>NW_026947511.1:16532500-19055000 GCF_034190915.1 Cavia porcellus | reverse complement strand
GCTACATTCCCAGTCTTTTTTTATTTCTTATTTTGAGACAGCATCTCAGTAAGTTGAGCCCAGATGGGGCTCAAACTTGTTATCCTCTTGCATCAACCACCCAGAGTGCTGAGATTATGGGTATTCACCAACACATCCATCTTATTAGTCATTTTTTAAAAAGCAATAGACTCTTTAAAAGAACAGTTTTACATTTACAGAAAATTGAGCAGATATTCCATAGATTTCTCATATACCATTCTTCCTCTGTAGTTTTTCCATATATTATAGTAATTTTAAAAATACCTTTCTTTGGGCTGTTTTGGTATCATTTTTCCATGTTTATAATGATTACACCTGCAGATGAATAGAGGGCATACCCAAAAGCTTAGTGTCTGACACTGCTTTTAACAATTTCCAGGCCCAGAATCAGTGGACAGCTGCTCTTGCCCCTTCTGGCTGCTTGAGAACTGTGTTTTTGTTATTCTGTCTCTGTGGAGCTGGTGGCCCTACTTTGATTAAAGTGGTTAATTCAGCCAGTTTAATGAATCCTTGAGATTAAGAATTCAAAGCTATGCTTCCTTTCTGACTTGGATAAAGCTATAAAAGCTATAGGTCAGTGGTTGAGCACTTACCTAGCATGATGAAGGCCCTGCTCCTCAAATAAAATGAAAAACCGGCCAAACAAATGAATGGAAAAGGTGAAGCCTAGGAAAGGAATTTTCTTTTAGCAGTTTTCCTGTTGTTTTTGTGTATTCTATTTTCCTTCTGTTTCCTAAAGTAGTCTGCTCATAGATGAGAACTCCCTTTTGAAAATAGCTCTTGTTATCCTACTAGCAGATTTTTATTAGCTGCACCACGGAGGTAATCAGTTGTGCAGGGATCAACAGGGTGAGCCTGTTGAAACAGGGTGAAAAATGATAACAAGCACCGCAGTCCCAGTGCCTTGCTACTTCTAGGTCCTAGACACTAATATGGATGGTGATTAGTCTTTCCCTAGCCACACAGGCAGGACATTGCTCAGCTTGACTATTACCGGGGCAGTTGGCTTCACTTTGATAACACAGAGAGGGAAAAAGATATTCTCAGAGATCAGATGTTTTTCCTTAGCCATTTCCCATGACAATTTCTCAAATTCAATGGGATTGAAAGAGATCAAGGAACATGTCTGTAGTTCCACAGATAATAAAAGTAGGAGTTCAGTCTAGATCCAAGCCTACAGCACATGCTTTATTTGTGATGGACCGACAGCCTCTTGGGACCTGTAGATCCCTATCATGATTCCCAGCTCTGCTTCCTTGGTGACAGATATCCCACCCCTCAACTCCCTAACACTTGTAGTGGTCGTTCATGGAACCTGGCACATAGAAACCTATTGGAGTGCTAGCTTCTTTCTGGTAGAACAGACAGCCCGATGTAGAATCCTCTTTTATCTATTCTCATTTGCACTGTGTTTCTAGCAGAGTAATGAAATTTTCCTCCAAGTGGTATGTAACCAGACAGGTTCCTCTGTTTCCCCAGCAGTAGTTATTGGGCTGGCTTCAAGTTTACCTATGTTCTCTCTCTCTCTCTCTCTCTCTCTCTCTCTCTCTCTCTCTCTCTCTCTCTCTCTGTCCTGAAGACACCTTTTAACACCTTTGACTTAAATTCAACAGACTTAAAATAAAACCCATTGTACATTAATAATCAGATGCTTTTTGGGGTTGTTTTTGTTTTTGCAGCCATCTTTGTGTGTGTGTGTGTGTGTGTGTGTGTGTGTGACATCATCACCCTCTGTGTTATCTGTCCTGAGACATATTGAATGAGAACTCTGAAGCTTGAACCTCATTAGAATCTTGGACATGCTTTTGGCTCATTTAGTTTCTAAAACCAACAGAGGCTGCTGTTTGGCATTTTGGAAAATATGTCACTGCTTCCTATGAGCCTGCCATGATGGGGAAATTCAGGGCTACAAATTAACAAATCTGCTCAGTAAAATCTCATCAGTCCCTCTTAAGTATTTGGAGATAGAGATTTATTTAAAATTTGAATTGGTTTAAAAACTCACATTAGAAAGTTATACTCTTAAATTTGACTGATTCATTTAACATCTGGAATGTAGCATCTGTTTCAGCCTGGAGCTGCAGCCAGATCAGAAGTGGTCTCTTGGCCTTAACACACACTAACGATAATTATTCCCCTTCTCTCCAACTCCCTACTGCTCAGGGAGTGGGCTGCCAGGAGCACTTCAGCTTCCAGGGTTAGAGATGTGGAGTCTTCTACTATACATACTGATCAGAGCTTTCCTGAATGGCATTGGTGTGATTATGCAACCTGCCTTGCTGAATTTAAAGTAGAAACCATTTAAAAACCATGCTCACCTTGTTGTAAAGGTTAAATGCAGGCAGAAACTCTCAGAATAAGTATGAGGACACAGTCACTCCATACATATTGTGGTTGTTATTATTCTTGTTTATAAATAAAAAGGGGTGAGATATTGAGATATATTATCGTTTCCCATATTCATCCCCATTGCAGCTGTGGTGTATTTTGATAATATTAAAATGATATTTCTCATGGTTATTGTCTTTACCTGTTTCTCTACCTTATCCTAATGTTTTACAAAGTGTGCTATACAAGGGTTGCATTGATGTTCACTGTCAGTTTTAAGGGAAATTTATTTTAATGCATGTTAGTTTAAAATGTAACTGGAAATCAAATTCATGACTTCTTGGTTATCATTCATTACTTTGTATGAAGTTGATATAAAAATACAAGTTGAAGTTATATACACTCATGCATAATGCAGTAATAGGATTTTGTGCATATGGCAAAAACTTTATAAGGTTTATGTTTTATTTCATTCTCATTTCGTCTTATGAGGCATGTGTATAAAATTCTCCATGTTTAAAAGATGATGAATTTGAGGTTTATATGGACTATCATTTTCAAAGTCTCTCTTAGCCTATTGATCTAGGATTCTAAATAATCCTTATTATGCCATAGCTGAGATATTTTATCATTTTCCTGCGCAAGAATACTCTTCCCAAAAAGTATATTAATTTGTATTTTCCTTCCTATAAAATTAACATTGCAAAAATTTTAGAAAATATGAAGAAGTTTTTACTGCAGCAAGAGCATTTAACAAGAGGACAAACGATTTTTAGTGTACAATGTAGTATTGTTACCTAAAAGCACATATACAGCATATCTCTTATTTTTGTCACAGCTCTTTGAATGAGACTGGCCAAATAAGCAACCAGAGATTTGAGAAATTGGCTGAAACCCCGTAGAATGCATAAGCATAGCAGACTCTTGGCTGGAGGTCCCTTTCTCTAAACCGTGATGCAGCACACCATTGGGCCTGGCAAGATTCCCCTTCTTTTGCAAGATAAAGTAATCCCTTCCCCTTACAGGTTCCCCCACCCCCAGCCTTAGACAACCATTGGAAGCCACATGAGTTTAACATTACCATAAGCTTCTCCCTACCAGGGAGCAGAGTCTGGAAGCTGTGGCCTGGGCTCTGTTCCCAGGATGGCAGCAGTACTGGCTCTAAATCTGCATTGGCTTCTGAGAGCTCAGTGATCCTATCTACATAAATGCACACACAAATGTACATACCAGCCAATTTAATTAAATGCCTTTCCAACTCAAATGGTGAGCGTAGACAAAGAATGGAAGCACTACCAAATCATCAGTTTTTGATTCTGTTGCTTTTCAGCTGGTTGCTTAGGGATCTTTCTGGCTTGTGGGTTCCTTTAATAGTGACTTGGAGGGAAGAGAGGTTAGAATGTAAATTAGGCAGCATTGGTAAATTATGTGAGTGCTCTTGGAAAATATATACCATGTAAGTAGAGGTTTGCATTTACTATCACAATGTAGAGTTTTTCCCTTTCCAGACATTCATATCAATGTATAATTCTGTGAAGTTATATCTTAAGTGTTTATGGGTTTTCAAAATATGCTGTTTTCCTACCACTGCTTTGAAGTGATGTGCTGGGAACCAAAATGCCTTCTGTGGGTGTTTTGTAGAAAACAGCAATAAGAGACTATGTTAATTTTGACCGAGGGCCACAGCTTAGTTGAAAGTTCGAAGGTCTCTATTTTCCCATTTTAATAAACATACTCAGGTCCCAGGTGCTTGCTAAAGATTATTTTCTTCTGATGTTTATTATTAGATGGTGCTCTCCATAACACAGGTCATGCAAATAAAATTCATTTCTTTTTAGAATCTGGAGGTTTAAGGAAAGAGTTTGATAGAGAACCACAAATCTCTGGTGAATTTTGAAGGTGACTTCTACTGCGTGATACAATTTATTGGTGAATAAGTCTCATTCTTATTATTCTGCAGGGCTCTTGCCAAACTGCAGCCTCACCAGCTTCAGCTGCTGACAGAGTGGGCTTCAAAAGCACAAAAAGGTGTTATCTACCCTCCTGGCGCACCTAACCGACCTTTGATGTTACACAAAGTGAATTACATTTCAAGTTCTAGAAAACAAGGAGCCATTCTAAATCTGATTAAGATTCTTCCTGTACTAAATTGTGATAAATGTTTATTTTGGAAAAGTGAATTGTCAGTATTTTCTGGTTCTGCTTATTCACCTAGAAAGTCTTTGTTTTCCACTATCTTTAGAGAAGCACCTTAGACCTAAAAGAAAGCCTTAAATTGTCCTGACTTGTTTGCTAGGCGAAAATTGTGGTTTTTATTTGGGTTACTCCTTGAATAACTCTGTCCAGAGCCCAGGAGGGAGGGATTCTTATCCTGGCCACCCTCAGTGTCCTAATGTCTCTCTAGTGACACATCTTGTTTCCCTGAACTCACCTCGATAGCACAGGAGTATCCAGCTTTTGACCTGACCCTGGAATAAGGAGCTAATGAGCTAATTTTTTGTTTTGCTTTTTGAGATGAAATCTGGTTCTGTAGTACTACTTAACTCCATCTTCGTCAACCTCTGGCCTGTTGAGATTACAGATATGTGCCACCACACCCGGCTGCTAATGAGCTAGCTTTAAAGAGGAATGATTATAGATAATTCAGGCACTAACCTGGCGAGCTGGAAAGTTTACGTGGAGGAGGTTTTATTGTTTTGTTTTGTTTAAAATAAAATGTTACATAACACTTTGGAGGAAAAAATAGAATTAACCCTAATTCCACATACTTTGTAGTTATGCGCCATGCAACCTTTTAATGTACTTTATTTGTGCATGTGGATGTTGCTTTTTGTGTAAAATGGATCCTTGTTGTTTTGTTTTGAAACTTGTGGTTTCCATTTTGTATTCATTAGTTTCATTCCATATTGATAAGCAAGGTTATCCATCATTTGTGAGGACTGCTGGCTAATTTTCTCCCTGGAATGGCACCTCTCTCTTCTCTCTTTCTTTTGTTCTTCTCCTTCTCATTTTCTTCTCTCCCGTCCTTCACTGCTAATTTTGTTTTCCTTTTCCTCATAATGTATAAACTTTTGCTCCAGCTCTATTTTATTTTCTTTTTATTCACTGTAACTTTTTCCATATGATGGAGGCAGTATTACAAATACTATGAAATGAAGAGGGTGTTTATAGTTTTGGTTTATCCTGACAAGAAAACTTACACTAAAATAATGTTTCCATTTTTTGTAGTTGGTGGCTTTGTAACTTTTTTTTCTTATCCAGATTCTGTGAGACCAGCCATGACTGTTTTTGAAAGCTTTCCATATCCCCTGAAGGAAAAGATGACAAAGAGGCAAACATTTATAATGAATGTTTATGATCTTTATTTAGAATCATGACAGTCTCAAGCCCTCTGTCACTTCTGCGTCTTGATCATTTATCCTGTTTCCCAGACCCCATGACAACCCACACAGATGGGCAGAATGAAGCCGACAGCACACCAGAAGACCTGTCTGTCGGGACCAGCAGGCTGCTCTATCACATCACTGACGGCGATAACCCACTGCTGTCACCGCGATGCTCCATCTTTAGCCAAAGCCAGAGATTCAACTTAGACCCTGAGTCAGCCCCTTCTCCACCCAGCACTCAGCAGTTTATGATGTAAGAAAATCTTATTTTATTATCCTTACTTCATGCGGCTTTTCAAATACCACATTTACAACCTACAATGAAATGTCTCTGAAGTAGTGCAAACGTATCAGCCAAATGCACAATGAGACCCAAATAATGAGTCAGATATTGGTGTATTTCCTAGTTAGGAATCCTGCTTCAGCATTTAGTGCTGCCAGAGGAAATGGTCATGAGAAACAGGCTACTCCAACAAATTGCATGTCTTCGGTGGAGTAACCATAACCTTAAGTACAGTATATGCAAATATCACAAAATTAGCTTAGTATTTTCCCAGGTCTAACATGAGAATCACTAGATGGGTTATGGGAACACTAGAGAATTATCCACATCATTTTGGTCTTAGATTCTAGAAAACTAGTGGCTTACAATAGCTGTCTCTCTAGCTAAATATCTGTCAATCTGTGTATCTATCTATGTAGCTATGTATTATCTATTATCTCTCTATATCAAATCACATCCTTCTCTCCTACACACCCCATTTAGAATTTGCATTTGTAGTTAGAATGAGATTGCAGAACTATGTGTTCTTTATATTTGAGTCCCATGAATAATGGCGTTGAGAATCTATTGATAAAATTATTCTTAGGGAATCTCTAGTTTCTCCTTTCTAACTCATGCCATTATTCTTGAATTTATCCAAATTTGCATTCTCTGACTATCCTGTGTCATTTGAGGCCCATTTTCAGGAGAAGATGCATTTCTTCCATCACTTTTGGAAAGGCTATGTCAAAGAAAGTTAACTACCTAAAGTCTTTCTCGAACATATTGAGATGAATGGCTTGTACCACCTATTGGAGATAATACTTCAGTGGGTCTGTCTCTTTTGAGTCTTATACTGGCATCTCTAAGCTATAAGAAATAAATTTCCTGCACTAATATTCTAATACTTGTATATTTAAAGTTTCTGATGACATCCTGTCTGTAATGCAGTATTAAAATCAGGTACCTCCTCTGGAGATCAGATACTCTCTTGGTGGATCCATCTGATAATGGATTCTTCACCCCATTCTGGTTTACAGACCAAGCAGTGTTATTTGCTACAAGATTCTTTCTCTTCACACTCTCTGTCCCTTTTGTTTTCATGCAGGCCCCGAAGTTCTTCCCGGTGCAGCTGTGGTGATGGCAAGGAAACACAGACCATTACCCAGCTCACCAAGCATGTCCAGAGTCTCAAGAGGAAAATTCGGAAATTTGAAGAAAAGTTTGAGCAAGAAAAGAAGTATCGGGTAAGGACTCTAGGGTTTATTGCGAAGATGGATTATATAAGAGGTGTGTGGATTTTTTTCTTTTTGAGAACCCACTTTGGCAGGGAACGGTTCTTCTTCCACTGTACAAGCAAGGACCTGTCACAGGTTGAGTTCCCAGCCTGAGTCTGTCTTCTCATAGTCTGTACGATTCTCTGTGCTGAGATATTTCCTAGCAATGGGGTATAACTCTTATTTATAAATGTATATGATGATTCATTCTCCTTCTTTCCTTGAGTATCTTACTATCACTAATTTTTCTAGGACCAAATTTGGAAAGCTATTAAATTATAGTTTCTCTTCTTTAACCTTTTCCCACTTGCATTTTGATGAAGACCTCATGGGCAGAATCTCTAACTGTGAAGCATAACAAGGGAGAATTAGTTACTCTGACCTTAAGGTACTTACTGATTGGTGGGTAGAGATAATTCTTAATTAACATGTGTTTAGGACATGCATAAGAACAAACTGACCCAACCTTTCCCACTAGAGACGCCAGTCTTTGAGCTGGGTCTGCAGTGCCGCACTCATGAGCCTTGTCTTTTCTCACATTGCAATAGAGTCATAGGCAAGAGCACTGATGGTCAATACTACTTTTATTTATTTTCTTGTGATCAAGGCAGAGAGAAAAATTATATTTATGTAGAATTTCACAAAGATATTAGGTCTTTGGCAGAGGGCCCAGAACAGCTTGTTATTAGAATAAAAGAGAGCAGGGAATAATCTCTCACACATCTTGAAATATTTAAAGGCTCACTAAGCACTTGGTACAGAGACAATCAGAAAGTTCCTGTGAGCCTGTGATAAATTCAGGGGATAGCTAAGAGTTGGTACTATTCCACTCTTCCATTCTTTCTGCCCTGCATGACCTGAAATTCACTAAATAAATGGTTTTAAGGAGTGGTTTTTATTTTGCAAAATGGAATAAAAAATCAGATTGATTTCAAGACAACATCATACTGCTGACGATTTTTCTCTTCCCCAAAATCAAGCAGTCATAGCTACTCACTGTCTTTTATAGAGCAGGAGGGAGCTAAGCTCCACAAATCACTGATCCAGGCCTTTATTTTGCAGACTTCTGTACTAAGGCCCAGTGAAAATGTGTAACTTGCCTTGGATAGTTGTGCTCTGTCTGCTCAGTTTTGAACCAGTGAGTTAAAGTTGCATAGGTTTTATAGTAGATAAGTGGAAATTCTTTTAGGTGTCTATTTTTTGAAAGCTTCAAATATTCTGAGAGAAACTGATATCCAATTTGCTGCTGGTTTGTTATTAAATCTGTGATATCCTCACTTTGGGCTCTAGAGTAACAAATCAGGCAGGCCTCCATCTCTGGCCTGTTACTACTTCCTACCTAGCAGTCAGTGAGACATTTTTCTGGATTTGAATCCAGCATGTAGACATTTAGGAGCACTGTGACTTTGAACGTATTACTTCATGTTTCTGAGTCTCAGTTTGTGCATCTGTAAAGTGGAATTAAAATCTGTAATGATTTAAACTGGAAGGTATTATACAAGAGAGTGAGTGTATAACTTACTTCAGCATTTGGCTGAATAACTTTTTAATCTATTTAAGCAATATTTGAATAAGTTATCCTAGTAGCAGTATCTGCCTTGTCAAAAACTGAAAGGAAATTGTCTACCTGTGGCCACCGATTTTGGATTATTTCTCTCAATTGTAACAGCCAACCAGCTGGTATCTGTTTTGGAAAAGAATTTCCATTCATATGGTACTTCCTGCCTTTTTATAGAGAATGTTTAAAGGTATATCAAAAAGACAAAGACAGGACAAACAGACCAACAAACAGCTTCATACTTAACGTACTCATATGCCGAAAGACAAATACAGGAGCAAGGAAGGACAAGTGGTCTATGTTTTCCACTGCTTCTGCGTGTTTAGAGTCCTTGATTATAAAAAGAACTTTACAGGTCCTAGGAACTAGGGCTTCCCTTTGCCCTTTCTGTCAAGCTTCCAGGAAGTTATTAGAGGTTTGACGTGTCAATGGGCTTTAATTAGTTGCTGTGTGTAAGTTTTCCCTTTCCGGCAATTTGACTGCGGAATTAATAGCACCCACTGCTAAGTTTTGAATCCAAGCTCCTGCTGGGCTTCTATACTACTCTGGTGTCTGTGTATTTATTTTGAATGTGAACAGTTTATATCCATATTCCAAACCATGGTTATCCCCTACAATTGATGTATTTGATTACTGCACTTGTGCTTAGAAATGTCTGCCTCAGTCAGATGTCTTGAGTTGGAATCAGAAAAGGTTGGAATTTAAAGAGAGCATCCAGTCTTTTTTTCTTATGGAAGTGAATGATCTGGAACCAAACATTAAAGAATTAATCTAGTCAAGACAACTTGGATCTTTCCATTACAAATCCAGACATCTTTCTAATATCTCTTATAAACCATCTTTGGAAGACCATGAATCTGCCCTCTTGTATCTTCTGTGTATCTTTGTGATTTAGGTGGCCCATTTTAATTGCATTGGACAAATTTACCTATACAAATTCTAGGTATTTGACTATTGGAACCCATTAATCCAAAGTATTTCAGTTCAAAATTAAAAGGCTTAAAGGTTTCCGGGTTGTATGTGAAAACTTCCATCTGACTTGAGAGCTGCCATCCATGAAAGCTAGATTTAATCTCTTTTAAAAGCTCCTTTAAGCATAAGGAAATAAAAAGTTCATTTCTGAAACTGATTTCAGGATGTAAACTACTTTGTCAGAAATTATCCCTAAATTTCTCTGAAATCCTATGTGCAGTGATGAAAGCTCATTTCTCTGTTAGTCACTGGCTTAGGGTTTTAGGATTTTAACATTCCTTTTTTTAAAAAAATATTTTAAAAGTGGAATTAGATGTGTGGAACACATTTAGATGAACACAATTAGATGTGTGGAACACATTTAGTAAATCACTATTTATCAAGACATATTCCTAGATTGGAGTGGAAAATTGTGAGGGCCCTGAGAAAACAAATGTAAACTACCAACTGCCCATATATATAACCAGACTGCTACCCAAAGCCAGGAAATCATTGCAGCACATCATCCTAGTAGAATATAGGTAGCACCAGACTGTTATCTTTTGGAGGTGGATGCAGTTATCCATGCCCACTGTCCATGGTTCTGAAATCAAGGTGGCTTCAACCTTCCCCTAAGGTTCATTATTTTTTTAATCTAAAAATACTCAGTTTTTGCATTGTTTCAGAATTGGCAGAGCTCTAAAGTGTGCTTCACAGTGGACATACTTACTCCCACGTACACCTGATGATCTTGGAATGCAAGTACTGCTTTTTCTTTCAAACATGAACATATTTTTCATCTTTCTATGCCTCCCACTCATGGTCCACAGATTTAGTGAAAGACCCTAAAACATTGCAAGCCCCTATATTTAGTCACTAAAAATATACATGTTTAAAAACATGTATATTTTGCGTATGATCGTGTTATCTTGCATATTATTGTAACATTTCTTATATATCTTAGTAGTATTAGTATTGAACCTGCATTTAAATTACCGTGTCCTTACTGATCTTTGGGAATAGAGGGTAACTATATTTGACTATTACCTCTCTCCTAATTTTTCTGTAGAAAGTTCACTTTTGTGTCAAGTGCATAGACATGGTGGCACAAGCATATTATAATGCCAGCTAGTTGGGAGGCTAACACAGAAGGTTTGTTTGAGGCCAGACTGGGCAATATAGCTAAACCCCATATTGAAAAAAGGAGGGAATCTTCCAAAAGACTCATATTGATAGATGCATATCCTTCTAAAATTAATATTCTGACATTTCCAGGTTGTGCCTAGCTCTCTGGAAAAAACATGCTCCTCTACACATATTTGTTGATGAAGGCATAGTATTTCTTTGAAGGTCTAATGGTAACATTATTTGGACTTCTACTTCTGCTAGTGGAAATAAAAATAGTAATATATGTAATTCTTGCTAATAATTCAACAATGGTTAGCATGCAATTGGAACTATTTTCTGGTGCTTCATAGATATTAATTAATTCTTCATAGCAACCTAGTGAGGGAGATACTCATAATCCTCACATAGTAGGTAAAACTATAAAATACAGCAAGGCTAAATAATTTGCCCAAGGTCATACTCATGTGATGGTTTTATTTTAATACTGGCTACAGTCACATGTTTTCTATGAAAAATCTGCTGTCTCCTTGACAGACTGACTTTATTTCTCAGCACTCCTCTCAGGTTGTTGAGAACTGGAGTCTTTTCAGCTTGGAGGATGCGGCTAGTAGGAGCCAAATGTTCCAGTTTGTCAGCATTCTCCAGCAGGTTATAGTCATAAGCCATGTATGATAGCCACAGGCAAGGTAGGAAGCACTGGTTTGTATTATCATTGATCTGAGAGCAGGGGTGTGAGGTGTGGGTGGCCAGCAAGGTGGCTGAGGTTAGATGGTGGGGCTGGCATGATGCTGGTATATAAAAATACTGGGTGACCAAGCATATTTAGGAATCATGCCCATGACAAGGATAGAACAGTGGAGAAGGTCAAGATATGTTTTCCAGAAGCAACTCCATCAGCTGGAGTTTCATGCCTCTCCCAGCACTGTGTGTTCCTTAACTACCTGCGTAAGTTGGCTATTTAAAAATGTTATTTTTTCCTTTTCTTTCTTTCCCTCCCTTTCTCTCCCTACCCTTCCTTCCATTTCCATTTTACCCTCCGGCCTCGGTAGCCTTCACATGGTGACAAGACTTCTAATCCTGAAGTCCTGAAATGGATGAACGATTTGGCTAAAGGTCGTAAACAGCTCAAAGGTAAATGCCAGTGAAAGGTCTCTTTTTCTCAGAAAAGATATAGTTAAAATAGTATAATCTGCTCCAGGGTGTTCTGACTCATTTCCACCTGTGTCATCGTAAACTTAATTTCCTGCTTAGATTGGAGGTCCCACTTAACACAAATGGTTTTGAGTCACTTTTCATTGTTCAGCTGCTCTTCATAAGCTTCTTTACATAGAAGCTGAGAAATTCCAACCTCCAAATGTAATGATCCACTCAAACCTAGGGACATTTCAACCTGTGGATCTGTAATCTTCCTGTTGGATCTGTAGATGTTAGAAACAAAAGGGGCCTGCACACACCCCATTGCACAGGTGGGGACATGTATATCTAGAGGGAAAATTTACCTAGCTTGGAAGTGGTAAGCTGAGTATAAATCTTTTTTCTTTTGCATTTCAGCCCAGTTCTTTTTATGGCCCTCTCTGGAGATGGTGGTGTATTAATTGAAATACATTTTAAAGGACAATCATTATTTACCAATAAAATTATTTTCTTCTTCCATCCATACTCTATAATTTCAATAGAGATATATGGGAATTTTTCCAAATTTCTGGAGGGATAATGGTTAAGAATTATAAAGGAATATTAGAAATATTAATTCAGTGGTATTAAATTATAATGATGTGGTATATTTATAAAACTTACAGTGTTTAAACATCAAGTCAGAGTCTAAACAAATCAAATAAAATGAGTTATATAAGTCAGAAATCAATACAAATGGCCTCAAATGAGCACTCCCCTAGCATTTTCTGATATGTAATTCACTGACAAGTCCCAAGTGTGTTTTAAAAATTATAATTATCTAAGTTTATATAAGCCACATTTGCAATAAAGGTAATTCCTAGATTTTAAAAGCTGACATTAGCCAAAACTGTGAAATCTGTTGAGAGATGGTATTTTCACCCCCCTTTCCCACCATGTCCTATATCTACCCCTTTTCCCATTGTCCCATGTCGTATATTTGCTTAGATGCCTGCATGTATAATGCCTTTCAAAAGTATTGTGTTTTCCCAGTGACTCTTGATAAACTCACAATTTTCAAAATTCACCTCAACAAATTTTTGAGTGTAGAATTTCAGGTGCTATCATAGATGACAGATGGAGCCTCTTGGGTCAGTACCACTGGTGTTCCTTTGGATCTTTTCCATCAGAATCTAAACAGAGTTCTTGCTGCACAGCGCCTCCACTTCCATGAAGACCTGGTCTCTGGACCCCCATTTTCATACCTGATTGGGGTGCTTAGATATGATCTGCGGTTATTGAGCCAGCTCTTGCCCAGTGAAAGTCATTTAGATTGTTCATTTCTCGCAATTTGGTGGGGAGAACACCTGAGAGGCTCTCTTGTTTTTCTTAGGTGTAGTGAGACCTTTCTGCTCATGGTAATTCATGGTGTTTCTCTTAGAACTAAAGCTGAAGCTATCAGAAGAACAAGGGGGTGCTCCCAAAGGCCCTTTGAGAAACCTGTCCTGTGAGCAACCCACAGTCCCAAGAGAAAATGGGAAACCAGAAGCTACAGGCCCTGAGCCAAGCTCATCTGGAGAGGAGACTTCAGATACTGTGTTGACATGCCTGAAGGAGAAGAGAGAGCTCTTCCCTGCCCAGGAGGATTCTAAGGTACCTCACCATTTTGTCTTAGGGTCCCAGCACCCGACAAGTGCCAGTCATGCTTTCCACCAGTTCATCAGAGCATTTTTCCAACACATAAACAACTTTAGGAAAATGGCTCCAAATTTCAGAAAGCCATGACATATGGACGTGGCCTCATGATTCCATGTTGTAATGCTGTTCTGGTGACTATAGTGTGACGTGTTTATAGAAATCAGATGGCAAGGACATAAAGATATGTCATATCCTTTTGTTTTCCCAATTTTTCCTCACCCATGAATCTATAATGTCTGTACATATTAGGTCCTGAATATATGTTTGCTGAATAAATAGATAAATGGACAGATGAATAAATAAATGGATACATTAAATTTTGGAATGAAGGTTTTGTAATGAAGTCTTCCTGAGAATGATGCTTTTGTCTATTCTGCTGTACATTACTTGGCCTTAAAAATATGGAAATATGTATCAAATCCCAAAGTCTCACATTATGCCACTGGGTTAGTCTTTTACTTTCGGGTATACATGTAGAAATGGGCCTATGGCCGCCTCTGACATTATGAAACACCTTTAAACTTAGAAAAGCAACCAATATATAAGTAGTGAATGTAAAGCTGGTATCCCTGTGGGCAAAATGTTTTTTCCTCTGACCAAGATGCTAGACCTTTAGGATAGCCAGTAGATAACTTCTGTATATATACACATATGCCCAAACATAGCTATTTTTTTCATCTTTTACTATTTTGACAGTCTTTATGTTTTACTTACCTCGTCCATATTGATAAAAGCATCTTGATCAATAACCAAGTTCTAATTCTATGCTGTTCATTTATCAGAGCAGTGAGTAGAGCATTAGAATTGGTTTGGCAGACTTAGAACAGATCTCAGTGCCACTTCCTAATCCTCTACACTTCTCAGGACATGGAATTTTTAAGTGCCCCTACTAGGACAGTCCTAGGCAAAGTGGGATAGTTGGTTGCTCTATTCATCAAATATTTTAAATCTAATGTCTACCAAATAAACTGAAGTTCTTAGTCTCCTCCAAAATCTGTTTTGCTATCATTTTCAGTGTCAGTAAATGGACACAGCACCATTAATGATTCTTTCTTTTCTTCTCTTTATCCCATCTAGCACTTAAACATCTCTTTGGATTTAACCAAAAAAAAACTGTATACTTTAAGTGCATATAGTACTTTCCATCTCCAAAGCCACTATGATAATCAAGCAGCCATCTCATATCCCTTTTCTACCCTTTTGCCCAGTAATTTAATCACACAGTAATCAGAGATATTTTGATGTGAATCATTTCATATCACTTTGCTGCTGACAAAAATTTAGCAGTGTTTCTCTGTATAGCCTAAAAGGTCCTACATGATGAGTTCCAATCTGCCCTTTTATTTTATTTCACACCATTCTGTGTTACAACCCTCAGACATAAGAATTCCAAGTACACAACAAACTCTTTATTCTTTTAAGGGATTCTGGCATGCAATTTTGTCTACAGTTCTTTTTCTTGAGGTGCTCTGAATCTGCTAATTTTATTCACTGGCCTTCCCAATCACTCTTTCTAAAGAAGAAAATATTTCCATCATTTTATATAATTCCATGTTTAATTTCCTTTCTAGTGCTTTAAAAAATCTCTAATAATTTTATTTCTTGTATCCCAACTCCTAGGAGAGCATGAGCTCGTTGGCAGTGACCCTGTCATAACTTTGTATTTATTTTTTAAAGCTTAGAGGCCTAGCATCTTTTTGCAATTCAACAATTGTTCACCAATCACCAGGCATCTCCTTTATTGTCACAATGACTATATAAGTATTATTTGTATCTTGCCTATGAGTGAACTATAGCTCAGAGATGAGTTCAATTTGCCATCTCAGATGCGGGAAAACTGAGGTGGGTCTGCATTTCTGAGGAATATATAAATAAGTCTGAGGGTTGGATGGAAATCTCTGAGTGCTTTAGAAATCATCCTTGTATAAATGGCAATTATTTCTGTTATTTCAATGAAAGAGTATCTGATGTCCCTTCAGATAAACCTGGTAGCTCTGCAAAAGTTAGGGTCCTTTAAATAGAGAACATTTGTACTAGAATTTGTAAGCTTCGGTGTACTAAGATGCAGTATTATTTCTGGGAGTATTTACTGTGTCAGCCACGAGGTGAGCACTAAAGGGGGAATCCAGAGTCACAGTAGAAACAAAGGAAACATTATGTATTTCCAAGGCAGCTAGTCTTATTCCTGTTTCCTACATATACTGAGTAGCATTCCAGATCATCGCATTAGATCTTCCAACTTTAAACTCAAATTGACAGATGACTTTCATTTGGGAACCTTGAGTACTGCTAGAAGGGCTGTATTACAGACTTCTATGCTGAAGAATGCTTTGTTTTCAAGAAAGGCCTTTATTTTGCTGTTTTCTGAAATTTTTGCATTGATGCTTAGTTTGAGTCCGTACTAAAGCTGATAAATATCTTAAAGTATTACTTTTCCCTTTTATCTGTGGATTTTTAAAAGAGATAATCACTTCTGTTGTGGGTCATTATTGTATACTGGAAACAAGTGAGTTTTCTCTCCATAATTCTGCATGTTCCTGTGTGCAAGATGTATCAAAACTGTGATTTTTGTTATGTGAATGGAGAAAACCATTTGAGTAGCCTAGAACAGTCAGGGAGAGCTAGCCACAGTATGAATGGGTTATCATATTTTTAAGGTAAGTATAAGCAGATAAATCCCAAAAGAGATTGATTCTTACTTCCTGATTTTGTGTTCTTTTCTGTGTGGAGATTGAACCCAGAGCCTTCAGGTAAAGCCAGGAGGAGATTAAAGAAGATGGAACTTAAAAAGAATACAATTTGAAATCATTTGTTAATAGCTTGACAAACCTCCCCATAGAAAAAACTTGTAGTCCGCTTTCCTAGGTCATCTGAGTTATCAAGATCTGGCATAATAGCCTGAACACAACTACATTTCCAAAACAGAACATCTGCTGAGTGGCCAGCACAAGTACTTCTGGATCCGCGACAGCAAGTTGTTTGGGGAAAAATTGCTATAACTCTAGCGCTTTTACAATGTGTTTATTTTCTTTACTCCCCATAGAGCTGTTGCCGTATTTTCTTTCTGAGTAAACCACAGGAACTTATAAATAAAATCATACCCTCTAATCATTCCCATAAATGAACTCTTTCTTAAGGACAGAAGAAGACTGACGTTCTCTCCTCTGTACAGCAAGTGATGCAAAACTATTGCTCTTTAGTTACAGAGATTAAGTCTGGCAAGGTTTCTCTGTGTTTAAGAAACATATCTGGGCTCATCAACTGAAGCTTTATGTTTTTCTTTGGAGACTGTGCTTTTTCTGAGGGGAAAATCGTGGCATCATCAGAATGAAAAGGGAATATATCCATTGTATTTGTTTCCTAATTTTAACCTAGCTCTGTGGAAGATTCTTTTTTAAAATGGATGTCATCATTCTAACCTCCCTTACATTCACTCTTTTTTCTCCTTCAGGATTAATTTTAGTTTCTTAGAATCTAGAAAATATACTGACCATGAAAATAAAATTTCTAAACACAAACCAATAATAATTATAAGGGCATCATTTTCTGAAGTTTTTTCTCTGAAAGATAAATCCCAATAAAATATTTAAAAATTATTTTCAATGTTTTCTGAACTTTGATTTGAGTTTTTCCTTTTATGTTTATGAAAATCCCATGACCTACATTTTGATAAGATTTGTTTATGAAAAGATGTATCATGCTACGGAAATGTTTAAGGAAATATTGGGCTAGAAAAAAGAAAGCTTCTTGTGGTTATTTAGCCTATATTTAAGTGGCTTTCACAGGTAAGTGACTTTCCACTGAGAATAAAAATGAAAGAGACTTGGTCTATAGATTGTTTTATATATATATATATATAATATATATATATTTATTAATATATATATTATATATTTATTATATATATATAATCCTGTCTTTATATATATGTATATATATATTGTTAAAAACTAGAATCCCTTTTACATATAAACTTATGTTGGTAAATTGTTAGTAGAGATGGGGATATTAATCATTTTAAAAAGTACGTGATATGATTTTGGGCTTCCAAAAAATTTTAATGTAACAGTTAAGTTCCAAATAATGAGATAGAGACTTTTAGAGGAAACAGGTCAATATGGACAGAATGGTTTATAGTTCAGGTAGGAGTAGAATAGCGTGAGTATAATTGGAGAGCTTAATACTTGTTTATGACATTTCCTTTTCCCTTAAGAGCCTCCATGAACCATTGGGAAGGCAGAGCTTCTTAGCATTCTTGGGTGTGTGTACTTCTAAAGATACTTGGGTGATGTTATGAGCTACTTCTACCCTGGCATTCCCACTATTTGCTGAGTGAAAACCACTGGCCAATAATTAGAGACTCTTTCTAGTTAATATGTAGCAAATTAATACAGGCCACACAGTGGTACCATGAGGAGAAAAATCAAAGGAAAGAGGAGGCTTTTGGTCACTTTGGATAGGAAGGTAGATAAGTAGACAGACAAGTAGACACCTATTTAAATTTTTATAAACAGTGTGACCTGTTGATAATACTGTTTAGAGATGAACCATTTAACAGAGGGTTATAAAACACAATAGTGTACCAAGAGGTTATAATTTTTCTTTTTTAGTTTACAGGAATTTAGAAGAATAAGTTGAGATAACTACCTTTGGACCAACCTGGAAGGAATTTTGTAATTTTAGCCCCTGCTGTCTGGTAGAAAATGAAGGATTCAGGAAAGTTAAATGTTTTGCATAGTTTTACCTAAAAGCTCTGGGTTCAATCCCCAAACAGAAAAGAAAAACAAGATCAGGAAGTAACAGTTTATACCAAAGCTAACAAGTAGGCTAGTATACAATCCTTGTAGGTAATGATAAAGACCGTATACAATTAGTGTTGATCAATATGTCATGAAATTCCAGATAAAATAGATATTTTTGAAGCAAAAGTAATAGACTAGTAGACTTTGATCATTCATTGGTTTGAGAATGCTCAAAAGAGAGTTTTTGTGCTATTTATTCTTAAATAATCTTTTGGAAAACCTTAAAACTCACCTTTTCTGACTTGGGTCCAGCCTTTAAGGGATTTTTGTTAGAAAAATTGGCATGTATAATATACATAGTACCATCTAGTTTCCTTTTTCCAATTATTGCTGCATATTATAGTATTATAATCCTTTATTGAGACTTCAAGACACGTTTTTAGCCTGCTAAGAACACTGACATGTTTTAATTCTTATCTGAGAAAGGAACAATAATCCATGTCATGTTTTTCAGATAACTAAGCAAGACAAGAACCTCATAAAGCCCCTTTATGATCGATACAGAATTATCAAGCAAATCTTGTCAACACCTTCTCTTATACCAACAATTGTAAGTCAAGATAATTACATTAAGTGGTTAACTGCTTTGTACTGATGTTTAGTTAACACAGTGCCATAGTTAGCATTATGAGAGTTGTATAACTCTCATAAAATATATATCACTTTTATGTTTGAAGCCAGTTTTAAAATATGCCTTCAGTACCTATTGCAAGGAGAAAAAATATTTAAGTTTGATCTTACCTAATTTGTAACACTGCTATACAAACACAGAACCTCTTGATTTTGTGTATGTTGGTTGATTTTTCTCCTTTAATAGGAAAATTGACAGTATGTTCCTTAATTTATTTTTGGTATCATATGACCAAACTGTACAAATTTATGAATAGATTTATTCCAATAGACAATAGGAATACTGAAATGGGTTAAGATAATTTTAATAATGATTTATGGAATACAGAATTAGAAAAATGCAATAAATCCTATTTTATCGGTATCAAAATGGCCACGTGTTTAGGATGTCAGTGTAAAAAGGAATAAATATTAAATATAAATAGAATATTTTAGAATTGTATACTTGAGTATTTTAAAAGCTATTAAGAGAATAATACATTCATAGTCTTTGAAATTTTCCCATGAGAAAGTATAATTTAAAGTGGAAAAGGATTTTCAGATTTCCTCACCAAAAAATCATTTGTGATAATTTTCACAAGAAGTTGAGGTATAACTCTACCTTGCTTTGGCTTCAAAGAGCTCTTCTTTGAATTACTCAATTTTGTAAGCATCCTCCATATCTGAAAGTCCTGCACTGGTACCTGACTTGGAATATTCTCTATAACAAAGTCTCTGTAATCCATTTCGTTGCAACCCACATCATTGCTATCAAGCTGCAGCCTTTAAGATCTGTGTGAAAGGGAGAAAATACTGGACCATACATTTTCATGCCTTTTTTGGCCCACCAAGGACAGATGAACTTGGTCAGCATTCTACTTCAACACCTGTGTATCTGCTCATTATCTTCTGTAGTTTTTTTTTTTGTTGTTGTTGTTGTTGTTGCTGTTTTTTGTTTTTTAAATATCTTTGAGAAAGGGCTCTTGGTTGCTTCCATCCTGGTTCTCAGTAGGCACATGGGCCTCTTACTGGTTTTCATGGTTATCTATTTATGATTCTTCTGTTCTTTTTTCTTTCTTTTTATTTTCAAGAGGTACTTGACATTTTGTGACCTTACTTAACTCTTCTTGTGATAAGCAGGAGGAAGAGGACTCTGATGAAGACTGTCAACAGGGAAACCAACAACCGTTACTAGATCCAGGGTCACGCCTTCCTGTTGGTGATCACTTCACCTACTCTGAGACAGAGCCTATTAGGCCCCTGATGCCAGATGAAAAAAAAGAAGTGAAACAAGCAGCTCTCTCCATGTCTAATTTACACGAGGCTACCATGTGAGTCTGAATCCTAAGTGTGAGTCTCTTTTTATCTGAAAAGAGTTAAAAAGGTCTGGGGTTCCCTATGTAGTCATAAAATGTTTGGAAGAGCTGTTACTCTCTGAGCTTTGATGGTTGTTGTTCTGAAGTAGTCATTCCTAACTTTTGAAATTAATGGGATCTTTTTGAAGAAAATGCCTCCGGATCATTTCTCAGTTTAGAGACTTTTTGAAACCATATACAGGTTCTAAAATAAAGTGAGCAGAGTTTGCAGTAGACCTACAGCGTTTCCAGAGTATTAGTTTCATTTCCAAGGATTTTGCCATTCTCCCCACTGCAGATTGAGGGCAGAGTCTCCATTAACATTTTCTTCCTTTTGTGTCTCTTTTATTTGCTCTGTCATCACATACTCATGAGTATTCCTTCAACGTGTTGGTGCTGCACTTACCCCTATGTGTTCATACTGCCATGACCTCTCTCATTTCTTAACACAGCCTCAGCCCACTTGCCTATTGTCCATCCTGTTCTCCTTTCCCATGACATTGATCCTGTCAAGTAATTTCCTGTGCTTAGGGACTGTACCTACAGTCAGGTTCTGTTAGCCACACTCAACAAGCTATTATGCTTAGAACATTTTTCAAACTTAATATGTATTTTTTTGGCTTAACCAATACATCTGCGAATGAGCTCTCCATTATGCTAGTACTCATTAATGACAAATATTTTCCCTGATGTAGGCCTGTACTTCTTGATCATCTCCGAGAAACTAGGGCTGACAAGAAGAGACTAAGGAAAGCGCTAAGAGAATTTGAAGAACAGTTTTTTAAACAAACAGGAAGGTGAGTGTGGGTAGATATTTCTTACGCTTACATTTCCTAGAGCACTATTGTTAGAATATGCAAGTTTTCAAAGAAGCAGTGGCTTTGCAAAAGATGTAAATTATGTCCATACTGGCTTTGACTCAGGATTTGTTCAATGTAACATTCTGATAGTGCTGTTATTAGACATGTTATATGGGAAACTATTACTACAAAGTATGTCATCAATCTTCCAGTAACAAAGGATTTACTCTGAATATCCCTAACTTTTCATAATAAGTATTATGCTATTGAATTTATCTAAGCATTTAAAAACATATTTTTAGACCATATGACTTGTTTTTAGCTTACATAAGTTATTACCTACTTTTAAAAAAATAATTCCACCTTTACTTTAATTATCTCCTTTAAACTTCAGGATCTGGCCCTAATTATTTTATTTCAGAATTTGGTCAAATGTTCATAGCTATTCTTTCTATTCCTTGAATGTTTACTATGTCCTCTAATTTTCTGTGTCAACTCAAATTCTTATACATTCCATTAGTTCCTGCTAATTTTTAGTGTATCAACAAAATTATACAATCAAGAGATAAGGGTTTTTGATCCTCTTCTAAAGACAGTGAGTCAAATCATTTAGCTGTCTGGAGCATGAGTTTCTGCTTTCATTAGTTGAAATGATTAGGCTCCTGAGATTATTTGAGAAGTTACAGTTTAATGTGGGACATCTACCTTAAATTTTTTTAAAAAAGAGTGTAACTTTTCTAAAGTAACTAAGTTATTAAGTGGCAAGGATGAGATGAAAATATTGGATTTTAGAGCATAAGCATTAGTTGGACATATTAAGTGAGAAGCTTTTTGCATAAAGCAATTTGGATTCTAATTTTGTTAGTTTTCTACTTAGAATCTTCATTTCCAGTAGCTACAATCCCAATTTATTTACATTTCTTTTAAATAATCTAGTGCAAAGTAGCATGCTAAATTTAGATGATTTTTTTTCTTTTTCCATGCATTTTTATTTACAAAACATTGATAGAACTTTGCCTGAAAAGTTGGGATAGTGACTTTGCATTATGTGCCATAATCTGTGTGACTTAAACTAAAGTTCCTGATATTTGTAGCTTTAAATTAAAGGTATTTGATTTAATAATTGAAACATCTCATTCAAGGAAATATTTAGGAAGCTGTTTTCATATTTTAAATCTAGGCATTGCATATGAGAAATGGTCTCCTTAAGATTGCATATATTTTTTTCATAATTTTGAGTTCCCTGAATAAATTTATATATTTACCTGTACTGAGAGCTTGTTTCAAAGTTCCAGCAGGGGAACACAGATATTTGTATACCCTTGACCAAAGAAATGGTCTTTGTCTATTGCGGGTGGTTGTCCTCATCCAGTGTGCTATTTCCGGAGGGCCACACACAGCAGTGAAGCACTTAGGGGACTCCTGTCTAGCCAACCAGACCAGCCGAATCAACACGGGTGATCAGTGGGGTGACAGATGATACAGCCAGCTCACCTTCACATTCTTCATCTATCTTGAACCCCAGAGGTTTACCCTAAAAAACTAAGGAGGCTAATTATGTTCTACATATAGCCTTCTACAGCACTGTGATTCCTAAATCTCCTTCAAATATTCCTGTATTTGGTTGTATGCCCTCTTGTGGTGATACATTTCATTTATATGCAAAACTAATGATTTATTACAACTAAAATCGAACTGGAATGGCTAGGATTTGTGGACTCTCATCCTGCCTTCCTAACACATTTTATTGGGACTACGCATAAAGTAAAATGACCATACAAATGGATTACTAAAACGTTTAAAACATTGCAAATGTTCTTGGTAACATGGAGCATGCAGTAGCTAAACTGCATAGGTACTTAAGTGTATGCAATGTTATATGTTTAGTCTTAATAAAATTTGTGCGCAGAAAAGAACTACTGCACTTTAGACTCATAAATTTTGTCCATTAAAGAACAGCTCAGTGACTTTTCTACATATTGGCAAAAACAGGTATTATAGGAAAACATGGAACTGTTTTTGTAAGACAGCCAGCCACTGGATGTTTTTTTCCTAGTAACCATGAATTTATGAGTTGCCTGTGTTATCAAATTCCTGTTGCACTTTCACATTGACATTTTAAAAAATGTTTCACTGTGTGGGCTGAAAAATAGTGTGGAATTATGGTAAATAATGGAGAATGACAAGGGAATGCCTTGATAATTCTAGCTTTTGTTCTTCGATCTTTAACTTGTCCACTGTTACATGTCTAAGAACCAGACTAGTTTTTTGCAAAAGACCTATAATATTCACATCATCAAATGATGTTATTATTTAGAAACACAGAAGAAAGAGTGAATGAAGGTGAAGGGGAGGTAAAGAAGATGCAAAAACCAAGAGGATGCTGCTACCCTCTACTTCTTTATCTGTTAATCTTATAAGGATACTTAATGTCTTGATTCATTATGAACTAATGGGTTGTATTTTTTCCTTGCAGAAGTCCACAAAAGGAAGATAGGATACCAATGGCAGACGAGTACTATGAATACAAGCACATAAAAGCCAAACTGAGACTATTAGAGGTCCTCATCAGCAAGCAAGATGTGGCCAAAACTATTTGAGGTTTAGGAAATCACCATCGTTTCCACCTAAGATAAAAATCAAGCTTATTTTCCATTGCCATTTGTGCTAAGTAGTTTTGACATGTTGAAAATGAAAGCACTTTAGTGGTAGTTATTTTCAAGGAAGGACAGCAAGTTTAATTATAGACTGTACAAAGAAAAGGGATGTAAGTGGGGGAAAATTCAACAAGTAACCATCTCACTGGGAAAAAATCAGCTTCCTCCATGCCAAGGTCAATATAAGTATTTCCCAAAATGTCTAATGTTTTATAAATCTAAATGACATATGCATGGGCAATTTGTTAGGGAAAGTTTATTCAATGTCTGAAGATTATGTCAATGTATGGAAAAAGCATGATTTTTAAAAAATTAGAAAAAGAAAAGAGATTCTGCCTTTCATATAGCAAGGAAAGCTTCCAGTAAGAAAATAACTTATTTGAAATTTCAAATTGATTTTTATGTGATACAATATCTACTGCCTTGTCCCTTAAGTCTTTTTGACTTTCAGTACCCTAAAATATACCAGAAGGTGTCACAGCTACTTGTTTTTAATTTCAGTATAAAAATAGTACAATATTTTATCAGTTATTTGAGATTTTACATTTCTGGTTACCAAAGTTCATTCTAACAGCATGTACTTTGTGAATTATCTTTGTCTATAACTGACAGATGTTTATATTAAAATACTGTATTAAAATTTTAAAATAGTTATTTTGGATAGATGTGTCTTCAGTATATAATCTAATGTAACCATAGTATTATTGCTAATCTTTTTGTTTATTATAACTAAGAATATATAACTATTTTTCCATCAGGAATATGCATTTTTCTTAATGTTCCAAGGTCTATACTTCATAAAGTGAAAAAACTTTCTCATGAGCTGTAGTTATTCTTCATTCTGTACAAAATGAAAGGTTTGGAAACTTTGTTCTGATACCTTGGGAAAGAAGCTAGAATATTTTATTTTGCCTCATCAATTTTAGTATATTTTGAGTTATTTTGTACTAAAACACATTTATTTTGTTTTTTAAAAACAAGTAAAAGGCTGACAATTTCTTTTATGTATGAATCTTGTTTGTATCTGTATTTTCTGTAATGTGTAAGCATGATATTGAAGAAATTCACATTTTCATATAGTTTAGATGGGAAGAATATTGATTTCAAAAGCAGAAGAATTAGAAGCTTATTTTCTCTGTATTATCTGATTTTATAACTTTTATGAATGAGAATAATATCCTTCATAAATTTGTTTAATTGAAGTCATCCACTTGTACACAACTACTTGAGGTTTACAAATTACATCTTTGATAAGGGAAATGGTTTTGTGACAATGTATACACTTGCTATTAAAATGTAACTCCACATGTTCGATATGATTGTAAATATTTTATACAACAATACAAATAAAATATTTTTCTATTATATTTATTATGCTGAAACACAGTAGTTGTTTCCTGTTAGCTAATATAAATAACATAAATAACACTGTCAAATAACAAGTTGGAAGTGCTGACAATTCTAGGCTTCAAGATTTAACTCATGCTGCAATTACACCCTTTCATGCAATTTGGAGTTATTCCAATATTTGTTCAGTAGATTAAAGTGAATGCATATTTAAACACCATTTATAAGCCATTATTTTGTATTTTACTAAAGCATTCTATACAATTGTCTTGTTATGTTTGGCATATAGGAAAAATAAAAACATTGCAGCATCTAGGCAAATAAAGTGTCAGAAGGAGAACTTAGAATATTTGATCATTGAAAGTAGTGGGAAGGGTGGGGAATAGGAAACACTAAAACAGCTCTGAATGAAATTTGAGAAGTGGTAGTTTGCTTTTGGTGAGCGGCATATGCATGCTTCAGTGAAAAACATCAGATGATGAAAATGAACAGAGAGGAAATGCTCCTAATGGAAGAAAAGGGGCTGCGTAAGAATAAGAAAAGTGGGTGTTAACGTCCAACACTGATATTACAGGTTTTGCAGCTGGGATCTTTCTTTGCATTTGCAGTAGACAAACTCATGAGCTGATGACCAGTGATTTCTGCCACGGTGCCCAGAGAAAGATCCACAGGGTCAGTGTAAATAACTTCTAAAATGACATCCTGGGCATGGTGGTAAACCAGCATCCCATCTTCTTCTGTACAGGTCAAAAATTTATTATCCTTGGAATTTAGTTGAGGAAGCCGCTGCTTACAAAATTCATCGCCTGGTGATCCCACAGGAGCAATAACAAGAATCACATAATGATAAGCAGTGTACATACAGTAGAAGTCCCCAAAGTATAAATTAGTATTGGGGTTAAAAAGTTTTTCTGCTGCAATCTCAAACCTGTATCTTCCATAAGGTGAATCCTGAGGTGGCTTCCCAGTATTGAATTCAGTGCTGCAGCTGAAGAAGATGCCTTCTAATTTCCCACTGATAGGAGAGCCGTGGCTACCACTGTTATCCTTGACGGAAGGCTGCATAGCATTCCCATGGTGTTCTCTGCAAGAGAAATCATCATGCTTAGTACAATCGTGGTAAACTTAATGATTTATAGATTTAAATGGTCTAAAATTCAACCATCTCCTGCTAAATGCCTGGATGCCCATCCTACTATCGGGAATGTATCTTTTGCCATTACCTATAACGGCTGGATTCTACTTTGAATTTAAGGATGATCTACAAAGTTCAAAAACCTTTAATATAAAAAGTTCGCTGGATGGAACAAACTACAGCTAGAAATCTTAACTTCTTTTTAATATTTATTGGGTTTTAGAAGTGGCCTTCTGGAAAGAAAGCTGGACTAAAATATTGCTAAGTATTTGCATATTGATACATATGTTGAATGTTTCTTTAAATATGCTAGCATATACTCATTAAGTACTGTCTAGCTGGGGAATGTCCCATCCCACTCTGTGGCTTCATAACTGTGGTTGCTGATGCCAGCTATTCCCCTGCCTTTATCCTGAGAGTCCTGAGAGAGCCCTCCATTATATCCTGTGGTTTAGGGATGATGCTGGTGGCACCACCACCTTTGGCATCACACTTATTTGTCCTGCAGCTCCTGGGGACAGTGCTGTCCATATGTGGTACCACAAAAACAAAAGCAGCTGCTTCCAGAAGTTACAGTATCACCACAGCCTAATTCTGTGGTTTTTAAAGATATATATTTCTTTGGTAGCCTATATTCATTGCAAAGTCATACAACTACCTTCATAAGTCATTTCACACATCGCAGAAAGAAAAATCACACAGACTACAGTTTAGAGCCCCTCATAACCAAACCCAAAACATCTATTAGAGGAATTCTATCCTACCTAAATGGAAAAAGTTACACAAAAGCTATTTCATAAAACTGAAAGAGGCAAATGTTACATCAGATAGCAACATAAGGACACAATGAATATGAAAGGGAACAAGATACTTCCAAAGGAAAACAGTAAAACTCCAAAAATACAACACAATTTCAAATGCCTGAAAATAAATCCACATGATGAACCTAAGGAAACCAAGGCAAAGAAAAGAAACAAAGCCACTGAAAATCTGAAGTAACAGCTGACAGTTTTCCAAATTTTCAAAGATATGGACATTGAGATATAAGAAGTATGAAGAACCCTAACTTGATTCAACCAAAATAGACATTCCCTAAAGCATATTAGAATCATAACATCAAATGTACAAGACAGAATCCTTAAAAATAGCAAGAGAAAAGCAGCAAATCACATATAAGGGAACGTCCATTAGACTTACAGTAGATTTCTCAGCAGAAAATTTACAGACCTCGAGAGAAGGGCATGATATTGCCAATGAACAACACAACAAACAGTAGATCTCTATCCCCGATGAACACATGTGAAAAGTGTCAAAAGAGCTGCAAATCAAATACAATATTTTACCCTGATCAAATATCGTTCATCCGAGAGATAACAAAGATGCTTCAATATACTCAAACCTATACATGTGATATATCAATAAAATAAAGGAAAAAGACTATATGATCATTTAAATAGATACAGAAACATTCAGTAAGGTTCAACATTCCATCATGATTAAAAAAAGAAAAAAAACATACCTCAAAATACTAAGAGCTATATTAAAAAGTCCACAGATAATATCACACTGATTGGAAAAAAGCTGAGCATTTCCTCTGAGATTAATAACAAGACAAAAATATCTATTTCAATGAGTAATATCTATATTAAATGAGTATCTATTTCAATACTCATTTCATATAGTACTAGACATCTTAGCAAGAGAAATTAGGCAAAAGAAAGAAATTAAGGACATACAAACTGGGAAATTAGTTATATTATCCATGTTTTCAGGCAACATGATTTTATAACATACAAACCTAAATACTCCATTGAAAGAGCTGTTAGCACTGAAAAACAAATTTAACAAAGGAGTGGGATTCAAAAATCAACATTAAAAGCAGCACAGCATTTTAACATACCAATAATGAACTTGGTGAAAAAAAGTAATCTCATTCACGATAACTACAAAGTAAAATATTTAGAAATAATTTTAACCAAGAAGTACTTTCCAATGAAAATTATAAAATACTAATAATGAAAAAATTTATTAAGGATACAAAAATGGAAAGGTGTCCCATGTTTTGAGTCAGAGGAGTTAATAGTCAAAATGACCATTCTACCCAAAACAACCTATAAATTCAGTGTAATCTCCATCAAAATATCAATGTCTTTCTTCATAGAAAAAAATCATAACTCATATTAAACAACAAAAGACCGAGAATTCCAAAGGAATCTGAGAAAACAAGCAAATCTGGAAGCATCACAATACCTGATGTCCAAGAATACTACAAACCTACAGTAACCAATATAGCATGGTCCTAATATAAAAAAGATATGTACGAAACAGAATATAGAGCCCAACAAACATTTATACAACTAGTCTTTGAAAAACTAACTAAAAACATATAGTAAGGAAAACAGTCTCTTTAATAAAATGATGCTGGCAAAATGGAATACTTACATAAATCAGGATGAAGTAATATTTAGAAATCCAACTCTTTTTCAAAGACCTAAATGTAAACTATGAAACTATAGTTCAAGAAAATGTGTGGGGGGAACACTTCAACACACTGAGGCAGGCAATGGTTTTTCAAATAAAAGCCAAAACCAGAGACTACAAAAATAAACACAAATGGTATTTATCAAATCAAGAAGCTTCTGCAGAGCAAAAGAAATAGTTGAATTAAAAGACAACCTATAGAATGGGAAAAATATTTGTAAAAATTCATCAGACACAGGTTAGCATCTAGAACATATAAGGAACTCAAAAAGCTAAATGCAGAAAAAACAAAACAATCCACTTACAAAAATGGGCAAAGTACTAGTATTTCTCAAAAGAAACACAAATGGCCAAGAAGTATTGTACAACAAAAATGTTCACTCTCACCATCAGAGAAATGCACGTCAAAATCACAATGAAATCTGGTATCTTTCCATTCAGCTTTCACTGCAGTTAGAGGAGCTGTTACCAAGAAGACAATACATGTTGCAAGGATGCAGAGAAAGAGGAACTCAGACACGTTGAGTGGAATATAAATTTGTATGGCCATTATGGGAAACAGTAAAGAGATATCCATAAAAATAAGAGAACTATAAGATGATCCAAAAATTCCACTACTGAATATATAGTCAAAGGAAATGAAATCATTATACCAAAGAGATTCTTGTACTGATGTTTATTGTGCTCTATGTATAACATCTAAAATACAGAATCAACCTAGATGCCAGTCAGTAAATGAATGGCTAAAGGAGGCAGATATACATAAAAAATAGAATAGTATTCAGCAATAAAGGGACCAAAATCTTGGTTTTTTTTCAGTAAATTGGATGAAATTGGAGGGTCATACCACATATTCTCATCTGTTTACGAAAACAAAGTGAATCTCATAAAAGAACAATGGAATATTGATCACTAGAGTCTGGGAAAGGAAGGTATGAAGAAGAGGAGACAGAGAAAAGTTCAGTAACTAGCTCCAAACAGAGAAGAGATTTAGTTCTGTTTTTTTCTAGAGAACAGTATAACCATTGATTAAAACAACTAAATTTCAGAATAGGTAGAAAAGTACGATGCTCCCAACAGATAAACATGATTAACATCCAAAGGTTATTACACATCGTGTATACACACACACACACACACACACACACACACACACACACACATATGATGTGTAATAACCTTTGGATGTTAATCATATATATATATATATATGTTATATATATATCATATATATATATGTTAACATATATATATAATCATATATATATATAACATATATATAACATATATATAACATATATATAATCATATATATATGTTATGAATAAACATAATCATATATATATATATGTTAACATATATATATATGTTAAATAACCAAAATGTATTCCATAGAGATATGCAAATAAATGTTTCAATGAAAAAATTTAAGGAGATACGATACAGCTTATCTGTAATGGAGCTATCAATTGATGGTACCTCTATTAAAGAAATTATTAGGGTCTGCACTTTAAAAGCAAAATCTAAGTAGTCTAATTTTAAAAAATAATTTTACTTTGATATTCCTATAATACATCCTATATTTTACTTTTTTGTTCTTTCATCGAATGATTCAAGATTTATATTCTTTATTTTGTTTTTGATTCAGCAACTTCTTTTGGCCATTCTTTTAGGGAATGTGTGCTGGTGACAAATTCAATTTAGTCTTCTTTCATCTAATCATGTCTTAATTCCCCCTTCTTTTCAAAGGTAATTTCACTGAGTAGAGTATTCTGGGATAACAGTTCTCTTGCATCACTTGAAAGTATTATACCCCTTTTGTTTGCCTCTATGGTTTCTGATATCATTTAGAAAAATTCTCTTTTCACAAATAGGTATTTTTTTTCTCTTCCACCACTTTGAAGATTTTTTTCTAATTTTCTTCAGTTTCTAGGAGCTCCTCCTTTGTCTTCCTGTAGATTTCTTTGGAATTATCCTATTTAGTATATGCTCAAAAACTGTAAGTTTATGTTGTTTGCTAAATTTGTGGCTTTTTCAGCTCCACTATCTATTTCCTTTCCTTAGTGACTCATGATATGACTATTAGACCTGCTATAGTCCCACGTCTTTGTGATTTTTAATACATCTTTACCTTTGTTGCTCATTGAGGATACTTTCTATTTTACAAGTTTACTAACTTTTTATCCTCTTGATTTTGCTCTATTGAATCTACCCACTACTTTTTTAAAATTATACTTACTGTGTTTTTCAGTTTTAAAAATTTTATTTTCTTCTTTGTATCTTAGGTTACTTTGTTGCTTCTATTTTTTTGCCTCATATGTTGTTTAATGGAACACTTCTGCAGTGGCTGCTTAAGTATCTCTGTCAGATGATGCTAAGATGTGTTAACTTAGTATTGATGCCTTTGATCTTACCTCATTCAGTTTTACTTTACTGATTTTTGGTATCTTTCCATTCAGCTTTCAATAACATGATTACTGGGAGTATGTGGTAGCTCTAGGTTCCCATTGGGCCTTCGCTAATAAACTAGCTGGGAGAATGATGGGGAAGTATCTGACTACTGCTCTTTATGTAACCTTCACTATCACTGCAGAGATAAATCTCATTGCTTCTGGGCAGTGTAAGAAAGCCTAGGTTTGGCACTCTGGCACCACTCCATTAGAGGATAAGGGTAGACATCTAGGTTCACCATTTGGCTTTGGTTGGTAAGTGTGTGTGTGGGGGGGGTTTTCTTCCCATGCTGTTGGGCTGAAATAGGATGGTTATTGTCTACAAGTTTCTGTATTATTTTCTAGTTTGTTGTATAAATAAAGAAAAACAGTTTTCAGGATTTTGTTTTTCGGTTTGTGCCCGTTTGTGTTTCTGGGTTGCCAGTTTTGCTTGTACTTTGTCCAGGACATCAGAATAACCCAGGAAACTCAATCCTGTGTTGTTCCTTGAATTTCAAGGTCCCTAATGGGTCTATCTTCTTTCTGTCTTTCATAGTGTTAGATCTCTTTTGTTTATAAGGTCTAATTATTTTTAGTTCTACTTATTTGGAAAAATAAGAAGAGGTGCATCTATTCCATTTTGCCATTGACCAAAACTTTTTACCTTTTTCATTTTCATTAACAAAACCCAAATATGGATCTATATATACAAGTATATGAAATAATATCAGCAAAAATAAAATTGGGATTTAGGATATGAAATGTCACCTACTATCAGTGACAAAAGCTCAAATTTGAGGCTATATAATTTGGCACTAAAATTACAGGAATGTCTACACATATTGATGCATATCTACTAATTTCAGTGGATTCTTAAAGAGAGAATTTTCAGATATAAATGCGTTTTAAGGACAATCGGTTACCTAGTAAACATGAATAGGAAGAGAAAGTGGTATGTTCATATAAGGTAGCAAAAAGCAATTATTTTCAACAGAAAGAGATTAAAATTAGTTTGTTCATTGTGGACTGAGTCCAAACTTATTTAGGAATTTTCACAATTTATAATGACCTGTAAAGCTTATTAGGCAATTACAACTTTTCTTCATAGTTAAATATTACAAATAAGATTTTAAATAGACTCTAATCAATCAACTACTTACTAACTAGAGTTCACTGCATAAAAAATCAAGGTCCACTGCCATAAAGGTTTTTTTTTAATGTCTTTTTTTTTTTTTTTGCTTTTTTAAAAAAAATCAGTACCAGGGTTTTTAAATAAGTCTTTAAAAACAAAGTTAAGAAACTGTACCCATCCCTTAGCAAGTATGTTTTTATATATGTACTGATTTATTAAATATATAATTTAATAAATATATATTTTATTCATATATCAATACCCCAAGATGAACATCACTATTCTCATTAGCATGCAGTCATTTTTTAAAAAGATACAGTTTACACAGATTTTACTACTGTGGTTACGGAAAAATCAACCAACAATAAATTTCCTTGTTAGTAAACACATCTTTTATGCTAGTCCTTAGAGTCATATCATGCAATTTGAAAAATAACTTTATCCATTTTACAAGTGTTTTGTTTTTATCTGTTTCTTCTTGGAAGTGTTTTTGAGGACAGATGAAACAGGATGGAATACCAGCTTTCATCTGAAGGGCACAGAAAATCACAGAGAAATACTGACCCCAAGTGGCCAACTAACAGTAGACATTGGCAATACTCTAGGAGTCTAAACCAAGAACGAAAGATAGTAATTCATCTTCTTGATGTATTTCTTAGTAAAGAAAACAGCAATAGTTGAAACTTCATGATTTTCAAATTTTGTGCTTACAAATATAAAAAAGTCTTTCTGCATAGAATCCTTTCCAATTTACAGTTGTCACACTTGATACTTAATGTTGCTTAATATGTACTCTGTATACCCAAGTGAATGGTATACACCAGGAATTAAAAAGATTCCAGAGTAAATACTTTGTCAGTAAAGCGAATGGTGGACTAAACTCTATATTTATATTTTGTAAAAAGACAAAAATGCTTTTAAACATCAAAATATGTAAAAATATATGATATTGCAGAGTACTTCATTTAAAGAATATGGAAGTATAAATATACTTCTCTATGATTTATTTTTCATTTTTTACATCATGGATATGGTATAAATTTGAAACTGATTTGATTTAAGAGAAACTAGAGAAATAGAAAAAAAGAACATCAAAACTTTGATTTTTTTTTACATGTAGTTCTGTCAATGTAAGAATTCTTCAGAGTCTGAAATTGAGATCAAGATTTTTAAATGACAAATTAGAGGGATTGCTGTATAAAAGTTTTGGAATCAATCATTTTAATAGCCTTAGTTTCACTTTAAAATATACAGCTGCCTATTTATCAACTTAAAATTTTCTTCTATAAAAATGAAAGTGGTGCAAGTATTAAAACTATCTGTGGGATAAAGTTCCTTTTACTTAGGAACTGTTTCATGGGATTAAATACAGGCTATCTTTTAAAAATATTAGTCTACCATCACTGGAATTCAAAAGCAAAGTCTTTCATAAATAAATGGAGACAAAGACTAACCAATTTTTACCTAGGCAAAAACCTGCAAATCCTAACTGATTTCCCATAATATTTCACAAAACAGTTAACTTTTTGCTCACATTTTTAGAATTAAAGGACCATAGAAAGAGGTGAAAATTTAGTAGTCAGTATGAGACAGAGGACATTTGAGTTACTGAGATTAGAGAAAAACGTAACGGCAAATGAGTATCAGTCTACACACCAGAAGTTTAAGACTCATTGCAGTGAAATAGACAAGAATCATTGAAAGGAATCTGAGTCCGAAAAAATCCTATTCTGTGAATTTTTCCACTGATTCTTTTTTCTCTAGAAAAAATGTATAACTATTTTGAAAAGAAATTTGGAAGTGCAGTTTGGCAGAACTAGAGTCAAAGGAAATATGACCTTCAAATTTGGAATTGTATATATTAAGCAAATAACTATATACATTTTATTCTTACCGAATATAGTCAAAATACTCTTTGTGCTGGTTACGATAAAAAACAGCAAATTTAAGCATACGTCCTGCAATCACTTCAGCCTTCTCCAACAGCTGTGTTAGATGAACTTTTGAATAGTCTGAAAAGTTTTTAAAAATTTATTAGTAAAATACAGCACCCAAAGTATCAACTACATACTTAATAAATTGGCTATTATTAGAACTCTATTAGGAATAAACTTACTGAATAGAAAATAGGTTATAAATAAAACACACACTGTCATTGTATTGCACATTTTTTTCTGCAAAATATCTTTCTTAGGGTTTATAGTTATTTCTTAAAATAGACTTGCATTCTTTTCACTCTTTGTAATTTAAAATATTTAAACAAATGTATTCAATAATGCTTCATAAGCCATGTAATGTATATCAGTACCTTATGAGTTTTTCTTCAATCAGCTGATCATTTGGATAAGAAACTTATCCAAATGCAAGCAATAGTAAAGCTAGAAAGTAGAAATAATGTTTGTCTAGTTTATTGTCTAAATATTACAGAGTACCAAAATAGATTAAATATGCCAATGTACTGATGAGGATGTTTAATATTGTCAAAGTTCAATGATTTTGCCCAGTTTTCATGCAGCCAATGACTTCAAGACTGGAACTCTGGCTCTGGTTGATGGTGTGACTTCTGAAAATTTAACGCACCTGTCAAAGTAACCTCATCTTTTTTGCCAACTTCTTGTTTTGAAAATTTTTTTGAGAATTGTCAAACTACTACCTCACAAACTAAGGAAAAATTTTGGTCTATAAAGCTTAGTGAAACTTTTCAAGTAGACCAACCTTGATACAATGCCCATGAGTACATGGTTGGACTGCTAATTGGCTCAAACAACATTTATTTAAATTAAAACACACTATGTTTCAAGAAATACACAAAATTAGATGTTTAGATAAAAAAATCAAACTATTATTCCTCTCAAATAACTGACAGTCTAAAGGAAAATAAATATATAGAGAATAATGGTTATTATTGTGGTGAGTATTGGGTGTCACTTATGTTATAAACTGTAACAGAAGTGGATTAATCTCTGGTATTCCATTTATTTCATTTATAGTACCTTATGATTAGCTCACAGTATGGGCTCAACAAAAATTGCATGAATTAAGTGTCCAGATTAAAAGGCAATTTATACAAAACATTTATAGAGTCAAGGTTATACACAAAGCTTTGGTAAGTTAGTCCCCAAATTATTCTGAAAAGATCAAATGACAACTGTGAACAGATGAAATTCCTCTTAGATTTTACCCATGTAAATAAAAAGACAAAATAATTTATAAAAAATACTGTGGTATATTTAAAAATTGACATTTCACCTTATCTTTTACTCTGTAACTTCCCTGGGAGAATTATGATCTAGATATATACCTATGACAGATATTTCTGCACCGGAAATTTTAAAATTCTTCTTTAAAGTAAAGAAGAAATAGTCTATTATACGTTTCCATAATGTCAAGTGGAAGTTTAGCAGGTAAAATATAATTGCTTTTAGTGAGCAAATTCCATGATATTATTTCATGTAATCATAACAAGAACTGCACGTGTTACAGATTGTAACTTAGATCTGGAATGTTCTCCAGAAGCCTCCTGTGTTCAGAAGTGGAGCTCTGAGAAGGTGACTGGATCATGGAGGTGAGTTGAGTATGGTGGGTCTTAGTCAGAAGAGGCTCATCACAGGGATGTGGCCTGGGAGGGCATCTCCCTCCCTCTCTCTTTCCTTCTCTCTCTGCTTCATGGCAGCCCTGTTCTGTCCTAGTGTAAGTTACAGGTGTTCAGTATTTTGTCCCAGCAACAAGAAAGACATTAAGACACAAAATATCCAAAATGCCAGAGATCAGAAAGGCTTCAAATTTCAGTTTTTTGGATTTTGAAATATTTCATACATTTTTACTAATTGGGCATTCTCATTACAAAAATAAACAAACCAAAAAACCAAAAAATATTCCAAAATTCGAAATAATTTTAATGTGTCATACCATAGCTCAAAAAAGTCTCCAATTTAAAAGCATTCCAAAGTTTGCATTTTCAGGTTAGATATTCAACCTGTTATAAAATGTCAAAAGAGACTGCGTCTGTGTCTTATAGAGATTAAACTTCCATGGTAGGATACAATCAAAAGAAATGCAAAAAAAAGAGTGAACAGGAGATAAATGTCAAAAATTTTTGATTCAGGAAAACCTGAGACCAAATACTAATTTCAATAGCACATCAAACATAAGTAAAATTTATATTAGTAAGACTTCTTTACTCATTGTTAACAGTACAGATATCTTTAGCTATTTCAACTCTCATTACTAAACTAAGATTAATATAATATTTCATCTATTTTTTAGAAAGCCATTTTTCACATTTTAACATCACATTTGTCTAACTATAATGTAATAAAAAACCATTTCACAGTTAAATTAGCACTATTTTTAGTAGTAATACCTAAATTGATGGATATAATAGTCTATAACCAAAGATAAAGAAATAGGTACTGCAAATACTACTTTTTTTGTGGTAAACAGTGAAATCTTTACTAATTAAAGATGCTTCAATATCTAGCAGTTTAACCACAGAATAAACAAGACTTAAGATTAAATCACTATCACATAGTGATACAACTTTAAAACTTTATCCATTTAACATGTCCACAGAAATTTTATACTGAGTTTGACATTAAGAAATCTAAACAGGCACTAACTGTAAAATAATGCAAGTGTGAGACTATACGAGAAAAAGCTTATTTACTGGAAGAATATCTCAAGTGGGGAAAGTTGATATGCAACCTACAATACGTAAAGCAAATTACTCTTTTTTTAAACTTGTTTTTGAGACAAGGCTTTGCTATGCCATTCAGGCAGGTCTTGAGCTCATTTTGTAGCCTAGGCTGGCCTCAAACTTGTGGCCATCCTCCTGCCTCAGCGTCTGAGTGGTGGGATTGTAGGCACGTGCCACTACATCCTGCTAGCATATTGCCTTCTAAATACTTTTTATATAAAGTCTAATGTGTTGAAACAGCCTCTCTCTACAATTATTTTTTTATGGGAAAGTTATCTAGGTAAACAAGAAGAGTCATAGTTCCATTTTAAGAGACAAAAGTAAAGATGATGGCATAAATACTCACCTATGTGCTCAATAAATTTGAACTTTTTGAACAAATGAGTAAACAGATAAATGAAGGAGCTGAATAGTAATATTTTCCATAGGAAATACTGGAACACTGAAATATTAAGCTATAGTTCACTTCATATTTCCCAAACATAAATGACCATTTAAGCTACTTTTAAACAAAGCAAAAGCATACAAAGATAAACAATATACCAGTTTAGAGGCAGACTTTCTTGAGTTCTTCTAGCACTCAAGCGAAAAATGTAACACATTTTTACTAAGCACAGTTATTGAGATCTGCCTCCATCCCCTGAAATTAGAGAAAGATACTATATTTTTTGCTTCCTCCCTTCTATATGTTTGAAAATGGACAGATTGAAAGTAATATAATAAAAGAAATCTCTCTTACAAAATGAAGTTCAAAATATGATAATATATAATTTTCAAACTTCATCAATTTTTATTTCACTTTGGAAAAAAATGAAACTTTACAAAAAAGTGATTTGATGTCATCAAGTTCTGCTACTGAGAGCCTCAATTCTTGCAAATCACTGGAATATTGTTTATTCTATTATATAATATTGATAAAACAAAAAAATTAACAATGGTTATCTATGTTCATTCACTTTTTAACTACAAAAAGTATTTTTCAGTAATTAACTTCCCATGAACAATTAACTAAGGCTTTTTTGTACCTATTTCTCTTACCTGCTGTACAGAATTCTATAATTTCACTCCATTCAGATACAACATAATCACCATCAACTTGTTTTGAGGCAGTTTGAACTGCTACTGTATATTCAGTTCTTGGGCTCAAAAACCAGTGTCCACGGACAGTCATAGGCAAGGGAACAGCTTTTGCCACCAATTTTGTAGGAACATCCTAAGAATGAAAAAAGGGAGGATAGGGGGAAAAAGAAGGCAGGCAGAAAAAAAAAAAAAAAAAAGAAAAGGGAAAGGAAAGACATTTAGTCAATTATAAGAGAGAGGAACCTAAATTCCTGGAAGACAATAGAACTTTTCTGTTTAAGAATAAACAATTATTATTAAATCTCTTGTATCTAAAAACTAATGCCCAACTTGGTCAACAGATACACCTGTGATCAGACAGCTAACCCAATGCCATAAATGTATTTCAGTTTTTCTAGTTTCTAGTGTATTGGTTTTCTCCATATATTACATGCTTCTCAAAGTGTAACATTTTGAAACTGACAAAATTTAATGAAATAGATATGACATAAAGTTCAATGGATTTAGTATTAAAAATACTTATCTGTGTAATGTATACAACTCAATAGCTTTACCAGCAAGCTCATTATTAAGAATTTTGTGCATGGAAGAACACTTTTAAAACAAGTATTTTAAAATCAAGGAATCTGTTATACATGCATATGTATATGACATCTTCATTTTTATTCAAGCACGAGGTCTATGTTTCATGCAAAGTACAATAAAATAATTAAAACTGCAATTGAATACACACTGCATTTCCAATTCTAGGACATTTTAAGTGTGAAGTAAAGAAATGGGTCAAATCTTGAACTATCTTTGTAAAACCTCAACAGTTTCCTCACGAAATAAGTAAACCTAATTTAACACATGTTGAACTTTATATCTGTATGACACTCTTAATTTTATGTTTTTACTACCTTTTAACAATAAGCAATAACAATAACATAAGCATAAATTTGTTAAGAGGGATAGGATTTATAAATCTTCTAAAATTTATTAGAGGGATAGGTTTTCAAAGGTTAGGTACTTCTAAGGAATAAAATAATTAAAATTTCAGCTGAATACGCACTATATTTCCAAAAATATGAAATTTTAAGTGTGAAATAAAGAAATGGGTCATTTTACTTCTTCCCAATGTCAAAAAGTCATAAGTCATTAATAGAACATTATTCTTTCTTTTAAAATCTCTTCATACTTAGACACTTCTTAAAAGGCAGCAAAATATAATTATTTATTGGATGTTACCTTGTGTTTAAATTTATTGGAGTTCTTATTCTCTTTCTTGTTGAGGTCAATGAAATAGTGTGTAATACGGTCTTTTGACTTTGAATCCATTTCCCATGAAATCTTAAATGAGTCACACGTAATATTGCTTATTTTGATGTTATGTGGTACAGGAAGTTCTTCCATCTCTGCTATGCCACTGTCTTGTGATTTGTTACCTGCCAAAAAACAATGCACAGCAAGTTAGTTTCCAGTAAGTGAGTTGTTCAGGTTGCAAAATCTTTAGCAGTATGTATATTTATGAACTTTACTATCTAAATAGCAAATCTGGATTTAATTTGTTCATGAATTAATCTGAGAATGACAGTAAAATGTTTACAAAGTAATATTTTCAACAAAAGCAGAGATGAGTTAATTTTTACCTTATCCATATTTTCAATTTGCTTTCTCAACTTCTGCTTTAGAATAAAATAAAAATATGATCAATCTTGTGAGAAAGACCAATTTCACATGGATAGTTTCTGTGTGAAAGCCCCAAAAGATCACCTTTCCTACATGAGCATCAATTCTGCTCATAATTGTTATTCAGTGATTTAAAGATAGGCGACTTCCCAGAAATGTTGTAATTAAGTGCTATTAATAAAAGAAATATTTCTTTAAAAGTATATGAGGCAGCAATGACAGACTATAAAAATTATTGTCTTTTGGAAATATTATACTCAGTCATAACATTCAGTGGTTATATCATATTACAAATAATGTTGAAGCCGATACTATCTTTTCTCTGTGGTATCATGACAATGCAGAGTGCTGAAACAGCAGGCAGGGTAAAAAGGGAAACAGTGATTGCCATGCTGAAGAGCTGCAGAAGAATCTGACGTCTGTAAAGACTTTAAACTGTCTTCACACTTCCACATAAGAGAAAATGTTGTTGCTTTAGCTAACAGTATAGATCAGTATATGATAACTGACAAGACAGTAAGTGAAAATACGTATTTGTCAATTTTGTTAAATTTTGAGAAAAATGATTATCTACATAAAAGCAGAAATCTTTCCTAAAAGCACATTTTTCCTGTTGGGAACAATATAAAATTTTGTTATATTAACAATTTTCATTTTCAAGCCACTTGTCATTGTCCCAGTTCTTAATGAAACTGCTAGATTAGACTACTAGACTTTGCAGCTTTCTTCTTGAGTAGAGAAAGCAGAACATTTAAATAAATCCTATGAGTTCCATACTTCCTCCTCATGTTCTACAGACCAGTTTTTAAGAGACTAAGATTCTGAGGTAAGTGATGGAGAACAATGATTCTGTAGAAACTAATGGAACAGTGATCCATGTGACCCTAATAATCAATAACCTGTCAATAATATCTTAGTTCTGTCAACTATGTGTACTTCCAAATGTAAGACTTCATTTTAAGGACAATTCTAGCAGTTCTTGCCTGCTCTACATACTAAGTGATTCTAACATCTGTGGCTACACTGCAGATTAGTAATACTGAATGTATAACTAGATGGATTCATACACTTATGTCTATCAAAAAAATGACAGTTGCTTTTTGAAAACATTTTATAAGCAGTTTCTAACAAGAGTAGTTATTTAAATGCAAGATAAAAACACCACCAAATTATACTAATAATATGTACCTTTTCTCTCAGTGAACTTTTATTGTCTTACAAAAGAATGATCTTATTTTTTTTAAAGTTTTGAAATATAGTTAACATAGCATACAATTCACTCTTCTAAAGTACATAATTTAATGGCCTTCAGTAGATTCAGAGTCATGCAACCAGCCTTACAGTTAATAATAAAATATATTTTTTAATCCCTAAAGAAATCTTCCAAAACCTGGTCGTCATCTTTCCCACCACCACCCACAGGCTGCTTCCTTTTAGCACTGGGCAATCACCACTCTATCATCTTTTTTATAGATCTTCTTATCCTTGTATACTTCGTGGCTACATTCCAGCCCCTTTTTTATTTTTATTTTGAGACAGGATCTTGTCAGATCAGTGAGTTAGTTGTCTCAGTAGGCTAAAAGTCAAGTCATTCACCTGCCTCAACCTCACAGAATGCTGGAGTACAGGTGACAAAATTATTTTTTGAGAAAAAATTGTAGTCTTCTGTTGAGAAGAGTTCATACATAAAAAGCTGAAAATACAATTTCACCAAAATATCTCCTTAAGTAATGCCTTTCAAACAAACCAAGAAAACATTTTTAAAATACCCGTAAGTGTCCACATATTTTGTCTATGAAGTACACATTTAAACTCTGTAACTAAAGGATTATAAACTCATGAAACCATTTTAAGTGCACAAAAAGGTGATTAGATCACTTTATACTTACATTTAATATCACATACTTCAATCTATGCATTTAAAAACAAGTATTATAACATCACAAATTTTTATATATCAGCAAAATATTGTCTATGTATTCTATAAATGATTCATTCCATAAGAAAGAAATTACTCAAATTCGCACATTTTCTTTTTTTTTTCTCCACCATACCTCTTAAAAAGCACAAAAGCTATACTAAACAAATGTTATTCATTATACTCCTTATTTTTTATGTTGGGACCATATTTCAGAATAGAAATCATTCAACATAATATTTTTGTCTTATTTTACACATGTATCCATGTGTGTTTAAAACTGTGTGGATATATCATTTACACATATAACCACACAATGTTTTTATTACCTTTGTACTGTGATAAATCATGTAACTATTAAAATCTACAACTAAATCCCTTAAAATCTGAAATTTCTGAAATATCTATCATTATGAAAAACATATCAAAGAAAAAGGTAATTTGTAAAAGTGAGTGCCTCAATTTGATTAATTCAGAAAAGTAGATTTACCTTGAATATAGATTAAAAGTGTCACTTAATAAACTAGACGAACATAGCAAAAACCATAATAGTACACATTTCTGTTTACTAAATATCTCTAGGATCTGAGTATATTCTTTATAGCAGTGCCCCATACAAACATCAGTTTGCCATAAAAATGAGTAATTTTTCTTCTACCATATCTTGCCCAAGTGTTACATTAACAGTGATTAAATTCTTATAGAAGTTAATAGGATCTAAACAATTCAGTTTAAATAAAGGGGCTTTAAAGTGATAAAGACAGTTAATTTTATAAATAATCATTGAGCCAACTTTCTAATAAATTATAAGCCTTAAATTTACTGAAAGGATTTTGCCCGGAATGGGACGCTGCTGTGGTGGGAGGCTGGGAGGTGGAACTAAGGGGCTCTATCTTGAGGTCACCCTCCCCACCCCTAGGCAATTTACCTGTGGTGCAAAACGAATTCCAATGGGCTACTTGTGCATCAGTAATGCCCCTTAGGCACCCCCTAGACCCAAGCTATATGTATGCCCCATACCACGTGTCTGGCAGAGAGAAAAGCCAGATCTCAGTGGTCCTGGGTCCGCTTCTTAAAATAAAGGCCACTTTACTTTATATTCTGTCTTCTAACTGTGCCAAAAACTCTTTCATTTACCTCCTTTAATATCAGCAGTCCAAAGCAGTATTTTCATATCACATCTCTTTTCCTGCCTAAAGTGTTAGTGAAAAAAAAAAAAAAACAAAAAACAAAACAGAAAAGAACAGATAAAGCTACATTCTTGATATTTTGAGACAGCATCTCACTAACTAAATAAGTTGCCCCAGATAGACTCAAACTTTTAATCCTGTTTCAGATAACCAAAGAGCTAGGATCAAAAGCATGTAACCACCATAACGAGCTTATATGCAAGTATCTCAAAATACGTTCATTTTAATAATTTCCATTACAAGTACTCTCCTGGCAAGTAGATGTAAATTTATTATATTATTTTAAAATTCATAACAGATAACCTAAGAGTCATAAAACAAAATAGTAACCACAACAAAAACATTCCAACCTTTTTCTAAAAATATTTTTAGTGATAGCACTGAACACTGACGCATTTAAAAAAAAAAAAAATCCTTCATAATCTATACTGATAACATTGTATTTGACTCCCCTGCTAGGGTATCTTCTTTTAGGAAATACTGATCAGTAGCAAAAGGGAAATTCCAAACAGAGTTACTCCTAAGTCACAAAGTACTAGAACAGGCCTGTTTTGTCTATAATGCTATTTATTTAATACTATAATACTAAACTTTCAGAGGAGGCGGCGGCAGAGACCAGTGAGAACTCAAAATTTTAAGTGACTTTCACTATAGTATTCCACAGGTAAATTATGTAACCGAGGTTTCTAAGTCGAATAATCTTGCCCTAGGCTGGACACTGTAGCCCATAAAGCCTTGGAGGCGGAACCAAGGGACTCTATCTTCCCCGCCCCTAGGAATTTACCTGTGGCTCCATCTTCCCCTTCCCCACCCCTAGGAATTTACCTGTGGTGTGAAATGAATACCAATGGGCTACCTGCGCCTCACTAATGCCCCTTAGGCTCCACCCCAAACCTAAGTTACATGTATGCCCCCCCCCCCCACGGAGAGGATGCCAGCCCCCAGGGACTATGCCCGACCCAGAGGGTCGGGGGTCTCTCCCGCATTCTTAAAATTAAGGTCATTTATTTCCAATTCTATCACTAAGTACTAATGAAAACACAAATTTCATTCTTAAGAAATGTTTTTCTATTTATTTTGGCCAGAACTTAAGGAGGGATTTTTTGATATTTGATACTTTCTCAGAAGTACTGTTGCAGCTGAGTTAGTTCAAAATATTATAGGCAGTGAGACAGGGCTAGGTCCTCAACAGAGCCAATGCAGACACCTGGCAGCTGCCCTGGATGCAGATACTTCCTGCTGTGGACCAGGCATCAAGAGAGAAGACCATACAAATGTACCTATATCCTGGGATTGATACCCTAAATAGTTCCCATCCCCATAGGAAAAAGTCACTTCTCTGTAAGAATGCCCACTGTGTATGTGACTCCCTTCCCCATTTGTCCGTAATGTAATCAATTTTACCTGAACTATGGATCTTATTGGCTAATATAGTTATATGCCACCTTATGCCTATCTGCCTCGTGAGTTCCCAGTCTTTTCCCATCTTGAACCCATGGTTTTATTCTATAAAAGTCCCTGGAAAAGACAGAGTCCTTGGCCACCCACCTGGGATCCCTTCTGTCTCTCTCAGACAGAAACTTTCTTTCCATCAATAAATATATTCTACTCTTCACCTGTGTTGTTTCTAAAATTCATTCTTTGGTTTTAGAGAACACAAACTCATGGACATAGTAGGTGGGCATTTCATTCCCCTGTATCAGTACCATCTGACTTGAAGATATTTTAATTCAATCATATTAACAGTAAGTTTTATTTTCTTTTTTAAACGTTTATATCAGTACATGTCTGTAATACATGCAGTTGACAGTTATCTTGGGGAAAGGTACATTTATATACCACAGCTTATTTGTTTTTAAAATTCCCTTCACCTTCCCTCCACTCTATCTTTCCTCATCTAATTTCCCTGATCTTTGTTATAGCCTAGTTTTAACCCTTGCACCTCATTTCTGTTCTGTAAGCGCCACTCAGCACCCCCCCCTTCCCTTCCTATCTTTCTAGGTTAAGTTTCAATTTCCTGAGAAAGCTGTAAAAGCCTTAGGTATCAGTTTCCTGTAACCCCCTACCCTACCCCTTATCCGGTTATCTGTAATAAAATGTGCTGTTCTTTAAGAAATGCTTCATTTCAAGGAAATTACAGGAAGTTCTGTAAGGCCCAGATGCTATCTAACTGTGTCAGGGATTACAACATTCCTGTGGTTTTTAGCTTTAAAAGCTTAATCCCTCAACTGTGAGGCGTGCAGTCTCCAAATCGGCCCCTGGAGACTGTGACGCCAGGCCTGGCCTAAAATAAAGCCTTTGCTCCCCAAATTTTAATTTCTTGCTTCCTTGGGTTTTATTCCGGGGTCCAAGCTATCACATTTAGGGGCTTTTCCAGGATGGGAGCAACACCCCAGACTCATTTCTGAACATTTAAAAGTAAGTACTCGGAAGGGTTTGTTTGGGCCGTGGTCAGTTTTGTATTCTTGGGGAGGGGACGCACTCAATTTGGGAAGCGGGGACCTCCTGAGGACAGAGTCAATTGGTTTTTTGGGACAAATCTTGTCCATTTGTATAGTTTTCGGGACGAACTTCGTCCATTTGTGACTCTGCCATGGTTGGGGAACCGCTCTGTTGGTTAATTTGTTAATTCCTCCAGATCCCAAAATTTGACCAATTTTTGAGCAAAGGCCATTTTTGCTGCAGCTTATCTTGTCTTGTATGTCTGTCCATGTGTCCATTTGTCCTAATTGTTCTCCTTTTGGTTACCCCAAATCTAACAGAACATTCTCTCCTAGGAACCCTTTCTATGAGCCCAAAACAGACAAAGAGATTTAGATATTTATATTCAGTGTTTTTGTACTTTAGAATTGTCTGCCTGTTTGAATTTGTTACTAACTTAGGGGCTCGCTGCCCATTTCTGTTACAGGATCCATATGGCTTATTAGACTCAAGGTTCATAGTAAAAAATTATTTCCTTTAGCTCACCAAACTGTGCATGAAGCAACCTTTGTTTGTGTCTTTAATGTTGTGGCGCCTTCTTTAATGTTTTAGTCCTCAATTGATTACTTGCAACCTTGGCATGTCTTTTAAAAAGAGTATTTTGTTTCTGGTTAAAATGTAAACATATGTGCATATATATGTATATTTATGGTTTTTAAGAATCATATCAACTTTACCATTTAAAAAACAGATCATACTATATTTGAGCCAGTTAAAATGTTACAATTTTTTAAAAATACATTAAATATTAAATATGTTTTGGACTACTAACAGGTGACTTCAAGGGTTTTGTTGAGAGTTTTAATGTTGTCTGAGAAGCGAGAAGAAAGGTAATTGATGGGTAATAGTAAGAAAAAGAGGGACAAAGAAAGTGGTTTTGTCTTCAAGTAAAAATGTCTGGCTGTGCCAGAATGTGGAAGAAGATAAAAGCTCAACTTGGGGGTATATTTTAAGTTGTAGAAAGCTACAAAGTTGTAGAAAGAGGATGTAAATTTTATTTGTCTTGGTTTATAGTACTGCAAATAACAGGTTTAAAAACAATTAAATGTGTTCAGAATTTGACAGTATTAGATCAGTTTTGGTAGATTTATTCATAAGACTGGTAAACCTTTGCTGCAAAATGTTTCCATTAAAATGAGATTATAGGTGATTATAGAGATACGATACAAGTTCTTGCATGTGCTGTGAATATCTGGGAGATTATGCAGCACAATTTTGTTACCTATGAAAAAGCCCTTTTTTATTAAGAATGTAATTTCAGTAAAATGATGGCCTGCTATGCGGCACCCTGGGACAAAAAGCGGTGTGTCATCCAGATGAAGCCTGCCCTCTGATCTGGAATGCTAGAACCATGTTTTCCTTTCATCCCATGCCGATTGGACATCCAGAGGTAAGGAGGTTTCCCGAGTATCACCAGTTGTTCTCTTTGCAACTCAGTCAGCCCCACATATTAGACAAAAATTGCGAAGGTTTGAGAGATTTGAGAAAATGCCCCTCAGCCAGTTAATAGATATAGCTATATCCTAGCTGCTGTGGCAATGTTACTTAAAGAGGCTAAAAACTTACTTATGGACAGAAGATTTCTGTGGTGATCTCCCACAGGTTAGAGACTCTTATCAAAACCCCTCCCAAAATAAGGCTCTCTGAAAAGGAGGTACTCTGGGTTAAGTGGTTAGAGCCTGGCACCTCTGCCCAAAAGGCGGAGCTCATTGCTTTGACTGAGGTGCTAAAACTAGCCATGGGAAAGAGGATAAACATCTATACTGACAGTAGATATGCTTTTGCTAATGTACATGTACATGGAGCCATCTCTCAGGAGCAAGGTCTCAACCTCAGCTGGTCACTGCTACCCCAGCCACTCGTTTGCCGTTCTGGATGAAGCTGCTTCCATTGGTGAAACAGTTGTCGGCATTTCCCAAAGGCTGGTCAGTAAGATCTGCCTGTAGGTTCTGCTGCAGTTCGAGGATGTCAGCACACTCATGGAGAGGTGTCCTTTGTTCCTCTGGGTCATCATCAGGCATAAGGGTGACTGGGTTTAAAGCTGAAGAAGTCTTGAAAACTACTGACTCTGGGTCTAGAAGCAGGGCCTGATAGTGTAAAATTCTAGCGTTTGAGAGCCTTATAGTAAAGCTAAAAAACACAGGAATGTTGAGTGTTTCACAAGATATTTTGTGTAACACTTAAAATGTGTCATAGTCCTTAATATTCATGGCACTTTAATGGTTATTATACTCAACTATAATTTCACATGAAATTAAATGGAATAAATTTCTAATAAAAATGTATGTTAATCTATACCTTCACTGATTTGTACTCTAGTACTCATATAGGGGCTTCTATTAAGATCTGGAAAAGCTTTTGAACCCTGAAAACTTAGGTAATGTGCTATAGTGTATATCATGGTTTATGTCTGTGACCCCCAAGTCTTATGTATTTGTGATTGATTCATTATCTAGCTCTTGGACCGGTGGTGTGAATGCTATACCCGTCTAGGGGTGGAGCCAGGATATGACGTAGTAATGGGAAGTATCTCTCTCTCTCTTGCCAGTTTCCACTTTGTTGTTTGCACCTGCTATGAATTGCAGCCCTGCCATGCCAACTTGGCAACCTATACTCAGTCATACCTGAGTATGACTGAAACCTCTAAGAACTGTAAGAGATAAACCTTTCCTTCCTTTATTTTGGGCATCAGGTATTTTGTCTCAGTGATGAGTAAAAGGTAACTAAGACAACCAGATATGTCAAGCTGTCAAGCATCGTCAATCTATAATGTATCAAATAAATTTAATCAGTTAAAATTTTTAAGCAAATTAACTGCTTAATATTAGTGTACCTTTGTAAAATAAACTGAAAATTTTCACATTATATTATTTAATTTATTTTTAAATTTTATCATTGTTTCTCCACATTATTTAATGGTTTCCTATCACTTGAATATGTGAATGTGTATGAATAAAATTTAAAACCATTACAAGTTTGGAAATTAAACTTTACAAATTAGAAGCAGCTGGGATCTGAGGATAAATATTTTAGGTGTTAAAACAGAAAATAAATATAGGTCTGTGTATAATGAAAAGAAAAGATTATGCTACTCTATACAAGATAGGTGTGAGCATTCTTATTGAGATAGTACTCAAAAAGGGGACAAAGATGTTACTCAAGAAGACACAAGCAAAAAATAAAATAAAAAATAAATAAATAAAAAAAGAAGAGACAAGCATAAACTGTAGGGCTGATGTAGGAAGTTACGGAACAATGTAATGAACGGGTAGTTCTCAGAGGTAAGACAATAAAAGAGCAAAGCAAAATTTTTTGTTTCTCTTTTCAGTACGATAAAGTGCATTTGTTTTTATACTTCTGATTATCACATTATGCTAACTACTAAAATAGTTTCCTATGTTGGCAGCTATATTCCACATATAAGTACATAACTGTTAATTATGAAGTACCTAAGAAAGTGTCTACTAGTCAGACAGGGATTTTAATTCTAGCTATGCCACATAGGGTTGTCTGACCTTGAGTAAATATTACATTACTCTGATCATATCATTTTTCATCGGGTCAAAGAGTACAAAATGAGATAATGCAAACATAAAAACCACATCTGCCATACGGTACACAATAAATGTTAGCTGATATAACATTATATTGATATAAAACATTGAGTGAATTTTTAATTCACTCTTTCCTTTGGTCTAAAATTAAAGCATAACTTTTCTAATTAATTCCAGAATGCTAGTGCTTCCAGTAATCTTTAATGATTGTTTTGAAATCCACAAAATTTGCTGAAATTCACTAGTATCCACATATATTTAAGTTTTAAGTAAAGCACAAGAGACTATAGCTTCCAGATTTCGACTTTACATTTGAATATAAAAATCTCTAAATTCAATCCCATGGTTCTAATATGTTTTCTCATTTTTTATTTTCTTTTACCCAAATCATGTTGTAGATTGCAGCTAAAGTCTGCCTTTAGGGCAGACTTTGATTTTAAAGTTTGCCACAGTGCTTAGTGCATGCTTTAAAATCTACAAAAATTTTTTTGTTTGTTTATTTGAGATAGCTCTCACGATGCAGTTTAGGCTGGCCTTGAACTCACAGTGTAGTGGAGGCTAGGCTAAAATTCACAGTGATCCTCTTGCCTCAGCCTCCTGAGTGCTAGGATTATAGGCATGTACCACCACATCTATCCACAGACTTCTAATTTTTATTTTTGTACAATATATCATTTTTTGTTGCCTCTTTCCTTTTTCTAAATTTTTTTTATTTTAAAGAGATTAAGACAAAAGAGGACATAACAAAGCAGATCAGATCAGAACAATGCAAGTAACAGGATTTTACTACAAGACAACCTATAATTAACAGTAACTATCATAATGTCTCTTTCTTTGAAATAGTTGAACATAGCTTCATATACAATAGTATCAAATGTAACAAAATAGTATAAAACCATTCAAGAGAATGAAAGCATTACACGGCTTTCAGAACCAAATAGCAGAGAATGAACAATGGCTACTATATTATCTCATTTTCCATAGAAAATCTGTTATACTATCACACATAGTAAGATATAACAGAATAAAACCAAAGGAAACAGAAAAACAAAAGTATAGTAGGACTTCAGAGTAAGATGATACTAAATCAGCACTGATTATTTTAATGTCTTGTTTTCTTTAAAATAGCTGTTTATACTATCACAGATAATAAAATCAAACAAACTAGGATAAAACCATTCCAACTAATGAATGCAGCCATTATAAGTCTTCAGAGCAATGTAATGGGGAAATTATGATTACTATGTAACTCTTATGTACTCTTACCATTTTTTACACTAAGGAGACTATCTGGTATTTATACATGTGAGTTTGATTTATTTTGCTTATGAGTATGATCTCAAGTTGCATCCATTTATTTATAAATATATCAATGTGATCATTCTTTATAGCTGAGTAGTACTCCATCATATAAAAATACCACAACTTTTTTTTTTTTATTTAAGGAGAAAAGAAAAGAAAGGAAAAAAAAAACAGTGAAGGGGTACAAGTTATACAGATTTACAGAATAAAAAAATGCGCAGTAGGAAATCACTAGTTAATGGATTACATATTGCCATCTTAGAAATAATTGTTTAAGTCACAAAATTAAAGCTTGTAGAGTGGACATTCCAACAATGATACTGCAAACAGTTCTGTTCAATGATCCAATAAAACTCTGTGATATCATTTTCTATCTTATACATTTAAATATACATGCAGTTATATAGTTTAGAGCACTTTCTTTTCCTCTCTTTTGTACAGTGACTATTACACATTTTGGGTTTCATTGCTCCCACGGTTCTTGTTGCTTTTTTGGAAGAGAGTAAAACCAAATGTGACATAACAGAACAGAATCGGTCAAGTCAAAAGGGTGGACATAATAGATAATATAAGAACATAATACAAGGTGATCAACAATGGTTACCATAATGCCTCCCGCTATTTCTAATAGAATTGCCTATATCATTAGTTGTAATACAATTGAACAAAACCGTAAAGAATAAAACCGACAAAACCAAAACATTGGAGATATTGTAGGTCTTCAAAAGTAGATAAAAGTCAACGAGAATGGGCGTTATAATGAATCTCATTATCTTCTCAGCTGATGCCTAAACTTTCGAACCTGATACTATCCAGCAAAACAGAATATAGGAACCTCAGTCAAAAACAAGATGGTGAGAGTAATACAGGGCTTCAAATCGAGATAATAGAAAGTCAAAGTGGGTTACTATATTATATCCTGCTATATTTTTCCCTTTAATTAAATGGATAAAAATAAAAAAGTAAATAATGGAGTGGAGATTGAGAAAAAGGAGGGCATAACAGCGAAACAGGGCAGATCAAAACATAACCATTTAAGCAGAATAGTGTTTCACCACCAGCTAATCCTGACCCAAAAATAGTTACCATATTGACTCCCTCCCTGAAGTCCTTGAGTACAACTTCATATACTGTAGCATTAAGTATATCAAAACAATGTAAATCCATTTAAGAGAATGACAGCATTATAGAGTATTTAGAATCGACTAACAGAAAATGAACAATGGTCTCTGTATAATCTCCTTGTCTTTAAAAGGTTTTTTCTTATACTATCGTACATAACAAAATCCAATAAGATACAACCTGTTTAGACCATTGGAGACAGAAGAACAAAAGCTAGATGAGACTTCGAAACAAGATGGTACTAAATCAGCATTACCTATTAAGATGTCATTTTCTCCAAAAAAAAGCTGTTCCTATCATCCAATCTTCTGTCTCATTTCTGTTGAGCTCTTTTTCTGTCAGTAGCTGTCAGTTTGTCTTCTTCATTTTGTTCTCTGCTCCATTCGTTGTGGCCTTCCCGCCCCTATTTCTGGGTTCTTTGTATTTTTCTTTTTTTAGAATATCCTGCAATACTTTCTGTAGGGTTGAATTGGTGGTTGCAAATTCCCCCAGTTCCTCTTTATCCTGGAAGCACCTCGTGTTTCCATCAATTTCCAGGGACAGTTGTGCAGGATATCTCAATCTTGGCTGTAGATTATTATCTTTCAAAGCTTGAATTATTTCTCCCCATGCTCTTCGTGATTTGATGGTTTGTGAAGAGAAATCTGCTGTAATTCTGATGGGTCTTCCCTTGTAAGTGATCTGTTTCTTGTCTCTTACAGCTTTTAATATTCTGTTCTTGTATTGAATTTCTGGAATTTTTATTATTATATGCCTGGGTGTTTCTCTGTTAGGGTTGTAGGTAGCTGGGGTCCTGTATGCCTCATACATTTGAGTATCTTTACCTTTTGCTAAATTAGGAAAATTCTCCTGGATTATTTCTGTGAGTAGCTTTTGTAGTTCACTTGTTTGTGTCCCTACTTCTTCTTTTATGTTCTTAATCCTTAAGTTATGGCTCCTCTTCTCATCTTCTTGTCTTTGTATTATTGCTGTGTGTTTCTTTGTTATTTTTAAGAAGTTTTTCATTTCATTCTCCCATGTTTCAAGTCTGCCCTCCAATTCAGATAGTCTGTCCTTAGTTTCTTTCAAGCTGTTATGCCAGTCTTGGGTAGACTTCTTAATTTCTTGATAGTCCCTTTGCACCTGCTTCACATACTCAATGCTTTCTCTGTTTTCTCCATCAAGCAATTCTCCCCTCTTTTTCTGTTCTTCCATTCCACCATCCGCTTTTTCCTGGGTGGTGCTTAGCATTTCTCTAACTATTCTGCATACTTCTAGCTTCAGGTCATTGATAACTTCATTCCTGAATTGGTCTATGAGGCTCTCTAAATGGCGCTTAATGTATAATGGTGCAGTGTCCACAATTGCCTGATTCTCAGGATTGGGGGTCGAGGAGCCTTTTTTGTTGCTTCCCTTCCCCATATTTTCTGTTCCTTATAAAATGTAATCTTACACAGGAGGCCCGGCTTCCCTGCCTGCCAGCCACAGCTTGATCAAATTGCGCTGGCTAGTTGTTCCCGCTCACCGCTGCGCCCCAGGGAGTTGCGGAGGAGGCAGCCTACGCAGGAGTCGGTCGCTCCTCCGGGCCACCGTCAGGCTCTGGGATCTGGGTTAGGCCAGCCTAGGGAGTCCGCGAGCAGCGTCCCTCCGGCCAGGCACCTTTCACCAATCCCGTCCGAGAGGGAAATGTGCGGCTGCAGTTGCCACCGCGCCCTGCTCTTACAGGACTGCCCGCGCCCAGAAAAACCTCCGCTGGAGTCAAACTGCGGTAGGGAATCAGTTCCTCGCTCACCTCGCCACCAGTCAGCCTTCCTCCCTGGCCGTCGCGTTTCCGACTCCGTTCACAGATTCCCGTTCCCAAGCCTCTGCGTGTCTCTCCTTGCCGAGCCCCTATGGAGGTAGACGGGCGCCTGGCGGCGGGAAATCTAAACCGCGGTTTCCGATGGCGTGGGGACTCCGTTCAGAGACTCCCGTTCCCAGAGCTCGGCGGTCGCGTCTCTCCTTGCTGAGCCGCTGTGGAGGTAGCTGGCCGCCGGGCGGCGGCGGGAAATCCAAACCGCGGTTTCTAATGGCGCGGAGTCGAGCCTCCACACCGAGATTTTTCTGTTCCTATTTTAGTGCCAGGACTGTATTCCAAGTTGGATTCTCTCAGCCCAGTTTGTTCCTGAGTCAGCAGAGCATATCTCTACTGGTTCGTATCTCCTTAGTCCGCATCATTCCTGGCCTCTGAGCCGAGCCTTTAGAGAGCGTTCAGAAGTTGCTGTTGTCTGTCTGCCATGTTCTCCAACTCCCCCACAACTTTTTTTATTCATTCCTCAGTTGATGGACACTTAGGTTGTTTCCAAGATCTGGCTATTACACACTGTGCTGCTATAGACATGGGTGCACATATATCACTGTGGTATAATGTTTTCAGTTCTTCTGGGAATATGCCTAGAAGTGGAATAGCTGGAACAAATGGGACTTCCAATCCCAGCTTTTTGAGAAATCTCCAGACTGACCGCCACAAAGGTTGTACCAGTCTACACTCCCACCAACAGTGCAGGAGAGTCCCCTTTTCCCCACAGCCTCTCCAGCATTTGTTGTTGGTAGTTTTCTTGATCCTGGCCATTCTTTCAGGAGTGAGATGGAATCTCAGTGTGGTTTTAATTTGCATTTCTTTAATGAGTAATGATGATGAACATTTTTTCATGTATTTATTTGCCATTTGTATTTCTTCATCTGAGAATTGTGTATTCATCTCAGATGCCCACTTTTGGATTGGATCTTTGAATTTTGGGGGTCTGATTTTTTTTAATTCTTTGTATGTTTTAGACAGAAGTCCTTTGTCTGAGGAGCAGTTCACTAAGATTTTTTTTCCCAGTTTGTGAGTCTTCTTTTCACCATGCTGGAGATTTCTTTCTACATGCAGAAACTCTTTAATAAGACGTGATCCCAGCTACTGATTCTGGGAAGTATTTCCTTACGGTTTGATTCCTGTTCATGAATTCTCTACCTACTCCTATGTCTTCAAGATTTTTACCTAATTTTTCTTCCAACAGATTTAATGTTTCTGTTTTAATATTCAGATATTTGATCCATTTAGATTTTAGTTTAGTATATGGTGATAGGCATGGGTCTAGTTTTAGTTTTCGGCAAATGGAGAGCCCGTTTTTCCAACACCATTTATTAAAGAGACTGTCATTCTTCCAGTAAACATGTTTGGCCCCTTTGTCAAAGATATGGTGGTTGAGTGTGTTGGCAGTTGTGGTTGTATCTTCTAATCTATTCCATTGATCTTTGGCTCTGTTTTGATTCCAGTACCATGTTGATTTTATTACACTTGCTTTGTAGTATAACTTCAAGTCAGGGATTGTGATGCCTCCTGCCTTGCCTTTGCTGCTTAGAATTGCTTTTGCCATTCCAGTTCTCTTCTGGTTCCAGATGAATTTTAGGATTGATTTCTGTAGATCTATGAGGTATGTTGATGGTATTTTCATTGGGATTGCATTGAATCTGTATAACAGTTTTGGGAGAATGGCCATTTTTGATATTTATTCTTCCTATCCATGAGCAAGGGATGTCTTTCCATTTTCTGAGATCCTCTTCAGTTTCTTTTTTCAGGGCATTATAATTTTCCCTGTATAGATCTTTTACTTCTTTTGTGAGATTAATTCCTAAGTATTTCATTTTTTTGGATGTTAGTGTGAAGGGTGTGGTTTCTCTTATTTCTCTCTTTGTGATTTTGCTGTTAGTGTATAGAAATGCTATTAATTTTTGAGTACTGATTTTGTATCCAGCTACATTGCTGAATTTATTTATTATATCTAGGTGTCTTTCAATGGAGTTTTGGGGGTCTTCTATGTAGAATATCATGTCATCCGCAAATAATAGTTTAACTTCCTCTTTTCCTATCTTTACCCCTTTTATTTCTCTCTCTTGTCTTATTGCTCTGGCTAGTATTTCCCATACTATGTTAAATAGTAGTGGTTATAAGGGACATCCTTATCTTGTGCCTGAATTTAAGGTAAAGGCCTTCAGTTTTTGGCCATTTAATATGATGCTGGCTGTTGGTTTGTCATAGATGGCCTTTATCATATTGAGAGAAAAACCATCTATTCCAATTTTCTGTAAGAGTCTTAGCATGAATGAGTATTGGACCTTATCAAAAGCTTTTCGGCATCTATAGAGATGATCATGTGATTCTGACTTTTGGCTTTATTGATATGGTGGATTACATTTATTGACTTACGTATGTTGAATCATCCCTGCATGCCTGGGATGAATCCCACTTGGTCGTGCTGTATAGTCTTCTTGATGATTTGCTGCATCCTGTTTGCCAATATTTTATTAAGGATTTTTGCATCTGTGTTCATTAGGGAGATTGATCTGTAGTTCTCTTTTTTAGTTAGGTCTTTCTCAGGTTTTGGTACTAGAGTAATATTTGCTTCCAGCCATGAGTTAGGAAGAATTGCTTCCTTTTCAATTTCATTAAAGAGTTTGAGGAGTGTTGGCATTAAGTCTTCTTTGTATTTCTTGTATAATTCCACAATGAATCCGTCTGGGCCTGGGCTCTTCTTTGTAGGTAGGCACTTAATTACATTTTCAATTTCATTAATAGAAATTGGGTTATTCAGCAGTTTTACATCTTCTTGACCCAGCTTTGGTACTTCATATGTTTCTAGGAATCTGTCCATTTCTTCTGTTATCGAACCTATGAGAGTAGAGGTTTTCGAAATAGGTGTTGACAATCTTCTGTATTTCCACAGAGTCTGTAGTGATTTTGCCTTTTCTATTCCTTATTGCATGAATTTGAGCTGTTTCATTTGCCTCTTTTCTATACAGTTAACACTCAAGCCTTCTTTCTGAATTAGTTTTCCATCACATGTATGTTACAGCAACTTCTAATTATCCGTACATTTCCATGGTAATTTTACATCCAAATCACTAATACAGACTTTTGGAAAGCTTATTTTCTCAGTAATCATAGTATCTAAAGAGCATTTCACACCAATTTTGGATGTTAGAATCACCAATTATTCTATTATTATTGTTCTTGAATCTGTTTTAAAACCAAAATAGCAGTACTTTTTACTAAGAAAATTCTAATACATTTTTCAAGGATGTTTTATGAGGCAGAATTTTATTCTTCACCAGTGATCAGACAACATTTATTGACCTACAGGCTTCTTGCAGCCTCCTGAGCAGTTGCTCACTGCCTTTCATTACTTAGAGGTTGACAGTTACAAATGGAGGGTCTAGAAATTCAGCTGTCACTGAATTAAGGAAATAGTTCATACACATATTAATAAAAACCTTTTCTCTCTATAAATGCTACCCATGTGATCAAAAGCAGGGAAATATGACCATCCTTAAACTCAGAAGTTCAAGACACCAAGAGTCAAAAACTCTGAGTATAATTTATGATGCTTATGAATTTCAGAGTTGTATAAGAAACCAAGAAAAATTGTTAAAGCCTGTAGTGTTGATGCTTCATAAAAAGCTCCTGGTAATGGAAGGGAACACAAATTTCTGACTTTCCTGATATAAGAAGTAGTATAAAATGAATGCTTCACCCTTCTGTTTGTAAGTTTATCTGTCTTTTCCATATCTGATGTTAAATTGCAAATTAAACCATCTAATCCATTTTAAGTCAGATGTGACAAATGCCCCTAAAGACTGAATCAAACTTGTAAACAGGGATCAAATGAAAAAGTAAAACTTACTTAGTATCTCCCATGCAATGAAATTATTCAAAATATATGGATGTGAGCCTTAAAAATGAATAAAATGTTGTGATTTTGTCATCTCTGCTTATAAAAGACAAAACAGGAATGACAGTGATAAAGTGTAATTCTTATTTAAATGTTTTAAAGAAGTAAATTTGCTTTTAATTTGTCTCACTATTCAACGTGTGAAAAAAATTCAAACAGTAAAACTGAAAAATGCTTTAATAAATGACATCATAAAACAGAAGTAGTTTTCTTAAGATAAACACAAACCTTTAACAAAGAGATAACTTAGTATCATTAAAAAACCAACAACACCACTCACTGACATAAGCTTTCCCAGTAACTGGGCAAATTAAGGTATAAGAGGTTGGTTTCCCAGGCAACACAATAGACAAAACTTAAATGTAGTATTGGACCAAAGCCTGTTAGTAATACAAACATTTATTGAGCAATTATGCCAGAGAGGCAATGTTATGAGCATTTTACATGTTTTTAATTCTTACAAAATTTTATGAATTAAATAGTATTCATATCATTCTCATTCTAACAGATAAATAAATGGAGTACAAAGAGGTTATATAACTTGCTCAATTTCAAACAACCAATTTGAAAGCTAAAATTTCAACCCAAGAAGTATGACATTCAAGTGTGTGCTCATAACCACTGTATAATATACAAGTGCTTTATCATAGCTGCTCCAGAAGTATTTGTGCTGTATTGGAAAGATCACTTAACATCATTATTCTTTGTAAAATAGGAGAACTGCTCTGCAGTAGGGTCTATCTTCCACACCAGAAGAGTCTAGTCTTTTTACTTTCCTCTCAAAAACCGAGAAAATTTAAGATTACTACACTTTTTTTTCAATACAGATTTCTTAAGCATTTTACGTTAGTTAATAATTTTCCATCACCTGAATGTTAAATTTAACATATACTTGTATTCAATCTTTCTTTTGGTATTTATAGGTCAGCCAATGGTATAGTGGAAATGGAACAGAGAAGTTTAATATCTGGTTCAAGTTCTCTCACTGTGATGCCTTAGCTTAATCACAACTTTTCTTTGAGTTCCTCCTCTGTAAATTGAGGGGACCTCTTAATTACTTCCATTCTTTTTAGTGATATTTTGTTGTTGTTCTCGACTTAGAGAAACTTAAATAATAAAACAAATCAAATTAACAACTGATTACACCGTTTTGCTATTTTAGAGTATCAAATCCTCAACAAGAACATCCAGGGACAGATAAAAGTGAAAACAGCATATTGTTAGTTATTATTAACTCAGCTCAAAATGGTGCAAACAGAGGAAGAACCTACATCTAACTTGAGTCTCAACCACCTTGCTGCTTCTTTTCTCCACTGTTACAGAACACATACAAGTTACCTGAATAATCATTTTGTGCACTTTTTAACTTGAACATTTACTATTTGTATATGATTTCTACAGGACTTGTATTTGTGTTCACTTTGTACTAAATTAGAAACTTAGGAAGATACTCATTTGAAGTAGAACTATTACATGAAATTAAACCTACCTTAGGAAAACAATCTGTCCCACTACTGATGTCAATACAAAGGTCTTTTCTTTCTATAATAAACTTTTTGTACCCAGTATATTTAGTAACATTAAAAATTATTGGTTTGTAAGATTAATCTGTAATTGGTTATACATCAAGGTACCTCCATGTATTAAAATAATAAACCACAAATATCAAGGCTAAAACTTCTTCCTGCAAATTGTTAGTCATTAACCATATCAAAATGAAAATAAATTAACTATACCTATTAAACATACTTAATTAGCATAATGTGACTTACAAAGATAATTATGGAAAGGACAATTTAGGTTATGACATTAAACTGCTCCATACAATTCTACATATAGAAACTATGTATATAATGAGTCTCATGTTAATTTCTTTATTCTGACCTACATGACCTAAGATATTTTTATTGTAAGAAGTTTATTGATGAGTAGTTCATTTTTATATATTATAGAATATGATAAAAATAGCTTCTTTTGCAAGATATTAAACTATTAACACAACAGTGCTTTATTACTATTTTCTATTTTTAATTATTTATTTTAAATAGCACTTTCTCATTTTTGTGAATACACAAAGGAAACAGTACAGACATTATAAAGGAATATTAAAAAGTCAAAATATTTGACATACTATTTTTCTGTATGTGGTCAACATTAGCAAATTTCAAAACAATGTGATAAGAACAGATTCTATATAGTCCTCAAAGAATGAATTTTGCCTATAAAATCTACACTACTACATTATAGTAAGAGGTAGGTTATCAGGAGATTAATAAAAAAACATTCAGGTTCTCTCATTTGCATGGTCTACCTTCTATAGCCTATAGCCTATCAAGTAAGTTTTTAATCTATACTACGTATTCTTTTTTTTTAACCAGTGTTCCTAAAGTTATGTAAGTTTGAGATGACATAATAAATGTGCATTGCAAATTAATTTCTTGTTTTTCTTTATTTAACAAATAGATTTACCCAAAGCAATATCTTTTCATCAAGTATCTTTTAAGTTTTACTATATATTCCAAATTCTTTGACAAAGTATTAATCAATAGACAAACTTTGGACCACATAGAGTATGACTGCCAATTAATTCATAAAAATATAGATATGAGCTGACAAATAATATGAATGTAAAACTGTTAACCTGTCACTTTAACCATTAAGCTGTCACTTTAAAAATTACATAAACAAAAATACAACTTCCACTGAGACCAAACTGAATTATTATGAACTATACTTTTTCACTAATTTACTATCTTTGATATACAAGTTGATAAGCAGATTAAAATCTTACATTTAGACAATGACTACATGTTTTGAAATGCATACAGGCTATGTTTCATTCCATTTAAAATCCCAAACTAGAGTGACTGTCATTAATAATATAAGGCACCTGTGAATATATTTCAAATTACAGTTAGGTTTTACCTATATGGAAATACAGTAAATTCCTCTGAGAAAGAAAAATATGAAATCAAAGATATGTTTCACTTTGAGAAAGAGATAGCTTTTCTTGAAGACAAATTAGAAATAAACTTACTTGACCTATCAAGTGTTTTGGTTTATTTACATGCTATCCCATGAATCAGCTGTTTACAGTTAAACTAAACTAGGATCCGTTTGTGATATTCTTAAATGAAATTAGTTATGCTCTATTTTTTTAAGTGAAAAGTTGTGTTAGCCTAACTTTCATTGAAAAAGGGACTCCTTTGCTGAATTATAGTATTAAATAAGCTCATCTTTGCCTATTAGAAATGTTCAGTACTACGTTAATGAATCACATTATGTTTTCCAAAACTTGGAGAAGTCATAAAAATAGTGTAAGATATAATCTGCGCTTACATTTAATACTTAAAATTTAACAGCTTGCTATGGATATTAGGTGATTTTATTCTTTTCTTGGCTTTCTGGAGTTGTGCTTCAAAAACTATTAAAACAAAACAAAGCACAACACAATACAACAACACACCCCAGGCAGCTCTTTGTTACTTTCACAGCTTTGTGTCTCCCTTACACATAAGAATACAAGTTTGAATCAAATAAATATGCTTCTCAGTGTTTCTAACCCTAAAAACAAACTAAAGTTGTAATCATCAGGTTTGGCTGATCCCTTCCTTCAATATCCAGAAGAAGGCATTATTTACTTAAATCTCTAGGTAAATAAATTTCTGGAAAAGCTTCTTAGAGTAAGGACAGATTACACTGTTAAGATTCACTATGCAGAGTCCCAGATACAAGACAGAATTTAGAAGTGGATATGTCAAGCAGAGACATTCTAAATAATAGGAAAGGTGATGTAATCTAGAGGGACACGGCAGTCTACAAATTGCATAAATGCCATGAAAAAGTATAATGTGGAGTAAGAGGAAGTAGTCTAATAATAGACAACAAAAAGATCTCAGTTGATTAAAGTATAGCACCTAGGAGGCTTAATAGCAAAATACATAATTCCACCCATGAGGAATCATGAAAGACAATTCATACAGTGGGGGAACAAAAGAAGGTACAGATTTATATAATGATGAAAACACTGGGATTTGACTGCTAAAGATATAAGGCATTTGATCAAAGAGATCAAAATTAAAGTTTAGTTACCAGAATCAGTATTTCAGGAGATATTAATATCAAGAATTAGTTTATATTGTAGATCATGAATTCCTGAGTATGAGTTCTTTACAGTATCCATTCTCAGATCTACAGTTATTTCCAGGACTAAATTTACAAGTGGCAGTAAGATACTCAATTTGTAAAAAGGTGAAACAATTCTCAGACTAAGATCTATGGCTTATCACGAATGTAAACCTTACTGTTGTTTCTGTCACTTCAGAATTCAAGCTTTAACTGTGATAATTCATTCCTTCAACCAGATAGAAAGCTGAAGCAGAATTATATTTACTGTTCATCTACAAAATTCCACAATAATGCAACATACTGATAAGGAGGATGTCTTACCATTCTTTTAACAGGGGAAATACCACTCATTTACACATTCTTCAGGTTTCTGACAAAATGAGTGACTACATTAAGACTTCAAGGAACAAAATTAAAAGTATTAACAATGTGAATATTGAAAAATCTCATGATTCATGAGAAAAAACGATGTTATGAAAAAAATAGAGAAAATTCTGTGGAAAATGGATGGATCAAATACTTCCTTTTAGGTAACATACCCAACACATGCATAATTTTACAATTATGAAGATATCCATCGAGAATGCCACATGAGTGAAAGAAATATGTTATGTCAGTATAAAAAAGAACAATGTTCACAAGGAACTGGAATGATTTTACCTAATTTTAAGTATTTAGTCTAATTTTCAGTCTAATTTTAAGTATCATCAATCTGATATTCTTTACAACTCTGAGCATCAGCCCAAATAAGTATTTGTTGAGAATGAAAACACACATGTATCATTATATGACTAAAAGCACACCAGGCATGATATTCCCTACCAAGGTTGGTGATACTTAAAATAAGAGAAAAAGAGATCAGATTAAAAGACAATATTTTTTAAAAAGTGTATACTGGAAAGAGAAAGTGGAGAATCTTGTCCTTCTGCTTCTCCAGGAGACATAAGAATGGACCCAATTTAGGTTTGTGCTAATCAGTATCTTTGAAGTCAATGATCATTTTCTTCCCCCTTTTAAATAAAATAAATTCAGTTTGATTAACAGGGAAAATTTAAAGCCTCCATCATAAAAATATTTGTTAAAAATTATCTTATCTAGACTCATAATAAAATTTTAATATTGTAATCACTTGGAATTTTTAAAATGGTTATGAACTTGTTCCCTTGAATAACAATATGTATCCTAATAATAACAACATCTACGTTCAATGGCAGCAGTTAGTTTTCAAATTTCACATTTATGTTAATGTTAAGGTCCAGTTTCTTAGTAAAATGAAATGTTTTTAAACTTAGTATTTGCACATCCCAAAAGCCTATTTCATGATTTTCTTTTTCTTTTTTTTTTTTACTTTTGATAACATAACTGGAAAAAAGGATGACTGTAAATCATCATCAAGCAAAGTAAAAATAGGTAAAGAGGTAGAGAGACACAAAATTTGTTTATAGAAAAGTAATTCATTTCACAATGAGATTCTTGGGAAAAAAAATATATGGATTTTGGAGTAAAAGAGTTCAACTGACCATCCAGATAGTGAACAACAGTGACAGATGCCAAAACCAAACGACCCTAAGACAAGACTAGAATAAGACTCTCCAAAGTCCACAAATATACTGAATTTGAATTAAGGCTTTTTAATAGGGGAGACAGATACTGAAAATCTATTATCAAAAGGATTCTTTTAAAAGTATGAATAAGGTGTGATTGAAGAAAAGGGAAACTACTGTAGTGAAGACAATCAAGTAGATTCTCATAGGTATTCAGTTATAAAGTAAAAAAGAACCTTCAGGCCAACAAAAAGAATTCAAGGGATTTTATCTTAAAATTTTACATAGAGAAGAACACTGAAGGTCATTGCTTAGGGAAGTAAGGAGAACAATAAAAATGCATTTTTGGAAAAGAGCCAAGCCTATCACAAGAAGTAGTGAATAACAAGATGCTTCTATATCTAGGGTGTTTTAACTCTGGTGAGCATCGAGATTGGGATTTAACATCTACAACTAGAGATTTTCTTACAATGTTTAGCTTTAAAGTTTAGGGAATTCATGTATATCATTTGATATATGGTATAATATATCTAAGAAATTTTTGGAACTAAAGAGTGTATCATTATGTAATGTAATCATAATTTCCACTTTTGAATTTGTTGAGTGAATTATTACATATACCTTGGTGATGATGTGTAAAAAGAGAATGAATACAATACAAACCTCTCAAGCTTTTTTTATCTTGTGTTTCTATACAAGAAAATGTTCAGTATGCTCATAATAAAAAATGTTAATAGCATACTCATAATAGGTGTAATCATTTAATTATAAAATTATAAAAGTTTTACCTAATAATATGAACTTTATATACCAATATTAGGACAAATTAGGACAGTAAATGATAAAATACATCAAATTTTAAAGTCATTTTTAGTTAAGTCAGAATAAAAATATTTCACTAAAGTATAAGAACATGTGTTCTTATTATGGTAATATTGATGTAACATTTTGTGATACAGCAATGCTAATGATCAGCTCTAAATTCAGTGAACTTAAAAATTTAGTTTCAAATGCTATCACAGTTGGAAGAAGGTATATAAGACTGCAGGTATCACACTGGAGAAAGTGTATCACTAGTTGTGCTTATAACACACACCTTAATAATCTTTACTTCTCAGTACTACACAATAACTATAGAAGGATAATCTCAACAATATATATTATATCTGATAATTTTATATATCAAGTATTAATCATATATATTAATGAATTTTACTCATTTTACATAAGACAAAATAAATATTAATAGAAATTCTATTTCTTCTTTCCATGGCCAAACTTATTATTTATTGTGCCCTCTGAGTTTCATAATTCATCACTTGAAGATTGATAGAATATAGCCATGGCATTTGAAAAAGACACTGTTAAAGTGCTATATTCATAAAACAACTAAACCCAAGCAGAATAATACAACAAAAAATGTTAGCAAAGGATAGAGTTCAGGCCATGCTTCCCAAAATATCTGAAGCTGAAACAGTTATAAAAACAGCACTGTGACCTTTTCTTACCCTTTCCCCGGAAACAGGTCATATGGAGAAGTGCTCTCCCTACGTCAGAGGAAAAGAACATCATCATCTCTGAAGATGTAAGCACAGAGAGGAAAATCTGAAATGCCTTATTTCCCTAAGTTTATTGTTCCATCATATCCATTTTCCTCCAATCATACTTAATGATTTCTTTTCATCAAAGCTAGCACAAAAAAATACACAGATTTGTGCATTCTGTGGGTCTTCATTTCCTTATTAAAGTTTGTGTTCAGTGTAACATTTATATGAAATAAGATCTGTAAGCTTTCCCTTCGTTAATCTGCCTATTGTCATAGGGCCTAAGCTATGAAACTAAGATGGAAAGGTATTTTTTATTCCTTACATAAGTCATTCGTAGACCTTAATGATAATGCAAGATAATAAAAGTCACTTTAAAGCAATTACATTCTAGCACAAAAACAAGTTATACAATACTATAAGTTATATTAATGTATAAATCAATGCAAAATTTTTGAAAAAAATTAACAAAAATTATTTAACTAAAAATTCTTTTCGTTTTGTCTTACATTGCTACACTTTGCTTTCTTAGGAGTAATTTTTACTTAAAAATAACATTGACATTCATAACAATTGACAGATTAAAAAAAGTGGTCCTATAAATAATGGGCAAAAAGCTTTGTAAGTTCATAGGTAACTGACACAAAATGCAGCCTTCTAGAGTGCTATTTAAATTCAATTGCTAGCAAAAGTATAATTTAACTACTTTTGACATGGCTTATAAATATATGAAGCTAAAAATACTAAGTCTTTGAATTTCCAGTTTAGTGTATGCTTTCTCTCACAAAAAATTTCATAGATAATTTAAGAAATCATTATTCAAGACACTTTAGTTGGTATTATATTTCACTGCCATTTTGTCTTTCTGTCATGTTCTTCTGAAGCATGGGTAAAGAACACTATAGTAGGAAAATTCCCTGATTAATGTTTTTATAAGGTTAGATTTCATATTTTAACTTTTCTTAATATGGCAATCTCCATTTTGCAATGAAATGCAAAAACAGGTAAATACACATAATGTGTGATAGGTAGCATTATTGTATGCAAACCAAAAACAAACTTAAGACTTGAACTAACATGGTAGTGAAAATAAGGTCTTCCTACTTCAGAAAATTTAAATTAGAAAATATTACTGCTACAGGCAAAGAATTTGGAAGAAATTATTCAAATTATTAATAAAGCAGAGAAAAAGCTCAATAGTGTATCTATATGAAACTTACACCTTAGATATGTTATTACATTTCTACAATAAATAGTATAAAATAAAAGTTCTAGTATATATATTGTGTTTGTAACATTATCACTTTTTCCCAGTGCAATTTTTTTTCACTGAATAAAGCCTTTAGCAGAACAAGTAATATTAAAGAGTAAATGCCAGAACCACTGCTTTTTAGTCATCAAACTTCCTTTTTGGAAATCACTACAAACAATCGAAAAAGCAGTATCAAAGAATTAATCCCCAGAAAAAATTAGATATATTGAATTATTGCTAGAAGAAAATATATTTTAAAAATATCAGTTTGAAGATGTTATAGAAAAACTATACTCATTAAAATGGAAGGTATGACTCTGCAAAAAACAAAACTTACAAAAGAAAACTTATAAAAAGACTCTCTTACTTAGGTTAGCCTTAAACAAATACACTATTAAATATTAAATTTGTAAATTCAAATTTCAAAAGAAAGTATTAGAAATAATATGTTCAACATGAAAATCTTAAGATTTGATTAAGAACTTAGTTTTCCTTTTGGTCCAGGGTTATTATTTTTCTGCTAATTTGCGTCCCTCAAAATTCATATATTTTATGTATGAATGAAAAAATGTATTTATTTATTTCCAAGCTATGGAGGGAAAATTAATACAATGTAGTCCCATAATAAGAAAAAAATCAGACCCATGTCAAACACAGGGAGAAACCTATCCAGTACAGAGCTTATCTTTGTTAACCATATTCCAAGTCCCCAAACAATCACACTCTATTAAATATAATTATATAAAGAATAATAACTTTCGAATGATCCTTTCAGGTGCCAAATGGCCAACTAAATGAGACACAAGCATTATAATTTATACAATATAAGCAGTTAACCTGGTACAGGTTCACAAGTACTGATTAGAAGATGAAAGGTAAAGGTGAAATAGACACAACTATTAAAAAGCTTGGAAAGGACCACCAAAGTTTCACCTTTGTCCTGAAATAGTGTTCCTGAGAGCCACACATGGTATTTCTACTAGCCTTCTAGACACTTACATTTAGCTGCTCCACAGAATTACAAATCTAACTTGTCCAGAAACAACCTAACCCAGCCTACTCTCACAATCCAACAATTCCTATTTTAACTCTCCACATCAAAATGTTCCTGACTCCTCAATCTAGCAAAATTTAGTCACTCTTAATGATTCTGTTTTCATATCACACACTTCTAGTTCAATCACATAGTTTACACCTCTTTGCCTAAGATATGTAAGTCAATTCCACCTCTTAATTTTTATCCACCCGATTTTAACTGTCTTAGTTACTATTTATAATTAGTATCTAAGTGGCTTAATTCCTTGAGTTCAGTATCTCAGTTCATTCATAAAATGGATGCCAGAATATTATTTCTAAAATTCAAATACTTCTTCATGTTATGATCTGGGTGTAGTTTATAACCCCAGATATTCATGTGTTAAAAACATGGTCCACCGTCTAACAGTATTAAGAGACCTTTCAGATGTAGGACCAAGTGGGAGTTTACTGGGTCACTGGAATCACTGTCCTGGAATCATTGTCCTTGGGAATTATTAAAGTAATTCTTCTAAGACCGAATAGATCTCTAAGGACAGTTTTTATAAAGACTAAGAATGGCTCTTCCCTGATGTTTCTTTGGCTTCCTGTCTTGCTATGTAGTCTCTTCGTTTTTCAAAGGTGTTTCTGCCATGATGCTATATTAGATAATATAACCAGAAGTGCCCTTACCACAGCCAGCACAAGGCTGTTGAACTTTGTCTCCAAAAACATGAACCAAATAAAACTTTTTTTTTTTTTTGTCTTTTTGAGGCAGGATCTCACTATGTAGTTCAGACTGGTATTGGGCTCACTTTGTAGTCCAGGCTGGTCTTGACCTTGCAACAATCTGCCTGCCACAGCCTCCAAATGCTGGGATTACAGATGTGTGCCACTACTCGCAGCTCTTAAATAAACTTCTTTTTTCACAAATTATTCCAACAAAAGCTTTTTATTACATCAGAGGAAGATGGACTAATACACTTTTACCTAAGCACTTATTTGGTCATGCTATCTAGAATACTACTTCCTCAAATGTGAAGCCAGGACTAGCAACATCAGCATCACCTAGAAACTTTGTAAAAGCAAATGTTTGGACTCCACCCAAGACTAGCCTCCCAGAAAGTCAGGATGAGTCCACAGGCTATGTTTTAACAGGTCATCTAGATAGTAAATTTTGAGAATCAGTGACAAATGTTTTAAATACAGAAACGATTAAGAGTCTCAGTAAATGCAATCATTTATTAAATTCCTTTTAAATAAAATTGAAATATAAATAGTATGTTTTTATATTGTGTTGTAGAGTATTGCATGATTTTGAGAAAATAATCAAATTAAACTTACCTATTAGTGCACAAAATGGCATAATGTGTAAAAATGTGACTGTTTAATAATTAGCTTAAATTCAAGCAAATAAGAGTATATGCAAGTAAAATTTTACACTTCATGCATCTGTGTGTAGTAGTTAGTTGTATATAAGGCTTATATGCATCAGTTTAATCTATACTATCATCAGAATAATTTAAGGACTCAGTGTGATTTTTGTGTACTTCTCTATATCAGCAATGAAGTTATTCTAAATTAGGGGTACAGTTATACTATTTTCCAGTATAGGTAATGAAATAATTATTCATAAAATGAGAAACAGATTCCTAGATTAAAAACAAATATTAACTAAATTTAACGTGGATATATTGAGACTAATTTCACTCAAGGTATTTTGAGTCTTACTATTAATTTATAACAGTTGATTTTTCAGGTAGCAATGACCACTATGCAACTTATGTACAAAATTCTATGAATATGCTACAAGCTGTTAAAAATACAGCAAAAATATAAATTGTCATTAGGATTTACATTATAATGGTACAATCTGACAGTTTTTCCATTGAATTTATATTAAAAAGTTTTGCAAAATAGTGATACGGTCTCTGACAAGTTTCATAATTTTGCAACAAAACAGTGAATGAAGTTAATGTAAAGCTGACAAAACATATTCAGAACAATGTCATCATATCATCTAAGAACAAAAGTTATAACAATTAGGAAAAAAGCATGTTAAATCATATATTTCTGATTCTACAACAAAAATGTTAAACTAGCTAATAGTTATTTAAATAAACTAAAGTAAAACATTGATGCATGTTTGAAAATGCCGAGAACTCAAAAATTATTCAACACACAAAGCTGATGAATTAAAATGCTGAGATTATATAAGATCTTCTGATAAGAAAATTTTATGAATGAGAATATGAATATGGCAGCTCCATTTGATGTTATAGAAGTTTTTAATAAGTAAATTTCACAATGGGGAAAATATACGGTGAAGAAGAATAGTTTAATGTTTGTATCAGTTTTTAACACACTACTGCTAAATTTTCAGAAATGCTAGAATAATTATATGAGAAATAAAAGTCTATAGGAGTGGTACCTTCTATAAAAACTGTTGCCAGATTTCATAAAATAGTAACTGTGTATTAACAAGGATTAAATATTAAGACATCTCAAAATAAGTTCTCATAATCATCAAAACTATTCTTTACAGTTATTTTTCCCTGAGCTAATTATAATGTATGGTCAGAAAATTTCAAAACTTATTAGTCACAGACTTGAAGCAAGGTATAAATATTTTAAAAGAAAATTTTTATTAATTAAAAATCATGATAAATAAATTTTGATAAGTATTTGATAAAAAAGTAAAGATAACTTGGCAATCAATTTACCTATCTCTTTAATAAGATAAAGAAAGTAAACTTGACAATAGTGTTACCAGGTGCATAAATGAGATAAGTTTTCAAGAATAAAATAGGACCTTTCAGTTAAGATTCATCGTGCAAATAAAATAAACTTAATTCTGCAGTTTTATAAAAATCAGCAAAAATTGATGAATTTTAAAAATGTGATGAACAAGTATCTCAGAATATTAAAAGGTACTCTCTTTTATCAGTGAAAATGTGAATTGTACACTCTTTTATGAGTGAAATTGTGAACTGACTGACATCCAATTTATTGCTTCTCTTTGAAAGGAACATTTACCATTTCCTTTATGATTCAACTTAGAAAAAATCGTATTTGTCATTAAAAATTCAGATCAATTTATTTGAAGTATAGCCTAAGGAGGTAAAATGAGCTAAAGCATTAGTTTGTCATTACGTCTCTGTATGAGTTAGAATTTGCAACATAATGTAAAAAACCAAGATACAAAAATGAAGTACATATTAAGGCTGATATAAAAAACCAACTTTCAACCATAATTGCTAATTTAAATTTCCCACTATACTACTCTGACTTTGACAAACTTACTATTACATTTAGAACTGCAAAATAAATGTGTACTAATAACTGTACTAACAACTGTAAATAAATGTGTACTAATAACTTAGAACTGCAAAATAAATGTGTACTAATAAATAAATGTGTACTAAATGCTACTTTTACTTTTTAAATGGATTCCTACAAAACTAAAGTTTTTCTACAAATTTGGAAAGTTTGTTGTCTAGAAAGAAGACAAATTTATGCTTTTAAGTCATAGGCAAATCTGTATGGTCCTAATTAGCTTTCAGCTTTTACCAGCAGACACTTTTTCCTCTTAGCAATACCAAAAACTATTGTATTCCCAGATCATACATGACTTTATTCCTTTAGATATGCTGTCTCCACCAGAAATGCCCTTCTACAAATTTGTCTCACAAATTTTTATTTCACTTATCTTGAAAAATGCGGCTTACCAGACTAAAGACAGAATTATTTTCTTTTCTAGATTCCATTATAACTCCTATATACTAATATACTTACATAATTATATTGCCTTCTTAAATAGAATATGGATTTATTTCTCCTATCCTTCATACATACCCTAACGTTTGAATGCATGTATAAACAAATAGTACAGGTAGGTTAATAAAAGTAGGTAAGTAAAAGAACAAAAAGAAAAAAGGAAAAAATCTTAACTAGTTAGGATTAATAACTACAATCATCAAAGAACAGAATAGCATCATTTTCTAGGTGGTACTACTTTAAGTGTCCTCTGTTTATTCAGTAATGGTCTGAAAAATATCAATCTATGATGAGATAAATATAAAAACTAGAAACAATCATTTAGAAACATTGTTTAAAAATTAGCTTTTTTTAATGTCTGTTGAAACTTTTTATAATCTTTTAAATTTTTAAAAATCTTTTAAATTTTATTAAGTATAAGAAAGTGACAAGAAATTTTTAAAAGAGGATCTTTTACTAGATAGCTTGAAATGTACTATTATGGACAGTCAAAAGACAAATGAGACCTGGATTCATTTTTAATGACTGCTCAGAAGGCAGGATACAGGATCCACATATAATTTTTAAATATATATCAATACCACTGTGATTTCAAACTGTACATAGTTTCAGACATCACATCATCTTGGTCACTTTAAAACATATCTATGAAAAGAATTACAAGTGTATCTAGAAACACCTGTGCACAAATGGAATATTTTCTAAACTTAAGTTTTCAAGTTAAAGTTATAGCTTGTTTCTCTCACTACCTATCAACACAATAATATACAGGGCTATTTTAGCCTAATCCCACACAGAGAAAACTTATTGCAAGGTGACATTATTCAGCTATCTACAATTCCCTGCAAAACTTCGGCAATGTATGAGAACAAAACAAGTACAGAACATTCCGCCAGAAAATCTTTCAACAACTTTGTTCCTGTCAAGAGAATTTAACATAGGTTCTTAACCTTTTGTGAGGTATTGGTAAACTGTTTTAATGAATGCCTAGGCAGTAAGAATTTTAAGGTTTGTGGGCTTTGTGGTGGATCTCATACATTCACTTCTGTTCTTATGGCAAAATAGTCATAGACAATATGTAAATAAATTGAATGACTTATATTCCAAGAAAATTTTACTTATAAAGATAGGCATTAGAGTTTCAGACTTAACCGAAGGACAATAACATGTGTTGACTCTTGGCCCATGTAATAGATAACTCTAAAATGCAATTGTTAAGTATCTATCGCATAGTAGATGTTTATCTTGATTTTTGTAGGCACGAGTTACCAGCTTTTGCAGTTTTAAAGACTGAGAAACTTACCAACATTCAGGCTCATGGAAGATACAACAGCTTTTCAAGAAAATCAAAGTGTATTGAAAAAGGTTTTTGTGCTTTGTCTTTAATGGCATATGTTAAGGAAGCCATAAGCCTTTCATACTAATATTAGATCATAACACTCCCACAGGCTACAGAAAACAAAAGAACAGATTTATTTACACAAACTGCCACAATCACTACAACAGATATTCAAAATCCTCAAAGAAGTCTCTTTTAAATGAACTACAAACTTGCCTTAAACAGTTATGACAAACAAAAGTAACTACAAGTCTAAGCAAGATCTTCTTTGTTCAATTCATATCTACTGGATAACGTCAAAATACAGAACTCTTGTTAATATTTTAACAAACCTGAATTGTAGATTTATTTCATCTTTGGAGTTTAAAGTTGCCCTTCCCCAGGTATCAGCCTTTTCCTTCAAGAAATGAGATACAAACAGAGCTCACTAGAGACCACTCTATAGATTAAGGCAAACCTTGTCTTTCCCTTTTCAATTAACTTCTAGTTTCTGTGGTGGAACGTGTAGTTTCTAGGAGAATTCTTCTCCCCATTCTAGAACACTATCCCCAGAATACAAGAGAAATTGCTGAAAATTCATTATAATTTCTCAAGGAGTCTCTTAATGTTATGTTTCAAACATTTTAACATAAAACTCAAATGTTCTTTTTGCTTTATAATAATTTCTCCAAAAAACCTCCCAAGATTCTAACACTATATCCAGATGACTTAAAAATATCTATTTCAAAGTCTTCTCTAAAGTATTACATGGCTAGTTTCATATAGTCATGATTCTAAAAGTATTACCATCAGACATAAAGTAGTTTTGAAGGAGCACAGATGAAAAAACAGCCAAAAAAGATTGTGTGTTTTTTGTGGGGATTTACATTGCAGCAATAATGATAAAGCATTACATAACATTGTCCTGGCAATATAGTATCTACAAGACAGAGAAACACTTCTGGAAAAGGGCTTTGGGCATGCAGCATTTGGATATCTGCTGAGAACTAAAATTTGAAATGTGGAAAGCTGATCTCATCATGATGCTCAAGTACTCTTTCTTTTCTCTTCATTTGTCCTGTCAATGATTCTTCTGATTTTCAGCACTTTCCAGATTTAAATTCTAAAGTTACTCTTGATCACATTTAATTTTGTCTGGAAATCCAATCACAAATATTTAGTGGTTTTTTTTTTTTTTTTTTTTTTTTTTTTTTGGTGTATGTGTGTGTGTGGATTTCTTTTATACCATATAAATAGAACATTCTGAAGCTTTCTGCCTTCACTCTTCTGTCCATTTCTTCTAGAAGTCTTCCTAAACACTGATTTTATTTTTCAAGTGTATGTGAATAAAACAAAGTCTTCTCAGTAATAAATAATAAAATATTTTAAACAGTTAAAGTTGGAACATGTTTTAGAGTACAATGGAACTTAAACTATTAATAAATGATAGATAAAAATTCTTTTTAAGAAATCTAACAAGAAAAATGCATATTTTTACGGGTGTTTACCAAGGCCATAAAAGAAAAATAACAAAGTAGAAGGATTATTGGCTTGTTGTACAAAGGATGAACCAGCTATTAATGCTGAAGCCCAAAATAAAATATAAAAGTAAGTAGGAACCTGAATATGATAGTGGTGTAATCCCAACAGGCTGTGGCAGAAAGATTACAACTTCAAGGCCCATCTGGATAATTTAGCAAGACTGATTTCAAAATTGGAAAATAAAAAGGATGGGGAATGTAGCTCAACAGTAGAGTACCTCTAGTTTCAAAACCTAGCATAGGAAAAAAATTAAAAAGTAGGCAAGAAGGGATACTCATGTAAATTATAAAGCAAGATTGGACCTCAATGAGGAGAGAATATTATCAGGAAAAAAAAAAAAACTAAGTTGACCAGGCTATCAGCACAAGTTGTCAGTACGACTGTGTTAGTACTTACGACATGTAAGTCATTCTACCACTGGAGGGAGTCTGGTCCCAAATACTTTAATAATTTCTTAGTATTTCCTGAGAATGAGTTAGAACCCCTACCAAGTATATGAATCGGTTAAACATAATATGACAATTTTCAATCTTTTTGTTTTATTTTTATTCTGTTCCAAGCTCACTAATGAAAGTTTATAGTATTTTTACAGGTATACAAGTCAAAGAAATGAATGCAGAGGCCATATGACCTGGCACAGATTATAGCTTAGAAACAAATCATAAAGAAAAGTACTACAAAATAAGGAAAAGGGTTCTAATGCAGATATTTACTCAAAGCAAGTGTCAAGGTCACAAGGTATATGAGGAATAGAAAATGGCAGAGTTGAATGAAAAGATGAAAATAGCTTTTAGGACTAAGGCTAACAAAGATATTACTGATGAGATGGTAAAATAAGAACAAGGGATAAGAGTACTACAACTATGATTTTCAAATTTACTGTTCTCTGAAAATTCAGAATTCAGAGTCTCCATTAATTGTGCAAGAAATAGAAGTGATTTCCTAACAGAATAACACACATTTAAAATTATAAAAAAACAACACAGATCTAAATAATGCCAATAAAGATTTTAAAAGCAATAGTTTAACTTAAGGAAGTATGTGTAGTATAATATTACATTCACAATCATTAATACTCTTTATTTTGTGTCAAATCTTATAAAAAGAGTCCTGCTTAATTTTATTATCTAGAAGTTCTGTAAAATTAATATTTTTTCTTCTCATTTTACATGAGAAAGCCTCTGACTAAAATAGGTTAAGTAATCTGCCTAGTGTCATATTAAGGATCAGTATTAAGAGTCAATATTCTAATAAAGGTCATCTGATCTAAAATGGTATCGTCACTCTGCTATACAGCAGGTCAGTGAGACTGATAACCACTTTACATTCTTGTAATAAAGACTTTAAAGATAAGAATTATGGATAATTTTCCAAGATACATGTTTGATTTAGAAAATATGGGTACTTTTCCTAGATAATTGCTTCAGAAAATGTTATTAAGGGGTTTTCTAAGCATTTGGTTTACTCTTGTTTCCAAAGTAAAATTTTATCTATTTGACATGTCATGAAACATTAATAAAGAGGTCCCAAGTGATTTATAATAGATAGGTTAAAGTCCATATTTAAAGAATTTTTTTTTCTCCACAGAACCACTATCAGAGACAAAGACAGAGAAATCTGTTGGCTTCTGTCAAATTTTTAGAAGATAGAGTTTTTATAAAACTCCATAAACTGTATATAGGCAGCCATGAAATACCCTACTCGTAGAAATAACAATTTTTAAACCCAGGAAGCTTTGAGAGTGATATTAGAGCCATAAAGTAAATTAATTTTACAATATCTTCTTTATAACAAGGGTAGAGGGAGCTTGGATTAGTAAGCAATCATGGAGATAAATCATTTCTTTTTAGGACGCACATGTATGCATATATGTATGTATGTGTATAAATACATATAGATATATATGATAAAATTATTTAAAAAGCAGAAGTAATAAAGAATTCCGCCTATGGAGTAAAGTGCTATTTGTTATAGGTTAGTGAGTATAACCATAGAAACAAACTATAAATAGGTTCCTATATTACTGATGCTTGAGATGAAAAACTGATTTCATTCTTCAATTTTTCTAAAAATTAATAAAGTATAAGAGTATGTATGCAATTTACCTCAGAAGTATGAAGAAAAAAATTATTTTCTATTTGCAATAGAGATTAATAGAAACAACTCTGGCAGAGTACATCTTCCAAGCATTTCCTAACAGAAACCCATTCAGATTCTTCACTTCGAATTATGAGTAACTAACACCTAGGCAGGGGCCACACACTAGAAACCAAAGTACATATGCCTCAGAAAGACTACCCATGACATGTGGTGTTTATGTGTTTTGCGGTGTGTGTGTGTTACTTCATTAAAAATCCAGTCACGTGACCATTTAAACACCAATGTATTCTTCAAAGATGATTAAATATTTTGAGAAACTATGAAAAAATAAACATTATGAAACAATGCTAAAAATGTAAACATCAATTAATAGAAAAATGGGCAAGTAATAGGCAGACAACATAGAAAGGCCAAAGCAATACATGACAGTCAACACAGATATAGTTTTTAGTTCATGTAACAAGCAAAACATTGTAAAATTTAAAACACTTATAAATGAAGATGATAAAAACACTGTATATTTAACAATCATACCATGTTTTTCCCATCTTACTTTATTCTACTTATAAGGAATCAAGATTTCTCTTATTTTTATTACAAAATTAACAGTACAGCAAAACTTAGACAAAGAGCAAACAAATATATTTCTATGACCATAAAATTATGAAAATGTAGCTCTTTTTATGTAGTTAGCCACAAAAACATATTTTCTTCTATACTCTGCTATATCCTTGCCTTTTCATTAATTATTTATAGAAGTAAAATAATGAAACATGAGAAAAGGAAAGTGAAATAAGTAAAAGAAGCAAATAGCATCTAGCTGGAAATTATCTTAATATAAAATGATACTAAGTAAGGCCTGGTCAACAAATTAAATGAAACATTTTAAAAATTATTGTGTAAAAACAACTATACTATCCCCTCTATATTACTGGTATGAAGTCAACTTAAAATTTGATACATAAAGTAGGACCACAAAGAAAAAGTTAAACATTTATCTCTCTACACAAGTTTTTCCACATTTTTACACTTCTTCTAATAGAATGATCTCTTTGTACTTATTGCCATAAGCTAGTTTATAAAATAAGACCTGATTAGTCTGTGCAAAAATCAGTGTTCTGTAAATAGTAATTTTCATAGATACAGTTTATTGCCAGTACCCCCAATTAAATGTTACATAATTTGCTCATTTTGCAGGATTCAAGTGAACAGAAACAACTAAGATAATTAGCAGAATTATATAGCTACCACTCTAATATAAGAAACAACAGTAAACGAAGCATTAATTTTGGATTCTACATTGACTCTTTGTAAACTCTGTAGAAAAATTTCCAAACTTTATTTCCTCTTTGAAATATGGTGAATTAAATTTTAACTACTGAGATTAATGGAGTCTAAGGAGCAATATGAATTACTTATTTCCAGTTACTGCAAGAATGAGCTTCTGATAAATCATAGAAGTAAATGTAAATGAAATCTCCTTCAATAGAATCTTTTCTCTCAAAGCAATCTAAACAAAATATTTGTATTTTCTCTCAAAGCAATCTAAACAAAAATATTTGTAATTTGCAATTGTAATATTACAAAAAGTCATGTCATGAAGGTATAAATTAAAATCCAGATGACTTTCAATGTATAAAAATAATCATTATAGTCCAAACCTAAGTTTGTACATGGCACACAAAATGATTTTTAGATACCACAAATATATATAATTACTACTATGTTAACCAAAATATTTCATGAATAAGGAAAATACAAGAAGCCTTTATAGGAATATTTGTTTATTCACTTTGATCCTGTTACACAAATAATTTCAAATATCCTTGGTTTCAAAGTATTTGAATCCTGGGATTCAAAATTATTAAATATAATTTTATATTAACTAATAAATTATAACTATTCATAAATAAACCTGGTGCTCAATTGATCTAAATACACTAGCAACAAAAACAAATTATCATTTAAATGACTTTAGAAATAAGATCTCTGCTCTCTATTCAGGTTACACTAATAAATTTTATCCTCTGAGCATACTGGTATCATTACCTAACCTTGGTTTTTAAATGTTTTACTATTGTTATCGCTAAGTTAAACGTTAATTTCATTTATAGTCCAAAGTATTCAAGGTCCTCTTGGCAACATGTAAATTGGTTTTCCTTTGATGTAGAATTTTACAGTTCCTTGGCCAACCAATTACTAATCAGATGACTTCTTTACCAAGGAAGTTTTATTCCACATTAGTGAGATAGGATTCACTCTTCAACTGGTCCAACTAATACAGAAGCACTGGCACTACCCACGCTGTACACAGCACTGGCTTATCCCTTTGACACGCAGACCTTCAATTTCCTAGTTTAGGAGACTGACAATTTTAACAACAGAATCACGATACAACACACACTGGTGTACACTTGCCACCTTCTGAATCACAGCGGATCTACCTGGCCAATTCCTTTACAGATTTTTGACAGCCTCTGAATCACTCCTAGCACCACGAAGCTAGTGTCTGTCCTTGGTGCTGAAATGCACCGCTTTTCTGTTTCCTCGCAGGAAAAACTCCTGCTCACCCCAGTTGAGAGGATAAAAAGAAATCACTCATTCTGGGGACTCTGAAAATAGGAGCTTTATTTAAAACAAAAACAAAAACAAAAAACCTGCCAAGTTTCTAGGCAGAGGTTGCTAACTAATACGTGCGAGTGTGGTGGCCGCTGGAAACACGCAGAGGGCATTTCCCCGCGGTGCTGGGAGACCCAGGAAATCAACGACTGCGGCAAAGCTGGGAACGCGGGGTCGGGGCAGGAGCGGCGGCCGCGAAGGGCGCCCTCGCCGGGGACGGGCGGGCGCAGGCACTTCCCGCGCCAAGCGCCAGCCTGGGGCCCTTTTGTTTCTGGAGCGAAGGTGAGCGCAGGGCTCTGCACCTGCATTTATTCGCGTACCGGCAGAAAACAAAAGACCCGGCTGCCGAGCGGTCGGCGCGGGACCCGGGCTCGGCCCCTCTCCCCACGGTGGCGGCAGCGGCGGCGGCGGCGGCGGCCGCTCTTACCGTCCCGGTCGCACAGCTGAATGGCCTCCAGGCTAAGGTTCTTGATCACCTCCTCACAGGGGCTGGTGGGGCTGTTGAGGGCATGATCCAGGCGCGGGACCTCCATCTTCCAACCGCTTTCTCGAGCCCGCCGGCTCCGGATCCAGGCTTCCCCGGCGGGCCGGGTGGGAGAGAAGGGCGGGAAAGGGAAGGGGGAGTGGCGGAGGCAGCCGCGAGGCTGGGGACCGCGACTGAGCCGCCGGGTTGGGGAGCCGCGGCCGAGACGACGGTCGTGGCAGGAGCTCCAGCGAGTGTGCGGCTGGCAGAGACCGAGCAGGACCTGGCGCGACAGCGGGAGGCGCGCGCTCTCGGCGGGGAGAGCGCAGGAGGCGCGGGGAACGTGAGGCAGAGGACTCGCGCACGCGCGCGGGGAGGACGCGCCCACCTGCTGGCGCGCGGCGCCCCCACCCGGCCGTGCGCGCGCACGCGCCCCCGGCTGCCCTTGCGCCGCAGCCCGGGCGACCTCGCGCGGGGGCGTCTGTCGACGCAGCGCGCGGGACGCGGGAGACGGTGGCCGCGCTCGGCGTGGCAGGCTTGGCTTGCACTCTGTCGTGCCGAAGGCGTTTCGGCGTTTTCTCTTTCCTCAGGGTGTCAGGCTGAGCCCGAATTGGTACGGAGGCGTCTGCCCCGGGAGGCCAGGGCGACCAGGTTGGTTGTTTGTGTAAGACTAGCAAAACAAGCTCCCTGGCCCTTTATCCGGGAATGGGGGCCAGCGGGCCGCTGTACCCCGTGGACCTCCTGGCCCCTTGCTTTCCCACTCAACCCGACGACGTTCCTCAGGAAAAGTTGCCGCTGTGTGGGAAAGGAGCGGTCACCCTGGTGGGTGGCGCGGCGTGGGGATAGCGTTTAGGCCACCCTGTGTGGGGGCGCATTACTGCTGGGAAGGAGGAGAATGAGAGGTTGCCAGCTAGCCTGCTGAAAAGGCGGCAGACATGCTTTGGGTGACAGCCACTTACCAGCCTTGGCATACAAGCTTCTTTCATTCAGCAGATAGTATTAAATGCGCGCTTTGGGCCAGGCATTGTTCTAAACGCTAATGAGGGGGTGGAGAGCAGCCCTTCTCCTGTGTGTGGAAGTAACCTTTCACTACAGTGCAAAATGAAGATTGACTTGGGCTTCCTCAAATTACCCTCATCTTGTATGCAAATTTATTTTCATTTTAATTTCTACAGTATGCTTAGTGAATATGCAGTATTTTTTTTTAACATAAAATAGATATGAGTTGTAGCCTGCTGACCTTCTGTTCCCATTTGTTTCCTTGGAGTAATTTTTAGTTTTTTTGTTGCTACTTTAATCAGAAATAGTGATACCCCCACTTTTTTGTATTGTATGTGCTTGTTGAAAATTAAGTTCCTTTTTATTAATGTAACAATTTCAAACAAATGTTAATAAAGACATAATTTACATATAGATTGCTCTATGCTACTATTTCTAGTCACTTCCATTTCCCTATAACACAATTAAATTTAGTTAATTGAAGCCTCCTAATAAAATGGAAGACCAGCTTTAGGTAAAATAAACCTGTGAAAAAACTTAGCATAACTGCAAGTGGATACAAATCTGTGAAAGATAATTGGTACTGTAAAGTTAAATGTCCAAATTATGAACTTAGCTTTAAAAAAGATCGATCTCCTTTTTGAGTGTGAAAAGATTCTTGTGTTAAGATAGGAGTATCTCTAAGGAGAGAGTAAGCTATTACCTGTCAGGAGATATGACAATATGGTACTTGCTTGTAACATTCTTGTGTTCAGAATCTTAGGTCTCTGTAACGAAATTGATATTGTCAGACCAAACACAGTGGGTTCATTTTTCAAAATATTACCAAATTTATAGATCTATAAAAGAACTATGTAAACTAAAATAATTTATTGATGTATTAGTGAAAATATACATATAATTAAAACTATAACTCTCACAAACATTTGTTACTCATCTGTGTCCAGGACAACATACTGGATATGGAAGTTTCAAAGTTATCCCGAAAGGTAGATGTTTAAAAAGTATGAGAGTAAAGAAAGAGCTGTTAGGGGTACTCATAGACGTGCCCACAAAAATTTTAACCTAGTCTGGATTGTCAGAGAAACCTCTAAAATGATTTTATCTTTAGAGAATGAGAAATTTCTAAAAAACTTTAATGGAAAATTAACATGATTGGGGCTGGGGATTTAGCTCAGCAGCATAAGCACCTGCCTTGCAAGCAGGCCATGAGTTTGATCCCCGGTACCGATAAAAAGTTTAAAAAAGTTTAAAAAAAAATTAAAAAAAGAATGCAATTAACATGATTGTTTGTAGGGTAGAATATATCATGGAGGAGGAGATACTGTTTTGAGAGATTAATGTGCCTTTCTGAGTATAAAATCAATTGAATCTAAGGCACCTTAGTGCAGAGGGTTTGGATAATCGCATAAAAATATAAAAGAAAGTTACCTAATATATGACTTTTAATAGACAATATAAGTTTTTAAGCAAGTTGTTAGGCTTAAAGACAATCTCAAGGAGTAAATTAGATACTTGTTTATGGTGCCTCAAGGCTAGGCCTGGTGGACCAAATGATAAACTTTCTCTCATAGTAAAAATAAAGTATGCCATTCCACTATAAAAAATTAGGCCAGAGATTGATACAAGGAAGATTATGGCTTTAAGGTAGGTAAAATAGAAGAAAATTATGATTTTTGGCTCAGAAAATTGTGGGAAAGAGAAAAAAGAGCTGGAGGAAGGCAACCTAACACATTTTAATCACTCTCACCAGAAGTATGTGATACAAGGACTTGTGACCTTAAAAATAGCCAGATTGGTATGTTGAAAACTCAAGTACAGTGAAATTCTGCCCCAATTGTTGCACTTTTGAGAGGATACCATATTTAAATAACCTTGTACGGGCATCATAGTTAGACAGACTACTTTCGCTAACTGCTGGAAGTTCCTCAGTAGGTAACAGTAGTAACAATTTTCTGAGATGTATTAGATTATCTTTGTCATGGTATTTTCCTACCTTTACCCTCTGTTTAATTGCATGCCCCACCTGGTGATTTCTTTCTCTTGTTGTTCTTGGAATTGTGGTCATTTTTACCTCTGTCTAGAACATCTTTCAGTATTCTCTGTAGGGTTGGCTTATGGTCATTTTTACCTCTGTCTAGAATATCTTTCAGTACTTTTTGTAGGATTGGCTTGGTGGTCATAAATTGCTCTAGTTATTCTTTGTCATGGAGTTTTATTTCTCCATTAATTTTGAAAGATAAGTTTGCAGGGTATATCAATTTGGATTGGATGTTGTTTCCTTTCAGGACTTGAAATACTTCAGTTCAGTATCTTCTTGACTTGATGTTTGTGTTGAGAAGTCTGCTGTGATTCCGATGGACTTGCCTTTATAGGTGAAAGATTAAAAGATTTTTCTGCAACAGCTTTTCATATTGGATTCTTGTGCAGAATTTCTGGAATCCTGATTATTTTATTTGTGGTGTAGTTTTGTTTATGGCTTTTAGATTTCTATGTGCTTCAGTTATTTGTATGTCAAATTCTTTATACACACTTGGGAAGTTTTATGGCATTATTTCTGTGAAGAGTTTTTCTATATGGCATTTGTGCTGTTTACAGCTTTCTCATTGACTCTAGTCAATCTTATATTCTTTGCTTCATGAATATGATAAAAATCAATCCATTGGATTGATTTTTCACGATCTCTTGCTATTTTTAAGATACCTTTCTTGTCATGATCACTAGCTGCAATTCTGTCTTCAGGATCTGAAATTCTATTCTTTCTTTCATTCAATCTGGTGGCTTTAATCTCTTGGATTTCTGTTTGGAGCTGTTTTATGAGTTCCATCTCTTTCTGATGTTGGACATTTTTGTTTCCATAATTATTCTAAACTCATCTAATATTTAATTTGTTATTTTCTAATATCTTTGATTTTAAGCATAATTTCTTTTTGTACCGAGAGATTATTTTCTCTATTGCTTTTTTCACTTGTTTTTTGACACATGTCATTATCATTTCAGAAAGTTCCAATGTTTGACTTCCAATTTTATCTATATCATTGAATTTAAGAGTTGTCCTTGGTGGCCTGGGGGTTTGGGGTTGCATTTTGTTTCTTAGTTTTGTCATTTTCTATTTTCCCTTTTTTATTATATTTTGTTTTTATTGTATGTTGATGCTTGCTGATTTCTTGTAATATATAGCTTTATCACTAGTATTGAGGCTACCCTAGGAGATGTGTGTTTTTTAGGACTGTCCTTTAGCTCTATAGCTATCCCAAGAACCTACCTTTCCAATTTGTAAAGAATTCAAAATTACTGTTTGACTCAGCTCCCAATGCTTTGATACTTACCTGGCTGTGGTGTTGATTATGACCCTATACAATCACAGTGTTATCATACTGGGGAGATACATCTATGACATCCTGGCCAAAATAGTAGTTAGTAATAGCTATAGTATCAAGTATAGCTTACCTACTGACAAACTATGATGACACTGACCTGCCACTTCTGACCACAAGAGCAAACTTTAAGATCTATAACAAAATCAAACTTCTAATGTGCACTTGTATGCACTAACTTTCCCTTTAATGGAGTGATTTTATCTTTCTGTGAGGGGTGGGAGGAATAGATGGTTAGGGGCCAGGCTAAAGTGATGAATGAGATTAGCTACATTAGAATTAAGACTAGAGGTCAACGGATGATCACCAGAAACCTGAGGACACAGGAGGGCAAGAATGATATAGAATGTAGAGTAATCAGAAAGGGCAGAGCCACTGATTACTCACTTGAAAGTTTAAATTCAAGAAGTAGTTGAGCAAAAAGGACCAGTAGAAGAAAACAAAAAAAAGGTAACAAACCTAAACAGTGAAAAAGAAGAAAGAAATATCAAAAAGAAAGGAAAAGGAGACCAAAGAGAGAAGAGAAGAAGAAAAAAAAATAACCACAAAACTCAAAACAAAACAAGATGACATCCAACTAGACAGGACAGGGATAACCAATCAGACAAACAAGGGAAAAAGTAGTAAAATACCTCTGGTGTTTACAGTTCTGTGATAGTGTGCATATTAGAGCCCAGAAATGTGCTAGGTATGGAGCTGATCTTGGCCTCTGGATGTGGGGGCTGGGATTGGTCTTCTGTTCCTGGAGTTCTTCAGATTCCAAATGCTGGCTCTTTTGCTGCTCCTTCAGATGCTTCCACATTGCTGGTCTCACTGATTACTCCACCCTCCAAAGGCTTATATGCACCTGTGTATCTGGGCCAGCTATTGTCCTGGATTTTGAGGTTCTGTTCCGTCAACCTGCCAAAGACACATGTCCTTACACTCCTCTCACAGACTCTGTCATTTTAGGACAATGGAGGAAGTACAGAGCAAAGTCTGAAGAACTTTAACCTAATAAAACTGAACTTTATCTGAAAAAGCTGATAAAACACTAAGTTTAGCCAAGAACACCATTTCTTCCTCCTTCCTCAATAAGTGACACTTCATAAAGATGACCAGATACGTTTAAGATAAAATGAAAATTCTACCTTTTTATACTGAAGTTGCATTGTGTATAACTAATTCCAACATGCTTAACATACTTAATAATCATTTGTAACAATTATTACAGTTAAAATTATACCATTAAAGCATCACTTATAATAGTGCATTTGCTATGAAAATTATTTCCTCTGCCAACCCTTTTTATTTTCTTTCTGATACTTTACTTGTCATTCAACAGTCATAATCACATAATTTATCAGCTACTGTACTTCATTCAGACTCCAATTTTAGAAGACCTTAAATATATCCTAAGTCAATACTATGTCTGATGTTGAAGACTTTGATTACTTAACTTCTAATAATAGTAAATTAAAATTCTTATGAACTGAATCTTTTTTTCCAAGCCCAAATATACCTCTTATAAAAGCAACATAGGTGCCTCAATTTTCTCTTCTGTTGGTGATATGCAGTAGTAACCGTTTCTCTTATGAATGACATATATTCAAATTTCTAGCTAAATACTTTTTGTTGTTTGGAATTTTTGGTACTATATTTGCTTTTCTCTGTCTCTCTGGACACAATTTTGGATGGCTGCAATTTTGCTAAGAGTCTATAGGTTCACAGGCCAGATTTGGAAATATAGTAGTATAAAGGAAAATACAGTAGGCTAACACAATCTTACCGTCTTTGCTCTATATTCTAGATACTTTTAAATCCAACCCAGGAGTGCATTAACTTTTCTGTCAATAATAGCATTCTGTTCACATATCCTGAGCATGCAAACTTCTTCCCTAAATATTTCTTATTTAACCTGTGATATTATAAATTTTAAGCATATATTATAGTATTTGCGCAGAGAAGATACTCTGTACAGTTTGCTGAATTATTTAATTGAATTTCAATAATTAGTATGTAGTTACACTGCTGCAAATTGCCTAGGACTTTATCAAGGTTAAAGAATGTAGACAGAAGAAGCCTTTTGGTAACTTGACACAGAAATCCTTCTGTGTGATCCACTACCTAGGCACAACCCAGGATGTTATGGCTAGACAGTGGACAAAGGGTGAGAACCAAGTTGAAGATGTAAATGCACTCCATAAAATGTATAATTGATGGAGGGTTTTTACATTTCCCATAGCACTACTAAACCTTTCCTAAGCCCTTATTATAAAATGCTGGGCAAAAGAAAACCCATGATTGACAAAGTTGAAATATTCTGTTGTAGTCAGGGTTTACAAGGGAAATGATTATTAAATACAGGACATGTAATTTATAGGATTCTATAATATTCATACAAAGTCAAATACAAAAGAGTACAGGAGATCAATCCACACACTAGAGACTCAAGTGATCCAGCTAAGGGCCTGGACCCCATAGCAACGTCCTGCATGAGTCCTGCTGAATACCTATAGCCCATGGGATGTCCTCTACAAGTTCAATTGGAGACCTACAGCCCAAGACAAACTCTTACAGAAGTCTGGGTCAAGCATTTGCACTGGGAAGCCCCAAAGACCAGTGATGGAAGCCAGAAAGTCTGTGCCAGTGGGATTAAGGATTTATGCCAAAAGGCTGAAGAATCTGCACTAAAACCAGAAAGCAGTGCTCCTGGTAAGGATAACACCCATCTTGAGTAACAAAGAGGTCCTGATTTCCTCCAATAATGAGAACACCTGAGTTCATGACAGGAAAACCAGTATGAAAAGCTTCTCTAGGAGAATAAACTGCACTCCATCCTTCCCTCCAGTTCTCTTTTTTTGTGCTGTTGGCAAAGATCTGGGTCCCTCTATACCCAGCACCACATTGATTCAGTTCAGTGAATGGGTGTTACAAATTGACCATTAGTAAAACTACTACTTATTCTAACTTATTTGTCTTGACTGAGATAAGGTCCAGATTTGTGAAAATCAAATGAGATACTGTATAGAAAAGTATTTATGAACTGTAAAGCACCTTACAAAGTGAATATATTGTTATGGAATACTTAGGACCCACTAAGAAAGAATATATAGTTAATTTCTCAGTTAAAATTACTGTATTTAAAACACTGAAAGTGTGTATATTTAGACTAATTTTCTGTATGAGATTTTTAAAACAAGAAGTTCCAACATATGGCAGTTAACAAATGTAGTATACCACATTAACATAATAAAGGACTAAAACCATATGACCATCTCAATAGATACAGAAAAACATTCAACAATACTTAGTATCCTTTGCGGTAGATATAGAAACATTGTACCTCAATACAATGAAAACTATTTATGACAATCCTATAGCTAATATCATACTCGAAAGTGAAAAGTTGACATACTTTTCTTTAAATCAGGAATAGGACAAAAAATTCCCATTGAAACTTCTTTTCAATATAACACTAGAATTTTTCACCAGAATAATGAGTTTAAAAAAGGAAACACATTCAACTTAGAAAGGAAGGAAATTATCTGTTTATAGCTAACACAATCTTAAATACAGAAAATTCTAAAAGTCCTACACAAACTCTTAAAACGAATATATTCAGTCAAGTCACAGAATACAAAATCAACATGGAAAAGTTATTGTGTTTCCATATGTCTTAGTTACTTTTATCTTGTTGCTGAGACAAAACACTTGATGCCCAAAATGAAGGAAAGAAAGATTTACTTAGCTCACAGTTTGTGGAGGTTTCAGTCCATAGTCAGCTGGCTCCAAGGCAGAGTGGCAGATGGCAGAAGGCAATAGTTCATGGTGGCAGAAAACAGCAAAAGCAACAAGAGCAAAAAGGGAGAATCATGGAGAGAAACATCTGTCCCTTATATTGTATATAGGCCATACCCACTTGGGTGTGGCACTCATACCTATAATCCAAGCATTGGACCATGAATCATTTACAAACTTTAGAAGCCCACCTCCATGACTGCATGAGGCTTTGGGGGACATTCAGACTCAAACCATAAAACTGTATAACAATAATTATGCAAAAGAGAAATCAGGAAAAAATTAATTTTCAGTACCATGAAAAAAATACTTAGGAATTTAAGCAGTGAAATAAGGCATCTCTATAATGCAAACTACAAAATATTGAAGAAATACATTGTAAAAAACAACTACATGGAAGAAATCTTGTATTCAGATTATAAAAATTAATATTGCTAAAAATGTTCATAGTGATGAAAGTTATCTACAGATTCAGTGCAAGCCCTGTCAAAATTCCAATGATGTTTTTCACAGAAAAAGAAATTCTAAAATTGTTATGAAACTATAAAAGATTCAAAAGATCTGAATCAGTCTTGAGCAAGAAAAACAACTGAAGTCTTCAAATTTTCTGGTTTCAAACTATATGCCTGTAATCACAGCACTGGGGACACTGAGGTAGGAGGATCACCAAATGCTGAAGGCCAGCCTGGGGGTGACATAGTGAGTTCAGGCCAGCCTGAACTGCATAGAAAGACTGTGTCTCCAAATAATTAAGTTAAAGGATTTACTAATAAAAGCACTATTGTACCAGCATAAGTACAAGCACATAGACCAATAAAACAAAGTAGAAGTCCAGGATATAAATTCTCTCATCTTAAGTACCTTCTACAAAAGTGTTAAGAATACATAACAGGAAGAAGTTATGCTCTTTAATAATGGCATTGGAAAAATTAGATACCTAAGTATAAATAATGGAATTGAATCTTAAATTATTCACAAATATCAGCACATAATGAATTAAAAACTTATACATAAGGCTTAAAATCTTAAAATTTGTGGAAGAAAACATAGGAGCTCATAGACATGAATCTTAGCAATGATTTTTTTTTCAAATCTGACAGCACAAATAATAAAACATAGGCAACGAAGATACTTCAAACTAACAAGTTTAGGTACAGAAAAAGAAGTAAGAAAAATTAAAACCACCCTACATAATGGTACATAACATTTATAAAGCACATACCAAAAGGAGTTAATATACAAAATGAATATTAAATCCATACATCTCAGAAGTGAAAGTAATTAAAGAGGGGCAAAAGACTTGAATAGACATTTTGTCAGTGAAGACAACAGTTGTCAACAGGTATATGAAAGGATGTTCAGTATTGCTAATCATCAGAGAAATACAAGTCAAAACCACAATGATACATCACATCTATTGTTGGAATGGCTATTATCAAAAAATTAAAAAATAAGTGTTGGCAAGAATATGGAGAACTGTAAAACCTTGTATCTTCTTGATGGGAATGTAGACTAGTACACCTACTAGAGAAAACAGCATGAACTTTCCTCAAAAAGTTAAACTAGAACTAGCATATGATCCAAGATTTCCTCTGTTGAATATATACTGAAAGGAAATTAAGTAAGTACCTTATAGAGCTATATCCACCCTTCTGTTCATTACAATGTTATTGCCAATTCTTAAGACGTGTTGATGAATGAGTTGGTTAGGAAAATGTGAATAGAATAAGAAAATAGCCTTTAAGAAAGGAGATAGCAGCCATGCACAGGCCATTGGGTAGAGAGACAGACACCCGTCTTTTCCCATGAGTTGGTGCCATTTGTGGACCATAAGAGAAAAGAACAAGAAATCAATGAGAAATAAAGCCTCCCTGCGAGTCAGCACCATGTGAGGACCACTGGGGTGGAGAGCCAGATGCCAGGCCCTTCCAGCATGTGGGCTGGGAGACAAGAAGTGCTACAGCCCTCGCTCCCCTCATAAGCATCTTGCTGATCTGGAGAAACACAGGTTGAGATGAGGTAGAATACAATTTAATGCTTGTAGTATTTAGTGTTTCACTGACTTTGTAGGTCTGAAGCCAATGGCTTGATCATCTATTCAGAGGATTAACACTACACAATGTAGCATCTATGGGGGATCTCCTTCTGAAAGTGGTAGCCATTGTTAATTCCCTATTATCTTGTTTTGAAGTCCTATATCATTTTCATTGTTTTGTCTGGTTGAGTTTTATTCTGTTTTCTCTTGTTTTATTTTTATTATATCTGATGGCATGGGCAGCTATTTCAAAGATAACAAGATATGGTTCCTGTTTTGGATTTACTATTATCTTTGGAAATCCTTTATTCCATTCATTGTTTTATTTTTACTGGTTCTATTCTGTTATTTTTTTTTATATTTCCAATGTCTGAAGGTATAGGCAGCTATTTTGAAAATAACGAGGCATTATGGAAACCATTGTTGATTTCCAATTATCTTGTTTTGAAGTTCTTGCATTGTTTTGTTCTGATTAGTTTTATTTGGCTTGGTTTTATTCTTTTCAAAATAAAAAAGAGTAAAAAAAGAGATACTGTGATTTGTTTCAAAACCTGAGGACAAAATAAGTCAGACAGAAAGATAAATATACAGTCTTATATGTGGAATCTGAAAAAAGTCAAACTGAGAGTTTGAGGAAGAGGAAATATATTGGTCAAAGAGTTTAAACCTCAGTTGTAGGATGAATGAGTATTGCAGACCTAATGTACAACCTGGTCGATAAAGCTAATAGCAATATATTGCATACTTTAGATTTATACGAAAATAGATCACAAATGCTCTTACTATACATATGCACACAAAAGATAACTAGGTGAGGTAATGGACATATTAATTAGCTTGACTGTAATACAGACAGAACATTTAATATATGCAATCCTAAATATATGGAAGCTTTATTTGTCATCATAGTTCAATAGAATTAGTATTTTTTAAGCTTAAGTGATTTCATCCCTTTTTTCTTGGGGAAGAATATGATGCTGAATTTTCTCCTTTTTTCTTATCTGTAACTCAGTAGGTCTTACTGAAACTTACTGTTTCTGCTTTCTTCATCCATACTACCCATTCAGTGTTTGTGCAATTCAGGATAGGAGTTATCTTCCTGCTTTCCTTACCTCCATCTTCTGTCTCTTTTTCCTTGCTGTCTTTATATATCATCGAATATCCTTGATTTTACACATTATGTTACTTGAACAAGTTACTATCTAATTGCTTCATACTTAATTTGAGATGTGTAATGAGTCCGTTATAAATTGTGGATGAACCAAAAGTGTTATTTATTGCTTCCATTTACTTTTAATCCTTATAAAATGTATCATCAATCTATAGTATTCTGATTCGTATTCTCAAAAATTCATTTGTATTTGGTGAAATTTCACTAAACATAAAGGTCTTTTATCATCTGTATCCTCTCTGATGTATCAACAGTTAAATTCTTCCTAATGTCGGTAAGGCTGAACTGTAGTAGACATCTTCCTACATGTGTGCTTAATGTTTAACAACTCTAGCTTCTATGCTTCCCTTTGGAATGTAGGTGTTCTTTAAAGTTTAACCTTTGACCTTATGTTCTCGCCTGTTTAAAAGTGTTTCCTCTGGTAATTCATGCATTCTCATGAGTTCTATTCTCTTCTTAATGTTTAACTTCTTGCCTTTATTTTCAAATCCCTCTCATAAGTCCTCAAATCTAAACTAAAGTCATTGATCTATTTCCAACTAATGAATATGCTTATTTAAATTCTTATTGTCATTTCAGATTAAGCAATTCCTCCCTCAACTGGTTCACTTTTATAATTTTATTATTAATTATTACTCATAACATGGTCTGAAAGGGTCTGTCTCACTCCTTGATCTCCGTCTGCTTCCTGAAACTCATGCTATGAACTCTTTCTCCTCTGCTGTGTCCCTTTCCCACACCAACCTGCTTTGGAGCCAGCAGATTATGGACTAAAAGCTGTACAAACTGTGAGTCAAATAAACCTTTCCTCCTTTAACACTACCTGACCTTGTGGGGTTTACAAACTTGGAACTGGCTTGGAGGAGGAGTTTGGAAAGGTTTAGAGATGTCTGCTGAAGAAGCAGCCCTAGAATGCTGTAAACAGATCTTGATGGGAAATTCTGTTCAGAACTCAGAAAACTGGAAGGTTAACAGTAATGCAGATAGATAAAGATATTGCAGGAAGCTGAGATTAAGGGCACAGAATTAAATAACCTGTGGAAAAAATTTCAAGGAAATCTGATGGTAAGCTGGTGACATGGTTACTGTTAGGGCCTTTTAGCTAGATGTACCCTAAGAATCAAGAGCAAAAGACACAGCTGAATGTCTTAAAAAGTTTTGTGTTTCACCAGAAAGGAAAGTATGTTAAATTTGGAGTCTGCAAAGATGGAGTAGATGAGAGCTTTGTTGCTAAGAAAAAGCCAAGTACTGCAAAACAGGATAGTAGGGCATGTGTAAAACTCCCCTAATGTTTGCAGGCAGAAGAATTTTGCTTAGCGAAAAGGCCCCGTGGCCTTGTGATCAGAATGGTGGCAGCTTCCGAAAAAAGAATTGATTCCTGGGGATAGAGTTCATCATGCTCAGCCACCAGGTACTCATAGGCCTCTGCAAGCACCAATAAGCTTCAAAAGGCTCACCTACCTTTGCAGCTGGTGTCAGACATTTTCAGTCATTGTATGTTGCTGACAAAAGTTGAGTCAGGAAGGCTTCCACTCAGGTTTCAAAAGAGGTCCGAAGATGCCAGGCAGTGACCCCTGGTGTGTATGAAGCTATGAGAGTGAAGTGGAGACCCCAGAAGGTTGGAGAAGCCAGGAACACGAATCATTCAAGGAAAGCTTCAAGGAGTGAGCAAATCCAGCCAAGGCAGAAGTCATGAGGGCTATAACCACCTGCAGTGTGATTGAGTTGGAGCCACCCATGCTCCTTGGTGTTCACATCTTGTAATTTGTTACCCCAGGTGCTGCACATGGAAGTAAAGGATTTAATGTTTTCTCTGTTGAACTGGGACTGTTTACCATGTATCTCTATATGTCAGCAGTGTTTAACATTCTTTTTAATTTTTACGGAGCCTTACAGCTAAGACTTTGCCTTAAATCTCACAGATTTTGGACTTCCCATCAGTGCTGAAACTGTTAAGACTTTGGCAACTCTTAGAAATGGACTAAATGTATTTTGCATAAAGGAATGCACTTGAATCTTTTCAGGGATAGAGTCAAAATGTTGTAGTTTATATCTGGGTGTTCCCCCAAAGCCTCATACATTCGTAGGTGGGCTTTTTGGAGGTGGTAAGACCATAAATAAATTTATAGCTAAATGTGATATTGGGAGAGAAGCCTGGTCAGAGGAGATGTATCCCTGGGTTCATGGGAGGGAGGGTCTCGCTCTCTTTCCTGTTTCCCTTATTCTGCCTCTGCTTTCTGACTGCCTTGCCACGAGCTCTTTATTTTCTTCCATCCCTGTCTGCCATGCTGCCCTGCCTTAGAGTCAGTGCACTGTGGGAAGAAACTCCTACAAACTGTGAGCCAAAATAAACCTTTTCTTCTTTAAATTTTGGTTGTTGCATATTGTGTTTTAGGAAAGAGAAAACAAGATATCAAGAATTCTTAGCAATAAAACATACATGCTTAGCAGAGATATAAGTATGTTTCAACTTTGCCACAAATTCCAAGTTGTTGTTCTTTTCATCACAGATAAATTTTTCTAGCTTTATAATTTTTTATTAGTCTCAAAATTAATTCCCTCAGTTCTAAGGGTTCTTAGTATATTTCCCTTGGATACAGCTCAAAACTGTTCCCCTGAACTCTGAGTTAGTTTATTCTTAAATGTAACAAAATATCCTGATGAAAATTAATCAATAATTTTTATTTTAGCACAGTTGAATATAGGACTTTGATTCTGATGAACACAGTAATCTGTTTTCTATCTAAGCTGAAATAAATGCTTTTTTGTTTTGTGGAATATTCTACAGTTCTCTCTCAAACAATACTATAACATCAGTGACTTACAGCTCATATCTGTTGTATACTTTTTAGTATGAGAAAAAAAGCTAACTTAACAGTTATATCTTGCTTGACTTTGTAATATTTATGTAAATAAAACTACTGCACTTCATTCAACTGGAGTTGATTTTCTGAACTCCATTCAAATTAGCCCTGCTTCAAGATCCATAATGAGAAAATCTTCAGAGTGAGTAAAATCAGTCCTAAAATCACGCAGTGATTAAATACTATGTATGTATGTATATACGTCTGTATGTATATAGCATATACATGCATATATACACACATATGAAGTTGGTGCACATTACTGACAACCTGTTAGGTTTTGTGTGGTGATTCAAAGATACTTTTTTTTTCTACCTCAAACCCCACATTACTGCTATCTTAGAATTAAGATAAAAGGAGTTACTTTGGGTTAACTATTCTTAGCAAGGGGATATAGTCTCATGAATATTAACTCAGCAGCTATTCATAGGAGGGGCTCCAATTAATGTCCATGAAGACAGACACTATCACCTTCTGCTATTCTTGACAAGGTACTCCATTTTGGAGATGCATAAATGGGACTATTTTTCTAATCTGTGTTAATATTCATTATATAATGTTCATAAAGGTTTCAAATGCTCTCTAGAATTTAGGGTAATTATGATTTCCCATTACATTGTTTTGAAGCCTTATAATGATGGCAATTGTAATGTGTTTGTCCTGGTTTTTTAATTTTATTATCTGTGATGGTATGAACAGCTAATTTGAGGGAAACAAGTCATTATAATAGCCAGTACAGATATAATATCATCTTACTCTGAAGTCCTACCATGCTCTTGCTCTTCTGTTTCCATTGGCTCTATCATGTTGTACCTTATTGGATTGTATTACATGTGAAAGGATAAACAAATTTCCTATGGAAAATGAGAATATAGTAGCCATAGTTTGTTTTTTGCTATTTGGTTCTGAAAGCCCTGTAACACTCTCATTATCTTGAATGTTTTTATACTATTTTGTTATGTTTGATACTTTGGTATATGAAGTTATACTCAACTATTTCAAAGAAAGAGACATTGTGGTAGTTACTGTTAATTACGGGTTGTCTTCTGGTGAAATACTGTGTTGCTTACATTGTTCTGTTCTGAGCTGCTCTGTTATGTCCTGTTTTGTCTTAATCTCTTTAAAAAAATAAAGGGCTAGGGATGTAGAAAAATTTTAAAAAGATTGAAAGATTTCTTTACCACTGTCTTCCTTATGCATGAAACTTAATCATAGTGTCCAACTTGTATGTGAATATGTCTAAACTAAAAAATTATTCCATTTGAGGCAGCCTATTCTAAATATAGTATTCTATGTTTCTCATTATATGTTAAAATTCCCCCATGAATGTTTCTTTGATTATGTTGGAAACAGTATAATAGATGAATAGGTATGACAGACATACAGGTAGATTTTATATGTGTGTATATGTATATATATATATATATATATATATATATATGATATATGAACCCAAGCATACCTTTTATGATTCTTTTCTCCAGACTAAATCTTTCAAACTACTACATACATGTCTTTAATTGCTATGTGCTTGTCCTCAGAATGTATTCTAAAATTTCATATCTTTCTCTTAAAATATAATGTCCAGAACTAAACACTAAATGAGGGTGAATTGATCAGAACAGAGCAGTTTTATAACTATCTGAAATTTTTTATTACAAATAAGTAATTTTAAGTAAATTACCAGTTTATTTACATTCAAAACTAATGAATGGCTATTTATATTCATAAAGCTCTTCAAAATAAATTTTATTTATTACTCCACATTAATTTTCTTAAAGTTTGTATTTCTAAACTGAAAAAATGCCTACACATCTCAGCTTTACAAATCATGGATGATATTAAAGCTAATTATGCATAACATATGAAATAACTGGTAGAGTGTAGTAATAGTTATGTAATCTCTTGGTTACTTTACAGTCTCTAAGACTTTTAAATTAAGGTATGTCCGGAAGCTTTATAATAAGATCTTCTTTTATGATAAGTGTCATATAATCACAAAGCATTTGAGTATTTACACATTTTGTGGAACAGATTACAAGCTGACTTTCCATGATGTGGAAGGTATGTCAGTCCATGAAATGCAACTAAGAATCTTATTTCAGATATTCACAGATCAAATCTGTCAGACTTGTATGGATTTAGTTGATGATGCAGTAATGACAAAAGATTCTTTATTTTCTCATGTGTTACTTCCCTTAGTGAAGGCAATTCTACATTTTAATTAGTTTTTCATCCATAAAATATGCACACACATCCATTAAATATCACAAAACTGAGAAATAAATGACTCATAATTTAAAAAAAAACAAAGAAAGAATAAATTTAAGAAATATTTCAGGGACACTAAGCCTACAGAAAAGATCCAAAACTCAAAGGAACCAAATTGATACATATACCAAGTTGAATTTTTATTCATTTCCTTACAAACTTGAGCTTTAGAGACTGGGCAAACATATTTAATTTGTTTTTCTATGTGCTAACTTACTATATTCTTTTATCCTAGTTTTCATTCTACATTATTTTGCTGTCTTGCACTACGGATCACAACTTTTTCTAGATCATTTTCTTTTTTACTTGTTTCATACGGTCTTGTGGAAGAATGGGTGGAGCAGAAACAAATCAAAACAAATATGATAATCAATAGGGTCATTAAAGGCCCTCAGTAGTCAGTCAGTCTCTTTTTTAAGGATGTCTCTCTGTGATCCCAAACAATTGTTACTTTAGGGTATACATCATCAATATTTATATACTCAATCAGATAAATTTGCCTGGTGTGGGGTCTTGTAAAGAAAGCAAACATGTATTTATCTTCATTCCTCTAAGATGGGGTTCTTGGTTTGACCTAGTTACTAGAACTTTGTAAAACATAGATCATGATGACTTTGTCCCATGTCTTCATACAAGGCTGAAGCTGCAGTAGTAGACGGTACATGTGATACATACTAGTCTCATCTTTGGAAGAGCAGTAAAATCCATATGGACCAAAACCTACTGTTGATTTGTTTCCTTTTACTGCATATGTTCAACTTCTGTCCTTTTTTCACTCCTAAAACCTTAATGTAAACTCCATTGGTTTGATTCACATTCTTAGATACAGATTTATGGTGCTTCTTGTTGTGTTAAGATAGAGACTCTTTTGAGAATAAATTTACCCATCAGAGGACGGTAGTGTTGGAGACATCAATTTCACACAATCTGCTATTCATGGTATGGTACACAGTACAGGCATTTTTTTGTCAGAAATAAAGACATTGACAATTTTATATCTAGATTAAAAATACATTAAAAGTGACAATGCACTTTTAATTCTAGCAGACTTTTTGGTTTTTTCATGTCGTTGGTTTATTTTACAATGGCACCAATTTACCTATACTTGGAACTCCACAATAAATGAATGCTTTGGAGTTCTAAGTTAGAGAAGTGTAGAAATAGGGAGAGAAAAAAACAAGTGAACACTATAATTTTTAAATCAATATTGACTTTTAACTTTTTAAATAATAAAATAGAATTTAGAACAAGGCAAAATGTGGCAAATGCTGAAATCATGAGCTGTGCAAACAAAGAAGGGGCAAATTAAGTTCAGCTAGGAGAAATCCATGTGACTAAAATGCTTCTCTTTACCATTATGCATGCAATAAACTAAAGTGCTGTCCGAGGTTGCTGGTCCTGGCTCTACACTGTGCTAACAGTCCTGCTGAGTCAACCATTTTAATTTATAGAGGAATGCTCAGACGTATTCATCTTACTCCTAAAAGCACTTTTTTCTATTTACATAGATATATCAGAAAAAATTGAGGGGAGAGAGCACCATGTGCATTGGCCATTTAACAAGGATGATCGTGAGCCCAGATACATAGCTTTCATTTCATGTAATGACAGTACATGTGTGCTCAATGAAAGATCTTAGTATTATTTTAAAGATTAAGACTTTATTTTATTATATCTAAATATAACAAAAACTCAAGTTTAGTACTGCTATTGTTTGAAAACCTGAGCTTCTGAATATTGATTTAATCCAGTTTTATTTTGAATGATTAGCTATCATATCATTAATTTTAATTTCTAAATAATTATAATTAAGGATGATGATGTGACTAACTATCACCACTGTACACCCAAAATTTAAAGTCATATACTGTAGTTTCCTTATAATACATTCTTGCTGGTCAAGGTATCACATGCTTGTGATCCCAGCACTCAGGAGGCTGAAGCAAGAGGCTTGCTGTGAGTTTGAGGCCAGCTTGAGCTACATAGTGAGTTCAACACTGGCTTAAACCACATAGTGAGACTCTGTTTCAAAACAAAACAAAACAATAGCATATATATATATATATATATATATATATATATGACCATGACCATTACAGTAAGAGTGCCTGTAGCTATATGGTCTCCTATATGTAAGATAATTATATTTTATTTAAAAAATATAGCAGTTCCAATGTTCATAACCTCAATAATTCTCTTTTGTACCCCTGTCTTCAAATAAAGAGTGGAAAACAAAGTAGAACAATTCTATAAATCCTGCCTAAAATTGCCACAGCATGATTTTCCAGTCAGATTTGTAAGTAACATAATTGTCTTATGTCTATTTTTCTCTACTTGCAAACACTGTATAACAAAACCATTTTATCTAACTTTTAACTTGTCAATTTTTGTTTTCATGGGTTTTCATTGAGATATGCATGTATTTTCTGTAATTGTGAGGTTCCCAATAATCTGGCATGTATGATTAAACTCATTGCTTACAAACTATAAAAGTTTTTGTGTCTCAGCTCAGTGCATTATAAAATTGTAAAATCATTCTTATAGTGATCAATAGATCACTATCAGGGCCATCTGCTCTTCTTATTTTCTATTATGACTTTTCACTTCTGCTAGGTGGGTGTCATCCAGGTATACATCACGCTTTTTCTTTAACTCCAGGGTGAAGTTATAGTTATTAAAAGATGAAAGCACAAGCAAGTATTTCTAATATGTCAATTATATTTCTGTCATTAATATCTGAATCAAGATCATTATTAAGCAGAATTTGATCTAGTCCATTATAGGCTGACTATAACTTCAAGGATATAGAAGTATAGCTAACACAGATATATGTTTCATGACATCTGTTTTAACTGATGATTCTCTTATCAGTATATTAATATACATGACCTTCAAATCCAAAAGAGTAGGAGGAGAGAAAATGGCATCTTGATGGGGGGCTGGATAGGAGCATCCATGGAGAAGGCAGCTCAGATTCTATAATTTGACAGCATGGAGAGGGCCAGACGATTGGAGGATGATTTTTATTAAGCCAGGAGGAAACTGAAGGGAAAAATAAAAGTAGAAAGAGAAAGGAAAAGTGTAGGTGGAGGGCTATATCCCAACGCTCATTGAGACCCATTCCGCACTGTGCTGGGTGCACCTTTGAGTTGGAGATTCCAAAGTCACGCTGAAGTCGCAGCTGCTGATAATGGGAGTCGATGAGTCCTGGGCCCTTGGCAGGAAGACATGGTGCAGTCTTAAAGTGGAGCCAAGGGGGAGAGCTTTATTGGCTCTTGATGAGTACTGGAAATTGAGCCCCACACCAGAGGAGGCCATGGAGAGGACCATGCGCCTGGGCGCCAAAGCCAGGTGCCATGCCACGCAGTTTTCTGAAGAGGCAAGATGCTGATCTAGATGTGGCAAAACCACATCAAGCTAGAATCTATCTTTGTGAAGGAAGGAAAAACGCAAGTGTAGGACTGGAGCCCTGCACGCTCACTGAGACCTGTCCACGCTATACTGGGAGCACTGTGGAGTCAGGCGATTCAAGATCAAGCTGAAGCCATGGCCACCAATAACGGGAATTGTTGAGTCCCAAGCCCTTGGTGGGAGGATGTGGCGTGGCATGGAGTGGAGTCAAGAAGAGAAGTTGCATTCCCAGTGAGTGCTGGGGATTGGGTCTCGTGGCTGCTGTCACTGGCTGGAGGATATCTTGGAATTGGGCAGATCCCAGTACCACGGCATCATCAGCCTCCTCTGGTACAGAGAGGATAGGTAGGCTCTGCTGGTGCTGAGCTACACCAATGGTTGGGACCCAATAGCCAAGGACAAAAAGGTCATGACTCCGTGATGTCCACAAGGTACAACATAAGTCCCTGAAGGAAATTGTGGATCAATTGGCTCAGAGGCTGAAGGCTAGCCTGCATCGTCCCTGCATTCTTGCCTGTACCTCAGATAACAGCAAATTGCGGGGAGGGCAAAACCCCAGTCAGCATGCTTCAGAAAGACCCTAAGCAATACAAAGAGGGCCAGAGACACTCAGGACACACCTGTCTGAAAGAAATCAGAAACATGACAAGAGATAGAAATTTAAAAAACCTTCCAGCTGCTGACCCTGGGAAAATAAGCCCAAGAGAGGTAAATATAGAAGAGAACCAGTGCAGTAATCATGCAATATTAGACACAGCATCAGCAGACATAAAGAAATACCTTCATGACCTCATAGATGAATTTAAAACTCTACTTCTGATCCAAGTGAGGCAAGATATAAAAAGATTAATTAAAAAAATGATAAGCCCCTCCCAAGAGAACACGAAAGAACGGAGGAACTCAGAAAAGGAAGAGAAACGTTTCATGAAGAATATAAACAAAATCTAGAAAACGTGAAACAGATCCAAAGAGATTATCAGGAAACTAAAAACTCCATTGAAAGCTGGCAAAATGCCTTGACAGAAACTAAAGTTTGCCTTTTGAAATATGAAGAGAGATCTATGATGTGTGATCATGAAAGAAAAGACCTCTTAAAAATAACAAAGAATCAGGAAGAAACAATTCAAAGGCTAGAAGATGACAAGAGGACTTATAACTTAAGAATAAAAAACATAAATGAAGAAGCAGGAGTAACCACAAATGAACTACAAAGAATATTCACAGATATAATTAAGGAAAACTTCCCAAGCATAGGAAAAAGAAATGATATCCAGATACATGAGGCATACAGAACTCTAGCCACCTACAACCAAAACAGATCTACAACCAGACATATAATAATCAAGATATTGAAATCCTCTCTGTATTGCTTAGGGTCTTTCCAAAGCTTGCTGACTGGGGTTTTGCCCTCCCCAATTTGCTGTTATCTGAGGTACAGGCAAGGTAAGCTATTATTTTAATATATATAGCCTTGATACGCTAACAAAAGAAACACAAGCAGAGTAGATTAGGAGGCAGGATCCATTGAGAGCCTATGAATAAGAAATACACTCAACCTGAAAGAGGGTTAATAAACTGAAAGTCAAAGATGAGAAAACAATGCTCTATGTGACACGAAACCAGAGAGAAATAGGGACAACTCATCCAGCAGCCACAGATAGATTGGAAAGTTATGACACTTATGTGCAGTGTAGAGCTACACAGCTAGAAGGAAGGAAAACCTCTGTGGCTTTAGTAAGTAAAGGAGTACAGCTCAAGATTAAGCTCAGGGGTAAAAAGGTTCAGCAACACTCAGATAACAGGTTGACCCCTAGTCTAAAATCTATAGGAGCTAGTGGGACCCAAAATATACAAAGCATCCTGAGAAGGGAAAGGTGAGGAATTGCCTAAAAAGGAAGGCAGAGGACATTGTTACTAGTGTATCAGGATTTAAAATCCACATTAGTCCTATCACTCTGTTTAGTTTGATTTTGTACTGTTCCCATCTGCCTACTCATATGAGATTTGAGGGCACAGACAGCTAACCCAAAAATAAGAGGTTTTACCACAGTAACTATCCTTAATTTCCTATTAACTTAAACTGAACCCCTGTATACTTGCATTGTCTTACTATGACTGATCTTATTGGAAGCTGGTTTGTTAGAGTGCTATTTTGACTTGACTGATTTTATTCAAATTTGATATGCTTGATAGTATCAAGTCTAAGAGTAGAGACAACTACTCTGAAGATGACAAGATGTAAATGATATCCATTCCAGTTTTGATTATTAACTGCTTTCAAGTCCTATAATATCTCCAAAGAAGTGTTTCTATAAAAATAGCTATGTAATGCTATGCTTAACTGTATAATGCCTGATGATATGGACAATTCTATTGAAAATGACAAGGGAAAGCATAATAATCATTGTAGATTACCTAATATTGTGGTCTTATATGTCTTTTTTATTTCATGCTTTTCTAGGAATTTATTTTGTTGTCTTGTTTTGATCTGTTTTCCCTAAAATACAGAAAGGATAGATACACACATATGGAGAGTCACACATGGGAAGAATTTCTAAACTATTTATGGGAACAGATTATATAATAAACGATGTAATGAATAGATACTCTGAAGAAGAAGAGACACTAAGAAGCCCAATGCTAAATCTGTAGCATTATGATATAAAATCTAACAATACTATTATTTACTGTTCAGAGTGATATTAGGCTAGTCTCATGTTCAGTTTCACCATACGTAAAGATAAAGACAGCTACTTCGAAGAGAATAAGAAACATGGTAGCCATTATTGACTTCCCCAAAATCAGATCTTGAAGATCTAAAAAACTTTCATCATTCTGTAATGATTTGATTAGTTCTATAATGTTCAGTGAATATTCAATGTGTGTGAAGATGGGGACAACTATTTGGAAGAAAACTAGAGACAATAAGATAGACAGTGAAGATCTCTCGTGGACTTGCTTAGATATCTGTGTTTCTTTAAATTGTTTCCTTACCTGTTTTGTTCTGTTTAATCTTACCCTCTTTAAGATAAAAAACAAGTGTGTAGGACTGATAACCATATTACCAAGTTTTTGTCGGATCATTGAGCAGAACTATTTGCAATGGTCATTATTTGAATATCACTTTGTATGCTTTCATTTTGTAACTTAAACAACTATTTCTAAGATGACAATATATAACTTATCAACTAGTGATTTCTTACTGTTTATTTTTCTGAAATTCTGTATTATTTCTACTCTTTTTTCTGTTTTTTTTCCAAAAAGAATAGTCCCTCACCCTGATCTTGGACTGTTAATACTGACCTCATGCTGCATCTATGTATTCTTTAACTATATCAATATGATAAACAAATCTTTGAGAAATAGAGTAATACTTTAAACAATGATAATATGATTAAACTTCCTGAGTTAATTTTATTTTTTTTAACTGATTTGAATTGGCTTGAGTATCATATAGTAATGAAAGACAAATTTTTACATATTGAAAATCAATAAACATTCTAAGTAGTTTGTATGTGTTAACTCATTTAATAGTCATAACAACTCTATGAGCTAGATACTGTTTTTACTACATTTTGGAGATGAAGAGAAAGGCTACAATTTGAATATTTTCTCGTAGTCATAGAACTTAGACACAAATTGAAATAGTTTGATTTCAGAAATAGTCCTTATGTTCTACAAACCAAAATAAATTAGATAGTTGATAGAGATAGAGATAATATATGTGTAATGCCTAAATCCAGTGTTTTCATTTCTCAACAAGAAAAAATGGGTACAGCTTCACAATTTACTGCTATGATTACCATTTTCATGAAAAGGAATCACTTTATACATTCTTTACTCTCTCACAAAAGAAAAACATCAACACATTTTCAGCTCTTTCCAGTATTATATGATTTGAATTATGGCCTGTTGCTAACTGTTTTATTATGCTGACAGCAATATGAGACTAAAGATTTGAGTAATGGCATGGAGTTTAAAAAATTCATATTTCTTGTGTCCCAAGATTCATCTGATTCAGGATTATATGAAACACATTATTTCTCTCAGATTTCTTTTTATGAAACAAGGACTTACTTTTTGAGTATAAAGAAGCTCCCTGTGTGATCTTTGACTGTAAGTCAATGTAATTTATAGTTTCAATTGCCTACAGACAAAATTCTTAGATAATATATTATAATGTGATGCTGCCCCCTGGTATTACCTATAGCAAATTTATGGAAATACAGAATGAATGTGAATTAAAATACTCTTAAAATAGTAAATTGGAATCTTTAGGCTCATGAGTAATTTCTTTGATGATGTTTACTTAATTGTTATTTTAGTGTACCTGTTCAAGATATGATGAGACATCTATCCTTAGAACAATTAATTTTGGTCTATTTGCGTATGTGGAAAATAACTAGGGAAAACAAAACTGCTAGCTGATAATTAGGCCTATACAATTTTCCCTGATGTGAAATAGAAATGTAATTATATTGCATAATCACTTGAAATTTTCTATGTGTGGGTAAAGCATTGAAATGAACATAGTTTGATAGTATGCTGGCTCTGTAGACCCCAGTTTATAGTGTTTGCCGTTTTTGTAAGTATGCTCACAGGTTGATGTTAAGATTCCAGTAGCTTAACAACTGGCTCAAAAAAGTCTTGAAAATTTATTTACTTTTCCCTATCATGATTATCTTTTTTTTTTGTAAAACCACTACATCTGTGATCCATCATTATTGCATTCATCTTAGGGAACTAGTATATACATAAATTGCATCTTAATCATTTTTACAAATCAGCTCTCAAATACAACTGAATTGTGATTCTATGACTTAGTTGCTTAGTTCCATTGATGATAAGTGCAGTAGATTAATTGCATTAATGGCTTCATAGCTAATATATCCATATTCTATGCCCATAACCTTATAGTATCCTCCACTGATTATGTGGATTCAGCCAAATGACTTCCTTAACCAAAAGGGTATTAGCTGCTGTGGCATAAATGGAAGATTGAAAAAGATCCCTATATTTTTTATTTTTCTCTTGAAATTCTGCCATTACTATGGAAACATATTCAAAAGAGCAGAGCCAAATTGCCTGTCATTACAATTAATATCATTTTGAATCAGTCAATAGCCAGCCAATTCCAAGATCCTGGCTAGACTACCTGACCTATTGCTGAATGCAGATGCATAAGCAAGACCAACTAAAGTCAGCCAAGTATAGCCCAAGTAGGGTAAGCTACACATCATGTGAAGTAAATACATTTTAAAAATTGCTATTTATTGAAGTTTTGTGATTTTTATGTAAGATTATTCTGTCAATAGAAACTGATACAACAATATTATTATTTGGTAGGAGATAATGTGATTTTTGAGATAAGGTTTTAGAATCAGTTAACTATAGATTTGAATCTGAGATCTACTTCTTAAAAGTACCTGGTCCTGAAAAATGTACTTAACAGCTGAGTACCTAAGTTTTGTTCAGACTTAACTTGTATACAACTGATCTTGCAAAGCCACTGCACGTGCCTGTGTGTGTGTGTGTGTGTGTGCGTGTGTGTGCGTGTGCGTGTGCGTGTGTGTGTGTGTGTGTGTGTGTGTAGTGTATGTGTGTATGTGTCCCTCTGGAAAGCAGAATAATGCTTAAACTTAGCAAGAAGAGTGCTTAAGAAGGGAGCAAAGAATGGAGTCACATGAGTGAGTGAGAGCACATACTCTGACATCAGACTGGCACATTCTTTGAACTAGTGACTTAAACTTTCTTTGTCTTTGTTTCCAGTCTTATAGTGTGAGGATAGTAATTGGAAAAATTTTGCATATTTATGTAACAGTTGAGTTAGTAGATGTAAGAAATGCATAAAATTACCGGATACAGAATAGATATTATGCATTTGTAGTTATTATCTCTATATGTCAGCAGATAAAGATTCCCCCCTCCAAAACAAAAGACAGCTACTTCAGTCAAGTACATATTTGCAAGTATAGTGTGTTGAAAAATTTCAAACTCCAGCATGAGTGCCCCAAATTACTATTCTCAATTTTAATTATGTATACGTTTCATGAATTATTGTAGTTGGAAAATGGAGAAACATAATGGAACAGGATATTTATTCAGTCTATTTGAATGTACCACATATAAATCGGTTGTGCAGTGACCTAGTTGGATCATTAAGAGAGCTAACTAAATGACATCCTGTGTGAGCAGGTGGACATTTGGCTGTAAGTAGACAGAGCCCTCAGGATGACCTACTTGGGATCAGTATTAAAAGGGCACATTTCACTCATCCTAGGGTACTGTGAGAATATTTTAAAATATCTTTAAATAACTGTGATTATTTAATAGTTACAGGTATTCTAGAATGAAATACATATGACCCCAGTGGAGATGGCTCTGTTTTATTTAAACATTTCTCTGTTGCATAGTGATTCTGAAGTAATTATGGGTGAGAATAATTTGATTTGAGATTTTAAATGTAATAAAAGCTTAAAGAATATTGTATAGAGCAAAATCCAATTTGGTGATGTTTTATGAAAATACTAATGAGATTTACAATGCAATATTGACTTTTATTCTGGGATAATAAACTCACAGGCTACACTTCTGGTCTGTTTTTATTTCTTTCTTATTTAGAAATTATTAATATGTCTTGAGTGTTTATAGCTTTCTAACTGGTGTGTTCTTGAATCTCCAAGGTTGTCATTCCGATCACATTATTATCATTGCTCAAGTTTAGTCATAAAAATACAAGGTCAATTCCTTATCATTACTGGTTTATCATGATAATCAAAGTTTATTCTGATACCAGCTCTCAATATTGTTCTAATGAGCACAAATGCCTTAGATAATAAAAACCATACATAAAACACAAGCAGTTATTTGGGGGCTGGATCTGTTAAGTATAGTCAATGTGACACACATGTGAATGACTTATGGGACTTATGTGTAATTTATATGAAGTTTCTTTGAATGTACTAGACACTTGAAAGATGTAGTTAGAATTAAGAAAATTACTTACTTTGTTTTGTCTGTCATGGGAAAGTGTGCGTAAATGCATATAATATCAGAGTTTAACAGCTTTCTAAGGATATATATTTTCTGAAAGGCACAATCCTGCCCTTGTCCTTTCCCTTAACCATCTTGGTTTTCCTATTTTCATTTCTTTGTATTCCTCTATCTGCAAACCCTGTCCTGTTATCACTATGGAGGACTTATGTACACGGCTGGTTCAAGAAGGATGGTTGTATATAAAAAGCTTTGTGAAATGTGTCCTTTTATGCCACATCAATGTGGATTTTTCTGAAGAGGTGCCATCTGTGCACAAGAGGGCTTTTTATGCTTTAGTGTCTCAGTGACATTAAATAATAAGCACAATGCCTAGTTATCATTATAGATACAGAAAAAAATCACCAAATCATTGCATTGATAAAGACAAAAAATATCAACAGGCAGTAGAATTAATGTCTGTATTAAATGAATTGCTGCTTCCATTTTTCCCACTCCCAACCAGGACAAAATATTCATCACTTCATTGTGATTAGAAATAGAAACTGAAATAATTGGTGTTTTACATGGGAAAATAGGGACCCACTGAAAAATCATAAAATTTATGCACTGAAAGATTGACTGAAAGCAAGTCATATTTAGATAGAAATGGACCCATAGATATTTGTGTAACTGTTTTTCGGCAGTGTTTTAGAAGTAATTAGCAGACAGGATTATCTTGTCAACAAATAAAGCTAGATAATTTGAAATTCACATATAGGAAAAAAAAGAGAATGCTAGTCCATGCCTCATAATATACAAAAATTAAATAAAAAATGAATGAAAAACTGTTAGATCAATAGATATAAAATTGTTCCCACTGAGTAGGGACAAATATTTAAAATACATATACATGATAGAGAACTTGCATCAGAAATATGTGTCTAAAATACAATAGTGAGATAGCAAATAAGTAAGTATATATAAAACCAAAAACATGCTCAACATCATTAGTTGTTAGATAAATGCAAACTCAAAGAATAAATTACCCTTACACATATATTAGATTGGATAAAATTAAAGACTAAATGTACTCAGTGTTGGCAAATTATAAAACACTATGAATGACATAAAACAATATGACATTTTATAAAATGGTTGAACATCTTTTGAAATTTCAACATCTATAAACTACATGATCCAACCACTTTATTTCTCTTATTTACCTGAGGGAAAAATAAATGCCTATGTAAAGATTTGTACAAATGTTCACAGCAGCATATTTGTAATAGTTCAAACTGAAACAACACAAATATTTATCAGATGGTTAACAGATAAATGATCTCTGACATTACTGTAAAATGGGTTCAGCAATATAAGGAATGAACTATTGATACAACAATATTAGTGAATCACAAAATAATTCTGTTGAGTAAAAGAAAATAGACAAAAAGACTGCCTAATGATTTTATTTATGTATTATATGTAAATTACAAACAAATACATAGTGACAGAAATCATGTCACTGATTTCCTGTGAATGGAGTAGCAGTAGGATGGGAGAGGAAGGGTAGGGAGAAAATTAGGGAGGGGAGATTATGGAGGAGCAAAAGAAAGCTACTGTGAATGATCACTGTGTTCATTATTTTGATTCAGTTTGTAGTTCATGTGTTAGAAATACATAGATAAAATTATCAAATTGTATACTTCAAATATGTACATTTATTATATATCAATTATACTTCAAAAATAAAATTTTGACCCTGTCAAATGTTATTCTTTTACATCAGAAATGTTATTTGTGGTAGATATATAGTAATTGAGTAGTTCAATAGATACGAGTTATAGAATATCTCAGGTTTGGAAGATAATAGTGATAAATAAGTTCTAATGTTTATTGTCACAGAATAACTTTTATTTGACAAAAATGTATGTTATTTTTGTTAAGCAAGTGAAATGTTGACTAATTTAAACAAAATTATCTTTTCAGGAGTTTTGACTTTTTTCCCACTATAGTACATAATATTAAATAGAATAAATTTAAATATTATCTAAAGTGATGCTAAAGCTTAAATTTGCATTTAAATTCTTAACAAGTTTATGAGCATAATGCAGACCTCTGGATGCCTGGGAAGATTTGTGAATAAACCTAACTTAGCAAACAAAATTAAATTTGAAACAAACGAGGCTGGGTCATGACCAACTTACTTAGATTCAGTTATGAAACACAGAGACCCATTATAATGGTATTATTCGTAACTCAATCTACAGGAAATAATTGTATTTTATTATAGGAATGGGTTTAAGTCCCAATAGAGAAAGCTAAATGTGTAAATTTGTATTCAACTGACAAGGACACTCTAGGCAGGGACTAAGTTACTTGAATCTTTCCTATAGTCAATTTTCAGAACACCTTCTCGTCTATATCTTTGAGCACTGAAAGCTGTTTTTTATTTCTGTTTCATAAGGTATGTGAAAGAAAGGGAAAAAACAAATTTCTAAAATTATGTCATTTGCAGATTTCCCACAACCATTTGTCAAGATGACCCATTACCATGGCGTTACCAAGGCCCCGTTGTGTTGGTAATAATATATTATATAGTCAAGAGAATGAATAATTACAAAGTGACTAAATTATTTCCACTGAAATTTTAATTAATCTACTTTTCAGTTGAAATTATGAAATAAAAATATATGCCTAGTAAGTGTTAGGTATACACAAAGTATGAGACATGACAAAAAGTACATTCTGTTATTTAAATTTAATCTTCACAAGATCAGCAATGTCTGTATTGTCCATTTATCTTCATTTTACAGAGAGGAAACCCAGCACAGAGAAGATAAGTAATTTGCTTTAGGTCATGCTGCTAGTGACTCAGAGCTGTCAATCAAACCCAGATCTATGACTTTAAACCACATACATTTTCCACATGATTGTTCATTTCCTGTTTGTTACTACCCTTTGATAACTTGCGTTACTCGAGAAAAAATATACAAATGAATAACCATCAAGGGATTTGAACTGTGGACAGAAAACTACAAGCATATCAGTAATCTGAGTTAAGAAAGTTGTGAAATATCAAAAGGAAACCACAGGAGGCATGTGACTGGAAGTTGGCTTTTTTTTTTATTTCACTCATTTTTGGGGCAACTTCTTTGCTTTGGACATTGATTTTTTTAAAAAGGACAAAAATATTCCTTAAATGTTTTTCTGAATGTTAAATAAGATATACGTGTTAAATCTTTAGCTCTTGTGCTGTATATTGTAATACAGCAACCTGTAGCATCAATATTATTTTTAGAATAAAATAAAAGAAATGAAACTTAGAGAGATATTCACATTCCACTCCAGGTATACACCAATGGGAAATGAGATCCACATATAAACTCGTACACCAAAAAATGGAAAGAACCAAAATATGCTTCAACTGATGAATCGATAAATAAAATGTAGTGTATCCAACAGTGGTATATTGTACATACATCAATAAAAATTAGTGATGTATTGATTCATACTTCAAAGAGAATGAAACTCGGATACTTTATACTAAGAGAAAGACACCAGTCACAAAAGATCATATATTGTATGATTCTATGAGTACTGAATTTCTGGAATGGACAAATCTGTGGAAACAGAAAATACATTAGTATTTCCTAAGCTTGGAGACAGGCATGGGTGTATTAGAGAATCGACAGTTACTCCTAATGAGTATGAAGTTTTGTGTTCTGATTTTAGGGATCAAAAAATTTAGAATGTATTGATGGTTGGACAATTCTGTGAACATACTTTAGAATACATTTTATTGTACACTTTAAAAGTGAATCACCATTGTGAGATCCTGTCACAAAAAAGTGTATTACATACTATGTGACTGATATCTCAATATACCTGTTTTTAAAAAATAATCATACACACAAGGTACATATGATCAACCTAGGTCACATGACTTAAAACACAAAGCATCTACTTTAAAAAGTGAAAACCAAAACGAAGCAAATGAGGCAGTATGTCAAATTGGTGACCTATTCACACAAAGAAGAAACCGCAGAAATCTGAATAGACATGCCTACAAGATATATCTTTAAAACAAAAAAAGAAAAACTTAAATATACTTAGTATTTATATATGTGTTGCTGTTTTATAATTAGCATGAATATGTATTAGATTCTCATGTAATTCATTAACTTATTCACTTTTATCCATAAGTAATTATATTAATATCTCCAGAAATTCTTATATCCAAATAAGTAAAATAAATACAAATACTAATAGCAAGCCAGTTAAAAAAATCTCTATTTTTAAATTTGAATTTTTATTGTAATATAAATTCAAGATGTATTTTACATTTAAAAAAATAAAAATGTAGGTTCTAGATTTATCTGTCAAAAATTCCTGGAAGCAAGCTCAACACATTGGCAATCAGACCAAGCACTGAGAACCCTTTCTCACTCTAAAAGGAGACAAAGATTCTTGGAGAATTGACTAATGCCACTCTCTGGCAGAAAATGTGCCAGATAAGCCTAGAACTCTTTATTTACTCTAGAAAGCGAAGAAGTGATCCAAGGCCATTGTAGTGTTGTAACAAGACTTAGGAGATGCTGAAAGGGATATCATAGGCCAAAGATTGGCCTTTGTACACTGAAAGAATTAATGACTACAGTGAATTGAAGCAAGTTCATTAAAATGCATGAATTCAAATCAAAACTTCTTGGTTAACTTTAAAATTTGCTGTTAGGGTTTGAGTGTAGAATGTTATCAAAATGGTTGTGTGTTGAAGACTCAGTACCAGATGCAGAAAATGGGGTTTCAAGTCCCAGATGTGCTTTGGAAGGTAATTGGGTCACAAGGGCTACACTCTCAGCAGTGGCAGCTTCTACTGATGGTTTCATTATTTGATGACATTTTTGGGAGGTAGTGAAAACATAGGCGGCAGAGCCCAACTGAAAGAAATGTCACAGAATTCTACCCATGGGGATTACATATTGTCATCAGCCCTTATGCGCTCTCTCTCTCTCTCTCTCTCTCTCTCTCTCACCTGTCTGCTTTTTGGCTTTCATGAGATGAGTTGGGTTTTGGTATGCCTGTCTGCTGTGATGTTTCTGCTTTACCACAGGCTTAGAAGGTACCTGATTGTGAATAGAAATCTCTTAAATTTTTAGTCAAACTAAGTCTTCTTTATATTGTTATTCTCAGGCATTTTGTGACAAGCAAAGGAAATTAATACAATGGCTGAGCATCAAATTGTTATTCTAGAAGCTAGAAAATTAAACGAAAGAAAATCAAGTATTTATTTATCTTGGGCTGTGTGACCAGCCAATCTAAAGTTCTTAATAGAAGAAATTCAGCTAATAAACAGAAAGGCAGACTCAGAAAATAATGTTTGCAACACCTGGTGAGAGCAAGCATTTTGACTGCTAAAACAATTAACAGAGAGATTCCTGGGGAATTTCATCTTGGGAAGACTGACAGCATCTAAACCAACTGATAAATGTTTAGTCAAAAAAGAGACAGGGATTTTATGCCTCTGGTTGTTTTGTGGTCAAAAGTATGCAGTACTACCTCTAATGTATTCATGACAAGAAAACTGAACCTGAGCTGAATTAGGAATCAGTTGTTCTTTAGAAAATACAATGGATGGAGGAACATTTTAAACAAGAATTCCATGAACCAAATTCAAAATGAGTAAAATTCAAGTGAACCAATTTCTTTAACAATATTTTGTTCTAAAAATTTATGAGACGTTTTTCAACTTGATATGATTTGTAAATCTTGTTTGGATTCTGAATGTGAAAAGTGCAGGAAACCACAGTGGTCCAAAAAGGAACTGTTTCCTGAAGTACAGTATTCCGGCATTGAGAAGTTTTTGTTTCCCCTTTATTAGGTTCTTGAACGGCCGTGTAAAGAGATCTAGTACCTTATTAGAGAGACAGAAGAAAAATTGCACAGTCAGCCATCTAACTGTTCCAGTCGTTCCAGCGGAGCTGCCAGATATGTTAGTGAAGCTACCTTAAACATTCAAGCTCTAACTATACCAGTGCTACATTTCAGCGCAGGTCCACCTGACCCTTCAGTTGAGTGAGTCCAACCACAGGAAGGACCAGAGCTGCTGCCACATGGAGAACCACTTGGATGAAGCCTAGATAAATTCCTGAAGAATATAATAGTCATTACTTTAAGTCACCAACTGGGGAATGTTTTGCCATTTGGCATTCAATAGATATCTTGATGTACACAATATTAAAACTAGGTGTACACTTAGCTTCTAAAGTCTTCATACTTGACAGCTTAGTTTGAAAAACACAAAAATGACCAAAAAATCTAAAAGGGACACAGAATATATTTATAATAATTTTATTTCACCATTCAATTACCTACAGACACATGCAAATTGGAGAAAGAAATATAATTCTGAGTCTAAAGATGCTTAAGGATTTATTGTTTGATTGAGTGAGATTACCTCTGTTTTAAAGTCTCACTACACACGGAACACATACTTGAGAGAAAGAGAGATATGGCAAAAAAAATTGGTGGGCCATCAGTATTACTATTCTTTTATTTCTCATATTTTTTCAAAGAGAAAAGTATAGATATTAAATAATAGTATTAAATATAAAGAAGCTGCTAAGTAGTTTTTGAACAAAAATATATATTTCCAATTAAATTTCCAGAGAAATTTAATCATGTATGCTTTCATTTCTTGTAGTCTCATTTTTAGTATCCTAATGAAATATCACACAGTGCCCAGCCATGGTAGCAATCATCAACATTATCATCATCATCATCATCGTCACCATCACAATCATCACCCTTTCAGGAAGAAGGACCAAATGATAAGTAATGAACCTAAGAGAAAAGCTAAGAGTACAGAGAAAGGGACACAACAAAGCAAGAAGAAATGGAATAAGAGCTTTCAGTGCAGATTAAGAGAGGTAAGGGGAACAACAATCTGAAAAATAGCATAAATAGCATATCAGTTGCAAAGCAATTTGTTGTTTATAAAGAATTTTAATGTTTGTTATCTTTATAAAACTTACTAATGATATTTTATTATACACATTATATGGATGGATGAGAAACTATTGTTGGGACTAAAATAGTACAATTTGATTATTTTTCATTAAATATTTAATAAATGCCCATTTTATGCCAATCACTATGCTAACTGCTAGAAATATTGTTAATGAACCAAACATGATATCAAACATGACTGACAATCTAGCAGAGAATGAAAGTATTATTGCAAATCATAAAACCTATAAAACTATGACAAGTTCAAAGAAACTGGTATGATAAAGCATAGAATAAAAGGACTTGATTCTGTTAGATTATTCTGATTATATTTTTTTCAACAAACACATTGGAAAGTTACCTTACTTGAATCTGTTTCATGAATATATTTCACCCAAATATAATTGTACATTAATAAAGTTTTCAAGCCATTCTTCAGTTTTTTATATTAAATAAATTTTCCAAAGTAAAAAAACTGAAAAGCTTGCTAATTTTTATGCACAGTACTGCCTTCCCTTCTAGTGCATCATTTATTGGTTCAAGCTTCTGTACTCTGCAGCTGTTAGTCAAGATCTGGCTAACAAAGTTTCCTGGGGGCACGGGGAATACATTCTAAACATTTTTAGAGAATTTTAGTATGACCTTACCCAGCCTTGAAAATATTACTCACTGCCTAGTAGCCAGGAAATTATTAAACTCTTTTCCTCTAGTCCCTGGAGTTTCCCTTTTCTTGCACTTCTCATAGTAAATGTTAGCTTTATGTACTTACTGCCAGATAGAAGAGACTATGATTGGAGAAGATGTAATCACAACTGTTCCAAAGAAAACACACATTATAACAATCAAATAATCAGTAGAACTTCTATGCTAACATAAAACCTAAATGAGCACTGTCTTCTCAAGTTAGCCTTAATAGTTTCAGGCTGCTGATTCATTAATTCTTAGGACTCATGTTCAAGACTGATAAAAATAAACAGGAAGCTAAAATAGAGTTGAGTTGAAGTATTTTGACTTTCCCAAGTAAACAAAAGCTAATGCTGTGAAGCTCCATTTGCTCTGTATGGACACTCTACAACCATTTCTGATGGAATGACCAGTGGGTTCTTTTCCCCTGGAATTGCAGATTTTTACATTAAGGTCTAACTAGCATTATGTTGGATTTGATCTCAATGGCTTTTATCAGTTTGAAGTAATGTCCTTCTATACATATTTTCATCAGGATTGTTATCATGAATTTGGTGCTGGGTTTTGTTAAAGGCTTTTTGCACCTATTAAAATGACCACATGTGAAAAATGGATAAAGCTGGACTAGGAAGATGGTGGCTTGATAGGTAGATGGGTGAAGAGCCTCTCTGGGAAAAACAGCTCAGATGCTGGAATGTGACAACATACAGAGGGCCAGACAAGGGGAGAGGAATTCAGGAGGAAACTTAAAGAAAAGCAAAAATAGGAAGAGTAAGGAAAGCGGGAGTGGAGGGCTGGAGCTGGACATGTTCATTGAGGTGGGTCCTGCACTGTGCTGGGCACACCGTGGAGTCAGAGGATTCAAGGTCATGCCATCGAGTCGGAGGATTCAAGGTTGCACTGAAGCCATGGCTGCCATTAACAGGAATTGGTGAGTTCCTGGCCCTTGGTGGGAGGACTTGGCACAGTATGGAGTGGAACCAAGGTGGAAAGCTGCATTAATTCTTAGTGAGTGCTGGAAATTGGGTACTGCAGTGGGTGTGGCCAGATGGAAGACATATTGGAATTGGGCAGAACAAGGTCTGAACCTAGAGCCACAGTGGCATCAGTCAGCTGCCCCTGGCCCAGAGAGGACTAGTGGGACCTGCTTGGGCTGGGTCACGCCCCTGGTCTGGACCCATTAGCTAGGGACAAAACTGTCCTGACTCTGTGACAGCTGCAAAGCACAGGCTAAGTTGCTGAAGGCACTTGCTGGTGGACTGGCTCAGAGGAGAGGGGCATGCCCACAGTCCCTGTGTGCAACTCAGATGACAGCAAACTGGAGAGGGAAGTAAAACTCCAGTCAGCCTGCTTCAGAAAAACTGTAAGCAATACAGAGAGGGCCTGAGACCTCTGCCATACACCTGCCTGAAAGAAACCAGAACCATGAAAGAGACAGAAATAAGAAAAAACCTCCAGCCACTAACCCTGGGAAAATAAGCCAGTGAGAGGTAAATACAGAAGAGAATCAGTGCAGCAATCGTGCAATATTGGCCACAACATCAGCAGATATAAAGAAATACCTTCATGACCTCATAGATGAACTTAAAACTGAAATTCTAGCCCAAGTGAGGTAAGATATAAAAAGATTAATAAAAGAAATGCTAAGCCCCTCTCAAGAAAACACAGATGGAAGAATGGAGGAACCCAGAAAAGGAATAGAAACCTTTGGTGAAAAATATAAACAAAATCAACAATACATGTAACAGATCCAAAGAGATTACCAGGAAATTAAAAACTCCATTGAAAGCTGGCAAAATGCCTTGACAGAAACTAAAGCTAGCCTTTCAAATCTTGAAGATAGATTTGCTATGTGTGATTATGAAAGAAAAGACTTCTTAAAAATAACCAGAAAGTAACAATTAAAGGAATCAGAAAGTAAAAATTCAAAGGCTAGAAGATGACAAGAGGATCTATAACTTAAGAATAAAAAATGTGAGCGAAGAAGCAGGAGTAACTACAAATGAATTACAAAGGCTATTCACAGAAATAATTAAGGAAAACTTCCCAAGCATAGGAAAAAGTAATGATATCCAGATAAAAGAGGCATACATAACTCCAACCAGCTATAACCAAAACAGATCTATACCCAGACATGTAATAATCAAGATACCAGAAATCCACCATAAGAATGAAATATTAAAAGTAGTCAGAGAAAAGAAGCAGATCACCTATAAAGGAAAATTCATCAAAATAACGACAGACTTTTCAACACAAAATATCAAGTCAAGAAAAGCCTGGTGGGAAGTAATCCAAGCCCTGAAAGAAAATAACCCCAACCCAGATTGATGTACCCTGAAAAACTCTCTCTTGAAGTTAATGGAGAAACAAGATGTTTCCAAGACCAGGAGGAACTGTGGGAGTTCATGGCCACCAACTCAACCCTACAAAAAATACTGAAGAACATTCTAGAGAAAGAGAGAAAAAAATATATCAGGATTCTAGCAACAGTGACAGAGAGGCCTCAAAGAACACGGCAGACAGTGGAATGAAGGAGAAAAATGGACAAATAATAGCAGAAAAATAGAATAGCAGAGATGAGGCAGAGAAGGTGGGCTATAATCTCTAATATAGCTAGCCTTGATACACTAACAAAAAGAAACACAGGCAGAGTAGAGTAGGAGGCAGGATCCATCCAGAGGCTCTAAATAGGAAATGTACTCAACCTGAAAGAGGGTTAATAAACTGAAAGTCAAAGATAAGAAAACAATGCTATATGTGACAGGAAACCAGAGACAAATAGGGACAACTCATCCAGCAGCCACAGATAGATTGGAAAGTTATGACACTTATGTGAAGTGTAGAACTACACAGCTAGAAGGAAGGAAAACCTTTGTGGCTTTAGTGAGTAAAGGAGTACAGCTCAAGATTAAGCTGAGGGGTAAAAAGGTTCAGCAGCACTCAGATAGATAATGTATTACCCCCATAACCTAAAAACTAAAGGAGCTAATGAGACCCAAAATATACAAAGCACCCTGAGAACGGGAAAGGTGAGGAACTGCCTAAAAAAGGAAGGCAGAGGACATTGTTAATAGTGTATCAGGATTTAAAATCCACATTAGTCCTATCACTCTGTTTAGTTTGATTTTATACTATTCCAGTCTGTCTACTCATATGAGATTTGAGGGCACAGAGAGCTATCCCAAAAATAACAGGTTATTATACTATGGAAACTATCCTTAATATTCTATTAACTTAAACTGAGGCCCTGTTATTACTCCCATCCAAGTACTAACCAGGCCCAACACTGCTTAGCTTCTGAGATCAGATGAGATCAGGCGCACTCAGGGTGGTATGGCCATAGATGAGGCCCTGTATTACTTACATTGACTGATCTTATTTGAAGCTGGTTTGTTAGATGGCTATTTTGTCTTGACTGATTTTATTTGAATTTGATATGCTTGATAATATCAAGTTTAAGGGTAGAGGCAACTACTCTGAAGATGACAAGATGTAATAAGATACCCATTCTGGTTTGATTATTAACTGCTTTTGAAGTCCTACAATGTCTCTGATGTTGTGTTTTTATTAAAGTTGCTATGTTCAATTATATTATGTCTGATGATGTAGAGAATTCTATTGAAAATAACAAGAGAAAGAATAGTAACTACTGTAGATTACCTGATATTGTGGTTTTAAATGTCTTTTTTGTTTCATGTTTTTCTAGGGGTTTGTTTTGTTGTCTTATTTTAATCTGTTTTTTCCAATAATACAGAAAGGATAGATATACATGTAGAGATTCACACATGTGGATAATTTCTAAACAGTTTACGGGAACAGGTTATATAGTGTACCATGTAATGAACAGATACTCTGAAGAAGAAGAGACACTAAGATACCCAGTGCTAATTCTGTAGCATTATGATATAAAATCTAGCAATACTATTAGTCACTGTTCAGAATGATATTAGTATAGTCTCTTATGTTTAATTTAAGCATATGTAAAGATATGGACAGCTACTATGAAGAGAAGGAGGGACATTATGCAGCCATTGTTGACTTCCCCAATGTCAGGTCTTGAAAACCTAAAAAGCCTTCATCATCTTGTTACGATTAGATTAGTTCTATAATGTTCAGTATGTATTCAAAGTGTGTGAAGATGGGGCAACTATTAGGAAGAAAACTGGAGACAATATGATAGACAGTGAAGATTTTCAGTGGACTTGCTTTGAAATCCGTGTTTCTTAAAATTGTTTCCTTATGATCTGTTTTGTTCTGTTTTGTTATGTTTAATCTTACCCTCTTTAAAATAAGAAAAAAGACCACATGGGTTTTTTTGTTGTTGTTTTGTTTTGTTTTTATCATTTTATTTGTGTGTTGTACTACATTTACTTGATTACATACATTGTACCATCCTCACATCTCTGGGATAAAGCCAACATGGTTATGACACTGTTTGCAAATACCTTACTGTGAATTTTTGCACCTGTATTCATTAACAACATTTACTTGCAATTTTTCTGTCTTTTCTCTCTTTCTCTTCCCTCCCATCCCACTAGCTTGCTCCACAGCACCCCTCCCCCCTCCTTCACTCCTCTCCTATTCCTCATCTTCCTCCACTTCCTCCTTCTCCTCTCTTTATTTCTGTCGCTTTCTCTGTCTCTGTCTCTATCTCTGTCTCTATCTCTCTCTCCTTTTTTGGTTTTGGTAGTCAGATAATTAGCAGCTTCAAGGAATGAATTTGACAGTGTTCCTTCCCTTTCAGTTTCATGGAAGAGTTTGAGACGTATTAGAATTAGTTCTTCCCTGAAGGCCTGATAAAATTCAGTAGTGAAGTCACGAGCTCCTAGGTAAAATTTTGTAACTAGCTCAATTTCACTTCCTTCTATTGGTCTATTCTGAGTTATGATATCCTGTTGGGTCAATTTTGTAAGGCATGTATCTGAGAATATATCCATTCCTTCTAGATTCTCAAATTTATTGGAATATAAGTTTTCACTATTTCTTAGAATCCTCTGCATTTAAGCAGTGTCATGATGACTTTATCTTTTTTGTTTCTTGCTTTTATTAGTGTATGTTTGCAGTGCATGCTTATATTCATCATTGTAGGGAGTTAGTACATGCACATAATGCATTTAAATTCTTTTTTTATTCCCTTCTTCTTTCCCTCCTCCCTCCTCCATTTGTTGATCCTCTTCCATTTTGCAAAAGTTCAGTCTCCTTGTTACCTAATCTCTATCTTTTATTTTGATTTTTAATTTACTTATACTTTGGGTTTCTCCTAGGTCTTTCCTTTCCTTTTTTTATAAATTTGACTAAGTGTTTATAAATCTAATTTATCATTTTAAAGAACCAGCTCTTTAATTCAATGATTTATTTATAATTTTTTACTCTTAATTCAATTGATTTCTGATCGGACATTTCTAATTCTTTTCTTTCTACAAGTTTTTAATTCTTTCTTGTTTTTCTAGGATCTTAGGATATATTATTAGTTAATTTACTTGGTAATTGCTCAGTTTTTTCAGTGTAGGCACTCACAGCTTTGAATTCCCTCTTAGAACTGTTTTTATTGTGTCCCATAGGCTTTGTATATTGCACTATCATTGTCGTCTGATTCTAGTAACTTTTAAATTTGTTCACTAATTTTGTCTTTGACCCACTGATTATGGAAGAACCTATTATTTAATTCATATAAATTTCAAGTTTCTATGGTTTTGTTATGTGTTTCTTTGTTTTGTTATGAATTTCTAGTTTGATTCTATTAGCATCTGATAAAATACAAAACATTACATCATTTTCTTTGTTTTTATGACCTAAAATATGGTCTATTTTGGAAAAAGTTCTGTGGGCTCCTGAGAAGAATATATATTCTGTTATTGTTGAATGAAATACTCTGCAGAGGTGTATTAGGACCATTGTTCAGTGGTATGGTTCAACTCTGATATTTTTTGTTGAGTTTTTCTTTGGTTGCTGTATTTGTGAGAATAGGATATTTAAATTCCCCACTAGGACTGTAATGCCTTTCAAGAATAACTCCATGCAACTCCTCAGTCAAAAGATATCTATCTGTCATCTTATCTCAGGTTTTTGTTTTATGACATTGGGTATATCCACATAGTTAAAATTGTAATCACTTCCTATTAAACTGTTCCCTTTCCCACTATGTAGTGACTTTCTTTGCTTTTTAGCTTGAAGTCATTGTCTGAAATTAGGGTAGCTACTGATGCATTTTTTTGAGCTGCTCTTGTATGGAGTATCATTTGCCATTTTCTGCTTTCAGTGTATGTATTTCTTTGTGAAAGGTACATGTGTCTCAATGTAATATATAGTTGCTTTTTCAATCCAATCTGCTAGGCTATATCTTTTAACTGGGGAGTTAAAATCATTTACGTTGAGTTATTCTTGGAAGGTATTTATTGGTTTCTATCACTAGATGATTTTTTCAGTGCCAGTTTTTTCTACTTTTCTTTTGTTTTATTAATTTCCCAATGAGATGTATTTTTCCTTTGGACTCATTACCGATATTGGCCTCATCTTCTCTGTTTAGAATTCTCTCAAAAATTTTGTACAATAATGATTTTCTCTTGAATTGCTTTATATTCTGTTTGTCACAGAAAATTTTTCATTTCTCCATCAATGTTAAAGGATAGTTTTGGAGACTATAGTAATCTGTTTCACAATTGTTTAATTTTTAATTTTTATTTTTATTAATACGTGTTTGCATTGCACAGTGATTACATTCATTGTGGGGAGTTGCTAAATTTACATAACACATCTTAATTATTTTTCTGTCCCCTTTCTATTCACTCTATTCTTTCTCCATTTATCTCTTTATCTTCATCCCTGTTATAAAAGATCTATATTCTGGTTTCCTATTATCTATCTTTTATTTTATTTATATATTTAGTTGCTTATATAAGAGAAACAATGTGATATTTAAGCTTGTATGTATGATTTATTTCACTTAACATTATAATCTTAAAGTGTATCCATTTTCCCATGAATGAGTCAAGCTTATCCTTCTTTGTGGGACAATAGTATTTCAATTTTTATAACTACCACATTTTCTTTACCAGTCATCTTTTGATGGACATATAGGTGACTTCCAAGATTTAGCTATGAGTTGTGGTGCTATAAACACTGGTATATGTGTACCACTGTAGAATGATATCTTGAGCTGGATCAAATAGAATTTCTATTTTTAGTTGTATGAGGAATTTTTATACTGCTTTTCATAGTAGTTGTGCTAGTTTACAGTACCATCAAAAATATCTAAAGAATCCTTTTTCCCTGTAACTCACCAGTAAGTTTTATTATTTGATTTCTTGGTGATAGCTTGTCTTACTGGAATAAAACAGTATCTCAGTGGTTGTTTTAATTTGCATTTACCTAGTGGCCAGGCATGTTGAACACTTTTCATTACTTACTGGACATTTGTACTTTTTCTCCTGAGAGGCATCTGTTTATTTCAGTTGTCCATTTTGTGATCAGGTCTTTTCTTTTGGAGAGCTAATTTTTTTAGTTCATGGTATATATCAGATATTAATTTTCCACCCAAGGTATAGTTTTTCCCATCCTGTGATTTGTCTGTTCACTATACTGGTTGTATTCTTTACAGTGCAGAAGCCTTTAAGCTTAATACTACCCCATTTATTCATTCTTGATGTCATTTCCTGTTCAACTAGAGTTCCATCCAGAAAGTCCTTAACTATACCAGTAACTTCAAGAATTTTACCCGTTTTATCTTCCAGCAAATTTTTCTGCTTTAATATTTAGAACTTTGTTCTATTTTTATTGTAGTTTAGTACGAGGTGAGAGATACTGGTCTAGTTCAATCTTCTTCATATTTATAGCCAGTTTTCATTTGTTAAAGAAGCTATCTCTCCTCTAACATATTTGTTTGAACTCTTTGTCAAAGAACAAAAGGCAAAATGTGCCTACGATTGTTTTTACATCTTTTATTGTTTTCTATTAGTCCACGTCTATTTTTGTCCTTTAACATGCTTTTTTTTATCACTGTAGCTTTGTTAACTTGAAATTAAAATTGTGATGCCTCCTGCTTTGCTTTCTTCGCAGTGAGTTGTTTGTGCTATTCTAGGTTTCTTAGGGTTTCATATGAATTTTAGGATGGTTTTCTCTAGTTCAGTAAGTAATGCTGTTAGAATTTTGATTACTATTGCTTTAAATCTATATATCAATATTGAGTGTATGGCCATTTTGACAATATTGATTCCACCTATCTAGAACAGGGACCTCTTTCCATTTTCTGCCTCTTTCCATTTCCACCTTCACTTTCTGGGTAGTGTAGTTTTTGTTGAAGTTTTTACTTATTTGATTAGATTAATTCCTAACAGTACAGTTTTCTTTTTAAATTTTTATTCTAAAGAGAAAAATAAAAATAGCAATAAAATAGAATTTTAAAACAGGTTAGTAGGGGAGTTACATAAATTAACACATTGCATATTGTCATCTTCATAGTAGTTAATTTTGTTAATGCTGTTATGAATAGTATTGTTTTCTAATTTCTTTCCCAGTGAATTCATCATTGTTGTACAGGAATAATGTTGATTTCTGTATGTTGAGTTTGCTATTCAGCTAAATTTGGTTATTATTGATATGTTGAATTTGTATGTTGACTTTGCTATTCAGCTAAATTCAGTTATTAATGATATATTGAATTCTTTCTTTCCTGTATGTATCCATTTTTTGTCTTTTTCTTGCCAAGTTGCTCTGATTACCATTTTAACAGGAACAGTCATAATGGATAATTTTGTCTTGCTCCTGATTTTAGAGAGAAAGCTTTCAGCTTTTTCCTATTTAATATGATGTTGGCTGTAGGTATACCACAAATGGCTTTCATCAGATTGAGATAAGATTCTTTAGGGGTGTTTGTTGTTGTTATTTGTTTGTTTTACTGGGAACCAAACTCAAGACCTTGCACTTGCCAGGAAGGTGCCTACACCACTGAGCTATATCCCTGGCCCAAAGGATTGTTTCTATCCTAAATTGACTGGATTTTGCCAAAGTGGTTTCTTTTTTTATATCTATTTAGATAATCATGTGATTTTTGTCTTTGCTTCTCTTTATGTTTATTATCTTATTTGAGTATTTTGAGTTCTTTTTGCATTCCTTGGATGAAGCCCACTTGGTCATGATAATATAGGGAAATGAAACTCCCGACCTACTATGTGTCCAGAACAAGTTCACATTCTTTAAAATTAAAGAATGAATTTTAGGAACAACAGATGTTAAGAGTAGGAATATTTATTGAGAGAAAGAAAGCTTCTGTCTGAGAGAGAGACAGAAGGGATCCTGAGTGGGTTGCCAAGAACTCTGTCTTTTCAGGAGACTTTTATAGAGCAAAATCATGAGATTAGATGGCTCAAAGGTAGGGAAAAATGGGAATCTGCAAAGTGGACATAAGGTGGGACAGAACTGTGGTCAACCAATAAGATTAATTTCTCAGATAAAATTAAATTAGGAGCAAATGGGAAAATGAGTCATGTAGAAAGTGGGCATTCTTTATGGATCAGTGACTCTTCCTATAGGTGATTAAAATGGTGATTCCTGGCTTCTCAAGGTGATCCAGATTTAATCCCTAAGGATTATACTTAAGGATGTGGTTACATTTGTTTTGCCTTCTGTCCCGAGATCTGGCCCACAGCAAGAGGTGTGTGTCTCCTCCAAAGTCATCAGACATTTGGTCCACTGTGCCGGCTTCTTTGAGGGCCTAGACCTGTCCAACTGCTTATATTTCTAACTAGCTCAGTTTTCTGTAACAATGATGTATGATATTTTTAATAATCATTGCATTCTGTTTGTCAATATCTTGTAGAGAACTTTTGCATATATATTCATTAATGAGATTGATCTATAGTTTTGTGCTTTAGTTGAGTCTTTATCTAGATACATATGAATGACAATTTCTTTCTCTTAGAAAGTGAGAAACTTCACTCCAAGTTTTCCTATACTTTAGGGTTTGTGCTGAGACTGCTGCTGTTATTTTGACAGGATTGCCTTTATAAATTACTTAATTTTTTTCTCTAATGGCTTTTAGTTTTTACTCTTTGTTCTGAATTTCTAGGATCTTGACTGTGATATATTAAAGAGAAGTTCTCTTCTGATCATGTCTATTTGAAGTTTGAAATGCCTCATTTACCAGGGTATCCATTTCAATCTGAATTTGGAAAGCTTTCTGAAATGACTTTGGTGAATACATTTTTCATATCTAGTTTCCTTCTTCAGTCATTCTTTGCCTTCTATATTTCCCAGTTTAGTTTCTTTGGAGTCATCTAGAAGCTTGAACCAAATTCTTGAGAGTTCTTGGTGTTTTAGAGTATCACTGAGAATGTGATCTATATCGTTATTGTCCTCAAAGTCCAATAGTCCCTCTGCTTATTAGTCATGTTTGACGATATTAATTTTCTTTTAGTTTTTTATTTCCAGTTTTGTTTGACTCTTTTTTTCATAATTTGTAACTGTTTAACAAAGTAGTCATTCTTATCCTGCTTTTCTTATTTAATTTAATCAATTGTCTCTGCTTTTTAAAAACTGATTAAACATCTTATTAATTAAACCCTTTATCTGCTTATATACATCATCACTGAGCTCATTTATTATGTTATATTTGTTCATCTGTGTCTTCTTTGATACCTTCAAACATTTGAACCATTTGGTTTTTTAATTCCTTTCCTGTAACTCCCTCTACTTAGGCTCCTATAAGTTCAGCTTTGGAAGAATTATTAATCTTTTAAGATATCTTATTGCCTTATTTTCTCATGATTCTTATATCTTTGTATTAGATATTGTAAATCAGTTGCCCTTGAAACATTTGCCACCATAGTAGAGATCCATAGAACTGGATTGCAACAAGAGGAGAAACTGCTGGTAATACCAACATCCATAGATCCAATCATAATAATATCTAACTTAGAACTTGTTCAGCAAGTTTTCTACTCTTTCAGTAACCTGACAATGCAAAGCATTAGTAATAGCAGGGAAACATCTAAGAGATAGGAGATTTCTTTTAAAATGATTTTAAAATAAAAGAATAATAGAGAAAATCAGAAGGCAACTAATAAAAAGAAACAAATAGGCAAAAGAAAGAATATAATTTTTGATGATATTTTTATACCTGTAAAGAAATGGAAAGGAAGCCAATCTTGAAAGGATATGTATAGGGTAGAGGAAAAAGTAAAGAAGGATTTATAAGTAGAATATAGCACAGTTTTTATGCTGAATCACTTTATTAAAAGAATCAAGCAATGACCTTTAGTGAGAAAAAAACCTAACAGGTTAATGTAAAAAAATAGTAAAAAAATCAATATTTAGCATTCATCTGCAGTTGTTCATAAACATATGTACCTCACAATGCTTTAAAATAGAAAAAAAGGTAATATATGTTTTTATATATGAAAAAAGATGAGAGTAGTATGGGGATACTTGGGCTGACAAGAAAGAGGAAGAAAGGAGAGAGAATGGGGAGAGAAGCTTTAAGTGGATAATGAGAGGATGCAAGGGGATTAAGTCAAATTAATGCCCTAAAACATATAATAATGTAACCCTGTGAAACAATCCTTGCTAAAAGGGCACTTAAATAAGATATTAAGATACTGTAGAACTTAGATAAATCTAAAAGAGAATAACAGATGAAAAGAAAGGGAAATGAAAAAATGAAATAAGCAATTAAAGGAAAGAATTGAGACATAAGAGCAGGTCTGAGGGGGGGAAATAATGAAACTAAGGAAAAGATCAGATTGTAGATGGGAGGTGAGAGAAGAGATAGGGAGAGGAATAACAACCAAATAAGTTTAGAAACACCCAGAAACAACCTCTGAAGTGACTTAACTATGGAACAGAAAATTTATATACACAGCTCTATCCATACACACAGGCATACAAAGGCCTGCCACTCACAGAGTCAAACAAGAAAGAAACACACATACACATACGCACACTCACACACACACACACACGTACACAAATCAGATATACAAATGGCATGATGCTCTGGAGCCTCTGGTGTTCTCAGAATACTGGCAGGTCACCAGCACTCCTCCCAGTGACAGTGGCACCCTTAGGCTACAGGTTGAGTTTCTGCCAAAAACTCTGGTGTTTGCTCTGTCCATCCCTCTTAGCCTCCTGCACTTTCAATTTGCACTTGTGTTCCAGTCCTGCCTAGCTTTTCTACGGCCTAAAACTTCAGTGGTTTTCTATGGTCAGGCAGGAAGTAGACCCTACCCTTGCTAGCTGTTCTGATTTTTTTTTCTGTGTTCCCTTTACTCCTTGGTTGTTTTCTCCAGGATCAATCCACATTTCTTCAGCTTGACAGAGGGTCTTATCCAGATTGAAATCTGCGGTGTTTAGGTTTCAGTTGAAGAGTGACCTTCTCCATGGAATTCAGTAGTATTGGGAGGACAGCAGGAGAAGCACGCACAGATGCAGAGCTCAGTGGCATTTGGGAACAGTGGGAGAGTGTGCTCCAGTACTGTGCCAGTATTTTGGATCCCACCTGTCACAGCCACTGAAAGTTCTTGTGATTCTGTCTCATGGATCCTTCTATGCCTGGTTCCATGTTTCTAACCAGAACTGTGCCTTTTGCTTTTCTCTGTCCTAAGGGTTCTTTCGTCCTAACTCAAATCACTGTCTATGAACAATTCTCTGCCTTTGATTTTCCTATTGCCTTGATCAGAGGAGGCCGTCTCCTGTGAATACTTTGCTCTCTGGGCACCTTCTCCTAGTGGGAGGAGAGTTAGGTCATATGCGCAATGAGCAGGGATGGAGAGGTCGTGCTAGGCTTCTACACTTGGTTTCTTCTTTCTGTTGGATTTTAACTTTTACCAAGATGGCATGTTTGCCTAACTTGGTCTACAAGCAGTGCTGGGATGGAAGAGTAGTCCTGCTTCTCTTCTAAACACTCTTGTTACTGGATTTCACTGGAAAGGTTTTTCTCCTTTAAGATTCCCTCCAATGGTTTGGGTTTTCTTCAGCTCCTCTAATCAAGTATTTGCAGACCATGGAAAGCATCTTCTAAGAGTCTCATGAAGGCTACTTCCTCTAGTCTACCATGATCCAAAACTATATGCATTTTTATGTAAAGCATATAGTTAAGCTTTCCAAATTTATCATTTATGATTTTAAGTCTTTAACTGGAATATGTAGACCATCAATGTTTATTAAATGCTGATGTGCTTAGATGTAGGTCTCATGTTTTATGATCTGATTTTTAATTTGTCTTATTTTGTTTCTCCTTTGCTAGCCAGTATTGGATTATTTGAATTTTTTTAATTTCCATTTCAATATATCATTGACATTTTAACTATATCTTTAAAATGCACAGTAAACTTACAGTCATTTAGGATTTTATTATTTAATAAAAATATAGAAATTCTGTATCACTATAAGCCCATTTGTTGCAAATCTCCCTCTTTTATATTACAGTTACATCTACATTTATAAACTCTACAGATTGTTTGTTAATTTGATGCTGGGGTTCAAACTCAGGGATATGCTCTACCACTGAACTATACTCACAGTCCTGGGACAATTTTCAAGATAATAATGTGTTTTAATAAATAGCAGGAGATACAGTCTTTAATATTTACCAATACATTTACCATTTCAGATTCTTTTCACTTTTTCCTCCATTTCTGATATTTGAGCTAATGTTTCTCATCCCCTCGAGAAATTTCTGTAACATTTGTTGCAGTAGAAGTTGCAATAAATTCTTACCTGAACATGTCTTTATTTTACACTCATTTTTGAAGAATATTTTCACTTCTGTCACTTCAGTAATTTTGTTCCACTGTCTTCCAGCCCATTTTTTTAAGAGAAGTGAATATTCATTGGAATCATCATTTCCTATGTTTATAAAGGTCATTCTACTCTGGTTGCTTTCAATATTTTCTGGAATCTTTCTTCTTTTCTAGAATGTTTCCTAGAATATCTCCTCCTTTCTGGAACAATGCTCTGCTTTTCTTTCACACGCACACTTGCATTCTCGTGACTATGGTTGTCCTGCATGTTGACCTCTGATTCTTCACGTGGGACACTATAGGGTTTTGCTGGAGTTCCAGTCACAGCATGTGGTGTCTGCTGTGACTTTCCCTCAGGTTAAGTCTTTCTTTTCCTCCTTAATTCTTACTCAATGACTCAAAACTTACCTTACTCACTATCTTTTCCAAAACTTGCTGCAAATGTGTAGATTCAGTTGGATGATGGATGTATCCAAGAGTTGGGATGTATTTGGCTGAATTTAGCAGAAAATACTGCTACAATGATTTGAAAATAATTTTTTACATAATATGAAATACAGAGGTAGGCAATTCAAAATTTATGCAGTCACTCATCTCATTAGACATCGAGTTCCCTTTCCCCCCAGCCTCCGCTCTACTATCCAGTTGTTTGTCTTTATGGCTTCAAAATGAAATTTACATTTTTGTGCATTACATTAATTTTCTAAGTAGGCAGAAGAAGAAAGAACAATTATTGGGATGACCACCTCAGTCTAGTTTACTTGAGATTCACTCATTTTTAACTCTGAAAGCCCTGAGATCCATTAATTGAAGTTAAAAAGAAATCTTATGAATTATCATTTATGGGGTTTTTTTCATGCCTCCCTCAATTCCTATAGTAGTGTAAAAATTAGAGCCTAATCATCCTTCTGTGGAAGTAGGTATAGTCACAATTTGTATTCATAATTTTGGATTGTTAAATATGGCTATATATCTTAAGTTATAGCATTAACAGTCTTGTGGATTATTGCCAGAGAAAGCTATTCCAGAACTTACCTAGATAATCATTCTTAGGCTCTTTCCCTAAGACTAGCTTAGTTAAATATTGATATCATTATTGAATATTTTACTTAGTTTTAAAAATACAATTTCAGTATTAATGTTACAAAACATAGAACAAAAAATAAAAAAGCAAAAATCAAGATATATTTTGATGAAAAGTTTTCAAGATGGAAGAGCAAACAGTAAAATCAAATAAGCTCAAAGCAATCTCAATGCTCGGATAGCATCCATTAACAAAGAAATAAGTTAACATGGACATCCTGAAATTAAAACACAGAATCATTTATATTTACATTAAGAGCCTTATAAGAAAATGTAAATGTTGATGTTTTCTAGAGGAAGCATATGTCTTTTATGAGGGTAGAGTTGCCTTTATCAAACTGTTTCTGTTATCAAAAGGATTGTATGATGCATAACTAATTATCAATATTACATATTCTAAGAAAATGAAGTTTGTTTCTATCATGTTTATTAACCAATTCCCTTAATGTATAAAATAGCATTTTATAGTTTTAAGTGCTGAATGATAATTATGTAACATCTTTATATAATCAACACTGTATTGTGAAAGTACAGTTAAGGAGATACAGCATATCTGTTGTGTTATAAAATAACATAAAATGTCTAGGATATAGCTCAATGGCATTGCAATGCAATGCAGTGGGTTCAATTCTTGGTAATAAAAAATAAAGTTAAAAAGAAACACTATAGTATGGTTTGCATGGTGATGCACTCCTGAGGCTGAAGCAAGAGGATAGTTGCAAATTCGAGACCACCTTGGGGAACAAAGTTGCCCAAGACCAGTCTGAACTGCATAGTGAAACCCTGTGTCAAAAAGACAAAAATTAAAATAAAACACAAAACAGGTCAGGAATGTAGCTTGGTGGTATAGTGTATGGTTGTGAATTTGATTCCTGGTACCATAAAAAAAAACAAAAAACACAAAACAAATATGTCAATAGCATTTTCTTTTTCCTTGTCTCACTTTTCTCAGTTTTTCCATGCGCTAGTCATCACAGAGAATAACTACTACTCAAGTAACCCTTTTCTTTTTAATCAAAACACTTCCCATGCATTTTCTCTTGGGGATAAGAATTATTTAATACAAATGCCTCTCATCAATTTATCAGTAACATAAAATGTGTTTTTTCCTGCAAATGAAATCAAGTATTTTATTATAATTCAAAGGGTCTTTTGGAACAGAAACGAAGTATATTTTTAGCAATAGTATCTGACCCCAATACTCCCAAGGAGATACTCTTCTGAGTTCAGTTGTCAAATTAATGTAAGTAATTGAAAGTAGAAATGTAATTGTCTTCCCTGAAGGGCTTGGAAATAAAACCTGTTAGTAGGCTTGGTTTATGTATGTGTGGTTATCTCAAAAGAATGTCACCATTCTCAGTAAAAACGTGATTAGTTAATGAGATCTGAGAATTCCTAGTTACACAGCCTCACTGGTAACGTCTATCTCAGGTCTAAGCCATACTTCCTACTCAACACTAAAGCCATGGCCCAGTCCAGTGCCTTGTCTCTTCTCAGCTTATCAAGTGTAAATCTGGAATTCAGTCTCCCAAATTCAAATCTCTCCTATGACAAATATTTTTAAAAATATTTTGTCTCATCAACTAGGGCTCTTAACCCCCAAGCTCTACTCTGCTGAAATCCCCATATGTTCAATTAAGTATCTATTAGTAGTAGAAGAAGAAGAAGAAGAAGAAGAAGAAGAAGAAGAAGAAGAAGAAGAAGAAGAAGAAGAAGAGAAGGAGGAGGAGGAGGAGGAAGAGGAAGAGGAAGAGGAAGAGGAAGAGGAAGAAGAAATATCATCTAGAATCTGTCTTTCTCAATTTTTTTCCAGCTCTGGCTTGCACAGGTGCCAGAAATAGTATACCAGTAGTTATACTGGTATATCGCATTGTCAAACATGTAAAGATCTGTCACACTGAGTAAGCACAGGTCATGAAATCTCCTTCAGCACTTCAGTGAGCACTGTAGTTTGGGTCTTTAATTGTCCTCCAAAAGTCCACGAATAGTGAAGGCTTGGTCTCCAGGATGCTGCTGTTAGAGGTGGTGGAAACTTTTAGAAGTGAAGCCCAGTAGGAGGTCTGTGGGTCTTTTATGAGGATGTCCTCAAAGGGATTGTAGAACCCTGGTCGCTTTCTTTCTCTGTTTTGCTTCTTATTTTGAGGTCAGTGGTTTTGCTTTACCACCTGTTTCTACCATGAGGGCTCAACACAGGCCTAAAAGCAACACGGAGCAATTGGCAATAGACTGAAACCCCTAGACCGTGAGCCAAAAAGCAGTCCCCTTGTCTTTATAAATTGCTACTGGGAAAGCTTGCTGACTACTGGGAAGCTTACTGACAATGAATTATTGTTTTTGAAAACTGCTGTTCTATTAAGAACTCCTAACATGTCTGACGTCATTAGAACTCTCATTTGACTAGGTGCTAATGCAACTGAGAGGAACATGTCATTAGAACTCTCATTTGACTAGGTGCTAATGCAACCGAGACTTTATGTTCCGTCGTTTTACACGAAAGTGAAAATTTACTCTTCAATCAACCACATAATTACTCTAGCAGCATAAAGTAGCCACCTCCAATGTATGAGGACAAGAAGCCATACACACATACCACACACACACACACACACACACACAAAATAAAACAAATGCATAACACATCACCATGTGTGTGTTGTGTGTGTGTCCTAAGTCTATTCACATTTGTAGGTAAACTCTAATATCAAAGAATGCATCTTTTCCTTCATAGTACATGGAAGTTAGGGCTGGGGATATAGCTCAGGAGTGCAGCACCTGCCTGGCAAATTCAAGGTCCTGAGTTTGATTCCCAGTACCACATCCTGCCCCTCTCCAAAAAAATTAAGAGGAGTGGAAATGAATAATGTGAGTGGAAAATATAAACTGGTGCAAATTTCAGTTTTACAAGCATGTTTATAAATTCATATTTGCCTTATAGCAAGGGATTCTGAGGGACTCTAATCTTAAATTAGTATGATCCCAAAGCTCAGTTTGGGTATATGGTGAGTATTCAATGAATGCTTATGGAATAAAATAATTGAATAATTTCTACTGTCTATTTAAAAATTGAAATTAGTGTGGGCTAATGAGAGCAAACATACTAGCTGACAGTGCAGTAGAAATTATGCTGGAGATAGCACTGAAGGGGAAGACCTGGTTTTCTGCCACTTAGCAGTGGTGCAACTTACTACAAGTTACTTTACGTCCCTTTCCTCAGTTTGAAAAGATATACTAACATTATTCCTACAAGGTCTAGTGACAAAAAATTAAGTGGGAGAAACGATTTTTTAAAACCTAAATACACACAAAGGTTAGATGGTATTATAAATCTAGAATGACTAGAAACTATGTCTAAAGTTTTACCCAAGACTAAAGATTATCTAGAGTCTTTATATGTAGAAATTTTAGCACATGGACTTTCAAAATCTAAAGGTATGTTTGGGATTAGATTTTAATTTAATATCCTCATGTTACAGTTGAAGAATCTTATGACCAAGATACTAAGTGCACTGTCTAAATGTGAGACCTATTTTTACTTGTGGTATTGTCCCTTTTCACAATAAAAATAATTATTTATTAAATTATTACATTTATTACCCCAAGCATGACATGTATTATGCATCTCACTTTGATAAGTTATGGAAAAATATTTGCCAATATTCTTAAGAACATGAAGAATTAAGAAGTACTCCACATATTAGAGATAGGGCTGAGGAAGTACCACACACACACACGCACACACACAGACACACACACATTCACACTCACACACACACACCACCTATTTCCTTGTGTTCTGAAAGCTATATTCAGAAATTCATCAACATATTTTAATTTGAATATGTGTACACAGGTAATAGTTCTCAGATTTTTAAATACTCTCCTGGAGAATAATGTTCAACTACTAGCACTGACTTTTTTTTCTAGCCAGAATCTAACCGATACATTATTTCTTATCATGTGTGATATGGCGAGTTCCTAGGATACTCTATTCGATTTGACAATCAGGAAGCTATGCCCAAGGAACTGACAGCTCTAGAAATGCTGTTGCATTTGACACTGCCTTTGAAAGATGGATATCCAGGAACTAACTGACGTTTTAACCTGGGTTGTTATATTGTTTTCTCCTGGTGAATTGCATCAATAGAGCTCAGAGAAATAAACTTCTGTTGGTTAAGCCTCCTAGTCTGTGATATTTTGTTATGTCAGCCCGAACTAATTAATGCATGAGGACTTCTGCGTATTAAAATATTTCTCTTAATTAAATTAGTGGTACTGGTCCAAGAAAACAGTGTGGGGACGCATAAAGAATCTTACGACAGCTACTTTGTTAGCTTCTTGGTTGACTGCATCTGTTGGCTCACCTAAATTCATTTGAATAGTTTTTAGTTTGTTTCTGTGTTAAAACCATTTTCTTTTTCTCTCTCTTCCTCCTACCTCTCTGTGGTTCCAAATAGTTGATCTAATTGTTGGTATTAACTTGTTGAGAAACACAGTTGCTATTTCCTGGTATTCACAAGCAACTGTGTCTCTCTGCTCTTTTTTTTTTTATCCTTTTCTCCCCTGTGGAACCAGTGATGCATGGTTGCCTTTTCATTGTTTTTCTGAGGTTTATTTCCTTGCCTTGCACTTTTTGTTCATTAGACAAACACAGAGAAGATGATAAATAGTCACCGGGAAAATAACATGTTAGACAAAAATGCAACAATGTGTTTCGCAGAAAATGGATGTCACAGATGCATTGTTGTCTACAGGAGAACAATTTAAAGATCCTTTGTATGTTGGGGAAAAGCACTGTTTTAAAAAACATGGGAAAACACCCTTTAGCCTGTTTTATAGGTGTTTACTGGGCAACAGAATGATTAAATGTGTATTTGGCCACAGTCCTAAGGTCTTTCTTGTACAAGCTCATCAGACTATTTCTTTAATAGCATGTAAAGTACTGAAATTTTGTCTTTATCTGGCTGTGTTCTCCCTAGAGTAGAATCTCTCTGAAGACAGAGATTTCATTTACCTTCTTTCCCCATTTTGTAAAACGTTTTCATTATACATTTATTATATTAGATTGCATAAATGTTCCAGAAATCTATTTTTATTAAGTCAGCCAATAGAATTCCCTAAAGCTTGGGAAAGCAGTATTTTCTTCCTCTACTGTTCACACACATTCCCTTTAATAGTACCCATTAGATATGGTTCCACCCAATTACTGAGTGCACAGATAGGCTTTTTGGAGGAATGAAGATTTTTGAGGCAAAGTTGAAAGGAAGCGAAATGATTAATTTCTGAATTAATTTCATCAATGAGAAAGCTTAAAAAGTGTCTTTCTGGTTCAAGAAATTGAAGCACTAAATCAAGAATATGAAAAACTGAAGCATCATTAACAAGGCATTTGCCTTTCCTCATAAGTAAAAGAAAGCTTGTGATTAGATTAGATATAAGTAGAACTATGAAAATACAGAGACAAAATTCTAGGGTTTCAGGGATCCAGACACAATATTTTTCTTTCCGTGTGAGATGGATTGGCACTTATTTTTCTGAAATCATATTTAATGATTTGATATTTTTAAAGGTCTAGTTCTTTATTCAGGATTCTTTTTTTGAAAGAAAATTTAATGTTCTATCTTGCAATAGTTTTAGGTCTACAGAGGTGGTATAAAGATAGTACTGAAGTATAGCATACTCATCCCCATCCTTCCCCAGTGTCAATATCTTAACCTCAGTACATGAACAAAAATAAAGATATTAAACTTTAACACTGATATAATACTATTCATTAAACAATGGACTTTATCCATATTTCCTCAGCTTTTAGAGTGAGACACTTTTTCTATTCCAGATTTCAGTCTAGCAATCCATTGCTCTTTAAATTTTACTTTGGAATCTTAAGGTTTATACAATACTGAGTCCTTACATCAAATTAATTATGTATTTTGACCATTTCTTGAGTTTGTCTGTATTTCCTGTTTACTCTCCATGTACAGGAAAGATCTAAATCTCAATTCTAAACCTAAATTTCCAACCCCTCTCTGGCCTTCTTTCTCTTTCTTCCTGCCTCCTGCCTCTACCTTCTGTTCCCTGTTCTCTCTGAAGACACCTTTCCTTTGATCAGACAAGCAATGTACATAAATAAATCAGCTGAAATATATAATTTTCATTTTCCTTTGCTTAGTTTGGACCCTTTAAGAAAACATACAAGCAGAAGTTGCAAGTCAATTTGACCAACCTGTTAATGTTATATTAATTTGCATTATATTAATTATATTAATTTGCATATATTAATTGCATTATATAGTTTTCATTTCTTAGCATTTGAGATTTTGTAGAAGCTTCTTGTCCTTCTAAGTGCTTACAATTTAACAGTGTCATAATTATTTTCTGAAAAATATTATTTTCAGCCGAGCCATCATTCAATGAGAATTAAAGATTTTGTCCCATTCTTTTTATCAGAGAATGCTGGATTCCATAAATAAAGCTTTAGAGTGTCCATGTCCATAAACCACTAAAATTATACATGGAAATTTTCATTTATAAGTATGCCCTCCCTGAGGAGGAGCCACAACTCTCATTAGATTCTTAAAAGTATCCTGAGAGTCCAAAAAGTTAAAAAAAAAAAAAAAAAAAAAAAAAAAGCTATTTCTTTCAAGCTAGTGCAGCTACAATATCAGACATCCAAATTTTAGTGCAAAAATTTTTTGAACATTAAAACAAATTTTAAATACCTTCAACTCACTAACAAAATGTTCATTATCCAGGATTTAGTTCTTCTATCCTGGATAATAATTTAGGGATTTAAAGTTCATTGTGATCTCTCTTTGTTTGTAATGACTTTTTCTACCTCTGTGTTCTTTTCAGTTAAATTTTTTTTCTTTTTGCCTTTCACTTCCAGGATCTTTTTCAACATGCTATTTTTCTTTTTGTCTCTGCCTTTCTCTGTTTCACAAGCCATTCTTTCATCCATTATTCTGAACCTTATTACTTTTCCCAACAAGATCGCTTGCTGGGCATTTTCCTCTGCCTTCTCCATTCTCTTTCCTACACCTCTGCTTGGTTGAAGGAAGTGCTCTGGCTAGCAGAATTGGTTACCATAGGGACTGTCAGTTTCAACAGCATACTAAAAACAAGTCTGGAAAAAACAGTAGTGTATCCCTTTTGTGGATATCCCTTAACAGAAAGCAGACCATGTCCCTAGGCGAAATTTATTGCATGAAACTAAACTTCCAGAAGACATTCTTTTCATTTGAGAAGGCTTACTTTACATAGTCATTGGGAAGGAGAGGGCAGACATTTAGGGGGGAGAAGAATGGGAATTTGCTTCTCTTCATTCATATTTAGGCAAATTTCTCTCATATTGCTTCCCATAGTATAAAATAATGTTTAATCATTTTAAATTATTTTTTAAACTTTATTTTAAAGAAAATAAAACCAAATAGAAGAAAACAGAATATAGTTGATCAGAACTGAACAACAAAAGCAATTCAGGACTTCAAGACAAGATAAATAGAAAATCAACAATGGCTACAATGTCTCTTGTTTTCTTTAAAATACCTGTCTACATCATCAGACATAAAAAAACAAACAAAACAGAATAAAACAAATCAAAAGAATGAAAGTATTGCAAGACTTCAAAACCAGATAATAGGAAATCAATAATTGTTACAATATGTCCCATTATCTTCAAAATAGCTGCCTGTACCAGCAGATACAGTAAAATCAAATGGAACAAGGTAGAATAAAACCTAATAAAACTATGAAAACAATACAGGAATTCAAAACAAGATAGTAGGAAATTAACAATGGTTACCACCTTCCCTTTTTAGAAATTTTCTCACCTATCACTTTCATATATCTATTGTACCTTTTGTATCCCACTAACTCTTTCAGTTTTATACCTTAGGAGGTAACATAATTTTCACCCTTGAGTCCAAACCATTTCACCCATGAGCATGATCTCAAGTTGCAACCATTTACTTACAAGGGCCTTTGAGATTATCCCTTTTAATAGCTGAGAAGTTTTCTATAGTATGAAAATACTGTATCTTTCTTACCTATTCTGTGGTTGATGGGAAAAGTACTCCTGCTTTTTTCTGGTTTCATTTCACATGGAACATTGTTTTTTTCTCCTTTGACTTTTGGTCTATGAATTTCCTTTCCAGTTAAATGTGTTTCTTGTGTAGAGCATATTGATCAATCTTGTTTCATGATCCATTCTCCCTGTATTTCTTTTTATTGGTGAATTGAGGGCATCTACATTAATGGTTACAACCTGCATGTATTGGCTCATCTCTGCCATGCTATCCTCCAGCTGTTGGCTCCCTGTTTTTCCCCTTTGTTCAGTTGCCTGCCATTTGGTGATCCCCCTCTGCTGCTATTCCTGGAACTATGGTCATCTTTATCTCTCTCTAGAATATCCTTCAGTGCTCTATGTAGTGTTAGTTTGGAGGTAAAAAATTCCCTCAGTTGTTCTTTATCATGGAAGTATCTTATTTTTCCATCAATTTTGAAAGATAGTTTTGCAGGGTACATCATTCTGGGTTGGAAATTGTTTTTGTTCAGGTCTTAAAACATCTCAAACTCTTCTAGACTTGATGGTTTGTGTTGACAAGACTGCCATGATTCTGATGGATTTTTCTTTTTAGGTGATCTGTTCTTTCCTCTAACAGCTTTTATTATTATGTTCTTGTGCTGAATTTCTGGGATATTAATTATTATATGTGTGGGTGTAGATTTATTTTGGTTATTGGGTAGTTGGAGTTTTATATGCCGCACATATCTGCCTGCCAGGTCCTTTTCCTATGTCTGGGAAGTTTTCTGCTATTACTTCAGTAAATAGCCCTTTAATTTCATTTGTGTTGAACCTCTGCTATTTCACTGACACCTACCACTCTTAAATTATTTTTGTTTGTGTTGTCTTGCAGCCATTGAATTGTTACTTCCTAGTTTCTTGTTATTTTTCAGAGATCTTTTCTTTCATGATCACTAGCTACAATTCTGCCTTCAAAGTCTGAAAGTCTATCTTCAGTCTCTTATAAATGATTTGCCAGCTTTCAATGGAGTTTTTAATTTCCTGCATATCTCTTTGAATGTGTCTCATGGGTTGTAATTTCTTCCTATATTGTTCATTCAAGATTTTCATCATCTTCCAATGCTCTTTTTTATCTATGTCTTCTTTACATATGCTCAGCAATTCTTTCATTATGTTTGTGATTTCTTCTTTTATCTGAGATATTATTTTTGATCTGATTACTTTTACAGTCTCATGAAGTTGTGTTGTCCTCTCAGAGATTTCAGGTGTGTAACTTCCATTTTCTTCTGTGTCTCTATCTCCATACTTATTCTGTGTGGGCTAGAGGTTTGAGATTGCCTTTTGTTCCTTTGTCTTGATATTTTCCCGAGTTCTTCGAAAGTTGGTTGTGGGACCCTAGGCACTTCCCATGTTCGCTACCCCTCTGCAGTGTTGAGGAATAGGCCAGGTATCTGGGTTTTTCCAAACCCAGGTTTCTGGTGAAGCAGTGGGGCATGGGTTGGGCTTCCCCAGACCCATGTGGCTACATTGAGGCTTTGCTGATGCATGGTGGTGGGGCTGCTTCTTTCAGCCTGCATGGCTACACGCAGACTCTCCTAATGGTGGCAGGAGCACAGAGGCATGCTTTTCTGATTTTCCTAGCTCTGCTGAATGCCCATGGGAAGGAGGCTTCTCTGATTGTGGCCTGCAGGCACATGAAATACATCTGCCTGCTTCTCCCTGAGCACACTGGTTATGTGAGGGAAGCAAGCGTCTGGATGGTGGTGAGCATGCAGGGGTGGGTCTGGCTTTCTCCCTGCCCATACTGGCTTAGTATAAGATAATTTTATCCTATTTCAAGTCTGCTGAAAAATTTTTCAGCCATTTTGAGATAAAATCCAAATTCTTTGGTGTGGCTTGCAAAGTTTCTAATACCTTGCACTGCCTCCCTCTGACATCTTAGCTTCTGATTCCACTTCACCTTTTACTCTGCTATAGTGAATATCTTTTAAACAAGCTTTCACTCACTGTTCATTGTTTAGGTATGTTGATTCTCTCAGTGACCAAAAGTACCATTTTTCCATTTTACTTTTATTATTTTATTCATTCTATCCATCTCAACACAAATGATAATTCCTTACAAATGAGGTACGAAGTTCAGGATGTGAAATAATTTTGATCTTTAAATTGAGGATTACAATTTAGATGATTCAGACTGGAGAGTTGGCAGAGTTATCAAACCATTATGAGATGAAAGAAATGGTGGGAGAGGGAAAAACTGAGCCTCCTGCTAAAGGCATTTGAGCAAGATGAGAAAGTGTCAAGTGTACCACAAAGTGAAAAATATGCTTTGATTTGGGATTGACATTTCAGATTGCCATGGAAGAAGTCATTGCAGAGCTGCCAAATCAGGGATTACTATAGCAATAACAGTAAAAGGAGCCTGGCTCTGATCTTTGGGCCTAATGCTCCATCTCTAATAGAGCTTCAGCTATGTCCAGAGGGAGCTTAACAGTTATAGTTCGAATTATATGTAGTTTCAGTGGCACAAAATAACACAGCTGTGGTAATAAACAGAATAGTGATACTATATATTATCAGATATACATTGAAAAAATTGTCCTCATTAGAAGATCAATATTAGAAAAAGTTGGCATTTATTGATGATTAAATTCTGAGTTGTGTCCTAATTCAAACCTCTAATTTAATTTGCCTTAAATTCTTGTTTTCATATATTTCATGTATATTTCATATATATCCAATGTGTGTAGACTATCAAATACATTCGATTTACAATGATTAAACACATATAAGGGAAATTTCCATCTCATTAAAAGTTAGAAATTTTCTCTGTAAAGATCTGTAGTTTATCTTTACCTAGTGAATAGTTAATGCACATACCAAATCATATTTAACAATTGTGACAATGATACTTTTAAAGTGAAATTGTTTCACTTCCACATATTTTAGAATATCTAGCAAAACAAAATCTTAACAGTTTCGTGTTATTTTGGATGTTTAATTAAAACATTTATTCATTTAGCAAATATATATTAAACACAAGATACCAACTTCTGATGAACCTTGCATTTATAAGAAAATGAGTATTAACATCACTTGTTCATTAATCATAGTGCCACTCAGTGGTTAAAAGGAAATATCCTTAAATTCTTTTACTCTTGTGGGCTGTAGGCCAGACTAGCCCAACTTTGCAACATCTCAAAGTATGTGAAGTTGAAGTTGTCTTTTAGTTTATTTTTTCCAATTGCCATTCATGAATTCCATTGATTTAAAAAACTGTGATTTCATTAAAATTCTTTTTCCATGTTCCATATGTGTTCTATTGCACAGAATTAGTTCTGTGAGAAGGGATGCCTAAGTGTCTTAAGTAGCAACTTTTCCTACTTTGTGGCTCAGGTTGCTAACCATGTATGAACTGCAAAGCTCAATGTGCTAGGAAAACAGTTTATCAATTTCTTCCTCATCTGAAATCCAAGAGGCAGATTATCCTCACTTATCAGAGAAGCACTTTTCTAAATAAATGGCTTTCTGAGGTCCCGTCTGAGTCAACAATAGGACTTGAATCTGTGTGCCTGAAGTGCCAAGATTTTGCCCTAACTTTTCTTCAGACCATACTCCTCAAGAAATATTATCTCTGATTTCCAGAATGAATAGATTGAAATAATTGACTCCAAAGTATTTTTCTGATACCGTGTACCATAGAAATAACTCTACAATGAGGCTAAAGGAAAATGTAAGCATTCTTATGTGCTAATCATTCATTGAACAGAAGGACACTCAATCTAGGATGAGACTTAAATGACATTAAATAAATAACTCACTCTGTATATCAACATAGAGGTGGTCAAAGAAAGCTGAGGCTATGGAGTAAATTAGGAAGAAACAAATTGGAATTTCCTATGATTTAGTGAGAAAAGTAACTCAAGCAAAACTCACATGTGAAATTTAGTTAATAGAGCTGCCAAACCCCAGAGCAGAGAGGTGTATTCTCAAGGTCAATAAATGGAGAAAAATGAATAAATAAAATAAATCATCAAACAAGAAGGCAAAATTGGAGGAGCTCTATGGGAGCCTTCAGAAGCCACAGAGAAAAATGGCCTCTTCAATACTGGGATGGTTGCCTGGTTGAAAAAGTGAGAAGTGTTCCTGGCTAACAGCCTATGTTGAGGTTTGGAGAGAATTAAAGGGCGGATGGGACACATAGTAAGACCCGAGATTGAAAGCTTTGGCTGTGAGAGTCCTTTAAGATTCACAAAGAAGAATGTGGGAGAGAACGCCTCACAGTTCCAAAGAGCTGTGGGAAACTAGAGAAGGCCAAAGGAATTGAAGCTCCTAGAGTTAATGGGAGAAGATAACTTGCAGAGGTCAAGCTGTTTTGGAAAGATCTCAAATCTATGGCTATAATTTCACCGCAAGTTTCTGGCACTTACACAAACCGTTTAAATTACTCTCAATTTTATGGAACTCTTTGTTAGGACTGGTGCCACTTGGTTCCATTTCTCTCTGAATATCTGTATGTAACAGATTGTTCCCTGTAGAGAAGCGACCACTGAATTTTCAAACATCACAGAGAAATTACATTTTTCAACTGCAAATACATTTTTAACAACTATCAAAAATCTATTTTTGGAAAATCAGTTCTACACCTGATTTCCAAAAGATTAGAGATGTTCAGCAAGACTTTCAGACCACGCTGGAGTGCGTTTTCGTATTCTTTAGACCAGGCATTCTTCCAGAACCTTTACTGCATCTCCCTTCTTCTTCCTTCACTTATAGACCACACGTAGTTGAAAGCCACACTTCCACAATTACCGCACTATTTACTTCCCAGAAAGAAATATCTCCCATCTCTTTGTTATGAAACCTAACAGCTTTTTCATAAGTTTAGACGTTTATTTACATTTTCCAAGTGATTAATGATGTTCAGCATTTGTGAGTGTATATTATCTTTTCATCCCACTGTATATGCAATGCTGAAGCTAAAAGATAATAACAATTTTTAAAAAGCAAATGAAAAACTGGCCCTATCAAGTTTTGGTAAAGATATGAAACCCTTGGGACTTTCAAAGGTTGTTTGTCAGAATACTTAATGGTGTTATCACACTCACGGCTTGGCAGTTTCTTATGAAATTATACCTATACCTACATGTGACGCAGCAATCTCATTCCTAAGAGAAATTCTTCATTCCATTCTCTATAGAAATGAGCGCATACATTCACATTAAAATCTGTCAAAAATATTGATGCAGCATTCTCATAATCACTGTAAACTTCATCCAAAGGATGAATGACTAAACAAAGTACATTAAATTCACACAATGAAAGATTACTCACCATTAAGTAGGAACAAACTTTTGATGCATGTAAAGCACAGATGAATTCCCATTGTATATTGGTAGGTTAAACAAACCTGTCTAAAAATGTTATATGCTGCATCACTAATATATGTGATATTTTGCAATGAACAAAACTATGATGACAGAAAACAGATCAGCAGCATTGAGGGTGTTGCAGTGGGTTACAAGTAAGGGGAGATTATGACTATAAGAAGTAGCACAAAGGAATAAATTTGGTTACAAAACTGTTTTTATGCTGACTGTGATGATAATTACAAGAATGTTGGCATGTGTTAGAATTCATGGAGCCATATATGCATCGAGAATAAGGGAATTTTAAATTATGCAAATAACAAATAAATATTAAGTATTGAAGGAGTTTACTAAGTTAAGCAAAAGTGGCTCTTACCCTAATTAACTCCTTTAGTGTAAATACACCTTGTCTAGATTTAAATATTCTATTTTAAAATGCTGATTAAGGACCTTAGAAAGGTTATACATGCAAGAATATCATGAAAAATTTTATAAAATATCATTTCAAGATATTAAAGATTTAAATAAATGGTCATGCTCAATCAGTGGGGAAACACTATATCATAAATGTCATTTCCTTGCAAATTTATTCATTCAATTAAATTCCAATCATAAACTCAACAGATGGTATTTTGTTTTATAAGAAGACTGTCAAATTTGTATGGACAAAAACGATGTAAGATAGTTGAAATAGTTTTGAATTTAAAAAAAGGAGAGTATAATGTACTGTACAAATTCCCCTTTAGATTGAAGGATTTATTGCCCCACCTGAATGATAAGGTTGTTAATAGACACTGATTAACTGTCAGTTCTTGCTGAATATTGTTTCAGTTGAAAAGGATCCTCTAGGCCAAGATCTTACACTCTTTCCAAGGCAGCTTACTGATTCTTGATAGGGGAAACTCTAAAAAGTTGGTGCAATTCAATAATGGTGGACAATTCAATAATTCTAGTATTGTGGGAGGCTGAAGCAGGAGGATCACAAGTTCCAGCCAAACCTGGACAACTTAGCAAAATCCTGTTTTGAAAGAAGGAAAAAAAAATGTTTTTGAAAGGGGTAGGGATGTACATTACTACAAAGATCCTGGGTTCCATGCCCAGTACCACAAAACAAAATATAAAAACAAAGAGCCTAGTTCCAGTTTTCTATAAGCATGAGTAAGGTCTTCCTCGCCACCTCAATCTCTCCCTGAGCCCAATTCACCCTCCTTTCTTTCCCTTTCACAGGTTTTGATTCCAGTAAGAATTCCTAAAAAACTTCCTGCATGCTAATTTCTGTCTCAAGATTTTCTTTCCCCAGGAATTCAGCCTTTGATGGAAAACTCTGTCAGATATCAGGACCTGTTATAATGTTTTAGTACTGAAGATGGTGTAGAATGGGCATTGAGATAAGTGAATACCTACACAAAATGTAAAAAAGAAAGTATCGAAATAGAACTTAGTATCTGAAAGTTTACATTATGCTAAATTGGAAAAAATGGGCTATGTGGTATCAGTTACTGGAACAACTGTCTATTCATGTGGAGAAGGAATTGTGTTTATTGTCAAAAAATTCCCAGAAGGAAAAATACCTACTTGTAAAAAGTGATAAATTATTAATAAAATATAGAAAATTCTTTTAAAAGATTCAACAGTTAATACCATAAATAAAACTTTGATAAACTCAGTTACATTTTTATGTGTTAACAGGTAAAGCCACATCTTGAAGATGTATAATGAACAGAGTAGTACTCAGAATATATAAACAGTATTCACAAATTAGCAACAGAAGGGCAAACAATAGATAGAAAACTGGCACAATGTATGAACTGAAAATTTGCAGAGGTGAAAACACAAATGATTAAAAAACTTTGAGAACGTAGCCAAACCCACTAATAATTAATGAACTATGAAAAAAAAGGTAATATTTCTCTTCCATGAGAAAATTGTAAAGTTACATTCTCTTTCATTCTTTTCTGAAAATAATTAGAATATGGCAAGTTGTTAGCATTAGCTGATTCTGGCTAGTGAGTATGATTTGAGATGTTCTGTGTATTTTTCTGCATGTATGAAATATTTTACTGTATAGATTTTTTTAAAGAATATATAAAATGGTGACAGGCCATAGATGTTAAAAATGAACTGATGACTTGGACAGAGTTTTGCAAAAATTTGTCCAGAATCAAGAAAGACACATGTCTTCTGCCTAAACCTTCTGTGAATATTTTCTGTTGGCCTCTCAGACTGTGCCAGAAGACCTGGGAAACTCTTCTGACTGTGGTACTCTGTGTACACTTACTGCCATTGCAGCACTATTTTTATGAAAGATGACAATTTTTGGACTGGGGATTGAACTCACGCCCTTGTGCTTGCCAGGCAGGCGCTTACACCACTGAGCTAAATGCCTGGCCCGTGCAGCAACTACTTTTAGCATTGCAATTACTGGTGCCACAGTCAGTCTCTCATTTCAAGAAACTCTTAACTTCTTGAATCTAGTACTCATATCTTTTTACGTTAGAATCTTCAAATTTTGTATAGTTTCCAGAACTCAGTAGACCTCCAAGTAAATGTTTGTTTAATATATGACTTTAGTAAATTATGTATTTACAATGTATTTCACGTCCACACAAGTCTAACAACACATAATAATCATGCTTTCCTTTCTAATTAACTATTGGAGATGGCACAGTTCTTTCCAAACAAGTTTTAATATACCTTCAGTAAACAAAGCCCAGGAGAGCAACGAAATACTGCAATGCTTTATCCTGCAAGGTCAGATCAATTCTTCCAGTTTCGTGGGCTTTCCTTTAACAGGCTGATATGAAAGCAAACGGTTTGTACCAACAATTCAGATTTGTGCTCAGAAAGGAGCTACTATAGTGCTAACCTTTAGGCAAATACCTTCTCTATTTCTTCTTGGATAAAATGCTGGGTCTTCCTACTGATCTCTGATTTTTTCTTCAAAATTCAAGTGGCCATTATTAACTGGCTCAGATATTTGCTTTAAATTCAACTTCACCTGAAAAACCTTGGAGTAACTCACTTATCTTTTTTTTTTTTTTTTTAGTTTTTGAAATGCTAATGTTAAAAGGAATAAGAGACATTATAGTAGCCATTGATGATTTCCTATTGTCTTGGTTTGAAGTCCCATAATGGTTTCATTCTTTTTTATTGATTTTATACTAGTTTATTTGATTGTATTGTGTATGAATGTATGGACAACTATTTCGAAGAAAACAAGAGACATTATGATAGTCACTGCTGACTTGCTGTTGTCTTGTTTTGAAGTCCAGTTTTGCTTGCATTGTCCTCTTCTGATTTACTGTATTTTGTTCTGTTCTGTTCTGTTCTGTTTTATTTTCTTTAAAATAAAAATTTTAAAAAATGCCTAGTCTCCTTTTCCATGCTCTCTTTCATACTATGTGATCTTTTTAGTTCCCTTTATTAAAAACTTCCCCACAAAATAACCTTTGAGAGTTGTTGCCATTCTTGCTAATAATGGGCTCCTTCTCTCTATAGGACTCTGTTTTTCAGTATAGTCATTTAATAGGTACTTTACCTATGAAAAAGCCTGCTGTAAATCCTCTAAAAGCACTACAAATAGAACAGGGTCAGAGACAATTATCTTCCGAAACCAACTCTGTCATCCTGTATCACCCAAAAATATTTGTTTCTCTAGGACTGGAGACACATCCTACAATGACTGTATTCAGAGTTAGAAACCTAGTTAAAGTCATAGTGCTGCAGTTGATTGGAAGCCTTGGTTCCTGTATCTGTTAAATTAAGAAAATGGACTATATCCTCAGTGGCAAATGGGATTTTCCTTATAGCTCTGCTTTTAGTGATTACTAGTCGGTGTCTAGAATATTGAGCCGAGAAGACTCTTTTTTTCATCAGGGGAATGATTTGTGATAAATTAGCCATAAGCACAGGATGCAAGAATGAGGCCCTCATGCTTGATGTCTATCACTCTGTACTAAGAAATCTCTAAGGTCTTTCCAACTCTATCATCCCATCAGGCAGTGATTGATTGGAAGATATAAAGTGTCTGCCCTTTAAGCAGGTCAGCCATCTGCAGTAACCGCCAAGATTGCTGTTTACACATAGTGAATGTATTACTCTCCATTCCTTCCCAAAAGAATTTGAGGTACCATAAATTATTTTTAAAGGTAAAAAAGAAATTCACAAGAAAGAAGAAAGTTAACTATGAGATAGAGGGGAAGTGTAAAAAAAAGTCTGTAATGAAATTTCAAGTTTCAATTATATAATCTAACATTATTCTCTAGCTATTCTGCTCTATCTTTCCTTTTAATGTCTGCTGAGCATGGCAAAGGAAAAGAAAAATCACATTAACCTGGTAATACTATGTGAAACCCTGGAAGTTTTCCAAATTTTCTAGTGAAAACATCTGGCAGAATCCTGAAATTTGTTGAATAATCTGTAGGATGGTGATGGAAAAAATGACAGTGTTATCTTACTGAGTCAGAATTTAGTGAACCATCAAATTATTATTTTATTTAAAATTCACTAGCGGAAATAAGCACTTACGTCATCTATAAAACATGTGATTTGGGTATCCTGTGAAGATATTCAAAGTCTCAGTGGCATCCATAGTGACTCTGATATAAGTTACCCTGGGCATATTAAATAGTTGGGGCAAGGGAAATGATCACATATTTTAAAACTAAAGAGTTTTATGACTAGAATGATATTTTTGTCCTGATATTTTACATTGCTCTGATATTACATTGCTCTGATATTTTACATTGTAAATATATAAAAATAATGATACTAGGAAAAATTTACAAATCATGCCTACAAATAATAACATTTTTTCAAGCTATTCTTGAACCTTTTGCAAAACAGAGTTTAAAAACCAGAAATGTAATTACTTCTTTTTTTTTCCTGTACATTCAAACATTTGTTCATTCAGAATTATTAGGGTTACTTTTTCCCTAAGTTCTCCAGAAGCTTTTTCCCTCCTGATTTCTGTTCTGTTAATTTAGGTAACTAGTTTAAAAATAAATTGGAGACTTCTGGTTCTGATAAAAAGTAATCGGAATTGAATTTATCCTCCTGCTTGAGACAACTAAAAAAATCAAAGTAAATAAGGAAATGATTGTCAAGATAAGACACAGGATATCTGCCAATGACATACAGTAATCCTTAAGAGGCAATAAACAAAGAGCTCTATGATTGCTAAACTATATTGCTTTGGGAGGTTTTCCAGGCCTGAGTACAGCAAGGATGTTTTGGTTTGTATCTGGAATGGCTCATGGGATTAAGTCTTTGTCCTCAATGAAGCACTGTTCAAAGCTGAGGCTTTTGGGAAGTGATTGGTGGATCACAAGAGCTCTAACTTCATAATTTGATGGTATTAGGAGATGATAGAAACTGGAAATGGAGTTTAGTTGAAAGAAATGATTCGTGGAGATACACCACGGGGACTCCACTTACCCCTGCTTCTTCCTTTCTGGTTCTCTCTGAGGCCGGAGATAGCTAAGAAAAAAGCTTCAGAAAAAAAGGAGTCTGCTCACCTAGAGGCAGTTTCTGGGCTAAATTTGAAAAATAAGGCCACCAAGGAGATGAATGGGAAGGAAAGATTCACTTTAGAGTCTACTTTCTGAAACTAGACAGGAGAAATGAATGTGTTCTCTTACTGTGTCAGACTGAGTTAAACATTAGTGCATGTCTGCTTAGGTAACCAGGAAAAGGTAACCAAGTAAGTTAGGTTATACACAATAAATTCCAAAGCATGCACCCATTAATGTTCTGCAACCCATGGCTGACCCCAGCCTTGATTAGCATGTCACTGACGGTGCATATTTGAATCCCCATGGATTTTGGAATCCATGAAAATTCCTACAAGGACCATAAACCATCAAAAACTTCACGCTTGGTGGACCATCGCTTGATGGACCAGCTACCTCAAGTTTCTCAATAGCAAGAATCATACTTCAGATTCCAATCTTACCCCAAACCCTAAGGCTTAACACCCTCAAAACAAGGCCCTCTTGGCACCATCAGATATTTTCACTTGTCCACTCTCACCCTGTGAAGTATACTCTTTCAAATAAACCCTTGATCCTGTTGATATTTTTGGGTGTCCTTGTCTGTTTTTGTTTAGTGTATCAAAAACCTAGACAAGATGTCCAATTTAGTAACAAATAATCTGCTTCTTGGCCCACACAAGATGAGTAGCTTTCCTCTGCCATGACTTTCCATCATGAGGTACTGCCTCACCACAGGCCCTGAAATGGAGCTAAGTGACCACACTGACACTTCTGAAGACAGTAGCCAAAAAGGTTTTCTGTTTGTTTGTTTGTTTGTTTGTTTTAATTTTAAATTCTCCTTTTCATGTATTTTTTTGTCAGACAAATGTAAAGTTAATACAGAGGCAAAACATAAACAAAGCTCAGGGAAATCTTTAAGTGAAGAAGATGAAACTGTATCTAGAAAGACCAAGGTATTTTGAAGTAAAGTACTGGAAAAAGAGCGGGAGAGAGAGAAAAGAGAGATAAAGAGAGACAGAGAGAGATAGAGATAGACAGAGAAAGAAAGTCTCAGGAAATCAGTAGATGAGCCTTCTCAAGGGCTGAGTTCAAAGGTTGAATAATGTTCAGGACATACAAGGGCAGAAATGGTCACAGGCTGGAGAAGGAGATGCTCTGAAACATTGCAGGCACAGTATTCAGATCCCATGTGAAGTTAAGAATAGTGCTCAATTTTTTTGCCAGAGAGGAAAACTCCATAATTCATGAGCCACTAGATACAGTATTCAGAAGTCTTGCCTCAGTAGAGGAAAATAATTAATCCTAGAAAAAACACTGTTTATATCTTGCCTAATAAATTTTAAAGCCAATAGACAAAGGAATACACTGTCTCCAATTTTTAAACTATATTCCAGAATAAGGCTCAAGAGTTGGTTTTAGAATACAAAGATAGATATACAGTACCCAAGAAGGTAAAATACATCCAATCAAAAATTACCAGAGTGCAGGGACAAGAAAATACTACTCACTCATATGATAAAAATAAAAGTCAACCAAGTAAAACAACTCACAACTGAAAGATATGCAAGAAGTAGTTGACATTATTATAACTATAATTCATATGTTTAAAAACTAGATGAATTAGTGGACATGTTGAATAGAGAGATAAAGATTTTAAAAGATTTATATCAAATTTCTAGCAGGAAAACCAGAAAGTGAATCCTAAAGATAAATTTAGATATAAATAGACATCCCTGAAACTTAGGCAGATTAAGTATAGCAGAAGTTCAATGAATTCAGAGACATAGCATTAGATTATCTTCTAAATGAAACACAAAGAAAAGGAGATTAACACTGAAAGGAAAACCACAGAATCAGAGAGGAAACTTCAAATGGCTTTCTATATTAGTAATAGGATTCATGAAGGAAGGTAAGAACCAGAAAAAGATAGCCGAAGATATAATAGAAATATTTCAAATTTTTGAAAATTAAATCTTTATGAAACTCAAAACTCCTTAGAATAAAATTTTATAAAATATGATGCCAAAGCACATTATAAATAATTGTACAGAATCAATAATGATAAAATTTTATAAGCAGCCAGGGGGGAAGTATTGCATAAATACAGAGAAGAAAAAATGATAAATGTCTCATGAAAATCTACATACATGTAAATACGTTAAAGAAATATTTGTTAAAGTACTAAAAGGGGAAAAATTGTCACTCTAGGAGCCTTTAACCAATGAAAATACTTTCAAAAAATGTTACAGAAAGGCTTTTCCTAATATAAAAATATAGAAAATCTTTATCACTAGTATTCTGGTGGGGGATATGGAAAAAATTGAGCCAATAAAATATTTTGTACTTTTATAGACATTTTCTATATCTTTTTAATTTTTTATAGTCTTTTCTGTAAGAAATGTTAAAGAAACCATTCAGCTAAAAAAAAATTATACCAGAAAAAAATTTGAATCTCTAGAAAGGCAATACCAAGCTTTTTGTAAATTAGTCAAAAATCTTTAAAGGAGAATTTAGTGTGTAAGCAAAAGTAACAATAATGGGATGTGAAGTTGTAATATACATAGAAGTAAAATGACAATAATAGTACAAGGACCAAGAAGGAAGAAATGAAAGTAAAGCACTTTACAGTCTTGATATTATGTGGGAAGTAGTATAACATCACTTACATATAGACTATCATAACCTAAAGATACATGTTACAAACTCTATGAACAGTTTCCTAAGATAAAAAAAATGAAGAATTATGGCTAATGAGCTGACAATGCAGATAAAACAGTCAAAAATACTTCATATATCTGAAAGAAAAAGAGGGAAGGGAGGACAAAGGGCATATAGAACAAAGAGAAAATAAATAAGTAATTGATTTAAATCATGCCATGTTAATAATCACATGATCCAAAAATATCTAAATGCCCCCAAATAAAAGCCAAAGATTATATCTCTGAGACTTACCAAAGACCCACATCAAAGATAAAGGCACAAATAAGTAAAAAATAGAAGTATGAAAAAGATATGCCATATTCACATTGACAAAACAAAACTACTATGGCTATGTTAATATAAGACTAGGCAAATTTCAGATCGAAGGTTACTATTAGAGATAAAGAACTCATTTAGTAATGATAAAGGGGCAACGTGCTTGTAGTGTTTTTCAAATGGGATAGCGTCTTTGGAAAACAGTTTGGAAATTTTTAAAATATATGCCTGTCTTACATCCCAGCCATTCCACTCCTTGGTACTTTATTCAAGAGAAGTGCAAGCTTATTTCCATAGAAGGATTTGCATACAAAGGTTCATAACAGCTGTGCTTTTAACAGATCCAAACCACAATCGATCTTAATATCTATCAACAGATGATTCATCAAATTGTGTCATATCCATAAGGCACAATACTTGTTGGTGATAAAAAGGATGAACTTGATCTATGCAGTAACATGGATCTGAAAATGTTTGCTCAGTTTCAAAGAAAACAGAAAAAAAGAATTAAGTCCATATAACTATTTATATAAAATTGTAAGAAATGCAAACTAATGTACAGTGACAAAAAACAGAGCAGTGGTTACCTGAAACAACAAAGTGAGTAGGCAGGAGGCACGTGATGGGCAGGGGGACAGAGGAGAAGGAAGGAAATGGACACAAGGACTCTTTGGGTGTGTTGTGCATGTTCATTGCCTTTATGGTGGTGAGGGGTTCAGAGGTCACATTGAACCTGTGGATGTATGTCATATATCAAAACACACAAAATTATACACTTTAAATACGTGCAGTTAATTGCCTGTTTGTTAAAACTCAAAGCCACCAAAAATTAAGTGGAATACAACAGTATGCATAAAAAAATGTTACCTCCGGATCATTTCACCACTTTATCTTCTCTACTTTGCACTCTTGTTCATCAGCTCTGTATCAGTAGAAAAACTAGCTTGATAACTGTCTTGGAAATAGATGCTAACTAGAGATGTTGATCGCATTCATAGTAACTGAATACATTACCCCCAAAATAATGACTATTGCTTTGGTTTGAAGAATCTGTGTAATCATAATTTTTCTTCTACTTAAAATTTGACAGTCTCACTCTAAAATCTTCTAAGTCACCAAGGAAAAATTCCAGACCTTCCTTGGGCATTACTGTAAATACAATCATAAACTGAGTTGGAAGGGACCTCAGGAATAAATGGCTTACTGATCTTTTTTTTTTTAAATAGAGGAAGAGTCAGAGGAAATGGGTGACCAACTTAATGGCACACAAAATAGTTCTAATTCATGACTTCTGACTTCCTGAGTAAAAGTTTAATTTTCCAAAATTCAGAAGGCTTCAGTATAGAGACAATCCAAAGAACAAACTAAGAATGAACAACTTGTCAAGATTAAACTCTTGACATTAAGCCTTCTTTCTTCACTGAGTTATTATCAAAGAAAAAGCATGTTATTGACAAAATCTCTGCTTCCAACTTCCTACATGAATAAGTTTCTGGTTTTGGAAAAGGGCAGATTGGAAAAAGAATTCATTGCCTTCATCTCTTTTTTCCTCTATCGTTTCAGCTCTGTTTTATCTTTTAGGACATGACCCATGAAGCCTGGGGTATTATCTAAAAAACTTAGCCAATACAAATTTTCCATTCTTATGGGCACTTACTATTTCTTCTTAGGTTGTGTTGCTCTGGATTTTTATCTATCTCCATAGTTGCTTTTTCCATTAACCTGCTTGGAATGACTTTTCCATGGATTTTGGGAGCATTTATTTAGTTTTCTCAAAACCATTCAACACATAAACTATACATAAGAAAGAGAGGTAGGTCTGAGGAACCAGCACACAACCATTCATCCATCAGAATGAGTTTGGAGAGATCTACATGTATAAATTAAATCAGTACCAGTCATTAAGAAACAGATACACAACTGTAAGTTTTGGCATTAATGCACTTGCATAGACTATTTCTCAGCTCTGATGTTTTCAATTCTACCAATGTTCTATAAGATTATTCCGTAAACATAGTCTAGGTAGAAAATGTTAGTCCTTTATGATCCAACTCAAGACTAAAATTTAATCATCCAATATATTTTATATGCTCGATTTTCGTAAAATCCTAGAAATGTAACTAAATCTCTAGGAATGAGAACTTGTAAGTGATAAAGCGGAACTTTAAGGGGACTTAATAGTATACTACCGTGCATTATGGAAAACAGCAAGTCTAACTTGCAACTATTTTATAGAAATGGTTTTCAAACTTTAGGGTTCATATGAATCACAGGGCATTTCCTGGCTCTGGGTTTTAGAATCACACGTTTTTACTTTAAGCAAGTTCTATCAGTAATGTTGCTACAACTGGTAGTTGACACAAATTGACCAGACTTCTCTATTTTGTTACCAGAAAACAGTTAACATTTCAGTTCCATTTCCTAGTTTGGAGTTCTTAAAAAAAAGTTACATGACTTCGCAGTGCCTCATATTTAAATTAAAAATGGCAATGCAGGATTTTGTGTGTACTTATGAAATAATGAATGTAAAGTGCCTGGTACATAGTAGATGCTTAACTAATATTAGTTTCATTTCCAAAATACACACTGTGTTTCTTTTTAATCTGAGCCCAAGCTATTCATTAGACTAAGTAGAAATAATATGATCATAAAATCACATACCTCAACTCAAATGATCAATTTTCAGTACCCAGTGTATTTTTGTTATGTCTGAGTGACTGAGGTATTACAAAACATTGATGCATTCACATAATTATCCATGATATAAAGGCAGCTAATGCAGGAATTTGAAGTTTATTGAAGTAAATAAAAGTAATCTCACATTAATACTCACCATCCCCCTTGGATCTTGTTTTATAAACTAAGAAAACTTGCTTTATGAGTGAATTAGAAGTCACAGAGTATTCCTGATCGTGGAGGAAGGCTCAAGGAAAACCTTTGTCCATTTTTGGAGATATATTCTCATTCCTCAGTCTCTTGTTCCCAGAGGTATCCAAATGCCTTAGATATAGTAAGATTCCCTGACAGAAGCCCAACAAACAGCCAGACCACCCAAAGAAACACTTTTCAATACGAGAGTTTTGTTTGCATTAATAACTAACAACCATGAGGAAACGCTCAGCCTATCAAGTGACGCGCAGAGCTCAGCCTTTTTAGGTTCATGAAAGTCTCTCTCAGTACTTGTCAGAAGTTGATCGAAGTTGAAAGAGGTTATAAACAAAATTTGGGGGTCGGGGATTTAGCTAAGTGGCATAAGCACCTTCCCGGCAAACGCAAAGTCATGAGTTTGATCCTTGGCACACACACACAAAATAATAATAATATAAATAAAATTTGACTAAGACCCTTCTAAATGAAGCTTGGTCTTAATCCACATTCTGAAAGAGGCACCCCTAGTTAACCCTACAACACAAAACCCTGGAGAAAGCACAATGATATTTTCACCTTGCCTTTAAAAAGCTAGAAATATAATTACAGTTTAAAATAAATACTGAGTTCTTATTTTTATCAAAACTGTGTGAGTACAGAATTTTAAGTCATAGAATGAATATTATATTACAATAAAACAAAAACATTGGTCCCTTATCCTCAGCAACATTAACCTCACCCCTCAAAGGCATTCTACTTTAAAAATCTATCTTTGGTGTGTCGGTATACATGTGCATGTGCGTGTGTGTGTGTGCGTGTGTGCGTGTGGCATTAACCTATGTCCCAGACCCTTTTATTTTTTGTTTTGAGACAGGGATTACTAAGTTGCAAAATTACTCCTGCTTTACTTAAACGTGCAATTGCCTGCCTCACTCCCTTCAAAAGATGAGATTACAGGCATGTGTTACCTGGTGCAGCTGTTTCCTCTAATATTAATCTCCATGCTTTTAAATAACTTTTGGTTTAATTTTATTTAACCATTTAAATATGAGTTGCTGTTGGTCCAAATCATAATTTTATTTCCTTTCCTGAACGTATTTTTGTTCTTCTTAGAGTTGTATATTGCTTCTTTTTTAAAAATCCAATAAATTTCTCTCTGTATTTACTCATCTTATTAAATCCTCTAGCACCCAGCTTTAATAGACTCATCTACAAATATAACCTGTGAAGTAAATTTCTTACTTCCATTTTTCCTAGAGACCTTTCTTCTAGAGTTTGGCTTTCAATTTTAATTTGAACTTGTTTGCTAAATTTATACTGATTCTGGGCCCTATGAGTTCCATTTTGTTTCCTTTTTTTTTTTTAAGTGCAGGCTGATTCATTTTTAAGTACTAGAGTTCAGGAGCAAATTTTTTAAAAACACAATTGCTTCATTTATATTATCCAGATTCCTAAAGTAGAAAATTAACCAATGTCTAAATTACTCTAATGGTGGTAACTGATATTCTCATAAAAAGCAAAATTTAAGCAACTTCCAAAACAAACTAAAAAATGGTAACAAGCTCTATAGATGAGAAAAACCCAGGCTGGAACATTATAAATGCAAAAGACTTAAAAACTTGTAATTTCCTCGTCAATTCCATAGAATTTCTCTGATTGTTGTCATATGATTTTGGCATCCAGTATAACTGAACACTATGTACCAGTAACAGGGGAAAAAAAAGAAAGAAAAATGAGCGATAGACTGACTTGAAAAAATTTAAAACCTTCACAGTAGGGTTTAGCTATTACTTCTTGTTCCCAAAAAGCAGTGGTGAAACACTCACAAAAACTACCAGTAACTGAGATCAGTGTTCAGTCAGATCTGTCCTAAAAGGATCTGAAGCCAACTGTGTATGATGTGCACATCCTCTGTTAAAATAAAACTTTGGCTTCATAGGTTACTCTAACTTTTCCACTAGATAAAATTAATGACTTTCCTCTGACTGAGGTGTTATGAGGGTGTAATTGTCAGAAGTGAAAATTTTAAATGCCTCTATGTAAAAAAGATACTCTTGAAGGAAGAAACATGTACGCTAATTTTAATACCTTAAAGTGTTCTAAATATTTTTGCTATGTAAAAATTTAAGGACAATAAAGAAGAAACTGTCAAAACAGGAAGTTATGAGGTTCCAGGTTCTTACTGAGAGAAACGCATAGTCAATGTCACGTACAAAGAAAAGAACTGTAGGTTGCTAAATAGGGAGTCAGACCACTGAAATTTTGTTCAGCATCTTATGGAGATGTCTGCAGTTCCTGCATGACCTAGGAAAAGACCAGACAGGAAAGAATTGCTGACTTTTCTGAGAAAGGCTGACAAGTGGCCTGCATATCTGTCCCCAGAGGTTGCCTACTTGCTCCTTTCAAGTCCAGTGTGTACCTGCAGACAGATCATGTTCTGAAAACTGCCACTTATCTTTTCTAAGTGTCAGTTCTTCTTAAAAAAGCAACAATAGCATTACCTTCAAGAGCTACTGTAAGAATTGAAACTTTATAAAAATAATAAGTTGTATTCATAGAGCTTTTATAATGTCTTAAAAATCTAGTCCGTAGGCATGTGTTCCTGAAAATATAGCTTAAGGTTAATGTATAAAAGTCAGCAGCAGTCCTGTTACCTCTCTTATTCTTTGGAATTCTTGGGTAACCTAGCCTTCATAGACTTCTTACGTCAATTACTGCAACTTTTATTTTCTAACCCAAATGTACACCCGTATCTTGATATCCTTTGTCTACTCATATTTTTCTGGACATATTTTTCTCTTCAAGAAGGGGCTAAAAACTCATAGAGAACAGTTGGCTGTTTTTTATTCTCTGTGGTGTATAATATAAGTTCCTGCCCAAAATGGTTCATTGCCTGTTGATTTTTAATCAGCAAAACTTTTCCTTCTATAGTAACAATTGCCAACAGTGCCTGCACATTACATTCACTGAGAAGATTTTGTAAGATGGTAATATTTGACTCCATCACCAAAGGTTCTAGTTCAGTTAATCTTGTCTAAAATCTGGGTGTTCGTGGGCTCTAAGCATTCCTCAGGTGACTGTGATATACCTGTTAAGAGAGATGGTCTGTAGACTTGGTGGGGGAGAGAAACAGGCTGGGTGGGGAAGGAAAGCAGTCAAACTTTCCTATTGACCTGAAGTATGTAGAAGTTGAAGAGGATCCATCTAGTAACTAATTATCTGGCAATCTTAGAAGTTCTCTAATACATGTTTTCTGAAGACACTGGGTGGGATGTTTGAGATAGTTCCAGCCTTTTGAGATACTTGAACACCAAGACTTGGTTAGGAACATCCTTTGGCGGGCAGCATCCCTCCTGGGCTATAGATTCAGATAGCATCAGGGAAGCTCTGTCCTAAATTCAAAGCAATTTTAATGACTCCTCTTCATACACCAGAAGTTACATATGCTTACGTATGTAAGAGAAGATAATTCTAAGCCAATATGTTACTTCCTTAGGAGACATCTGTAACAACAATTATATTTTGAAAAACAATTGTATACTACATACAATATGAAGTCACCACTGTCAATGAATTTATAATCCAAGAAGATATATTAAAAGTATAAACCTATGAAACCTATCATACAATGTTAAAAAGATCACAACTATCAAAGAGGTAAATAATAATGACTAAGCATAATTGGATGTTTATTGTGGGTAAAGTGCGGTACTAAATGCTTTACATCCCTCAAATCCTTACAACTGCACAAGGGAGGGATACTAAAATGTAAAAAAGTTTGAATAATGGACATGGAATTAGAAGCCAGTAGTGTTACAGGGAGGATCTGAAACCAGGTTATGTTACTCCAGTGAACACCATGGATGCTCAATCCACTTTTTGTTTTACTGAACAAATAAGGCATTGGTTGTCCAGTGGAGCTGGATAATCCATCCCTGTGGCAGTGTGATTTCAGCAGACCCTGGAAAGAAGTTGAGAGCAGTAGTGCATACCTCTAATCTCTGCACCTGGGAGTCTAAGGCAGAGAATTACACGTCCAATGCCAACCTGAGCTAATACATAAGTTCAAAAGCAGGCTGGATTATCACTGTCTCAAAAAGTAATTTGAATGTACTTCAAGGATGAATTTAAGGAACTGATAGCATCGTTCAGCTTCAGAGTATGAGGAAGATCATGCTTGACTCTAGGATTTGAATTAACACCTGAGCAGTTTAATCTAGAACTAATGCAGCCTGTGGGTTAAGAGTTAAATTTTTCATCAAATGAGGAAGTTGGACCACGTCTTACATCCCAAAAGGAAAAAATATGTTGAGTAATGTGACTATTTGGCAAATGTTTTCCTAACATGGTTTCCCAAGAAGTAACATTTGGTATTTATTCATTCACTCTTCCTTTTATTTCGCAAATATTTTTGTTGCTTGTTTTTTATGAGTAAGAATGATGAGTAAACCAGTCTCCACTTTCCTGAATTTAGCCTAAGAGAGTGACTGAACATGAATCCCCTGGGGTACATTAACAGTATATCACTCTTCTGAAACAGCTAGGGAATGGAAGTCTAATGTGCACCAGAGTTGGACCTATTGTGGCTCTAGTGTGAACATATACCTGTATAGGTTCTGCAATAGCACCTACATGGAAATGAAAGAATGCAAATGTGACTCTAGGCAAAGGAGAGAATTGTGTGAGAGGATTCCTGGTATTTGATAAACATTTGATTTAAAAAAAGATTTTCTCACTATATGCCTTTTCAGAATTTTCAATATTCTAATGTGCTATGAATTTTCAAAAAGAATACTGTACATAGATTATAGATATAGATATCCTGACATTTAATTTACTCAGAGCAAATTATGTCTCTCATATGTCTCATTTAAGGAAACCCTACTTAACATGTACGTATGGACTAGATGGGTAGGGAATGTTAAAGTGGGGCATGTGGGAAGATTTTGTTCCAGAAGTTAAGAAGATTTGTAATAAGTCTCCTAAAACTCATAAATCTTCTTAATCTGTAAAGGATTTTGAAAGGAATCTCAAAATAGAACTAATGGCTATTTACGTAAATGGCATAAAACACCTCTTGCTAATATGTTCAGTTTTGTTAATTTATGATTAATACTTTTAAAGCATGTAATTATTTATCCCAATTTCCAAAAACTAAGTTGCTTATTTCAATATTTCTAAGTGTCAGAGGAAAAGTATAAATGCAGGAAGCATTAATTATATTCGTGATTTGAGATAGAATTAAGTCTAAAAATTACTAGTCTTTTGAGGGCAGTGTGTGTTCATAATCTGCTGCAAAAAAAAAACCTGATAGTTAATGCACACTAGATGAGAATTATAGATTAAAAGGAAAACTTTATGAAGATCTATTTAGAGAGGAGGTAAAGGAAGTTGACTATTATAGATTATTTACTGTACAAACATGATTGCAAAGATTATTCACTGATTAACTTCTGCATATTAGATACACCTAACTGGAATTTGAAAGTCAAGAAACATATTTACATGACTTCAGAAAACATTTTTCCTATTTAGAAAGTCGAGTTAAAAGTAGGATCTTTATATGAGGAAAAAGAGACAAGTTTGAAAACATGTCAGTAATTTTACTTAAATAAATGAGGAAATCAGTAACAGTAACAAGTAGTTTGAAATTGATAATATAAGCAAAAACTTTTATAGACAAAGAGTTTATACAGAAACCATTGTTCATTTTCTGATAGTTGGTTCTGTCATTCTCTTGAATGGTTTTACATTGTCTTGATATGTTTGGTGCTACAGTATAAGAAGTTATACTCAAAGATTTCAAGGAAAGAGACACTATGGTAATTACTTTTATGTCAGGTTATCTTGTGGTGAAACACTATTTTGCTTAAATGGTTATGCTTTGACCTGCGCCCTATTATGCCCTCTTTTATCTAAATCTCCTTTTTTTTAAAAAATTATTTACTTTTTATTTTTATCTTTTTAATTAAGGGAAAAATAAAAAAATAGCAGGATACATTATAGTAACCTACTTTGATTTCCTATTAACTTAATTTGAAACCCTGTATAGCCCTCACCATCTTGTTTGACTGATTTTCCTCTATTCTGCTTTGCTTGGTAGTACCAAGTTCAAAAGTACAGGCAAAACTGTGAAGACAGTTTAATAAGATTCATTATGACACCCATTCCGGTTGATTATTATCTTCTTTTAGAGTCCTGTAATGTCTCCAATGTTTTGGTTTTATTCTTTACTGTTTTGTTCAATTTTATTATAACTGATGATATAGGCAATTCTTTTTAAGATAGCAAGAGGCAGTATGGTAACCATTGTTGATCACCTAGTATTTTGTTTTTACATTATGTACTATGTCCATCCTTTTGACTTGACTGACTCTGTTCTCTTATGTCACATTTGGTTTTACTCTCTTGAAAAAAAAGTAATAAGAACTGTGGGAGTGGGGGCTGGGGATTTAGCTCAGCGGCATAAGCGCCTGCCTTGCAAGCAGGCAGTCGTGAGTTCGATCCCTGGTACCAATAAAAAGGAAAAAGACAAAAAAAAAAAAAAGAACTGTGGGAGTAATAAAACCCAAAATGTGTAATTGTCGTTGTACAAAAGAAAGGAAAAGAAAGTGCTCTAAAGAATATAACTGCATATATATTTAATTGTATAAGATAGATAACTATATTACTGAGTTTTGTTGGATCATTGAACAAAACTGTTTGCAGGCTCACTGTTTGAAAGTCCACTTTATATGCTTTAATTTTGTAACTTGAACAACTATTTCTAAGATAACAATATGTAATCTATTAACTAGTGATTTCCTACTGTTTATTTTTTCTGAAATTCTGTATAACTTGTACCTTTTTTCTGTTTTTTTTTTCTTTTTCTTTTTCTCCTTAAATAAAAAGAAAGAAATTGTATCTAGAGAACAAGCATGGTAAGAGATCAGGACTGCTGAAATGAATTTGCAAATGGACACCAAAATGACTGTTTCAATAATAGATCATATCAGTCTCCCCTCCCATGGACAGTATACAACACACAACACTTAAAACTTAAAGAAGGAGAGGTTTAATTTAGCTTATAGTTTTAGGTGATTCAGTTCATCAACATGGCTCTAAGATAGAAACACCATAGTGCAAGGGTAGGGCACAGAAAAGGTGCTTAGTTCATAGTGACTGGGGACACAAACCAATGCAATAGTGCCAGAGAAAAGGGGCAAGAGAACAGATATTGACTACAATATCATGCATCCAGATTTACAAGAAAACATACTTTATTAATCCCATGCTGGCTTCCCAAGCCAAACAAGTTGACAATGCAGATTAACTGTCGCAGACAGGAAAGTCTTTCAAACCCCAATGAGAAGAATTTGTCTGCATGTCTATAAACAAGAATTCCTTTGTACTGCTTTTGGTTTCCTACAACTTACACAGTTGTAAAGTAACTCAAAGGCAATGATGAACTCAGAATCCCCATGGAATATGATAAGCTAGAAAGACATTCTTTAAACAATGTACATAGTTTCAAAGAACCATCTCTGATTGACTGCTTCTTTGTATTGTCTTGTCTCGATATCATTAATTTTCTCTCTGATATTTATAATCTGCTCCCTTGTACTAGCTTTGGGTTTGGATCATTTTTGGCTTAATAGGACACTGGGGTACATAACTACATTGTACGTTTGGGGTCACTCTGTTTTTGTGTCATGAGCATCACAGCTATAAACTGCCTTCTTTGGATTGCCTTCATTGTGTCCCAAAGGTCCTGGTAAATTATACTGACATTATCATTTGATTCTAGGAACGGTCACATTTACTCCTTTATTTCATTTGCGACTAAATGATTATTGAAGAGGGTGTTGCTCAAATTTCCATGGGTTTACACAGCTTCTGTGGTTTCTTTTTCCATTAATTTCTAGTTTCATTACACTATGATCTGGTAATGTGCATGAGATAATTTTGCTTCTTTTGCATTTGCTTAAGTATGGCTTGTGGGTTAATAGGAGGTCTATTTTGGAGAAAATTTTATGTGCTGCTGAGAAGAATGTGTACTCCATTATGGATGGAGCACTTAGATAGTGATTAACGCTATTTGTTCAAGGTTTGGCTCAACTTTAATATTTTTTGTTGATTTTTTTTGTCCAGTTGATCTATTTGTGGCAGTGAGATGTTGAGACTCCCCCACTGTAATTGTGCTGATTTTTTTTTATGTCCCTAAATGTTTGCTTTATGAAGTTGGGCACTCTGGCATTCTGGTACATATATATTTACAGTTGTTATCTCTAGCTGTTAAATTGTTCCCTTAACCAATACATAATGACTTTCTTTGTCTGTTCTGACAGTTTTGGCTTGAAATTAACTTTGCCTGAAAGTAGGATAGTGTCTTAGAAAATTTTCTCTTTTTCCTGAGACAAAATACTCAAAGTTAGAGGAAAGGTTTATTTAGCTCACTGTTTGTAGAGGTTTCAGTTCATAATTGGCTGGCTCCAAGGCAGGGTGGCACAAAGCAAAGGGACAATGTTTTATGGTGGCAAAAGACAGCAAAATCAACAAGCTAGTCTTAACAGCATCTTCCTGCCCCTTTTACACTCTATTCAAACTGCTGGGATTAGGATGCTGCCAGACCAGTCAATGAACTAATCACACACACTTAATCACCATATCACATACTTCAGATTCAGCTACCTCTGAAAAGATCCCCGACCCAACCCTATGCCTGCATGAGGCTTTGGGAGGACATCTAGATACAAACTGTAACAGATACTCCTGCTTTTTTCTGGTTTCCAGTTGTATTAGAATATCAAACAAACATCCTTTATTTTTAGCAGTTGAACTAAATGTGTTTCTTGTATGCTACTTATAATTTGGTTTTGTTTCTCAATCCAATTCTACAAATCTGTGCCTTATGGCTGCAGAATTGAGACCATTTATATTCAGAGTTATTACTGAGAGGTATCACTTTATTCCTGTCATTTCATTATTTCCAATTGCTCATTTGATTTTTTTTCTTTTAATGTATTATTCTGGCAAGGATACGTATTTCATTTGACTTATTAGGATTGTCTTTTTCTGGGATATCCTTGAGAATTTTTTGCACTGCTGGTTTGATGGTCGTGAACTTTGAAGGTGCTCCTTGTTATAGAAATACTATATTTTTCTATCAGTACAGAAGGAAAGATTTGCAAGATATATGTTGGGAGTTGAATTTCCTTTCACAAAAAAGGAAAGGAAAGATCCACATCAATGTAATTAGAAATGAAAAAGGAGGAAATCATAATGGATTGTTCCAGAATCTAGAAAACCATTGGTAACTACTTTGAAAGTTTGTACTCTAAAAAAGTGGAGAATTTAGAATAATTAAAAGTGGGGGTCAGGGACTTAGCTCAGCAGCACAAGCGCCTGTCTGGTATATGCAAGATACTGAGTTCAATCCTCAGTACAAAAAAAGAGTAATTAGAAGAAATGCACAGATTCCTAAATACATGTGAACAACCAAGGCTGAGCAAAAAACATATTTAAAAAATTCTGAATCATCCAATAAAATTGAAGAATTAAAAAAAAACTACCAGTTAAACCCAACTCATAAAAACTTCACTGCCAAGTTCTACAAGAGCTTTAGAGAACATCTAAGGCTTATACTCTTCAAACTCTTTAATGAAGTTAAAAGGAAAGGAGTATATTCAGAGTTATCCCTGGAAGCTAGCATCCTTCTGATGATTGTAAAACCAGAAAAAGACCCAACCAGAAAAGAGAACTATAGGCCAATCTCCCTAACAGTCATAGACAAAAACCAACCAACCAAACAAACAAAAATCCTCAGTAAGACACTGACAAACAGAATGCAACAAATCATCAAAAAGATCATAAATCATGACCAAATAGTATTCTGAGCAGGGATGCAGTATTCAACAACACAAATCAATAAGCATAATTCACCACATTAACAGAAGCAAGGACAAAAATCACATGAGCACTGTAATACATGCAGAGAAAGCCTTTGACAAAATTCAACAATCATTAATTATTTTTAAAAATCCCTGTAGAAAGTATGTATAGAAGGACCATATCACAATCTGATAATATGAAACCATTTATGACAAACCAATGGTCAGCAACATATTACACGAGGAAAGCTGAAAGATTTTCCTCTTAAGTCAGGAAGAATACAAAGATATCCACTATCACTTTTCCTATTCAGTATAATTTTCAAAATATTACCCAGAGAAATTACCCAGGAGATCGAACTCACAACCTTGTGCTTGCCAGGCAGGCACTTTGTGCCGCTGAGCTATATCCCTGGCCCTATATATTTTGTATATGACATAATACACTATATAGCAAACCCAAAACATTCTACCAAAAGTCTCCTAGAATTAATAAGCAAATTCAGTAACATAGCAGGATACAATCAACACAGAATAATCAATACCATTCCTATACGTCAGTAATAAACTCACTGAGAAAGAAATTACAGATGCAAAATCATTCACAGTGGCATCAAGAAAAATTAAATACTTAGGACTTAACCTAACCAAGATGCCATGAAATGAAAGACCTCTATGAGGAAAAATGTAGTACTCTGAAAGGGAGATCAAAGAGTACATCAGAAAATGGAAAACTATCCCCTGTTCTTGAATAGACAGAATCAGTACATCAAAATAGCCATACTTCTAAAACTTTTATATAGATGTAATGCAATCCCAATCAAATTTCAAATAACATTCCATATAGAATAGGATAAAGCAATCCTAAAATTTACGTGAAACCAAAAGATATCTAGAATAGCAAAAGCAAGTCTGGGCAGCAAGGGCAAGCAGGAGGCGTCACAATCTTGGACGTGAAGTTATACTATGAAGAAAGCTGCAGTGTTGAAAACAGCATGGTACTGGCAAAAAAAGACAACAGGCTCTTGGATCAATAGAACAGAAAAAAAGCTACAGAAACAACTCTAGGCACACTCAGTTAGATTATCTTCAACAGAGGGCCAAATCCCCTCACTGGGAGGAAAAATAACCTCTTTAAGTGGTGCTGGGAAAACTGGCTATCACATGCTAGGCATTGAACCTAGACCAATGGTGGCAAACCTACAGCATATATGTTATTTATTTCCCTTTTAAGACAAAAGTTAACATATGACTTGTTTTTTTCTGAAATAAAACCTAAGTATTCAAGTTTAATTGCAGTGGTGAGACTTTGCAATAAATAAGTGAGCTCAAGTTGCAGTTTGAACAGTCTTTTCTAAAATATTTGCTCTCAATGATTGACTCTCATGTCTCTCAACATACCCTAAATTCAAACCAAATGGATCAATGGTCAAAATATTAAACAGAAACAAGTTGTTGGAAGACAAAAGAGATACAACCCATACACATAGGCAAGGATTTTTTGAACAGAACCCCTGCTGCACAATAATATCAAGAAATCACAAACAAGATCAAATCAAATTAAAATAACTTCTGCAAAGCAAAGGAAACAACAGAGTGAAGAGACAAGCTACACAACAAATAGGTCTTATGTGTTTTTGCCACAAAAAATAGTAAATGTTTGAGATAAATATTCATACTCTGATTTGACTATTCAGTGTATATACTTGTTGAAACATCACATAACATTCCATGAATATCTAAATAAAATTTTTATGTGTCGATTAAAATAAATAACTATTTTTTCTAATGCCACTTTATAGTTGTTAAAGCAGGGATTAATAAATATGTATTGGTATTGCCTTAATTGCTGGCCTTTAGCATTTTGTTGTTGTTTTCAAGAATAGTTTGTATTTAAATTTCAAAAAGATGTTTATATCACACGATTCTTGACTTCCATACCAGAATCTCAAGTGTAGTGGCATTTTCATGAAATTTGTAATGGGTAATGAGAAGATACAACTTTGTCTGTTCTACCATAGCAAGCTGTGCCAATCAAACAGTGTGAAAAATCTGTCTCAAGATTCAGCCCTGCCTAATAGATGAAAGGATGTAACGATTCACTCTTTGTTTTGGAGCTAGTATAGACACTTTATTCTCACAAGTCCTTTCAGTGACTTTTGTAATCAGTGTTTGCAAGGGAAATAATATAGGATATAATTTACAGAATTATTTTTTAGTTGTCACTCACAGAGTCAAATACAAAAGAGTGCAAAAAATCTGTGCATATACTAGAGACCCAAAGAATCAAGCTGAGGGTCTAGAACCCATGACAATGTCCTGTATGAGTCCAGCTGAAGACCTAGAGCCCATGACAGTGCCCCCAAGAGTCCAGCTGGAGGACTAGAACCCACAACAATGTCACATGCAAATCTGTTTTACAGATCTGCACTATGAAGGCCCAAAGATCAGTGATGGAAGCTAGAAAGTCTGCACCAGCAGGATGAAGGATCTGTACCAAAAAGCTGAGGAATCTGTACTGGATCCAGGAAGTGACACTCAAAGTAAGGACCAGTGCTCCCCTGAAAAGTTCCACAGTCTTCTTCAGCAGCATGGGGTTCTAAGCTCCTCCAATGAGCACAGCCGAGTTCATATCAGGAAAGTCAGCATGACAAGCTTCTCCAAAAGATTCAACAGCACATCATCTTCCTGTCTAGAGCCCAGAAGCTATGCTCAAAGTAAGAACCAGAGCTCCCCTAAAGTGAATGTAGGCATTCTCAGTGACAAAGAGATCCTGAGCCCCTCTGATGATGAAAACAGAGGAGTTCATATCAGCAAAGGCAATGCAACAAGTTCCTCCAGGAGAACCAACAGCACACAACCTCTTCCTCTCCAGTTCTCTTTTTTGTATTGTTGACAGCAACAATATAAAAACAATATAAAAAGGAGCTTGTTGGGCCTTCCACACCCAGAACCATGCTGATTCAGTTCAGCTGGGTGTTGCACATTGACCACCAGTTGTCAATCCACCACTGTGATAATCATTAGTAGTAGGTATACATAATAAGGAAGTTTACAAATGCTCTTTTCTTAGCTATTATCACCTCTTCCCTTTCCTCTCAAAAAATTTTTGGAAGAATAATGGAAATAGCTATGAACAGCCAACAAAGTATTGATTGTGTGTTTCAACACAACTTATTTACATAAACACATGGTAGAGTTGTATTTGGCCTGAAATCCATAATTTGCTGACTCCTGGTTTACAGTATTGAGTCTGAAGCAAGACTGCTGGGTTCAGATCCAAACTCTGCCCTTAACTAGCTGTGTGATCACAGCTGAGTACCAAGCATCTCTGTGCTTTAGATTTATTACTTCTGTAATGGGAATAATAGCAATATTACCTCTAATGAGAATAAGCTCTATTCAAAATTGTTGGGAAGTTAAATAAACAGTGATTGGAGCAAAGAATAGTACAAAGTTAAGATCTCATTAACTCTTACTAGTTATCAGCTTGAAATTTTTGAAAGATTTTCACATTAGTTATTTAATTGCATCTTCATTGATCCAATAAGTCAAGTTCAAAAAAAATGATAATTAACCCTATGAGTTGTCCACATTGATTAATGCATTTTTCATTTCATTTTTGTCAACGGATGTAAATTTTTCCAGATATCATGTAATAAAATACTTTAAAGGCAAAGAAAATTATTAAATAATAGGAAATTATAAAAATGTTTGATGCCTGGGAAGAAAATGAATACAAATCTTTTTTCTAGCTCCTAAATGTAAAACTCTTGGGATAGTACTTTTGGAAGAAAAAATCATTACCACGTCTAGATTTTCAGTGCTCTTACACTGTCTTTTATTTTCTTTGTTGCCATCTTCTTTAACTTCCCTAAGAAGCAAGACTGACACTGAGAGTCTGAGAGGAGATGTAGAATCATTTTCCTCCTCCTATTATGAGCCACCTAACGAACAGTTGATGTTTTTGTGGGAACACATTCCGTGTCAAAATTTTCCAAATATTGCCCATGAAATGGGATGACAACATATACCTTCTAAAGTAATAAGCATCTGAAGACTCATTATACTTCCAAACTGGGACCAGAATCCCAGGAACCGCACACTGCTGCTGCTATTTAATCCAGCTGAAGTTTCCTTTAATAGCAGCTGGTTCTCCCCACCCACAGATGTCTAATTACAAGCTCCATGTAGATTATTTTTCTCTTATTTTAAGTACTTTAGAATTCTCAGCCCAACATGAAATCAATAATAACACTTTCATTTCTTGCAAATACTGAATAATTGTGCCTGCTTCAATTTCTTAAACCTAAGGAAACCAGAAGAGGCGAGGCAAACTATAATTTTGTAATAGTGGACTTGGGGCTGATCATAGTAAGAGAGAGAATGGACTCCAAAATGAGAACACTATAATGTCTTGCTCCCCATCTTTGTCTAATCAAGTAGTCACAAGTGACACTGAGGGTTAATTATCACATAATCAGAAAACTTGATTTTTAAATAAAGACTGCTGTACTATAATGGCAACGAAAGAGTCTTTGTGGTTTTTGCTTTTGGAAACCTTCCCAAAAGATTTATTATCTAAACTCCAAAGTAAAATCCAGTAAGGTAGCAGAGAAGTCTTTGGTAAACGAAAAACAGACTGACAAGTTAGTAATAGAGGCCAGAGAGAAACCAGGATTCTTGACTCCAAATGCAAGCTTCTCTCCAGGAAAGCTAATTCCCCAGCAACACTGCTGCCACCAGCCTGTCCCTAAAGTGCACTGTTTAATTAAATCCAGATGGCTTGTGCATCTCCTCCAGCTCCATCTGGGATAATATAGACAATAAAGGAGAGTCAGTTTTTCTCCTTAGGTATTTTAAGAGACAGTGCTAAGTTTTGATTATCAAAGGAAATTTTTCCTTACTGCAAAAAATCACCTGAAATAATTAAGAGGTCTTAACTCATTAGCATCCCATAGTCACCTCAGTGGAATCATTTTTTAAAAGATGCACAAATTCAGACAACTAATATATTCTTTAATTCACCACTGAAAACACCTTACCTGATGATCTTCAAGAACCCGTCTATGCAAGAGTGATTTCAGCCAACTTGGGGCAAACTATAGATTTCAGGAGGTAAATGTATCGAGAATATCCAAGATAACTAGGATTTTCTGAGCATTAGAAGTGGAGTTTTTGTCTGATACGTTTTAGAGCTAATACACCTGAGTTCAGATGTCAGCTCTGCAACTTAGTAGCTGATTTATGGTAAGCAAATTGTTGAGTCTCTCTGAGCCTCAGTGCCTTAGATGACTATAACAGTATAACCTTCTTCATGGGGCTGTAACATGGTTTAATGAGATCAAATTGCTATTCTAATGCTATATATAAAGTTATTTAGTGCTTATGTATTTTAGATAACATTAACTTGTGCATCTTCCTAAATTGTATGGCACATAAAAAGTATCCACTTTTATAATAGTAATAAAACTACCCCTTAAATTACTAGATTAGAAATGATACCCAATGAAGACAGTATGACATCTCTGAAAATTCAGCATATGCTCTAAATCAGTGACCTGTGTTTTTGAGCTTGTTGGGCTCTCTTGTTCTATTTTACTTTGTTTGATTTGTTGATTTCTCTAAACTAAAGAGGATAGTTTTTTTCCCTGATGATCTTCCTTATTTTCTCTCTAGCACAGTGCTAATACAAAAAGACTCACTACATTTATTATAGAACAAATGACTCAACAATTGTAAAATCATACAACAGAGTGCTACCCTATTTAAAATGTAGATAATTTTCCCCTGTGTTATTAATTTAAAAATAATAAGGATACTATGAAGCATGTATGGTATGATTTCATTTTGAAGATTCATATAAATAGATTAATATATAAATAATGTTGTTTGCCTCTAGAACATAGGAATGAGCATAATTACATATTCTTTTCCAATAGTTTTATCTACATTTTCTAATTTTTCTCTGCAGTAGACACTTATGGCTTAAAATAAGGATAAGTGTATGTTTAATAACTGATGATAGTAAGGTTTTTGACTCATTAAAGTTATTGTCCATATAAAAAAACGAAGCTATTATGTCTATGACTAAAAATGAAGGAACATAACACTTACAGGGCTAGGGTTCTAAGTGGAGACAGTTTGCCTCCTGGCAATGTCTAGAGATTGATTTGGAGAGGAGGAGTTGTCACTTTCTTTGTAGTTGACAGAGAATAGAAAAGGTACAAAATATCCATATTGCACAGCATAGTCCAACAACAAAGAATCATGCATTCCAAACTATCAGTAGCATTCAGGCTAAACAACAGTGTGTTCAAGTAATTAGCACAGGCCTGCAGGCAGCGACTCAGTGACAAAAGGCACACTTCTGATGAATCTAGTTGCTCTGCAGTAAGAATAACTAAATGAGTACAAAAATAGCTTCCTTTCCCATCACTTCTAGAAACAATGTAAATATACTAACAGTACTCAGTTTTAGACACCAATCTGTTCATCAGACATTAAAAACTACTGTCTATTACGGTTTATCATTTTGCACTTACTCCCTACATCAACTCTAAAAATAGCTGTTACTTTACAGAAGAAATTAAGCTTCAGAGAAATTATGATTTGCTTAGAAATTATGATTTGTCTAAGAGTTACGTGATTTGGATTTGATTCAAGATTTCTCTGTCAAGCATGCAGACTGCTTCTCACTGAGAACTACTGAGTTCTTTGTTTTCCTAAGAGCTCAAACGTATTTGGTTCATAAGCTCTCCCTACTAGTCATGCTAAATTTTCTTTTGCTTCACTTTCAAACGCAGAGTATGGTTTTTGCCTTCATTGTATCACCACACAGCTAATGATTTCTTCCTAAATGAATTTCTAAAAAATAAAAATATAGTTTTTATTAAACTGGGACAGTCTATATGCTACTATGAAGAATAATAAATATCATAGTCAAATAGAACCCTTGAAATACCTGAGTATGTAAACATTCTGGAATTACTGCTTCTAGGTTGGAGATGAAGGTTAGTGGTGAATGATGTATTTAGTGTGCACAAGGAGAGTTCAATCCTCAGGACAGAAAAGAAAAAAGAGAAGTTTCCTGTATTCTTATTTTCTTAACATGAGAGTCATTTTTTCTGTCTCTACATTTCATAGCAGCTAGTCAAGATCACCTTTCCTTGCTACTTTGAATGCTATTCACTTTTTTATACATACAACATGTCTGAACAGAGTTCTGTGCCCAGCTTTGTAATTAGACATAGTGATGAAAATAACTTTTACTTGAGTCCAATTTTTCAGCACAAAAATAACTTTGAGCTCTCTGATATAATAAATTATGGAAAACTTTAGGTGAAACTAGGTCTAAAATTGGAGTCTGACTTGAGCCAGATGCTTCTAGGTGGTGTCAGAGCTTTTTTCTACATTGTATTTTTTCATTGTAGGTTCAGCTGCCCTGCCTTAATTAATCTCATTGGCTCTGCAAATTGAGAAACTTCTGGTTGATGGCTAGTGTATATTCTTGTACACTAATTTACATCCAATAATAACTCTAGGTTCCAAATAGCTTAAATATAAAGTTGATATAAATATTATTATATTAATATTTATTCTGGGAATTGAGTCCCAAAACTTTAAAAAAATTCTAGTATTTGCAATTCTACTTCCTTAGTTTCCATGTCCAGATATGTAAAAGAATAATCTACAGTGAAATTTAGAATTTGAAACCTAGGTTTTTCAAAAACCCCATATTTTTTAAAATCAACCAGGAGCAAGATTCTCAGTTTTTCAGTTTACAGGAGGCATTAAGTGGTACTGGACTATCTAAACTCCTACTATAAAATTCTTTAACTTGATCTAAAGATAACAAAAATTATCATGGTTCATATTTTATAACTTTATAAATTTTATGATTTATAAATTGGAATTTATAAATAAATTCAGCATGACAAACTGAAATTCCTTTAAGGCTAATCAGGTAAGCTGTTCTAGTGAAGCTAGGCCAGAACTCTGGTAAGAGAAACAAGGCACACCTAAGAGTTTGCACGCTGGTGTATCTGATGACACTTAGAAATATACAAGTTAGCCCTTTTTCCCCCCTCATTCAAATTCAAAGGTATGAAATCTGAATGAGTACTGAAGCTCTCAGTGGCTGAAGAGCATTCCATAAAAGTCCCTGGGAAGAGAGAAGTGACCCAACAAGTAAAGTTGCTTTTATTCCCTACACCCCCCTCCGTGCACCAGAGACACCAGGGCTCCCAGGCCAGCCTTCATTAGGAGAGTGTGAAAGAACTGGAACATTTCCTTGCTGAAACACAAAGGCCCTTTGCCTCTTTTGTTGGCTCAGAAGCTTCAATCAGCTTCAGAGTTTCAAAGGCTCAAACAGAGGAGCTCCAACCAGGCTAGGCTTGAGCAGTGCCCAGGATACTGAGTAGGAAAGAGAGTGTCTCTGCCCGCTAAGTAACCCCTACCTGGTGAGATTCCTCTGTGAAGGTCAGAACATAGTGTTTTATGATTTGAGCCATAACAAGCACGGTAGTGAACAGGGTGATAAAATAGCACTTTACTTTTCACTTTGAAACAACTATTTTATTACTTGGCAACCTTGAAAGCATATAAACAACTGTCCTTAAAGACTTACCAAAACCTATTCTTGAGCCTCACACATTCAGGGCAGGCAACTGCCTTTGAAAGTTAAAAAAGAGCCAGGCCATCCTAGCTGGTAGTTAGAATAACTGATGGACAGATATATAAAAGCCAAGTTTAGTGAAAGGAAAAGAGAAATGAACCATTAGAAAGGGGCATAGTAACTCAGAAGAAAAGTCATAGAGAAAGGGATGGGGAAAGCAAGCTGCATTGTTTGTTACCCTCAGCTCTCAGCCAAGTCGGTGGGAAGATGGGAGATGCTCGGCATACAGAGAACCTACTTGTCGTCAATTTTTGTTATATTCCAGTATCTCTGAGAGACCAGATAAAATATTTTTCCCTTTGATGTTAAGCAGGGGCGATCGTTTTTAAAGGGCAATTACAAAGAGGTGCTTCTGTCTAGGTATAATTCACTAAAATTTCCTGAAATTTTCCCTTTATCGTATCTCAACTCATATAAAGGAAGATTCTAACGCATCTGTCAACTTTGTGAATCAGTGCTACAAATATCTACTGTTTGCTTTGTCTACTGTGGTCAAGCCATTGCACAAGACTTTAGTGATACAAAGATTAATGAAATGTTAACCTTTTATTCTAGTAGATTCTAGTCTATTTAGAGGGTGAGACAAAAATATTCTGCCAGTAATGATAAGGTGGAAAAAATAGAAACAGCTCAAAGTTTACATTCAGAAAGAACTGAATTACATCCAGAAACAATCTGCTACCTTGCATTAGTCAGATATCTCTTGCTATAACAAATACCTAATAATTAAGCTATGCTTAGTAGCTTTCTCTACTAGGCTTTCTCTAGACACTTCTCCAAACTTTCCAAATTCCACTACAAATATTTCCGAAGGCTTCTGAACCACATCAGCAGCTACAATCATACAACCAACACTAATTTGTGGTCCCAGTTTTCTGTGTGTCAGCTTTACACTGCCATGACAAAATATCTGAGACAAACAAAAGAAAAACAGATGCATTTTATTCCTCCTTGTTTCAGAGGCTTCAATCCATAGTTGGCTAACTCTAAAATTCGTAGAAAGTACATAATAAATGAAGCATCTCAACTCATGGTGGCCTGGGAGGGGAACAACAATAACAAAAAAAAGACAGCAAGGAGGAGGAAGGGACCAGGGACCAGGGCACCTCTAAAGGACACATCATCCATAACCCACTTCCTTCAACTAGATCGCATCTCCTTAAGTTTCCACCCCTCTCAATAACACCATAAGCAGGGGATTAAATCTTCAGTACATGAATTTGGTGAAGACATTTAAGACCAAAACGAGAACACACCTGTTAGTTACACACTAACTAACAAAGCCCCAGTTTTATTATCACCTGTAAACTGTAGATAGCTTTATATATAATTTAGGGCCATTTTATGCACCCTTCTTTAAGGATAGTAGGAATCCAGCTATGCTGGACATAAGCTATGCTGCATATTTTGTTTGTCTTTCTAGATCCAGATGTAGACATACTACTTCTATTCTATCTCATAGAAAGCTGATATTTATGGATTACTTATAGTATATTTAATATATTAATAATATAGGTATATTATTAATATAGTATATTTAATATATTAATATAGATAACAAGATGTTATGTGCTATAAAAATAATAGATGAAAAAATAAAATCATGGGAATGTCAGAGAGGTTTCAAGTAGAAGGTAACATCTGAATTACAGCCTAGTTAGCAATGTTTAAAAAAAAAACAGGAAATGAAGATTTCAGAGGGAGGAATACCATATGCAAAAATCTCATGAGAATTATAAGATTATGTGGGAAATTCAAGTGTCTCAATTTAGCTGAAGCATGGGATCAGAGAATAGAGGAAGATAAATGAAGTTAAAGAGATGGACTGAGCCAAAGTTACCAACATACTTTTAAGGAATTTTAACCCAGATTATAATATAATTCCACTGCATTTTAGGAAGCAATATGGAGAAGACATTAAAAGGGCAAAATTAGCAATAGAAATATCAAAAAATCCAGGTGAAAAAATGAGTTAGCCAAAAAATGGTATTGTTCATAGAAATGGAGAAAATGATATGAATATATCAACTATTAAGGAAATAAGCTATATTAGATTTAGTGAGACAATGTAAGAAAAAGGTAGAAGTAAAAAATATAGCCCTCAAATAGTTTCATTCTTTTGTATAGACTTCACATCTTGCATCTAACAGATTTGTTCATCCTTAAGGGAACTTTGGAAGATAGAGGCTTTTCACTTGGATAACTGAGTTATACATGATCAATTGCTCTTCCGAAAGAAAAATTAAATTTTAAACATTTAGGATGCCTATGATCATTAATCTTGATTGTTTACTGGATTAAGGAGTGTCTAGCAGGACCAGGGATTTACCTCAGTGGCATAAGCGCCTGCTTTGCCTGCCTTGCAAGCATGCAGTTGTGAGTTAGATCTCTGGTACCAAATGTCTAGCAGATTGGCGAAGTATAGGTCTGGGAGTATCTGTAGGGCGTTTCCAGAGATGCTTGGCACATAAGCCAGCAAACTGAGGTGGGGCGGTATCCATCCTGCCTATGGATGGCATCATCTAACAGGCCTGCACCCAAATGGATTGAAAAGAGAAAGTCACCAGTACTTTGAGAAGTTCCATTCTGCTTGAGTAGGTGTATTTTTTGCTACTGACAACCACTGTGGACATCAAACTACAGATTTTTCAGCTTTTCAATATGGACTCACACCAGCAACTGTGCAGAGAGCTTGCAGGTCTTCAGTCTCAGACTGGTGCTACAGCTTGATCTCTCTTGTTCTGCAATTTCCACCTTTTTGGTCTGAACAGCTACTGGATGCTCTAGCTCTCCAATGTGCAAATGGCCTTTATGGATGCTCCCACCTCTGAACCTATGAGCCTAATAAACCTCCTTGTATAACACACACACATGCACACACACACACACACACACACACACACACACATTCCTATTGATTTTATTTCTCTAGAGACTCAAACGATACAGAAATGGAGCAACCTAATACAAATTCATGACAGTCAACTGTGCAAGTCTTCTGTATGGTTGATTGATTGTGTCAGCTTGAGAAATTTAGTTAAGAGAAACTTAACTAAATCAGCTCAGCAGTTCTACACCCTATTGCAGCTCATTGCCTGTATGGTATAAAGGAAAATGGAAGGATGAATTTGCTTGTTTCTTTGGAGGAGTTTCAGCCTTTGCCTTCAGCTTGAGTGTCATCTCCTGGCTTCCCTTTGGTTTCTGCTTTAGATTCTTTAGCCTTTCCTCACAGGCCCATCAGCCTCCTGTCATGGACCTGCCTGGAATATTGAAATGAACTCCAGACCTTGGACTGAATCCTTTGGTGTCCGATGGATAAACCCCCTTTGCATGCTTCCTCACCCATCTCTGACCATCATGAGCCAATCTTGTAATCTCTTATAAATTTGTATATCTTGTGTTATATCTGTTTCTGTAATAAAACACTGACTTTCCAACTCCGAATACAGTGACAGTAGATTGGTAGCTTGAAATTTGTCATTGTGAGAGAATTCACAGCATGAAAATCATGAAATACTACCAATCTGAGTCTTTCTTCCTTCCTATTGAAGAAAATGTTGTTAAACATTTACTAGGAACTAGTTAAGGTATTCTTAAAATGGAAGGGTCTTTCTGGTAGTAATGGCAGAATTGAACTGTAATTTAAACAAAACAAAAACCACTGAATCAAGAAGTGATAGACAAACTAGAACCGAAAGGTAAATTCAAGATCCTAAATGAAAGGCAAATTAGAATGGTCAGTGAGCCATCTTTTGAGAAGTGGGGTGAAGATAGTAAAGAGCTTTGGCATTAGGAGGAGAATTTGAAACATCAAAGTGGCAGGTAATTGAGATAGCTAATCAGTAATAGAAAAATCAAGAGAGTCTGAAACCAGGAGTACCACAGAAATTAATTTAAACGTTAAGATGGGTTGAACTTGTATCAGTGCAGAGCCCGAACCAGGAAGCTTTAAGACAGTGGCTTGAACTCTTGCTATTCTTTATAAAGAGGCCAATCAGAGTTCAGAGAAACATCTCTGTTGCAGGATAGATATGAGACGGAGTTGTATACATAGGCAACTACAGCTCAGGTCTAGTTTTTGAGCTTATATTCCTATAAATAAAAAAGTTTTAGGATCAGTCATCTTTGAGATAGAAGTCCAAAACTAGACAAAAGACAACTCTATAGAAGACAAGTTACATTATTTATGGGTCCCAGCAACAAATAAAATGGTAAGACCCTGTGTCAGTTGATTTTCTGCTGCTATAACATAGTACCCAAAGAGGTATAAATTATGAACACCAGAAGTTTACTTCACTCACACTTTGGGAGATTGCAAAGCCCAAGAGCGTGGCATCACCATCTAGCCAAGGCCTCTGGATTTTAACATAATGGAAGGCCAAGCAAGAACACATGAGGAAGAGAGAGAAAGTTTTTTAATCAACTCCTGTGGTGAGCCCTCATGGCCTAATCACCTCTTGAAAATCTCCTCTCCCTAAAAACATCACAGTGGTAATTAGATCTTTACATGGGTTTTAAAGGGACATTCTAACCACATCAGACCCCTTATTTCAAGTGTTAATTGCAAGATGGTAACAGCAGAATTCTAAACCAAGCATATGCCCATGGAATTGGCCCTGACAATGGATCACATCAATAATGACAAAGCTTGGCCTAACATATTAGCTTCTTCAATTTAGCTTCTTTCTTACAATTTTCACTTCCAAGGCATGAATATATTGGCTCTTCAGCTGATGACCATACATTTGGTAAGTGCAGACTTTCTGGAATGAGGAAATTTAACACTTGAATGTGAACTATCATAGCAAGCAAACTATCATAGCAAAAGGCAAACCTGTGAGAATAAGCAGGATCATTTCTAGGCATAGTTGAGTGGGCTAAATATTATAATAAATAATTCAAAATTTCAATGAATATAGAAGCAGTAGAAAGATCTTTCTTGCTCATATCACAGTCTTGTACAGACGAGTAGGACTTTTGTTCCATGTAGTCACTTGGATACCACAGGCCATACAGTCTTGCTGATTCACTTTCTCCTAGGTACTAATAGTCAACCCCACCTAAGAATAAGCAGCAATAATGTTGTATGGAAGGTCTTCATAAGCCACAAAGGGACTTGGTACCAATCTTCTTTACTCACATTTTTTTTTTTTGCCTGCAATGAGTAAATATGATCACACCTATTCACAAAGGAAACCAGAGTCTGTAGTGCTATGCCGATGAAGAAAAGAACACAGATACTGATGAGCACTAACAGTTTGAAATATATGAAGACTATTGGCAGCTCATATCTCCATAATCGGAAGTTCAGCTCTGAATTCTGTTATTGAGAAGTCCTACTCTTCCTCCTCTCCTTTTTATTTCCATCCTTCTTTCCTATTTTAAATAGATTTTTGTCAGGAGTCTATAACATGCAGCCCTATTTTAAACACACATGATTATAATTAATGTAATACATAGAACTGAACCCAGGGCATTGTGATTTGTATACAGATACCTCAGCCCCAAACCTTGTGTGCTCATAGGTGGGGCTTTTGAAAGGTGATCGGATTATGGGACTTATGGATGACATGCTGTTAGGAGGTAGCATCTGATCAGAGAGCTGAGTCACTGGGGTTTGTCCTGGAAGGATTTATCTTCCAGCTCTTCTTTTCTCTCTTTCCCTCTCTGCTTGCTGCCAACATGCTGTGAGCAATGTTCCTGTGCTATGCCTTTCTGCCATGTCACTCTGCCTTGGAGCCAGTAGACTCTGGACTGACCACAAATCGTGAGCCAAAATACATCTTTCTTACTTTAAGTTTCAAGTGTCAGGTACTTTATCCTGGAGATGAGAAAACTAACTCAGACACAGGGAAGAAAAAATCACAAGTAGAACAAAGTAAGAGAAAACATATCTGTTACTCATTTTAGGAAGTACAGCCTCTGGACTGGCAAGGTCATGGTTTCTTATTAATTATTATTATTGCTTTGATTCATTAAAGCAATGCTGGACTCTCAGTGCCTATTTTTTGGAAAAATTGATCTCCAACGTTCAGTCTAGTGCCACCATTTTAAGCTTTTATATACCTAAAACTAAGCAAAGCTAGGAAACTAGATAAAAGCCTGGATAGGAAGTTAGCAGTAGAAAATTCAAATTTAGTAGTAAGAATTTGTAGAATGAAAGCCTACTGGGGCAATAACTTGGGGGGTACCCTTTTGATTTAAATAAATATTTTTGTATTACAGTTAAGCAGTTGAATGGATTTTAGTGCCTGGAATATAGTATCTGGACTCAATTAGAATTCTTCAAACTTTGAAGTACATAGAAATCAAACCAGGGTTATTTTTAAAAATACATATTTTCTGACCCTATATTTCTATTATATTAAATGGATAAACCAGAAAAATACACACACGTGCACACACACACACACACACACACACACACACACATATATCTTTTGAAGTAGTTTCATCTAAATTTGAAATCACTATGTAGCCCAGGATCTCCTCTAATCCACAGGGATCTTCCTGCCTCAGTTTCTTGAGGGCTGAGATTACAGGCATGTGCCAATATACTCGGCTAGAATGCTGTTTTTAACAAGCACTTCTAGGCAAGTTTGACTCAGTAATCTTGAGACTGAGATTACACATCGGAAACAAACACAAACTATGATGAGAAAACTCAACGGATTCACACTTGTTTCTTCCTTGAAAGGCAGACTTGAGGTGCTCATCATGCCTCCATCTCCATTTCTACTGTTGTTGTTGAAGGATGAGGATTAAACTCTGGGCCTTCTGAGCTATATCCTACCCCTTTGTTTGTTTGCTTGTTCTGAGATGTGGTTTTGCTAAATTGCCCAGGATGGATTCAGACTTGCTATTTTCTTGCCTCACCTACCAAAGTGCTAGAATTACCAGTGGATGCCAGCATGTCAGCTTGGTTTCTGTTCTTGGACATTTCAGTGACATAGTTTACCTTTGCATTCCCAATCCCATCCCCTTTGCTGCCTGCATTTGCAAAGCAGTTGAAAAAGACAGGAGATTGTAATAAGACTTTCTAGCTAATCTTGGTCTTAGAAAAGATCTGGATAAAAATTAGAAGAGGCCAGTCAATTCAAGGGACAGTGTTTTCTTTCTCAAAACCTGGCTGTTTCACACAATGGATGACATGTCTGAATTCCAGGTTCTTTATTCCCCAATAAATTTGGAAAGATTCATGTCACAGAGCTGTATTTTTTAACGTTGGAACATTTGCCAAAGTGCTGTCCTAGTTAGGTTGATTTTTATTAAGAACCTCTCCAAAGGCTGAAAATTTGGGTCCATTCTGAAAGATCTCAGACGTGGGCTGCCCAGAGTTTAGATGTTCCTGAGAAAATCCTGCAGTGAACACCAAAATCCTGCAGCAGTATGAAATTGGTCTTCCTCCTTCCGCATATCTCAGACTACATTCTAAAGAGTTTTTGTTTTGTTTACAGTGGATATGTTTATTCTAATCCAGCTTTGTCTGGGAACAATTTTTAGAAGTGCAGACCAGAATATTCCTAAGGAGCCAGCAGGTTCATCATAAAATAAAGAACAGCATCCAGCCACTCAGATCCTACTCAGCAATTCTATTGTGCCACATCCTATTTATGACATTCCTTCTTGTTCAATTTTATATGAAGCAGACCTTACAGAAGAACTCTCAGGGAATAACTTCCATACACTATTGTGTAAGAAAAAGATGCTTTATAAGGAGTAGATGCTAGAAGTATAACAAATGCAAAAGGGTTTCACCCTTTTGATAAAATGTTTAGGCGAAACTTTAGCTTTAATCAGAGATTCCAAAATTTCCATTTGATTGTGGCAGACTCCACAGTAAATTGGGGCCTTAGATGACTAACAGGGAAGATGTCATCAAGTTATAGAATTTCTGGGTTTGGAAAAATGAGCATCCGGCTATAATTCAATCATGAGAAAAAGAAATTACCTAGAAAGAGTATCTTACATGAAGAAAAAACCTTGGCATGTTATTTTATTTCTTTACATAAAAATCTATTGTATCCTTCTCATGACTCACACTGGTCTACAAGGGATTTCTGCCATACAGGATTCATATCTATGAACTGAGAACTTTTTTAGTGGCGGATTGAGCCCTCTTCATGCTTCATATTATCCTATTCACAAGGGCACACATAGGGACGATCTGGAATCTGGGAAAAGACCCTGCATGAAAATTTCTATGATGCTCATTCACAGGTCTGGGAAAAATACTAATGTTATGGCTTGAATCTTAAATGCTTTAAATGTGGTGAATCCTTGGTCTCCAATGTTCACAGGTGGCACTTTTGGAAGATGACAAATGATAAGGGCTCTAAAATCATCAATGGATTTATTTTTGGTGACCACATAAGTTGATGGCATTATTGGAAGATGACAGGAACTTGGAGGCAGATGTAGTTGAAGGGAGTGGGTTATAGGGCCATATTCTAAAGGAATACACCGTGTTCCCGGCCCCTTACTATCTGACTTTCTCTCTCCATTTGGCCACAGTAAAGGTGTGCAGCTTTGTTCTGCTGTATCTTTCTGTTGTGATATTTCTGCCTTATTCTTAAAGAGTGGAACCAGCCTACAACGGACTGAAATCTCTGAAATCATATGCCAAAATAAGTTTTTAATGTCTAAATCTCAGGGATTTTTTCACAATGATGAAAAGCTAACTAACACCATTACATAGACTTTTACAATTCAGAAAGTAGATGATCCAGGTCCAGCTCCACATTCCTAGCTATGGTGGCAACCAGTGCGCAGTCATGGTAGAAGCATCCTTATAAGCCTTTTGGATTCCTTAGTGAATGATAGGGCCCTACATTTCACTGGCTGTTGAAAGGGTTCAGATGTTGAATAAGAAGACAAATATCTTCCAAGTAACTAAAATCAGTAGAGCAAAGAGGAAATAGACAAAGTAATGGAGGATGGGATACGCTGATCTTTATTAGGCTTCAGTCTCAATTGTGTATAAGGAGAGTTCCAATTTTCTTAGATGGCCTATCCCTTCCATTGATATTATTAAGTGTGTATACTATGTACCAAGTACTGTACAAAGCACAGTACTCATAGCATATTGTGAATGTCATAATTTAATATGTTAATTGCTATTATTTGTTGTCATTGGAGTCCATAGGAGGGGCAGTTGAAAGAGACTTGAAATATTAGGAAATATTTCAGGAAGAAATAACTAAGCAAAATTGTTTCTGTTTTTCTATGTTTCTGTTTCTTCTATGTTTGTGTTTTTAAGAAGGGAAAAATAATATTTCATAAATTTGGAGTGAAGGTTAAACAAGAAGATGTATGTAAAGTTTTTAGCATAGTTGCTGGATATAGTAAGCTCTGCAAAGACATAGTTGATATTATTATTTTATTATTATTGCTCATGACCTATTTTGTTGCATGTTATTGCTACAGTTATTATATCTTGCACCACTATTTAGATGTTGAAAGATGAGGATGAAAGCTAAGGAAAGGACAGAAATTATGCCAGAGGAATATCATGTGTGAGAGGTTACAGGAAAGAGCTTGAGGTAACTGGACATTTACTATATGTAGATTATATAGAATTAGGGGAGAGACGTGAAATGGAGACATAAACAAGATTCTGAACATCAAGGTTTTATAGGCCAAGTCTGAAGCATTTAAAGTTAATCAAGAGAACCAATGAATGATATTCAGTATGGTAACCAGATGACACAAATATCTCACCCACACACAATTACACACTCATGCCATACTCCTATCAATAATTTATAATAAAGACCTGTAGTTAGGTCTTAGAAATGATATAAGCAACCCTTGAATTTTAGTATTGAAGAAGTTGATTCCAAGTATACTAAATTCTTACCCAGGAAAACAGAAAGAAAAATAGATTTAACCAGGAAAATAGAAGTAGTTACTGTACCTTTTAATTCCAACTAGCATGCATTTTATATCACACAATACTGTGTTTCCTAACACTTTTACATTATTAATACTCTACTGTTGGCCAAGCTGGAAAACTCTCAAGTTAAGAGATCCTGTCTCAAGGTCCAACTAAGGTCCCCTCTAAAAGTCTGTGGGAATTTGTAAAAATATCACACTTCTGGATTGGCCCCCAAAAGCAGAAGGCTATTACACAAAGGATATTACAATGGTGTATTACAATGATGGCTTTATCTTAGAGTTGATTCTGAATCGCTTGACTGTGGGTAAACTTTTTGTTAACCCATGGGAGAAATTCTTTCTTGTCCTAAATGTCTTCCTAAATCACTGGACCTCCGGATTATAAATTTGATGCATACTGCACTGCCAGCCTGCTTTTCTCTTGCAAATTGTTCAAATACCATTATTATCATCCTGATTTTTAAATGTTTCTGAGGCAAGAGGATTGCAGCTGCAAATTCAAGTCCAGACTGGGCTACAAAGTGAGTTCAAGGCCAGCCTGAACTGTATAGTGAGGCTCTGTCTCAAACACATACACACACACACACACACATGCACGCACGCACAATTAAAAATTTTAAAAATCTCTTTTTAAAGTCTCTTTATCAAGTGTATTTATTGAACTATACTTTAATATTACATTTTAAAAATTATGAGAAATGTCCATAAGAAGGCATCCTTTGTTGGCTACTATTCATGGTATTGCCCATTATTTGGCTTCATCACATTTATCCTTATGATTGATTGACTTCTCCAAAAACGCAACATTGGAAAGTTCATCTTTTGTTAATATGAGGTATTTTCCTTTATGGAAGTTATACCTTATTTTGTTTATTTCTCCTTCTTGACCTCCCTTTCTTCTTCGTTTGGCTGTCAGGAGCTTGGAGTTAAGCCTGTCCAGCAATCTTTGCTTTGATTTCCTACTTCTCTATCCATTTCCCACTAAGTTCCAAAATGACCTGAGTCTGAAGGAAGATTCATTTTGGAGAGACTGTCTTGTTAAGGCTGAGCATCAACTGAGACCACAGAAGTGACAATTGATTTAAGGGAGGGCATCCAAACTCATGGGGGAAGCTTTTATCCTCTCAGTGAAGTCCTTGGAGCCTCGGGACCTTCCTCTAGGTGATGTCAGATCTCCTTTTCTTATTGATTTTAAGCTCTATGTAGAAATACATTCATTTTTTATTATAAGATACTTGAAACTTCTTTTGGAAGAAGAAAAACTATAAATTATAAACAGTCATGAATTATAAATATTTGGGTTTAAATTTTCAGCAATCATAAATTATCTCTCTGAGATACGCATTAAAGTCATCACCAAAACAAAATGGCTATGAAGGAACACCAATAAGCAGAAAGCTGCCCTAGCTCCTATCCTGTAAACACATCTTTTGTACCTTGAATGGCACTTCAACCCAGTGACTTAGTGAAAGCCTGAATAGAGTCCAGAGTCATGCATTTTAGCTTTTTTTCCTCTCTAGAGGGAGCAAAAACCTGTAACTCTGGTTTTCAGCATGGTGCGTAGGTCTGTAATCTTAGCACTCCGGCAGGCTGAGGCAAGACTATAGGAAATTTAAGTTTTGTCAGGGAACCTTAGTGAATTAATGAGACCCTATTTCAAAACAAAAAATATCAAAAAGGGCAAACGAGTGGGAGAGCACTAGATATGTTGCTTAGTAGAAGGCTCTGAATTCAAATGAACAAAAACACCCTGTAGCTTTAATTCCTGCTCAGTTTAAAGGACTGCTCCTGAGATGAGGAGCACTTGTATGAAAGCAATAGCTGGAATAATTTTTAGCCTAGGTGATCTCTTGGGATGTTTTTGTTTGATGAGCAACCATCCTATATTGAATCCTGCTGTGAGACTGAATGGCTGTGTGAAATCAAAAGGACAATCCAAAGTGAGGATAGCTTACCCACATTTGGGTGACCTTGTGTCACTGTTCTTCAGCAGTGTTTCAATTCACTGACACTGAGCTGGAAGACTTAGAATTTGTAGTGATGGAGAAATGAGAAAACTATGGTTTGAGAGGGAAAAGGAAGATTATTGCAGATGAAAAAGGCTTGACAAGAGAACAGTCTGAACTGAAATTATCTTAGTTGTGAGGATGGATGCAGACGAGTGAACATTGTATAACTCCGGGACCTGGCATGCAAAAATCTGGAGAATATATGAAAAATAGAATTTGAAGTTATATAGAAAAGACTGCATATGTAAGTTGAGACCAGACTATTAAAGACAATGTAGTAGTGTTTCTAGAAAGACCTATAGATATAGAAAGTACGAATTAAAGACTGTAAAGTTCACAGTAAGAAAAGAAACCAAAAAGCAATGATAGAAATCAAACAAGAGATGAGGTGAGAAGATGAAGAGATCTTGGACTTGAGTGATGGTAGTGAAAATAGATACATTCAAGTGGAAAAAATAACCAGTATTTAGTTGGCACCAATTTTCTGACTGATCCTTCACATCTGATCATGTCAGTGTTGAAAAGCAGTGCATTGCTTAGGGATCTCTAGAAGAGCAGAAGTGATAGGAAAATATATGAATAATTATGCAAGGAATTTTTCTAAGTAGGCTCACAGGATCAGAGGCAGGAGAGTCTACAGTGGCCAATTGGATCCAGCACCTACTTAGATCCGGAAAGACAGCAGCTGCAGGAAATAAGGGTGAAGAATGTGTCACTGGTCCAAGGTTGAAAGCCTAGAATCTCACTGGAGAGTCACCAGGGCAATTTTGTATTGAAAGACTGAAGAAATTGGAGACCAATGTCCAAATGATGACAACAAAGGCCATATTTATTCATGAAGACTTGAACTCCTCATAATGGGTACATTTCTGTCTTTCATTTTTAGTTCATCCAGGGAACAAGCTTATTGCTTGTTGCCATCTACATCTGGAGTGTTTTTTTTTTTTTTCTCAGTCTTTTGCTGACCTACATATCTGTCATCCACAGGCACACTGGGTGCTGTGCTATGCTTCACTAATCTTATAGATATTTCTTCATTAAATCAAGTTGACATATGATTAATGGTCACGAGTAGTAAGATTATCTCAAGTCTACTGAAATCAGAAGAATGAATACTTACAGAAATTCACTTAGCTAGTATGAATAGTCAAGACTTTAATGCAGTGCTCAACTTCAAACTATTTTCTTCACTTTTCAACTTTAATTCTTTGGAGAATCAAAGAAAAACATGAGGTTTGATCTCAAAGCCAGTATCGTTTTAAAGGGAAACAATGATTTCTGGAGATGTTAGACTTTTAACATATAATGTAAGAAATAAAAAAAGGTGTCAAGTGGAGATCACATACTTATAGTATGGAAAGTCAGTGCAAGAAAAGAGCTATAATAATCCTCACTGTTGTTGATACTTACTTTGTCCTACATGCTCTTCTAAGCACTTTTCCTCATTATCACATTTAATATCTTATTTAGTAAATGCAATTATCATGCTTATTCAGCTGAGGTTTATTTGAAGAAGTGAAAGAATTCACCTGCGCCTGTTTACTATGGGATACTCTCAAAGCCCTGGCATGAGGCTTACCTCCCAGGTAGTTTATTTTGCGATGTGACCTCAAGGAACAGAAATGAAGGACTGAGAAGAGTGATGGAGGAAAGCAGGGAAAGCTGTTAACGGACTCGATTTGTAAGCTAACAAGGGCATCTGTTTCTCCCGGGACTTTCTTAGGAACTGAGGAGAAGCAGCCAAGGACCAAAGCAAAGGATGTTTATTATGTCCCCACCTCATTGGCCAAAGGTTTCCCCACAAGTGGTTAGCTCACCCACACTTAGATTGCATCAGTATGTGGAACCGGTTCCTGCACATGTCCCTGTGGTGATAACAGAAAAGAGTACAAATTATATAAGTGAGAGTAGGGTCAACTATCATCAGGATAGTTATCACAACAGTTTCTGGAGTAAGAATGCAGACCAGGAGGGTACAGAAGGGAGCATAAGAAGTGTAACAAGATCCACATGGAGAACTAAAATTTGAATCCAAGTAGTCTGACTCCAAGATATTACAGCAGTATGGATCCAGCTTAGTGCATCAAACTCACCTAGGGCTGGTTGAAACATCTCACATTCTAGAATTTCTGAGTCTGTAAGTCAGAGATGGGACATGCAAGTTTAGAGTTTCCTCAGTCCCAAGTGATGGTGTATCTACTGGTCCAGAGGCACATTTGGGAACCACTGTCTTGCTAAGGGTCCCCGAGACCAGCAAAAATTCCTTGTTGTGAAGGGAAACTGGCCCAAATCACTGACTTCATGGTTCTTGAGAAACAACTTAGAAGGTTCTAAAAAGAAAATGATGTTCCTATATAGAAAAATGCAAGGGTTAGATCATCAGCACTTGTGTAGCAAATGATAAATTTGGCTTAAGAGTCTCTAATTGATCAAGAAAATATGGTAAACTGTCACACTTTGAGCAGATACTCTAAAAATGTGAAAACTAGAGTCATGAAAACATAAGAGATTTAGAGCATGATGAAGTTTCACTTCAATAAAGAGCATATAAAAGTGAAACAGAGCAGCTGCTGTAGCTGAATCTTTTTATCTGATGTGCCCTGTGACAAGTTCACAAGTTTTTCCTGTCTTTAATGAATATGTGTTAAGTATAAGACTGAAAAAATTAAACAATATATTTCTACTTTCAAGGAATCTATAGTCTAGAGAGGATGAGAAACAAGAAAGTAATTCAATTAAAAATTACCTGATTAACTTTTAAAGATTAAACTCTGTAAAATCATTGTAAAATAGCAAGACTTTGCCTATACCCTAAATTTTTTAAAGTGTTGCAACATGTTTACTCTGTTAGAATCTAATGTCAACTTTCATTTAAACATCAATGTCTAATGTCAGCTTTTAGTCAAACTTTTTTACAAGCCAAAATAATTTTGCGACCTTAGTGACATGAGGCTATCATTGGTCATCAAGATGAACAAACTTGAGGCATATACTTTTTATTTTCCTGCTCAAAATTTTCCACGGTTCACCATTGTTTACTGAATTTATCACAAGCTGTTTAATGCATCATATGAGGCTCTCCATGGGCACCATGAAGCAAAGGGGAACTAAATTATGCATTAGGCCAGTGTTTCTCTACTTTAATATGCCCATGGAGATGATCTGGAAATCTTGATAAAATGAAATTGTGATTCATTAAGGTTGGGGTAGCGTTGTTTAGAGGAAGATCATAGCAAGATCGTAGCTGTTAAGGAATTAAGAAAGCACAGAATACTCCTAAGCATTAAACCCAGGCTAGGGGCAAAAAGCCAATGAAGGATTTCAATGAAAACAAAGGCAAGAGAAAAAGAAGCTTAGAGAGAGCCCCTAGTTACTTTCCTTCCAAATGCAATACTCTTTCATAAAAAATAGGGAAGGTTCTTTTTTTTTTTTAACTTGCTTTTTGTGGTTTACATTTTTCTCTACTGAGGTACTTTATACCAAGTTTCCTAGGATCTTGGATCTAATAGTCAGTGCCACTTAATCCTTTTTTCACTAACACTAGAGCAGTGTTCAAAGATGGACAATACGTGCCCTGATTCTCCCATATTTAAGGAAAGATCTCCATTTGTCTAGAGTAGAGGATAGGACTGTCTTCATCTTTAAGAATGTTATTCGTGATATTTACTTATAAAGTCCAGTTGAAAGTTATCTGTCATCTTTCATGCATGTTAAACTTGGCACAAGACTCAAGAATCTTAAAGATAGTTTACTAAACATTTATAAGGGTTGGATACATATTATCTGATTTTAATCATAGTACATAAACACTGAATAAGTGTTCAATTGAACAATGTCATAAAATAACACTACAATCTTCCTCATGGTTTTCATCTTAGCCAGTTCTTTTATAAATGTACATAATAGCTTATTCTTTGTTGCTATCTACCTTTTCTTCACAATTTTAAAAGTATGAGGTTCAAAAGTAATTACTAAGGATGCTTTGTCTATAACTGGAGGTGATTTTAAGTATTAATGATGCATTTGAAATGTTCTTATTTGGTGTTTGAAGAACAAGCTGTTCTAAAATTTTGAGTTCCTGGCACCATTGTTCCTTCTGGGATTTTGTCAGATCCTTAATTGAGTCATTTTCATTTTAATCAAATTGTTGCTTGAAGCAATGCTAACGCCATAACAAGTCTGAGTATGAACCTCATTGGTCTTTACATGGCCAATACTCCATTTTGAAATTCAGTCCACGAGTTTGTCTCTCTTCATTGACTTCTGTGAAAATAAAATGTTAAGTGTTGAATTGTTACTTATTACTTGCCTTTTTAAGAAGACTCCAAAGCTGATAAAATGGGAATGTTTTCTCTGTGAAATTTGGATGTAATATTTTACTCCTAGTTTGTTTCTGGAACCAGATCTGCAAAGAACATTTCCCTTCGTTAGTAGGATTATTTATACATGGTTGCTTTTGGCCTTGGCCTTTAATTCAGTAGTTCTGATCATGGCTGTGTTTAGAATAATCTTGGGAGATTTCTGAAAGTATAGATCTTCGGTCTCTCATAGCTCTATTAATGAATAGAGTGCAGTCCAAATATCCATATTTTAAAATTAGAACCATCCCATCACTATATACCAGATCACTGACTGAATCTTGCCCAGCCAGATTTGGAAACTACTGCTGTGAACAATGAAATGGTCCCAGCTGAGCAAAAAATGAAGGAAAACCAAGTCTTTATATTTTAGAAATCCAGAAATGTGCCCTGGAAAATACTCACATTAGAATCTCTTTTGAAACTCACTTACAGGGACAATCACTGGTTCCTACACTGGACTTAATACGCTTGAATTTTAATGTCTCAGAAATCTCTGCTCCTAGCAAGGACCCCAAATAGATTCCCTGTAACCTGGTTTGAGAAGCCTTTCTATATTACTGAGCAATCAACCCCTAAGTGATTATTCTTGTTCTCTAATCATATTTAATTTTATTCCTAATCTGTAGAATCCATTTGAATCATTGTAATAAATTGTTCTCAAAATTTTTAAATGAATCCCTCTTAGTGAAATCTGTGAATCTTCTCCCTGGAAAATTTCAAAGAGATAAATAAGCATATTTATTAAATATGTGCTCTTCAGTGAAATTCATATATGTTCTTCAGTGAAACAAATCATTGTCACTAACTAACTAAGAGATTGGGGAGAAAATGTTAAAGAGAGAGGAAATGGTACAGAAGAGTCACCTATCCACAAAGGAGATAAAATAGATAAAATTGTTGGATTGACAAGTGTCACTACATTCCTAGTTTTAAGAGTAAACACTCTTAGCACATTATGCTCTTACTGGCACCTCATGTATCAGTTGTATTAAATGAAGGCTGAACACTCTTGCCCTCTGGGTATTAATTAACCACTGTGTCAACAAATTGCTTTTCTCATCCTTGAAACAGCAGATACACAGTCATCAGGTTGATCCAATTCACCCAGTCAGGCATTGGCACTTTTGTCCCCTTCCAAAAATTTTTTGGGGGCTGGTTATCTCTCAGGGAAAATAAGGCCTTAAATTCACATTTTAGTAGCAAATAGCTATTCTGTTTGCATTCTAAAATTTTAATTGTATTACTAGAGAATAGCTGTTCAATTTGTGTCTTTTATTGGAAATGCTCTGTTTTCCAGCTTACTAGACATTCACTTTACTTCCAAGTAATTACCGCAGCTTAGATTTTAATGTCCTAATTAACTATACTTATTAACTTTATGGCAAGAGCTGCAGCATAACAGTCATTTCTTGCAAAAAAAATGCTTGACAATATAAATATTATACCCTTTTCACCTGCAGAGAGAAGAGAAAGGCAAAGCAGGCACATTCAATTAGGTTTGGTCCTACTGAACAGATTTCTTTTTAAGCCTAGGCACGTGGAACACTCCTCTGTGTCATGGTGAGACATCCTCACCAAGGCAGCTGTCTTGGCTGGAAAACTTCTCAATCAAAACATTCAAACCCCAGACACTTTTTAAAACTAGCAAAGTGTGCCAAGAGAAAACACAAAGATGCCTGTATTTCTCAAACAGTCTTTATTCAGTCAGGACTCTCTAATATCTCTATTTGGTGTGATCATTTAATTAGCCAACCAACAAGCACTTCTCTACATGCCCCCCTCCATGTGTGCACATTGCTTTGTATACTAGTTGAGATAGGCCAGGCTCTGCCATAGCCATAAATAACCCTTCATATCTCAGAAGCTAATACAGTAAATGTTTATTTTCCACTCATGAGGCATTCTACACAGCAATCATTCATCTTTTACTATTCAGACTGGGTTATGGGGAATACAAGGTGTCAGTCTCATGGGAAGAAAATCCCAGAGGCGAAAGTAAGACTGATTTTGTTAATATTACTTTTATCCATAACATAATGACCAGAATCCAGTGTATGACCCTAGCCATGAATGCCTGAAAACTTGGAGAATACATGAGTGAATCCAAGTGGTTTCTATCACACTGGTCTAGGTGATGAGAAGGAATTCAAGTAAGAGAAAGGCTAAGTCCTTGCTCCTGAGAATAATTTAACCAATTAGGGTGGTGGTGAAATGGAAGGCATTGGACATTCACCACATACTTCTCCCTATCAGATACCTTGCTAGAGGTATTATAACATTTCAGTTCATTTTCTATAACCCCAAGTTTATCATTTATCACCAATGATTGAACTAATATTGCCTGGGACCTGATATATTCATTGGCTTGGAAAGATATCTAAGAATCCATACCACCTCTCAAGGAAGAAAGAAGACAAGCAAAAATACCTACCCAATTCACTATAGGGTGACAAATACACTATGGGAGTGTTAGTTGCCTAGAGTGACTACAACAAAGTACCACAAATCTGTGTGCCTAAAAGCAACAAAAAGTTATTGTCTCACAGTTCTGTAGGTAGAAATCTGAAATCAAGGTGTCGGCAAAGCCAATTCCCTCTGAATAGACTTTCCTTGCCTCTTCCTGGTTTCTAGTGTTAGCCATCAATCCCTGTCTTGAGCGGCATGCATCATGCACATAGAATTCACTCTGTGTATCTCTGCCTCCACATGGTGACTTCCTCTTCTTATAAAGATGTCAGTCATACTGTGTTAGTGCCCACTCTAATGACCTCATATTAACTTGATGACATCTGTAAAGATCTTATTTCCAGAAGCTGGAAATTCAATACACCTTTTAAGCAGACATAATTTAGCACATAAAAGAGATAATATGGGTCGTTTGGAAAATTCAGAAGAATAAAATTTGAGTCAGAGAGAAATTTCCCAAAGAAGGAAATATCTAACATAAGTACCCCAAACTAGGAGTAGACAATCAAGTGAAATCATGGAAGAAAGGCATTCCAGGTAGAACAATCACATATGCAAAGGTCCAAAGCAATGGACACTTTGATGCACTACATAAGTAGCTCAGTCTGACTGGAGATGAAGTTCAAGGGAGTGTAATGCTTAGTTATATGTGTAAATTTGACTGAATTAAGGGAGGCACAGACAATATGGGAAATATTTCTAAGTATGTCTGGGAGGGTGTTTCTGGAAGATATCAGATTTGAATCAATAAGCTGAATAAAAAATCTATTCTCACCAAAATGTGTGGGGATCAACATGTAATCTCTTGAGGACCCTAGTAAAACAAACAGAAAAAAAAATGAAAGGGCAAATTCTCTCTTTTCTTGATCTAAGATACATATCTGCTCCTGGAATTCTATTTGTTTAGCTTACTGACTGGATCTTAGAGAAGCAATAACTTCTCTCCTCCAGCCACTTGCTTCTCCAGACTTTGCTCTAACTGTCAAACCTTAAACTTTGGATCCCACATTACAACATTGATTTTCCTAGTTCTAAGCTCCCAAGATTTGAACTAAATGATATCATCAGCTTTTCTAATTCTCCAGATTTTAGATGGCAGACTAAGGGATTTCTTGGGTTTCATAATTTCATGAGCCAGTTCCCACAATAAATCTCATCTATCTATCTATATATCTATCTTGTAATTATCTAGTCATCTTATTGGCTATGTTTCTCTAAAGAACCCCAATTAATATAATGGGAAGGTAAAGAGAGATAAAGCTGAAGGGCAGATTTAGGAAAGGGCATTGAATGGATTGCATTTTATCCTGAGAGCCAAAGAAGTTTAGACAGGGAAATGAGATTGTCAAAAGAAATGAAGGTATAAGAACTTGAGAAAGATCATCCTGGTTGCAAAATGGAGCAAACTTTGAAGAGGGCAAAGTTGGGAGTTCAGGAGGTACAATCTGGATAATAAGGAATAATGATCCTCAGAATGGTAGGAAGATGTAGAAATTCTGGAGATGCTTAGGAGGGAAAATCTTAGTTTATGATTGTTGAAATGTGGAGGAGAGATAATGGTAGTAGATGACTTCTAGTTTCTGGGCAGATGTTGGCACAGATTTAGAATACTGACAACTACTATGAAAACCCATATGGAGATTCTTCAAAAAACTAAAAATAGAAATTGTGTTTGATCCCACTATTACTCTTTTAGCTATTTTCACGAAAGAGCTAAAGACATCATACCACAGCAAAATGTGTGTACCCATGTTTATAGCAACACAATTTGTAACAGCTAATATGTCCATCAATGCATGGTTAAAGAAAATGCTGTGTTTATATACAATAGAGTGATATTCTTTTTAATTTTATTTCAAAGAGAATAGAACCAAACTAAATGAAACAGAATAAAATCAAACAAAATAAAACAATGAGAGTGATGCAGGACTTCAAAATAAGATAATGGGATATCAACAATGGCTAACATAATGCCTCATGTTATCTTCAGAATAGCTGCCCATACCACAAGACATAATAAAATCAAACAAAACAGAATAAAACCAACCAAAATAAAACAATGAAAGTGATACAGGACTTCAAAGCAAGATAATAGGAAATCAACAATGGCTACCATAAATATCTTGTTATCTTCAAAATAGCTGCCCATTAGACAAAATAGAATGTAACAAAACAAAACAGAATAAAACCAACCCAAACAAAACAATAAAAATGATACAGGACTTCCAAACAAGGTAATAGGAAATTAACAATGGCTACCAACTTTCCTTTTTAGACATTTCCTCTCCCTTCACCTTCGCAATATCAATTGCTCATTTTGGATCCCACTAACTCTCAATTTTTTGTACTAGGGAGACTACACAATGTACCATTCTGTCACAAGGAAGGATAAACTTGAATCATTTGTAGAAAAAATGGATGCACCTGAAGATCGTAATGTTAAGTGAAGTAACTCAAACATCCAAGCTTATATATCACCTATTTTCTGTTATATAAAAAATTATATAGATATATCTATATCATACGTATCTATGTATTATATGTAACTATCTATATGTGTATATACATAAAAAGAAAAAAGAGAGGGAAAAAAGGGATAATCCAGCACAGACAATGTATCCAAAAGCATACCTTGACTTAGTGCAACCATCTTACATATTTTACATGACCATTATGATGTGAGCACAAGGATACAGTTTTAAATCTGTAGGTTTAACTAACTTTATAAGGTTTTATAAATAAATGAATCTGATGCTGGAAAAATAAAAGAGGGGCAGAGAAAAGGGGAAAAAATACTTAAATTTGTTACGTACTTGTACCAATTCCCTGTAGTGAATGTAATCATTATGTAACACAAATGTGTAGTAATGAAAGTTAAAACAATATAATTTAGTAAGGACAAAGGGAGAGGGACAGTTTTGCTAGATGGAGCTGCAGAGAGGTTGGGTATACTGAGTGTGACAAATATGCTGAGCCAGGGACTCTGTGAAACACATCACAGGAAACCCAGGTGATTAGATAGAAACATAGGCTAAAATCCCTGTGCTCTCTCAACACATCCTATTATTTATTGTCTATGTCATATTTTTATTGCTGGGACACAATACCTGACACCTACAGATTAAAGCAGAGGTTTTTCTCGGTTTACATTTTAATCCCTATTTTAGTTGTTGGGGTCCAACTCAAGAAGGCTTGGCTGAAGGTCATGGCGGAGGGATAACTGCTCACCTCATGGTAGCCAAGAAGTGTACCAAAGAAAGAACCAAGAGGGTAAATATACCCTTTTAGGTCATGCTCATAGGGATATGTCTCTTCTGACTAAACCCTATCCCCTAACAAAAACTCATTTACAAACCCCATAATCCAATCACCTTTCAAAGCAACACCTGTGATCCCATGAGGCTTTGGGGGGAAAAGCTATGTATAAATCATAATACCTATCAAAGCCTCACTAGCAAAGTTCTGATGAAAAACAAAAATACCAGTACACACTATTCAGTACTGAGTATAGCATGAGTTCACTATCAGGAATGGGATCCAAGAAAAATGTTTTGAATAAAAAGACAACACTCGTGAGTTAGGTCTCTGAATGACAGACGACATTTGGAGAATCACAGAGGTCAGGAAGGCACTTATTAAATTCAGCACAGCAGGAGGAGCTAGGAAAAGAATAACTAGGCCTAGCCTTGCAGGAGTAGACAGTCAAATAGAGAACAGTGAAAAAAGAAGATTGGATGGAGCAGGTGAAGACAAATGATGGAGGCCTTAGCAGCCAAACAGCAAGGGCTCTGCAGTGCTGTCATTCCGAAAGGCACACCCATCTCTCAAGATCATTTCCTGCTCTCCCTGCCTGTCATCCTCAGCCTGATAAATGACAGAAGACATGGATGTATGACTATTTACTAGGATCAATAAATCATTAAGTCTTTCTTTTGGCCCATGAGTCAGCATCTTGCCTTATACTTTTAAAAAAAAATTTTGTAAGTTTTATTTGCCTTTCAGTGAAGAAATGAAGATATTTTTTAAAGATAAAGATTATTCACCTTTTAATTAGTAAGGATTTATTCTATTCTCATCATAGAAATAACCCTTGACTTGAACGTAGGACATCGCAGTTCTCTGCCATTGAGAAGTTGTATGACCTAATCACTAGAACTTTCCAAGTTATTGGTTCTTCACTTGTAAAATAAAACACAAGGTCAGGTCATCTTTGAAGGTCCTTCCTGCTCTATTATGTTACAAGCTTCTCTTGCTCTTTATGAACCAGGGTGGATTTATCAGTCACCACCATGTGCTCAGCACCATTGATGCAGAGAGCTGAGTTTTCATCACATTCCCACAGTGTCAGAATTACTGATGATTCTTGTAATTCATTAACCAAAAATTCAGATATTTTGCACAGCTTGCCTGAGTGTAACTCTATCTAGTTAGATGCCAGTTATGTTTGACTTGCACAGCAGAGCTCCCTATAGCAATCTGTCCCCATTAAGGATGCCTGGATCAGGTATCTTAATTCAATAGCAAGGAAGTTGTTTAGCCAATGACTTTAGAGGTCTTCAGCTTTAATGTGCTTAAGAAACAGGTGAATAAACATGTAAAGAATGCAGATGCTTGGACTTTAACCTCAGAAAGTGTAATTGAGAAGGCATGTGCTAGTACTTAGGTCTCTGCATTTTAACAAGTTTAGATAAATCTGATGCAGGACTCCACTGGCCACTATATGAGAAACACTGCCTCAGAGGAATAGAAAAGATTTTTTTGTTAAAAAAACATTAATTCACACTGAAAGTGAATTGTGTTTTATAAACTAGTAACTTAATTGCAGGTGTTGGTCTCTGCAATTATTGGGGTTACAGGAAGCTAGGACCAAAACTTAGCTCTGAAATCAGAGAAAAATTCTCTGCAGGCAGGATGGGGAAATGCATAATGCTGAGTTGTTATCAATTATTTTGACATAGTCTGGCTTTACTGTGCTACTCTGATTGGTATTATCACCTTCCTAACTGGAAGCATCAATGTGCATTGGCTTCTCCTCTCTTTTGAAGTGAGTCCATCTCCATCTAAAACATTGAATCCTGGTGTAAGTGTGCCTCAGACAAGGGATTCATCAAATTCCTGGCTTACTCTCAGATTACAGGGAAGGACAAAGAATAAAGCTATGCCTCTAAATTGTGCTGTGGTTATATACTTATATATGATCAGATAGACAGACCAGTTGGGGTCTGAATGTGCTCTATCAAATAAACAGAACTCACTGTAACTTGTAAATTTACAGTATATGCTAAGACTTCTGTAATCTCTCTTCCGTAAATTGAAAGTGTCAATTTGAAAATGGGAGAATGTTTTCCAGACTGTCCGCATTTCCAAAGAGAATCTTCTCATATTACACCGAGGATCTTGATTAAAATCTCCTAATGTACAACAAAATCTCCCAGTGTCTTATGAGTCTCAAAAGAGTCATCTCAGAGTTATTTACAACAGTCCTTGCATCCTGGAGTTTAACTGTGTCTCTGTAAGGACTTGCTTAAAAACAGAGGCACTGTGATTGTAATGCTGATGATCCCACTTGGTAAAATACTCTTAAGGTTTACACCTTCTCAGGCATACCACATGCCTCTGTATCTAGAAGTCCATATTCAGTTTAGCTCTCCTTTAAAAGGTCTTCCCCTACTCATCCAAGGAAAGAAACTGAAATTCAATTCATCCACAGGACCCAGAATAAGCATCCTTTCACCTCTGTCATTTTCTCAAACCGTTCTCTACTACACTCCTTTGCTACCTTCTCAGTGTTCTTATTGTATTTCCTAAGTAATTTAGCATAATGACACATAGATAGTTATTCCTATGCTTGATTTTCTAAACTGTGAGCTCCTTGAAGGCAGTGCCCACCATAGTGGTGCACCATAGTGTATAACATGCATTACACACACACATGCATTGTATAAAAATACACTGAAACCAACAAATCAGGCAGGCATGTGATATATCAGCACAAACTGACACACAGAAAATGATTGGTTTTTTGCAAATATTCTAAACTAAAACTTAGATGGATGATATTCTCCCAAGAGTATAAATATATAATGGGAGGTGAAATCTCAGCATCTTAATCAGGACGCCAAGTCCTTGTGTGGCTCATTCTTTCCACTTTGGTTACATTTATCAAAATTGGATTATAAAGTCAGTATTTTCTCTATTATATATAGTGTCTTGAGGGGGAGCAATTTCTGGGGTGCACAGTAAAGAAAACCAGAGACAGAAAAAGGGGATTTTAGAGGCCGGAGATGTGGACTAATTCCCTCACCAGGGAAACTTATTTTCATGCCCAGTGAGAAGGCTGTTTCTGCCTTGTTCTTTGTCTGTTTCGAGCTTTCTTAGAAGCAGCAGCACCATGGGAACAGGCATTGCCGTCACACGTCAGGCATTTAGGCATCTATTAAGGGGAGATGAAAAGAATACTGGACGTGACAGGGCGGATGAGAGGCAGTGGAGATGAGTACAGAGGCCAGGATTTAAGATGTAGATGGACACCGTCTTGGTAGTGGGAGTAACAGTGGCTGGAGCAAGATGTAGTGTCATCTATTGTTTTAAGATTCGATTACCAAGGGGTCTACCCATGTTCCTCCTTCACTCCAACAAGCCACATTGATCCCAGAGGATAAAGCACCATGTAGAGAGCTTTCAGAGTCTGAAAGTGATGCAGCAGTTAAAATTGTTTCATGTTAAATTTGTAGTTTTGTTTTGTTTTTGCTTCTTCTTTTCTCTAAAATTTCTGAAATGCAGCTTGATTTAAGCCTAAAATCAAAATGTCTTAGAATCTCTCCACCAGTAATAATTTTAGAAAGTGATTGCATTACTGCCTTTTCTCTCCACAACATTGCTGTGCAGGAAATGGGCACTGAAAGCATTCTCAGGTGTACAAATGGAAATTTTAAGCTTTGCTAATTTTCCTGAGGTACCACAATTAATGAGTTATAGCTGAAGGAGTAATCTATCTATGCTGAGATACAAGTTTTGGTGTATAAAAATGGACATCTATTACTTGTCCTTCCCAGACAGAAAACATAAAAGAATAAGAAAATTCAGCAACTAAATACCAAGCTCTGCCATTTCAAAGATCATGGTCTGCTACTCAATGGGCTGTTGATGGCAGATCTGTGAATACTGCAATCAGGAAAGGGGGCTTTAAACTGGAGGTAATGACAAACCCAGTGTAGGAAAAGTCAATAGATTATTATGTGCGTCATTGAGCATTGTTATGAGCAGCAGCCTTTCACAGCAATCACCTTATTGCCACAGCACAGCAAGATAAACAGGGCCTCTTGTTCTTCAGAGCTTTATTATTAAACCTCTTCCCACATCGGTCAGAAATTATTTCTAAAAGCATTTGTTTATCACCTGTCTCCCCACTACAGGGTGCCAAGAACAAAAGCAAGCATTCTCTTCCAGACCTCTGCTGCAGACTATCTGGCACCAGTTAATATCAATCCTCTGGTAAGAATTATTGTCAGCCTACCCGTTTCTGGATCATTTACAGTGTAGATAATAGTCAAAGTTTAGAGTCCTAAGCCTCCAAGAAAATTAATTTTTAAAGACACATTTCTAAGATCCTGAACAGCATCAGACCATATTGTCTTTTAGAAAACTGTTGTTAGTGTATGTTTGCAGCACATGCATTTTACAGTCATCTCGGGGAGTGGGTAAATGTACATAATACAGCTTGATCTTCTAATTTTTTCCCTCCCTCTCTCTTCCTCCTCCTCTAGTATCCTTTCCCCCTTTTCATTCTTGCTGATATTATTAATCTTAGTTCACATTTATAGCGTACCACGTCCACATTCATTGAGCTTACTAGGACCTCATACCTAGCATATCTTCACTCTGCCTACCTCCCCATCCCATCCACCTCACCCTTTGCCCTTGATATCTTGGATCTCTTCCCATCTGTAAGAGATCCACCCCCTTTTCTTCTTCTACCCTTTATTTTTCTCTTAGTTAATACTTTGCCTTTCTCAGATGACAGACACCATATCATATTCAATTTGTGTATCTTCTTCAGTATCCACTTTTTTGACAGAGGTAAGTGCTTTACAGTACCAGAGTATAATAGCCTGTTTAGACCTTGGCAACTCTCTCAATACTTTTGTCATAAAAGTCCTTGAAGGGGCTGAGGATTTAGCTCAGTGGTGCAAGTGCTTGCCTTGCAAGCGCAAGGTCATGAGTTCGATCCCAGTACTGAAGAAAAAAAAAAAAAAAAAGCAAAATAAAAGCCTATGAAAACTTCATACTGTAGATATGTGGATACCATAGCTCAAAGTGACAACTGTCAGGTTTCTAAAAAACACCTCAATTAATAACAGCATTGCTGATTATTCCCCTTCATTTTAAAAATGACTTTGCTGGGGTATATTTTATGTGTTATATAATTCATTCACATCAAGTGTTACAAGTCAGTGATTTCTTAGTACATTATCCAAGTTAGGCAGCATTCACTGCAAATGAATTTTAGAATATTTCTGTCACACTGATAAAGTTCTTTATGCTCATTTATTGGATTATTTCTCATTCCCCTACTCTTCTCTTCCCTCACTCCAGGCAACCACTGCTCTAGACACTGTGTATCTTTGCATATCTACACTTTTGGCATTGAAGATGTTTCAAATAAGTGAAACCATATAGTATATGATATCATGTCTGGCACCCTTAACCTAGCATAATATTTTTGGAGATTATCAATGTTGTAGGGTATATCCACAGGTTTTTTTCTTTTTTATTACTCATTAGTACTCTGTTACGTGGATCTATACTTTTGTCCATCCATTCACCCCTTGAAGATCTTTCACTGTTTATATGTGGGAATATTATGAATAAAACTTCTAAGGATATTGGTTTACAATTCTTTGCGTGTATATATATGTTTCACTTCTCATGAAGTGGCACCAGTTAATATGACTCCAATCCTCTGGTAAGAATTATTGTCAGACTACCCATTTCTGGATCATTTACAGTGTAGATAATAGTCAAAGATATATAATGTCTTGCTTTTAAGTTATTTTCAGTTTCTTTATCATGGAATTCAATTAGCAAGGTGATCCAGCTCACTCTATATACCATTTGAGTCTCTGTATGAAAAGTAAAAGTGAAAAAACAATGTATCTGGTAGACACGAGATATTTTGGGGTATAATTGTCCTAAGGTGGAAGAAAAAAATTTCCCTGAGACAAACTACACCAGGGAATGAGTAAAATGAGCTATCAGCCAAAGCAGAGATATAAGCATTTAAATGTACCAGTTTACTTTTTTTCTTGCCTGTTCTCCAATATCCTGCCAGTGCATCCTTTAACAAAATCTAGATAGAGGTCATTTGGCAAGAGCATCAGGAAAACAGAACAGGTCAGGAGATGGTCTGGAAGAAGGTAAGCAAGCAGATAAAAATCCAGCTATTCTGCCTAGTGAATTCTCGCCTCCCAAAAGCAGTCAGTAAGCAGTCATTTATGTAAACATTTTTATCTTTAATAGAATTCCAGTGTTAGCAGGGATGTTATCAAGCATCATGGCCAGTGGTTTTTGAAATTCTGAGGGAGAACTGCTGAGCAGAAATCAAAGCAGTGTTGGTTTTTTCTGTTCTTCATATTCACACTTCCAGGTAAAACTATCACTGAATAAAGAAGTCTGTGGCTTTAAAAGGGTATATTTTCACTAGGAAGTCCAGCTCTGCACTTTAAAAATAAAATAGGGAAAAGGAAACATAGAGAATTAAGTGGTTTTTAGAAGCCTCTGCTGGACTTCTTCCAACAGCACAAATGTTTATTAGGATCAGGGGAAGACTCAATTTGCCAGGACTCTGTCCACTCACCACCAACCCTTTACCCTCTGGTGATTTCCTAAGAATCATCAAAAGAATTTCAAATACTTCTGTAAATGTCCTCTCTTCCTCTCAGATTATCCAGAGCCAGAATACCGCACTTTAAATTTCTAAAAATCTACAGGCTCCTCAGCACAACTCCTGCGACAACTCCTCTAGAGAACAGATTGCTAATCACCATGACTCCTCAACCAACAGCAAATTCAATTACAATCAGCCCACCTTGCATTTATACAGCACTTTCCAGTTTATTATTAAATTGAAGCACTGCAGAACCCCAGGCAGTAGATGGTAGAAGAAATCAAAGCCTGCTCAAAGTCACACAGTGGAGAATGAACCCAGCACTGGAAATAGGCTTCAGATATCCCATCTAAATGCTGCTTCTTTAACACAATTCCTATGGCAGGAATATGACATTATAGAATCATTTAACCTCCAACAAAAACCCACAAACAATCCTTAATTCCTTAAGCGCTATGAATTTCATGAAACAATGGTAAAGGATTTTGTCTCTAGTTGCAATCTGTAAGAAAACTAGGCACAGTACACCAAATCTCAGATGATTTCAAAACGTCCCAGCATTTGTGTCATATGTGATAGGAAAAATGATTCCTCTTCAGCCTTGCATAGGCTCACTGTGCCCTTCCCCTCAAGCTCCTGTCACAGTGAACCTTCCTTGGAGTGTCTCAGGGCTGAAGTGTCTCCTCTCCTGCTTCCCTCCTGGAGACTGAGCAGAGGTGGCCACTTTTTCCCTAATGTCCTGTCCATTGCAACATTGGAAATCATCTCTCAGCCTCTCCATGTTTGATCTGTGAAGTGAAACAGAAGTCTAAGTTTTCTGTAAGTTTTACTGGTTTAGCAGTTTTTCTTTGCTAGTTTTATTATCTCCCTCTGCCTGGTTGTTATCCCTCCTGGCACTGGCTTATTCTGTGCTCTGCAGAAGAGTGAAATTTTCAACTTGTCTTTTAGGATCATCTTTCCCAATATGTTCGTGAGTCCTGTGTGCAAATAAACCATGATGAGTTTTTAACAGCACTTTCTTGAAAACACCAGAATTTGTGATTAGGTTCTGATGATGGAAGTTTTCCTCATTCAGTCAAGGATGAATTTTCTAAAAAAAACTAAATTCATGAAAACTTCCCAATTCTCTGAGCATCCTAATTAATGAAGATATTGGTTAGCAGTCATCAATATTTATTTATTCTAAATCTGAAACTGATTAATTATAGATTTCAAATACTGGTATGCTGAGAATCATCTGAAGGAATATATTTAAAGTCAAGATTCTTGACCCTTCTGTGCAAAGGTTCTAATCAATAGTCTCCAAGCAGGACGTGGGAATCATCTTTTCCTTCAGAATCCAGATGACTCTGATAAGATTAGACCAGGATCGTATCCTAATGAACACTAGTTTACTAACTCAGGTTTCTAAACATCAACTGGGAAGTTGTTCTTTAAACAACTTCAATAGTTTCCCACAAGTCCCGAGAGAGAGAGAGAGAGAGAGAGAGAGAGAGAGAGAGAGAGAGACAGAGACAGAGACAGAGACGGAGACAGAGAGATAGAAGAAACAATAGGTTTTTCTTTGTGAAAGTGAACATGTATTTATGACATTAAGTACCTCAGTAAAAATGTGATGCCCCAATGTTTCATCCTCAAATTATAATATTAGATATTTTATATAACAATTTCTATGAATTCATTTCTAATTTGTACCACCAGACTGTTCTAGCACGCTGAAGGTTCACATTAGTAGAAATCTTTAATATTTTATTCAGTCACATTGTACTTTCCTTTTCTGCCTTCCTCTTTTATTAGCAGCTGGATAGATTAATTTTACATGTTGTTGCCACTGTTTCTCTATCCAGATATCAGAATAGCAATGTAACAAAAAAACTAATACGTTAAAGGAAACAATGACTCAGAATGTTTAAAATCTAACTGACCAGAAACACGCAGAACATGAGCTTTTTTCTGCCTGAAATCCTATGATTTTATCCTTAATTTCCTATCCTTAATCTTTTAGCTGTCCTAAGATCCCCCTCTCTCCTGTCATACCAGATGCAAGGTATAGCTCAATTTAAATACAATGTTGAGGTTTGCCCTGTGACTCCCACCGGCTGGTTTAGTTTGTTGGGAATGCAAGCTGCTTGATGGTGCAGATTTGAAATTACAGAAGCTCTATAAATTCTTTACTGAAGTAAGTGTAAACCTGGCTGGATTTAAACGGGTTCCCTTGTTCTTTCCGTTTCCTGCTATTCATTTATTTACTTGTTCACTTTACAAAAATCTATAAAGTGTCAGGATTTCTGCTAAGTCCTGAATACAAAAATGAAGAGCCCAATTTGCCTCAAGATCTGAAGGAGGAGGGTCAATAAAACCAATGATTTCAGACATGTTGATTGCAGATGCGTGGTAAGAATTACAGTCATCTGAACAAGCTGTGGAGACCTACAGGCAGAAGAAATTGCCTGAAGGATGAGGGGATGTCTATCTAAGGAGGCGATATTGAAATGAAAACTTGAAAGCTAAGCTGAAGTTTGCTACATGGATGAGAAAGGAGATACAGAGAGGAAGAAACAGCTTAACTAAGGATTCAAATTTTAGAATCTCACGGAAGTGAAAAAAATAAGATTCAGATCATCAGTGAGCTTTGGAGGAGCATTCTACAGAATGAAGAGCCACTGAAGCCTTTTGCAGGAGATATTTGTTTTTGTTTGTTAGTTTTTTGTTTTGTTTTGTTTGTTTGTTAGGAATTGAATCTAAGCCCTTCACACTAGGCTACATCCTTAGCTCTTTTTTATGTTCCCAAATTTTGAGACAGGTTCATGCTAAATTGCCTAAGCTGGGCTAAAATTTGAAATCTTCCTACCTCTGCTTCCCAGAGTCCTGGAATTATAGAAAGGGCCATCATGCCCACCTTCTGTAAGAAATTCGTAAAAGACTTTTGGAATCTGAATTTTTATAAGGTTTTCCTAGTTTTCTGCTAGGAGAATTCATACGCTATAAATTTTTTTAAGTGAATGCAAAGTGAAATTATGCACTATATGATTAGAATTAGAAACCAAGCTTATTTTTTAAGAAATACAGAAGACTATAATACGATCAAACCAAGGGCAAGTACATAAATTCACTAGACCTGAGGCCAACTGCTTTGAAAAGTATCCCCAAACTAAACTCAGTTTCTATTCACTTAGCAAGAACTAGGTGGTCTCTGTAAAGAGCAGGAGCCAGGTTGGTAAGCTTTGGAAGCAACATTCTGAGGCATTCAGCTGAGCTGTGTGGAGCCCAACTGTCTCCAACCCAAGCAGATAACATAATACAGCACCAGCCTCGGCTTCTAGAGGCATTTTGAGGGCAAACCCCAGAGTGCTTCATTCCTGTAAACTGGCCCGAGTGTTCTTTCCCACATAACACAGGGAAATGAGACTATCTCTGACTTGCCAAACCCCATCTGAAAAAGCACACCCCACTGGCGACAGCCTCATTGCCTAAGGATTCTGGGAGAAGATCCAGACAGAAGCACTTTATGTGGGGCAAACCAGGCACTTTAGCATCCTGTTTCCTCTCCTGGCAGACAGACATTTTTTCTTTTTGTCTATGGCAGAAACTAGAACTGGATCATGTGCCTGGGGCACCTACAAGATGGAAATCTGTGGCTGAGAGGAAAGCTGGAAAGCTTATTGGGGAGGCCAGCGAGAGAGGAAAGAGGGCAGAGAAAGCTCTAATTTAGGTCAACAGTACAAATACCATGATCAGGCTGCGACGGACAGAAGTCTTCAGAGGGGAGGCTGAGCTTGCTTCAGGGACTTCCTTTGGCAAAGGAAAACTGGGTTCAGGAACTGTTGGCACCATCTGTCCATTTAGGGTGAAAGTTTGCTATTTTTATTTGAGGATGTTTTGTGGTGGCAAGAAACTGCTAAAACTACAGCTGAAACAAAAATTGTTCTTGCTCTTTGACCAAGTGAAAGCCCAGATTCTGTCTCAGTCTGACTCTGGGTTCACTCAGATACCAAAATCTGGCCACTACATATCTAGCTACAAAGCTTGTATTTATTTAAAAGTGGCTTTATTATTGTTTTTTGGAATATACTCCTTAGAAAGAAAAAAATTAAGAAAACACAGGAAAGTACAATGTTAAAAGTAACAACAACCTAACTGGGCACGGTGGCCCACACCTGTAATCTTCAGGAAAGCTGAAGTTGGAGGATAACATAATTTTGAGATCAGCCTGAAATACATAGTGAGACCTTGTCTCAAAAGAAAAAAGTCCAATAGTTCATTACTGTAATGGTTGATGCATTGTATCAACTCCAGAAGTTTAGAAGCTGAGCTAAATAACTCAACAGTTCTACATCCTAGGTTATAGAGGACATACCCTAGGGAGGCTGTTTACCCTGTATAGAATGTTGTAAGGGTGGATTTATTGTGTCAACTTGAGTAATTTAGAAGTTTAACTAAGTGACTCAACAGGGGGCCACGGTCCTCATTTTGTAAGCATCCTGAGCAAGAGGAGCACAGGCAGATGGTGTGAATGCTACACCCATCCTAGGACAAGTAGCCTACAAACAATATTAGGGAGGAAAAGAGGCTTGCTCCCCACCTTTTTGGTCTTGTTGCTTTTACTGTCTTCTACCACCATAAACTCTTGTCCCTCTGCCATGCCACCCTACTTTGGAGGCAAATGACTATGGACCAAAATCTCCGCAAACTGTGAGCTAAATAAATCTTTCCTTTCATAATTTTGGAAGTTAGATATTTTGCCTCAGCAAGGAGAGACAAGTAATTAAGACAATTACCTACTCTAAATATTTTGGCAAAAAAATCTTTCCATTCCTTATTTCATCCCTCTTTTGCTGAATCCTTTCCTCCTACAAATATTTATTCACCAGACACAACAGATTCAAATGTATGTGTGAAAGAAAAATATGTCTGTCTACATGTATTGTGAGAGTTCTACCTCGCTTTATATAAACAATTACATGCATTTTCATATATATGCCTATATAATTTTTTAAAATGTATGCAAGACCTCTGTAATTCCACATAACTAGAGCTACTTTAAAATAAGCATGTAATCTACTTACTTCTTTCAAGAACAAATCATAAACATTTTGTCAATATATCTCGCCATCTTAATGATCCTCGAATGAGACTGCTCATGAGTACACATTTTACATTTTCCACAAGTGCCACACTGTTCTTCAAAAGGCCATATCACTTTGAGTAGACTATAGCTTCACATTCAGTTTGCCATTGTCTTTCAATTATATTTATACTGAATTTTTTTATAGTCATGCTTGCCATTTTTCTGCAAAATCAAATTTATCCATCATTTCTTTCATAGATTGTTTTCTATGATGCTTAGAAAGGCTTTTCCCATCATTAAATCATTTTAAGGGTACTTTCTTCTAACATTTTGATTTATTATATATATCCAAATCCTTGATGCATCTGGAATTTAATTTAGTTAGGGATCTACATAGGCCTACAGGTTTATTCTTTCTGTAATATACTCAGGAACTGTAATTTCAAAGGACTGTTTTTATGCCTTGGCTACAAACTTCATGGTGTAATTTTGTATTTTTTACACATGCACAGTAATGCTAGAAATTCACACTTCAGAAACTGGTTTTCCACCCTTGATTAAGATAAAAATATTCTATGGAGAGGAAACACTTTAAGGTTTGGCAGTCATTTCTTTGACTTTTTGTAACCTGAGACTTTTCAAGAGCAAGGCAGTATGTTTGGGGTGGATTTGGGGGTAATAAAGTGGGCAATATAGTATTTCTGGGGAAAAGAAACACAAAGATGAAAATTTGGCATTTCTGGAGTGGGAAGTTAGTGGCAGGAAATGATAAGTGATGACGCCAAAGTGCTGGCATCAGTCAGTTGCTGGCAGGTCTTATATGTATGCTATTTCAAAATGCTTAGACTCTATCTGTATAAGGCTGTAGGGAGCCATGGGAATGGTTAAGCACGGCAGATTTGGTTTTAGGGTGGATCACTGCTGCCTTTGCAGATGATTTATCTGGGAGCAAAGAAAAGAAGAAGCCATTAGGACAAATTGAGAGATAGCAATATGCTTCTGAATAAAGATTTTGATAGTAATTGATGACAATGAGCTCAGAGATTTGAGAAACATTTATGTGGTAAAATTAGTATATGAGGGTAAAGAAAAGGAAGGGCCAGACTGATGCCCGTATTTCTAGCTTGTGACTAGTGGTATCAGCCTAATGAACTAGAGTGTCCAAAACCCTAGTGATTATTTCCTAGGAAAATGCAAATTAAATTTATGCATGAACCTAAATGGATAGAATTTATTTTAAAGACTAATGATATTAAAATGTTGGAGTCTTGGAAAACTAGAACTCTCACATGCTGGTGATAGGTGTATAAATTGGCAAAACTCCTTGGGGAGGCTAGGGAAACTGGACTTCTCATACGTGTTGATAGGAGTGTAAATTGGGACAACAGTTTAGAAAAGTGGAAATACCTATCAGGGTAAATTTATGTGTAACCTTGAGCTAGCAAGGTTGTGTTTGTCAAAAATTTGTGCAGGTACAATAATTATACAGTTTCATTATACACAATACCTTCGTATTTAAAATAGCCAGAAATCCATCAGTAGTAAAACTGAAAAACAAATAGTGGTTTATTAAATGGAGTATCACATATTTATGAGAATGAACATGTTACAGCTACATAAAGCATTGTAGATTAATCTCATCAGTATGTAATGCTAAAGAAGCCAGGAATAAAGGGAATTTACTATATAATTCCACTCATAAAACATTTTTAAACAAATTGAATCTATTAGAAGTCAAGACTATTTTTAGAATAAAAAGAATAGTAAGCAAAAAAGGGGACTAGGAAAATCACTGGTGAGATTCTAAAAAGAATTAAAACATGTTATGTTTGGGTACCAACTCTCCATAATGAATGTAATCATTATGCATGGCAAACATGTACTAATAAACATAAAAACTGAGAAAAGAATATTCAGTGTGATTTCTGTGAAGCCTAAAGCTTCCCCCAAAATTCCACAAATCAATTGACCTCTGAATTTCACTTCATTCACTTTGTTAAAATATGGATATCAATTCCTGCTTATTAGGATTACATGTGGGAAGTAAAATAAGTTCATGTATTATATATGTTAGTATGCACTTTTCCTTCCTGTACTGATACATGTAAGTAAGCACATCACATTCTTTTTTCTGAAGGCAAAGGAAAAATAAAAATGGCAGTGCCAGAAAATGGTGTCCAAAAGTACGTGTCCTGAAGTGGTTCTTGATTTTTGAGTAGTTTACAAATATTGATCCTAGTAATTCATGAATGAATGTTTTCTGTATTCTACAAATGAAGGATGCAGTCTAATGAAGAGACTCAGAAATATCTAAGAATCAAATAACTACTTTCATAGATGAGATGGAAAGCCTGAGTAGAATAAAAAAGAAATGATTGAGTCATGCACTAAAGAACTAGATGGATTACAGTAGGGACTTGCAGTCATCAAGGTGGCATTAAGGCAAAGAGTTATTTCATAATAATTACAGGAGGACTGAAGAAAGCCCCAGACACCATAAAGAGTGATACTGTGCCTTAAAGTAGATACAACCGTTAAAGATCAGCTGATTAGCTAGCTTCCTTAATAGTAAAAACACTACAGCTCAAAGCTGCAATGAATCAAATGTTGGTGCATAACATTTCATTATGAAGCAGTAAGAAATAATCTTAATAATAGCTACAAGAGCTTCTTATAGTCCATAAATATTGCAGATGCTCTGACTTAAATTTAGGAATAAGGAAATTTAGGCTCATAAAGATTAAATGAGTCATTCAAGGTCATATCTGAGTCTGTTAAATGTATTGCCTCTGCAGGAGCCATGACAAATCTTTGTGGTCTATGCTATTCTCACACTAAGGAGATAAAGTTTAGATTGGGTTCTTAACTTATTATACTAGGAAGAGTATTAGCTTACTGTGCCAAACAAAGATTATGAAAAAGGTCTCCTTTGTGGCACTGACTGGCAAACTATTCACCTAACTTATTTCCTTTTTCCTTCCAGAATACAACTAAACTACATTTTCCAAAATCTTCACAGTGACCTTGTATCATATGATTCAATTCTAGCCAAAGATCAGTAGATGTGATATGAGGCACCTCCAGTTCTGGTCTCAGAGCAAAAGATGGAGAGAAATTAGTTCTCTCAATTACTACTCAGAGAAAAGTCATGCTGGTGATTAGAAATACTCATTCTGGCTTTGATGTGAATAAAACAAAATACTTCTATTTCGACAAACTACTGAGACTTGAGATTGCATTAGGATTTTACTTTTTAAAGGTTTATTAAGCTTAAAGTTTTATAGGATAAAGTCCAAAAAGACCTGACAGTCCAAAGAGTTCAACCTCTGGTGAGAGCCTCATGGCAGATGGCATTACAATGATGGGAAACTACACAGAAGAGATCACATGGCAAGACAGGATGTCAAAGAGATTTGGGACCCAGACTCTATTCATAGCATCCCATTCCCACAGGAATGAACCGGGGCTCCAGAGAAAACTACACTAATCTCTTCCAAGGGCAGCATCTCCAGGACCTTGGCTCTAAAATGTTCTTCCGTCTCCCAGCACCAGTGCACTGAGGACCAACCTTCCTATGTATGAAACCTTTGAGGACACACTCAAAATATATCTGACTCACAACAGTGCACTTATTTGTTACAGTAATCAGAGTGGTCTGGAAGGCCTTTTTCATTGAAATCATACTAAGCAATCCTATGACTGATATCAACGGTTATTAATTAAGATGGCACCTGGGTCAAGCTCGTAAGACTTGATATCTTTCAAAGACTGGTATTGGAAATCAAATGGAGATCTAGTGATTATAAATAATCTAATTAGGACCTAATACAAACATACTAAACTATGTTAAGGATATAGACTGATATTTTATTGAAAAAAAATGACTCATGATCAAAATGGAAGCAATAATGTTACAGTTTAGATGCAATTACTAGTAAAAAGACACATACATATCTATATCTAAGGTTATAAATATATAGAGAGAGTGGGGGAGAAAGAGAGAAATCGTTTTTCCTATCTAGGAAACCCTGAACCAGTACATTTGGCATTTGACTCTTTGTGAGAAATTGTTTAGGGTAGGGTGGCCAAGTGCTCTGCTTTGCTCAGGGTAGTCTACAAAGTGACCTTTGGCTACACTAATTATTAATGATGTCCCCTTTCTTTCTCCAGCGTGCCCTAGTTTGAATGATAAATTATACGATCACTCTTGTTTTGGGCTAAACTTCAAGTGCTCAGTATGCTTCTCTCTCACTCCCAATATCTAATGACCATGTAAGACCACCAGGATTGCTAATATTGCTGTGAAAGTTCAGTTTGTGAGGCAGAAAGCATTTTTCCTTTTTTTTAAACTTCATCTAATAATTATTTGAGCACACTTCTTTGATTCACTGTGCCACTCCATGCCCACAAAGATTTAGAAAGAAAATCTTCTCATAAGTGTAGGTAGTATACTGTATTGGTACAAACTCAGAATGAGGGTAGTAAAGAATCACTTCTCAATGATATGCAATCATTATCAGAATTAAAGACAACAGATTAATAATATTAAAATAAATATCATTGTTTTAGGTACATTTCCTCAAAATTTTACTTGGCTAATTCTAAATAACTCATGTCACAAAGTATCAAGTTATAGTGACATACATTTTTGCAGTGTATATGAGAGGGTACCTCCAGTCATAATTCTGAATGATGATTGATCTTTTACAGTGCTTTCCTGAGAACGTTTGGTGAGTGGAGCTGTAGTGGGAAGGTAGCAAATAATTAAACCTGCCTTGAAATATATCCGATGCTAAAGTTACTATAGCCGTTGCTATAGATCTAGGGCTCAAGTTAGACTTTCCAAAGCCCTGGAAAATAACTATGATATATCTTTTTCGAGGTTCAATTTTCTTGATGTTTATTGTTTAAGCTTTTTAAATATTTGAAAAGTATAAATATATCATTAAATGAAATGCCAAATGTAAGTGACTTTTAAAAATGAAAGATGAATTCTCCAAGAATCGTTCCCATTTCTAGTAATTATAATGTGATTCTCTCACATTTCCTGAATACTAGGGTACCAAATTAGAGAATCATTGCTCTAAGTTAGAGTCCACTGGGGACCTAATTATTCAATCATCTATATGTTACCATGGCCCTAGACTTAATGAGCTGCAGTAAGTGTGAAAGTTAAAAGCCCAGATTTTTATTCACATTCTGCCATTTATCAGCCTTAAAATCTTACATAAATATGAAATGGGGATAATGATAACTAATTTGTCTTATTTTGACTATTAAAGAATGTATGTGAATTGCTTAACACCATACATAATAATGCATAATAAGTACTCTGCAAATGTTCATTATTTCTTCAGATGTCTCTTGGACTGGAACTCTCTGTGATCACCCAATCTATGTAACTTTTTTCTAGAAAATATCAAAGGAGATGTGGAAAAGATGCAACTGATTCTTTTTATAAAAGCAACAACAAAGGCATTTTTAAAAGCTGGGAATCTCTACAGGAAGATGAAAGAAACTGGGTGTTTTTAACTTGGCTAGGAGGAATTCAAATAGTGACAATAGCATTCAAGTGGAAGAATTATGAAGACAATGCTGACAAGTTGTTTTCTATTTCTCCAGAGGTGAGCGTATGTAAATATTAGCAAAAATAACTTAATCTGACACAAATAAGGATGTCTTGTCAGAGACAGTGACAATGGCAGGATGGCATGCCAGGAAAGGTATGGACGCTTCAACCATGTGCACCTAAAAATATCCTGGCTAATTTTGGTGAAGATCTGGTTGTGGCTGCTCTGGCTGACCTTTGAAATCTGAGTCCAGACATCAGTTTTCAATCAGTTTAGGGTCACAGTTTTTGTCAGCAGTATAAATCCAACCTCTCAAATGCATATTTATAAAAATTAATGTGAAATCTAAGCAAAAGAATAGTCATATTTATGATAGTAATGTTAACAAAACTAACATTTAAATATTATATAAAAGACCATTTTAAGTATGTTACATGTCTTATCTCTTGTTATTTCAATAATTACTTAAATACATAAATTGTTCTAATCCTGATATGACTTGGGCCTTCTATTTTAGATCTCTCCAGGAGTGATGGCATGAGGAAGGATACCCCACTCATCAAATTCCACCTAGCCTTCCATGCAAGCTCAGACTGCTCCTGCTCTGGGACTGCAGTCTGATTTTCTCTAGTTGTTTCTTTTTTCTTAGTGCACACTATGTATCCTCAATACCATTCATAGGCTTAATTAGATCATTACATTTATGGGTTCACTGTGTTCTGTTGTTTGGCTATTCAACTTTTATCTTATTTGCATACCATATTTTCTACTCTGTGTGTAAAATCTTCAGGGAACTAGAGATAGCAGTCATAAAATTGGCTTCATAGGCTGGTCAGTACTCATTTTCCTGTATTAGTAACAGCAATCATTTTTACTTTGGGTAAATAACTTTTCTTCCATTGTGCGCAGTCTTGATAGGTCATTTGAGGTTCTCTGTCCTTTTCCTAAGGATGGATTTGTGACTGACTCAAACTAGGTAAGTTGAAAGTTCTCCTCGGGGCTTTGAAAATGAACAAGTATCACAAATATAATGATAACGGTGATTTGTTCTAGTGGCAGTAACCAGAGTCATCTGTCATCTGTTTACCACATCCTACTCTGGAAGCTTTCTCTTCCAGTCTTTTCTTTGAAGCACCTGATAGCCTGGCAACAAATTAGCCAGGCTTTCTGTTGCTGGCAGTTGAAGAAAATCTGATTTTTCATATGGCTACTTCCCAAAGCACAATGCTCAGTACAAAGTCTGTGTTTGTAGCTGATATTTAAGAATTGAAACATAACATTTTTGACAGAAATAAGATTATGAAAGCATTTTATAAACAGAAAAGATGTATAACAATTCTAGTAGAACCCCAGGAATATTTTATCAGTGATAATATGATTAAATATCATTAGTAAATATAAGTAATACTACCATCCACTTCATATATGCTTACTTTGCTTGTTAAAATATTTGAAAGGAGCAACCACACTAAAACATCCCACTAAAATGCCCCAAACATGTCAGTTATGCATTCTTACTTCCCAAACTCCTGCTTTTCCCGGCCCATAAGGCCTCCATTTATGGAGAATTAAACGAATTGATCTGAATCAGGATGAATGACATTTGCTGAATCTAACAGGAGGACAGTCTTATTTTTATGTTTTCAAATGGATTTAGCACGGTCATGCAAAGATATCCAGGGCTGGAAGGAAATGAGGACAGAACTCAGAGAAGTTAGGCAGGGGTCAGCCACAAGACCAAAATAGAAAGCAATACCCACAGTTCTACTGCTCCATACGTACGGTGCAAGGTTGGACCAAATGACCTCTGGAGTATTACCCAGTTCTCTCATTCTTTTTTTTCTTTCTCTTGTTCATAGTTATAATTCTCAAATCAGCCCCACTAAGAGGCAGTGCTTAGTGCAGAAAGTATATTGAAAATATTTCAGCAGTTTTCTTTAAAAAAAAAGCTTCATCAGTCTACAAATATACTTTTTCATCTAATAAACATTTACTAATGGCCTATTATGCACAAATAACTGTGCTAGGTGCTAGAAGAAAGGATCCACAGAGATATAAATAGTTATAGCTACTGCTTTTATGTAGCATATGATTTCAACAAAATATGCTCGTCGATTTTGAGCTTTTTGTCAAGAAAAGCTTAGTAAACAGCAGCAATTCCTGAATTAATCAGTGACAAACCCTTTTTATCCTCAAGGATCTTTTGGTCCTTCATCATTCACTGATTAATTCAAATTTTCACTGACTAAGCTGATCTATGACTAAGCTTCATATATTAGTCTCTGTGCAAGGTACTAGGGACACCATGACCATAATTAACAAGATGTCTGCTTTCAAAGAGCTCAAAGGGAAAACGACAGTGACCTAAACCACTCTGTTTTGTCACTTCTTAATCTTCTTCAAACCTGATATTGCTGTAGCCACAGTACTATTCTGAAAAATCTAATCTAATCAGGTCGCACAAATCCATTCTTATCCCCCTTATATCACCATCCTCCACCCTCCACTCCATTGAGTTTTTCTGTTAATTAATTCAGATGTGAAGAGTTTCCAGAATGGCAGTATGGCAGCCCCTCATGATTGAATGCTGTCTCGACAGATTGCAGTAATAAGCAGGCTGAAGTACTATCACCAATTTTATGACAAATATTCCATTAGTATTTACATATTACCTCTTCTCATCAAATGCCCAAATAGGGGCTGGGGCTATGGCTGATGTTCTCAGCATCTAGAATGGGGGTCATGGAGTACAAGGCCAATGCTAAAATCCAGGCCAAATAATTTACATATTGCTTCAAGGCAAGCACTCTAGCCTCAATGCAATAGCTATGTTGATGGGTGAAGACTTAAGCAATGAGGAAACACTACGTCTGCAGCAATAATAATGGCACTGAAGATAATAATTGCATCACTAGACCTGTGAGGCACTTTCTGAACAGATATTCAAGATGTTTCATGTTCTTAGATCCAGTTAGGCTGCCATTGCGTATTGTAACCTAAATGTGACAATTTACCCCAGAAGTATTCTAAACACAAAGTGCACTTCAAAGCATCTGTTACTTTGGACAGCGTCCATATCATGTTTTGCAAATTCCCTAGGGCATTTATAATTCAGTAAACCTCAGATGTGGTGGTGCACAGCTATCACCCAACATTCTGAGGGACTTAGAAAACCATACATGTGAGCCAAGCCTGAAGAATTTAGTGACTTACTGAGGCTGAGACCCCATCCTGTCTCAAAATAAGAAATAAAAAAGGTCTGTGTATATGTAGATGTAGTGCAAAATACAGGTGCTGGGTTCAATCTCCAACACTGACAAATTAATTAATAATAGTGAAAATAAATCCATGATAAGCAAACCAACCCTATGGGCATAAAATCAATGTTGAATTTTAGTTCTTTGTTAACAAAAAGGCAAATCAAAAAGTTAGTATTTGAGACAACTGGTCACAGAAATGTTAGCTTACTTAATAATGAAAAGCTTTGTCTGCGTATCAGTTTCTCGAACTGTAATTGGAAGTATAAACACTTATTTCACTGGCTTATTTTAAGAAATACATGAAATAATATCTGAAAAGTACAGTACTTAAAACTTGGTAGGCACCCAAATTGTGGTTCCTGTTGTTATTAGTGCCTGTGAACCTTAATTTTTCTCCTGGGGTTCTTTTGTGTGCCTGTTGTACATTCCTCTTGTCACTCATAATGAACATTTTCTAATCCCTCAGAGTCTTTGTAAAAATGTAGACACAGAAATCATTTAAGAGAAACTCCTGATTTTAAGAATGAATATGCTAAGACCAAAAGATTTACCCAAGAGCTCATGGCTAATTAGCAGCAAAACTAGGATTTGACTCAAGTTTCCTATCTCCTGTGCAGTCATTGGTCAGCGGCACTGTTATCATCCCTGTTGTGAGAAGCACCCCAAATCAGCATGTTAATAATATTTATTGAGCACTACTTAAATGTACCTAGAGCTGTGCTTACTTTGGAAAATATAAAGGAAGTATGAGCCTCTTTATAATTAAATAATTAAAAATAATTATAGGCATAAATAAAATCATTCCTTTCACTGCAGATTTCTCTCTTCATTGATTTTACACTAATTGTGACTGTTCTTTTTTAACTTTAAACTATGAGAATAAGGGAAGCCAACAATATACATGAATTCTTGCTGAGCAGTTCATGATTGTCACTGCTATGTGGTATACTCCACAATTAGGGTCAAGTATGCATTCATTCACTTTACATACATAGTCCCACTGGATTTCCAATCTATTTTATATGATAAATGAAAAAGGCACAGGCACATCAAGTAACTTGCCCAAGTCTTCCTCAAATACAAAGACCTGTGTTTCTGCCACACAGGTTTATTTGAACTTTTTAGTTTCAATGGTAACGCTTTAAAGCAAAAGAAAAAAACAATGCACCAAAAAGATGCATATAAATTACTTAATTATGAGTAATTCACTCTACAATATTTGTTAGGTGTCAGATCATTTACCAGATCTACCAGGCTATATTGCAAAATAGTAAAATGTATGTCCCACCAAAACAATGACTTTCTTTTCACTTTCCCCATACTCTCATCACAATAACTCCTGTTCCTGGGTCACATTGTCCTTCAAACTGGCAAGAACTCTGGGCTATTTCTTTTGTTACTGTTTTCGTCTCCTGGATGTTCAAGAGTGTACCTCAAGCCATTGTGTTCTTCATCTTTTTAAGCTCAAGAAGTTATCTCAAGGGGAATTGTTTACTTCACCCTGATTTATAATATTAAGCCAGTTTCTAAAATAATTTTGAAGTTGTGCTCAGAACATCCTTCTGAAGTATGAGTGAAGGTAATTTCTACTTCATTCAATCTCATTTCAAGGTTTTCACTAAGCCTCAGACCTGAGAGTGGGAGTCTGGGCCAAAGGACATCTGAACAACAGATGAGGTACGGGGTTCATTGCCACCCTCCATACAAGAGCTGGCCCCTGTGGCTTTACACTAAGCCCAGCAAAGTTCTCAAGAGCTTTTTCAGGCTTTCCTGTTAACAGACAGTTAGAGGTCAGTCTCAGAGATCTCTGGATGTGCCCTTTCCTAACTGTAAAAATTACTCAGCTTCTCAAAAGTTAACTCTGTTATACTCTTCTTTGTGATTTGGAGGTGTTGTGAAAACATTCCTACTAGCAAGACACTCACTGTTTTTACCAGCTAACCTAGGCCCTGTCTTGGTTTATCTGCATATTAATCTCTTCTGTCTCCATGTCTGAAAACAATGATTCTGAATACAGTGCCTAAAAGATCACCGTCTCCCTACCAAAACAACTTTTCATGAACCAACATTAACTAATCTCTGTATATATGTATTTCAGATTTAAAATTCACAATATTGTGATTGTATAGGTATGAAAATGAAGGCTCAGAAAGTTTAAATAATTTCCCTCAGATTGTAGGTAAAAGAGTTGGGGATGGAACAAAAATCTGGTGACAAAATCCCCTTCCAGATACTAAGCTTCTTTGCCTTTCCCACACTGCTTCAGCTTAATACCAATTTCTGAAATGCAAAGTAGATAAAAGAACAACATAAGTAAGCAGAATATAAATACATAATTAGCACAAGTAAAATGTGCATTTATTATTTTTATGTCAAGTCTGTTTCTGTGAATGTTTCATTATAACAGCATTTTAGTTGATAAATTTCAAAGCACATTTGCTAGTTAAAGAAAAAAATGTCAACAATCTCATTTTATTTTATTAATTTAAATATGGCTCAGGCAAGTATATCTGATACTGCAATATTTCGAGCCAGGAGTACTCCAGAGAAAACTATATTTATGTTAACAGACAGACTCAATCAGATTGAGGAGATGACTCTGCTCCCCCAAATCCCTACTGATCTTCCATTCTTCTCAGCCCTTTACAAAGCATTCATTGAACACTATACCAAAGATGAATGCAAGCATGGAATTACTCAAAGTAAGATGAGGAACTAGCAGTCTATTACATGTGGCAGTTTGATTAATGAAAGCCAAAAAGCAGCCAGTATGATCTTGGAAATCAATGACACCCAGGCAAAAGTAAAGCAATCAGAAAGCTTTAGCTTTTTCTAGCACAAATTAAAAAAACAAAACAAAACAAAACCCTCTGTATTTGTTTAGACCCTATGACCTGAAGATGTCAAGGCTGGCCACAAGCAATTTCTTTCATTCTTTTCTCTCTTATGGAGAAATCAGCGGAGACATTAATTCAGCTTTCTATCTGTGTTAACAGGAAATAGAAACAGAGAAGGAAAAAAAAAATATGGTGCTCACAATGTTCTTTCCAGTTAATGATTCCACAAAAGATCAGCTAAGTCTGTACGCAATCATTTTAATTAGCCCTGTAGCACATGGTTTAGACTGGTCCTTCTGAGAACTATCCTGTGCATTCACAGAAGTGAGACTTCACAGTCGTATTTGTTCTTTTGTTCTTCCTGTCTTGATCGTAGCTGTAGTAGATTGGATCATGGAGAAAACGTGACCCAACTTGGGCCCAATCAGATGCTCCTTAAAATGATTTGAATTCTACTCTTAAGTCAGACACAGTGAAGTGGACAAAAGCAGAGAGATTGTATTTAGAGAGAAGAGTGAAGTGATTGTTAGGGAACCAAGCTCACCCAGTTCCTGATTCCAGTCTGATGGGAAATTTGGTCTCACTATCGCCTATACAGTGAGTCGTAAATCCTACTGTTAAATTCTTCTCTACTGCTGAAGTAACCTCAAGCACATTTATTTCTGGCTTGCAATCTCATTTCGTTCTCCTCCAATGTTTTTGTTTGTCAATCTCTGTTCATTGTGCCTTTTCTCTTGTCTGCATATTAAATACAGGTATTCTTTAATGGTTTATGCTCAATTCATCGCTCCATCCTCTTCCTGGAGAATCTCACCTCCTCTGTGGAGTCAGTTAATACATAAAAGCAAGCAAGTCCCAAATCTGTATCTCTAGTTCATACTTCTTGACTAATACTGACAAGCTACTCCTGATAGTCTTATCAGATCCTTAAACAAAACAAAAAAATCAAAATAATCATTTTCCTCTTCCTCATCTCAAAACCATTTCTTTCCCCTGTGTTGTCTGTTAGAAAATAGTATTACTCTCTCACCAGTCACTCAGTGCTTCAGACTTACTTTTTTTTTTAAATCTTTTTTTTTTTTTAACTTTTTATCGGTACCAGGGATCAAACTCACCACCACCTGCTTGCAAGGCAGGTGCTTATGCTACTGAGCTAAATCCCCAGCCCCCCAGACTTACTTTTAAGGAATTCCTCTCCTACCCCACACCATAGATCGTTCTTCATCATTTCTCAACTGAACAATGTATTGTAGTTTCCTAGGAATTCTCTCCCTACATACAACCATTGTTGATTCATCATCTATAATCCATCAGAATTATTATGCTCAACACAGACCAGCAAATATGGTTCATACGCTAAAACAAACAAACAACAAAGGTCAATGGATCCATATTTCTTATAAAGGTCAAACTCCTTTATTTATGACATGTAATTCCTTCTAGAATTTGGCTTTGAAATGCCTCTTTAACTTTACTCCTTAGTCTACCTTGGGCAACCACACTAACCTAATTGCTATTTATGGCATCAATTCATTCAATCATCTGTCCATCTGTGTTGGGAGCCGCAGCCCCGAGCCCGGTCGCCTCACTTGGCGGACGTGAGGCCTGTAGTAAAGAGTAAAGCCTGAGGTAGATTACCGCTCCCATCGAGCACGTTAGTTTCCTGCTTACCGCGTAAGCAACCCGCTCAACAATATAGTCTGCCTGGCAACTGATGATGTTAGCCAATCAGCTTGCCTTGCTTACTTTAACATGATTGGACACTGTATCCGTATATATACTGGTGCCACCCCTGGGGGGGAAGAAGAAGCCCGGAAGTAGAAGCCCAAAAGGAGCCGCGGGGAGCAGACCAAAGGAGGCTTCGGCTGGGAGCGATCCCAGGGCAGGCTGTACGGAGAAGGAAAATAAAAGAAAAGGTTGTCCACTGCCAGACTTTGTCGTGTGTCCTTCCTGCCGGCCGGGAGCGACATCGACATTTGGGGGCCCGCACGGGGACTGATCACCCCCGAGACGTGACAGCGGACAACGCTCCAGTACAGAGCTGCGAGACAGGTGAGTTGGGGATAAGCCTGGGCTCTGGGTGGCGCGCACCTACAGGGCTTTTAGACTCCCCTCAGGCTCACGCGTAAGTGGCGGATTCCTTGGGCCTCACGCGGTGAGTAACATATTAAAAGATGGGAAACATGCTAGGTAGCAACACTAAGAGCGAGGGTGGTTGTGGAGAAAGCTCTCAAGAGCTTACAAAAGTACGCAGGGTATTTGAGCAGGCCCAGTCAGGGAGCTCCCGAGAGGGGCCCGTTAAGGGGAACAAAGATGCTAAGGAGAAGGACGGGGCTCTAGCCTCGGAGTCGTCTGACTCCGAGGACGAGGGAAAGTTGAATGGCAAGGAGGCCAAAGAGACCAGCTGTCAGGAGCCTAAGTCGCTCGATAAGGAGTCGCAGGGTTCTTTCCCAGCGTTGCGCCGCGAATTGCGCTCCGCTCAACTTGGTCTGCGGAGGAGTAGAGAGCTCCTGAGCGCTCCCCGGCGCGAGAGGGAGGCGAAGCCTTCCGCCCCACCTTGGGGGCTGTTCCCGGAGGCGATCCCTCGCCGCGAGGCGGCCGCCCGGGAGCTCCCTTCCCCTTCGCCAGAACAGGAAGTGATGCACGGGCCCCCATTTTCCGCCCAATCATGGCCGCCGTCTTATGCTCCGCCGCCGGCGGGTCGGTATTTTTACAGGCGGCTATGGCAGGGGGGACGTTTGTCTCATGAGGTACATCCACCACCTGGGATAGATAGTGGCCCCTACGGGATATTTCCTGTACAAGTAGCTATGGGCCAGGGACGTAATGCATGGGAGCCTTTTGAGATAAAGCAGATTAGAGAACTTAAAAATGCAGTTACAACCTTTGGGCCGACTGCGCCTTACACCATTGCCATGCTGGAGAACCTGTCTTCTGGGCCCCTCACCCCCGCGGACTGGATTCAGCTGGCAAAGGCGTGTCTGCCCTCGGGTAGTTACCTGGATTGGCGAGCCTGGTACGCAGAGTTCTCTGCAGAGCAGGCTGAGAGAAACGCCAATCGGGGAAACCGGGGGTGGAACAAGGAAATGCTTATGGGAGAAGGTCGGCACGCTGATGATCAGACTCAGTTCCCCGGCGCTGTCTATGAACAAATCAATGCCATAGGGCTCCGCGCCTGGAAGCAGGTAAGTGGTGCCGGAACAGCCTCCTTGTGTCTTTCAAAAATAATTCAGGGTACCACAGAGCCATTTGTTGACTTTGTGGCCCGAATGCAAGATGCTGCCGATAAGATATTTTCTGATCCGGGAGTGGCTCGACCGCTGGTAAGGCAGCTGATTTTTGAGCAATGTACAAAGGAGTGCAAGGCAGCGATAGCTCCTCATAAGAACAAGGACCTCAACGCCTGGATTAGGATATGCAGAGAGATAGGGGGGCCGCTCTCCAACTCGGGAGTGGCTGCTCTCCTGGCCGCGGCTGTACAGCAGAGGGGACCTCGCGGGTTAGAAGGGGAATGTAAGGCTAAAGGGTGTTTTGCCTGCGGGGAGCTAGGACACATTAAACGTCATTGCCCAAACAATGCAGATGCTAGGCCTCGCCCTAGGAATGAAGAACCATATGTTTGTGGGCGATGCAAGAGGGGATCACACAAAGCTGAGGAGTGTAGGTCGGTCTTTGATGCTCAGGGCAACCGTATTTGTGGACGAGATGCTAGAGGGCCAAAAAACGGCCAGAGGGGGCCCCCTTCACAGGCGGGCCCCCGCCCCAGAGACAGGACAGCTCAGGATGGCAGCCTTCAACAAGGGCCACCCCTGGGTCAGCAGGTGTGGACCTCAGTGTCGCCTCCAGACTTATATTAGTGCCTGATATGGGTGTTCAAGTGGTTGAAACCACCTTTAAGGGACCGTTACCCGAAAATTCCGTGGGTCTGGTGATCGGGAGATCCTCCACGGCCCTTCGGGGTCTCATAGTAGTCCCGGGGGTCATAGACTCAGACTACACAGGACACATTAAAATTATGGTTCAATCTCTTGTGGGTACTATGGTAATCAATAAAGGAGACAAGATAGCGCAGCTCTTGCTGCTCCCCAGTCTCCACAAGAGATTCCCCTCAAAGCAGAAAATTAGAGAAAGTCAAGGTTTCGGTTCCTCAGGGGAAGTCTTTGAGGGACTCCATATAATACTTTATAAAAGGCCCATGCTCTCACTTAAGGTCAATGGCAAGAATATAACAGGGCTCCTAGACACAGGAGCTGACCGTTCCATTATCTCTAGAAAGGATTGGCCCTCCAACTGGCCCACCAACACTGCAGATAACACGCTGCAGGGCCTGGGGATGGTGTCAGCTCCTCAGGTTAGTGCTTCAACCCTGCTCTGGTGTGATGAGGAGGGTCATCAGGGCCATTTCCAACCATTTGTGTTGCAGTTGCCAGTGTCTCTATGGGGAAGGGACATCCTCACTCAGATGGATGTCACGCTTACGTCAAACTGCTCCCCCCAGGCTAAGGATATACTCAGGAACCAGGGATATACCCCCGGCAAAGGCTTGGGCAATGCCCTACAGGGTCGGACATCCCCAATACCAGTAGAGAACAAAAAAGGTAGGCAAGGGCTGGGTTTTTCTTAGGGGCCGCTGAAGAAGCTCTCCTACCCACTTCGATCAAAATCACCTGGAGGTCAAATGATCCGGTTTGGGTACCTCAGTGGCCCCTGCCTAAGGAGAAGCTATTAGCCTTGTCAGAAATAGTCAGTACACAACTTAGATTAGGACACATTAAGCCGTCAACCTCCCCATGGAACACCCCCATTTTTATAATTAAGAAAAAGTCTGGCAAGTGGAGGCTGCTCCATGATCTAAGGGCGGTCAACGCGCAGATGCAGTCCCTGGGGGCGGTCCAGAGGGGGCTGCCAGCTCTCTCAGCCATCCCTCAGTCCTGGCCAGTTTATGTTATAGATCTTAGAGACTGTTTCTTCTCAATCCCCCTGCATCCAGAGGACACTCATAGGTTCGCCTTTACTTTACCCACCATTAACCAAGAAAGCCCTGATCTCAGATACGAGTGGATAACGCTGCCCCAAGGTATGGCCAACAGTCCCACTATGTGTCAGATTTACCTTGATTCCCTACTGGCCCCCCTACGGAAATCCTTTCCCAAGATAAGATGTGTGCATTACATGGACGACCTTTTACTCAGCGGCAGGGACCCAGACATGCTAAATAATATGCTCGGCCAGTTGGTCGAGGCCCTGAGACAAGCTAATCTACATGTTGCCCCCGACAAGATTCAGGGAGGAGAAATGGTGACCTACTTAGGCGCGAAAATCTCCCCTATGCTAGTCTCTCCACAGAAGGTCACCATTAGGACGGATGGCGTTAGGACCCTAAATGACATGCAAAAGCTATTGGGAGACAATTGGATTAGGCCATATTTACATATACCAAATTCAGATCTCAAACCCCTGTTCGACCTTCTGAAGGGAGACCCAGATATAGCCTCCCACAGGAGGCTCACTCCTGAGGCAAGAGCTGCCTTACAGAGAGTGGAAAAAGCCTTAGGTGGGGCTACCTTACACAGAATTGAACCAGGGCGACCCTTTGATGTCTGTTTGCTACAGACTAGTCTACAGCCCACAGCGGTGATTTGGCAGAAAGGACCATTACTGTGGATACACTCTAAGGTCTCACCTGCAAAAGTCATAGAGCATTACCCGGAGGCAGTCGCTTCATTGGCCCTTGAAGCGCATGATAGAGCTGTCCAACATTTTGGCTCAGGACCACAAGCCATCCGAGTACCCTATACCGCCAGCCAGATCAAGACCCTGGCTGCCTGCATAGATACATGGGCCATTCTGAGATGTGTTTTCCATGGGGATATAAACAATCAATACCCTAAAGACCCTATCTTGTCATTTGTCACTCAGCACCCTATAATTTTTCCAAAGGTTACTGCCTCTGAGCCATTAGTCCCAGCAACTACAATATACACAGATGGCTCCAAGACGGGGATAGGCGCCTATGTGATCCTAGGCAAGCCCCCGGTTACCATACAATTTGAACCTGATCAGCCTCAGGTGGTAGAACTGCAGATCGTTAAAATGATTCTTAAACGGTTCTCAAAAGCCATTAATATTGTCTCCGATTCTAGGTATGTGGTCAATGCTATGCAAGTGCTTGAGACTGCCGGTTTAATTAGATCCACTTCCACAGTGGCTGGGCTGTTCCTGTCTATCCAGACATTGCTTCAGAACAGACACCATAAGGTCTTCACCACCCACATAAGAGCACATACATCCCTGCCGGGGCCCATGGCACAGGGGAATGCGGCTGCTGATACTGCCACTCGCCCGTTATGGATTTTTACCTTACTAATACCAATCGAGCGAGCCCGTGCCTTCCATGATAAGTTTCATGTCAATGCCAGGACACTAGCAAACCATTTCCATGTTTCCAGAGCAGATGCACGAGATATCGTGCGACTATGTGACTCCTGTGCCACATACAAACCTGCCATACCGATGGGAGTAAACCCTCGAGGTTTGATCCCTGGTGATGTTTGGCAGATGGACATCACACATATACAGGAGTTTGGGACTCTTAAATATGTTCATGTTTCCACAGACACCTGTTCTCACGTCATATTCGCAACAGCAGAAACAGGTGAAAAAGTGTCTAATGTGATCAATCATTGCCTGGCGGCTTGGGCCGCATGGGGCAAACCAAAAATATTAAAAACTGATAATGGACCAGCCTATATAGGCAAAGCCTTCAATGAGTTCTGCAAAATGATGGAGGTTCAATTAAAACATGGTATCCCATACAATCCCCAAGGTCAAGGAATCATTGAGAGGGCTCATAGAAGCCTCAAAGAAATTTTACAAAAACAAAAAGGGGGAGTAGGCCAAGGCCTGGCCCCAAAGGCACGATTATCCATGGCACTATTCACACACAATTTTTTAAATTTAAATAATGATAATTGCTCCCCAGCCGTGGAGCACTGCAACCCTTCCCCCAACCATAAAGGGTGGGTGAAGTGGAAAGATGTCCTGACAGGACAATGGATGGGCCCGGATCCAGTGGTCAGCTGGAACCGAGGCGCGGTTTGTGTTTTCCCACAGGAATCGGGACGAGAACCACTGTGGGTACCGGAGAGACTGACACGGGCGACAAAGCCCTCGACTGAAGATCAGACCTGCCCTACTGGAGATCCATCACAGACCAACCAACAAGATAAATAGAGATAGCGGTAGCCCGAAATGGACAAGAAGATCCTCAGGCATATGCATGGCTCGCTCGCCTAGCCTACGACCGAGTCTAGGGACGGTGAGCTTCCCACACTCCTCCTCTAAAAAAATTATGACATAGCTGGGTAGGAGAGTCAATGACGGGTAAGAGCGTACTCCCCCGGTGCGACTCAACCTAAGCCAGGCCCTACCCCATCCTGCACGTAAGCCGCTGGACTGTTAGATGCTGCCCAGGTCTAAATTTCTCTCCGAGGGGATTTCTTTACAGAGAGAAAATGAGTGCAAGCTTGTGTGCATCCAGGTTCCGTCCAGTTTGTGCCTGGCCCTAGAAAAAGGACGAGGGCCTCAGGGCCTTGGCAGACCATGGGACGGCCGACCAGGGTCTAAGCCAAGGACCTACGGTGGGCCTACACATAGGGCATAAGCCTCTGCACCCAGTCCAGGAAGGGCTACGATGCGCACATTCATAAAAAATAAAAAAGGGGGAGATGTTGGGAGCCGCAGCCCCGAGCCCGGTCGCCTCACTTGGCGGATGTGAGGCCTGTAGTAAAGAGTAAAGCCTGAGGTAGATTACCCCTCCCATCGAGCACGTTAGTTTCCTGCTTACCGCGTAAGCAACCCGCTCAACAATATAGTCTGCCTGGCAACTGATGATGTTAGCCAATCAGCTTGCCTTGCTTACTTTAACATGATTGGACACTGTATCCGTATATATACTGGTGCCACCCCTGGGGGGGAAGAAGAAGCCCGGAAGTAGAAGCCCAAAAGGAGCCGCGGGGAGCGGACCAAAGGAGGCTTCGGCTGGGAGTGATCCCAGGGCAGGCTGTACGGAGAAGGAAAATAAAAGAAAAGGTTGTCCACTGCCAGACTTTGTTGTGTGTCCTTCCTGCCGGCCGGGAGCGACATCGACACATCTGTCCATTTATTCAGGATATCACAGAACTGCAAAGCCTCAGAATTATAGCCATGCCTTGGGCCTAGAAGATGCTCTGATGGAGAGTGCCATCTGGGAAGAGGGACAGGTAATTTCAATTTAGTGAGCCTCCGTAACTTTCAGAATCCTATTATATTCTTGGCTTAAAGATAATTCCTTGACTCTTCACCTCAAGAAAATTCTACTCATTCTTCAAAACCATAACTGAGATGTCACGTCCTCACTCTTGCTAAGCCTGAATTATTCATTTAACATCTCCTTAGGACCTGTTCTCCATGACACTTGTTTGTAGTGTAGTCTGCATTCAAATTAAGCTATTTTTCCTTTGGGGGTTTGGTGATACAAGTTTACTGAATAATTTTTGTAGAATTTAGGAATATTTCATGATGAAATTATTTTATGGATATATATACTTTTTTTCTGAAATTTTCACTTTAAGGCCAAGATTTATACATGTCTACAGTCAAATTAAGGGTCAGAAGAGTAAGACATCTCTTAGTTTGCTGTGAAGATATAAATATAAGGCTATTAGAAAACACAGTGAATATATAAAATAGCTACTGTTGTTTCTATTATTTTGTCATCAGTCTAACTAAAAATTGCTAAGTTTATTTTTATGTGTTATCAAATTTAAGAATGTAGAGAAGCACGTAGTAAACTTAATAGCCTTATTGAGATAAAATTCACAGGCCATGCAATTCATTCATTTACAGTATACAACTAAACATTTTAAAATAGAGACTCATGTAACCATCACCACAATCAATTTTGTAACAGTTTCATTACCCCAAAATAAATTCATGCCTATTAGCAGTCACGTGCCACTCCCTCCAAATCTCTCAGCCAAAATAAACATTAGTCTATTTTCTATTACTGTGGATCTACCTACCTAGACGTTTTATATAAATAAAATCATGCAATATGTGGTCCTTTCTGCCTCGCTTCTTTCCCTTAGCATTTTATTTTTAAGTTTCATTATTTGTAGCATGTAACAGTACTTTATATTTTTATTGTCTAAAAATGTTCCGTTGTATAGATATACCACATTTTTTGATCAGGTGATAGATATTTATGTTGTTTCCCTTTTTTGCTGCTATGAAAAGTGTTGCTATGAAGACTTCTGTGAAGTTCTTGCATGGACATATATATTCTTCAGTTTTTTCTTTAGGCTATATACCTAAAAGTAGAATTGCTGTGTCACAGAACTGTATGTATAACATTTTGAAGACCTGTAAGAATGTTTTGCAAAGTGACTGCACCATATTACATTGTGACTTAGCAGTGCGTGAGTTCTAATTGGTCTATCTCTTCATCAACATTTGTGACTGTCTTGTAGTATAGCTTTTGTAGTAGGTATGAAGTCAAATAGCTCATAATAGTTTTTATTTGCATTTTCCTTTTGGTTACTGATGTCAACATCTCTTTCAGTGTGTATTAGCCATTTTCACATTTTCTTTGAAGAAATTTCATTTCAGATTTTATGCTTATTTTATTGAATTATTTTATTTTTGTATTATTAAATTATTGAGACTTTTTATACATGAACCTACTTTCTCAGATATATAGTAATTTCAGATATTTTCTTCTGTGGGTTGTCATTTTACTTTCTTGATGACATCCTTAGAAGGACAAGTGTTTACTTCTGATGAAGTCTAACTTATTTATCTTCATTTTGTTGATTGGGTTCGTGCTTATACTATCATATCTAATCCAAGGTCATTAAGATTTATACATAAATTTCTCCTAAAATTTTTATAGTTTTAGTTCTTACAATAAGTTTTTTCATTAATTTTGTACATGGGTTGAGGTACAGACTAAGTCTCATTCTTTTCAATATAGATATTCACTTGTCTTAACATCATTTGATGCATGATTATTCTAATTATTAAGTATTGATAATTATAATTGATATTATTTGAATTATTTTAGCATTTGTGTAAAAAACCCCTGCTGATCCAAATGTGAGGATTTATTTCTATACTTTCACTTCTATTCCATTAATCTAAATGTCTATCCTATGCCATACTATGTCATTTTGACTATTATGGTTTTGTAATTTGTAAATTAGGACTTGTGGGGATGTTTCTAAAACTTCAGATTCCCATTCTCTATTCTGATTCAACATGTATGAGGTAGACCATGAGTGTCATTTCTCAAGTTTCCTAAGGGCACCTATTTTAAAGTTCTTAGAATGTCAAAAAAGTAACGATTAAGAGCTTTTGGAGCATGACTTACCAGTACGACTGTAGAGACTGGGTAGCATTGGAAAGGATATCTATGCTTACACTATAAAGTAGGGATGATAATAATAATAGTACTTTTCACATGATGGTTGTGAGAATTAAATTCATCAGTTCTCCTACAACAGAAGAGTGTTTGGCACTCAATGAATGATAGTAACTATTTTTGCTAATGATTGGCCACAGAAGCACTCAATAGGAAAAAGATACCGAAGAGGAAAAGAATTTTCAGTAACTTGTAAAAAATCATTGCAAAAACTGTTTTGAATAAGAAAAAAATGCTCACTGGGTAATTAGATTTAACTCTTTTTAAGTGTACAAGTCAGCAGTGTTAATTACATTCATAACAATGTGCACCTATCACCTCCATTTATTTCATCATCCCAAACAGAAAGTATATAGTTGTTAAATTATAACCTCTCATTTCTATCTGCCATCAGCCCTAGTAACCTCCAATCTACTTTGCATCTCTATGAATTTGTTTCTTCTGCATATGTCATATAAGTGAAATTGCAATATTTGTTCTTTTGTGTCAAACATTATTTCACAAAGCATGATGTTTTAAAAGTTCATCCATGTTGCAATATACACCATAAATTCATTCCTTCTTATGGTTGACTAATATTCCGTTGTATCTACTGTATCTATGCTCATCTGCGAAGGAGTATGAAGTTGTTTCTGGCTTTGACTATTGTGAATAATGCTGCAGTGAACACGGATAGGACAGTATCTGTATGAATTCCTGTTTTCAGTTCTTTGGAGTATGTGGGTGGTGTGGAATTTGAGTATCTGATCTTTTATTCGAATTTAAAATGTGCTTTGGAATGAACAAAGACTTTACTATCTCCCACTACCTTTCCCTAATGAGGCTAATCTCATTTCTCCTTCGACCAGTACTTCTGCAGGTCATTATAACTGCTGTCTGCGCCACAGGCCTCAGAGACCCTGAGGAGCAGGGGAAGATGGAGAGGGCTAAGTTCAGACAATTGAAAGATGACAGAAATCAGTGTCAAGACTCATGGAAACCAGGGAAACTACCCTACAGCCCTTTTATGTCTTCTTTTCTCAGATGTCTCTCGCTTTTGACAGGATGTTTTCCTCATCTCAAGAGAGTAGGGGTCACGTTAAACTCAGAAAGGAGCAGAGGGGCTTTCCTATAGTACACGTATCTTGACCTTACCAGCTGCTGAGGCTATCATAATCAGCCGGGACCCACTGAGGGAAAAGTATGGAGGTGTTGAGGTTGGATTAGTGAGAAAAAGAAGCTGTATGTTGCTAAGGATGTTCACAAATTGAAAGGAAACGCTTGTCACAGACGTCCTGCCACCCACCTTGTTACAGAAAGCCTGCCTCGGAAACTGTTGCAGCGCCACTAATTTTGGCTCAATGTTATACCTAGCACTGTACCCCTGGTGCGGCACTGTACCCCCAGTGCTACCCTGAACTCCCCGACACAGAGCAACCTTCCCCTTTGGGAGAATAAAGGCAGAGGGTAAGGTGATATTTTTTATTCTAGTAGGTAGAGGATCTTACTTCAAGTAATATGAAGGAGAAGTATACTTTCTTATAGGTTTTATGTACATAGACATAATTCATGTGACTTTCCACATTTGGAATAATTAATGATTTGGAGAGGTAGCGTGGGGCACTGGCCCTCTTGGCAGCTCCCTTATTTGATCTTGGTCTAGTTTCTTATTAACAGCAGGAAATCAAGACAAGCTATAAAGGGTAAATACACAGAGACAAAAGGGAAAATGCAGATGAACACATAAAATATTTAGGGAAAACATCATTTTATAATGTACATTAGGTATTGTCAAAGGCTTAGACTGACATTTGTTAATAGATCTATATGTCCATATTAGTGTAGTTTATCTTATACTGTTGGAATACTACCGAGATCAGCAAGTATACTTATTAGAAGTAATTCAGGGTTTAGAAAAATCTTTGGTCCCTCCTTGTCCTTGGTTTATATAGAAATGAGTGGGCTCCAGTTACCCCAACCTAAGCTGCCACCATCTCAGTAATTACCCCAACTGATGTTCAGCCACTTATGATCCCTGACCCCCTGATGGGGGCTATCCCATCTGGCTTCAGGATTCTTCTTTCAGGCTTCTGGAAGCATGTAGATATTGCATTTTTCTCTCTGATTCTGAGTAACCAAATGCCCTGTTCTCCCTCACATCTTTTTTGTTTTGTTTTATAATTTTCTTTCTGTGCTTGTAACAAACTTTTTTTAATCACTTGATTTTTAAGACTCTTTAACTCAGAGAAGTACAATATGTTAAAACAGAACTAGGATCTAGGTTTGGGAAATTATTCACAAACCTAAAATCTATTCCATACTAGCTATCCAGAGGTCTCTAGTCTTGGTTTTCTCATCATGCAAGCAGAAGTAGTGATGGCTCATAGTTTTTTGTTTGTTTGTTTGTTTTAGACTTTTGTTTTTGGCACTGGGACTCAAACTGATGATGTCATTCTTGTCAAGCAGAAACTATGCCCTTGAATTATATCACTGGCCCAAGCTCATAATGAGGCCAGCTTAAACTCAAGTTTAAGTTGAACATTAAAAATGATGATAAATGTAAAGCACAAAAATAGAAATCATATCACAATTCTGATCTCTTGTCCCTCCAGTGACATCCAACTTCCTGTATACTATGTAGGTGATAAAGGGCCGTGTGATCTCCCGTAAGAAAGGACGTCTTGCATATGCCAGAGTCCATATCATATGCACAGATCTTTTGTAATGTCAGAAGTCCCGTTCTTTTGGGGAAGCCACTGAAAACTATGTTTCATTGAAATATATTTAATGGCATGAGTAAATGAGTAGAATACATTATTGAACAAGGAAATAGAAAGTATAAACACAGTTTTCTGAAAATAAACAGCTGACCCTCCGAAATCCATGACTTCTGTATCTGCAGATACAATCAATCTAAGATAAAATTTTTTTTTAAAAAAATCATCTACATTGAACATATACAGGCTCCTTTACTTGTTGTTATTCCTTAAATAATGCTAACAATTGTTACCTAGTATTTGTATTTCATTAGGTCTCAAGTGATATAAGGATAATTTAAAGTATACATTTATACAAAGTGTATGCATACATCATATGCAGGAACTAGACCATTTTATCTAAAGGATTTAAGCATGCTCGAATTTGGGTATCCTTGAAGGTACCAATTCAGAGGAGTCATCCAAGGATACTGAGGAATTCCCCAAGGATACTTAGAAACAACTGTACAAATCTAAATTTATGTTTAGGATTTTAGTCTCACTAAATTGTGGCATTTTTAAGCTGAAGACAGCAGAACTGCCTACATGTGGTAAATATCCAGAGGGAAAGAAGATTTAGCTAGAAGCTAAATATATAATACAAATTTTAAAGCAGAAGGCTATGTGTTCTCTGAGCTTTTACCAACCTTTTTCTCTCATCTAAATGAAACTATCAGTAAAATAGCAATATTTCATTGTGTATGGGATGCTACAAGATATGAATGGGGGAGCCACAAATTCTTGGTGTCCTGGACGTGGAAAGAGGCTAATATCCCAAATACGAGCTTTCACACACACCTGTACTTACTCATACACCTGTGCTGAAAAAAAGACAAGAAGTATTCAGCTCTGTACAATGGTATTTTCCACTGAATTGCATACTCTGAGCTCAAAAATACTTCTTTGATCTTTATTATCTGATGAGCAGAAACAAGGAAAAACTGTCCGAGTTAGGGTTCCGATCTCTCTACTTTCCAGATACTTGGCGCTCACAGTAGATCCTTAACAGAAGAATGGTGCTATCAAATTGAGTGGTGGCCAAAACCCAGTCTTTCTGATCATATAACAACAATGACCTACACTAAAGGAAGTCCTTTTTCTGAAAGGGTCCCACAAAACTGTAGATAATTAGTGGCAAAAAAAATTTGAAAGCCTTTCCTCCATGGTACCCTGAGCCTCTCCTTCCTTCCTTGTTAATTTTGGTGTACAGAAGCACTATAAAAAGAAAGCGTATGTGTATACACATGGATGTGTTTGTATATATGTATAGGAAGAATTAAATTACGTGTTTGAGTATATGTATGCATTTACTTTTTTCTTGAAGATGCAACTCTTTCATGGCAGAAAAATCTCAAAACATCTAAACTTCTGTCATGGTTACCCCATAGCAGAGCTGAGACTCAGGAGCCAGCCAAGAAGATATCCCGGAAAAGTGATCTTTTGGACTTAATATTTCAAATCAAGGCCTCAGAAATTACAGCTGACTTTCAGGTCCCAAATCCAAGAAAGAGAAAATTTCCTCTTCAGGAATTTTTCAGCATTAAGTTTTTGTTGGGTTTAGTTATTCCATCAAGCATATCCATTTGTGACTTGTAGACAAACTCCCAGACTCATTTTAGGCATGAATGTAATTCCAGCATATGGGTATGACCAACCAGGGCCTCACATGACAACTATGTTTTCCAAAGGAAGATTGAATGAATCGAAGATGGTCATTTACTTAGTCTAATCTTCTTTCATGCCTGGACAAATAGCTATACTTAGTGGTCATTTCTACTCATCTTTACCCCCTAAAATTTCACCTTGATTTCCATTATGGTCATTCTTAATGGATAAACTCCCAGAGAAAAGAAAAGCATTAGAAGAAAAAAATAACAAGAGGAAAATATCTATCCTTCAAAAGACGAGGACTCTTCTATATTACTAATTAAAGATTGATAAAGGAAAGATACAAGTTTAACACTGGAAGAGTTCTTAATAGAAGATCAGCTAGACAAGGATTTTCAGAAGTGTTTTCTGGTGCTCTATATCTGCTTGAATGCTCCTAAGGATTTGTGACAGCTTTTCAAAAAGAAGAATTTTCAGTGCAATAATAAACCTTTTATATATTAAAAGGCTTTTGTTCTATCTCATGATCTTTTTCATTTCTCAAATTATGCTCACCTTCCCTCTGTTCCTGGACATCTTTCCAGTTTTGAAACTGTATGGTGCAGATGTAGGATCATGAGCTTTGAAGCTATACTAATGGCTCCATCCTGAGAGCTGCTATTCATTTGTTTCATGCTGTAAGCTCTTGGCCTCAATTTTTTCATCTGTAAAATGGTGTGTTGCAGAGGAGAAGCAGACTAAGGATTAAATGAAATCAAAGTGCACCACATGAAATGTCTGCTATTACAATGACTATTGGCTCAATTGTCTGAGCCACGAATGAGAAGAGTACTATAACATCCACCCCTAAGCTTACTTTTAGTACTTCATTACTTTATTATTATTTTTGGAATCTCCCAACCATTTCTGAAGATTTTTTAATTCATGGATTGTAAGTTTCAAGCTGCCATAATTCTGGCTTCATGATAATTTGCCATATGTTCTCTATATTTAGCCTACAAATATAAAAGCTTTACCACATTGGCAAAATGCTAGAATTTTTAAAACTTCAAAAATAGTCAAAAACTGTTTAATTTCTAGCAGAAATATCAGGCACAGGAAACTGAGCACCCAAAATGGATCAGAAAAGAATCTGGATTTTCTCTTTCCTGAGCAGCAACCCATGGGAAGCTTACATAACACTCAAGGAGCCGCAGTTTTAGTTATCAAGGAGCACATTTAATCAGCTGTAAGTTTGAAACAGATATAACTGGAAGAGCAATGAAGTTGTCCTTGCTCCTGCCCCACAGTCACCTTCAGAGGGTGCAAGGAAAAGGAAAAGCCTGAAGAATGAGGACTCCACGCTCCTTTTAAAAATCCAGGCCATGTTTTCCTGTCCAACTTCTGGGTTTTTAAAGGAATCCCAGGGACAGAGAGAGGAGCAAATTGGAATGGGTAATCCTTTCATTAATTGACTGATTTCTTCACAATCTTTCCCTAAGAATATCCTGCTGTTAGTCACTGTATCTGGTGCTTTATTTATCTTTTTTTCAAATGGCAAAATGATAGAGATCCTACATATTTTATGAAGATGTCTAAACTATTACATGCTTGAAAATCCAGTTTCTGTCTTTTTTTAAAAAAAAATAGATTTATTTGTATTGTGCTTAACTTGAAAGACTTTTAAAATTTATTCTTTTATTATTACTTTTTTATTGTTGATTGCTTGTTTGCAAGAAGTTTGCTTCTTTTCTGCAGAATCCTTCTGATAAAGATGATAAGGCAAATGTGTTAGGAATCTAAAGCTCTACGAATAGATACTAAAAATAGTTCTGCATACACTAGAACACTGATTAACATCACATATTTGGAAGCATGCACACGCATGCTCACATGCACACACACACCTACGCGCACGCGCGCGCGCACACACACACACACACACACACACACACAGTTGCTAAGAGGACAAGGAACTGACATCAATAAACATGGTTGGGGTGATTTACCTGATGCAAAGTCTAAGTCTAGCATCCCCTTTTGTCACTCCTCTTTCCTAGGTCTCCTGACACATGTCTGAACTCCCAGACTGACGCCATGCTGAATTAATTTCCACCTTGACACAATTCCAATACTTGAGCTCCTATTTGGTTGCCCACGATGTCATCTTTATGCCCATAATCCACTCAGCACCAAAGTTTTGCCAGGATGGAGACTCGATTTTATTCTGTCAGTTTCTCCTGAAACTACTAGAATATCACCCCCATCTAAGATTCTGTTTCCTAATATCATCTCCTGGCCTTTTGGCCAGCATCTTTGCACATTGCCTGTTCCTAAACGTGTTCCTGCTAATACTGTCCTAACAATTTAATGAGCATTGAATATGTACCAGAAGATGTCATTGCCCCATAACTTGCTACAGATAGTATACAGTATTGTGGAAAAGAACATTGACTCTGAAAGCAGGATAAATGTAGTTCCACCAAATTATTAACCCTGTGATTTAGAGCAGGACCCTGGATGCCACTATGCTTCATCCTTATCTATAAACCAACAATAGTATTCAGAGTTTGGATGAAAATCAAATGAAGTAATAATTATAAATCATGTACATATGCTTAGCACTCACAGAGTGTTACTTTCAGTTATTGTATATTAAGTCCATGGCAATTTAATGCCACAGATATTTTTATACCTACTTCACAAATGAAGAACACTAAGTTTAGAGCTAAGTAACCTATTCATGACCAATATTAGAGTTAGAATTGGACCTGAGTCTGTCTGACTCCAAATTCATTCATTCAGCAAACTTTTTTTCTCTACCTAAGAGATGCTGAGTGTACAGAGAGTACCCCCATCAGCTTCTCTTCATCAGAGCTAGGTTGAGTCCCTCTCCCTGGAATCTTCTCTATGCACTCTAAAACACAGATTGACAGCTACTTGCACAGAGTGTGAAATGCACCACTTTCTGGCCTCAAAACTTTCTCATATGTGATCTTGCCATTCTTTTTTCTCCACTGCTCAATAGAGGGAGAGGACTCAAGATCCTAGAAAGTTCTGAGTAATAAGACTGCAGGAACCTAGGTGCTACAGTAGCTGCTTGGAGGAGAATCCATAGGAGAAGCATCAGAATAGGAACACCAGTATGACTTTTTTGAATGGAAAGAAAAAAAATACTGTTTAAACCACTGAAATGTGGGGCTTTTGCTACAGCAGTCAGGATGCAGTGACTCATGCGATCTCTAGGGGCACTCATAGGTGGACCGGGTTTAGGTTCATCCTTGAATCTTATGCTCTTAACATTTCTACTTTCAGATTACCTCGCTCTTTCTCATCTTTGAGCCTTTGATACCATAGTCCCTCCTTTTCTTTGCTGATTCCTCAGAAAATGAAACATAGTTAGGAATATAAGTGGGTTTATGGAGCTAATGCCTCCAAATAATAAAGGAGGAGGTAGAACAGAGGAAGTTCTCAGCCTATGAGGCAGATCTGACACCTGTGAAAGAAAACAAGATTCAAAAAAGAGCCTTAGACCTGACAGGTCTTGGTCAACACCATGGGAAGCTTCAGAGCAGATTACCTGTTAGAGTTCCCTGTGGGACATGAATGTTCAGACTCTCAGAACTCTTACTGGATGTGGTTCTCAGCTGGGCTGCCTGAAAGAAAATTAAAAGCTGAGGCAGAATCTGTCAGACCGCAGGTGGAAACCTCACTGGTTTTAGCTGAACAGCAAGCTCTTAGATATCTAGGCATCCAAATGGTTCAGCCACAGCCACTGCACTCTGCCCATAAATGCAAACACTTAATTTATTTCAAATATTATCATAGACATCAGCTCTTCTGGTGAGCTTTATATGATTCTCAAAATTCAGGTTAGGTGCTGCAGCAGGCAGACTAACTCTCTAAAGATGAGCATGTCCTCCTAAGTACTGTGAGTACATTAAGTTAATGTACATGACAAAGAGAAGTTAAAATTTCAGACAATCTTATGTTTGTTAGTTGTATGGATTATGGCTCACTAGAGAAACACACTTAGATTATATATATATATATATATATATATATATATATATATATTTAGATTTTATACATTCTTTTATATATATATATAGTTTATATATAAAAATCGCAAGGCAATCTTACAATAGCTGTTTGCAAAGTCATAGTTGGGACCTAAGAATGTAAAAGGGCTGTCTGCTAGCTGGAGGAGAATGGGAGGATCCAGCCAAAGATCAAGGCCTTGGATCTCACTGCAGACCTCTCCGCAAATCCATTATCAGGAAACCTAAGGGTCTGTGTCATAAGCCTAAAGAATCTGGGCCGGAAGCCTGGAGATCAAACTCCCAAAGCAATGGTGTCTAAGAGAGGGTCTCCTCCAAAGAAGCAAAAGCAAAATTTGCTTCTTCTTTCCCCTTTTATTCCATCTAAACAACAAGCCTTTTGATGGGTGCCCTTCATATCCAAAGTGTCTTCCTTCTTCAGTAAATCAGTTGTCCAGACACACCCAGAACTGTGCTAAACCAATCCACTAAGCATTTCTTATTCAAGTTGACACCACAATTAATTATAACATTAATCACTTGATTTTCAGAGGAGGATCCTGGATTATGTAGGTGAGTCTGATTTAATCAAAAGGATTCTTAAATGGAGGAAAGAGGAAGGAGAGAGAGATCTTTGCTGGCTTTGACAAAACATAGCTTTTATCAAGCAGGGAATGTGGGAAACCTCTAGAAACTAAAAAATGCAAGAAAACAGATTCTTTCCTAAGTCCTCCAAAAAGAAATTAATCCTTGCTAACACTCCAATTTTGAGCCCTGTGAGATTTATTTCATAATTTTTTCCTCCAGAACTATAAGAAAATTAATTTGAGGTGTTTTAAGGCACTATATCTGTGGCAATTTTTTATAGTAGCAATACAAAATCAATACAGGTGCCCATCATATGTTTCAAGCAACTGTATTTCCAATAATCATAGCATATTCTGTGCCTTTACTTAATAACTCACATAGCAGGTGCTTATTAAATGTTCTTTGAGTTATTTCAGCTTCCTGACTTCTAACCATGAATATATCATGTTGAATATTGACAAAATGATCCCCCAAATTACCATTCCCTCCACTTGTCTCTGGGTCACAGTCACATAGATTTTTAACATTACCTACTTTTAGGACCAGTTTTGAATGTACATAGCTGTAGAAGGAAAGAATAGATGATCCATTGTTTCTAGGTGATCCTTGTTGATATGCTTATTTGTTTCCTATGACCAAAAAAAAAAAAGTTTTACTTAGTCTTAATGAACTAAATGAAAGACTTAGAATAGCCAAAATAAAAAAAATCACATTTCCAAAAAATATTACTTGGATTTCAAAATATTGTACTGCTCTCCTGTTTGTTAGATGTGCCAAGTTTATGGCCTCACAACATTGAAATATGAGATGATGAGCCAAGGAAAGAAATTAGGAAAGTTTTATTGGAAATAAGGAAAAGGAAAATGCTTCCTGGATTTCCAAGAGGAGTTCTGAGTATGTAGCCAATGAGGCTGTTTGTTAAGGGTAATTGATACTGCAAAATCACAACATGGGTACAACATGTCTCAAACTGTAATCCTCCTAAAGGATTACAAAGATATCCACTCATCTAATATTCATTCAATAAATAAATTGCATAGCAAAAGTTTATGGAAAGAACAAAAGCATTTTTGAGAGGGAAAGGAGTATGGGGCCAGATGTTCTGATCACTTACCTACCTGTATGTGTCAGATTGGGCCCACTGGACCACATCCTGTTAAAGACAATATAATCCCAAGTTGCTGTTTATCTCTAGGGTGACATGTAGGACTTTCTATTGCTTCTCTCTCTCTCTGGGGCTCTTCATAACTGCCTCCAGGCACAATTCCGATGTCTTTATTTTTTGTGCTGACTTTCTTGAGGAGCTGATCGCTCTCTGAATATATATTAAATTTCTAACTAGCTGAGCTGTCTGTAACAATGAAGAACAAAATATCTTTAATTGAATTATTCAGATCCCTGTATCATACTCACCTGAAGGCTGTGCCACCCTGAACATCTAAGACAAACAAGCCAGGAAACTGCTTTACCTTATGCAAGTCTGAGTTGTATTTCTTCTATGTGAAAACCAAAAGTACTTGACTAACAAGAAATAGTCACAGTCTTGCAGATCCATGAATTTAAAACCCAGGTCTTGGAAATGTCCAGACTTAATTGGACCAAACTGCATTAACCCAATTTAAAAGATGTATAAAAGAAAACTAATTCAATAGGCATTTTTCTGAAATGCTATTAACACTTCCCATCTAAGGTACCCACTATTTTGAATATGAGAACATGGAAAGCCAAGTCAGCAAACCAAAGGTTACTTCAAGTTGAAGTTAGAACAGAGAAAGGTGGCTAATTTGGACTTATTTTCTCTGCACCAAGTCTTATGATCCACATTGCTGCCCATGAGAACACACCTGAGTTTCAATCTACTAAATTCAGCATATTTCTTCTCTGGACAATATTATGTAATCATCAGACTTTCTTTTTATACCTCAGATTGTCTATTCCCTGACTGTTAACAAAACCTAATCAATTTTTTTATTCTTTCTTGAAACATTGCAATTCAGTTTCCTAAATTGCAATCAACTTCTCTTTCTGCCTTCATAATCTATGATCTGATCACCGTAGTTGACTTGACAGCTGTTTTAATACTTTCCTGATACACATTTAGAAAATTTCTTGGTTTGCACTCACAGGTAGCCAATCTCATCTCATCATGTTGATTTTTAGTAGTTTAGCATAACTACTGCCTGTAAGTGGAACGCTTATGAGGACTTGAGGAGTGGCTATGTATTTGAGCTGTCAAACTTCCACGTACTTGAGGTCATAATTTTTAAATTGAGAGTAAAACTCATAAGAACATAACACAACAGATCTTAAGTATATAATTCAGCTCATTTAAACAATCATGTTTGGGTACCCAATATCTAAATAAGATCCAGAACATTTCTATAACCTCAGGAAGTTCATATAGGGTCATTTTAATATCTCAAGTTTCATAGACTTAAAACAATATTAGTCAAATTTTCAATAGGCATTGATCAAGAAAATACGAGGTGTGTAGAAAGTAGTTTTTCAATCATACTCATACTTTATGGTTTACATGTTTACTATCTTTGTTTTTATTGTCATTTTTATTGAAATATTTGAAAAAAACAATGTTCACCTACATTTGAAATATTACTTATCTGGATAATAAATAACGCTTATGACCATGATAATGCAAACGCCTTTAGAAATAACCTTCCCAACACTTTGTCAGGGTTCTATGTCTCGTGTTTAATAGATTCTGCTTCTACTATTCTACAGTGTGTGTGCAACCATGAGATCGTGGGTGGAAGTTGAAAGGCAGGAAGCAAAGGACAAAAAAGATTCCTAATAACATTGTGACCACTGACATAAAGTCAGGGGGTAAAAGTCCAAGTCTACTTTTAATGAATTGGGTAAATACAGGCAATTAATCCTCTTTTAATTTTAGTTCTGTCTTTCTTTAATTTGGAATTAGAGAACTTTCATGAGGATAAAATGAGAAAACACAGAACAAACTTGAAAATTTCACTTTAAGTCTTATTGATACTTACTAATGAACCTAGTATTTGAATGGATATATTTTACAAAATATTCATTTTGTCAATCTTTTAGCTGGCAAGTTACATGCTCATTTACAAGATTAAGATATTTTAAAACAGTGTAAAAACTCCTACTATAAGGAAAGGCCAGTGGAGTGTAATCCCAATCAAAACAGATAAACTCAATTGTATTAGCCTTTCGGAATCCCACCCAGGTAACCTGAAAATAAGACCAGAATCTTAGAACTGAACTCTATTACTGAGTTATATTTGAATTTTACCCAAGTCAACACAAATGATTGCAATAGAATGAGAACTTAAGTTCAGCTGTGACCCCTGTGTTAGTGCTTCTTGCTGCTACTGATTAATAAATAAACTATTTGAAATGATATGCTTTACTAAAGCATTTTTCTCTATATTACTGGATATAATCAAAACTAAAACTCTTCAGGACCTTCTTTATGTAAGGAAAAGTAAGGAAATATGTCTGTATAAAATTGCTTTTCTAGCAGTTTCTATTCTCCTGTTATTTCTGCCTGAGGAGTATTTTAATCCCCCAAGAGACTAAAATGTTTTTTCTCTTTGCATCTTTATAGTTCACTTGCAGGATGGAGTTTGTCTAGGGCTGATCGGGCAGCTAACAGCCTTTGCAAAATATTCTAACTTCATAAACTCTGCCATTGCCATTCTTAAACTGTGAGTGCCCCTTTAGCATCTCAGCTATATTCCACCTCTGATGTCCAGGGGTTTAGTGATCACATGACACCATGGACCCAAAGGGAAAATATTAAATGCAACGATTTCAGAGTAATCAGAGTTGAATAACTGTTAAAAGAATATGCCCTTGAGTTGTTTTCTAGGGAGCAAGAAATTTGGTTCTCTGTGTCTTCAAAATCACAGTGACAGGAATAAGTGAGGCCAGAAACAGAATCCAACTTTTTATACTTCTAGTATTGAATCCATCTCTAACCTCAAGACTTGATGCAAAGGCAACAGAGTTGGTAATTAAGATAAGAACGATCCACTGTCGTTTGATACTCTGTAACACTTATAAAAGGCCAATTGAAAGTTCTCAAGGCTCCCTAGGTGAATAAAAAGTACTTTTTATTAACCTGAAGAACATGAGTTTCATTTCCAGTAACCTGGAAGAGAATATGCCTGGCAAACCCTGTTACTATCAATAGCTGCATGTTCAATGTCACTCATTGTCACTCCATTTGAAGCTGAGATAATTAATAATAAAACTTACCAAAGCTACCTCCACAGTACATTTCTATCCATGCTGTCAATATGCCTGCAAATTGCATCTACTGAAAACTACAACATTTAAATTTAAATAAGCACTGGGTAAGAAATTAAATTTTGAGTCACTTATTCTATAAGTAAATTCTATCAAATAATTTCCATTTATTAAGTACTTAGACAAAATATTTATTTATTTGTAGTTCATTATTCTACACTGAACTCTGCATGGTTGATTTTATTAACAGCTTGAAGCTGAGGAAATGGGGGTTCAAGAAGACTAAATAAAATTCCAAACTGTTTCTAAACTGGCAAGTGCGTAGGACCTAGGTATTGCTCATCACAAGATGCACCACCTTTCAACAGCATTTGAGTATTCGGTTCTGTATAAGTCACTCATCTTTTTGAAGGCTACCTCAAATCCTGCCATTTCCTCATTATACCTAGAACATTCATGGATTTCAGAGTGAGACAAAGCTTCATGATGGTGGTCGATTGGCCTGAAGTCACACTACCAGCAAGGAAAAGAGCTAAGCAATCTGAATCCAAAACCTATACTCTTCCCTACAGAGGGCCATTAAGCCCAGTAAAGAAGCATGGGATCACATCAGAGGTTCCCTATCTGCCTTTTTAATGAAATAAAAGAAAACAGTGTAGAATGCATTAAAATAGACAATATCAGTGTGCTTCACAAAATAAAGGTAAATGTAACCTTTTGTTATATTTTATGAACATTTTGTTTTAGAGGAGTGTGTGCATACTAGATCATCTTTTAGCACAAATTATGAAAAAAAATTCACATGCTCTGCATTATATAGACAAGAGGTTCTCCAAAATGGATCATTCTAAGTATTATTTCATACTTCTATATCCTTAATAATACTATTTTCCTTCTTAGTTGCACTTGATCACATTTAGTTTGATTATCATTTCTTGGCCTTTTCTAATATTTAGTGACAGTGACTCTAACAACTTCATTCATTTATTTTAATAATTATTTATTAAGTGTTTAGTATGTGTTAAGCCTTAAAATAGCCACAAAGATCAAAATGATACGAGAGACAGTTCTTGCCTTAATGAGTTTACAACCTAAATGAGAAACTAAGTCGAAATAATTCACAGGTAGCATAAAAATGTTCGTGATGAAAAGCCATTTAAAGGTGGACCCAAAGGCTGAGAAAGAAGATAGATAATTATTCTTGGTAGGAGAAAATGTAAAAAGGCCTGGAAATGATAGAAAAAATGATCCTCATAATGGACTGTGGGGCATAAGGGAGTCTGAGAGGGGCTGGGATGTCTAAGGCACTGGCTAATGTCAAGTTGTCAGTAAGAAAAGATGTCAAAACTGCCTGCAAATTGCTGCAGATGTTCCCAGCCAAACCCCCACCCCTATCCCATCAGTCTTTATTTATCTTCTCCTGGTCTGTTGCCCCTGATGGGCCTGAAACCAATCACATAAGAAATGACTTGCCTTGTTTTCTCCTTCACCATCCTTAATTGTTGGGGTCCTCAAGAATCCATGAACTAAAAGAACAAGTATTGCATCCCTGCTCCTGTCTATCTTCTCTGTAACTGCTGAAGGCTTGGCTTCTGGATTGGCATAGAACTTTGCACTTGGCTCTCATCAGGTTGTTTGGTCCCATGGTCACCCTGTTTCTTCACTTGGAAAATAAGGAGACTAAATGTTCTAGTCTCAGGTACTCTGACCAAATGATGTAACATATGCAAAATATTTGGCTCACAGAAAGTGCTCAGTATGCTCAAAAGGTTATAATAAAAGGAAAAAACCCTTACTGGAAGCTTCTACAGCGGGGGGGGGGGGTGTCAGTATGTTATAGTCTTTAATTTCAGAATTTTTCTTACTCTTATGCAAAGATTACTGAAGAACAATTACTTTATTTGGTTATATATTAACAGCACAAGGAAGCACAAAAATCAAGGACTTGCAAGTCTAATTATTCTAAGGGAGTGAGCTTAATGTTTATAAATAGTTTGGAATATTGCTATTCTTATGGTGTTCTTATATACAAATCTTTCCACTTGCTTCTTTTTCTAGGATGTTAAAAAATGCATGATGAAGTTTTCCCCAGTACTAGTGAGACTGAAGTAATTTCCTACATGATGTACCACAAACAGATCTGGAAATGTAGGGTTCAGATGCTGTGATGCATATTCAAATTTCTCACACAATGGATTTAGATACAGTGGCATGACCAAGTTGAAGAACCAGTGATTTAAAATGGCTCTTTTATGTTGCATATACTGAAATATTAATAAAGTAGAAAATCAAAATGAAAGCAATTTAGGGATTCTCACGTCCTCTGATTACAGGCTCATTTTTGTGTGTCCAATTTCAGACAAATAAGAGATAATGGAAAGGAACACAGCAGGGGAAACAAGAACGACAAAAGAATTAGAAAAAAGGAATAGTGCCAGAATCAAAGGGTCAGCGTCAAAATGTCCCATCTCCATAAAACAATACTATTATAGTCCTCCTTCCTAGCAGAATCCCCAGCTGAGCAACTGGGCTGCTCTATCAAAAATTGGCAAGCTTTGTGTACTGCAGTGCATCATTCACTGTTCACTGCCACTTGGAAAGAAAGTTTCAGTTTGCATTTTTGGAACACTCGGGCTTGAGATGTCTTTTCGGGGTTGTCTGAGAGCCAAGTTCCTCTGGAAGACTACAAGGTCTCTTCTTTTCCCCACCTCTTCTTGGACCTGCAGTAAAAAGTCCTTCTGCTCCTCACAGAGAGGGAGCATAGTGGACTGACACAGAGTACAGACATGGCAGGGTGGAGCTTCCTTGCAGCTGGAATGTTCAAAGATGGTAAATTACACTGAAGGTTTGAGAAAAAAAGGCAACTCTGTACTAATTTGTTTCATTTTGTGAAGTGACAGTACCCTAAATCAAAAATATAAACAGCAAAGGAGACTTGATTTTCTAAAAATCTAAATCACTAATACTCAGATCAGATGTTCAAATGGTTTTGGAGATTCTCTCCCTTTCTCTGTCTGTCTGTCTCTGTCTTTCTCTGTCTCTATCTCCATTTCTCTCTCTCCCTCTTTCCCCCCTTCCCTCTCTGTCTCTTTATCTGTCTCTGTCTCTCTTCCTCAGTCCCTTTCTTCTGCCCCTAGCTGTCCTGTGTTGCTTTATTCTTGCACAAGCTCTCTCCAGTGATAGCAAAAATGACCTGAAGTAGCACTAACTTTTAACTAGTTTCAAAATCTTATGTGAATAAGTTTGCCTTCTTCTCATTAATTCCACTAGCAATTTTGGGACTGGTTCTGGGCTATGTGCCCTGCAATAGATATGGACAATTTTATGAAGGAAAATAAAGATTCTATTATCAGAAAAAGGGGAAATGGATTTTGGATAGGTAAAATCCAGCAAAGTCACTTACTTGGTGTTTGGGTGAACCTTTTGATCAGCAACTAGAAGCAGAATTTCCACAATTGGAGAAAGCTCTTCATTTATCCCTTTGCATATGGACTCATAACCTTTTATTTCTCTTCAGGAAAATGTGAAAGACGTTAAGATACAATAAGGCACCTGAATGCTATGCTATTTTGAAGCTTAGACAGAACATCGGTAGTAATGATCAGTTCTTCCTGTGAGTCTGCTGCTGTGAGATACTTTAACACCCAGGCTAAATCAAGCAGCAGCCTTCAGGAATTCCAAGGTAAAGCAAGGATGTGTCAGCTAATTTCCCTACAGAAACTGATAGCTTTGGTTAGAGACTTCTTCCCTTTTTTAATGTTGCCTTTGTATTCTGATTTCTATTATGTTTCTTCTTATTTTGCTAGTCCCATGGGAGCCATTTAGTGATTCCCAACTGTTTAAAAATGAGAATTCCTTTTTTACATGAGTTTATAAATACCTCATGACAGTAATTGAATCTCTATGAAAATACATACTATCTATATATTTAATTATATTTGTTTAATTAAAACATTTTGTATCATATTGATTACAATATCTACTCCCCTGTGTAAGATGAAGGCTACACATATGTGTAAGGTATATTATTTATTTCACTTTCATAGGAATCTGCAGATCTCTTATAATAATTCCATAAACTGCTTCTGTGGCAGAATCAAGAGATTGTGCAGGAGTCTTAGAATGATGTTTTGTAAGCTGTGGTGTTTGTTTGAACCTAGAAGGACAGGGCCCCACATGGAAGGTCAGAGCCCTGTGTTCAGGCTCCCCTACCCCTCTCTGTTTCTATGTGTTCTATATAAATAACTCAAACTCTAATCTCAGTAGAAAGAGAACCACACAGCAGCCAAGGGAGTTGGCATGAGACTCACCACCAAGATGGTGACATAACTCAGCTTCCACACACTGAAAATGAAAGTTACTGATTCAGGGCAAATACTCCTGGTTGAAAGCATCTGCCCAAAAGAGAAAAGTGGGAAGTGTTGATGTAAGACTTATTTTCTAAGGAATAATGATGAACGTCATTAGAGACAGCACTTCACTTTCAATCAGGGTACAAAAATGGCAAGGAAACACTTATGCCAAAAGGAAATTTTATTTTAAAAAGGGAAATGTAATCCAAAAGTCTTATTGGAGGTGGCATATTGTGCAGTGAAACTGGGAGATTGGTTTGGTCCATGCTCCATGAACCACTCATCACTGCCACGTGCTTGTGAACCCTTCATCCCCCTCCTTCCTAAAACTTTCCTCCAGTTTCCCAGCTGAGGCAAAATGACCCAATCAGAAGTAACAAACTCAGAGTTTTAATCCTGGCTTATAGAATTCCTGCTGATCCTTTATGCAGACAATACTAAATAGTTTTAAAAAATTAAAAGAAATGTTAAATTTTGAATTTCTTTCTCAAATCACAAGCATTTATAATGGGACATTTCAATACTAATTTATAGATAAGTGTCTAACATTTGTTAGTTACTATTGTTAATATAGATCTGGATCCAAAATGATACATTGAGCTCAAAATGGATGGAGTTAAATTGTATTTCTTACATTCAAACAGCATCAAGGTTTCAATAATTGTTTTAATTTCACTATAATGTCACAATTGAGAAATGCTAATCTATAAAGTTTATAATGATTAAAAAGGTGATATAGCGGTACTTTGGTTCCTAACCTTTTTTTAAAAGCTGGAACCACATTAAACAGTAAAAGAGATGAGAAAGTAAAGCAAAACAAAAGAGGCTGGGTAGAGCCTGAAAATGAGAGAGCTAACTGCGTGGGTGAGTGATGAAAGGTCACATGGGCGATGTGTTATGTGAGAAAAGCATTTTAAAATTTGGCATGTGAATGTTTCTGGAGTGGCTTTGGAGTCTGAGAAATTAGAAAGGAACCAAAAGGAGTTTGAAAGATGCTTTATCATGGATTATAAATTAAATCAGCTTTGATGGTCGTCAAGAGATAAAGCTCAGGTTTCATTGTCACCCTTGTGACTCTGGCCTAGTGCTTTTCATGCACCGTCCTGTTGAAATTGATTCGGTCATGTGAGGCCCACATTTGTACTTGGTTTATCTAGCTACACTTCCCAAATTTCCTGGTACCTCTCTACTGTAGCAGACTTGCTCTGTGGGACTGCTCCTCCTCTTCCTTCCGGATCCCATATTTATTGGGTAAAGTTCACTTGACAAGAAGAAACCAGCCATTATTCTTCCACCTTGACCATCAACCCATTTATCTGCAACCCCCCATACACTACCTTCAGCAAAGGAATATACAGTAATTAACAGTACAGGTGGCGACACTTGGTCTCTACTGCCAGGTCCTAAGCCTAGCCTCAGCCAGGTTCGGGAATGTGACAGAGAAGGCAAAATATTACAAAAAGTCCGTTGACAGCAGATTCCTTCTGTGACAGGGAAGTACTAAAGCAATTACTGGTATCATAGTCTTGGTGTTCGCTTCCAAAAGATACAGTCTCGATTTCTCCTCAGAAATAAGCATTCCAGCTCTTCCTATTGACCTGCTCTATGTGATTTCACTGTTTTTCTCAAGACAAAAAACATCTGTTAAAAGACTGTAAATACACAGACCTTAAACTCATGTAGTGATTGACAGAGTACCCAGGAGAATAGATCATTTTCAAATATATAAGATACACAATTGAGCAGTCAACACCAGACATTTCAAATATTGCATTCATTCCTTCTCTGACAATCCTTCAATTATTAGATTTAAGACAGGTTATTACATCAGCTTCTAGGTTACTCTTGTTTAGGTCAACTTCATCATATTCAGATATTTAAGCAGTTTCAACCAGTGAACAATTTAATCTTCACCATTACACTTTGTTTTCACTTAGTAGCCTCACTTAGTGGCCTACTAAAATCAATGCTTAGGGCATACTAGGAAGTTTATATGCTATCTTAGAGCACATGCATTTTCTACAAAACAAAAAAAAAATGATTTGGTGTGATTATATAGTGAGGCTTGGGGACTTTACCTTTCCATATAAAATATGCTACTAAAACAACCTCAAACACCCCATTCAACACAGAGAATGCCAAGCATTCACTGTAGGTTCCAAACAAATACGTTCTGCACAGGCTGCTAACACCAAGGACTTTATGTTTGTTATAAATAAGTCATTGGATAAGCATAAAACATTTCTTGGCGGTAACTAAATCAAGAAGATCAGTGATGGTCAGCCTAAGCCAGCTATAAATTTTAATAGCAATTTTTTAATGAAGCAGGGAAGGGAGCTTATCAGCATTTTGTCTTTCAGGGTCAAATGAAAGAAAGCTACAGAGAAATAAGGAAAAGATTGTAGAGTGCTTGAAGTTAAGGAAAGGAAGAAAGAAAAGAATGAGTAAAAGAGGAGGCAGAAGTAGAAGCTGACCAAAAGATAAATAGTTAGATACTTGTACAGCTGTTAGCAGAAGGGCAGAAAGTCTCAGTCTGATGATGTCTTTAAGAAAAGCCTATAGAAAAATTTTTGCACCAATATGACCTTCACAGACATGATAAATGGATCACAGGTCTTGGAATTTGTGCTAAAATATACAGAAAAAAATCAGAAGAGAGATAAGAAATAGACTGGCTAGAAATATCAGAGAGAGGAGAGAATTCATGTCCCAAAGACAATAATCAGGGCTAGGTCAGGATTATAGTGACCTATGTTTCTTTGACCAATCTTGACTGCCATAGGACCTCCTCTGGGTACTGGGTTGAATATCTCACTGGAAATGAGAGTCCTTTGCCAGCTTGTGAAGAAAAGGTGATATTTTCTGAGAGACTAGGAAAACTTGGTCTGATTCAATAAGAAGCTCAACAAGCCAAAGTTAAATGAAAGTCTGATGATCCAAATTAAATTAGACACTTTATTAACCTGAGTAGATGTCACTGGCCAACTCTAAGTCTTGAAAGGTGATGTTTTTAAGGAAGTGAGGTAGGGGAGAGACATATGATCTAAGAATATCCCCATCAGCTGCAGCTTCGTAGGCCAGGTCAGGTGGATGATAGCCTTGACAAAGGAAAAAAACAGGTAAGAAGACTGACAAATATGATGGCAGGTTAGTGAGGAATCCAGAATGTAAGAATTTGGGTTAAGTCAGGAAGCAATTAGCATCTATATGGCAAGAACTCTACTGGGCATTTGGCTCTGGTATCCTACTGACCCAACCTTTGTGACAAAACTGATCTCTGTTTCTCAAGACACCTTCACCAGCTTTTACACAGCTCACAGGATTGTTTCTCACAGCTGGCTTTTGTATTAGGGACGCCTTTTGCTTTATTGTGTAAGACCTTGTCACTTTCATGGTCTCAAGAAAATTAAAAAGGACACAGAAACTTTGTCTTTTCTAAGAATTTTTTAAGGCACAAATTATTTGTTGCTTTTGTATTTCCTATGATGTCAGTGAAAAAAACCTTCATCCCAAAGTTTAATTTTTGTTATCCATAAAATACATAAAAATTTGTTTATAGGCAAAAAGGGATCCAAATAATATTTAATTGCAGTGTTTTGAGCTTTAACTTTGGAGACCAAAGTTAAACCAATAACATAGCTGGCTAGGGGTAGGGTACTAGGCACAACGATCTACCGTTTTTCCAGACTTCTAAAAGAAAAAGAAGTGTTCAGAACCCTTTTGAAAGTTATTAATGATCACAAGTAAGACAAAATTTGGTGAAACAAAAAAAAATCAGTCTTCATTATTTGGCACATGAGCATTTTCTACTTTAAAAAAAGAAAGCACAGACATGAAAAGAAATGACTAAAGAGATAGACAATTCAAGTAATCTATTGTAATGAACAGCAATCAACTTCCATAAAGAAAATATCATCAAGATATAATTTAAAACTACAAATACCCCATGTAAGAATTATAATTTCAATGTTTAGGTGCTTGAATCCAAACTCTCATTTTTAATATGAATTCTATGGAGAAATTTATCAGTGTTTTGTTTTGTGAATGTGGAAAATGAAAAAAAAAAAAAGGAACCATTTTAAGGGGACCTGGAAGCCTTAGATTCTTGCTCTGCTTCTCAGACTAGCTGCCAACAGATATATTAAGATGCAGTTTTTGATAAAGTTTAACAAGATGGACAAACCTTCAGAAGTGATGTTGCCTAACACTGGGCCAATTTCAAGGGCAAAAACCTTACAAGGGCCCTGTGGTTGGTTTAATGCTCTTCTATAATCATCTTAAAATTCTAATTTTTTAGCAAGAGATTGCACATTCTCATTTTACAGCCATCCTGTAAAACGTGTATAGATGGTGATGTTTTAACAGTGCCAAGCCTCTGCCTCTCTCTCTGTAAAATCAGTACTGAATATCCCAGTACCCCTTCAGCTCTGGAATGTGATGAGACAAATGCTTCAGAATTTATAGTCACAAAACTGCAGCTGTGGGAAGGGTTTTCAGGACTTGTTTTCTAAGACCTATTTTCATCCTTACATTGTCCACTGAAAGAAATTGAATAACCTAGCATGCTAGGGATCATCTAGCTCCCTTTTTCTTCTCTCATAACCAATTTCTCTTCATAGCACCCCTGGCTAGCCACCTATTGCTACAAGAATGCTACAAATAAGACCATCCAAACCAAGAAGTTTAAAGCATCATCCACCCTTTATTTTTGTTCATAAGTCTATAGTGGCTGATTCTGTTGATTCCAAGCCTGGCTGAGCATTTCTCTGGTCTCAGATGGGTCAGTTGCACAAGGGCACACGACATTGTGAAACATTTTGGATGGCCTCAACTCACGTGTCTCAGTCCTCTTCCCATGATCTCTGTCTTTCCAACAGTCTGGCCCTAGCTCACAGAAATAAGTACCAAGTTTAGAAGCAGAAGCAAGCAAAGTTTTTGAGTTGAAGGTATGGGATCCACATAGTGTCACCACTGTACTCCACCATCCAAAGCAAATCATAAAGCCAGCCCAGATTTGCAAGTACAAAGAATAGGCCTCAATGGGAAGTCTTGACTAGCTTTCCTGATGGCAGGAGCTACATATCACAACCAAAGTTTCCTAAATACACAGAGGAAAACAGTAGGAGCAACACATTGCCCACACTCACATTAATCAAAACTTCTGCTCACTATATACCACAACACACAGCAGTGTGATCCTAAGCAAATTACTCAGGGTCTCCTCCTCTTGCATCATCTGGACAAATGTGGCATTCAGCCAGATTAGTACTAAAGTTACTCCTCCAACATCTCCATAGCCTGCAGATCTCTTTATTACTTTTGACTACTCTCCAACTTCCTTCTCTGGGCTAGATCCCTCTCTCTACCTCCTGAATACTGTAGCATTACATCTAAATGATCAAAAAGACTGATGTGACCTACTTTGATCTTCACAGCTTCAATAGACACTAAAAGCATAACTCCAAAAGCAAGAGTTTGGAATCCTTAGAGTTTCTGTTTCTCTCAGCCATGTCAATGACCTATTTGCCACATTCAAAAGGGCAGCAAATAGTGAATCACCCAGATCCAGTGTCTGGAGCTTTGTGGCTCCCCTCTCTATATATAGCAGAACATTTTTTTATTTGAATGATCTCTGAGCCATTCCCACCCCCCACTAGACTGCATTAAGCACTCACCATTCAAGCCAAAACATACTGGTGCAGCTCACTGCAGACCTCTGAGCAGGAGCAACATTCTCTCCAATGAAAAAGAGAAACAGTGTTCTTGCTGAAGCCTGCAAGGTCCTATCAGCTTTATGCTTGCTGATTTACATACTTATTAAAAGGCACTACCATATCATTTTATTGCAAAATTAAAGTCAATACATGGACAGGCTGGACAATTTTAATTTATCAAACTAGAAAATCATCTAATTTTTCCAATTGTTGGATATCCCTTTGATCTTTACAATTCACAATACAGATTTTTTTCCAGTAAGCTCACTGATGAGACTATACATGAGCCCAGATCTTGTTTTGAAATTTTTCCCCTAAAAACATCAGTAAAATGTAGTATATATTCCTACAAGGATATGCAATGTTGAGGACCAGCAAATGCACCACAGAGATAGGCATGTTGTATGTGCTTTGCCAGACACGTGCAGTGGCTGCTTTTGCTGCTGGTTCAGGAATGAGCTAAATTTGGCTTATATCATTGTGTTTTTAAGCGCAAACTGCTTTTTAGGCTGCCAGATATGCCTTTTGTTTTGTGCATCCATTTGTGTTTCACAGTCTCCAAAATAAACCTGTCTCTTCAAATCAGGAAATCTTCCACTAAGCAAAAAAAGAGAAGTGATGATAGAAGACCAGCCAATCTATCTCCCAGTTACTGAGATGCCCATTTTCCCTTCAGTAGTTTTTGTCATTTTTGCTGCATGTGTCTATATCAGCTTTAGGGTGGAACAACACAGCGGGGTTTTTTGTCTGTAGGATGGCCTCTGAAGGTCACTGAGGTTTGATTCTTGGTCACCTTAAATCCCTTTCAGATAACAAGTGCTTTTTTCTAAGAATTCCAACATTGTATGCATCTAGTGCTTTGTACATATGCTTTCAGTACTAAAACAGGAAAAGAGAACCTCTCAAGCTCCTAGATCAGGCTGGGTAGGAAGAATGGGGGGGGGATTGTTCAAGTATCAATTTGATCCTGCCTCATATTTGCAGAAGTCTTCATATTTTTACTCATATTTTTATTTTAGTATAAACTACCATGAAAAATAAAAAAAAAACCACTGGAAGAGTTAAAACTTAAATCACAGGGAACCTGGGAAGATGGTAGATCAATAGGTAGCAAGGGAGAGCCTCGGAGTTAAATTCAGCTCAGATGCTAGAATTTAACTCCATGGAGAAGACCAGGAGAGAAATGCTCATGATCCAGGAAGAAACTAAGGAAAAACAAACAAACAAACAAACAACAAAGTCAAGAAAAACATGGACGGAAGGCTGGAGCCAGATTTGCTCTCACCGGAGCTGATCCCACGCTGTACTGAGCACCTTGGAGTCAGAAGACATATGGTCGTGCTGTAGTCGCAGTCACACTAAAATCGGGGGTTGGTGAGCCTGAGGCCGTTGGCGGGAGGATGAGCCACAATGGAGAATGGAACCAGCATGGAGAGCTGCACTAACCCACAATGAGTGCTTGAAATTTGGTCCCGTGGGAGGCGGGGTGTGACCAACTAGATGACATATTGGAGTTGAGCGGGATGGGCCTGAACACGGAACTGCAGTGCCTTTAGTCGGCCGCTCCTGGCCCAAAGCAGACTGGTGGGCTGGGTCATGCCTTTGGTTGGGTCCCAAAGCCAGGGACAAAATTGTTCTGAATCAGTGACATTCATATGGTGCAGACTAACATGGTTAAGGCACTTGCTGGTTGACTGAAATTCATCACAAGAACAGGATATTAAAAGCTTTCAAAGAAAAGAAACAGATCACCTATAAAGGAAAACCCATCAAAATCACAACAGACTTCTCGACACAAATGATCAAATCAAGAAGAGCTTGGAGCAAGTATTCCACACTCTGAAAGAAAATAACCATCAGCCCAGATTGATGTACCCTGAAAAACTGTCTCTCAAAATTAATGGAGAAACAAGATGCTTCGATGACAAAGAGGAACTGGGGGAGTTCATGACCACCAATAAAGCCCTACAAAAAATGCTGAAGGACATTCTAGAGAGACAAAAATCACCAGGATTCCAACAACCACGGCAGAGAGGCCTCAATGAACAGGGAAGACTGGAATGAAGGAGAAAAGTAGACAACCAACGGCAGGAAAATATCATAGCAGAGATGAAGCAGAGAAGACTGACTATAATCTCTGACACAGATGGCCTTGATACTCTAATGAAAAGAAACACAGGCAGACTAGATCTGGAGATAGGCCCAATGAGATGTTCTGTATAGGAAATTTAATTAACCTGAAAGAAGGTTTATGAACCAAAACTCAAAGATGAGAAAACAATGCTCTATGTGACAGGGAACCAGAGAGAAATAGGAGCAGCTCTTCCAGCAGCTGCAGATCGGTTGGAAAGACACGGATGGCACTTTTGTACAGTGAGGAGCTACTCACGTATAAGGAAGGAAAACCTGGAGGCTTTTGTAAGTAAAGAAATACAACCCAAGATCAAGCACAAGGGTAAAAAGGTTTGGGAATCACTTAGGTAGATAGTGGGTTGCCCTACTAATCTAAAAAGTAAAAGAGTTAGTGGAACCCAAAATGCACAAAGCACCCTGTGAAACTGAAATGGGAGGAATTGTCTAAACAAAAAAAGGAAGGCAGAGGACATTGTTAATAGTGTATAAGTATTTAAAAGTCACATTATTCTTATCATTCTGTTTAGTTTGATTTTATTCTGTTGCAGTCTGTCTACTTGTACTAGATTTGAGGGCACAGACAGCTATTCCAAACATGGTAGGATATACTATGGGAACCATCCTTAATTTCCTGTTAACTTAATCTGTACTACTTACACTGTCTTACTATGACTGATCTTATTTGAATCTGATTTGTTAGGTCACTGTTTTGTCTTGACTGATTCACTAGGATACCCATTCTGGTTTGATTATTAACTGCTTTTGAAGTCCTATAATGTCTCCAATGTTTTGTTTTTATTAATATTGCTATGTATTGCTATGTTCAATTATGCTATGCCTGATGATATGGACAATTCTATTGAAGATAACAAGAGGCATCATGGCAACTATCATAGATCACCTAGTATTGTGGTTTTATATGTCTTTTTCATTTTGTTTTTTTTTCTAAGAATTTATTTTGTTTTGTCCTGTTTTGATTCACTTTTCCCTCTAATACAGAGAAGTAGGTATACATGTAAATACTCATGCACATGTAGAACTTCTAAACAGTTTACAAGAATTGATTATATAATGCAAGATGAAATGGACAGATAATTTTGGGAAAAAAAGAGACACTAAGGTACCAGTGCCAATTCCATGGTGTCATGATGTGAAGTCCAGCAATACTATTATTCTTTGTTCAGAATGATATTATTCTGTTTTGTTTCATTTAATTTCATCATATGTGAAGGTATGGACAGCTATTTTGAAGAGAGTGAGAGACATTATGGCAGACATTGTTGACTTCCTTATTGTCTGGTCTCGAAGACCTAAAATGCCTTCACCACCCTGTTCTGAGCAGTTTTATACTATTCTGTTTTGTACGAATTCACTGTGTGTGAAGATACAGACAACTATTTGGAAGAAGACAAGAGACAATACGATAGACAGTGAAGATCTCCGGTGTTCTTGCCTTAAAATCTGTGTCTCTATAATGTCTTCTTATGATCTGTTTTGTTATGTTTAATTTTACCCTCTTTAAAATAAAAAATAAAAAAATCATAAACCACATGTTCGAGTAGAGGAAAGGGATAGTTACAAATCAGTTGAAATATAGCAAAATAGGGTCAATAGTTTAATAACATAGTCATTTACAGAGTAAATGATTAAAACTAAGGCACACCATTCAGATCTGGGACCTTATAAGCTGTCTCTGTGCCTCCTTTCACAGTCATCTTAACTTTCATGGTGTGGCATCAAAGTCTAGGCTCAGCACAGGGACAACACCCATCTCTTTCTTCCTCCACTCTTCTACCCAGAGTCACAACACAGGACTTACAGCAATCTTAAAGATGCTATTAAACACCCTCGATGTCTTCCATCTCACATGTCTTCCTTCTTTCTTCCCCATCTTTCAATTTCCATGACAATTTACTAGTCACAGAAATTCTTATATTTTTCTCAAAAATCAATCTTAATACCTCTGGGCTCAGACAGAATGCTGAGAGTATTTTTACCAATCACTGCTCTGAATTATAACCTTTACTTTACTTGTCTGTTCTGTTTTGGAAGGAAAGGCTGTACAGTAACCATCGTTTTATCCCTGGTGTGCTGCCAAATGCATAGCACAAGACAGACTCATATCATGAATGAACCAAAGAGATCCAAAGTCTATTAGAAATGTAGAATCATGGATTCTACCTCAAGTACATCAACCAGAATCTATATCCTACAACCCTCTCCCAGGGGATGTGATTATACTTTACTGTTTGAGAAGCAATAATTCAGCTTACTCTGATTTCCCACTTCTGTGAACACCTAGAGAATTGATTGCCCAAAGCTCTGGATTTGGTAATCATTAATGTACCTGCCTTGCACTGTGTTTACCTGACATGGTGAATTTGTAATTGCATATGCTTACATACTCTCGTTCTTGCCTGTTCACCTAGAAGGCAGCATAGCTACTCTTTTGAAATTTCCTTCTGCCCCCAAAGTATATTCTAGAGTATATCCAGAATAGGTGCTTAGTATATTTATGCAAAAAGCTAAAAAAACACTCAAAAAGAACCAGGTTTATAGAAGTGTATAATGCACGTCTCTGGGACAGAAGAGCCAATGTTAAATTAAATCTGAAGTGAGAGCTGGGGATATAGATCAGTGGCACAGTGCCTGCCTGATAAGTGCCAGGTCATGAGTTTGATTCCCAGTACCAAATAAAAAGATCTGAGTCTGTGGGGAAGAAGATGAAGGTGAATGACCTTGCCACTAGTAAGAATGAAGTAAAACATGAATTTTGTAAACATACTCATAGCTTTCCTGAAACTTGCCCTCAGCTTATAACCCTGCCCTTGAAGGGTTACTTGGAAGTTCATTTGAACCAAATTTCCTAATTCCTGTTCTATATTTAACCTTTCTTTAATTTTGGTGTGCCTAGAGATTTAGTAGTTTTAGTTACTGAACTCAACAACTCATATTCTTCATTTGGGTATATTAAGAAATTCTGGTCTTGTTTCATTTCATCTCATATTCCCTGAGCTGTTCATAGTAACACATTTTACCCTGTTGTAATCTAAACCAACAGTAAAAAAAGTGACAAGACTTATAAGGCCTCACGATGTTACACTCCCTATGTAGTCTGTAGAATAAGCAACAAGTCCTAATTTACCAACGGAAGACAAACAGGAAACGTAAATTTCTTTCTCTCTAATATTTATATGTATTATATAAAGAATACCTGAATTCCACATTGGTAGAGAGAATTAAATTGTAATGTTGGAAACTAACCCATATATTTTACCTGGCTTTAGGGAAGTTCTGGATATATACCATTATTTCATCGGAAAAGCAGTTGTACCTGTCCAAAATTCCCACTTTGTCGCCAAGCCACATTCTCAAGGCAAGGATTTCAGCACTGCAGCTCAGTGACAGCATTTTCTCAAAGATGAAGGAGGATCACTTATATGTGCCCAATCTAGAAAAGCTCTGCCTAGTGCCCTTGCCTGCGGAGTGATAGTATTTGTTGCTGGCACCAAACATGCATTCCCTGAAGACAGGACAGAATCAGAAGGACCCGTAGACTGGGTTGCAGGTTCACATAAGTTTGGCTCTGTGACATTATCTTACCATCTTAAATAAAATTTGATAATTCTATTTAAACAACTTCTTTTTAGATATTCAAAGGCAGTAAAACATTTATATTGAAGTATTAGAAAGCAGGAGAACCCAAAGAAAGAAGTTATAAATGCCAGCAGCAGATATATCCAGAGCTCACTCTCCAGGCCTTGTGTCATCCGGGGACACAGCACGAGGTGACGGGATCATACTACACAGCCTCCGCCCCCATCTCCAGCCTGTTAGAACACAGAGTGTCATTTTTCCTTGGACTTCATGTCTCCAAAGATGATGATGTAACTAACTAACTATAGCAAAGGGTTTGCTATCCCAAAGTCACTTCTTTCAAGTCTTGCAGCTCTGCTGTCTGATTCTGGTGAGAGCAGAAGTTTCCTATCACAATGCCAAAGGCTTGAGGAATGCACCAGGATTTCAACTCAGCTTTCCGATTCATTGCTCAGTGACACAGTTACAAACCTTTACTGTACCTACATTTATTAAATAAAATTAATTTGTTGACGCACATACTGTATTTCTCAAGGCATATTATAAATGCTAAACAGTGGAGTTTTTATTATCATTTATCGCCATAGCTAATAATGCAACCTGGACTAGAACTCAAATCATTTATTCTGTTATAGTACAGAACCACAAATCCATGTGTGAAATCCAGCTCACTAAGAATTCTATAAGTCAAGTTTTATTTGAACATATATATGCTCATTTGTCATATATGTGGTCTTTGGCAGAACTGCAGAACTCTGTAACAGAGATGGGATTTAGAAGGAACCTAGATTTTGGAGTGAAAAGATAAGGATTCAATATTTCCTTCCCAGCTGGGTAATATTGGACAAATCACTGTAGATGTCATTATCTGTATAATTCAGATGGTAAGAATATTTACATAAAATATTAGTAATGAGGACTAAATAATTTGTATTCAAGCTCTGTAAAAGTATTTAAGTCCAATAAGGTTATATTCATTCATTCATTCATTCATTCATTCATTCATGTAATGACAGGAAAACAGATGTAGAACATTCAGAGTGAAAGGAGCACCAGATACAATCTCCGTATCTGTTGGAGCTCTGTTCCTTATTTATAGCTCATCTCCTGGCAGGAAGACAAGCTTCTTGTGCAAGGTGTGTGCCCTAACTCATCAATCTCATTATTGTCAATTTGTAAAATATCTGATTTTAATTTTGAAAGACTACAGCAAAGAGAAATGCCTATGCTTTAAATTTGGCCTTTGGCTCAGTCTGTGTCAGAAATATTAAGTTGTACAATTTTCAGAGTGTATTAGATTATTTGCTCTTATTCAAACAACAAATAGGCTGAGTGTTTTACAAATAGATGCACAGAGTTAGACAAGTTGTCTGGTGAATCTGACACATCCAGAGATGCCCACAGGATGATTTAAGCCATTATGCATTTATAAAATAAAGTTCAGCCAGAAAAATGGTGCTCTGTAAAGGGAAAAAAAAAAAAAAAAACCAGACCAAGTAAAACTAAACAAAAATAACCCATGAATCCAGTTCAGCATAGGAAAAGAACTCTCCTTCAGATACTTTCTGTGATCATGTTTCCTTTTAGGTATCATTACTTTCTGGAAAATTACAAAGATAAGCCAGTAAGAACATCATTGAAATTGTTCATGTCTACATCATTTCAGCTGAATGATAAAGAATTGTTTATTTGTTCTCATTCTAAACCAGTGTCCCATGATGCTTTCATATGCCAATTTATCTAAAGTAGAACCTATTAAAATTATATCATTCTTTACTAATTTTATAATAAAAAGTTTCTTCTTGATTTTCAATGCACGATAAAGAGACTAATAATGTGTTAAGGATTGATAACCTAGAATGAGGTCTACTGATTTCCCTATTAAAAGGTATATCACTCCCCCAAAAAAAGAAAGAAAGAAAAAATGCTTGCTGTTGAGCAGTCTGCAGGCATCTCTCTCAAGTAAGTCATCTGACCACAGTTTTTTATGCCCCATGCACAAAAGGGACATTTAGTACGAAAGCAGCAAATGAAAACTAGAAGCTGCTGTCAAATTGTCAGCCATTGTGCTCATATTAATAACCACTGCAGCTGTCTAAGCCTCAAATTAGCATCTTTGAAGAAGTTGAACACTTTCAGCACTATTCAGAGCCATTTCAAAGAGAATGACAAAAGTTTATGTTGACATCTCTTGCTTGACGACCTTTAAAATAAAAATCTCTTCAGAAACCCAAAACATGCTCTTTCTGGAGTGACATGATAAGATTACCTGGTAAATCTTTAATTTCAATTAGCCGAGTATTTCAAAAGCTGTAGTCTATAGAAACATTAACTTATGCACTATGAATCACATAAGTTTATGTAAATTCTTATAATCTAAAAACAGAAGCACTATTTTCTTGGTACTGGTATGCCGTCACTTATCCAGATACCCGATCAGAGTAACATTATTCCTTGGTGCTCACCAATGACATTGGCAGAGAATAACCATTCCTAGCAAAGACAATCATTCAAGTTAGAGACAAGTAACTACCTTACTCTTAATCTCCTGCACTAGGAGGACCAACATTCTTTCAAAGGAACAATTCCACAAGCACTTTAACTGCAGGAGAAAAATGAGTCAATCTTGGGACTCAAGAAAACCTAAAACTTGATATAGATGAGCCAGTCATTGTGTCAGCTGCCCCAGAGGGGTCCGACAGCATGGACTTCAAGTTGTACTCCTAATGTTCTTCAGAGCAGTGCTTGGTATTTGTGTATGGAAATTTTCTATGTCAAAGTTCTGAAATGAGCTTCCCCGATAGTGCAGTGGTAAGATACAGACCAATACCTGAAAGCAAATGAATTCACCAAACAAGAGGAGATAGTCATTTATTGCCATAAGATACTCATTTTATTCAAAAGGCAAGCCTATACATCTCCTGACAATTTAAATCTTACACATTTAAGTGCAAAGTAATTAAATAGACAAATGTTCTATTTCATTGCTTCCTTTGCATTTACACTATCAAGAAACACTGGTTCTACTACTGAGAAGTTAGATTTGGGTACTAGCTCTGTTTTTGTCCTCCATACCCTTGTCTTCCCGGTTAGTTAAAATAAGTAGTCTATCTATATCTCCATGTCTATGCCTATGCCTATGTTTATGTCTATGTCTATATTTCTATCTCCATGTCTATATCTATAACTATGTCTATCACTATCACCTATCTATCTATCTATCTATCTATCTATCATCTATCTATCCTCTATCTCAGAAATCAGCTGTCCCTGAAGCATCTGTTCATAAGACTGAGTATGCATCCTCTGTCTATCTCTGTCTGTCTCTGTCTCTGTCTCTCTTCTCTCTCTCTCTCTCTCTCTCTCTCTCTCTCTCTCTCTCTCTCTCCCTCTCTCTCTCTCTCTCTCTCCCCTCTCTCCATGTGCTTCACACCTTCCACTGCGGCCTCTCAGAGCCGTCTTTCAGGGCTAGGAATTTAGTTGACACAGGTTCAGAATGCAATGTGTACTAGCGTACACACTGTAGTACTAGCATACTGCATCTCTAGTCCTCCTTCTTCCCAAAAATTCCGCTTCTGTTCATTCCGCTTCTGGTGTTCCATAACTTGTATCTGAAGTTTCTGTTACCATAATCAGGACAGCAGCCCTGGTACAGGCACAGCCCTGCCTGCTTCTTAGCTAGCAGTTGCTATGGACTGTCAGAGAGGAGAAAACGACTTATGACACTGGCTCTGTTCCCAGAGTCAGGATCTATTTGTGTTGCCTTCATTCTCTAGCAAGTGGGTAAAATGATTTGGATATTCCCTCAACTCCCAGGAACCTCCTTTGCCACGTTTCTTAATGAAGAAAGAAGATAACTCCGAACTCACACCAGCAAGGTGGACTTGGAAGGTAGTAAGATGGCATGAATGAATTCACAAACAGAAGTTTACATGTTATCTAGAACTAAAGTGTCTGCACTGCAAACAGCACAGGAACTGATGCCGGGAATGTTCTTTCCTTGCATCTTCTGCATTTCCTTGAATAGGAAACCCCAACCCATTGTGTATGTATGGCAGGGCCTTTACTATAAAGAGCTTTAGGGCAACCCACTCAGGACCCCTCCGGTCTCTCCAAGACAGAAGCTTTTTCTCTCAGTAAATATATCCTGCTCTTAATCTACAGTGTTTCTAAAACTCATTCTTCAATTTTAGAGAACGCGGACTTGAAAAAAAACATAAGCAGCTTTAGCAAAACCTTCCTGATGCTACAGGAGCAACATCTCAGTGCTGCTTGTGGCAGGAAGTGTACACGGAGACAGGCTTGGGAAGCACAGGGAATTCTCTCTTCGGTGACGAGAATCTGCTTTAGCCAGGATAGGAATGCTGGGCTCCCCAACCTTTCTGGGTTTGGTATCGGTTGCTCCTGACCCCACTTCTTGCTTGTCATCTCTACTTTTCTTCTGCTATTAAGGTGATGATAACCTTACTTCTGTGGCTCTGATTGGGGACCTGGGAACTCCATCCTAAAGGCTGTTTTCATTAACAACCTGGAGTTAGAGTTTTCTACGTAAAATGACTCATGCTTATAATTTCCAAGCAAAGAAAATAAAATCACTGTTTAAGAAGTCAGTCTATTCCCAGTCAATGATCAAATAGCAAAGATATCTCAAGTGTTTACAAGGAATTAAAGATATTTGGCTTAGCATTTGATTTGGGAAGGTTTTCTTACCATTTCTTTTTAATAGAAAATTAAAAGTTGATCAAAATGTTTCCAGAGAATCCAAAAAGGCCACTTTGCCTGCATCCCTGCAATTCATGGCTTTCTCACAAAACACTCACATACTGAGGACAAAAACTGCTGGCTGTTTGAAGCCAAGCAACTTCCAATGGCCAAATAAGAGTTCGAATACTTAGGTATGAAAAAGAGCTCTAAAATGAAGCACTGTCTTTTCATATACTTTGACTGCTACTTTGTTGCCCTGCAAACTGGCCGTTTGCCCTCAGGATATTTGTCTTGTCAAAGTGATTCAAAGCCTATCAGTCTGGAGACAGAGAAAGTGATGAGGTATAACCAAGCCTTCGTTTTCAGCTATCCTTTTTCCAGAGTTGAGTACAACTTGTGAAAAAATAATTTATAGGTCAGTAAATACAGAGATGGAGAGAATGGGCCTAGACAGAATGGTCCCTGCTGGTCTTCAGGGTAAAATAGCATACACAAAATGTGGGTGTCTTTAGTGGGATAAATTACCACCTCCAGAAACCTATGTTAACACCTTATTCCTGATACTTGCAAATGTGACCTTATTTAAAAATAGCATCTTTTAAGGCACAATGCTGTAGCAATGAAGTTGTTAGAGTGGGTCCTAAATCTAAGGGCTGGTATCGTTGGAAATTTCATCTGGAGGCCCAAATCAGGTAGTTTACCATTTACAAGTGAATATGTTGGATTTAGATTTGCAGATAAATCTCCCATTTTGTGGGATTGTGTATGTGAGGTCTAAGCAGCCTGCACAAAATTATCTACTCAGTTCAAGTCTTCTTAACCAGGAGCCCTATCATCTTTCACCAATTGGCAAACATTTCTCTCTGCCCCATCATTAACTGCACTATAAAATGGACTTCCTACTAGATCAGAGCTTTCCAACTTCAAGCATGCATGGAAATCAAATTGAAAGTGTGGAAACTGTAGAATTTTAGTCCCTATGTTTCAAGATTCTAAAGAGATTCCAGAGTGAGGAATTCAGCATTTTCTTTCTCTTTTCTTTTTGACATTCTCTCTGCCTCAGTTTCTTATTCCTAATGTCTCAGGTTTTTTTCCCAATGGGTCTCTATCTTTTTCTCTGTCTTCAGTCTAGTGAAATATCCAAATGAATTTCATAAATAGCAGAAATAAAACTTTCAAACACCAAGCATTTCTACTACCATGTATTACCGAGCATTAAAAAAAAAAAAAAAAAAAAAAGAAAAAATATATATGACAGCCCTTTGACTCTCAGATCTGGTTGCACTGTTGAATCACCTCAATGAACATTTAACAAATACTAATCTGTGCCTATCCCAGGACACTTGGGTCAGAGCTACCAAATGAAAGAGAACAGCACTGGTAAATTTTATTAGTAAACCAAATAAATTTCCAGGAGACAGGCAGACAAGATTGAAATCTTCAGCACTGTCAAAGGGTGCACCTGTAAAAATGCGGCTCACAGTACACTCCTCTGCCTCCATAGACGTGCTTCCAGTTGATGAGAGATGGAACCCAAGGAAATCAAAAAACTCTCTAGAATGGCCCTAAATTTTTACTCCCCAACCGTTTTCCCACTCGTATTAACATATCGAGGCTTAATAAGCTACCAGGTGGGGAAAGCGTTATGCACATCATAATCCTCAGGCCAGCTTCTGGGGTCCTGGTCAACATTTCCCTGTATCATGCAGAGACTGTGTCAGTTACTCTGTATTTTTGCCTCGGGTCACACAACCTCTTGCAAAAGACTGGATTGAAGCACATTTCATTTGTCTCCTTAGTCATTTTCCAGGAACAAGGAGTACATTTTTGATAGAGTGTCTTTTTCGTCCTCTTCTCTTGTTCCCAAGGGTGTACTTTACAGGGTGGCCACAGTCTAATCACTCTATTTGCCTGATATCTGGTTAAGTTATCCTTTTACTGAATTGCTCTTCATTAAAATGAATTCCACTGGAGGGATAAGTCACCATTCATAGCCCCTTCTCTCCTCCTGACAACTTTTTGAGGTCTTTCCCAAAAGAAACAAGAATACCCATCCAGCTGTGGTCCAAACAGAGCTAATATTTAAAACCCATTCCTTTTCATTTCATTAGCTCCACGGTATTTTATTGCATACATGTAAATGTTTAATCACCCAGTCTCAATTTTTACTTTTATGACCAATCATGGGCAGTATGTGTTTTCACACGTTCTACATAGAGATGTGCTAAATACTTCTTGGACAAATCCTTAGAAATATAATTTCCAAAATAAAGGAAATAGGTAAAGACATTAATAACTTTTAAAAATATTACTAATTACCTTCCAAAGAGTCTGGTCACTCTCTTGCTCCAATTTTCTGAAATGGACTACTCTTCATGTCTTCACTAATGTAATGCAATATATATTTTATCTTTGCCATTTGATGTGTGAAAATAGACTGGGACTGTTGTTTTCATTTGCATTTCTCACATGTTATATATGACCATATGCTTATGATAAAGAGCAAACTAAGAAAAAATCTCACATCTTTTTATATGCTGAAGTTCTTGTATTTTGCTATAAACTATTTTAAATATATTTCCCAATTTTTCCATTGAATTTATAGGTTTTTCTAGCATTTTGCTATTTTAGTAAATTAAGAAGATTAACTATGATACATCAAGAAAATACTTTTTCTTAAATTTCTATTAAAAACAGTATTTGAGTTTTTGTAGATTAAAATTTTACTTCTGTAAATATATTGATATTAATAATTTCTAGATTTTGTATCATTCTCAGCAAACATATATATGTTTATATATATGTGTATATATATATATATATATATATATATATATTTACTTCTAGCACTTCTGTTTTGTTCTTTTCATGTATATAGAGGTTACTGAACAAGCCATTTTACCTTATTGAGAAAATAATCTCACTTTGTCATATACTAAATATGTATGTGTATTTGAACCTATTTCTGGGCTACATTTTTATATTTTAGTCTATTAATTTGTCTGTGTGCTAACATATGAATACATTAGCTTAATTGCTATCTTTTTATAACTTGCTATTCCACAGGACTAAGCCTAATTTATTGCTTATTTCTTCTGACCTTTGTTGCTTCCAGTTTTTCCTAATAAACTACCATATTCTTATCTAGTTCTTTAAGAAAAAAAAAAACCCTAGGACAGCCAAACCCAATAACATATGCCTGATATCCCAGCACTGGGGGAAGCTGAAGCAGAATGCTTCCTTCCCAATGGGAGCCCAGCAGGGGTACTTAGAAAGATCCTAGCTCATGATATTGAAAGGTCAGGGTTATAGCTCATTGTGAAGACCATGGTTTCAATCCCTAGTGCCACTGTCCCTCCAAAAACCCTAAAACTATTTTGGTTGTATTAATTGTACATATTCAATTAAGAAAAATGATAACTTTTTGATGATGTTTCCACAGGCAGGATATATGTTTTAATATTTTTTACTAATGTCTAAAAATGTTCACAAAATTTTTGCACATTCATTGCTCAAACCTACGTTTTAAGTTATTTAATCTTTTTTTTTTTGATATTTTGAAAAGATCCTTTCTTCCCTTATAAAATTTAACTACTGAGACTTTTTATATGACTCATTGATTTCTACATATTAAATATGTGCTCAGTTTTCTTATTTTCCAGGAAAGACCAATGGCCCCTAAACATAGCATTATAAAAAGACACTGGGGGAAAAAGAAGGAAAAGGGTATGGATGCATTGGCTTAATCAAGAATATCAAATAGTTCAAAACCAGCACAAGGAAATTTAGGCAATGACCATATTTGACAGGCTAAAACTATAAATTGATTCCAAAAGAGTTTAGAGAGAATCATAGCTATATAATCATAGATGATAACTCAATAATCAAAAGTATGTCAATGTGCTTAGCCTAGCACTCAGAGCTTTCCTTTGAAGAGCCAGCCTAGCTTCTTGGTTTGCTCATCCTCTGATATCTCGTAGCACAACTACATGACCAGACGCATCAGTTGCGGTGGTCTCCTTCCTGTGCGGACTGCCACATCCATCGTGCCCCCCCAAGCCACATTTCCTTGCCATTGCTCCTGGTATGTCACCTAAAATACAGCTGTGTTGTCTTACCAATTCCAACTCTTTACTTCTTTTTGAAGACCAGTCTCCTGGATGAACATTTGTGTACCATTAATGTCCATAATCTTCTCACTGACTTTGTTTACTAATTGTAGCATTTCTCTCTAAATAATTACAGATTTTGGAGTTAATCATCTCAACCTTCAAGTTTCAGCTTTGGTTCTGTTTACTGACTCTGTCCTCTTAGTTAAGTTTATTAACTCCTCGGAACGTTGACCTTCTCTTAGGTACAATGAACATCATCATATGTAACTCACCTGTCATCCATGGTCAGTGTACTTACAAGCATTGTATAAACTATGAAGCAGTATACAAATATGAATTGTTAGGAGTTACTTACAGATTAAAGAACCACTCTGCAAAGAGCATTCAGAAAGGAAACAAAGGAGAAGAGGAATTGTTCTCCTTTTTTATTCCCCAGATGGGGTCAAGCAAGCAGTGGGCTCCATGTTTTCTCCAAGAATAGCAAATAGGCCTTATCACAAGGGCCAATGCTAGGGGATTATGGATGCCTCTCTGAGCACTGTGTTCACATATGAAGAACTGTCTAGGTAGAGAGGCAGACAGTTGCCATCAGTTAGCAATGGCTACGTGAATATGAGAAAGAGAAATGGCAGAACAAGTGCCACAGGTCTGCTTCTCTGCCTTCAGTTTTGGGAAAGCAGCCACTACTGACCTTTTGATTTTTCCCTCCAGTTTTCTCTGTTGTTGTTCGCCTGATCATGTTGTAAAACTGACGTAAGTTCTATTTGTGTCTTTGGTGTCTCACTAGACTTACAGGCCACCCCTTGGAGGAACTCATCTCAGTGGGCACACATTAGTTATGTCTGCAGTTATCTATTGTTCTTACAGTACACAGGGGACACTGCTGGGGCATGGGAAAACCAATATGTCTACTGAGTACCTCCTATATGCCAGGCAGTGTGCCAAGCACTCTATTTGTTTGTCTTAATTTCACCCTTAAAAATTGCAACACATGTATTACTCTGTCCATTTTACAGAGGAGGAAAGAAATTAGGGATGTCTAGTAAGTTCCCCTTAAAAAGTTCAAAGCTTTTTAAACTCTAGTCTACTACCCCATCCTAAAAGAGGTTCTGGCTGTGCTGTCCCATTCCTCCACTGCAACTGATAGCTTACTGACTTTGAGTCTACCAACGTACAAGTCCTCTCCTTGTTAATATTGAGCATTCCCATAGCATGCCACAGACTGACAAACCGTGCAGGAGACTTGACAATCTTTCTGTAGTCCTCTCATAAAAGTAAGAGACAGCTAACCCAGAACAAGCCTTATTATTTCTGCAAGATTACCTGCAGCTCTAAATTTACACCACAGGAGCTGCTAGCACTTACTTTATTTACAGCACTCTAGATCTCAATCTCCTTAGTTACATTACTCCCAATTAAGCCTATATATGCTCACAAAGCATCATTTCATGATTTAATGACAGAAAATTTTGAATTAATTATATGCTGACGTTTTCTAATGTATTCTAGATGCCTCACTAAAATTGATGCTGCTTTTTTTAGATGTACAAAAAAGGATGGTAGTGCTATTGAAGTTCCAATTCTGAGAATTATCCCCTACTGAAGATAAAATGTACATGTTTGCATATGTATGTTTTCAAGATTTCATGATTTAACACTCACCTACTTGCTATCAGCAAATCATTAACTGGCAAAAGATCCCTGAATATTTCTGCCTTATAAAGCTAAGTAGCCTGAATAAATTAAAATATATTAAGACATTTATTAATTACTTTCCCTTTGTTGATTACTGGTGACAGATGAGGTTAAAGAGAGTTCATCATTCCACAATGACCACAGCTACATTTGAGGCAGGGATGTTATTAAGGCTCTCAAACAAAAAAGGAATTTGTATGTTAGCTGGAGTTAATTCCATGGTGAATCAAGAAAAATACTCAGCTCTCCCTGAGGCAATTGCAGTTACCATGACCTCTTCGAAGGCTCTAAGTGGCTCCTGGAGGTATAATTTCATGTCCACAGTTTATTACATTTCACTCCCAGAGTGGAATTTGCTGCTAAGACTATAAAGCCAGATTACTCCTTATAATGTCACCCTTCAGTCCCATTTCTGAGGTCTAAACCTATAGCTCAAGTCTCTATTGCTCTCATATTGTCCAACTCTGACCCCCCCCCACTTTCCTTCCCATTAGAGGCACACCACATGGAGATTTGATCTAACCCCACCATCAAAACTCATGTGCAGTGGTGCATGCCTGTAATATCATCTGCTGGGGAAGCTGAGGCAGGAGAATTGCAATTTCGAGGCCACCCTAGGCAACCTAGAGAGACTCTATCTGAAAATAAAATTAAATTCAAAAGGGTTTGGGATATAGTATGGTGATGAAACATTTTTCCAGTATGTGACAGGTCCTGGGTTCAATCCACAGTAACATAAGAAAAAAACAACAACAACAACAACTCATCTTTCTTGTTTGTTACTGGGAATCAAACTCAGGACCTTGTGCTTGCCAGGCAGGTACTTCTCCACTGAGCTATACCACCAGCCCAAAAAACTTGTATTTTTATATCCTTGTTTTCAGTGTTCTTGTCTTTAACAGAAATTAAAGCCAATAAGTTAATATTAGATATAGGATACTGATACCTACCTAGATCAATGTGTTACTTTCAACAAACTTTTAAGGTTAAAAAAAAAAAAAACTCCACTGATTCACACACAATGTCATTCCTAAAAGACCAGAAAGACCAATCATAATCTTGCCCTTCTCTCATTTTTTTTCTAGCTGAAATAACAAAAATTACATCACACAATGTGATTATCCAATCAATCTTGACTTCAAATGAATTTAATATTCTAAAACTAAATCTACCCTGAAGAGACAATGGCCAACTGCCAGTAAGGTTATTTAAAGAATCTGTGATAATTTTGAAAGTGTATTCTAAAAGATATAGTTGCTTTAAGAGAAAGAACGCAGGTTTTGACACATCTAGACAGATATGAGTTCAGTCTAACTCTGCTGGATAGCTAGTATGAAATGACCTAGAAAATATTTCTAAGCTTCAGGTTCCTAACTTGCATAAAGGGAATAAAATTACCTAACTCATAAATGTGAAGATTAAATGGCAAATAGAAGCTTCTCAGTTAATGTTCTTTTTTTCCCAAACACAGTGTTTTAAGCAACACAGCATCTTAAATATATATAAAGTCTCCCAAGAATCAAGATTAATTTTCGTAGGTTTGTTTACAGTTTCTAAAAACTCACATATGTACTTCTTTGCAGCAATGCCCTCTATAGGTAGCTAAAAACCCACCTGTTGGCAATCTGCCACTTAATTGCACACCCGAGAAATCAGTAACTGAACTGAAAACACCCACAGAGCAGGACAGCCGGAATTCTTTGAGTCCCTGAGTATCAGGGCTGATGTAGGTGTAGAATATCAAGCCTGTGTCTTATCAAGCTGTCCCCTGGGTGCATCTAGCTTTGGCCAGATCTCTGCTTTCAAGGAAGAACCACATGCTCAAGGTCAGGTTGGTGCAATGCGTGCTTCTCCTAAGTGACGAATTTAGGCTTAGAGTTTGGAGAGGCATTCTCTATGGCTATATAAGGGCTAGTGGTCTTTAAATATTGAGAGTGTGAGACCAGGGAGAGCTTTTCCAAGACGCTCTGGCACATGATCCCATGGTCTTGTGGTCCTTCCATGAGAGCTCATCAGTGACAGATTTGTTTGAATTCTCCACATGTCTGGACTTTGAGACATCTTCCCTGACCACTCAAACTGAAGTAATTTCAATTCATACCAATTTGTACCTCTTTATCCTGATTAGTTTTCTCCAAAGCATTTATCATTACCCCAAATTACATATGTCTATATTTTTTATTTTTTGCCTTTCCAACTAATACAGCTAAGTGATGGTAAAAGCTTTGTCCACCTGTTCACCACTGCTCTCCTAGTGTAAGATTTAAAATGGTGGGGCTGGAGATTTAGCTCAGCGGCGTAAGTGCCTGCCTTGCAAGCAGGCAGTTGTGAGTTCAATCCCTGGTACTGATAAAAAGGAAAAAGACAAAAAAAAAAAAAAACCCACAAAGATTTAAAATGGTGCCTGGATAGTTTTGGCAGATACTCAGTAAGTATTCATTGAATAAATGATGTTTCAAAAATCTTGAATTGAAATTGTATATATTGAAGTGTACAGTATAAAACTTTAATAAACATACATAATGAACTTCTTACTATAATCACGCTAATTAACTTACAATTTCTTTACATAGTTACTGCTCTAAGAGATAAGATGCACTCTTCACAAATTTCACATATCCAACTCAGTGTTAGTAACTAGATCCTCCATAACGTATATTAAATCTAGATTTTATGCATCCCACATAACTACAGCTTTGCATCTCTTGACTAGCTGCTGCTTTGAAATTGGGATTTTTAAAACTTTCATTTGAAAAAGGACGTTGGATTATTGGATCATATGGTAGCCCTACTTTAATTTTTTTTGAGGAATCTTAATGCTATCTTCCTTAATGACTATACCAATTTAAATTTCCACCAACAGGGTTTGAGGAGTACCTTTTCTCTATGTCCTCATCAACACTTGCTGTCTTTCAACTTTTTAATAATAACCATGCTAACAAGTCAAAGTAATATCTTACCATAGTTCTGGTTTGCATTTCTTATATAACAATAGTGACATTTTCATATACCTACTGACCAAAAAGTAAAACCATAAAGTTCTTAGAACAAACTTTTGATGATAGTGTTTGAAATGATTTTATATGATAATAAAAGCACAGGTAGCAAAAGCAAAAATAAAGCAAACATGAACAAAATATTGTGCTGTATCAAGTTTAAAAATAAAACTTCTGCACAGTAAAAGAACCAAGTAAAATGTCAACCAATGAAAAATCATTTTTACAAAGCACATATTTTACAATGCTTTAATATCCAAAAATATAAGCAACACATTTAACTCAGTGACAAAACCCTTTATGAAAAAACAGGCAAATGAAATGAATACACACATTTTTCCCAAATAAATGATATTTTTAATTTCACGGTCGTAATTTCTTTTTTAAAGCTTTTTGATAATCAGACTCATTATTTACTCAAAATCTGCTTAATATCTGGACACTAAATGGGCAATCACTTTAATTTCCCGAACACTGACAAATTTCTTTTCTTGGCATAATGACAACCTGTCCCCTTTGGGTTTCAACTTTCAGTGTCTGTGTTTGTGTGATCCAGTTTTAGCCAGAATCCTTCTAAGTCAGTTTAGAGACATCCCTTACTCTCAGTATCTCATCATATTCAACAACCAATTAAATTCTTTATCCCCCGACATTCCAAAGTGGTATCTGACCCACTGGCCTGCCTTCCGTACCCAAGAATGCTGTTCGATCACCTAGCAGGAGTACTCTCTTGCACCTGATGTTTCTCCTTACTGGTTTTCCATTCACTGATGCTGCTCACTGATTCACTGATTCTGCTCCTTGGCTATAAATTCTCCCTTGTCCCCCTGTTTTTAGAATTGAGCCCAGTTCTACACTGAGGTCTCTTTTTCCCTACTGCAAGAGCTCTTGATTAAAATCTATTTCTATTATCTTACTTCCCCAGCTGTTGCTTTTCTTTTATGATCCTCCAACAGAAAGGAGAAAACTATGGTTTGGAGAGTTTAAGTAACTTACTAAAAAGCAGAAGTGTACATGGGATTCATCCCGGGTTACTGGACTATAGAATCATATGCATCTCCAGTTCCCTTATACTCAGTCTTGCTTCTACACTTATATTCTATTGTTTATTTCATACCGAAATTTAAACACTTGTCACGATGGCTAACATTGTACATTGTTGTTCATTAAATACCTCTTCTGATGCATTTGAACGTGTAAATAAGGCTGAAGAGAAGAAGACAGAAAGACATAGTTTGGAGTTGTAGACACTTGAGATGGAAAATCTCAGAACCAGGATAAGCAGCATGTAAGAGTGATGAGTTCTTGCAACATTTTGCCAAAGGCTGCTCTGCCTTGTCATATTTCTACACCCAGACCTCGTTTCCTCCTTAGTGTTGACACGTTTTCCTTTTTCAATTTTACATCTCCAACATAAAAGCTCTGGGTGTTGATGGTTTGGCAGTACATATCCTGGGTCTGCAAAAATTAATATAACACATGATAAGAAATTGACAAAGTTGTTTTACTGTTGTTGTTGTTGTTGTTTATACAGTGTCATTTCTCCCTGCATTGTGGAAATCTAGGAAAAGCCACTGGCTGATTTATCGTGAATATGACCTGTGCAGTTACAGCACTCAGCATCTCCAGAGGAAAAACCACAGCCAGCAGGTCACTACGATCACAGCAGATAGACACAGATGTTTAGTAAAGAACAAGGTTAACAAGGCACCGGGTTGGTTCTGTGCATTGGTAGGCAGAAGACTGCTTCCATGCTGTAATTTGAGAGGTACCAGAGAGTGCTTGTTTCATATATCTGTCTTAAATCTGTCTGAGATGCCCCCCATTTCAACAGAAGACAACAATATCTCCTGAAGTCCCCCTTGCTTGCTAAAGCAGAAAGGGCACATTTAGCTGGGATTAGCTGGCTGTTACCATAGCAACCAGAAACAAGGCCCTGGGGGGATGAAACATCGGGCAGGTACATTTTCATGAGGAGGAAAAGGGACAGAGTGAGAGGTTAGACAAGGTGGCACCATAATTGGTACCCCGAGCCACCATAGGGCAGTCATCTATAAAACAAAAAGTTACTTTTCATTTTAGTCAGGTACCGCCTTCCATTTCCCCATCACTAAGTTAGCCACTGCCTACCCTGAAATGGTTGGCTCTCTTTAACAATGCATGGTCCCCCCTTCTGCTCTAATACATTTCTAAGACGTATAATTTAATTTTTCTAAGTAACAATAACAACAACAACATAGAATCCAGCCTTGAATACTGAATACAAGGACAATTTGACAGCTATCAGGACCCTTATTACTATGTTCTCAGATGTTTATCAAGGACCAACAGATTGAAGAATATAAATATAAAAGCTTACAAAAAATAAATTTTAAGAAATTTAAGTGAAGTTTACTCCAATAAAGGTTTCCAGTGCAGAAATATGTCTTGTAAACATAACACTTTAGAGCAACAGAGTACCTGAAAAGCCTTGTAAATTCTAGCCCCTCATTTTATAGAAGAGAGTATGGAGCACCAGAGAGGTTAATTATGTCCTCCAGCCCCTAATCACTCTGTCATTTCTAATTATGGCTAGAAAAAAATCCAGGAATTCCCAGTGCCCTCAATTTGTGTGCACTGAAAAATCAGTTTTCAAGTCAGCAGGAAATGTCAGCACAGAAGCTATGAATGTTCAGTTTATTCATAATTTTAAAATATTAAGGGTTGACATATACTAGGTACTTGCAATGTGCTAGACAGATGCTAAATTCTTTACAGTTGTATCTTATTTAACCCCCAAGTAGTCCTCCAAGGATACCGGAAAAGTGTAACCCATTTTATATACAGAACATTGACAATGAGGAAAACTAAGTAACTTGTTTCTGATCAAATGATTAGCAAGAGGCATACTCGAGTCTGACTATGAAATATTGCTTCTCACCATAAGCCTGAACCATCCATTCTGGCTCGCTCCATGTCTCTGGCTCTTTTCTGTAATACTAAGAATCAATGATCTACTAAACTCATGAGGTTAATGCCTACTTTCTAACTGCTAAAGCTATTACCCAAAAAGTCTAACTTTATCCATTCACCCATCTTCCCCAGGATACTCTTTTGAAAAAAAATATTTTTCTGATAATAAATGTAGATTACATTCATTATACAAAATTTTGAAACTTACACAAAGATAAAGGGGGAAACGAAAGTCTTCTGTAATATGCTAAGGATCTGCATGCAATGAACTATCTTTTTTCTTCATCACCAAGACCACTATGTATTCTTGCAAGGTAAATTAGCAATAGCCTCTAGGATTTTCTGCATATTCCTTTGAGACATTCATGCAGTGAATAACCATCATGCAAAAATTTGCTTGTTAGTTCATTCATTTATTCATTGGAGAGCCATTGCTTAAAAGTGTATTATATGCCAGGTGGACAGATCTAATCAGTAGGACCCAGGGGTGTTTACAAACAGGTTCTGGTCCTCGCCTCATAGAACTTATAGACTAGTTCTCTAAAAGAAGCTTTCAATTTATTTTAATTTTACAAGTTTCAAAAAAATATAAATGCTTCTAGTCTATATACCCAACTGAAATAATTCACTCCTTCAGTACAATAAATAGAGGAATGACAATTTTCATGATGATTGACATGGGGGAAACTTTAAAATTGCAGTAACTGAGGGTATAGCCCAGTGATGAAGAACTTGCTTAGCATGCATAAGGCCTTGGTCTTGATCTCAGCCTGGCAAATAATGAAATATAAAAAAATAAAACTTCATATCTTAGGATACCTTGTCATGGCAAACATATCTCACAAGGGCTTCATTTTTGGAACTTCCCTTCTTCTGATGGGCAGCTGGTACCTTTATATAGAGAAAGATTAAGACTGGACCCCTGGCTTGGAATCCTTCTCACATGAATAAAATTTGCCACAAGTCAAACAGTGCTGAGGTGACTGAAATGTGTGCATAAAACTCATTTTAAACAACACCTGGGATCATCTCTTCTAAGAACGGTGTTCATGGTAGGGTTATGGGAGTCTAACAGCTGTAGGGACGCAGGAGTAAAGCAGAGACTCTATCCTAATTTCATGTGGCTGATAAAACAACATTGATTGCCACAGACTTGGTGACTTTAAGGAACACAAATTTATTCCCTTACAATTCGGGAGGTCTGAAGTTGAAAGTGTAGTCCACAAGACTGTTCTTTCTCAAAGTCCTAAGGAAGAACTTTTCCATGTTTCTATCTTCTAGAGATTGCCTACATTCTTTGCTCATGGCCTGGTGTCATTCTGATCCCTGTCTCCATTACATGTACTTTGCTGACTGACCTACCTGCCTCCCTCTTGTAAGGACCCCCTGCAATCTCTTCCATCCCACTCAGGTAATCCAGAATATTGTTTGAAGAGTCTTATACTTTTGCAAAGTCCTTTTTACTATGGATTAGGATTAGGTGGTCTTTGTGGCCACCTTATTCAGCCTACAAGTACAAAAACTTGAAATTCAGATTTATGTTGAGTTAGAATGCTTAAAACAAAACTAGGAGTCTTTCCTCCATTCTTTCCTCCTCCCCCCACCATCCGTCTCCTACCATTTCACTCAGTGCTTTATCTGAATCATCCTTTCTGGACATATACTTCCTCTTACAGGCAGCAAGACGTCAGTGGCAGAATTCTCCTCCCAGTTACTCGTCTTTATTCACTTTGTTGTCACTGTATGTGAAATGCCCAAGGACCTACTGGGTAACTGAATTTATGCTCAGAGATACTTACGTCAGGCCCGTGAAAGCAGAGTTAGTCACTGAACATTTATTTCAGCCATATAATTGCAAATTTCTGATTGCTTAATTTTGGAAAGATAAGCCTAAAAATAAAGGTCTGTTCTCACTGGCATAAATTTTGTAGGCACAGTGGTAACTGAAGCAAGACAGTAGGAAAGTATTTCAATGCCACTTGAATCATAAATGTAGCTAATTTCTTAAGACGTGGAAAAATTTTTTGCTGATCTACCTTGCCTTCCCTTTTAGGTTGAAGGCTTTTTAGCAGCAGAGTCTAAAACACTGAGAACCTAATGGATAGGTCATTACAGTGAGAACAGTAGTGGTGATGTAACTACAGAAGGACAAGAGTCCCAAAGCAGAGATGAAAAATAGGATATGCACAAACTTCATTTGCCTTTCTACAACCAAGACCGACGTCACTAATCAGTCAAGCGTAGTTCCTAAAGCCTGGCCTTAAAAGTCTTCCTGAGTGATCCAGCAGACACTACCAGTCTGCTAGAGGTAGCAAGCAAACTGAGCGCCATTTAATGTCCCCACAGTAGAAAAAAATCAATGGTCTTTGGTTTACAGACAGAAAATAAAATCCCTGCACAGCAACCTTGCAATACAATGATGTAATGTTGATACAACACCCTGAGCTGGCAACACCCTGGAAGAGGCTGAGTTAACAACAAAGTAGATTCCTCCTTGTTTTCTGTTTGAAGAGTTTATGTAGAGATCCAATCACATTTGGTTGCCTTCAGCTCTGGAGATTAATGGGGCTTTTTCCCTTTTCCCCTTCATGGCACTTCTCTGCTTTCCTTTCCTGCATGAAATGTGGAGTCTGGCCTCCTATTTCTGATTTTTCTTCCATAATTTTGCAGCCTCTTTCCTTAAACCAGAATGCTGCTAGGCCCTCAAAGGCACCCTCCCTTGAGTGTCCTTAGCAGTATTGTCAAACTTGTCAAAGGCAAGGAGGGATAAGAAACATAGCTCATCCATCTCCATCTCTGTTCACCTTGTGGTTTCTATTCACAATAAGCAGCGGTTATCAAACACCCCTGCTGTGCTTTGCCAGAGATTCATCCATTAAAATTTCTCATTGCCTGGCCTCAGTGGGGACTCCTCTCCTAATTCCTAAGCATGGCTCCTCAACTGCTCTCATGCACTGTCTTGCTTTCCTACCAAAGCTCGATAGAAAGGAGGAAAACCAGAGCTCATTCAAATAAGTTCAGTGACAGGTAAGCCAGAACATGGATGGGAAAGAAACCAGCCTGTACTGCTATGTCCTCACATTTCATTAAAAAAAAAAAAAAAAAAAAGACTTATGCAGCTGACTCCCTAAAATTTTAGACAGGATCACAGGGAGATATTTTTTGCTTTGGACCACAGCCATCTGGAGCCTGCAAAATCCTGAGAGAGAATGAATCAAAGGAGCAGATCTCTTTAGTCTCCCTATTTCACTTCAACGCCTTTCTTGTCCCAGTCAATAATGCAGCTGCAGGCTCTGCAGAGAAGCACGCTCATCTCGTTTTGTGTCTGAGTCGCTTCCTTCAGGGGGGCTTTTCAGTTTGGATACAAGCAGACAGATTGCCTTCCCGGCAAGGTGCCTGCACTGGAACACCCACCCCAGTGCCTGCTCTACAGAGGCAAGCTCAGGAGCCAGCTAAGGTCACGCCAGATGCACAGGAGCCAGAACCTGCTTGCAGGAGCACGCTGTGCTTTGTCACTCCCACACTGCATGGAGCCAAGCAAAAAGAGAAAACATTCTGCAGCCACGGAACTGAGGGTCTCGGTGTAGCTAAGCTATGAGCCTCAGACAGAGATGTTCAAAGGAGTGCTGGAAAGGCAATGGCAGTTGCAGGGATCTGTGACTCAGCAGAGTTTATTGACAGGGTTTTACCTTTGCTGTGGTTATCATGTCACTGGTACATTCATGTCTCATAATTCTTATTTAGGGAAACCTAGGCATTAGGTTGTTACTTTAGAAATTATTATTGTTGTTTGAAAAAGTGTTTAAAATAGAAAAGCACCAAAGAATACATCCTCCAGTCAAAAGAGACCACTGCTGGTAACATTGTGCAGTGTTTATTTCAACCATAAAGAAATAAAGGATGATACTCTAACAGGAACTCACCTTTCCCCTGTGTCTCCCTCCATGGTCCCTTCCTCTTACCCCATAGGCAGCAGCCTGTAAGGATGGATTTACTTCTTCTAATTCACTTTAGTTTTCTATCTATACATGAACAATACAGAATATGTAATTTGGGGGATGGCTTTCATAATTTGTGTCATTCTTTGCTTCTTCTCTGCAACTTTCTTTTGTCATTGCTTACTGTAATGTTTGCTGGTTTGTGTTATTTTTTACAGAGATCTAACCCACTCATTCTAACCATTGTCTGGATTTTGGACGTGAATGTCTAACCCTTGCTCTATCTTAAAACCATATCAATGGTTCTACAAGCTGTACCTTAGAATCACGTGGGACACTTTAACAATACAGATACCCAGGCCCTGCTGAGTCTGATTTCAGTGACCCAGGGTTGGCTGACCAGTGCTGTTGTTAGAAATCTCAGTGGGTGGCTTCAATATGCATTTAGGATTGAGAACCACCCAACCATTGGATTCTGTAATTCAGGAAGGAGAATTGCAGTTTCCCACTTTGCCTTTTTCTGGTAGGTTAAAAGCATGTTTATACCAACCAATGGATTTTCTAGGATACTGCCTGACATCTGTTAGCTCTGAGATACCAAGAGTCACTCTCCTTTTATCTTACAGCAAAAAAGAAGAAAGAAAAAGAAAGAAAAGAAGCTAAAATCAGAACCTTTCCTTGGCACTCCATCTCTGTTTCCTGGAAGGAACAGAGATGCTCTTGTTGAGAAGGCTGTCTGGGAGACTTTCAGGGAAGGGAGAAAACTTGGGAGAGGTGATCATGAGGCGAACCCAATTATTGTGTTCTCTGTGCATTGCAGTATGAAATGAAGACATTTCTGCAGGGTAATTCTGCAGAAAACAATGATTCTCTCTCTTCTCCCATTTTATTTGTGCTATGCCCAGCTCACAGAAAGGTATTAAACTGCCATTTGTAACTTTGCTGGAGAGAGAAATCATAGAAACCTGGATCTGGCCTTGTAAGGTCCATACTGCGGGACAGAATCCGCACACTAGACAACCTTAATGGCATTTCATATGCTTATTCTCTCTTTCTTCTCCAGTGTTTATGCTGGCTACAGAGAAAACTACCTGCTCAGTGACACAAGGTGTAGCTAAAATCTTTTCCTTTCTTTAATACATTCAGCAAGTACTTATTGAGTGCTTGTTAGGTTCCAGTTGCTGTGACATGTGGTGGGAATCCCATGAACCCAACCATCATAGACTTTTCCTTAGGGTTTGAGATATAGACCAATAGTGGACAGCTAAGCAGGATACAAAATATGCTACAACAGAAAGAAACATCAGATGTTCTGGAAACACACAGGAGACTAGAGAGAGAAATGAACTTAACCTTGGGGCCTCAGAATGTAGTGAATTATAATTTTTTGTTGTCTTAGCACTGACTTTAAATATTCACTGAACTTTCTCGTACTGGAAGCCAGTCTCAGTCACCCTTAAGGCAGTTTCCAGATTACATCCCAGAGGGCAGGCCATCTGAAAGACTGTGAGTCCCCACTCGCATCCATTATATCCTGGAAGGTGAGCCAATTGGAAGACAGTGAGTCCACACTCTGCACCGCTCTACTCCATTCTAAAGGGCAGTCTGGCTGGAAGAGTGTAAGACTAATGGGAACTCCATGACCTACAACAACAACCCAGTGCACAGACACACACACACACACACACACACACACACACACACACACACACACCTCTAAAGGGTGCAGTAATCAGTGAGGCCAGTAATGTGGAAGCACTTGAAGCAAGAATGATGAGACAGAAAATTCCACCCACACTGGGGAACTGAACATAGATGCCCCCATGAGCCCACCAGCCACCATCAGAGACCAGTAGCCAGTGCCAGTGAGGAGAATCTGCCTGCCAAGCTCCCACTCACTTGCCACCATCAGGAGAGCCTTGGTGTATCTGTGCATGCCGGGAGGAGCTACCTCTGCATCCCACCTCCTCCCTGGGAAACTAAGACAGCAGAAACTTAGGTGCCTGACCTATTCCCCTACACTGTAGATGGGCAGCCAACACAGGAAGCATGTGGGACCCCATAACTAGCTCATCAGGAGAAACCCAGAAAAATGTCAAGATGAAGGAGCAATAGACAAGCCCAGACCTCCAGTCCACACAGGACAAGTCTAAGAGATGTAAATACAGAAGAAATTGAAAGGTGCACACTTGAAATTTCTAAAAAGATAGCAACTGAAGTTAAAGAAACAACTTCATGAGGCTATAAAAGTAATCAGATCAGCAATATCTCAGGCAAAAGAACAAATGACAAACACAATGAAAGAAATGATGAGCATGTTTAAAGAAGACACAGATTAAAAGGAGGCACATAGGAAAGTGATGGAAACATTGAATGTTCAATACACGAAAAGACTACAATGCATGAAGCAGATTCAAAGAAATATCCCAAAAATTAAAAACTTCATTGAAAGCTGCCAAAACTTCTTGAAAAAAACCAAAGATAGACTTTCAGACCTTGAAGACAGGATTGCAACTAGCAATTACAAAATGAAAGATCTCTTAAAAAATAGAAAGGAACCAAGACTTAACAATTAAATGACTTTAAGATGATGGAAAGAAAAATAATTTAAGAGTGCTAGGTGTCAGTGAAAAGGCCGGGGCCAATCCAAATGACATAAAGAGAGTAATTACAGAAATAATAGGAAATTTCCTAAGCATGGGAAAAGGACCTGACATGCAGATAAGTGAGGCATACAGTGCTCCAACTAGCCATAACAAAAAGAAATCTATATTCACACGTATAATAATCAAAATCCCAGAAGTTCAGTACAGGAACAGACTATTAGAGGCTGTTAGAAAAAAGAAACGTATTACCTATGAATGAAAGTCCATCAGAATCACAGCAGACTTCTCAGCACAAACCATTAAGTCAAGAAGAGCTTGGAGTGAAGTAGTTCAAGTCCAGAAAGAAAACAACTCTGATGCACTATGCAAAACTATTTTCCATAATTAATAGAGAAATAAGATACTTTCATGATAAACAACAACTGAAGAAATTCATGACCACTAAACCAATTCTACAAAGGGTGCTGAAAGATATTCTAGAGATAGATAAAAATGACCATGGTTCCAAGCCTATTTCCAGTTCTCTACCTCCTTTTACTTCCTCAAAGTGGTTGATGAAGATACTTGCCTTAATATTCAACTGCCTCCTGGCAACCACCTCCCTGCAGGATGGCTGTCTGACTGGCACAGTGACCCACATTCTGCATGGATTGCAAGGTGACAACTCCGTTACAGCATGAGGCTCTAGAACTCTGGTCTGTTTGCTTTAAACCCACCAATTAAAACTCTCATCAAGAAACCTGTTTGAATAATGCCCTAAACCCAAAGATGCTGACTGATGGCCTTGTCTCTCTCTGACTGCTGTGTGTACTTGTACCCTGTAGGATCTGTAAGGAATAAAATCTTTATTTCTACCTTGTGCCTTTCCTAATCATTGAAGGTGCTCTCCATTTTAAAGATCCTAAAGTTTTCCTCTAGGAACAATTCTTAGAGTAGTAGTTCTCAATTTCAAGTGTTTTACCATATTCTGGGATTCTTTAGACTCTTTCCAACTCCTCAGTATCCTGAACAAAGAGTTGGGCAAGACATATGGAAAGGTAGCAAGGTTTTATATTTATTAAAAATAGGAGAAGAAGTATGCTTTCCTGAAAGCAGGCCACTGAGAGAGTTCAGAGTGACCATGAGATTAATGGTGAGAGTCTTTTGTATCCTTCATTCTTCAGGCTGAGGTCAGAACCTGCTTGATTTCAGAGGAATTGAAGATAGCACTTTCTAATGGATTCCAGGTGCAGGTCTTGGAAACTATTCTATACATGTCCTAAAACTTTGTGATTAACAGGTCATACGCACTTGCTAAACTGGTTGGTTATGCCCTAATCTCCTACCTCAAGAGGACTTGGAATCAGCTGGAAGACTTACTAACCCTTTAATGCCTACTGATCTATTTTTGGAACACCTATAGCAATGGAATATAATGAAATGGGTTCTCTTTGAATTCTTGTTACTGGAATTTTTCTAGGCTATATATATGAATTTCATGCAAAGAATCAAAAAGAATTGATCTCCAGCACAAACAGGTTAAAACAGACTCTAGGCCCCTGGTGGTGAACCTTTTAGAGCTTTCAATGATACAAACAACCTGTTGTGGCCCATGTGCTGTAGCTGGCCACCACTTCTCCAGATCTTCACTCTGGAGTTCCTAATTATATTGAGGCCTGAGAATTTGTATTTCTCACAAGTTTGCGGGTATTACTGATGGCAGTATGAGGACCACTGTCTGAGAATCACCAACAAGGATCCAAGAAAGTTTCCTCAAAGAGAATATATGGACGGCAACTCACCCCATGGAATATGTTAGAAGTTCCCTGAGTTTTGCCACAGAAAAACAATTTTCAGAATTTGTCAGAGAGATAGAAACATTTATTAGCCAAGGTTAAAGAAGGATACATTCAGAGAAGATAGTGTGCTTTTTGTCAAGAGAAGTGCCTTATGCTGGGCTTGGTGACACATGTCTGTAATCTCAGCACTCAGGAGACTGAGGCAGGAGGATTCCTGCAAGTCAGAGGCCAGCCTGGGCTACAAAGTGAGCTCAAGACCAGCCTGAATTGTGTAAGAAGACTGTCTCAAAAAGACTAAAAAATAAAAAGAGGAGGATGCTTTATGATCTGGGACTAAGGATATTTATGTATTTTAGGGGGTGGAAATCTGTGGGATTTTGTGAATATATTGTGAAGGGAGAAAAGATCAGGGCTCAGCTTGCAAGTGAAAGCCGCTTGAAAGTCCACAGGAAACTAATACTGGCCTAGACTGCTGTACATTTTAAGGCTTAGCAAATTAGGAGTAGCCTGGAAGAGAAAAATATTGTGGCTTCGGATAACTTTCATTGTATCATGAAGCTTGTTTGTTTTTAAAGTGCAATTTTAAATTTACAATTTTCCTTGCCACCTTTCTACCTATCTTTATTTCTTTTATCACACCTCAATAGGAATCTGTAGTCTCAGATTTTGCTATTCCACATAGGGTCTGCAGGCTAGAAGAATCCCAATATGGGCCTGACCTGAGAGTTGTTAGAAGTAGAGAATTTTGAGTCCCATCCCAGATGTACTGAGTCAGAATCCACATCAAGGTCAACAGGTGATATTTACAGCACTGCAATTTGAGAACCACATTCCTAAACTGTGTTCTTAAACTTGCTTCACATTAGAATCACGCCTGGATTCTACTCCAATAGACTGGATTAACTGGCACAGGATATGAAAATATAGGCAATTTCTAATGTACAGAAAACTTTGAGACCCATTAGACTAAACTGAATGCACCCTAAGTAGGCGTGGGCTTCACAAAGAGAAAGGAACATTTAAGGGAATAGGAAGTGTTAAGACTCAGTAGCAAAAGAACATGGTGAGTTGAAGGGAAAAGGAGGTCAAGGAGTACTGAGTACAAAGTTATAGTCACAAGTGATCGGGTTGGAGGCTAGAGGTTAAATCACTGGTTGAAGACTCCAATACCTAAGCCTTTTGGGTTTTCTCTGATGCCTGAGCATGCTACCTTTTTCGTGTGTGTGTGTAATATTTAAAAGTTCATTGGCCCTGCAGCATGAATGGGATGCTGGGGATGTGAAAACACTGTGCCTGGTGTTAAGACTGGAATTTCTTTGACAGTAAAGATACACATATTATTGTCCTTCCTGAAAATCATTCTTTTAAGGAATCATTACTCTTTAAACATGAGAGTAAAAGGTTGGGATGAGAACAAAGACAAATACAGAGCTGAAAGATAGCAGAATGTGAACCCCAACATGTGCCACCTTGGCACAAGGATTATACTGAGATGAATTCAAGTGAAAAACAGATATAACAGAAGCTTTCTGCCTAAACACAGAACAGAAATTTGTGAAAATGTGCTCCTTCCTTTCTCAACCAGAAAAGACAGAAGTTAATCACTGGAGACAACTCTAGACCCTTATCAGTTTAGAAACAGATGGCACCCGAGGGATCTGCATAATAAACCTTGCTAAAAATAGTCCTTATCATTCTGCATTCCCCCATTTCTTTATTTGTGGCACAGTTTTATTGCCCCTAGAAGCTCAAAGTCCCTTTCCTCTGTCTTGTCATTTCAAAAGTGCATTGTTCTCTTGTTAAGATGCTATATAAGCCTAAAGTCTAAGCATCCCTTCGCGTTACTCATTATAGCATCCCCATGGATGTGTACAGTGCTCCTGTTAATAAGTTTCTGTTGTTTTTCTCCTGTGAATCTGTCTTTTGTCAATCTGATTTACAGAGCCACAGCAGGTGACCCTAAGAGGGGTAGAGGAAAAAGATATTTTTGCTCTCATCCAAAATCAATCAATCTGCCAGACTTCAGTTTGGTACTTTGACTTCCATTGTTCAGTTGAACTAATATTTACTGAGCACAATGTTCTACACCCAGTGCTCTGGAGCAGAATTGAGTTCCCCACTGCTCTCTCACCAAAGAGTCACAAAGTAGGGACAAGCAAGTGATTTTTCCAAGGAGCATTAGTTTGAGCCTGGTTGAAGATTTGACAGTGCTGTTAAATGGGAGAATTCTGTGCCATCCAACGCCACTTAAGACTTCAGCTAAACCATCTAATGGTCCCATTCATGCTGCAGCTGCAGGATTCCTAAGGCCATGCCAGTGAACCCCAGGAATGCAAATGAGGGCTCAGTCTTGGCCTCTGACACCCGTGGGCTTTGAAAAAGAATAAGTAGGCATTTGTTGGAGGAAGGACCACAAAGGCACCACAGGAGAGGGGACTGAATGCCCCATGGGATTCCAGGCAGAATGCAAAAAGGCTGGTGTAATCTCTGCCACCACAGCTTGTGTGACCTCACTTGCTTGCTGGCTGTGGAGGCAGCTGATGGGGCAGCCAGCTGAGGCCCTAAACTCTAGAGTGGGTGTGGCAGCTCTTGAGTAATGGAGTTGGTCTTCTACAACCACAGGTGACGATGATTAGTCATAACCAGGCAAAGAAAACAAAGGCTAGGCAAGAAGGAAATAAAAGCAGTGTTCTGTTTTATCTGCTTGTTTTTGTTGGGGTTGGGGGCCACTTTTCTCCATCTGTACTCAGAAGAGAGGTAATGAAAAGTGAACGCTGGTCACAAGAAGAATTCCCTTTAAAGAGCTTCCAGAAATCAGCAAACATCACACTCATTCTAGGTAAATTTGGTAAAAGCAAGTTCTGCCAGTAACTCATATATTTAAATTTGCTCCTGAAATTTGATTCTGCTACCATAGGGTTACAGATAGGGTTGATCATATTGCACAAGGCTATGTATAGGTATCACTTACCAATCCTACATTTCACTATGGATTTCTGTATATGATAGCTATTACAGGTTGAATTAGATTGTACGTGCCAAAAACAATTACTTGTCCTCAGCCTGACATTTTGGATCATGCAAATCTTTGCTAGGGAACTGTCCTGTATATTGTAGCACGAAGTATGTATCTAATCAGTAGATACCAATAGCACCCCTCTCACTCACATTGCTGAAAATACCTCCAGACTTTGCCACTTCTCCTAGGGGCAAAATAGTACTTAATTGATAAATACTAGTATAAGACAGTATTGGTATAAAACTCTTAAAAATAACAAAAGATGTATTGATAGTTTCTATTGCTTATAAATAACAGTTTCCATATGGGAAACAAATCTCCAATGTCCACGGACAGAATTGTTCAGCTTCAATAAAAGTTCTGTATTATACTAAACTAGCAAGCCACATGTGCAGCTAGTCAATTCAGTCAAATCACCCCAATAGTTTATTAAATCACATTCGATTGGCAATGTCGATGGTTTTACTATGTGCCTTCTGTAACTGTAGATGTTCATGCAGCCCACGTACTCTCAGAATAATCTGATTAAACAAAAACCCCAAAAGACGGCTTCTAGGACATCTTTAGCAGAGGCAGATAGGAGACATCATGAAGCTGTAGAATACAGAAGTTATTTTCAACAGAATTCTGAGGTGGAAATGATTTTTCCTGCACACAAAAGTTTCAAAACACTCATCTCATCACAGGAAACCAAAGATGACTGATAACACAAAGAAGATACAACCACCAAAGAATTCTGGAAATGAGAGAGACAGAAAGACAGAATGACAGTGAAATATACAGCAAGCAGCCATCATCATGAAGAAAAGCAGGCAGGTAGTGTTGTTAAAAGTAAAAAACCAAATTCTAGAGAAGCAGGAAATGTAGGGTTAGTCTTTTGAACAACTTGAAAAGTTATATAAGCAAGACATGAGACTATTTTCTTTAAATGTAAATTCTATTTTTGTCTTCTCTTTTGTTTGCATGTCTACCTTGTTCTCCATCTCCAGTTCTAAAAAAAATGGCCTGTTCTGGAAAGTGCTCAGTATTTATTAAATGAGTTCTCTAATTATTAACAAGGGACCTGAAGTTGGAAACAGAAACCCAATGCTACCTAGACTCCATGAACTCCCAGAGAAAATGTAGCCTGTACTAAACCTAAGATCATTCTTCCCAAAATGTTTGAAGATGAGTATAAATATGCATATTCAAATAACTCAGGACATAACTTGAAGGGGCTTCCAATGACCAAATTTAAGCAAATGAAAAAGTAGGAGATGAGATTATAGTAATGGAATGAAAATTAATCCATTAATCCATTAGTGATCCTGGGGGAAAGGGGAGAAAAAGCAAAGTGTGGAGATTATTTTTCCTTTATAGAAGAATACCATAAAGCAAGTGTCAAATAAATGTATGATTGGATATGAAAAATCTCTGCTTTTAAGCATCAGTGTAGTCATTACATGTACCTTGACAATATAGAAAACTGTCAGATTCTAACCTCACCAAATGAGAAAACTAAGCACTAGCAGTAATGGAATATAATGTCTGTTTGTGTCATTCAATGGGAAACATTATTTCTAGTAGTGCTTAAAACAATAGTTATCATATATTATTTCTCACAATTTTTGTTGGTAAGGGATTCAGAAAAGAAAGGTTTTGGTTAGGAAGTTCTGCCTGAGGTCTCTCATGCAATTACAATCAGATATTAGATGAGAGAGTAATCTGAAGGCTCAGCTGGGAAAGGATTATCCACTTGCACGATGCCACATGACTGGCTATTTGATATCAGAAAGTTGCTTCTTTCCGATTTGAGCCACTTCCAAGACAGAGTATCTTTATGAAATAGTAGCTGGTTTCCCCTGAAACTAGTTAACTAACACAATACCCTTATAATTTGGGTTTAGAAAGAACATATCATTACATCCACAGTATTCTGTTGGTCACATCGGCCAGTCCTAATTTAACATACAAAGAGGTTACATACGGCACCGCCACCTGGAGACAAAGATCATGAGGACACTGGAGAAGTTGACATTCACAATCATCCATTTTCTATTTTTGGCGCAATGGTTTAAGTGCACCCTAATTGTGAAGAAATAATGAACCAGTCCAAGATGTCAGAAGAGTTTATAAAACTCATAACTTTAAAAAATATAATAGAAAATAATTTTTGAAAAGGATTATTTTCAGTGAAAAGGGTTCAAGAAACAAGCGTAGCCACATGTAATGTGTGGTTCTTGATTGTGTCTGGAATTGAAGAAAAAGATAGAAAAGACACTTAGGGTTTAACTAGGATCATTTGAATATGAATTGTATACTAAGCAACACTAATGTATAAATACATTCAAAAATCTTTGTTCCAGGATGCTCAAAATAGCCAAAACTCAAGATGTCCCAAATAAGATGAAACACAAATGGAGCTACATGTAGTTAACACAATACTAACAAGCAACAAAAAGGAGTGAATTACTGATAAAACCCATAACATGAAAGAATCTAAAAGTATAAGAGAAAAATATCTAAATAGAATGTACATACTGACTCCATTTATACGAAATTCTCGAGTCTCTGATGATAGAAATCAGATCAGAAGTTGTTTCTGGGAGTAAAAAGGACTGAGTAGGAAAGGGTATGACTTCTGGGATGATGTGAATGCCTTTTGTTTTGATAGATACATGGATTACAAAATTATATGCATTTGTCAAAACTGGACTCTATATTTACAATCTGAATATTTTGCTATATAAAATATTGGGCTTTATATATAAAATCTGATTATTTACTTAAAAATTATATCACTCAAGTTTCCTGAATATAATAACATGGCAGGAGGATAATTCTAAGAATTTAGGTGTATGTTGAGCAAAGTAGGATGGTTGTAACTTTTCAATGATTTTGGGGGAAAGTAGAATTAAAGAGAAGTAAAGAACATGAATCAATGTTTAACAATTAGTAAATCTAGTTGAGAGATAATAGTGTATCTTTCAAACTATTTTTGTAAATCTAAAATTTTTCAAAACAAAAAGTTGAAAGAAATAATGATAAATAATTTCCTCAGCCATCATTTCAATAAGAGAAATGGACGACAGAAATCAACACCACCGCATAGTCTTCCTAGTTTTTTATCTATAAGAATATTTGATTCCTCTATATAGTTTTTATTATGAAATATATTTAGCTATTCATGTTTTTAACTAGAAAAAAATTATAATCTCAAGAACACTGGTCAAAGGTAACAGGAGATATGGGATGCCCTGCAGCAACTTTACTGGGTTACTAGTTATATTTAATCACATCTCTCTCAAATGTATTAAACAAACACACTGCTCCTATTTATCCAAAATTTTAATGGTTCTCAATCTTTTCAGTTGCATCAATGCTTATTTCCCAAGTGTTTTGCACAGACTGAATTGGCAGCTCAAATGTTTGCCAAATATAGAGCTAAGCATAAACTGGATGTGGAAAGAAGCAAAGAGGATTGTTGATGGGGCTCCTGCCGTAAATGTCACGGGTAAGAAAGGGCAGGTGTGTGCCTTTGCTGGGATGCCATACAATAGGGAGAAAAAGCAGGAAAAAACATTCATTCGGCCACCACATTTTGATACTCTTGCTCGAAAGGCCATAGAAAAAATGATCTTCTGTTATGCAGTGCACATGCATAACAGGTTTTAAAAAAAGTAGGGATGTCAAATGAAATTTCAAGAAATCTGCAAAGAAAATCAGTAAGGCTACAGTAAAGTTCTGGGACACCAGACAAATAACTTCTGGAAAAGTATTATAAGAACAACCTTGTACGGTTTCCCAATAATGAGAAAAAAATTTGATTTTTTCTTAAATTATATCCTGCTTCTGGGTTGGTAACAGCCATAGGAAGAGGCTGTCTCTGTGAGTTACAGATGGTGTAAAACTGCATTCTTCTATGAAAATTGTGATTCTTTTAGTAAGAAAACCCAGAGATAAAGCTGGTTCTCTACACAGGTTGCAGAGTGAGGTCACAGGGCACAGAATTTAAGAAAATTTGTACACAGCCTTGGGTTCCACCACAGTGTCACTCTTAGGAGCTACTGACAAGACACTGAGTTTCAAAAGAGCTTTACATTTTTGAAGTATTTTCACATGGTTTTCCACATCTGAATCACACCACTCTGCAAGGGATAGAACAAGGATTTAAACCTTTTTTACAATGAGGGTCTTGAAACTGAAAACCCAAGATCATGTAGCCAAAACTCAAGTTCTGGCTTCCAACTGGTCTTTCCATTTTGCTGTCAGACATGTTTGCAAGATATGATGCCTAATTAGAGAAGGCTGGCTCCAGGAATGCTGTTTGGACCCCCCAGTACCATGATTTAGATAGGTTTAACAGACTAAATTGCTACAATCTTGCTGAACTAAAAGACATCTGTCCTTTAAGGACAAAAGAAAAAGGCTATCTATTATCTATGAAAACAACTGTTCATTTTGCTCAAAAGATCAGGTTGGTATGGAGAATTCTATTAGGATCTAGAAGTGTGTGTATGTGTGTGTGTGTGTGTGTAGCAGATAAAGAGAACAGATTGCAGGCTGAGGGCTATCTTAGAAAAAGTATCACATCCAAGAAGTCATACCAAAGACTCAGTGTCCATTTCATCTTTCAGCCAAGGGTAATGTGAGGCTATCATTCATTGGCTGTTTTTTCTCAGGGGAATGAACTTTCCTGAAAGTATCCATTTCAGCCTGCTAAGGCATTCCTGGGCATGCAACTACATTGTTGTTTGTTTATTCACCTTGTTTCTCTTGCTCACTTTACTGTACAGGCTGGAAGAAATTAGACCTCAAAGGTAGTCGGAAGTAGGTTCAAGCCATTGACCCAGCAATGTCCTGCAACCTCCAGCCTCTCTGAGTTTGGTTCACTTACCCAGAAACTAAGGGAGCCTTCTTACAATATGCCTTTTATAGCTCTGCCAGCTTTAGTGTTTTTCTATTAGCCATGGTGGAACAAAATGTAGACAATGGCTCTTTTAGTCCCTCAAATATTCCCTCTCCAAGTTATCCAACTGATATACATGCCCTCACTTTGTCCAGCCAGGGGCACCAGGATATAGGCAGAGAGGAGGTCCCATTGTCTGGCTGATTACAGTTCTCTTGGTGAAGTGCTTTGATCTTCATTTCCATATTTTAAGAGCTGCCTGGCGCAGTTGCTTCTCTTTCCCCTTAGCATTCCAGTAGCAATTCAAGTATGGAATTCACTATTCTTCAAAGAGTCAGAGTAACCATGTAGGCATCTTTCTGAAATCTTTCCTGTCTCAGGGGAATGAGCTTTCCTGAAAGAATCCATTTCAGCCTGCTAAGGCATTCCTGGGCATGCAATACATTGTTGTTTATTCATCTTGCTTCTCTTGCATACTTTGACCCATGATACTACGATCTGATTTTGATAGTATGGGCTATATCATAGATATTTTCCTACTATTTTAGGTGTTGGTTGCTAACAGTTCACTGGGTATTACAATTTTGTTTTTGGAATAGAGGAGAAAGAGAATGTACTGAAATTTTACCTAACTTTTGGAGCCATGTTGGTTATGTACCATGCATGGAAGTGTTATCTCTCATGTCTCTTCCCCCAAAAGGCAGTTTCTTAACTAATGGTACCATCCTGAGTTGTTTCTATCACCATTTCAGGAAGAGAAATGTGAAGAGTGTTAGGGACGGGGCCACTAATGGGTCAGGCTGACTCCAAGCACTGTTTTGGTTAAAACGGGCTCTGTTTGATGCATTTCTTCCAAGCCACTGACGGATCCTTATTTTTATCAACTCTGATTTGTTTTGCTGCCTTGAAGTGGAGCCATAGCTGAGATGACAAAATAAGTAGTTGCATGAATTCTAACGTGTGAGAATATAAAATATATCTGAAACATAAATATTTATGAGTATTAATAAAACTGTCTAGAACTCTGGTCTCTGATTTCCAAATAGATTCTCATTATATTTATAATAACCTACAGTTAGATGTATTGTTAAATTAAGGAAAGAAGTGGATAAAAATAAATGGTAGACCATTGTGTTTTGCAAAATTGCACCAAGGCCCTAAAAATAAAAATTCTTGATTTTTTTCTTAGTCTTCCTATCCCCTGCCCATCGTGTATATTTGTTAAATGAAAACTCCCCAGTAGCCCTGAAGCACCACCCATTTCTCACACACAGAACTGCATTATGTAAATGTTCCTAGCTCCCCATAAAGGCAGTGAGAGGGTCACTGATTTTGAATTTTGCATGCTTTAGAACAAATGTCTAGGTACACAGTACTTGCTATTCCGGCACTTAAAGCTGGAGAAGGGGCAGTGTGTGGACTGGTCGGGTGAGTTCACAGTACAACTTTGTCCACCTTAGGCATTGTGGGCTCTGTAAGATATACAGCAGAATGCAGGGCTACTTTGCCTGTCTTCACCTTAAATCTTGATAATATGGGCCAAAAACCCCATAATGGCATATTATTTGTTCCCTCTATTATATAAGAACACTCTGGGAGCTAATTCACAGTGCCATTTGCTAAGCAGTCATGTTATTGAAAAGTTGGACTTTTCAGAGAAAACTAAATGATGGGGTATTAGGATGATGAGGAGCTTCTAGGAAAGAGGACAGGATAGAGCTCTTAAGACAGGCTCCATGGTTGCATTAGTAAACAGTGCTGCAAATTCTTGCACTGGAGGTAGCAACCCAAATGTATGGCACAGAGGGACATGATTAGTGTCAAGAGGAATAAATCAAATGATACACAGATACAAAAGAGGTTGAGGTGCCACCGGGACCAGCTACTTTCACACTGAGTAGTAGCTATCAAAGAGTACATTGATTTATTCCAGAAACACAGTGAATACTTCTAATGTAAACTAATCCAAGGTAGGATTGATTATCTGAGTTCAGGTCTGTTCTTTTCCATTTTGATGAGGTTCAGAGCATAATATTCCCAAATGTAGTTCCTTGGCATGCTGCATACTCTGAACCAAAGAACTCTAAAAGGTCCTTAAGAACAGAATCTCAGGCTGGGGATTTAGCTCAGTGGCTTAAGTGCCTGCCTGGCAAGCATGAGGTCGCGAGTTTGATCTCCAGCACTAAAATAATAATAATAATAATAATAATAAATAACAGAATCTCTCTGACCTTTTCCTGCTCTCTTGTCTCCTTCCACTCTTTCTCCCACAAAATGAGTCCTATAAACTGAAATTCCTCCTCTCCTAGGCAGATCAGAAGCTTGAAATTTCTTCCTCAAAATAAGCTATAACACCTAGAAAAACTACTCTCTCCCTTCACCTTTGAAAATCCTCATTCTAGAAAAGGTCTCAAATGAAGAGGAAGATATTTTGTTACACAGAGAGGCAATAAAAATCTGAATATAAGGGATTTATTTAGTTCCTTCCCAGTACCTTACCATTAAGTCACACACCATCACCGATCACACTTCGACCCAGCTGTTCATTTTTCATGGAAATTAAACACAGAAGTAATTTCTGTGGGTCTTTTGGTTTGCCTTCCAAAGGCTTTCCTGTCACATTAAACTTTGATTAAATAAATCCGTTATGCCTTTTTCTTGTTACCTTGTCTTTTGTTAAAGCAGTGTTGATTATGACCTCCTGGTAGGTGAAGAAACGTACCACACCAGCTTCACAGCCAAAATGAGCAAATGTTGCTGCTCTTTATTTTCAGACCAGGCTTTTTTACTCACCAAGATATCAACCAACTCGTCCAATAAAATCTCCCTTGTTAACAGCATCATGGGGAGGGCGAGAGTTCTGTGGGGAAAAAATGCCCCCTTTTCGTGGCCTAGAGGGCTCGTGAGATCTCGTCTCCTCAGCTCAGATCATGCTCTGCCTGCTTCTGGCTGTTTTTGGCTCACAGAATGCCCTTTGCCCTCTCTCTCCTATATAGCTTCACACATACTATTTCTGCTGTTAGTTTCCTGTTTGCTAAGAAAACTCACTTATTCTTACACATCCAGTTTTGCACCAGTTAAGTTATCCCCATCATGTCTCCATTGAGAGCCTGTGTGTACAGTCTAATATGTACTTCTCTGTAGACTGTCACCAACACACACCGTCTCATCCAAAACTTAACACGCCGGTGGAACATGGGCTTCCTGAGTACAGGGAAATTTTTTTAAAACCTCAATATCATTATCACTGAACCCAAGACTAGGTATCACGTTTGACAAATAGTTTTGGGATAAATTAATCAATGCGTGAGTGAGGGAGGAAATGGGTGGTTTGTTCTAGTGGATATATTGCCTTTCAAAGCATGGTTCAGAAGAACCTCAATTGTGTTGAGTCCCCAACCAGTTTAAAGGAAATAGAGAATCTTTGCCTAGGAGTCTACTGAGCTACCGGTTGAGACATTATATCTCAAATGATTACTACTCTGTACCAATCTGGGCAACCTTCATCCCCACTGGGACTTCCAGTATCCCTGCTTGGTATGTTTCGACTGTAATGTGAGTTTGCCATCTACTGGCTCTGTGGAGTACTACAGTGAAAGCTACACGACATTTTTATTTTCTCTGGAATTTTCTGAATTGTTAAAGCTAGGAGGGATTTAGATTCCAATGCGTCCAACTATTTCATTTTTCCCAAGGGGAAATAATTTCACACGGAGCATAAATATTTACCTGACGTCATACACTATGTGGTAGAAGGGCCCAAACTCTAAGCCACCTGAGAAAAACGAACCCTTCCTAGGGTTCCGAATCATAATGCTGGATACTAACAGATGTACATCTGGTCAATAGTGCTGACCTTAACATTTTGCAAAAGGAAATGGAACAATTGAGACTTGTTCCAGTTTACATTCCAGGAATCTCCTATTCTGTCCTATAAGTCTCCCCACAGATTTGCGTTCAGTCCAAGGGTTTCCTGGATCTCAAAACTGATACACAGGATCATGCAGGAAAGATCAGACTTGCAGAACTTGGAATTTCACACCAGATAGTTAGGTAAAGATGTGGTACAGGGTGTGCAAGACTCAAAGGGATTTGAAACACAACAGATGTTTGTGTTCCAGAAAGCTATGATCTTTAATGGAAAAACTGACAATCCATACCAGAAAGAGCTAGGAGTTGCCATGCTAATCAAAGTAGACAGGGTCAGTAAAGCTTTCCAGAAAGGCCTCCTCTGTGAACCTGGCAGAGCTGGCTACAGAAGCATTGAGTTTTCCATTAGGTACATATTTTAATCTACCTCATGGGACTGAATTTATCATAGTCATCTTTTTAACATGTGGTCTGCGTGAAAACACGCCGATTATCATTCCTGATATCACTCCAGAATCAAAACAAACCAAATAGTTTAGTACCTGCCAGGAAGAGTCTTTCCCTAAGGATTCTCAGAACCAAGCATTTTGCAGATGAAAGTATTGGAAAAGAAAGCTGTGACAGCCTAGAAGAGCTTACAGAGTATTTCAGAGCAATTTCCTTGGAACTCTGACTCTAAATGTCGTTTTAAAAATCCTTACTCAAAGCCAGCTGTGGTCGTGCATATCCATAATCCCAGCACTCAGGAAGCTGAGGCTGGAGAACCACTGCAAGCTGGAGGTCAGCCTAGGCTATATAGTGAGTTAAAGACCAGCCTGAATTACATAGTGAGACTGTGTCTCAAAACACAACAGCCACAAGAAATCTTCCCTCAAAGCAGTCTCACCAGCTACTTAGCAGGTGTAGACTGGTCATTTGTTCCCATAATTTGGAAAAGTAGCACCTTTACGTATCACCCTGGGTACAACTGTTGTTCCATCAGACATGACAAGGAAAACAGTATAGAGTCCTGAGGGCTGGGGATCAACTAAGGTTCTGCTTTATTCCATTCAGTGTTAAAGCAAAGAATTCCTCTTCAAAAACTAAGAAATACCTAAAGGAAAGGTTAATATTCACACAATCTCATCACATAGTCATCTGACCTCTCATTTTAATTATTAAAGTGAAGAGTCCTGATCACCCTCATGAATGATCAGGAATGTTCTTGTTTTACTATGAATCCCTGTGTCCTCTTTCCATCCTGACACGGTGCCCACAGCCAAGGATAACAGTGCTGTCCAGATGGCAGAATTGCAGAAGGCTACATTGAGGCTCCAGAGACTTTGGTTCATCAAGGAAATAAATAATGAGAATGTTCTGGTTTCCCCAAAATTTTACCGTGGGCTGTAGATGCGGACTGGAGAGTCTGAATGAAGCTCTCAAGGCTAATTGAGGTTTCTTGAGATTTGATCATTTCTACTGCCTGTTTTCCTCTTATAAAAGAACTCTAATTGTGCTCCCGATGTGTGCCCCCTGCCCCAATACTAGATGCACTGCTTAACACAAAGGGCAATTCTCACACTGTAGATCTGAGAGGGCTGTAATGACATCTGGCTCCTCCACCTTCCCTTCCTTCCATCTACATCAAAGAGACGTGGGTGTCTGGAACCCCAGGTTTCCATCACTGATCCTCCCTGCATTTCACATCTGCCAACCTATTTCCTTCTATTTCTACCTACTCCTACATTTACTCCAGGCTTATCTTCATCTTTTCTCTGACTCACATTATTATTTCATAGTCATACATTAAAATAAAACAAACCAAATTAGCCTGGTAATTGAATCTGATATACCAAATTCAATAGAGTTATTGACACCTTGATCTCTCTTCCTGATCCTACAAGTAGAGTATGAAGTGGTGAGATTTTCATGATAAAAATAGCATCAATACTACTATACCTTTGAGGATTTTCACATTTACCACAAAACTTTGCCTTTCTCAGAGTCTTACTCAATTTAGGTTTAAATTATTTCAAAATAAATTCATAACTTGAGTACATTCATTTGAATAAACTGTTATAATTATTTTACAAACAAAATAAGCAAAAATAACTTATAAAACACTACTTAAGAGTTGAAGGTCTGATGTCTGGTCTGTCTGGGCTCATCTTTGGGATTTTTGAGCTGAAAGACCTATATGAAGTAGTAAACACTTCTGAAATCTAACTTCTTTGCTTAAAATTGGAGATAATAGAATCTGCCCTTTCTGATTATTGAGATTTAAATGTGATAATACACAGATTTCAGCATAATATCTAGTACATTATATATTACATGGTTTTTAGGTACATAAAATCTCTATATACAGCAAGCATTTCAATATTTTATATATTGGATTTTAATATTTTATATGTGGCAGGCATTTCAATGTCTGCTCTCCCACTGAATCCTCGTAACTCTAAAGTATTGATATTATTGCCCTCAATTTGTGGAGTGCTGGCATCCTGAAGACTTAACTTGGCTTAAGTCTTAATTGGCTCCATCTCAGTCCACTCCCAAGTCTGGACACAGAGGAAAGCTCTTGTTTCACAGCATGTCCAGACTGTTGTCCCGGTACCCTGCCCTACTGATATTCATACCTTTGGCTCTACATTCCTCAGCTGCTCTTTGGTATTACGGTCTACCATGTCTTGACTTTTTTATCCAGTTCCTAACATCAGAATCCCATATGATTTCACCATCTATTTTAACACCCAGCTTCCTGGCTGCTTCCTTCCTCGAACAGTCCATCATTTGCAGTGACTTTCTCCTCCACTCCAAACTTTGATCTTTTGTACTCATTGCCGTTCTGTGGACTTTATTGCTGCCCACAACGCTTACTTTATCTTCCAAACTAAGAATTAATTCACCCACAAATCCTATTCTTCTAGATGGCTGATTCAGCCATTGCCACTAAACCAGCTCTTGGAGTTTATTTGATTGCCCTTACAATTTCCTATTTGTCTCCCTGTCTCATAATATGTGTCTTCCTTCCATCTCTTCCTCCTCCTCTATCACACTTACATTCATTATTCTCTTAATGTGCCATTCATCAATTTCCTCAGTTGCTTTGCCCCACGATCCTTTCTTTCATCACTTCTACCTACCTGTGATGGTGAATACAGCTATCAACAAATGTTCCCAAGCATCACCACAGCAAATGGTGCAAAAGGGAAGAGTGTTAGCACTATTTGTTCATGGTTAGCTTCATTAACAGGACACAAAACAGTGCCAAGAAATTCTGCTATTTTTTGTTTTGTTTTGTCCAAAGGATGCGGTGTTGGACCAAGGCAGAGAAGACAATAGCACACAAGAAATGACCCAAAGGATTGCCCTTTCTGCAGAAGGCCCTTAGACTCCATGATGCCTTTCAGATGGGTGCTATAACTGCACTGGCACTTAGGAGGGTTCACTTTCTTTCTCTACAATTACTAAAACATTTGGAGGTTAATGGTCATAAGAATATCTGACAGGGCTGAGGATTTAGCTTAGTGGCATAAGTGCCTGCCTGACAAGCATGGGATTGTGAGCTCAATCCTCGGTACAAAAAAAAAACCTGACACTAAGGGATATCATTCCTCACATATTCTTAAAGCATGTTGTCTAAATGAATTTGCCAGCATGTCAGATTTTTCTTAAAAACATAAAATGTGAACAGCGTCCTTCTAGTCACTACAGATAAGTCCTTCTAGTCACTTCATGATCTTCATACGTCCTTCTAGTCACTACAGATAAGTCCTTCTAGTCACTTCATGATCTTCATACTCTGATGCTCTTTGGGTATTAGTCTTTAAAATATTTAGTGACTATTGCCTTATATTCTTCATACAAGTATGTAACCACATTGATCCCAGTTTATTGACTGAATTGAAAATGTCAGCTTTACTCAATCGTGACTTTCTAGTTCTCATCAGATTCTCATACAGGTATGTGATCCAAAACAGGTTCCACTAAAGACAGCTTTACATAGAGCTGATTTGTATTTAAAATCTGTATTAAAATAGGAGGGTAAAAGACAGGCCATAGTCTCATTTTAATATCAGAGTCCAATGTTTTCCTATTTTTCTTGCATTTTCTAATACTGACCCTAAAGTTCTCCTATTTCTGAGGACCAAGAGAGGGCCTGTCTACAAAGGCTGGCCATTTTGCTTTGTTTGTAGAAACCTAAGCAAGAGAATTAAATTCCAGGCAAAAAAGAAAGGCTATGCTCAGTAACAGAAGGGAGGTAGACCTTCTCAAGTCACATAGTCCTAAGGAGGCCCTGTTAAGGGTAAAATGACTCTGTCTTCAATTCTATTTTTGCACCATCCTGAGGAGCTGGGATTCACCCAACTTTCCCTAAGCAGAAAGAACAATCACTAAATTAAGTTGTTGCAGCTCACGTCCTCTTGCCTCTCTGGCTAATTCTACCACTATGGTTAAGAAATAAGTATCTCGAGAGAAAAGAGATGGCAAATAGATAACAGCAGGCTGCCGAGATTCTCTGAGAGAATCAACTTAGATTCCAAAAATAATATGGCGTGAGGAGTCCAAAACAGACTCCAACCCAGGAACAAACTAAGCTGAGAGAAACCAATTAAAATTACAGTCCCAGTGCTACAATTGGTACAGCTACAAGTCTCGGTGCTGCCGCTTGAACTTGCTGCTTGGACTCTCTGCTGCTGCGCTTGAACTGGTGCAGCCGGGATAGCCCACTAGTTTCAATTCAGTGGAGACACGAATGCACTGAGAGTGGGAGTCGGCAAACCGAATTGAGAGCAGAGCTGACAGGGAACCCTGCATCGACCTGTGGTGAGTGACGGGAATAAAAACCCTTCCATAGAGAAAGGGGAGCTCCAACAGACAACATTCTGGGGCCAGGCAGACTGGTCAGAACAAGGGACTGCAGTGACTTCAGTCAGTTCTTCTCTTCTCAAGCGGGATTGGTGGGGAGCATTTGACCTGGGTGACGCCACAGACTGAGACCCAATAGGCTAGCCCAAATCAAGTCCCTAGTCCTGGAAGTGCACCCTTCAGCAGGTTGACTGAACTGGAGGGGCAGGACCAACATAGGCTGTCCCGGTCTGTACCTCCTAGTACACTGCAGTGGGTGGGAATATCTAGTCAGTGCACTTCAGACAAACTGAAACCAACAAAGAAAGAAATTGGGCCTCCTATATACGCCTGTATGGATGGAACAAAAAAAAAAAAATGAGAAGAGACAACAAGAAAGAGTCCTCAGTCCCCAATTCTGAGAACATTGATCCAGGAAAGGTAAATTCAAAGGAGTATGAGGACAGCAAACATGCAATATCAGACATGGCACCAATAGACATAAAGTGATATCTTCAGGACCTCATAGACAAGTTCAAAAGTGAAGTATTTAACCAAGTAAAGCAAGATATAAATAGAATAATTAAAGAAATGCTAAGCACCTCCCAAGAAAAAACAGATGGAAGAATGGAAGAACAAAAATAAGGGGGAGGGAGAATTGTTTGATGGAGAAAATAGAGAAAACGTAGAATACATGAAGCAGATTCAAAGAGATTACCAGGAAATTAAAAATTCCATTGAAAGCTTTAAAACTGCTTGAAAGACACTAAGGATAGATTATCCGAATTGAAGAACAGGTTTGCAGTGTGGGAACATGAAAGGAAAAATTTCTTAAAAATAATAAGAAAACAAGCAGTGACAATACAAAGGCTAGAAGATGACAAGAGGATCTATAACTTAAGAATAAAGAATATGAATGAAGAAGCAGGGGTACAAACAAAGGAACTGCAAAGGCTATTCACAGAAATAATTAAGGAAAACTTCCCTAACATAGGAAAAGGAAAAGATACTCAGATGTATGAGGCATAAGAACTCCAGCCACTTACAACCAAAACAGAACTACACCCAGGCATATAATAATCAAGATCCCAGAAATCCAATATAAAAACAGAATATTAAAAGCTGTCAGAGACATGAAACAGATCACTTACAAGGGAACACCCATCAGAATTACAGCAGATTTCTCAGCACAAACCACCAAATCAAGAAAAGCATGGGGAAAAATAATCCAAGCCTTGAAAGAAAATAACCTCCAGCCCAGATTGATGTACCCTGCACAACTGTCCCTAAAAATTAATGGAGAAACAAGATGCTTCCAAGATAAAGAGGAACTGGGGGGAATTCGCAACCACCAATCCAACTCTACAGAGAATACTACAGGACATTCTATATAGAGAGAAAAGCGCCAGGATTTCAGGAATAGTGGCAGAGAGGCCCCAATGAATGGAGCAAAAGGTGAAAAGAAGACAAACAGACAACTAATGATGAAAAAAGAGCACAACAGAAATGAGGCAGAGAAGGTTGGATATAATTTCTAATATAGATGGCCTAGATACACTAACTTAAGGGAAAAAAAGAGAATTGCAAGCAGAGTGGATCAAGAGGTACGGTCCACTGAGATGCTCTTTATAGGAAATATTAACCTGAAGAAGGGTATATGGACCAAAATCAAATATGAGAAAACAGAACTTGATGTGATAGGGAACCAGAGAGTAATGGGGATAACTGGACCAGTATTTATGGATAGGTTGAAAAGACAGGTTTTAATAAGTGAAGAAATACAACGAGAGATCAAGTCCAGGAGCGAGAAAGTTCGGAAACACTTAGGTAAATAGCAGGTTGCCCTCCCAATATAAAACTGAGAGTGTTGGGGAGACTCAAAAATACACAGTACATCCTGAGGGAATGAAAGGGAAGGAATAGTCTTTTTTTTTAAATTTTATTTTGAAAGTATACAACAGAACAAGACAGAATAAAGCCAACTAAGATCATACAGTGAAATTGGTACAGAACTTCACAGCAGGTTACCGGGATAACAGTAATAGGTATCACAGTATATTTTGTTATCTTTATAATAGTTGTTCTTTCAATCGTGTATATCAAAATGAGATGAAATATAGAAAACTATAAAACTTATTAAAACAGAATATTGAATAGAAAAGTACCATTAATCAGAAAAGAGCAAAACAATAATAAAAAAAATTTGCCTTCAAAGAGATGGTAGAAGGAAGTCCCCCTTATTTGCTATGTCAGCCTCCCAGGAGAGACTCAGATTTCTGGTTCCCATTTGCTAATGGGGGCGGGGGAGAGAAGGGGAATAGGGGAAGTGGGATATTTGACTCTAGGCCGTGCATCAATAGGTTCACCTTTGCTTAGTGGGGAGGCAGGCTGGTTGTTTGGTTTCACAGCGTCCTAAGTTCCAACATGGTGTGGATCTCAGGAGCTGCTGCTGGTTCTCCCCCTGGAAGGGCCATAGTCTGCCACACTGCCACCGCTTACCAGGTCGGGGAGGTGCTTGGTTCGGAGAAATAGTCTTAAAAAAGACAGAAGAAGATATTGCTAATAGTGTATCAGGAATTAAAACCCTTATCACTTGAACCACTCTGCTTGGATGGAACTTGTTCTGTCCCAGTTTGTATAGAAGCACTGGATCTGAGGGCACAGACAGTTGTCCCAAAGATATCAGGGTATAGCACAGTGGTCATCTTTAATTTCCTGTTAACTTAATCTGGATCCCTGTATGACTTATTCTGTTGTATCATGACTGATCTTAGTTAAATCTGATTTGTTTGATTGCTGCTTATTATTGATAGATTTTATTCAAAACTGTTAGGTTGATGGTATCAAGTTGGAGAGTATAGACAACTATACTGAAAATGACAATGATTCACTATGATACTGATTCTGATTTTATTACTACCTGTTTTTGTAGCTCTACACTACCTACAAAGTTGTATTTCTATTAATTCTGTTATGTACTGATATATTCAATTATACTTTGATGATATAGTCAGTTCTGTTGATGATAACAAGAGACAGCACAGTGACTATGGTAGAACTCCTTATACAGCAGTTTTAGATGTCTTTTTTAGTTTTATGTGTCTATAGGAATATGTTTTGTTCTGTCCTGCTTTGTTCTATTTCTCCCTCTAATATAGAAAGGATAGAAATACATGTTAAGACTCATGCTTGTACAAAACCTATAAACAGTTTATGAGAACTGATGTTACGATGCATGATGAAATGAACAAATACTTTGAAGGAAAAAAGGGGGCACTGCAGTACCCAGTGCTGATTCTGGAGTGTCATGATGTGAAATCCAGCAATATTATTAATCTTTGTTCAGAATGATTTTAATCTGCTATGTTTTGTTTGGTCTTAACATAAATGAAGATATGGATAAATGTGTACATGTCTAATTGTATAGGATTGATAGCCATAGTACTTAGTTTTTGTTGGATAGTTGAACAGAACTGTTTGCAGTCTCCCTGGTTGAATTCCCATTTATATGTTCCACTTTTGTATCATGAACAATTATTTGTGGGGGGACAATATGTATACATCAACTAGGGATTTATTACTCTTTATTTCTTTTCTTTGAAAGTATGTACCATTTCTGCCCATTTTCTGTTTTGTTTTGTCTTTCTTTAAATAAAATTTTTAAAAATAAGAATCTCAGAGAAAAACCAAGATGTAAACACTGAAGTGAAACTATACCACTTTCCTCCTCTTTGCTTCACTTCTTCTCTAACTTTATACAGACAAGAGTTATAAGGCTGGCGTCAACACCATTATCAATGCAGGGAAACAATGAACATATATTAAAATTCTTATATGAGTCTTAGTGGATACTTTCCCAAGATTCAGAGGAAAACTAACCAGAAGGCTCATCTGCTGAAAAATCTAAGCAGGCTTTACCCCTAAAGTCCTGTTTTTGGGAGAATGAGATCTTTGAGAATAACTTCTCCCTTGATGAGGTGATCAAAGTCAAATAAGAGGGATGACGATGACAACTTGCAAACACTACAATTCTCTGGGTAATTTTCCAGCACTCAGGATGAGACAAGAGCCCCATTCAACACAAACTTTTTTCATATTTGCACTTTGCCTGAAATCAGTAAGAAACAGCTCACAGCACTGGAAACTTCTCTTTCTCTCTCTTCCTATGTGAAATAATTTGCAGCCAGAAATTCAGATATAGATATATAAATCTGCAGTGTCTTAACCTCAGTGATTCTGGGTAAATCTCTTTATACAATGTGTCACTGAATCCTTTCCACTCAGGCTCCAGTGGATTTTTTCCCATCATGAAACAAAACAATAAGAGCCCGTATAGCCCCCAATAGCTTCTTCTCCAGAACATACCCTCTAGAAAGCCTAGCATTTACAATTTTGCATTTAATAAGTGAAGGATCCTGCACACATACATACATAGAATGACACAGTAAAAGGATGGACTCTGTCCATGGAGGTAGTTTTTCTTCTGTGTAGCAATGGATTACTTGAGGGTAGAGATCCATCTTTTAGTATTGTAGCATACTCTCTCAGCTGGATATACATATGTGCAGAATGACAGGATAGGAACGGGGGAAGAAAAGGACATTCTTTATATTTTTCAGCAGATAGGGCTGAGAGTATAGGTGTATATATGGGTGATAAGGTCAGGTGATGGACTCACAAATGAATGATGACATCTGTGCCCCTGGCTTTCAGAGGAATATAAAGGCGGACTTCCAGTGCCTGATCACTGTCTCTTTATTATTTCCTCATTATTTTGTAACTCAGTGTTCACTGGAGTGTGTTTCAAGAAGTCACCAGTGCTGTGAGATGTTAAATAGGATGCTGAGATCAAATAAATTTAGGAAACTTTACATTAAGAGAAGCTAAATAGCTTACTGCCAAAATTATCAGAGCCTTTAATATGCTAAGATGGTTTTTCTCTCTATACACATATACAGAGAGAGTATAATTAGTTTGCAATTTAGTTTTGATACTAAAATACTTAACAATGGGTATGGCATAGACTCCAACTGATTAGAACTGACCTCAGCTATAACAACTAATAACATCGTACCCATGCAAATGGGCTCAGGCTAAATACCATTCCATGTAATATACATTGTTTCATCTTTCTAGGGATAGAACCAGGGCTCACTGTGGTGGTTATTGGGATACAAGGAGAGGGGCAGCTCTGGCAATGACCTTGTTAGCACCAGATGATAAATTTGATCATAGCTGTAGCAGAAACATATTTCAAAAGACAGACGTCCCTCTGTTCCAGCTACTTGGGGGACTTTGTCCCTGGTGGGTCAGCAGATGTCTGTCCAGATGATGTTTGCAGCTAGAGCTCTTCTCACAGCGAGAACACTACAAGGGCTTCATCCCATTGTGCGTCAGCCAGTGTCTCACTGGGTGGTGCTCTTCCCACATTCAGCACTCACAAGGCACTTTGGCTCCAGGGCTGCATGCTGCCGCTTCCTAGCCCAGCATTCTCTCCAATCTCTTGCCCTTGCAGGACTTGCCTTCGGCACGCACTCTCTGGTGGCTGGCCAAATGGGAGTTGCATTGCAAATTCTTTCCACACTTTGAGCACCCACTGGGTTTGTCATGTAAGTGGGTTTTCTGGTGCTGGATTGGTGGTATCTTTGCCCCAAAACTTTTCTCACACTTAAGGCAGCTGTCGGGCTCTTTCCAGAGTGTGTTTGTTGATGCCTGGTAAGGTAGGAGCCCCACACAAACTGCTTCCCATACTGGGGGTATGTATGAGGTCTTAACAAGAATTCATCTTTGTGCTACACAGAAGGTTTGAGAAAGGTGGAAAAAAGGTGGGCCTAGGAGCTCCTGGGTGTGCAATTTAGGTTTGCATCCTGCTCCAGGTTCCAGAGAATAGTATTTTCAGGTACATGGGATAACATTCTAGGAGGTTCTGCTTGTAGGTCAGGGATATGCCCCTCTTGTTCACTTTCATCTCCTGTATACATGACCCTCAGAGAAGTCTCCTCTAAGTCCTGGGAACAGGGCCCATTGTTCTCCTCCTTCTAGCTGAGAAAGCATGTCCAGATTGGGATTTGGAAATTTCAGAGACCACTATCCCACAGTTTTTCTGCACAACATATTCTCCATAACAGTCTATCTGAGAGGGGTCCAAGCTTCCTCACTCCTCCTGGGAGAAGCACAGTGATACATCCTTGATGGTTACCAGATCCCCGAGTCAGCCTGGCCCGCAACCCAGTGTCTCCCTCAGTTCTTCTAGTTTTAGTCAGCGCTGGTGCTTATTCTCTACTGGGATAATCCCTTCTGTTGTCTCTATATCCTTAATCTTTGAACTTCATCACAGGCTCTGATACTCAAGGAAGATGGCATCAACTCCTACTTCACAGAGAAAATGGAGATCTCCCGAGAGGGTCACCTGACAACTTTCTGCCATTGCACTCACAAGCCCACATACGTATGCAGCCATTCTTCCATCTTGCCTCCTGCTGCTAGGGAAGAGGATCCCTTTGGATAACAGAGGTTGTCCCACTACCAGCCCTCTGACATGCTTTAACAGGGAAGGATCCTGCTTTATCAATTGTCCCTTTTCTCTTCTGTTTTAAATTTCTTGCACTTATTGGATCTTTTCCATAATCTTTGAAGCATCTTAAGTTCTTTTGCAGCATTTAAACCTGAAAACAATCCTGAAAGTCATGTGTGCCTATTTTTATTTATGCACTTCAAAGAGTTTAAAAGAAAACAAAATAAAACAGAAATGATACAGGATTTCAAAACAAACTGATGGGAAACTAACAGTCTGTATATTGCATATTGTTATCTCAAAATAGTTGCTCAGATTACAAGATACAGGCATACAAAACAGATCAAACAATGTAAGCCATCATAATTTGTTTCCCTGAACTAATAGGATCAATAGTACAATTATCTTAGCTATATACATGTATATGTGTATAGATATAGATATAATTTCCCGCTTCCTTCTTTTATCATTTTGCAAATTCCATCTGTGCTTTCCTTTTGAGCAGTTTCATTCTCTTTCACAATATCTATATTACCTTCTAGATCTTATTTAATCTTCCAGTTTCTTACACAAACGAGACAATACGATGTTTACACATGTGAGTCTGATTTACTTCACATATGAGTATGATTTCTAATTGCATCCATTTACCTATAAAAGCCTCTAGTTTATCCTTCTTATAGCTGAATAATACTCCTTTATATAAAAATACCACATCTTTTTTATCCATTCCTCAATTGATGGATATTTTGATTATTTCCAAGATTTAGCTATTACAAATTATACTGCTAAAAACTTGGGACACTTCTTGGCTGGCTACAGTTGCTGGGCGGGTCTATTCCCTATTTCTACCTCACAGATAGGAAACTCAAGGCTTAGGGAGATTTGCAAGGAAGGAGAATGGTTGTGAAGTCAGGACTCTGTGGTCATTCACAGTTCCTTTTGCTAAGGAATCACAGTGTGCTTCTGTAGCAATTGGACTTGCCTAAATACTAACACATTCTCATCAGTAGGCTGAGAAAATCATTATTTTCAGTGTCTTCATTAGAGGTTTAGATTGATTTTTCAGAAGGCCGTCTCCTGATCAATTCGCCAACATCAAGACTTCCCCTAAGGCCTCAAATGATAAAAGGAAATAGTCGCATAGACCTAACCTGTACTCTGGTTGCTCCATCAATAAAGTGTAACCAATAATATATCTTCTGCCCACATTCTAGTATCATTCTCTTCCTACTCTCCACCTCCATTTCTCATTAGTAGTGTAATAAAGATGCCAAGTCTCACCCTTATGGAAGGTTTTCACTGCCAGGGGAAGAGGTACCACATAAATGCTCAATATAGCCATCTCTTGGAGTCCCTGGCCAGGCTGACGAAAACTGTGATGTGGGTAGAATCAAGTACATTTTCTGCAGAGTAGAAAAATAAATTGTGCAAAGAGGAGGGAAATTAAGCATCTGGTGGGAAGACTCGGAGAAGACCCAAGCACAAATGTGGTCAAGCAACTAAATCAACATCCACTGCTGCAGCTATTTGTGTCTGCCCTCTGTTAGGATTAGACCCAGGAGGAAAGGAGGAGGCGTGTGGTGTGGTATTCTATTAAAGGAAAGAGAATAGGAAGCAGAGAGGAAGTGAGGGGAGTGTGAGCCTCACAAGAAAGAGAAAAAGGGCCAGAATTTAAAAATGAAATATAAACCAGCAAAGACAATCTCTGCTTGTCAGGAAAAAATGGTGTGGAGCATAGGGCCTATATATCAATGTTCAGTCCTTGGGTGTTACTTTTCTGGCAGAGATCCTAAGGCTTCTGCAATACTCAAGAGACTGAAATTCAAAAACTATTTCCCTTTAAACAAAAGAAGAATTAGGAAGCCCGAGAGATTTGAAACTAAGTTTCCATAAAATATGAAGCTTAAAAGCATAAAGAAAAGAGGTATTGGTGTCAAATCCTGGATTTTTGGCTAAGTAGCTAAGCGGTTATGTGGGTTGGGTAAGTCATGTGTGTCCTCCATGTGGGTGTCAGTTTTCTAATTCATAAAATTATGGGACTTGACTAGTTACTTGCAAGCTGTGGTTATGTTTCACCAAGAACTGTATTTTAATTGGAGCTATTACTAAAAAGCTCAAATATGGAATAAAGTAGAAAGAGGATAATAAGCTTGAGAAATATTGGACTTTCTCAATGATTTCTTCTTCAAGATACAGAATAAGATGATTTGAACAGCTGGCTTGGGACAATTTCATCTATATACATTCACATAATTAAATCAATTTAATGGACTATGTGCAAAAATCTGTCATATTTTTGTTTTTATGTGTACTGAATTGTAAAAGAGGATGGACACAGTCGACACACAGACCAGTTTGGCAGAACGTATAGGAAGTCAAACCCACTTTTACGTTAGCATGTTCCTTTGGTAACTAGTGAGGAGGAGGCAAATAGCTTTTAACTACCTTACTGTTGAACAGTGAGTGAGATCACAGATACCACTCAGAGTAGTGAAGAGCAAGCAGACTTCAATCTCTCTCTCTCTCTGTCTGTCTCTGTTTCTCTCACTCTCTCTCTCTCCCTCTCTCCCATCCTCCCCTTTTCTTATCCCCTCTTCTCCTCTCCTCTCCTCTTCCTTCATCTGTCAGAGTGACAGAGACCAGAGACTGGTACCAGCTCTCAAAAACAAGAACAGGCCCAGGAAATCAATCCAAACTAGATGAGAGAATTCAGAACTTTGCTTCTGAGCATGGCAGAACACAAGTCCTTGCCTACTTCACCAAAGCAATTCCTGCCTAAAATATGCCAGATAATAACTCCCCAAGGATGACCCAACCTAATCCCCAGAACCGTGAGTATGCTGCCTTACATACCTTATACCTTAGCATTTTTCATATGTGATTAAGGACAGAAACGTGGAAATAGAAGATTATGTCAGATTATCCAGATAGGGCCAAACTAATCACACAAATCACTACAAATGGGGACCCTTTCACAGATCTATCCAGAGAAAGAGTTATACAGCAAAAATAGGTTCACAGAGAAACTATGCTGCTAGCTTTGAAGACAGAAGTGAGCTGCTATTCAAGGAATGTGGGCATTCCCAGAAGCTGGAAAACAAAGAAACAGATTCTCCCTCAGAAACTTCAGAAAAGAATGTAATCCTGCCATACCTTAATGTTTTAGCCCAGTGAGACCAGTGTCCAACTTTTGAACCATTGAAATGCAGGATAATAAGTTTGTGGTGTTTAAGACCCTGCTCATATTATACTTAGCTGTGGGAGAATTAGGAGACAAATACACTGCCTGACCCTCAGTTCCATTCCCTTTCTGTGTCACAGCCTTATAGACAACTGGGTTTCCTACTTCTGTGTTTTCATTCACGTTACTTTTTCTACCCAGAATGTCTTCCTTTGTCTCTTCTGTTCAATCCTGTTCCCCTTGCAACATGAAACTACTCTTCTACAAAGCATAGCTCAAACATCCCGTTCCTCTTCTAAAGAGGAAGCCTTTAGAAAAGCCTTTCTAAATGTCCCAAATCTGGGCCTCTCTTTCCCAGAACTGGGTAGACTCTGTCACCATCATGCAAAATGCAGGTGTATACTATAGTATATACTGAAGGTATCTGTTTATGATCTGTCTTCACTTTTAGAATGCATGAGCTTCAAGAAGCAGGATCCTTAGCCATGTATGGTGGCTCACGTGTATATTCCCAGCACTCAGGAGGCTGAGGCAAGAGAATCCTCATGAGTTTGAGATCAGCCTGGGCTACAAAATGAGCTCAAGGCCAGCTTGAACTGCATAGCGAGACCCTTTCTCAAAAAGACAAAAAAACTCTTCCTGCCTGGTGCCGCCACCAGAAAGCCCTTTCCTGCGTGGACACAGTGCAGGCAGAGAGAACCAGAAGACGCACCTCTGCCTGCCAGGTGCCACCACCAGAAGGCTTTTTCCTCCACAGGCCCAGTATAGGCTGAAGGAGATAGATAGATCCACCTCTGGCTGCTATGTGCCACCACCAAAAGGCCATGCCCTACAGTTAATCAATGTGGGCAGAGAGAACCAGCAGATCCACCTTCAACTTCAGGGAGCTGCCACCAGAAGGCTTCTTCCTGCAGGCAGCCAGCAGAAGCAGGGACACACAGCCAAGTAAGCCATGTGCATCCATAGGCCACCATTTAAGGCCCTTGGTTCCTTCAGACAGCCATCATCCACTAGCAGAATCAGACAAACACACCCCTATGTGGCTGCCACCATTGTGGGAGTCCCAGTGTAGACACACAGCTGCAAGAAGCAGCCCCACCTCCATGCACTCCTGATCATCAGCAAAGCCCCAGGGTAGCTGCATAGGTCTGGAGAAGTCTGCACTGCTGTCTCCCTGTAACTCTGAAATTAGAGGAACCCAAGTGCCTGTCCCATCTCTCTACACTGCTTAGGGGCAGACAACATGGGAAGTGCCTGGGACCCCACAACCAGCTTGTTTGGAGAACCCAGGAGAATGTCAAGATAAAGGAGCAAAAGGCAAATTCAGACCTTTATCCCACACACAATAAGTCTGGGAGATGCAGTCATGGAAGAAAACGGAAGTCACACACCTGAAATCTCTGAGAAGACAGCAACTAAGGAAACAACTTCATGAGATGTAAAAGCAGTCGAATCAGAAATAATGTCTCAGGTAAAAGAAGTCACAAACATACTGAAATTGTTTAGCAGGTTTAAAGAAGACATAGACAATAAAGAGGAGCATAGGAAAATGATGGAAACCTTGAATGAATGTAGAAAGGAATTACAAAGCATGAAACAGATTCAAAGAGAGATCCAGGAAATTAAAAATTCAGTCAAAAGCTGGCAAAACTGCTTGAAAGACACTGAAGATAGACCTTGAAGACAAGATTGCAGCTAGTAATCGTGAAAAGAAATGACATGGAAAAACTTAAAAGTAACACAGAATCAGGAAATAACTTAGTGGCTGCAAGATGATGAAAAGAAGCATAATTTAAGAATGATAGGTATCAATGAAGAAGCAGGGTTCAACACAAGTGAAATTTAAGGATATTCACAAAAGTAATAGAATAAAACTTCCCAAACATGGGAAATGGATCTGGCATGCTGATAAATAAGGCATATAGGACTCCAACTACCCTTAACAAAAGTAGATATACAACCAGACATATAATAATCAAGATCCCAGAAATTCAGCACAAGAACAGAATATTAAAAGCTGTTAGAGAAAAGAGATGTATTACCTATAAAAGAAAACCAATCAGAATCACAGCAGACTTGTCAACACAAACCATCAAGTCAAGAAGAGTTTAGAGTGAAGTGTTTCAAACCCTGAAAGGAAACAACTTCCAACCCAAATTGATCTACCCAGAAAAACTATCTTTCAAAACTGATGGAAAAATAAGATACTTCCATGATGAAGAACAACTGAAAGAATTCATGACTACCAAACCAACCCTACAGAGAGTGCTAAAGAATATTCTAGAGAGTGATAAAGATGGCCGTGGTTCCAGGATCAGCAGCAGAGGAGGATCACCAAAGAAGACAAGCAATTGAAGGAGAATGAAGGGGAGGGCCAACAACAGGGAGGATAGCAGAGCAGAGACAAACCAATGTATGCTGGTTGTAACCATTAACATAGATGGACTCAGGTCAGCAATAAAAAGAAACACAGGGAGAGTGGATCAAGAAACAAGATGCATTGATATACTATACAAGAAATACATCTAACTGGAAAGGAAATTCATAGACTGAAAATCAAAGGAGAGAAAACAATTGTTCCATGTGACAGGAGACCAAAAAAAAAAAAAAAATGGCAAGAGTAACTCGCCCATCAACCACAGAATGAATAAGAAAGATATGGTGTTTTCATGCAGTGGAAAGCTACCCAACTATAAAGTAGAATAATCTCAAGGCTCTGGTAGGTAAATGGAGATCGTGTCCTTGGCCAAAACAACTTGAACTCATATATGTGAACCCTAGCTTAAGAAATAGAAGGAGTTAGTGAGATCCAAAAGCAAAATAGTTAATGTAAGAGCAAAGAGGAGGAAACATCTGGAGGGAAAGGTGGAAACTACTGTCTATTTCTTATTGTCTTATATTGAACTCTTATATTGTTTACACAATTTTAAGTTTGGCTTTGTTCTGTCTTGTTTTGTAGCTTTTACTCTGATGATAGGGAAAGCAATTTTGAATATAATGGGATATCTTATGGTACTCATGGTTTCCTATTATATATTGCTTTGAAGTCTTATAATACCTTCATTAATTGGTTTGATTGATTTTATTGTTTTGTTTGATTTTATTATGTATAATGGTATGAACAGCTATTTTGAAGAAAACAAGACATTATGGCAGCCATTGCTGATTTTCTATCATCTTGTTTTGAAGTCCTACCATGCTTTTGTTCTACTTTTTTGATTGGTTCTACCCTGTTGTGTCTTATTTGATTTTATTATGTGTGACCATATAGACAACTTTTTTGAGGAAAATGATATATTAAAGTAGCCATTGTTCATTTTCTGTTATTTGTTTTTGAAGTCCTATAATGCTTTTATTCTCTTGAATGGCTTTATACTATTTTGTTATGTTTGATACTATTGTATGTGAAGGTATGCTCAATTATTTCAAAGAAAAGAAACATGGTAACTACTGTTGATATCCGGTTGTCTTGTTGTGAAGTGCTGTGTTGCTTGCATTGTTCTGTTTCTGATTTGCTTTGTTCTGTTCTCTTTAAAATACAAAAAAAATTTTTTTTTAAAAAGTGAGATGTCCAAGAGAATGGTCCTTGATGAAAAGGAAAACAAATGTGAACCAAGCTTTTGGAGAAACCCATATCTTCTTATATTATTAACAAAGTGAGATTGCAGGTATGAAATGCTCCCAATTTGCTATAAATACTAATTCTATATAGTAAAGTTCAGGGTATACTCATGTGTGTTTTACTCTTTTCTTTTTTAGAGAAAGTCTCGGGATGCAGCCCAGCATGCCATCAAATACATGACTTCCTGCCTCAGTCTTTTGAGTATTAAAATTCCAGGAATTTGCTACCACACCCAGAATTTCTTACATTTTCAAAACACTGTTCGAATAACCCTCCTTGAGTCTGAACTCCACTGGGAGTTTAGATACCACTCCCCTCAATGCCTGCAAGTACCTGAACATCAGGAAAACATCCTTGTGATCAAATGTTTCCCTAGAGTTAACTGTGAAGTCCACAACTGGTAAAATAAATAAATAAACTTAGTTACTATTGTACCTGGAGAAATTTCTTCACTCTCTGCTAATTCCAAGAGATACCAATACCCTCCTTGGCAACCCAGATCTCTTCCCAATGTGCTGTTATACCTACCTTCCACTTTATCTTACCCTCCATTATCATAGCTCTATTATTCCTTCACAAAACTGGATAATTTATTTGACTTATACCCCTTAAAATTTAATAAGCTGACTGTCTTTTTCACTAAGTAGCCTAATACTGTACTAGGAGAAATTCTCTGGTGATCCACAATGAGGACAATCTTAATATTTGGGATCAATTCCTGGCTGAATGTCTGCCAAACACATTGGAAATCTATTTCCAAACTTGTCTCCTTTACATTTGTTAGCCAGCTTTTGACTCGCTGTTGATCATATGTGGTGAGTGAAAGTGTAAAGTCAACCTCCCTTTAGCATAGGTTGTAAGAAACACCATCCCAAATCATCAAAGAACCTGGCCAAAAAGAAAAGGAGCCCTGTGGTTAATAACAAGAGTTTGCTAAAAAGGGGCTACTGTGTTTCTGTGCCTAAAGCCCAAGAAAGGTAACAGAGATTAAAACAATGAAGCAGAGCAACAAAGACAGTGAATGTTTTGGCTAAGTATATGTGGATCTGTTTCTGCCAGTTATCTTTATTTTATTCTCAAATTCTACATAATAACCATTTTCAGTCCAGCACTTTCCTAATATATGAAGGATTCTGATGTTTCTCCCATTTCTACTTCGTACTAGTTAAAGGGGAGGGCCTTGAGGCTAATTCAATTTCCTTTTCCCACGATTACCCACTATCTCATGAGCTCCAAAGCATGCTCCAAAATAAGAGGTTCCATGTGAGAAAAAAAAGAGAAGAAAAATAAGAAAATAAACAAAACAAATTAAACACATTTCTTTTTGCAAGACATCAGAAAATGTTTAATTGTAATATGCTTAATTCTAATAAGATTCAAAGATAAGAGTTCATGTTCTAAATTCATTTGACCAGAAAAATTTCTGTGAAAGGAACATCTATTAATTCTATTAATATCTTGATGTTTAGGTTGGAACTTCCCCCAAACGTTTCCACAAAGCACACCATATCTGCATATATAGTAAACTTTAATAAACACCTGAGTGGCAAATAAATGGCAAATTTTTCAAAATAACCATCAGAATCCTTTAATACATTATTTCTCTATCAGAAAATGCAAGTGGATTCCATAAACGTACTTTTCCCAGGTCAACACAGTTTTCACAAGGCAACAAAATATTTGCAGGCAATAAAGTACTTTGATCTAGAGCTTAGCACCAACTAATGGAAAACAGGCCAAGCATTTCCTAACGTCAAGTAGATCCAATATTTTTGACATTTTCGGTTGGCTGCTTGTTTCTGTTTTGGGGAGGAAGAGAAAATTATTTTAAACTGAAGGCATTTGCAAGGTCCTAGGAAGAACCCAGTAGTAACCCATTAGAAAGTCTTGATATGTGGTAAGAGGAATGCCATCCAAATAGCCCCAGACAAAAGCACAACAAAAGTCTGGCCTGGTTAAACAAGGGAAAAATCACAGAGCGCATTCAAGGTCTTTGGCCCCTCTTCTAGGCTTACTTCTGAGACTTTGAAACTATTTATTTGAAACCAACTCCTTAGAATAACTATTGAACCTATCCCAATTTTCTGAAGATAAGCAATTTTTCAGTTCTTTTCAAACTCAAACAACAAAATTGATTAAGCAGCCAAGCTGATGCTTTCTTTGAACACCAGCTGGTTCTCTAGCTTCGTTGATTGGTTGTTTTGGTTTCCTATCAATAAAGCCTAAGTGACATGAATAATCGATATTTTCCTTAGGGTTTTCTAACTGTGTTTTTTGTAGACTGAGATTGTTTGTGCTTTGTTCTTTCCTGAATGTTCATGAGTTTCTAAATACTTGCCCATTCCAAACTTTTCCTGAGTACAGAAGGTTTTATTGTTCTCTTCTGTGATTGTGCTTCACATGTTTGAGGTTTATATTGACAATCTAATAGCAGAATTATGTGCTGCCAGGTTCTTACTTTTAATGGGCATTCGCCTGGCTTCTCCTAGCACATCTGATTGTTCTTCAGTGCTTTCAGAATTAAGTACAAGTGCTCTATTCCAGTTTGGGGGCGCCAGTGTTATCATCTCCCCAAATCATCTAGTAACCATCCATTTGAGCCCAGGAGATTGTATTGTAGTTCTCAGGAAACTGGACATAAAAATAAGAGTCATTAGGAAAAAAAAAAAACCCAAAATCCAACTGACAAGAATTGGAGCATGTAGGACTGGGACTCAGGTCAACACCAGAGTATAATTCTCATTGCTGAGGCAGCAGGATAATGTGCATTGGCCAAGGGCCTACCTGTCTTTTCTCTCCTTCTTAGAACTTCTCCACTTGCACATACTCTTCCTTCTACTGTTACTTACATCCATGTCTCTGCCAAGATTATTTAAGTGCTGCCAGGGCCTCACCTCAGGTTGGTACACAGCAAAGAGAGCAATGAACTCAAGCGCTGGGAGCTAGCAAGTAGAAGTGAGGAATGAGACACAAGCCAGCTCACTCATCACCTTTCTTTACTAGCCCCTTGCCTTTACACCTGTGCCTTTTACCCCAGATGGTCCATCCTGACTTTCTGGTGTCACTCAAGATGATACTTTGCTCTTTGTTACCTCCTCACCTCTCCTAGAACATCCAGCTTTTTATGTTCTTTTTACCCCCAGTATCAGAAACCCAAATCAAATGTGCCTTCCTCGCAAAATTGTCTAGATTCCTCCAGACTAAACCAACTACATGCAACTCAAACATTACTCTTACCCTTCTGCAGTACCACCGTGCACATCTTGGAGTAATAACATTTGCATATCTATTACTCTATTCAAATTATCTTATTCTTGTACTTTCAGCATTTAAGAGAACACTGGTGTTATGGTTTGTGTTCAGATGGCCCCCCCAAGCCTCATGCAATCATGAAGGCAGCTGAATCTAGTGTTTGTGATTAGTTTGTTGTCTAGCATTGGGATTGGTGGTGTGAGTGCTGCACCATCAGAGGGGCAGGAAACCAGCATACAATGTAAAGGCCAAAACGAGGTATGTTTTTTCCTCCTTTGCCCTTTCACTCTTATTGCTTGCAGCCGCCGTGAAGAGCTGCCCCTCTATCACACCACTCTGCCTTGGAGCCAGCCGAATGTGGACTGAAAGCTCCAAAATTATAAGATAAATAAATTTTTCCTTCCCTAATTTTGGGGAACAGGTCTCAACAATGAGAGAAAAGTAATGAAAACAACTGGGGATTAATATAAGTCTTTAGGTGAAAAAGATGTTCCTTTCTTCATTATTGAGTGAAATTCATCTATAAAAATGTTTCAGAATTTTCTTTATTCATTGGAAGAATATTGGAGGTTTTTTTATATCAGAATTTTTCAAGAAATTTGTACATTTCATCCATGTTATTAGTTTCATCAATATAAAGTTGTCATAATACTCTAATATTTTTAAATGTTGGGAAAAATATTACTTGGATCATTTTTTCCTTCCTGTAGTTCAGTTTTCTTCTTATCTGTATTGGTAAGGCCTTATCTATTAATCTTTCCACAGAACCAATTTTTAATTTTCTTGACTTTTTCTAGATCAATACTAACAGATTTCTAGTTGTATTCTTTTTGTTTGCTCCTCTTTTCTTCCTGAAATATGTTTTTCTAAAATAGGCACTTTGCCAGGTATGGTGGGGCACACCTGCAATCTAATGCTTAAGAAGCTGGGGATCAACATGAGTTCAAGGCCAGCCTGGGCTACATAGTGAGTTCAAGGTCAACCTGAACTACATATCAAAATGCTGTTACAAAAATACAAAAGGAAAACAAGCAAACAAAAATCCCAGGCACTTAAAAGTGTGTGTTTGCATGTAAAATTTTGTTTTGTTTGTTTTGGCTATATCCACAAATCTTGATATGTAGTATTTTCATTGTTATTCAGCTTAAAATATTTTCTATTTTCTGATAACTTTTTTTTCTTCAAACCACAGGATTTAGCAATGTATTCCCTAATTTCCTAAGTTTGGCTATTACTTAAGTACATTTTTAGTTTTTATTTCAAGCTTAATTCCACTTTTAGCAGATTATTACATTTTTGCCTTTCTGAAACTTTTGAAGTCTTTCTTTACGACTCAACATGTGTCTATTTTGCAAAATACTCCGTGTACTTGAAAAGAATATTTTTTGTAGTGGACTGTCCTATGAAAACAGTTAATCCAGTTTTATTTTTGTGTTGTTCAGATTGTCTATATTTGCGTTTTTCAACTGCTTGTTCTCTTTGTCACTGAGACTACTGAACGAATTCTTCAATATATTTTCTGTTTTATATTTGTGAGTGTTTGCTTTATATAATAATGTGTATTTCTTATGAACTATTCTCCTTGTCTGTAGTAATGCTATCAGCCCAAGTTAATTTTCTCTTATATTAGAATAGTTATATCAGCTTTCCTTTGGTTAGTACTATATAGCCTGAATCGTATCTTTCCTCTATTTTGTGCACAGGAAACCAAGTTTTACGGACTTTGCAGAAAAGTCTTAAATTGTTGGTATTGCCATCTACTCACTGAAAAAATGTAGAGACTATAAATAGCTTTTTATAAAACAACTCAGAAAAGGTTTAATTTGACCTTATTTGACCAAAAATGAGTTGAGCTCACAATGAAAACAGAATGTTACAATGTTTTTTTCTCTTTTTGCTTTGGCCACCACAGATATCACCACGAATATTGCCAGATATCATAGTATATTATTATGATTTACATTTAAAACTCATCCTGTAGAGTTTACTACATTAACTAAATAGCTTGGAAGCGGTTATAATTTCCATTGTGTTTAAATTTTTATTTTGCTTCCATCACTGAGAGGTAGGGAGTAGGCAAAAAGTAACGGGTATGCAAATGAGGGAAAAGTAGAAAAGGATGACAATTCTATGGATAAAAGGAAGATAAGATTGAGAAATAAGTGCATGTTTAACATTTTAGAGATAGCACAAATCTTCCTGTGTTCCTTACATGTTAATTCTGGCTACTGAGCAAATACAGTTTTTGCTTTAATGGATCAATATATATTTGCCTGGATGCCATAAATTGCTTGCCCAGCTCCACATCCAACTTTCCCTTAAGGCCACACTTTTCTGATATACCCTGTATTTGATCTTTTATCTGCAAGTGAAGCTAGAGATGAGAAATATTTTTATTTTCTGAAAGTCATATTATACTAGCTAACTGGTTCCTTTGTCAGTTCATCTTCCACTTTGTACCTTACCATATTTGTCATACAGAAACTAATTTAACTTCTGAGCCAGATTAAATGGTTAATTTGGGGGACATGTTTCATCCTCCAAAGTATCACATATAATAGTTGGTTAGTCATTTCATTGATGTATCACATGGAAGCCACTTTTCTAGCCCCCTCTAAAATTTCTTCAACCTTTTTCCAGGCTTAGCTTACAGTTTACCTATCCTTTTTATGTTTTCTCCTCACCACTCATGCAAAAAGACAATCACACATATTTTAGGGATTCATTATGGGCCTCCATTTGGTATCATTTACTAAACACTGTATAATACATCTCAAAACTTTTAGCAACTTAATACAACAGTCATTTGTTTCTCATGAATCTTTGGCAATTTTGCTGATCTGGACCAAACTTGGCATTTCTCTTTGGGGTTTCCGTGTGCATCTGCGATCAAAAAGTAGGCCATCCAGTGTCTCTGCTTCTGGGAGTTGGCTGAGTTCTCTTCCACATGTTTCCTTACCCCTCTGTCAAGACAACCCAGCCTTGTTGTCTTGGGGAAAAAAGGGATCACGGGGAACAGAAGTCTGAAAATCTCTGGAGGTCCAGGTTGAAGACTGGCATGCCATCATTCCTGTCATTTTTTGTTGACCAGAGAAAGTCACAAGCCAGCTCATAATCAAGGACAGGGGAAATAGACACAATTTCTTCATAAGACTGAAGATCACATTGAGAAGTACTTGGATTCAAACATTGATGGTGTGTTAGTTACTTTTTACTCATCGTTGAGACAAAATATCAGATGGGAAGTTGGGAAAGGAAAGGTTTATTTCTTACAGTTTTTGGAGGTTTCAGTCCATACTCAGTTGGCTCCAAGGCAAAGTGATGTGGCGGGGCCACAGTTCATGGTGGCTGCAAAACAGCAAGACAGAAACCAGCAAGAGAGCAAGACATGCCTTTTTCTTGCCATTACATTATATCCTGGCTTCACCCCTAGGCCTGTATAGCATTTATTACCCCAGTCCAAGCACTAGATAATGAACCAATCACAAATGCATGATGTAAAGGCTTGAGGCTTGGGAGTCACCAACATAAACCAAGACATTCCATCCTTGGCCCCCAAAGATTCATGTACATCCTTTATATAAAAGAAATTTAGTCTATCTCCAAGAGTTTTCAAAGTTCTAACAGTTTCAGCATTGCTGAAACGTTTAAGTTCCAAGTCTCCTCCAAAATCTATGGCAAACTTTTAACTGTAATCCTCTGTACAAATGAAACAAGGTTAAACATTTTTGAAATGTAAAGTCACAAGGTAAACATTACCATTTTAAAAGTTACAAACAGGGGAATATAAAGCATTGAAAACAAAGCAAGTCCAACATCCAGCAGGGTAAATATTAAGTCCTAGAGTTTCACGTTTAGCACTAGAAGTAATCTGGTTGTAAGCTCCAAAAGGCTGGGTGATTTTACCCCCATTGCACTTTTAGGGATTTTAGCTCCCATAGCTTTTTTAAAAAAAATCCTCTCTGCTCACTTTTTGTAGCTTTTTTGGATGATCTACATTCCTGGCTTTTTTAAATTTTGGGAGTCTCCATTGTACCTTTGGTTTTACCTTTACATCTTTATAAATTGCCCTCTCAGGGGCACATTGTTTGGCCTCCCAGGCCTTTGTAATCGAGGTGGAAGCCATTTTACCCTCAGAATTTGTACTTTTTTTTTTTTTTGTATTTAAAATCAGCATCATGTGGATGTCACCAAGGTTTGCTATCAGCTGGAGCAGTAGCCAAGCTTCTTTCTGCCTTGGTTGTAAGGGTTGCCTTGATCACTGGGCTCTGTGAACCTGATTGTGAAGAAAAGCTTTTTTATGTTGCCACCATTTTGGAACCTCGTGTGGTTGCTGCCATTCTGGAATCTCGTGTGGCCTCTGTCATCATTTTGGAGCATAGTGCTCTGTAGCTTTTACCTTTGAGCAATTTTTTTTTTTAATTTTTGCAGTTTTGAGGCTATAAGGGGTGGAAACCCATTGCTTTTTGAGAAGCCCCATGGCCATTTTTTAAATCTCTCTGTGTTTTTTTAACTATCAAAGTCTCAGTTTTACCTTTACAATTTTTTCTTTGTCTTTTGGAATTTTTCTTTTGTCAAACTCATAAACATTTTAAATTATCTTCTTGGGCTCTTTGCTCTTGATTTGCAACATATATTTGGCTAAAAGCCCCCAACAATAGCCATGGCATAGCCTCAACATTTGGTTGCCTTGAATTTTTTTTTGCCAGATGAAATAGTCCATTGTCTTTCATTTCAGTATTGGGTAAAGTCTCTGGGGATGAGCAAAATGCAGACAAACTTTCTGCCAAGCCATAACACACATGGTGGGGAGTCCAATAACCAGTGTAGTCCTTCCTTCCAGCAGAAACCTCCCAAGCCTGGTCTTTACCATGAGGTTTTTTATCAGCCTTTTGGTCTCTTGAGCTCTGGCTAGAATCTTCTCTACAGAATAGCCTAAGCTGCTACAGCTCTATGCATAAAAGCCACCTGAACTTTTTAAAATTTTGCCCACAAGCCATTTCCAAAGCCGATCAAAAAGACATGGTCAGGTATAGTCGCAGCAATGGCCCCACTCCTGGTACCAAATACTGTTTTAGTTATTTTTTACTGGTCACTGAGACAAAATACTTGAAGCCCAAAGTTGGGAAAGGAAAGGTTTATTTCTTACAGTTTTTGGAGGTTTCAGCCCATAATACTCAGTTGACTCCAAGGCAGGGTGGCATGGCGGGGCTGCAGTTCATGGCAGCTGCAAAATAGCAAGGCAGAAACCAGCAAGAGAGCAAGACATGACTTTTTCTTGCCATTACATTATATCCTGGCTTCACCCCTAGGCTGGTGTAGCATTTATTCCCCCAATACAAACAATAAGCAATAAACCAATCATAATATAAACACATGAGGTTTGGGGGCCACCAACATAAACCATGGCAGATGGAAAATTGATAGCTTTCTTTTGTACAAACAATCTTCTCCAAGCTAAGAAGCCAGAACACAGTGAATAGGAAGCAATAAAACAATACTACCACATGCAAGCTTTCAAGACGAAGTGGTATATGAGCTAACTTTTTCAGGATGAGCAAGATTGAGTCAAAAGAATAAGATAGAGAATGCAGGTACAGAAACTAAAATGTGAGAAGATATTAAAATGAGAGAAATCCCTTTAGATTCTGGCAATGTGAATATACAGTCTTTCCTGCTGCAGAATGCCCTCTTTCATCTCATCCTCAGCCTTCTGGAAATTTTAACACTTTCTCCAGGACCTCTTAATCCACTCCCTTAATTCATGTGGCTTTCCACTGGAGTCAAAATGGCTGGCTATCGTTAGCCTAATTGATCCAGCTGCCAGCTGATTAACCTCTCTGTGGTTTAGTTTCCCCATCATAAAACAGTGATAACAGTTTATAAGGTTGTTATAATAATTATTTTAAAAATATATGTGAAGTGACTAGAGTGCAATCTGGCACTTACTACTTTCCCTATTAAAACTTTGATTCTTATTGTTGCTTTAATATCATTATTGTTAAAAAGAATCAATTTGAAATTCTGAATAGAGCTTGTTCTGTATGGTAGTTCCTGGGAGAACATAATCCCAGAGCTGGGCAGTGCTTTTAGGAACCAGGGATGGAGACTAGAGGCTACAGAGTGTGGGTAACAGGTTAATCCAGAAGCTCTCCTGTGGGGTGAGTCAAGACCAGGATCAAGGTGTTCCTGGTACATGGCTTCCTTACTATAAGCCAGAAGAGGAGTGCTCCTCTAGGGCAGAACAAATGAGTCTGGGATGAAAGTTATTAAGCCAAGCAAGAATACATCTACTCTGTACTATAGGACAGTCTTAGAGCTCACTTAGAATAAAACCTCTTTGTGGTCTCTAAATCCATACAGGGAAGAAAATAGAGATGTTGCTTTGTAATCATAGTTGACTGATTTCATATATCACCTATATTTTCACATTTCTTCCATTTACCACTATACATCATACCTGATACAATTGACACCATTCCTGTGTGAACTCCTTTCTGGTACTGCATACATCTCCTAGCACTTTCTTCTTAAAATACTAGTATCATCATTTTAACTTCTGAATAATCAATAACTTTTAATCCTAAGGAACAAATTGTCCACACTTCAGTGTGTCCTTCACAGGTTTCTGCAATCTGGGCTCAAATGTTTCCAGCCTCTTATTGCTTATATATGCTGATTACTTAATTCTACAAGGTAGATTCCTAAAAGCCAACCCCAGAACCTGCCATATACAGCCTCAGAAATCATCTCTGCAACTTCATATTTTCCTACTTTTTCATATCATTTCCATCCTCTAAGATTCCATCTCAAGGCTTTTTTTATCAAAAATATTTATTGCATACTGATTATGTACTAGTTCTCAACTAAGTATTACAACCATCAATGAGATGAATAATATTTTGGTTTTCTTTGTCATCATCTGTACTCCTGTATACATGAGTTCTTTTCTTTTTCCTTTAGAATCACTGAGCAAAATGCAAATGCCAAGAAGTTGCCTTCAACAGTTCATAAATTTGTTCATTAAATTGCTCCTTATGAGAATAATAGCAAGCAGTCCATTCTTTTCATAATGAGTTATTTCATTTTTCTCGAAGTTGAGCACAATCTTAAATTTATCTTAATCAACTTCTCAAGTTAAGGGGCAGCAAGACCTACTTTTCCTCTAGCTTGTTAGAAGTGTTATCAGCAAGCCTCTAATGAGAAATACAATTTAACAAAACACAAAGGCCAGGATGCCTGCACAGTGAGAACTGTGTGGCTCACTTAACCTCCCCAAACTCAGAATAGGATCTTCTAAAGTCATACTCCTGTGTCTTCCATTAGAAGTCAACCAAATGTCTCACACATGGCAATGAGGTCTCCTAGAAAAATTATGAGACAAGTTTTCCAACACATTTAATTTTTGTTCTATCATCCAAGACTATAATGTTACTCCCCACTGTACTTAGCAAATGTTAACTGGCAAATGCAGTAAAAAGGAAAAGCACTTGATGGAAAAAGCATTTCTTGGATAGATATAATGAACAATGTGTCCCAAGATTCATCATTAAACAAAAAGTTAAATCTGAGGGGAAAATTCCAAAAGGCAATAATACAGCACTGTAGCGATAACCAAATTGCTTTCACATTTTCCTTTTCTTATTTCATAACAATTGTTGCATACATATGAGAGATTACATTTTTTATACCAACCTTCTAAACAGCCTAAGAATATTTTAGCATTCAGCCAGAACCACAAGATGAAAAAAAAATCTTTCCTTTTTGATTCTGAATATAACTGAGTAGTTTTTCTATAAAATGGGACGGAAGGATGTCAACTGAAGCAGCTCTACTTCAGGGCCACACATTGAGGTTTCTGTCCAACACTGGAAGGGAAGGATCCTCCTCATGACCACCCAGGGCCATTGCTGCGTCCCAGCACAGAATGCAATTACATTAGGCACGTCACGATTCAAAGAGCCTGGCGTTACTAAGCGAATTGCATTTGTGACCAGAATATTAATGAGTATTATCATTCTTGGCCCCAGATTATCCTCTAGTGTGTCATTTCACAAAAGTTGTCATTAACCATAAAAAAAATCAGTGAAAGTGAGGTTCATTTTCAAAGATAGATTTTTTTCTTCTTATATTTTAGCAAGTTCTATATTCTGTCAGTGTTCACACTGTTGTTCATTGACTCTGTGACAGAACATCCATAAACACATAAAATTATCACAAATGATTGTCTTACATAGGGCTTATTACATAGGGTTAAACATAGTGCTATTCTAGAGTTCCTGTCATGGTAGGATCATGAAAAGATACTCATTTAAAAACACAGACTTAAGAGACTTACCACAGTGTTATTTATACAAAATCTCTGAGCATAAGATCTCAGGAATCTCTATTTTTGAAAACATTTATTACTTACACTATTTTGATGCCCACTATAATATGAATATCACTGTTCTAAATATTTAAAGGAAATTTTTCCTTAGAAACAAATGGATGAGCAGATTGCAATAATTAATACTGGAGTAATAAAACCCAAAATGTGTAAATTTTGTTGTAAAAAAGAGAGGGGAAAAAAGTGCTCTAAAGGATACAACTGCAAGTGTGTTTAGGGGTGTTAAATAGATGACCATATTAATGATTTTGGTTGGATCATTGAACACAACTGTTTGCAGTCTCACTTTGCATGCTTTGATACTGTGACTTGAGCAACTATCTCTAAGATGATAATGTGCAATCTATTAACTGGTGATTTCTTACTATTTTTTTTTTTGTAGTTCTGTATTACTTGTACCCTTACACCGCTTTGTTTTGTTTTGTTTTTTATGTTTTTCCTTTTAAATAAAATTTAAAAAAAAAGAATTCATTTATTCCAACTCCATCTGCTGTCAGTAGACTCACATAGAGGTTTGCCCTGAATGAAAGAAGCTTGGTCTTCTGCAGAGGGGATCAAAAGTGTGTTTGACCTCATTATTGCAAAAAATCACAAGGACATGATGAAATGAAGCTTCATTTAATGATCCTTTAAAGTAAATGTCAGATGTTTTACATACTACTTTAGCTTTGCACCAGTCTAAAATCTAAAGTAACATCTAAGTCTGTTGATGCCAAAAAAGGACAGGATAGGGTAGAAGTAAAATATCAGTGTGGGTGCCTGGAGACTGCAGAAAACCACTCAGATAAATTCAAAGTGACAAGGGTGAGCCTGGCTTTAGCTTTGGTTTCATAGCCAATGCCAACCCTAAGACAGAAGGAGAGTTTATCAAACAAGAGAGGGAGACAGAAGAGAGACATTTCCAAATGCGGTGTTGCAGTTACTTAGAAGTCTTTTTCAATCAATCAACCCAGCAAAAAATCAACCAATCAATATTTTTAAAAACCCTCATTTTCAAGTCTCAACCAATCTTTATTGAAAGAGTGCAGAGAACTACAGTTTAAAAATGCTTAAGCGGGGCCAGGGATATAGCTCAGGGGCACCGAGCCTGCCTGGCAAGCACAAGTGCTGAGTTTGATTGCCAGTACCAATGCCAAATACACATATACACCATATATATACCAAATGTGTGTGTGTGTGTGTGTGTGTGTGTATATATGTATATATAAAGTGCTTCAGTGGTGCTCAAATGTAGCAATGCTTTGAAAATAAAAGCTTATCACACTCCATAGTTACTGAACAGATAATTTTAAAAATATCTTATTATAAATGTCTTTGAAGCATTGACTTTATACATAAAAGGCATATAAATATTTTATGTTTTATGTTTACTTTTAATTTTGAAGTGTTTTTACGACCTTAAATGCTGTAGTTGTCATCTCTGAATATACGACAGATCATTGCTGTTAGTCATAGAACAAGACCATATATATATATATATATATATATATCCTCAGAAAATACATATAGTCTCTATATTAGCATATATGTATATACAGAAAAATATATCTATGGTCATACAGTACATGTTTAGGTATATGCAGATTTTTTAATGTTTAATTTTTTAATATTTGTTTTCATTGGTATATTCTTACAGTACACAGTGTTTACATTTTTTGTTTGGAGTTTGGCTATGTACATACATAGCAAATCTTAATTCCTTTTTTCTTTCCCCTCTTGAGTCCCTCTTATCATTGTTGAGTCTCCCTTCATCTCTTGATTCCCTTGTCACTTGAGAAATACCTTCCCACTTCCCATTATCTTTTATTTTCCTCTTTATTTATACTTTGAGTTTCTCTTCTAAGAGATTTTTAATGTTGAATATTTGATTTATTTCACTTAACATTGTGGTCTCAAGGTGCATCCCCTTTCCTACAAATGACTCAAGTTTGCCTCTCTTTGTGGCTAAAGGTACTACTCCATTGTGTGGAAATACCACATTTTCTTTATCCATTTGCCTGTTGATGGACACATAGACTACTTTCAAGATTTAGCTATTATGAATTGAGCTGTTATAAACATGGGTATGCATGTAGCAATGTAATAGACTAACTCTTTGCGGAGGATATCTAGGAGAAAAACTGGGTCTAATGGAATTTCTAGTTTTAGTTTTATGGTGATTCTCTAACCTGGATTCCATAGTTGTACTATTTTACATTCTAACCAACAATATAAAAGGTTTCTTTTTCTCCAGTAGCTTCACCAACATTTGCTATTACTTGATTTCTCACTGACGACCATTCTTTCTGAGTCAGATACAATGTCAGTGTTATTTTAATTTGCATTTTTCTAATGGCCAATGATGCTGACCATTTCTTCTTGTACTTATTGGCCATTTGTATTCCTTCTTCTGTGAAGTGTCTGTTCATTTCAGTGGCCCTCTTTTTGATTGAGTCTTTTAATTTAATTTTTTAGTTCTTTACAGTTTAGATATTAGTCCTCTTTCTGAGGAAGAGCTGGTAAAAATTTTTACCATCATTTTCACCGTTGGCTATTTCTTTTGCTACACAGAAGCTTTTTAATTTGATATGATCCCTCTGGTTGATTCTTGGTTCTTTTTCCTGTCTACCTGAGGTTCTGTTCAGAAACCCCTTGGCTATGCCTATGACTTCAAGAGTTATATCAGCTTTATGTTCTAGCAGGTTAAGTATTTGTTTTAATATTTAGCTATTTGATCAACTTTAGTTTTAGTTTGGTACATGGTGAAAGATGTGGGCACAGATTCAATGTTCTAAGTACATACAGACTTAAAATTGTGATATTTTTCTGTTGCGTTGACTCTTTTGAATCAGCAAATGTCCTTCTTTATAGAAATCTTTCTTGTTGTTTATGATTAAGTTTGGAAAATTTCAGCTATTGTTTCTTCAAATATTTGTCCTGTTTATTATCTTTTTTCTCCTTCTGACATTTAACAATGAATATATAGATTATTTGATATTTCCCACAGACCTCAGATGTGCTGTTGTATGTGTCAGGGAGGGGAGGGATTACACATATTCATTTTCCTCTTGACTAGTTTCCACTGACTTATGATTCAAATTTACTGATCATTTTCCATTAATTGTGTTATAGTGACTGATGAATTTAGACAATCTTCATTTCTGTTATTGTTTTCATTTCTATCACATTCGTGTTGATTTTTCTTGTTGGTTGGTTGGTTGGTTGGTTTGTTTTTGGTAGTACTTGAGATTGAATACAGGACCTTGGTACTGAAATACGTCCCCAGGTTTTGTTTTGTTGTTTTTGTTTTGAACTTGCAGTATGGTTTTAGTAAGCTACTACATTGCCCAGGGTGGGCTTTAATTTGTAATCCTCTTTCTCAGCTTACAAGAGTGCTGGGATTACAGGCATTCCCTGACATGATTATCTTCCATGTTGATTTTTTATTTCTATTGGCCAAAATCACCAATGTGCTTTTATGTATTATACAACATTTTTACTGATCCTTTACCATATTAATTGTAGTTATTTTAAATTCTCTGTAAAATAATTCTAACCTCTCTAGCATAGCTACATCTGATTCTACTGATTGATTTGTCTCTTGGGCGTGTGTGTGTGTATGTGTGTGTGTGTGTGTGTGTGTGTGTGTGTGTGTGTGTGTGTTTCAATATGATCCCATTTTTTTTCTTAAAGCTAGATATCTTGTGTGAAACTATAGTCACCAAGGTAAATCAGTTTTACTTGGATACATCTTTTTTTCTGCTAGACCCTTTGTATGGAGTTATATTAATCAAGAAACTGGATTGGGTTTGAGGGTGTGTCAATGTCTGTTTAGGTCTTCTCTTCACTCTGTACCACAGAGTCTGCTTATTTCTGCTTCTGGGTAGTGGTTCACAGACGCCTTCTCTCAATGTTGTTAGCATAATGGAAGCTTTGGAACAGGGATAAAACTTGATGGATTTATGATTAAATTTCAGCCTAATATAGGCTCTGAGTTTGGGGAATATGGTCATTAAAATGTGCTATACATTCTGTAGTTGGGGTGCTAGCGCCAGCATATAATCTTACTCTTTCCCTTTGGATAAATGATGTATTTTCTGCCTTTTGCAAAACAATTTTACTTTTACCTTAATGGTGAAAAAAAATTATCTTTCATCCTCCTCCTCTCCCAAATATAGAGCCAAATTTCTTTCTTTGTTCTATAGGGGAGGTAAAGAAAAGACACTATGTAAGAGTTTTGTGCCCTTTCTACAGTGGTACCTTTCTCCCAAGCCTATCCCACAAGGGCAGCATTCTCAAGATTCTCTGGATATGTTGCTTTGTTTGTAGACAGAAGGCTTTCAAATGAGTATGTGACCCTCTCCAGTTTCCCAATATCTGAAGCTCCAAGGGGTCTCCAACAGTTTCCTCAGTGCACAACTGGCCTTCACCAGTGTATCAACTACTCTGGCTAAATTCTTATGATGGTAGCAATTGATTGTAGTCAGGGGTTGTACACAGAGAACAACTAGGTTCAGGACATGGAGTTTATAAATTTTTATAATGGTCAACGGGAGTTAACACAGGAAAATGTAGGAAATCTATCCGCAACACCAAAGACATAGATTATTTAGTCAAGGCCTAAACCCTTCAGCACATGTCCCACATGAGTCCAGATAAAACCCAGAGCTCAGGACAACGCCTCCCACAAGTCCAATTGGAGGTCCAGAGCCCACAAGAAGGACTCACGCCAGTCTCTTTTACAGATCCGTGCCTGGAAGACCCAAGGGTCAGCGGTGGAAGCCAGAAAGTCTATGCCAGCAGGATGAAGGAGCTGTGCTAGTGGGATGAAGGTTCTACACTGGAGCTGAGAAGTCACACTCACAACAAAGACCAGGGCTGTCCTGAAAGACACCACAGCTGTCCTCAGCGACATGGAGGCCCCAAGCTCCTCTGACGACAAGCACAATCGGGTACATGCCAGGAAGCAGCATGATGAGTTCATCCGGAAGACCAAGCAGCGCGTCTTCCCCTCGGGAGCCAGGAAGCAATGCTTGATGTGAGGACCAAAGCTTCTCCAGGAGAACCAACAGCTCAGACAGCAACTCATAGGAGAACCCACAATGCTTCCTTAACGCCTCAACCCTCAACACCTCCCTTCTTCTCCACCTATTTATCCTGGCAATTTTCCTCAGGTGGAGCATCTTCACTCAATGCCATGCTGATGTAATCCAGCTGGCGTTAAGTTGACCACCAGCTCTTAACCTGTAACACCATCTATTTAAGTAAGCAGGCTCCTGAGTCCTATCTCCCCAGATTTCAGAAGAATTATTGACTCCACAGTGTCTGCATGCTGATACTTTCAAATCAAGTTGCTACTTTGCAAATTACAGGGTTTTTTTTCATTTATTTTGAATATGGAACTAACAGATTGTATCTCTTTATGTCCCTGAGATTGTCATTTCTCTTTTGATGTTTCTGTGATTTAAAATTTAAATTTAAATTTAAAATACTTCAACCTTAAGCAGTATACAATTAGATTTTTATAGTTTTTAATCTATTCTAATAATCTTCACTATTCATGTAAAGTACTAATTCATTCATAGTTTAATGTAATTATCAAGATAACTGATTTTTGAGCCTGAGGAGCAAACCACAGGGGCCAGCAGGAAGGAGAGACAACAGCCTAGTGGAGGGAGTCCGCTCAGCCCCGCCTGCCACCTCTCTAGCCGGAGAAGTGCACCACAGCTGCCAGCCGGAAGGAGGGAGCTGGGCCAAGCTGCTGGAACCTGCTCCCGCCTTGTCTGCCACCTTCTTTTGACCTGGAGAGCACCAGCACTACTGCCACTGCCTGTTGAAAGGAGCAGTCCTGCTGAGGAGGTTTGAGGCCTACCTAGGCCATACGGGGACCCTCTATCACCCCGGGGATCCAAGGAGCCATCCAAGGAGCTGGATGACTACACAACATCCAACCCCTGGGAGAGTATGAGATCCTGGCTTTGGTGGGTTGGGGGTCCGCTGGGCTTGCAGCCACACTAGATTGGACTTAGCAGGATTTGGGATTGCCTGGACCACACCAGGTGGCCTTCTTTCCCTCAGGGAAGCTTTGCTACCAGAGGGGGAAACTGTGCAGCTTGAGGAGGCTTTAGGTCTACCTGAGAGGAGCCTGGCAACTCTTTTTTAATCCAGGGGCTCCACTGCCCAAAGAGGGAGCTATACTACCAGAGGAGTCCCAGGAGCCCAGGTCATAAGAGACAATCTCCAACACACCCAGGGAAACTCTGGAACAACACTTGAAACACAGAAATATAGGAAAATGACAAAATGAAAGACCAAAATTCAATCTCAACCATCCAGCCCATCCCAAGAAAGCCTAGGAGCCAGGTACATAGAAGAAAATACATGCCATATACCTGAAATAATAGTAACTGAAATAAAAAAGCAACTCCAGGAAGCTTTAAAGGAATTCAAACTAGAAATAATCTCTCAGGTAAAAGAAGAAATAATAAAAGAAATGAAGGAGATGCTGAACATATCTAAAGAAGACACAGTTAAAAAATTGGAGGAACTAAACAAAAAGAAAGAATCCCTGGATGAACAATACAAGAAACAAACAGAATGTATAAAGCAGATTCAAAGAGATATACAGGAAATCAAAAATTCCATTGAAAGTTGTAAAACCGCTTCAATGAATGCGAAGATAGAATTTAGGACCTTGAAGACAAGATTGCAGCCAGTGAACAGGAAAGGAAAGATCTTTTAAAAATAACAAGAAATCAGGAAATAACAATTCAACACCTGCAAGATGATGCAAAGAGAAACAACATAAGGTTTATAAGGATAAATGAAAAAAGGAGACAACATAAAGGATGTCAAGAGGATATTTAGAGAAGTAATAGATGAAAATTTCCCAAACATGAAATTGGAAACTGATATCAGGATCAATGAAGCATACAAAATAGCCATAGCCAAAATAAAACTACCCACAGACACATAATAATCACCATCTGAGAAATCAAACAAAAGAATAGAATATTAAAAGCTGTCAGAGAGAAAAGACAGATCACCTATAAAAGAAAACCTATCAGAATCACAGCAGACTTCTCAACACAAACAATAAAGGCAAGAAGAGCATGAAGTGAAGTATTTCAGATCCTAAAGGAAAATGATTTCCAACCTAGACTGATGTACCCTGCAAAACTGTCCTTCAAAATCAATGGAGAAATAAGATACTTCCATGACAAAGAACAGCTGAAGAAATTCATGATCACCAAGCCAATCCTGCAAAGAATACTGAAAGACAGTTTAGATACACTTAGGAAAAAACAACTAAACAAAGCAGACAATTAAGCAGAAGAGAAAGATAAAGATGCAACAGCAAAAATATAACATGTCAGCAATAAACCAATGTATAACATTTATAACCATTAATGTAAATGGTCTCAATGCGCCAATTAAAAGAAATAGACTGGCAGAATGGATCAAGAAACAAAATCCAACCATATGCTGTCTACAAGAAACCATCTAACCCAAAAGGATACTCACAGACTGAAAAGTCAAAGGATGGAAAACATGCAACATGAATCCAAAAAAAAGAAGCAGGGGTAGCTATTCTGTTTGCAGACAATGTGAACTTCAAACCAATAATGATCAGACGAGATAAAGAAGGTCACTACATACTGGTTAAGGGAAAACTTCAAGAGGAAGAGATAACTACCTTAAATATATATGCACCAAATTCCAGAGCATCCAGTTATATAAAACAAGTAATATCAGAAATGAAAAACAAAATTAGCAGTAATGCAATTATAACAGGCTATTTTAACACACTATTGACACCAATGGACAGATCAACCAGACAGAAAATCAGCAAAGAAATAAAAGAACTGAATCACACCTGTGAACAAATGGAATTGATAGACATATACAGAGTATTCCGCCCAACAACAACAGAATACACATTCTTCTCAGCAGTACATGGGTCATTCCCTAAAATAGGACATATAGTAACTCACAGAACATATTTAAATAAATGCAAAAGAGTTGAAATTATCCTTTGCATGTTTTCGGATCATAGTGCTATGAAATTAGAAATTAATGATAAAAGATACTGCAAAAATCCCACAAACACATAGAAACTGAAACACTCTTGAGTAATCAGTGGGTCACAGAGGAAATTAAAGAAGAAATTAAACAATACCTACAAACAAATGAAAAAACAAATACAACTTACCAGAATCTGTGAGATGCAATGAGAGCTGTCCTCAGAGGAAAATTTATTGCACTGAGTTCCCACTGAGTTCTGTTCAGGAAAACAGAACAAATACAAATAAATAACGTGATGTTACACCTCAAACATCTAGAAAAAGAAGAGCAAGTCAAGCCTAAAGCCAAAAGAAGAGAGGAAATAATAAAAATCAGAGCAGAAATCAATGCAATAGAGACTAAGAAAACAATCCAAAAAAATCAATAAATCAAAGAGTTGGTTTTTTGAAAGAATAAATAAAATTGATAAGCCCCTACCCAGCCTCATTTAAAAAGGGGAAGAAAAAGCTCAAATTCATGCAGTAAGGCATGAAAAAGGTGAAATCACTACAGACCCAATAGAAATACAGAAGATCATCAACACCTATTTCAAAAACCTCTACTCTCAAAGGTTTGATAACACAGAAGAAATAGAAAGATTTCTAGAAGCATATGAAGTACCAAAGCTAGATCAAGAAGATGTAAAACTGCTGAAAAACGCAATTTCTATTAATGAAATCGAAAATGTAATTAAGTCCATACCTACAAAGAAGAGCCCAGGCCCAGACGGATTCACTGCAGAATTCTACAAGAAATACAAAGAAGACCTAATGCCGACACTCAAACTCTTCAATGAAATTGAAAGAAAAGCAATCCTTCCCAAGTCATTCCTGGAAGCAAATATTACTCTATTACCAAAACCTGAGAAAGACCCAACTGAAAAAGAGAACTATAGACCAATCTCCCTAATGAATACAGAAACAAAAATCCTCAATAAAATATTGGCAAATAGGATGCAGCAAATCATCAAGAAGATTATACACCATGACCAAGTGGGATTCATCCTAGGTATGCAGGGATGATTCAACATAGGTAAATCAATAAATGTAATCCACATATCAATAGAGTCAAAAATAAGAATCACATGATCATCTCTATAGATGCAGCAAAAGCTTTTGACAAGGTACAACATTCATTTATGATAAGAACCTTGCAGAAAATTGGAATAGATGGTCTTTACCTCAACATAATAAAGGCCATCTATTACACACCAACAGCCAGTATGATACTAAATGGCCAAAAATTGAAGGCCTTTACTTTAAAATCAGGCACAAGACAAGATGTCCCCTGTCACTGCTCCTATTTAATATGGTACTGGAAATACTAGCCAGAGCAATTAGACAAGAGAGAGAAATAAAAGGTATAAAGATAGGAAAAGAAGAAGTTAAATTACCACTATTTATAGATGATATGATACTCTACATAGATGACCCCCAAAACTCCATTGAAAGACTCCTAGATATAATAAATAAATTCAGCAATGTGGCTGGATACAAAATCAATACTCAAAAATCAATAGCATTCCTATACACTAACAAAAAATCACAGAGAGAGAAATAAGAGAAGTCACACCCTTCACACTAGCAACCAAAAAAATTAAATATTTAGGAATTATTCTCACAAAAGAAGCAAAAGACCTATACAGGGAAAATTATTATACACTGAAAAATGAAATTGAAGATGATCTCAGAAAATGGAAAGACATCCCTTGCTCATGGATAGGAAGAATAAATATTGTGAAAATGGCCATTCTCCCAAAACTGTTATACAGATTCAATGCAATCCCGATAAAAATACCATCAACATACCTCATAGATCTCGAGAAATCACTCCTAAAATTCATCTGGAACCAGAAGAGACCTAGAATACCAAAGACAGTTCTAAGCAGCAAAGGCAAGGCAGGAGACATCACAATCCCTGACTTGAAGTTATACTACAAAGCATCTGTATTTAAATCGACATGGTACTGGAATCAAAACAGAGCCAAAGATCAGTGGAATAGATTAGAAGATACAACCACAACTACAAACACACTCAACCACCTTATCTTTGATAAAGGGGCCAAACATGTTCACTGGAAGAATGACAGTCTCTTTAATAAATGATGTTGGAAAACTGGCTCTCCATATGCCGAAAACTAAAACTAGACCCATGCCTATCACCATATACTAAAATAAAATCTAAATGGATCAAAGATCTAAATATTAAAACAGAAACACTAAATCTATTGGAAGACAAATTGGGTAAAAACCTTGAAGACATAGGGGTAGGTAGAGAATTCATGCACAAGACTCAAACCGCATGGGAAATACTCCCCAGAGTCAATAACTGGGAGCACATCTTATTAAAAAGTTTCTGCACATCAAAAGAAATAGTGCAGAGAAGAGAAAACCCACAAACTGGAAAAAATCTTAGTGAACTGCCCCTCAGACAAAGGACTTCTGTCTAAAAAATCAGACCCCCAAAATTCAAAGACCCAATCCAAAAATAGGCATCTGAGATGAATAAACAATTTTCAGATGAAGAAATACAAATGGCAAATAAATATATGAAAATGTTCATCATTAGTCATTAGAGAAATGCAAATAAAAACCACACTGAGATTTCATCTCACTCCTGAAAGAATGGCCAGGATCAAGAAAACCACCAACAACAAATGCTGGAGAGGCTGTGGGGAAAAAGGAACTCTCCTACACTGTTAGTGGGCGTGTAGACTAGTGCAACCATTGTGGAGGTCAGTCTGGAGATTTCTCAGAAAGATGGGATTGGAAGTCCCTTTTGACCCAGCTATTCCACTTCTAGGCATATTCCCAGAAGAGCTGAAAGCATCATACCACAGTGATATATGTGCACCCATATATCAGCACAATTTGTAATAGCCAGATCTTGGAAACAACCCAAGTATCCATCAACTGAGGAATGGATTAAAAAGTTGTGGTATTTTTATACAATGGAGTACTACTCAGCCATAAAGAATGATCACATTGAGACATTTATAAATAAATGGATGCAGCTTGAGATCGTACTCATAAGTGAAATAAATCAAACTCACATCTATAAATAACAAATTGTTTCCCTAGTGTAAGTAATGATAAGAATACATAAAAGTACGTGGTAATCATGATCCCCAGTCACACTGGTTTGAAGCCATATGTTTTCATTCATTAATTGGAATGGTTTTAATCTGGGTTGCTTTATATTATTGTCTGCGATACTACGAATAGCTATTTTGAAGAAAATAAGAGTGTAATGGCTAGTGCTGATTTAATATTATCCTGTTTTGAAGCCCCATCAAGTTGTTGTTCATCTGTTTCCATTAGTTTTAACATGTTGTATCTTATTATATTTTAATGTATCCAATAGTATAAGCAAAGTTTCTTATAGACAAAGAGATAACATAGAAATCAATGTTAGGTTTCTGTTAGCTGATTCTAAATACCCTGCAATACTTACATTGTCTTGAATGGTTTCACACTGTCTTGATAAGTTTGATGCTATAGTATACTAAGTTAGACTCAAATATTTCAAGGAAAAAGACACTATGGTAACTACTATTAATGTCAGGCTATCTGGTGGTGAAACACAATGATGCTTACATTGTTCGGTTCTGACCTGGGTTGTTCTATTGATATGCTCTTTTTTTAAAATCTCAATCCCCCCCCCTTTTTTTTCTTTTTTTAAAAATTGAAAACTAAATTAAAAATAGTGGGATATATTATAGTAACTTTTTTGTTTTGCTATTAACCTGATTTGAACCCTTGTATTGTTCTCTACATCTTGTTCTGACTGATTTTATTATATTCTGTTTTGTTTAATAGTGTCAAATTTGAGGGTATAGACAACCACTTAGAAGGCAACCAGATACTCTATGACACCCATTATGGTTTGACTATTATCTTCTTTGGAAGTCCTGTAAGGTCTCCAATGTGGGTTTTATTGGTCTTGTTCTGTACTGCTTTGTTCAATTCTTTTATACCAGCTGATATAGGCACCTCTTTGTAGGATAACAAGAGGCATAATGGTAACCATTGTTGATCACCTAGTAATCTCTTTTTGCATTATATACTATGTCCATCTTCCTGTTCTGACTCTGTTTTGCTTTGTCACATTGGGGTTTTTGTTGTTGTTGTTGTTCTGTTTTGTTTGTCTTGTTTCTTGTTTTATATTTTTTTTCCTCTTCAAAGAAAAAGATATAAGAACTGTGGGAGTGATGGAACCCAAAATGTGTGATTGTTAGCATAAAAAAAGGAGGAAAGAAAGTGATCTAAAGGATATAACTGCAAGTGTATTTAAGGGTGTAGGATAGAAAACCATATTACTGAGTTTTTGTTGGGTCATTGAACAGAACTGTCTGCAGTTTCACTGTATGAATGTCCACTTTGTATGCTTTAATTTTGTAACCTGGACAACTGTTTCTGAGATGACAATATGTAATCTATTTACTAGTGAATTCTTACTGTATATTTTTTCTCTTGAAATTCTATATTACTTGTAGCCTTTTACTGTCTTGCTTTGTTTTGTTTTGTTTTTCTCTTTAAATAAAAAAAGATAACTGATTTTTATATGGCTATAACTTTTCTGTTTGTTTCTGTTCCTTAAAAGTTTTATATCACATTTTTCTTTTTCCATCCTTCCTCTAGATAAATCATTTTTCATTATTTCTGTTTTCTTTTAATTAGTACATATATTCTAAAAGTTGCATTTTTATTCCTTTAATGATTACCTTAAGAGTTATACTACATGTATTTCTTGACTTATTGTAGTCAACTTACTCCATTAGTACTTTAGAAAAATTTTATCTTTTTATTTACATTATATATTTTATTATTATTCTCAAGCATTTTTTTATTTTTTTATTTTTTTATTTTAATCTCAATCCCCCCCTTTTTTTTCTTTTTTTAAAAATTGAAAACTAAATTAAAAATAGTGGGATATATTATAGTAACTTTTTTGTTTTGCTATTAACCTGATTTGAACCCCTGTATTGTTCTCCACATCTTGTTCTGACTGATTTTATTATATTCTGTTTTGTTTAATAGTGTCAAATTTGACACTATTAAATTTTAAACAACATAACAATTTTAAACAACATAAACATAATTATTTTATTGTAGTGAATATATGTTTATTCTTTGCTATTCTCAACTTTTCCTTATATTTCTGTTTTTAATCTGTGTTCATTTTCCTTCTGTTAGAAGGTTATTTTTAATATATTTTTAAAATACATAGCAACAATGATTCCACTCAGTTCTAGATGAGTCTCTTCTCTCTGGAATTTTACTCTAAGTAGTAAGTAAGTTTTCCATATTTCTGTGATATTTTTAAAATAGGATGTTTATTAATTTTCTAACTTTTTCTAGATGTTGTCTGCAGAAAAATTACTTATAGCATTTTCTGCCATGGTCCACCATCAACTACTACATCCTGTTGGAAATGGAAGATGTTTTCAGATACTTTGGGACATAACTGTGAGTGACCCTACAGCAAAGTTGAGGCAAGTGACAATCTCCATAGGATTCACCTTCATTGGTGCATTTATTTCCTTATCATTTGCAAACAATTTTTCATGAAATTGCTTAAGTACATTTGCCTAATATCTAACTGAGCCTAATTTTTATGGTCATGCTAATCGGTGAGTATGAAAACACTTGAGGGCCACTTGAAAAGCACAGTGATTATCTTTGAAATGTCCATATCAATACTGACAGGTAACTTGATTTTGGTTTCATTTGTTTACGCACAAAGTAGGGATTGACCCCAGAGCCTCATGTATCCAAAACAGGTACCAGTCACTGAGCCACGTCTCTCGCCCTCTACTTTGTATTTTCCTTGTCCTAATGTTGTCCTTTAAAAAGCAGAAGCTTTAAATTTCAATAAAGTATAATTTATCTATCATGCTTATAGCTCATATTTTAACATGTACTGTTTATGACACTTTAATGTAAACATTTTTCTCTAATATTTTGTTCCAGAAGTCTCATAGTTTTAGCTACTATATTTAATTCTATGGCTCGTTTTTATATAATTTTTGTACTTAGTGTAAATTACGATTCAATGTTCATATAATTTTTAGCACAGATATTCAATTGCTCTTGTAGCATTTATGGAAAATACTCTCCTCTGCTCCGTAGTCTGAGCATCATTTTGAATATCCTATGGATTTCTTTCTGGGCTCTATTCTGCTCTGGTGATTACTCATGCCAATATCACATTATATTAATGCTTAATATTTTAAGTGAAGGCTAACATGATAATAAATTAATATGCACTTCACATACTTGGAAATTAATTATTTATTGATTTACAAAGGCTTATGACTTAAATGATTAAAGTAGTATTTTTAAAGTTGTTAATTTTAACATTCTAAGAACCCATAACAACCGCTAATGAAACAGAAGGAGCCCTTCAGGATCAGCATACAATTCTGCAATGATATAGTAATCTAGAAACCTCTGAAGAAATTTACTGAATTGAGAAGATTGGAAAAATCCTGGAAGATTTACCAGAGTTTGCTATGTTAGTTTTATGGCAGACTTTTGAGGAAATCTTTTAAAACTCCCATCTCCAAATATATAGAGTGTTTTGAAACTGGGCTGGGTTTGCAAATCATTTACCAAAGCGATGCTCAAGATGTAAATAACCAAAAGTTTAATATTTTGGGAAAGATAAGTATGCCATACAGAGGTGAGAGCTACAACGTAAGCTATTACAGAATAAGCTAAATGTCAGAAAACGTCATTACTATTTTTAATAACTATTAAAATGTACTGAATGGGCTATGTGTCCGTTAATCTTGATCATCCACTTGACTGGACTGAGAGACCCCTGGAGGTTATTAAAGAACATCACTGGACGTGTCTGAGAAGGCATTGCCGAAGAAGACTGGCATGAGGGACATCAAAACAAGGGGGAAATACACTTTGAGTGTGGGTAGCAGCATCCAAAATGGTGGAAGCCCAGATGGAGCAGCCGTGTACCCAGGAAGAAGCTAACCAATGCGTGTCCATGTTACCTTTGCTTTCCTGCCACCAGACACGAGCAGTTTCCCTCTGTCGTGCCCACTACCGTGACCACAAGTCTGAAAGCAAGGGAACCAGCTGACCATGAACTGGCACCTCTGAAGCTGTGAAGCAAAATAAGCCTTTGCTCCTTTAAATTGTTTATCTCAGATATTTTGTCCCAATTATGAAAAGCTAACAGATTATATATTTATTCAGATACAGGAACTTCATATGAAAATGGCTAGCCTCTCATTGTAGGCTGGAAAAAGTTATTAGAAATTAAAAATTTCCATTCTTTAACCATTTATTTGGTGTCTACCAGAAGCAAATCCTGAGACAATGACTCAATGCAGTTATTTCAGAGGGAAACACAAAACAAGCCAATAAAGAGAGGTATGAAGCTGGCCACCACGGTGATGGACTGGGGAGTAATCCTATAGTGAAGCTCTGGAAAAACTATAAAACACAAGTCTCCATCACCAACACCTGAAGTCACAGTCTGAAGGTTTCTGGAAGAGGGATGCTATTTCGCAGGTACTTCTGTCTTTCCAAGTGTACAGAAATAGCCTCCAGGCACAGAGCAGCACACTTGGCAGCTGGAAACTCACCAGAGTACACAGAATTAGTAAAAGATGAAGCAGAGGCAGATTTTGTTGCAATGTGCTGGGGGATTTTTGAGATTCTCCATAATGCATTATTTAGAATCCTTAAAAATACCACAAGGGGTGGGGAGCTGGGGTTTTAGCTCAGCAGTGTCAGCACCTGCCTGGCAAGTGTGAGGTCATGAGCTTGATCCCTGGTACAAAAAAACAAAAACCACAGGGAACTATTCGTCCAATTAAAGAGAGAAAAGTAGAATACATCTGAAGTAATTACTATATGCGTATTGTGTGCCAGGCACTGTTCTAGGCATAGGGGGTAGAAAGGTGACTAAATAAATGAGACAGGTACCCACACCGGATTTACATGTAGTGGGAAAAGACTGGAAGCCATGGAAACCAACACAGCATCAAATACAGATAAAAGCTGAGAAGGAAACTAAAAAAAAATAAGGAAATTAAGGATGATAGAGGCTGCCATTTTGATGTCTGTAGGGGAATCTGCTCGTGAGAATCAAGGGCAGAGAAGCAGGTCACTCCAGGCAGTGAAAACAGCAAGTCCGCAGCCTGGGGGTGGATTTATGTTTGGTCTGTGCAAAGGACAAGGAAGTCAGTACAGCTTGCAATCGAGTAAGGTAAAGAGAGAAGGGAAGACTGACAGATGCTTGTGGGCAACCATGAAGGCTTTGTGCCTGTCTCTGATTTAATTTAGTGTGGCAGGTAAAAGACATCAGGTGTGGATGGGGAAAGCAAGTAAAGAGCCTAATGTTGTTCATGCACAACAGTGTCACTGCAAGACTCTCAAGGAAATAGAATTGTTCAACCCGTAGTTCTGATACAAGTCTGTCTTCCTCGCGCGCTGGTGATCAGGGCTCTGTGGTGTGTTGTTTCCCCTTTACAGCTTGACATTTTCATCTCTAGAACGCCTTATGAATGTGTATGATGGGTGATGTCTCTTTGCCAAATCAAAACATGAAAAACCAGGAAACTCTCCCCAAATTAATAAACTAAAAAGAAATTCCATTGGCAGCCTGAATTTAATAAGCTACTGTCAGCCCTATTTTTTCAGACCCTGAGAAGCATGAACACTTTGAACTTACAACACTAATACTTCACTAGTATCTTTGACTGCCAGCCCTCAGCATTATTTTGTGAGACACCCAGACTCACAGAAATCTCAAATTGCTCCTTTTCTGCCTGCTGAGTTCCGTGAATTGAAAAGAACCCAGAGTCATTTGTTTCCTCCACAAGCCTGAGGTATTTCGTGAATCTGCATTTATTTCAGGGATGCTTTCTTTCCCTGGTGAGAGACTTTTAAGTCCCAAAGGTCAACAGAAAGCCTTGGGGCACATCGTTTTATTCATCTTTCTAACAGCAGGAAATCAACCGAAAGAAAGAACCTGAGAGTGAGAGGACATGAGAAATAAAGGCATGGCAAGCTAATTTCACTTATGTTTCTTAGGAAAAGAAAAAGAAACAAGAATAGCCATCCCACAGCAGTAATTACCTGGTTAGCATTCTGGATCCTCGCTGGGTCTGTCACACTGCAGGGATACTGATGGGTTTGACTCTCAGAACTTCAGTCTAACAAATGACAAGTCCGTGACTTTTTCAGCTGCAGATTGGGTTTTACAGACTCCCCGATTCTGTCCTCACCACACCAGCCCTCCTGAAGTTGCACTCAGGTATGAATATCAGGGAGTGACCACTTCTTCCTCCACTCTTTGTTCTCTCAAAGATGCAATCAATTTTGTTATTGTCATTGTTATCTACATCAAACATATATATTTCCACCATCACCAAACACTTGAAGATCATGAGTTCGTTGTTCCTCGATAACAATCCATGGTGAAGTAATAATAGTCACACATCACAGTGATGTAACAGAGATTCAAAAAACACTGAGCATGCCAAAAATCCTCAAATGTTCAAGTTCCTTACATAAGATTTTATACTATTTGCAATCAGCCAATGTACATCATCTGATATATTTTAAATCACATCTAGATTACTTAATACTACCTAAATGCTATGCAATATTTATTATATTATATAGGAGAAATGACAAGGGAAATAACTGTACATGTTTAGAACAGAAGTGATTTTTTCCCCAATTACTTTTCATCCACAATTGGCTGAACCCACTCATATAGAACCATTGGATAAAAGGGCTGACTGTATGTTTTATCCATGAGAGTCATCGGGTAGACAAGGATAAGAAATGTGGTTGAGAGGAGCCAGACTCCCTATGTTCAACCCTACTTCCTAGGGGTTGGTACTCAAAAGATACCACCAGCTTCCTTCCACAAATCTGCTTCTACTTCCTCTGCTCACTAGCTATATGGATATATCTATCGCCCTTCCAAAGTCTCAGTTGTTGGGTCTAAAAACAAGAATGATAGTAGTTGCATTTTTCCTAGGATTACAGTGAATTAGTGCTAGAACTTTTCCCTTCAGTAACACTATCCATGACAATACACATTCATGTATAACCTGACTCACTCCCATCCTCTGCCCAGCCCACATCCCAGAATTCCACTATCTTCATATTCCCAGACTATCTGGAAGAAATGGGTGCTTCCTCACTAAAAGATGCCTGAAATTAGACATGCTATTTTAGAAGACTTGGCCAGGCTTTCAGCACTAAGATGGCATCAAAAAATACCCAGAAAAAAAATGAATTAAATTTGTCTAAGAAATTTCTGACCATTCAGTGTTGCTTCTCTGTCACTCTGAATTATTTGGACTCCACTAATTGCTTTAGAAGGGATTCTAAAGTATAAACAAAGCACTCAGTGGTGTGTGTGTGTGTGTGTGTGTGTGTGTGTGTGTGTAAAACTGTTGGTTACTGCTGCTCTGTCTTCCAGTAAGAAGATAATGTTGAATATAACTTCTCTATGTCCATCTCAACACCAAAATATAAGAAAAGCAATCAAACTTTCACAATAAGACTGAAAAAGAAATTATTGAACTACAAAATAAGAGCAGGAAATGAGTAAATTTTCAGTGTCACTAGTTGTAGAGTGGAAAAATTGAAAAGAAGCTATCTTTTAATTGAAATGTACATTTGTTGGAATCAAATTTTTAAAATGTTAGTCCTTGCAACGTCCCTCCTCTGGGCCCAGGAAGATACTAAGGTATCCCTAACAGTATCATCTCTGTTGTCATTTTCCTGCTTGGTTGTTTTAATTTGGGTTTTGCTATAGTTATTTTTGTCGCATTACTGTGGCCAACCTTTTTACCATAAAATATTTAAGAAGTTAGAGGAAGCAGGAGGAAACATAAAAGCATTATCATAGCTAGAGTTCTCACCAGGGTTCCAAGAGGTCATTTTGCTCTTGGAACGCAGAGACTCCTCTCTGAATCCTGGGTGACCTCACGTGTAAAGTGCCGTGACATGGAGGTTAAATATCTGACTGTTTGGTACTCAAAAGATACCACCAGCTTCCTTCCACAAATCTGTAACTCAGAGAATGGCAGCATCACTGGTACAGATAGACTGCAGCCTCTTTATACAGCACTGAAATCAAATTGTAATCCCCACAAGGTCAGGCAGAAGGTGAGATCAAAGCCTCCTAAACCCGAAGAGAAGATTGATTTCCGTGAGTGTAGGAAGCACTTAATACACTCAGTGAGGCCTGAATGACATGAACTGGACAGCTTCATCTTGTCAAAGATAAGGAGGCCTTCGCCTGTTGGAACTCCAGTCGCTTACTTTGTACTAGTTCAGGGCAAATAATTAGCATTTCCTGGCATTTGTGGGATGATTGGTCTCCTAAATCAAAATCGTGATTTTTCATGTTTTTAATCCTCATTACCATAAGCTGATCTCAAGTAATTTTTCATCCTGACTTTCCCTGTCATTCAGGGTAGCAGCTTTTTCATTATTTATGTATCACACACACATTAGCTCATGCATATAAATATTTTTAAAAACATACTTGTTTATATATTCACATCCAACCTTTTAGCCTGGGGTATACTGTTTAAATCTTAAGAAATAGCAATTTGGCTTGAAAATTTAGGTTTAGAAAAAGAGAAAACTATCTCATGAATGGGGAAAATGGAAGTCCATGAAGAAAAAGAACTTTCTTTTATGGGGAAGTTACAAAATAAACAGTTCTCCTAAGTTTGTGGACATTTTAATCTATATTTCTAAGGCTTGGCATTCCTCCCAAAATTTAGACTACCCATTTTATCTTTACATATATCAAAATTTTAAATCAAAATAATTTAAAACAGTCTGAAAACAGTTTTCTCAGAAGCCTATCCTATTAATTTTATTTCAATACTAATAATGTTTATTACTAACATATGATATATAGGCAGACACTACTTATAATTGTCTGGCAACATGTTCTGAGTATGTGTGAATATAAAACATCAGAATAACGTAGAACATGAGTTTTCAGGGCAGTACCTGAGTTCAAGTTCTAGTTCTGTCGCCTACTTGATAGGTTATTTACTGCTATGGTTTCAATATGGTTTGGATGTGATTTGCCTACAGAGTTCATATGTTGTAATCTTTGTCCCCAGTATAGCAATGTTTATGAAGTGGTAGGATTTTTATGAAGTGGGGCTTAGTGGGAGGTCCATAGTCATTGGGCACTTAGAAGAGATGAATGTAGTTAGTTCCTGTGGGCTTACAGTCCATCTCCTGGTTTCCTGATTCTCTTCCGCATGCACTCTCATCATTGTGGTGATATCTCCTGGAGACCTTCACCAGAGCAAAGCTAATACCATGTCATGGCTTTGAACCTTCAGAACTGTGAACCAAACACACCTTTTCTTTATAAGTACTCAATCTTGAGTGTTTATTATCATAACAGAAAATGGACTAATGCACTTGCTTTCTTTATTCTTCATCTTCTCATTTAAAAAAAATAGTAAAATAGTAGTACCCACCGCACAATGCTGTTATGAAGACTAAATTCAACAAATGCTGAAAAATGCACAGATAAGTATTCAGTAATGATCATCCATTACCATCTTGGCTAAGCAGTAAACCGTCTCATTCAATTAACTCATTAGTCCCAAAGACTGAATTCACCATCCTGAATATTTTAGCTAAATAAAACCAATTTTGGACCCAATTTACATTTTTCTTCTGCTTTCTAGTTAAGAGCTAATCCAAAACAACATAAATATTAAGTACAAATACTTAAACAAACTGAAACAGCAAGTTCCCTTTTCACCTTTCACATTAAAAGATTTTTTTAAAAATGTGAAATCTCATTGGTTTGGAGTAGGGAAAGTGTCCCTGTCTCCAGAAGCATAAATTGGCATAAGACATCTGGCAGAATGCATCCAAATTCTTAAAAGGTATATTCCCTTTGATCTAGTATTGCAACATACAGAAATTAACCTGAAGAAGCCCTAAGTGATTAGATAATGATGCATAAAAAAACAGACAGTGACTGCAGTAGCATCTATAATAGCTTCATATTGGAAACTACTTAAAATGGATATAAGTCAATAATATTGGGCTATGTCCATAAATTAGAACACCATGTCAGTTTTAATATTAAAGATATTTCAGTGAAAATAGCATTATTACAGTATGGTACAATTATTTTCTTGTATGCATTTATATAACATGCAAAAATATTACCAGTTGTTATCTCTGTGTGATAGAAATTCAAGTGATTTATTTTATGCTTTTTAGTAAGCTGTATTTTATAAAGAAAATATATTACTTTAGAAATCATAGAAACACTGAAAATAGTAAAATTTCATCCAGAGAAATCTCTAAATTTATAGGAAAAACAGCATGCTAAGCTATTAGACATCAGAAAGGCATTTAAAAAACAGCTTTATATATACTTTCACATTTCTATTTCTTTAACCAAGTGATCTTCAATATGATCAGAACAATAGGATGCAATTTCAAGGAGGGTCTTTGGACTTGTACCTGGGATAGAATCGTGGCTTTTTGTCTTGTTTCCTCCACTCTACCCCTACTCTAAGGGAGATTTCCTTCAGTTAATGCTTCAATCTGGCTTCTGGCTATAATTTGGAATTCATTGAATTGTTGACATGACTGACCTGGACCAGTATGATTCAAGGTTAACAGGACTAAAAGTCAAAATGAAAAAATGTTCTCTGGTGTACAAGAAAGGCAATCATAGAAGAGCTATTCCAGAAGAGTGGAGTTAATGAAAGGCCATCAGTCACCTGTCAGTAATGTTAAAACATCAAAGATCCCTATATTTAATCAGCCCTAATGGTAACTAAAGTTAGATTGGAAGGTTTTACAAAAAGAGATTGACAGAGAAAAAAAATCAATTATATAAATTTTGTGTTTGATAAAGAAGAAAGGTTTAAATCAAGAACATTTTAATTTCTGTGACCTGAAAAAAAATGTTAGACTTCTGAGAATTAGTTAGCATAATATTGGTCAATATACAAACTCAAATTTTTAAGAGCTATCTAAGGATACCATGTTTAGAATTATCTGTGAGGAACAGACTGTGCTACAACATAGATACGTGTACAGTTACTGCTTCTTGAATTCTTTAATAATGGCTTAACTTATGGTTGCTTTTTATTAATAAATTTTATTAATAAATTACAATAGAAATTTATTTTAATCCCTCATAATTCATTTAAGATCAAATGTGCCAAGATGGATGCTTTAACAGAATCATCTCAGTGATGTTTATATGAGAGGAAGGAAGCTACTTAGAACTGAGCTGAAAAGAAGGAAAAACTTAGCAAGTAGAATAAAAGATAAAGACAGAAAAGATTCATTAAGCCAGTGGTTCAGAGCTCTGAGATCTATCTGTGAGGTGATCGCTCAATCTCTTTGTCTCTCATTTGCCAATGGATATAAAAGTTATGAATGAAACAATGTCTGTAAGTGTTGCATTAATGTTACATATCTCTGCCTGTGTGGGGTGTCATTTTGTCTTTAGGTGGCAAGTTTCAAGGGAAATTTCAGTCAGGGTCACAGAAATAGGACACACATGAAAATTCATTTCTCTCTAACAGATCGCTGGAGTAGCTATGCTACAGTGACACACGGAAATAAAGTCTGAACTAGGAGGTTTAAGTAAATAAAGGAAATTCAAGCAGCCAAGTTAATGAAATCAGTTCTGAAGACCTACTAAAGTAAAACTCATTCTAGAAGGTAATAACTATAAATATAGTGTAACAGTTTATAAATTATATACAAGACTGTTTTAACCGATTGATAATTTTAGTGACTGAGATTAGATAACATGCCAATTTGTACCTATTCATAGCATGTCTTTAATCAATATCTTCTCAGTTTAGTCAGTAGGCAGATAAAGTGCTACATTTTCATTTTTAAAGACATACTTGAGCACAGAAGTATACATTTTGGTGTCTGTTATTTATCATTTGATTGCTACAGTTTGGAGGTTATTTGGGTTACATTTCTCTCATTGCTGGGACAAAATACCCAACACCAAAAATAAAGGAAGGAAAAGTGTATTTAGCTCACAGTTTTTTGGAGGTCTCAGTCCATAATCAGGTGCTCCAAAGCAGAGTGCATGACACAGGAGCAACTCTTCAAGGTGGAAGACTACAGCAGAAGCAGCAAGACCAAACAGTGGGGGGACAAGCCTCTTCCACCCTTGTATTGTAAGCAGGCTAGCCCCACGCCTAGGGCAGGTGTAGCACTCACACCATCTCCCTGCCTTCCTTCTGCACAGGATAAAAATGTTTCCAAAGGAGAACACTGACCCCCTGCTGAGTTAAAGGCTACATTTCTCAGGTTGACACAATGTATCAACCATTACAGATGCAGTTGGTCCCACAAGGCATGCCAGTGGTGATATGAGAGATGGTGGATTCTCTGAGGTGGGATTGTTGGGAGGTCCTTAGGTCACTGCGAGTGCTGCCTTTGGAAGGGACTAAGATAGCTTTCATAAGACTCTTGAGTTAGATCACACGTGTGGGAATTGTTAATGAAACCCTGCGTTTGATCCCTGGGTTGCTCTTGGGCTTCCTGTCTTGAGGTGTGATCTGTCTTCCTCACAAGCACACTTGCTCTGTGATCCTATCTGCCATGAAATCTTCACCTGAAACTGAACCACTGGAGCTTCTCAATCCTGAACTTTCAGCCTCTAAAACTGTGAGCTAAGTAAACCTCTTTTCCTCAGAAGAAATCAGCTTCAAAGATTTTGTTGTGGTAATGGTGGAAGAACTAATATACATGTCATGATTACACTAATTTTAAAAAGGAAATATGTTCCACAAAAAACAAAAACAACCAGAATTTCCCCAAGATATCTTTCAACTAAACCTCATAGAAATTGCCTAAGCAGAACTAACTAATCACTAACTATAAAGCTTATATGTGTACAGTTTTCTACACTATGACTAACACTCAACTACATCAGAGGCAGTAGTTAGATCCTGACAATTTCCTTGTTACCCATGATTGTTCACCTCTTTGCCCTCTATTTCTTCTTCTTTTCTTTCTTAATGTTTCCTTTAAGAAATTTTTAAGTGTCAAGACATTTTAAAAGAAATATCCTTATTTAAAATTTCATATTCATTATAATTTCAAACCCAGAGAATTGATTTAATAGGGTACATGATTTAACATATGCTAAAAATAATTTAGATGATGAAATAGATTCTAAATATTTTTTTAGATATTGACTGTTCTGATTTTTAATAAGCCCTTGCATGCAAAAAAAAATTAGAATGTTTAGAAAAAAAGAATAACAACTAGGTCAAAAGAAAACTCACTGATATTGCAGAGAGGTGATAATTATAAATAGAAAGACCAGTGAAAAAGACCTAGTGAATTGTGGAGGACCACCTGGACTACTCTCCTGGAATAAAGAGTAATCACCCACACTTTGTCTAAACCTGGCCCTGTCTATGTACTGATATGGACAGAGCTGTCTAAACCATTTCCTTTTCCTTTCTATTGGCTCTAAGCTATGTAAATGGGGCTGGCTGAGGTTCTGATGTATAATCTTTGAAGTTAGGCAACAGTCACTGTTTCCCCACCCCAGTGTCTCCCTAATCATGGTTGAACCAGGTGGGAAGACAAAGACACTGATCCAGGGTTGCTGACTGGGGTCAAGCCTTGAGATAAGAGGCTGTAACTTCCCAGGGCAAAAAAAATTTGTACATCACAACTGACGCACTGCTGCCTAAACATTAAATGCTACCTTAGCTGTGTTATGCATTGGTCTTTCTGCATGTCCTTTCTACATATTGCAGAGGGACGTCAGGCCTCCTACATAGCCTAATTCACAGTACTCACATATCTCCTGCCATTCCACTCCCTTGTTGACTAATTAAGAAAATCTGGGTTAGGCGCTTCATCATGGTGGACTCGGGACCCCTTGACCTCTATAATTATAAATATGCATTAGTGTCTTCATTCTTGCCTTGGGTAAAACTGGAATCAGCTTGGTAAATTTCAATAACTTTTCCATAGGATTACAAATATAAACTTCCTAGACCACAAGGAGGACAGGAAAAGGGGTCTCTGCAGTGAATCAGAACAAAGATGAATACTAAGCACTATATCCTGTTATAGATTTATGGATGAGTTTCAGGATATGAAAGAAATAAGAAAAACATTAATTTTATCCTCAAATAATACAGGACTAAGCATCATCATAAAAGTCACATACATAAAGGAAAAAACAGAGGGACCTTAAAATACATTGAGTAACCGGTTTGTCTTGGTGACTGGAGGTACCTAGAAATAGTGTGTAGAGGTGGGTAAACATTTGACCTGGAAAGAGTGCACAGTACCCCCAGTGCTTAGCAACTGTCAGTGACGTCCCATTTTGTACCATAGAAAATCTTCCACTGTGCTCTCACGTACTCTGCGATTTTCTGGTAGAATCCATTACTTTTCTGGCACACTAGATTCAATATTACGTCTAGCCCTCCAATCTGGCTGACCCTGCACACCTTACCTCTTCCCATCCACCACCATTCCCACACCACCCACCCTTCCCAGCATTTCATCCCTTCTAACCTTCCCTAAGCCATCATCAACCCACTTCTTCCTGGACCCTTTCATGGCTATTTTGATCTGTCTTTGTCTCCATCCATAATCTTTATACTGCAGAACACTTAATGATATTTTGTCTTATTTTCCTGCTGTCTCAAGTATAGGTCTAGTCTGTAACTATAGAGCTTATCTTTAAGTGTAGCGATTTTAAAAAATTTTGGCCTTTTTTGATGCAGGGTTTCACTAAATGGTTCAGGCTGGCCTTGAGCTCATTTTGTAATCCAGGCTGACCTCAAACTCACAGCAATCCTCCTGCCTCAGCCTCCCAAGTGTTGGAATTACAGGCATGCACCTCTGCACCCATCTTAAAGGTAGGGATTAAAACTCACATCTATTTCTGATGACTTCACAATGATAAGCATGAAGGTTTTTTGTTGTCATTTAACTTTAATAATAAAACATAAGTATTTTACCACTTTCATGCCACAATTTGAAATTTGGGGCATTATAAATGGTCAATTTACATAATTATTTAATCAGTAAGCATTTATTAAGCCCCTTCTGCATCCTAGTAACTGTGACATTTGACTGAGATATGGACTTAATATGATTCACTCATAATTTTGTAGATCACAATCCTGAATATTTATATGAATATCATTTTAGTTTATGAAACTATTTAATAAAGTATTTTTTTCAGTGTTGGGGATTAAACTCAGGACCTTGTGCTAGCTAGACAAGTGTTCTATCACTGAGCTACACCTTCAGTCCCTCACAATAATTCTTCATCACTGACAGTGGGGTGAATGCTGGTAATACACTAATCATTCTCCATGCGCCTCACTTCTGTCACTTCTATCTCAGATCAGTAAACCCAGTTCTGTAATAATATCTCTCACCATCAGCCCAGAGAGAGCTATCACAAAGCTTCTCATCAATCCTAGTTCCCTCTCACTCATTCATTCCTTATCTCATTGGTAAATAGAATTCCTTCTGGGTCCTCCAACAGAACAAAACAGCAGAGTTGGTTTTTCTAAATGACATTGCATATCACTTTACCAGCTCATGTAGCTTCTTGATACTTTGCTACTCTCTATTTTTGCTTCTTACTTTATTAGTGTGCATTAGTTATACAGACTAGTGGGATTCATTTTGAAACCTGTGTACAGGTATATAACAGATTTTAATTATTGCACACACACACACACACACACACACACACACACACACACACACACACCGTCCCCTCTCCTTCTCCCTCCCTGTCTCTTTCCTCATCTCTAATAGTCTTCTTTCATCTCTTTAACTTTTTTCTGGTATCTTCCTCTAATCTTCTAAGAGCCATGTTCACAGACAACATTAATATCATCTCCTGAGATACTTCCCAGGGTGCTGAATCTTGCTTTATTTGAAAGTGCTACTGTATAAACTCCCTTGTTTGTCTTTGTGTTCTTTCTTGCTTGATCTAGCCCCTTGGATATAGCTGCACACACACTCTCCCAACTCCTGCTCGTGTACATTGGAGAGGATCTGAAGCTCTCCAGATCCGTGATCTTTCCCTTTCTTATCAGTTACAGCAATCCCGCAGCACTCATTACTGACATGATAGAGAAGAAAACAATCTAAAGGTAGATCCTTGTGGGGCCCATATGACCTCAGTAAGGCAGAGGACTTTACAAGAAAAATTAACCCTGCTTAACCTGGGACTCAAGATGTTTGAGAGTAGCATCAAGATGTTTGAGAGTAGCACACTTCTCATGTCATGTCTCAGAGTCCCACCTCCAAATATAACCTTGCCCGTGGCATAGAAAACTTCCTAAGTTTGACATGTTACCCAAAAAGTTCTATGGTTTTCACATTCATTTTTCAGTTGGACATTAAACATCTTCAGCTTTCATTACCTTCTCTGGTGTATTGAATGCCTCTGTCATAGTTACTCAGTTCCGTGGTCATTGTAATTACTCCTCCTATGCTTTGGTGCCTGGTACTGATTTTAAAATACTGGGATAAACCCACAGTAGCTAAAGACACCATTACAGAGTTTACAGGACAAGAATTTAGATATGAAGTAGTAGGAAAATAAATAAGGTGGGAAGACCAAGGCATCCTAGAGTTACTTACGAGCTAAAAACTGAAATCCAGTAATGATTCCTAATAGGGGGAAGAGAATACTACTGGATCTAGTGGGTACAGGCCAGAGAGAGATACTGCTAAATACCTTACAATGCACAGGATGATACTGCATGATGAATGGATGTGTGTAGCATTAAAGTTAAGTACACTAGTCTGGGTTTCTTCCACCAGACCCTGGGTACTTGAGCTAGGACACACAAAGGCTATGCTAGCTAAGGCTGTCTACCTGGGTCAGGCTTCTTCCTAAAACGGCTGCTTCAGGCAGACTGACTTCTTACATAAAATTTTAAAGGTGGCATAAAACTTTCAAAGTAAACAAGGCTATCCTAAAAAATACACTTGAGTAGTTAAAATTAAAATGGTAAAAATAAATAATAATAATACTCTATTGTTTGGCAGAAATGTAAACAAGTCTTTAAAAGTGACATGACCTTGTTATAAACAAATCCTCAGGAGTCACATAAAATCACTTCAATCATTGTCTATGAGCTAAGGCAGTCATAAGTTCATTCAGATTTGAGGACAGTGGACACAGTAATTACCCATTAATGGGAAGAATATTTGAAAAATGAATCCATGTGTTTAAAAAAAGACAATCTGTCTATCACCTACACCTGAGATAATGCACATTTCAGTGTATTTTCTTCTATCAGTCTCACATCCCATTTCCACACAAATGAAAATGTTAACAGCTGCATTCCCACAGAACAGCAGGGACCATTCATCCTTCACTCATTGCTAGTGATGATGCTCTCATTATCATCCAACTGGTGGGTTTCCCAGCTTCCAAAGCTTCTTCACACAGTATGTTTGCTAAGATCACTTCCAGTTTCAACTTGGTATACAAGGCTCCCACGAAAGGACACTGAAATTCTTAGAATTGCATGTGAGATATTTTTTGAGTAATGCTTTCAGGAACACCACCTGTGAGGGTGTTAGGTTAGAAGGACTAGGAAGAGAAAATTAGGCAATATGCAATACAATTACAATGTGCTCAGGGGGTCTCACAGAAACCCGGATGCTGCCATGATGCTTCAGGAATGTCTGTGAGCAAAGAAAGAGGTCCAGGCTTTTGTATTGACTGGAGGATGCTCCATGGACGAGAGGTAGCCTAAAACAAAACAGTAAGTGTAGGCTGAAGACAGTCCCCAAGGCAGTCATAGTCGGGAACCTCAGCAACTACTCTCCCACTAGGTGGAAGATTCATGAGAATGAAATGGAGAAAGGTCCCAATAGGGGTACTGTCTGATGAAGCAAAGGAGGATTTTCCTAAATCAGCTCCATTTTGTCATCTTTGGCCTCAATAAACATCAGAGCTGAGACTATCTGCAGGTCATATTTTCATCTTACTTGCATAATTTGATCTAAAAAAAAACCCCACATTTCTATCTTCTAAGAAATTCTGATTTATCTTAAACATGAGGTATCAAAGTGGCTGTCAACTAAACCAGAACCAAGTTGTCACCTTAGTGTCCTGACATATGCAAAGAGTACAAGGGTCAGAGCTAGACATACCTGAATTCAAATCCTATTCTGCTAAGTGATGAGTTAGATTTTCTTCTGAGGAGTACCCTTGTTTATTACATGATAATACAACCTACTTTTGGTGGGGTTGTTTAGAGGATTAGAAATAACATAGATAAAGACCCTAACATGGGTGTTGTCATAGTTTATGTCAGTGGTCCCCAAGCCGCATGCCTTTGTTTATGCATTTGTGATTGGTCCATTGTCTAGTGCTTGGATTGGGAGTGTGACTGCTACACCCACCTAAGGGTGGAGCTAGGATGTGATGTCATGGAAGAAGGCCTGTCTCACTCTCTTGCTGGTTTCCACCATGCTGTTTGCAGCGGCCATGAACTGCGGTCCCGCCATGCCACCCTGCCGTGGAGCAACTGAGTATGGACTGAAACCTCCAAAAACTGTAAGAAATAAACCTTTCCTTTCCCAATTTTGGGCACCAGATGTTTTGTCTCAGCGATGAGTAAAAAGTAAGTAAGACAGGTGTCTAGAACACAGTAGGCACCAAATAAATTATTCCTAGTATACATGAATGTTTTCGACATCGTAGTGTATAATACAAAACTTTTGCAATTGCCAAACACTAGAGAGTTGCTCATCTTCACTGCCCACTCTGCCTTTGTCCACTCAGCCTTCATTGGGCCAATGAATGATATTAACATTATCACATCATCAATTATACAACATTCCATAGTTTACAAAGGCATTTTCCATTTATTACCTCCTTTGATCTTAATTTGAGCCAGTGAAATGGATTTTATAATCCCTACTTTGTAGACAAGAAAACTGAGAGCCAGAAAATTTAAACAACTTGCCAAAGTCACATAATAAGTGAAGGAGTTGGGCCTGAATTTCAAACCTGATTTCAGAGCTTGCTATGGTGTTTCTCAACTTTGGCTGCCCATTTGAATCACCTGGGAATTGTAAAACTGTCTATGTAAGAGTTCCATCCCAGACCAATTAAATCAGAATAGCATTGACCTGAGCATTAGGAGATTTTTACGATTCCCTAGGTGATTATTATGCTGAACTTAACCACTTCCAATGAAAAGTCCTGACTATGCTATAAAGTTTTCCACACAAAAGTTAAGGCACCTTATCACCTTTCTAGATCTTCTGTTGTGTACATTAGCAATTCTAACTACATAATTAGAACTCAAAAAGTATGATTTCTGGAAGGAACTTCATATCATCGCTTCCTATGGTACCAAATCTTGGATCTGAGATGCAGTATTTCCAGCAGTGATTGCATGTAAATGAGAAATATAAGAACACAATGAATGCAACCTTGTTTTCTTTTCCTTATTGTGATTTTTTGTATTAAATGTCTTTTTTAAAATAAAATGATAGTGATTTGTAAAAGTTCTTCTTTAGGAAGATTAAAAATGGGATAATACTTTAATGCATATCAAATTATTTTGGGAGATATTTCTGGCCTGTGAAGCTATTAATTCTTTCCAATTTCCTCATTTTACAGATGAGAAAACTGAGACCCTGTGAGAATAGTCAACCCAAATTCTGTCTGGTGTAATGACTTGATGTTTTGAAACATACAAAAAAGGAAGGTTTAGTTGTGCCTTTAGGTCTACATGTGACATTGATTTATAAAGTAGGGAAAAACAAAATAATTGGAAAAGAGAGAGGACTTTTTTTTAAAAAATGCTGTAACTCAAGAACTCTGGAATAGTGACAGAGTGGAATTAAGAATAAACCCAATAGAAATTCTAGAACTACAAAATATAATAACCCAAAGTAAGAATTCACTGGATAGACATAATGGCAGATTAGTCACAGAAGAAATGATAATCAGACAACCAGGAGAGAGAGATCACCCCAAAAAATATACAAATAATGAAAACATAGGCAAAAAAATGTAACATACAGAAAAAAGATGAGATAGTCCCTAAAAGGGATAAATGATGGAACAGAGGGAAAATGACAAGAGCTCTTTGATGGAATTTTCCAAACGCTATTGAAGGATATTAAGCTGCAATTTCAAAGAATAAAGCAAATAAGAAAAACATATCTTAGCTCTACACTGAAACTGAAAAAAAATTTCAGAAAACCTTAAAAACAAAAAAGATACTCTTCAACTGAATGACAGATTAACAGTGACTTTTCAATGCTAATGAGAAGCAAAAGATAATAAATAGATATATTCCGTATGCTGAAGAGAAAATAAGTCAACCTAATATTTAAGAGCCAGAAAAAAAATGCTCAAACACACACACACACACACACACACACACACACACACACACAAAACACACAAAAGGCAAATATTTTCAGGGAAACAGAAATGCTAAAAAAGACAGTCAAAGGGCTTACCCTTTTCTTTGGCTCTCTGATGAGACTTATAAACACTCTCTCAAGAAAAGGTTATTAAATGAAAAAAATGCATAAAATCACAAAGGAAGCCATTATTATTCATGTACAGATGTTTTTAAAACTAGATTCAATTTACGATATAGTGTTATACTGTATATTTGTAGTAAATAAAAATACACAATTTTATAGCAATTTCTAAGTAGTAAACTACAGTAATCTTGAAGTGAAAAGGTTATACAAGTTTATCTTCCAAAGTTTGATCAGAAACCTAACCATGCCAGGTTGTCTCAGGCAGCAAGCTGGTAGAGGAAAGACCAACAGGAAAGTCAATGCCTCACCAACATGTTGGTGTGGTTCTAGTGATCCAAAACTCAGGAGCTGAGAGCCCCTATTGTAAAACAATGGGACAGATGCCAACAAAGGAAATGATCGTACACAATCAGTGCTCACTAAATGAAAACAAGCGAGGCCTAAGGGTGTGTTCCATCTTTATTTTGAAAACACCATGGCTAAGAAACGGCATCGTTCAATGTTTCCCTTTCAAAGTGATACATAATAAAGATGAGTTTTAAATAAGCATTCTCTGCTTCATCTTCTTTTATTTAAAGAAAATATGATTCTGTCGTTGACTTCCCAATGCTTTTGTTACTTTGAGTAAATCCGAATCTTCCCACAGCAGTTGGCTTCTGTTGAAAGGGATTTCATTTTCAAATATTAATATATTTCTGAGAGAGCAGATTGTTGATATTCTTTCTCATATTGTAAAGGGGGAAATATAAGTCGTAGCATGGCAAGAGGACATCATTTATCTAATGTATTCCATTAAACAGAATGACCCTAATGTCTTATGGTAATTGACTATCTGTGGGCTTTCTTTAGCTCCGGGGCACTTCCTATCAACACAAATATTAAAGGGAAAAATTGATGCTTGGTTGAGTATCTGTGGATGTTGAATAATCTGAAAAACTTTTAAAGCTATGAAATGTTCAGTTTTATTATTTTGCCCGGAAGAGAGACTGAAATCTCATCTTCTTGTGCTTATTGCAGGAACTTCTGCCCTTGCTTGAATGACAGGACCAAGGTCATCACCGTTTGTGTTTTTTAAGACTGGTATTCTTTTCTGGTATTCCTTGAAGAGCAAATCTTTTTCTCTGGATGACAGCACAAGCAACAAAATAGTGAACTCCCAGTTTTGCTGATCTAAATCTGCACAATTCCTTCATCTCCTCACTCTGTCTAGGTGTTCTATTCAGGCAGCAGGGGTTAACTCTAGAAACAGAAATACAGTCCCTTGACTTTTTGTTTCCATTAATTCTTCAATATAACCCTTGAAACACTTTAAGAATGCTATAAATCCAGTATTTCAAAGTCTAAATCATAGCTTCCCAAGTATCTTTTACCTGGTAGAACAAAACTCTACCGGGCTCAGTCAAGAAGGCTCCTCAGTGACAATAGGCCAACTTTTTGTGACTTCTGATGGCCACAGTCCCTCACAATTGTGTGCAGACTTCTTCTGTGGCTTCATTAGCCCAGTGCAGTCTCCCAAACAGGAAGAGAGAATCAATTTCATGTCAAGATCTCCCAACAATTCCTGAGTTGTCTCAGAAAAAACTATCAAAGCTCTACAGTGGAAGTAATTCCTTAAATTTGTATGACTTGTGAGATTTAGATTTGAACAAACAGAATCACATGCATAGATTACATCAAATGATTTGTTTTCCATTTTGTTTTATCTTCTAATAATGCACAGCTAACACCTAGGTATATGTACTTACAGATGCTAAAATGATAAGTGCATTTCAGAATGTGTTCTCTTTCATGAGAAGAAAATTTTGCAAGAATCGTTTTGTTCACCCAGCCTCTTTGTTCTATCTAGGATATCATTCGATTTAGCAATGGCAGCAGGCAGGATCAGGGTGGCATCACTGTGGGTTATCGACAATGAAAATGATCAAAGTTAATGAAAGATAGAAAAAGTTCTGTCTCACTGAAAGGCTTCCTAATGTAGCCGCTATGTTGCCTTGTTATTCAAAAAGAGCTCATTTTCCTAATCTATCCTATGTTTGTCTTTCCCCACGGTAATGCAAGCAGGATCACCTGTTGCTCCACTGCTAATTACCATTTATTTCTTTGCATGTTGCCAGCTTTCCATCACCAAGGTTACCAGGAGTGCTGCTAATCATTCCTCCATCTGGCCTGTGTTCTCTGGTGGTGAGAAACACGTGTTCAGCGAAATCCTGTCTCCATCACTGCTTTCTCAAGGATTATATATATATGTCCCCCTAAATTTATCAAATAATTTATTTCTTCCAATGAATCTTGACATAGACATATTTTCTTCCAAGAGATTACCCTTCTGATCAACTCAGTGATCTCAATAGATTTAGAAATAGCAGAAATGCTATATAAACACATAGACTAACACTGGATCACTGCCAATGAGTGTGTAAACTCTGAGGAGGGGTGAAAAACAGAAAGATGCTACTGAGAAGACCTTCTGAAAAGAAGCAGACTGCCTTATGAGTGAGAGATTTTTAGTAATGGGATACAACCTATGAAAATGCATAGATTCATCCAGAGCTACTATCCAGGGACTTCTCCTTTTTATCTATACTCTTACGCTTTTGATTTCATTAATTGGTCTATCTTTAAATATTGTCTATATAATGAGGATCCTGTCTGTATATGTAGCCTGGAATACTTCCTTGAATTCTAAACACATAGAATTATCACATAGTTTATCCCTTACTAAACTGACATCTATGCTTGCATAAGAATGTGAAGTCCTAGTATGGGGTTGAGGATGCATCTCAGTGGTAGTGCATATACCTATCACATGCAAAGCAATGGGTTTGATCCCTAGCATAGTCTATAAAAAATTGTCCCAGTGTGAATATGTTCAAAACAGCTGAGCTTCTCATCTTGCTGCCAAAACTTATTCTTCATAGTTCAGTTAAGGGCAACAATTTAACACCTTTCTTCTATTTTTTCAAGCTGTTTTTTTGCAGTACTGGAATTGAACCCAGGGATTTTGTACTGAGATACATCATCAATCCTTTTTTTTTTTTTTTTTTTTTCTGAAGCCAGGTCTTACTCACTCAGTTGCCAGTCTGGACTTTAACTTAATGACCTCTTACCTCAGCCTCCCAGGTTTCTGGGACTACAGACATGCACCACCATGCCTGGCTAATTCATTTTCAATTTTTCTTTCTTATCACCATAAATTCAATCACTTACTCAATCTCATCAGATCTACTTTCAAAATACATCCATAATATAAACACTTTTTTCAATCTGGTCCATCATTTGTTGCTTTAGGAACATTCAAATTACCTCTCATACTTGTACCTCTCTATCATTTGTTGCTCATAATGTAGTCTCAAAAAATCTGCTACTGTGGACCCCAGAAAGATAATGGTAGAACCTGCTCTATGTCTACAAGTGGATTCCCATCCCACTTAGAGTAAACTAAAGGCTTTATGTGAATCTTTGAATTTGCTATACTCTCTTTTGGAGATTCTTTCTATCAGATATCCAAATGCCTTTCCACCAGCTATCTGGCTCTCTTGTGTCCTTTAAGGCTTTACTGGAAAATGAAGAGGGAGAAAGGAGATTAAGAAAAGTGGAAAACATTTCGTGAACAAAACATTATATGAATGTTTGTGTAATACAATCAGGGGGTTATAGCATTGTCTAGGAGAATTTTAGCTATTGTCAAAGACCGGAGAAACAAAAGTGACTTAGAAGAGAACAAATGGAAGTACAGTGAAATCTAGACTGAACAGAAACCTGATGTAAGCTGTTTTTTCTGCTGAGATTTTCTTGCGAAGGCCGTGATGTGTACAGGTCACATCGCCTCCTTTGCTGTCCAGGTGAGGCACATCAACTTGATCCCACCTAGGGATCAAGCTCTATAGCTCTGTATAAGTTCTCTATAGCTCTGTATAAGTTCACCTGAGTAAATCTTTCATTAGGGTGGAACTGTGGACAGTCAAAGAGAAAAACATGACCGCAAAGAAAAGCCAGAGAATAGTGATTCAAAACATCACAGTAAAAATTGAAATATTACAAAACAAACTCATGAGAGTTTAAAATATTTTCAAAAAAACATCTAAAAGAGAAGAAAAAAATCCTTTTCTAATGCAAAAGTAGTGGCAGTCAAAATATTTATTAGTTCATACAATTCTGCTGGACTGTAAGAGAGTTATACCAGAACAAAATCCAACGACATATTATCTTCCTTTTCATACATTCTCTTTTAGAGTATCCTGGAATCGAAGCACGCTAGACAAGCATCACTTTTAGTCAAATATTTAATCTTAGCAAAATGTCCTTAACTGGCATCATTTAATTGTGCTTCAAAATTGTTTAAAAGTAAACAGACATAATTGTAACTTATGTACTCCCAAAGTCTTACTCATTATATTTTTAAATTTATATTTTGTAAGATGGGATCAATTGAGACTGAACATTTAAATAACCAAAGCCAAAATTTACTTTTTAATGATGTTCACAATTTTTTATTGTGCTATGAAAATTGGAGATGATTGTTTTGGCAGACACTTTTTGTTAGGCAGAGAAACATGAGTATGCATTTGTTTTTCCTGGAGAACACCATTTTGAACAATATTACAGGGAAATATAAACTACACATGTGATAGTATCATTACAGATTAATTTTTTTCTTTTTTATCTAGATATCCCTAATTACAAAAGAAAAGTGTTGTGGTGTTTCTGTGAGATGTGTGTGCATGCACAGATGAACACTATGTCACATTACATCACAAAAAAATTGGAAATGAAGCTACTTGGTGACACCAGAGATGGCAGCAGATCTGACAAGTCTTCACATAGTGCTGATGGCCAGACACTAAAACAGACTGGATATGATGTTAACTTTCCACTCTGTTAATTTTCTAGTCCCACCAAGCAGCGTAATTCTGACTATTGTATTTTCTTTTTTCAAATATTTCTCTTGTATTATCTTGTGCCTTGGGGTCCAGACCACACACTCTACGCAAAACCATGACTTTCCCTAGAGAAAATCTTCCTTCTCTGACAATTATCTGAAGAGAGAAATCTGTTCAGCTGTAGCCTGAGGGAATGATGTTCTCTTCCTACAGCTGTGAGCCTGAATGCTGGGAACTTCTGATCAAAGGCATCCTTGCTGAGACAAGGTAGGCTTAGCCCTGGAAAATGGAGCAGGTCACTGTTATGTGAAGAATCCCACAGAAGGGTGTTTACAAGGGCTCTAGAAAGAGTGAAGTATACATCCAGTTCTAGGCTTTCTCTTCTGCTTTGTGATTCTGGGGTAACAAATAACCAAATTTTATGGCACTTAAATATTCCTTGAAAATTCACAGGAAATACTTGGAGAGAGAAATCCATTAGAGAAAACAAAGGACTTCCCAAAGTTCACCTCACATACAGGCCGAGAGGAAGGGTTCCTTCCGGAGAACCCATGGCAATATAGGGTTGTCATGATTACCAGGTTTAGCATCCCTTAAGTTCTGTAGCCTCCATTTAGTATGAGAAGGACTGAACTGTGAAAACTTTTACCTTGGATAGCGATTACCATCCTAGGTATGAACAAGATCACTGGAAGAAGACAGTCTGTAACTTCAGTGCAGTCAGAAGTCATTTTGCAAGTTTAAGTGTGTAACCAAAATTGTAAAGTCACATTAGCATCACTGGGTGACAACATGTTTTTTCTCTGGTTCTGCCTTCCCTGATGCTAGCGCAAACACCAGCCTACCACCCTCAACCCTGACTGCCTCCATCCTTCCGCGTGGAATACTCTGCATGCCCCTTAGCCTTTCCCTGGGGACAATGTGAATTCTTCCATTTCTTTCTGATTCTGGTTAAGCCTCTGAAGCAAGCCAATTTTTTTCTTGCAAGAGCCCTTACAACAGTGACCCCAGTATTTATTTCTCTATCTTCTTGACTCTAAACCAAATATAAGCCAGTCTACTATGTTCCAAAGACATTGGCAATTCCAGAATGTTCTTTTCGTCTGCATTTGTGCTATAACCTGCTACCAAGCCTTGCCTCTGCTCTTCTGGTCTTATTGAGATTTTTGTCTTAAAGTTGTTAGGATCCTCCCTCCTGTTTAGTTGAGTCTTCATTGAGGTTTGCTTTTTCCTGAAGCAACCCTTGTCTCTGCAAAGGGTGCTCCAGAGGACACAGGGAGAAGCAGACACTGCTGTCCTCACATTCACCTCTGCTCTCTGACTCTGACCTATTTTTCTTGGCTTGAACTTGTGATCCCAGCTCTCTTCTCCAGTTGTATGAGACTTTCCTATTTAATACCTTGGGAATCAGTTCTGTATCCAACAATATCCAGACCATCAGCAAAGTCAGGTTCTGACAACTCTGGGACTGGGTGTTTTTGGTTGGAGGCAAGCAAGTATGACTGTCACTTTTTGACACTCTGTCCACTAACAGACCAATAAATGTTTCATTGCACATTTTGCAAAGCTTTTGTTAAAGTTTTTAAAAATCATAGCCTTTAAAAGTCACTAGAAGATTCTGTATGGGGGGGAGAGAGTTTTAGAAATACAATCACCATTCGCCCCTCACTGCCCTGCCTTGCAAAGAGTTGAAAATATACTAACCCTTAAAAATAAATTGTGTCATTAGTTGTCAGCTTGTGTATAAGATAGACAATGATATTACTGAGTTTTGTTGGATCATTGAGCAGAACTGTTTGCAGTCTTGCTGTTTGAATGTCCACTTTATATGCTTTAATCTTGTAACTTGAACAAATATTTCTAAGATGACAATATGTAATCCATTAACTAGTGATTTCCTACTGTTTATTTTTTTTCTGAAATTCTGTATAACTTGTACCCTTTTTCTGCTTTTTTTTCCTTTTTCTCCTTAAATAAAAAAAATTTTTCCTTTCAAAAAAATAATAAATTGCACACTTACACTGTTTAGAAATAATACCAAAATTACAAATGGACATCTCTACATTTACAGATGTACAAGAAATTTTTTCTAAATTGCATTCATTTTATTGGCAAAGACACTGACTAGGTCCTGGGAAATCCAGAAAACAAACTCTTACAATAATTTCATAGACTTTTTTTGCTAGGATCTAGAACATAGTTATCTGATGTTGGTAGCAGTTGTAGGAATTTAATTCCATGTCAATTTTCAGCTCCTGTATCTGAAATTTTTTTTTTCTAATTAGAAAATTAGCTTGTGATTGGAGTAAAATAATTTGAAAATCTATTGAAGTGGGAAGAAAACAAAAATAACTTGCAACACCAAAATCTAGTGATAACTACTCTTAATATTTTATTGTATTTTATCAAGCATTTTCCATATCCTTTTATCCATTTTCCACAAATGGTATATCTGAAACAGATTCATTTTATACAACTCACTTGTTAAAACAATAATTGGCGATTCCGGCTGCGCTTGGAGAACTGTGGAGTTTCCAGCAAGTAGGCGGGCACACACTATCCCCAGAGCCCAGCCTATTTGAGACTCCTGCACCTCACCATCGGTGTGCAGAGGAAGGGCTGGGCGGATCTGGGGTGCCTGCATCCACCTCCCCATGTGTCTGCAGGACTGTGGATATCTCAGCAAGCAGGGGAGCATCACAGGTTCCAGAGGCCCCCGCACTCTGCCCAAAGCCCAGCCTGTTCGGGACCCTCCAGGCTTCCGGGTGCAGTGAAGTGGATAAGTGGGTTTGAGGCATCTGTATCCACCTCCCCATTCCTGCTGCGCTTGGAGAACTGTGGAGCTTCCAATAAGCAGGTGGGCGCACAGTGTCCCTGAAGCCCAGCTTATCTGGAACTACGGAGTTCTAAACAGGCAGAAGAGGGCCATTGGTTCTACAGGCCCAGTGGCTTGGGGTAACTGGGTGCCAGAGTCTCAGGAGCTGCAAATATAGAAGGGGATTTCCAACAGACCCTGAGGAAACTTTCAAATAACACTTGAAACACAGAAATATAGGAAAAATGACAAAACGAAAGACCAAATTACAACCTCAAACCTCCAGCCCATCTCAAGAAACCCTAGGAGCGATGTATATAGAAGAAAATATATCCCATCCACCTCATATATCAGACACAATAGCCACTGAAATTGACAAGCAACTCCAGGAAGCTTTAAAGAAATTCAAACTCGAAATAATCTCCCAGGTAAAAGAAGAAATGATAAAATAAATGAAAGATTCTGAATATATCTAAAGAAAACACAGTTAAAAAGTTGGAGGAACTAAACAAAAAGATAGAATCCCTAGATGAGCAATATAAGAAACAAACAGAATACATAAAGCAGATGCACAGAGATATACAGGAAATAAAAAAACTCCACTGAAAGTTGTAAAAATTGCCTCAATGAAATTGAAGATAGAATTTCAGACCTTGAAGACAGGATTGCAGCTAGTGAACAGGAAAGGAAAGATCTTTTAAAAATAACAAGGAATCAAGAAATAACAATTCAACAACTGCAAGACGATGCAAAGAAAAATAACAGAAGAATGATAGGGATTAATGAAAAAGAAGGAGACAACATAAAGGATGTCAAGAGGATATTTAGAGAAGTAATAGCTGAAAATTTCCCAAGCATGAGATCAGAAACTGACATCAGGATCAGTGAAGCATATACAACTCCAAATAGTCATAACCAAAATAAAACTACACCCAGACATATAATAATCACCATCCCAGAAATCCAACACAAGAATAGATTATTAAAAGCTGTCAGAGAGAAAAGACAGATCACTTATAAAGGAAAACCTATCAGAATCACAGCAGACTTCTCAGCACAAACAAGAAAGTCAAGAAGAGCATGGAGTGAAGTACTTCATATCCTAAAGCAAAATGATTTCCAACTAGACTGATGTATCCTGCAAAACTATCATTCAAAATTGATGGAAAAATACTATACTTTCCTGACAAAGAATAGCTAAAGAACTTCATGAACACCAAACCAACCCTGCAAAAAATATTGAAAGACAGTTTAGATACACAAAGGAAAAAAAACACTAAGCAAAGCAGATAATTAAACCGAACAGAAAGATAAAGATGCAACAGCAGAGAGATAACATGTCAACAATAAACCAGCATTTAACAGTAATAACCATTAATGTAAATGGTCTCAATACACCAATCAAAAGAAACAGACTAGCAGAATGGATCAAGAAACAAAATCCAACCATATGCTATTTACAGGAAACCCATCTAACCCAGAAGGATACTCACAGACTGAAAGTCAAAGGATGGAAAACAATACTTCATGCAGCAGGAATCCAAAAAAAAGCAGGAGTAGCCATTCTGTTTGCAGACAACATGAACTTTAAACCAACAATGACCATAAAGGACAAAGAAGGTCATTACATACTCATTAGGGGAAAACTCCAAGAGGAAGAGATAACTATCTTAAATATATATGCACCAAACTCTAGAGCACCCAGTTATATAAAACAACTATTAACAGAAATGAAAACTCAAATTATCAGTAACACATTGTAACAGGAGACCTTAATACGCCATTGACACCAAGGGACAGATCAACCAGACAGAAAATGAGCAAAGAAATAACAGAACTGAATCACACCTGCGAACAAATGGATGTGATAGACATATACAAAATGTTCCACCCAACAACATCAGAATACACATTCTTCTCAGCACTACATGGATCATTCTCTAAAACAGACCATATATTAGCTCAGAGAACATATTTAAACAAATGCAAAAGAGTGAAAATCATCCCTTGCATGTTATCAGATCACAGCGCTCTGAAATTAGAAATTAATGATAAAAGATACCACAAAAATCCCACAAATACATGGAAACTGAATAACACACTCTTGAGTAATCAGTGGGTCACAGAAGAAATTAAACAATACCTAAAAGAAAATGAAAATGCAGATACAACTTACCGGAATTTGTGGGATGCAATGAAAGCCGTCCTGAGAGGAAAATATATTGCACTGAGTTCCCACATCAGGAAATCAGAACAAATACAAATAAATAACTTGATGCTACACCTCAAATATCTAGAAAAAGAAGAGCAAGTCAAGCCCAAAGCCAAAAGAAGAGAGGAAATAATAAAAATCAGAGCAGAAATCAATGCAATAGAGACTAAGAAAACAATCCAAAGAATCAATGAATCAAAGAGTTGGTTCTTTGAAAGAATAAATAAAATCGATAAGCCCCTAGCCAACCTTATTTTAAAAAGGAAAGAAAAAACTCAAATTCATGCAATAAGACATGAAAAGGTGAAATCATTACAGACCCAACAGAAATACAGAAGATCATCAACACCTATTTCAAAAACCTCTACTCTCAAAAGTTTGATAACACAGAAGAAATAGACAGATTCTTAGAAACATATTAAGTACCAAAGCTAGATCAAGAGGATGTAAAACTGTTGAATAACCCAATCTCTGTTAATGAAATTTAAAATGTAATTAAGTTCTTACCTACAAAGAAGAGCCCAGGCCCAGATGGACTCACTGCAGAATTCTACAAGAAATACAAAGAAGACCTAATGCCGACACTCCTCAAACTATTCAATGAAATTGAAAGGAAAGCAAGCCTTCCTAAGTCATTCCTGGAAGCAAATATTACTCTAGTACCAAAACCTGAGAAAGACCCAACTAAAAAAGAGAACTACAGATCAATCTCCCTAATGAACACAGATGCAAAAATCCTCAATAAAATATTGGCAAATAGGATGCAGCAAATCATCGAGAAGATTATACACCATGACCAAGTGTGATTCATCTCAGGAATGCAAGGATGCTTCAACATACGTACATCAATAAATGTAATCCACCTTATCAATAAAGTCAAAAGTAAGAATCACATGATCATTTCTATAGATGCAGAAAAAGCCTTCGATAAGGTCCAATATTCATTCATGATAAGAACGTTACAGAAAATTGGAATAAATGGTCTTTACCTCAATATAATAAAGGCCATTTATGACAAACCAACAGCCAGCATCATACTAAATGGCCAAAAATTGAAAGCCTTTACTTTAAAATCAGGCACAAGACAAGGATGTCCTTTATCACTATTCCTATTTAATATAGTACTAGAAGTACTAGCCAGAGCAATTAGACAAGAGAGAGAAATAAAAGGGGTAAAGATAGGAAAAGAAGAAGTTAAATTATCATTGTTTGCAGATGACATGATACTCTACATAGAAGACCCCCTAAACTCCATTGAAAGACTCTTAGATATAATAAATAAATTCAGTAATGTAGCTGGATACAAAATCAGTACTCAGAAATCAATAGCATTCCTATACACGAACAACAAAATCACAGAGAGGGAAGTAAGATAAACCACACTCTTTACATTAGCAAGCAAAAAAAAAAAAAAGAAATATTTAGGAATTACTCTTACGAAAGAAGTGAAAGACCTATACAGGGAAAATTATAATACACTGAAAAAAGAAATTGAAGATGATCTCAGAAAATGGAAAGACATCCCTTGCTCACGGATAGGAAGAACAAACACTGTGAAAATGGCCATTCTCCCAAAACTGTTATACAGATTCAATGCAATCCCAATAAAAATACCACCAACATACCTTATAGATCTAGAGAAATCACTCCTAAATTTCATCTGGAACTAGAAGAGACCTAGAATAGCAAAGGCAATTCTAAGCAGCAAAGGCAAGGCAGGAGGCATCACAATCCCTGACTTGAAGTTATACTACAAAGCAACAGTAGTAAAATCAACATGGTATTGGAATCAAAACAGAGCCGAAGATCAATGGAATAGATTAGAAGATACAACCACAACTACAAACACACTCGACCACCTTATCTTTGATAAAGGAGCCAAGCAGTTTCACTGGAAGAACGACAGTCTCTTTAATAAATGGTGCTGGAAAAACTGGCTCTCCATTTGCCGAAAACTAAAGCTAGACCCATGTCTATCACCATGTACTAAATTAAAATCTAAATGGGTCAAAGATATGAATATTAAAACAGAAACACTAAATCTATCGGAAGACAAATTGGGTAGAAACCTTGAAGGCATAGGAGTAGGTAGAGAATTCATGAACAGGACTCAAACCACACGGGAAATACTTCCCAGAATCAATAACTGGGACCACTTCTTATTAAAAAGTTTCTGCATGTCAAAAGAAATCTCCAGCATAGTGAAAAGAAAACCCACAAACTGGGAAAAGATTTTAGTGAACTCTTTCTCAGACAAGGGACTCTTGTCTAAAACATATAAAGAATTAAAAAAAACTCAGACCCCCAAAATTCAAAGATCCAATCCAAAAATGGGCATCTGAGATGAATACGCACTTCTCAGATGAAGAAATACAAGTGGCAAATAAATACATGAAAAAATGTTCATCATCATTGGTCATTAGAGAAATGCAAATTAAAACCACACTGAGATATCATCTCACTCCTGAAAGAATGGCCAGGATCAAGAAAACCAACAACAACAAATGCTGGAGAGGCTGTGAGGGAAAAGGAACTCTCCTACACTGTGGGTGGGAGTGTAGACTGGTACAACCTTTGTGAAGGTCAGTCTGGAGATTTCTCAAAAAGCTGGGATTGGAAGTCCCATTTATTCTAGCTATTCCACTTCAAGGCACATTCCCAGAAGAACTGAAAGCATCATACCACAGTGATATATGTACACCTATGTTTATAGCAGCACAATTTGTAATCATCCAATCTTGGAAACAACCCAAGTGTCCATCAACTGAGGAATGGATAAAATTTATGGTATTTCTATACAATGAAGTACTACTCAGCTATAAAGAAGGATCACATTGAGATATTTTTCAATAAATGGGTGCAGCTTGAGACCATACTCATAAGTGAAATAAATCAATCTCACATGTGTGAATATTGAATAGTTTCCCTAATGTAAGTAATGATTCAAATATATAAAAGTATGGGGCAATCATGATTCCCCATTATGTGGCCTTGAAGCCTTATAAAGTTTTCACTTATCAGTTGGAAAGGCTTTATTGTGTGCTTCTTGATATGGAAATATTTGAAGCTATAGTATATGAAGTTATATTCAAATATTTCAAGGAAAAAGACAGACACTATGGTAACTACTACTAAATTGGGTTATTTGATGGTGAAGCACTAGGTTGCTGAAAGTCATGCTTTGACCTGTATTGTTACATTGTTATGTCCTCTTTTATTGCAATCTTTCCCTTATTCATTAAAAAAATATTTAGTTATTTTTTATGGTTTTTTTAAAGGGGAAAAATTTTAAAAATTAGCAGGATATATAATAGTAACTTTTTTTAAAATTTTCTATTAACTTGTTTTGAAGTCCTGTAATACTCCCACTATCTTGTTTTGACTGATTAGACTCTGTTCCATTCTGTATGATAGTATCAAGTTTGAGGGTATAGGCAACTACTTTGAAAGCAATAAGATTCACTAAGATGCTCATTCTGGTTTGACTATTGTCTCCTTTGGAAGTCCTGTAATGTTTACAATGATTACGTTTTATTGGTCTTGTTCTCTACTGTCTTGTTCAACTTTATAATACCTAATGAGATAGACAATTCTTTTTAAGGAAGCAAGAGGCATTATGGTAACCATTGTTGATAACCTTGTACTATTTTTACATCATGTACTATGTCTATCCTTGGTTTTGACTGACAGCTTTGTTTTGCCATATTTGACTTTATTCTCTTCCAAAAAAAAAAAAGTAATAAGAACTAAGGAGTAGTAAAACCCAAAATGTGTAAATTTTGTTGTAAAAAGGAGAGAGAAAGAAAGTGCTCTAAGGGATACAACTGCAAGTGTGTTTAGGGGTGTTAAATAGCTGACCATATTAATGTTTTTGATTGGATCATTGAACACAATTCTTTGCAGTCTCTCTGTTTGAATGTTCACTTTGTATGCTTTGATACTGTGACTTGAGCAACTATCTCTAAGATGATGATGTGTAATCTATTAACTGGTGATTTCTTACTTTTTTTTTTTGTAGTTCTGTATTACTTGTACCCTTACACCACTTTGTTTTATTTTGTTTTTTCTCTTTTTCCTTTTAAATAAAATTTTAAAAAAAATAATTGGCAGTATTTTTCTCTTTTTTAAAAAAAGTACATGAAGTGATACATTTTAAAATCAATGATCATTAGTTTAATTAAATACAGAATATACATATAAGCATTTGTGAAGCTTTGATAATATTGGAGAATATTTATTATGTTTCTCTTTTATTACTGTTTTGTATTCACAGGAAAATGTTTTTGCAATAAAAACTAATCAAAATCTTTCCATTCTCTCAAAGGACATCAATTTATAACTCCAATTTAGTTCTTAAAATCTTCTTTCCCTATTTCATATTTCAAAGCCTATTTCTTCTCACCATATCAGTTTTCTTGCTGTCTTCTTCAATTTCCCTTTCATTAGCCTCTATCATTTATCTTGAAATTATTGCTTTTGCAGGCAATACTGGTGACCTGTGATAAATTTCCTTTCTGCATTACAAAGACCCAGGAATTCAGCACTCTCCAGGCAGACTTTTCATTACAGGTTTGATTAAAGAAAGAGATGGGATGGTGAATTTTTCTAGCAGGTGAGTGGAAAAAGAGAACACATTAATTATTATTAGCTATGTGAAAACAAACAGATACAAAGATGTATGTACAATAATAACCATCTTCTAAGTGTCAAAAAATGTTTCACTTGATAGAGGTATCAGTAAACAACAACAAAAAAATTCTACTCTGTATTTAAAGATTTTCATTTTCTTTAATTCCCATTCATGAGTATGATCAGAAAGTGTAAGTTAATATCATGTATTCCTTTCTCAATGTGTAATTCTCTTTCATTAAAATGCATGATATTAATAGTCCTACTTTCTTAGCCACATCTGAGTAAAACCAACCTAGTATTCCCTTAATATTCCTATCCTGCCACGTTAGCAGATGCAACGTCTTAGAGAAGTTAACCAACTGTGATCATATTTTATTATCCAGAGGGTTAAACCTAAGAGAATAGGGCATCATCCCTCCAAAAAGACAGTGTAAAATTCCCTTTCCTGACTTGTGTCTGGGAAATCTAGGAAAAGTACTTTTAAAGAATGACTGTGATAAGTTGACAAAAATATTCATTAAAATGCCACATTTGCCATTCACTGGTTAATGTGGATATGCAGATTAAGCAAACCTCCAATGAGTTAAGAAAAATTCTCTCCACTAAAGATCATCTGACCTTCAGATCTCAGTACGTTTCCCACCAGAGAAGAGAGATTTTTGGAAACTTCCTTTCAGGGTTTACTATGAGATGCGACAGGCTCAAGCACAGTGTTTAATGGGAGGGTAGACTGGTGCAACCACTGTGGAAATCAGTGTGGAGTTCCTCAAAAAAGCTAGAATTAGAGGTCTCATTTGACTCAGGCATCCCACTTCTGGACCTTTCCCGGAAGAACTGAAAATATCATACGACAGTGCTATATGTCACCCATGTATACAGCAGCACAATTTGCAATAGCCAAATCTTGGAAACAACTCAAGTGCCCATCAACTGTTGTGGTATTTTTATACAATGGAGTACACTCAGCTATAAAGAAGGATCAAAGGAAGGCTTTTATAAGTAAATGAATACGACTTGAGACTATGCTGAGAAATAAAATAAATCACACTCACACATGTAAATGCCAGATTGTCTCCCTGGTATAAGAAACTGAAAGACTAAATACGATCCAAAATGTACAATAAATAATGTAAAAGAGCAAGAAACTACTCAAGGGGAAAAAATAAGTGGGACAGGTGAAAAGAGAGAAGAAGGAAGGGAAAAGAAATAAGATATAGAGTATATATATACGTAAGATAGCTAAGACGATTACACTACTAATTCTATTAGTTCTTGGAAAAGAGCAGTTACTACTCATATGATTAGATCAATTTTGTATATTTATATCTGAAATCCAAGTAACTGTTTTGAAGATAACAATATGCAATATAACAACTATTGTTAAATTCCTATAATCTTGTTTTGAAAGCCTACATTGTTATTCCTTTGGGTATTTTATTGTTATTTGTTTTTCTCTTTTGCTTTTTGTATTTCTTTTCTATGTGTGTTTTTTCATCTTTCAAAAAATTAAAAAGCATGGTGTTTAAGTAAACTCTATAAAAATCTGAATTTTAAAAATGCAATAAGATAAAAGGAAGACATAAAACAGCTCATAAGCCTTACCCCACAGATATAAACCCTGTAAATTTTATCTTTGCAGTGGATGCACTCATTCATCCATCCATTTAACTTACTATAAAGTTTTGTATCATTTTTTAAAATTTTATTTTAAAGAGGGTAAAATTAGACACAATAAAAAAGAACATAAGAAAGCAATGTAAGAGACATAAACTTCAAAGCAAGACAACCAGAGATCTTCACTATCATATTGTCTTCTGTTTTCTTCCCAATAGTTTTCTATATCTTCATATACAGTGAATTTATACAAAACAACATAATATACAACTGATCCAAACAGGATGATGAAGGCATTTTAGGTCTTCAAGACCAGACAATAAGGAAGTCAATAATGGCTGTCATAATGTCTCTCATTATCTTCAAAATAGCTGTCCATACCTTCATATATGTTGAAATTAAGCAAAACAAAACAGACTAGAATCACTCTGAACAAAGAATAATAGTATTGCTGGATTTCACATTCTGACACAGAATCAGCACTGGGTACTGTAGTGTCTCTTTTTCTTCAAAGTAGTGGTTCATTTCATCATGCATTATATAATCAAGTCTTATAAAATGTTTAGAAGTTCTACACATTCATGAGTCTCTACTTGTATATCTATCCTTTCTGTATTAGAAGGAAAAACAAAACAAAGCAAGACAAAATAAAACAAATTCCTAGAAAAACATGAAATGAAAAAGTCATATAAAACTGCAATATAAGGTGATCTACAATGGTTACTATGATGTCTCTTGTTATCTTCAATAGAATTGTCTATATCATTAGACATGGTATAATTGAATATAGCAGTACATAACAATAATAATAAAAACAAAACATTGAAAACATTGTAAGATTTCAAAAGCAGGTAATAATCAAACCAGAGTGGGTATCTGTCATCATTTAAGATAACAAGTGAATCTTGTCATCTTAAGTGTAGTTGCCTATGATACTGTCCATCATAACAGATTTGAATAAAATCAGTCAATATAAAACAGCAATCTAACAAGCCAGATTCAAATAAAATCAGTCATAATTAGACAGTGTAAATTATACTGGGTTTCAGATTAAGTTAATAGGAAATTAAGGATGATTACCATAATATATCCTGATATTTTTTGGGATAGCTTTCTGTGCCCTCAAATCTAGTACAAGTAAACAAACTGGAACAGAATATAATCCATCTAAACAGAACAGTGTGAATAATGTGAGTTTTAAGTCCTGGTACACTATTAACAATATGCTCTGCCTTCCTTTTGCAGATAATTCCTCCGCTTTCACTCCCACAGGGGGCACTGTACATTTTGGGTCCCACCAACTCCCTCAGTTTTTAGATTGGGGGGGCCTGCTATTTACCTAAGTGGTTCCCAACCTTCTCACTCCTGGACTTGATCTCAAGTTGTTTTCCTTTACCTACAAAAGCCTCAAGGTTTTCCTTCATTATAGCTGAGTAGTTCTCTACTGCACAAAAGTATCATGTCTTTCCAATCTATCTGCAGGTGCTGATTGAGTTGCCCCTATTTCTCTCTGATACCAGGTCACATAGAGCATTGTTTTCTCATATTCAATTTTCAGTCCATAAAACCTCTTTCAGGTTAATTATATTTCCTATACAGAGCATCTCAGTGGACCCTATCTCTTGATCTACTCTGCGTGTGTTTCTTTCCATTAACATATCAAGGCCATCGGTGTTAAAGATTATAGCCAACCTTCTCTGCCTCATTTCTGCCATTGGTTGTCTACTTTTCTCCTTTATTCCACTGTCTGCTCCCATTTATTGAGGCCTCTCTGCCACTGTTCCTGAAATTCTGGTATATTTTCTCTCTTTCTCTACAATGTCCTTCAGTATTTTTTGTAAGGTTGGATTGGTGGTCACGAATTCTCCCAGTTCCTCTTTGTCATGGAAGCATCTTGTTTCTCCATTAATTTTGAGAGAGTTTTTCAGGGTACATCAATCTGGGTTAGAGGTTATTTTCTTTGAGGGCTTGGAATACTTTCCTTCAAGCTCTTCTTGACTTGATGGTTTGTGTGGAGAAATCTCCTGATTTTGATGGGTTTTCCTTTATATAGGTGCTCTGTTTCTTTTCTCTGATGGCTTTTAACATTCTGTTCTTATGATGAATTTCTGGGATCTTGATTACTATATATCTGGGTGTAGCTCTGTTTTGGTTATAAGTGGCTGGAATCCTATATGCCTCATACATATGAATATCATTTCCTCTTCCTATGCTTGGGAAGTTTTACTTAATTATTTCTGTGAATAGTCTTTGTATTTCCTTTGTGTTTGCCCCTGCTTCTTCACTCACATTTTTTATTCTTAAATTATAGATCCTCTTGCTGTCTTCTAGCCTTTGTATTATTACCACCTATTTCCTTGTTATTTTTAAGGGATCTTTCCTTTTGCAATCAGACATTGCAAATCTATCTTCAGGTTTTGTTAATCTACCTCTAGTTTCTGTCAGGAAATTTTTCCAGCTTTTGATGGAGTTTTTAATTTTCTGGTAATCTCTTTGAATCTGTTTCATGTATTCCAGGTTCTTTATATTCTTCATTGAATGCTTCTCTCCATTTTTTGTGTTCCTCCATTCTCCCATCTGTGTCTTCTTGAGAGGAGCTTAGCATTTCTTTTATTAATCTTCTTATACATTGCTTTACTTGAAATAATATTTCACTTTTGAGCTCCTCTATGATGTCATGAAGATATTTCTTTATGTCAACGGATGCCATGTCTGATATTGCATGTTTGCTGCCCTCAATCTCTTCTGTATTTGCCTCTCCTGGATCAATATTTGCTGAACTGGGTACTTGGGCTTTTTCTTATTTCTTTCTCTTGTCATGTTTTTGGATTCTTCCATAAAGGTGTATAGTTGTGGTCCCAGCCCCTTTCCTTGGTGGCTATGGTTCTTCTGAAGCATGCTGCCTAAGGATTTCTGCCCTCTCCACTTTGCTGTTGGTCATTCAGGTGCAAGCAGGAGTGGTATATACTGGCCCCTCCCCTCCAAGCCAGTCAACCAGTGGGGGCCTTCAACTCATTAGTGTGTGCCGCATATGGAACCAGTTCAAGGCAACTTCAGGGGCAATTTCATCCCTGGCTATTGGGTCCCAGCCAGGGGCATGACCCAGTCTAAGCAGATCCCCCCAATCTGCTCTGGGCAGGGAGCAACCAACTGAAGTCACTGCCATTCCTTGTTCATGCCTGTCCTGCCCTATTCCAACATGTTGTCCAGTTGGGCACCCCTTTACTGTGGAAGGGTCTTATTCCAAGCACTCACCACTGGTTAGTGCAGGTCTCCATACCAGCTCTGTTCTCTGCTGGGTGTGCCATGACCGCGAGCCTGTGTGGCTCCAGTGACAGCACTGTGGCTATAAATCTGAGCAGCTCCAATGGTAGCAGTGTTACTGCGTGTTTTACTGGCTCTTTTCCTTTTAGTTTCTTCCTGGGTCGAGAGGATCCATCTCCCTCCATCTGGTCTTCTCCAAGATGTTTTATTCTGGCATCTGAGCTGTTTCCTCTCAAGGAGGCTCTGTATTTTGTTGCTTACTGATCTGCCATCTTTAGTTCTGCCAAAGTTTTGTATCATATTTTAAGGTAAACTTCTCTTTTGTGACCAGCCTTCTAACCTAAGGAGTTTTCTCTGCTTATCACCTCAGCAGTGTTCTTGTTTACTGTCAGAGCTGTACGAACATTCTCCCTATTTTTATATTTTCCTCCCTTCCTAGTCATTGATCTCCCAAATATTACATAGCACATACATTGCTGGTATAATTCAGACATTCTTGCTTCCAAAACACCAAGATTTTTCCTCTGTTGATGATCTGAACTGCAGAGGCTGAAAGCACAGATCTCTTCAGGGGAGCAACTTTCCTTTCTACTTCCCAGCAATAGGTCCTTTGCTAAATGTGGTCACCTGGCTCCCAGATTGATCTGCCTTTCAGCATGACTCTCACCAGAGGGCCATGGGCTCCACCTACCTCAGATTTTCAAATTCTACTACTTATGGCTGTATCTATAAAAGTTTCAACACTCAGGATAAGAGTAACCTATTGAAAAGTTTGTGTAGGGCCTCAACAAATAAAGTTATGAAGCAGAATTGGCCATCTGGAATATAGACATTAGAAAAGCAGCCTGGATATCTAGATTAAAGATACTAGAAAAGTGTTCAAATACAAGTTATCATACACTTAAATTGCCTTAGCTTCTGAATTTTGTGGGACAGAAGTGGGGTTAAAAGATGTCACAGAAGCAGAAGGCTGGCCAGTGAGTATGTTTAACTTTTGTAATCCTGCTAACAGCAAGGGCCTTATATACCTCGTAGCTATGTGTGTTCTATTTGCCTGATTTTTAGTTAGAAAAATAGAAAAAGTAGGACTTGTATGGACAACAAGACTGACCTTCTGAAACTGAAGATGGGAATAAACATAAACTGGCAGTGAGAGCATGAGTGACCAAGATCAACAGTGTGACCTTGAGCAAGTTATGAGAACTCCATGAATGTCCTTGTAATCAGTTACAATGTAGGAGATAATAACAGTAGTATTTATGTCACATGCTCAGAGTGAGTGAGATCAATATATAGTACCCAAACAATGGATAATGACAATTTGAGGCATAATCTGGACAATCTCTTATCTAAAATACTTTGTGCTTCTCAAATAGAATAGAATTTTAAAACCTCAATATTCATTTAAATTCCATGATTCTCTTATTTGCTAAGATGTGTAGAAACAACTACAACAACCCAATTAGTTACCCCTCATTGAGCTAAAGTAAGTGGGCATGGGCTAGTTCTTTTAATCACCTGAATTTTCATTTGAGCCACAGTCCCATGAAGTATAATATATATGTTCACTTCACAAACAAATTTGAACAACTAAAGTTCTGGATGCTGCATTTCCCAGAAATGGCAGAGGTTGAGTCTTGAGCTGAGACCTTTGAAACTCAAAGCCTATCTTTCCAATGTGCTGCTTTTGCTATGAAAACCAGAGGTAGGTTACCTTACCTCAGTTTTCTAGGAGTTGGTATTTTTCTTTGTGTTGGTCTATTTTGATTTGTTGAGTTTATCTTATAACCAATAATAATTTAAGAATGGCACCCGTCTGAATGGCTAGGGATATCAACCATGGTCAAACATCATATAAAGCTGCACAGGCATTCACGTACTTAGTAGGCTCAGATTCTCCTACAGCACACACCTAGATGATGAATAAAGTAAATCATTTTAGTATGGTGAGGAGATGTGATATGGATCAATATTTTTAAAATGTTTATCATAAACTATAATTAAAGGAATCAGCATTTTCAAGTGTTTTTGCCTTTCAATAGTGAAAAAGTAATATTTGAATTTAAATTTAAGGCAGCTATATTTTCTATATAATCACTACTTTCTATGCCTTAGAAGCCAAGGAGACAATCACGACCAGGGATAACAATGACAATGGCAAACACTGTCATTGTCAATTTCAGTAGGTCTCTACCAATTATATCATGAGAACTTGGAGCCTCTTTCTACCTTGAGCAAGGTCCCAAACGCCTGGGTGTGCCACCTGAGAGAGCCTGTTATATTGTTTTCTGTCAAGGTTAAAGTCACATTTCACCAGCTGCTTAAGAACTTGACTGGTAAGTCATCCATTCTGCCATTAATAGGCCTTCAGTGTCAAAACTATAGTTCCTACTGCTGCCGCCCTGTCTCTCTAACATAGTCTGAAAAACTTTCTCTCAAGACTGGGTTTTATAATGTTTACATAGGTCTCTAAAAATGGTGGCTGCCTGTTTTCTTTTAATTCATATGAAGGAAATTGGTATCAATTTAATTAGGCCTTGATTGTATAATATTTGAGTGTCAAAAATCAGTCCTGCAGTTCAACTATACTATCTGTCTGATCAGTAGAGTGTCTCAGGAGAAAACAAGTGCCTTCAGAACAGTCAGAAGAGTCCTTTCAAAGCATGATTCTCTCCATACATACGCTGTCTCCTGGGGAGCTGAGCAGAGTCACTCTGAAGAGCTCACAATCTATCCTCACTCATTTTTACAAGTGACTGGTGAATACTTCAGTAGGTTCATCTTTATGTACAATGACACTTCTTACTAAAGAAGCTGAGTGATATATTAATGCTTAGTATAGAGATTACCTTATTATTCTTTACCATTTATTTTTTCTCCAGAACAAGATTATTAGAAAAATAGTAAAAAGAATTTTCTTCATGCCCCTTGAAGAATTGTTCTTTGTGTTTTCTGTTCATTTTGGAATTCCTAGTTCCAGCAAAATAGCCTTTTGAGTAACAAAACATATACAAAATTGTGCAACATGAAACCCTGTCTACCCAATACTGATTTGGATCTCTAGATAGACTCCTAGACTAAAATGCCTTCTGGGACTGTATGAGTAATGTAGATGAATCCAGTGTTCAAAACACATTAAGGCTGTGGTAACCTAGAGCATAAGTGCTTTTTAGAAGGAATCTTCAGCCACCCAACTCTCTCCAGTTACTGTCATCTAGTGAGATAGGTCCACTGTTGCCAGGTCATTAACATAAAATTGAAATCAAGAAATAATAATAATACTCCAGTCTAAATATTTGTGTCCCCCACTCCCAAATTTCTAATCATTAATATGTTGATATTAAGATGTAGGGCTTTTAAGGGAATTAAGTCATGAGGACTCTTCCCTCATGAATGGGTTTAATGTCCTTATTTTAAAAATAAAAAGGCCCCAGGGAATTTGTTCACTCCTTGTACCATGTGAGGAATCAGACATTGAACCCACTGTAACTTGATTTCTTAATCTTGAACTTATTCTCTAGAGCTATGAGAAATATTCATTGCCTATAAGCCACATTATTTATAGTATTTTTATAGTAGCAAGAGAGATCAAAACAGATAATATGGCAAATGTTTTAATTTTTAAACTTTAAGTGCTTATAAGTAACATATCATTTGTTAATCCTTTATAAACCAATACTTTCTGAGCCCAAAAAATACATACATGAGCAAGACAAGGCTGACCAGTCTCAGTCTTGGTCAATCTTTCCCAAGGTGTGGTCTAAGGGACACTTGCATCAACATTCTTTTTCTGAAAAGGACAATACATAGGCCTCAACCCCAATTTATATTTGTTAACAAATATGTAGGTAAAAATGAGAGAAGAGGATGTCTTAACCTCCAGGTAGGGTTTTCTGAGCTCAAGAGATCTGAGCAATAGACACATTCCCATATCACAAATAACATTCCCAGACCCTGATAAACTTTTGCCTAGTTTAGATATTCCTCCTCCTCATCATCACTATCATCACTATCATCACTATCATCCTCTTTTTGACCATTCACTTTTTTTAGCAGATGTCCCTTGAGCCCCTGCTATGTGCCACATACTGTTCTAGACACTGGGGATGCACACTGACAAGAAACACTTAAGTTTCTGTTTTCATGGAAGCTAATTCTGATGGGGAAGACCAGAGAAAAAGAAGAAAGTAACTACAATCTAGTAGATAGGCAGGTGATAAATATTAAGGAGAAAAATAAAGTAAGGAAGGAGAACATGGACTGTGTGTGGAGGGAACATATAGAGGAAGAAGTTGCAATTTTATACAGAATTTTCCATGAAAGCTTCACTGCACTTGGTGAAAGGAATTTGAAAGAAAGAAGAGGAAAGCCACAGTGGAAATCTGGGGGCAAGGTGTTCTGTCAGTGGGGAGGAGAGAGTACAGAAAGAGAGTACACAGAGAACAGAAATTCATGACCACAAAACCAACCCTCCAAAAAGCCTCAAATACATCCTAAAAAGAGACAATGAAGCTAACAATTGCCAAAAGGTCCAGTAGAATGAATGTAACAGGTAAGGCTAGCATTTAAGAAGCAGGCCAAGAAAGAAAAAAAAAGCAATAAGTAAATAATTCAATGATAGGAATGTCAACGCTTATCATTTATAACTATTCATGTGAATGGACTCAGTTCATCAACCAGATTAGCAGAAGGGATCAAGAAACAAAATCCAATGGTATGCTGTATAAAAGAAACACATCTAAAACAAAAAGAAAATCATGGACTAAAAATCTATGGATGGAAAACAATATTCTATACAATGGGAAGCCAAAAACAAGCAGAGTACCTATCTTATTCTCAGACAAAGTGGACTTTGAGGCAAAGCAGATTAGGAGAGATACATAAAAGATGTCACATATTGGTTAATAAAACTACTCAAGAAGAAGAAGAGCATAAATGCACCAAATCACAGTGTACTCAACTTCATAGAACAAACTGTAATGGACGTAAAAGAATGGAGTTGACACTAATAAAATGAGAAAACTTGCACTCTGTGCTCACATGGAAGCAAATTTTTACCCGATCTACAAGAGGAATCATTAAAATAAAATGTTTGGGTTTTTTTATCTCTCTTATCCTCTATACTGTAAACTTCCTGAGGGAGAAGAGCACACCTTACTTTGTTATGAGGAGACCCCTGCCTAGTGCTTGATAAGTACTCAATAAATATTTGTAGAATAAAAGAATGAATAAGTGGTATGTAAAGGAAGAGAGGACACGGGAGGGTTCAGCAAAAGTATTAAGAGAGTTCAGGCCAATGAAGACAATATTCCAACAGAGAAAGAGAGGTTCGTAGAGTCATGTTAAATGAAACAGAAATATTGATGAGACTGAAAACTGAGAAGAGACCATTGAATTCATTGGGAAAATCAGGCAAATGCTACAGACTTAGTAGTGACTTGGTAATTTAAGAAAAAGGATTTACTTGCAGAGAAATTAGTGATACTGGCTGGATATTCTGAGAAAATATCGCAAAGAATTTGCAATCTAATCAGAGATTTACTAAGTAGGTATGTAAGGACTATGTCTATGAAGTAGATAGGGAAGCTGCCCAAGATAAGGGAGAGTAATTAATTGGGTGACCCAGGTATGGATGGTACGGAACTTCAAACAAAACATTATTTTCCTAATTATCTGGCTTTCCTAATTATTTGACTTTGTGGGTAGTCATTGACTAACAGCAACTGGGAAAAAGTGGATCTCAGGTCAAATTACTGTGGTGCACAATTTCATGTCAATTCATTTCAGGAAACACAATAAGAACAGTAGAGTTTAGACATATTACAAATTATGAAAATATCAAATCTGATAAGTCATCTATTTTGCTTGCCTTATTTCTTAGCTGGTTCTGGACTCTAAACGTTTTTTTTTTTTTTTTTCCCACAGCTTACCTTAGAGCATCAGAATAATTTTGCAATGAATAAGAAATGATCATTTCTCGTTGAAAAATAAAATTAAATGGCATAATACTAGTTGGTCCTAGCTAACCATTTTCCATTTTAAACTTCCAGTGTAAATGAATCATTTGGCAATTCTAAAGAAATATTCTGACTTAAATGTATGCTCTACCTTTTAGCTAAACCACTGCATTTCTTTAATCCTTTGTAACACAAACTGAGCTAACCGCTTTTTATAAGAAGAGCAGTGGAAAAGATCAGAAACCTTTGTGCCTTCTACCAAATTACAGGGCAATGCTCATTCAATTCCTGGTTGTAAATGGGGTCATTTTTGCAGTACTAATGGGAATTGAAGCTTTTTTTTTTTTAGGAACTGCCATTTCCATAGTAACCATGAGATCTCAAAAACATACAGATCACTGCAAATACTAGAGTAGCACTAATTTCCTCCTTAGACGGCAGTAGAGATGGGGCAATATACAGGGAATACGTATATATGTAATCTTGTATGCTACAAATATTTAATGCAAGTTCAAATTCAGCATACAAAATTGTGTCAAAATCTGTCAGATTTTGCAATGAAGCAAAATCTCTTCAGGCAGAACCTTAAAGACAAAGCTGGAAAGCTGGTTTCCTCTTAGTTTCAAGTCCTAACCTCCGCTGGTCATTTAGAGAAAGAGAAGCACTGTCTGACTTTCCTCCATGGATAAATGGGCTGCAGTGTCTCACAGAGAAATTTTTACCAACTATAGTTAACCTAAGGAAAATGAGCACTTCTGCCAGAGTGCCCTTGTTTACTGGGGTGTCGCTCCAGCCTGTTATGAAATACAGCTGGTGCCTGGTTTACTGAACTTGCAGATGGTGCCTTTGGGCAAAATTGTCTTCAGCCTTGATGAGAAATTTTAAATGCAAATCATATTTCATATACAACTGTGATGTGACAAAATATTAAAGGTATTTCCTAATACTCTAGTGACTTTATAGAAAATGTGACTTACAAGAAGTTCTTTTATTTTAAAACCTTTCCAAAAAAAATGAACAGTAATGCAGCTGCTTCTCATTATTCCCCACTGTGTCGTTAGTACGCAGGGCTTGGGCTTGTGAGCCCAGAGTCTCATGTATTGAGAGTTCAAATTATTAAATTTTTGGCTTTTATTCTACTTCCTACACCTGTGTTTCTCAGAAACCAAAGAGCACAATGCTGTACAAGTGGCCCCAGCAACAGAAACATAGACAAACCTTGCTGAAGTTGTAAAATTAACAAAGTCGTCTTACTTTATTGTCACCCAGATGTAATATGTGACACTCACAAATTAAAAGAGGAAAGATTTGCTTTGGCTCATTGTCTATAGAGGTTTCAGGTCATACTCAGCTAGCTCCAAGGCAGGATGGCATGACAGAAAAGAAAGAGCTCAAGGCAATGGAAGCAGGAAGCAGTGAAGAGGGATCAAGGGAGGAGGAGGGATTATATATAATCTCTTGGCCACACCCACAGTGACCCATCTTTTCCCACCACGCTTCACCTCCCAGCACCACACCCAGCTATAAACCCATCAGAGGACTGATGCAGTGTTAAATGTCACACACGCATGATCCAATCACCTCCCAAAAGCCCTGCACATGAGCATATGAGGCTTTGGGGGGACATCTATATGTAACCCATAACAAGAGGCTATGCTGAGTTTGGTTGCTATTCAGCATAAGTTGAAAAGTTTTTAAAAACACTACTAAACTATGGCCCTTTCTGCCAGATAAATAAATTCCAATTTGGCTGCACCCTGACCTGAGTACTACAGAGAAGGAAAGACATACATGTGAGTTAGCACTAAATATTGAGTTCAAATCCCAACTCTTTCATTCATGGGATTTATACTGAATGTTTTATGCCAATGTTATATTACATTTACACTAAGTTTTTATGGTGCTGAGGTTTTGTTGCCATTTCTTTAAAAATCTTTTTCCCACCAGACTCTTGGAGTGATTGTGTGTTGTAGCCCATTAGAGCCACCTGGGGTGTGTCCCCCAAATCAGATACTTAATGAACAGCCAGGTACAGCTGAACTGATAACAGCTTCAATAGTCAGATTTCTTATTAAAGAGGAAACCAAAGCTCCATGGCAACATCTAATCAAGGCTTTTACAGAATCTCAGAGTGGAAAACAGCTCCGTTTCATTCTAATCCCACCATCTTCCTGAAGAATGATTTGTTGCTACATTGTCTCTGCCAATTACTATTCATTCCAATCTCTCAGGTATGAATATTTCCAAATATAGAGGAACATCCACTTCATCAATCAGCCTTATATTTAATTGTGAAGAATGAGAAGCAGAAAAGTGAACCATTTTGACTATCATAACTGTACCCAATGCCATGCAGATGCTGTTATAAAACTAGTCTGTAAAACAGGCATTAATTATTCCCATTTTAGAGGCTAGGAAACCAAGGCTTATAGGATAGTAATGTAACAAAACTCCCATAGCTTGCTTTAAATAGCAGTGATCTCCAAAAGTGATATATTAAGAAATGAAACTGTGGCCTCAAGGAAATATCATCCTTGAGATGTGTGTGTGATTTGAGGCGTCATGTGTGATTTGTTCTGACCATTTGCACAATTCCAACATGTCCATGTTCTTACTGGAGATGCACAGAAGCAGTGTCTCATCTTTTATAACTTATACCTTCTCTGCAACTATAATGCTTGTCTCTGTCTTCTTGAACAATTAGGTCAGAAACCTAGATATGCATTGCTAGGAATTTGGAGCTAAACTTTCCACAGATTTTGAAATGAAAGCTAAATTCGTGTCATTTTCAAAATAATCTGTCACTATTTGGAAAATATCTGGAAACAGAAATGCAGAGTGATGTTCTGTCTGCCCTGGTATCTCCAGTGCTTCACATAGTGCCTGATACACAGTGAATGTTCTATAAATAATTGTTAATAGCCTTAATAAATTCAGAACATTATGAGACTCATTGTGATTTAACATAATCACTCTTGAATTTTTAGGGATGACAAATTGCCTACAAATTAAAAAGGAGATGGGGTACTTTCAACCAAGAAATTGAGTTTTTAACCAACTTATAGAAAAGAAATCTCTTTCTCTGCTTCCTCTGCTTTGAAAATCAGTGGTCTCATATCTAATGGAATCTCATAAAATATGTTATCCGGATTCTGTTTTTCTACGTGGTTAACAGAGCACTTGGATCTCAGCCTTCCATTTAACTGAGTTTCCTGGCCTACAAAGATCCTCTTCTTAGATATTATTTCAAACAATGAAAGACTTTTCCATTATGGTCAGGACCTGGCAGACACATTGCATAATGTATCATTTAAGGTTGATGAATGTGCCCAGCCTGCTCTTTGTTTCATCTTTAGCTGTGATTTCCCATCACCCCCACATCCCACATTGGCCTCTGGTGCTCAGGAGTCTGAGGAGTGGGCAGCCGGTGGGCACTGCCCTTGCGGTGAGCTTACCTCTTCCTGATCCTCTTTTTATTGGCTCTAAACATAAAACAGAAAGGCTCCAGGGGAACGACAAATCCTTGATATCTTTTTCCTTGTTTAACTTTCCTAAAATGTTTTCCTTGGAAAGGTACTGAACCAAAATTTGTCAAGGCAGTTTCTTTGTCCTTGTCCTTTCCAGGCAGCTTCTTCATCCAGGACCAACTTCACTGATGCAGGAAGGCAAGGCACACTCCTCTTCTCACTTGGAACCATGGCCCCTCTTCCTTCATGGCTCAACACTCATTCCTAATCCCTCTGCCTTCCCTTTGTTTCTCTCCCTGGGAGATTTGTGTCTCCCACACCAAAACCATCAGCGAAAAGATCATCTGCCAAAACTGTTTTGCCTACAGAGATAATTTTGAAGTTCCCTCCCACATTTCCCAGGGGATAGCAAGAAGTCTTAGGCTGTAAGAAAGTGTGTTGTTCACTGAAATGAAAGAGAAAGGTCTATGCTTTCTGAAAACACCTCTGGATCTCAGGAAGCTAAACTAGATAAATACCAGAAAAATGAAAAGCAGTTTTTTCTCATTTTAGGAGTATTTCTTTTTTTTTCCCAATTATATACTATATAATTACAAAGCTGGTTGAAATAGCACAAAGGGGACATTATTATGCCTTTTAAACTTATGCTAAACTATATTTTTAAAAAAGTTTTTGAAGTACATCCTTCCATTTTACTTTGGAAGTAATATCTTTGTAATATGAGAACAAGAGGATTTTTTCCTAATCTCTTACAGAGGCCACAGGGATGTATTTCAGCCATGTCATTCACTTAATAAATCTGTATTGAATGCTTACTAAATGTCATAACAGGAGACATTGACTTAGCATAATAGCACATTTTTGTTGACCTGGAATCAAATGGCTCTAATATGCCTCTCTTAACCATCAACACTGTCCGCTACTATAATCCTAAATTCTACACTTTCCTACAGAGCCTGTTCAGTGAAAATTAAGCATGATTGAACATCCTCAGTCTTGAATATGCTTCCACAATGCCAAGGTCCTTCTCCTGGTCTCTGTGTAACTAACAGGAAGATCTCATTTTTAACTTCTTCAAGCTTCCTGCTTAACCTACATCAACAAAAAAGGGAATCTTTGGCTGAAATCAAAGACCCCAGTTTGATCATCTATTCTAGGAACAAAGATTTCAACAAGTTAAAGCTATAGTTTTCAAATTCACTTGTATAATTAGAATCACTTGGGGAAGTTTTTGAACATTACCAGAACTTTAAGATTATTTGTACATCTCTACTTCTATCTTTGGAATTTATTGGCCAGTGCAATTTATTTTGTTTTTCTTTAGATAAACTTTTATTTTCAAATAATTTTGATTTAAAGAAGTGTAGACATAATGCAGATGTCCATTTATATTATAGACAGCTACATTAGATAGAAATTAATAGTCAGAGAGGGATTGGGCCCTCAGGAAGTCAATGAAAAAGATGAGCTCCATCAAATTGTGATTGCAGGTGAATTTGGAGAGAGCCGGGCATGCAAACCTTCCTAGAGATAAACAGCAGCTGGAAAGTATCCTGGAATTAGCACCACCTGGTCTAGGAAACCGAAATTGTACATCAGCTATCTAGGTGGGTGACCAAAATGTCCTGGTTCATAGCCCTAACCCTTTCTATGTTCTTTGTATGTTAGAAGTTATAGATAAGTTAATGATGGTTGTTATACACCTTTGCTATGTTCTGTACTTCCCTATTGGGCCAACGCTTGCTAAACAACTATACTTGTAATCCTATAGGTTGATTGTCATTTGACCTATCATTACTCAAGGTTGCAAATTTGCTCTATAAAATGACCCTCACAAAGAGCCTCATGACCACCCACTTAGGAGCACTCCTGGAAATTCAGAAGCTATTCTTATTATTTCCAATAAAACACTTCTAACACCCTGCTTTTGATTCATGACCTCATTCCTCAATATTGTGAGACCGCAGACTCAGCACATATGGTAACACACGTATCCTTCACTCAATTTGTACCCCCATTATCATTTTAAATTATTTGGCACATTTGTTAAAACTGGAAACCAATATTGCAGTGTTACTACTAACTGTGATCCAGACTCTATTCAGATTTCACTAATTTTCCCCTCTTGTCTATTTTCTGTTTCAATCCATCTGCTTTTTGTTTGTCTGCTTGTATGTTTGCTTCACTTTAGTATGTAGGGAAAAAGCAGTTCTTAAACTGTTAATCCATACCACACCTGGGGAAATTTTTGAAGGCCCCCTGTCCAAGGTACATCTGGGAGCAATCAAATCAATTTCTGAAGATGTAGCCCAGGCCCTTGAAATTTGAAGTCGCCCTAGTGATGTCAATGCACAGCCATATGAGGACCCCTGGGTGAAAACAAAGGCACAGATAAGTGGGACCTTTCTTGTTTTCCTGTCCTGGAGCCTTATTTCACCATGACTGGTATGGGGAGAGTGGGGCTCTGCTCCAAAGTAGGGACGGTGCATGCGGTTCACAGTTTCTGGATTATCTTCCCTGCCCTGCATCATTTTGGTGGGAGGGCAGTTATTTCTCAGAATGAGTCTCTGAGTTTCAGATTCTCTGGGATGGCAGTGGACTTTGGATAGGACATAAGTCCCATGATCACACATGAGCTGGATGGACAGGTGGAACAAATGGAAAGAGCCAGCTTCACAGCCTCCTCTCTGACTCTGCAGTTATCTAGGGAACAAAGTGCCTAAGACAGGTTACAGTCCATCTAACTAGTTCAGTGTTGAGCAGTGGTTGATCAAAAAAGTCCACAGCTAGGACTTTGTAATAATAGTAATAATAATAATAATAATAATAATAATACTTTGGCTTCTATTTCCATTGCTTTGTCCCCCATGTGCACACTTTATACTTGGGACAGAATCATTCACTGGTTAAGAGTGAAATTTGGAGGATCCCGGATACCCTAGTCTAGTCTAATTGGGTAAATTTTCCAATTTTAAAATAAAATGTACACAGATGTTAACTAATATTATGCATTTTTTTGTATAATACAAACTGTTTTAAGAAATATAAAGTAGTTTTAACCTCTAAAGTGATATCTAGAAATGGTCTTAACTCAAAACCATGCAGAAGAATACGAAATTCTATTTTTTCCACCTCCAAATCTATGTATTCATGAAATAATTGCTTTATGTGGTTTCTGAATTTTAGAGGAAAGAGGGAATTGGTACTCACTATTACAAGTAAAAACAATCATACTTTTGACTTGAATTACATTAATGAGTTTATTTCCTATAATGAAAGATGAAAACCAGAACATAGTAATCCCTCCAACAACCTCCATATCCCTACCATCATCATGTGTGTGCAGATTTATAATGATTGTATTTCATAATTATAACTCATAGTAATAACTTTATCTTTCGTATTTCTGTCTGTTCTGGTCAGTTTTTCTATCTTCTCATCTTCATTATTGTTACCTCTGTTGTTTTCTTCAAATGTTATGTGATTTGCCTCTATCAGTTCCTCCTCTGATTCAAGAGCTAGGTGGGTACCTGGGTGGGTTTTCTGTAAAGTTAAAGTGATTTGGTTGCAAAGAACAGAAATCCACTCTGGGATTAACCAGATGAGAAGGAAGGAATTCTCGGGCAGAGTTTTGAGTAACAGACAGAATGAAGACAAAGAGTTGCCTCTTAAGGGAAATCAGAAAGCAGGCATGAGACACCAAGATCAGAAGCTAGTGGGCGGCCTACCACCTTGTTATTTAGGAAGTAGCCGTCCAAATGACCCAAATACAAATTTATCCGTCTTTCCATTTCTTTCAAGGAAAATTCATATACCCTGTGATCCAGGAGTTTCACTCCTATCAGTGTGCTCACAAATGGAGTAGCAAAGGGAAATAAAGAGACGAAGCCCCAAAACAGAAAAGAGAGATTTGTTCAGGAATAATACAAATATTAGCATTGCCATCCAGGACGCACATGGAGAATAGTGTGGCTACTGCTGAGTCCAGACAACAAAGGAAAGATTGAGGATTTTATTTCATTTACTCTCCACGTGTGAAGCAGCTGACAAGCTTTGATTAGAAAGTGGCAGCAGTTGCTATGTAAAGCTGGTCTGGAGGATAGAGCTGGCAGTTCTGGCAACAGCTGCTAAGAAGAAAAAGGAGGTCTCGAGGACCAGGCACCCTGTTTCCCTGGATTGGCTTAGCAAGGCCGTCACTGGTGCAACCACTTGTGGTTGGACGTCTTCTTTCCATGGGCTCGTCTCTATTTTAGATGAATGTAAAAGGAATACTTTTATTTCTATGCTTAGTTCCCACAGCACTTTTCAAGCTCTGGTAGACATCGCCTGGTTTATTGTCAGAAGCTGAGCGTCCCAGGTCCCTCTACAGTTATCCCACCTCGGAATTTCCAGCAGAAGCCTCTTCGTGCCTCCTACTCTCTCCTCCACGTTGCCCACTGCACTCTTTGTCACAGAAACCTAGACTGTGTGACAACTTGACTCTATTTCAGTTGTCTTACTAAAGAAGGAGCCTTTGTAGGGATGCAGAGAAAAGTGGAGTCAGGTTCAGATACCCACCGTTCTCTCAAGGTCCCCTGAAGACACCTGACTGCACAGTACTCCCTTTTTCCAGCCACAGTAACGTTCCATTTCCTTCTAGGTTTGGGTGGTAAAACCGTAATTGCTACTAGCTCTGGATAATGACATTATTCCTTATTTCACCAAAGCAAACCACCAGTCTGTTTCTGTAGAAGATCAGAATGATTTTTTTCACATTTTAAAAACTTGTAAAAAAGAAAAGAAGTAGAAGGAGGAGGAGGAGGATGTAGAAGAGGAGGCAAAGAATATACAATGGAAACTAAACATGGCCCACAAAGCCTAAGCTATTTAACATCTGGCCCTTCACAGAAAGTTTTCCTATCTGTAACCTATACCCATTTTTTTTCTTTTATAAATAGAGCCTTTGGATTCAAAGCTGTTTAAGTGTTTAACCCTTGTAATAAAGCTTTCTTAGATGATTCTTAACTCCAGTGAATTTTAGGAAACTCTTCTAAAGTAATTTATATAAATAAGCCCAAAGAAAAATTTATAGTGATATAAATTTTACCAAGTTTTATAATTAAAAATAAAAAACTGTATGTAAAAGATAATTTAAAAAATAAAAACATAAAAGTCAATGAACAAAATTGAAATGACATAGATGAGGTAAAGGGTACCGATAACAAAATGTGAAAATAAATAGATCTCAAATATGTGAAGAAGAAAAGTCAAGGAATAGAACCATGTAAGAAAAGTTGAGTGGATGGATGAATGGATGGATGGATGGATGGATGAATGGATGGATGGACAGATAGGCAAGTAATAGTCAATAGCCTTTTAGATCAGAGAAACATACTGGTGGTGTGCACGGGTGGTCAAAGGAGAGAACATGGTTAATCATCTTCTCCACTGTTAGGCCAGCCCTTTGCAGCTGGGCAGAAAATGGAAAATAAAGAACCACATTTCTTGCAGCTGGAGTTTTTCTTCTATCCCAGAGAAGATTCTGCCAAGCACAGAGCCTCATGTACAGTTGCCTTCAGCAAGTGCAAATGCTAGTAGCGTCTGATTCTTCTGAAACGTGTGATGGAGTTTTAGCTTCTGACCCCTGGCCACTAAGTGCTGAGTGACAGGTTTTCTTTGGCTTCAGACTCCCCTCGGTATGGTTGGTCGCATCTTCCAGCTGTGCTGGTCCAGGCTCCATGTCCCAGCCTAGTTTTGTACCTTTGAGGTGCTAAGTGCTACTTTATAACGCATTTAAAAATCCTTTTCTGCTTAAACTCAGCAGAGTGGATTCTGTTGTCTATAATTAATAATAGTGACATATAAAGGAATGTTAGTTTTTAAATGTTTAATCTCTTAATGAAAGAGCAAAGTGTGACAAATATTTATTTATTTGGATGTGGAGAAAATATAGTTTTACTTTTTCATCATAGTTTTTAAATTTTTAAAAAATTTCATCAGAAGAAACAGGTGAAGTTCTGTAAATTCAGGAAACAGAGCAAAGTGTCTGGGGGCCTAGAATACACATCATGCAATAGCAAAGTGGGGAAATATACACAGCAAACTGAAAATTTCATGGGGACATAGTACAGGACTTACCAGCATGTGGTACCCATGGCTGAGGAAATAACAATTCAAATGGAAACAAAATACACACAGGGCAGAAAACAGTGCCTACCAAATTTTTATGACTATCTTTATTATTTATTTTATCATGACTCAAATATGAGGGTTTTTGATGAGGGACAAACTTCTTATTGCTCAGAGAATATCTTGCATCAGTCTTTAGTGACCTGCTCTCCCATGTGCAGAAATCACTTGTATATACATAAAATGTGTACATAAAGAGACTAACCTTGAGGTGAATCTTGGAAATTATATAGGCAACTGCCATATTTGTCTCTCCTTCCAAGGCAGACAGACAGACTGTGACTGACTGACTTAGCTTTTCTTACAAATAGAAACCTTTTGAGAAAGAAGCGAAGATCTCTAAGTCAATGATTCTTTGGAATATATGTTACTTCAGGACACTGTCTCCAAACCCTTCCAGAGACCTTCATTTTTAATTCCCAGTGCTTCATTTAGGCATCCAGATCTACCTTTGTTCAAAAACCCCTGATCTTACAGCATTGGACTCCAATATTTGTTTCTACCATCCAGATGGAAAATTGTGCAGAGAAAACAGAGGTAGTCAGGAGGTACTTACCACAGCAGGAGGGATTAATTATCCCTAGCATGAATGTTGTGAACCTAAAAATATTAAAAACAATGCCCAAAGTGATCAAACTGTTTTTAACAGGAATATAAATATATCCATCATGCGACATAGTAAAATCTGTAATATTTGTCATCCAATTAAAAATTAGCAGAAATTACACAGGAAAATACAGCAAGCCCTCAGTAAGAAAAATAAAAAATTCAAATTGGCTCAGCCTGGCATGAATGTTTCAATTAGCAGACAAACACTTATGAAATCATAACTACATCCCATATGTTCTAAATGCTAAAGGAAAGTTGGAACATTATAAGTATGGAGATATAAAAATATCTTAATTGAAATTCTAGCTGTACAAGATGAAAAATACACAAATATTTTTGCTAGGTTTATAGTTGTTTTTACTTTCCCTCTGGCATCTTGAAATGCAGATTTTAATTACATTTTAATGTAGTCAGATTTATCAGTCTTCTTGCATAGTCTATGTTTTTCATCTTATGTAAAATCTCTCCCTACTCTTCCCAAGATCACAATTTTTAAAAAAATATTTCCTTCTAAAAATATCCCCAATAGTCATAACAATCCCTGCTCCCTGCTTTAGGTAGATGATGTTAGTTTCACTGACATGAAGAGTTTTTTGCAGGGGAATGCTGTGATAGCTTGCTTTTTTTTTTCTATTCTTTCTTTTTATTATGTTAAGTTAAAAAATCATTTCGACATAATTTTAAGTCTTAGAGCTGAACTGCAAGCACAGGACCATTGCAATAGACCTTTCATCCAATTTCCCCCAGTGGTACCTTCTTACAGAATCAAAGAATGATTACAAACTAAGAAACTAGAAAAACTGAAGCACTGTTAACTACAAACATGTTTTTTTCTGTTCCAGAAGCTAATACAGGATCACTTTTATTGTCACGTCTCCTCTAATCTGTGACAGTAATTTTTGTCTTTCTTATCTTGCATGAGGTTCAGATTTTGTCTGAAGTTTTATGTTAAGATATATACAAAGGAATCCTGAAAACATTTTACCTAATTGCCTTTGATGGTAAAATCTTGCAAAATAAAGTGAATATCACAGCCATGTTACTAAAAAGGATATAGTAAAGATATAGGTTATTTATTTACATCACAAAAATCCCTCCTGGTACACCTACTTCTTTCTACTACCCTATATCTTTGCTAATTAGCACTTGCTAATTCTAACCTATTCTATTTTGTTTGAAAAACAAAAAGGGATAAAAATTTTACAGAATTTCAAAACATAAATTAACATTAGTTAATATATTACAGGGTCAGGGATTTAACTCAGAGGTATAAGCACCCTCGCTGGTACCAATATACTGTTATCTTGAAATTAGTTGTTCAGATTACAATATTTAGGCACAAAAATACGGTCAAACAATGAAAACACAAATCACTCATTTGACAAACTAACAGAAATTAACAGTATAGTTATCTTGTATATATTGTGTTGTATACATATGTACATTCATAATCTTTTCCCTTCTTTCATTTCTTCTTTCTCCTATCATAATTGTTCTTTCCTTCTAAGTACTTTCTTTCCCTTCATTTTCACAATATATTAATCACTTTGGATCTTATTTACTCTTTCAGTTTTATGCTTTTTGTTTTTACACTAGGGAAACAATATGATATTTACACATTTGAATCTGATTTATTTCACTTATGAGTATTATCTCTAGCTTCACCCATTTACCTATAAAAGCCTCAAGGTTGTCTTTCTCAGATGAAGAAATACAAATTGCACATAAATATATGAAGAAATATTCAACATCACTGGTCATTCCTGCAACACAAATTAAAACAACACTGAGATTCCATCTTGCTTCAGAAAGAATGGCTGCCATCAAGAAAATGACTGATAACAGATGTTGGCAGGGCTGTGGAGGAAAAGGAACACTGCTCCACAGTTGGTGGGAGTGCAGACTGATACAGTCATTGTGGAAATCAGTGTGAAGATTCCTCAAGAAACTAGCATTGAAGATACCATTCAACCCAGCTATTCCCTTTTTGGATATTTTCCCAGAAAAACTGAAAACATCATGCCACAGCGATATATGTGCACCCATGTTTATAGCAGCACAATTTGTAATAGCTAATTCTTAGAAACAACCAAAGTGCCCATAAACTGTGGAATGGATAAAAAAATGATGTGATATTTTTATACAAGGGAGTATTGTGTATTATTTGGTTATGAAGAAGACTAACCAATTCACTTACATAATTTTATCATTTTAAGAATACAATATAAAAGGAATCATATAATATAGAACATTTGGGCTTTTTCACACTTAATTCTCTAAAGAGTCATATGGAGTATTGCATGAATCTAGCTTTTCTTTTTCATTTTAGGCTTGATACAAACTTATGAGATACAAATGATGGTTTCATACATGTATATACCATGTAAATAACCAAATAAGGACTACTGCTTAAAATACTTATCATTTCTTTGTGATAAAAATACACAGAGCCTTTCAATTAGGTTTGAAATATACTGCATTAATGCTTACTCACCCTACGTTGCAATAGAATACCAAAATGTAATCCTTCACAGTATCTTTGTGTCTGGTAACAAACCTTTGCCTATCCTCTCCTTACCTGGGTAACCATTGATCTGCTTTCTATGTGAGATCAACTTTTTAAAAATTGCATATATGAGAAAGTGTGATCATACCTGTGTCTGGCTCATTTTATTTACTATCTTTCAGGTTCACCCTATGATCAGCTCACAAAAGAGGAAAAGAAGGATGCGGCTGAGATCCCGCAGTCCCCTTCTAGGGTCTGTCCTCCATGAACCAAAGACCACTCACTAAACCTTGTCTCTCAGAGACTCTGCCACCCTCTAGTACTGCCACACTGGAAGTCAGACCTTTCCATTTCCAAGCTATAGCAGTAGGATTCTTTGTATCAGTTTGTTTTCTGACAATGAAACAGCTCAGGCTGGATAACTTTATAAGAAAAAAACCAGTTTCTTTAACTCACAGTTCTGGAGAGTCAAGGACACGGTGCCAGCTTGGCTCTGGTGAGGACCCCATGGCAGATGCCATCATTAGTGGGAATGTGGATGAGAGGGTGAAATCACCATTCAGACCAGAAGCAGAGTGGGGAGAAGGGCAAGCTTCCTTTTTCTGTAGCAACTCTCTTTCAAGAACTAATTCAGGCTTTCTGGGAGAGCATCAGTCCCTTCCAAGAGCTGTATCCACAGTGATCTAAGGACCTCCTGCTGGATTCCACTCCTTAACCATAGCATCTTTGTAGTACTTTCTGAATTCAAGAAGCACATTTCATTCTTTTTGTTCAAGACTAGTTTATTATTTGTGTTCTTTTGTGGTTTCACATGAATTTTAAAATCATTTTCCTATTATCATGAATACTGTCATGGGTATTTCGATAAGAATTACACTAAATGTATAGCGCATTTACATCTACAGCTGTTCCTACTTGCTTTGGGTTTCCATTCTCATGGAATATCTTTCCCATCCCTCGAGATTCAGTCTCTGTGTGTCATTGTCAGTGCAATATTCTTGCTGGACCAGTTTCCTAGAGTCTGAGACTAGGCCCCTGCAATTCCTAGAAGCTAAAAGGTGAGGTGCCTCATAAGCAGCTTGTTTTCATGGGATGTGGGCTGAAGAAGTTTATCTAGGGAATGCTTCACTGTCTTGTGTGAATGCAGCGCAATCACCGCACAACCTCAGAGACAGAGAGACATGGTAGCCCCTGACTCCCAGGGCAGGACACACACTAGATCCAGGTCGTTTCCAGATGGATCTATGCAGTTGCAGCTTGATGTATGTATGTGGGAGGGGCACATGCTGGGCTCCTTCTCTAGGGCAGTGTAGCCATTGCAACACTAGGTGCATCTCTAAGCTGGGCTCAGGGCCTGTGGGAACTGGCAGATTCCTCAGCATCAAAAACAGCCAAGGTCCACAGCACTATGTGGGTGGAGAGGAGCTTCCTGCTAACATTTTCTACATGGAGGGAGGTGCCCGTTTCTACAAGCTGATTCAGGTTAGGATGATGCTGTAGCACAGACTGGACCCTTCCCTTTCTTCTCTATGCAGCCATCCTTAGTCTCCTTGCTCCATGGGCTCTGCATCGCTCCCTGCTGCTCTTCTGTGCTTGCCTCCAAATATGCAAATCCAAATAGAGCTGTTTACATATAGGCACTAGGCACATGTAGTCAGCTACCTTGCCCGACCTCTTGGGATAACTTGTTTTGATTGAAGAATAATGCATCTTTGTTTCTATTTGGAAACATTCAACTCTCTGACCAGGGCACAGAAGAAAAACTCGGAAGGCCTTTTATGGTGTATGAGTAAGGAAGAGGACATAAAATCAGCAAATCCAGAAACAGGAACACTGGCAACTAGTGGGTTGACAGATGCCACGGCTGTATCACTCACAAGTTCTCGTACTTGACTGAGGTCACCAGCAAAGGGGGAAAATAGTGTATGCCAAAAAGAGAGTTGTGGGTGTTCTAAGGCCAGCTCAGCTTTTCCAGATCCAGGAAACTGTAGGAAGCTGTTGCACCAGCGACAAGAGATAAGGGCTTATTCTCTGTCTGCACAAGAGCTGCTAATATTTCCCCAGTCTATTTCTGTCCTGAACTAAGGTGCCCCATTTTATTTCTTGACTCACCTTCTTTGGGAGGTCACACTAAGTTTTGAATGTATGGCTAATAATCTGACTTCTATTTAACTAAATAAGTAGATAATTAGAGAACAAACTGACAGAAGCAAAAACAGAGCAGAAGAGATTCCTGAGATATTGACAGTGTTGACTGTAACGACTCCATTATTTAGTCCTGAGAACTATTATTCTGGTTTTGAAATATTTTTTGAACATTTTCTACAGAAATATGCTATTTTTAAATGCCTCATTTCTATTTTATTCTTACATAATGATACCATTCTCATTAACAGCATTTTTACATTTATTATTCCAAGTGATTTCAATGTTATCAACACTGTTGTGAAGGTTTTTTTATTACATTGTTCTTCAAAAGGGAATTTTTAAAAAATCTGTCTCCTTGCTTCATTACTTAAAAGAATGGAATTGATTGTAGCTACACAGTTTTTAAATCTATATGGGAGAAAAAATGTGACTTTGACTAAAATAAAAATAGTTCTTTTAAATTATCCTCTCCTACCATAGTCTCTCTTGTACCGTAGTCTACAAACTATTACAATGTGCTTTATTTCTTGGTTTATTGAAATACATTGCATTTTATTTTGCATTTGAGTTGACCATGTACCAGAACAATATTAAATAATCACAAACAGCCTGTGGTTTTTGTTTTGGACATTTTGTACAGCTTTAACTATGAGGGTGATGCAACATTTTCTCTAATTGGCCCTGGTATGAAATTCTAATGTGGGACTCAAAATTCTACCCCAGCTAGGAATTACTGGTAAGGTTATATGAGGTACTCAGGCCCAGATAATGATTGTCTATAATCACAAACAGCCAGTGAATCTTTAGCCAGAAGCTGGCTTAAAGGGCTTTGGGCAAAATTGAATCCCAGGGGCACAGAGAAGCCTTACACCCTGACACGGCACACAACAGGCATCTTAAATCTGCATCACAGGAAATGAAGATCCAAGCAGGACCAGACCAGAAGATGGAGGGCTGTTACTTTTCTGACAGTGATAGATAGTTCCAGAAAATACAGCGCTTATTTAAAGAAAGAAGTGATTTGAATGAGAGTCCATCCACAATTACACCTAAAATGTGTGTTGCTAAGGTCTTCTTCTCTCTTACAAGATGCTATACACTCAGTTTCTGTTTGCCAGAACAAGTTAGCTGGTAACATACTCAGAACACCCATAAAACTTTTATACTCAGGGCTGGTTTCTTTCCCCTGCAAGCCCCCTTTTTCTCCCTTCCTCTATCCTACTGGCAACTGACACCTCAAGACCTTCCTGACTACCCAGCTATTTTTCTGGCTCCTTACACAAGCCTGGGCTCTCTGAGAAGAAAACTCTAAGCTCAAAAACTTTACTTGCTCTGTTCCCATGATTACAGACCAATGATGTGGGTGTGGGGCAGTATAAAAGTGGTATGTCTTCTAACACAGAAACCCAGAGAAACCTACTCAGGCTGCAACCCTACTGTAATGAGAAACTGATGGGGAACAAACCAAAAACTAAAATTACAGTCTGAGCCTGACTATAGGGTAGCACAAAACTAACCTAAACAATTAGTCACTGTTTTCTAAAGAAAGAAGCTTTGTATATTTTACTTCCTTATGAAAAACCAAAGTACCTAAAGCTTCAAGAGAGCTAGGATAGAGTCTACCATGACAAAAAGAGAAAGGATTGAGTTTCTAAATCAGAGAGGGGGTCTCTCAGCCCAATTTCTTCCTCTGTCTTGTTCCTTCGTGTTACTCCATAGTTGGCTTAGTGTGGTTGTCTTTCAAAATCTCCTCCCACTGTAATCCTCCCTCATTCCACGTGGTAGGATTTAATCCTTTTCCTGGACATGTCCCTGCCAAAGGATATGACACAATCCTTTTGTCACTGAGAGATTGCTTAGTCTCTCAACAGATTGCAAATGTCATTCACATAAGCCACATCCTAGTTGACCCATTATCACAGGGTTTGGCACAGACATGACATATTGTAGCTGGCTAATAAATATTCAGATGATGAGGAAAGGAAAGCCTGAGCCCTCTGCGCTCATGGCCCGCCAGTGCATTCCTCTGTGTCCACCACTCGCCTCCACCACCATGTCTCTTTGCAGAGGCCTTCAGGCTTGCCAGGCACCACTGTCACTGTGACCGTACATCCCCAGGTTCCAAAGCCTCTCTTGCACAGTGAATCCAGCTCCAGGTGAAGGTACCACCAGCTATCTCCTTCTCTGTTTGTTTTTCTTTTTTATTCTCTCTATGGGCTTCAATCCTCACTTTAGATTCTTCCTGGGTCCGAGGGACCCATTTCTTTCCTTGTTATCTTCCCCACAATGCTATATTTCATCTGGACTGTTTCTCTCAGAGAGGCTGTTTTCTCTGCTGCTTACTATTCCTTACTATTCTCTGCCATATTCCTGGAAGCACCCCCATAGCAAGTTTTTCAGAACCCTATACCTCCCGAGCACCCAATCCTCACTTGATAACAAAATATATTTTTATGAGAGTTATAGAAATTTTTTTAATAATTCCCAGAGAATTTTGTTACAACTATGAGATTGCTTACCAGGCATGAATGAACCTTTTTGTCTGTCTGGAGCCCCCTCAGTATCAGGTGGTATCTGGAGAAAAGCCCACGAATGCAGGGAGGTCTTTCTGCAAATGGTGTTTGTCAGTGCTAGCAAAAAGATAGACTGCTTTGTGGCTATTTTCCCCTCCATCCTCTGCTTGGGAGGCATGGCCTTACACTACCTCAATTATATGTAAAATCTGATATCTTCTCTGGCTCACAAATTCTTGCCCATATTCCTTTCTCTTTCTCAAAAAAGGCAGACTTCCACACAACACCATGGAGTTGGGCAGGATACGTCCGGAACCAGAACTCCGGCTTCCTCCAGCAGCTCCTAGCTGGAAGCAGATGTGGAAATTGCTTGGATTGAGCCTGCCATTGTGTACATTCCAACAGCCATTACCAAGATTCCCATAATCCTAACCCTAACCCTAACTAGCTCGACCTGGAGACAGCAGCCAGCCCCTCACCAATGCACACTCTAACAGCTGTGGTAGGGGTTCCCCGCTTTAACCAGTTCAGTAGGGAGGTGGCAGCTGGACCTGCCTCACACACGCACTCTGACAACCATCATCGTAGATTCCCGCTGGTTACCAGCTAGGAGGCAGTGGCCAGCCCCACCCTTGCATGCAATCCATCAGCCACCTTTGAGCCAAAGCAGGTTGGGAAAAGCAGCAGACAGCCCTGTACCAGCACATCCAATAGCCACCATCAGATACTTGTAGGCAGCACTGGTCTGAAGAACCAAACAGTCTCACTTCAGAGAAATTGTAGCCAGTACGGGGAGGTGTCTGGAACACCACTACCCACTTGTCTGGAAGAACTCAGGAATATGTCAAGACAAAGAGCAAAAGGCAGACTCTGGCCTTCAACCCAAGTAGAGCTGGTCCAGATGATGTAAACACTGAAGAGATTGGAAGCTGCACACCTAAAGTTTCTGAATTTTATATTATTTCTGTAAATAGACTTTTAATGTCATTTGATGGGGGTAGCTTGCCCATCAGCTGCAGACTGGTTAAGAAAGCCATGACACTTTTATACAATGGAAACCTACTCAGCTACACAAAAAGATAACTTTGAGGCTCATGTACATAAATGGAGTCAACTTGAGATCATGCTCATGGGTGAAATGGTTTAGAGTCACATGGGTAAATATCGTGTTGTCTCCCTAGTATAAAAACCAAAGGAGATAGTGGGATCCAAAATGCACAATACACTCTGTGAAAGTGAAAGAGGAGGAAGTGTCTAAAAAGGGAAGATGGTAGCCGTTGTTAATCTGTTATCCTGATTTGAAACCCAAATTGTTTTCATTGTTCTGTTTAGTTTGGTTTTATTCTGCTTTGGTTTGTCTAATTTTATTATATTTGATATCATGGACAGTTATTTCAAAGATAAAATATATTATGGTAGCCATTTTTTATTTGCTATTAGCCTGTATTGCTTTCATTGTTTTGTTTTGACTGATTTTACTCTATTTTGTTTTGATTGATTGTATCATGTCTGTTGGTATAGGCAACTACTTTGAAGATAACAAAATGCATTATGGTATCCATAGTGGTTTTACTATTATCTTGTCTTGAAGTCCTGTACTATTTCCATTGTTTTGTCTTTATTCATTTTATTCTGTACTATTTTGTTTGATTTTACTATGCCTGATGGTATGGGCAGTTCTTTTGAAGGTAACAAGAGGCATTATGGTAGTCATTGTTGATTTTCTTGTACTTTGTTTTAAAGTCGTATACAATGTTCATTGTTTTATTTTGATTGACTTTGTTTTGTTTTATTTTATTCTCTTTAAAATTTAAAAAAAAAAAAAGGAGAAGAAAACCTTGCTACGACCTTCTTTGCCATGGAAGTTCCAAAGAGACATCACATCTATTTTAAGTAAACATCAGCATTAGAAGACACTGCACACAGACCAGGAGAATGACCACCTAAGGACTAGGTCTGACCTCTGCTTTTAGTGTCCTTTGTATAATCACCTGGTGACTATGACTAAATACATCTGGCATCAGATTGATGTTCACGTTCTGTAGATGAAAAATAGCAGCATATTGAGTAAGCAAATATCAGGCATTATGCTGGAAATGTTACCTGGATATCTCTTTTAGTTCTCTTCTCCTGTAACTTTACAGATAAGGAAACCCAGGCTCGAGGAGGTGAAATAAATTGTCCACAACTACACTGCTAGCCGGTAGTAGAGGTAAATTTTGGAGATATGTCCCATCTTATAATTAAAAAAAAATCAAAGTTGGAAAGTTTAATTAATTTACCCAGAGTCACACATATTAAGCTGGGGTTAAATCCAGGAAGTTTCATGTTAGGAACTGTACTCTTAACACATTCTAGTGTTAAGAGTGTCTCTTTACAATATTCAGGAATTAAGAACAATATGGTGACCTTTAGACATTCTATACACAGAATGTCACACCATCCAAAATGTTATCAGTAACCCTCTAAAAGGAAGTGTGCCTGACCAGAGTCATACAGATGAGAGATGTTATGAAATTAAGTAAAAGAATGGGAAAGACCTTGAAACTCTTTCACTAGTATACTTCCTGGCACACCCCTACACACATACACAAATGCATGCACACTATCAAACCTGCCTTCAGCCCAGTACTTCCGGCTAGAACACACAGGGAAGACACCTCAATAAGACTCAGGGACCCAGGGAAGGCTGGTTTCAGTGCGGATTTGAGGCACGGTCTACCTCCAACACCAGCCACTATCTCACTTTGCAATCACAATACTTTCTGCCTCCAAGATACAGATCTTAAAGATAGGAAAAGCATAACTCCACCAGCGCCAATTGTGTCCTCCTTAGGAAAGAGTGACGTTCAGATCTGCTGGGCTAGCTGGGCTCCCTGTCTTTCTAAATCTGCCTAAAATGTGACCCACAGAGAACTCAGTATCTGAAGGAGGGGCTGCTGTGAGAACAGAGGAAATCCAGGCATCAAGGCTTCTCAGGAAGTACAACTGTCAACGCTAACCCCAGGATCGGATCGTTGGCCTCTTCCACTATGTTAGGGTCAGCACAAACCCCTGGAATTCCTCTCCGTTCCCAATGCATTCTGTTTGTACTTTTCTGTTTCATTCACTGCTGCAGGGGCATCTAGTCATGCAAACATGCTCAGGCTGTGGCCTTTCATTGTGACACCCACTTCAGCTATTATTGCTCTCACCCTGGCACCCACATAAAACAGCTGTTTTATTTGGTGGCATGATCTGCTTAAACCAAATGGGATTATTTTCACTAGTTATCTCATGGCCAGACAAAAGGTCAAGTTTTATTGCTTGTGTAGGATTTAACCCAGACTCTACAATTTACCCAACTTCTGAACTGGTCCCCAGACAAGATGCAAGGAAAGAGAAATCAGATTGGATGATGCATTTAGACACTTTAAAAAATTCTCACTTGCAAAGCAGAAACTGCCACTGACCCTAGTGAAGGATTTTGACTAATTTGCTATATATTGTTTTTGCAAGCCCTATATAAAATTAGCTTCTGAAAAATATGAGTCCCTGGGCAGGACAACCCAACATTTCCTGGAAATCCTAAAGATTAGGTATCTTTTAGTGGATGAGATTAAAAGTGTAATTGATCTCATTTAAAAATCATTGTGATAAGCAAGGCTCAACTGGTGCCCTTAAGAGAGATGTGGTCTACTTAGGAAGAGAGAGAGACAGACAGACAGACAGACAGATCTGAGAGGAAGACTTGCAAGCTCCAGGAATCACATGTCAGGAACTTTTAGCATAGAAATTAATTTCTAACCCACAGGGGATGAGAAGAACCAGGTACAAGATCAAACCTCAGAGTTCCCACCAACTGAAGCTTCACTCTTCTCAAATGAGCCTGACTTTGAGTGTCTTATGTCTTGGGAAGGCTTCAGGCACCCTTGCCTCCTCCTTACCGTGCTCACAGTTACCCATGTAGTCCAGCCCCAGCGATCTGGGCTTTCTTGTCTCTGGCACAGGCGTCTGCTGTAGCCTCCATGCTCTCTCATGTCAGAAGGATTCAGCCCCAAACAGATGGCCACCTCATTTACAGTGGACTTCCTATCCGGCCAAGATAGGGCATAATGAGTAATCTACCCAATGAAGTTGAACATGTAAGTATCACATTCTTCATTTAAACACCAGCTGCTGGCTCCCAGGCTGTGGGCCAGAAGGTAATTTAAGTTGGACTTTTGTGTAAGGTATGGACAAAGGAAAAGCCTCTCAAACGAACCCGGGGACCAGACAGGGTAAGAAAGCATGACGTAAGTTTAGATTGTGAAGTCTTACAATTTCTTACAAAGAGTTAGCTGGCCAGCTTCCAGTGGAACCATGACAGACAGCCTAGAGTACAGCATTTCCATGCTGGTGAGGGCAGCATTTGTTTGTTTGTTGTTATTGCCTGTTGCAGTGGCTCCTAGCTTTGACTTCCAGAAGATTATCAGGAGCACTTTCAAAACGCAGCATTGGTCCAGAGGGGGCTGAAAATTTGCATTTCAAAAAAGTTTCTCGGTGATACTGATGCTACACATTCCCATTCCTTGCTTGCAAAAGCACTGGGTTTTAGCAAATATAATCATGTAACAAGTACCTTCTCCAGCCCCAATCCACATAGAAATTGTTGTGAAGCCCCTGTGTCAACATGCGCAGATATTTAGTACTTAAAAGAGGAATAGAGATGCACAGTTAATATTTTGTCTGATAATCAGAAAATTTTTTCAGTTAACTTTATTGGCACACTTTTGACATACATAATGATCACATCATAGGGAATTCGTACCTGTACGTAAGATATCCTTTGCTTGGGTAGTTGGTCTGTTGGTTGGTTGCTTTTTTTGAAATAGGATCTAGATATATAGCCCAGCTTATCCTTAAACTCATAGAGATCCTTTTGTTTCAGATTCCCAAGAGCTGGAATTATAGGTGTGCACTACTATGCCCAACTTGTCTATTCTATATTTTAATTCTTTTTTTCATACTTTCCCTTCAATCTATCACCTCCTCTCCAATTACAAAACTTTATTGTTTCCTTTCCATTCTTTTTTATTTTTATCCCTTTTCATTTCCTTCCCTTTCCCCTCCCCCCTTTTTTTGTTCTCCTTTTGATTGAACATTTTCTTCTTACTTCCCACTATTATCCATTTTTGTCCTTATTTAACCTTTAGATTTCTTACACAAGTGAAACAATGTAGTATGCACACTTGCGTCCTATTTATTTTACTTAAAATGATGCTCTTAAGGTGCATCTATTTAGCTATACATTTCTCAAGTGTTTCCTTTTTATGGCAGAGCAGAACTTCATTGTGTATAAAAACCACATTTTCTTTATCTATTTATCCTTTGATGTGTACATGAGCTGTTTCCAAGATTTAGCTACAACAAATTTTGCTGCAATAAACATGGATGTGCATATATTGCTGTAGTATGATGCTTTTAATTCTTTTGGGAAGATACCTAGAAAGAAAATAAGTAGGACAAATGGAACTTCTAATTTTAGTTTCTTAAAGAATCTCCATACTTATTTCCATACTGGTTGTAGCAACTTACACTCCCACTAACACGGGGAAAGATTCTTTTTTCCCCACTGCCTTGCCAACATTTGTTATTGGTCAATTTCTTGATGACAGCCATTCTTTCTAGAGTGAGACAGAATCTCAATATTGTTTTACTTTGCATTTCTTGAATGGCCAGTGATGTTGAACATTTTTTCATATATTCATTTATCATTTGGACTTACTTGAGAAGTTTCTCTTCATTTCAGTTGCCTATTTTTGGATTGGGACTTTAATTTGGGGGGTCTGATTGTTTTTAGCTCTTTATTCTAGATGTCAGCCCTTTGTCTGAGGAACAGCTGCTAAAAATTTTTTCTACTCTGTGTGCTGCCTCTTCATTCTGTAGGTTATTTCATTTGATGTGCAAAGACTTTTTAAGATGATATGATGCACGTGCTAATTCTTTGTAATATTTCCTGTTTGTCGGGGTTTGTTCATAGTCTTTGCCAACACCTAATGTCTTCAAAAGCTTTACCTAGTCTATCTTCCATCAAGTGAGTGTTTATGTTTTAATCATTAGATTTTTTATTCATTTCAATTCTAGTTTAGTGTATGATGAGACATATGCATCTAGTTTTAATCTAGAAAGCCAATTTTCTCATCATTTATTGAAGAGTCCATCTTGCTTCCAGTGAATGTGTTTGGTTCTTTTGCCAAAGTTAAAGTGAGGGTATTTAGCACTGTTTCTACACAATGATAATGTGATGTGTTACATTTATTGATTTGTGTATGTTGACCCATTCCTGCATCCCTGGGATGAATCCTACTTGGTCATGGTGTGTAATCTTGATGATGTGCTGCATTCTGTTTGCCAGTATCTTACTGAGGAATTTTTGCATCTATGTTCATTAAGCATATTGACCTTCAGTTCTCTTTTTTGATTGAATTTTTCTCTGGTTTTGGTATCAGGGTAATACTTGTTTCCAAGAATGATTTTGAAAGTATTGCTTCCCTTCCAACTTCATTAAAGAGGTCGATGAATATTAGCATTAGATCTCTAAATTTCTTGTTGAATTCAACAGTGAATCCCTCAGAGTCTGGGCTTTTCTTTGTTGTAGTTTTTTAATTACTTATTTAATTTCATTGAGTGATATTATTTAGAATTTTTGTGTATTCTTGATTTAGCTTTGGTAATGCATATATATATATATATATATATATATATATATATATCCATTTCTTCTAAGTTTTTTACCCTATTAGAGTACAGATTCTTGAAGGAGAGATTGATGTTCTTCTGCACTGTTAAAGGATCCACTGTGATTTCACCTTTTCATTCCTAATTGCATAAATTTAAATCTTGTGTTTTCTTTTTTGATTAAGTTGGCTAAAGGTTTTTCTATTTTAATCAATTGTTCAAAAACTAGTTCCTCAATTCATTGATTCTTTGTTTTCTTATTTTCAATTGCATTAATTTCTATTCTGATCTTTATAATTTCCTCCTTTGTACATGCTTTCTTTTTCTAGAAGCTTAAGGTTCAAAAGTAAATTATTTATTTAAGCTTGCTCTGTTTTTCTGATATGAGAATTCAGTGCTATAAATTTCCCAGGTAGGACTATTCATTCTGTTACATAAGGTTCAAAAAGTTGTACAGGCATTATCATTTAATTGTAGAACCTGTCTAATTATTTCTTTAATTTTATCTGTGAGCCATTGATTGTTCAGAAGGTTTTATTTAATTTCCATATGTTTATATATTTTTTGTGGTTTCTTTTGCCATTTTCAGCTTCATTGGATTATGATCTGATAATATACATGGGGTAATTAATTACTTTTAATTTATGTAATCATGTTCTATGAGTTACTATATGGTCTATCTTGGAGAAAGTCCTGCATGTTGCTAAAAAGAATGTGTATTCTGTTGCTGTGGGTTAGAACACTTTCTAGATATCTACTAAGTCCATTTGTTCAAAGGATTGGTCCAGCTCTTATATTTCTTTGTTGAATTTTTGGGGTATTTGATCTGTCAGTTTGTGATGTTGGAGCACTGAGGTTATAATTATATTAGTACTCATTTAATTTTTCATGTCTGTTAATGTTTGTTTTATATAGTTGAGTATGCTGGTATTGATGCATATCTTTATGGTTGTTATCTCTTCCTCTTGGATTGTTCCCTTTACAAGAATATGGTGACTTTCTTTGTTTCTTCTGATCAGTCTTGACATGACATCTACTTTGTCTACAAATAGAACAGCTACCACTGCTTTTTGGGGAGTTCTTGTGCATGTTGTTTTTCACCCTTTAACTTTCAGTCTATGAATTTCGTTTTGAATTAAATGTATTTGTAGTATGCAGCATGTTGTTAGATATTGTTTCTTGATCTGTTCTACCAATCTGTTTCTTTTGATTGATAAATTGACACCATTTGCATTCCCCTCTTATTTCATTTGTTTATTGCTTTACCTGGTAGATTCATTCTGTTGGGATTCATGGAATTAATGGAACTGTTGCCTTTTTCTAGATCTGTCAGAACATTTTGGAATACTGGTTTGGTGGTTATGAATTTCATCAGATTTTGTTTTGTTTTGTGCTGGGGATCAAACTCACGACCTCCTGCTTGCCAGGCAGTTTCTTGTGTCACTGAGCTAAACTCCTGGCTTCTTCAGGTATTCTTTATCACGTATCTTTTTCTTCATCAATTTTAAAAGGTAATTTTGCAAGGTATATCAATCTGAATTGAAAGTCATTTTCTTTTAGGGATTGAGACACTTCACTCTAAGCTCTCCTTGACTTAAGGATTTGTGCTGATATGTTAGCATGATCCTTACAGGTTTCTTTTATAGACAGTTTGGCGTTTTTTTTCTGCAGTAGCTTTTAATATTTTGTTCTTATGTTGAGTTTCTGAAATATTGACTATTACATGTAGATATTTTATGATCATGGCTTGTTGAAGTTCTATATGTATCACTTCTCTGAATGCCGAATTCTGTCGGAAGTTTTCTGCTATCACTTCTGTGAACATGCTCTTAATGCCCTTTGTTCTATCTTCTGATTTCCACTGATTCTGGTTAATCTCATGTTGCTCTTCTTTTCGTCTTCTAGCAGCTGTTACACTGATTTTTCATGGTCTCATGGTATTTTTAAGAGGTCTTTCATTTGATGATTACTAACTGCAACCCTGACTTCTAGATTTGATATTCTGTCTAGATTTGATATTCAATCAATTGGTTGATTCTGCTGCATATACTTTCAATAGAGTTTTGAATCTCTTGGATATTTGTTTAAATCTATTTAATGAATCGAGTTCTTTCTTATTTTGGGCATTCATGATTTTCATCATTTTCCTAAACTCTTTTTTTATCTGTATATATTTCAGATTCACTAACCATGCCCTTCACTATTGTCATCATATCTTTAGTTATCTGTGTGACTATTTCTGATTTTTTTCTAGCCTCTCATTCATCTACTGTATTACTTCCATTGCTACCATTTCAGAAACTTCAGATAGGTGACTTTTGATCTGTTCTACCTCAATGCCCACTGGATTTGCCTTGGGTGAACTAGAGATCTGGGGTTGAGTCTTGCTTTTGTGTCATCCTATTTTCTATTTTTAAATTTGTTTTCACATTGATGCTTTCAAATGGCTTTGGTAAATAGCTGCCTTACTATTATCAAGACCTCGCTAGGAAAGGACTTTTTCAAAGATATCTTCTAGGCATAGTTGGTTTTTAAGTTTATCTCAAGGTCTTGCCTCTTGAGTTTATAATGGATGAGAGATTGCTGCCTGTTTGGCCTACCACCTAGGTCTTTGGTACTGGACTATGGTATCATTTATGACCTCTAGACAGTCTCAGTACAGGCATACAACGAACAACTGATCACAACAGTCATGTCACCTTAGCTAAAGTGGTGCAATGAGTAATAATACTAATAGCATTAAATATAGTCTAGAAAATGACAAACTTTGATGACTGTTAATTTGTTACATTTAACCATAGGTACAAGAATTATAGTTACATAACAAAATCTAAAACAAATTAGAAAAATTATATACAGTAAATATCTACTCACTAGAGCAATTTTATACTCAGATGAGACAATTTAAAGGAAATAAGAGAAAATAAATACAGAAATAAAAGAAAATAAATAGATAAATAAGACAAAAATAATTAGAAGCAAGGATGAAGGACAAATGAAAATGAAAATAACCCAAGTTGTGGGGAATTAGTGAAGAAGATGGAGGTAGAGGGAGAAAGAGGAAAACATAAGAACAGAATAAAACAAAAAACTAAGAATGATGTTCACATGCATTACAAAAAACAAAATAAACAATTAAGAAAAAGTCAAATGAACAAAACAAAACCCAAAAGCAAAGACAAAAGAGACTTTGCTGTGGTTATCTTCTGAGGTCTAAAGTGCCCAGTTCAGGGTATGGCTTTGCTATCCCCAGCAGACAAAAAGACTGTGGTGGACTGACAACTGGTGCTCCACTTGTAACACCCAGCTGAACTGAATCAACATGGCGTCGCTGGATGTGGAGGGCCCACCTGAGGATTGTTGCCAATATAAAAAGGAGACCTGGAGAGGAAGAGGGGTGTTATTGGTTCTCCTGTTGCCATTGGTTCTCCTGGAGGAGCTTGCCAAGCTTCTTTCCTGATATGAACTTGGCTGTTCTCATCGTCAGAAGGACTCGGGACCTTGTTATTGCTGAGAATGGCTGTGGTTCACTTTAGAGGAACTCTGGTCCTTACTTTGAACATCATTTCCTAGCTCCAGAGAGGAAGATGGTGTGTTGTTGAATCTCCAGGAGAAGCTTGTCACACAGACTTCCTGATATGAACTCAGCTATTCTCATCATCAGAGAAGTTTGGAACCTTGTTGTCTCTGAGGATGGCTGTGGTACTTTTCAGGGGAGCTCTGGTCCTTACATTGTGTCATTCCCTGGCTCCAGTGAAGATTCCTCAGCCTACTGGCACAGATCCTTCATTCTGCTGGCACAGAATTGGAGTTTCCACTGCTGTTACAGTTGATACATTATGTCAGCTTGAGAGCTTTAGAAGTTTAGAGACTCAGCAGAGAGCCAGAATCCTACTTTGTAAATATCATCATCCTGTGCAACAGGAGGGCACAGAGATTTTTGTGAGTGCTATACAGTACCTGGAGAGAGGCAGGTGGCAATATGAAAGAGAAAAGACACTTGTGCTTTCCCCTTTTTGCTCTGGACGCTGTCTTGAAGTGTTGCTCTGGCTGCCACCTTAAAGTGTTGCCCCAGTGCCTTGCCACCCTGCCTTGCAGCCAGCTGATAATGGACTGAAACCTCCAAAAACTGTAAGCTAAATAAACCTTTTCCTTCCTTCATCTTGGGTATCCAACGGCTTTGTCCCAGCAACAAGAGGAAACTAACCAAGACAGCTGCTGACCTTTGGGCCTTCCCAGTGCAGATCCGTGAAAGATTTGCATTAGACGTTGTCATGGACTCCAGGTCTTAAGCTGGACTCACACAGGGCATTGCTGCGGGATCCAGGCTCTCAACTGGATTCTTTGGGTCTTTAGTATGTGGACAGACTTCCTGCACTTTTTTTGTACTTGACTCTTTGGGTAACTATTATAAAATAATTCTATAAATGATTTGTCCTGTATTAAATTGTTTTCCTTGCAAACCTTTACTATAACAAAGACAGAGCCAGATCCATGCTGGATAATCCCAGCAAGCCTGTGGTAAGATTAGGGTGCAGTGCTTATTCTGGTGCTTTCAACCCCACTTCAGGCAGAAGAGGCCTCTAGATGTGGGGTTGGGGCCTGAGTTGTTCAGGTAACAACAGTCTGGATGTCTTTTGCCAGCCTGACCATAGCTAATGGACTCTGGACCTTTCCTGCAATTGTCCTTCACCCAGTCACTGAGATTTAAACAACTCAGAGCAGCTCCAAATCCCGGGTTCAATAGGCCCCTGCCTAAAATGGCCTGCACCCAACCTCCCTCTCCAGGGCACACAGCAGCTGCTTGGACTGACGCCACTAAACATCTGTTGTAGTACACTGCACCCATTACTCCATCCCACTGGTGTGTTTCTCCCCTCTTCTAGAGTTCCCCGCCCTCACTCTGTCTCTGTTGATTCAGTTCTCCTCTCTCACCCCATGAGCGCAAAGCCAAGAGAAAATGTCGTTTGCTCCTTCCTGCTTCAGGGTCTGTGTCTTCACTTTCTCTGTGGGCTCCAATTTTCCTTCAGATCCTTTCTGGGTCCTGGGGATCCATCTACTAACAAGATTTTATTGAACACCTACCATGTGTAAAACCAACACTATAAAGTTTAAAAATATCAACTTTGGTGGGAACCTAAAATGGAAAAATATTTCTGGAGGCCATTTAATCAAAATACATATTTTTAAATGCTTTGTATCTGCCCACTCCTTAACCAAAATAACTCTTTGTCTATGAATTTATCCCAGTGTAACAAATTAAACTAAGAAAAGTTTCACTAAGTTTTTTCAAAATGAAGAGTATAAATCTAAGGGACTGATAGATATATTTATAATTACAGACACATATACTTCTCATAATTCCTCAATCCAGTAGCTCTCAGAATATTGGGGACTTTTTTTTAATTTTAAAAACCTGGAGTGCTTTGAAATGAGCAGTTAGTGGACAGAAGCCAAGGATTCTATTAAACCTTCTACAGTGTATAAGACAAGCCTTCCCAATAAAGTTTTATTTGGCCCAACATGTTAGTCAGCAGTACTGAGGCTGAGAAATCCTAGTCTCCTCTGCCCTGCCAAGGGAACACCAACAGAGTCACACTAATTTAAACATCTGCATTTCATACAATCAGACTGCTATGTGTGTAGTAAAAGACTGTATTTCCCTTGAAGTCTCATGCTGCTGTTCTGTGCTCCCAGAGCTGTCCGGATAAATACATATGCATTACAACCTTTTCCTCCCTGCTCCTGTTCTTGTGATGGCAACATTAAGAGAAGAACCTTGAGGTTTCTAGCTCACCCTGCAGGGCTGCCCATGCCCTCAGTGGCAACATGATTGTGCTGAGCTGACCAACGCAGGCCTTATCAGGTAGGACCAGCACAGCTGTGTAGTTTCCCATCATATCCAGTTGCCTGGAAACCATAGAGGTGCTCTGGGTCTCAGAGGACCCTCTGAAAATAATTCATTCAGCTTTGTCTGCAGATTCAATAACACTCAACAGAAGTCTGTGGGGACCAACCAGAGCCCAAGAATTAGGGGAAGATTTTTCTGACCTCTCACATCTCAAAGAACCTGAGCCAACCATGAACAATAATCTGCATGCAAATAAACATCTGCTAATCCATACACACAAAGAGAAGTCCTGTAAGTTCAGAGAAAGGATAGTTACTCTGGTTGACATTTTCCATACCAACCTAGAATCCCTTCATCATCAGCCACATAGCCAGTCTACTTCCCATTCCTTTGTCTTAGTCATCCTCCAAATGAGAGGCCTATCCGCCTTACTTTATGCCTACTTAAATTCCAAGGCTATCTTTCAAGGCTTCATTGTCTTATCTCCTGGGAAGATTTCAAAATCAGCTGGAATGCTTTTGGCTGTCAGGAGTGGAATTTTTTAAAAAGTTAGTGGTTTTATTATTTCATGTAAAAAGAAATCTGGAAGTAGAGTCTGAGAATTGAGCAATTCAACAGCTTATTAACGTCTCTCCAAGTCTCTTGGGTTTGTCTCATGATCACAAGATAGCTGCCACAGCATCTCTTCATCATGAAAATATCCAAAGGCAAAAAAGAAAGAAATTCCCTCCCTCTTGCTTGGCACAGAGCATAACAAAGAATTCGATTATAAGCTACTTCTTTTTTTATAACTTTATTATTTCTAGAACATTTTTTGATTTACAGAAAAATTAAAACAGAGATTTCTAATGTATCCTTGCCACTACTATCATCTCACTCGTGAGTGGCATTTCCATTCCATCTGATGACTCTACACTATCACACTGTTGTCACCACAACACCACAATTTATATTGGGGCTCACTGACATTGTACATGGATCTGGACAAATATATGATGAGGACGTGTATCCATCATTACACTACCCTAAAGTTCTCTGTGCTCATCCCTCTGTCTTGTCTAATTATTGGCAACTGCTGATCCTTGTATGTTGTTATTTTTTATTTCCAGGAGCCAAACTACTTGAAATCATCCATTTGGAATCATCAAGTATTTACCCTTCACAGACTGGCTTTTTCACTCAGCAATGCCCAGGATTTTCATAGCTTGATAGTTCATTTTTTTTAGTGCTGAAGAATGTTCCTTTGTCTGCACACTACAGCAGCTGAAGAGCATCTTGTTGGCTTCTGAGTGTCATAAGTAATAATAAAGCTGTGTGAACATCCACAAAAAGATTTTTCATGTGTGGGCATAGATTTTAAGTCCTTTGGGAAAATAATAAGGAGCATAATTACTGGATCGTATAGTAAGTGTCTAGTTTTTATAAGAAATCATCATTGTCTTCCAAAGCAACTATACTATTTTCTACAAGCAGTGAATGAGAATACACATTGCTTCACAGTCTTGCAAGAATTCGATGTTACCAGTGTTCCAGATGTGGGCCATTCTAATAGCTATATAGCAGTGGATCATTGTTTTACTTTGTTTTTCCAAAATTTGTCGTATTTACCAGTTTTGTATCTTCTTTTGAGAAGTTTATGTTAGGGTCTTTGTCCTATTTGACAATATATTGTGTTTTGTATTGTTGCATTTTAAAAGTTTTTGTATATTTTGGATGATAGTTCATCATATATGTCATTTGTAAATATTTTCTTCCAGTCTGTAGCTTGTCTCCTCATTCTCTTGGTACTTTTCATTTATGTTTTCATGAATTGGGTTCTGTAATTATGTGTGTTGTATCTAAAAAGTCATCAACATATACAGTGTCACCTAGATTTCTCATACGTTATCAGTTTTTTAGCTATGCATTTATATTTAGGTCTATGATTTACTATGAGTTAATTTTCATGAAAAGTATAAGATCTCTGTCTAGACTCTTTGCTTTTTTGTTTTTGGTATGTAAGTATGCAATTTTTCTTGCATCATTTATTGAAAAGACTCCTTTCTCCCTTGTGTGGCCTTTCCTCCAAACCAAGCTCTCTTTGTTCTTTCTCTAACATTCATCACACAAGATCAGTAAGAGGGAAGACATTGAGAGCAAGAGTTTAGCCCACTTAAGCTAGTGTGATCCCAGTTCCAGCGCCAAGTAACGGCCATTCCTGAATCTCAGCTCTTGTCACTCTATTATTCTCAAAAATGAAAATGGCACCTAGAGAAACTCAAAGCTGGAAATTAAAGTGTCACTTGGAGGTTTCCACTGGCTTGTTCTTCACTTTGCCCTGACCTTTCTTAGGGCAGGAAGGTACCACAAATCACAACTGAGTCTCCTTAGAATTCCTGAGCCCCAACCTCAAGAGCTGGAAGCTTGACATTGAATCACAGAATCCCAAAACTCAGGAACACTGAACAGAGGCTCTGCAAGCACTGCCAAGAACAGAAGTGTATGGAACCAAAATCGAAAAAAGGATTTTATTCGGGACATTGGATTTTTTTGAGCTGCCATATGATTAATTCTCACTCAGCTGCTCTGTTACTCTGTGGTGGTCAAATCATTATCAGTGCTATTAATGTTTGCTAAGGGCCTCCTATGTGCCAGAGATTCTAATAAGCACTCTGTATACTTTTATGTTTTATGGCCCTCACAACAATCCTAAGTTGATTTCTACTGTCATCTCACTTTTACAGATAAGGAAATTGACTTATAGATGAAAAGCAGGTACACAAGTTTATAACCCTTAGGGGGTCCTGGTTAGTGCCATGCTAATGCTGTTAGCCTCAGAGGTGTGTGCCTAGTTCATTCATCTATTCCCAGAACATACCCAGATGCTGGCATACAAGAAGAGTGTGTGAAATGATTATGCCTGGATACAAATTGCATGGTCCTGGGTACAGTGCTCTCCTGACATGGCTAAAGGCCAGGGGTACTCATGAGTTGGAAGAGGAATGTCTTTTGTGTGCTCCATATTTTCCAGGAGATGGCTGCTGCAATATCTCAGCATAATTTCATAGATGGAGGAATTGAGGTCGGTAGAAACCAATAGTTAGAGGGATTTAGAGTTATGAAAAGAACTGAGGCTAAATATCTTCATGGTTCAGTATGTTATCTGGCAAATTCGAATACCTACACATTCTGCTTTCAACTGCCTGCTAGTTCCTCAATTTTCCCACTTATGCTTCATTTTTCTTCTCAAGGTCACTTCCTCCTTTCAGTTTGAAACTATTCTTACTAATTCTTATTGGTTTCATCATTTGGTCTTTGACACATGCATCAGACCAAATATGAGAACAGAAGTGCACAGAGCAATTACAGCAGATGGGTCACACTGCGAAATGACACTAACTGCAACCCAGTGTGATTTTCGCCCATTTCAATGACTACAGAGCCTGCATTTGAAAAAAAATTAATTGGATCTCCTGTCTCTCATCCTTCCGCCTCCTATTTGGAGTTCAATCACCTCCAGGACCTCTTCCATACTGTCTGGAATACTATGATATTTATTAAATGACATTTTTTTAGATGGAAAAGAAATACTTGTTACTTCCACTTCTCTGTCTCTATCCATCTCCATGTCTTCAATCAAGTGCATTTAGGCTTAACCAATGTTGGTAAATATTTGCTTAACTCTTGCTATTTCATAGCCATTATTTTAGACACTGTCTTAGGTTCCAGCTAGTGAATAAAAAAGACACCAAAAATCTAATACCCATCCTTAATAACTGTATTACAAGACAGTATCTGATTGACCATTTGAGGCAGCTATATAAGGCTATAGAAATTCAAAAGAACAGTAAGACACTTCTACCTAGCTAATTACAAAGGATAATTGGTGAACTGCCTCTTTAATTGGGCCTAGAAATATGGAAAGGATTTCTACATGCAGAGTGTGAGGGAGCAAGAACAGCGTGAGCATATGCACAGAGGCTGGGACATGTAGAGTGTGCCCCAGGAAGCCCAGCTGTTCAGCTGTGCTGGACAGAGGGGACAATGATGTTAGGGTTAGGCTGGAAACAAGTGTAGGGGTGTGTAAATGATACGGGCCTTCATTGAAAGTCTAGGTGAGTTTTGAAGAGAGGACAACTTTACTCTTTAACCTGTATTTCCAGATATACTGATATATAGGAAAGACGTGTTGTTGGGTGTTCCTTCCCTTCTATCCTCCATGGTAGTGCCTCCAAATGAAGAGTTGTCAATCTAACTGACAGAACCTATAGCATTCATGGAACCTTTTATTCTAGTGAGCTTCATAGACACTTGTTTTATGATATTTCTGTGGGTCTCTTCCTACTATTCTATGGTTGATGATATTTTTGTCTTTACCTGTACCCTCTCTGCTAAGGTGTTCCAGGACTGGTTCTGAATTGTATTTACTAAATTTCAGGAATCTGATGAAATGATAAAATGCTCCCCATGAAAATCTCTTCTCTAGGCATGTGGTTATCTCGATGGTGAGCAGGTAGAGATGGAATAGACCAGCGAGTGGGGGCTGCTGAACAGGACCCTGACAGCTGCCTCCCAAGACAAACATAGTGCTTCCATCACTGATAGTAGCTTAAGATTCCTGATTCAAGGCAGAGGTTGAGTTCTAGCAATGTCGTCCATGAGATTTGTGACCCTGGGTGAGTTATTTCAACTGTCTGACCTATAATTCCTCATCTATCACAAAAATACTAATCATTCAGTAGTATTGTGAGCATTATGTTGATATTTGTGTAGCATCTAGAATAGTCCCTGGCATTGTGTATACCAAAAAGGCCATGATTTGCATGTGTGTGCTGTGTGGGCATTCATGTACACACTGAGATAAAATACAAAACAAGAATAGAAACAAAACAAAGACATTAACAAAAGAATGACAGCCCTACCACTGGGAGCTAGCCTTGCACAGCCAGACCTTGGTGTTCTGTTGAACACAAAGAATTTCGCTAACCCTCAACATCACATAAGGCCACCATAAATATAATGGATTGTGACAAAAAATAGTATTGGTCCATAATCATACTTCATTCCTACATAATCTTAGTGACTTTATTTTCTTATGTATTATAGCTTTATCCTTATGTACACCCTCCTAGATGAGAATGAGAAAATTAATCATAAAATTACTACCACATCCAGAGAGCATTCAGTCCAAAGCAAAATCCCTTTCTTGACCCCTCCCAAATAGCAACCTTCCTAAAAGCAGTCTGTATTTCACACGCCCTTCCTAACCCCAGGGAGACACCTCAACTCCTGTGCAGTGTGTTCTCCCTGCAAAAGGGTAATAAACCCAGGTTATCAATGGCAGGTGAGTTCCTGCTGAGCTCTGGCCCGAAGGCTTTGCCAACCACCTTATGTGGAAAATTCACTACAGAAAAATCAAGGCACCCTTAAGACTATGAAACACGGCATCTCTAGGCAAATAGTTTAGTAATTGGTTTTTTCCTGGTAGTTTTTGAAGAGCTGCTGTAGAGACAGCACTATCTGAGGCGTAAGGAAAGCAGATGTGAATATGTATTGATCATATCCTGATTGAAAGGCACTGGGTAAGATTCTTAACCCAAATTATTTCGCTCAGTCCTCAGGAGAACCCTGGGTGGAGGTATTTGTTAACTATGGTTTTACAGACAAGGAAGTGAAGAACACAAGAAATGAAGCAAATTGCCCACTGTAATGAAGAGCTGGTAAGAGGGCTCAGTCCAACAGTCAATATTCAGTCAGGAGCACATTCCACTACGTGACTGGAACGAGCACAGCAGGATTCTTGCGATCAAGCACTTTGATGACACTGCCACTGGAGGAAAGGAAAGAGATCACACTTGTTTCCTCCTCTGAACAGCAGGTGAGGATGGAGGGGGAGGGCAGATGTGAGATGGGGGAAACCCAGCTCCTTGCTTCCCTCTTCCCCCTTCCTATGATGGACTGAAGACGATTTCTGTGAGACTCACAGCCCTTGCAGTGTTTCTTCTTTAGATCCCATGGCAATTAAGAGAAATCAGAGCATGTGAGTTCCTCGAGAAGGTTACTGCGCCAGGAGAATTCATTTCCAGATTTCCTCCCCATGTGACTCTTCCATGTCAGATGTTTTCCCACATGGCCCAGAGGAGGTGCTGCTGCTTCCAAGCTGTGTCCTCTCAGCTACGAACCTCATCTATATAAACTGCTCTCACCATGTGGCCTACACTGCCTGGAACGGGAAGGTTGCACAGATTCCCCACTCCTGCCTGCTACAATAGACAGAAAGATATTCTCTATTCACATCCTCTTGTTTTCTGGTCATGGTACGCTGTCAACATAGATAAGAAACTTCGATTATCTAGTTTGTCTATGTTGTTCCAGATCTTTTGCAGCTCAGCACAGCAGGAAACTAAGTTCCACTTATAGACTGCATTCATGCACACTTATAGGGTGCATGAATTGGGTGTATGTCCATCCACAAAGCAGAAACTTTGCTTTTACATTGGTTTTATCTGAAAGAGGTGACTACAATACAGTCTCCCCATGACAGAAGTGCTTTTGTTTTTCCCACTATCAACTAATCTTACATCTTCCAATAACAACCCTGCTTCATCCGTTGGGGAATTAACCCTGCTCCACTCAATGGCCTTTACCTACTACAAGGCTTCATGGGTGAATATGTAATCCAAGCCTCACTAATCTGAACTGGGTCAGGGGCGACTGTGTGTCCCAGTATAAGCCAGTGGAAGTTGCCTACAGGACTCTACCTAGAATAATGTGAATGATGCTCTCTTTCCATTGCTGTAAGTTTGCAGTTGCTAGGAATTATCTTTGGGGACAGTCTCATCCAGTTCTTCCAAGTATTGACCAGCCAGCCTTAATATGACAAAACTCTCTTAAAAAGCTTTTAGAAAAGTATAGATTCTTTGGATCTCCCTCCAAAAATTTGTTTTCTGTCATTGATGGTGGAACTGGGATCTATTTTTATGAAATGCATTGGCTATAATTTTAAAAGCATTAAAAGCAGTATGAGCAGAGAACTCATAAGTCAAAAAACTGAGCACAACAGCAGAATTACAGCAGTCTCCTCTTAGCTACAGTTATGTCTTCCATGGTTTCTGTATGGAAATATTAAATATTCCAGACATGAATTAGTCATAACTTTTATTTATTATAAAATATTGCCATTATTTTTCTATTATTAATCAACTACTGTGCCTAATTTATAAATTTAACTTTATCATAGGTATAATTCTATGAACAGAAAAAAATCTATATAGTCTTAGTATTCAAGTGCAAGTGCTCTATGCACACAGCCCTATACAGACAGACAGGAATATATATACATAGATATTCGGTGTGTTTATACAGGAGATTTTTGTTCAGGCTCTGGTCATAGCTCATCTTTAAACTTGCTGTGGAATTTGCATTCTAGAGACATAATTCTCCTGTCTTCTTCACCCCCAACTGAATGGGAGAAGCACTAGAAGGCCTGGCGTGGAGTCCGGCCATTTCAGGAGTCTTTTTAGCTGAAGCAGTTTGGTCAGTAGGAAGAACTGGACAGAGAATTCATGAAAGTTTCGCAAGGACTTCAGTCTTCTGGGCTGTGGCTTGTAGTCCTTGCTGCAGCATGTTCCCCCAGGCCCCTTCTTTCCCTGTACAGTACTAACTTGCCCCCTTGTCTTCTGTGTTAGCGGCTGGGCCTCATAATCCCCAGGCAGCTTGCAGCTGGTTTGTTACTGTCACCCCACGAAGTTGTGCCATTCGGTTCCAGCAGGCACACTGGTTTGGACATCCACTTCCTGGAGCTGACAAATGTTTCTCTAGGCTGTGGGCTGGGGTGACTGTTTGGGACGTGGTTTTCCTTTGTGCCACTGAAGATATATCTTTATCACTGTTTGCTCTGAATATTGATTGGGATCTTTCTTCTCCTTTAGCAGAATGTTGAAATAAACTTCCACGAGAATCCTGGGGAGGTGAAGTCCTAACATCTGCTAATAAAGAACAGCTTCAAACAAAGCAGTCTGGATTAGCCTTGCAAAGGTGAAAATGGCACTGGGCCTGCCTCCAAAGGGCTGTAATATTACATGTGTGCCCTTCTGGCCTCTGCCTGCAAATCACCATCTTGAGGATATCAAAAGAAATATTTTCCACTTCTAGAGCATGCCAGATCCTAGAGGTACTGTCACACAAAATAAACTCTCCTCCAAGTGACCAAAAATGCTATTTTCTGTCTGTTTTGGGAACACATAGATACATGGAAGTGAGATGGAGAAACCATCAGAGGGAGGATCTGATACATTAAACACACAGGGAACCCTCATAGTAGCCATGGGGCTGACGGAAAAACACAAATCGACCAGGAAGCGTTCATACTGAGCACACAAAGAGGCACATTTTTGCCTTGTCTCAAAGATACTCAAGAGCACATCCAAGTTTTCTCTGTGGTGTGGTTGCTAAAACATGGGTGACATGGCACAATAATTCTATGAATATATTTTTGAATACTTTTCATTATGAAGAAATGTGTACTCTGACGTTTCTCTGAGACTGGACGGGGGGCAGGTGAAAAGTCAGGAAACATTTGTTTCTTGTCTGTGGTAATATGGCGTGATAATTTAGAAAATTTTGTAGTAATTATACAATGTTGACTATATTTTAAATATATTGATTAGTCTGCAAAAATATATAAAGGCAAGAATTTGGCTTTTCACCACATGTGGTATGCAAAACACTGATATATGAGCACCTGTTTTTTGTTGTTGTTGGTTTTTGCTAACCTTCAATTGTTTTTAAAAAGCTGACAGAAACTGGGCCTCATGGTGCACACTAGCAATCCCAGTATTCTGGGAGCCAAGGTAGGAAGGTTGCAAATTAAAGCTCAACTTGTAATTTAGCAAGGCTCTGTCTCAAAATAAAAATAAAGAACTGGGGATGTAGCACAGTACAAAGTCTCTGAGCTCAATATCTAGTGTCCCCCACCCCCCACCCCCCCCAAAACAAGAGAAGAAACAGAATTCTGAATACAGAAATGTTAGAGGACATGAAATCAAGGCACATGAAATATTTTTGCTTTTAGGTTACAGTATTACTTTCAATTATTTAACTACCTTCTCATTAATTTGTCATCTTAGTAACAGCATGATCAGAATATCTCAGATTTTTTCACATTTATACTACATAACAAAGGTACATAAGAGCCACACTTCTTTATGATTCTATAGTACTCTTTTGTAACTCAATTCTAAGTCGTCTGATATTTTTCAGTCAGTTAAAGACATCCTCATTACACAGGGTACCTGTTTTAAAGTTCATTATGTGACAGGTAAAGCTGTAACTTTCCTTATCTACCTCCATAGTCACAGTTTCCTATTGGAAAAAGGCAAGGTAGTTTCATGTGTGTTCAAGATTTTCAATATATAAAGTAACGAGGAATTTTCCCTTCTCACTTAGAGATTCTACTCACATTTGTGAAACAAAAGGTAGTGAATCTTTTCACCATGCATATTTTTCAAGACATAGGAAGAATTTATATAGAGCTACTTCACTTGCCTGTTCTTAGTTTCTGTGACTGGCAAAGAGGAGAGGAGACCGAGGAAATGCCATCCACCCATATCACCAAACTCACAAAACTGGAAAGCGTCATCCATGGTGACATCAGCAATGGGACAAGAGTCATTTGTGCGGGGTGGAAATTTTAAGCATAAATTGTTTTCTAGAAGTTTTGCGAATTTCAGTTCCCACAGCCTCTCTATAAAGGATTAAGCAGTACCGGACACAGTGAGTTCAGTCATTTGTTTTCTCTGGCCTTAAAGAAAAAAAGCGGGCCACACACACCCAATTATCGAACTACTTTTTTTCTTCTTGTGACCCATCCAAACATTCTGTTACGAAGTTGAATCATTTCAGTTACTGTAATTTTTTCCTAAAGGTTCTGGTTCCCACACTCAAATTCTGTCTCCAAAGTCAAATTCAAACTCCAATTCCCGAAATCTGTTTCAAAACACATTCACAGCCTAACCCTTGAGAAAGGGAACTTTAAGCTCTACTTGTCTCGCTTCAGAATGAGTCAAAGATTTTAAAAAGCAACAAAAATGTGAAATCCCTCGATGAAGTGTTTTTGAAGTGTCCTGGCCCAATCTTGTAAGCGGTCAAACATTATCTAACTCTATTCAATTTGTAAAATGGAAAACAGCTAAACTTAGCACAAACACAGGCAAACAGCTGTGTTCAAAAAAGAAAAGCTTATTCACACACACAAGGGGGATCAGCATTAGATCTAATTTAGGGGTGGTGATGGGCAGAAAGGAATACGTGAGAGGAATTGAGCAATGAGGGTAGATGACGTGGGGCGGGTCATGCCAGCTGAAAATAATAACTCCATGGCATAGTAAAATAATTAGGGGAAACATACGACTTTGTAAAAATAGTTACTAACTCCACCTACATGAAGGAACTAATTATCAATATAATGGTACATATGAGATTTTTTAAAAATTGAAATAAAAACTGAGTATAGGTTTCTACGCAAAGTTTGAGGCCCTGCTCTCTTTGTTCAGAATAGTGTTGTGACTTCAACATTATGGATCAGGAGGTGAGTGACTAGGACTGAACTTTATGGGTTTTCCTCCTAACATTCTTGCAGAGGAAACAGGCTTTCCCCTTATGGCACAGAAACCAGATGAACACAGAGAAGACCCTGAAGGACAGAGAAACAAATGAACAGAGAATCAGCTGGGGTAATGGTAGACACAATGGGTTTTCTGCTCACCATGTACTCTATACTGCACAGGATACACACACAGCGTCTCTTTATCCTTTCAACGACTCACGGACAGGGGCATTATTTCCATTTTATAGATGCCAACTCAGAGGTAATTTTCCCAACATATGAAGGCAACATCTAACTACATTTGCACCCAACCTCAAAGCCCAGCTTCTTCTGCCTCCAATCATTACCTCAAGTTATGCAAAGCCTGACGTGAGGAATCGAAACTAATGTACTTGGAACAAGATTACAGAATTGTGGCTTCCACTGGTGACTAGAATCATAGAATACACGATAAGTATCAGCTCGTTATCAAAATTAAATTGCACTTTCATAGAGTTACATTCATGTTATAGTAAGGACCCACACTAGGGTGCAGTTCCCATACAAACCATCAGCTGAAGAGACTCCATTTATTCCACTATGGAGTACCTTGTGAAGGATTCCATCTGAAATGAACTTCTAAGTATTAATGCATGCTTGGAGTATCTACATTGCTAGCAAACTCACATTAAACTTGATTTCTAAAAACTGCACTGCGACTTGGGCGTCAAATTTAAGCAGTTATGGTCCCTCCCATTATCAATGAAAAGTATAACCATAATGCACAGGAATATAACCCTCCAACCATGCATTCATTCCTTTTGAGAATGTGATTAAACTTATGGAAACTAGAAAAAAGGACAGTGTAAAGAATGTTTTGCATTTCAAAGCATAGGTCTATTTCAGTGTGATGGACTTATTCAACAGTTTTGTTAAAAGCTGGGGCTTCTATAATGCCCCCAAAAGACTGTTTGATGCATAACATCGAAGACTGTGTCAAAGCATGGGGATGTTCCATCCTCCAACCCCTCCTCATCCGCTCCATCTTTCTTCAGAACATCAGCTCAATTGGGGCTGGGAGATTCTGTTTGGTACACTGCTAGCTACATCAGGAGATGGAATTTGCATCTGAATCTGCCTATCTGTAGTTATTCCACAAGTTGAATGATTGGACAATTAATTTTTCAGTGGTTTACAGATGAGATTTCAATTATGAAAAGAAATTGTTCTACAAACAGTTTTTAAACACCATTGGCCCAGATAACTCAAGTGGAGATATTCCTAGAGGATTAACATTGAAGATCTAGGCAAATTTGAGAAATGGTACCAAATGCATTTCAAGAATGAGTCCAGTCAGAATCTCAGAGGTTGGTATGATCAGCGTGCAGTATGACCGACAGCACAGTGGTCAGTCCCTTAAATGGGAACCAGGTCAGAAAGCCTGGCACCAGCTCAGTATAGAGAGCCTTTGCTGATGGATGAGGCTGTCAAAGTGGTCATACACTTAAGTCTTTATAAAAGAAAAAACTAACAAGAGTAAAATCTGTCCTATAATGTCATTCTTTTTGTATGTACTAGGGGTGGTCAGAGAAACAATGACTGATTGCTGGTCTTGGATTCACAAGGTAAAATAAAGTGCCTTCCCTTCTGGTTGCAAAGGAACTCTGTCAATGTGAAATGAGAGGGAATGCATATTCAATTCTACTGCAAAAATATCTTTCAGCTCTGCTGAAAATAGCAAAAAAAAAGTTTTCTTAGAAAAAAATAAGCATGAATTTATGTACAGATTTTTTAAAAAGACATTTAATCTAGCAAGAACAATACAAAGGGGTTATATAAATTTATTTCTCATGTAACAATTGATTAGAAAAATTTCCATTTTCAATGTTAATTCCATCTTTCATTTTTTTAAAAAAAGTCACTAAAAGGACAAAACCACACACAAAAATACAATCTGTATCTGTTCTCTATTTACAGATAACCAGTCACTATTAAGGCGCAGATGGATTAAAAGCTAACATTTATTCAAATAATCCAAATATTCTGTGCATCATATACACTGACAACTCTGTATACTGTAGTGTCATATTCCCTTCATTCTATCAAGAGAAAGTGAGAAAAATAACTTCCAGTGTTTTTATTTTTAGCCACCCTCTTTTACCTATTTTAAGTGGGATAGTTTCTCCCTTTGGCATAATAAGAACACACTGTTCATAAAATCTGATCAATTTAACACTGCATATTCATTCTATCTTTCTCTTATTTGCAAAGACACAGTAGAAAGAGGAGAGAAGGGCTCCAACTGATTATTTTGTTATTTGTGGAAGATCTTACAAAAAAATAATCATATTTTAAAAATCGACTTGTTGAATAGGAAACAAAGTGAGAACTATTACGCTTTGCTTGAATGCTTGGCGTAACACTTTCCACATCAGAAGAACTCAAGGAGCTCCACACGAGTGTCTGTGCATGTGCACAGGAAGACGGCACTGTATGTGCAAAAGGAGAGACTTATTTCTACAACCTAGGGCAGAGGAGATTGAGTTTAGCTGTTCATTTTATAAGTGTGTCGTCTACGCCTTCAAGGTGACCAAGGTTCATTTTTTAAAGTGAACATTTTTTCTCTATGTGCAAAATACATTTTCAATTCTTGTTCTTCCTTTAATGGTAAGTTAGCTATGGAAAAAGGTCTGGGTGTTTCTCACTCCACATTTGCATAATTTCTCAATGATTGTATAAGTTTATCTAATGCCTTCTACTAAAAGCATGTCACAGTGGTTTATGTCCACATAGAAAGTCTTGAGTACTGAATATAAATAAGTCATTACAGGTAATTGAGAACACTTCCTATGGGAAAGCTTTCCAACAAATTAATATACTTGGAAATAATATTGCTTTGAATAAAGGAAGGCACTTTAGTGATTTTCTTCATGGATTAAAAACCTTCATAAATCCACAATAAGATATCTGAAAAGACCCAGGAAACAACGTTGCCCGATTTCTTAGACTTTCACAGTATGATTTTAACAATAAATGTAGCCACTGAGAAAACGGTCTCTTTTTTCCCTTCAAAATTCAGCTATCTTTATAAGCTGTCATCCTGGAGACTTAAATAAAGCCTTTCCATTCTCAAGCCTACTTGAAGCAAACAATTTTAGGAAAGTCCTGTGACCATACGGAGCACAATTAATGTATACCTCACAAGGACATATTGTTTTCTTTTCATAATGGCAACAGTGATGTCTTGTCAGATGGTTATCTGTCTTTTTAAATAAAGTGACAATCTAGGGCTCCAGTTATTGAATGCCGTCCATTCTCTACCATAAATCTCTAGCAAATATCAATTTCATCAATTATGTACTGTATGCTTATAATATCTAAAAATAAAAGTTTGATATAAATAAATGTCCTTTAGTGGCAGTATACTAAATAAAAACAGCCCTTTGCCTTCAAACAACCATTAAAACATTTTAGCAATATAGGCAGCAGCTAAATATGATGACTGCAAAGGGTTAATATTGCAAACTTCATTTGGTCTGTCTTTGCACCTGTTACCGTGAGCTAGGTTCACTGCTAGTTTCTAAGATGCTGACATAAATGACAAGAATTGGTCCGTAACCAAGTGGACTCACATTTCCCAAAATCACAGAATAGTCTGCAGAAAAGCTAATATCCAGTACCATTTCAAATAAAAATTTGATGTAGTCAGAAAAACATGACTAAATCTGATTTGTACCAACATGAAATTGAGAGAAACAAGAGAAAAAGAAAATTTCCACAGGACAAGAAATCAGAACATGTAAAGTGCTGAAAGGCCTCAATAATTCTTTTAAAGCAGTACCAGAAATTCCACTTTGATTATTTTTTTAAATTCCCAAATACCAAAACAAACAAAATAACTTTTAAGTTTACTGGCACCCCAGATGTTAATTTATCCTTCATTTTAAGTAAAAAAAAAAAAAAAAATCAGTGCATAATGTTATACAGGTTAAAAAATGGAAATAAAGCCCTATTTTCATATTGTAAATTCTGTCCAAATGTCATTTTAAAAAGTAATCCACATTTGGTGTTTTGTATGGCAGCATAAAGAAATCTCTGTAGTCTTCCTTTCTGCCGCAGAGTACAGGTGCGAGTAGATGCTTTGGTCCTGGTACCAGACACCCAGAGTGCTGAGGACAGTGTGCAGTGAAGCCGCTCGCAGGTCTCCCGGGTCCAGCTCTCCAGTCAGGGGTGGCATGTGCCTAGAGGGTGTCGCTACCAGCGCCCACTGACACTGGCAATGTCTGAGTGATACTGACGGGGCAGCCTCCCACTCGCTCCACCTTCCAGGAAAGAGGTGCGTGCATTTGGTGGTTCAAAAAGCTTCCTTCGGTTTTTATTTAGTTCTGGAGAGAAAGAGCAAGAGAGAATTGTTAGCAGCCCAGCAGAAGAGTTCCGTACACTACAGGACATGGCAGTTTAGCTCATAAAAATAGTGCCGCAGTAGGTTTTGGGGGGAATGTCAAGTCTAGTGGCAAAAGGAAAACTTTTAGTTAATGGTCAAGACATTTCTGACATACTAGAAAGCCTGACTGGTAGCCTCGAAAACCTAGGACAACAAATAGATTTTATGGTGGCAACAAAACTCTCTGGGGGCTTTACTATTCTCACAAGCTTTTAACCATGTTAAACCATTTGGCCGACACCAAAGGTTACTTGAGGGACAGAGGGACAATCGAGGCCAGTAACAGGTATGAGAGGGGATGTGGAAGATCTGTACACTTGCTGAAATCATCTACGTCAAACACTGCAGCCATTAAGTTGTTAAAGTCAGAAGTGAAAAGACACCCTGCATCTAAACCCGCAGATACTGGAGAGGACCCTGGAGCACTAAGCATTAAGTTGGCCCCCACGGCTCTGCCAAATCATGAAGTCTATGCTTCTTCAATCAGAAATGGTTAGGTAAAGAAGCAGAAGCTTTCTCTGAATAAAAATTCAACATATTATAAAAAATTCAACATAGTACAAATCACAGCAATTTAGAAAACATATACTGGAAAGCAACCAAAAATTGTATCCAAATTTTCAGGGAAAACTACAGTATTCTACTGTCATTTGCAAGAAACTAAAATTCTTAGAAACACTCCTTAGTTTGTCTATTGCCATGTAAAAATTATTTAGAAAGGTAAAAAGTTAACCAACACAGACTGCCTTGTTTATGATTGCATATACTCCCCTTAACTGACCCTGGAATCACTAATACAACTCTTTATAAGTCACTAATACAACTCTTAAGAGTCACATTGTGGAGATTACAGTTTCTGGTAACCACCAAAACCAAGTATCTGAAGACTTAATCAGTTTCAAATAAATTTCTTAAAGTTGTCCTTTCTGTTTAGCTTGAGGTAAGCTGTAGAAGTCATCTGACATTTTATATTTGCATGGGATTCAATTTTTCAACCACAGACACAATCCCTTTTTGAAATCTGAGGCCGTTGTACTATAAACTACGCAGAGCTACAGGAATGCCAAGGAAGAAACAGGCTAGGCTGTCACTGGTGGACAAGGACGGTCACAGGGCCAGACATACTCCTAATCCTTCAATTCCGGAATACAGGTCAACACCCTTAATATTCTGGGAATCACTCCACTTACTTTCGAAATGTATGTGCCTGCCTTGAATGGGTCAAGAGGACAACAGAAACAGCTCTCTTTAGTTCATATAGTTCTTAGAAGAAAAATAATGTATTGGACTTTATTATGTGATAAGCACTTCACATTTATTTTGTCCTATTCAAGTCCTAAGGAATAAGTAATATTAATATTTGTTTTATAAATAAGAAATCTGATTTTAGAAGGAGTTGATGCCACCTATCTGTTAAATGATGAAGCCTCATATCCCTGATGGATGCAAAGGTCAATGGACAAAGAAGATCAACTGAGGCCTCAAGAACACAAACCTGAGACACTAGGAGGTGCAGGTATCCCCAACAGTGAGTATTATTTCATATTTTGTTTACTAAAGTTACTTTTTAAATAAAAAAGCTTGACAACTCTACAAACAAATGACACATTTGGACATGCATACTGACAGCTATTGTTTCTACTTTTTGCACAATCAGAGTAGCAAAGACATTCCTATTAAAAGTTGAGCAAATGTGTCTTGTTCAATTAAAGCACACATGGAAGGAACTATCACAGTGAGACCCATTCATTCGTGCCACCAACATGAGTTAATACCTATAACAAACTCATAAGTACAGTACTTTAAAATTCAGAAATCAAGATGGAATCGAATACATTAAAAGGCAAACTTAGAAGAAGGTGAAGAATAAACAAAGCCCCTCAAGTGGGCTGCCTGTTATATTGCATTCAGGGACGAAGACCATCTTTGGGCTCCATTTTCCCAAGGGGCACGCAGTCTACAAATCAGGAAGGCATTCCCTTGTGATGGAGATGGAAGAGCCAGGACTGAGGCAAAGTGACATCCTTCCCTAGCACACAGAAGATGTGCACCTGAGCACGTGAAAACGAACGGGCCAGTGAAGACGATTTTTAAAAATAATTGTTGAAAACCTTTCCCTGAAAAGTCACATTAGCTGCATCTCTGAAAGAATAAAATGGGCATTAGGGAATCCAATCATTCCCTAAAGATACACTTTCATATGTATTTTTCACAAATGTGGAACACAAAGACATCTTCCAGTGAGGGTATTAAAGATCAAGTCCTACTGAAGAGACTTCAGGGGTCTTGTTGTTCTAAATTAAAACACAAACTCCTTCCTTGGACTGTTTTATTCTCAGTAAGCCTAAGGAATAGTTTGGGATAATACCAACCTTTTTCTTTGAAATCCCAAGGTTCACACAATCCTGGCAGCTCTCAGGATCTTGTTGCGGATCTGAACAGAGTCACAAACTAAAAGAATAGGTCGGGAAATGTTAGATCTACCTGAGGCCGTGGCAGGAAGCTTGTCTACAGGACTCTAACCTTCCTTTTACTGAGTTCTGTGTACAACTAATTAAATCAATCCCTAAACTACTCTGAGATAAATCTCTGAATTTTCCAAAAAAAGTCATGAATTTGAAAAAAATCAAATTTATTCTTTGATCTATCTCTGCTAGAAATAAATTTCACCTCCTCCTAGAACATTAGAATACATGTCTTCTGGCCCAAGATAAAACAAACCTCATACTGAAAGAATAGTTCTGATTATATGTTTATAAAAATCTATAAAACTTAAAAAGAATTTTTGAGCAAACTCTGAACCTAACCAAACTGTGTAAATGCAAGACAAATGTGTGTCAGAGCTGCCTCACTACCCTGTATCTATCTGGAGACAGAATGTTCTGGGACATAAATGGATGCCTTTATTATCAGATAGCTTGAATTGGAGGAAGAAGCTTTTTGATGAATGGTTTCTCAATAAAACTTATTACTTATAGAGAAAACGATTTACTAGGTTCAAACAATTGCAATCAACAAAGCCAAAATCACCCTTAAAATAATCAAATACTTCATACTGTGCAAAGCATTCATAAGGCATCTTATTATATGTCTCTAATTCCCTTTAAAAAGCAAGAGAACGAACCACTCTGAGAGAGGCAATCTAAGAAGCACATAACCTCAGAGGACACGTGCCAAAGATGATTGGAAAAAAACTTTAAAACTAGCATTCTGATTTCTGCTCTACTCCTCCAAACCCAGATTGAATGGTGCTGCTATATTCCAGAGAAAAGGTATTGATGACCCATCTGCAATCTATTTAGAGATAACTGCTTATCTCTAAAGGCTACAGAGTCTGGAGTTGTGGTGGAACATAAAGAATTTAGTTTTTATTCTACTGTCACTGCTATTCCACAAATCTCTAGTGAATGATTACAGACTGCTGGTATAAAGTGTTGGCCTACAAGCACATTTCAATAGTATAAGAATAGTGAAAATGTATGTGAGTTCAAGTAGTGTGTCAGTTTCATTTGCAAATCCATAAAACAATGTAAAAGTGTATAAAGTTCAACTGAGTCAAGGACTAGCTCTCTGAGATGACCTCCCGGGTAAGTGAGTTGAAAAACCAACTACCTTACTGCAGATGGTGAAAAAGAAAGAACAAAGTAATATCCTGCTAGTAACACGTGCCATTAAAACTGTTGTCTGTGTTCATTAAAGCCTGATGATATATGACATGAAAGGACAGATCACAGAACAGGTGACCTTACACAATCATTTGTTTCAATCTACTTTTCATGAAACCAAAAGAGGTTTGGAAACTTACCCTACATTTGATGGAAAGAGGGCAAGGCCAGGTCTCCTATTTGAATCCAGTGTTCCTTTCACTATATCAAAAGGAACTTCGGAGCTAACCGAGGGATTACACATCTACCTACGGAGTGCTATTAGTACAGCCTCTGAGCACACCATGGGGTGGTGGGCAGAACTCTATTCACAGAGAAGTACAGCACCTGCTGCCAGAAAACTCACTGATGGGATTTCCACTCCTATTTCAAATCTACTCTGCCTAAGTCTACTGTAAATAAAAATTTTGTATACAATTCTCTACTAAGTAAAATGGAACCACTACAGTTTTAAATTTAGTTGCTGATTTCATTAGTGAATGCTCACTGGACTGGACTTTCACCAGTTGGCTACAACTGCTGCACTCACAGAAGAGACAGTCAACAGATTCAGTGCTCAGAAAAGCAAAGTCATTTTCTCACAGTACTGTACATCATACTCAGCTTCTGCTCTTAGTGTGTCTGTCTTCTTGAGGAAATGGTATACATATAAATTTGGCATTTAAGTACTTAATTCCAAAATCAAAAACTAACTCCTCTAATATTTCTTCCTCATATTTCCCTAAACGTATTTTTGAGGTATATTACTATGTATTTGCCAATTCCTGACTTATCACTGGCCCAATTGCTTTCAAATGAGTGCCACCCAATAAATATGGATGGAACATTTTCTAATACATGGATACACAAATACACAAAATGGGTGTTTTACAGAAACAGAAAACATTATTTTGCTTCATTGTATAACTACTTTCAGGATACGATATCCTTTTAATTACCCACAGACTCTATTAAAAACATAAAGACAAATAATACTACCAGATTCCTATCTATAACAAAGTATGCTTTTTGTTGTTCTTCTTCAATGCAGTGACCTCAGTTGGTGTGCAAGGACACACACATTTGAATCTGACATCCAATAAGAATATTTTTTCATGAACACAAGGATATTGTTTAGTACAAACACAAAAGTGAAAATTAAACTTTCTTCCCACTATTGTGTTCTGTATAGGGCAGTTCTGTTCTATTTTTCTGAAGAGATCTACTTCAAGGAACAGCACTGTACAGGCAGGCTGTCAGGCACTGCCTGGATGAAGGAGCAGATGCTCTCAGCATTGGTCACACAGTTGGCAGAAGACTCTCTGAAACCACAGCCATCAACATATTAGAAGAAAAAGCAAGCAGCTGATGGGAAGAACCAGCCTCACTGGCCGAGACCACTGGCAGAAGTTTTTCAGATTTTAAAATATGAATCGAACATTTATATTCACCTGAGATTGCAAGCAGCATTTTCCTCCTGGCACCAAAAGTTGTAATTCCCAGTTCTTTCAGATCCTGATCTGTGAGAGTGAGGAATGTCTGAAGATCAATCTGTGGGTAAAAAGACAGTCTTATTTTCATCATCATTGTAAGTCTACCTCATTATTACATGTATTTACTACCTACTGTCTTCTTTCAAAAGCTAATGGTGGTGGCACAAACTTAAAAATGGTGAAGTGAAAGTGGTTATCCTAGCAGAAATAATCCAACCCAATACTTTACTCCAAACTGAGCTAAAAATTTATTCGATTATCCTGGCAGCTTCCAGCAAAAAAAGAAACAAAAATATTATACTATTTTTGAGAACTAATAAAAGGAAGAATAGATATCTTCCCTTGAAACAGAAAAATAGTTTTCAGATTTACATTCTGGATTGGTCCAGTATATCCTTCAAGAAGCAACTACATAATATAACAGATGGTATCTTCCATTGTGTTCTACATGATACTGACACAAGAATTTGCAAAATATATCAAATATAAGGAGTTCACTTGGTTCAATGCACTAGACTATCTCTGAAAATGGAATAATAAATCACTTGGAGTCACACTATATCACACGGTATCAGCAGCAAAGTATGGAGGGAGATAGCCAAGGACCTTACTCTTCCTTTTAAGACAACATGGGTGACTAAAAAGACAAGAATCTTAAATTAGAGACTTGGGTTCAGACCCTGACTTGCCATTACCAGTCAATAACACATAGGATTGAAAATACTATACAGTAAATCCCCAACTTCAACTGCAGCAAAAGTCCCCACGCCCCCCCCCCCCCGCCAGTGTACATCAGTTTCTGTTAGTTGCTCAGGTAACAGTGCCTGCTGTAATTCCTGTTACTTTTGTTTCTTAGAAATGGCTGGTCATTGGGGACTGGGGATATAGCTCAGCGCCTGCCTTGCAAGTGTGTGGTCATGAGTTCAATCCCTAGTACTGATAAAAAAGAAAAAGAAAAAAAAAAAGGCTGGTCACTGTGATGCACAGCCAGTCACTGCCTCCTAGTGGATAAGGGGCCACGGCTGGTCCATCTGACCAACATTCACAGTGGTGAGAGCCCAGACATCTCAGCTCTCTTTCAGTTCAAGAAAGCTCAGACAGTAATTCATAAATAAATGAATATATTAAAATACATTTTTTGAGAACAGACTTTACAATGTGACAAGGAGGGTCAAAAGCAGTCACAGTTACTTAATATGGTGCTATTTACTTTTACAAATCACTAACAAAGACAACAACAGACTCAGACAAAATCCTCTTGAGCTGTACACTTCATGTTCGTTCTAAGGGAGCTGTGAGCTTGCCAAAAGTTCTACGAATCTATACATCAGCTAACAATGGTAAAGAACAGCTATGCTGCATTTCTGCCATATAACTTTCTGTATTTCTGCTATCCTATGTTAACTAACTGCACTAAATAAATGAGAAATGTTTTTCTTAGCAGCAAAAACAAGGTGTGCAACCTGAAAAAATGCTCCATGAAAGCACAGTCATAGATCAATGAATGATTTCCTTCCAGAGGTCATCATACGCATAGCCAAAACAAAGACACTGGGGAAATAATGGCTGACCTCTTGTTGCTGGAAGACATCTGTGTATTTGCCCAGGCCAAGTTTGCTGAAGAGCTCAGGGAGATCAGAGCCTTTGAATGAGCTGTTCAAGTTACAGCCATTGCTTCCTGTCAGCGAGGAAATACAGTCCATATAATTGCTGCTACTGAGATAGTGTTCCGCTGAAAGGTAAAGGAGAGACAGGTTTGAAGTGTAAATGCTCAGACAGAACATGGTTTAATTAAAGTTTGAATCACCTAAATATTTCAGATTTCATTGTTCAGCTGCACAGTGCGGTTACTGCAAAAATACGGCAATCCTTTATTGAAATACTGGCTTTTCATTAAGGAAATGCTGGTTATTACTTTCAGGGGGGCTCTTGCCATTTAAAAGTTACACTTGGGAGGCAAAAATTCAGCAGCAGTGCCTCTGTAGTTAACAATCATTTATCAGCCCCTCCCTGAGAATTCAAAAGCATCTGCTATCTTTAGAAGTGATTTGATGTGAACTAAATGAGGAATTGGAAGGAGGATCTCACAGACATAATGAAGGTATGAAAAGTCATTAGAAATTCAGGGTCCCGTCCAGGGCGGCAGGATGACCGCTCTGCAGCCGCACGTATGCTTTCCTTCCATCATAGGAACTGCATGGTGTGGCAATGTACAAAGCTCAGTCCTAGCAAAATTAATTTGGCCAGCAAGTTCACCAAATAGAGTCCCTCTAAACTTAGGAGTAATATATGAACTCGTAAGAATGATGTTGAAGTTTCCCGATTTAATTTATGATAAAAATGAATCCGTCTCTTGAGGAACATTCTTACACAGCAATGCAGAAGTTTGCCTTGGCTCTGCAACTAATCTGGTGGGCAAGGGTTATACCACACTGTTTTTTCAGGCCAAGGGACAAGCAAGGTTGGGATATGGACCACTGAAGCATGCAAGTATTTCACCAAATACACAAACATATTGCTCTGGAGGATTCAGCAGAGCCATGCAGCTGTTCCTACTTCACTAACAACCAACTGGCCTTGCTTGTGTGGGCAGTCTGTCCTTTTGAACCAAAGATGCAGCTTCAGGAAAGATTCCAAGAGAGGGGGAGGATGAGGAAAGCACTCGCACTCAGCTAAGCCTATCGGATCTACTCTAGGGGTTCATTCATCTGCCAGACCTAAGTATCTTGTTTTGCACTGGTTTTAGGTGCTGTCAACCACTTCCTCCAATTGTTTTCATTTTTCAACTAAGAAGTCCTTTATGTGTCTCCATTAGAAGGAATTTTTCCCGTAAGGTTTTCTTTTTCTCTTAAAAACAGATGTTTTATCTCAACGAGGGAGAATGTTCAAAGCCCTGGGATGATGAGTCCTAAAGACACGGCATCTTTTAAAGGTGAAGTAGAGGCCTCCAAGTTATCAAAAGGATTAGGCAGAAGGATGAGTGAGGCACGGGGTCAACGGTGACACAAAGCAGGGAGCAATGAGCACACCACACCAACCACTAGGCTGCAGGATGCAGACGGCACTGGTAAGCTGGCCATGTAATTGTCCAAATGAGAAACTTATCGTCTTGGAGAAGAAAAGGAGAACTTCTAAAAAGGATATCTGAGCAACTGACAAAACAAGGACACCCAGGGAAAAGCAAAGCAAAGAGACTTGACAACGGTATTAAGAAAAATAATTTAAAACTGTAGGGAGAAGCCACGTGTGGCTACTGAGCACTCCAAGCAGGTCTAATGGGGATTAAACTGTTCTGCTGATATAGAATATCCAAAAAACAATATAAGATAGCTCATTAATTAAAAGAAATACTTTGTATATGTTAGGCTAAGTGAGATGTGCCAGCAAAAATTTAAAGAACAGATGTCTGAAAATATATGCTTAGTGATAAATGTGTTTATGGTGGCCCATGACTTTTCTCATATTTCTATTATAAGGATGGATAGTTTTGTGTTTTCTTTTAAATTTCCCTATTATTTTAAAATATCTGATAAAGATACACAACTGGGCTTCTTTAATTATTCCTTTTTATTAGTGAGTCCCCTATCTTAACCCAAAACAAATTCAATTATGTAGTATAGTCAATTCTAATTATCTAATGTTAAATTAAGAGAGAGAACTAAACATAAAGAAGAAAAGCACAAAACTAACTTAGATTGGGCTATAGCTTGAACATCATTTGTACCCCAACGTCTCTGCCTTGCATCAACCTTTGCCTCTCAGATCAATCACCCTGTGGGGGTAGAGAATCCAGCCAGTTACTAATGGGAGGTCTCCAGACTACTAGTGACTGTAGCTTGGGAATGACTGGGCTTTCTCCTTTAGATTTGGCCAGTATCACAATAGGTCTTTTCAAATCCGAGACTCCTGACAAGTGGCTGGCTTGACTGACAACGGGCTGTTACCAAGTATCAACTGCATTGGCCTAGTCTGCCTTTCTTCAAATACTATTCAAATATTCTACCCTACATGTTTCAGAATCCCAAATTTGACAAAACTCTGAAAAAAGGGATGAAGAGCAAATTTTGTGATGACTACACTGATCCTTATCTGTTTACCTATTTATACAGCCAAGAGGCACAAGTATGTTATACACAAAACACGATGCATCTGCAGTCTCAGGTCTATTTGCACAGACGGAACACATGTTTTAATGTGATTTTTTTTCTGTTTATACTAATGTGGCTACATTTTGTCAGTATATGAAAGTCAAACGTGCTACTCACTATTTTTAGCTACACAGTGTTGTCTTTCTTCAATGGTCCAAGATACTAAGCTGATGATAATTTTATCAATTGCCATGCCCCTGTGTTTTCCTGGTCACTCACTGCAACCTACCTACTAAGGTCAGATATTCTGCTAGGTTTTTGGGGAAAAAAATAAAAAGGCATGGTCTAATAGAATGCCTGACAAAAGTGCATTTAAAAAATGTTTGTTAAATAAATACGATTCCTGCTTTGTGGCACTCAAATTCTATAGTGAGGGAAGACAAACAAAACATCACATTCCAGGATGCTAAGGTGGAAAAATGTACCAAACACAGCGAGCAGGGAGAACTACTTGGCCCACTTCACTGGGAGACAAAGGCCATCATTACAGTGGAGGTGCACATAGATAGACCACATATTTGAAGTCTCAGAACCAAGCTTATAGTTTAACATTACCTCAAACTAACGAACACATTCTGAGCTGACTATATCTAAAGTATGAATAAAAGTCAAAGCTCACTTGATTTGTTTTGTTTACGCTTGGGGCTGCCAATAGAAGCTGCAAATTCACTGGAACTTGTGGTCCCTATTCCATTTCGATCTCTCCAGTTGTCAGATTCACTTCCACTTCCCAAATGCTCACGACTGTTGGACCGTGATAGGGACATTGATGAGCCCTGTAAATAGTCAAAGAAGGAAATGTTTAATGAAGTGGATTTCTCATGGTGGGAGGAGAAATGAATACAAATTACACCATTGCAATACACTTCTACTGTTTCCCACTGCATGTCGAATCTCAGGAAGAGACTGTGTTACCTTCCTATGGCTTTGTCCTTCAACAACCAACAAGATATGATAATATACTCCTGAAGTCTTTTTCCTGTCACCACTGGAACCTGAGTATGAAGGTACCCAACAGGATTCTGAGAGGCCTCCAAATAAAGAATCTTTCCTATAAAATGTGGTAGTAGTGGTTGAAATGTCTTCTATTCTCAGAAATCACAAACCAAAACTTCACCTTGCATAGCAAAGTTTCTTTGCCTAGTTTCATATAGGAGGAGAAATTGGATGAAGTGCAGGAACATCCAATACTCTGAGAAGAATCAAGCACCCAACCTAATTATCACCAACTGGAATCGGATCTGGAATTTCCTGTGTTTATCTCCTCCATATAATTACACAATCTAACAAATGAAAAATACTAGAATAGTTTATCTCAGATTCTCCAAAATTAAAATGTCAATAAAAATAGCAAACATTCCAGAGTTTGCACTAAATTTGCATATATTATGTATTAAATTTATTTAATCAATATATTACATGTACCCTACTTTGTATTCTTTGTATCTTCAATATCAAGATTCAAGGATTTTCAAAGATTTATGTTCATTGGGAGCTTCAAAGAGAACCTCATGCTGTTCATTTTTTTTTATTTTAAAGAGAATAAAAAAAAAAACAGAATAAAGCAAATCAGAACAAAACAATGTAAGCAATATAGTATATCAAAACAAGAAATAACAATGGCTACCATAATGTCTCTCATTGTCTTCAAAATAGCTGCCTGTACCTTCACACATAATAAAATAAAATAAAAAAAAACAGAAAAAAACCAATCAAAGCAAAACAATTAAAGCATTACAGGGCTTCAAGACAAGACAGGAGGAGATCAACAATGGCTACTATAATGTCTCTCATTTTCTTCAAAATAGCTGTCTATATCTTCACACATAATCAAATCAAATCAAGTCAAACAGAACTTAATTCCATTTTGCCACAGCATAACCGTGGCTGACTATAGCCTCCTTTACACATTTCTTTCTGTGGTACCATCACACCCCAGCACGCAGGCTTTCCATCTACCTCACTGTATCCTTTATAGGTTCCTCGTCTTTTCCATTCTAAATGGAATTAGCTGGATCTCGGTTTTGTAGGACACCTTTTCTTCTCTCTCTACACTTTTTCATCATATAATCCCAAACTTCTTTCAAAATTTAGTGAGCACAGTGACTCCCAAATTTCTATCTTCAAATATCTTCTCTTTTGAAATTTAAAATCAGAGCTGCTGATCTGACACCTCAATCAGGCAGTCTAGTGAGTGCTTCAACCTTTGCACATTTCAAACCATGTCACTATCACTCATCTTTACCAGCTACCCAAACCTTTTCCTTACTTAGGAACATCTGTATCCCAGCAAGTTACACTTCCACTCATCCATTTTTCTAGTTCACATTTGAAGGTTCATTCATGATTCCTCCATCTCTCAACACCTCAACTCCATTAGTGGGGTCTGTCAGTATCTTTAAGTGTGTCTTGAATCTGCCTCGCTCTGTACATCTCCACAGCTGACACCTTAATGGCCATCTGATAACACTCTCACTGCTCCTGTCCCATCATCCCTTGTATACAAGACAAGACTGAGATTTTAAAGATGAAAATTAGAACAAATCATGCCTCTGTGTAAAGTCTGACAGTCTGTTTACACTGTACTTTGCCAGGGGCAGAGGCTTCATAATAAGCTCCTCAATTTCCATTGTATGTTAGCATGGGCTGAGGTATCCCAGAAATGGCCTCTCTCCCACCTTACCTCTAATGCTCCTCTAACCTATTTACTTTCTGTTTTGAGAACTCACAGCTAGTTCCCAGTCCTGTATATCTACAGCAAAGAACTTTGTCTGAAATATAGAAGATGATTAATATCTTTTGCAAAGATTGAATCACATAATGATAACCTTTCTGATATCTGTAAGATGTCTTTGATGACTTTTGGAAAGGGATACAGGAAAATGAAGGCTTCTTAGACCCAGAAATGAATTTTCCCAATGAAAGTATCTTTAATACTATACCTCAACAAAGATAAACCAAATACAACAAGAAAAATAAGAAACATGCTCAAGTCATGGTACTCACCAGAAGCATTAATGAGTTGCTACATGTTATGTAAGCATGCAAAGTTTGAACATCTTATTAGACTGCATGACAGAGGTATCAGATTGGTGGCTCTGATTTTAAGCTTCAATAGAGGAGACATACAAATTTGGAAGTCACTGTTCTCACTAAGCTTTAAAAAAGCATATAGCACATGGTATATAACTACACACCCCCACTACTCTAAAATCTACACCGATTTCACTTAGCTGTAACAGACCTACTAAACAGGTATTTTCTGGAAACATTAAGTAAAAAATAACCTTGTGGTGCATATTAACTAAGAAAGAGTTCACCTCTACTCTTCAATGATTTATAAAATTTTTATAATCAAAACTTTCATCACTTGGTACTGGGTAGTTGAGAACCACTTTTGATTTCCTATGCCATTTTTGCTTTAGAAAATATGTGACCATTACTTATGATTTTAGATATGGGTGGTTTAAAAAGGGCAGCAGGAGAGGGAGGCTGGAAATCCCAAGCCTCTTTGTATCACTGATGATGGGAAAGAGATGATTCAGGCAGAAGCAGCTTGACTTTTGGTGTCCCAATATAACATCAAGTGGAAACAATCACACTTTCGCATCTTTGAGCAAAAAAAAAAAAAAAAGTTTGAAAGTGTCTGATTTTTATCTAAAGAAGCTCTCTTGTATGGGCTAATTTCTTATAGCTGTCCAACAACTGGAAAAAACTGTTCAAGACTTGCTTCTCAATAATAATGAATAGAGGGCCCAAAGTATCAAATTCTTGCCTCAAGGAAACTTCCCAGATCAGGAAACCCTTGGTCCCTGGCACAATGTGCGAACAGTGCTCTGTCATCAGAATCTGCTGTCCAAATATGCTGCCACTTTGGGAGCATTATTCTTCTACTTGCTGACTGAGTTTTGGTTTTCCTTGCAGAAAGAGTAAGGAAAAGGAGTGTGAAGGTGTTTACAGTCACTCTACCATGTAAACACCTCGTGCTATAAACATGTTGTCTGTATTGTAATAAAAATATTCTTCTCCACTGTTCTCCAGATTTTGGTTCACTTTGTAATTCATAGATGTAATCAGCATTGACTGCTGTTTTCTGAGCTGCAGGAGGAAAAAGGGCACGGTGTCCACATGCAGGAAGTAACTGCTGCAAAGAGTCAGGTCATGCTACGCAAGGGGCTTTTCTCTCCATTTCAGTAAATCTGGAATGCCTGTGGAAAAGTTCAAGTCCCAGACAGAACTGAGAGTACCAATCCTTAAGTAAGCGCCTATCTTTTCTTCAGCATCATTTTAAGGTCATACCTGTCCTCCCTATGACTCCCCAACTTTCAGCGAGTGGCCTATGAAATACCAGCCAGGATGGTAGAGCCATCCAAAGACATCCAAGGTAGCCCAAGTCATCCAAAGAAAGGAATTCATCCACTTAGTCATTTCTGGTACATTTCTGCCATAGAAAGTAGTCTATTTGACCTTGGTCATCAGCTGGAGCAGAAGACTGTTTTGAATTCCCATGCGATTCCCCTCCTTAGTGCCCTGTCCCTTTATAGCAGTATTTCCTAAGAGCTGCCCACTTCAGGTCAGCATTATCCTGATTCTGCCCTTACTCCCTCACTGCTAAGTGAGAACCTGAAGGAAGTATCTGCATTTTTATCAAGAGCTCTAAATGACTTTAAAACAATTTTTATTAGTGCATATTAATTATATGGAATGTTTTGTTTCACTTAAATACACATATAACATACTTTAGTCATATTCACTTTCCTTTACCTTCTTTCTCCTCCTCCTCTAATCCCCTTCCTCTTCTCAGCCTCCTCTGAAAATGATTCTTAGGCTACAAAAGTATGTTGCTTGTAAAAATATGGTAACATGGTTCTAGATCAGAGTGAATCATGAAGAAGTATAGAAGGAAATTCTGTAAAATGAACTCAAGCTCTCTTTGACCATCACCTTGAGGAGTACTCTTATCTATCCTAGCCCCATCTTTCCTCAGTTGGAGCTTATGGGGGACTGAATAAGCTTATAGTTAAAATATCTTATAAATCACAAAGAATTAAATGAATGTGATTGAAGATAATTGTTGTTAATACACTATATGCTTGTATATACTCTGACATATCCCTTTGGGTAGAAAAAGCATACCTTGTACATGCAGTTACTTCCACCAATAAGCAGTCATACATACAATCTCATCCTTTAGCAGGCTCTCAGTTTTCTCCAGTGGGAACAGTAACAGCTGCTTGATATAACTAAGAATTTACTGTGCACCACGCTAAATACCACACACCCTCTCCAGTGTCTTCCTCAGTACAATCCAAATGAGAGAACAGGCTTAGGGGAGTAAGATCACTCACCAAAGCTCCCTATCTCCTTGGGAGATATGAGACCCCACAGCCCACGGGCTTGATCACTAAGTTACTAAAATGATCATCACTTTCAACTTGATATACTGTCCATCTTAGAAAAGAGAACTCAATGTGTATTTCTAGAATCAAAAATTCTTACACACTATAGAAACACAATCAATAACCTAACACTTCACTTTGCCAAAAGCCAGGGTGAGTGAAGCAGGGTGGTGATAGGAGTGTTGGATCAAAGTCCAGGAATCAGCACAGTAGTTCTCAGGTTTTGGCTAACAAAGGAGATGTTTATGTTCCCTCCGGGCTCTAATGGCAGGAGGGCAAATGTACCTCCTACTGCCTCAAAAATTTTCATAATGTTTCCCACATTCTTGCTGCAGAAGGTCGGTTCAGTTTTTAAATATAACTAGCCACTCTGACCTGAAAGTCATCAAAAGACTATTCTTCTTAGCACTTCTATAGTATTTTCTTCTTCACTTCCTTAAAAAGACAAAGGAGGAAAATCTCAGCATGTTTGCTCTTGCCTTTCATCAACAGTCTAATTCATTACTATGAAAATGGGTGGAGAAAAGGTCATTCTACAAGTGCTAGTTATTAGACTAACAATTATGAAACCCTTATCCAGTATTTGTTTTTCAAGCTAAAGTGCTCTGGTTGAACACCATGCTGCCTGCATTAACCATTTCCAGACACATTTGATTTGCGTAGTCTCCCAGCATTGCGTGCCGTGCAGGCTCACCCTCCAGCCCCACCTCAGCTCCCTGAGGCTCAGAGCCCAGACTTGACACTATCAAATGGAAAACGCCTGCTCAGTGAGTCACCAGTAGCCTGGCTGAGGAGTGTGGGACTCTGGGTCCCTCCTCCATGGGCTACTATGCCAGCTTTCCAGTCTCACTCTGTGCACTTAGCCAACATCTGGGAAATATAAAAATTTTGGAGCTCTTGTTTGAGATACTTCCTACTGTGTTCTTGGCACATCTGAATCCACTGAATTTTTAACTCATATCTGAAAATCTGTTTTTGTTGAATACTTGCCTTTTGTCCCTACGGTGGCCTTGTGAGTGATGTCCTCAAACAAAAGAACCCTTTGTATATTTTTATGGAATATTACATCTGTTCTTTGCTTACTCTTAGTCCTATTCTGTCTTTAATGATAACCCCCCACCCCAACAGACATCCAAATTTACATCTCCTTAACAGCTTGGAAAGAGATACATTAAAAAGTCTAAAATAAAGGATTGCATCAGCTTTATAACAGAAAGTTAACAATGACAGAAACAGAAATGAATCACCACTCATCATTCCTTATGGCTATAAAGAAAGTTGAGAGAGATGACTTACTCTTTTACTGAGAGAACAAAAAGGAAAACTGGGCAAAGCATCTACAAACCTCGTATGTAGTTGTCATGGTGGGTTTATAGGATACGTGATTGGCCCTTCTCAGCTCCTTGATGGTTTCAGCTGGCATGGACTTAGAAAACCCCAGGCCACTCCAGGTATTTGTAGGTGTTCTGACCTCTGTCACCACTGGTTTCTTTAACATAGCTTTGGAAATGAGAATATAAAACAAATTCTTGGTATGTTTAACATTTCTTAGATAAAATATTAAAGATGTGGATGATTTCTTTGATATATGTGAAGAATTATTTCTTCATACAAAACAGCTAAAATACCTTCATAAAACATTGTACACAAAGAAATGAAAATGAAAAAAACGCTACATAATTTAATATAGTCAACAAATTAAATTCAACCTCAATAGAATTTGTGTAACGTGAAGTCAAATGTTTTTATTCTCTTCTTATAAGCACCCAATTTCTCAATTCTTCATGAATACCAAAAGAATATTTCTGAATGCACTGAAAAACAATCAAATTTTACATCATCAGAGGTCATATACCTTTGGTTGCTAATAGCTTCTTTTGTTCATAGTCAAATGCCTGAAAATGAAACAGAGAAAATGTCCTTATTGCCAGTCTCTTCAAATATCCTGCCAATATCTGATGGGTGGAGAACAAAGGTCCTGACTATGGTCCATGAATCTGTCTGAGACATATGCTAAGCTTTGCACTGTGATATGACAGAAATCCAATGCAAGCATGAGAAATTTAAACATGACTGCAAAACCAATTAATTAGAATAATTACTATTTCTGAGTAGAAATCATGAAAGTCGTAAGAGTTAGAATTTTTCTTTTAAAAAGAATAAAAAATTCGTATTTACAGTACTAAGAATAGTTAGCATACCAGCGTTCCTATATGCTAAATTATAATGAATGACCCATAATGTTTATGTTATACACATTACTAAAATACAGTCTAGTATCTACTGTCCTACTTTTTGTCTCAAAATCCCCTCTTCAGATAGGTAAGCAAGATCTGAAGTGGTATGATCTCAAGATAACTTAAGAAGTTATTAGAATAATTGGCATAGTCTTTGCTTTTCATGTGAGATAAACAAATTGTCTGGCTTTACTCTATAACATTAAAAAATATAATAGAATTAAACTGCATTATCTTTTATTGTACAGGACTAGGATGATATTATGCATTCATTCCATTAACACTGAATAAGTAACTATGATTCAGTGAGGCCTGTGCAGGAGCAAATCTTTCTGAAGAAAGTAATGTAAATACAGCTACATCTTGGATGCCAACCTAATTCTCTCAACTCTCCCGCTATGGAACTAGCTAACGGATTTAAGATTGCCTCAAAGCCCTCCCAGGAAGGTTAAAAATCAATTAGCAAGGGCTCTCTACTCTTCCCCTAGAAGTCTATACCATGGAGTGCACGGTGCTCACAGAATATACGGTCTAATGTAGAACACTTTTGTGACTAATGATTAGCCTGAGATGATAAAAAGCAAGCAGAGGCTACCCCAGACAAGCTAGCAGAGGTGCTCTAATGAAAGACACAACAGTAAACCAGGAGATAACGTCAGTTGTTTAGATAGTGATGTTGATGTTTTTTGAAATCCTAGGTCCAAAATGTCACTGAAATTTAAAGTTCAACTTTTAATTACCAACGTACAAGGGCTAACTGTAGAGAAAGAGCTAAATTCATCTCTTCAATAAGTATGTACTGAGTGCCTAGTGGTTAGAAAACTGCTGAGTTATGTGAAAGAATATGGTAATGAATCAAAAACAATTTATGGGGGCTGGGGATTTAGCTCAGCGGCATAAGCACCTGCCTTGATCCCTGGTACTCAATGACTTTCAGTCCTAGGAATGCATAAGGAAAGAACTAAAATAAATTAGGAAGTGACAGAAGTGTGAAAAGAGAGATAAGAGATATGGTCCCCACCAGCAGGCAGGAGACAGATTCCACTTTCTGTCACAGAAGTCTGGGAAATAGCCATTTTGTCTTCAGTGAATGCTCTGTGACTATTATCATTGATTTTTCAGTGATTTTAAGAGCCAGCCATTTACTAAGGGCACAGGCACATGCATGCTATGTAAGTGCTAACAATATATTGAGAACACTCTCATCGACCCTAAAAGAAAGACATGAATCGACTCACTGAAAGCAAGAATCGGACAGAAAAGAAAAACCACAAGAGAACAAAATCTACAGCTAGGTCTTAAATCAGAGAATTTCAATTTATATCAACTGAAAGTAAACTCACCAGAGTAAATGATGTAAATGCCTTTTTTAAAACACTGTTACATTATAAAGGATATGACTTTAAATTTAATGAATCACCTAAAAACTCATTAAAATGTTCAGATGCAATGATTAAAAAAAGATGAGGGAGACGGAATTGTAGTTCACACTGGAAAAAGAATAGTACAATTTATTTCCATAAACTAATTTCTTTGACCTACCTATGACACATTTTGTTTTGTTTTCAGGATTTTGTGAAAAGTTTTTCCTGTTTTTTGCAGGTGGGAGGATGAGGAAGATAAATCCCTTACTATCATGTAGATAAGTCTATCTAGGACTTTCGGTCATGAAAATTAAAATATTTTATGAATTTCTAAAAGCACAAATTCACTGTCTTCCATATGATGATCCATATGAAAATAATATTTCTTCATTTCATGATTAGCAACTTACTTTGAGTAATTAATCTAATATTTTGAAAATGAGTATGTCAGCCCTGTTAAGGGCAGTGTCTAAAATCAGTACGCATTAAGTATATTCAGCATCTACTTTTAAAAAATTAAAACTTTGCATTAATTTTCATAACCAACACAAAATGAAAGCAAAGGAATTTAACAACTCCTTTCACAGACAGAATAATGTTGCATCTATGTATCCAAGATGATGCCATGATGGAGTATTATTTAGGAATTTAGTCTCTTATATTTATCTAAAATGTTTTCAAGTAATAGTTGAACATGGTATATGCATAATAACAAAGTGACACAAAGCACGTCATATCATTTTTACTATTAATTTGTTTAAAAATTCAACCCCTTAAGCTTAAATTTTACATTTCATTCACTGGGCCACAGCACAGAAGGAAAAGCTCTTTTCTATACTACTGCTGAACCTCACTGAATTCTTCACACCTAACCCCAGCACCCTGCACTTGAATGGCTTTCCTATTTTATTTCTGTTACCTGCATGTTGACATACGATGGTCGTGGGCCAAGGCGGGCCCTTTCAGAGTTCTGCTGGGCCGCTGCCGCCCTCTCCGCAGCGCGCTCACTCCCTGGAGCCTTCTTGTCAGCCAGCGGGCTTTCTGCAGCACTCAGTTCAGGGTCTGAGAGCAACCTGTCAGTGCTGCTGTGAAATAGAGACTGGAATTTAGCATTCCACTATATATACAAAGGAACTAAATGTTTCCTATGTGCCACATTTACTTTGCATGCTCACCATCATGAACTATTTATGTGTCTTATCTCATTTAGTCTTCACAGCCACGCTATGACATAAGTACCACTGTGCCCATCTGACAGATGAGGGAAGTACCCTACCCAAGCCAACTTCTAATGTAAGTGGTAAAGGTGCCTCTGAAGTCAGGCACTCAGAATCCAGGACCAGAGCCTGAAATCATTTCATGATACACACTCATGTACATTATACAGAATATGCTGCATACAGTATAGAAATAATAGATGTCCAGACAAGATTTCAAATTTTCATACATCCATGAAATATCAATGATGTGGGCATATAAAGTCTAAAGAGAATTTGAGTAAATCTGAAGGCATACAAATTATTCAATTCTCATGTGTGAGATGCATATAATATAACAAAGGCAGGAAATAAATAAGAAATACTCTCCAAACTCATTTAGAGGGATGGGCAGAGCATGAAAGTGATTCTTATAATGAACAGCATACCGGCATTACAACCCATGATATATGCAGGACACATGCACTTCAAGTTCAAATCCAATTCCATCATTAGGCTCAAATAAAATAGGAATATATAGTATCAGTCAAAGAGCTGTGTTATTCATTTGTTTGTAGTTGTATTCACTGAACTATTCAGTGGTTGTGCCAGAGGAATTTAAAGGAGTTCAGAAAGAACAGTCGGAATACAAAAGTACGAGCAGTGAATTCTGCTTGAGGAAAGCTGGCAGTCTTCAAAGGAGATTTGAATAGGGAATTACGGGGCATCGCAAGGGCACCAAAGGCCAGGAGATGGACAGCTGGAGTGAAGAGCATAAGGCAAGGAAGCAGGCAATACAGGCCCTTGGTGCTTGCTAACCAGAATGTGACCAGATCAAACTCCAGCTTTCAAAAAATTACTAGAGGAAAAAAAGAGAGAGGGAGCCACAGCTGAAGAGAGCCTCATGGCAGGACATTGCTCTGCAGGTGGGAGACAGATAAAGGGCCAGAACAAGCTCAAGAATGAATGAAAAGAGTGTGTGTGTCGAGTGGTTCAACAGATGGAAAAAAGCAAAGGCATGTTTCCAATTTGTAATACAGAATGTTAATTTGGGGTATCATCTCCATGTGAACAAAAACAGATAAAGCAGAACTGAACAAGATCAGGGTTTGTAAAGCAAATTGTTTTTAGTATACCAGAAGAGGGAATACTACATATACTAATTTGTGCATCTGGTATTCTGGAAGGAGACAGAGAGAATCCTAACAGAGTAGAGGAAAACAAGTGGATGGGTTGGATAGAAGCAAAACCTTTCATCACAGAGCAAAAGAAAGGAATCAGACTGAAGGAGGCAAAAGAGTAAGGAGGACACACTGGAGACCGTGCTATGGTATGGGAGTTCTAGCTATCAAACTTCATGTATTTATACGCAATGCAATTTGAAATAAATAAAAGAATGATCCTGTCAAGCATTTATTAAATGTTTACGATTATCTACCTTAAAAAAAAAGGAGCAATAGCTTAAGAAAAATTCGAAGTCAAATGAAAGACAGTTCACAGTGGGAAAATTTCTAGCAGCAAAAAAAAAAAAAAAAAAACAGAAATAAAATTGTCCCTGCTGATTACCAAAGAGAAGACAGAATGTTAATTTCAGAGTAATACAAATGGTTTAGAAGATACAGATAAACAAACCCAACAAAAATGGGGAGAGATTATAAAAAATCTAGGCAAGGGTGAAAATTACCAGACGTAATTTCTCTTTTTTAAAAAATGAAAGATAATCATGAAGAGAAGTGGAAAAGTCTACAGATGAGCTCTAGGCCCTACGCTAAAGAGTGCTAAATGAATTTAGAATGAACTTGGCCTGTTACACATTTCCTTTTAAACAATCGAGGGCTTTTAGTATTAAAATACATACTGTAAGTGTGAGTTTTTTGTGCCTTGCAACAGCTCTACTGTCTGCCTCTTGGCACAGGAGACTTTGGTGGGACCCAGCATCTGTTTCAAGTCAGCAGCATTTCCAGAATGGGAAGGACTTCGAGGCATGCCTACCTCAACAAAAGCATCGTTACACCCTGAAGGGAGAAGAAGAGTGTGTGTGTGTGTGTATGTGGTATAAACAACACATCTCTCAGTCGACAATTATCTGTAACGGAAAACAAAAACAACAACAACAACAAGGAAAACAGAACCCAGCTCTGCAGAGACATTATCAGCCAAACCCAGGAATAATAGCATTTAGTTGTGAACAAATGCAGGCCAGAAACAAGCTCAAGTTGAAGAGAAGACCCTCAAATTTTTTAATAATAAAGAGTGTTAGATATAAAGGAGATCAAAGAATATACACAAGGCAGAAAGGAAAAGACTAGGTATATATTTTAAATATATTTATATAAAAATGCTTTAGGAAGGTCCAACGTGATGGGAAAGTAATTTTTCACTATGCTCTTTGTGATTTCATTCAAGATACTGTCTTTCCACACAGTTGAGGTAGGATGAGTGACAGCTGGTTAGTAACACCAACTCAACATCCCCATGCCAACTCTCCACAACCCCCTTTATCTAGGTAACACACCAGACTGACATGCAGGCAAAGTTATCGCTCCTGACCTTCTGCAGGGCTGGATTTGGGAGAAGCCTGCTCTGACCCAGTCGTCTGGATGGATGGATCACCGTGATTTGTACCTAGCACTTTTTCTCCAAGGGATGTTGTGGATATTCCACCATATTTTATATTTGGAGACTAAAACAATAAAAGATAACATACAGTTATGGTCATAATTTGACAATTTAAGATTTATTTCCAGTAAAGACTGAAACATGTTACAAGTGACTTCTCTCTCACCAACATTGTGGATCAGATCATTCTAGCAGAGGAGCATTACCTGTGCGTGTCCATTTAAAGAAACAGAGATTTTTTTGCCTTCTGTTTGCATACTGTTGATATGGACATCAACAGGAGTCAAACCAGGAGGGGGAGATGGTGCTGTGTGCCCATAGGTGGGCACACCAGACAACAAAATATTGGTTAATGTGGCTTGGGCGGTAGATGGAATCATAAGGTGTGGAATAGCAGAAAAACCTGTGGAAACAGTTCATGAAGACAGATATTAGGAAACTCTTAGCATCAACGACTTATTACTAATAACAATAAAAACAGTTTTATGGTTGCAAATTCAGAAGAAAATTCTATTTTAGTATCTCTAGGTTTAACATTTCTACAAGACCATAAATGAATGTTAAAATGAAGACAAACCTTAAAGAATAGTTAATATTTAATAAGGTGCCTCCCTGAAGATGAAGAAATGAGCTGCATTTCATGTGACTACCAAGCAAGCAGAGTCTATGTTTCCTAATTCTCAGGTCCTTAACCTTCACAAGCCTTTGCCACTGCTCCTGTAGGCTGCACTCTTCCTAATTTATTATCACACTTGAGATTGTATATAATGTGTGTGAAAAACCCATTGCTTTAATTAATTTACACATTGAGGAACTTCTGTTTGGTTGGAGTATGCTTTGAGCCAAAATTTTTCCCTAAGGAAATTGAATCATTTATAAATTTTAAAAAACAGTAATATCTAAGAATATATGCCTTTGATTATAATTAAATGGTACTGACCTGTGGCACTTGAAGTATTAGCAAGTGGTGGTGCCCATAAGGTGGGGCTGGGGGTTCCAGAGCTTGGACTTTGCAGAGGACTGACTGAGCTATTCAGAGCATTTAAGAGTGAGTTTGGGGTTGCTGATGTGTTCAGTGATAAGGTGGTGGGCCCCAAGAGACCTGCAGTAAAGGAATGTGAAGTCAATACACACAAACTCAAGATTTTAAAATAAAGGTGGCACCAATATGGCCAGCTGGAATGCATATCAATATAATCTGGAATTTTTAAATTATAAAATATGGGTGGAAGGTTTTCTTTCATATATTCACATGAAACATTTCTTTATATACCTCCAACTCAGGAAGCAGCTTACCCACAAATAGATGCTATCTGAAAAGGAAGGACAGATGTACCCAACCCAGGAGAGCAGCGGGAGTACCTGAGCACCACCAGGTTCTTTACATTCACATCAACTACTCAGATGACAAAATTCTGCTCAAGAAACACACTCATTTTTTTCTGCTAACTTCTCATCTGTTTCCAAACAAACGATTTTCAAACCACTGACATTTAGTGGTGACTAGGGAATGTTTGCCTGTGAGAGAGTAGAATTGACACGGCCCCTTTGTAGTCAGGCAGAGCTACCTGAAGTGGTTTTTATATGTCAGAAGCCACATGCAAATTATTTTGGCTTCTTCCCATTAATGAAACTTCCCTGAGAAAAATTATCCATCGCTGGTTTCTTTGTTTGTTTTCTAGCTTGAAGAATTCAATGCTTGATTTAAATAATGAAAATTCTCTCAGCATTTAAATATGTTCTAAGATAAAATGTGTATTTGTACACATGTCTCCAGGAATACACATAAAATATTCAGTATTACAGGATAGGTACAGTCAAGAAAACATTTTTAAAATTCAGTTGTTCTGCATCTTTGCTTGTGTTTTTTCTCATTTGTGCAAGACAAATTAGACTTCTGCTAAATGACTTGATTGGCATCTCCTGGCTCACAGGCACCGTAATCTTATTATGACTCTTCCATTCCCTTGGATGGGGAATCTTTGGCAGATTAGGGACTAAGAAAAAAAATTCTTCTTTATTAGAACAGTATGCTTATTGGAGTCTTAATCTTGCTATAACCATATCACATTTTTAAAAGCAAAATCAGGAATTAGAAAAAACAAATTCTAAAGAGTGCTCTGTGTATTTTTTTTTTTTTATCTCAAATCAGCACTGTGAGAAAGAGTAATTTGCCTGGATTATTGCATGAGCTTTTTACATAAAGGTAGCTGTGAAATGTGCAAGAAAGTGGTGAACCTGGTCTAACTGTAATGGAGCAGCTAACTCCAGCCTGTGAAGTGGCAGACCTGTGATGAGGTTCTGACATCATCCTGATGAATGGCGGCTCACACTGCTTTCTTAACAAGCTAACGCCTGAAGACGAAATCACTCCTTTGTTTTCTGTTCCTTGCTTTAGATATGAATACAGGTTCATTTGCTTTCCTTGGTGGCTAAAGGCCAGGCTTCCTTTGCATCGGGGCTTGGCAAGCCTAAATGCTGGGGGTGGTGTTCTGATTGTTTTCCCTCTTCCTCTCCCCACCCCTCACACAGATTTGCAATTACTTTTTGAAAGTAAACTGGATAATCTTTATCTCTAGGGACTGATGGCAATATTGCAAATGCAAGAGAGAACAAACACATAAATTACAGTCAGCCTGCTCACTTCAACCTCAATGGCATTCTTAATTTAGAAGAACAAACACAGCCAATGAAAATAAAACAGCCAGACCTTGATTTTTTATGTCAACATAGGAAGAATCTGGGTAACCAAAATCTACAAAGCTTAACAAAAAGGAAAAAAATCAGAAGAAGAATACATAGATTAAAATTTTGTTGTTTTTTACCTGATCTCAAGGATTTGAAGAAAAAGTTAAAAAAAACAGAATTTAAATGTAGACCCAAATGGTAGAAAGAAAGGTAACAGGGGACCAGATAAACATTTCCCAGTGACTGAGAAGCACTGTAATAATAAATTTTATACCTAGTCCAGTGAGTCCGAGGCCTGCAGAAGCTAAGATATCCAGGCTGGGACATGCCAGGCCAGCAGGGCATGATGCTGGGGATGGACTGGTTGCTATGGCAACCCCACTGCTTTCAAGTCCGAGGAGACATTTCCTTGCTTCATACATATTTAAGGCATTTCGCTCAACACTTTTCACAATCACAGACTATGAAAACACATAATGGGAAAAGAAAAAGTGACATGCAAGTAGTCTACAATGAACAGTGGGGAAGAAGGTGGGTGGAAAATGAAAATGCTAATAAGAATGCCACTCAGGGGATACATTAACGCTGCTTTAAAATAAGCTGCAAATTCTAACCACTCATTTCTTAGATTCACCCCTTCTGGTAAAACTGCAAAATATTTGTCACCATTTATTACATGTGTCTTGTGTTTCATGCATCAGGATGGAAACTGCCTGAATGTCTCAATTCTCACCAAAAACATGTGGAATGGGAGTCACTATTTATATTCAGGAAGCTAAGAGATTTAGTCAAGGTCTCCATACACCTGTAGGGAGGCCAGGACTCGGGTCTCTTGGCAGCTCTTGTCTTTACTTTAACTCCCCACTTCACAAATTAAACTTGTTATTGTAATTCAGATGACACAGTAACAGTCACTTACCACCTACATTTGACATTTATGGCCTACTAGCTAATAGTTTTTAAGGTACCTCTATTTTTCATTGATGGTATAGCTAAGCAAAGCTTAGGGCTTAAAAAAATCCAAATAAATCTTTGATCCCTGCGATGCACTAATATAGTAAATTGAAAGCAGGAACACAAGGGGCTATGCTTTCAATGGATAGTAAAGAAAATTGTGCTGCAAAGCCAGCTGAAGAGTAGTCACAGTCAGGCCAGCTAGGAACATTGTATGGGTTCAGAGTTCTCACCTAAAATTTGTCCCTGACATCTGCTATTTCTACTGAGCTAGAATTTTCTTGTCCTTGTCTATTTTTTTTCTTTTTTGTACCAGGGATCAAACTCATGACCTTGCACTTGCTAGGTAGGAGCTTATACCACTGAGCTAAAAACCCTGCCTGCCCTTGTCTATTTTTATATGGATAAATATTCAAATACTTCTTCTGCCTTCTTCATTTAGTGCTGGTATCTATAGATTAACCAAGTACAAAGCTTCATGACGCATTCTGCTCTCTAACTTTAAACTCACTATATCAAGTTCACAGAAATAGTACTATATTTCTTTTAAGTCTTTAAGAAAGTTTGTTTTTCTACAGGTGGATACTAAATATATTATTTACACATATATAATATATATAAAATACATATCACAATAAGCTATTATATAGGATATATAACAGCTTTATAGTTTAGAAATTTAAAAAAATGGAAGTCACAACTGTTTACCAAGTACATTGGAGATTTCAATTTAGTTCAGAAATGTTTTTCTCCTAAATTCTCCACAAACTTAACACAGTCACATTTTATAAATTTTTGTATCTTAAAGTATTTTTTTTTTCAACATAGAAAACTAAGATTAATACAGCATCCATGTATTTAGCACCTGGAATAAGGATTGATTTTTAATTTTTGAGTTTTACTGAAGAAATTGAACATGCCCTTCATTTACTTTCTAAGTCTATTTTCCCTCCTCCTGGGATTTCATGTGGACCCTTACATATAAATGTGTATATGTGTATATATACATATATATACACATACACACATACATATACATAAATGCTACTACCATTTAATAGATGCTATCATGCAGTTTGATTTTTCCATGCAGCACCGTTCTTGCTGCTTCATTTCTGGTGTGAAGGTATCTTCAATGTGTACAGAAGCAGAATGGCTGCATGTAGGGAATCAGTATTTTCAGTGAAATCAGATAATCCCAAATTGCTCTTCAAAGGGGCTATGCCAATTTTTACAATGTTTATTTGGGAAGATTCCTTTTCCCTCACATTCTCACCAGCACTTAATAGTATCAGATTTATACCACTGATTTTTCTACAATACATGTAATTACTGAAATTTTGTAACATCTCAGAGGAGAAGTTCGAAGAGAGTGTTGTCTTTCTGAAAAAGAATGAGCAACTGCTATTTAAATCCTCAGGTGACCACAGTGGCTAGGATATAGTAAGTACTTTAAGTATAGTTTGGATTGCACTGGCTATGTACACACACATATACATAGTATATAAGATAACTCTATCAACACTCTGGTAACAACAACAACAAAAAACTTAATGTTAGCAATCTTCAAATTAAAGGATAAAGGCTTACTCTGCCTTTTGAATGTATCTATAGAACAATGACAGTTACTAAAAAATAAACTCCAAAACCAACGAATATATGAAGAAAATGACCAAATGAATGCTGTTAAAAAAGCATACTGATATAATTAAATGACATTATATATTAGAGTATGAGTTCCATGCACATGCAAACACTATATGCAAAATAAAACTGCACAGAGTATGCACGATACATAACTCTCTGGATCCACACTGAACCAACCTTGCTGGGCTGTTTTGGCTTTGGTTTAATACTGATGAAGACATCCAACTGTTCCATCAACTGAGCAATGAATTGTGGATCTACTTCAATTTCTTCCTTCATATCAAACATCAACACAAGAGGAAGACAACCCTAGAAAATGTCACGATAGATCACACAGGATTTAATCATTTCAAGACCTGCTAATTGAACACACTTAGAAATAATGCAATATTTAACAGATTTATAGAGCCAAACAAAGTATTAAAGCCAAGTAACCTATCTTCACATAGCTTGAAGGGCTGACATAGAAATAATGTTGAAGAAGAAATTATATCCCTTAAGTTTCTGGTTTGGGACCTGTATTTTCTTTTACTCACTCTCCATCTTGGAAAATTCCTTCCTTCTTTGACTTCGGTTTTATGGGTGATAATAGAGATGAGATTCTCAGTCACATCAAGAGGAATGATATTGTTCTCTTGCACAAAGACTTACATTTAAAGCACATTTTTAAAAAAACCCAAACTCATTTTGGCCCAGGCTTGCTTGTCCCACACAGATCTGCTTGTCTGCACGCCTACCCCTTCCAGGGCAGGTAGTTTTTTGTTATCTTTTAAATGGATCCTGTACTTGTCTCTGCTTATCAGAGGCCTCCTCACCAATCTAAGTCCCACTTCCCTGCTGATGCAGCTCAGGCCACATCTCCTCCTGGAAGTGATATGTTGCTATGTCCCTTCCTTTGCCTGCCCTCGTCAGCACTGCAGTTTAGTTTAAATTTTTTCTCTGATGCTTTCTTCCTGCCCCTAATCTACTGAGTTCAGGAACCACAGGACATGCTTTCTGATGTGTAGGATCCTAGTTAGTGCCAGCCACTGATTGTTTGAGTTCATGTATATCTCTGAGGAGAAACTAATGTCAAACATATTAAAATAAAATGTGTGTCATTTCATTTGTGGATAAAAATGATTTTTCTAGGGACAATACTACCTAAAAAGGTGATTAGAGTAAAGGGAAAGCCTTTTAATGGATCCCACCTTATCTTTCAATATGTCTCACTGCACATGTGTATTTTTGACAGGTATGATCACAGTATGAATGTGAATCCATAATTGATCAAAATGTTGGAAAATGTTTACTTAAACTTTACTCAAAATGTACATCTGAAGAGCTTACAAAAATATGAACAGCAGTTCTAACAATTCACAGATATGTACCTTCTAGAAATAGCCTGATAAAATAAACTTGCCCCAAAAAGAAAACATTCACCGAAAATAAAGTTCTTAAAATCATTATAATCCTTCATGATAAGAACAAGTTTTCAGCTGTCAGAATGAAATCAATAATACGAATCTGGACTTTCTCAAAAGTTTCCCCAAAATGCATTCTGCACATTAGTAATAGCAAAGATCTGCAAAATAATAGCTAATTTAAATGTCACTAAAGATCAAGCATTGAACAAGAGAATACAGGGTGTTTTGATAATACTTGTAAGCCTCTTAATATACCCACCTAATTTATTACTATGTATCAGCCTATAAAAGGGGATTTTAAAGGAACATAGGAAGGAAAGAAATATTGTAAATTATAAATCAGAAACTGCATTGAACTATAAACTTCCTGGTTTTTTAAACAGGTAATACTCAAGTTTATGGCTTAAATTGTAATTATTAAATTACAGAAATGTATGGTGTATATAAATATTTCAGGCCACCAAAAGATATCTTTGAGAATAAAGTTTAGTATTTGTACTTTTCTGTTTAAATGGAAAACTTTTTTGTTCAGTGCAAATTGCTCATTAGTACAACATATATGATAAAAATAATTACTCTCCATCCACGTCACAGTCGATTATTTCACTGTAACTGCTTCTATGTTTAATCTAAATTAAAGCTTTAGTACAGTGAGTGTCATACTGCTCAATATATTCAAAAATTCCATAAAAATACTCCAACACTAATTCCAATAAGCTTACCATGAGATATTGCCTTGCAAGACAGACAGACTCAATGGTGCCCTGGAGGTAGACGGTGGATTTCTTCTGTGGATTACTGGGATCGGGAAAGTGGATCTGAGCACCTGTTCTCTGCATGATATGCTTGATGTTGCTCCCATTTCGCCCCATCATAAAGAGATGATGCTGAGCCGCGATGTCTAGCTGCGTGCTCACAGGAATAGCTGATGCTAAACTCCCAGCAAGATGTTCTAACAGCATGGCAGTTCCTTCCTAACAGAAAAGGAGGGAGGCAAATAATCTTATAAAATACAACTGTCCAAGTCTACTGATCTTCTAACAGCTACAGAAAAATACATTATATTCTATAAATCCAAAGAACATAAATAAAAATTACAAAATAAAATAAGTCTCGCATCCCTTAAAAATAAAATTTTCATGATTCGTAACACTTAGGATGTCAGGAACCATTTAGGTCATTTACCTTCACAGCACTAGTGTTATTCTGAGACCCCCGCACTATGACAGTAGCACCATACATTCGGGAACGCTGTTTAAATGACACTGAAATGTTGTACGTCTGGGATATGTGCTGAATAGAGGGGGAATTAGGATCGGGAACTGGTTGAAGAATTCCAGCAATTGGTAACTCAAACATCAGCACCAAAGGAAGCAGCTCCTAAAACAAAATTGTAAGAACCCAAGTAGATCATTGAGACATTCTACATTTTGATATGTGTGTAATTCATTTGTGAGTTACATATATCTTTCTGAAGATGGATTTCTAACACAAATTGCTTTTATGGTAAACCAAAGTTTACATTGACTGGGTCAAGTTTTTTTTTTAAACAGGAGCCTTTTGCGAACCTTGAGAGACTGTACTTCACACTGTCAATAACATTTGTTCTCAAGCTGTTATTTGGCATTTAAAAATCATCAGAGAAACTGAGTCAGATGAAATCCAGCATCTCTGAGAAATGCCTTCAATACACAATACAAAGAAACCTGTAAGTAATCTAGAATCTCATTTTAATACATACAATAAGATATCAGCAATAATAATTTAGATAATGGTGGCCAGAGAACGAACATGGAAACAACCTTTACCACTACTTCCTTTATTGAAGATACTGGTTATAAAATAATAACACATATTATGTAAAAGTTTTATAATACAAATGTTGTAACATCAATTTATATTATGAAACTAAGAAATAGTTACCCGAATTCTAACTCGGGCAGATTCTACTCCTGCTGGTTGTCCTGCTATAGACACCTGAAAAAATAAATAAAAAAAAGTTCTTTTAAATATATGTGTGTGTATATATATATAATTAGTTAGATTTATCTTAATCAAACTCATATCTGCTTTTCTAGTTATTTACACCTTTGCTATTCAAAGTGTGTTCCACCCACAAAAGAAGCAAATCAGGAACTCATTAAAAATAAAGGTTTCCAGGCCCCAAACCAGACCTGCTTAGCCAGAATATGCATTTTAGCGAGTTCCTCAGGTAATATTTATCAACTGATCTATATCATATCTTGGACTGAAGCTGCACAGTCCCCTTATACCCCATGAGGTCTTCATGCCCTCTTTATCATTAGTCTTTTTCATGATATTCTTCTCCCTTTTGTTTAAACTATATGTGCCAGGTACTTAGCAATATGGAATCATATTACATTAGGTCAGTGGTGGCAAGCCTAGGGCACGGCATGCCACAGTGGGCTGTTCTGTATCACTGAAAACTCCAAAAGGTTCACCATAACTGCACTGGGGTTCACAAACACTGAACTTCTTCCATACCAGCAGGCAAATAATCACTGCCCCAAAACCCACTTTTCCCTGGCTCTTACCTGGGATGCCCTGAACCTTCCTGCGACCCACCGATTGGAACGCTGGTACTGCATCAGGTGTGGGTACAGGAGTACTGCACCAGAATACTGCTTACGGATCACAGTCATGCCATAGCAGCTGCTCAGTATTTTCATTAATGCCCTGGCTGTGATGCACGGTCTCTTATGCACACAACCCACTGTTACCGTAAGTACTTGTACAGAAAAGATGTCATTTTTTTGTGGTTCACAGTTTCCAGTCTTGTAATTACTTTAGAAGAGAGAACATTTCCAAATAACAAAAGTAATACTATCTGTTCAAGTATTGTAAGTGCTTGCATACGGACAGCTGAGTTTTAAAGAGAAAAATCAGAAAAACTGTGTGCAGAGAGGGACACAATTCAGTCAAATAAGGCAGGTGCCTTCCAGAAGGGGATCTGCTGCTAGCTGAATGCCTGCCTATGCAAACAGAGTCTAGGCCTTGACAGGATTCTGGTCCAGGCAAACTTTTAGGCCCTTCCCCAATGAACTTTCCTTAAGGGCTTTATTTGGTGACCATCACACTCTCTGTGCTTTTCACCAACCATTCAGAGACCAAGAGTAGGTCCCACTCACCCTGAAGGAAGCACGGCATCTTCAGTCTCCTCACGAAGAGTCATGCGATAGATACTGCACGTCATCTAAATGATTACACTTTTGCTCTCATCTCTCAGAAAAGATACTATTCTAAAAATTAAGTCTGTACTTCAATCCAGAATAGTTCATGTGAGGCCGGGCATGGTAGCACACACCTGCAACTCCAGCACTCGGGAGACTGAGGCAGGAGGACCATTGCAAGTTCAACGCCAGCCTGGACTACATAGTGAGTGTAAGGCCAGCCTGAACAGCATAACAAGACCTCATCTCAAAAAGACAAAAAAAAAAGTTTATGTGGAAAGACAACTCACCTGGTTGCTTTTTTCTGCCTGGTTGTTTCTGTTGGAATCTGGAAAGTGAATGTGGCATCGTGTTTCTTCCATCACTTTTTTAATATTGTTGCCACCTTTGCCGATTACATGGGAGTGCTCTGTGTGTGAAACATCCATCTTCAATGTGACTCGATTGCTCTATGTGGAAATAGAGTGTTATTTCTTGAGGTATAAAAAGGGAAGGAACAAATCCCTACTTGGTCTTTAGTATTTTTCAGTATTTAAAGAAGCAATATAACTCAGGCGTGGCGGTACATGCCTATAATCCCAGCACTTGCGAGGCTGAAGTAGGATTGCTGCAAGTTCAAAACCAGCCTGGGCTATATAACTAGACCCTGCCTCAAAAAATAGAACAAAAGTGATCCAATGGGAAACCTCACAGGTTTCTTAATAAGGTAATATCAATCTAAAATGTTTAATTTCTATCAATTTCTCTTTGGTTTAAAAAAAAAACTTTCAGTTGACACACATGTCAGAAGAAATAGATATATTTTCTGCCATGATACTCTCCTGGAGATTACACTTTAAGTAGAGTCAGCTACAATCGTAAATATATTACTTATTTTTTCTTTAAAGACATTATTCATGAAATATGCAATTCAAATACTCAAAATGGGTGAAAATGTAATTACAAGACTAAGGATATGCAAGTTAGGGGACTGTATAACTAAGATAATAGAAAACTAGAAATAAACATAAAGCTCAAAACTGTGAACAGGGAAGTATTTATAAGCACTGCTTTCATAACTTCTGTGTCAGTGTATGTGGAACCTCACAACACAAAACCATTATTGCTACTGGTAGGAAGGAGAGGGAGGAAGCGGTCACAAAGCACTCACATGCTTCTGGCAGCAAAATTAAAGTACACACAAACTAGACAATTGGCTTATTACAGCACAAGACATGATTAATAAACAGTGGTCAGACTGAAATTGATACATTAAATTTTAGGAAAGTTAGTCTTCTAAAACTTTCTAAATTACAAAACTGTTGAGGAAATTCCATAGTCCATAAGGTAGAATTTATAAGACTGCTATGAAATTCCATAGTCTTTAAAAGTAAAATTAAAAAGTCTAAATGCAACAAGATATTAAAAATTGGTAATTTTAAACCTTTTGAAATCTTAAATTCTCAAATTACATTAAGTATTTTGGTTTTTAAATTTAATTTGGTGTAACTTTGGAAATATAGTAAAATATTCCTTCTTTTGAGGAATATCCTAATTCCTAAAAATATTTTCAAAAAGATTAACAACAAAAAAGAACAGAATATCAAAAGAAAGGAAGAAAAATAGCTCAGAGATCATTCTAATGAATTAAGTAGCGAAAGAGAAAGAAAGAAAGAAAGAAAGAAAGAAAGAAAGAAAGAAAGAAAGAAAAGAAAGAAAAGAAAAGAAAAGAAAAAGTTGAAGAACTAGACTGCCTAGATGTGAATCCCCTCCCGATTTAACCAGCTCTGGGATCTGGAGCAAATTATTTAATACTTCTGTGCAGAGTTAGTACCAAGGTTTAACAAACTACTGTATATTTGTTTGTACTCTGCTCGTAAAATGTAAAGTGCTCAGTAAAGTGCCTGGAATAAAATAAGTGATTTAGATGTGTTTAAAGACAGTAAATTCTCACACGTGGGTATAAATTTTCAAGTGTTCCAATGTCCTTCTTATCCCTCGAATGCACTCATTTGCAGTAGCAGACAAAGAACAAAACTGTGCAAGAGGAAGCCACTAATTTCATGTCATCACATACCAAACAGAGTGGTAAGATCATTCTGGTTTCCTACTGGCATCATAAAGGCCAATATGCTAAGTCCTACAATCTTTGTTACTTACCCTACACTAACCAGGACCACTGTCTATTGCTGGAGATGGTAATGCGCACAAGCATATGTGCACAAATCCACATATATAGACATACGTGTGTGTGTACATGTATACATATATACATATCACTCAACTACTTGGAATCAGAGAGGCTATTCAAATATTAAATAGAACTCTATATCTACTGCAGAATTGTGTATGTGTATTTTAAGACCCACCATTACTTTCCCTTGCCTTTTCTTCTCCAAACAGTTCTTTCATAATGGCATGACGTAGCTCTTGCAAGAAGTGCTGACATTTAAGAATCCTTAACATTCACTTACTTTTGTGTCTAAGACCGACATGATCATTTCCTTGGCTTCCTTAACATCTTCTTTCCTTCCAGAAACCTTAATATGGGGATCTACAAGAAATCAGAAACAAAAACTCATGTAAAAGTCTCCAACTTTCCCCAGTTCTCTGGCTTAAAATTGATGCTACCATGTGAGAAAAGATATCAGGATGTGGTGGTGCTTGTCCGTAATCCTAGCCACTTGGAAGGCCGAGGCAGGCAGACTGCAAGTTCAAGACCAGTTAGAAAACTTAGTGACTTAGCAAGACCTGTCTCAAAATAAAATAAATAAATAAATAATAGAAAAGGTTGAGGATATACCTCAGTGCAAAGGTCCAGTGTCCAAGTCCCAGTATTACACACACACACACACACACACACACGATTCCATAATAAACTGTTTATTTCACAGTAGGTATGCTATCACTGTAGTTAAATAAAATGGAAGATACCCAAATTGTACATTTATTTGCAACTGGTTTCCTTTAGAAAACTGGCTAAGACATTAAATTTTTTGCCAAATAAACACATGTCATGATTGCAAAATAAATATGTCAAATAATTATTTTTTACATAAGTGAGCAATCTATAAATCTATTTATCAAGCTCTTGCTGAATTGCAGTCCATTTTTAAACTTTTTCTTTTTAGTTTGCAGTGCTGGGGATTGAAGCCGGGGCCTCATGCATGTGATACAAGCAGTCTACCACTAAGCTACATCCCCAATCCCTATGCGTTTAAAACATGCATTTAACTTATTCCACACCACAGCCTTGTGATGTTTTCCACAGCAGAAACTAAGACATAAAGTAGCAGTTCAGTAACTTGTGCCAGAAAGTTACCCATAGACAGCCATTATAATCCAGTATCTTCCAACTCTGACCCTCACTTTAATGATAAGACATCTTTGACAGGTCAGAGAGGACAGAAAATAATTTTCACTTAGAAATATTTAAAATCATCAAGAATTCACAGTGAGTGACTAATATATGCTACATCTATTATTTATTACTGAATTTAATATAGGGAAGCATTCAGTCATTGAACAAATATTTTCTGAATAATTGTCATAGCAGGCACTGCTCCAAGGATGTGTAAGTAAAGGAAAAAAACCCTGTCCACAACAGACAGTTTACAGTCTTGTGTAAGGAGACAGAAATAAATCAAATACATTACTTCATATATTGAATTAGAAATATTATGAAAAAAGAAATAGGAAGGCAAGAGACAAAGATCAGGAATACAGTTACAGGAAGGGGAGAGGACAGTAGGACTTATTGAGACAGTGAGACCCGGGTGAAGCTGTAAGCAGGTTGTGAGATGCCGCTGACCACAAGGAGGAAGGCAGCAGAGCCAAAGGCTCACTGTAGAGAGCAGACTCTTCCATTCACTCTTTAATTAGGCTGCCAAGTCATCCAGCAATCGGGGCATTCTAACTCCTTAGAGCCTGTTGTAGACCAAGGCCATTTCGAGAAAACAGCAGTACTCATCAGCATTAGTGATAAAGCTGAAAGGTCAAGATAATTCCTTATGGCTGTCACATCACTGAAAATCTTAGCCTTCTTGATGCCTAATCCATGCTGACTTCTTGGTGACATCATTTAGGAGTGATGATCAGGGACAGTGCCAGTGAACATTACGGAGGACCTTTTGCAATTAGCATTGTCTGAGGCCTTTAATTCTTCCAAAGTATTATTTTTCTGTAGAATCATCAGGTTGAGATTTTATCTTAATACCCGTATTTCCCCAATATTGTGATCTCTATATCCCCATTCCCACTGCCCAAGTAAAAAGCAATCCCATGATGAACGTATCACTTTGTATGTGTGTGTGGTACCAGGCCCCCCGCACTGAGTTCTATCTCTAGCCACTGTTTCTTTCTTTCTTTATTTTTAATACACTGCAATTCTCCTGCCTCAGTCTCCTAGAGTGATGGGATTATAGGTGTGTGCCACCCTTGGTTACACAGCATATTCTTAAGATAGTTAGGGGACTGACAGGTAACAAAAGAGAGAAACAAGGAGAAGCGAGAGACAGAAACAGAGGGGGCAAGTAGGAGGGAAGAGGAGACAGAAAGAAGAAACCATTTTCCTAAAGATACCCACTCTTAGGAACAGTATGGTGAGATCACAGTTAACATCGGCACACCAAGAAGCCGCAGAGTTCAGGAATGCGCTGGCCTTCCGGGGAGACGTCCAACAGCTGTGCTTGATTTGAGTCAGTGCCATCACCTCCAGCCCAGGCCCCCTCCCTGGACTGCTGCTGGTGGCTGCTCTTAGCCTCAGGCACTTCTCCTTATCCTGTTTTGTAATCCCTCCTCTGAGGCTTGCCCTGTCACAGGGACCAATGCTGTGAGAATCAAACGCCTTCCTCAAATCTTTCTGAAATGTTTAAGTATTAGATGTTGTATATAAGTCAAGGGACCTAAAAGCAGAATACAAGTGATGTCTAGCACACAGAGGCCTCCATCTGATTCACCCTTGCTCTCCACTGCATCCTCACAAGAGGAAGGTCGTCCTCTCCGCATAATACATGATTAATACAACACATACCATAGCTACCTTTTGCCACACTTGTGTGATTCACTCATAGGATAGCCATCATAACTCCTTTTAAGAAATAATTACATGAAGAACTGTTTACATTCACTTTCAATTCTAGCTAGTCTCAATTCTGGCTTGTGTTTCTACCACTGACTTTGACGGTAATCTGTAAAGAAAAGCATCACTATCACCAGGTGCTGAGAATCTAGTGTTTTAAGAAACACACCTGTGCCCCACAGTCACTTGCAGCAGTTGCTAAAATGCATACATCTTACTGGCTGCCCAAGTGATTCTTAAAGATACAAAACAAAGGATCAAGCCACGGGAGGATTTTAACTGTAATTTCCATGTTTTAGCTTTTTATTTCCCTACATATACAAAAAAAAAATAATTAACAGTAAGTACTGAGAGGTATAATAACCTGCCTAGGCTGGAAAATCACATTAAAATCCCTATGCACCTATAGAGTAACAGGGAGCCTCAGATCCAATTGAAGGCAAAATTTGATTGTCTACCACCTCTGCATCAACAGAACAAAACCCTCAATGGAAAGTAATTTATTTCAAAGTGTAAGAGCACCATCTAGTGACCACAAAGCAAATTATCAACAACCCACAGAAACACGTGTGTATGTGTTCACACACACAGTCTCCGAGGTATAACATCAAACTGGCTCCAGAATCCCAAACAATGCTTTTTATGGAAAGTGGTTCTTTAAATAATCAAGTTTCATAAGGACCCCCCCCAATACCAAATTTCTGGTTTAGACTAAGATGGTCAGTAGTGCAGTTTTCATCCCTTTTTTCACTCTTTCTTACATGATACACACAAGATGTGTGCTCTGAGTCAAGGCTGAACATAATTTACTCATTTCGATTCCTAAAATACAATGCCTCTGACAGTCCACAGTGCAAACCTGCCTGTTAGTCCCTGTCCAAGGGGCTTGTCATTCAACCTGGAACTATCCGACAGAGAAAAATCAAATTATTAACCATATTAATAAACATAAAAATGAAAATAAAAGTCAGGCAGGAAGACCTGAGAAGTTAGGGATATAGGCAGTTAGTAGATAGCACTTCCTCTTCAAAATTAATTACTTGAAGAAAAACTCCAATTTGGACATGAAAGTTTTGAGATATTTATTCTAAAAATAAGAATACTCCTTGTTTTGTAACTAATCCAGGAATTACATCTTGCTTTTCTAAAAACTAAAGCATGAACCAAGCAGTAGATGCTGAGCGCACTGCCACTGCAGGGAACAGCAGGTCCTGTGCTTACTGCAGAGGAGACAATGCAGAGGAGCAGATGGAACCAGAGAAGAGTCTAAACCTTCTATGCAAAGTGACCCTTTGTCTTGCACTTCCCAAAATAAAACAGCTTCAAAGATTCTGATCTTAATACCTGTGTATCAATACAGAGATACACGTAACACTGATCCAGATTCCTGGCTCATATGTTCCTGCGCTAGCTGTCTGCTCACATGGACAAGAGGAAGACTGGGTGGCAGTCCAACCTGTACTATGTAACCGGATGCTGTAAAGAGCACACCTAGGAATGACTGTTTTATCCATGTATGCTGAAAAAGAAATGAAAGTGTACCTTTCTTTTTGTAAACCTAAATCTTTTTATAAAATGTCTCTTATGACTTCCATCTGAAATTCATCAGAACTTGATACAGCCACTATTGTTTTTGTAACAGCAGCTTCTAAACACCATATTTTCAATAAAAATAAACATTCTAAAGAGCTGAGACACTTTAACAAATTTAAGTTATGGTTTTAAAAAGATTATCTCTTGGTATTCTGGTTTCTAAGCTTTGGTTTTCCACCCCTGGAAACATTCCCATTCTTGAAAATATTACTGAATTATTGCCTTCTCCTCTCCTCAAGCCTCACTAAACCTTCTTTCCCCTTCCTATTCCATAGCAAAATCTACAGAAAATACTGATTTTTTATTACAGTACAGACAGTAATGTGCTATTGACACATGATGAGTTTAAGTCATCAATCTTTTGCCAACAATGTTTGTAGCTACTTTCCTGACTCCCTGATGGAATGCTGCTGAGCCAAAGATTCAACCCCCCCCCAAATTTGGGGTTTCATTCTTTGCACATTCTTTAGAGAGACAGAAAGCAACAGAAAATCCCTTGTTTGACCCACTCCCTGCTTTCAAACTCACATTACCCCAAAATGAAAGCACCATATTAGAGTTGCACATCTATTTATGAGGGGAAAAAGTCCCACATCATGGCCTGAAACAAGGAGGGTTCTGGTATAGTTTAGCATATAAACAAACTACCAAACTAGCCTCAAGTCCATGAAGAAGAAAAGGAAAGTTAACAAAATTCACTTTCTCCCAGCTAAAAGCTCCCTTCATTCTGTTTCAAGCTGATTTGCTTCCTGAAGAGCTTTAGCCTCTTTAGCTGGGTAACCCACAGAGGCATTAGGCAGAGCCAGGTCCCTCAGGAATGGCAATGTGGACCACCACAGGGGTGGCAGGTCCAACTTCCTCCAAAATTCCCCACCATAAGGAGACCAGCAGTTACAAAGGAGTAATGACTAATATTTTTTTTTGTCAGATTGAGCATCACTTTTCTGAAATGCATAGGATTAGAAGTGTTTCAACTTTTTAGTCTTTTTAGGCTTTTAACATTTTGGAACATTAGCATATACATAAGGAGATATCTTGAGTATGAGACCCAAGTCGCAGTACAAAATTTATCTGTTCCCTATACACTTTGCACAGAAAGTTCCCAGTTAATATTATATACTCCTTTTAGTGCACCTGTGTCTCATTGCAAGCATTACATGAGGTCAGGTTTATAATTTTCACTCTTTGCATCATATTGGTTCAAAAAGTTTGGGCTTTTGGAATATTTCAGATTGTCAGGTTAGGGATGCTCAACTTGTACAAAAAAGACTGTGTCCCTAGATTCAGGGTTTTTGTCAAACAGTCAATATACATTAAGTCTCAGAAAAAGTCCCAGACATCTTAAGCACTGGTTTACTTGAAATTATACAGGGAAAGGCCAGGAACAGCAGAATATACCACATGGAATGCATTCACTGTTAATGGCTTTGACTCAGCAATCTGCTATGGATTTCCTTCATTCTGTGGTGGTAATATGTGGAAACCACGGTCAAGCCCAAGTTAGCATTAACACACTCTACCACCCTGAAAAAAAATTATTGGCTCTCCGGAGTTTCTTTGAAAAAAAATTTTTTTAACAGGAAACTTGGCCAGACAAGTCTCTGGTTTAAAGCGACACTATAAGGTTCTTAAATCAAACTAACCTAACCAACAAGTTTGTTTTACAGCTTCTAGTATCTCAACCTTGTAAGTGGCTCCAGCTGTGGGTGGTAAAAAAAATATGCAGTGTCCTCCTCCTGGGTGCAGAAGATCAGCCTTGAAACCTTGGTGATGGATGATGACTGGCTACCGTGACAGTAATCTGGTTTTCACTCCATTGTGCAAACCCAAAGAACACAAGATTTTATATCACAGTAGACAAAAAGTCATGTTTGCTCCACTGCATTTCATGAATGATGTGCTTTTATGGGAAAGACAAACACATGGACAACCCTATGTGGAGACTGATTCTACTTAAAACCTTTCTTGAACCAAATTCAACTCAGTGTTGGTCTGCTTTCTTGATCTTTCTTCCTTTAGGTCGGCAAGTCACCCTGGTGGTCAGCGAAAATGAACTCAACAGAGGGGCAGCCAGCTACCATCCATATTTTACGGTAAACAGTAAGTTCCCCTGGCCTCTTGAGAAACATACTTTGCTGCTTGAATAAAAATGATATAGGTCAAAGTGGAATACCAATGTCATATTTGGAAATGATACATACTTAATAAAAAAAATAGAGAAAACTGACTAAACCTAATTAGAACTGGTTTTAAAAGAATGAAACAGGATGTCAAGAAAGTAATGCATTCGAAGCTTATTCTGAAGCCAGTAATATAGATTCTAGATGCTTTCAAGGAATTCTTTGACAAGAATTTAAAAAAAAAAAAAAAGAATCCTAATAAACTGAGTTAGAAGGGTAGAGAGAATATTACTGAGTAGAGGAGCCCAAGCTATATGTGTTTAAGTCAAAATGGGGTGAGCAATCCTAACATGGTAGAGTGTACAAATGAGATAGAGACAGAACAGACCCAGCCACCACACGTATCCTTACCACATCATGTTTGAAACAAACAAACAAACAAAATCTCCTCAGAAAAAAGAGATTCTCTTTACTATTCAACTGAAGTAGTTGAATTGACAGTACGTGAGCAATGCAAAAAAACGAACACTTTAGATTTAAATACTAGTTTTCATGAGAATAATACTCCCCTTAGTATCTACAGTCTAAATACTATGAGTTCCCATTTCTTCCTATCGAAATCCCATTCAGCAGAAAGCAAGCTAATACTCAATAAAGAAAGCATATTTTTGACATGATGGTGACATAAGTCAGTCAAAAGCAAGAAAATACAGTAATCTTTAGACATTTTTCAGTTCTATTATTTGGCCATGATTAGAAATGAGGTGTTCTCATCACCACAGTAATCACCATGGCAATGACTGTTGAGTCACAGGACAGAGAGGGAGCCCTATTCACCCACCAAGATGGAGCCCATCCACCCTTCTCCTCACCTGGATAGGAAAGAGCTACCACCTTAGAAATACCGAAAAGCTGCTGAAAAGACAGAAGCCTTTTGCTGCTGAAATAATGGCTTTCCGACATGATTAGCAATAAAAGACCTCTAAATACCTCTACATACAATAATACTATCCAATTATAGTTTTTCTCCACTGACCTTTTAACTTTAGGAGGAGATAAGGTATAAAGGAGAGGCAAAGTAAATTGCACACATGCCTCAGCTCTGGTAAGATTTTCATGTGACTTAGCAAAGTTGTTTATTTAATAGGAAAAAGTTACAAAACTCAGCAAAAACCTAGAAATAATCTCAGAAAACAATAAAATGCAAAGTATGAGGCAGAATAAGGCATACCAGAAAAAATAATGAAGAACAGATGTACTGGAAGAGTGTGAGAATTTAAACAGTATAAACTACTTTATCTTACAAAACACTTTATCTTATACAGTGTAAACTAAACTCCAAGCATAACCTCAGAATTGCTGCACGCAGGTGGGAGAAGCATATTAAAAAATCCAAAGCACAGGAGACATCTAGCTTCAGAATAGGGTGGAAAAGGAAAATCAACACAAAAAACTTCAGTTTCCTGCTGAATTTTGGCAACCAAGCTCTATTCCAGAGATAAGAAAAGAGGATTCTGAGAATGAGGAGAAATGAAAACTAAGTATCAGGAGAAAATCTGGAATCATCGGAATGATTTCTTTAGAACAGTTCTATAGAAAGCCTAAGCAGTGCTAGTTTCCTGCAAGAGAGGCTGTCTGTACACACAGGCACAGGGGACAAGCAACTCTCCTAGTGCTAGGAACACAGCCAAACACCACCACGTGATAAAGCAGCAGCTTGCAAGGGTCCACGATATGGAAGGACATGAAAAAGGGAGCTCAGTTGAATTCTGGCCCACTAGAATGACCACTGAATCCTCATCTTATGCTTGATAGTCCTTTTGATAATGGAGAGGCCACAAGGATGGTGAGGGAGGCAAGTGCCAGGGCAAAGCACCCCCAGAACTGCACTGAGAATCACAACAAGTTATGCAAGAGCTTCTAAGGGCCAGAAGAGACTTATCTTCATTCTCTCTCCAAGGAATACTGACATGCACAGTGCATGACAGGTCCCAGAGGTACTGCCTGTGGTCTAAATCCAAAGCATGCAGAATGGTCCCGTTCCCTTTCTCCTTCTTCTTCTCCCCCTCCCCCTCCTCCTGCTGCTCCTCTTAGTCCCCCTGCCCCACCCTCCCCCTTCCTCTTTTTCTTTTTAGCAACAGCTAAGATTATTTGTGAAAAACGTAGCACATGATACTGGCTGCCATCATAGAGTAAACCACCATGTGTTGAAGGGTTCACACACAAGAACAGCAAAGTCTTGAAAATAAAGATGTAACCACAGCATGCAACATCATCTTTATGTCATTCCTCAGAAAAAATTAATTTTAGAATTTAAAAAATCCTATCTCTTGAAGACATTCAAGGCACAATTAAGGGAGTTGTAAGAAACAGCAAAACTCTTAAGGAATGTAGTTCTAAAAATAACATCAAATTGAGACTGGCATTGAAATTCTTTATCTTTCTCATCATCTTTGTAAGATCTAGTAAGAAATTTCATTTGGTCTTATGAGAAGGAGCTAATTACAGGTTTAGCTGACTGTTAAATACATTTCAAGTTTGTTCATGAACCAAGTTGAAAATTTTTACAAAAGTTAAACATTCCTAATTTAAATGAGCCTTAAAAATTATCATTTTGGAAATAACTATCTGCCAAAACGTTTTCTTCTTCTCATTAGACTACTGAATAGTTAGTTCTTCATAGTTTTTTTCATAAAGCCACATCATCTGGCAACAATATTCCCATCCTTCTTTCCAGCTTATTATTTATTTGTTTCATACCTTTTGGTAACTGACTTTGCTAAGTAGAAGCCAAAGGTCTTAATAACTCAGTCTTAACAGATGTATTATTTTCAGAAGGGGTGGTACATATTTTAAATATCAAAATAGTCTTTATTTTTCTTAATGAAAATGTCTGAGGTTCCTTTGAGGCCTAAAAATTTCTACATCAAGATTCAACAAGCATTTATTTATCCAAAGTTACATACAATGTAAGAGTGGGAAGGAGCATGCTTTTCCTGTTGTGCCCTGTTTGCGCTTTCTGTTTGCAGCCACCATGAACTGTTGCCCCTGAGCCACGCCACCCTGCGCTGGAGCCAACTGAGTAGGGACTGAAACCTCCAAAACTGTAAGATAAATATACCTTTCCTTGCTTCACTTTGGGCATCAGATAATTTGTCTCAACAATGAGAGAAAGTAACCAAGATAATATTATAGTTCATTTTAAGGATATACATTTATTAGAGGAAGAAAAACAAAACAACTGAATAATAAAGTCACAGGTAATTTTTATTTTATTTTATGCTTGTCTGTATTATCCATCATAAACATTTGTAGTATGGAAAAACATTTATTTTTAAGGATATTTTAAAGAAATCATTTATTTTGATATTTTGAGAGGACCCAATCTATTCATATTATATCCTTTTATTTTAAAGTGAAGTATTAAAGTCAGAATTTTTTACTATCCAAGTAAAATGTTTCAAGAAGAAAGTTTTTTTTTTTTTTAACATAAACAAGACCTTTAAATGTTAATGATGAAGACAATAATGCTTTCTCAATTAGGCAAAGAAACTGCTTCTTTCTCATGCACATTTCTGACAGGCTTTTTGCCATTCAGTTTCTCAACTTTACCTCTTGGCATTTATTGTGTCATTATGCCTGGCATCTCACTAACATACTTTGGCTCTGAATAGAGACCTCCCAGCAGAACGGAGAGGCAGTATCAATGATGGGGCTAACTGCCATTGAAAGGCTTGGCTGGAACAGAGTTTTAAGAAGTTAGGAAAGGCTGCATGTTTACGGCCACCAGTAACCACACATGGAATTCTTCCAAACATTTATGGCTACATCTCTCTTTTTATTCAGTAATGGTTTCCAAAATAAATGGAAACAAGGGCAACCCTGGTAGTGGGGGTGAAGTGTCTTACCACAGTCTCCGTCTTCATTGTGTGCCACCGCACCTTGGGCTCCCTTTACCTCTTCAGCCCTTGGGTGGTTAACAGCTTCCAGATGTTGCCAGTCTTATGCCACGTCATCTATCAATATCCATTTGGCTTTGGCACTTAGCATTTCTATTGTGAGCAGCCTCTTTGTTAGAGATTGCCATTCCATGTGTTTGCAGCTAATGTTGTTCTCTGACAAGCCAAGGCTGATTTTTTTTTTTTTTAACTCTTTTTTAAAAATTCCTTTTCTTCTCAAGAGAACATGTGCAGGGAGCTGGGGTGGTAACGTGTGGTGGTACATTTAATATTTGTGCTTGTTTCCTTTCTCCAAAACAGCATGACTTTTAAGAGGTGAACTCTATTCCTTGCATAGATTAAGACTAACATTTCTTAGGTCTTAGCAGATACTTATTTGAAAGATTCATTTCTTTCAACTTTATTGTTCAATAAAAGTGCACAGTAGAGAACCACAAATGCAATTTACTTTCTTTTCTTTCTTTCTCTTTCCCTCTCTCAGGCCCTCTTCCTCTAAAGCTACATAAACACATTTTCTGCATGTGATCATGTTTATTACTGGAAGTATCTTGGCACCTTCAGATGTTCCTTGATAAATGTGTTGTAATGTGTACAGGACCTTTGAAAAATATGTGTGGATTCAACACTATTTTAAAATTTCTTTAATATTTTCTTGGCTTCCATACAGCTCTTACCTCTGAAGGCATTTGTTTGTATGTCCTGTCCAAAAATATACTGTTTTCAATATATGCACACATCTACTTTATGGGGGCAACTTCAATCTATTGAAGTAAGAGCTCCATAACCAGTGACTCAGAATCTCTTACTGGAATGAAGTCTACAGATTACCTTTATGGAGTTTATAAACTAGTCTATAATTTCATTCAAATACTATGTGCATGTATATTAGTAAATGTTTCTGAGTGGGTCTCCATTTCAAAAATGCTACAAAGGCCAACTCTTTGTCTAAGCATTGTACAAAAACATTATCAGAGCCTACCTTGAAATTCTTCAAGATGCCATTTTGGTTTCCAATGTAGCAGTTGTCTTCCATTTTGAAATATTCAACAATTACTTTTTAATATAATTTCAGCAATTATGCTTAAGATATGACTGCTAGTTAGTAAGATAACTAAAAATTTGAATTTATTATTATTTCCTTTCAGTTATGAAAGACAGAGGAAGCCAGGTGTGGTGGCGTACACGTGTAATACTAGCATTCCAGGAGGCTGAAGCAAGAGGATCAAAAGTTCAAGCCCAGCCTGGGCAATTTACTGAGACCTTGTTGAAAAAACATTGCCTAAATCAGTAAAAATCTCCAAGTCCCAGGACATCAGGAAGGGAGGGATAGCAACAAATATCAAGAATGGAAGGTTCACAAGATAACCTACATTTAAATCAAGTTGTTATTCATCTCTCTTTTTAAAAGAAAATCTTACATATACTTCCCTGAAATGAAAATTCTACAATTGTTATCCTTTCTCTTTATAGGAAATCTTGTTTTAAAATCTACCTTAACTCCTAGAATTATACCAAAAGTTTCAGACCTAGAATGGAACTCAGTGTCCCATTCTTCTTCAGCCTGCTTCACCAACGTTTGCCAGGGGCCTGCCTTGACCTGGCACATCATACAAAGTAGAGTCACAGTGAAGATGACACCATAGTCAAGGCCATGCAAGTAACCACAGATTCCAAAATTTCTTATTCTCGCCATGTTTCCTTTTACGTAACATTCATCCCAAACTGCCAGCTAATATGGCACTTCTTAGTGACAAAAAGTTCATTTTATCACAAAATTCAAGTGTCTGCTGTTAAAAGTTATTTCGTTAAAACCATCTTTCTCATGATAACCCTTCAGTGATTCCCAAATCTCATGAAATTATGAATCTGATCTCTCTGATATGGTCTTCAAAGCACTCATGATCAAGAATGTGCCTAGCTGTTCAGCTTTGTCTTTCTTTTAATATAATTACATTATAGTCACATCAAAACACTCACTGCTACACTAACAGGTCCTACGATTTCCTATCAGTATACCTCTGTGCTTGAAAGCATCAGACATTAGGCACCATTCCCAATTGTGATTTCGTCCATCCAATCTTTGGCATGGTGAAAACAACCTAAATGCTTTTGTAAAGGGCTCCCGCTCCATGGAAATCAGTTTGTCTCTCACTCCCCACCATGATACTATTCAGTCCTCTTAATATCTCCACCACGTGCTACCCTGTTACCTAAATACCTGCAACCTCTACTTAAGTCTATAGGCCTTCTGATCTGATGGGAGAGATCCTGCTAGTTCTTATACCCTAGTCAAAACATGCTATTTTCTGACTTTCAGAATGTAAGCACTCTGACTTCTACTGCTGTGACTGATAATCTGCTTCCCCACCTTTCACATGCACTCATTACCTCTTCCTCCACACCAAAAACTCTAATCCATGACAACCCTTTTCCATAATCATCAGCGAGTCTTTAGGCATTTTGTTTCAAAAACTGCCCTTGTCTCAGTTGGTATTTCTATGAGCTGATAGTCTGACAACTTTACATTTTTAGAATACCTGATCTCTGATAATGGCTACAAAATAAAGTAGGTATACTGTCCACAGAGAGACAGTTGTGAGGATTAAAGAACAGTATGTAGGAGGGCAACATAATGATTTATTTGCATGTCTGATTACATAAGTGCCAGTTATTATCTCCCAGTAATTGCTAGCGTAGTGATTATCGTAGTCCTCTGAATAAGTTCTTATTTCCTCTTATCTCTCTTAGAGATGTTTTATAATTAGCAGTGCACAACAGGTCTACATAATCACCCAAGCCCCCTGTTAACTATGCCTAAGACTGTATTTGTAGAAGCATCGCAGACACATCACATATTGTGTAGAGTATGTGATGTGTCTGCTTCCTTTTATCAACTCATGTTAAGCATCATATTTCTTCTCCTTGGATTGTCCCGTCAAGTGCAAATAATTTTTTGTCTACATGGCTTTAGTAAAATTTTATTAGAATGTCTCATATTTGTTTTATTTTAGTGTTCATATTTTCTAACGGAAAATTCCTATTAGATTGTTAGCAGTTTCCTCATAAAGAGAATTATAATTACAGGTGTACAAATACACAATTTTTATTTTTAGACCTCCAGAAAAATTTTCATTGCTATTTTACATTTGATATACGTATTTCCCCTTACATTTAAAGAGCGTTAAGAATTTTTCACGTATCAGTATGGTTATTCTTTGGTGGAAACAATTTCACTCTGAAATTCATGAGAAAACAATGCTTGAAAAGAAAATGGAACAAAAAAAGGGTCACTTTGCCACTGCTTCACTGGGTATGTATGTTCTGGGTATGTATGTGGGGAGCAGTACTTTAGAACATTACAGTTCCAATACAGCTCTAAAACCAGAGTATCAGTAAGGATTTTACCATAAATCCTTAATATCTCTGAAACATACCTTGTTCATAGCAGATCCTCTCCACAATACTTTTGTGTATCAAAACATATGGGAAAAAGCTATAAGCAAAATTTCTACAAAATGTAAAACAGTTGTACCTGCTAAAGACTATATCCACATAGTTATACAAGGGTTCCACTATATGTGACAAATTTCTTTTTCTAATGCTCTCAGAATTTTCAATTTTGATTTGCCCTAAGTCTTGTATGTAGACTTGTATTACAGAAGACCTACACTACAGATGACCTATACTATATACTTTTCAAATACTTACGAGTCCATTGACCTAGATGCTCCTCCATCCCCCACCCTATGGAAAGTTTTCAGTCATTATTTCTTTAAACAAGCTCTCTTGTGCAGGAATGTACTCAACTCTTCCTCCCTACTCCCTCCTTCCAGTATTCTCATAATGTATACATTATCTCTCTTGAATGGTAGTCCACAAATTCCATAAGCTTTCTTCATACTTTTTTTCTGACTGGATAATTCTAATTACTTGTCTTCAAATTCATAGATTCATCCTTCTATGTTGTCACATTTGCTGTAAGGCTCTCTATTATATTTTAAATTTTGTTCACTATAGTCTTTAGCTCCAGAATTCCTTCTTTTCCACATTTTTATCAGCATGCATCAGGATTCATTTTGGCAGTATATGCACTTAACATACTTCCACCATGCTTCACCAGTTACCTCCCTTGACTCACCCTAGTTCCTTTTCTTGTGGGAGTGTAGGGTTTCAAGGTGTATTTTTATCATTCTTTTTAGTGATTTTTATAATTTTGATAACTTCTCACTTGGTTCATATGTTGTTTTCCTTATTATAGAATTGTTTATCTGTGTTCTCATTGAGATTTCTTAAAACAATTATTATTGTTTTGTCAAACAATTTGTAGATCTCCATTTCTAAGCAGTTGCAGAGAAATTATTTTGTTCTTTTGCTAATGTCATGTTTTCTTGATTTTTTTCACGTTTCTTTCTTTCTTTCTTTTTTTTTTTTTTTTTTTTTTTGCTGTCTTAACATGTGACTGGCTTTGAAAGAAGACTACCTTCACTATTCAGTGTGACTTTCTCAGATTTTTCCTATGAATCTGTCCCTCTTCTTACTCTTGAGAAGTGTTTCTTAATATTGTACATCCTCTCTTCAGCTTGCAATGCTAGGCTATATACTGAGAGAGCCCTGTGTTTTGGACATGGTAGCCTGAAACAGTCAAGCTTTGAATTGTCTCTGAATCCCACAGAATTAGTCAACTCACTGTATGTGCTGACGAGCTGTCTATAATGATTTATACTTCCCACCTGAAGAGAGTATGTTGGGGGTGGCAAGTGGCCACTGAAAGGGAGAGACATGAAATGTGTGGAGCTTGGAAACACCATGGTCCAGCTAGGTGGGTCCTTGTGTAAGGTTTCCCAATTAGCTTACGGGAAGGCCTCCTGGTAGAGTATAGAAGTGGTAAGGCATTTATGTGCCTGGCTGTTAAATCCTGAGCCCTGATTGTTGTAAGCCCTAATCCACTTCCCATCTGGCCTTCTGGAGCCATTTAACCTTGCTGATTCTGCTGGGTGTTCTAGTTGGAGCAAGATAGGAGTGAATCTCTCAAGAAGCATTCTGCATGGCTGGGGAAGCAGGGTGCTGCTTACTTACTATGTTCCCTCCCCACCCCGGGCAGAAACTCATGTAAAATGGGCATCCCTTGGCACTAAACTATGCTGATTTACAGGAAATATAATGGGGTAAAGTCAAACCATTCTTATGCTTATGGCTGTTTTTCGATTTTTTTTTTTTAATGCTCCAGAGGTAGGATAGAACTTCTCCACTGAACTTCTGGACTCCTACCACAGTGCTCCTGTCCATGTGTAGTTTTTAAAATTGGTGTTTCTGCAAGAACTAATTAATTAGTCCTCCATCTTGCTGACATCACTCCTGGTTAACTTTTATTACTGAAAAGCTACCTTACTAGCCTGTTCTGTTGATAGGTCTGAGATAATACAATTTTTATTATGACCTATTTCATTAAATAGATCATAATAAAAATTGTGTACATATGCCAAGGAAGTGAAACATTTTCCTGTATTTACCTCTGATTATTTTCCTTACTCCGTTTCAAGGGGAACAAAACTAAAAACTACCATGAAGTCACTATTCTCATATACTGTTCCATGCAACACGTTCCAGGTTTTCTGCCTGCTGTGCTCATCCCCTTTTGTCCTCAGCCCATATCTAACAAGATGTAGCCTTAATCTGGTTCACAGATTGCTCTTTTCTTAGAATATTACACAGCATAAAACACCTTTGCAACTACCAGATGCTAAGGAACAATTTAACTGAAGAACAATACCATGATCCTGCCAAAAACTATCGAGACTTTCTAACCGACAGGAGGCAGCTCAGGGGGTGACTAAAAGCTGAACTGAGCCAAAAGGAGTATTTCTGTGCTGCTTCCCGTAACATAACATGTATTTTAATATGACTGCAGACTGGAAATATTTCATATGTCCTTATGGACTAATTTTATTGCGTGCCTGGAGAAGACAGTTTATTTTGATTCACTGGCAGCTGTCAATAGACTTACCCCTTCCAGTAGCACCTGCTTATGTTGATTAAATTTGAATGGGACTTTTTAAGACAGTTTTTCTAATTTGATTATTAGTATGTATACAGCAGAAATTAGAGTAAGAAAAAAAGCCTCCTTCCCCTTGAGTCCTTATCTCAGAATATAAAATTTTACTTGGCAAAATGTTAGACTATCTTATTTGTGATCTAACCTACCCAGCATGGTTGCTAATAAAAGTTTTCTAATCTTAAATGCCAGTGGGTTTCTGATATCTTGGAAAGAATACAAAAGATTCACACTAGAATTTTTTATGTACAACCTCATTAACTCACAGTATGGATGGCTTGGCTGGCTTCAGCTTCACCTTTACTTTGTACATGAAAAAAATGTTTAGTAAGTAAATGAATGTAAATAAAAATATGTGGACAAGAAAAATCCTACTCAAACACAATTACGTTCAGTGGGATCCCAATATATTCACATTTAAAACATGCCACTATAAAGTCATAGCAAGCAATCATTAAGCTGGTCTCCCAGAGAAAACTAGGCCACAATTTGGTTATATAATCCAAAAATAAAAAGGAAAAAAAACCTTTCTTCTAAGACAAGCTTTTGGACTCAGATTTTCTCCTACTTGACACAGATGCCACTAAACACATTTATTTCTTAGCCATCCTTTTGATTATTCCAAGACAGGCTGATGAATTTGCTTTATTTTTCCTTTTCCATTCAAGTGTCCTTGAATTTCAGCCCACTGATTTGATGTTTTATCTCTATTATGTTAGAATTAAAGAAAATTAAATGCAAAGTCTAATGTCAATCCCTTTTCCTACTCTTGAAGGACAAAAGAGAAAAAGGTACAGCCTGGAGCACACATTTAAAAAAAAAAGAAATTACTGATCAGTTTCAGGGTTCTGTTTCTCTTCCTCTCAGTCTGGACTGGGTTTCACGCTTACTCGGATTTTTTTTTTTCCTGCTATATCAGCATATACATGTGTCACCTTCTTCACTTACAGTCTGAATATGTGAGATGAATTATTAATGATCCCCAAGAGAACGATTTTTTTTTTTTTTGTAATTTACTGCTACTATTAGCTCCCTTTGTTTCACTGTATATCTAAGAATTCAAAAGCTTGATGTAGGCAACTGGTTAATATCAAAATCACATAGGTATGATTCCTGGGTCCATGCTGTCTTCTCATTCATAAAATGGTATGAACAGTGCCTATTACATAGTTAGTGCTTAGTAAACATTATCATGTGCTAACTGTACCTCTACCTTCAGAGTGCCCCAAACATCATTAAGCTTACTGCAATTTCATGAATTTTTAGTCTGTACTTGGTATCTCTCTTGGTCGTTTTTCCTGTCTTTTCTGCCTCTGCCCTTAGAGGTCCCTTCATTGGCATCTTCCTTTTCTTCCACATCTGGAGCATCTAATCTTGCAACTTTAACTTTTACTCAATATTCCACTGCTTTACCAATTTTAGTTGCCAGGTTTGGCTCCTCTTCTGAGATTCCCGACTACAGCTTCTGTCACCTAGTAAACGACTCCTCACTCTTCTCACATTCTTCAGTGTCAATATGCCAGATCCAAAATTCATTATTGTCCTCTTTTTGGGAGAAATGAGGATCTCCATTGTTTAGTCAAGCATATGCTTATGGAACAGGCAGTCCAAAGGTTAATGGAATACCAGCATGTGAGCATATCTTATTTTAATGCAAACACTGCTCTGTTCTCAGAACTAAACTCCTCTAGAACCTTTCCCATGCATGTCACTCATACTCAGCAGTACTGGCCAGTATAGCCCAGTCATGATTTGGAATCACTACAGCTTTTTTTTCTTTGAATAATTCCAAATTTTATTAGGTCCAGTGATATTTCAGAACAGTTTTTTCCTTCCATCTAAGCCATATTTAATTTGCCATTTGGGACACTGTCTTGGAAAAAGTTCAGGACTATACTCATATTTCAAAATCATCTTAAAAAATTAACCAACCCATGCTATTGGTTACACTGACTGGCATCTTAATAGCACTCTAAAAAACAAGATAAAATATACATTAAACAATAATTTTCCGGGGCTGGGGATTTAGCTCAGCGGCATAAGCACCTGCCTTGCAAGCAGGCGGTCATGAGTTCGATCCCCTGTACCTATTAAAAAAAAAAAAAAACAATAATTTTCCCCCCAAGTCTTCAATATTTAAAAAACAACTACCCAGTCTTTTCAACTTATTATTGGAAGACTATCCTTTTTCTCCTTGAAAAAGTTAGTTTAACTTGTGCAAGCTGTGAGGATTTGACAGACTGCCACCTTGATTATTAGGAGGAAACTCTTGTTATGTTAAAAATTCAAAACTCAGTTGTTTTCCATGTGTTTCCCCATTAACAAATGTAACAGATCACAAAGCCTTGAAACAACAAGCATAACAGGTGGCTCCACTGCACATTTAGAGCCCATGCCCTTTAGTTAGATGAGACTCTCTATTACGTGGAGTCTGACAAAAATATGACACTTTGCTCTGACAGGAATCAGCGCAAAGCTGGTCATTGATGGCCTGTTCCTCTTCCCTTTTCCAGAAGAGTATAGAAACAAAAGAAAACAGAACGCTAACTGCATTTTGGCCAGTTACTATTAGACTATATATCATATAAAACTGGATAGAGCCTTTATTAAAAAGCTTTTGCACTTCAAAAGAAATCACCAACAGAGTGAAAAGACAACCTACAGAATGGGAAAAAAAATTAGCCAACTGTCCCTCAGACAAAGGACTTCTATCTAGAATATACAAAGAATTGAAAAAACTCAAATCCCCCAAATACAAAGACCTAATCCTAAAATGGGCATCTGAGATAAACATGTATTTCTCAGATGAAGAAATACAAATGGCAAATATATGAAAAAATGTTCAATATCATTGGTCATTCGAAAGATTCAAATTAAAACAACATTGAGATTTCATTCACTCCAAAAAGCATGGCTATCATCAAGAAATCAACCAGTAACAAATGCTGGAGGAAATGTGGGTAAAAAGGAACCCTTTCCCACTCTCAGTACAAGTGTAGACTGGTGCAACCACTATGGAAACTGATTTCCATGGACAGTCCTCAAAACAGCAGGAGCAGAGGCCCCACTAGAACTAGCTAGTCTCCTTCTGGGTATCTTCCCAGATGAATTAAAAACATCATACCAGAGCAATATACGTGTACCTATGTTAACAGCAGCACAATTTGTAATAGCTAAATCTTGGAAACAACTCAAATGTCCATCAACTAAGGAATGGGTAAAAAAAGATGTGATATTTTTGTATAAATAAAGATGGATAAACTGGAGACTTCTACAGGTAACTGATGCAACTTGAGACCATACTAATAACTGACACAAATCAGACTCACATGTGTAAACAGCACATTGTCTCCCTGGTGTGAGAAACTTTTGAAAGAGTATGTAAGGTCTAGAATGTACAGTAGATATTGTGAAATGAGAAGTAATTGCTTAAAAAGGAACTAGGAGGGGAAAGGTGAAAGGAAGAAAGGAAAAAGGGAGAAAAATGCAAGGTAGCAATAATACTACTAGTGTCTCTCAGTTCACTGAAAAGGAAGGTTCTTGCTAATATTCATTGCAGACTTTTTCATGCTCATATCTTGTCCTCTGAGTAACTACTTTGAAGATGACAATACACAATGTATTAACTATTGTTATTCTATTACTTTGTTACAAATAAAGTTTAAATACATAAATAAAGTTTTAAATAAATAAAGCTTTAAAAAACTATATGGATCTTGATTTCGTATATCCACCGTATGCTTCAGATAATATTTTTCCTTATTCAGCAAACCTGATCAGTATATGTTCCAATATTTCGTAGAGATTCCCATCCCATTCTGCTGCAAGTCAGTTCTCAATGTCTGGCTGTGCTTCCTCATTCTGGTGGAATTCTTACACTCTCTTGTTTCATTTTCATCAGGTTTCTGAAATTTTTGCTTTTCTATTCTTATGCATTTTTTCAGTTTTCATTTACTTGGCCTTGATTTGATCAGATCTATGGGTTTCCTGAACACAAGTTTCTACCAGAGGAAAGAGGAACCAGCTCCTAAAAGGCCAAGTGCAAAGCATGTGCAAACTCTCTCCAATGTCCATGACAAAGTCATTTGAGGAAACTCACATCAAGAGGGAAAAGTTAGAACAAATATTTGAAAAGGAGTTTGGTTTTGAATTGAATTCTGACCTCACATCCAAACCCATCAGAAAACAAAGCTGATTTCTACAGTGGGACCTATCTTAGGCTCCAGTTCTTCCCTGATGAGAATGTTTTACAAGAATTCTCTTTCTAGAAAAACGCATTATAAAAAGTGGTTGCCTTTATTTGTGATTGGTAAGAATTTTAAAATTCTTCAGCTCTTAACATGTTCATACAGAGGGTTACGTAGGTACTCCTTCTATACTTGTGAAGATCCTGGAATACGAAGTACTCTATTCAAATTTGTTTTATAGATCCCTCTTAGAAAAGCAACCCAATCACCTACTTTGTTTATTTCTCTCTCATACAAGCTCAAGCAATCAGTGGCTTGAAACATTTGTTTGCTACTATAGTCATCTAGTATTAACAATCTCAAACTCCTTTTCCTGTTGTATTACAATACTCAAGCACATAAATGTTTCTACATTTTTTTCTAAGTGTGCCTATCAAAAGAAATAAAGGGGATAGATTGAGCTAATCAACAAAAATGGGAACATAAACCACCTTTGAAATGGTACAATAAACTACCTCTGAAAATCAACTTTAATAAGCATCTCTACAGTGTCTTTCAAAGGGAAATTAAGACCACTGAGGCACAAAGCTTATCACTGACTCATTTCTTGATGTTTCTTATCCAGAGGTTAAGCCTTGCACTGACCTCTCCCACAGGCTCTTCTGTGGACAGGAAAACAAAAATTAACTTTCTTCCCAGCCTCAACCTTCTCTTTCCATAGGCAGCTGGCATGAAGTGAATGACAGCTTTCTGTCTGAGCACAAACTTGTCCATCTGGTCATAAATTCCTAATCTGTACAAAACTCTCAACTTAGATCTTTGAAGAAAGGGTTTATATCATCTTTACATCTCTTTGAATAGTGAAGGAAGAAGTCCTTGACTGTAAGAATAAAATAATTTCGACCTTTCAAAAAATAACAAGACTTACTTTTCCTGGTACCATCGAATATTTATTTGTATCACTCATAACCAATACAAGGAAATGATAAGCAAAAGGAATTGCTGAACAACACATTGTATGGAACACGTTCTCTGAAGTTTTTTGTTGCCTTTGAAACGATTAATTTAAGTTTTAGATCACTAAAACTAAAACAAGTGTTGTCTGCAGACCTCTAAATAAATTCTATCCCTTGGATTTGATTATGAATTGATTTCCCTTCCTCCCCCCTTAGAAAAGCCAGTTTCAGATGCACTGTAAATTCATCTCACGTTTCTTTATTCAAGTTTGTGGTCTTCCTTTGGTTATGACACTCGTCTGGTTCCCTCATGAGTAATAAGACAAACAAAGTCTTTAATACATAGTCATTTTATGTCTTTGTGGCAGTCAAAACTAGCTATTTCCTTTAAAAATTATCATTTAAATTAAGATAAATCATTCCCAAGAGTATTAATACAGACAATTTAAATCCCATTACAACAAATTCCAAAAAAAAATATTTTTGGGCTAACACAAATTTCTCTGCACTGAATATTAGTTAAATAAATGGTTTAGAAAATCTACTCTCTGGTCTTTGGTGGTGATATATTTACTATATTGGGATTTCATCTGGAATGGACATGTGAACATCTCTGTGGAAGACATAAAATATGAGTGCTATGATTTAACAAGAAGCAAAATGATTAGATTAAGCTACACCAAAGAGCTGGAAAAAAGTGGAAACTATCATTGGGGCCTCACCAATCTCTGACATGAATGTTATTTATAGTAATTTAACACCTTGATGGAAGAGGTTACTTGAGAACATCGTTTCCATTCTCAGACCTGGCAACAACCAGGCTTCTTTTAACACCACTCTTTTTCTACCATACACAAATTCACAGTGGAATTACCATCAAAGCCAAACATGGAGTTAAGAATATGTCTGCTTAAAAGTGCTTATGGAAAGTAGCCAATACCACCTCGTTTAAAATGACCACAACTGTCTCCAAAAGTGACAACTTTATTCACTCTGCTGCCCTTTTTTTGGACAAAATGTACATTTTAGGTCTCACAGAATAAAAGAGTAACACTGAGTTTCTTTCACACCCTAGAAAATGAGTAAATAAAGTATTGTTTTAACAACAAAAGAACAATTTATTAAGTTCTCATTCTTTTCTTGCATTGATTCATAATTCAGTAAAGAATGTTTTATGGCACTGTTCAAATATACACAACACAGGCCCAAAGCAGTTCTTATTAATGATCCTCTATCCTTTCCTTGTCAACAAAAAGTGAAAATTCCTGTGTTTCCAGAAAGACCACATTCCTTTGCTAGAAAAGTTTTCAAAGATTTTTAGGTTTTATAGATCTTTCATGTATATATTGATACATAGCTACAGTTCTCCAATTTAAATACTTTAACGGCCAAAAATAGTGTCCTTAGAAACTAAATTGAGCTTTAAGCAAATGGCCAGCTACTAAAAAGAAGTATCATGGAAGCAAATGCTCTGTTTTTATTAATTTTATTTCCTTCCTCTGAACAGGCTTTACAAAATTTCATTTTTTCCCCAAAAGCAACCAAAATATTTAACAAGCAAAAGAAAAAAGCGTAATGAGTCTAATTTGTTTCATTACCATGGGCATACAGATGGGATGAAAAAAATGGCTGATATAATATTCCTCAAGCCTAAAAGTTTTGGAAATTATCTGTAGGGCTAAAATGGAATTGACTCTCACAGTTTGGTTATTAGGACTAAGCCTGTATTGCTGAGTTGGGGACAACAAGGAACAGTGGCTGTCTCTATGTTACAGCCCTAGTAGGAGAGGGAGAAAGAAATCCAGATGAATTGTGTATCAGGCATGATCTATTATTGAATATCATGTTTATGGTAGCAATGTAACTGCCTCTTCCACAACGAATTCAGCAAAAATTAATAGAACTGTCAATGTAGTAGGGGAAGAGGGCAATAGATATCATTTAACAACCTTTATGCAATTTGTAGCATAATGCATTATCATACAGTTATATACATTATACATTATCATACAGATTAGACATGTGGCATATACTAAACACGCACTTAGGGACCGCAGACTTATGAGCCAGTTATTGGTTATAATATTTTAATAAATTAATGAACTCATTAAATGGTAGCTTTTGTCCTACGTTCGGCTCACAAAAGCCTAAAATCAACAGAAAGACTTAAAAACTAAACAGGCAAATTTTTAAGATAATAGAGGAAAAATATTGTAAATGCATACAGGTAAGTATGTTCTATCTCCCACAGAATGGCTTTGAAAACTGAACACCATTTGTAAGACTGCTTCCTGGGGCTATTTCTGAGATATGGAATGCAGCTTCCTCTGTTCTTCACTATGTTGCTGACTTCCAAGAACTTCAAACCTTCTGCTGTGACAGCAACAAGAGCAGCCTTTGATCGGAGGCCAGTTGCACACAACTGATTAGAGTTAAAAGTTTCAGGCATTAGGGCAGATGGCATGAATATTTATGGCAACTTTGGTTTGATAAACTTTACCCAAGAACAACCTAAATACATCAAAAAAATCACTGTAGGAAATCACGTCTTGGTTCCAGTCCCACTACGCTCTTTATTCATTATCTCCAAATTCCTAAGTCATTGTCCTGAATGGGGTTATACCCCTAGTGAAGCTGCACAGGGATATGGCGTTAGGGAAAGACCTACCCCTTCCTACCTATCTTTTGGGTTTCTCCTGAAAGTACTAGAACCATAGTCAGAGACCCTAAACATGAGTCCTCTCTCCCATCTATGTACTGATCATAAGCTCCACTGTGTCACAGACTCTGGTATTATTTTTGCAGCCTTAATCAATAGTTAATGTTAGTTGTACTGAGGTACTTTAATGTTTGTTACACTTCTCAGTTTCCACATGTAAATTGGGTGTGTCTTCCAAAAAAAAAAAAAAAACACATAGATACACGATAACTGGGCTGATGAACTGGTACCATACTTACTCGTAATTTCCAACACTCTTCCTACAGAAAATGTACCATGATTTCAAAGAACATATTGAAAGCTGTATTTCATAGTTAAGAAATGTCCATGAACTCATGAGCAAATACAAATCTACAGAAACACAAGACATGGTAATAGTCAACAAAGCAGCTGATTCTATGCCTGAGTCAGAGGCTTGGTCTCAATCCCTTATAAGTACTCCTTGTACATTCTAAAGTGATTTATTTGGTTTGCATACAAATAATGCTTGGTATTGTGTATATTTTAATTACACATATTTATTTCTATACATGATAAAAAGAAATATTTCATGATAGCAAGTAAGAGTTAAATCAGCAAGATAACAGTATTTTCTTAGCACCTATTTATAGCTTTTGAAAACACTATGCAACTATCCTCATCATCAAAATCTATGATGTTGCTGAAATCCAACAAAAAGGACAGCATACTTCCGGCATTTATTAAGCCCCTGAGGTTCAGAGACTAAACAGTTAAGGCAGATCCATTATAAAAGGCATCTTGATGTATTCTAAGTGTTAAATTTTGAACTATTGGCTGAAATATATTTTTGTTCAGTGTTAAAAAGTTGCTTTGCCCTTAAGAGCAATGAACTGCTCTGGAAATATTCTCATAAAAATGCTAAAAGGTGCTGGAGTCCCATAGGGAATGTCTGGAGCTTAAGACCCTCTTTGAGGAGTCCCTGCATATGGCCAGCATTTAGGGTGGGACCAGGCAAGAGTAAGCAAACCAGCAGGACTCTTGGGAGTGCCACCAGAGTGGCAATGGCAGGTAAACTCAGTAAAGTAGTCCTATATAGAGGATCAACCTTAAAAATCAACAGTGTTCAGGAAAACTGTGGGAGGTAAAGACTAGTGATTCTAAATGTTACCCTGCCCCTGCCCTGGAAGCCACAAAACAGCAAGTTAATGTCACAGAGGAATGCTGTCATTTCTCCAGTAGGTAGCAATCTACTTTACTTGGGAAAAGCAAACAGCAGAAAAAACAGAAGGAAGTTCTTTCTGTTGATCTCTAAACTGACTGGTTTCGAAGACACAAATAGGAATTTTTTTAAAAAAATATTGATGATGCAGGAACAGACCAGTTCTGAAAGAGAAATGGTTTTCAAAGGAAAATACACAAAACTTCATGACACAAGTGAAAATGGAACTAACAGCAGAGTGAACACAAAGGGCAAGAAGAGGCAGAGATCAAGACTCAGGAAAATACATCCAGAGGAAATAGAAAACCATGATGGGTGAAAACAGACACAGATACAGGGGCTCATGAGTACTGAAGGGGAAAATGAAATTATCTCACAATGAAAACAGCAGATCTGAGAGGGGACTAACCACCAAGTAGTGGAAAATGCCCACAAGCAGGTACGGCTGCACGGGGAGGCCAAGGCTGGTAGATAACTCAGGGCAATGTAATGCAGGCTCAACTGCTCTCAGAAATATTGTTTCAAAACCCAATTTAATTCACCTTTCAGAACGTCATTTAACACACCAAAATTGTTTTAAGGAAGAAGAACACAGTATGTGTTTTTCAAGGTCATAATTTTATAACAACATTTCAAACCTAAAATGTTCCTTCACATATCCATTTAAGAATTTGGACTTTCTAACACAGCATAATTTTTCTTCAGCACCAGACAGAAAATTCCTAATAAAAAGGAGGCATTGCATGCTACAGCCCAGTGAATTATCATTCAGGAAATAGTGTACCGAAGGTATTGTAATGTAAAACTGAACCAAATGTAAAACAAAATTACATGAAGAGCGAAGACCACTAAGCTAGTGGTCTACAGAGGAACCAGCTTTTCTCAGTTTATATTTGGCAGGCCTTACTGACTGGGACCAAGGAAGCTGCAGGACTTTCCCCAAAGATTAGCAAAAGCAGAACAACAGTACAAAAGACGGAAAGCAGCACTTAACATGGTGCCCTGGAAGTTAAAAGGACAGTCAAATAAACTGAAGTTCGTAGGCTAAAATAAGGATGTATGTTTACCTCTTCCCATTTACACTTGATTTAAACAAAACAGTGACCCAACCCAGAACAACTCCATGAAAACAAAAACAAAGAAAAATCCTGTGATCTGGATACAGTTGCATGATTTTCAAAATTTTCAGAGTTAGGCTTCCATTCACCAGAGCTTTGGTTTACAAAGGAACTTTAAGAGAAAGCAGATGTAACCTAAAATACAATGGCTGCAGTGCACACTGTAATTCATCTGGTATTAGAAACACTAAACCGCAGTCTGCAGGGGACTCATTTGCAATCTTGATCTGCTTAAAGCTAAGTATAGAAGGCATAAAAGATGCTACAAGAAGAGCATTTTCACAAAGTCCTTTTGTGTCCTCCCACCCCCCAGCAATGTTTCTAAGGTAAACAATTCCGGCTTGGAAATTAGAGCTCCAGTAGAACGTTTTTAAACACACACACACACACACACACACACACACACACACACACACATTCCTGACAAGTTCGTCCCTAAAACTCACACAGTATAGGAGCCACAAAAAAACTTACACATTCTAGAGGTGTCCTAGGCTCCCCAAGGAGGACCACCCACCCCAGACCCAAGATGGTCCTTTGGCTCCCTGCAGCATGGGGCATGTCTTGGGCAGAGGCTGCCAATCCCTGGCTTGTAAAGATATCAGAATGAAACTATGAGAGATCATGTAATTCTATCCACGACAAGACGCCTCCTTCAAAATAGATACAATTTTTTTAAACAATACGCAACCAAAGGTACTTCAATCCCATGACAAACTGTTGCAGACCTTTACATTTTGAAGGTTAGGATTATCCCATTTGCTGATGGAATTTACTACATTTATTCGGAATAAAAAAGTGTCTCTTATTTGCAATGAAAATAAGCACTTCCTCTCAAAGTTATTCACTCTAAATTCCCAACACACTATTTTTGGTCAGCCAAGGGGCATGAGGAGACAAGAGGCTTTTTTATTAAAGCAGCATTATACACAGCTATGTTATAGCTGTAAGTGTACACTGTTTCATCTGGCAGGCAAACAAAAAGGAAAAAAAAAACCCTAGTGGTCAGTAACTGTGATTTTTACACTGCTATTTTTAGATTTTTAGTGTTGAGTCTAGTCTTTTTATACATTTAATACTCTAAATTAGCTTTAAAATTGGTGACAGATGAAAGAGAAACAAAAATTAAACTCCATTAAATAATATGCATGCAGAGATACCATCTACTACTATACTGTCAATTTTAATAAAAGAAAGGATAAAAGAAAAATAGAGGAGTGAAGGAAATGATAGGAAAAAGAAACTGGAAAGGAAACAGGAAAACTTAGTAACAAATCTTTGTCATATATTAAGACATATCACAAAGTTTAAAGAGACAAATGGAGAACAGAAATTCTGGAACAATAAGAAAGCAAGGGAAAGAAAAGTATATGCATATACTCTTTCCAAGCCAGTTAATAAGAGAAGTCACATCCCAAATCTGTGAGACAAAAGAGATTATCTAGAAATTTATGCTGTAAAAATTGACTCGTTTGATAGACATAAAACTGGGTCCCAAACTTTCATGGTATACAGATATACATTCCAGATGGATAGAAGGTCTACGGGGAGGGGTAAAATCGATTAGACAAAAACCATTACGATAGCCTTGAGACACTGGCTTTGGGGAGCTCACCAGTGGCATTCTAAATACCTTGGAGCAGGGAAGGCACAGCAGAGCCTTAGGCAGCCCCCAACCTTCCCAGTTTTTCCAGACTGCTCAATTATTCAGCTGTCATACTGCAACCATCTGTGATAAACACACAGAAAGCCAGCACAGTTCTCTCTAGAGCAAGGACCTGGTCCTGGCCACATTCATCCTTAGTCTGAGGAACCAGCCTTGGACCGCAGACCTCCACACAGGTAAGGCTGCCCTCATCTGCTTTTGGAGGCTGACTGGACTTTCTGCTCTTTGCAGATGTATGTGCAAGTGTACGATAAAGTAACTGTTATGCCCCCATGATTGCAAAACAATGTCTGCCACTGTGTTTTTGAAAAGGTCCCTCAATATGTAGAATAGGTGTATTCTCAGAAAGCATTAAAACTAATTCTACAACCAATCATGCTCCTAACATGCTCAATGGAAGACAGACATCAGAGGAAGATTTTACAAGATAAGAGACAGAAAAGTCCAGCAGACAAAAAAAAAGTAAGAATGCTAGAAAAAATTTGTTCTTTTATTCATAATCCACTGTCAAGGTCTCATTCAACTGCTACTAACACAGTGTCTGACAGAATTCAAAGAGGACTTGGCCTTGGCCAGAAGGAGAAAGAGCTGAGAAAGTCCTGAGATACTTCTCAGCCCAAGACTCAGATACTTCCAGTAAAGGCTTCCCCCGATGGATAGCAGAACTCTTAAACTGGGCATATCTGACATCAGGAAACTGCAAGTATTTTAAATGTAACCAAATACAAGCTGATTTTTAAAAGCCCAAATTTTTATGTTTAAATATCAATAAGCCCAAAATAGGGAAATAGTATACCTTAGAGGTCTTTTATACATTCTTATACCATTGAGAAATACCTCAGACTTGGGACTATAATTAAAATGAGATGTGTTTTGTTTTTGTCATTTCCTATCCTTAGCTGAAGAAATATAAAAGAAAGACCACAACATTGAATTCTACATCCAAAAGGAAAGGTGCTAGGAGCTTAGGTTAAATTGGGGGGAAGCATACTGTAGAAAAGTTTACAACAAATTCCATCTTAATAATTTTCTAGAAAAAATAAAGGCACCCTATAGGCCTGTTACATGAATAGTCTCAATTCCTAAATGCGTTTGGTCACCTAAACATACTAAGCCTAAGCCTTCTGCTCTGAATGTATGTATGTGTGAATGACTATCTGCTTCCGGTACTTTAAAAAACAAAGGAATGAAACTGAACTTTGTCTTTCATATACAAAATCCAAAATTTTCATGATTCAACAAAAGAAAATTACAATATAAGTGGGGTATATGTTTTGACTAGCAGTAAGTAGCAGTTGCTTTGGGGTTAAATTATTTCCTGAGCCTCAAATTATTCTCTATCAGTATTGACCAGTTTGCCCTAACAATGAAATAATACATATCGTAACTGATAAAAGATTTATATCTCTAACAAACACATACATAGAAATACATGAAATAGTTCTCCATGGGCATATACTTCATAAATATAAAACATTCTAGGTATATTAATGAAGAAGTTGGCTAGATTTTAAGGAAATCTATAACTGATAGTTTTTCATACCTGTATTTATTGTTTACCAGTAACATATCAAAATCAGTAGCACCCTAAGCTGTTGGACGTACTAGAATACTACCTGAAGACATGAAGAAAATGATTATGATCAATGTTTCAATAAGCATACTGTTTACATTAGAATCACTTTACTACTACAGAAAAAAAAGATTTCTGAATATATTACAGGAATGGAGATTTAAAAGCAGAAGAGAATGTTATCCACTGATGAAGGCTCATGACCTAAGTATCTGTTATTATCCCATCAGTCAATACTATCACAATGGCAACCTTCAACATGAATTTCAGACGGCCAGTGCAAACCATAGCAAGACTTGGCCAGAGAAGAACACAAACGTGATACAGGAATCAGCTGTGGTCAGTGAGAACCCTTCATGTCGGAAGGGTTTCAGAAACAATAAAGATTGATTTCAACTAAAAGCTTTGGATTTTCTGAAGGTAAGTTTTAATTGACAAAACTGTCACTTGGAAGTAGTAACAGTTGGATGGTAATTATGATCTAGATGTAAAGCATTTCCTTTCAAAATTATTTCACTCCATAGAAATTATGGACAGAAGTATAATATATAATATCTAGCATGCCAATTTTTTACCTATTGCATTTTGAATTAAATCCCCATTTCAAAGCAGTAAAAACTGACAGCCACCACATCTGTTAGCCTTGTGGCAGTCAGGCCATAGATCCTTGTATATGCACACACTGAACAGAGGTCCAACTTATTTCTTGTGGCAAAACAATCCTAAAAGAGTGCTTATGAATTTTAAATAATTCCAAACAACAAAAAAGCATTGTGTTATCATTTAATTGCATTTTTTTCTTCCTTAGTGCTATGTTTCTAACAATCAATGAAATTTTAGGCTCTACACAATAGTATAAAAATATAACCCAGATAAGCAGTACTTTGCCATGGCTGCAGATTCAAACTGCCCAAGAAACTGAGCATGAAGTGTCCCTGCTGGCAATGTGGGTCTCACACAATAGAATCCCACTTTTCTTCCCAGGCTTCTCTCTCACTAGCTACTTTGCTTGTTCCTACTGTTAGGAATAAACCACTCATGATGGCTTTAACATTTCCTTTATCTACCTGACTTAGTGTTTTCTCATTCACTCTGAAGGTTCATTATCCTTGCCCTGTTCTAAATTTGATTTCAAAACTTTTGCTAATCTCTACACCTAGATTCATTCTTACTCTCACCCTGTGAAACACCTGTGTCCTGTCTGTAAAAACCATATTTGAAAAATTACATGCTGAAGAAATGATGTTGGAATTTATTCTAAAATACATCAGAGGTATTTTAGAAATACAGGTTTGAAACATACACTTTTTAAAACCCTTTTCTAATAGCATTATAGTTTGGGTAGATGCTTTCTAAAAAAGACACATTTGAACAGTTACACTAAAATTAACTGGATGCCACAGTTTTCAAGTGCTGAAAACTTTATCCCCAAATGCATATGTTGATTGTATTTGGAGGTAGGGCCTTGGGAGGTTAAGTGGTATTAGGCAAAATTATGAAGGTGGAACTTCCACCATGGGACTATTGTAAGAAGAGGTTCTTATAACTGTTTTGTCTTTCCAAGTGAGGTTGCAGCAAAAAGGCTAGCATCAGATGCCAACGCTGACATCAGCTGTAAGAACCATGAGCCAAGTAACCACTTTGTAAGTTACCCAGTCTCAAACATTTTGTTATAGCAATACAAAACACACTGAGACAATAGAAAGTTATTATATATAACAAGAAAAATTATGGGGAATTTTCGTTAATTATATTGGTTATTCTATTTCTGCTCATTTGTTTTTGTTGTATATTCAGACTCAAAGGAGGAGACATGGCAAATATCAGTGAAAGTTTTACTGGAAATTCTACAGAAATAACTACGTGCTTTGCAGAAATACAAATGGTTTTGGCAGCCAGCAGAAATCTGTGCTTCTTAACTCTAAATAGAGTGTAACAGAAAACCATCAGGAACACAGAAAGACAACCTTAAGAAGCATTCTGTTCTCTATATCAAACAGACCAGTGTTCAACACCCACTGAATAATGTGAACTCAGTATACAAAGAAAAACTGTCAATGATCAGTCTCCACCCTTGAAATACAGCATATACTAATTTTTTCTAAAAAATCCCTCTGGGTATGGTAGTGCATGCCTTTAATCTCAGCACTTGGGAGGCTGAAGCAGGAGGATCATTGCAAGTTTGAGGCCAGTGGACTATACAGTGAGCTCAAAGAACTGCACAGCGAGACCCTGTCTCAAAGAGACCAAAAAAAAAAAAAATCCATATAAAAATCAACTAAATGGGTAGCAATCCTTATGACCATAAGCAAAAAGCTTATGTTTAGCAATTATTATTTCTTTAGAATCTCTCCCTCCATAAATTTACGTTAGCTGAATTTTTATTTAGAGAGGTCTTCCACATTAGCTCAAAAAACTACAAAGCTTTTTTCAGGGATTTAAAAAATCCTGGGCGAAGTGGAAGGACCTCTAATGATTACATAGGGTATGGTTCTTGACTGTGGTTCCCAAAGCAGCCTCACCAGGAAGCTTGTTGCAAATGAAAATTCTCAGGCCCACCCCAAACCTACTAAACCAGAGACTCCAAGGGTAGGGCCCAGAGATGTATTCAGACAAGTTTCCCAGGTGATTCTGATGCACACTAAGTCTGAGAAGCACTAACAGAATACAGTTGCCCAAATGTTCCAGAGAAAGCAAGAACCTGTGCAAGCCTATCCAGCCAAAAAGAATCCAAATGGAGCTAAAACATTGGTTTCCTGCTTCCCAAATATTCCTCTACCATGCCAGGATATATATTTGCCAATCTTTATCAACATATAATTTTGGTCCATGTGTAAAAGCTCAGAGAAGAAAGTATTGGTTATTTTCCATGTCCTCTTGCTCCCATTTTTAAAACCTGAACTTTAGTGGAGAGAAAGATACTTAGAAATAACCATTATTTCTCTAGACACTATTAGTGTAACTGGGCTTAAATCTCAATATGTAATATATTATCAAGGTAAAGCACATATTAGACTTTATACTGTACATTTATTTTTATTATCTGCCTGCTCCATTAGAGCAAGAATTCTGTCCACTTTATTTCTATATTTAATGCCTAGAAAAGTAGTAGTGAACCTATAGCACATGTATTATTTTTCTTTTAAAACAAAAGATGTTAACGTTTTTTTCTTAACTAAAATCTCAGTGTTCAGGTTTAACTTCAGAGTTGGCACTTTGCAATAAATAAGTGGGCAGTAGGCTGCAGTCTGAGCACTTGTTCTAGAAGCTTGGCCACCACTGGCCTGAACACTGACAGGCACACAGGAGCTATTCAAGTCACCAAGTTAAAGACAGTAAATGAGTGAACTTAAATTTGACTTGTATTATCACTTAAACTTCGATATGCCTTTTATGCAGCTATATCATAACACAGAAGAAACTCAGGCTGAAATAATTTTTGAAGCCACCTCACCTAGCATGTTGTAATGTGCCTTATGTATCTAATAGTTGAAAATTTTTCCAAATGATAAACACTGAAAGCTGTATAGGATATTTGGTCTCTGTTTCAACTACTTGTGCTCTACATGAAAGCAACCATAGGAAACAGGTAAATGGTGGAGAATGTCAGATTCCAATACAATTTGATTCATAGAAACAGGAGTGGGTCAAATGTGGCCTGTTGAATGTAAGCACACAGCTATTATTAATTTTTAAAGATACAGTTGATACATATAGATGAAAGCTATTCACATTCTTCAGATATATATTTTTAAAGAGAGCACATGTTTATTATATTTCAGATGTATACTCCCTATACATCTGAAGCTGTGGGCCTTATCATCACTTACATCATTCATTCCTTCATGGTTTTCCTTAAACTGGTCAAACTTAAAATTTGATGCAGGGATCAAATTCATTCTTGTACATTTTTAAGATTTTTAATATAGAGACATAATCAAGATGGAAATTAAGGAAAGGCTGCCTTTGTCATTTCTTTTACATCATAAGATTCAGGGGCACTGAAGACAGTAGTTGAAATGATCATGATTTTATGAAAGGCAAGTTTATTCTGGCACCCCAAGACTGAAATTAATATTCCCCACAGCCTCCAAAGAGGCTTTAATAACAAACAAATATATCACTTTATATTTCTCTTTTTATAAAAGAGTACTTCCTTTGAGATCACAGCCATAGAAAGACAGCCCTGGCTCACCCACCACACTGTGTGGTCCTGTGAACCTCAGCAGCAGACAAGAGCAGGATAAATCACTTGGTTTCTGTTGCTGGGGAGAATGTGCTTTGGAAAAGATAGGAAAGGGGAAAGCCAAAGGCTGAATGTCGCCCTCTGAAGTACAACTCTGTTCCCAGAATCATGGCTATTGTTATTGGCATTCACTTTTCTGAGAATATGAATTATTTCACTGCTGTTGACATATCAGCTGACTTCAAATTTTTTCTTCAGGGAGTTTTATGAACTTAGAACAAACTTTTTATCTCCACCCCTTTTATTATATGGAATCACTTAGAATTTTATTATATGGAATCACTTAGAATCATTTTAATGCTGTTGAATGTACACTATACTGGAAACAATGGCTTAATGTATATTCATCCTCATTTAGGAAAAGGAAAGGATGCTCTGTCTCCTCTCCCACTCCTGCAAGATGACTCACACAAAGAAACAAAAGGACTAGACTTGATAGAAACCTAGCCATCATCATGGACGGCCATCATGTTTCCCAGTTTTCTTATCTGTGAAACTGAGAATAGCTACTTATATACTGTCTTCCTTTTTATCAGTCATATCTTTGCTAAATTTTAGTTAAGGAAACAGGTGGGTATTTTTTTTTTTTTGGTCTTGTGTCTTTCAGCAGAAGTAATAAGCAAGTAAATACTGAGAGATGTCTTTGTTGTCTAAAATATTTAAAACAGGCTACATGAAATAATCTCGATGAAAATATCTGTAAACTGTGAGGTACCACACAAAAGTTAATCCATTTTATATCACTGTTTTGAGGCTTTGTCCACTCTAAATTACAACACTTGCTATATATGTGGGTCATGTTATATGGATGTAAACAAAGCAAGAAAGTTTCTGTATGGAAAAAACTCTCAAGGATAAATGGGTTAACATCTTCATAATGACTTTTAGTAAACTTTCTGAGGCATTGTTCAAATAGGGAGGCCAAATTGACTTGCTACAAAAATATAACAATGGCTGCAAGAAACAACAAAAAAAGCAGCACAAGGACATAAGCATTTCCACTTTTCTCTCTCTTTGCCCATCTCTCTTGCATGTGGTAATATATAAACAGAATTATGGAATATATCAAAATACATAGCACAAGGACACCGTGATATAAGGTAGGAAACAGAATAAAGACTAGGATCCCCAGAGATTTCCCCTTAGTAACCAGTGGGTCATGTGGTTATGTCAGGTTATGTGACAAAATGCACTGAAAGTTTCAAATGAAATTAAGGCTGCTAATCAGTAGATCTTAAAATGCAGAGATTATCCAGGTGAATATAACTAGAAGGGTCCTTAAAAGGAGAAAAGAGAAGCAGAACAGAGAGGCAGGAGTGGCAGAGGGGCCTGTGATTACAGACACAAGGCTTTGAAGATGGGAGAATCTGGGACAATGGGCCAAGAATGTGGGTGGCCTCTTGGAGCTGGGAGAGGCAAGCACAGAGATTGTCTAAGAGTTCAAAGAAGGTACTGTCCTGAGGTCAGTGGTTTTAGTCAAGTGACACCCATGTTGACATTTCTGATCTACAAAAAATATAATAAAAGATCAAAATAGATTACATGCATTGAAATACATTATTTCATAAAATGTATTTCATAAAATCAATGGGTATGCATAGCAAAAGGGAAAACACCAAAAAAATATATTTCTATGAGTTTAAGATAGCTAAGATTATAGTCATTTGCTACTGCACTAGAAAGCTATTTCTGATATATTCACTCTTATAGAACCTGTTGAAGGATTATTATTAATCATTATTCTCATTTTACAGGTAAAGATAGCGCTACAAAATGTATCAATAACTCACCCAGGGTTACAGAGCCCACCTTCAACCCAGTAAATCAGGCTGTGGAGCCTAAACCCTTACATTGGTACTTCAAATTATAAAGATTTATAATATTACAGAAAACACTTCAAAGACAATCATATCTTATTAAAACATGAAGTTTTAGTCTTTGTTTTTTTTGACTCTCTGTGCACTGTATTTCAGGCTGGCCTTGAACTCACTAAGAAGCTCAAACTTAGCTAAAAATCACAGCAATCCTCCTGCCTCTGCCTCCTGAATATAGGAATTACAAGCAAGTCCCACCATGTCAAGTTGAAATTTGAATTTTCTTGATGGAGAGTCATGAAAACATTAGATTCATATGGTCAAAGGAAATGAAGTTATTGTAATATTTAATCAAGGATATGGATGCAGCAGAAAAAGTCATAACAAGAGATAACAGAAAACCTAATTTAAGAGCTGATTGAATCTACATAAAGAGACCAAACAAAATTACTCTTGTAGCCAGACATGGTAGTATGGTAGTGCACAGCTGATTGCTATGAGTTCAAGGCCAGCCTGGGCTATCTAGTCAGCTCAAGTCCAGTCTGAGATACACAGCAAGACTGCCTTTAGAAAATACATACACATAAGAACTCCCAAGATCAGTATTTCTTGTGAGACTATCAAGCTTATCAATTTCCTGGAATCAACTTCCCTTTCATGGTTTGGTTCTATGAAGTTATCCCTGACCACCTGAGAGTCTTCCAGAAAACAATGTGATTACAGTGACTTTCTGTATCAGTCGTACTTGAATCTTGATAATGCACTGAACACTGAAGGAGACATCTGATTCTATAAAATGATTAAAATTATCAGCAGAATTTCCTCCCCAAAATAAAGATAAAGATGTTCAAATAATAAAAGTTCACGGTGGAACAGAGTTTTACATTTCTTCCCAATGACCAAATAAACTACTAAACAAATAAAAAATAACTTTTACTTTTAGAAAAATCAATACTGGTAAAATACAAAAAAATCTGATTAATGAATAAGCAGCTTATTCCTCACATGGAACCTCATTCAGTATATCTGAGTACCAGTCTAGTTTTTCAGCAGGTGTAATGAGCAGCCATTACAGTGGCCATTGATTTAAGACACAAAAATCAACTAGAAAAATCCTATCTTTTAATAAACAAACAGCTTCATCAATTGTTGCCTTAAAAATGAAATTTGCTTTTGCCAAAAAAAAAAAAAAATGAGGGTTTGTCAAAACAGTGAGATTATTTTACTACAAAATAGGCATTATTAAAATACCAATCTTCTGCTGTGTTTAAAAACTTTCATTTTTTACCATAAAATAACATTCTTTCCACTTAACTGAAATAATTCTTTTTAAGTGAATGAAACATCAGACCGACAGTATAACATGATATCATTATTTGATCTAAGAATTCACTTAGTATTGCCATTGTATTAATCTCTTGAAAATGATTTTGAGCAGAGCATGGTGGCATATTCCTGTTACCCCAGATCACTGGCAGACTGAGAAGTAGGAGGATTTTAAGTTCAACCCCAGGCTAGGCAATTGAGATCCCATTTAACAAACAAACAAACAAACAAACAAAAAATTACCAGGTTGAGGGGGTAGTGAGATAGTTCAACATAAAGACCAGGGACTCAACCCCCTAGCACACATACACATGTATAAAATAACTTTTGAAATATTTGTCCTATAACACCAATATGCTAAGTTCTCATGCCTTCATTTATTATGGTACCATTCATGATGAAAGGAATTTTTGTTACATGAATATTTTACAGCAAAGATGATGCTGCATACCTGCTCCAAGGTCTGTTGTCATGGGAACCATGTAGGAGAAACCATTTAAATGCCAGAATTTTAAACGCATTAAAATACTGCCTTAAAATCTGGCTTTACTAATAATTTGGAAATAAAAATATAATAACTTTCTAATTTTTAGAAATGTATTCCACATCTATCTAGAAAAAAAATACTGACTTCACCCTGAAAAACCTTGAATTTTCTTTCCATAAAACAAATTTTTTCCCACAAAAAATTCTAAATTCTAACATAACAGCATACCAATCTATTCTGCTGCCTTGCAGGTAGCTATGGAAACAGAAATACATACTGTGAACCTGCATTCAAGCTAGCGTGATAAGACCATAATTGAGAAGTTGGACATGTGTTTTTACAGCTGCTGTCTCCTTATTTTTGATCTGTTGGTGTTTTAAGAGAAAGATAGCTAACTTCACCTTTTCCTTTAAGCTTACCTGAAGGTTATTATCAAAATATTTTTTAAAATCTAGCAAATAGTGAAATTAAATAGTGGTACAGATATAAAAATTCAAATTCAAGTAGAAGGAGCCTTGATTCTGAGTTACTTGGAAGCACACGTGCACCATTTTCCTAGCTCAAGTTTCACTGACCTCCTTGTGCTGGTCCACAGAAGGGTGGCAGTCGGCCTAGTGCTGACTGAAAGACCTACAGATGCTATTTTCTTAAGAAATCATACGTTGCCAAGTCCTCCATTATTTGGCTGTAAGCTGCCTTATTTATTAAACCTATATCCAACTACACTATTGTATGAACCCGGCATCCCAGAAAGTTCTTCTATTGTCATCCTGTAACTATGTGTGTGTGCATTCCAACCTTCCCTTGCAAAGACATCCAATTTGCCTTTAGCCATCATCTACAAAAGTGTGACCAGTCCCCACCTAGTAAAGGTGCTTTTATGTAACTATTTTACTTATATTACTTATTTTCATGTATTTTATGCCTCCTAAAGTATTCAGGGGTCTATATCTTCTCTATAATAATACTGATCATTTAAGAAGGAGCTAATGGCTCATAATCTAATAGCTAGTTCTCTAGTAACCTGGATGACAAAAATTATAAAGGAATAAATGATAGGAAATTAAAGAATATTAATTTCAATCAACCAGTATTTAATACTGAAGTATAAACCTTTAAGCAGATCAATCCAAGTTGTATCAGATGACTATAAGAATAAAAAATTTTATCACACATATAATCTAATGCCAAAGGTAAACAACTGTTGAGCACACTGAAATATATTAATTCTTGTGGACACTTACTCATGTCAAGAAATTCTTAAGATATTCTATATAAGCTACAGAACATAATTCTTTCTAAAAATATGATTAGAAATTTCTTCCCCTACATTTCTCCAAATAGCTTTCTGACAAAACAGACATATTCCAAATGAAATATGACACGAGAACATGAAGTAGTAATTATACTGAAGAAAACAAAAAGTGTTCAAAGCGACTACTTCAGCATTTCTGTATCAACTGGGAAACTTTTTTTAAAGCCACAATAAGTAAATGTTCAAACTTTAATGGCCCGTTTTATAACAGAAAGTTACAGTTTTATCAAATTCAAAAATATACGTCTCATTTTGTTTAGCTACTCACTAGACATTTTTTCCAAATACCTCAAATCCAATGAGCCCAAAGCTCAAATGCTTACCCATCCCATTTCACGTATACAAAACAAAAACAAGGCTCTTCTTCACTCACAGCCCTATCAGTGCCAAACACCAGCAGCAAGAAGGCCATGCAGGCCTGAAGTCTCAGTCAACCTGACCATCTCCTATACTCAAATGCTAAACAGTTAAACAAATCCATGGAAAATCAAAAGTATAGGTCTGTATGTCTGTATCTGTCTATCTATCATCTATTTTTGAGACAGGTCTCATTATGAGTTCAGGTTGGCCCTGAAAGTACTATATCTACCCACCTTGACCCAAAATTCATAGTGATCCTTCTGCCTCAGTCCACCTCCCAAGTGAGAATACAGGTATGCACCACTACACCAGGGCAAAAATATGGATTAAAATATAAAGGGCTTGCTATTAGCTATACAATTCTTAGACAAGATATTCCATCTTATTTATTCTAATTTGCCAGTTTGTACTGTATTTAAAACCTCTCTCAACAATTTAAGTCTCAGAAGAAATTTCTTTGAAACAAATACATAAGCTTCAACCACAAAGAGGCTTTGAAGTACATTATTCTATAGTTCTTTCTTGGGAATATGCAAAAACATGTAACCAAATTAAGGGTTACAGGAATTGATATGATTCTATTCCTCATTATACTTCTTTTACTTACAGAATCACTTTTAAAGCAATATATGAATGTTTCTTTCAAAAGCCAAAAATCAATTGTAAAATATTAACCTATCTCATGGGCTATCGTGAGATTGAAGATCATGTGATGTCATTTACAGCCCCATAAATACTAATTCAAATCCCTTCTCCTTCTACAAGTAAATTCTGTTGCCTAAATACCTCACTCACCAGGCTCTTATCTAAAGACAGGATGAGCCCTTTATTAGGAACCCCTCTCTGCTGTCCTCAGTGATCCTCCACTCAGAAATCTCTCCAAAACACAAATGTGAATCTTGTCTTCCAGGCAAAAGAACTACTTCCTTAAGACACACACCCTTCTCAAATCAGTCCCAAATTCTTTTCCAGCATCTTGACCAGACCTCGGCATTTGAAGACACTCTCGCCCCAGCTAGGAGACAGCTTTCGTGATGTAATTTCTCACGGTCCCAGGAGCTGAACTATGATCCTGAAATGAATGCACTCCAGAGGTCTGATTTTTCACATCACTCCCTTGGTCTGTAAAAGCCACCTTACACTAGTCCCTTCCTCCGTCTGGCAAACAATCCATCTTTCAAAGCCAACTCAATCGTCACTTCTGTGTCTTCCAGGATGAGTTACTTACTGCTTCTGTGGACACAGTGCTTTATTCTCCACTTTGTCCTGGGGAGCTATTAAAACTTTGGAATAAAAATGAAAATATCTAAAATTTATAAATTATTAATTCCTACAAAGTGGTTTTTTTTACCAAAAATCTCAGCTACTCAATACTTTCTCTTGAATAATACACATATAAATATACACCAAAATAATCAGATTCAGAAAAATGTGGGAACAAAAAACTTCAACACAATCAAATCAATTCAGAAACTATGCAATGTATCCAAACGAATCAGATCTCTCATTTTGAAATACCTGACTGTGTGTTTTGACAACTTTTAAATGTCAAAAGAGTTTCTTGGAACAGCAAAAAAGTTAAGACTCTCTTAAGTTTCCAAAATATAATTTCTAAATGATAAAGGGTTTTTTTTTTAACACAAGCTAAGTTTTGTACAAAAGTACAAAACTTTTAGAATTCAATGAGGAAATAAGTTTTCATTTCATTAATTTTGAAACTGGGAAATAAAAACATATGCTTTTTCCAGGCACTGGTCATAATCATAATAGCTACCAATGGCAGAGAGCACCAGGACCACTCCAGGCACTCTCTGTGGATCTTTATATTTAAATCCTGCAGCTACATCATGAAGTAGAAGTCATTAGTCCTGGTTTTCAGGTAAGGAAGGTGATCAAAGAAGTTAAGTAAACTCATTAGGTAAGGGTTCAAACCAAGACCTCTGATTCTTCCAGTACATGTACACATTTCTACATGTGAAAACATATTGCCAAAAAGCTAACCCACTAAGTGCTGGACAAAGCAAAGAGTCTTGCTCAGATTGTCAAATTCAAAAAGGCAATCTTGTTTGTTTGACCAGGGAAATATGTATTTCCTTCTGGGTGGTGGGGGAGGGGGATTACAGGTGTGTACCACAATGCACCATGCATATTCTTCAAATATATATATATTTGAAGAAAATTTGGAATTTATTCCTTTAGGTTCAATGTTGATCTTACAGGGAAATTTGATTTGGTTCTTATTGAATTTGGTTTGTGACCATAATCATAGATTCAAGTTCATGAACTAAGGTACCACTGTGTGTGTGTGTGTGTGTGTGTGTGTATTTAATTTGACAGAACTGCAAATTCAAGTTAGACTAGTCCTAACAACTAAAGAACCTGTTCAGCTAAAATTTATATATAACAGCACAAAAGTGAATAAGGGACAGAAAAATCTTGCATGTAGGAATTACTGGAGAAAAATTGTCTGGAAAGAATACACAAAAATACTAAATCAACATTTTATAATTCTAGCTATGTTCTTAATCAAACTGAGTAACACAAAGAACATGGTTCTTTAATGAATATTTGGCAACACAAGAATTCTGTATCACACAATGACTTGTAATTTATCTACTTCGTAAATACATGTTCATTTTAATTCATAGTCTTTTAACAGCAATTAAAATAAGTATTTTTAAGGTTTGTTTGTGTTCAGATTTTCTAAATATGCTTCAATAAGTCTCAGCAATATCCAATGAGAAGAGAGTATTATAGTGTTTCTTAAATTTTAAAGAAATTTACTCCAGACTGACCAACAGTTTTACCTCTGCAATAACTAATCTAAGTTATTTGGTACTTGATTTTTCACAATAGGAAGTGTGAGAAAATATACTATACTGCATTTAATACAGTACTAGATTAAAGCAGTAGCAAATGTAATTGGAGTTCTACATATTCTCTAGACTGGTTTTTCTGAAAAGGAACATTTGCTAACAAAAATAATAGCGAGAATTGTAACACTGTTTGATTTTAGTGAGCTGGAGCTATTTGATGGAATTCTGTATCTTAACACTACCCATCCAGGTCTCCCATAGTACTGGATCACATAAGAGGTAAGATGATAAACAAATAATTAGATGTGTGAAGCAAAGGAAGAGAAATTCAAAGTGCTTGGGATTTGTGTAACAAGAAATTTCAGACTAGTGAAAGCTTTGAGAAACAGTAATTAAAAACAGGGTGAGTTTAAATGACAAACAAGAAATTTCCAGTGAAAGAAATTTTAATATTCAGGAAATCCTGGAGGCTTAAAGGGAAGTCAGTCATGACTGGGGACAACAGCACCCAGTGCCAGACGGTGAAAGTGAACCATACTCTCCCTTCAGGATCAAAGGACTCACTCCAGTCACCCGGCAGCACTGCGGTCCATCTCTCTCAACTGTGAGCCTCCGCCGTGGATTTCCTCTACTGAAGAAAACTGCCATGCCTGCTCCACCTCTCGTCAGTGGCACTTGATGACCATTCCCATCTGAGGGTACACAGGCCGGCCCCTTGCCCCAAACTGAGCCAGCTCTGCTGGGCCTTCCAGCTCCAACGCCTCCCTTGGGACCAGACTTCTTTGAGCTGAACTTCTCTCCTGCACAAGTCTTCTCTCCCTCATGCAGGTGTTGGTCAGGGAATTCTTGCACACTAAACCTCCTCTCTAGTTTCTTAGCCGGGGAGCTGATGTAAGTTGGGATAAGAAACTAAAAAGTGGCCAGAGATCAGTTCCTCTAGGACTATATCTAGAATTTAACTAACTAAAACATTATAGGATCCCAAAAGGACAGGAAAATGCAGAGAAATGTCTGGAAAAACTAAAACACCCAGTATGGAATTCTTTCTCATGCCTTGAGATATGGTGAGCATCAGGATGGGACTCCTGAAGTTTTTTTATAGGAAAGAAATTATCTTAAAAATCTGATATAATGCTGTGTGTTAGTGTGGACTGGTGGCCATTCGACTTAGGCTGTCGTACAGCTACTGTGGTGTTCAAAGACAGGGTTGGTTAAAACCAGAGGTCAAGGACAGTGTTCATGAAACAATTTTCATATGGAACCACTGAAGCTGAGGACAAAATATATTCCATGTCCTGTGTGACATATAGCAGCTTTTTGTGTATATGAAAGAAAGCACAATAACAAAAAGAAATGGAAAGGGGAAAAAATTCTTTTATACTAAATGCATTTTCAATATATCACACACAACATAAAAGTTTCAATGCAGAAAAGTTACTGAAAAACTTCTTCCTGTTGTCTTCATTTGACATTTTTATACATAACTTCTTTGAGGACTCTATTTCTTGATTTACAAGTTCTCTAAGCAAACAAGCCTTATATCTGCCAATAATAATTTATGAAATGTGACTTGTATAAATCCATTTTAAAATGGGAATCTTACAGCTAGGCACATCTGATCAGGAAGAAGCAACTTCTTAATACATCTGCACTTTGTTCCATAAAGCTTAAATTTTAGAGAAATTTAAAAAAAAAAAAAAGCAAAACAAAATGGCCACAGCGCAGTCATTTTGGAAAGAATGGAGACCAGCTGGAGTATTAGAGTCCAGGTGAGAGAAAGATGGTTGATTAAGGTATGGGTGAGAGAGACAGGACAAGGGGCGCAGACTGGATTGACTGCGATGGACAAAGTGGAGTGTACTGTTTGGATCTTCTTAGACTGGATTGACTGACGGACAAAATGGAGTGTACTGTTTGGATCTGCTGTAAGATAACAGTTCTTTAACTGGACCATCTCTGGCCGCAGCACCTTAAAATCTGCCTCAGTCTGTAAGCCCAAGCTATGTTTTCTTCCCAAGCAGTTCCAGCCAAAAACTAAACATCAGTACATGAGGATCTTATTTTTGCCCCAGATAGGATTCTTCTAAGGAGCCATTTTTGCTCCAGAGTCCAGCTGGACCATCTGAAGCAGTCAGATCTGCATTGGAGGCTCTTCTGACTTCCTCTTGGTACAGACACTGCCTGTTCCAATACATACCCATTCCTTCACATAGGTCAGACCTGAACTATGGTTTACATTGGCCCACAGTGCTTTCCCAAGTATTCTTCCAACTGACAGTGATGCTTACCAAGGACAATCAATGGTACTTTGTACTTGGAAAAATGTAATGGGTCAAACAGAGAGATCAAGGCTAACTCCTGGGATTGTGGCTTTTACATCTTTTATGGGAATGCTGAGTGGCAGCATACATTGAGGAATCAGGTTAGCAATGAGGTCAGGCTAAAAATGCGGCTGAGAATAAGGTGCCTATAAAATATGAAATATCCATATTCAGTAACCTCATAAGACAAAGAATATAGTTTGAGGCACAGATTAGAATCGTAAATTTCTTTGTATCTCAATATTATTCAGTGATGTCCTTAATAAATGTGGTTATTAGCTGAAGAACTTTCTAAAAGCACCATAGATTTCAGTTCCCAATCATAAATGGGAACAGGAATCCTTACCTGGTAGAGTAGCTGTTTTCTAGCACAGTTAGTGAGTTACAAAAGGTTCTTTAAAAATGTTTACTTTAGTAGTCTTTTTGCTAACACATTTGTTAAGTACAAATAACATTAATCCTTTCTTAGATGGCGATAAATGCATATGCATGCAACAAAAAGTACCCTACAAAATGCTGTGTAATCCCTGGCTGGTATCAAAAGACTTTAACAGAGCATGGCATGTTGTAATCAAAGGTGTCCTTTGCTGATTAGAAAGGAAATGCAGAGAAGATAGACATTCTCGGCGACACAACTGGAAGTAAAATAATCCCTTGCTGTGGCATCTGAATGAAAGACCACATGTTCTGAGCAACACCCTGCCACGATACTACTTTATACAGAAACAGCTCTAAGAACATAGTCCATGTATATCACACACAATGCCTGTTTAGAAAAACTTTTCAGTGAATTTTCTTTCTTATAAAAAGGAAAAAAGTAGTGAATAATTTCTATTTAAGAGTAGATATAATTATGTTCTGGCACACATTTTCACTGCCAAACTTTGTCAGAAAAACCACCGTGATTTCCTGAAGAACTAGAATTTGTATGGCAGCTAGGGAGAGAATGAAAGGTCATGCTACAAGATTTGCTTGACAGACAGTTACAGAAACTAAATCTGCCTTCAGATGTGGAAATACACACTGGTGTTTTGCTTTTTCACTACATACCTTATATACTGAGTCTTCCTCAAATATTGATTTAATATTTCAACAAAGAAAACAATTTCTTGATGTGCCAAAAGGTCAAGTAATGCCTGAAGCCACTGCAGACAACTTGGCAGCATATTCACTTGAAAAGTTTTTCCTATGAAAAAAATGAATCATTTGCCTCTTCACTGAGAATTTATAAATTCACTTGTTTTCAGCTAATATAAACTTATCCCCAATTTGCCAAAAATCCAAACACAATTTAGAAACCCTGATATTATGATGACAAAGAAGTATTTCCAATCCAATTCAGCATCAAGCTAAATGAAGAAAAATGTTCAAGAATACCCAAATCATAGTCATTCCTCTTCATCCAGTACACATACAAAGTGACCAGAAGCAAAATATTTATCAAGTCCATATGGATGCTTGGAAATGTTAGTGGTTACATTTGAAACAGAAATAAATTCAACTGTGTCAGCATTTCAGGAATTTATAGCCAAAAACCACAGTTAAAACATGCAAAAAAAGTTTCATTCTAACTAGAAAGCAATTTTTCAAACTTTCAAAAGGAATATTTTTATCCTAATGATCACAGACTGTGAAGAGTTTAGTTAAATACTGGCACCTGAATGGAAACAGTGACCTATAATCCTTGCCAGGTTGGTGAGTCACAGAGGGGCAATGTCACTCCCCATTCATCGCTGATGATCAGAGGCAGGGTGGCAGGTGATTAACCTGCCACATCACCAAGTATGTGTTAAAATCTTCCTCATTTTCTTCCAGTCTCTTGTGCGTGTTAGTGACAACAGTCACAGGCTTTTTTCACAGATGGAAGGGTACAGCAGAGATCATTACAAATCCTCTAAGAGGTGCCTACTTCCTGTGTTCCCATTTCACAGACAAAGAATCTGAAATAATGGCAGTGAGATATCATAACCTGCCTGTGATTTCACAGCAGTGGCTGACCCAAGAGGACATTATATGCAGCTCTGGATTAAGGTTCCATACTCCTCGCTACTATCTTAACAGACTGAAAGATTCTCACAGTAGAAAAAGCACCTCCATGGGGAACAAGCACAGCCAGACATGCATTGCTGATACAGACTAACTGAGCCTGCATCACCTTCTGTGGGCCATCAGCTTGCAATTTCCTAGTTTTTAAGGGCACCTCAGAAGTTAGGTAAGCAAATCATCAAGAGAACAGTTCCAGCAGCAAGCAGATCAGAAAACCATCATTTTTCATTATACCAGGTAGGACTTGGTTCTATCCGTACCACTCCAAGCATAAATCTAGATCACCATCTAAATTTACTGTAGACCTTGTGTAAAGAATTATTCTTCTAGTTTTGTGCCAATATGTTCTCTGAGCAGTAATCTGAGTTGTTTCATAAAGTCCCATTCTGAAAGATTTATAGAAATTAGAGAAGAATCACAGGTGAATCAAAAGTTGTGTTTATTTTAGTAACCTCTGACTGAAAGACCCATGTATCACTCAGCATATGTATTAATAATGTTAAGCATTATTTGCTGATATTATTCAGGTTTGCTCCTAAATAAATGTAAATCCAGCTTTTAAAGATATTTTCAATACAAAAAGAGATCTACTTGTAAACAGTGTTTCATTATGAATCCTCTTATAATTTTTGGTTTTTTTGAGACAGGGTTTCACTCACAGTTCAGGCTGTTCCTGTACTCATTTTGTAGCCCAGGCTGGCCTTGAACTCACAGTGATCCTCCAGAGTGCTGGGATTACAAGCATCTATAATTCTCAAGTATGAAAATAATTTAAAGTAACCCTTTGGCTAGAAACTTCAGATACCTACACAATAAGGTTTCTCAGAATTAAACACACAGCATGAGAATTTCAATCATGTATGTATGATTTTGTTACTATCTCATAGAAAGTCCATTTTCTCAGTAAAATTCAATTGGATTTTGCAAAGAAAAGAGTAATATTACACTCTATCATCTTTTAAAGGTAAATACTATTAATAATATTAGCATTCATGCCTATTTATTAAACAATTATTTACATCTCTCAACAAACTCCTGTACATTTCTTCTATCTCCACTCACTCTTGTCCCTAGATTCAAAAGTCTTGCTGAATTCTAGGCAGAAAATTTTCATTTTACACAACCACCATCTGAAGACCTGATTTTCGCTGGAATAAACTTGTTACTTTACACATAGATTTAAATATATTTCGCATCAAGTAAGTATTCAGTCTTAAGAGGGATCTAATAGATACATATTTTTAAGATGACCACACTGAAAAAAGACGGCCACTCCAGCCACTCTGGCTAAGGCAGGAAGATACAGCCTGGGCAATTCAATGACTTAGAGAAACCCTACTGAAATATAAAGAAGACTGGGGATATCCCTCAGTGCAAAGGCTCTCATTTCAACCCCGAGTATCATGATTAGTCAGTCAAAAAATAAAAGATCAGGTAAGTCTGTCACTATTTCTACTCAAGATTACAAAGACTTAAGTTTAATAGGAAGAGAAGAATGGGTCATCACTATTTTCAGTCTAATTAACATTACACAATAAGCAGTCTCTAATTCCTAATGGATATAAGACAAATGCCTGGGAAATCTTTCAAATAATCAAGTAAAAGTGACATTAGCAATTAACATGAAGGTTGATCTAGGCATCCTACAATTATAAAGGGCACCTGTATGTAAGAAGTATACAAACAAACCCCATAAAAGTGCTATGAAATATTAATCAGAAGAATAACAAAGCATATTTTCAAGAACTTACTGTATCAGCCAGGCATGGGTGCACACTTCTGTAATCTCAGCACTCTGAGAGGCTAAGGTAAGTGGACTTAAATTGTGAACCCAGCACGGGCAACACAGTGACTTAAATAAACCCTGTCTCAAATTTTTAAAAAGAACTGGGGGTGTAGCTTAGGGTGAAGGCCCTGGATTCAGTTGCCAGTAACACCAAAACACACACACACACACACACACACACACACACACACACACACACACATTATTGCTACTTTTCTGAAAACATGAATCTAAAAAACCAAGAGCTTACAGAATGTCTCCCTCAGATAGTGTCATACTTATGGTATTAAGCCTAGAAATCTAGGTAGTTTAATAAGACTGAAGCAGTCAACAAGTTATCTGGCTTGGCCAAGGGTCCATATGTACAGTCTGGAAATTCAAGAAGGCTCTCAACCAAGTGGATTTGTATAGACAAAACTCAGAAGAAGACACATGATACTTAATCTCACAAGTGTCTAAAAAATGTATTTTTGTCTTCTCATATGATGTGTTTACCTTAATGGTAAAAGTACTTTCAAAGTTCTTCCACCATCTGTTAAAGACTGATATGTGAAAAAGAGAATAACTTCACAAAGTGGAAGAAAGTAGGTAATCCATACTTTAAAAAAGCACAAATGGAAACCAAGGTCAAGATGGATGTAGATAGAGAACTGACACTGTAAAATGTTCGCTGAATTGCCCTTGGAAAGAGCCTGGAGTTAAGGACTGTAGTGGGCTGAAGACTGCCCCGTGTGGAATGTCAATGGTAGAGAGTAGGATTAGCAGGCCCTCACTGCATTCCTACCCATTTGAGGCTACCACAAACATTCATGACTTGTATGAATGATGTCTGTGGGAGGAAATTCCAAAAGGAAAGACTGTGCTTGCTGCAAGTCTCACATTAATAATGAGCACAGAAACTAAGTCATACTTAAATGAAGTAGAAACGACTAGCTAAGTTTCCTAAAACCCACCCCCAGAAAATGCTACAGGAAACTTTCAGATTCTCAGTGCAAATGAGACCTATGAGCAAATTTTATGTATATCTTTAAGGGAGATGGGGTGCTTCAGCTTAAACCTGAGGCAGTGGGCAGTCAAAAGAGGGAACAGATGGCCAAGACAGGCAACAAGAGCCTCAGAGACTACTCTCATCCCCTAGGCTTTCTTCTCATCAAGGGAGATTCACACCACAATGAAGATCTGGAATTACAAGGACAATCAAGACCTGAAGATGTACTATCTGCTTTCCCAGACAGAAGCACCCAGGACTTTGGCCAGACAAGTTCTAGTCTTCAAGTCAAAGTCCACACATCCTTGCAGTCACTAACAGATCCTACCTATACGGCAACCCCAGTTCAGGTTCAGAGGGATTTTGTTTGTTTGTTTTTTGGAATTTTTTTGAGGAAGGAGAGTGAAACATGAAAAAGGCTATTGAGATAGAGCCAAAGGCCAGGAATAGCAAGAATGGCTGGGCGGATAAAGAACGTTCCTGTAACTACGAGGAATCCTATGCATAGCTCTGGGATAGCAGAGATCACAACTTGATTATCTAGAGTCAAAAAAGGACCTAGATGTTCACTGAGGCTGTGGAAGGGGGGTGAGGTAGTAGTGAGATGGTCAAATTGACTCCAGTACTTAAAGATATCTGTGTACTGTATTGCAAAATTATATATACACGCACATGCATCAGCTCTTTCAGGTTTTCATTGTATGTCTGTAAGAATAATTTCATTTCCCACTTTGTAAAAAAATGAGATTATGACTATGTCTTATATAAATAGGAAGTTATGAAGATCCTAGATTAGGTAACATCTAAGAACCATGAATCCATTTACTTTCTTTCAACCATGATGTAATGTTCACTGGAAGACATGCATAAGTTATGAGGTGTTTGCACATGTAACTTTTCAAAACTGGCTAGTTAAAGCACTGATGGACTGTTTTATAAGGCATTCTTCCATACATGAAACTCAATTACTAAAGGAACATTAGCTTGTCTCCTCTAAGTCTTAAAATCAGAGAATTTCATAAACTAGAGTCATACTGACACTATTTCCATCTCACATGATTTTAACCCATTAACAAGTCTTGTTTTGCTGCTTAAAGAATCCAATTTGATAATGTGATTCTTTTAAAACACTCCTAAAGATACTGAGAATCATTCAGTTATGAAACTAGTTATCCACTAGCTACACATAAATTCATCCATAAAATGGACCTCATCACAAACCAAATCACTTTACCTCTTAGACTTCAAAGCTGTTATTTCCTTCTGTGGACACAACCTCCTATCAAAGCAACTCTTGAATACCCTCACCCATGAAAATTCCCTAAACTATGATGACTCTCAATCCCTGCCAACTTCTGCCATCACAGCCCCCAACTTAAACATTAAACCTTACAATTCAATGCCCTAACATCTCCTTCTTAGGCTTTCTGCACATATAACTATTTTAAAAACCTCAGCCTGGATATGCAGTCCAATGTGGCAAGTTTTCTACTCATCTCCATTGCATTTCCCATAAGCAGCTGTTCCAAAGATTTTGCAACTTCAAGACTCCAAACTATCCCCTTATTCCCCTAGGAGATGACTATATCTCCAAACAGACCGAGAAAAGTGGAGAGATGTTACACTGAATTTTCTCCCTTTTACCTCGAATCTAATATAATCTGTATACTTCTCTTGCCCTTACCAAACTCAGGAAAATATGTGCAAATCAATTTTAATAAACATTTACTGCAGACCTGTTACAAGCCAAATATTTTACTGGGCATGTGTCTGGCAGAATCCATTAGGGTTCTTACCCTACCTAGCAAAGTCTAATGAGGACTATAAACTGAACTAAGTAATTTCACTAAAATGAGCAGAGCATCACTGGAAGAATTCACAAAGTGTGCGGAACAGTCTAAATCTAGTTAACCCCTGCTCCAACATCTGTCATTTAAATCTAGCCCTGCAAGGGGCAATCCTCCTGGCTAATGACTTCCTCTTGTGTCAATCTCTGCTCTGTGTTTTCTCAGTCTAAAAGCTCATTCAAATGATCTTTACTTGAGTAGGAAAAATCAGAGCAAACCAATGAAATAAAATTCATTTTACCTCAACTCACAATTGTATCAAGCAACTACCCAATCTATTACTGTTTCCTTTCACCAAGAGACAGCCTTATGTATTAGTTTCTGCCTCTTCTTTCTAATCATTGCCCTCTAGATCCTGTTACCGTGAAAATGCTCTCTAAAAGATCACTGATACAATTATTACTTAATTTTATTGTATATTATGTTTTACACAACAGAAGTAAAAATACATTTTTCTAAGAATTCAAACATGTTTTATTATTTTATTGCTTAATTCATATCATAGATCAAAACATAAAGTAATAACACAGATGAACTCTCCAAAATGTATTAAATGGAAACAAATAATGCATACTTTAAATTCACTGTAATTGAATTATAATACCTAATAGATTTTAGAAGGAAAAAAACTGTAAAGTTAATCCCTCTGCTAGAATAAGGTCCAATATGGAACACAGGTTAAGCAAAGCCAGGGCTTCATTTCCTAAGACAGTGTAATGCACAAGACCACCCCAGAGCAGGCATCTTTTCAGCCATGGGTCATTTCCAAATGGTGAAGAATCCAGGTATGACTGCTCATGGAAACCAGATAGATTCACTGTTTCCTTTAGGTAGAAGAAATTTTCTAGCCATTTGTTTATAAAATTCCACCAAGTGCTAAGTTTTCAAAGATATAAATGCTAATGTGATCATGAGGAAAAAGAGCAGAATGAAATTCTAATACTTATTACCGTCAAGTAAATATTTCAGAATCCCCACAGAGCACACTTAACAACTATATTGTTAGTAACGGAAATATTTTTCCTAACTTGGCTCAAGTCACTAAAACATGACTTTCAGAAGAGTACAAGTTGACAGCAATGATCTTATGGCTGGGCCCTTTCCCCTGTGATTGATCATCATTGCTCCCTAACCTGGCAAGAACCACAACCTAACCGCCAATGGCCTGGGAATACTTAACCACCTGGATGACACCCAGACAAAGGAGTTCACAGCTCATGCAGCCTGAAATTCTTTTTCCTGACCTCCTAAAACCATGAGTTTTTAAGACTCCTGTTCTTTTTATTTTTATTCTTTGTGTACATTTTTGTGTTTGTTGACAACAATCTAAAATGCCTGGAAACTGCTTTTCAAGTGCCTGTGTTCCACTTAGGATCATTATAATACTTTCACAGATGGCCTGGAGCACTTTTTTTTTTTTTTCTCAAAATGAGCCATGAACTCTAAATCATTTTGCCATACTTCTGCACTGATATACAGAATACACTGGAGGTAACGGCAGTCGTTTCACTAGACAACAGAATTATTAATTAACCAGGGAAAGAATGCCAGATCCATTTTTCATGGCACAATGGTCATTCCAGTTCTGTAGCACATGCATCTTACTCTGGGTTCCCTGAAAAAGACTTTGTGACAAGAACCTCATTTAGTTTTGCTTGTTTGAAATAGTTTATTTGGACAATGACCCCAGGGAAGGTAAGTCAGGCAGTGAGGAAAGTTATGACTGAGGACAAAGGAAAGCTAACAAGGGCAGAGAATGGAGCAGTCGCTGCTGGGCTCACTGACCTCTGGGATACTCTGAGGAGCCTGAAATAATGTGCCTCAGAATCATCCCACAACAGGAAGGGAGAATGAGGCTTTTGGTTTTGGGATTTAGTCCTTCACAGGGTGAAGGTTGTCCCTGGGATAGTTGGGCCACTGGCATCATCACAGGTACTTCTAGGCAGCTCTGTACCAGAGGACTACTTCCCACAGGGTGGTTAAAGCACGTGGGAAGATCATCAAGGACCCAGCACTAGAGGTGGGAAGCTGCCAGAGTACATGGGAAATGTCCACTGCAGGGGGCTAAAAGGCTGGCCAAGAGATCCACTGTAGTAGCCAACTATCCAATTGATTGCTTACTTTTATCAAGTTGCTGTGACCTTCTGATTCAGCTTTTCAAAAAACTCTGTATCTCCCTATCATTAAATATGATCTATATTCATCTTCCAGGATTAAACCACTTTCTGTTATCCACTGGGTTTTTTTCCTGTTATCTCTAAAGTTTTCTACTGTCAACAGGATGAAGTTCTCATGACATCACTGGCCTCACGATCAACATTACTGACCACCAACTCTTTCAGTATTTTCCTTTTCACCTGTCTTCTCTGCAACATGTAACGATTCCTCTTAGCTTTATGCCTTTCTCATACAGAATGTCCCACTTCTTTTATTCAAATTCTTATCACTCTTCAGAGATCAACATCCAGAACTAACAAAGCCCATAAGTATTCTCCTTGGCTTTGAGTTGCACCCTTCTCCTCTCTCTCAGCTATCCTAGATTTGGCAAACTATCCCAGTTTTAACAATATGTTTAAAGTGAGTTGGGCAGGAATGCCCAAACACTACATATGCAAAGGTCAGAGAATGAGATCAACACATCTTCCTTAGGTTTCACACACACTCAATACAGTGCCTGCTAACCAAAGACCACTGGGAACACACAACAGGAACACAGGTTGGTTTCCTTATCTCATAGCAGTAAGCAAGAAGGTTCACCAACAGAACTGGGGCATCGGAAAAAGAAACTGGTAGGTGCTTAACACACAACCTGCATTTGTTTTTGATGATCCCAAAGAGTTCTTAAGAAAGTAATGATCGGGGGCTGGGGATTTAGCTCAGCGGCATAAGCGCCTGCCTTGCAAGCAGGTAGTTGTGAGTTCGATCCCTGGTACCGATAAAAAGGAAAAAGACAAAAAAAAAAAAAAAAAAAAAGAAAGTAATGATCAGGATTGGGATGGGAATGATAGAAAACTGGGGCAATTCATTATTTATCCTGGCAAATTTAATCTTGAGTGCAAAGGAGTAAAGTTGAGCTGAAGTCATGGTGAGCAAAGCAGCAGCAAACACGCAGTTGTAAGAGATGCTTAGTCCCCTTTATTAGAAGAAAATGTCCTTGCCTCAGATTTGCTTTAGATATACTTAAAAAGCAGCCTTGTCTAATTATGTTCTTCAAGAGGTATCTATGTTCTCAGGAACACTGCAGCCTCTCAGCTGCCAGAGTCATTTTTCTTTTTCAAAAGATATACTTGAAGTGCCAGGGATTTAGCTCAGCGGTGCCTGCCTGGCAAGCACAAGGTCATGAGTTCAATCCCCAATACAAAAAAAAAAAAAAGATATACCAGAATAACTTCAATCACTGTTGAAGCAATTTCAGTTTATCCTCAACCTAGTCGTCATGTAAACTTTAATTCATAATTTACCATTCCCACTTTCTGGCAGGTACCCTGTACATGGAAATTGTAAGATATATTGGTCCACAGGTCCTATGTCCAGAATGAAAGGCAAAAGTCTAGGCTAGCCTGAGAGTGAACACTCACAATAAATGTAAGTATTTATAAGGAACTGAGTTAATGCAGGGACTGGGCATTAAATTCCACTGGGAGACATGAGTGAAGCTTTCCAGGAAGACCTGCCACGTGAGACAGATGCAACAGTGCAACCAGAGATAATCAACTGGCAAAAGCAGATTGGAGGAGGCCCTCCCACAGCAGACACAGGTTAGGGAAAAGTGTGAACGGCCATAACTGGTTGGAGACTGAAACACCAACTGATATTGCTGGAACACAGCTTACTCGAAGCATTCAAAAATATTTTTATTATATTTAACAAAGTTTCAAACTCTAAATGTATAGACACTGTATTTACAGGTATGCAACTTGCTCATGGTGTAAAAGAAAATCAGATATTTACTGAAGGTGAAAACTCATGAGGATTAGGTGGGAATATTCAATTTCATTGTAAAAGCTAGCAAATTGGGACATTGTTTGGCCTTAAACATTTACATCTTTGGTGACTGAAAAGCGTCTTTACTTTCTTCTCCTTCACTTCCCGTGATTCAGACACACTTCCAAACTATGTGAAGTAAATCAGGTCTCCCGAGTGCTGTGTCAGATTTGAGGAAGAGAACAGACCACACAGAAGAAGAAGGCAAGGGCGCTACCTCTCCAACAGCCCAGCACGGTCGGTGGTTTCTGCCCTTTAAGGAAACTGAGAGGTGAAATAGAAGCTAATTATACCAAAAAGTAAAGAGCTCACTTATGGATCCCATTCCAGAAATGGAGACAGCATAGAAATATAATGCAAGTCAACTTTAAATAATGTATTTAAGTTACACGTCCTTTCCTTGAATATAAAAGATTGGAAAAACTCAGAAACTTTTTCCACTAAAACAGAGAACCAAAGCCCAGTACACAGAAATAAAGCCAAATAATTTATTGGCTCTCCTTTCTGTTATGCCAAGAAAACTTTAGAATTGGATGACTTGTATAATATTGTAACTATTGCTCATACCTGGATAAAATACATACACATACATTTTCATGCTAATAAAATTGAAGATTTAATCATTAGATAATTCTCTATGGAAATCCAATTCTCTAAATGTTAATGCATATTTGTTCATAATCCTTTTAAAATTAACACAATATTGCAGGGCTTGGTGGTCCATGCCTATAATTCCAGCAGTTGGGAGGCTGAGGCAGGAGAACTGCCATTATTCAAGGCCTGCTTAGGCTACATAAATAAGTTCAAGGCCAGCCTACACTACATAGTGAGATCCTGTCAACTGCCCTTCCAAAAAATAAAATAAAGTGAAAATTACCTCATTATTATTATTGAGGTGAATTTATTTCTATTTTGAAATAGAACAAAACCTAAATTTCTTGTAAATAAGTATAAATGGTGATCAGCAGTTGGCATAACAACACTAGAGAAAGCCTAAGTAAACTTAAATTCTTTTAGAAAAAATAACAAATATTTATTAAGTAGAAAGTAGATGAGTAGTCACTATAATATGGAAAGGATAGGAATAAATCAGCAAAAGATGAGACAAATAATTTAAAGAGGAAAATAAATGTTCCACGAGTAGATGGAAAATACTCAACTTTTCCTGAAGGGCATGTAACAGAGCAGTTACTTCCACTATCTAGCTAAGGATGGAAAGCGGAGCATTAGCAGCGAGGAAGGAATAGTTGGAATAGTCTCCTTCCAGAATCAAGGTCTTGCACACTGAGAGTTCAACAGTGGGAGGACACAGACAGCCCTAAAAAAGTGCTCAAGTTACTCACATCCTGTGACCTAAGAATTCTGCTAGTAAGAATTAATGCAATAGAAATATACACAGACAAATAAATTTGAAATTTTTCACAGAAAAAAGAGTAGTCAACCCAATGTTCACCAAAATAGATTTGCTGAAATACATTACAGACATAGCCATGTACATTCATTTCAAACCACTAAAGAAATGAAAGAAATGATTGTTTATGTAGTTACATATATATGATGTTTTTTATTTTTACAAAGAATATCCAATTGCACAAATGTGTGCATATAAAATGAGCCCTTTTTTCAAAAGTAATAACCGTAATTATTTGTACAGATCAAGTAGCCAAAAACTCACACAGAGTGTGTTCCCATCTTATTTTTATTGCAGGCAGCACTTGTTTTGCTTCAAGAGTAATTTCTGGTAATAAGATATAAAGGGAATGTACCTCCTCATTTCTGACATCTCTTTAATATCTTCTGATAAAAATGTCTCTTAGTACCAAGGTTTATATAAAAACGTAGTAATAAGCCCCAAGTCACACTTTAAGGCTCAAAAAAAAGCATGAAGAAATGAAGATGCCACTATAATTTATTTTCTTTAGCTAATGAGAAACACTACATGGTAGCTTAGTAATGTGTGCTACTGCAAAAAGCCTTCATGAAAATAATTGCTACTGACAGGACTAATAAATGCCACTAAATTCTGTCCAGCAATGGCATGACTGACAGAGCACAGATAAATTAGGAAAAGACCACACATAGTTCAGAAAATCATCAAAATTTGCTGCCTAGTTCTAGGTTAAGACAGGCACTTATAGCACATTTTGGAAACTGACACAACAATCGCAACTACACATTCTAGCAAAGAGAAAGGGAAGATAGGCGAAGAAATCAGGAGGCAGCAGGTCTGCCAAACACAGCCAAATGTCCCCACGGGGTAAAATCATCCCAAGATGAGAACTGAGGTATGCAGATCTCATAATGAGCCTTAAGATTTTCTTTTATCTCCAAAAAGAGAAAGGAAAGAAAGATAGGAAAGTCTAAAAAATGGTAAAGTAAATCTAGATTGAAAAAGTTTAAAGACAGACTTCCAGTAAGTTTCACTTTACCTTTTTTTTTTTTTTTTTAATTTTGAGACAGGCTCTCCTCATACAGTTCAGGCTGGTGCTGACGTCACTGTATGAAGTAGCCCAGGCAGGCTTCAAACTTGAAGTGATCCTCCTGCCACAGCCTTCCAAGTACCAGAATTACAGGTAGGTGTCATGGTACCTGGATAAAACAGAAGTGAACCTACAGGCTTTTAAAACCTACATAGGTATTACCTAGGATTAACTTTCTTCCCAGAGAAGATACTTTTTTTTTTTTTGTCTTTTTCGTTTTTATCGGTACCAGGGATCAAACTCACGACTGCCTGCTTGCAAGGCAGGCACTTATGCCGCTGAGCTAAATCCCCAGCCCCCCTAGAGAAGATACTTGAGAGAGATATTTTAAGTCTGGGTTCTATCCAATGAATGTGCTAGGACGCTTCATACCTTAAGGGACCAAAAGTCACTAGTATCTATGTGCATGTTTATAAAGTGGAAGAAAATACCTCAAACCATGAAGTTAAGGTTTACAACCTCACGCCATCACTGTAATAACCTTGGACAAGTCATATCATGTCTTAGAATCACTTATTAATATATATAATAGGAAAATAATATTCATTAAACTGGATTAGTATAAGGATTAAAAGAGATACAGGTAACACACTTAGCACAATTTCTCCCTTCCTTTTTGTAAATAGAACGGGGACTGCAGATGGAAGGGATCCTAGGTGCCATTTTCCGCATTAGAGGTTAAGCGATTCAAAGACCTCTGTTCAGGAAAGAAGACAGGGAGGAGACTCCACAGGAAGAAAGGCAGCAGCTCCAGAGGCAGAGGAGCTGAGGAAAGCCAAGACCTGGTCCAGGCACCTTCTGGTGAGTAGCAGCATGTGTTTTACTATTTAATTTAACCATCTTTCTCATGTATTTTTACTTTTTAACCAATCTTTTCATTTTTTAAAACAGTCATGGTGCTTTCAAACTTACACATTAAGTTATTGATCATACTGTCTTCACATATAACATCTTTTACAATGCTGATGAAAGCACTGTGCCAATCAAGAGATTTTATTTTTAAATTTCAGACTCATAGCAAAATGTACTGGGAAGTACAGTGTTTATACATCCCTCCCCATACATGGGCAAGGTCTTCTCCATCACAGACACTCCAAAGCCTGGTTCATGAATACTGACAAATACATAATGACATGTGGCAGGCCACCATTAGAAATCAGACAGAATAATTTCACTAACCCAAAAATCATACCTGTTTACCTATTCATCTGTCCCTTAAACCCCCAGCAAACATTGATCTTTTTACTGTCTCCATAGTTTTGCTCTTCCTAGAAAGTGACATAGTTGACTTAAACAGTATCATGTCCTTTTCAGATGGACTTCATTCAATGAGTAACAGAGACTTAAGGTTCCTACATCTCTTTTAATAAAATGGGAGCTAATTTCTTTTTAGCACTGAGCAATATTCCACTCTGTGAATATTCTACATTTATCCGTTCACATAATAAGTGACACCTTAGTGGTTTCCAAAGTATAGAAATTATAAATACAGCTGCCATATACATCTTTATTTTATGTTTATTGGTACAATTTAGATTTACACAGTGATCACATTCATCATAGGGAATTTGCACCTGTATACATTTCTTAAAGAGAATAAAACCACACAAAACAGAACAAAGCAAATCAGAACATGTTGCTCAATATGACCACCAACATTTGATGTCACCACTGTTTGAGACTTGGGCTTTCTAATAAACAGACAGTGCTTGTCTCATTTGTAATTCTCTAATGATAGTCAGGCCTTGATACTTAACTGCTTTGAAATTCATCAAATTTGGTACATAATTCATCCTGACATGATAATTTTGTCCTAGTACTCATGGTTTGTTACTTGACAGGCAAACTAGAACCTGTCAGGATCAATCGCCGTATGACTCACTACCCTTTCCAGCCAAATCAATTTGTTTGGTACTTGCTACATATCCCAGAACCAGGTAACAAGTACCAAGGTACAATGTACGATGTTGAATGTTTTCCCATATACTTACTTAAACCTATTTATTCCCATATACCTTCTTCGGGTGACCTTCTGTCCATGTTTTAGTTGTTCATTTCCTTGCTGTTAAGTTTTAAGAATTCTTTGTATATTTTGGCTGAAAGTCCTTTTTCATATATGTCTTTTGCAAACATTTTCTCCCAGTGTCTGGCTTGTTCACTTTTCCTGTCACTGCTTTCACTTTTTAACTTAATTTCTTACTTCTCTTCTTAACACTAAATTTGCTTCCCTACTAGGTTAAAGGGAAATATCTTCAAAAAACTTGTTTCAATATTTGGGGGCATTCAGAATAAAAGAAATAAAAAATAGCTAGATCAAATAATGAAGCCATGCTCTGGTGCTCAATCTTAACAATAGCTTATATAGTATTTTAGCCTCACCTCTAAAATGGTGTGGATTTTATGTCTCTGCACACATATTTGGAGAGGTTCTCAAACGTGCATCTCTGAAGCTACCTACAAATGAGACTCTACATGTAGAAAGAAAAACACTTGAATATTTAAAATATACATTCAATGGGCTGGGGATTTAGCTCAGTGTCTTAAGCACCTGCCTGGCAAGTGCTAGGTTATGAGTTTGATCCCTGGTATGAATATATATATATATATATATATATATATATATATATAATCATTTTTATAATCTTTTTAATGTTTAAATATATTAGGAGCTTTAAGGACTACAAATGGTCACAATTTCTGTCTTCCTCTGAGAGACACTGCTTAGAACATGATTTATCTACATAGAATTTACTCAATAACATACACTATCATACTATACAGCATACTAAGCAAAAATTACGGCACTATAAACAAGGTGTATGTACCAAAAAAATGACTGAGGCTTTTTCAACAAGATGTACAGAATTGTACCAAAAAAAGGAAAAAGTTAAATTGTTAGTCTGAGCAGCAGGTTGTAAATCTGAACAATGGTTAAACAGGTAAGTCACTAAACAAGGAATATTTGTACCAAACACCTTAAACTTGAATACTAAATTCATGGAAACAAATCCCAAAATTTTCCACATGAAGCACACTGTTCAACTACTCTTGTATCCAACAGTTTGGAAAAGTTTTACTTTCTTCTGCACAAAATAAATTCATGTTATACAGAAAAAATATGCTTTATTTTTCTTAACTGTGACCAAGATTAAGACAATCCCAGAGTTACCTACTTAAATGTCATCATTTTGAATTTCAAAATCTTAATTCTTTCTGGCTTTAATGAAGATTCAGCCTTCCAATAACCTCAAATCGTCTAGGAATTTTTATAAGAAGAAAGTTATGTCCCTCAGTTTCTACCACAAAACATACTTTCCTAAAACACCACACATGAAAATATCTCTGGTTTTTTTCTCTACTGTATTCAAAATAGAATAAATTGAAGGAAATGGAAAAAGAAGTGAGAGGAATGTAGGCCTAAAAGAAGGGTAGATGAGAAGGTATGAACCAGAGGAAGAGGGACAGAGAGAAGACAAATATCAGATAATGTTTTACTCAAAACTATAGTGGCATGGCCACAGAATAATGAGATTATCATCACTCCAAATGTATTGTGTTAACCAACTGCAAAGATGACATAAATGTAAAATGAATGAATCCATAAAAGTACAGTTCTCTGGATGTCAAGATGGGCTTAGTTCAGAAGTGACACTGGATGGACTTCACCTGTTTCTCAACAGTGACAGCATCTGTGGCCTTCTGAACAGTCTTCTTCATAACACATTTCTATCTTCCTCTCAGATGATGAAGTTTTTGGTTTTCAAACTCAGCTTACTAGCAGCAATGAGAAAAACTTACTAAGTACATTGATCCCCAGTGTCACCTCCAAAGTACTGAACTACAATCTCTGAAGAAGAAACTCAATTTTCTAATTGATGGTTGCTTTCTACCTGACAGAGTTAATGGCTTAAAAAGTAAAAGTTTGGACACGAATGCTCAAAACTAATTTTAAAAACACAGTACTAACTTCCAATAAGGTAAAAAAGAAAGCACACACCAGTAACCATGGTCATGAGAAATGTTTGTCTAGACTCAAATATTTAATCAATGCACTTCATAAAGACTACAAAGTAAGATACAACTCAAGCCACGGCTGTGCTGTCTCACTAGCACCTTCTGAGAATTATCTACATAGTCCACATCTTCACATCACCACAGAATTTAGAATTAAATTATCATACAAAACATGGAGGGTCCCTAAACTTGTATTCTTTGGTGACTTGAATAGTAATAGCTGGGAGTGAAGATGGATTAAAGATAAACATCGCTTTCTACCACAGCATTCGGGCAGGGAGAGTGAGTGGCCATGTCAGGTCAAAGAGCACAAAATTCCCACCTAAACTTCTCATGATATTTTCACTATAATTTTAGTAATTACAAACTGTAGTCAACAAACTTCATCCGTGAACTAATGCATTTTAAAAGCTACACCATGGGCCGGGGATTTAGCTCAGTGGCACAAGTGCCTGCCTGGCAAGCGCAAGGTCATGAGTTCAATCCCCAGTACACAAGCACCGCAGAAACATTGGCCAAGAACTGATTCAGCAGCTGAGGGTTTCAATAATAAGAGCAATCAAGTAAATTCTGAATAGTAAATTCCTGGGAGGCAAACTTTTGATTCTTTTTCCCTTCCTTGTTCTCTTCTGGCACATTCTTCCCATTGTGCAGTACTGTGTATATTCAGAGCACTTCATAAATAATAAAAAAATGAAATGAAGTCTGTAGACCCAAGCCTGGAGGAATCAATTCTTAGGCACAATTCCAAAGGTTAACTTTAACCATTTGAAAACTATCCCAAACGCCCTCAAGTACACTGCTGAAATAATCTCACTTCCAAAGCAAAATGTATAATCAAAATGTGGAATACTGTTGGACTAACCATTCTAAATAGGTTAAGTGTGTCATTAACAGGAAATCAATCTAAAAAACTATTTTATTCATTTTCATATTTTCTAAGATCTCTGAAATGGTAACCACAGTTTGACAGCATATTAATCAATTCTGAGTTCCTCATGACAATGGGGGCGGCTGTAACATAGATACTACAAGAGAATAAGCCATCCAAAATTATCTGGAACAGTTTTAATATTCATATTTCCTTGGGAGTTTTCTTTGGGGACTGATTAAATTTCATTTTTATTAGGTGAGTCATGAAGTTCATTACATTGTTTAAGTAAAAGTAACTGACAATTGGGAAAGAAGATTCAGTTTACATTCTGGTTTCAGTTTACTCAAGTAGTAGACCAGAAACTTTAAACAGCCATAAACAAACAGGTCAATAACTCACTAGTGGCAGTTTCTTATTCTGTATAATAAGCATAAAAAATACCAATACCCTACAGAAAATTCCAAATTTTAAAAACATATTCTATAGCATTTGGAAAGTACAAGACATGTACTTGTACATGCAAAGACATGTGACTGTTTATGAGCATTCACATCATCTCCACAGTGATCATACATACAGGTTAATAAAATCATTCTTTAGGTTTGCCCAGCAGTCAAGGCCAGCTAAAAATATTGACTTAAAAAAACTGTTATAAAATGATTCTTATTTCACGTGATTATTAGCTCTAATAGTATATAGTTAAAAGACATGTACATCTGTAATTCCAGCACTTGGGAGGCTGAGGGAGGAGGATCACTGTGAGTTCAAGGCCAGCCTGGACTATATATCAAGACCTTGTCTCAAAACAACAACAACAATAACAAAAAATAAAATAAAATTCAGACTAAAATAAGAAGAAAAAATCATGCAGTATTTAGTATCATTTAGCAATAACTGTCATTGGAAAAAGGGACAAACAAATACAAAACTAAATAACAACAACAAAAACACAGATCACATGGGATAATGCTCAGCTTGCACAATCACTATATTCTGCATTATTTGATGGCATTCATCATTACTGTCTCATGATTAAATACATTTATATTCTCTTTAATATAACATAAAAGTTGTTGAAATTGAGTTCATTTTAAACAACAACAACAAAAACCTACCTTTAAAGTATATTCTGGCAGGTCACATTTGAAAATACTATGTGAACTTTGTGTAGCTGAGGAGAGGTAAGGGAGGCTCTACTTCTATCTCTAGCTACACAAACCTTGAGTAGCCTGAGTCATGTCCTATATGTAAGGCAAAGAAAAGGCTGGGCAAGGGAAATGCTCAGCCTAAAAAGAAATGCAATCACATTGAAGGAAAAAAGAGGAGCTATTAAATCTGTGTGACACGTAAAAAAGAACTCCAAAGTATAAGCAATGGGAGTTTATGTATTGAAAATACATTATTACCCATGAAGCTACCATGACCGAATAGCTGTTGACCAAATGGGCTTTCTTGAGAAATCATATCTTTATTAACAACCTCTCTACCATAACATTAATTCTTAAAACATTAAAAAGGAAATTACTTTTATTTGTGAGAATCCTTAATTACTGCCATTTGACAAGTAGTTTGGGACAAAACTATTAAGAATATTGGTTTTGTCCCCAGGAAACCTACAGTAATTCCATAAACTCAAACGTCAATACTGTGAATTTCTCCTGTGCACAATTTACCTTTCTTGGATTTGGCTCCAATCTTTAGTTTGGATGGCCAAGCAATCTGCGTATTTGTTTCCTCCATGATCTGTAACAAAAGTTAAAAGAGAAATGTTGAATTAATTAAAAACTTGTATTTACAGATAAGATTTTTCACCAAAAAAGGCTTATTTTCAAGTCTCTAGTTTTATGTTGACACAACAAAATGATCTTATTTTAAAACAATGCAAATTTAAAAAGTCTTAGGGGAAAAAAGATGTGTTTTTATAACTCTTTAATCTATTAGAAATATTCAAGTATATTTTGTTACTCCCAGTGTTCCCTCTGTGTTGCTCCAGAATTCTAAGAGACAAGACCAGAAAGTACATGAACAATTAATTAACCCCACTTGTTGCCAGAACCGAGATTCTTGTGCTAAGTAAAATTCCCCAAGACTATCGCCAATGGATTGCAACATATCAAACAAGATTCTTGTAATACAAAACTATCTGAGTTAGGCCATACTAAGCAAAGACTGCCCCTACCCCAACACAGAAAAGAAATAACTTGCCTTGGACACATTTGTGTTTCATTAAAGCTAATGAAAAGTTACTAAACACAGCATCACTCTGAAAAGTGCCATTTCCCATCATCCCTCATGCGGTCAAGGATGGCATTCACACTGTGGTCCTTTCCCACTGACATGCACAGCTAACATCAGCCAGGAGAGCTCCACATCAAAGGAGCCAGACAGAACCACCAGTGAAGGAAGCAGTGACAGCAGAGCAGTGGAAGTGGATGATAAGGAAGAAACAAGTAACTACATAACGTTCATCCTGCGTCCTGCTCATTTTATCACATGCATACAGTAGGTTACTGTTTACTCCTGTGCTATGTATAGAGAATGGACCAAACTAAAAGCAAACAGTTACACAACTTAATAGGCAAGTAACAGCAATTATCACTCATTAATTCAATTACTCAAAGCAGAGTAAGATATTATTTATTTTTTAATATGGATTTAGAGTTATCTAAATAAAGGTCATGCTAAAAAATAAACACATTAACAATGCAATTAAGTAATCCCTCAATGTTAGCTATGTACAAAGCACAAAGCTAAATCACTAGCACACATCTTTACTTTATTGAATTCCTTTTGTCACCGCATAAAAGGGCTTTCATCACATGCTCCAGACCGGCAGGCCACATGTGCATTTTGCCTGGCCACTGTCAGGTTGCTTTTTCAAGCTTGAAACAACATTTTAAAACCCAAGAAGTTCACATAGAAATTCATATTTATGATTTTCTAGAAAGCTGAACAGATTCAGCACGTGGAGCCCACATTCCCACATGGGCACCCTTGGCTGGCACTGAGGAACAGCTGCCCCTTTCAGTTAGGGTGAGCAGACCCTCAGCTGCTCCATGATCCCACTGTGGCTCTGAATCCTAGAACCAAAGCCGCCTGTCATTATCATTATCATGTCTTTACTGCTCATTATCATTCACCATGAAAGACTGTTGCTTCCCTTAGAGAAATATTTCCCTATACTCATGTATCTATTAAAAATTTTAAAAACCCATTAAGACTCAAGCATGGTGATAAATTACTGTAATCCAAACACTCTGAGAGGCTGAGGCAGTAAGATCATAAATTCCATCCCAGTCTGGACAATTTAGCAACATAGTGAGACATTGTCTCAGTATAAAACATAAAAAGGTCTGGGTGATGTAGCTCAGTGCACAGACCCTGGGATCAACCCCCAGTAAGCCGTGCCCCCACACACAGACACACACACACACACACACACACACACACACACACACACACAAACTGTGCTGTCTTCACTAAGTCAAAGCTTGGAAGGCAAGTCGGCTTGTTATCCCAACATGACAGGACCTGTTCTTGCCTCTCTCCCTTCTCCTCTTCTAGCTGCCCCTGTTTACTGTTTTGATGTTTTCTCCAAGAATTTTGGTTAATCAATTCTACATCCATATTTAAAGATGAGTATTATCCTCCTGAACTCCGTCTGCCCCAGTGAGAAGAGGTACATCCCCAGACCTTTTAGGACTAAGAAATATAAATTTTTTTATTATCCTTCATTAAATCTGATATTAGCACAAGAATGAAATTATATCTCTATTAACTCCCTGTTAATATTAAGTACAGTAAATCTGTCATTAGAAATGTAACAATATTCCCAGCAGTGTTTGTGCTCTCTTCCCAAACCTTCCCATCTTGCTGCTTCTCACACTCAGCCTTGGGACCACCTCAGTCCTCTTCACTCTCACACCACCCCAGCCAGAATTATTCTCCCCCTCACTGCATATTTTCCTCCTAATGCTTACACAATCAGGAATTTTCTTATTGTCTGTGTTTACTTGTTTAAAGTCTATCTCTGTAACATAGAAATTAAGCTCTCTGCCCTGCAAGACAAGCACTGGATGTACTCAGGCAAATGAATCCTCATAATGCAGCTCTGCTGCTTTCTAGCTGTGTGAGTTGGTTGAGCAAACCTCTCTCAGCATCATCTTCCTCTTCCATAAAATTATTTATAGCACCTACTCCCAGGGTTGTGGGGACCTGATTATGGGGGAGAACCTAAGCACAGGGGATGGCACCCAGCAAGTGCTCAGTTACAGCAGACTGGTGATTTTCAGCTGCCCACTGTCCTGGACACAAGACACAAAGCACACAAGTGACTGGTGCCTGTCCTCTTGGAGCTGAGGTCTAACAATGGAGAATACCTGAGAACCCACCATTGTGGTACTTGATGCCAAGTTTTAGCACAGGGCAAGGCAATATGAGAGCACATACAGGATTCTAACTAAGCTGTGGGTAGATAAGGAAAGTTACCATAGGAAAAGCTTACTGATGTTGTACCCTAAAGTAGAAGGAAAAGTTGGCTAGCTGGGGAAGATAGAGAAAAGGTCCCAGTCAGAGTTGGCATGCATGTGGAAAAGCCTAAGCAAAGAGAGGGAAAGTCCCCTAGCGAACCTGATGACAATTCAGCAAAGCAAGGGGACTTCTAGTCCTACTTCACACTTCCAGGACAGTCAATGAGTCTTCTATCATCTCTACTGTCCTATAGCCGTCCTTACGAATCACTTAAAACACACAGGACAAAGCCATGAAGTACCTGTGCTTTCTGGAAAGTGAAAATTCTCCTTATGAAGTTTTTAGTAAAGCTTTCAAATCATCGTGCATGTGACTTCAAGTCAGTTGTTGGAGCTCTGGTTTTGTATACTGTTTATCTGCCTGGGCCTTGGCCTCGGCAGTGAAGGGAATGGGGGAGTATGCTGCACTCCATCATAGGAGAAGGGAGAGCAGTTCTCAGGACTGTAGATGAGACCAACCCAGGAACCCTAGTATGGCAGCTGGATTACTGGAGCTGGTGGGTTCCAAGCATGTCCCCTATGCAAGTAGCACAGAATTGTAGGCAGGGAGTGCAAAGGCAGCCATCAGAAGGATCTATAACCAGCAAACTATGCAAAACAATGTCCTAAATGGTCATCAGGGAGAACCAGAAGAGGTGAGATAAGCAAGATGGTTTAAGTCAAAAAAGCCATCAAACCTTTGAGAAGAAAATGGCTATCTTCTGTCTCAGGGGAAAAGCAGAGATTCTAAAATAAATTCCTTCTACTTTGTTTTAGATTCATTTTAAAAGTATGTTATTATTTCCCCTATTTCCACTTTCCAAAGTCCAAAGAACAAACTCTTGATTTTCAATCATTTTTTATAAACATTAATTTTTATTAAAAAAATCACAGCAACAGGAAGACAAATGAGATGGCTATTACAGTGGATGAAGACTCTGATACCTTTTCTGGAGCACAGTATACATTTCCCACAGGCCAATTAATACCCACAGAACCTTCCAAGGAAATTACTTCCCAGAACCTGTGATGTGCCTTCATTCCTGAGTAAGTTAATATTTTCTCTAAAACATTCATTTTCAATTTAAGTTATAATTCAATTAAGTAGCCAATTCAGACCATCTACAATAAATAAATAAAACAAGATGATGCCCTTCAACTGTGTGAAATTTGACCTCCAAGTTGGGAAAACATGTCTAAAATGACGGTGCTTCCTTATGGAAATAAAACTATAAATATCATCGTGTCAGTCAAGCCAAGGAATGCCAAGATATGCCAAACTGCAAAACCTCTGAGAAACATGATTATCTTCTTAAACAGAAAAAAACCCTCAAGTGAATTTCAACTAGTTCCTTTAAATCGTATTATTGCCTAACTCTACATTCACAAAACCTAAGCTTAAAGAAAAAGCATCAGAGTTTGAATCATTTTCTATAAACATTAATTTGTACCTAAAATACTTTCAAGACATTTATCTTAACTCAATTGTGGATGTTGTATGTGTTCACTTATAAAAGTTATTTCTTCATCAATAAAACCTGAAGGAAAATAGGAGACTTAGAGGAGAGGACAGAAAATGAAGAAGGAGGGAAGGAGGAGGACAGGTTAATGGGGAAACAGGTAAAAGTAACTGAAGCATGTTATATACATGTACCAATATGCCAAAACAAAACCCACTATTCCGTATAACCAGTAGGCACTAATACAATTAAGGAAACAAAATCTGATGAAGTCAGCTTGCTAAGAATATGTAATTTTGGAAACTAAATAATAACTTTCTAATTCATGCTTAAATTTTTAAATAGGCAATCATGTTCCCTGACCCAGGACTCCAACAGTCGATTCAAAAAAGGGCACCTAGTAAATACTATATTGTAAGTTTCTGTCTTGGTTTTAATTTCTGCAGGGTGTGAGGAGGGGTAAAGCCAGAAAGTAAAGGTATTGTGTGCAAATTTTGAAATTTGGATTCTTTTATTTTTATTAGTGCATATTTGCAGTACATAATGATTATATTCTTTGTGGAGAATTGGCACATGTACATAACATCTTTTTTTTTTTAAACTGGATGAAACTTCTGTCCATATTTTTGAAATTTCAAAGACTTACACTGAGTCATTTAATTTCACTCTCCTAAAATAAACTGCAAAAGGTAAAATAAAATAAACAAGTAAAATCTAATTGCATTCCACAAGTGGTTCATCTGTAATAAAAACATTTTCCATTTATATTCTTTAACATTCATATATTTATTTCATTTTCAACAAATTCCCAATTAGTATACCATGTAGAAACAGAACTATCCACCGATGCTCACTACATATTTTGCAAGTGTGCATCAATTATAGAATAGTATCTTGTGAGGAAAAGCTTTGCCAAACTATCAACATTTCATGAAATTCTTCCACCCAGATGTAAAGTTAAAAGTCTGCAGGTAAGTAATCAGTGTCTCAAATCAACCCAAGACTAGCCTATTTATGCTGACTTCACTTAAAATATTTATTCTGGGACCAGAAAAAGAACAGTGAACTCTCTAGCTTGACGTTTATATTCTAAACTATTGAAAAGTCATCCTTCAAAATGGCTACCAGGTGGGACCCATCTGCAGCCTCCTTCTCTAAAAGTACAGCTCCTTTGGACTCTATTTTTCTTAGATCAATAGAGAAACAAAGTCTACTCTCCTTAAGGAAGCTTGTTAAAGTTACTTCACGTACTAATGGAGTGAGAATCAATGCGCTGCACTTCACCATCAAGGGGAATAAGTGAGGAAAGAGCCAACTAAGCAGAGATGGGAAAGCGGTGAACTTCTCACATGAGGGGGTGTCATGAGAAGCTGAGGATGTTTATTTTGCTGAGACATTAGAGGGTTCTGTTATATTTCACTTTAATCCAAGAAATCCTTTCCAATGATTCAGTTATTCATCATCATCAAAACAATTCCTCACATTTTACCTAATATCCAGATACGTTTTCCATTTATTCCTTACACTAACCTTGTAAATCAGCTATTTGAGACTTATTTTTCAGTTAAAAAAAAACTGAGGAAATTAGGATTCAAAGAAGTAAAGGGATAGACAGACATGAGGTACCAATCCAGCCAGTCTAGTTCCCATGCTCTTCCAGCCTCACATGGCTAATGAAGGAGGTGGTAAGCACTGCTCATTTACAATGAGGTCGCTCTGAAAATTCAAACACTGCCAAAGTGACTGAACAACAGAGGGCTATTCCGCAACACTGTGTGCTTTACTAATGATGAAGTGACCTAGAGATGGCCCCAGAATGGTCCTCAAACCAGAAGGAATCCCCACCAAACAGATATAGAAAGTGTAGAAAGCACTGTGGTTGTCACAGTGGTCAAATGTCAAGCGGCTATACCAGCATCAAGTACCCAGCAAAACAGCAGCAGAACTTCTAGGAAAGGACAGAGGAAACCCACTCATAATGTCAGTGCAGATAGTCCATGCATGATATGCTTGAATTTCCATTACCCCAGCTTAAATAAGAAAAGCACAAGTTATATTCTCATTAGGATGATATGCAAATTGAGTTGTTGCATCAAATAGAAATTTCACTGTTAGCTCTTTAGTCTACAAATCACTATGTAAATAAAAATGTTCATTTAGACCAGTGACCAATCATGTTTTTGTTTAAAGTCTGTGACCGCACAGTAATTCTTCACAGACTACAAAGCAAGTAAATCGTCCCTTGGTATCCACGGGTGAATTTTTCCAATGTCCACCACGGACATCAAAATTCAGGGTGCCTTATACAAAATGCCTTAAGTGCCCTATACAAAATGGTACAGTATTTACATATAATCTATGAACATTCTTCTTATGGCTTATATCTAGATATTCCCCGAAAGCCTCATGTGGCCCAGATAGAGTATTTCAAAGGTATCCAGATTAGGGTATATGGTCTGGGATTGAGGATGCTCCACCCTGAGTGTGGACAGTGGTGCCCAAAAGGCGAGCAGCCTGGAAAGGATAACAGAGGTAGAAAGAAGGCAGGCCAGCTGCTTCTGCTGCTGTAGCTGTTGCTCACTGTTCGCTGCCTTCTGCCTGGCCTGCCATGCAACCTTCCCCCTGGAGCCTGCCCACTATGGACTGAAACTGCTACAACGTGAGCTACAGTAAGCCTTTCCTTCTTTACTCTATGTGTTTAGTATTTTGTCTCTGCAAGAAGAGAAGGAACTAAGACAGATTTTGGTATCAAGAGTGGGGTCTTGATATGACATTATTTGGTCCAAGTTTCAGAAGCCTTTGGAATTGGCCTGCAGGAAGTTTGTAAAGGTTTTGAGCTGCCAGCTGAAGTGAAGTATCCCTGAAATGCCTTAAGCTTCACTTGATGGGAGATTTTGGTCAGATCTGAATGCTGATACAAGGGCTGCCAGTAAAGACCAAGCTCAGAAGTTTTCTGTAGGGAAGAAGCACTACACTAGGTGCTGGACTCCTTGCTGTGTGTATCATGCTTTCACACAGTTTGTCTGTATCTTTCTCTTGTCTAGAGACTTTGCCTGGGACTTAGATTAAGGGCAATGGACTAATCAATCTGGCAGAAAAAATTTCAAGAAAGTCAAAAGTTGAGGCAGTGGCTATTGTTGAGGGCTTTTTGCCAGGTTTATGTTGAAAATCAAGAGTGAACAACATGGTAGAATGTCACTTAAACCTTATATTATCTCTAAATTATTCATAATACAAATACATATAAAAATACAAGCATGTAAATGTTCGTATTTTTTAGAAACTAATAACAAGGAAGATGTAAAGGCTCAGTTTAGACACTTTACAAAAAAAACACCTTTCAATCAGCAGTTGGTTGAATTTGCAGATGTGAAACCTGCAGATACAGAGGGCTCAGGGTAGGTGTGATGATTCTTGGTGTCCCAGGAACAAAACTAACTGGCACTTAATAAAGACATGATCAAAAGGAGAAACTGGCTATAAAAATTGAAAGCTCAGCAAAGAAACAAAAGGTGAACATGGAAAAATGAAATTCAAATCAGAACTCAACAAGCAAAAAAGAGCGAGCTAACTATAGGAATGCTGATATTCCCAACACTTGAGAAACTCAGGGTCCACAGCCAGCGGAACCTAGTGAAGAATCATTTATTGACCTGCATGAGGAAGTGGTAAGTGACAAGGTGAAGCTGTGCCAGGGGAAGTGATATGGGCAAAAACCTCCAGATTAAAGAAGCCTGGGAAACATTTCACAATTTTAAAACTACACAGAATGAAATGCTGGAAGGTGACTCAGGCTCCTGAGTATGACAATTCCCCAAGGCACAGGAAAGATGCTCACTTCATATTATTAGTTATGCAACAAAGAAAGCCAGCTTTGTTTAAACTATTTTTGACAAATTACTTTTACAAACAATAAAACAAGTTAATCCAGCACTGCTAATACAATGTACTGAATAAATACGACTTTTTTCCTTCCATTTTCTATATATTTATTATAGACAGAAACTTTAACGTTTTGATACAAATGTTTAAGGTCCACATATCATTAAATTTTCTAGGATGCTGAACGTTTTATATGATTTTAGCTTTCCTAGTTATTTTTATGATCTCTCAGTGCTATGCAAAGGGAGGAATGCCTTTTATGACCTGCTGAGAATAACTAATGAGGAGTTTCAAACTTTTCCAATTCTACAGGCAGGCTTAGCTTATTTAATTTCAAAGTTCAGAAAACTTACACTTATCAGTCAAAACTAATTCAAATTTGCTCATCCAAGAAAATTCTTCCAACTCTTTCAACCATAGGTCTCCTTTCTCTCTGTGTTTCCTACACTCACTCTGTCGTGGTAACACGATAGTGCTTATTGCTTTGCATTTTTTGCCAATCCCACTGATAAAGTGGGTTTTTGTTGACCAAAATTGTATCTTGTTTATTTTTAAACCCTTTAACTCTACCATATAAGCTCAATAAAAATTGAAATAAATGAACAATGATATTGATAAAGGAGAAAACACAAAATGGACAGGAGAGAGATGATTAAGAGTTTCGAAGGTGGCACTTGGTTTATCAGAACTCAGTCAAAGTGAAGCACACAGCCTGTACCTACCAGCTCTCCCACACTCTCAGAGCCTGGATGTATCTGCTTGTAAGAGTAAATGAACTGAGTATGTATTTATTAAATGAAAGTAAATTCTGAATCACTGACAGGAGTAGCTCCTCCAGAGGATATCTCCCTCCCAAATACCTGAAATAGGGGTCAGTAGGGTGACTGACAGGTAAGTAAGTGACTGGAGGCTGGGGCAAGTGTGGCTATGCAAAGTGAGGTGTCCTGGTTCCCATTTCCACTCAATCTTCTCTTAGCGCAGACTCAGCCAAATGCACCCTTATTAAAGGAAGGGTCAGAAATCCAGACTTTGTTTCACGCTTCCTGATTTCTAAACTTCGGCACTTGTTTCAGTTATACCAGTTAATGATTTTTCTCTGTGGGCCAAAGAAAGCATGGCTTCACTTTTTGACTTCTGTTATAATCTGAGAATTTTCATGGGGCATTGATGGGTTATTTGGGATAAGGGATAAGTCACGCTAGTGAAGAACAGATATAGGGGTTTACATGAACATAGGATCGGCTATTAACCAAGAATTACTTTGTTACATTCTTCAAAAAGATTAATCAGATTATCATGAGTAGCTATAGAAGTGCATTAACTTGAACTATCAAAGTATAGTGTGTACAATTTGAACAAAATATAAAAGTTCTAGAAACCTGTACAAAATACAGCAACTATGGTTAACAACACTGGATTGTATACTTAATTTGCTAGAAGGTTAGAACTTATGTGTTCTTACCAGAAAAAATAATAAAGAATGGAATAGACTGGGGAATACGTTTTACAGGTATATATTTATCTCCAAATGCTCTCGCTTGCATATATTAAATATGCATGACTTTTTCATGTCAATCATTCTACACTAAAGTGTTTTAAAGTAAAACAAAACAAACAACAGGGTATAATTTAGGAGATTAGGAAATAAAATAATGTTCATTTAAAGAAATCATGTAGCCCAGCCTTGATTGTAATTTTCTAGCCTCCAAATTATATGCTAATGTAGGAAATAGACTTTGTCCCCCAACTCACCTCCATCTTCTTAAAGCAAATATGTGATGAAGCTCAGTAAGCTCTGCTGGCAAAGATGCTGGTGTGTGGTAAGGAATAACACATAACAGAGACCTACAGTGGCTCCTTTATGACAACAAAAGAGATAAATGTCTATATAGGCTATGTGGGATAAGAAGGCAAGGAAGTGAGGACAAGTGTTGAGAAAGTATTTCATGAAAGCCTTAAGTAATGAAAAGAGGTATGCATTGGTTGCATGACTGAAACAATTCCAATGACGGTGGGTGGACACAACGAAGTTATTTCTCGCCCATAACAAATGGTCTGCATGTGTTGACAAAGGGCTGGGCACCGTCAGGAACCCTTCTATCTGATGGAGCCCTGTCCACTTGGTATCCATGGCCTCCTCCACCTCCCCAGGAGAGAAGACTAGGAAAAATCCTTACATGAATCTTTCATTACCTTTACCTGGAAAAAAATTATCAGCTTCTTCACAGCTCACTAGCCATGAGCAGGCATAGGGCTTTGCCAACTACAAAGGGCCAAGAAGGGCAGTACCAATTCCAGCCTTTGGTGGGCTTGACTGCCTCTGCCAGGCAATTCTTAAGAAGCCTCACCAAAAATGAGCTAAAGAGAATAGTTCATAAATAAAATCTCCTCTATTCCTTCCAGAATCCAGACTCATAAATGTAATCTTTTAAGTGTATCTCCACCTTACTATCCCACCAGCTCCTTAGACATGTCTGAACTCTACCTTCTCTATAGAACTAGACATTTTCGGGGCTGGGGATTTAGCTCAGCAGCATAAGCACCTGCCTTGCAAGCAGGCGGTCGTGAGTTCGATCCCCGGTACCGATAAAAAAGATTAAAAAAAAAAAAAAAAGAACTAGACATTTTCAATTATCTGACCAGGATCTAGGAATTACCGTGACTACCTGTAAGAGTGATGCCATTCGCCCTCCACTTCATGGACCTTCCTTGGGAATAGTCATGTGTGGGCTGGGGTATGGCTCAGTGCTACAGCACTTGCCTAGCATGTATGAAGGCTTGGGGCTTGATCCCCAGTAAACCCCCCAAAACATCTAGGTCAAAAACAAGCAAGAAGTTTGATAGAAGCTTTTGAGAATGAAGCTTTCTAGTTTTCTGACTTTTATAAAACAACTTCTGAACATCTCTTTCCCCCATGAGGTGTGAACGAAGACATAGGTAGCAGCTCAGTTGCTATTGGGCTGCCACCCATGATTATAAGGGGAACCAATCATTAATGTGGAAGGCAGAGCTGAGGCAGGAAATATCATTATCCTAGATGACATCACATAAAGTTTCTTGATCTTTAACAACAGAAAGCTTTTTCTTTCTTAAGAATTATTTTTTTTAAAAAAATTAAATAATGGCAAAAGATACTTTGATATAATTTACACTACATAATGATTACTGCACTCACATTAATGAACACATCCATTCACCCATGCTGTATATTAGATCTCAGAATTTGTTCATCACAGAACCAAAAGTTTGTAGTCTCTGAGCAACATCTTCCCAGTGCCACCCTATCCTGGCAGCCCTCATTCTTCTCTCTGTTTCTGAGTTCAATTTTTTTTACATTTTTCATATAAAGGGGATCATGAGTTATTTGTCTTTGTGTCTGTTTTCACTTAATGTCTTCTCCAGTTCATCCAGCTTATTTAAAAATGTTAAAATTTCTTACTCTTTTACAGCTAAATAATACATCATTGTGATACATCTGCCAGAGGTTTCTTGATCAACAATTCCAAAGCCCAGTATATCTTCACACTTTTCAGTAGCATGGACCAGTGTCTGCAGATGCTGCTAAAGCTAGCCTGTTACTGAAGCTAACAGTATCCTCTTGAATACAGCTTCCAAATCAGATGCTCCTTTCCCTTGCATGCTTTTCCCTGATGTCCTGTTCAGTGTCTTGTCCCTTCCTCGCTTCCATGGCTTCTTCCCTGTCCCTCATCACCCCCAAACAAATGAGCCATAATGACTTAGTGAACCCACCTCCAAAACTGTGTCCATAGCCTACAACAATCTTCTATCAAAGTAATTTCACTCCTGAGCACTTATACAAAGCATTTCCATACTTGTTGACAGCATTTACAGCTATCCTCACTCCAATCATTTGCTTTTGTTTTTCTTTCCTCTATATAGTGTTGCCCATAAGTTAGATATAAACTTATCCTACTATTTTAGAATGTCTGTACCAGGCCACAATGAACCTCTCCGGCTTTTATTTTCCTCAGTCCCCTATACTCCCATAGATAAATCTACATTCGTATCTACTTTGTTCTCTCTCTCTCGCTCGCTCTCTCTGCTTTAGTCAAGCTGTCCTATCATTCTGTTGTCTCTTACTCCTGAATCTCCACATATTTCTCAACACTGAAAGAATAAAACATCAAACAACCGCAAGATCCCTTTAATCAGCTGCTATTTCTTCCACCGCAGAGCTAGTAAATTGGCTCTCTTATGCCAGTTAAATCATATTACTATTTCACTTAAATTGGCACTACCCACTTCTAGAATATACAGTCCTTGGTAGAAAACTCTGTCTTACTTATGGTGAATTTGCTAGGCTCTGAAAGGCTAATTATTACAAAAGCCAACAGTCACCTTCCTGGCAAGTCAGAGAAGAGGCATGTAGGCATGTCATTTGTAAGAGTGTTTTAAGCTTTTAGGAAGAGAATCTACTGTTCTCTGAGTGCTCCTAGAATGGAATCACTTCCCTTTTATGGGGTTAGGCATCTAATTAAGAGTCCCTGTCTCGAATGTCTACAGAAACCAGACAAGAAACAGGATTGAACACAGTGCATGCTTGTAATCCAAATATACTGTCCACAAGAGGGACAAAAACAGATACATAAAAATTATTCACTTATCCAATGAAATATCTCCACTCTATTTTTCTTGGAATTCGCTGCTTCTCTCAATCATACTTTCCCTTTACTATCCACAAAAACAGGTGCAAATTTATCCTGCCATGAGAAAACCAGTAATATAATAATAAAGATATGATAACTTGACACCTGAGCTAAGTTTCAGAAAAATAATGGGAAATGTAGTGAATAAGACAGAGTCTGTCCAGCCCAAGACTGCAAACTTATGTCTCAGTTAGAGTGTGCAGAAGCTGGCCAGAGAAGCCAGACTTCCAGATTGCTCAAGAGATGCTACAAAACCAGATTGGTATGTAAAATTTGCTTAATTTCAAAATACTGGCAATTAATTTACTTCCATATTTCAAAATCATTATTCAGATGAACACAACACAAAGATATTTATATGCCAAAAACAACCACTAAGTTATTTATTTGTTTCATGTGTCTACATGAGATAGGTTAAAAGAAAAGTAAAAAGAATGTGACCATAGTAGAGAGAGAGAGAGAGAGAGAGAGAGAGAGAGCGAGCGCTGGTCCTACTAAAAGGACCAGAAAATCCTGTGGACCGTGGCATTTTACATTAGCTGAGATATGATCTTAGGAAGAAAGAACACATATCTTTATAGCTCACTACTAGGCTTAGGGATCCAGAATATTTGATGGGGAGACCCAGCGATAAAAGGTACTAAAAACTGTGTCTGATTATGCCTACAGTGAGGCTTATATATAAATCCCCTTGTATACGCAAGGATTTCAATAAAACTTCCTAAATAAATTCTGGAAATTATTCCTTCTCTGAAAATGCTAGAAAAATAAAGCATCACCCAACTTTTTGTGGAGAATAATAGAAAATATCTACTGCATTCTACATGTATTATTTGCAAAGGCAATTTTAACTCAGCTTTACATAGGAAAAAGTATGGAGTCTTTTTTAAAAGAATAATATTCAAAAATGTATACAGTTCAAAAGCGATTTTAACTGATAATGAAAATTTCCAAAGGTACTCTGAAGGCTTAAGAGCAGTAATAACATCACAAGGGACAACTGGAAAGACAAGCTTGCAGACGCCCTGGATTTCGTTTATCAGTAACAGTGTAGAACTGGAGCTGACAGCATTTCCAATGCCCTCATCAGATTGTTAGAGTAATACACCCTCAATTTCCAACACCTACTCATATAAGACAAAATGACATTTGTCAAGATGTATCATTGTGGATGGATTAAGAAATACCTAGCTGATCAGGAAAGCCCAGTTTTGAGTGTATCTGCAGATGACTGACCTACAGATCAGCAAACTAATGGGGAAAGACCTTGCCCAAATACGAATAGCACCAACCAATAGGCTTAGATAAAATACAAACAGGAAAGAAGGAACTATGAAAGCTCCAGTTTTGAGCTTGGAGAGCTACTGTTTTGGACTCTCCAGTTCTGAGAGCTTCAGTGTTAAGCTAGTACATCCTGTGTGGCTGTAGCCTTTGGACATTGACCTCCAGTCTCCTGTTTCTTGAGCCATTCGATGTGGGTTCAGGCTTTTGATTTTGAACTGGTGCTGCATTCTTGCTAGCTCTTATTCTTCAGCTTCCACCTGGCACTGAGCAGCTACTGGATCTCCGGCTCTTCAGTACCGCTTTAGATCCTGCAAAGGGTCATGGTGGACTCTCTCACTTCTGATCCTGTAAGCCTACCTCACCAATTCCATGGCAGAAATATACATTGATTCTGTTCCTCCAGAAAAATCCTAACACAGTATATAACTACGATGTACCATGGAACATAACCATTTAGTTAGGCTTATTTTTATCACTATGTATGTATTTATATAATAAGGTGGGCATGAGACACTCTGTTTTCTCCTGAGGAAATGATGAATACGACAACCATGGCTTTCACGAGGCTTGCAGGGATACAATCAAACAACCCTTACTCATGTATAGTTACACAGCATAACAAGTTTCATAACGAAATGTATAAGGTAAAATGATAACATCTAACATTTAGAACTCATCTAGAATATTAATCAAGGAAGGCCACCTTGAAAAGTGAGCCAGAAATGAAACATGATTACATCAAAGGGAGTAACATAAATCACATTAGGAAGAGGGATCAGTGTTCGTTCTCACAAAAACTTACTGCATTTCAAATACAAGATAACCTTTGCCTTACCCATTAGGTATGCAATAGAATTTAAACCATCCCAGATTACATTTACAATCTATTAGATGAAATGAAGAGATAAAAATAAATAAATCTACTGGGAGAATAAGAACTAGTACTTTAGATCAAAACTGTGTATGGGGAAGAGTGGGAAAGGTATTTAAAAAAAACAAGATACTCTATAACAGTGAATAGCTGTACTTATATTGGATGAGATGATCTCTCTGAGGAAGGATCACGTAAGTCAGGACCTGAAAGATGTTAGGAACAGTAGGAAGAATACTATCAGTAGATGTTATGACCCAGCATGAGAACCCTGAAGCAAAAGGAAAGTGAGTGTGAACACAACTCAAAAGGGTACAATGGCAGGAGAAAGTGGAAAAGAGAAAGCAGAGACAGAAGTAAGGGCCAACTCATGCAAAGCCTCAAGAGTCATGGTAGAGAATCTGGGTCTTATGCTAAGAGCAGGATGGCAATGAAGAGCTTTAAGTCAGGAAAAACATGAAGTCTTTTTGCATCCATGGGACCACACTGAAAAGGAAAAGGACTGGCAGGGGGCAAATGTGTTAGCAGGGAACATTCGGACAAGAGATGGGCAAGAATTAAGATGGCAGAGATGAAGAAAGTGAATGGTTGCAAGATATATAGGAACTGATGACTGACCAGCTTGACTGGGAAGTGAACTTATGAAGTTATCAATCGGGTCTCTGGTTTGAATAACCAGATAGGTGGCTGGTGCTATCACAGAGTCTCAAAGGGAGAATAAATTACGATAATAAAAGTTGTTTCAGATAATCTATCTTTTAAAGTTTATAAGTCACCAAAGCAGATTTTCCAAATGAAACTATCAGCTAAAACTACAGGAACCTAGTAATAAGAGTAAATATGTAAATTAAAAGTGTAAATAAATTCAGAATTATATAGATGATATTTTGTCACAGAAATTAAGGTTTTCACCAAAGGAAGATACAAAGAGCCAAACATACTCACAATTTAGATGTAAAACTACTCCTTGGAGTTCAGAGACCCGAGTTCAGAGACCGGAGAATGCTGGGTTCCATGGGCAGAGGGGAGGTTGGGATGAAGGGGCAGATGCTATCTAATGGGTACTTCTACAGGTAGACAGTAATGGTTGCTCAAAAATGTGAATATACTTAATGCCACCAAACTGTATAGTTTAAAATGCAAATTTTATGTTATGTGAATATTACTGCAACTTGTAAAACTTGAGATAGTCTAACATTTAGACATGGGTAGAAGAGATGCTAAAAAAAAAAATGAGAGAAAGACCTTCCAGAATGGTAGTAGATAAAGATAAGGTCAGAGGAGATAAATGAGTAACTGAAATTGACTCCCACAAAAGGAAGTTCTCAAGAAAAAAGATAAAATCAAGTAAGAAAAAGATCTCTGACTTTGAAGCACTGAGGTCCTGGATAACCATGACACAACACTTAAGTGAAAGGGCAAGTGCAGAACTTGGAGAAGAAAAACTGGATCTGAAGAATCATGAGCAGAGAGAGCTCTTTCAAGAAGTTTTTGACTCAACCAAGAAACAGAGAAATAGGACAATGGCTAGATGGGAAAATGAAGTCGGGGCGGGGTGTGTGTGTGTGTGTGTGTGTGTGGTAATTGCTAGTAGCCTACCCAAATATGACTTGCATTTAGAATCTCAAGGTTTTCTGGCTTTATGGACATTTAAAATACTTTGTTTTCCTTAAAGATAGTCATGGTCACGTAATTAAGCTGTGCCAGGGAAATGCTGGCAAATTCTAAGAAATTTCATCATTCTTCTATTGATTGTCTTTGTCTTTACTGCATCCTGCTGAACGGGTTATGGTATCTAAAGTTGCAATTTGGATTATAAAGATAAGGGCCATATCTCAGGACAGGAAACTGTACAAGTTGAAACATCTTTGGCTGTTGAGGTCTCCATCAGACCTGGACCACCACTCAAAATTTTTTTCATGAGAAATGTTTACAACTCATTTCACTAACAGTTATTTTGATTTTTTTATTTCTTTGGACAATTATAACTTCAAATGAAATGGAAAGTTTTGCTTTTTTTAATATTGGAGAAACTGTAACATGACTGTATAGAAATGGGAACGATCTAAGCGATAGAGATAGACATGAGACAGAGAGATAAAACCTAAGTGGACATATGCAGGATGTACAAAACCAGTGTGACTACAAAGATAAAGAAAAGGAAACATGAAGGAGTCAGAGTATGCAGAGCAAGTTAAAAACAAGATTTTTCTTTTTCATCCTAAGAGCTATGAGGGAAAACACTATACATATTTTAAATAGATAAGTTACATGACCACATGTGTATTTCTTTAAAGATTATTGGCCACAGTATCCAAAAGGAATGGAGTGTTGAGGGTCACGACAGATGCCAATTACCCTTGCTGATTATTTTGGCAATCCAGATGAAAGATGACAAGGGCTCTCACAGATTACTGACTACACTGCTACCGCAAAATGTGTCAAGTGAAGAAGGGAATACTGGCAGGACTTCCAGTGTAAGTTGTGTGAGAGATCATGGACAGGAGTAATCAAGGATAGCTCCCGTGGCCATGACTTAAAGAGCAGAGTGAACAGTGGCAATGGCACTGTAGTCATCAACTGTTCACTGCTGAGACCAAGTACCCGGCACTCACAATTTAAAGGAGGAGAGGTTTATCTAGCTCATGATTTCAGAGCATTCAGTACATGGCTGACTGGCTGGCTCCAATGTAGTAATGCCATGGCAGAAGAATGTAGCCAGGTAAAGAAACTTGCTTCACAGGACCTGAAGCAGAGCAGGCAAATGGCACCACAGAGCAAGGGGCCAGCAGCCAGATACAACAGTACCCAAGGCCATGTCTCAGGACCCACTCGTGCCCACCTAAAAGTGTGCTTTGCCCATCCTTTAGAGGCTCCAAAGTCAAACAGCTTGACAGTCCATCTTGGGCACATTGCCAGTTACTGAAACAGAGACTTGTAAAGAAGATATACATTTGGGTAAGGTGATTTTTAAATTCTTGTGAGACAGATAATTGAAAACATCCAGCAAGTAAAAGATCTCTTTTCAGCAGCTGTATTCATAAGAGCCAAAACTAGAATCAGGCAGGTGTCCATGAAAAAGAAAACACATAAAGAAATGAGGCGAGTTTCATGCAATGTAATATTATTCATTAATAAAAAGAAAGGAACTATTGACATGTGCAAAAATATGGATGGAACCCAAAACATTATGCTGACTGAAAAGAAACCTTACACCACCAAGCACAAACTACATGCTTCATTTGTAGAATATTGTAGAATAAGCAAAACTAATCTTCAGTGAAAAACCTCACAAGTGTGGTTTTCATAGTAGACAGGAATGAGATATTCAGTGGAGACTTTCAGGAAGAATGGGGGAAGAATCAGTATCTTGTGAGAGCTGCAGTGAAATAGATGTACACATTTTTCAAAATATATTGAATTTTGACTGAACAACAAAAAATGAACAATGTGAAAACTAGTTATTGGTAGGTTTTTGTGAGAGAGTCAAGTATATCAATGTCTACATGTTAGTTAAAATGCATCAGAAGATAGACTGATACAGAAAAGGGTAAACGAGATCGATCCCAATGTGATAAAGCAATTTGAAGTCACTGAAGAATTTAGGTGTTGGATAGCTGGTATTCTTTGCACGCTTCTCAACTTTTTTGTATTTTTTGTAATAAATTTTTGGAAACATCTTAAGTAAAGTGAGAGTTTAAAAGTGAGAGTTAAAATTTTACAATAATGTAAATGAAGCACACTCTCCTATCTCTGCCCTCAGACCTTCACTTTTATTGTTGATGAATGTTCATTACTAATAAATTTGCAAGCTATTCAATCTTAAACAACATTAGCATTTAAAGCCATTTAAAGTCATTACCAAAATCTCAAAACATGTACATTGCAGAAAACAAGTTCAATAGCAATATTTTCACAATTTTAATTAATGAAACTATGTTAATTCAGAAAAAAACAAAGAAACTTCCTGCTAATATAAGGAAACTTATGGTCATTCTGAATTATGTCACATTTTTGAGGGATTCTGTTTTATAATTTTCATACTGACATTTCTTTGGAACCTATTTAATAATTAGAATACTATCACAGGCACACTAAATGTCATACTATGTTACTCATTAATGTATTTTGAATATTTCTCTAGGCATATTACATATAGTATTAATTTCAAATATACTTAAGTTTTTATTTTAAAAACATCTTTAGATCTTTTTTTGGAAAAATAGTAACTATAAATTAGTAAGCACTTTGATTTAACTTAAATTATTTTCATAAAAAAATTTCAAGAAACATCAAATTGTTCTTTTATTCAAAACTAATAAACCAAATTTTCAAAGCCAACTACAAATTAAAATGCTGTATACAAATTCTCATTCATTTATTCAACTAGTTCTTATACAGACTTTAATATGGCATGAAGTATCATAGATACCATATTTTATGAAAGTTTTCATTTAGTAGCACAAGTATTTTAACTATCTATTCAGATATACTAGTTGGAAAAGTATGTCTCCATCCCATTTTCAGTAGATGTTTTACTCAGTATTCCATTCTTAATATTCTAAAATAAAATTTTCCTCAGTATATGTACTATCACTCAGACTTCAACTACATGCAAATTTTTGCAATTCACTTAGATTACAAAATAGAGATTATTAATGCCTCCAGTGAGCATCTAGACACCATCTCTTCCTACAGTCCACTGTGAAGGGCTCAGGGGAGCTAAGTGAGTAGCAGGTAGGGACCACTAGGATCTGGAAAAACACTAAACTAGGCAAACCCACCCACTTAAACAGTGAAGGAAAATTCTTAGCTCCCATGTGCCTAGATTCTTGTTTCCTACAGCTGATCAAAAACAAGCAATCTGCCTAAGTGTGATAACACTATATCTCAATGTCATCAATAAAAGTGAGTTTCCCCCTAAAAAAGAGAATTTCAAGCCACAGCCTGTATCTGTTTACACAGATACCACTCTTGGAATGGGTGGGTCTTCAAAAGAGCACAGAGGGGCCGGGGATTTAGCTCAGTGGCGTAAGTGCCTGCCTGCCTGGCAAGTGCTAGGTCATGAGTTTGATCCTGGTATGAAAAATAAATAAATAAATAAATAAATAAATAAAAGAGCACAGAAAGTAGCATAGCTCAAATGTAACTATTCAGGCTACAGGCTGTTTTGTCATAGAAGAATTTTGAGATTCTTCTCAGTTGGGGTCAAATCTAAAGACGAGACTGGAACACTGTGCTCTCATGTGGAAAAAAAACTGGAATAGAAAGTGTAAGTTGCAACCTTTATGGCTATTTTCCTTTCATTTATAAGGTCATTCTTTGAGGATCAAAAGTTTACAAAGGATGAATTCCAAAAAGCAAGGGAGAACAAAATCTTGCAAGACTACCTTTTCTATAAATCGGTGCACCTGGCCCAAGGAAATATGAACAATTTTAAACTAGCACTTTTTTTTGGTGCCAGGAATCAAACTCACAACCTTTCACTTGTCTGGCAGATGTTGTACCACTGAGCTACATTCCTGGCCTCCCTACCTCAGCACTTCTAAAGATGAGGTAAAATTTCCTTTTTTCCAAGGTAACATGATTCATTCAGAGAAGTTTCCATAAGAACTTTTATATCTAATCTGTATGTTGTATAGTTTTTTTGAATGGAAGACCATAAACTACTTAAATCTATGTAAAGTATTTATTGTCAGTTTTATCTATTATGCATTGTTTAAAAGTAACTTACTGCAAGAAAGGATGAAACAAAGGGAAATAACTTTTACTGAGCTGTTATGCATCAGCACTGCACAAACATATACATGTTACCTCCACTTTATCTGCAAAACCTTATAAAATAGGCATGGGCCCCACTTAATACTTGAAAAGGAAGTTTGGAGAGATTAAAGAATTTGCTGAGGACCATGGAGCTATGAATCAGGAGTGTCCCTCAGCCCTGGCTTTGCCTTCAAGTAGCATTATGTATTTGTACAGATGTTGGTGTCTTAACAGTCCGTTTCCTCAGAGGGAAAATAAAAAAGCTCAACTACATATGTATATTACATTAAAAGATAAACTTGATCTTTTAGGGACTAGTGATAGATACTGAGACACACATCTTACTCCATACTCTGCCTTCCTGCCTTTTTCAAATTTCATTCTTTGCTTGTTTCACCAAAAAAAAAAAAATCTTTCAGGGTGAGGGGGATGAAGTTACTAGGTAACTCACCTGACGATAAAAGGAAAAGGAAAATCATGAACAGAGAAATCACAGGTAGTTCTTAAAATCAGATCACAAGTGTATCTTCATAAAGTTCCATAGTACACTTTCACTTTCATGGTTTTGGTGAACAAATGAGACTTGGTTTCATAAAGTTCCCTCAACTGTCCTTCATCTGCATCTTCACTAAACTGTAAATCACTACTGGGTTCTCATAACAAGTTTGTTAAAGAAGTGCCTGTCTAAACAATTGTACATCAAGACTACAATTAAGTATCATTCTTTGAGTTTGTTTTCCAAGGACAGGAGGCAGAGGACAATGAGTGGTCAATTCTGTATCTTTGCAGAGGTACATTACTTGAAAAAAGTTCCGAGGTCAGTAATAATCCTTGCCTTTCTTGAACCTGTCAAGTGGCACTATTTTTCTATATAGCTGGCCTAACTGTGAACCATTCTTTTCTAGATAACTATGGAAAAGTCAGAATTATCCACCACTTTCAATATACTTGTCAAAGGAGTTTATGTATTAAACAAGACAGGTTAAATACAATATACTTGTCAACGGAGTTTAAGTATTAAATAAGACATTAAATAAAAGCAAATGGTTATTTTTGCTATCTTAAACTTTCTTGTAGGGAGGAACTCAAGAGTATAGTGGATAATTAAACCAATAATTGAGAGAGAAAGAGGGTGATGCTAATGACTGAATGCCTACACATGACTTGCAAGGTCTTAGGCAGGTTATCTAATGATACACTAAATTTTATAAAAAGTAGGCCTTGTTGTTCCAATTCACAGGTGAAAAAAAGGTTTCCTTTTTAAAAAAAAAATCTAAGTGAGTTGCTTAAGACCGCACAGCAAATAAATGCTGATCATGTATTTCCAGCTTATATAACTTGAATAAAAAGCCCAAGCTCTTTATAAGACATCATATTTCCTCCCACCTTATGCTTCACTAGAAATTCAAATCTGTAAAAGTCATATTCAGCAATTGGTTAGAATTAAAATTCTGGCTAAAGAAAAAACATAACATGACACAGTGTATTAACTGCTACCCTGGAGATATGAGATAGCAGCATATGAAACTTGTGATTCTACTAAAAACCTGGGTGTTTAGATAATGTCACTCAAGCAAAAGACACTTTAAAACACTAGGAAAATACAAAAACTCTTACTGAAGAGTAACAAAATTCCTTAGAGAGCAAAAATGATAACAAAGAAAGTAAGGGTTAGTGCCCACATTTGCCACAAAAAGTGTCTATTAGTACTGGGTGCCCATAGGCTACTTTTTAACAGACCATGTTTGGAAAATAGAAAATAAAGTTCAGATCAGAAACATAACATCCCTGATGACAGAATGAACTAAAATGTTATGAAGGTCCATGGAGATCAGTGCCTGGGTGTGGCTTACTGGAAGAAGAAAAAAGCAAAATATCTCCTCGAACAATTCCTAAACACTGTTCTATTTTCACCCACTATGGATAACAGAATTCATAAACCAAACAAATTATAGTAGTCCTTGGTTAAGGCTGTCCTCCCAGGCAGATAAAGACACAGATACTACTTAGAGCAAAAAGCAGTTTAAACACAGGCTTCAAAGAAGTTTATGAGTAAACATGCAACAAACAGGAAAGGCTATGATTAGTGAGGGTCAATGAAAGCAATAAATAAGCTACAGAAAGAGACCATTAAAAGAATGCAGATATAATACCAAAGCCATACAGAATATTTGTGTTTAAAGACAACAAATTAGCAAAAGTACCCTAAACAAACAAGACACTATCAAAGCGTTCAAGATTTTAAAATTCATTATTTATGAGAAGGGCAGGAACACTAACCAAGGCACCTTTCTTGAACCCAGGACTTGCCTAAAACTGAAGCAAGGTAAAGAGAAAATTCTAACCAACCCTCTCCCCACCCTGATCCTTGCACAGAACAGCAAGAAGCAGCAGGATGTGACAAGAGGAGAGACAGACCTTTGTGGCACAGATGATGAGGACTGGCTAAAAGCTACGGTTGGAGCAGAAACCCTTCTATACTATGGGCCTAAGCTCAAGGTATCAGGAGCAATCCACCACTGGAGAAAGTTAAAGACTGCTGCATTCCAGGTAACTACAGTAACACCAAAGCTCAAACCCAGCTCAACTACCATCAACACTGAAGCATCCCCCTAAATGAAGCCCCAGTGGATAAAAAGAAGCACGGTAACCATTTATAGGTACAGGATGAATATTCCTCATTTAAAATATATATGGGACCAAAAACATTCTAGATTTTGGACTTCTCTAGGTTTTCAAATAATTTACATAAACTTTACTAGTTGAGCATCACTAATTCTAAAATCCAAAAATCTGATATGCTCCAAAAGTCAAAATTTTTAATCATAAAAAAGATGCTAGAAGGCGTGTTACAGATTTCAGATTATCAGATTTGACATGCTTAATTTGTATTAATTTGATTTACCTAAATGTCTATCATTCTCTAGAAAACAACACCTGATAGCCAACAAAAAAATTATAGAACACAAACAATAAGTGGGAAGCAACAGCAGTCATCAACAGATGACATAGTTAATGGAACAAGAACAAAACAGAGTAAAATGATACAAATATTGTAACTATCGAACAGGATCTTTAAGTAATTATAATATGATGATTTTCTAACTAAAATACCTTTTGGGGAAGGGATATGGTACTGAGATGAAAACTGGCTAAAAGAGTCAAATGAAAAAAATGTTTGAAACGCACAACAAAGCTAGAGACTGGGAAAAAATAATTTTAAAATCTCTATCTGACAGATTTGTGTCCAAAACTCATTAAAAAAAACTAACAGAAAAATTAGCAAGCTCTTCAGCACACACTCCACCAAAGGTCAATAGGTACATTAAAAAAATTCAGCAACTGATAATTAGATAGATGCAAGTAAATTCACAATCATATTGACAGAATTAGTATCATTAAAATGGCCATATTATCAGAAGTGTTCCATAGAGTCAGTACAATTCCCTTCAAAATACTAATGACTTCCTCACAGAACAAGAAAAAAAATCCCGAAATTCATAGAGACACAAAAGATTCAGAATAGCCAAAGCAATCCTACCAAACAACAGCAAGGCTGGAGGCATCACATTACTCAGTTTCAAATTACACTATGAAGCCACAGTAACAAAAACAACATACTACTCTCAGAGAGAGACAGAGACAGAGACACAGACACAGACAGAGAGACAGAGAGACAGAGACAAAGACTATAGACCAATGACACAAAACAGAGGACCAGACAAAGCCACAAAAAATATAACCATCTGATTCTGGAACAAAGAGCACAAAATAAATGCTGGAGAAAAGAGCCTTTTAAATAAATGCTGCGAGGAAAACTGGCTATCTGCTTGTAAAAGATTGAAATTAAGAGTCCTTTCTCTCACCTTGTACGAATTTAAATTGAATCAAAGAACTAGTTATATGACTTGAAACTCTGAAACTACTAAAGGAAAAATTAGGATACAGGCACAGGCAAAAACTTCATTAACAGAACTCCAATAGCACAGCAAATATCATGAATCAGCAAATGGAATTACATCAAGTCTCTACACAGTAAGGGAAATGATCAACAAGTGAAAAGAAAACCAGAATGGGAGAAAAATCTTTGCCAGTTACTCTTCTGACACAGGATTAATGTCTAGAATGTATTTTTAAAAATTTAAATTTAACGCCAAAAATATCAACCAATTGATAATTAGGAAAAAGTGAACAGACATGTCTCATAAAAATTACAAATAGCCAATAATTACATGAAAAAATGTTCACCACTTTTACCTACTAGGAAAGTGCAAATCAGAACTACATTGAGATTCCATCTTATCCCAGCAAGAACAGCTATCATCAAGAATACAAAAAACAATAAATTATAGTGAAGACATCAGAGTATAAGGAACCCTTCTATACTACTGGTGAGATTATAGATTTAGTATAGGCATTATGAAAATCAATATGGAAGTTCTCATGAAACTAAAAACACAAAAATCATCTGAACCAGCTACACAACTCCACGGTATATAACCAAAGGAATTAAAGTCAGCATACTGTAGAGATACCTGCATACCCCTATTTATTGCAGCACAATATGCAATAGCAAAGATATATCAACAGCTTAGTTGATTATCAACAGATAAATGGATAAAGAAAATGTGATACACATACGCATACACACTCACGAGTACTACTGAGTCACAGAAAGAAATTTTATTTGCAGAACAAAATATGGATTCAAAGATCATTATGTTCAGCAAAATAAACTAGTCTCAGAAAGACAAATATCACATGTTTTTTCTAACATGTAGTGTCACATGTGAAATCTAAGTAAGACGACAAGAAGAAGGGAGACTATTAGACAAGAGGAGGCAAAGAAGGGGGAATGTAAGAGCATATAAGGGGAGCATAAATATGAGCAAAACACATATACACATTGAACCTCTGCAATGGAAACTGAGGGGGAGCAACAGTGATGGGGGTCTATAGTTAAAGTATATTATGTGCATATATAAATCTGCCAGAGTGAAATCCATTTATGTGAAAGAACCAATACACACTAATACAAAATGTATAGAAAGATTTTTTAAAAGAAACTACTACATAGCCACTAGAATGACTAACAATAAAAACTGGATAATATCAAGTGTTGACAAGGATGTAAAATAACTGAAATTCTCAGATATTCCTGGAAATTCAAAACTGTACAGTCACTTTAGAAAACAATTGGTCAGTTTCTTAGAAAATACAGCCTACACTTACTATGTTATCCAGTGATTCCATGTAAAAGTATATATGCAAAAGAAATGAAAAATATGTCCCCACAAATCTTGTCTGTGGATTTTACAGCACCTGCATTTGTAACAGCCATAAACTATAAACAACGCAACTTCTCATCAACTGTACAATTTTTAGAAATAGCAGACATCCACGTAATAGACCACTCTTTAAATCAAAACAGTGAGCTAGTGATACACCCAAAAGCCTAGATAAAGCTCAAAAGATGTATCCCAAGTAAAATGAAGACAAAAGACGAAATGCCATACAACTTCATTCAATCACACTCTGGAACTTCAAGGAGAAAAGATCAGTCAGCTGTTTTCAGATGCTAAAAGTTATGAGTAAAATAAACCATTCCATTCAATAAAACACAAATTGAATTTTCAAAACTAAAGAATTACACCTTTCATTTATTTATTCAGTAAGTACATATGAGTACCCACAGTCACTGTACAAGAATTACTTGCATACATTCTCATTTTCAGAAAACAGTAACAAATACATTCAACCCAAGTTTTCCAATGTTATTTCCACCATCTTATCATATTGCTATAAAATATCCATTTCTCATGATCATTCACTATATGTGGATTATGGTGACCTGTACACTGTAACATAGTTGATAAAAATGTTCTTTTCTCTGTTTCTAAAGACAAGGACTCAGAAGCTAGAAAGCTGTAAAAGAAATCAGTGGTCACGTCATACCTTCTCATTCTAACAAAATTATCAATAACCAAATTTGTAGTCAAAACACCTGGTATTTTCAATGAATGTTTTTTACTTTTTTAAGTGTTTTAGCAAAATTCAAATTGAAGCTTTTCATTCATCTTGTAAATATAGACTGCTATGGAGACAGGTCACCAATGGTTTCATATTTCTAATGCAAGAACTAAAAGACAACACAGTTCTTCCCACTTTAATTAAAAGACTTAACTTCCATGTTTGTATTAGTGGAAAACACAGGAAAGTTTTTTTTTAAAAGGCTTATGTTATTCAGATATTTTAAAATAGGAAATAATATTTTGTGAAAGAAACTGTTTTCCACAGGTAATTTTTTTTAATTAAAAAAAAATTGTAAGTTCTGTGCTTTACTGTGATCCTAACCTTTTTTATTTTTTAAATAAACATGTGTGCACCTCTTGTAGACCCTTTTAAGATCAGATATCTATGCTCTGTGTTGCTGGTGCTTTGCATGGAAGTCTGACCACCTCCACAGTCACTAACATTTTCCTCAGGTATTTTGGACTAAGATGCTACTCAGTAACACAAGTGCACATAACTGTGAGTCTCACAGAGGGCCTCTTTCCTAAAGAAACAAAATTTTGAAACAAAAAATGGAACATTTCAGTCCTCATTCATAACAACTTTTTAATTCCAAAGTATGAGCATTCTCAAAGGTTAAACGTATAACTTTCTATATTTTTCAATTTTTTCTTAAGCTGCCTTCTAATTTTTATGTTTTTGCATTTTAATTTCATCTTTTTAAACTGTATCAATGTTGAAATTATTAAAATTAACCTGTAGTCAAATGATTACTATAATAAAAATCACATATTTAAGACCAAACTGTATCAAATTTGAAAGCAGTATAATTCAATAATACTCAATCCAATTTTTAAGTAAGTGAAATTTTACTTAAAAATACTCAGTTACCCTCCAATGACTTCAGCTATTTTCCACTATGTAAGAGATTATCTAATGTAAATTTGTGCCATACAAGCTTTGCAGAATGAACTTGAGCCAACAAATGAGCAAACTCTGCACATAGCATTCGTAGGTAACTCTATACTTCACTTTAATTGTTTAAACTTAAATATAGTTGATAATAGCAACCAACTTAACAATCTTTAAAAAATGGAAAACAGACAAAAATGCTTAGATCACCATGAACCACACAGCAATGGAATTTAGCTGCAGATACTCCTAGGATTTTCCTGACTATAATCAGGATTGCAGCTTTGTTATAATCTAGGCCAGGAGTTCTTTACCACTTATCTCTGATTTTCCTAAAGGAGATAGAGTTGGGCTAGGAGATGCCATTTTCAAACTGGAGAGAAAGCACATGAGACAAAATTGATCCCAGAACCTTTCGATTCAGTGAAGAAGCAGAAGCACAAAAGGTACAAGAGACCTCCAGAGACTAAAGAAGTTCACAACACAGTATGTGAGGCCCTTTCAGAAGTCACACATTTGAAGACTCTCCACCCTCTACACCTTTAAACAGTGTTGGGTTGGTACCAAAAGACCACACCATGCTGGAAACCACTATCCCACTAGCAGAGAAGAAATGGAAATACGAGAACAAAACACATCTGCAATCACCCCACTGCAGCCTCATGATCAATGAGAGCTGACCGTATGGCACTTGTGAGATGGAAGAGACCAAAGATAGCAAACCCTTTAGAGTGATCAGTGGTACAAACAGCCCGCAGCGCATGTGCCATAGGTTCCTCACCACTGGAATACGTAAATGGTAAAAGATGAGACAAAAATACTTGTTTTTTAAAAATCTTGACTATTTCATGAAGAATGTAGCTATGGTTTGAAATGTCTAAAGAGACATAATGTGTCTAACATGCAAAATGGTGGTTTTCAACCTTGCGGCACCTTTAGGCTGCCTAGCAAGGGAATCATTCTCTTTCCCTTCTCCCGTCCCCTGTCTTGAAGAGCGGAACTTCAGGGGGCAGGGATGCCATGCCAGGGAAGGAGGCAATGGGAAGCACAGAGGTGGCAAAGGAAGGGTTATGAGTTATTGTGATATTGGTTACACTAAGTAAAAGTAATTAATAAATTGGATGTAAAATTAATATATTGAGAATCACAGAGATCAGCATTCTCAACTTCTTAGAAGAGAGTGCCTAGAAGCAACATTGAGATATCAGATTAGAATCTGAACTATCAAAATGAACCCATTTTTTAAAAGTTTTTTAGAAATAAGTACACAATCATAGATATGAGTGTGATAGACATACATGCATACAAACATTTCATGGCTCTTTCTTCTAGAAAGAACTACCAGCAATTTTACCCGAACAGGAATGAACCCACTCAGACCCTGATCATGATTTCTTGCTGCCATCTTTTTACTCACAAGGATGGGGCAGGGAAAATACAAGATAAGCCTAGAACATCTTCCTGTGCCAGAAAGCAAGACAGTTCTCAAAGAATGACAGGAACCTGTCAAAAGCACACAGAGGACAATGTGGAAGGATTCTGCTAGCCAAATCTGGAACAATTTGAGCATCAAAGTAAACAATAGGATTATTATATACAAATCCAAGGACTAAAATGGAAGCCCATAAATCCATAATGGCAATTAAATTCATAAATGGAGTTTAAAAGAGCTTTTTCTTGCAGAATTTCAGCCAATGAAAATAAACAACCACCATTCAGCAATTATCACAGTGGTAGTCATTCCCTAAATTCCATGGTCTGAAAGTATCCCCCCAAATTTATGTTAAAATTTAGTCCCCTACATAATAATATTAAGATGTTGGGTTTATAGAGGTGGTTAGTTTATGAGCATAGAGTTCTCATGAATTGGATTAGTGATCTGATAAGAAAAGGCTCATGGGAGCTATTCATCCCTTCCACCATGTGATGACACAGCTGAAAGACACTTAAGAATGCAGTGGCCACCAGACAGTGGATCTGCTGCCACCCAATCTCAGATCCCCAGCTGCCAGACTCAATAAATACATTTCCATTGTCTGTAAATTGCCTACAGTATCTTATTATATCAGCTCAAGCAGACTAAGACAATCAACCAGGAAATCACAGTTACGTGATGAGTAACAGAGCTGACGCAGAATGCTTCCCGATGTGTTGCACTGAAACGAGCATAGCCTCGTTTCTGCCAAGAATCCTGAGCCTGAGTTGAGTCACAGTGAAACACTGGATGGTCCCAGTTGAGGGTTGTCCTACACACCGAAAGGCCTGCCAATGATGTAAAAACAGGAAAAACGGAGGAATGTACTCCACCCGGAAGAGGACAGAGAGGACATGATTACTAAATTCAACATGTATTCCTGTCTACAGTCTGGGCCAAAAATGGAGCCTGAAAGACATGGTCAGGACATCTAGGAAATGTGAATAGCGTACAGAGATGTCTGGTAGGTCCAAATCAATGCTGATTTCCTGATTGATAAAACAAAATATTTCCTTACCTTCCCATCTTCCTTTCCCTTCCCTTCGGTTACTCTCCTAGGATGGAGATGCTGGATTTCAAGGAAGAGTGAAGTAAGAGACAGAGTAAGAGTCTAATGAATGGCAAAGAGTCAAGGATGCTTGATAGTGAGGGAGAGGGGCATGGAAGTAGAGATGGAGAGGAGAGGAGCTGACAAGATGGTGATTACAAATAAAGTAAATAGACATGTACGTAACCAAATGGTCTTCTTTGGGAGAAGTACATTCTATGGCATTTCTGGAACACAGTATATCAGGAAAAAAATACAAAGACAGATAGAAGCAGCACATTGGGGGAAAAAAGGCTATGAAAATTTTAAAAAAGGGAAGAAAATTCGGTAAAATGTAAACTGAGAACACTGCCTCTCAGACCAATTACATCTCTGGGGTGAAGATCAGGAATGAGTATTGAACGCTGCTAAAAAGAAAATCCAACACTGAAAACTCCCAAGTCTGCATTCTTCAATTCTGAGTTACTGCTCAATAAACAGTTGACACTGCTGACGAAATTATTATGTATCACATACCATATATGACCACAAGCAAAGCATAACTCTGAATATTGAGAATTATATTTCAAGAAGACAATCCTGGAAAGCTGTGACTTGTCTTAAGCAGCACAGACAACCCAAGTGATAAATTTGATATCGTCAGTACATACAGCTCTGAGAAAAATTATAATTCAACATTAAGTATGATAGAAAAGGATGTCTCTAATCTCTGAATGTTTATTAATCTCACAAAATAATCACCAAATTTAATTTCATATAGATAATTTCAAATTATCTGCAAGCATTATTTGTTTTCCAGAACCCTCAGAAATAATGGAATAATTTCAATTTAAAGAGGAAACAAAAAGAAACAAATGTAATTGACAGCTACTTGTCTCGTGCTAAATAGGCAAGGCTAGGTCACTGCCTGTTTTACATTATATTTTCAATAAACATTTGACTTTGTACATCATTACACAGACATTGTCAACATGTTAAGTTGTCTTTGTATCCAGATGCAATTAACCAGCTGTAATTTACAAAATGTTGTAGTGTTACTGGTGGAGTAGAGGTGTCATTTATTTTTGTTCCTTCAGCTGGCTGTGAAAATGTGAAGTAAGTGATAGAACTGAGGTCTCAGATAAAGGGACTTAAAACATAAAAATTCTAGAAAACTAAATTTTAGTTTTGTGATGATTTTAGATTTAAGATAAATTTTAGATTTAAGTGATGATATCTTCTTAGGTCAAAACGTGTACTGGCTAAATATGTATTTGCTGGGACAAGGAGTAATGATCCTTGTTAAAGAGAGCACAGCTTCCCGATTCAAGTAAGAGCTATAGGCTGAATGGCTGGCAAACGAAAACCAGACTTCAGTAGTTTTCCACGCTGGACTATTTTGAGTTCACACTTCACATATTTCAAAGAAATGCTGAACTACATTTTGGTGGAAATAAAGCCACTCCTCAGAAGACAACTACACAGTCTGATCCTTATAGAAGGAGCTTTAAATTTCTGCAACTGCCTTCAGTGTGCAGAGTCCCAGGATGGGTGTGATTTATTGAGTATTTGTCCCACCAGTGGAGCTTAGCTTCAAAAAGAATAGAAAACAAACCAGACCCACCAATATGACACAATGTCCCTGGAATTCTGGAGAGACGACTCCATGAATCCCAAAACTATTTCTGGCTACTTGGCCAAACTCTGGGCAGTGTTTGTTTCTTTCTAGCCCAGGGAACATGCATCCTCTTTTGTGAATATGGCAGCTACCATCAACAGCACAAATCAAAGTTAGTTTTACGGATAACTTGTCTTTTAAATACTGCATTTTTATTTATTTTATAGAATGTAATCCATCATCAATTCTAAAATAGTAACTCTATACTAAGCTCTCTTCTGTATAAATCTTGTATTACAGGTTAAAACTACTTTGCATCAGCAAAATATTATACTGGATGTAATATGAATTCAGCAAACCTCTGCTCAGCTCCATGTGTACAAATTTTTGATTTTGAAGAACAGAACTAACAGCAAAAACCAATTTGAGAAAATGAAGAACAGAACATTTACTGAGCTCCAACTCTGCACTAGGCATGATGTTTATTTTTTTTCTACTATATACATGGGAAATGTTTAACAGTTCTGAAATAAAATAACGAAGTAAAAACAAGTGACATTCTTCCAGCTAGTAATAATATTACATATTATCCTCCTCCAAACTCACAAAACAAAAATGTTTAACCTTAGGTAAGTCTTTAAGGTTTCTCCAAATTTAAATTTATATTTATGTAAATCTTATATTTATATAAAATTTTAAAACAATTCTAAGGGAAACTAGCAAGCCATTTTGTAACTGAACATGTTAGGGAATGATGCTACAAAATTCCAAACCAAAATCATTTATCTATGATGGTCAGCTTCCAATTCACCAAAAAGATAACGATCTATAGGCAACCTTTACAGTAATTCCTGCAGTCACAGACACATGCAAGAGTGCAAGAAAAATTTCTTGGCTTGCTTTACTACAAATTACTTCCATATATGGAAGTGTATGAGTAAAACACCTGCACACTGGGTCTGGAGCCCCAGTTACTACAAGAGACAATACTGAGGGTCTGTGTCTAACATGTTAATCAAGCTACTGCACAGGGCCTGAAATTCACAACTCTCCAATCTCTACTTACACAAGTAGTGATGATAAATTCTCTTTCTGAGGCTCAACTATAACCTACATTTGGGAAACCATAAAATTGTAGAGCTGGCAGAATTCTAGTGTTCCTCTAGGCTAGTTTCTCCATTTTACAGGTGAAATGACCAAATGAGAAAAGGTAAAGCAGCTTCTCAAATTAAGAAAGTTTCTTGGGCCGAGGAATTTAGCTCAGCGGCATAAGTGCCTGCCTGGCAAGCATGAGGCTGTGAGTTCAATTCCCAGTACCAAAAAAAAAAAGAGAAAGTTTCTTGGTTCTCAGGATCGAGGACTTTAAGTTCACCTTTCTCTTTAACTGGTTAAATATAAATTTCAAGTATGCTTTCTGTCCCAATTCATTATAGAATTTGGAACAGGTGTCTGGGTGGTGTCTTAAACATTAGTACAAAGCAATACTATTGAGTAAGTTAATATGACATTTTGACAGTCTTAATCCTGTCATCTCAAGAAAAATTCACTTTCACTCCTAGATATAATAAATAAATTCAGCAATGTAGCTGAATACAAAGTCTATACTCAAAAATCAACAGCATTTCTATACACTAACAACAAAATCACTGAGAGAAATAACAGAAGCCACATCCTTCACATGAGCATCCAAAAGAATGAAATACTTAGGAATTGATCTCATGGAAGAAGTAAAAGATCTATACAGGGGAAATTATAATACCCTAAAAAAGAAATTGAAGGGGATCTCAGAAAATGGAAAGACATCCCTTGTTCATGGATAGGAAGAATAAATATTGTGAAAATGGTCATTCTCCCAAAACTGTTACACAGATTCAATGCAATCCCAATGAAAATACCATCAACATACCTCACAGATCTAGAGAAATAACTCCTAAAATTCATCTGAAACCAGAAGAGACCTAGAATAGCAAAGGCAATTCTAAGCAGCAAAGGCAAGGCAGGAGACATCACAATTCCTGACTTCAAGTTATACTACAAAGCTAATAAAATCAACATGACACTGGAATAAAAACAGATCTGAAGATCAATTGCATAGATCAGAAGATACAAACACACACAATCACCTTATCTTTGATAAGGGGGCCAAATATATTCACTGGAAGAACGACAGTCTCTTTGGTGTTGGAAAAACTGCCTATCACCATGTACTAAACTAAAATCTAAATGGATCAAAGATCTAAATATTAAAACAGAAACACTAAATCTGTTTGAAGACAAATTAGGTAAAAATCTTGAAGACATAGGGGTAGGTAGAGAATTCGTGAACAGGAATCAAAACCACACAGGAAATACTTCCCAGAATCAATAACTGGGATCACGTCTTATTAAAAAATTTCTGCATGTCAAAAGAAATCTCCAGCATAGTGAAAAGAAAACCCACAAACTGGGAAAAAATCTTATTGAACTGTCCCTCAAACAAAGGACTTCTGTCTAAAATATATAAAGAATTAAAAAAAATCAGACCCCTGAAATTCAAAGACCCAATCCAAAAATGGGCATCTGAGATGAATATACAGTTCTCAGAGGAAGAAATACAAATGGCAAATAAATACATGAAAAGATGTTCATCATCATTAATCATTACAGAAATTCAAATTAAAACAACACTGAGATTCCATCACACTCCAGAAAGAATGGCCAGGATCAAAGAAACTACCAACAACAAATGCTAGAGTGGCTGTGGGGAAAAAGGAACTCTCCTGAACTGTTGGTGGGAGTGTAGACTGGTGCAACCACTGTGGAGGTCAGTCTGGAGATTTCTCAAAAAACCGGATTGGAAGTCCCATTTGACCCAGCTATTCCACTTGTAGGCATATTCCCAGAAGAACTGAAAACATCATACCACAACGATATATGTGCACCCATGTTTAATAGAAGCACAATTTGTAATAGCAAGATCTCAGAAACAGCCTAAGTGTCCATCAACTGAGTAATGGATAAAAAAGTTGTGGTACTTTTATACAATGGTACTAATGTGGTACTTTTATACAGCTATAAAGAATGATCACATTGAGATATTTATAAATAAATGGATACAACTTGAGACCATACTCATAAGCAAAATAATTCAAACTCACCTGTATAGATACTGTATAGTCTCCCTAGTGTAAGAAATGGTAAGAGTACATAATATTTTATAGTAATCATGATTCCCCATTACATTGCTTTGAAGTCTTATAATATTTTAAGTCATTTGTTGGAATGGTTTCATTCTGTTTTATTTGATTTTATTATGTGTGATGGTATGAACAGCTATTTTGAAGAAAACAAGACATTATGACAGCCACTGCTGATTTAATATCATCATGCTTTGAAGACCTACTATGCTTTTGTTCTTCTGTTTCCATTGGTTCTATCATGTTGTATCTTATTGTATTTTAATATGTGATAGTATAAACAAATTTTTTATGGAAAATGAGATAATAAAGTAGCCATTGTTTACTTTCATTTGGTTCTGAATGTCCTGTAATACTTTCATTCTCTTGAATGCTTTTATATTATTTTGTTATGTTTGATACTATTATATGTGAAGGTATAATCAACTATTTCAAAGAAAGAGACATTATGGTAGCTACTATTAATATCAGGTTGTCTTGCGGTGATGTATTGTGTTGCTTACATTGTTCTGTTCTGATCTGCTTTGTTCTGTCCTCTTTTGTCTTAATCTCTTTAATACAAAAAAAATTTTTAAAAAGAAAATAATTCACTCTCGGAGTTACAAAATCTAGAACAGTACTTCAGTTTGCAGAAAAGCCTCATTTTCCATTACACCTACACCTAGGACCATAATTATTTTCAACCACAACCACTATTTCACGTAGCAGATAAAAAAGTGAAAGCTTAAAAATACCCACTGCATTTACTTGGCAATAGTACTAGAGATGTAGGTATTTCATCATGAGGATTAAGGGTATAAAAAAGCACACATGAAACAAAAGAATCAAAGAACCATAAGTAAGATCCCAGAGGTAAATTAGGAGAGGAGAATAAAGTGGCAAAGAGTAGGATTTGAACACAGATATTAATAGCACAGGCCTTGGTCGTCACTGTCTTAGGCTGCAAGTCTGACTGCTACCTCCCTAAAGCAGAGAGAAGCTGGATTCACAGGGTGTATGAGCTAAGGGTAAACCATCTGTCCAGGGTGGAGGCACAGAAGTTGCTGGTAGTGAAAGCTAAAGCAATTTCCCCAAGTGGTTCCTCACAGAGTCCTGCCAGTGGTGCCACAAAGACTGTCCTCCACAACACTGGCGTGTGCTGGGTCTTTCCTACTTAGTCTATGAATACAGACAGTGCACTAGCATCAAAAAGACAAGACAGACAATTCATCCAACTGTGCAAAAGAAGCACACAAGAAGGCCAAAATATCCCTTACAGAAGAGTCTGGCTTCAGTCCAACTTCCAGACAAATGGGCAATTAAGGTCACAAAGCTCAGAGCCTCGTCACAATCATTTTAGCTTGGAAAGTGTTCAAGGAAGGCATTCCTCACTGCCTACAAAAGTAATCTGTTAAACTGGGGGTGGGGCGAGGAGGGAGCCCAGTGATGATTTTTCTTTTTTGTCTCTAGAAAGCATGATTCAACAACTCTAACAGAAGTTCTGCCATTACCATTTGTGTGCCTTGAAAATTTTCAAGAACTGCAGCTGGTTTCATCTCTTCCTGCTGAGACATCTTTTCATCTTGACTTATTTATTCTTAATGAGAGGAAATCCAGGTTATATTTAAAAGCTTATTTTAAAAAGGAGGGGTATGCAGAGGCTGTTTTACTGAAAAGAAATTATAAACCAAGGAAGAAGAAACAGTAATAAATGCAGTAATAAACAAGTATGATTTAGCAAAATTAAATCATTTCAAAAAAACTCTCTGGACCACTAGTACAAAATACTCTGAAGTCTGGAAAGAGAACCCTAACAACTCCTTTATCCATGAAAAAGATGAGTGAGGCAATTTCCATGGATGACGGGAACAATCTATGGAAGACACGGTTCTCCTGGTTGGACTGCAGGAGAACCTTGCATATCCCAAATAGCTGAAGCCTGACATAACCAGCTCACAAAGAAACTACTACTGGGCAGAGGAAGAAACCACCATCACTGCTTTCAGCTGTGCTCTCTGGGATCCCTCTTTCTCATGTCTTATTATTAGAGTAAGACCCCACAAAGTTCAGATCATTTCCAGTATTAAAACTCAGTCCAACAAAATGTAGCACTCCACTCTTACAGCAAATTAATTCAACACTAAGTCAATTCTTCAAGACCAACTAAGCCTACAATTCAGGAAATTCAAAGTGGCAAGCGGGGAGAAGGCAAGCGGGGAGAGAGAAAATATGCACTAGGAACAGGGCACTGTCCTTTGCTCCCTTCAAACCTCTTCTACGTCCTCTATTTAGTATGTGATGACTATTAATGAAACAAAAGAAGATAAGATTTGTTATATGCTAGTGTTGTTTCCTGAAACTTGTTTTTATTTAGGTGATCAGGATGTATAATGTATTTCTTATGGCTGCTTATAGTAAATAAAAAAATTTAAAACTGCTAAGATTTTCTCTCAATCTTAGATGGTAGGACAGTATAATATAATAGTGCAACATGGTTTGAGAAGCTGGGCTACTAAATCTCAGGTATTAAATCTGTGTCTTAGTTTTCTGTATATGCAAATTGAGAGCAATAACAGCACTATACATGTATTGTGGTACTGCTGGGATGTCTGCAAGGTGTTGACACATGGAAAGCCCAAAGAATATGAATATATATATATATAATTTGTACCAAGAATCAAACTGAGGACCTTGTGCTTGCCAGGCAGGTTCTTGTGCCACTCGCTAAGCTATAAATCTGACCCCAAGCCCAAAGAATATTGCCAATAAAATTAGTAGATGGAGATTATTAGGAGGAAGGGAGAGAAGAAAAGGCAAATTTATCCCTTCTTACCCAGGTATAACAACAATTCTCTCTTCACGGCTTCCCACAGCTTGTCTAATTAATGCTAAAAGGCTGCTAAAGGCCTCTACAGGGAAAGTCTATAATTCTCCTATATGGAGTCTACGAATTTTCAAAACACACTCAGAAAGGTTCTCCACGTCTACTTCCATGACATGAGATAATCAATGTTCCGCAGGCCTACTTAGCCTATGATAAGTGTGGAAGTAGCATCTAGTTACTGGGCTTCACTCACCTAGCAGGTAGGCTTTGTGGGTCAGTTCAGGCAGCCAAAGTCCAGCTACCTTCAGGAGTATCCACTTACCTGGTGCTGAACTAGGGGAGAGATTCTCCCTAGTTCTCCCTCCAAGTCTCACATGGGCAATGGGCACACTGGTAAGCCTGCCTCACGAGCATTTAAGCAACCAGGTAATGCAACTCTGGTCTCTTCTTGTACATTCAACCAGCCCTACACTCCCAGTGCCTCTCCACCTCTTTCTTCACTTTTTAGTCTTATTGGGAATAAGGTCTGCAGGGAAGCAGAGTATTTTTTATGATTGTCTGTTGATACTGGAGGAACTTTTGGCACCTCTTACTGAGTGTAGGAAGCTTATGGCCTCAAGTGCTAGCACATACTCTTGAGAATACCACAACAACACAGCTCTCCATTTTTGAGTGCCATTTGCAAATCATGAGGTCCTACTCAAATGCTGTGGTACGGATATTCACAGTGAAGCTATCATGATAAAGGGTAAAGCAGAGAAGAAAAACAGATGCAAGTGACTAGAAGTCTTCAAGTTAGGACGAGACAGAAAACCAAGCAGTATCACGCTCAACAATGCAGAGGATCTGGAACAATGCAGAGCCATACGTTCTTATGAGTGGGGGGAGCCTAAATATGCCATAGGACATCTTTATATTAATAAACTACAACCATGTAGAGTGAGCAGCAAAGAAAAGCATTGTATAATCACTGAGAAAGCTCTATGGATTTTTTAATATGAATTTATCCAAAAGATCCTCCAACAAAGGGCTGAGAAAAATGTCATTTAAAATGGGTGAGCACAAGAAAACAGAAGATCAGCACAGAGCTGGAGCGCGGAGTCTGTGTGTCACACATACTGGGAGAGGACAACTGTGGAAATATTTTTATGCGTTGCAAGCATTCCCAGCTGTGAAGCACCACATTCTCTCCTCGTGCGGATGACTTTAGTCATGCTTAACTGTAGAAGAGGATCACAGTCAAATTGCTGACACTGCTCTTATGACCCAATGGTTTGTTGAAAAAGCAAAGCAGTCGTTTTTTCTTTTTTTCCTTTTAAATGCAGCTGATTGTGTCATGTGTTTTTCTGAAAGTCTTTTCTAATTAAGAAAAGGCATGAAAACATTAGATTGAGTTGAGAGAAGAACTCAGTATGCTATAAAAGCTGGGCGGAAACAAACACTGAGGGTTTGGGGAACTACATTACTGAATACAGTATATTTACCAAACAATTTACAACACATACAAAATCAGTAGATCATGGCAATGCTTGTCAATTTTTCTCTGTAACTCTGCTCAAAGCTAAACACTGAAGGAAGCTGGACAAAAAAAACTAGGTAGCTTCATGCTTGTAAAGCTGCCCTTCTCTCCCACTAACGTGGGAGGGCCCAGGGCCAGAGGGAGGCCTCCTCAAATCCCATAAGCCTTGGTAGTGAAGGATAGTCTTTTATACTCCATCAATAAGACAAAAGCAGACGCGAGCAGCCAAGAAGGGGTTTTGACTTGAAACTGTCATGTTTTCAAAGTGCTGACACAAGGAAAGACAGTTTATTGTGAAAATAACATCCTTTAGGAGTGAAGGAAATCACCCTGGGAAAAAAGTCACTTCTTTAGTCTTAGATACTATAAACACTATGATTCATTTCTTTGTACTCCAGATAACTAGCATTTTATGGTATTAAACTGCTTCCTGAAGTCATGAATTATCAAGTCCTTCCAAATTTCTGAAATAAGCTAACAGTCAAGGATTTCTGATACTTTAGGATCAAAGGAATTTTGACATTATCCTACTTCCTTAAACAATACATATTCAGTGCTTTATGAACTACTTTTTTTTTAAAGAGTATAAAGAATTTACTGAGAAAGAAAGAGTCTGTCTAAGAGGAGTAAAATGGGGCCCAGAACTATTTTCTTGCAGCAGAAATTCAGTATATTCCCTTTCAATGGTTAGGACAGGCAAACAGCTAATATTTAATGCTACTTTTCTTTAAAAAATAAGGTATTTTAACATTTTAATATGGCAACTAAATAACTCCATGGTCACTAAATAGGATTTTGTGAAACCATATTTGTGAACAAAAAGTTGAGGGTGAGAAAAAAAAACAGTAAATGACAAAATTTTTCTATAGGCTTATATATTTTAGGAAGAGGATTAGAGAAATGTTTCCAAAATAGGTATACTTTGGGGAGATATTTTGGTCACTCTTTTCTTTCCTGCTGTAATTTTTATGAGTCCTCTCTCTCACACACACACACACACACACACACACACACACGTAAGTAAAAAAGGAAGAAAAGAGAGGGACGCACTATTTTGATGAGTGGAATAATAATCTACAAAATCTTTTCTGCTGTATTTAAAACTGAAACATAAATTCCCTAAAGGTATACTGTTGTATTTAATGTTTTAAACACTAAGAGCAGAGAAGAGAGAGCATTGTATCTCCCAACCTCAGTGGTAACTCACTAAATGCGTGTCCACAAGAATCTCCCACGGCCCAAAATGAAATTGTCTCTTCCAACATATCTGCTGTGAATTCCCAAATTCTATGCAGGAGGCACAGTTAGCATGCTAGTCTCAGTCATAATGTTCCAGGCACAAGACTGAATAGAAAAGCTCAACAGCAATGAAAGTTTATACATGCAAAAGTGCATCCACCTTTCCATTCATCACTGTAGTTTGTTTCTATGTAATGAACCTCTGAACAGACAAGGCACAAGCCCACAAGATCCTGAACCCTTTTGTAAAGGATGTATGCTATTTACACTTCCTTAGGAAACAGTACAGTAAGGCGAATTCTGTCACTGTTTTTGAGAATTTTAGCTCAGATAAATTATTCACTCCTCTTACAGATCAGGATAAATTCATGAGTGCGACCAAAAAAAAATACACTGAATGTTTATATTATTTTTAAAAATTATTTCAATAAGAGACACATTGCCATTAATTGTGCCTTTTTCTTTGAACACATTTAGCCCATTGTTCTTGCACTCTCTGAGAAAGTTCTGGAAGTCCTTTTTCTAGTTATGCTATCCTGGCTGCCTCAATGTCCTGAATGATTTAAAACATTTACTTTTCATGATTGTTTTGACTCTGGGATGGAACAGAAGTTGCACAATGCCAGATCCAGTAAATAATGCAGATAAGGACATCACATATGTTTTTATTTAACAGAAATTGCCATTAACAATTGAGGCAACTAAAGACACAGAAGAGAAGCTTCCAGAAATGCTTCAGAAAGTGGTAAAAGGGGTCCAGGAGGTCACTCAGTGGCCGCTGAATTTGATTCCCAGTGCCAAAAACAAAACAAAACAAAAAAGTGGCAAAAATGATGGAGTGTGTTCAACACAAGCAAGCTTTGTTTCTGTTTTGTTGATCTGTTTTGTTTTGTGGGGAATTAATGGCAATGTATCTTTTGTTTTTTGTTTTTCTGATACTAGTAATTGAACTCAGGACCTTGTACTTGCCAGGTAGGCGCTGTGCCAATGAGCTATATCCCCAGCCCTGCAATACATTTTTTACATTTAAATATTCACTGCATTTTAAAAAGATTACACCTTTATACAGCATTCTTTTGCTATCCCAATAGTGCCTGTTTGCTTTGAAAGAGTAAGAGAAAAGTTGTATTCATCAACATTTTGCCCTAGTATGACTAACACCTTGAAAAGGTGCTTGCATTGGTAGCTTTTCTCTTGTTACTGAGACAAAATACTCAATGTCTAAAATTAAGGAAGGAAAGGGTTATTTAGTTCAGTTTGTGGAGGTTTTTAGTCTATAATCTGCTGGCTTCAAGGCAGAGGGGTTAATGGCAGCAGAAGACAGCAAGAGCAAAAGCAGGGAAAGGGAGGAACAAGCCTCTTTCCCTCCCTTACACCGTACACACCTGGGATACTCACCCAGGGTGAGTATAGTACTCACATCCATAATCCTAGCACTGGACCATGAATCAGTCGCAGACTCACAAAGTCCACCCCAGGACGGCGTGAGCTTTGAGCAGACATCTAGAGTGCTGTTTTTTTAACATCAAGCCTTTAGAATTACTCTGTATTTTTCTGTCTGTCAAGAACACAGCAGTGTTCTTAAGAAAGAGCTGGTCTGAAGAGGCAGTGCAAATCCAAACAAAGCACTTGAACAACAAAAGCTGAGCACATGCACAGACTTCTTAGATAAAATAGTACTGTCAAAAAAAATTACTATGCACATCTGATCACTTTTCCAGAAAAACAGTATTCAGAACAACAGCATTTCTTCAGTTTCTGGCAATGCCCCAAATTAATCCTGGAAAGTTATTTAAGTAAAGATTGGAGCATAACTGAGCATTTCAATATCCCATACCTTTGCCAGAAGCAAAAGAAAGATACAATAAGCACAAGGCTAGCAGGAAAATCCAGGTATCACAAAAAAAGAGCTCCAAAGGGAAAGGCAGCTGCCACTGGCAAGAGGGAGCTATTTCCTTTATATGATTTCTATTCACCTTTGGGACAGTCCAAGTGATGCAGCCCACAATCCTAGACAACGTGCCCTCACTCAGAGTCAGGCAACTGGCCTCCTGCGGGAGAAAATTCAACTTCACAACTGCCTCAGAACACCAGTGGGATTCCTAGCTAACGCATTTTGTATTCCAAATTCAAACAGTAATAGAGTTTACCACATTTCTAGCCAGGATCATAAAACTTAAATTGAGAAACCAGTCAGGTTGGATGTGTGGGTAGTGTCCTTTGTGTTTGTTGAAGTCTGCCTAGCAACTACTGGCAATTTCCAAAAGCACGTACATCCTGGAAAAATAAATATCAGCCAAAAGTGCCAATATGGTTCTAATTGCACACCTTTTTCTTCTTTAAAACATATCATCAGATTTCCTACTCTGACCTAAAATATAACAGGTACTGGAAAATGCACGGGCTGGGAGTGGGGTAAATGTGTGGCAGTGTAGAGGGACTTGTCCTTAATTCTTTGTTTATAAGAACTAAACTTTTAAAATGTGAAGTTTATTGTTATTAAGAATTGACATTTAAAAGTAACCTTACCTCTTGCTTTAAAAATATATAGGCAAATTAATACTTTTGAGCATGTACTAAACTATGAAAATAAGTGATAACCTGTACATCATTTTTAACTTACACTTTTAATCAAAAGGCCGTAAAAGAAATACCAGATTTCAAATAACTTTACATGGAAGGTTATTTCTTTTTCTAAGACTGCCCTTCCTGACAACATTAGGCAAATTAAATTCAATTATATTTTCGAAGCTTAGGAATATTTAAAAGTCAAAGCAAGGCAATCCTTGTTCTTATCTAGTTTTTCCAATTACTCATGTGGCCATGAATGTACAACTCCATGGGATTTTAAAGGGAGTCAGCTGTGGAATGCCATGAAGCATGTTCACACACACATGGTGCTAACAAAAACCAGAGGCTCCCACACTTAAGGTGGTGGGTGGGGATTATTCCTGCACTGCACATTGCACATACTAACATGAGAAAAGACTGGACCACTTCAGGGACTGAGCTCTACTTTGCTCAAAAAAGCTATGTTGTCTTCCTTACACAACAACTCCCTGGTCTCAGGTGGCAGAGTCAGTGCCAGGCAGTAGTACCCATGGAATCCTGCCTGGCTGAGGCAGCGAAATTCTTCCAGCTAGTTTTCTTTGTCTAAAATAAGAATAAAGCTACGTGACTTCCGCAAGAATTAGGAGGGCTCTTGGTCAGGGACATGGTGCATGCCTATAATCCCAGCACTCAGGAGGTTGAGGCAAGAGGATTAACATGAATTTGAGGCCAGCCTGGGATACATAGTGAGTTCAAGGCCAGCCTGAACCACACAGTAAGACTCTGTCTCAAAAATAAATAAATAAATAAATAAATAAATAAATAAGAAAAAAGAAAGAAAGAAAAGAATTATGAGCTCTCTTTTGCCACAAATACCTCAGTATGATGCCTGACACAAAACATTGTAAGTACTTGGGCAAGAGTAACTATGTGTTATAAGTAGGACGTTATAAGAATTATTAATAACAAAATTAATAAGGCAAGATAATACCTTATCAAACTTAGCTTTTCTATTCTCAGCTGGGAGAAATACAGAGTTTGTCTGAAAAATGTACACACCAGGAAAATAAATCATACAAATATTTTAACACTGAATTTACTGAAACATCATGCGATTGATACAAGTTACATTTGGCCTCTAAAATTACAGGAAGTGATCAAAGTAGTGGTCATTTGCTTCCAGACACTCATTAGTACAGTGAACTGCTGAAGTGTGTGTACATTTTTTTTTTGTTGGATTCTGCATCTCCACAGAAACCGTTTGATAGTTGAATAATAGCTCATCCTAGATATTCTTGGTTTTGTAGAAGTGTTGTATGTAATGATATCATATAATAAGAAACAATTATGCCATTCTCTATAATGAGACATAACAAAAACATATTTTAGTAGATGGACATAGTCCATACTATACACTCTGCAGTGTCTCTTTCAGAAACTAACATAAGCTTTCCCAAGGTTCTTATGGTAATAATCCTTGTGAGCTTCCAGAGCCACTAAAGCATTCTTAAAGGGATTTCTTCAGCTCTGGCCATGGAGGAAGCTCAGATTCTGATGGGTTGTTGTGTCTCACCTCAAATTACTTTCCAACTCTTTTTTTTTTTTTCATCATTTCAAGTTCCTGTTGTGCTTATTTTTCAGTCTGCATTTCTCAATGAAAACTGTTAAGCCATTTCAAATACATTTTTAGAACAAAAAATAAAATATGATAAAACTTGACCATTATGCAAGATTTACTCTAAACATAGAGGAATTTTGCAGTTCAATCTGACCCAGCTACTTTCAGGTTTGAAGGTTACTAAAAGAGTTCTCTGATGGACAGGTGGTGACAGACAATGAGGGAGGAGACTGTTCCAGGAAATGCCTGGGAAGCTTGACAAAATTACATACAAAGATAGCAGAGTGCTGTGTAATCAGAGGAGGGCACTTCAAATCACTGCACACAACTGAACACTCTTGGACATATGAGGTTGTCACACATGTAAAAATGTTAGTCCTCCTCAAATACTCAGGTCCCAATCTGAGAATGGCACTTCCGTAAAGCTTTCAGAACTCACCAAACATGGCATTTCATTCCCATAGTTGTACAGAAAGAAGTTAAACTGAGCTTTCGTTCAAATAATTAGTTCAAAAGGAAAAAAAATCACAAATTTCATTCACTGTTATATGAGAGACGAGGCACCCAGTTTATAAGTCAATTAGTAAATAACACATTATTGCATTAAAATATAGAGTAATAGCTGGGCATGGTAGCACACACCTGTGATCCCGGCACTCAGGAAGGTGAAGCAGGAAGATTGCTGAAAATTTGAGACCAGCCTGGGCTACATGGTTAGTGCAAGACCTTGGCTCAAAATAATAATAATAATAATGTAGAATGATCTATAATTTTAGGAGTTTATCCACTTTCAATGATTGCATAGGAAGAATGGACCATCCTGTGAACCACACTTTCCTATGAGGTCACTGGCTACTCAGAGCCTGATAAGCCGTGCCAAAGGCACAGAAATGATGACTGCACAGCCAGACATGTGGACAAGTGTTTGCAAATGACCTCAAGTCACCAGGAAGTCATTACAGGAAAAGTTCCGCAACATTTCACAGATAATGCCAGCCTAGAACTCGCCTCTGTGACCTCCTCCTTACCCAGTCCACAGCTGCCTTCTACCACATACAGGGACTGAACAAACATTTCAGGGAAGCTAATGTAAGGTTTATATGTGGCAGTGCTCAGCTCTTGCCCAGTAGCATCTTCTACAGTTTGAAGAAGCTAGTGCTGTGTATTTTCATTCACCTCTAAAATTCAGAGCCCATCTCACCACTCACAAAACTCAGAGACCTCCCACACTGCTTCTTTGCATTTAGTACTTAGTGACTCTAGAGTAACTATGTGCCCACTTACATGTGCCCAGCTGACCTCGAAGAGGCCACTGATATCGTGGCTATCTCAGTATTTCTGTAGATTTGAAATAACACTATCACAATTTGTCTTTCCTGCTAAATATTTTATTTCCATGAATCAATTTTAATTTTTCCTTTACAAGCATATGTCCATCAATGGCAGAGTATCAAAGCAGATGGGCTACTAGTTCACAGCAAAAACCCTGTCAATAGCACAATGGATAGAAGGTGTTTTCTTAAAAATGGTTAAAACAGTGAATATTTTGTTATATGTATTCAAACATGCTATATATATTTTACCACAATTTTTTAAAATCCCTTGACTTTTCTCTATGTAAACTCATTTTTATTAACCATACGGCCAACTCATCCAATAAGCACTGAAGCTACTGGTTTCCAAAAATACAACTGATAAAGACTGCTGTATTGTTAGAATGGAAAACTACAAATTATTTTTTCATTAATGATTGATGAATACTGGAACAGTCTGAAGCATGCAAATATCACCCCAGACTTTCCATTCAGCTATGATCACTGCTTTGGCAACGGAAAATAAAAAAGAAAAGGGGAGAGGGGAGGGAAGGGAAGAAGAGGAGAACCAAAGACAGGGGACTGGGGAGGGAGGGGAGATCAATGTAAGGGGTACCGAACCATCCCCAAGGCCCAGAAAGACCAGAGAGCCCAACGTCTGCTCCAGAATATGCAACAAGCCCTAGAAAAAATTCCAGTGAGAAATAAGAGCATGAAAGCAAAACCACAATCCAAGTGTTACCTGAATTTAAAGGCAAACAAACTCTCAGTCTCTTCAACACAGAGCAGATGCACAGCAGCCATCTCATGATGGAGGCTCCCCTCGCTAGTCATTTCCTGGGGACTGGACTATTCAGACCGAATTAACGTACCTGCTTTGGTTGTTCAACTAAAAAAACTTATCTGCCAACTGTTTTGACATCACAGGTAAGGGACTAATACAGGAAATGAGGTGTTTCATTATTTCTGCAGAGACAGCTTTTAGTAATGTATTATTATTTTGGAATTGTAAAGGAATTCCAATAAAGAAAATTCAAAGAAAGTATGATTATTATAATATCTTTAGTGGACAAGATTTCTAAATGAGAAGGCAAAAAAGATTACTTTTTAAAACATTGAAATAAACATTTTAAGTTATTTACTCATTCAAAACAAATGATTTAAGATTTAGTTACTCCTAAAAGTACTTTGTTTAAAAAAACTGAGGACATGTGAGATACCCATCCATTTAATGTGCATCCACCCATTTAATAAGCCATCTTCATTTTTTTTGAATAGAAAGTCTATACTCAATAATTATTTTGTTTCCTTAAAGATTTTTTTCTATACCCTTTGATCAAAGTTATTTATTCTATAATGTCAGAAGCTATGGTTCACCTTGTACTATAAGGTACACACTAATGGGCTCAAGAAGGTTTTTTTAGTGAATAAATTTATTATTTGTTCTTTCAACAAACATGTATTCTATGGCTCAAATTTGTCTATATTCATGGCTACAATAACCATTTTAAGATTTAACAAACATATACAAATTGCATTGCAAGTATCTACGGTGGTTACTGTGCTTAACAGCTTATAAAAAAGAGGGGAAGGTAGACTAAAATTTGTTTAGAATATAACTTGACTTCCATCCCCTCAAAATTTTATCAAATAGAGCTTTCTTTCATTTTTTGTTGTTTTGGATTTGGTTTGTTGGTTTTTGGGTGTTCTGAGACAGTCTATGTGTAGTTCAGGTTGGCTTTGAGCTAGTTATATACCCGAGGCCAGTGGTAGCAAACCTACAGCACATGTGCTGCAGGGGCTGTTAGATCACTGAAAGCTCTACAAGATTCACTGTCACTGGCCTAGGCTGACCGCAAACTCATGATCTTTCTGCCTGAACTTTCCAAGTGCTAGGATTACAGCCATCTGCCACCATGGCCAGCCCTCTTTCATTAATATGAATGGTTACTTAACACTTCACAGTTGTACTACTATAGGTAAACATTTTAGTGTAAGTATTCTATAATCAACACCTTTTTAAATATCCAAACACTAAATAAATCCTTTCACTATTTACAAGGAATGCTGTCACTGAACATATGTCAGCATATGATATAAAGCCAAAAAAAAAAAATTACTGTGTAGACTTGATTCCTTTTCCAACACAATCTAAGATAATTATACCACTTAACTTACTGGATGTGGCTTTCAACAGAAAAGGGAATACAAAATAATATTCCTTTATGCTTGATAAAAGAAAAATAATCATTTGTGTCCAAATTGTGGCCAACAAGAGTCAGCTGTGAGGCTCGGGGGAAATGCTGCACCAAAGCCAACTTCTCAGTAACAGACAAAATGTAAGAAGATGAACATAGGTTAACTTTAATGGCAGTTTCACCACTGAAGACCTTCCTGTTGTTCTATTGAGGTATTTAGGGAGACAAAAGTCTTAGCAAATGTAAAAGTGCTACATAAATCACACATGAATCACATAATCCTTATGATCTGTACCTTGGACCCGATTCTGATTTACTGAGAATGTCTAATGTATGGAAATGTATCTTGCTTTTATATGTAACATAAATAGAATTTAATTTCCTTTAGGCAGAAGGAGTAAGTTAAAGCCGACAGTACATCGTGATTTCTATAATTAATAACAATGTTTTGCATAACTGAAAACTGCTAAGAGTAGACATGAAGTGTCTCTCATGCAAAAAAATAAGCATATGAGGAAATACATACATTAATTAGCTTGCTTTAGCCATTCAGTAATGTCTGTATATACCAAAATATTATGCTGTATACCATAAATCTATACAATTTTTATTTGTCAACTGGAAAGAAAGAGGGAAGAAGAGAGTAAAAAAAGAATTTCAGAGCAATAGAGACCTTATGGTTCCACCATTCCCTTGATGATGGCCAGCAACCAGAGGCTGATAAAGTTACTCGCACAGGATTATACTGCTTCCTTTCTCCCCATCCTGTGTACTTTTCACAACAAGAAGCTGTGCTTATGTTGGTACAGGAAGTCTCTGGACCTTACTCATTTCCCCAGGCCACAAAACCCAGAGGCAGCTGATGTGGTAGTTGGGCTTCTTAGAATCAGGGCACTTTCAAGCCTGTGAACTCTGGGTAACCTCCATATTGCTGTGTATCTGCAGTGAGACACTGGCTTACATCTCAGAGGCGCTCTGACCAAAAAGAGAGGACAGGAGTTGGAGGCAGAAGTCTGAGACAGGAAGATAGCAAACAAAGGAAAAGTCACATAAACGAGGCTTTTCTTCCTGTAACTATTCCTTGAATTTTTCAAATTCGGATTTGCTTTTCAAAAGGAATACACACATCCCAAGAGTTCCTATCTGACAATATTTCGCCATTTTTTAGATGGCCTTGTTTAACTCGATAATTACTTACCATAAGGCACATTTGGTTTTTTGTAACATTAAATAGATGAATACAAAAAATTCTGGCTCATCAGCAGCTCTACATCAGCACCTCACTATTTCTGGAATGCAAGTTAATTCCCAATAAGACATTATTTTCCAGCCTTGCTGTCTCTCCTGAGAGATCCTCTGAACAGCTTCACCTTGACTTCAAGGTCAAGCACTTAAAGTCACGTTCACTTTTTTCTATCAAAATAGCAATTCTGCTAGATCTTACTAAGTGCATCGGTCATTTGCACAAAAGTGACCTTGAAGTCATCCTTAGTGCTTCTGTGTTTTTCCTCTTCCTTCCCCCATCCTATCAAGATTCTTTCTATTCTTTCTATCTGTTGGTCCTGCCCGTTTGTCTTCCTGTTCACAGACCTCCACAATTCCCAGGTCTTCTTCACTGTACTGGTCCTTGTTTCCTGGCACTGCTACAGCCCTTATCCAGGACCCTCTGATCTACCAGACCTATGATGGCGTGTCAGTTACATCACTGGTACCTGCACTGATCACCAACCAAGAACCCGCACTCACAGTCACCCACCATTTCACTTCCCACAGAGATCCAACACAGTGCTCCCTCTATTCAATACGAGGTAAAAGATTTCCCATGGTGACAGACTGGTGGACTGTGAAGGGGAGTTTCCTTCAAAAAACTTTCTCACCTCAGAGTAAAGGGCCGCACAACCACAGGCTGAAAGCAAAGCACATGTGCAGAAGGAAACTAACACACATCAAAATCAAGATGGCAGATTCTTGTGGCTGAGACACAACGTGATCCCTGAGCCACAGAGATAACCGGCAGGCCTAAAACAAGAAGTGGCTTGGCTTTACTTATTATCTCATTCTGCCAACCAAAATGGAAATATATTTGCATCCAACATGAAAATTATTTACTCACCATTTTCCATTAGTAGTAAACCTCATCCAACCTTAATCAATCCATGACAACTTCACATTCATAGTAAAGGATTAACAATATTTCTAACAGTGACTAACCACTCCATTACATGAGAATTTACCAGCATGAACACACTGGGAGGGGAAGATGAAATAAAATGAAAACAAAAAACAAATAAGAATCAAGAAAATAGTAATTCAAAATAAAAATTACAAGCACTCAACTCTAGTACTCTGAGAAAACTGTCAACAATATTATGGAACTGTATGCGGTTTTATGCAGCAGTCCTGGAGCTGCATCCTGCACCAGGAACAGCCCTGCAGCCTCCACCTTGAAACTCAGACTCTGAAACGAAACGTCTCCTCTGATAACTCCCCTCACTTTTGCTCAGTGCTTCATTGTTTGTAAGATACATCTGATGCACTATTTTGCATATTTTAAAAGCAATTCTATTATTCTTGTTTTCTTTTTCTTTTTTTGTTTATTTTTTAAGAGAACTAAAACTCAGCTACCATAGGACTGGTGCAAAAGCTGGTGTCTCTAAGACTCAAGGCCAGAGCTCAGGGTTCCTACTTCTGCTTCCTATATAGCACTGACAGCTCTTATTTGTTCCACTTACTAAGTCAAACTGACAGTGTGGCATGAACTGGAAGAGCAAATAGGGAGAAGATAGTGATGTGTGTGGAGGAATGAGTATCATCATCACCTCTGGAACATCCCAAGGTCCGAATTCCAGGGTCCTGTCTCCTTAAATGTTTCCATAGTACCTTTTAGGGTGTGCCAGAGAAGTGGACAGAAGGCACTACTCTCTCTTATTCTCCTCTCTAGTTTTAAGTAACAATATTTAACTTTCTGTTTTCCCATTAACAAAGAAAATAGACATGAGATTTTCCATTTTTCTTGAAAGAACACACAGATTTTTTTTTGTACAAGTAATTGAATTCCAGACCTTGTGCTTGTCAGGTAAGTGTTTATGTCCCTGAGCTGTATCTTCAACCCCAAAACAGAAGTTTTTTAAAGATGTGAGTGATGTTACAAGTAAACAGAAAACTGAACCGAGTCCTCCCTAGCTTCAACAACTGGATAGTCACATGACTTAGGCAAACTGTTCAAATTTTCTAAGTCTTATCTTCGTCATTTGTACACTAAACTAGGAAATCTGTAAAGTCCTTTCCAGACAAATGGTATCACAATTCTTCCTAACTATATTCACAGAATAATATGTTAAGTCCCAAGACATTGAATTCCCTTGATTTCTAGTTTAGAATCAAGCTGGATAATTAGTATATCAACTCCAAAAGAATAAAACTTAATAAGAAAATTAACAAAACCCAAAAAGTGATACAGTAAGGTTAAGCTGACACACAAAAACACAATGGGAACTGTTTACCCAGCACTGGTCAGTTTAGAGTATCTACAAAATGGTGGAATTTGACCTATACAAGTACTGGCAGAATCAGAGATTTGGATTAAAATGAAAAAGACTTTCATGTTGGGGAGATACTTTTATCCACAACCATGAGGGCCAAGATTGATCGTGCTAGGAGGACACTGATCTTGATACAGTGGAAGGAATGGGCTAAGCAGCAATATGAGACTCAGTTAAATATGTAGGAAGGAACCACACTTCTACAAAAGCTGGACACCACAGGTGGTCATTCAGTTTTACCTGGAAGGCATGGATCGCTGTCAAACAAATTCTGAGCATGAATATAAAACCTAACACTTGTGTTTTAAGAAAGACTTATATACTGTAAAAACATTTATATGCTGATTCCTATCATAAAGTTTTCTGAGGACCTTCTTGAATCTCCATTTATAACACATCCATCCCTAAAACAAATCTTATTAGTGAAATGATTTCCAAATTATGGACTGTTCAATTCTGTAGGCTGGAATTCCAACCAACGGAAAAAAATAATTTTATCAGATATTATTAGGAAGTACCCCATATTATTTATTTCTGTGTTAAATTCAGAAAATACAAATAACTAGCACATTAAAGGTAACAAACAATTTGGCAGGAAAAAACTTTCTAAACTGTGTGGCAGCATTTCTCAAATTTATCAAGTTATGGTACTTCTTTCAGGTGATACTTTTAATCTTAGTAAAGAATGACTATTTCACAGTATACATGCTTGGAAATCATACCATGGAACATTTAGTTTTAAGAGAATGAAGTTGAAGAGGAAGTTAATTTTATAATAAGTAAATTACATATAATAAGTTATTCATATAATTATATAACTATAGTTTTGACTGTTATCGGCACTAGGGACAAACGTTGGGTGTATAATTTTTCTTTGCATTTATTAATAGTTCCCAATCTTGGCTATATATTAAAGTCACCTGATGAGTTTTTGTTAAAAAGTATTTATGCCTACATTTAACTTGCAGAACAACTGAATCAGAAAGTTTACTTCAGGCATCGATAAAGTTTCTTAGACAATTCTACACTAGGTGCTAAGAACACTGCTCTGAAGTTTACTTCTGTTACAATTCTCTATAGTGGAACTGAAGAAATGGGGATGGGAAGATGAATTCCAGTTCATTCCAGTTCATGAAACCCAGTGTGAAATCCATCCCTGAAAACTAGAATTGGTTATATTTATTCTACATAAGATACTGGATCTCAAATATTCTTGGACCTGACTTCTCTGTACCTATCCATCATTATACTAGCAGTTTAATACTAATTCAGAGGATGCTAAACTGGTAACCAAAGATTCTTTAACAGCATTAGAGTTTATATCTAGAGGTCCCTAAGTGCCTCGTGCAGCCATAGGTGGGGCTTTTGGAGATGACTGGATTATGGGGGCCTAGAGCTGGCTTGCTGTTAGGAGATGGAGTATGGCCAAAAACGGTGGGTCACTGTGGATGTGCCCGGGAAGTGTGATCCCCTCCCTGGCTCCTGCTTTCACTCTTGCTTCTCATCTGCCACACCCTCTGCCATGCCATCCTGCCCTGGAGTCCACTGACCATGCAAGGACTGAAACTTCTACATGAGGCAAAATAAATCTCTCCCCCTTAATGCTGGGTGGCATATATTTTGTCCCAGTCACCAGAAAGTGACGAAGACGAAGGACTCTTTAATCTCACACAAATAGAACCAAATTTTTAATTACTTGCCAAACTTGAATCATTTATATTTATTTCTCAGAAGTCTTAGTTTGATTTCCATAAAACACAGCCAAAAGTGAACTGCGAAGCCAAAACTTTCAATTGTTTAACTGGAAAACGCATTTAAAAAAAAAAAAACTGTGTATCATAGATGGTTCAGAACTCAGTAAATGATGGTAACTATTTTATAGCCATCATTCTGAAGTCGGCAATTTCACTGTCCCAAACATAATGATGAACATCACAACAGCTGAAAACTCATCTCTCAAAAACAATTCAAAGTTAATCTCTCTGAGAATACATTTGTCATCCAGGAAAGCAGGAGTAATACATTCTTGACTCTGTGATAATAAAGAAAAGTCAGAAGTGGCAAAACAAACTTCATTGCAAAGCGTTTGGTCATCCTGGCTGTTTTTTTTGCTTCTCATCTCCGAGTAGATGGTAAACAGGATCAACATGGTCTCCTAGTTTTATCCTAGATTTCAAATCCTTCCAATTACTCTCTTCATCCTTCAAATGATACGCGTATTTATAAATGTTTTACTTATATGTGTATGTATGTGTATAATTTTAATCTCTTTATGACAGAAAAGACTCCTTTGTCCCCCACTCTGCCTCTCTGCAAAAGCACTTGTTGGCTGATTCTTTCAAAAATGTCTTTCCACTTTCCCTCCAGTAAGAAAATCAGGGCCTATAGCACAGTTCTGGAGGATATCTTAACCTAACAGAAACCCCGCTCTGCTTATAAATTCTTCCACAAAGCTCCCTGTCATCCTGCCCAACACACTAATGATACTTTTTTTAAAAACTCATTTCTCAAAATCCTACTCAAACACTCTCTCCTGAGGGAAGCCCTAATTCCTCAAGGCAAACACAAAACAACAAAAATCCCTCCATCCTTCCATTTCCTCGACAAAAAAGCTCTTGACACACTTGGTGTCACTTAGGAGGCCCTGTCCTCTGCAGGAATCTTCCTAGGGACGGGGCTACAGTTCTCTCCACGTCCCTGTCCCTGGCACAGTGTCTGGCTCATGGACAGCACAGTGGATGTCTCACGAATGGCTTCCTTCATGCTTCTGTGATTTCTGCACATAATCATTCACTCTGACCCCTTCTTATAAGCAGATTTTCCTTTCAGACTGAAGGTCTTTCAAAGTCAAACTTACTTTTCAGTATTTCCAAGGGACCTACAAAAAAGCTAGAGAGAGCTTTTGGATTCACAGATGAGGGAATAGGTCTATTGTTAACAGATGAAAAGGATAACAAAGTGAAGTGATACTCAGAAGAGAAAAAAATACATATCCATGTTCTAATAAAGTACGGAAAATACCATTTCCTCAATTTTGCTAATATCTTCCTCTCAATGTTCTAGTTGAAGCCAAGAAAAGCTAGGGCTCTCCAAACCTACAGATCTGGGAAACAGGCCACAGTGCTTCTCACACAGCACCTCCTACTGACACATGTGAATTTAGACCATTGTCTTCACAAATGCTGTAGAAAAAATAACAGAAAGCCTTTCTATTTAAGAAGGCAAACTAAACAAGGTTAAAGTTTTCTTATTCACAGAAGAGTACGATTTCTCAGGAGCTACATAGTACCAGAAAAAGGGAATCAGAGGGTTTTTTCCCATCTTTTTCAAAAAGTAAGTGATGATAAAGAAATCCAAGGAGGAAACACAGAAGCTATGATGTTACACTGGCAATCAGTGCCACCTCCAGCTCAATTTCCTCATTCCTTACCTGTTGACACTTTGACATTAAATAGAAGAAAGTCTGAATGATTGGAAGATCACAAAAGATGACAAAAGTACTAAATGTAGTCAATTCAAAGGAAGTAAAGACATACTTCCAGACCATTCTCATTTCACAAAAAATAGAGAAGAGAAAAAGTAAAGAAATTTATTTTTATACCATCCACAATGTGATTGACAAAAATTAATTAAGAATTAACTTAACCCAGAAAGTTAAAGACCTCCACAATGAAAACTACAGTGCTTTGAAAGGGACATTGAAGACAATGTCAGAAAGGTATTTCATGTTCCTGGATAAAGAGAACCAATATATTCAAGATGGCCATATTGCAAAAACTGACATGCAGATTTAACAAAAATCCAATCAAAATATCAACAGCATTCCTTACAGAACTGCAGAAAACAATGCTAAAATTCATATGGAACCAGAAGAGAGCCAGAAAGCTCAGTGGCATGAGTGCCTGCCTGGCAAGTGCAAGGTCTTGAGTTCGATCCCTGGTACAAAAAAAGAGCAAAACAGGAAGCATCACAATCCCAGATTTGACATTGTACTACAAAGCTAAAGGGATAAAAACAACATGGTTTTAGCATAAAAACAGACATGTGGATCAATGGAACAGATCACAGGAGGCAGAAACAAGCTCAGGTACATTCATCTATTTGATTTTTGATATAGGAGCCAAAACATATTGAAGCCTCTTTAATAAATAGTGCTGGGAAAATTGGCTATCCATATCCATATGCAGAAGATTGAGTTTACACTCACACATCTTACAACGTACTGAACTAAAAACTCCACATGGATCACAATACTAAATCTTAAAATAAAAACAATGACTTTCTGGAAGATAAAATAAGTAAAACTTAAAATCAAACATGTAAGCAAGAACTCTCTGAACAGAACCCCCAACAGCACCAAAAAAAGAAACAAGAATCAACAAATGGGATCAACCAAATTAAAAACTTCCACACAGAAAAGAAAACAACCAACAGAATGAAGAGACAACTTACAGAAGGGAAAAAAAGTTTTGCCAGCGATTCCCTAAACAGAGGACTAACACCTACAGTACTCAATTAGACCTTCAAAATAAAAGACTCAATCAAAAAATGGGTAATGGATATGAATATTTCTCAGAAAAAGTACAAATGGCCACTAAATACAAATACACACAAAAAAGGTGTTCAGCATTGCTGACCATTAGAGATATGCAAATTAAGTAAAAACTGCATGGTACTAGCAAAAAAAAGTAAGTCCAAGGAACAATGAAACAGATTAGAAGATGCAGAAACAACTCCAGCTATACTTAACTGACTTATCTTTGACAAAGGTAACAAATACATTCAGTGGAAGAAAAATAGTCTCTTTAATAAATGGTACTAGAAAAACTGGCTTTGCATATGCCAAAAATTAAAATCAGACCCATGTCTTGCACCACTGTGGTGGAATAACACTTGTAATACTCGCTGAACTCAAGCAGCATGGTGCTGGGTGTGGAAGACCCACTTGGAGATTGTTGCCAACAGCCTAAAAAGAGAACTAGAGAAGATGGTGCATGGTTGATTCTTCTGGAGAAGCCTGTTACTCTGACTTTTCTGATATAAACTCAGCTGTTCTCATCATTGGAGGAGCTTGAGTCCTTACTGTCACTGAGGATGGCTGCAGTTCTCTTTGTGGAAACTCTGGTCCATACCTTGAGCATCACTTCCTTGATCAAGTGTAGATCTCTCCACCTGCTGTCAGATCTTTCATTCTGCTGTCACATATTGTCAGCTTCCATCAGTGGCCGCTGGGCCTTTCCAGTGCAGATCCTTGATACCGACTTGTGAGAGACATTGCTCTGGGCTGTAGGCCTTCACCTGGACTTGTGAACAACATTGCCATGGGCTCCTGTTCTTCAGCTAAACTTGTGCAGGACATTGCCATGGAATCGAGGCCCTTTGAGTCTCTGGTGAGTATATGCATTTCCTGCACTCTTTTGTATTTGATTCTTTTGGTGAACATTATAAAATAATCCTATAAATTATGTGTCCTGCATTAAATCCTTTCCTTATAAATTATGATACTAAAATAAAATCGAGATCAAAATCTAAATATTAAAGAGAAACGTTATATTTGCTGGAAGATAGAACAGGTAGAACTCTTGAAGACTCTGGTGTAGGCAAAGACTTTATGAACAAAACCCCAACTGCACAGGAGCTATCATAAAGAATCAACAACTGGGATCTCATCTTAAGCTTTTGCATAGCAATAGAAACCATCAACAAATGGAAAAAACAACTCACAGTATGAGAAAAAAAAATTTGCCAGCTATTTTTCAGACAAAGGATTACTACCAAGAATATATAAAGAACTCAAAAAAATCAGACCCCCAAATTCAAGTACCCTATCTAAAAATGGGCATCTGAAAAGAATATACACTTCTCAGATACAAATAGTAAATAAATATATGAAAACATGTTCAACATCATCAGAGATATAGATTAAAACAACACTGAGATTCCAACTCACCCTAGAAAAAAATGGCTATTATCAAAATCAGCCAATAATAAATACTGGCAGGGCTATAGGGAAAAAGGAATCATTCTCCACTGTTGATGGGAATAAAGCTACTCCCACTGTGGAATCAGCGTGGAGATTCCTCAAAACACTAGAGGTTCCATTTGACTCACCTATTCCCCTTTTTGGTGTCTTCCCAAAAGAATTAAAAACATCTTACCTACAGCAATATATGCACATCCATGTTTACAGAGGCACTGGTGTAACAGCCAAATCTTGGTAACAGTCCAAATGTACATCAAATGGTGAATGGATAAAGATGTGTGTTTTTTTAATATAATGGAGTATTACTCTGTCATAGAGGAGGATATGCTTGAGACATTTCTAGCTAAATGGATGCACCTTGAGACTATACTCCTAAATGAAATAAATCAGACACACATGTAAATACCATTGTTTCTCTAGTGTCAAAAACCAAAAGTGTAAATAAGGACCAAAATATATAATAGGTATTATGAAATAGGAAGAAAATGTTCAAATGGGGAGGAGAACAAGGATGGGGTTGGAATAAAAAAGGGAGAAGTAAAAAAAAAAATTAGAAGGAAAAAATGGAGACAAAGTTTTTATAGATGGGGAGGGGAGCAAAGGTTGAAGGGAGGGTAGAGGAATGGGAAAAAATAGAATCAAGTTATATCATGCACAGGTGCAAATTCTCTATGATGAATGTAATCATATCTAAAATGTATCAATAAAATCTGATCAAAAAGAGAAATTTGCAAATTAAAACATCACTGAGATCCCATCTTACTCCAAAAAGAATTGTTACATCAACAAAATAAACACTAGTGAGCAGCAAGAAAAAAGAATCCACTGCTGGTGGGAATGTAAACTACTATAACCCCTATGGAAACCACTGTTAAAGATTTCTCAAAAAATTAAAATTAAAAGGCCATTTGACCCAGCTACAGATAACCTCTATTATATCATAATGATACATGCATACTTGTGTTTATAGCTTCACTCTTCACAATAGCTTAATCTCAGAAACATCCTTATATGGCCATCAACAGATAAACAGATAAAATGTGGTGTGTATACACAACGGAGTACTAGATCACCACAAAGAAGAATAAACTTGAATTACTGGTAAGAAAATGGATGCATTTTGAGACCATGTTACATGAAATAAACCAGACACACAAACTTAAGTATCACATGACTTCCCTTATATGAGAAACTCAAAGTAAAAGAGCAAAATAAAGATAATAGGAAGTAGGGAGATGGCGTTTTGATTCAACTGGGAAAGAGATCAAAAGTGATGGGGGGGGGGATGAAAAAACTGACATAGGTTACGTGCATGTACCAAGTCCCACGAGAAGTGTAATCATTATGTAGTACAAATATGCACTAGCAAAAAATAAAAGCCAAAAAAAAATTTCCCCTCTACTTAAAATGCCAAAAAGACAGTGCTTTTTCAGGAAAGAAAAAAAATAAAGCTGCAAAAGAACCAGTCTGAGACAAGGCATAACTGCTAAACATACAAAATGAGACAGTAACATTCTAGATATTTAATAATTTAATCCAAAGATCAAATTACTCAGAGAAGCAGAGAGTAACAAAGTGTTCTCCTTAACTATTTTTAAGAAAAACAGCAAGTGTTTATATGGTGTACTGACCTCTCTACATGCCGGCTGGCCAGTTAGAAAGTTTCTCTCTCTCTCTCTCTCTCTCTCTCTCTCTCTCTCTCTCTCTCTCTCTCTCACACACACACACACACACACACACACACACACACACACACAATAGCATCAATGCCAGTGTCAAAGGAGAAAGAAGAAATCCTGACATGGAGGGAAAAGCCCCTAACAAAACCCTTTTTAAATGAAGGACAGCAGTTGCTTGTCCTATCTCGGTGTAAATAGTAAGCACCCCACTATTCCTTGAATAATGCTGGAAGCTAGTGAAAATAAACATCTCTTGAATGAGAACACTAGTCTTATACAATATGCATTATACACCAAGAATTCATCCTACCTAGCAAAATGCAGTTTAACACTTCAGAACACACAGTAGCATTGCTGCTACACAGGTTTTAAATGAGATTCAGGGGAAATGTCTTGGGTCTTATCTAAAGAGCACTGCTCCTTGACAGATGTAATGCATCTCTAGTCTGGTACTCATTAGGGCCTGAAGTTTCCCAATACATCGAAAGGGGAGAAACCCAAGGACACCTCCAGGTCAGACCACAAGAGGTGCCATCAGCTGTGCTGCCCAGGGGGAGCCTCCTCCTCTTGCTGCTCCCCAGGTTCTCTGCTTGGCCAGCCCACCAGGCCAACGTGGATGGGTCAGTACTGCTTACTCACTGCTTCCTTCCCCCTGTGCTCCAGTTTTCCCATGGCCTCGCCCTGTCCTACTTCACTGACCCCAGTCCCACTCAGGCGAGGCCACGGTCCCCTAATGGGCTGGAGAAAAGTCTGTCTCAGTGGAGTCTGAGAAGCTGCCTGGGTCATAAGCTCTGTCTCCAGGGGGTCTGCTGCTGCCTGAAGCTCACTGCAGCCCTGGCTGGAGACCCGGATGCAGGGCAGGGGCTGCACAAATGAGCCTGTTCTTTTTCACAAGGGAAGGCAAGCGCTGTAATCACAGCTATACAGACTACAGTGTACATCATTTTAGAAGTACTCCTCAGAGACAAAGGAAGATAAGAAGGGTGAGTTCACAGGACAGTTTGAAAACAACCTGTCTTGTAAAAAAAAAAAAAAATGCTAACATTTGAACTACGTCAAACAACAGCTGTTCTTTAGAACAGTCCTAAACTTGAAAAAGTACCAATTGACAGACTCACAATAAAATTCTACTGTACGTCCTCTCATACCTAGAATAAAGTATCTGAGATACAAACTTCAGACCAAACCACCTTAATATGATTCTGAAATCTCACTCTTTAAACCTAATATTAAAAAAACAACAAAATCCATAGCATTTATTTTACTGCATTAATTTGCTTCTGGCCTTTGGGGAGTCTCTGTAACATGCCAAAAGGAAACTAATTCAGAATTCAAGACCTGCCTATGCAAAATTTACAAATTCAGGCAGAACCTCTCTTACTCAGAAGCAAGGCCCACAAATCAGGATATGATAGTTGTTGACTTAAAGAAAACATTTATCATTTATTTACTATAGTCAAGCATAATGTTAAAAAATCACCATTCAAGCTCCAGGTGCCATTAAGTAGCTCCTAAACTAGAAAATAATAATAAATCTAAGGGCATTTAAATCATAACATCCTTGTCTAGAAAAGACAATGCCATGTTTTAAACTATACCGATTCTTCGGTGAACCTACTTTAAACCAAAAAGCTTAATATTCTTTACTGTGACTTGAGCCATACTCAAAGGCTATGGACCAATTCCGTCACTTTATGGGCTGTCATCTGTGGCTGAGTCCTTTTTCTTACATAAACTATGGAGCCTAAAGTGAAGAAAGGAGTTTGTACTATTTAGTCAAGGTCAAACCAGGTGATGTCTTCAAAAGCAAAGCTCTCCAAACTTTCCTAGCCCAGCCAAAATTGCCAGGTAAATGTCAGGTCAAGAGATTAGTATCAGACTCCATGTAAGGTAGGCCTACGCAGTTACCTGCCAGTTTGAAGTCAGGAAGTATAGTTACTTTGTGTAATGTATCTAGCAATGACATGGCCTCTTCTATTGAAAGCAAAATGTCTAGGGTTGTCAGTTCCTCAAATCTTTGACCAAGTCAATGGGAGCAAAACTTATATGATCTTAAAGGACTTCTGGATCACATCTGTATTACAGATATTATAAGCTTATAAATGCACTGGTCAGGCTGTATTTGAACTACTATGCCCAGATACTGCCACCCCTTAAAATACAACTTTGATCTTGCTACTGAATGTGAGCAGAATAGTAACAAATATGAGAACTAAGTCATATGATAAATAAGAAGCCATGTAAGCTGGGTGCACAGTGGTAATCACAGCACTTCAACAGGCTGAGGCAGGAGGATCACAGTTTGAGGGCACTCCGGGGGATTTAGTGACATCCTGTTCCAAATTTTTTTTTTAATTTAAAGAAAGAGAGGGCTGGGAAGGTAGCTCAGTGAAGAGGCCTTGGATTCACTTCAGGACAAGGAGGAAGGGGAAAAAAGAGGAGAAGGCAATAGATCCAAGTAGCTTTGGTCCGAAGAAAATGAGACAGAGAAATGTAAAAACCAACTTCAAAGTTTGTATACACTTCTAATGGCAAAAAAGGGACAAATCATGAAGAAAGTAGTAAATTCTAAAAATTAGTACTTTCAAAAACTAATCTACAAGACTTACTTCATCTTGGTAAGTACTGAAGGTGATAAGGAATTTCCGTATTTGATGGAAGTTGGACTTCTTAAGGTTTTTTTTTTTAAAATCCATCTTTTATAAATTGAAAAAAATTAAAGAATTCATGAACAATCTACCTTAGCTATCATGATCTGTTTTTTCCATAAAGTAATAGTTATTAATCATGATTATAAAGGTAGCAGAGGTTCAATGAGGGAAAGTATAAAAAAAAAGTATCCATAAATTTCACTACTAAAATAGCCAGCATTAATATTCTGGCACATATATAACAAAATTTGGATCAAGTCTTTTACCCTGACTGTTGCATTAATACAATTAGTAAATTCTCAAAGTCATTAATATTCATTTAAAAATGTGATTTTAATACCTACATAGTAATCCAATATTTGGATACATAGTATTTTAAACATTATATTTTGAACACATGTGATGTCTCAATTTAATTTTAATCTCTACAATATTGCTATAGTGAATGTCTTTATATGTTATCTTCAAACATATCTCTAATAATATGCTACATATACACTAAAGATGAATTTGTCCTATGCCTATGAAATAAAGACAATTTGAGTCACATGATAAAAAAGATATAACATGCATATACCACACACAAGATTACCTAAGCAAATGCAAAGCATCTGTGATTAAAACTAATTAAACAACATCTCTCATTAAAGGGTTAATGTCACTATGTTCAAAACTATTTTTAACCTACATGAAAATGCTCATATTTGCATATTATAGTTTATTACTATAGTAAAAGTTTGGTTCACACATATAACATGCATGTACCTCTCAGATCTTAATATCAACCGCAAGATCTTTCAAGTAAGGAGAATGCTGAAAATTAAAGGAATTAAAATAGGTATTTCATTTATATGGAGAAAGTATCTTGCAAAACAATATATAAGCATTTTTATACTAATACTAATAAATCCCTTAACTGAGCTTCTTCATGCTCACATACACTAAAATCAGTCACTGGTTCCTGCTTTATGATCCTTCTTTAAAACTCTATTTGTAAAAATTTAGTTTTGTTGTCTATAAAATCCAATTTTGGGAATTTGTTTTCAAAAAGAGAAACAATTTTAATCAATGATGAAATTTTCATGACATATTAAAGTCATTATCACTCATTTTTTAAAAATCATACCACCAATTAAGTAGTAAACACTACACTTAAAAAAAATTCACTAAATTTTCCTGCTTTCATGATTTCAGAAAGAAGAAAAAACATGAAAATGTAACTTTCATCAAGTTGTATAAAATGACTGCCAAAACAGAAGTCAAGAATACACCTTTAGAGTGCGGGTGTCTCTGTGACACACTGTGAGACTATAAATTCAGCACCTGACTTCCTGTACTCAAATGCATACAAGGGCAGATGGCTGTAACTTTAAGCCCGAAGGATGCGTGACAGCCATGACACTCTATCTTTTTCTTAATCTTGTCTCACTAATGCATACCTATTAAATTCTCAGTAAAAGACAGAGAACAGATAAAAGTAGGAAAGAATCTTATCCTTAACAGCTTTATAGTAGGTGAGCAGACAACCTTTTTTCTAAGTTCTACATAAGTAGTCAGTTGTCTATATCTATATTGTAGAGTGAGACAATCATGTCACAGATGCTCTCACTAAAACATCTTTAGGGCCATAACGTTGTTACTAGTAGCAAGAACTCAGCATCCCTGCACGTTAGCTTTGAAACCCAAGGGTCCACTAGTAACGACATAATTTTGGTGATAAATATTACTTAAATTTGGTACCAACATCATAATGCTTACATTGTCAAAACCTTCCAAAACTATCATAATATCAAATACTATTCGTTGTACCCTTTTATAAATGTAAACTATGAATCATTTTAATATACTTCCTACTGAAACAAATACTAAAATTTAAGTATAAAAATGTCCTAACTTTATTTAAGTCTATTTTGAGTTTTCTGTAGGTAAGCATAAAAACTCAAAGACTGAAAAAGTACATTCATGGCCTATAATCAATTAAATTCACTTTTAAATAAATCTAAACTTACTTCTATTACTAGACAAATAAGATCCATTCAACACTTAGAAAATTATGGTCAGTGAAAAACACAGATGTAATTTTATCACCTCTGCCACCCTCCAATAAAAAGATTCATGTTGTCCCCATCTAAGACCACCTTATACTATACTCAGCTAAGGTACAGAGGCAGCCAAATTTTCCTCACAGCAATTTTCCCCAGACAGCAACACTTCCTACTTTCCAGTCTAAAAATGCCAAAAGTAATGTATTTTCCTAAGAAGTATGAGTTTGAGGATTATAAAAATATACCACATAAGCCTCCAAACAGTATCTTATTTGTTAGACTGTTAGCCCTTGTGACAAGGGATAGTTTATAGGTCACTTTCCAAATAATCATCCAACATATTTTGAGTATAAAATACCACTTCATTTAAAACATGTGCTATATACTTTGAGGGAAAATACTGTATAAAGAATCCAAAGCCTGGCTTTCATCAGTTAAAATGCTGACTGAATTCTGTCTTCTTTGGCCATGAGATTACAGATCTCTAAAGCCTTTTGCTTTGATGAGTCACACACTTGTAATACAATCACTGTACCCATCCCCACCTAATACACTGTAGTACATTTTCCCTCCAAAATCTGATCATAATCATTTTCACAAGAGGAAAAAAAACAGAAGTGATTAAAAGGAAACAGGACAGACAGTGAGTAAGCCATGAACAACTGCTGAAAACCTTTCCAAAAAATCTGAAAGATCATTACCATCTGTTTCAATTAGACAGAGTTGCCATTAGCAGTGGACAAAGAACTAGAAAGACTACTGATAAAGTTGTAACTATTCTCTATTTTTTAACTGTAGACACGGCCAAAAAAAAAAGTACAATTTTTTAAAAACTTTGTAAAGCTGTAACACACAGAGAAAGAATTTGGGAAGTACCTAATGCAAGTAGTTCAATCTGCTGTCCCATTTACCAATTAGAGACTGTGAAAAGTAATCACTTTAATAAGCATTTTAACATACATAAGAAAATACTAAAGATATATAAATATTTGTTTAAAGGTAAACTGTAAAGTTTTAGGTTTTTATCCTTTATCATGTAGATATGACATCATAAGAAAAAAACTAATTTGGTATGATTTATTAGGCTGTTAAAATCCATAGATCAAAATTAATATACAAATGTTATAAATAACATTTATAGTTTTAGCAAATTTTGTGAAAGTATCATTTTCTTAATTAAAGGTTGAATGATGTGCTCCAAAAATTCACCCGCTAAAGTCCAAAATTCTAGGACCTCAGAATGTGACCTTATTTAGAAACAGGGTCACTGCAAATTTAATAAGTTGAGACCACAACAAAGGAGCAAGCTCTTGATCCAACAGGACAGGTGTGCTTACAAAAAGAGGGAAATTTGGGAACAGAGCTACACACTTAGGGAGAATATCATGTGAAGATAAAAGGTAAGATCTGGGTGTTGCTTGCATAAGCTAAAGCACACCAAAATCACCAGCAAAATTATCAGAAAATGGTACAGATTCTCTCTTATAGTGATCAGGTAGAACCACTTCTCTTGACATCCTGAACTTTGAGACAATAAATGTCTCATGGTTCAGCCATTCAGTATGTGACGTGGCAGTCCTAATAGACTAATACAAAAATTTTCTTATGATAACATAGAAAGGTAATACTTTAAGTACATATATTTTTCCTAACAATCTTATTTCTGGTAAATAGTGCTTATAAAATCAGGGGCTTTTTTCTTCAAATATCGCAGCCTCTCCTCTGCTCTCTCTCATTATTGCAACTGGGCTCCTCAGCAACATTTTCTCTAACGGAACGTGAAAGGAAGTGGTCCCTAAGGCCACCGCACGCCACTCTTCAATATCCCCACCCTTTCTCAGCAGCTCACATTTGGACGTGGTGGGGATCCAGCCTCAACCACGAAGATGAGGTCCATGATCCAAAAACCAGCCAAGCCATGCCACAGAAGGAACTGAAGTCTAACTACAAGTTCAGGGCAAAGCTACCACAAAGCACCCCTTAAAATGTTACATGACAGTATAACCAAAGACTATTCTTTTTTGTTTGTTTTGTTTTTGCTTTTTATTTCATTGGTACATATGTAATGATCACATTTATCATAAAGAACTTCTACCTGAACATGATATATCTTGGTTCTTTTTTGCCCATTCCCCTCCCCTCTTTTCAACTCCTCTTCCCCTTCTTATTAACAAAAGCTTTGTTTCCATTTTATCCTTCTAGTCTTCTTTTTATTCTTCTTTTTTCCTTTCTCCCTCCCTTCTCCTTTGTTTCCCTTCTAATTTGAACATTTTCTTCCCATTCCCCATTATCTATTACACATTTTGGTACTTATTTCAGTTTCTCACACCAGAGAAACAAGGTAGTATTTAAACACTTGTGTCCAATTTATTTCACTTAAGAGTAAGGTCTTGCAGTACATACATCTGGCTAGAAATGTCTCACGCTTACCCTTCTTTGTGGCAGGGTAGTACTCCATTATATAAAATAAACACACCTTCTTTATTCACTCATCTGTTGGCGGGCATCTGGGCTGTTTCCAAGGTGCAGCTATTATAAACTGTACCACTATAAACATGGGTATGTTTACATCACCGTGGTATGATGCTTTCCATTCTTTCAGGAAGACACCAAGAACGATAATAGCTGGGTCAAACAGAATCTCTAGTTTTAGTTTTTGAGGAAGAATTCATTCTTTATGCCACTGCTCTCTAGCAACTCTGCTCTAGCAGCTTACTTAGCCTTTTACCCTAATTGTGTGAAAGCATTCCAAACTCACAGTGAAACAGTGCGGAGAAAATCTGAGACAGCCCTGGATGAAACAGTAACTTTAATTCTTTGAGAGTTCAGTATATAGAAAACTGAACAATCGGTATTATAGCTTCAATTCAGTGTATTCAACACTCATATTATCTCTTAAACTCAAATTTAAACTATATACTAATTATTATTCTGAACAACACATTTTAGCTTTTCTAATTTGAAAACTTAAATAAGAATAACCAATTGAATGTTGTATAATTCAATTAGTATAAATGTACTGATATTATTTCACGTATACATTATAGCACCAAAAAACAAGGTAACACATAGAACTTTCGCACTCTTCTCACCCCTACCTCGGGGAGAGCCACCATGAAGCAGAGAGGAACCTTAGACATTTGGAAAATGATTTTATAATGACTACGCTGATTGTACTTGACACCCTGCAACAGAAAGGTTTGAATTTTTATTTAATATACATGCCCAAATCAAATGCAAAAGCATCCCAATATTAAGCATAGAGACACTTCAGAACATCTGCCTTAATCTGTAAGGAAAAAAGCATTTCCTCAAAAAATGCCAGTGAGGATCAGTGGAGCTTATATGCAAATATTTTCAAACAATTTCATGCAAAAGTTCCCAAGAGTCAGCTCAATGCTCCTGCACTCCTTCATTTTGCAGCAGATGAACCATAATGTTTATTTTCTGTCTGATCAAAATGTTGAAAATTACTCTTCTGGAATGTGAGGTGTTTGCCTTTTACCAAGTCGTGAGTTTTTTCCAGGATGCGTATCCAAGTGCTATATAGACACCTATCCATCAAAAAGACACTTTCTATGTACTAAAGAAAATGAGGAGATTAAAAATTACTCCATGTTAGTTATTTGGAGATATCATTCAACCTGTGACCAAAAATGGAATCTAACATTTTCAGCTTGAGTTTGTGGGATGCACATGTGTTCCTGGATTCAAACATGTGTTTCCATTTAAACTGCTGGAATGTATATATGGCTCCACAAAGGGTGATAAATATTAGCAAATCTTCTAAGAATGAAAACCCTTTGTGACCATACACATCATATTTTGATTCAGCTTTTAAAATGTCTGACTCACATGGAGCTTAATAGTCTGCTTTTTACATTTTCAAGTTAAAAAACAATGAAGAAAAAAGAAAAGCTTGTGCTTTGGCCAAGATATCATGCCATACCTTGTACCCTGAATAACTACTACAAAGACAACAATATACAATGTACTAATTATTACAACTGTCCTACTAACCTGTTTGAAACTCTATTTCATTATTTTTATCTTTTTCTCTTTAAAATAAAAAAAATAACTGTACATATAAAAGAAATGAAGAAAAAAAATCCTTCCAAAGATCTATTTGTACTACCACGATTAATCAAAACCAAATCGCAGATTCCAATCATTTCCTTCTCTTTTCTTACCCTTGTTGGCAAACCCATCCCAATTCACTCTCCAGGTGGTGAACTGAGTACTAATCAACTCCCAAAAACATCATGTCAGGGACTCCAACCACAGCTTCAGCTGCATGGACCTAAAACACGGGTAAGAAACTGGTGGTCTGGCACATTCTATCTCTACAGCAAGACATTAGCACTGTTGATTATTTTAATTTAAATTCCTTTAGGAATGATATCTCCACATAAAAACCTACTTCACCGCATTTCTCACCTGGCACTATGAACCCCTCACAAGCCAGCAAATGAACTGAACTATGAACCACTATGAACCCCTGGGCCAGCAAATGTCTGAAATTAGTATCCCATGAGCCCATCTATGTTGAGCGTTCCTATATTCTATGTCTTTGCATAGAATGTCTTTTCTTAGCTACTCAAACTTTCTTCTTCACATGGCTAACTTCTATTCTTTCAAAGACTCAAGAAGCCCTTACTAATTTCCTAAAAGCTCAGGCAAATGTGTATCCTTCTTTGGCCCCAGATTCTCCATTTATGTGACTACATGACCAAGCAGCACATATTCATCCCAGGCAGGGACTATGTCTAGCTCATTATTGTTGTTCTGTGTGAGTAACACATAGAGGGTATAAAGAAGCTTTTCTAAAATGAAGAAATGGTGGGCCGGGGATTTAGCTCAGTGGTGTAAGCACCTGTCTGGGAAGCACAAGGTCATGAGTTCCATCCTTGGTACCAAAAAAAAAAAAAAAAAGAAAAGAAATGGTAATGTAAGTATCACTTCTGATAATATTTGAATACTCTCCTTAATTGCCTTGGAAGGAAACATGGAGAAATACCGACGATCAAAGAAAGAGAGAGAAACTTGTAAATTCCATCTGGGGCTCCACACAGGTGTTTTCCAAGGAATGACGACCTCTGTCTTAGCTACTTCCCCCATTGCTGAGGAAAATATCTGACACCTATAATGTAAGAAAGGAGAGATTTATTTTGGCTCACACTTCAGTCAATAGTTGGCTGGCTCCAAAGCAGGATGGCATGGCAGAAAAGCATGGTGGAAGAGAGATGCTCGTGGCATGGGAAACAGGAAGCAGAGAAAGAAGAGAGGAGCCGTAGGAGATGCGCCCTTCTGAGCCATGTGCCCGGGGTCTAAATGTTCTCTATCTAGACCCCACCTTCCACAACAAGTCAGCCACACACACACACACACACACACACCACCACCACCACCACCACCACCATAATTTAGGCACTTTCCAAAAGCCCCACCTATAACCATGTGAGACTTAGGGGATATGAAGATATAACCATAAAATTCTTTTCCTGGCCTCTAAAAGATGCACGCACACATCTTTTTGTTTTTAAATGAATCTTCTATTTTTATTAGTATGTGTGTGCAGTACATAATTACATTTATTGTGGGGAGCTGGTATATATACATAACACATCTTAATCCTCTTTTCATCCTCTATCTCACCAATGCCTCCCTGCTCCATCTCTTGGTCCCCTTCCCATATGAAAAAAGATTACTCTACTTCCTATTATCTATCTTTTATTTTGCTCTTTATTTACATTTTGGATTTCTCATTCAAGAGAAACAATGTGACATTTAAAATTATTTTTCTCATTTCTTTAACTTAATATTATGGGCTCAAAATACACTCATTTATCCTATGAATTCTTCAAGTGTAACCTTCTTTATGGAAGAGTAGCACTCCACTGTGCATAAATACCAAATTTTCTTTTTCCATTCGTTTGTTGATGGGCATATAGGCTGTTTCCAAAATTTAGCTATTTTAAATTGTACTGCTATAAATATGACTATACATGTATTGCTGTAATATGCAAATTGCATTTAATTCATCTGTAAGAGTTGCTTAAGTCCCAACAGTATCAGCATTGCTGAAGGTCCAAGTATAAAGTCTCCACTGAGACTTAAGGCAAACTTTTAGCTTCAGTCCCTATAAAAGTCCAAAAGAAAGTGACTTGTCTCCCTCAGGCAGACTCTGTTTCCCAACAGCAAGCCACCTACACCACTCTCATAATCCAATCACCTCCTCAAATCCCCACCTATGGTCTTGTTAGGCTTTGGGGAAACATCTAGACAGAAACCCTGACTCCCTCCCATGCAGCTTTTAAACACATCTACAGCCACAGCTTCCCTTCCTGCAGCACAGCTACATGGCTGTTCCTCCATACATGCCTTCTGGATCCCTGAGAAAATAAATACAGTAGACCCAGCTGAACAAAAGAAAAGAGACTATGAATTAAAGTCAATCTTTCTGAAAAGATGGTATCTGCCTTTGCACAAAACACTCATTTTGAGAAGCAGAACAATCCTTCATAATTTCTTAGTGTTTTTCAGGCAGCTTCAGCTTCTCTTTCCCTTTGCTGCCCCACTGCCCTCAATGATGGTCAGGACTTGCAGGTGACAGCAGGGACAGAATGGGCATGGTGACCAACTGTGGACAAGAAGGTCTCAAGGGCGTCTTTGCCTTAACTAGAAAAATTACTACAGCAAAAGACACACTGGCATTAATCCCCTACAAAATACTCTTCCTCATTTCAAACACACTTATCCCATCATTCTTGGTACTTTCTGAAGCAGTTCTGGAAATCCTCCTTCATGAATGTCTTTAGATGCACTGCCATAGCTGCCTTGATGTTCTAGTTAATTTAAAATATTTTACCTTTTATTGATTATACTTTCCTGTTCATCATCATGCCCACCAGAGACAGGAAAAGCTGTGAGGCATTCTTCTTCACCTCCCAAGTCAAGCATTTTTGGGGGAAAGGAGGAAAGACAGGATAGTAGTAAAAGCACATGGTCAGGAAAGTACTGTGCTGGTTTCTATGTAAGAAACTAATCTGACACTTTCTCTCCTTCCTCGTTTTCAAACAAAACGTTCCTTACATTTGCCTGGAAGGAACTTTCTTAAAATGGACAGGGCTGTGGAACATCTCTACCTTTCTTTGCTTGACTACTTTCAGTTAAATAATCAAAACCTGTTTTTCATATGCACAGGGAGCTCTCAGAGACCTCTGGTGCAGTTGTCAAAAGTTCGATACTTTCCAACTTATTTTCACTCAAGGCAACAGTAAAACACACTTACCTTTTGAAAAAAGTCTTCCCCACTTCTGCCTTTTCCTTCAGCTGCAGCTGTAAATAAAAATGTATGTAATTAAAATAGTTTCTTTTCAAATGATGTATTCAAAAAACTCAAGTATCATGTATGAGAACATGAAGGTAAACAAGAAGCCACCCTTGCTCCCCCAAAGCTCAGCACATCATCTGGAAACCAAACTCAATAAAGAATAATACACTAATTTCAATCAAATACACATCTTTAGGTTATGTAAAGACTCTGAAAGATGTATGGTTCTCTATTTCCACATGAAGATAAAAGGGAGCTCATGCTTCATAGTGAAAGAACGATACGAATAAATACAACGATCAAAGTGATCAGCTTCAGTGCTCCCTGCACTTTCCATCTGTAAGCAATCCCAGACACAAGGCTGTCTTGTCAACAGGTGATTCAACAGGTCAGGATTCAGGGTCGGTTCTGCTTTTTGCAATGATAGCCTATACCACCTAATGCACTCTTTCATTCACACAAAGAAATAAAATGATGAGAATTAGATACCAATCATGGTGAAAGTCATAGCCAACAATAAATCTCAAGTGACCTTAAAAGATTGTAATATTTGAACATCATTTCTGTATCAAAATAGTAGCTTAAAAATACACACACAAAAAAACAGTTTTCTTCCTATGTTCAAAAAAATCTTGTGACTGCACAGATTAATTCATTTGTGGTAAGGGAAATAGAACTTAGCTATAAGGAGAGATGAGACAAAGAACCAACAGCATCTTGCATGCAATAGTTTCAGACTGCATCATTTCAAGGACAACAGGACACTGATTTAGGTGGAGGGTGCAACAGTAGTTAATTGGAGAAGATACCCCGGCAAAGGCAAAGAAAGAGAGCTCAAGAAAGAACCCCTGGAAAATGAAGTCTAGAAGACCATGGTAACCCCAACACTTGCCAAGCAACAGCACCACAGACGTGTGCATACATATATGTGTGTGTGCATGTGTATGTTCACCCCACTGGTTAAAGTCATTAATATCCAAGAACTGTGGCAAATTAATCTCATAATCATATTGTTGTTTTGTAAGTTGTGACAAGTACCTACTATAAATCATGTTAAGTAATGAAGCTAAAGTTCAAACAAATTATCTCTGCCAACTAGGGGTTTATGTGAATTATTACAATGTCACAAAGAAGCCCAAGGTTGAGAAGCCAAACCTCCAGAAACCCAACAAACCCATTCCTGGGAGGTCAAGACAGGGCTTTTGCTGTTGCTGTCAACACTCATCTCCCGCATATAAAATGGCCCCCATATTAGCTCCTAGGTGAATGCTACAGTCAGGATTACTGAAACTTAGTTTTCTGTTATTTTAGCTTGCAAATAATCATATTTCTTGGGGCTGGGGATTTAGCTCAGCAGCATAAGTGCCTGCCTTGCAAGCAGGCAGTCGTGAGTTCGATCCTCGGTACCGTTAAAAGGAAAAAGACAAAAAAAAATCGTATTTCTTAAGCTTGCAATTACATTTTAAAAAAATTAAATAAAATGCTAATTTTTAAAGATCACAAAAGAATAGTTTACTCTTTTGTTCCACAAATACAGGTCCTATATCAATGAACAGAAATATGCAAGTCCTGATCTTCATTCAGATTACACAGTCCTGACCTGTGTGACATTCAAAGCCACCCAACTAGTGAAATAAAGCCAAAATTAAAATTCAGTTCTCACAACTTTCCCGACGAGCTCTTCAGAATCACAACTCAACCCAAATTAAACTTATTATACATTTGGTTTAGCTATTCTCATTCTGGACAATGAACTAAAAACCTAGTCACTTTACTTTCAATCCAATAGGAGGGGTGGGCAGCTACTGTTCGACCTGAAGAATAAAGGGTACATTAAGGATTTTTAGAGAATTGGATTGCACCAAAAATGAACAAAATAAAATAAACATGAGGGATGCTAATATCTTGACTCAAGTCGTTTCCTTTTCATTATGTTTGGATGGCAAAATGTTGCCTGTGAAATAAGCCAACCTATACTTTACAACTATGTCATGTATTCCTCGACTTTTGAATTCTGATTATAATCTGTAGTAAAACAGCTCCATTGAGTCTTTGAATTTTGTATAAATAATACTCCCTCACCTCCTTTATTCTACAATAACATGAACACACAGGATGATTTAGCAGGTTTTTTAACAGTATCTTTACAGTATCATTTTTGTCTACTGTTCCAAAGTTTATTCATTCAAGTATAAAAAGCCTCAGATTATTCCTGCCAATGAAAGCAATTGTCTTTATTTTCACGACACAGAACTCCAAGAATAAGTTATTTCAATACTACTGAAACATGGCTGGCTAAATGTGCAAGTAAAGCATTTCATATTTTAAGCTGTATAATTTATTTTTTATGTTTATTATAATTTCCCCAGTGCTTGGCATATTTTATTTCACATTTTTGCCTCACAAGAAATATGGGATGGCAAAAGCCACCGCCAGTAAAAATAGCAAAAGTTGAAACAGGTGTAAACTATTACAGTCCCCCAAAACTATAGGTCATTTCTAGCTAATTACTGGAGGGTGGGGTAAGCTCCATTTCAAATTCTTCCTAGGGTACATAGAAACTTCTGTTTAAGTATCTTTTTCCTTTTTAAATGCTTCTCTATACTAACATAATCCTTTATGAAACTAAATCTAAAAACACAAAGATGATATGCCTAACTTAAAACACAGCATAAAAATATCTTTAAACATTATCTTGACATGGGATATTTTTCACTTATGGAATTTGAGTAAAAAAAAGTTTAAAGTATAGATAATAATGGAGAAAGAATTCTTCCTTCACAGGATTCACCTTTCTTTTTGATACAACTACTACAAAAATCTGCATTTTTCTACCTTTTTAATACAACATTTATTTGACTTCCCTTTGTCAAACCAAAACCCAATCACTTTTCCAGACCTCCTGGAGAGGTGTACAGAAAGGAAAATACAGGCCAGATGACACATGGGAGAACGAACTACGGGACATGGAGACAGCTGCTCTGCAGGGAAAGAGGATGAAAAAGGCCACCATCACCCAAAAGAACTTATGACCCCCAAGAGGAAAAGCCCAGAATGGTGTAGGAGAAGAGCTGTAGCTTCAAAGAAGGGTTCCTAGCATAACCATTACATTAGGTCACCTGACAGATCAGTGTACCCATTCAGGTAGCCTGAGTCTCCTGTACACTATTATACTCAAAATGTAGAAGGCTCACTGATTGCTTCAGTTCAATCCATATGCTGCAACAGCTATGGTATGTATTTTATTCTATATGTTAACTATGTCCAGAAAACTTCACTGATCCTTGGCCAGCGCTACTGAAAAAGGAATCAGTAATAGCTGCAGAAGACGTAGTTTCTATACACTTCCAGAGACGTTTTCTATATTCATGAATAGTGTCTAGCACCTTAGATAGGTATAAATTGCCTAACAGCCCTAACTGCTGACTGGTAAAAGAGAAGACATTCATTTTATTTTTAAAGTTTCTCCTACTTCTCAAGTTTAAGTTTAAATTTCAGCAGGGAGGGGTGTCATCTGAACACTTACATCATGGTAAGTGTAGAGATTTTCAAGCACCAGCTTCCTGAAAACTCCCCTCTGTACCTCACTCCCACAATTCACTGTGAACAAACCAAACCTACCTGCCCTGAAAAAGAAATTACATTATATAGCCCTCCTGAGAAAAATCAAAAATAAGCGGACAAAAATAAATATGATTTCTGTCTTAATAGTAGCTAGACCAAAAATACTCTCTTTCACTTTGAATTTTCTTTTGTCTTCTAAAAAAATTTTGCAGTTGAATTTCCATGATCAAAAATGCAACACTAATTCGGGATTTCTTAGTATGAAACTAAATACACAGAATGATGTATTTGTATAAAAGTAAGTATATGTACATAAAAATATATAAAGACATGCATCATATACATCCATGTATATGGATATATTAAATATATGTTGATAAAAACACTGAAAAGATAAACAACAGAATACTAACAACTATTATTTGAGTGGCAGAATCCTTAAGTCATTTTGCCCTTTGTTATTTTTTAGGGGATTCTTAAATAGCATGTGCTGCTTTTCAATTAGGAAAAACTAGATAAAATTCATTTTAAAATCCTCTTCCCTTTTTTGACAGTGAGCCAAGGTACCACCATTAGGGATTTACTGCCAACCCACAGTATAAAAGGCAATCTGACAAAAATATCAATGTCAAATGTAAAAACACAATGAATAATGCCCAACTTGGAGATGACAGTCAATAACATGACAGTAGGCACAGATCACAGGTCTTAATCAACCAAGCATTTTCTAGATTGAAATACTGATATTGTACATCTTTCAGCTCTCCCAAGCCAGATGCGGGGACGCTACACTGTAATCCCAGCACTTTAGGAAGAAGACTGCAAGTCTGAGCCTAGGCAAGACAACTCAGCAAGACCCTATCTCAAAATCTAAAAAATAAATACATAAATAAAAAGACTAGGGATGTGGCTAATGGGATTGCCCTGTGTTCAACTCCGGGGTGGGGTGGGGAGGACTACTTCACAGCTAAAAGCACTAAGCAATCCAATATTTGGAAAACTGCTAGTCACAAATGAACTCGTAAGACATCAAAATAGACATTCTCCAAATTATATGAACTGAAAAAGTAAAAAACAGCAACAACAAAAACACTACACGTATACACCTCCAATTAGAGATAAAATAGAGAAACAGAGAATAGCACTTCTACAAGGTCAGGTCAAAGAGAACTTAGAATGAAATAGCACCTGATGCATTTATCACATTTTAAAAGGACCCAAAAGCTAAGAGTATGAAAGATGGGAGATGGATCATATGTGGCAATTTGGACCAAACTTACAGATTATCAACCGATCTACAAGAATCATCTAAAATAAGCTTTAAGGCTATATTTTAAATTTATTTTTCCCACCAAATATTTTAAAAACAGATTACAAAGATTGTAAAGGAGGTATGGGAAAGCGTCCTGGCACTCTAACCTTCGGAAGGAACCATGGCTGCTCCTATTTGTGCAGAGTAGGCAGTGGGCACCTCGTTCACAAGTCTCACAGGTCAAAGTCTGGCAGTCTTTTGCTGCTGGGGAGTGTTAAAGACAGTGATGGCCCTGTCACAGCCTGAGCATAGCAGCAAGTCGGCAAAGACCAGAGTGCTCTGTAATCCACAGGACTCTAGTTTCAGAAAGTATCTGTCTCTGTCAAATATAGGAAAACAAGACATTCACAAAAACCTGACAACATCCAAAATATATTACTCTCTGCTCCAAAGCACTTTTGAAGTCTTCCAGTAACACTGGTAAAGAGTTTATTCAGACTTCAAGTTCACTGGTCAGACAGCAAAGACTTCCTTGTAGACTGGTGACATAACAGCATTTCAGATTAATTGATAAACAGGAACTTTGGTCATAATGAATGGTTTGTTTCCATCAGCAATTCCTGATGCACCATTTAGTCTGGCCTGAAGACTTAACACTATTTGACAATTCTGAGTATTTACAGCTTGTATCTATCAAGTATTTATCAGGTTGTTATAAAAAAAGCACCATTTCACTTTTATTAAACATTAAAGGGTGGTCATGGCCAGTATGCAGTTTGACAGAATTATGAATACCTAATACACCATAGTAGGCTTACAATGAGCCACCTACAGAGCTATGCTGTCCACACAACAGACACTAGCTCCACGGTGAGCAGTCACAGCTGGTCTGAGAATTCAGAAATGCTCTAAGAGTAAAACATACTGGAGATCTGAAAGCTTAATGCAGAAAAAAGTAGAACTATCACTAATTTTCTGATTATATGCTGAAGTGATATTGCTGTCATAAATTGAACAAAACAAAGATATATTACTAGAACTAATCTTACCTCGTCACTTCCACTCTTCTACAGTGACAAACTGAAAATTGCATGAGTGGCTCACATTACATTTCCATTGCAGAGCACTGCTATAAGGAACAAATACTTTGCAATCACCCAAGAGGAGCTGAAAAGATTCAAGAGAACACAGTGTGGACTGTAAGGGACAGAAAACAAAGAATATTTTCGAGAAATAGAAAGCAGCTTGAAATCAGAACTACATCTGTCTTAAACTTCTGGGAACATTTTTGGAGAGGAAGAAAAGAGCCTGTTGGTGCTTTTAGGGGTAGTAGGAAGGTTAAATAATTAAAGAAGTTTAACGAGATATGTAACATTAATAACCATTTCCTTAATAGCCTGCTTTGACCCAACCCAAAGACATGAAACTATTTAAGAGTTTATGTGGATGGCTATTTAATGGAATGAAGTTTATATTTCTTTTGTGTTTGTAATAACATGGCAATGTGGCAAGCTAACTTGTTTTAAATCAGAAACAAATGTGTTCCAGACATGTTTGAAGTTCAGGTTGTATGCAGAAAGGCGGTCTGTTTTACTATTTTCTCCACAAAGATGGGATTTGAGAAAGGGCAAATAAAAGATATATATGCTTTTATCATATATGCCTTTACTTTAATTCATCTTTATGCAAAGAGAACCATATACTGATTTATTTGTACAGACAATATTTAATACCTAAAGGATACAGAAAAGTTGTAAATGCTAGTTAAAAAACTGTACATTCAACTCTTAATTTGTCATTTACTCGAGGCAGAAATTCTGACCAAGTTCCCTAACCTCCCTAAGATTCAGTTTTCACCTCTGAAGTGTGCAAAGCAGTGCCCTATAGGCATTTAACAAATGAACTCCTCAACCTTGACCTCGAAGAACCTCACATTCAAATAATAAAATAACAAGACTCCTCAAAGTTAAACATTATGAAGGAGTTACAGATAATAAAGGAAATTAAAAAGAAAAAATATAGTAGGGAGCTTCTGAGCTGAAATGTAGTATGTAGGCACAGAGCAGGTAATGGAAGGGATTCTGAGCAGAATACTGTAATACCCATGCATGACTGGCTCTAACAATGATTTCCCTTTAAATGATTCAAGTAACACATGCACCTGGAGTAGAAGGTGCAAGACAGCAGAGAGACAGCTCTCTGGAGCCTTGGTAAATGAGTATAAATTGGCCTTCACTGATCCTTCACCAGAGAAATACTGCTCTCCACAGGTGTTTGGAAATGTGGTTTTCAGTTGTCAAATGACAGTGGGGCAGAGGGCATGGTACGGGCATTTAGAATGCAGGCGCCCAGGCACTCAAAAGAGTTATACTAAGGGTACAAGTAATACTAGCAATTCTGATAGGATGCTTCCGCTAGGAACACAGCTCTTCAGTACAAGAGCTTCTAAATAGCACATACATAAGCTTCTCTCTGCATGGACAGTGACTTGGACTTCCTCAAGGACCATGCATTGTCATGAAAACTAGGAAAGTTCTATTTAGAGTTAGAACTTGCTTCTTGGGGTCTCCACGTGTTTAATTCTAATGCATCACACTCCAGCTCAGGTCCACAGTTGATTAATGTTCCAGCTGGGGGATGGTCTGGCAAGGATGGCCACATAGCAGTTACTTGTCTTAAAATTTATCAGCATATCAGCTACCCCCTTGTTAATGAGTATCACAAGACAATAAACATGCCAAAGCAAAAAGGGTCTTAGTGCCTCACTCTATATATGAAAAAAGAAAAAAAATAACAGGAAGGGAGAGAGATGAAAGGAGGGAAGGTCAACAGGAGAAAGAGAAGAGGTTAAGCATAAAGAGAGACCAGGAGGAGGACAAGAGAAAGATAAAGAATGACATGGTAGAGAATTAGGGAACAGAAAAGAGAATGAGAGAATTTTTTAACTTATTAGAAACAAAAAAAGAGCAAACCCAATTTCCTCATCCCTGTCCCCAAAATCAGATTTTTTTAAAAGGGGAACATTTAAGGAAAAAGAAATCTTATAAATTAAAAATAAAACAAGTACAAAACAATTCTACCCAAGATGGTATTTCAATTCTTCCCGGAAGAATAATATATAAAAAGAGAAAAACATCTTTAAAAGATCAAGCCAAGTCCAAAACAAACTGAGTGAACTTCCAGAAAAAGTGAAAATACACAAATGAAATCCAGGTTTTTTTAAATATCAAAGAACTAGAGTACAAATTTTCCAGAAATAAAAGGTGTCTCCACATTAGTGAAGCTAACTATATTTATAGCTAAATTCTAAAAAAGTATTCCAATGAAGGCATGTCCTTTCGAAATTTCAAAACATTTGGAATAAAAATATCTTAAAACCTTCCAAAGAGACAAAACCAGTCATAGGCAATTAAAATTTTATCAGAACTCTCATTCGAGCCATGGGAAGCTACATGACAATGCAGTAAAGCCTAAATTGTAAGGGAAATAACTTTCAACTCCAAATTCTTTACCTGGCTGAACTCTCAGCTAAGTGGTGATATTTCCAAGGGTAAACTTGAAGAACAAAATACTACCTCCTTAATACTGTACATTAGTAGAAGGTATATGTTTCAAATTGAGGAAATATGTCAAGAAAGTAAGAGAATTTCCTCACCTTAGGAAACTGAGAATTAAATGCAGAAAAGGTGGAGGCCTCTGGGATGAAAACAAAGTCTCAAGATGCCAGCCTCACAACCAGGCCTGAAGGTAAATAACAAGGAGCAGAAAAACTAGGTACTAGGGGCAAAAGCTGTCAAGGAAAGGAAAGAAACAATAGTGACTGATCAATTATCTTGACTGTGTGGAAAACTGTACTGAGAAGATTACATGATGTGGAAAGAATGTGTGACAGGCATATAAAATATTAAACCCAACGAAAAATACTGAGACGATTATCAACTTTGAAATAAACAAAATCCTGACAAAACATGGAAATGAAGTATTTGTTAATTTTTGCTATTTCCAGAAATAGTAACAGCATAGAAAATATGTAAATACTGATTTAATCAAACTCATGATTAGGTTTTATTGAGAGGGAAGAGAAAATGGTGAAATAAATCATTTCTTCTATATAAAAGTACAATAGAAAATGTCTGAAGGTAATGAATTAAAAATGAATTTGAAAATTAAAAATGAATTTGGTGAATTAATAAACAGATATGTAGAAAATGAAGAAATAGCACGAGTGGAAAATGTGTACATGGATGAAACAGCATAATGTTACAGGGAAGGGTACTATTATTCCCTTATAAGGAAATTTACCTTTAAAACTATATGCATGCATTATTTGATAATAATTTTTAATACACTGACCTATATTAGCTTAGTATTCACAACACAAAATAAAAAAGCCAAGTGGCCTAAGACCAGAACAAACAGTCTATTTCTCCCAAAAATTTAAATGTTGAAATCTCGACCAACAAAACAAAAGAACTAGGACATGAAGTGATTATATCGTAAGAGTAGAACCTCATGAACAGGACAAGTGACCTCTTCCAACATGTGAGAACCCAGGGGAAAACAAGGTATATAAACGAAAAATTGAGACTTCAACAAATCCTACATCTGCTGGCGCCTTGAGCTTGGACTTTCGATTATTCGAAAATGTGAAAAAATTTATAAATTTACAAGTTACGCAATCCATGATGCTATGGTGATGGCAGCACAAACCAACCAAAACACATTACAACTATATTTTCTACAGATGAGGTGGAGCTGGTATCCCTTCATGATTTGTAAAGATAAAATGATGCATTAATTTCATTGTTGTTGAATTGACAGTGCATAGTTATATTTTATTTTTAAAGATTGTGGTTAAAGTTGAGTATTTTAAATATCAGACAAACTACAACACAATAACAACAAAAAGATGATGCTAGAGATGCACCTAGAGTTAGCACCTACAAGGCTCAGGCCCCTATAAGGCTCAGGAGTTCCACGATCTGTCTGGGTCACTTCCTAATAGTCAGGATACAATCACCCAACACCACAATCTAAAGGAGGAAAGGTTTATTTTGGCTCTGTAAGTTTCAGTGCATGTCATAAAAACAGCATGAAGGAAAGGTCTACAGTAGAGAAAAGCTGTGCTTGCCTGGGCAGCACATACAGGGTGGAGAAGTTGTTCACATCATGGTGGCCAGGAAGCGAGTATGAGGAAGAATCCCAGAAGATATACATTCTCCCCCATCAAGTGCCTAGAGCTGGCCTGTAAACCATCCCACCTCCTAACAGCAAGTCAGATGTGGGCACTGCCGTAATTCAATTACCTTTCAAAAGTCATGCATATGGGCACAGAAGACTCTTAGAGGACTGATAGATATAAAACATAATGCCATCTCTCCCCAGTATCACTGGGAAGACTACACTAGGAATATCAAAGAATGGAAGGGAAACAGGTGAAAACAAGTTGGAGGGAGCCAGGTTATGGCAAATGCCTGTAATCCCAGCACTTAGGAGCCTGAGACAGGAGGACTCCCCAGTCTGGGCTACACAGTGAGTTCCAGGCCAGCCTGAAATACACACATAGCAAGACCTTGTCTCAGAAAAACAAACAAACAAACAAACAAATAAAACCTGAAGGGGCTTATTGCTTTGAAGTCCTGGCAGTGCAGAATCCCGTCGGAAAGTAGAAGTGAAGAGAAAGGCCAATTAGATGAAAGACAGCAGGGGCAAATAATCTCCACAGCACGCAAAAGAAAATAAACGGGGCCCTTGGTACCTAGCAGATACATAGATCTAAATTTATCATATCATTAAAACTCCACAGACCTACCTAATATTGGACACCAAACAGTACTTGTTAAGTGGTTACTTATTAAGCACTAGATTAATTACCTATTAAGTACTAAATCACTCAAGTAGTTAATGAGTGCCTCATTGTCAACTTTTCTCTTGATATCATGACTTTAGAAACTACATCAACAGAATGGTGTTGGCCTCCCATCTTAATAACAACTATTATGGAAAAGCAGAATTCCTACTTCCTGGAAGGATTCTGCCTCAACATTCAATCTATATACTTAACTTTTTCCTCACAAAATAAACTTGTGAACTACCAGGTGGTTCATTAATCTGCATGTTCATATACTCTTTTACGTTCCCTAGAAGTTAAACTATATCAAAAAATTCATCTTTTATCACTGGACACTCCTAACTAGCTCAAATGAGGTCACGCTTCTTAACAAACTTAACTACTTCACTGGTCTACTTCACTACTTCACTAATGGACTACTTCAGTGGTCTGTAGGCACAACCACCTGGAAGAGAGAAAGGGGAAGGAATGCCTAGGAATAAAACCACATTCTTGGGTCCATTCACAGATCCCACTGAATATTCGTGGGAACCCAGCAATCTGCACCTTCATAAGCTTAACAGATAATTCTTACACATAGATAACTCTCAAGCATTGTAACACCACTGGAATCACAGGACAGCCATAATGCTTTATATTTCAAACTCTCAGACCACTTCTGGTGCCCTATAACCCTTCCAAGTTGCTCACTGTCAACCACCCCATATTTTAGCTTCATCGCAGGTCGAGGAAGAAATTCAGCTACTCTGAGATAAGGACAGAATTTAACCCTAACAACATGAATGGCTGTAGATGTTAAGGCCATGCCACTGCTATTGAGGGTTTAGTGCAAGACATTACGACCTACAAGAGCTGCTTTGTAGGAAAAACTAAAGAGTGACAGAAAACGTCACTTTATGCCGCACCATTCAAACAGTTTTCACCTTTTTTTTTTTCTTTTTTTTTTTTAATTTTATTTAAGGAGAAAAGAAAAAAAAGCAGGGAAAGGGTACAAGTTATACAGATTTACAGAAAAAAATGAACAGTAGGAAATCACTAGTTAATGGATTACATACTGTCATCTTAGAAATAATTGTTCAAGTCACAAAATTAAAGCTTGTAAAGTGGACATTCCATCAATGATACTGCAAACAGTTCTGTTCAGTGATCCAATAAAACTGTGATATCATTTTCTATCTTATACACTTAAATATACATGCAGTTATATAGTTTAGAGCACTTTCTTTTCCTCTCTTTTGTACCATGATTATTACATATTTTGGGCTTCATTGCTCCCATGGTTCTTATTACTTTTTTGGAAGAGAGTAAAACCAAATGTGACATAACAGAACTGAATCGGTCAAGTCAAAAGGGTGGACATAATAGATAATGTAAAAACATAATACAAGGTGATCAACAATGGTTACCATAATGCCTCCCGCTATCTCTAATAGAATTGCCTATATCATTATAATACAATTGAACAAAACAGTAAAGAATAAAACCGACAAAACCAAAACATTGGAGACATTGTAGGTCTTCAAAAGTAGATAAAAGTCAACGAGAATGGGCGTCATAATGAATCTCATTATCTTCACAGCTGATGCCTAAACTTTCGAACCTGATACTATCCAGCAAAACAGAATAGGGGAACATCAGTTAAAAACCAGATGGTGAGAGTAATACAGGGCTTTAAATCAAGGTAATGAAAAGTCAAAGTGGGTTACTATAACATATCCTGCTATTTTTTCCTTTAATTAAAAGGATAAAGATAAAAAAGTAAATACTGGAGTGGAGATTGAGATAAAAGAGGGCATAACAACGAAACAGCGCAGATCAAAACATAACCATTTAAGCAGAATAGTGTTTCACCACCAGATAATCCTAACCTAAAAGTAGTTACCATATTGTCTCTTTCTTTGAAATCCTTGAGTACAACTTCGTATACTGTAGCATTAAGTATATCAAAACAATGTAAAACCATTCAAGAGAATGACAGCATTACAGAATATTTAGAATCGACTAACAGAAAATGAACAATGGTTTCTGTATAATCTCCTTGTCTTTAAAAGGCTTTTGCTTATACTATCGTACATAATAAAATCCAGTAAGATACAACCTATTTGGACCATTGGAGACAGAAGGACAAAAGCTAGATGAGACTTCAAAACAAGATGATACTAAATCAGTATTACCTATTAAGATGTCATTTTCTCCAAAATAGCTGTTCCTATCATCCAATCTTCTCTGCCTCATTTCTGTTGTGCTCTTCTTCTGTCAGTAGCTGTCAGTTTGTCTTCTTCATTTTGTTCTCTGCTCCATTCGTTGTGGCCTCTCTGCCATTATTTCTGGATTCTTTGTATTTTTCTTTTTTTAGAATATCCTGCAATACTCTCTGTAGAGTTGAATTGGTGGTTGCAAATTCCCCCAGTTCCTCTTTATTCTGGAAGCACCTTGTTTTTCCATCAATATCCAGGGACAGTTGTGCAGGATATCTCAATCTTGGCTGGAGATTATTATCTTTCAAAGCTTGAATTATTTCCCCCCACGCTCTTCGTGATTTGATGGTTTGTGCCGAGAAATCTGCTGTAATTCTGATGGGTGTTCCCTTGTAAGTGGTCTGTTTTTTGTCTCTGACAGCTTTTAATATTCTGTTCTTGTATTGAATTTCTGGAAATTTTATTATTATATGCCTGGGTGTTGCTCTGTTTGGGTTGTAGGTAGCTGGGGTCCTGTATGCCTCATACATCTGAGTATCTTTACCTTTTGCTAAATTAGGAAAATTCTCCTGGATTATTTCTGTGAGTAGCTTTTGTAGTTCACTTGTTTGTGTCCCTACTTCTTCTTTTATGTTCTTAATCCTTAAGTTATGGATCCTTTTATCATCTTCTTGTCTTTGTATTATTGCTGTTTGTTTCTTTGTTATTTTTAAGAAGTTTTTCATTTCATTCTCCCATATTACAAGTCTGCTCTCCAGTTCAGATAGTCTGTCCTTAGTTTCTTTCAAGCTGTTATGCCAGTCTTCGATAGACTTCTTAGTATCTTGGTAGTCCCTTTGAACCTGCTTCACGTATTCTATGCTTTCTCTGTTTTCTCCATCAAACAATTCTCCCCTTTTTTTCTGTTCTTCCATTCCGCCACCTGTTTTTTCTTGGGTGGTACTTAGCATTTCTCTAACTATTCTGCATACTTCTAGCTTCAGGTCGTTGATAACTTCATTCCTGAATTGGTCTATGAGGCTCTCTATATGGCGCCTTATGTGTATTGGTGCGGTGTCTGCTATTGCCTGTTTCTCAGAATTGGGGGCCGAGGAGCCTTTCTTGTTGCTGCCTCTTCCCATGCTGCCTCTTCTTCTCTGTTCCTTATATATGCAAGCTTATATAAGAGGCCCAGCTTCTCTCCCAGTCAGCCACAGCCTGATCGAATTGCGCCAGTTAGGTGTTCCCGCTCACCGCTGCGCACCAGGGAGTTATGGATCAGGCAGCCTACGCGTCTCCCCTCCCGGCCACCGTCAGGCTCTGGGATCTGGGTTGGGACAGCCTACCAGGTCCGCCGGCAGCGTCACGCAGGCCAGGCACTTTTCACCAATCCCGCCCGAGAGGGGGATGTGTGGCTGGAGTCGCCACCGCGCCCTGCTCCCGCAGGACTGCTCGGGCCCAGAAAGTCCTCTGCTGGAGTCAAACTGTGTTAGCGTGTCAGTTTCTCTCACTCACCTCACCACAAGTCAGTGCACACCTCCCTGCCGTTCGCAGATTGCCGTTCTCAGAGCTTCTGCGCGTCTCTCTCCTTGCCAAGCCACTGTAGAGGCAGCCAGCCGCCGCGCGGCGGGAAACCCAAATCGCGGCTTACAATGGCGCGGGGTCCAGCCTCCACACGAGACTTTTCTGTTCCTGTTTTAGCACCAGGACTGCATTCCAAGTTGGTTTCTCTCAGCCCAGTTCGTTCCTGAGTCAGCAGAGCATATCTCCACCTGCTTATGTCTCCTTAGTCCGCACCATTCCTGGCTTCTGAGCCGAGTCTTTCAGAGAGCCTCCGATAGTTGCTGTTATCTGTCCGCCATGTTCTCCCGGAAGTCAGTTTTCACCTTTTTAACAGTACTGGGATTGAACCTAGGACCTTCACCACTCCTTTATTTTGAGACAGGATCTCACTAAATTGCTAAGTTTCCCAGAGTGGGCTCAAATTCGTGGTCCTGTTGCCTCAGCCTCATGGACTGCTGGGATGAAAGGTGGGCACCACAATGTTTGGCTATCTACCATACCTTTCTGAACATTCTCTAAACTGGATACCTATCAAGTCAAAACTGCCTCACAGAGTGGAGGGTACTGAGAGAACTGGCAGATATCCAGTGGTCTGGAGGACTTCCTTTTCTACTCCGGAGGGCTGATTCTGGTATCTACAGCTGTATGGAATCAGTTACACAAGCAAACAAACATGGTAATGGTAGCCAGTCAGAGAGGATCTAGCCTACAATCCTAGCAGGCCCTACCTCGGTCTTCTGAACAATGTGGCTCTGCATAATCAAGTTACTATACATCACAGCATCCTCGTTCACAAGGCCTATGAAAACATCGAAAGGAGCTCTTATTTCTTAAACTCAGCACTCTGCTCCTGATAAATCAAAAGCCTACTTTCATGAAATTATGCAGATCCCCTCTTTTCAAGATGTTCAGTTTGCAAAAAGATAGATGCATTAAGGGCTAAGCCATCAATTTTCATCTTTCAAAAGAATCATTTGTTTTTGTTAAATCTGATCTAACATCTGATTATAATTTAGTACATTTAAAGTCCATGGTATGTTGACATGAATTCTTTTTTCATCAGTAGACAGAAAACCACCTTTAAATGTGGTTTTCAGCTCAAACAATGCTTGAAAAGTAATTTTAAGGTAATAGTGTTTGGCCTAGGATAAAAGTCGTAACAGATATTGTTACCTCAATTTCCTTTCAAAAACTATGTACGTGTATTTACGATGCAAATTCAGTGGTTACATTCTAAGCTATAGCTTTATTCATATTCCCAGACATAACTTTGGTTAGAGTCAAATTCTATCTCAATTAAAATGAATCTCTTGTAATAGCACAGTTGGCCTATGTGTATTCATTTTCCTGAACAGTTCTAGTAAGCGTTTTTGTACTCTGTTTGCTTTGGAAAGTAGAAACACCTTTTTCTTAAATTCAAGGTACTTAAATGTCTTAAGCCTAAACTATTCAACAGTCTCTAAATATTTAAGCCTTTTTAAAAGTTTAAAGTTCATTTTTGCTGACAGCTGGCAATGCTCTCCCAAGTGCTGGATGCTCATGTCTAAGGCACCTCCCTCACATGTACAGAAGAATTCTCCAGAATGTCTTTTGCGTTTTCCTAACTATATTGGGTTAACATCAGAAAAATTTGGAAATGTTTTTGATTTTCATTAAATCAGATACAATACTGGAATCTACCTTTTTTTAAATGGTGTATTCTCACAGGGAATTTAAAGATTTTATCTCAGGTAAGGATTTTATATTTATATAATTATAATAACTAAATTATAGTAATATCATAGGAATCAATAATAAGTAATGTGTAAATTCACACATTTTTATTGCATAATTTGGTCAATTTAAAGAAAAATTAACTTCCACGTACTTGGGCCAATAATTCTTATTTCTAAAAATATAGTCCAAATAATAAAAGAAAGAGCAAAAACTATAGCATAAACACATTTACCTTAATAATATTTGTAATAAGCAAAATATGGGAAAACCAATGTGGAAATTAAGAAAGTTTAAATGGTACCATTTCAAACATTTTAAAGTCATTTCAAAAATTATTTTCAATTAATGATTTTCAGCCCTAATGCAATAAATAAAACGATTATAATATAGTGATTAGAAGAAAAGCCATAACATGTAAGTCTCATGACCCCCAAGAAAGTGACTAATATACACTAGTTAAAAGCTTTTATCATAAGTCTAGTCACATGTTGTTTGTGAGAAAATATGGAAGATACTATGAATTTGCTCATAGATATCATTGAAGCCAGTCTGATTTAGTTTAAGACTGAAAAGTCAGAATGAGTGTACAAAACAGTATATCTTGTCCAAATTCTTGTTCAGATAGGCCCGCTCTATCTGTGCATGGATGCTTAGCACCTAGTAGATCCTGAGAAGTTCATCCCCACTCCCCCGCCTCAGAGCCAGCCTACAGCTCTCCATTCCCAGGAACTGATTATGAAAAACGTAGTCAGACTAATTATACCTATCAGACCTTACAGTTGTGCAGCTTCCAAATAAGCACCGTTGGAGGTATGATTACAAACCAACAAAAGTGACTTGAAAAACAGGGCGCTGTGTTACATGCCAGGAGAAGAGCTGGAGCTGGCAATGGGCTTCTCACCACAGTTCTGCATGAGCCAGGAAGCGCCCTAACACAGAATCAGAGTCAGGTGCAAGAGGAGGAGCAGCGAGCTTCCTCGCAACAATTAGTTCACAATAATCTTACATATAAATGTAAGGGGATACACACTAAAGTGGTTCTTGAGCCATCTTTGTACAAAAACTTCCAAAACTGTGATCGAATAACAAAATATAGGGAAAAACACATGTCTCTCCCCTTTGAGTAGACTTTGCAAAGGACAATCAAAAACACTCAGGTTAGAGAAGGAATGTTAAAAGTGTTCTTTATGGAACAATCAGGCAGCTATAGTTTAGGGAGAAATATTCCCACAGAAAAATGTTCCCCTTACCTGTCCCCTTCCACTTCAGAAATGGGCAACTGGCCTCAGGATTTCCATATGGAGAGCTTCCCTCATCAAGCAGTCAACACTGATCTGGTTCTGTGCTCAACCCTTGCCCAGGTGAAAATGAGACAAGATTGGAAGTAAAAGAAAATCCAGAACTTTGGGGATTATTTTCATTGGTTTTTGTTTTTGTTTTTGCTTTTCATAGTATGGAGGATCAAACTCATGACCTCGCACTGCCAGGTAAGTGCTTATGCCACTGAGCTAAACACCTGGCCCTTTGTTTTCATTTTTAATTCTCTGAAACACTTATAGTTAGGGCTGAAAAACCAATGTCAACCCAAAATTACTCTATTAAGATACTAACTCAAACACTGTCCCAAACTCTACTATTCTCTCAAAACCGTAAGAAAAAATATACAGTGAAAAAAGAATGGACAAAAACATCATCCTGACTTTTAAAACTAGAATTCATTCACATAAGGAATGTGGCATGTATTGTTCATTCTGATACATAAAGAAAGGATTTTGTCCAGCTAATGACAATTAATACAATAAATGCAATGGATTTTTTTCCTGGAATAAACTTTTTTGTGTACATTTTCATTTTAGGAAGAAGAAGCTGAATAAATTTATAAAGTCACATTTATAAAAGGTATGGGCAGAATACAAAGCACTGTCATACTCCAGAAAATATATTCTATAACATTCCAGAAAAACAGTAAGTGTTACATTTGGAGAAACATTGCTAAGTACTATGTTAAGTTAGCAAATGATTGGAATTTGACAGCATGGGCTAAAACAACACATGGGGACAAGAATTCAGAGCAACTCCTTCACTGGACAACCCTGTGGCAGGATATATGTCAAGAAAAGCTAGATGGCTGCAGAGTAAAAAAATCATGTAACTAAACAGATCAGCCTTCCTAAAATTGCCATTATTCCTTAACAGTAAGAGCAACTGGCACAACGATTTTCTCACTGCATCTAGTCAATCTCCCTACCAATTAAGCTTAACTTCCTGCCATGGTCTAATGAGAGACAGCAAACCTTGCAGGAGGTGGCAAACCTATGGTACACACACCACAGCAGGCTGATCTGTATCACTGAAAGCTCTAAAAGTTTCACCATCATTGTTTTAGAGCTTTTAATGATAAAAAATAGCCACTGAAGCATATATGCCATAAGTTTACCACCACTGATCCAAATGTTTAGAATCTCCCAAAACTCTTACGCTGAAATCATAACCTCCAAGGTGATATTATTAGGAGGCAGGGACTTTGGAAGTGGTTAGATTATGCAGGAAAGCCCTCGTGAATTGGATTAGTGCCTTGTAAAGGAGCCCATGGAAGACTCCGCAGCACTTCCATCATGTGAGGTTACAGCAAGATGGTAGGGTCCACACACCGGAAATCAAACACTGAATCTGATGGCCTGTGATCTTGGATTTCTCAGGAACTATGAAAACTAAATTTTTATTGTTTAGAACCCAGTCAGTTGATAGCGGCTTGAATAGTCTGACATTCCCTCACTGTCTTTACAATTCAGGAAAAACAATACTTTTCAGTCTTAATCAAAGAAAGTACATCATAGAAAAGAATACCACTCTGGGTCAGATTCTTACTAGCATTCCTTATCTTATGATTCAATAGCACCTGAAGCAATGTTAAAGCAGACTAATGTATGTGGCACTTTCAGAATATATGACGCTGAGCAGGTGTGAAGCAAAATTCAGTTTTTTGAAAAGGAGAATTGAGCTACAAAAAAATATATAAACTCTGTAAAAGACAACCTTATTTGTGTGTGTTTCTGTGTGTATGAGACACAGAGAGAAACAGAGGGAGACAGAATGAATCTAAAGTTAAAGATCAATTTCTTACCAGCAAACTCTCTTTATGTCATTGTTAAAGTAAAATATTTCCCACTGATTCCTAACCATGGGCATATGGTTGTATTCTACACTTCCATACGGTATCATTTTGTGTCTGTAGATCATTTGACAGGCATTTCTTTTTTCTTAACAGATAATCTTAAAAAGCTCAAAATATGACAAGAGATTGGAAACAATGGAAAAAATCTTAAACAACTAAGATAAATGAAGTCACTCTTATTAGAAAAACCTGCAACACTCATTAGGTTGTAGATTTGCAGAAAGAAATTTTTTTAAGTCTGGTAAAATTCCCAAGCTTCACTCTTTCAAATAAGAGAAAATTACACTAACTTCCCAAAGCATACATGTTATAAGAAAAATACAAGTGTTGTAACTAACAAAGTCTTCTGCCAAGTACATTAACTCTCTCTCCAGTCACTGGAACCAAAAGCTCAAGATTCACTAGTCAGGGAGAAATTTTAAGAGATGGTCTAAAATGGGAAGAAATTTGTTCTCAATAGACTTCCTTGAAACGAGTAATTTCACAGAGAATGGCAGGATGGGAGCCCAGATCCAAGAGCTCCAACTCCTCAGCCCAAGCAGGCAGCTTACATCCATCTAGTTGCAGAGGTACCAATTCCTGCATCAGCCAAGGTTGGTCTACCCAGCCTAGGAAAGGGGTCAACAATGAGCAGCCACTCTGGTTTGCATTCTATGCATCGAAGATTAATTTCCCCTTAGCAAAAACAACTCCATTTAACTATTTTAAGTACATTCAAGACAGGTTTGTTGCTCCATGCTCAATCTGCTCACAATAAATTCAGCAGAGATAGATTAATCACATACCATCCATAATCCCACTGGAGTGATGGCTGGTAGCTGTTACCTTCAGACGAATAAGGGAAATTTTAGATTTTCTGGAAAGCACTGTAAATGTCTGAAGATGGGAACAAAAATAAGTAAGTGAGAGTTTGTGATTAGCTCTACTAGGTGACAACTATTCATATCTGAGCAAAATTACTAAGCCTTCCTGGGCTGCTGTTTCCTCCTTTTCGAGAGAGGGGTTAGGAATTCCTGTCCTTTAATAGTTTACACTGAGTTTTTCTAGAAGCAGATTCTGTGAACATACTGCTGTGAAAGTCATTTATGTAAAAGAAGGCAACCAGGGAAGGTGGGAAAGCAAAATGTAAAGGAGTAAAGAGGGAAGTCTCCACAGAACCAGTTTGGGAGAAAAGGACCCTCTTAGAGACAGCAGATGCCTCAGTGCTGCCCCTGTGAAGGACCCGGAGGAGGGCATCCTCCAGTCACTGTCATCACCAGCAGAGGGCTTGTACTAGGAGTAAGTTCCTGTGGCTTCAGTATCCCTGGAGCAATGGTGTCAGGGACAAGGGTGTCAAACGTTTTCTGGTTTTATTTTTCCCAACTTACTTTGTTTTTTACATGTTCATGTTGCATAATGAATACATTCACGGCAGGGACTTGCTATGTGAACTTTGCACCTTAACCCTTTTTACTTCTGCTGCCCCCTCTCTGTATCCCTAGACCCACTTCCCATCTGTATAACACCTTCCTCTCTGTCTCCTACCATCTGTCTGGCATCTAGGCTGCCAGGAAAACCCTCAGACCCAAGCAAACTGATGTGTAAGCAGCCACCCAGAGGCAGGACCTGAGGGCAGGGAACACAGGCACAGCACAGCCAGAGCCTGCCCTGCCACCCACGCGATGAAGATCAGTCTGCTCTTCCCTGTCTAGAACTTGGCCTGGGACTAGCATTCGGTCAGCGCTGGCTCTATACTGTTTTTGTACCCTCAAACAATGTAAGAATCCATTCTTACCTCAGGAGACAGAGAGTACCTGCGCTGTCGTGTACACACTGCCTCTGGATCTGGGTCCTCGGAGCCTGCCACACGCTGCCACGCCCTATTTGCCTACTTAAATGGTTCCAGAATGCCACAAGTGAGTGCCTTTCGTACCTGCTCCATCATCGATAAGCAATGAAGGATCTAAACTAGAAATTCAATTTAGATTTAAACACTTAACCTCCAAATCAGCAACATCGTTCCTTCTCTCCAGTAAAACAAAGTGACTGATGAGGGCCCTGAATGTTAGGGCTACCGAAATACATCCTGGCACCCTTACCCATTTCTGCTCCCACCAGCAATGTCATTCACTTACCTAGAGTCAAGTATGTTTATTCACAAATATGTTTCTTAAATAATCTCAAAATATATGAATGTTTCTAATCAAATTCATATTTAGCAAAGGCCTTGGCAAACAGCCAAAAAAGTATCTGCAGGAGATGTGTGAAACAGATATTTTCGTATTTTAAGGAAACAGTACTTACAGAGTATCTATATTTTGTGCTTAATTTAACCAACATTATGTTGGTTTCAATCATATTGAAAAAATATTTGTGTAAGAAACACTCTGACCAGTACTTCTCTAGGTCTGTGTGGGGTAGCTGGTGTGTCTGTTCAGAGGTAACTCTTCAGTCATGTGAGATCCTTTCTGAAGGTGGCAGACCAATATATCAAATCCTAGTATTTCCTGGAATGAACTCCTTACTTCTTACAACACTGTGTGACCACCTCATCCAAGGTTTTACTTTCTGATAACTGAACTGCCAAGGTCAGCCCCAATCTGAAAATATTACGTGGAAAATTGTAAGCCATTCACAAACTTCAGGGGAAGAGAACAAGAAGTCACCAAGAAGCACACCCTCCCTGCAAATCAGCCCCATGCGTAGGCCACTGTGGGGACAGCTAAACACCAGCCTTTTCCCACGTGTCAGCACCATTAACGGACTGTGGGGGAAGAGAACAAAAATTTGCCAAGAAGCAAGCCGGCCCTGCAAATCAGCACCATGACAGGCCACTGACTGAAGAGCCGGAGGCCAGCCTTTTCCTGTGAGCAGCACCATTTGTGGACTGTAGGGGAAAAGAGCAAAAAGTCACCAAGAAGTCCTGCGAATCAGTGCCACGTGTGGACTGCTGGGGGGACAGTCAGATGCCAGCTCCTCAGTGCACAGGCTGGAAAACAAGAAGAGCCAGACAGATGAATAAGTGGATAAACAAAAGAATCAAAAAAGTAAGAATTTCTTGATGATTCTACTTGGAATAGATCTAATTCACACTTAGAAACTGTAATTGACTACATTTATACTGATAACATGTATTTTCCCAGCTATAGAAAAATCTAAATAGTAAGAAGATATCCTTTAAATGATAAAGTTTAACTAGAAGAAAGCACTCAAAATAAATATCAGCAATACTATGTATGCGGAATGTGGCATACCAGCCCATACTCTTCAGAACTTCTGTACTTCTGTTAATATATCATAACTACTCTAACCACTTCTCTTAAAGTACATCAATATCTGACACACATAGGTAGAATAATTCTTATTAAAATATTACATATTATTTTAATTAAATTAAGTAATGAGTTAACTTCTCAGTTATTCCAAAGGAAGGAATCAATAACAGAGCAACCCATTTTCTCCTGGTTAGTGTACCAAAAAAAAGAAACACAAAGCATACTCCACCACTGTGGCTTCATACTAAAGAAAAGGGGAAATGTACGATGTTTTTGTTTTTGAGGGGACAGATCTCACAAGACCCACTTACCTAGTGAGCTCTGTGTCCTTTATTACCAAAGACTCAAATAATGGAAATTGAGAAATATGAGAGTAAAATTGGAAAGGCAGTAGCTTCTAATCATTCAAAATATGAACACTGACCCTTGTATTACCCTATTCAGAAGATAAATCACTTCCTTAAGCAATGAGGCATGTTCATCATTGTATTTTTTTAATGGCAGTACCTGTCTTTAAAAACTATTCAAGAGTGACTAGGACCAACCAAATGATTCATAACTGGTTTTTTAATGAATTGTGTCATAGTCCCTGATGAGAACAGACCACACAGACTACTTAGCCTTGCCTGACAAGGCAGAATACTTTTCAAAATAAGAGGAAAAAACAGCGATGCCACAATGCTAGCTAAATGCATTACTCTTGCCATATTAAACACCACAAATGAATTATTGCTCTGGTTCACACAGCACTCAGTCAGTTGAGTTTCAATTTTCATACTCTGCCTCTGCCACTACTGGCCAAGCACAGAAATCTAAGGTGAAAGAGTATTAATCACTACAGCAATGGAGTTGTACAATCCTATTTATTCTGAATTTTTATTAATGAAGAACAGAATCACTTGCAATTATAAATTTATGTATAATCTACCCTAATCAAACTCTTTCATATTCATTCATTCATTCATTCATTCATTCAAAAAACATTTCATTCCCACTTTGTCACTGTGCTATGAATGGAAACAATGACACAGACTAACCAAGTCACCCTAAATTTGCCTCGCAGTTTCCTAGTTTTAACACAAAAGTCCCTTGCTCTCAGAAATTCCTCAATCCTATACAAACTGAAAGAGTTGGTCGCATTACTCTGAGAAATAAATGAACAGGAAAAAGTATATGATTCTTGTACTTGTGAGCTTTTCAGCCCAATAAAGGAGACAAAAATTAGCTACAAATTACATAATAGCATCACAGCAATGATCCTTATATCCTAGAGTATTGGCTAAAGCCAAGAGCTAAGTGGCCCCAGACAAGTTCACAAAGCAATGAGACGAGCACTGGCTGGTACAGAGGCCACCTCCTCCCCTCCTCCTGCACAGGGGACACTAGAACTGGCCCTAACTTCACCATCATTTCACTCAAAACTCCTTCAATACAAAAAAGGCCCGAGAACTTAGGGTACAGTCACCTTGTGAGGAGAATATTATGCAAAGCTATTTCTTCCCTCCCTGATTTGTAGTTAAAATACGTAAAATGAAGAGAATCAATTCTTAAATATAAAGTGGGGAAAGTTATAAAATCTGACCAAAATATTATTAAAGCATATTATATGCTCTGCCTCATAGAAAAGAATTTCAACATAGCACGGTTGAGGAAAAGTACTGAAAAACTGTGTGAGTGGAATGTGTGCGGCATTTTCATGAGGAGAGATACTGAACTCCTCAACGTAACAGTTACAATGACAAACCGTGACTACAATTATGAGGAGAAAGTACAGAGCTCTGAGAGCATTCAACTGGGGTTGCTGATACACAGTGAAAAGCACAAATAAGCTTTGCCTGAAGAAGCATATTGATTAAAATATGAAGAACAAATAGGAGTTAACTCAAAAAAGAGGACACGAGGTTAGGTAAATACTGATCACAAAACAGAAGCACATGAAATCTCCTCTTTATAAAACTTGAAATGAGTATGCTTCATACATACTCTCCAAGACCATCACAGTGTGAATCAAGAACACTAACCATTTTAACATAGAATTAAGCACATTTGTTTACCATGAGTAACTAACACTGTCACTTAATTGGTGTGGTTCTGTACAGTATCTAAATTTAGAAAGATGCTATTATTAAAATAGTTCAAGACTTTTAAAAACATGTATCAATGTACATCTTCAATATTGTTAACCACAACTGTCTGAATCTTTGTATCATCCTTATAGAAACAGGACTATGAAGAAATTCTTATCACTTCCATTACTTAATAGCTATGGAAAATAGATTGTTTCACAACATGCAAAAGTAAAACCACCATTTTTTAAACAAAGAAAATAAAACTTTTAGACATTTCCAGCAATTTTATACAGGCCATAAGTTTCCAAATTTGAACACCAACTCTCTCTAACCTGATTAAAATCTTTCCTAAAATTAAATAAAATAGTTGTCACATAATTTTTTTAATTTTTTCCTACTGCCATAATTAAGATATCCTAAGTGGACTTGGAAATTTGTTAAATAAAAAACTCCAACACTTTTGATCTTCAAATACTGTAACTCTAGCTCTGGTATGTACTAAGTTTAATTTCTTGATTGCACTCCACTGGTAACTGAGGTTTTCAAATTTAATGGAAATGTGACTTGATATTGGAAAAGCAAAGAGGCTGGCAGGGAAAGCACAAAGGAAAAAGCTTAAGACGGAGGCCAGTGGAAGCTACTAATAAACAGACACAAAGTTTCAATAAAGCAAAATGAATAAACCCTACAGATCCATTTTGCAACATTTTGCCCATAGTCAACAATAATGTATACTTAGATTTTTTAAACAGGATAGATCAGTTGTGTTATCACTATAAAAAATATTCAGGTCAAAATCAGGTGTGGTGGTGCACACCTGTATGCCCAGGACTTGGGAAGCTGAGGCAGGAGGATCACTGCAAGTCAGAGGCCAGAGGCCAGCCTGGGCTCCATAGTAAGTTCAAGGCAAGAACTTGTCTCAAAAAAAAAAACGTTCAGGACAAAATAATATAGTTCATTCTCATACAGCCATGAAACTAAACAGGAGTGACTGCAAGTGAGTTAAGATAGACACAGAGGAGACAAAGACAGACAGAACTTATTTCCAAAAAGTGAGTTATATAAAAAAAATGGCTGTTATATGCTCTGAAGACTTCTGGTGCTTTGTTAGTCCTGTTAACTTACCTTTCTATTCAGACTCCCTTGTCACTAAATTACCCTGCATTCCCTCAGAACTGACCAACTCAACCAAATGCATAGAGCAATCCAGCAGACAAGATGGATGGAGGCAGGGGCAGTGCTTGGTCACTGGCTCAAATCTAGGAAGAAAAGTGTCCCATGGCTTCACAATTAGGAATAAACACCTGTTACCCAGCCATCCTGCTGATGAAGGCAGTGATAACCCACTGCAATGAGATGACATTCTGCACAAGCCTTCAACTTTCTGCTGGAGATGGTCTGTAAAATTAGACTTTATGCACTAAGAAAATAATCCTCCCCACTAGGCTAGGCTCTGTGATCCGCCCATATTTTATTTATTTATTTATTTATTTATTTATTTATTTGTCTTTTTCATTTTTATCGGTACCAGGGATTGAACTCACGACTGCCTGCTTGCAAGGCAGGCGCTTATGCCGCTTAGCTAAATCTCCAGCCCCAATCTGCCCGTTATTATAAGTAGCATTAATGTTACAGTCTTTGCCACAAATAATGCCCACACACATACATATATTTCCTTAGTGGGGTCAATCCTAGTTTTAATGTGTGTACAAAATAACCTTAGCACTAACATAAAAATGTAATTATTGTCCTTATTTATCATTTTACTTAATAAAGAAAGCAGTATAATGACAAGACTAAGAGCAAAGTGTGTCCTCTCCAGAGTGGACCCCTCCCACTGAGCTTCACTTTCAAACCAGTGGGAAAGGAAGGCACATTCGGCCAAGGTGGCAGGGCTGCTGAAGGATCTCAACAGGGCCTGGGTGGGGGTCCGCTGTGACTGACTACCCAGGGTATCACTCAGAAAGTCCTTAAGGCTCATCAGTTCTTAATGTGGTTTAAGTCTAAAACTTTACAAACCAGAATTTTCATGAAGAACCAACTCACAAGAGTAAAGAGAGGAAGATTAGCCATGATTACAGGAATGAGACACTTCCTGCCCATTCAATATGTAAAGGCACTGCCAAGACTTCTCCTTTCACTGAGGAGAGGAGACACTGCAGAGTGCTTTCGTGAGGAGCAGCAGAAGGGAGCAGAGAGAACCGGACACACTCTCAAGAACAGTGATGTTGAGATGCGCACTTGAGTGAGAATAGGACTCAGACGTGAATTCTCCTGCTTCTTTCTGAAAGGAACAAGAGAGTTCAAGAACCAGATCCCTTAGCTCTCTGGAAATTACGTCAGAAGCGGCTTACTGCTACTCTTTTTAAGTCTCTATTTCCCACACGTTTAGGGAAAAGTGGTATTTGGAGGAGATGCACTCAAGCACTGCAAGGCTTTTGCCAATCAGGAGTAAATCATTTCCACTGTGCTTACTAAGGCAGGAATGTGGCCTACTGTTTTCAGAAACATTTTCAACAATGAGAGTCAAAAAGGGGAGGGGAAAAGGCGCTTCTTCATAACTCTTTATAAGAAAAAAACTGGACTAAATGAAACAATTCCCCGCCCCCCCCCCAAGTTTTCTGTCACTCAGCATAGTGTGTTGGAATACAGTGTGGTCCACAAGGAACTAAAGAAGATAAAGAAAGATGGCAGAATGTACCGGTAGAAAAATAAAATAGCAACAATCAGAAGAGATTCTTTGTCTAAAGTATCAAGAACAAGAAAAATAAAAAATGAAAAATGAGTGGAAGAAATTCCTTGACAAAAGTCTCAGGAACAAAAATAAGAACTTGAAAATATTCTCATAAAGAAGAGAAAAGATTATCAAAAGTAGACATGAGATTTACAATGTTACTGAAAATAGCACAAAGGAAAATGATAACTAAAAACTAAGATTACAGATTGACAGATCTTTTTTGTAAGAGAAAATTATACTTGCCTTTACTTTCATCAACTCCTCCACCACTTTTTAGAGAATAGTAAGTGATTATTTTCTGCAGTAGGACAACATAAACGTTTTTGTTACTATTTAGGTAAAAAAGTCAAATACAGACTTCCGGGAGAACATGGCGGATAGACGGCAGCAGCTACGGAGGCTCTCTGAGAGACCCCGCTTAGAATCCAGGAATGGGGCGGTGTAAGGAGTCCTAAGCAAGGGGAGATACACCCTGCCGACCCAGGAACGAACTAAGCTAAGAGAAACCAACTGTAAACCCAATCCCGGTGCTATAACAGGAACAGATAAAATCTCAGTGTGGAAGCTGGATTCCACGCCGCTGGAAGCCGCGATTTGAATTTCCTGTTCCTGCTCCGTCCAAATCGGCACAGCAGGGAGAGAGACGCGGGAAAGCTCTGAGAGTGGGGATCGGCGAAGGGAGCTGAGAACGGGACAGGCAGGGAGCCCTGCATCGACCTGCGGTGACTGAGTGGAACGGGGACCCTTCCATAGAGTAGGAGGGTTCAGCAAAGGACATACTGGGACTAGGTAGACTTGCCAAAACTGGACTCTGCAGTAACTTTAGTCACATATTCCCCTCTCAAGCTGGATTGGTGGGGAGTGCTTGGCCTGGGTGACGCCGCTGACCAAGACCCAGTAGGCTAGCCCAAACCAGGTCCCATCTTCACCTAGCAGTGAAGCCTTCGGTAGGTTGACCTGGAGGGGCAGGCCCAGCAGAGGCTGCCCAGGTCTGTATCTCCCTAGTACACTGCAGTGGGCGGGAACACCTAGCCAGTGCAATTCAAACAAACTGTAACAGAAAAGAGAAAAAAAACTGGGCCCTCTATATTCACTTGTATGGAAGGAACAAAAAGAATGGGAAGAGGAAGCAACAAGAAAGGGTCCTCAGTCCCCAATCCTGAGAACACTGACCCAGGAAAGGTGAATGCAAAGGAGAATGAGGAAAGAAGACATGCAATATCAGACACGGCACCAATAGACATAAAGCCATATCTCCAGAGCCTCATAGATGAGTTCAAAAGAGAAGTATTTAACAAAATAAAGCAAGATATAAGTAGAATAGTTACAGAAATGCTAAGCACCGTATAAGAAAAAATAGATGGGGGAATGGAAGAAGAGAAAAAAAAAGGGAGAAATGTTTGATGGAGAAAATAGAGAAAACATAGAATATGTGAAGCAGGTTCAAAGAGATTACCAGAAAACTAAAAACTCTATCAAAAGCTGGCATAACAGCTAGAAAGAAACTAAGGATAGGTTATCTGATTTGGAGGGCAGATTTGTAATGTGGGAGCATGAAATGAAAAACTTCTTAAAAATAACAAGAAAACAAACAGCAATAATACAAAGGCTAGAAGATGATAAAGAGGATCTATAACTTAAGAATTAAGAACATAAAAGAAGTAGGGACACAAACAAATGGATTACAAAAGCTATTCACAGAAATAATCCAAGAGAATTTCCCTAATTTAGCAAAAGGTAAAGATCCTCGGATGTATGAGGCATACAGGACCCCAGCCAACTACAACCCAAACAGAGCTACACCCAGGTATATAATAATCAAAATTCCAGAAATCCAATATAAGAACAGAATATTAAAAGCTGTCAGAGACAAGAAACAGATCACTTACAAGGAATACCCATCAGAATTACAGCAGACTTCTCAGCACAAATCATCAAATCACGAAGAGCGTGGGGGGAAATAATTCAAGCTTTGAAAGTTAACCTACAGACAAGATTAATATATCCTGCACAACTGTCCCTAGAAATTGATGGAAAAACAAGGTGCTTCCAGGATAAAGAGGAACTAAGGGAATTTGCAACCACCAATTCAACTCTACAGAGAATACTGCAGGATAGTCTAAAAAAGGAAAATACCAAGATTCCAGAAACAGTGGCAGAGAGGCCACAATGAATGGAGCAGAGAGTGAAATGAAGAAGACAAACTGACAACAAATGACAGAAAAAGATCTCAACAGAAATGAGGCAGAGAAGATCGGATGGTAGGAACAGCTATTTTGGAGAAAACAAGACACTATAATAGCTAGTGCTGATTTAGTATCATCTTGTTTTGAAGTCCCATCAAGCTTTTATTCTTCTGTCTCCATCTGTCTTAACAGGTTGTATTTTATTGGATTTTATTATATGTGATAATATAAGCAAAAACTTTTATAGACAAGGAGATTATACAGAAACCATTGTTCATTTTCTGATAATTGGTTCTAAATACCCTGTAATACTGTCATTCTCTTGAATGTTTTTACATTGTCTTGATATGTTTGGTGCTACAGTACACGAAGTTACACTCAAAGATTTCAAGCAAAGAGACATTATGGTAACTACTTTTATGTCAGGATATCTTGTGGTGAAACACTATTTTGCTTAAATGGTTATGCTTTGACCTGCGCTGTTTTGTTGTTATGCTCTCTTTTATCTCAATCTCTTTTTTTTAATAATTTACTTTTTTATTTTTATCTTTTTAATTAAGGGGAAAATAGATTTTAAAAAATAGCAGGATACATTATAGTAACCCACTTTGACTTCCTATTAACTTTATTTGAAACCCTGTATTGCCCTCACCATCTTGTTTGACTGACTTTGCCCTATTCTGCTTTGCTTGCTAGTACCAAGTTCGAAAGTATAGGCAACAACTGTGAAGACAGTAAGATTCATTATGACACCCATTCTGGTAGACTATTATCTTCTTTTAAAGTCCTGTAATGTCTCCAATGTTTTGGTTTTATTTTTTACTGTTTTGCTCAATTTTATTATAACTGACGATACAGGCAATTCTTTTTAAGACAGCAAGAGACAGTATGATAACCATTGTTGATCACCTTGTATTTTGTTTTTACATTATCTATTATGTCCATCCTTCTGATTTGACTGACTTTGTTCTGTCGCATTTGGTTTTACTCTCTTCAAAAAAAAGTAATAAGAACTGTGGGAGTAATAAAACCCAAAATGTGTAATTGTCATTGTACAAAAGAAAGGAAAAGAATGTGCTCTAAAGGATATAACTGCATATATATTTAAGTGTATAAGATAGATAACCATATTACTAAGTTTTGTTGGATCATTGAACAAAACTGTTTGCAGTCTCACTGTTTGAAAGTCCACTTTATATGCTTTAATTTTGTAACTTGAACAACTATTTCTAAGATGACAATATGTAATAATCTATTAACTAGTGATATCTTACTGTTTATTCTTTCTGAAATTCTGTATAACTTGTACCCTTTTTCTGTTTTTTTTCTTTTTCTCCTTAAATAAAATTTTTTTAAAAAGTCAAATATAACTACCATACTTCCTTTTAACCTTCCATTATGGAACCTTCCTACTAAAAATTTAAGTAGGAAACATTCCATGTATGTGCAATAAGAGAGGCTTCGATTTAAACACACACACACACACACACACACACACACACACACACACACACACACAGCTTACTCCAGCTGAAATAGTTGCCAGCTCAGAAATATTTTTTCCACTTGGAATAAAATAATACTTCAAATAATCATTTGCAGTGATTCCTTCTGTGATTCCACCATTGTTATTACAAAGAGTTTAGAGTTTTAAGGCATATTTTAGATTAAATGACCATGGTTTCAAATTCAGGTATGTATATTTTAACAGCTCAAAGCAGCTTTGGGAAAATTGTCAAGAACTAGCAGAGATCCAGAAAAGTATTGCAATGTAGCCAAAAGTCATTGGATAAATAACATCTGGCATTAGTAGTTTCTTATACTTGAGTTTCTCAACTTCCTCTCTGGAGAAACTTAAGTCCATTTTGGCCTCTCTCTGACTTCCTTAAAAATGTTTCTGGAAACAGATACTTTGCCTCTTCTATCTCCTTTATCTGGAGAAATACCGCAGGCACTGTTAGTAAACCACACTGAAGCAAACAGATGCTTGGTGTGCCACAGCTTGCTTCCAGGCTCTTCTTGGTCTCAGTCTCTGATCTTTTAAATTCTCAGCAAATCTGAGAAGAGCATGAGGCTCAGCTATCAGAGTGCTGTGCATGCCACTTCAGTCCTAGTACTAATGAGCTGCATGCCCAACAACAAGTATCTCCCCATCCGTGAGCCTCACTGCTCTATCCTCCTCCTTGGCTCACTGTTCTGTCTTCCTCTTTGGTTCTTCCCAAAGGGTCAATTGAGGTTCTAGGAAAAGCAGCTAGCCCTGGCCAGGTACACACCAGGCAACCATTACAAGAGAAGTGTCCAGGGAGATTTAGCCCTGGCTGTGACAACCATAGCACACCTCAGAAACCATCAAAGCTCGTCTCCAAAGGCCTCCTCTGGTCCAACCAACCTATTCATCCTCGTTCTCCTTCATCTTCTCAGCTGCTTTCCCTTCTCACCAGCTCCACTCCTCCTTTCTTCATGTCTTCAATAAAACTATTAGAATCCCATCACAGTCCAATTCCTTCATCATTCATTCCTCTCCTTAACTGCAAATATCAAAATAATTCTCATTCCCTCGCTCTCTTTCCCTCACCCTCTCCAAGCCCGTCTTTCTTTCTCAAACAAGTAAGCCAGAGGACGTATCTTAAGTGAGAAAATAAAGTTCACAACAAGGCCATGCAAACTTATAGTCCAGTGTATTTTTTTAGTAACAGGACTTTTTAAACTCATATTTTTACAGTCAAACCTCACAACAGTTTCCAATGCTCAACACACTATTTAAATACAACTTGACAAGGCAGAGAAGATTAAGAACTCTCTAGTTTAAACTGAAATTGAGGGTTGAAGACAAAATAAAGTTTCAGCCTGTCTGGGAAGGCAGTGACAGTGAGGCCCACTACTTGCACGTCAACTGTGTACTCACAGACAGCAACGAGGTAACAGAATATAGAAACTGAGACCAAGCACTGAAACACTTTTACAGTAAATTCAAAATGAAGAATGAAATAATTAAAATTCAAGCTTGTCATTCATGTGTTTGTTGCTTTTCTAGTAATTTTTCCCATAGTCTATTCATATTAAAGGATCTTCAAACTGTACAAAAGTATCAGTTCACTGCAGTTTTGAAATTTAAAACTCAGTTTCTACACCAAAAAAAAAACCTTCCAAAAGGCTTGAGAAAGACACTTGTGTTGACCTCGACTAGAAAGCACAAGCCTATGGAAAGTATAAATATAAACACAATTAATTAGAGGCGAGGTCATGTTATGCCAAATCAACCTGTCCTTGTAGAAAGTGAAATATAACCCAAGGAAGGGCAGAAAATATAACTAACTCTCCCCAAAGCATACACACTAAGGAATACACACTAAAAAAACAAACACTTGGGGTTAGGGATTTAGCTCAGCAGCGTACGCGCTTGCCTGGCAAGCGCAATGACATGAGTTTGATCCCCGCTACCAAAAACAAAAAACTCACTATCACTTATTAATGTCATAAACACCAGTCAAACATTACAATATTACTAATGAAAATATGATATAGCAATGTCTGAAAAAAAAACACAAAAACAATGTATTAGCTTGATCTCCATCAATAAAAGTTGGTAAACAGAAGACAAATGATTCACTTTGCCTAAATTTTGACACAGTAAATATATGCTTGTAAACAAAGTTATATATTTTGAAAAAGAACAATCCTATAGGCAGGGCTATCAGAAAATTCTCAGTTAAAAACATACTGCATCAGCCTGAGGGACTTCCACAATCCTTAAGGGTTGGCCTGCTGGAATCCTAATTTACTTCCTCTTTACAGTGAAGACAACCTTTATCCTTCAAGGTTAGCAGGAGACCAAACAATAGGGGATAGAGCGCTTTGTGGAACTATGAAGTAGTGGTTCTCAAAGTATTATCCAAGAAAGAACCATTTGAGTCCTTTATATTCTTCAGAGACTCTACAAAGTAAAAATAATTTTAGTTATTTTGTTTTGTTTTGTTTTTTTGCAGTGGCTGCATCCAAACCAAGAGATTCTCACCTGCTAGGCAAATGCTCTACCACTAAGCTGCAAAAATCATTTTCATTATAATACTAAGTCATTTTTTGCCTTTCTCCATTACCCAGCTCTTACAAGCATACACTGAAGTTTTACAGAAACTACACAAAGAATGAAAGTGGGAAGGATCCATTGCACAGGCAGACCTGAGCACTCACAGGACTTCTAGTGCACCAGATACTAAAGAATCTTTTAAAAAATTTTTGCTGAGTCAGCACCATTTGCAGACTGCACAGGCAGGAGAACAAGGATTCACCAAGATGCAAACCCTTCCTGCGATCTTGTACCACGCGCAGACTGCTACTGGCAGGGGGACAGCTAGACTCCAGCCTTTCCCCGTGACTCAGTACCATTCTGGGACTGCAGGAGGAAAGAACAAGTATTCACCAAGAAGCAAGCCCTCCCTGTGAACCTGTGATGTGTGCAGGCCACCACCAGTGAGAGACAGCCAGACCCCAGGCTTTCCCAGTGAGTCAGTGCCATTTGTGGATTGCAGGGGAAGAAACCAAAGATTCACCAAGAAGCAAGCCCTCCCAGCAAACCAGCACCATGCGTGGGCTGCCACCAGCAGGAAAATGGCCAGACCCCAAACTCTTCCAGTGCACAGGCTGGCAAACAACAAAAGCCAATCTCCTTCTCACCTCCTGCCACCCAAAGCAACAGGCTGATCCAGAGAAACACAGGCTGTGATGATAGATATTGAGGTGAAATGCAATTTGATGCTTATGATGTTTGGTTTTAACTGACCTTGCAGGTCTAGGGCCAGTGTTCTGATCATTTATTCAGAGGACAGTGGTATGCAGTGTTGCATCTAGGTGGAATCTCCTTCTGAAGGTGGTGGCCATTGTTAATTTACTATTGTCTTGTTTTGAAGTCCTGTATCATTTTCACTGTTTTGTTGGGTTGGATTTTGTTCTGCTTTATTTTGGTTGATTTTGTTATACCCAATGGCATGTGTAGCTATTTCAAAGCTAGCAACACACATTATGGTAGCCAATTGCTACTGTGTTGTTTTGGAGTCCTTTATTGCATTCATTGTTTTGTTTTTATTGGTTCTGTTCTGTTCCACTCGATTTTTACTATGTCTGAGAGAGGGTATCTGCAGCTATTTTAAGGATGGCAGGAGGCTTATGGTAACTATTGTTGACTTTGTATTGTTTTGAAGTCCTGTATCACATATTCTGGTTTGTTTTAATTGATTTTATTCTGTTTTATGTTCCTTGGTTTTGTCCTCTTTAAAATAAATAATAATTTTGCTAATATTAAATGAGTTTCATGTTATGGTTAAGTATACTAACAAATATATTTAAATTTTCTCAACTAACATTTCATATACAAATGAAATCTCACTTGAGATTTTTTTTGAAGGTATTAAAATACAACAGAACAAGACAGAATAAAGTCAATCAAGATAATGCAGTGAAATTGGTACAGAATTCCACAGCAGGTTACTGGATAACAGTAATAGATACCACAGTATGTCCCATTAGCTTCACAATAGTTGTCCTTTCAATCAAATATAGAAAAATCCAACCAAATACAGAACATCATAAACCTATCAAAACAGAGTATTGAATAGAGCAAGGCAATTAATCAAAACAAAGCAAAATAGTGATACCACTATTTGCCTTCAGAGAGATGGTGGTAGAAAGAAATTCCCCATATTTTTATATTGCATATGGTCATCCTCACAAAAGATGCTCAGACCTCTGGCTCCCATTTGCTAACAGGGAGGGGGAGGAACATTTGATTCTCAGCCCGCACACTGTTAGGCTTACGGCTGCTTACCAGGGAGGCAAGCTAGTTGCTTGGTTTCCCAGCGCCCTAAGTTCCAACATGGCATAGACCTCGGGAGACACTGGCTTCCTTCACTTGAGATTTTTAGCATCATTAAAATTTAAATAGGATCCCCTCAAATTCAAAGACCCAACCCAAAATGAGCATCTGAAATTAAAATGCACTTCTCAGATGAAGAAATACAAATGGTAAATAAATTATGAAAAACTATACAACATCACTGACAGATGCAAATTAAAACAACAGTGGCACTCCATCTCACCCCAGAAAGAATGGCTATTATCAACAAATGAACCAATAATACATGCTGGTGGGATTTGGGGGGAAGGGAACCCTTCTCCACTGTTGACGTAAGTGCAGACTGGTGCAACTACTGTAGAAGTCAGTGTGGAGATTCCTTAAAACTAAGATTAGAGGCCACACTCCCCCAGCTATTCCCCTCTGGAGTATCTACTGAGAAGAACTGAAAGCATCATGCCACAGTGATATATGCACACCAATGTTTATAGTAGCACAATTTGTAATAGTTAAATCTTGGGAAAACTTTAAATATCCATTAACTTAAGATAAAAAAGGTGTGGTATTTTTTTTTCCTCCACGAGTCCAACTGGAAAGATGTGGTATTTTTATACAATGAAGTATTACTCAGCCATAATGAAAGATAAACTTAAGAATTTCGTAGATAAATGAATGTAACTCGAGACCATATTCACAAGTGAAATAAATCAGATTCTCCTAAGTAAACATCATAATGTTTCTTTTAGTGTGGGAAGCTAAAAGAGTAAATAAGATTCAAAATGTACAATAGATAATAAGAAACAGGAAGAAACTGTTCAAAAGGAAAGAAAAACTGGGATGGGAGAAAGGAGAAAAGAAAGAATGGGAAAAGGAAAAGCATGTAAATATACACACATAAGATAGTGAAGATAGTTATACTAATTTCTCTTAGTTCACTGAAAAGAAAGGTTTGTGCATAGACTGAACAATTTTCATGCCTGTATCTTATAATCTGAACAACTATTTTGAAGATAACAATATGCAATGTATCAACCATTGTTACCCTCCTATCTTATTTGAAATTTTGTATCATTATTTTGTTTTTCTCTTTAAAATAATAAAACTTAAAATGATCTAAGACTGAATACCTGAGAATTTTAATGAAGGAAAACAGATGTGAAAGCTTTCTAACATACACATGCATGTGTGTGTGTTAACATATAGTATTTTAATGTGTATTTATATTTTATGAAAAGAAAACCTTTACTGGGCTGCATTCTGTTTTTATCTCACTTCTCAGTGGCATCTGCTCAGGGAAAAAAAATTAAAGAGCCTGTTCTCTGGCAGCAATGTGCCCCAAATTTTCTAGGACAATCTTAAAATCAAATGTGTTTCCAATTTTTCCCAGGGACCAGAAAAATGTTCTTTATATTTCAAAATTTTTATATCCAGATTCATCTCCCAATATGATTCTCACACATAAGAAATATCTCAAAACACCCTCCTGTTGTGTTGTCTGTAATTATCTTCAAAATACTTCGGAGAACAACTTCTACAATAAATGCATGTCAGTTGTTTCTGACCATCACACCTCTGAAAAAGCAGCCTTTTGGAAGGGACCCCCTGCTTAGGGTTTCAATTCTGACAAGTGACCGCAAGTCCACAAGGCTGACTAAACAACTTCCTTTCTGCCTCAAGTGAACATCTCATGCACAGGACTGTGAAAGTCCTCCAAAAAAAGATGGGTAGGACTTCTTCGGGCTTACAGAAAAGCCACACAACCCTTCTCATCAATAAGGACTTGTACGGGAGACAGAATTCAGTAAGGTCTACTTCTGTCATTACACACTACCTGATAATAACGCTTTAGAGGAGGAAGCTTGGAGGCATGTTACCCGTTATTACATTAATGATGCCTCTCAGAAAGAACTGAATACACATAAACCATAAAATCAGTATAGGAGTACCAGTCAATCTGTTTCCCATTATCCAGGCCTCAGAAATGTCCATTCCTTCTCCACAAATACTACCAGCTAACTATTAAAAGCAACCTAGAAAGGGCTTAAAAGCTTCAAGATTTCTCTCCTTCAAATCCCTATCTTCAGTAATGACAAAGGCCTAAGTTGACTTTTTGTCTAATGACATTCAGAGTCTGGTTATCATTTTATGAAGAATCTAACAGGAAAAGTAGGGGAACTAACATTCGTTAAATCACACATTATAAACTAGACCCAATGTCACAGTAGGTCATTCAATCCAGGGCGTCACTGCACAAAGAGTAAGACATCTCTACCCACAACTGCAGAAAGAGCAGGATTAACAAGAAAACAGGCAGAATAGGAGGCAATCAAGCATGAAGAATGTGCAGCATCTAAAATACAAGCCACATCAAGGTAGTCTGTATTTTGTTTGAGGTAAAGCTTTAGATAATCAGAATCCAAGGTCAAATATGAATTATCTGCTTGGAATTTCTTTAATACTGAAAAAGAGTCATGTATGGTAGCATATATTTGTAATCCCAGAATTGTGGGAGGCTGAGGCAAAAGAATAGTAAGTTCGAGCTCTGCCTCAACTTAGTGCCTTATCAAGACCCTGTCTCAAAATGAGAAACAGAAATTACTGAAGATGCAACTTGGCCCTGGGATGAAGATGCAAAGGCCCTGGGTTCAAACTCCATATGGAAAAAAAAATAAATGAAAATGAAGAATTATCAATAGTAAGCACTAAATCGCTCTCATCCTCAGATTAACCAAACTAAAGCATAAACCTATATGGTGGAATACAACATAACAAAAATGATGGTATCAAAGCAATCACAATGACAGTGAAAAGTAACATATTCATTACTCCTGGTTGATGGCAGGGACCAACAGTGTATTTTTCCTCAGTTGGTTCTCTCATATATCCCATCTCCCAGACATAATCCCTGTTGATATTTTCTCCTGATAGCAATTTTCTCTATATATTTAAATGTGCATTACATATACATTTACATAAAACACTGTCTCATATATGTATTTAGTATATGCATGTAATATGACTATATACACATACTTAATACAGTCCTAAGTGACAGAGATAATATTAAGGGAAATCTTTCTTTTGTACTTTCCAATTTTATGCACATATTATTTTAAGAATAGCCACTTTAGGACCAGGGATATAGCTCAGCGGCATAGTGCCTACCTGGTAAGTGTGAGACTGTGAGTTCAATCTCTGTTACAAAAAAAAAAAGAGATAACAACTTTAAATAAAATATATTCACCTTAACACTGTTTTCACATTAACTTAATAGTGAAATTCCCAAAATTGTTCGAAAGGAAAAACGAACTAAGATGAGAAGAGAGGAAGGGAGGAAGGGAACAGGAAAAAAATGTGTCTCTTAGTTCAAAAAGGTTGTGCTAATATTGATTGGAGAGTTTTATATGTCCATATCTTTACTGAGTAACTTAAAGGATAACAGTATGCAATGTATTAACTGTTATCTCCTATTATTTTGTTATGAAATTTTGCTATACTTTTTCCCATAAAAACTATGAAAAATCTCCACATATTAAAAAAAAACAATGAAATTACCAGAAAAATAATGTATTTTTAGCTTACAAGCAATATCCTTAAGTCTGGTTTTGCATGATATCATCAATAAAAACAATACAATGATGATATCAATTCAAATCAATAAGAATTTAAGTGTCTTCTATGGGCCATGTAGTTTGATAAATCCAGTAAGAAGACAAAGGTTCCTTCCAGTAAAATAACATAAATCTTTGAAATCTGATTATGTATTTATAACTGTAAGTCTGGACAAGAGAATCTGGTCACAGTGCAGGTTAGGAAACTTACTCAATGAAGCAGAAATAATACTGTTTGTTTGATTACAGCTGCAAGCAACCCGCAAATGAACTAGATGCACAGCAATGACAGACGAAGGTAAAGGAAATGGGAAAACAGTGAAGTGTTTGCTGGATACTGAAAATGACCACGGTCAAGTATTTCATACTAAGAGAGTAACAGAGACCAATGCCTAAAATTACAGCAGCTAGAGAGATTGAGGGAGGAGGATGGCAAATCCAAGTCCCACCTGGGCAACTTGGGAAGACCCTATCTCAAAAAATTTCTTAAAAAACATTTTTCTAAAGAGCTAAGGATGGACTGCCCCTGATTCAGTCCTAGGGAAGACAGCAGAACTGTTGCAAACCCAAAACAGAAATGGTTTCGTGACACATTTCACAAACACAGGTGACTAAAAGTCTCTATGCTTCACATAAAGTAAAAGCATCTGGTAGACTCGAAACTGCACTTGCTATCCATTTGTTTCTGTTTAAATCGTGTGGATGCTAAATTAGCAGTTGCCTTCATGATTCCAGGTCAAATGGGTGCAGGTCTGGAAAATACAAAGTTCTGGTTTAAGTTAAATTTCCTACTGGCACATAACTTCCCTAACCTTTAAGTTTACAAACCGTATTTGCACAAATTCTAAGCTCTGCTGACTCAAATATATTATGGCTAGAAAGTTAAGGGAAAGATAAACACACAAAGCCAAAGTAAGAAGCAGTTCTAAAGTTGAAAAGCAGCCTGCAAAGATGGGATCAATTGAAACAAGCAAGTCCGCATCTGTTCTGAATAGCTCCACTGCATCCTGTTTCAACACCAGAATCCAGTCATCTTGGCTGCTCCTGCTGTCGCCTCCAGCCTATCACGCTCACGGAGTTCATCATGAGGCTTGGCCAACTTGGAGAACCTTGACGTCCACCAGGGCCAAACTTACAAGAGTACTAAGCCAGGAAAAGCACATGCAGGCATCACTCTACAGCACGTATTTCAAAGTTTTGAAGCAACACAGAAGATAATTTCAGCCAAAGATAATTCCCATATCCCTGACATTAGAACTGGAGACTGTGTCTATTGCTTTTAAATGAAGTTTCCGATGAAGGTGCCTTGAGCTCACCAGAATTAAGAAATAGATACATGTTCATCTTATTATTGCTTTTTAACTGGGCAGTCATATTTTCCTATTTACCGCTTACTGCAGCTGATTAAACAATCATCTTAAGTTACAGTTCCCAAAGCTATAGGTTTGAAGGATACTCATAAAATAAATATTTTCCCCAAAACATTCTTGACATTCCATCCAAATTGTAGTGCAGAGCCCTCAAAACGTTTAAATATTATGACATGTACACATGTTCCTTGTGGTGAGGGGACGTGAAAGAGGAAGAAAAATGCAGCACTCTGTAATTACAGGGCTTGAGACTGGAGAAGTTCCAGGAAACTGTGTGAAGAATGTTGAGTCACACCAGATCCAAGTTAAAATTACTGCATGTATAATCTGTATTCAATCCATAAGTTGCTGAGTTTGAAAAGCTGTTTTCCCCTTTCACTGTATCTTTAAAGCACACAAAAATAGCATTTGTCCCACACCACACTTTCACCAAACCTACCCAAGTTTACTAGCCGTTCCTACCTTCGCTATGTGGTGGAAGGAAAAAAGACCCTAAACTTAAAATTCTCACACAAATCTACCAAGTGGAGTGCCCTGATTTGTCTTTTTATGAGGAGCACGTGAGCTGCAGTAATGGAAGCCTGAGCAGCCAGCACACTCCCTGCTTCCAAACCACAACGTGAAAACCAAGAGCCCAGCAGCTTTGGGGAGACACTCCCCCTCCTTATAAAGGTCTTTATTTTCACATAATTTTTACAAATGTGACTCTTGAGGTAAGATTCTTACCTTTCCTCTTTTGGTGATCTACTGAGCTCGGACAAGCAGAGCAGGCCATAGAGAACAGGGAGTAGGAAAAAGCGTGAAGGAGTCCAAGACAAACATCTAACACAAAGACCAGTCCTCCCACCCTTACCAAAACCCTGGCTGCATCTCCGGCACTGAGAAAGCTCCACAGAGTGGACGTGGTTCGCTGATGTGGATGTCTGTGCACAGGTTTCTCTTCTACTCTGTTTTTGCTGGCCAGCAGCTCCTCTTCCTTTCCTTCTACACTTGTCAGGGGAGTGCTCTGCTTAATCTTTGAGGTGACATTAAAATGAGTGCTGCATAAAACAAATTAGCTTTCAAAGGCCATGGAACCAATCTGACTGGAGTTTAGGGTGTAGCACTCTCAAGAAAGCAGCAAACCAAATGTGCTCATTCAGGGGTATTCCCGTGGCAGACCCTTCCTATCAAGGTCCTGGAGCTCCCCTTGGCATCTGTTCCAGTTAGGTCAGGTTTCATGAAACTTCCAGAAATGGTCAGCAGAGGTACTGAGGACAATATGGAAAGGAAGCTGTGACTTAGGGAGAACACTTAATCTTAGGTGATAAACTCAAGGCTTCTGGATCTTCTGATCTAGTCCTCAGAAGGGCTTTCCTGGAAACAGACAGCCTCAATGATCACACAGATTAAAAAAAAAAAAAAAAAAAAAAAAAAAAGAGGTAGACACATGAAGTAAATCACAGATACTCAGAGGCCAGAAACTCATTAGGAATAGAATGTCACTGACTACACACTTTGTACTCGAGAAGAGAAGACTCTTCCCTGAGCATTTTGATCACATCATCTCAGTGTTTTCCAACAAATCATGCCCTTTCCCACGATGAATTCTCTGTGCTTGCAGGATCCTCTGCCAAAGGGCCTTGAAAAGCTCATGTGAGGATGGGACGGGCACTCTTTTCCCTGGGCACAGCTCCCACATCACCACGCACAACTCATCAGGTCTTCCACAGACACAGGAACTCTCACAATGTTATCACAAGTACTCTGCTCACCCGGATTTAAGTCAATTTCAAACTGCAAGTGGCTATGTTAGGTTTCAATAGGCTGGGCAACTTGTCACAGCATTCAGTAGTGGCTCCGAAAAAGGAATCAAACACTGAAACATCAAAGCCAAAAAGTCGTATATGCAAACTATATGCACCTATGTGTGAACACACACACACACACACACACACACACACACACACACTCTCACACACACACACATCCCAAGAGATAACAAATCATTGTATTTTCTTTCTCTACCTAAGCTGCTAAAGAAAAAAAAAAGAGTTCAAGTAATTTCAGGGCTTACTGTGAAGGTCAATGAATGATATGAATGATAATAAATTATATGAACTATATGTACTGAACGCTGAGTTTTGAGGATTGGAACCTCACAGAAGAAATTGTGTCCTTAAGCAAAGCAACAATATTTAAATTAATTGGTAAGCATAAATAATTTCCTATAAACATGTTAAGACATTTGCCCATCCTTTATGAATAATAGGAGACATGGTCCTGCTCAGGCTGTCATCACTCACATTTATTATGATGCTATGGCCTTGAGAGGGGTCAGCAGCTGCTCAGGCCCTTTTCCTGATCCCCTCACTGCTCACAATGTACTTCCTTGGATTTCTCCGTTTAGGTTTTCAACTATGTTTTATACTGCTAATGTCTAAGTAAATGGCTTGTGTTCTCTCCCCCAAGCTTCTAGGAAACCACCTCTAATCAACTGTGGGCTCAAATACCAGGTAAGAAAAATGCTGAAAGCCCCTTGAGTAAAAAGAAGAATACATATGGATTCCAAGCAAAGGGCCTTCTTACAAATACATCACTAAGAAAGAGTTACTGGTCTACCAAACCAGGACAGTAGACACAATGCATTACTGTCAGGAAGTGAAGTCAGGCCAAGATGACACCATCCACAGTTAATCACTTCCTACAGCAGCCAGACTTCCACATGCATGCAGGGTGACTACAGACACTGAGCTTTCTGCTTAGAATATTCAAGGAGAATGAAAAAGGATAATGTGTTAGGAGTCATTTTTTCATCAAAAGCTATTAATAATAATTCTATCCCAGGAGAAAACAGAAAGTAAGTTCCATTCTTAAAGCCACTAGTCACTTACTGGTAACAGTTGAGAAAAGTCAGTATTAAGATAAGTTTTTCTATTTTAAAAAGTGTTTCGCTTTTGGTGCTACAAGAGTATCCCAAAACACATAAATAATGTTTAATTAAGTGGGAAAATTAAATCCTTTATTTTTAATTAACCAACAGATATCTGTCATTAATCCCTCTAAATCTGAGAAAGACTTTATTTTTGATCTACTACCCTGAAATATCAGTCTTACTAATGATGATACAACCCCAATATAGTAATTTTTTAAAGTCAGTATTTATTAGTTCATATTTTCTTATGTTAGCATGCTCTGTATTCTGTATTGGATTTAGAAACATAAAGAACATAGTTGAACCACTAGGGACATACTGGTTTCCTATTACTGCTGTAACAAATTACACAAACTTAGTGACTCAATACAAATTTATTATCTGGTTGCTCTGCAGGTCAGAAATATTAAAGACCTCATGGTCTAGAGCAGTGAGGAAGAACCTTTCAGATCTCCTAGTGATAACAAACAGCCCTCAGCAGCCCCTGTGTCACAGGTTCACCACCACTGGTCTAAAGACTCCTAAGTCAAGCTGTCAACAGGGCTATGCTCCATCAGCAAACTCAAGGAAAACCATGACACTGTCTTTTTCCATTCCTAATTCTGTATTCATCAGCTTATGGCCTGTTCCATCACGTCCAAAATTATCCATTCTAATCTGTTTCTAGACTATCATCTCTTGTCTTCTATCTAATAAGGACCCTGGTCATTAATGTTGGATACACCAAACAATTTCACCACCTCTAGATTCTTAATCACAACTGTCAAGCCCTCACCATATGCAATGGTTTGAGTTGTTCTCCTAAGGATTCATGGTGAAAACTGGAAAATCTGTGGTGAAGTGAGAGGTAATGAAATCTGTAAGGGATAAGGCATAAATGTCTGTGTGCAACTATCACAAGGTGAATCCCGCCAATAGTTACAATTAATGAATTAATAAAAAAATAGATCTTAAAAAAAGAGTGGTTAGTACTCACTGCCCTTAAATCTACTTTGTATGACAAAAGTTTCACAGGTGAAGTAGTTTGCCTTTCTATTACTACTTAGTACTGTTTCTTAGCATAGGAACGAGGGTGGAAAGTAACAACACCAGGATCCAGCTGCTGTGAAGGATGAAGGACAGTCTTGCCCTCTCCTAACTCCCCAGGGACAGGCTGCACACAGGCAGAGCGTTCTGACCTACTTGACTCACCAGCTCCCCCGAGGATGAAAAGAGGCTCTGCTAAGCATTTGTTCAAAGTCCCGAAACTCCTGCAACCCCTGCTCACAAGTCTGGAGAGATTAGGGCCTAGGTCTGTATTATTCAGTGTTCCCAGGCACATGGACAGGACAGATACAATATAAATGTCTAATGGTTGATTTGACATAAGCCCTTCACATGTGCCTGCTGGCTTAAATGTCATGCACAAAGCACAAGGACCAATAAAATTCCAAACATGAAACGCACCTTTCTATCAATTAGCAAGTTTTAATACTTTCTAATTTGCGAACATAAACATTCACAGTATACACCAGAGACAAATCAGTGAATATCGAAAGTATTAGAAAATACCACTTGCAGTATGTTTCTTTGATAGCTAGGTGAGTTGGAGCACAAATTACACATAAGTAATTCAATAAGGGTCAAAAACAGAAAAGAAGTACCAACCAGAAGTACCAACACTCAGATTCCTGAGTAATTCCTTTCTTACTCCCCTTTTATAGTAATACCATGTAAAGCAAGGGCAAAATCATGCCTAAAAATATTCCATTTCATACATATTCTTAATTTTTTAAAATAAAAGAATACTAAAAATACATAATTTCATAGATTTTTCTCTTAAACTACTAGAAATACATAAATTCATAGATGTTTTCTTAAACTAGTAGAACCATTTACAGCCACATTAGCTAAACTCAGATAAAAATGCTCTTTTACAAAGCATTGGAATTTTCCTTCAGACTAGTTGAGGACTTTAGTTGACCATCAAAGCTCCCTCTGGAGAAGGAGATAATGACCTCCATGACAACCAGTCTCACCAAGAAGAACCAGTAGTTGTCCCTATCCATATCCAAGGTAGGAAACAAAAATCTCATGACTTTGGGGCCCCAAAAGTCTGCATAGTCCTCAGTGACTTGCTGCAACCTTGCTGAGTATCCACTTCCTCACCTGTAAAATGGGGGAATGCCCCCTACAATATATCGCCAGTCCTTTGGGGCTTCATCAAGATAAACTGCCTACAAAGTCAAGGACAGCCCCGCCCCAGTTCAGATACTGAGCTCAGCACTTCTGGCCTTGCTCCAGAAGCCAAAACCATTTTCTCATTTATGGTCTTGATTTAGAGCCACAACAAATAAACAGTCACTGAGAGCAAAGCACTTTGTGAAAGACTGCTTCAAAACCACGTAATTATCAGAACAGCCCACAACTAGATAGGAAAAAGGATTATAAACAACTTGAAATGATCACACTGTACTTAAAGATACAACAAAAATATAGCTAGGAGGTTCCAGAGTCACCGAGTGAGAGGGCGGACTGTGGTGTTAGGCAGGTCCGAGGCACGCACAGTTCACAGTGGCTCACACTGGTGAGGGCCACACTCACAGGGCAAATGCCGGGCCAGCAGTTCCTGTCCTCAGGTGTGTGCTTGCAGCCCAGGCCGCCCTCCGACGCTGCATCACCATGGCTCTGGCTTTAGAGGAGCTGCACAATGATCTAGAAGGGATAAAGGCGTGCTGGGAAAGGCCACTAGGAAGAGAGTAGGTGATGCCTTGACAGCTGAAAAATCCAAGACTGAAACAGAAATAACGAGTAAGATGCAACAAAAGTCACAAGAAACCAGAATGTTTGACAATGAAAAACTAAACCGGCCACTGTGGGTTGCTCCCATCACAACAGGATACGCAGTGAATCAGTAATTACAGATAGGATCAGTCAGTTAAGCTTTTGAAAATCTGCGTTACCTTAACTGAGTTTATCAAGTTCCTGCTGAGAATGTGCAGGTGTATTTCACAGAGAGGTCATCTGATCTTTTGGAAAAGAATCTAAAAGAAAGAGTTGCTCTATGATTGTGAACAATCTCTTGAAACAATTGTGAACAATCTCAATGGAAGGCAGTTCAAAAAAAAAAATCAAGACTGATAACAGTTCTCATCTTGTGTAGAAAGAAAGTGGGTAACACTCAGTGGGAGTACTTAACTCAGGTTGAGAAAGAAAAAGAAAAGCCATTCTGCGATGCACCAAGACAGATCCGGGTGAGGGATTAATGAATGCTCTAAAGAAACTTTATGAAGATGGAGATGATGAATGAAGCAAATCTTTAACAAAGCCTGGGTGGAATGAAGAGAGTAGCAAGCCAAAGCAGACACAGAATTTTGACACTTTCAAGTATTTTTGAGAGCTATGATATGAAAATACTGATACTTTCAACAAGGGAATGTTGGTGAGCTGCACACAGAAATTTGACAGATAACCACAAAGTTTTTACAGTAAAGGCAGTGAATTTTTGTTGTTATTGTTTTGTCTTTTGAAACAAGGTCTCCCTATGCAGTTCAGGAGGGTCTTTAGCTTACTTTGTAACCCAGGCTGGTCTTGAACTTGCAACAATCCTCCTGCCTGAGCCTCTCAAGTGCTGGGATTACAGGCATGCACCACCATGTCAGGCTAATTTTCCATGTCTTACTGGAGGATTTATTTAACTAAGATATACATATTAAGTACTTCCTCCAAAGCTGGTCATTTTATTCATGAAAGTGTTGCATGGCATTCTCATCAAAAAATAAAAAGCAGACTTACTTGCCTAATGAAAATAATACATTGTGCATATTTTTGTTCAGCTAAGAGACAGAAAACAAAGTTTGTCTGCCTGTAAGTTACAAATGTCAGCTCCCATTAATGTAAAAATAAAACTGAATTTTTGTGTAAAATTCAAATTTGTGCTTCAAATTTGCTGTAGAGCGATGATCCCCGATTGCCAGCTTGAACAGTACAAGTAGCAGGAATCATCATGCACTAATCCAAGCACAAATGTTTCTATCTAAATTTAAATATATTTGTTAATGAATACAGAACTGAAGTAATAGACAGGCATCATTGTATAATACCAGTAAGTTCTACTGTGGATCAGATAGCTTTAAAACTAATAACCATAAAGTAAAAATAATTAATTTGAAAATCCATCTATTCCTATATTCAATAGTTGGATTTTTACAATATAAAGTTAATATTGTTAATTAAAATGAGGATAAAATGAGAGCTTTTACTCTACTCAAATTTTGATCAGATAGTCAACACAAAATAACTTTTCCTAATTACCCAAAAACCAAAACAAAGAGCTAACCATAATAAAATGTGGTGTAGAATTCTATTGGCAATTAAAATACAAGCCTTTGGGTACCCAAATAGGCAAACTTTTTCTTAGAGGAAATATCATAAAAAGTTCTAGCAACATTTGTCAATAAATTTCAATAATCTCCTCACATCATTAAACACTTTATCACTTATAAAAGTGCAATGCAAAGAAAATTATTTGTGCTGCTGCTAAGAGACCCCAAAGAAAAATTTAAAATCCTCCATATATTCAGGAAAATAGATACAACCTATGCATGGTTGTATTTCAAAATTAAATTTTGATATTTTAACTTAAATACAAAAACAAAAGTGAGTACACAATCATTTTTCAGTTTGATAAGCTATCCGAAACTTAAAGTGCAGTATATTTCAGTGTTAGGCTAAAACTCCAAAAATGTTATTGTATAGATAAAAATACAATTTAGTCAGTCTCCATAAATCTCCTAAACATATATATACACACACACTGTTTTTCAGGTCTCTAGCAGATAAATAAATATGGGAGTGTTTTTATGAAACACACTTATGACAAAGTTAACAACAAAGAGGCAATCCTAACTGCTATGGCAGAGCATGTGTTACTCAAAAATCTACTTGCTGAAGCCTAACTCCCCAGAAAATGGTGTAAGGCAGGGTCTCCAGCAGGTGTTTAGATTGTGGCAGCAAAATCCCTCATGGATGGGATTAGTGCCAAATGAAAAACAGGCTCAGGAGCTGCCTCGCCCCTTCTACCGTGTGAGGGCAGTGAAAAGATGCCATCTATGAATTACAGTCCTTCACAGGCACTGTCACTGCAAATACTCTGATTTCAAACTTCCAGCTTGAAGTACTGCAGGAGGTAGATTTGTAAGTTACCACCAGGTGGACTAGTATTTTACTTTAAATATACAGACTAATACAGTAAGAATGTTTCTGGGATATGATTAACATGTCTCAGGCAAGAGATGTCCTCTCAAAGCCAAAATGGAAAAACTGACACCACATTTACCCTCACATTTAGGTCAGTTTTAAAATGTACACCATATCTTACACAACAGTTTTACACTGGATACAGAGCAACAAAGGAGAGTAATTGCTGAGTACCAGAAAACAAGGTAACCCCGCCACAAAGGAACAAGCTTACTAACTACAGAAAATTCCCAGATGGCAACAGGGCACGTGGCCAGAGTATGACAGCCTCTTAGAACTGAAGAGATGGAGCCGGGAGTCCAAAAAGATCCAGACAGATGCCTAGAACACCAGCAAAATGAAAACTACAAATAACTCTGGAGATGTGTGGGGCTTCCTCCTCAGTCTTGAAGTGAGTACTGATCAACCCACACATGTCCTAGGATTATCCAGATGGTTGAGAGAAATACCCCACAGAGAACACATGGGTTGAGAACAGCTCCTCTTCTTTTCACTGGTCAGCAGAAAACCTAATTAACAGGACCAGCACAGTTCTGGTTCTATTTAGAAAGCTTAAAAGCAGCACACAAGAGGGTCAAGTGACTTAAATCTACTCACAACAAAGCTCGAAAGTACAAACCTACTCTGGACCCAACAAGGTGAAACTCACACTGTTTGCTCTCTAAGGAAAAATTTCTTAGCATGTAAAAAAGCAGGAAAGTATAATCTATGAGGAGAAAAATCAATCAACCAAAAGTGACACAGTATCATCACATGGTAAAATAAGCAAACAAGAACATTAAAAAATGTACTCAATGTTCAAAAGCCTACAGGAAATTTTGAAATAAGATATTCAAAAGATCCCAAAAGAACTTCTAGAGATGAAAACTGCAAAGTCTGGGGTGGGAAAAAAATTACTGAGTATTAATAATGCATTGGAATGCAAGGGGAGAAATTAATGGATTTACATTCATAGCAGTGGAAAGCAAAATTAAACAGTATTATTTTTAAAACTGAGGAAAAAATGAATTAGAAGAACAGTGAGCTGTGGGACAATGTATCAGTGAAATGGATATGTAACTGAAGTTCCCAAAGAGGCAAAAAAGAGCCATCTGAATGGTTAAAGAGACATCTGAATGATTAAAAATTTCCTAAATTTAATGAAACTATAAACCCACAAACTCAAACTCCATGAACTTCAAGCAAAAGAAACTTAATAATACAATAGTAACATACAGTATTATCAAACTGCTTCAAAACTGATGTGAAAGGCAGTCTTGAAAACAACCAGAGAGAAAAATTCATGTTATTTAAAAAATGCAAAGACAATGATGAGGGCCAATTTCTCATCACAAATAATATAAGCCAGGAGACAGCAGAACATCTTTAAAGTAACAAAAAGGAGAAATATGTCAACCCAACGAAAACAGAAGGTAAAATAAGAATCTTATTTTGAAGATAAAATAAGAATCTTATTGGGAAGTAGGAAGAAAATGTTCAAATGGGAAGGGGAACAAGGGAGTGAGAAGGGGAGTGGAAAAGGATAAAAGAGAACAGGAGAAAGAAAATGGAAACAAAGCTTTTGTAAATAAGGAGGGGAAGAAGGGTTGACAGGAGGTGTGGGGAATGGAGGAAAAAAGAAATGTATACTTCATACAGGTCCAAATTCCTATGATGAATGTAATCATTATGTATATCAAAAGCACACCAATAAAATTAATTTTTTAAAAAGTACAATAATAAGGCCAAATCCTTAGGATAAAAATAACTACCAAGATAATTTCATCATCTCAAGACACCTAGTCACACCTGCAAAGTGCTGTTCACTGTGTAAGAAACATTCCCAGCTTCCAGGCAGGAGGACAGAGACCACTGCTCTGCCTGCCACACCCCTTCCAAGAAGCAATTAGTCAAGATGTTCCTCTAAGAAAGGAAACAGTAGAAACAAAGAAAAATAAATGAAAAGTTTCTTAAATAGAAGCCCAATATGGCTAAGAAACAGAGCTAAGAAAATTAGCTTTTGGACTTCCGGGAGAACATGGCGGACAGATAACAGCAACTACCGGAGGCTCTCTGAAAAACTAGGCTCAGAAGCCAGGTATGGTGCAGACTAAAGAGACATAAGCAGGTGGAGTTATGCTCTGCTGACTCAGGAACGAACTCGGCTGAGAGAAACCAACTTGGAATGCAGTCCTGGTGCTAAAACAGGAACAGAAAAGTCTCGCTGCTGAGGCTGGACCCCGCGCCATTGGAAGCCACGATTTGGGTTTCCCGCCGCGCGGTCGCTGGCTGCCTCTACAACGGCTCGGCAAGGAGAGAGACGCACGGAAACTCTGAGAACGGGAGTCTGCGAACGGAGTCGAAAACAGGACGGGCAGGGAGGCATGTTCTGACTTGTGGCGAGGTGAGTGAGAGAAACTGACACTCCACCACAGTTTGACTCCAGCGGACTTTCTGGGCCCGAGCAGTCCTGCGGGAGCAGGGCGTGCTGGCGACTCCAGCCACACATTCCCCTCTCGGGCGGGATTGGTGAAAAGTGCCTGGCCTGCGTGACGCTGCCGGTGGACCCTGTAGGCTGGCCCAACCCAGATCCCAGAGCCTGACGGAGGCCGGGAGGGGCGGGCCCCCACGTAGGCTGCCTGGTGCGCAGCAGTGAGTGGGAACACCTAACCGGCACAATTCGATCAGGCTGGGGCTGACAGGGAGAGAAGCTGGGCCTCTCATATAAGCTTGCATATATAAGGAACAGAGAATATGGGAAGAGGCAGCAACAAGAAAGGCTCCTCGGCCCCCAATTCTGAGAAACAGGCAATAGCAGACACCGCACCAATACACATAAAGCACCATATAGAGAGCCTCATAGACCAATTCAGGAATGAAGTTATCAACGACCTAAAGCTAGAAGTATGCAAAATAGTTGAGAAATGCTGAGCCCCACCCAAGAAAAAACAGATGGTGGAATGGAAGAACAGAAAAAGAGGGGAGAATTGTTTGATGGAGAAAACAGGGAAAGCATAGAATACGTGAAGCAGGTTCAAAGGGACTACCAAGAAACTAAGAAGTCTATCGAAGACTGGCATAACAGCTTGAAAGAAACTAAGGACAGACTATCTGAACTGGAGGGCAGAATTGTAATATGGGAGACTGAAATGAAAAACTTCTTAAAAATAACAAAGAAACAAACAGCAATAATACAAAGACAAGAAGATGATAAGAGGATCCATAACTTAAGGATTAAGAACATAAAAGAAGAAGTAGGGACACAAACAAATGAACTACAAAAGCTACTCACAGAAATAATCCAGGAGAATTTTCCTAATTTAGCAAAAGGTAAAGATACTCAGATGTATGAGGCATACAGGACCCCAGCTACCTACAACCCAAACAGAGCAACACCCAGGCATATAATAATAAAAATTCCAGAAATTCAATACAAGAACAGAATATTAAAAGCTGTCAGAGACAAGAAACAGACCACTTACAAGGGAGCACCCATCAGAATTACAGCAGATTTCTCTGCACAAACCATCAAATCACGAAGAGCGTGGGGGGAAATAATTCAAGCTTTGAAAGATAATAATCTCCAGCCAAGATTGAGATATCCTGCACAACTGTCCCTGGAAATTGATGGGAAAACAAGGTGCTTCCCAGGATAAAGAAGAACTGGGGGAATTTGCAACCACCAATTCAACTCTACAGAGAGTATTGCAGGATATTCTAAAAAAAGAAAAATACAAAGAATCCAGAAATAGTGGAGGCCACGACTAATGGAGCAGAGAACAAAGTGAAGAAAACAAACTGACAGCTACTGACAGAATAAGAGCTCAACAGAAATGAGGCAGAGAAGATTGGATGATAGGAACAGCTATTTTGGAGAAAATGACATCTTAATAGGTAATACTGATTTAGTATCATCTTGTTTTGAAGTTTCATCTAGCTTTTGTCCTTCTGTCTCCAATGGTCTAAATAGGTTGCATCTTACTGGATTTTATTATGTATGATAGTATAAGCAAAAACCTTTTAAAGAAAAGGAGATTATACAGAAACCATTATTCATTTTCTATTAGTCGATTCTAAATACTCTGTAATGCTGTCATTCTCTTAAATGGTTTTACATTGTTTTGATATACTTAATGCTACAGTATACGAAGTTGTACTCAAGGATTTCAAGGAAAGAGACAATATGGTAACTACTTTTAGGTCAGGATTATCTGGTGGTGAAACACTATTCTGCTTAAATGGTTATGTTTTGATCTGTGCTGTTTCGTTGTTATGCCCTCTTTTATCTCAATCTCCACTCCATTATTTACTTTTTAAATACTTTTTAAAAATTTTTTATCCTTTTAATTAAAGGAAAAAAAATAGCAGGATATATTATAGTAACCCACTTTGACTTTCCATTACCTCGATTTAAAGCCCTGTATTACTCTCACCATCTGGTTTTTAACTTATGGTCCCCTATTCTGTTTTGCTGGATAGTATCAGGTTCGAAAATTTAGGCATCAGCTGTGAAGATAATGAGATTCATTGTAACACCCATTCTCGTTGACTTTTATCTACTTTTGAAGACCTACAATGTCTCCAATGGTTTGGCTTTGTCAGTTTTGTTCTTTACTGTTTTGTTCAATTGTATTATAACTAATGGTATAGGCAATTCTATTAGAGATAGCCGGAGGCATTATGGTAACCATTGTTGATCACCTTGTATTATGTTTTCACATTATCTATTATGTCCACCCTTTTGACTTGACCGATTCTGTTCTGTTATGTCACATTTGGTTTTACTCTCTTCCAAAAAAGTAATAAGAACCGTGAGAGCAATGAAACCCAAAATGTGTAATAGTCCTTGTACAAAAGAGAGGAAAAGAAAGTGCTCTAAACTATATAACTGCATGTATATTTAAGTGTATAAGATAGAATATGATATCACAGAGTTTTATTGGATCATTGAACAGAACTGTTTGCAGTATCATTGATGGAATGTCCACTTTACAAGCTTTAATTTTGTGACTTGAACAATTATTTCTAAGATGACAGTATATAATCCATTAACTAGTGATTTCCTACTGTTCATTTTTTTTCTGCAAATCTGTATAACTTGTATCCTTTCTCTGCTTTTTTTTTCTTTTCTCCTTAAATAAAATAAAATAAAAAATCTTAAAATTAAAAAAAAAAAGAAAATTAGCTTTTAACTGAAACATTCTTCTCTTACCTATACATTTAGCAATTTCAGACTATTTTGTTAATTGTTCCACGTACTCTACTTGATTCTGTAGCAAACAATATTCACATAATTATCATATTTTAACTGCTGTTAAAAAATGTACAAGCACACAGAAAAGTGATTTGAAAGCAACTCAGGGTTCCTCCCTACATTCATCAAGTGTTCTATCAATCAAACTGCTTTTCTTTTTTTGCAAAAATAGGCATTTAAAGGGGTTTAAATTATATTAAAACTTAATATTCTGTAAGTAAAATTTTTGATCAAAATTATTTTCCCCTTTATTCTCTTAACCAAATTGCAAATTTATGCTCAGATTTATGACCCTGCGAATCTTCCAATAATTCTACACATATATTTTTTCCTTCCATAAAATTCTTCTTTGCATGACCACTGTGACCTACTATATTTATTTTTAAAATAGTAACTCAATTTCAGAGTTTCTGAAAAGCTGAAAACTAAAACTTATCATTTTTTATTTGCTTATATATACACATGCCTATAAGACATGATTAAGGCTTCTCACTCAGTGTCTAGAGACTAGTTACATTTTTAACACACCTGGGAGGTATAACTTTCACAATCATCCCAAGTTAATGATTTGTTATAATATTAACCACCCTCCAACAAATCTAAATACAAGTTCCACAGTTTTAGAGATATGTTCTCATCTATAACTTAGGAATTTTCCAAATAATCTTATACAAATAAATGGAAAACATCTTTTTAAAGCATACAGTTCAATCTTACATCTTATACAAATGAGACTTAACTGGGAGTGAAACACCATGTTGACAGAAATCAGCACCATCTACACCAGCATAGATTCTCTTTAGCGATAAGACAGGTGGTGAAATATTTCCCTTGATTCGCCTCCAACTACAGTTGGAAGCTTTGAAGCCACTGTATTTGTTCACCAACTTCATCCATTTCCATTTAATCATTAAAGCTGTTTGACTGAGGGCAAACCTGTTTGGCCGTCGTCTGAGTTCCAGAGATGCCAGGCCACCATTTAGTTTCACATGAGAGACCCCAGTGACCTGTATGTCTCACTCACTGAAACTCCCCTTCCGAAGGACTGCTAATCATTATCATGAGAAGAGATGAGAATGTTGATCTGCTCACTGAAAATTAACTTGACTATACCTACACAGAACCTCACTGCCTTGGACCTCGGCTTCTGTTTTTTCATCTTGATGATCAGAAGGGAAATTTCACCTAGCTACTCTAATGTTTTATGATTTCAGCACCACCAATTATTCTACTTTTAACTAAACGGACGGCCAACTTTTTCCTAACACAACACAAAGGCAGTGCTGAGAAGGAATGACAGATCAGTCAAACAGGCTATTATGGTTTTGATCAAAAGTGCCCCCAAAAGTCCAAAGGCAGCTGTTTTAGGAAGGTGGCTGAATCATGAGGGTGCTAACAAGCTCAGTAACTCAATGTAACATCAGGCTGTGGAGCCTGGTTGGCAGTTTGTCACCTGGGGAATGAGCTGGAAGGGGGCATTCCTGACCCCAGCTCTTCCTTGCTGGTCCTGTTTCCTGGCTGTCACAGGATGAGTAGCCGTCCTCTGCTAGGCCATTACACTCTGAAGCTTCTGCCTTGGAGCCAGTGGATTGTAGAACGAACCATCTGGAAACTGTGAGACACATAAATCTCTCCCTTAAATTGTGTGTCTTGTGTCAGGCACTTTATCCAAGGGATGAAAATACAGATTAAAATATATCGGACAAATTGCTATTTTTAGTATGCTAGTTATGTCCTAAGGCCAGCCAACTAGAAAAAAAGTCTAGTAGCTTCCACATTCTTATGCTATAGAAAGATATGTGCCAATGAAAGATTGTAACAAGACCAGGAATAAAGTACATTACATCAAATTAATTCACCAAAACTATGGAAAAAAATGTCTATTGGACTTATCTCCTAAATAATCAACTGTTCGAGATACAAGCAATTTTAACTAAAATAATGTTTTTATTTCCCCAACAACATAATTAGGTCTTTCATTTATTTAAAACTGTATAAAGTGTTTACCACAAAATCTGAGCAAACTTTTGGACTGAGCTCAGAGTTTATAATTCATTCACATTCTTAATGAGGAATAAAGCCAGAAGAAAAATCTCACAGCATTAAGCTTATGAAACAATAAAATAGTAAATATGAGTATGTATAACAGAGAAAGAAGTATAAAAGAATTTATATGAAAATGTAATTTTAACAAAGCTGGGCAAGCAAAAATTTATATGTAATTCAAGTAAGTACTTTAAAAATCAGATTGTTAAACCAATGTTAAAACATTTTTAAGTTATATTCATTTTGACTTTTCAATAGTTTAAATTTCATGGATCTAAAACATAATTTTTACGTGTATATGCTGTCCACGCAAACACACTGATTTTACCTTATGTTTGCACCTATTCTAAACTGTACAACTACACTCTTTCAAACCCACTGCTACTGAGAGCAAAAAGGAAGACTCTACAAAGAAAGCAGAAACTTCAGAAACAGCCATAAAATAACTGTACCTGTTTGCTGAGGAGTTTACGATGAGTTGATGTAATTTTTTTTCTTTTTTGTACCAAGGATCAAACTCACAACCTGGCAATTGCCAGGCAAGTGCTGTGCCGCTCGCTGAGGTGTATGGCCAGCCCGGGTTGCTGTATTTAACAACACCGCCCACACACCAAGGGCTCTTTACCGCAAGTAGTAACATAGATTCGACTGGGGCAATGACTTCTTTTGAAGAGCCTGAAATTCCCCCATTTTTATCTTACCTTTATGTGCAGCAAGACCACGAAGAGACGAGATTCACAGTTCCGAGACCTAAATCCTGTGGAGGATTCTACAGTAAACCAGCCGAGCCGACTTGTCTCTGACCTTCAGCTCTTTCACCTCCAGTTTTGTTCCTCAACCACAGAACCATCTGTCCTCCCAAATTCCCAACTTTTTCCCAATTTTTTCCAATTCTAATATGTGATTAACAACCATGAATTGCACCAACCCCTATGGGGTACCTACTACCCAAAAGAAATATATTCATTTAAAAATGCCTTTGAAAAAATATAATATTGACCATTTAAAATGTAGAAAGTATTTCTTCCACATCAAATATTCCAAAGTAAAATACAAGTTATTTCATGTTTTTAACTCTATTAACTCAATATCTTCCTTAAACACTATCGGTAACCAACAAGCCAACATTGTTATCACTCCTTCCTATCTAAATCCAAAAGCTTGACACTCCCAAATTTTTATTTTTGTACTTTACTCACAAAACTTCTAAAAAGTCAGCCTTGAAAGTAACCTACAAGTATTAACTTTTAAGATGAGCATTAAAACCTACTTGGTGTTTTTAGAAAAGCTAATAAGAGGGGCCCTAATCCCCCAAAATGATTTGTCTTTATGTATTTTAAGAATGTTTTCAGAACATTTCTGAAATTAATTTACACTCCTGTACTACATAACTGTATTAATTTCCCACTGCTACTGCAATAATCTATCACAAACTTAAAGGCTTAAAACAATAAAGTTTACTATCATGGTTTGAGGGTTCAGAAAGCCAAACAAGTCAAGTGTTGATGTGCTTCACTTCTGGGGCTCAGAAAAAAGCAGGAGTAGCTTGCCCACCAACTACAGAATGGATAAGAAAGATATGGTATTTTTATACAGTGAAAATATACTCAGCTATTAAAGGATAACCTCGAAGCTATTAAAGGTAAATAAATGGATGTAACTTGAGATCATGCTCATGGGTGAAATGGTTTGGATTCACATGGGTGAACATCGTGTTGTCGTATAAAAGACTGAAGGAGCTGGTGGGATCCAAAATGTGTAATAGATATTGCGAAAGAGAAAGGGGAGGAAACATCTAAAAAGGGAAGGTGGTAGCCATTGTTAATTCCCTATTAGCTTGTTTTGAAGTCCTGTAACATTTTCATTGCTTTGTTTGGTTTGGTTTTATTCTGTTTTTTTTTTTTTATTCTATTATGTCTGGTGGTATGGGCATCTATTTTGAAGATAAGATATATTATGGTTACCATTGTTGATGTCCTGTTATCTTGTTTTGAAGTCCTGTGTTATTTTCCTTGTTTTGTTTTGATTGGTTTTATGCTGTTTCGTTTGGTTTTATTCTCTTTAAAATAAAAATTTTAAAAATGAATCTCCCTAAGGATGTATAAAGAGCTATGTATTAAAGTTATTTGAAGTAAATTCTTCTGGGGACGGGGGATCTACTACATTTTACAGCTTCTAGACTCCAGAAGCTGACAGTATTCATAGCCCATCACTCACTTTGAAAGTCAACAACACCCATTCAAGTTGTCCTCACATTGCAGTCCTCTGGCTCTAACTGCATCTCCCCCTCACATTTATCACACTTGTGACTATACTGGCTCACTGGGATAAACTTGGATACTCTATTTTAAAGTGAACTGACTGTCAAGCTTAATTCCACCTGCAGCTTTAATTTCTCTTGCTGTGTTATTATAGTTACAGGTTGTAGAGATGGAAATGGACATTTTCAGAAGGGCTTTATTCTACCTACCAACATCTTTTATGCATGTAATGAGACACTGTACTTACGAATTTCAGAGACAAACAAGGCTTACAGAAGTCAATTTAATGGAGAAGCCAAAGGAATAAGTGAACAATCCAGTAGGAAAAATACTGAGGTACAGACAGCAACACTCAGCAACCAAAAGCATAAATAGAGAATCTTTAAAAATAAAGTTTAAAAATAATAAAACCATAGATGTCTGAAATCACAAGCCTAATGTCCTATGTACTCTTACTATCGTCATGAGGAAAACACCTATTAAATTTTGCCACTAGGAACGAGGTCATTATCCATCAGTTTTGGATCATTTATTCATTGAATCTACTGTTCACCAAGTCCAAAATGAAGAATAACTTTACTAAAATTACATTGGTAGGAAGTTTTAGAAATACAACTTTAACACAGTTTCTTGATTTCTGGTCCAAAATGCCACATGAAAGAGCATAAAAAATAAACTAAGTTCAACACAGTGTGTTTAAGAACTAAAAGTAACATGTACTCACACTTTGAAAATACCAACCACAGATCTGTCCAATTATAAAAGTCCTGAAGACACAGAAAAGAAGTTTTTCAGGATCTCACAACTGTATGAAGAACCTGAAGACAGTGAAAGCCACAAAGCAGAGGACAGAATGGTGGCTGCCAGGGACTGGGCGTGAGTAGACAATAAGAAAACACCAGCCAAACACTTCTCAGTTAGGAGACATACATTTGAAAATAACTTACAGACTTAAAATTTTTATTCTCCACAAAAATAAGTATGTGAGGTAATATATATGTTCACAGCTTGATTAAGCCATCCTACATGGTATACAAATATGAAAATATGTTGTATATAATAAATACACATAAAAATTTTGTGAGTTAGGAAAAATAAAGTCGTGAGGCTTCAAAAGCTATAAACTTCAGCCATTTGGCACGTTTACCATCTAACAATACTTGACTGCTCAAGGATGCTGTAACTCTAAGATATTATAATCATTCTCACATACACAGTGTATCACAATGTTCCCCTAGTCTACAGTGAAAGGACATACTGTAGCAGCAAACAACAACAAAAATCTGCTCTCCTGCATCTTAAATTTTAGTAAAGGTTCAGGGAAACAGATGAAAACAAATAAATAAATATAGCAGGCGGGGTTGTATTTTCTATAACAAGGATACGAAGGGATGGCCAACTAGAGATGTACATTCTCAATGCAACTTGGAAACGGCCTGACAGGGGATGTCAAGTGTTTATGTCAAGATGAAAGAGATAAAATAATACCTTAAAAATACTCATACATAGATCTGAGAGCAGTGGTGCATGCCTGTAATCCCTCACTCAAGAGGGCTGAGGCAGGAGGATCACCAAGATTTCAAGGTCAGTCTAGGCTATTCAGGAACTTCCAGACCAGCCTGAACTACACAGCAAGCTCTTATCTCAAAAATAAAACAAAACAAAAAGGAATACACAAAGCACTGTCATAAAACTAAAGGACAAGGGCCAGGGTTATAGCTCAGTGTCTCAAGTACCTGCCTATCAAGCACAAGGTCCTGAGTTCTAACTCAAGTACCAAAGAAGGAAAAAAACCAATCAAATGACAATGTTTTCTCCGATCCTTACCTAAAGATTAATATCAATTAAAACCAAGCTCAATAGAGTGGAATTAAAACGAAGAATACATTGATCAATGAAACAGAACAGTGAGTCAAGAAGTAGATTCATATAATATAGTCAACTGATACATGAAGAGACACAAAGGTAATAAAGTGGGTAGCCTTTTCAACAAATTATGCCACATAAATTGGACAGTTATATTGTTTTTTCTAAAACAAAAAATATAGACTAAGACCTCACACTTTACAAACAGAAACAAAACAGGTCACAGAATTAAAGGTAAGATGTAAAATCATGAAACACAGAAGGTGTAAAACTATAAGGTCCAGGAGAATGTTGATAGATAGATTTTTTTTTCTTTTTGGATACCAGGAATCAAACTGACAACCTCACACTTGCCAGGCAAAACTTGGAGAACATCTGTAATACTTTCACTGTAGTGATTTTTTTCAAAGATACATCAAAAAAAACAAAGTGATGAAAAAAATAAATCAGATTTGATAAAATTTTAAACACTGCTCCATGGAAGACATTTACGAAGAGAACGAAAAGATAAGCCAAAAGTGGGAGACAATATTTGACAAAGACATAGCTGATAAAGCAGCTGTATATAATACATACAAAAAATTCTTAAAGCTCAATGATAAAACAAATTTTATAATGAACAAAGGAACTGACAGACACTTCACCAAAGACAATATACAGATGGCAAATAAACACAAAAAGACAACATCATATGTCAACAGCATATGTCAGTAGAGAAATACACACTAAAACAAGGATGAGATACCACTATACAGCTATTAAAATGACTAAAATCCAAAAAACTTCAAATACTAAACATTGGTAAGACTGCAGAGCAGCAAGAGTTTTCATCCATTGCTGGGACAAGTGTAAATGCCAAATTGTCTGCCACAGCCTTATCACGTAACGCTAAACACAGTTTTACCATATAACCCAGCCATTGCGTTTCTAGGTGTTTACTCAATTCATTCGAAAATTCATGCCAACACAAACACCTGCATTAAAATGCTTACATTATGCATAACGCCAAAAAAGGGAACCAATCTTACCAGGTGAATGTAAACGCAAACTACAGTCATCCTTACCGTAAAATATTACTTACCCAAAAAGAAAAACAGCAAATTATGTAAAGTCATGCCAAAACACAAATGATCTTCTCAAATGCATGGAGCTAAGTAAAAGAAATCAGCCTGAAAGGCCACACAACATGTAATTATTAAATTTAAGTGACATTCTGAGAAAAGGTAAAGTTATAATACCAGATGGAATATTGTCCAGAGTTCGAGGAAAGATAAAAGTTGACTACACATTAGAAAGTGTATGAGAGTTTCAAGGTGGAAAGACTATCTGTAGTGATTTTTTCTTTTTTTTTTTGGCTTTTTGCCTTTTTGAGACAGTGTCTCCCTAAGTAATTTAGGCTGCCCTTGAGCTCACTTTGTGACCCCCACTGGTCTTGAACTCGCAAAGATCCTCCTGTTTCAGCCTCCAGAGTGCTGGGATTACAGGCGTGTGCCACCACGCCCAGCTTCTGTAGTGTCATGGTTTATGTCTGTGTCCCCCAGGCCTCATGAGTTTGCACTGTGTATTTGTGATTGGTTCATTTTCTAGTGCTTGGATTGATGGTGTCAGTGCTCCACCCACATAGGGGTGGAGCCAGGATGTGATGTAATGGCAGGAAGAAGCTGTGTCTTGCTCTCTGCCGGTTCCTGCTTGCTGTTTGCAGCTGCCATGAAAGGCAGCCCAGCCATGCCCACCTGTCTTGGAGCCAACTGAGTGTGGACTGAAACCTCCAAAAACTATAAGAAATAAACCTTTCCTTTCCCAACTTGGGCATCAGGTATTTTGTCTTAGCGACAAGCATAAAGTAACTAAGACATGTAGTGATATTGTAATGGGGGATATATAATATATATTTGTCAAAACTCACAAACACAGATCAAACTTTAATAAATGCAAATGGTAAAAAATCATTTGGGAGGCAACTGAATCCTACACAGAATTCATAACCTGTGATGAAAGAAACTAAGAAAGGTTAATAAATTCTGTAAAGTGGAGAGAGGACAGTGACATAAGAGTTCTTAAAAATAAGTGGAATATATATTCTTCAAGGCAAAAGGAGCTGTAAATTACACTTTGATGATAAAAATGTTTCACAAAAGAAGTCAGAGAACAATTGTAAAGCCAGCATATACTGTACACTAGAGTTCAAAGATTAATGAAACGGATTGACAACTAGAATGTGAGTCACTTTTTTGGAAACAGAGTTTACAGGTAAGCAAAAGGAAAAAGCTTCAATGATCCTCATGGCAATAGATCAGAATTTGTCAACTATGAAGTCATGTTTACATTTATAAACATGTTTATGTGCAGAGGTTATTATATAAAACATATTTCCTTGCTATGTCAGAAGGTACTAAAGGAATATTCTAGTAGCACTAAGTATACGGGATCTTAGTTCTAAATATCATTTCCAGTCAAAGAAATCAGGACTCCTTGGAGATACTGCTGGTTCTACAGTAAGCCTGGAACATCTCATACTGCCAGGAAGTAATGATGGCTCCAAAGATACCAACAAAACATGATGATGGGGCTATAACTTCAGAGTCATGAGCAACTGTAAGAGCCCCCTATGACCAAAGCTGGGACAATCTGGGCAACAAGGATGCACTGGCTTATAAGCCAAAGTAGAAAATAAATATCCACACTTCATACTAATATGAATGACTAAATAAATAAGATAAGGAGTCCAATCTCCCAGGCAGTAGAATTCCATGCCCCTTTCACACAGGTGGAACATGAAATCCCTTACTTAGAGTAAGTAATAGATCATACTGACACAAGATTGCAATTTAGGTATGATCAGAACGGTACTTTTGCTCTCTGGACTCCCTGCCAAAAACACTAACACCAGCGTAATCATGAGGGAAAAAAATTACACAAACTCCATCTGAGGTTTGCTTTACAGAGTAGAATATCTAACCAGTACTCCTCTAAAGTGCCAAATTCATCAAAAACAAGGCAAGTGTGGGACAGTGCCACAGCCAAGAGAAGCCAACAAAGACATGACATGGAATGTAATGTGGTACCCTAGGGGGAATTCTAGAATAATTTAAAAAAAAAAAAGAACTGGAGGCACAACTAAAGAAATCTAAATAAAGTATAGTATGAACTACTTCAGGTCATCATACTGCATCAGTATTGGCTTACTAATTAAGATGTTAATAATAAGAGGAAACCTGATGTGGGATATATGGGAATTGACTGTGCTATATTCACAAACTACTCTAAAACAAAGTCTACCTTCTAAAAATTCTATGATGAATGACAAATTTTTATTAGTGAAGAAAATAAGAAACTTCCATTATGTCTCTATCACCTCAAGTACCCATATCTGAGGTCTGACTCATTCTTTAAATATTAAAAATAACATAAAAGCTGCTACAATTACAAGACAAGAGGCCAACATGTAATCATTTTAGTCTATCACTGAAAGAAGTAAAAACATTCTCTGCATTGCAAAACTGATACTTTCATATTGATTTTTTTCTTGAGCATTTGAAACTACTGATAACAAGGTAACAAAATACATAAAATAAGAAGAAATTTTTCACCTAATCAAGTAAAACTATACAGGCATCTGTGGCTGTCACCTGTACCTGAGCTTTTCCTACCAAAAAAAAGCCTTTCAGTTCTGAGGGTCCCATAGCTGATGCTTGTGGGTAGGACTGGTTACCAGTAATGCCTCAATAGATATTCTATGTGATCACTCACACTGACGTGACAGTTTGAAAAAGGCAAAGAAACAGAAAAAAGAAATAGTAAATGTGCAGTTTTTGCCAGGAGTTAGAGGTTAGAGTTGACTGGGTAGAGCACAGGGAGTTGTAGGATGGCAAGAGTATTTTGTAACAATGTTCGTGTGTGTGTGTGTGTGTGTGTGTGTGTGTGTGTGTGTGTGTGTGGCAGGGATAGCACTGTATATTTGTCAAAACCCACTTGTTATCTAGAAGGTCAGCGAGCTGTCCTTATACATCACCTGGTTCATAAACAATTTTTGTAATCTGAATTTGTTACAAATAATAAAAATTTGGACACTGCATCTAAACATTTAAAACTGTACCTGTTGGTTTGAGTAACGGGAGGATTTAGGTACATCACGTCTAAAGGGCGCAGAGAATTGTAGGAACCAGGACACAGAAGGCCTCTTTAAACCACGCACTTAAACCCCATCACTCCCTGCTTTCCGTTTCCCAGCCATTTCACTTCTCAGCAGCTCTGCAACCCATCACCTTGTGACTTCTGATATTTGAAAAATAATCAAATTGGAAACACAGCAACTATATTCAAAAGCTAAAATAAATAGCAATATTTTTATGACCTAAAAATATTCTAAATTATACAATAGTGGGCCACCTTATTACAATTGCCAAGACAGCATCAATTGCTTAATTTTAATTCAACGGCAAAGTCATAGACGAGGATGTACATGTAACAGATAAAACTAGATAAAAATGTTTTTCTGCTATCTCCAATTTAGAGACCTTTAGGAATCTAAAACAACCACAGGAAGGGCACAGACTTACTAAGCAAGACAAAGAAACAAGTTTTCAGCACTTGAGGGGCCTTTTCTTGGAGGCAGAATAAAGTGTAGCACAAACGGATTCTACTCAGAGTGCTTAGGGGCTCTGAAACATCTCTAGTGCACTAAAATATCTCACTCCAAAGGGAAAAAGACGAACACTGTTTACCAAAATGAGCCTCAGAGAAGATGTTGGAGAAAATAACTTGACAATCTCCTTGGGAAAGAAAGTGGAATCCACAGAGATAATCAAGGCTCTTCTAGGAAGGGTAGGACTAGTTAAATTGAGGGGGAGAATGCAACTTTGGCAGCAGCAAAATTTCCTAATACAAGAAAACAGGCTCAAGCTGCCAAAAGAGTGCTAACTTCAGAGTGCTGGTGCCTTCCCCAAGCAGTTCCCATCTCTCCCGCAGTTCTCTAACAAGCACGCGAACTGTTAGCTTGAAGACTTATCTTGACATTCCCTTTAAACATCGCTAATAAATATGAAGAAAAACATTTGAAATCCAGCTAATTCAACCTAATCATAACAAATCAAATCCAAGAGAGAGGATCATGAGTGAATCTCAGACCCAGAAAGGCACAAAGTAATACTGTTAGACTTTTATATGCAATAAAAGTCACACCAACATAACAAAACAACTCCTGACTATGGTCATCACATACATGTGATGGATAAATCAAAAAAAATTCAAAAAAAATTTTTTAAATATAGGCCACATTTAAAAGGATGACTTATTCTATTCTAGAAGTAGACTTTGCTTCAGGAAAATAATTCACTCCTGGATTTCTTTGAGCAGCTACATCCTGTATCACATCACTGTACGATTTCATTTACATATTTGTAGAACATGAGTGGGTAAAAGGTTTTCCAGTGACTATATTATTCTTCTTTGCATTTCATTGTACTAAAATACAAAATAGCATAAAATTTACCATTTTAACTGTATGAAGTTCACTGCTGAGCGGCACTGAGTAATTCACGCTGCTGCACGGCGTCACCACCTTGAGTCCCACTGGTTCCCGCACCGTGAACATGCCTATGAAACAACAGCCCTTCGTGCTTTCATTGCCCACAGCGCCCCAACCCTGACACCACCATTCTGCTTTCTGTATAAATGTGACTACACTGGGTGTCCTGTATAAGAACAATATTTGTCCTGCTGTTAGTCTTACTTCATTCAGCAGGTATCCTCAAGGCTGATCCCTGCAGGGGCCTGAGTCCAGTATTCCAGGAGTCGCCTGTGACAGGTCCTGCCCGAGCACCTGTCTGTCTATGGGAAACAGATTCCCGGTGCTTTCTCCCCTGCCCTCTTCCCTCTGACTTCCGCGGGCCTCTGAAATATACTGTGAGCTGTGTCAGAACACAGCTGGGCTCCATCTAAATCAGCACTTGATTTACATCAACTCAGTGAAAGGGGCAGACATTCTGATATTTAAGACATTACGGGAGAATAAAATGCTTTTCTTGTTTCATAATTATCTACTTAAACTACTTTAAAGTTCCACTACAACTTTAAAAGCAGCACTTCTAATTTTTCTTCCTATAACATCACAAAATGGAAGCCAAAAATGTAAGTGCAGCTCATTTTGTAAGAAATTCCTTGAGAGCCAGGAATAATTTGTGACAAACCACAAACACAGTTCCGAATTAATTCTCCTAAAAGAGAGTCTCTCTAGAAGTTAATAACTGATGACACGTTTTCCTCTAAATATTTAAAACCAAAGTAAAACAAGGGAGTCACTTAATTAAAAGAAAAATCATGTAAGAAATTGCCCTTGCAGTAATGGCAGACAAAGTTATAGGAACCCTCTCATATGGTTAACTAGAAAATGCAGATGTGATTTCTGACTGTGCTTAAAGGCATTAGCAAATTAACAAAAGAGTAAAGAACTGCCAATCCAGGATCCAATGGAGAATGGAGAATGGAGAACCAAGAAACTAAAGGGAGTGTGAAGAGGGGCCACTTCCCATGGGAACAAGTGTGAATTCATGACAGAGGTGAGGTTAATACCAGAAGCTAAGTCATGTCTTAGACAATCTCTCAAGATAAATGCTAGAGTCAGGTGCTGGAACAATGGAGGATTACGTTATATAGCACTAAATAGATGTGGCTCAAAAGTGACTATTCAAATTACTGACAAACATGAAAAATGCTCCATCTCATTAGTAATCAAGGAAGTGCAAATAAAAACCACAATGAAATACTTCTACAGTTGGTCATAGTGGTACATGACTGTAATCCCAGCTACTCAAGAGGCTTAAGTAAGAAAATCACAAGTTCAAGGCCAGTCTGTGCAATTTAATGAGGCTCTCTCTCAAAATAAAAGCTTTTTTTTTTTTTTTAATACATTGGTGGTAGAGTCCTTGCATAGCATGCCTAAGCCCTGGGTTCAATCACCAATACAAAAAAACGAAAATAAAACCAAAAAAAAAAATAGGACAATAACAAAACTTGCTACTCTACTGAACCAAAACAGGTACAATAAAAAAACAATCTTACTATACTGAATCAAAATAAGTAGAGTAAAAAACATTATATTGCCAAATTTATAGAAATAAGGAAACTCTTACATTACAGATACAGTGTAAAATGATACAACCACTTGGGAAAGCTGACATCTTCTAAAGCTAAACATCTTCTTATCAAATATTATTTTCAACACTAATCATACACCCAAATGAATTCACTTATCGAAGTAGATATATAAGAACATTCACAGTATGTTTTCTGATAATAGTAAAAGAGAAAAACAATATAAATGCCTATCAATAGTGGGACAAATAAATTGTGGTATAGTCATAAAATGGAACATCCCAAAGCAAAAGAAAAATGTACAGCAATAAATATGTTGACACAAAAAGAAAACTCCAATGAACCCATACTACAAGCAAGGTCATAAAATTTTTTTAGGAAGAAGGTAATATTATGAAAAACCAGTAGCTACATTTGGCAATAGGGATATCACTCAAATTTGAAAAATCAGAGTCAATAAATAACATGTTGTAGAACTTTGCGTGTTTATAAGAAAGCAAAATCAAGCAAAGTCCTTAGAAATTCATATATAGTTCATAAAACCAAACAGAAAACTATGAAAACTATTACCACAGAAATAAGGATAACCGTTAACTTTCAAGGATGAAGGAGTGGGAAGGACAAGAGTACCTCTGGGATACAGGCAGTATTTCCTTTCTTAACCTGCATAATGGCAGTAATTTATGCAGACTTCCGGGAAGACGGAGGAACAGTAAGCAACAGAGTAAACAGCCTATTTGAGGGAAAGAGTCCAGATGTTGGAATATAGCATTATGGGGAAGACAAGAAGGAAAGAAGTACATCTCCCGCACCCAGGAAGAATCTAAAGTGAAAATTGAAGCCCACAGAGAGACTAACAAAGAAAAATGATGAAAAAGGCAGTAGCTAGTGGCACCTTTGACCAAAGCCGGAGCCACAGAACTAGAGGAGCTGTTGGAACCTGGGGATTCATGGTCGTAGTGACGTTGGTGGCTAATGAGCCCAGAGGGTAGTGGAGGGCAGCAGCGGATGCAGAGGACTGCACTGGCTGGTAGTGAGTTCAGAGGGTTCAATCCTCCCTCAGGAGAGAGCGACTGGCCGGGAGCCGTTTTGGAGTCAGGCAAGATAAGCCCGGAACCAGAACTGCAGCCAGCTCCCTCCAGCAGCTCTTAGCTGGGAGTAGACCTGTGGAAATTGCTTGGACTGAGCCCCATACTTGTGCACATTCCAATAGCAATCTCTGAGGTTCCCTACCGGTAACCAGCATGGCCTGGAGGCAGTGGCCAGCCCCATCCACAAACACTCCCTGCCATGAACCAGCTCAGTCCAGAAGTGGCAGATGGCCACAATTCTTCTACGCACTCTGGCAGCCATCACTGAAGATCCCCTCCTGTAACCAGTGAGGAGACAGAGGCCAGCCCCAACTCCACATGCACTCTACCAGCACTAGTGAGCCAAAGAAGCTGGGACAAGACAGTCCTGCCCTAACATACCCAATAGCCACCTCAGATACCCACAGCCAGGACTGGTCAGAAGAACCAAACAGTCTTGCTTCACAGAAATTGTAGCAATGTGTGAAGTGCCTGTACCCCACTACCCACTTGTCCAGAAAAACCCAGGAATATGTCAAGACAAAGAAGCAAAAGGTAGACTCTGGCCTCCAACCCAAGCAGAGCTGGTCTAGGAGACATAAACACATCGGAGTCACACACCTGAAATTTGTGAAGTGGTCACAGCTTAAGTAAAGAAACAACTTCATGAGATTATAAAAGAACTTAGAACAGAAATACTATTTTAGGTAAAAGAAGAAATGAAAAACATGATAAAAGAATTGCTAAGCATCTCTAAAGAAGACATAGATTAAAAAAAATAGAGGAGCACAGGAAAATGAGGGACACCTTAAATGAATAACATAAAAAAGATTTATAATGCATCAAACAGATTCAAAGAGATATCCAGGAAATTAAAAACATTGAAAGCTGGCAAAAACCACTTGAAAAAAACTGAAAATAAATTTTCAGACCTTGAAGACAGGTTTGCAGTTAGTGATCATGAAATGAAAGATCTCTTAAAAAAATAAATAAATAAATAAGGAACCAGGAAATAACAATTAAATGGCTGCAAGACAACCAAAAGAAACATAACTTAAGAATACTAAATGTGAGTGAAAAACCAGGGGTCAACACAAATGACAGAAAAAGTCTACTTACAGAAATAATATAAGAAAACTTCCCAAACATAGGAAAAGGAAATGACATTCAGATAAGTGAGGCACAGAGAACTCCAGCTATCCATAACCAAAATAAATCTACAACCAGACATGTAATAATCAAGATCCCAGAAACCCAGCACAAGAACAGAATATTAAAAGCTGTTAGAAAAAAAAAACAGATCATCTATAAAGGAAAACCCATCAGAATCACAACAGACTTCTCAGCACAAACCATCAAATCAAGAAGAGATTACAGCAAGCAGGCAGGCGTGAGTTCGATCCCTGGTACCGATAAAAATGAAAAAGACAAAAAAAAAAAAAAGAAGAAGAAGAAGAAGAAGAGCTTACAGTGAAGTATTTCAAGTCCTGAAAGAAAACAACTTCCAACCCAAATTGATTCCAACCCAAAATTATCTTTCAAAATTAATGGAGAAATAAGATAGTTCCACGACAAAGAACAACTGAAGAAATTCAACCAACCCTACAAAAATACTGAGGGACGTTCTAGAGAAAGATAAAAAAAGACCATGGTTCCAGGGGCAGAAGGGGCTCACCAAGTGGGGCAGACAATGGACTGGAGGGGGAAAGTAGGTAACCAACAGCAGGAAAATAGCACAGCAGAGATGAGGCAGAGTATACTGGCCATAATCACTAATATAAATGGCTTCAATTCACCAATAAAAAGAAACATAGGGAGAGTGGATCAGGAGACAGGGTCCATCAATATGCCTTATACAAAAAACCTATTTAACCCAAAAGGGGGTACATAGATTGAAAGTCAAAGGACAGTATCTTAGTTACTTTTTCCTTGTTATTTAGACAAAATATTTGAGGCCAAAGTTAGGAAGGAAAGGTTTATTTCTTACTGTTCTTGGAGGTTTCAGTCCACAGTCAGTCAGCATGGTATGGAAGGGCAGCCATTCATGGCCACTGCAAATAGCAAAAGAGAGAGCGAAAGAGCAAGATGCGCTTTCTTCCTGCCATTACATCATATTCTGGCTCCACCTCTGGTGGGTAAAACATTCACAGCACCAATCCAAGCACCAGACAATGAACCAATCACAAATGCTAGATTGGGTCACATCTATGATTGCATGATGCTTGGGGTGGGGCCACATTAACACAAACCACAACGTTCCACCCCTGACTCCCACAAAGACTCATACATATCCTTTATACAAAGGATATTTAGTCCATCTCTAAGAGTTGCCAAAGTCCTAACAGTTTCAGTATCACTGAAAAGTCTAAGTCTCAAGTCATTTCCAAGATCTATGACAAACTCCTAATTGTAACCCCCTGTACAAATGAAACAAGGTTAAACATTTTCAAAATGCAAAAGCACAAGATAAATATTACCATTCCAAAAGTTATAAATGGGAATTCCAAGGATTGGAACCAAAACAAGTCCAAAATCCAGCAGGGCAAACATTAAGTCCTGGAGTTCCACACTTAGCGACTAAAGCAGTCTGGCTGCAAGCTCCAAAGGGCTGGGGTGATTCCACTCCCACAGCACTTCCAGGGATTTTGACTCCTGCAGCGTCTCTCCTAAGTCCTCTCGGCTTGGCTTTTGTAGCTTTCCTTGGATGATCCACATTTCTGGCTTTTTCAAACTTCTGGGGTCTCCACTGCACCTTTGGCTTCACCCTTACATCTTTACATATTGCCCTCTCAGGGGCATACTGCTTGGCCTCCCAGGCCTTTTGCAATTGGGGTGGAAGCTGTCTTGCCCTCAGAACTTGTGTATCTTCCTTGTGCCTAAAACCAGTGCCATGTAGATGCCAACAAGGTCTACTGCCAGCTACAGCAGTAGCAGGCTTTTCTCTCTCTTGCCTGTAAGAGTCGAGTGCCTGGATTGCTGGTCTCTCTGAACCTGATTGTGAGAATAACCTTCTCTATGCCACTGCCATTCTGGGATCTTGTGTCGTTGCCACCATTTTAGAACCTCCTATGGCTCTGTCACCACTCTAGAATTTGGTGCTCTGCAGCTTTCTCCTCTGAGCAAAGTCTTTCACTTTTGGTGGTTTGCGGCCACAACAGGTGAAGACTCACTGCTTCCTGGAATGGCCCCAAGCCATCTTTTTTATTTTTCTGTTCCTTCTCAGTAATCAAGGTTTTGGCTCTATCTTTACAGTCCACAGCTTTCCTGGAGTTTTCCTTCTGGCCAAACTCACAACATTTTAAATTATCCTGCTGGGCTCTTTGCTCTTGATTTACAACATAAATCTGGCTAAACACCTCCAAGAGCCATGCCACCAACTTGATATTCAATTTCCTTTAAATTTCCTTTGCCAGACTAATCAGTCCACTGTCCTTAATCTCAGTCTCAGGCAAAGTCTCTGAACACAAGCAAAATGCAAACCAACTTTCTGCCAAGCCATAACATACATCATGCGGGGTCCAACAACCAATGCAATCCTTCTTCCCAGCAGAAACCTCCCAAGCCTGGTCTTTACCAGCAGACTTTTTAATCCACCTCCTGGTCTCCTGAACTTTGACCAGAATCTCCTCTAGAGAACAGCCTTTTTTTTTTTTTTTTTTTGGTATTGGGGATCGAACTCCTGACCTCGTGCTTGCCAGGCAGGCACTTAAGCCACTGAGCTAAATCCCTTAGAGAACAGCTTACATTGTTCCAACTCTTTGCATTCAGGCAACAGCTCTGAACCTTTCCAAACTCTCTCACAAGCCATTTCCTAAGACTCTCAAACCACATGGCCAGGTACAATCACAGCAACAACCCCACTCTTGGTACCAAATTCTGTTTTACTTACTTTTTTACTCATTTTTGAGACAAAAAAATACCTGATGCCCAGACTTAAGAAGGTTTATTTCTTACTGCTGTTGGAGGTTTCAGTCCATACTCAGCTGGCTCCAAGGCAGTGTGGTATGGCAGTGCAGCCATTTGTGGCTGTAGCAAACAGGAAAAATGAAAGCAAAAGAGCAAGACACACCTTCTTCCTGCCATTACACCATATCCAGGCTCCACCTCAGGCAGATGAAACACTCACAGCACCAATCCATGCGCTAGACAACAAACCAATCACAAATACTAGATTTGGTCACATCTACGATTACATGAGCCTTGGGGTGGGGCCACAGAACACAAACCACAACAGAGAGAGAACAATGTGCTATGTGACAGGGAACCAGGAAGAAGTGGAGGTACCTTGTTCATCAGCTGCAGACTGGTTCAGAAAGTCATGGCACTCTTATACACAATGGAAAGCTATTCAGCTATACAAAAAGATAACCTTGAGGCTCATGTACATAAATGGATATAACCTGAGATCATGCTCACGGGGAAAATGGTTCAGTCACATGGGTAAATATCATGTTGTCTTCCTAGTATAAAAAACTAAAGTACTTAGTGGGATCCAAAATGCACAATAGATACTGTGAATGTTAAAGGGGAGGAAGTGTCTAAAAAGGGACAGCAATGGTCACTGTTAATCTATTATAATGATTTGAAACCCATATTATTTTCGTTGTTCTGTTTAGTTTGGTTTTATTCTGTTTTGGTTTGTCTAATTTTATTATATTTGATGGCATGAACAGCTATTTCAAAGATAAAAAATATATTATGGCAGCCATTATTGATTTCCTATTAGCTTGTTTTGAAGCCCTGTATTGCTTTCATTGCTTTGTTTTGACTAATTTTATTCTATTTTGTTTTGTTTGATTGTATCACGTCTCATGGTATAGGCAATTACTTTGAACATAACAAGATGCATTATGGTACCCACTGTTGTTATACTATTATCTTGTTTTGAAGTCCTGTACTGTTTCCATTGTTTTGTCTTTATTGATTTTATTCTGTACTATTTTGTTTGATTTTATTTTGCCTGATGGTCTAGCCAGTTCTTTTGAAGATAACAAGAGGCATTATGGTAGCCATTATTGATTTCTTTGTATTTTGTCTTAAAGTCATGTACCATGTTTGCCATTTTGTTTTGATTGATTCTGTCCTGTTTTATTTCGTTTTTCTGCAAAAAAAATTTATTCAGCTTTTTTACTATATTTTTATATATGTATTATTCCTCACAATTTAAAATACAAATACAAGATAAAAAATACTCTGTAATTAGTGGCTGGGATATTTTAAAATTAGAGACTATGGACTGAAATTGCTCAGAATGGAAATAGTCATAATAAAAGTACAAAAGTATACAAACTAAGGACACTCATGATGAAACACAGACTAATTCTATCACAGAAATAAACTGTCACAAAAGTCTTTAATTAAAAAAATAACATCCACAGATTACCTATTTTTTAAACATGAGATTTATTTTGGAAAAAATAATAAAAGTTTAACAATGTCTAGGTCAACATTTCTAAATCACTTCAATCACCAAAAATATTAGTCTTACATTAAGCACTAGTAAAAGATCTTCAGGCCTTCTAAATAATGTTCACTTTGGTCTGGTTTGGTTTGGTTTGGTTTGGTTTGGTTTGGTTTTGGTACTGGAGAGGGAACCCAGGGCCTTCCCATTGTGCTATATATATCCTTACCCCTTTTTGTATGTTTGTTTTTTGTTTGTTTTAAGACAAGATCTCACTAAATGGTCCAGCCAGGATTGAATTTATAATCTTCCTGCCTTAGTCTCCAAGAGTGGTAGAATTATTGGCATACTCAGTATATTTTGAGTGTCTATAATACCAGAGAAGTTAACCAATACTAACGTTAGGATGACACAGTTCTTTTTTATTTTCTTATTTAAAAATTACTGTTAAAATCATTTCCCAGACCAGTTTCACAAACTTCACTTAGTATACAGAATTCAAGTAACTGGAAGACTTTTTCACCGAAAAATGAACCTCTCCCTACCTCCATGACGACAATCCTAATATTTTCCCATACCTTCCATCTTCTCTATCCCTAACTCCAGTTCTCCAAGTCAGAAGCTGACGGCCCAGTGTGTCTGGCATGGGTTAGAGGTAGTAAACACAGACTTGACAGCCAAGCCAGACACTCAGAGGGACAGAGCTGATCTCTGCACCCTCCACTTCTCCAAGTGTAGAACTCAAGTGTTACTCCCACTGACAACAAACAGAGCACAAGACAATGGCACTTGCACTTTGGGGGCAGTAGGAAAATGGTCATTTCAACTGTTTCTAATCTCCAGAAAATTTAATTCATATGTATGTACTTTAATGATTTTGGCCGGGTGGGGGGGGTTGCTAGACGAGGATACATTGTTCTTGTTAGTGATTCTGCTTCTCCCATCTATTCATCACTCTGGTGCTGCTGCAAACTGTACAAATTTACAGACTCTAAGTAAGAAAAAGTCTGATATTTACTTGAGAAAAATATGGTCAAAGGTCCTGAGTTTATTTTCCAAACCTAACCACTTCACCATCACATCCAATCTTAATTTCTTTGAGGTATTGGAACACTAACTTGTTAGAGTACTTGAAAGATACTAAGAAATATTAAAGATTAATCATGCATTATAGCTAGACAAGTACACCCTGATTTATTGACTAGTACTGCTGTAACTAAGCAACAAAACCACATGGCTAAAACAATTCCGGACACTGGAAATACAACATGAAGGTGTCAGCAAGCTGTTTATCTGGGAGAGAAGGGTAAGTGGCATCACTTTGTCCTTGGTTTATGGATGGCTACCTTCTCGCGGTGTCTCTTCACTCTGTCTTCTCTTTCTGTATGCTTGTGTCAGGAGTTCTCACTTTTTACTAGGACCCCAATCTTACTGGCTAAGGTCCCACCCTAATAACCTCACTTTAACTTCATCACCTCTGCAAAGACACTATCTCCAAGTTAGGTCACATTCTCAGCTACTGGCTGTTAAAACTCCTGAACTGAGCCGAACAATCAACTGTAATAACATATATAGACATGTATTTATGTGTATATACATAGGTATGTGTGTGTGCATAAAACAAGAACCATGCTTATCAATTACTGAGAATTTAACTGCACCAAATTGTGCTTTTTAAAATAGTTTGGAGAGCTCTGTGATCCTTATCAGTGTGAGTTTTTAACTGTCCCATTATACTTCTCTCTCTTTTCTTCTTAGATTCCTAATACAGATCATCCATACACATCTATGCTTTGAGGCTAAACAGAGGTGTTTCAAGCCAAGTAGCCTGAAATAAACATTCAAAATACTGCATATTTTCCAATAGAGGTAAAGATTATAGTGTAACCAAGAGGAATGTGCAAATCAGCAATAATTTAACTTAGTAGCTGAGCCAAACCATGATAGTCTACTTTAAAAATATGGAAATTTGAGAAAGTGATACTGTTACAATTGTTAACTATGGAATGCAAGTACATTTTTTTAAAACTTCAAGTCACACAAAGTCGTTTTGTATATTTGCTTTTCTAAAGAAATGCCTACTCAACACACTTGGATTTGAGAGTTTGAAAATCACCAAATTCTTTTTCCCATTATGCACATGTTAATACCAAATGTAAATGCTATTATAAGGCTGCAGTTACCACAGAACTCTGCCTTCATGAGGGCTGACTTTTTTATGCAAGTCTCAGAAGGAAATGCTTGCAGTTCAGGTTTCAACAGATGAATTCTTTCATCCTTATGAAATACAGAATATGCTCCCTCTTTCAACGTATTAACAAAAAAGAACCAGTTGTGACTCTTTGAGCATCTTTCTTGTTTTTTCAAACTTTTGATCTCTGTGTGTGCCTTAGCATAAAAGATTACATAGGCAAATCTGTCCCATCAGGTAAAAAAAATCAGGTAATAGCAGACAAGTTTATTCTTTTTCATGTAATATAAAATTGACAAGCTTAATCATTTTTCAATAAACAGGAAAGTAGTGCTTACCATACATTATATTGTGGTAGATCAGAGCTCTAGAACTTTTTCAGCTTGCAAAACTGAGACCCTACATCCACTGAACAAGTCCCCTCCACCTCCTCCTCCAGGCCCTGGCAATGTCCAAAACTTGCCATTTCTGATAGTTTGACTAATTCAGATATGTAAATTAAGTACCATCATTCAATATTTGTGCTCTAGCTTATTTTACATCTCGTAATACCCTCCAGGTTGATTCATACTGTACCACATGATAGCATTCCCTTCTCTTTAAAGACTAATATTCTGTTGGAGGTATATAAAATTACATTTTCTTTATTCCATGGATGGCAGTTAGGTTGTTTTTCCTTCTTTTGACTACTGAAAATAATGGTGCGATAAGAATAGAATAGATATGCAAATATCTTTTTAAGATCCAGTTTTCAATTCTTTGGATATACACCTATAATTGGGATTCTCTAGATCAATCTTTTTGGTAATCTCTTTGTAGATTGTTTCCAAACAATATGTTTCATATTGTTTTCCAAAGCAGTTATCTTGGTTATATTCCCACCAAAAGTGTATAATTCCAATTTGCCACAAATACTTTTCTGTTTCATTTTGTCTTGTCTTGATAATACCCACCTAATGAATGTAAGGTGATCTTCCTTTGTGGTTTTGAATTAATTTCACCAATTGTTTACTTGATATTGAACACCTGATATCTATGCTGGCTATCTGCTTATCTTCTTAGGGAAAATCTCCATTTAATTCAATTAGTTACAAGTTATAGACATTCTTTATATATTCTGGATATGAAGGCCTATAAAATATATGGTTTACAATTTTTGTCTCCCATTATATAGGTTCTCTTTTAACTTCTGATTATTTCCTTTGTTGTGCAAAAGTTTCTAAGTCTGGTATGGTCCTGTCCATCTCTTTTTGCTTTCAATGCCTGTGCTTTGGATATCATAGCTTACAAACTGTTGTCACACCCAGTGTCATGAAGTTTTCAGCTATTTTTTTTCATGTAGGAATTGAAGAGGTCCCATTTCACAAATTTATAGTTTACATTTAGGTATTCAAACCATTTTGAGCTAATTTTGATATATGCAGTAAGGATCTGTCTATATTTTTTTCCAAACAGAAATCCACTCTTCCCAGCAACATCTGAAGAGACTGTGCAGCCTTGAGATCTCTGTCAAGGAGACAGAGTATAATATATGTAGGTGAGGATTTATTTCTAGATTTTTTATGCTATTCAATTACTCTACATTTTTCTTTATTCATCTTGTTCAATTGTTCTGACTTTCAAATATGTTTTTAAGTCAGGAAGCATGAGGGCTCAAGTTGTTCTTATTTCTGAAGATTATCTAGATCCTCTGAGATTCCATACTTCTTTTAGGATGGGTTTTTAACTATTTCTGTAAAAAAAAATGACATTAGTATCACAGTAAAATTGCATTGACTCTGTATATCATTTTGAGTAATATGAACATCGACTTCCAATTCATGAACATATCTTTCCATTTATTTATGTTTTCTTTCATTTTTCACCAATGTTTTGCAGTTTTCAGTGTACAGTGGTGTCCCAGTCCTTGATTAAATTTATTCCTAAGTATTTTATTCTTTTTGTAAATGAGACTGTCTGCTTAATCGACATTTCAGATTATTCATTGTTAGTGTACATAAAAGAGCACTGCATTTTCTCAAATGCTTGCTGCTAGTCCTTTATTATTGTGTTAATATATCAATATTATATTAATTTCATGTGCTGAAACATATTTGTACTTCAAAAATAACCCTCACGTGATTTTGACATACAACCTTTCCAATGTATGTTTGGACTGAGTTTGCTAAAATTTGTATGTACACTGATTCACAGTTTTCTCTTCTTACAATATCTTTTTCTGATTTTGGTATCAAAATAATACTGTCCTGATAGGTTACAAGATTTTCCTCCTCTTTAATGTCCTAGAACAACTTGAAGATTAGTCTCAAGTCTTTAAATATCTGAAAGCTTTTTTCAGTAAAGCCAAGTAGTCTTGGGGCTTTCTCTGTTGAGAGGGTTTTGATTACTGATTCGACCTTCATACAGTATGTCTGTTTAAATATCTGATTCCATAGGTCAGTCTTGGTAGATTGTGGGTTCCTAGAAACTTACCCATTTTACCAAGCTTATCCATTATTTTGGCATACAACTGTTTGTGGTAACTATTATGACCCTGTTTATTTCTATGGAATATAAGGTCTCTTAAATATCTGATTATTGTAAGTTTTATTTTCAAAATCTGAAGAATTATTGTTCTTGGTATATTTTCATTCATTTTTTTCTTCTGCTTGTTCATCCTGAACAGTCAAATTTTTTCACTGGTTATAATCTTTAGCTCCACAATTTCTGTTTGGTTTTGTTTTACAATTTCTATCACACTGTTAGTATTTTAACTTTATGCATAGTTATATTCTTCATCTCTTTTTTTTCTTTCAGTATACTGAAATTTCTAATTAATTTCCAGGAATATGTCTTTAAAATTAGTTTCTGGAGATTTATTTATTTTGTTTAACTATGTTGTTTCCTTTTTTTTTCATCATGCGGCTTGTTTTACTCTGGTTGTTATTGCTGTCATTGTTGTCAAGATTTTTGTCTCTGAAAAACATAGCTGCTCTCAGTCTTTATAGGTGGGCCTAGTACAGAAAAAGACACTCATCAGTCAGTTGGGTGACTGATTTCTGAAGGCTTCACAACCTGTTTCCAGGAATACATCTCCTTTGATCTTATTTATATAATTTCACAGGAAGCTAGCTTTGTTTACTGTTTTCTTTTGCTTTGTTTTGTGTTTTGTTTTATTTTGTTTTTCTCCTGTCTTCTGTAGTCTCCTGTTTCTTCTGGTGTCTGCCTGCAGTGCAGCAGGTACTCTGGTGCTGCTCTGCTGTTCTCTAGAGCCTCCAGGTATCCTTATTAGCACTCTATGTAAAGCAAGAGAGAAACCAGTCCCTTGGATAGTCCTGAAAAGCCAAGGCATTGAACAGAGAAACTTTGCAATGGGTTTCTAGTAGAGCATAACCTATGCATGACCAAATGAAATCAAAAGCTTTTGTTACCAATTTCAATACAGTAGAACCTGGTTTTAAGTTTACTTGGAATACAATGATACTGTGTCTGATATCTAGCATTGTCATAAAGGTTTTTTTAGACCATATATTGCTAAGTCAACGTTTGTTTGGTAGAATGAAATCTGAGGCTTCCTATTCCTATATCTTACTGATTGCAGACAGGTTTATTTCTAAATTCATAAACCATACTCAACAGCTGTCATCAAGAATTCATAAGAAATTTTCTTCAATTCAAAAAAAAAGATAAGAAATATCTTCAATACTTATGTCCAACTCTTCTATTCTGAATTTTGATTGTTGTTGTTCTATGCATTTAAAGTAGCCAGGAGTGGTAGCATATCCAAGCAATGTGGTGCACATCTATAATCACATCACTCCTCAAATCTGAGGCCAGCTTGGGCTACACAGCAAGAACCTGTCCCCATAAAACCCAAAAGTAAATAAATAAAATATATAAAGACACAACAGCTTCCAACTATCTCACTACCACCACCACTACCTCCCTATGTTCTGTTGGGATTATGGCCAGGCTATAGGGAAGTGTAAGTATCAACCCACTTTGCACTGACATGCCTTATCTGAAGCTTACACCAGAGACACTTCTCATTTTTTCCCTTAGGAATCTGCCGGATGCCCATAGGGGCCAGTGGTTGTCAGATGTACACAACCTACAAGTTCTGGGAAGGAAAGTTCCCAAAGAGCTACTTGAGACCTTCCTCAAAGAGTTAACCAGATGACAGGCAAACAGCTATCTTTTAATTCCTTAGGTGAATGGCATAAGTACTCAGTCTTTAGGACATGAGAAGCTGCAGACATCCTCAGCGCTAACAAAAAGTACCTTGTCACATTAGCTTTGCCTGTTTTACTCAGTCCCTCACATTTCTTTAGCTTGTGGAGTAAGACAAGGTAACCTCAGGGTAAGATGTACACACTCAGTAAGTAGGGTCTAAGTCTATGAGATCTTCCTTTCTTTTAGTACTGAGGAGTATGAGTAGGTTTCTTCTCCTTCAATAGACTGTAATCCCTTCAAAGATAAAAAGTCACATTCATACATGAGTCCTATAATATATATTCAGGATACTTTTCCAACTCATGCATCAAATTCCCATTGCAGATTGTCTCACAATTCCCAAAAAATGTAAGACACAACTATCATGAGCTTAAAAGCTAGCCATTTATACAGAATTCCCTCACACTAAAATCATTTTAGTTTGTTAAATTCTAGTAGCTTTGACATGATCAATTATACTTTACAGAGATAATGCACCCAACATACCCATTTCCTGATAATAAATACATTTTTAAAGGTAATCAACAATGTTTTATTAAACTACAGATTACTTAAGAAAAATAAACTCCACAGATTTGTAATCATGTTGGGTGTCCTTTTCCTATGTAAAACAAATTAACTCCCTAGATTAAATTGAATGTGTCTTTACACTTCTCTTGTAACACTCAAGCCAAACATATTTTCTTTCTTTTTAAAATTAAAACATTATAATCAAGTAATTTAAAAAGATAGTAAAATCTTGCCATCTCAGTGTAGTGAGATCTATAATCCCAGCACTCAAGAGGATGAGGCAGGAGGATCACCATGAGTTTGAGGCCAGCCTAGTCTATATAGTAGACCAGCCTGAATTGTATAGCAACATCCTGTATGAGAGCTGCTCATCCACCACCCACCAATGCAGATACTTCCCACCAGTAATTAGCTCAGTCCAGGAGGCAAGAGCTAGCCCTGTCCCTGCATGCACACCAGCCACCATCTAGGACGCATCTGGTCCATAACCAGTGTACACTGGGAAAAGCAGCAGCCAGCCCCACACCAGCACACCCACTGGCCACTATCGGATACCTATAGCCAGCACTGGTCAGGAGAACCAAACACTCTCACTTCAGAGAAACTATAGCCAGTGTGGGAAGTGCCTGGGACCCTACTACCCGCTTGTACAAAAGAATACAGGAAAATGCAGGACAAAGAAGCAAAAGGCAGTCTCTGGCCTCCAACCCATGCAGAGCAAGTCCCGGAGCTGTAAACACAGAAAAGATTGGGAGTTGTACACCTGAAGTTTCTAAAGTGATGGCAAATGAAGTAAAGAAACAACTTCATGAGGCTATAGAAGAAATTAGAACAGAAAAACTATCTCAGGTAAAAGAAGAAATGAAAAACATGATAAAAGAATTGCTAAGCATCTCTAAAGAAGACATAGATTAAAAAAATAGAGGAGCACAGGAAAATGAGGGACACCTTGAATGAACAATATAAGAAAGATTTACAACGCATCAAACAGATTCAAAGAGATATCCAGGAAATTAAAAACTCCACTGAAAGCTGGAAAAACCACTTGAAAGAGACTGAAAATAAATTTTCAGACCTTGAAGACAGGATTGCAGCTAGTAATCATGAAATGAAAGAGCTCTTAAAAAAAAAAAAATAAATAAAATAACAAGGAACCAGGAATTAACATTGCAACGGCTGCAAGATGACACAAAGAAAAATAATTTAAGAATGATAGGTGTCAGCAAAAAAGCAAGGGTCAACACAAATGACATTAAAAGTCTATTTACAAAAGTAATAGCAGAAAACTTCCCAAGCATGGGAAAAGGATGTGACATTCAGATAAGTGAAGCAAAAAGAACTCCAGGTAGCCATAACCAAAATAAATCTATACCTAGATATGTAATAATCAAGATCTCAGAAATTCAGTGTAAGAACAGAATATTAAAAGCTGTCAGAGAAAAGAAACAGATGTCCTATAAAGGAAAACCGATCGGAATCATGGCAGATTTGTCATCACAAACCATCAAGTCAAGAAGAGTTTGGAATGAAGTGTTTCAAATCCTTAAAGAAAACAACTTCCAACTCAGATTGATGTATCCTGCAATACTATCTTTCAAAATTAATGGAAAAATAAGAATTTCCATGATAAAGAACAACTGAAGGAATCCATGACCACCAAACCAATCCTACAGAGAGGGCTAAGATATTCTAGAGAGGTAAAGATCAACATGTTTCCAGGAACAGCAGCTGAGGAGGTCACCAAACAAGACAGGCAACTGAACAAAGGTGAAAAGTGGAGGGCCAGCCAACAGCAGGAAGACCATATGGCAGAGACAAACTAATGTATGCTGACTGTAACCATTAATGTAGACAGCCTCAATTCAGCAATAAAAAGAAACACAGGGAGAGTGAATCAAGAAAGAAGATCCATCAACCTTGTATACAAAAAATGTATACAAGAAACACATTTAAATCAAAAGGAAATTCATAGACTGAAAAATCAAAAGAGAGAAAGGAATTGTTCCATGCCACAGGAGACCAGACAAAAGCAATGGTAACTTGTTCATCAACTACAGAATAAGAAAAATATGATATTTACATATAATATAAAGTGACCCAGCTATAAAGTAGAATAATCTCGAGACTCTTGTAGGTAAATGGATGCAACTGGAGATCATGTTCTTGGATGAAACATTTTGAACTCATACAAGTGAACTCTGGTATAAAAAACAGAAAAAGTTAATAGGATCCAAAAAGTAAAATACTTATTATAAAAGTGATAGGGAGGAGACAACTGGGAGGAAAAGGTGGTAACTACCGTTAAATTCTTACTGTCTTGTCTTAAACTCTTCTATTGTTTTCAAAATTTTGTTAGGTTTGGCTTTGTTCTGTCTTGTTAGATTTTACTCTGTCTGATGGAATGGACAGCTATTTTGAACATAATGAGATGCATTTTGGGAATCATGGTTGGTTTCCTACTATCTTGTTTTGAAGTCCTATAATGCTCTCATTCTTTTGTTAAATTGGTTCTATTCTGTTTTGTTGTGTTTGATTTTATTATGTGTGATGGTATCAACAGCTATTTTGAAGAAAACATTATGGTAGCCATTGCTGATTTCCTATCATCTTGAAGTCCCATCATCCTTTTATTCTTTTGATTTTTTCTATTCTGTTATGTTTTATTTGATTATGTGTGATAGTATGGACAAGTTTTTTGAACAAAATGAGACACAGTAACCATTGTTCATTCCATTATCTGGTTTTAACATCTGTAATGCTTTGATTCTTCTGAATGGTTTTATATTATTTTGTTATGTTTGATATTACTCTGTGTGAAGGTATGGTCAACTATTTCAAAGAAAACAAAAGACATTACGGTAGCCAATGTTGATGCCTGCTGTCTTGTGAAGTTCTGTGTTGCTTGCATTGTCCTGTTCTGATTTGCACTGTTCTGTTTTTTCTTTTCTTTTGTTTTATTCTCTTTAAAATAAAAAAAATTTAAAAATAAAAAATAAAACAAAAGGTACAATAGATACTGTGAAAGTTAAAGGGGGGAAATATCTAAAAAGGGAAGGCAATGGCCATTGTTAATCTATTATCTTGTTTTGAAGCCCTGTATTTATTTCATTATTCTGTTTTGTTTGTTTCATTATATTTGATGGCATAGGTGGCTATTTCAAAGGTAACAAAATATATTTTGTTAGCCATTATTCATTTCCTATCAGCTTGTTTCCAAGCCCTGTATTGCTTTCATTGTTTTGTTTTGATTGACTTTATTCTATTTTGTTTTATTATATCTGACAGGACAGGCAGCTACTTTGAAAACAACGAGAGGCATTACGGTAGCCATTGCTGATTTCCTATTATCTTGTTTTGAAGTTCTGTTTTGTTTTGATCAGTAGTATTCTGTTCTGTTTTGTTTGATTTTATTATGTCTGATAATATGGGCAGTAACTTTAAAGATAAGAAGATGCATTATGGTAGCCATTGTTGATTTCCTTTTATCTTGTTTTGAAGTCCTGTATCATGTTCTTTGTTATTGTTCTGCTTTGTTTGACTCTATTCGATTTCATTTGGTTTTATTCTCTTCAAAATATAAATAAATAAGATCGTGCCAAAACACTGACTTTGCTTCATATGTTATTTTTAACAAAGAAGCACAGAAAATGATGAAAGGACCACCTCAGAACATGAACAATACATACATTAGTGGTCTTCTGTGGAAAAGTAATGTTCTCAATAATCAATTAAAATAGTTCTGAAAAATATTCAAAATTGGGACATACAGATGTCGTTATGTTTACTTCAGATTTTAATTTGATGAATGTTATCACATTTCCCTGGTATGTCATTCTAGTGGTTTAGCTGCCGGATATAAACCCTGGAAAAAAGAAGTCTGATAACTGGACATGCTGGCAGAGAACGAAATGTGACAGAAGATGGAAGTCAGAGAAACACATGGTATCTGCTATCTAGCACTGGATGTCAACACCAGGAAGTGTCAACTATGGCTTACGCTGAAATCTCTGCTCACGCAGAGAATCCTAAATTAGCCAGTCCCTAGGCCATGGAATCCCAGGTGCTACAGTCTGACCCACAGAATCCAGGGTCTGAAAACCCACTGCATGGTCAGTTGTCTTGTGCACGCTTGCTCCTCCTAAACCAAGGCGCTTCAGCTATCCTCACTCCTCTCCTCACTCACTGCTAGAGCTCCTGTGTGTGAAGCTGCGCGAAACAAAGTCCGACAGCACAATTCACATGCTCACAGCTGAGAGTCTGCCATGAGCTCAAGTCACCTGACTTCTGGTCAACCATTCTACTTCCCAATATATGCAACAGCTTCCCATTGTAGACTGCCTCATTATTCCCTAATAATTTATGAGACAACATCCATAAGGTTGAAAGTTGGCTATTTATACAGAACTCCCTTTACATTAAAATCATAAATATATGTATTTTTGGCTAAATCTCAGTTTCTCTATTCAGAAAAGTGGGTTCTTTCCCCCTAACTCAAAAGAACTCAGTGGTAATCCTAATATAGTGCATGAACTGATATAGAAGACTTCCATTTCTCAGAGTATATTATCTTACTTGAGATTCCTTAAATCATATTTAAACAAGTATTTGGAAGTACTTTATGTAAAGGACAAGATAATCCACTGTTTGAAACTAAATAAATTGAAAAGCTGTATCAAACTTCCAAATTTCAATTTATAATACTAATCCAAATCAGATAGACATAATTTATTCAGCTTTAATCTCATCTGAATTAAATTTTATAAACTCCCATTCAAAATATGATAAAGTACTATCATTAACAGAACATTCTGTATATCCCCTGGACTACAGTGGTGGTAAACCTACAGGACATGTGCCAATGTAGCTTGTTTGTATCACTGAAAAGATTTGCCACCACTGCCCTTGACTAAGGACAAAAAAGACCATCATACGCAGAGAAGGCTTCTGCTTTACTTGTAAGACAGAACCTTTTAATGTTTCTCAAGGCCAAGCACATGCCCTAGCTTTAAGTTTCCATTCCATGAGGTCAATGCTAGGTCCACTAACCCAAAAAGGGACAAAGGTTTCAATCCACACCCATTGTGGGTCATTTATTCTATAAACACAATCCAGCTATTGCACAGCACTGGGCTTAGATGCCGGAGAAAAACATAAGATATATTTGAGAAGTACAGACCATTTAAGGGCACCAATTGTGAGTCAACTTTATAAACATTATCATACAATCTTCATAATAACCCAAGAGAAAGGTATTATTATCCCTGTTTCACAAACAGAGAAAATAAGAAAATTTTACCAAAGTTGATGAATGTCTGCATTCTTACTGAGAATTCTAAGCCACTCTGACATCTACCACCAAGATGCTCCAAATTTCAGTAAGGAATTCAAGAGTTAGTGCAGCCTATTCTGGCTATTCTGAACTCATTCTGAACTCAGAACCACTGTACCTACACACCAAGTGCTTCTAAGAGAAAGCTGGTGTCTAGGCCTACTGATTATTCCAGAAAGAAATAAGGGCTGCAAATTTAAATTTTCATAGCTTTCTTTCTAAAAATTAACACATCCCTGCAGCACATATGTCTCAAGGGCCATTACCAAGAAGCTGAGATGACTGAACAAACATAAACACCAAAAACAAGACCTTTCACATGGCAAATGCTCAAATGCTATTTTCAAAATCATCACATTCTTTAACACACATATTCTTTAAACTTTTTCATCAGAATATAGCTCCACTAGGAAAAATAAAAGCTATCTAATCATGTTTACAATAAGGTGGCACATAACTGGGGGAAAAAGAATTTTCATTCAAACATTTTTTTATTTCTGAAAACTACTTTAAAATACAAAAACAGAGATTTAAATGCTGGTTGAAAAACAATAGCAAATGCTGTATATAAATTCTCAAGGACTATATCTCAAGGCATTAAACACATAAAAATGATGTATTACTGATGACGTTTTCTTTATTAAAAGTTTTCTTCATACTTTTTAAATAATGGTTTAGTAATATGGAGAAACAACCACCTTCAAGAAAGAAAAAATTTCAATTATTCAACCATCTTCAAATGGTGGTAACCTAGCAATGCTTCTCAAAAGTGTAGCCCTGAGACCACCTACATTAAACTTACACAAGATTATTTTCAAAACACATATCTCTACAGCCACTACTAACACTACCCTCAAACCTAAAAAATTTGGACTTTTTGCATAAACTCCAAGTTTTTGTTTTAGCTTTTATTTTTGTTTTTGTTTTTTTGTTACCCAACTGCAGGCTCCCAAGTTTGCCTTTTTAAATAAACCCTATAAGTGGTTTTTATGCACATATATTTTAAGAACTATTGATCTACTGACATGCTGTCAGATAAGCATCACTTAAATTTTTTCAGTAAGGCAAAACAGAACTCTTACTCTACTGGCAACACAATTGCTGCTAATATATCACAACTTCCACCTCAAATAAGTCTGTCATGATCATAAATACAAGAAGAAATATTCTGCAATTTTTTTCTTTTTTCTAACATGAAAATTTTCCTAAAAAATAATTTTGCAAAATTGATCTACAGCTTTAGAAGGTCTGTGCCCCTTGCCCAACAATTTCACTGGTAAAAATTTTTCTGATGAGAACCGCAAACTAAGAACAAAAGGTTTTTAAACAAACGTACTTGGAATGACATTATTAACTAATGCTATATCCTGTGTATATGCGTTGTATACAGTATTACTAGTCCTCACAATACTTATGTTGGAAATGAGGACGCTAAGACTCAGAGAACTATTAATTTGCCCCAGGTCACATAGCTAACATGACAGGACCAAGATCTGAGTCCTGAACATTTTAAGTAGAGATAATAGGCTCTTTTCCATTGTCTGCTCACTGAAAGTGTTCTAAAGTGTTATAACATTTAAGTATAGTACATCAGCTCAAAGGGATTATACAGATACTTCAAACCATGTTTTTCAAGAATCTTCATAAGAGACCACAAATCAATAAAGAAGGAACATAAAATCCCAAGGCAGAACAGAAGTCACACACCCTAGGAACACATTTATCTTGGTTTCACCTGTATTTCAAAAGTTAACATTGTACCTGATTTATATTAGGAACATGTGGGAGTATTTCTTAAAGACTAAGAAAAAATTCTCAAAATGTCATCAGTGATTAGTGCTGGATTTTGGACGTTTGGTTTTTCCTTGTTTTTTTTTTTTTTTTTTTTTTTTTTTTACATCAATCAACTGGCTAATTCTTCAAAAGAATAAACAAAATAGATAACCTTTTAGCTAATCTTACTCAAAAAGGAAATAAATGGTCCAAATCAATGCAATTAGAATTGAAAAAAGTGAAATCACACCCAATGTCAAAATCCATATTACTATAAGCAACTACTTAGCAAACCTGTAAGTCAATAATTGGAGAATTCGGAAGAAATGGATAATTATTACCTTTACATGAATGATCAAAATTGACCCAAGAAGACAGAAAGATCCTAAGTAATCCAAAAACAGACAATGAAATTGAAGCAGTGATTTAAAAAAAAAAAAACTACCAACTAAGAAAAGTTCACCTCCTGATGGATTCTCTGCTGAATTCTGTAAGAACTTTAGGGAAGAACGAATGCCAATACTCCTCAAATTTTTTAATGAAACTGAAAGCAAAGGAGTGCCCCTAAGGTCATTCCTGGAAGCTAGCATTACCCCGATTCCAAACTGAACAAGGAGCCAACCAAAAAAAGATAACTCAGGCCAACCTTTTTAGTGAACATAGATGCAAAAGTCCTCAAAAGATACTGGCAAGTGTAAGGCCACAAATCATCAAAAAGATCATACATCATAACCAAGTAGGCATCCCAGGGATGAAAAGACCATTCAAGATACGCAAATCAATGAATGTAACACATGACACAAACAAAAGCAAAGACAAAAACTGCTTGATCACCTCAATGGGTGGAGCAAAAGGCTTTAACAAAATCCAACATCCATTCATGATAAAAAAAAAAAAAACATGAAAAAAATAGGTATAGAAGAACCTTATCTCAATCTCATAAAAAGCATTAACGACAAACCTATTGCAAACATAATATTAAGTGGGGAAAAACTGAAAGTTTTCCCTATAAAATCAAGAGCAAGACAACTATGTCCACTATTACCATGCTATTCTACCCAGTTCTCAGAACATTAGCCAAAACAATCAGGCAAGAGAAAGAAATAAAAGATATGTACAAAAAGAAGAAGTAAAATTATCATTACTTGTAGACAACATGATCCTCTACAGAGAAGACCCAAAAAATTCTCCCTGAAAGACTCCTAGAGCTAATACCCAAACTCAGTAGCATAGCAGGATACAAAATCAACACATAAATCAATGGTGGTATATACAACAGCAGTGAAGTCACTGAGAAAGATATTAGGAAAATAATACCACTAATAATAGCATCAAGAAAAGCCAAATACTTAGGAATTAAGTTAGCCAAGCAAGTAAAAGACTTCTAGAATGAAAACCACAGTACTATGAAAAGAAGCTAGAAGAAAACATCTGAGAATGGAACTATATCCCCTGTTCCTGGATAGGCAGAACCAATATTGTCAAAATGGCCGTACTTCAAAAACTGATGTACAGGTTTGATGCAATTCCAATCAATATACTAACAGCATTCCTTATAAAATTGGAGAAAAGCAATCCTAAAATTCATATAAATCCAGAAAAGACCCAGTATAGCAAAAGCAATACAGAGCAACAAAAGCAAAGCCAGAAGCATCACAATCCTATATTTCAAGTTACACTCTCAGCTACAGTGATCAAAAGGCCAAGTTACAGCACAAAAACAGGCATGTGAATCAGTGGAATAAAACGGAGGATACAGAAACATCTCCAGGTACATTTAGCCATGTGATTATTGACAAAGGGGCCAAAAACATACACTGGAGGAAAGAGAGCCTTTTTAACAAATAGTGCTAGGAAAACTGTTTCACATTCAGAAAACTGAATCTACATCTTTATTAACCTAAAATCAAAATGGATCAAAGATCTAAATGTTAAAACAGAAACAATCTATTGCAAGATAAAAATAAGTAAAACTCCCGAAGTCATAGGTATATAAAAGGACTTTTGGAATGGAATCCAAATTGCCAAGAAATACCAAGAATCAACAGATAGGATCCCATCAAATTAAGAAGCTTCCACGTAGCAAGGGAAACAATCAACAAAGTAAAAAGGCAACCTACAGAACGGGGGAAAATGTGGGCCTCCTTGGACAGAGGACTAATGTAGAATGTATAAAGAACTTTAAACAATTAGACCCTCACAAAACCGAAAACCCAATCAAAAAATGGGCAACTGCAACGAGTAGACACTTCTCAAAAAAGGTACAAAATGGCCAATAAATACCCGAAAGAAATGGTCACTAGAGAAATGGAAATAAAAACAACACTGAGATTTCACCTCACCCACAAAGAACAGCCATCACCATGAAACCCAAAACAAGTGCTGGCGAGGACTTGGGAGAAAAAGCACCTTTCCATAGTGCTGGTGGGAATGTAGTCTAGTCCAACCACTAGGGCAATCAGTGTGGAGATTCCTCCAAAAACCAAAAACAGAAATTCCTCTTGACCCAGCTACTCCCCTTCTAGGCATCTTTCCAAAGGCTTCATATTTCAGAGATACTTGGATATCCACGTTTATAGCAGAATTCATGATAGTTAAATCTTGGAATCTTTGTCCATCAACAGATAAATGGATAAAGAAAATGTGATGTTTATAAACAATGAAGTACTGCTCTGCTATAAAGAAGGATAAATCATTTGTAGGAAGATGGATGCACCTTGATACCATAATGTTAACTGAAATAAATCAGACACATGAGCTAAAATACAACATGGTTTCTCTTACATTAGAAACTCAAAGCATAAGTAAAGCACAAAAGAAAAGACAGAAAACTGAAAGTGAGACGATATATTTTTTTCAAATGGAAAAGACATCAAGAGGTGAAGGAAGGAGAGAGAGGGGAGAGGAAAAGGATGAAAAAAGGAATTGAGATGTTTTACGTTCACGTACCAACTCCCCATATGGAATGTAATCATTATTTAATGCAAACATAGTAATAAAAATTAAAACTGAAGAGAATAAACAAGTAAACAAAATTTAAAAAGAGGAATAAAATCATTGATTAATTTCCAAATTCTATGTTTAGGCACCATCATCTACGAGAAATACAGTTAAAAGGCTGCAGATGTAGGTCTGAGCTAGAGGATTCGCCTGGCACACGCGAGGCCCTGCATTTTATTCCCAGCACTGAAGAAGAAAAAGAAGAAATACACTTAAAACTCCAAATCAATGCAAATTTCAGACTAGTTTTTGTTTTCACTATAACAGAGAAACTACCTAATAGCCAATAAGTAAGCATTATCTTTTTATATGTCAGATCAAAAATGGGAACATGATTTAACACTTGTTACACACACACACACATATACACATAAATTCATTACCTACATCCTTAATTAATACTTAATAGGAAAATGATGTAAAACCATGTAATATTCACAAAGAATTCTACTGATGACTTTTTAGGTTTTGGACACTGTCCTAAATACTAGACTAAAAAGATTTTAAAAATCAAACATGGTGACTCTCACAGCGTAACAGACGTTTCACGCCAAAATCATTCAACACACTTTAAAAGCTATATAAATTAGTGTTTAAATTTTGTTCTGTCACTCATAGTTTACTAAGCATTTTACATAATCGTAGCTTACTAAGCATTTTACAGAAAGAAATGTGTATACCTGCCATCATCTCACTCATTTTTTTAAATGAGAACTCTATTTTAAAATAGATGGAATAAGTGTAGGATGAGCCAACTGGCATATTTTATTAGCTCATCATTCTGGACAGCTTGAAATAGCAAAACATGGCACAAACTTGAAGAGAATTCTATCACACTGCCTCCAAAATGACTTCATCTTCTGAACAAATTCCAGTTTTGTTGGCTGGATTAGAAGGACCAACCAAGGCTTCTATGAAAAGCCAAAAGTGGAGAAGTTTGAACTATACTGAATGAGTCAGTTCCCAAAAGGGAGGACACAAGAAGATATCTCAGAGCAATAAAAAATAAAATGAGTGTTTGTATTGTATGCAATTTTTGATGAACAAAACACTAGACATGTACAAAACAATAAAGACAAAAAAGCTAGTTCCGGGGCTACACAGCTTGCAGTGCCTGGCATCCACAAAAGGAGTAACAGTAACAAGATGAGAACAACTTTAGATGATCAAAATCATTACCTCTTTGGGGATTTAGGTTTACTCTTGGATTGTGCTAAGGAGGAAAGTCTGCCTACATAAAATTATTACCAAACAATCTAAGTTTCTAGGATTATCGATGCAATCCAAATCCCTGATCAGGTAAGCTGTGGCTTTAATCACACTTGGAATCTGGGTTACAACAGTCCTCTGCTTTGCCTGCTTGGAGGAAACCAAGAATTGAATCACTCAGCGTCCAGTCTAACAATCTTGTTCCTCATCTACTTCAACTAGATAAGGTGGGAAAGAAGCCACATCCTCTTGCAACAAATAATGGCTACAGAAACACAGATGGAACTTTCCAAAGACAAGAATTTCCAGGCTGAAGATGATGAAGGTGACAAGGTGACTTCTTGAAGTTCCTGAGCAGCTACTGAAGTATGGGCCACTTTGCCTCAGACTTCTTGTTAGGCGGAAGATAAACTCCAAGAGTTTCACTTGGCTACAGCCAAATACATTCCTGCCTGTAAATGTCATCAATACAACAAACCTCTCTAGCTACGGTGGAACTTAACAAACAATGATCACAGAGACGTCTGGGGAGTGTGTGTACAATTACTGAGAACGGTTGAGTGTGAAGTACATCTGCACAAGCTCTTACAGAGGGCAGAGCATGAGCCCCGGTCGCAGCCAGTCTCAGGAAAGTCCCTCAACCCTTCACTGCCAAGCCACACAACCCCTGATGTGTCTTCCCAATCAGTCACGGAGCAATCTTACCTTCAGTTCTGCTCTGGCTGAACTTTAATTGCCCTAATGAATTTTTTAAGGAAATCTTTCACTAAAAAAAATCAAACACTCTTCTCCCCCAAAAAAGGACTCAGATGCACTTTTTAAGAAATCACGTTATCTGCTAAGTGTTTGCTTTCTAGAATTCTGAAATTATCCATCCTATGGAATAACGCTGATGCTGCTGCTGCTCTAATGTTTGCTAAGCATCAAGTGCCTGGCCCTGGAATAAGCACTTCACATGCATTCTCTTATTCAGTGCTCACATCATCACCTTCAGGTGATATTATATTCCCCAGTTTACAGGTGAGCAAACAGAACATGTTAGCTCACGTTAACATAAAACATTTACTTCTTAAAAGCCTCACTTTAGATACCAGTGAATGACTTAAGCCCAGAGAAACACATAAGTATAAGACTTTAGAATAACTGATTTAATAAAAATATTGCAATGGAATGACTCAGGACCATTCAAAGAATAAAAAGTACTCAAAGCAAGTACAAGTACAAATAAAGAGGGTCAGAAGCCCTCTCATCATGAGCAAAACCTACATTTCCACAGTCATATCTAGTAAAGTTTTATTCAAGTTACCTCTCAAAGTCTAATTCACTCAAAACATCTCCCAGGAAGGCCAACAATAGTGTTTAAATAGCTGTGAAAGTCCACTAATCATAGAAACATTATATCCACTTTCCAATAAACTTGATTTTCATTTTCAATGTATTTTCCTTCTACATTATGGTTTACAATGAATTATCACAATTAATCCACCCACTTCACACTCCCTATGGGGCCCACACTGTGGTATTTTACTTGTAACTGTTGCAGTCACTTCAATATGTAAGAACTTCTATTAACACTCATATTTAGAAATAGGGCTATCTATAGTAAATTTTCTCAATCTTCTTATTCAAAGGGAACACGAAGATTCAAATGTAGATCTGGATCAGAGTCCTACACGGTGAACCATTAAGCTTCATAAAGTTGTTTGATTTGCTCATAGTGTCTGATACCCTTGATCAAGCATTAGCTTTAAAAAGCTCAATTCACTTAGTTTACTCTTTATTTCCACTACTCCTTTATTTTCAAATATTTTTGCTTCATGTTTTTTCTCTCCCACAGCCATATCTAAAAAGTATTGCCTTTACCACATAAGACAAACTCCATTAAAGTTTGTTGAATTGAAGAGATAACATGATTGCTATGCATACTTTTTATTAATGATGTATGACGACCTCTGCTTTGGTGACTAGTTCTGCAACTCAGGCAAGCACCAGTAAATGATCCAAGTTCTGCCTGGCACTGTAAAAATGTAACATGTTTTCTAAAGTCCTCTGCAGCAGTATGACAAAGCCCACCAGATGTCAGTCTCCCTTCATGTTAAACAGACCATCTTTCCCCACCTACACTTCTTCCTTTGTTTGTGTCTAAATCTGATGCTAAAATTCTTAATTTTATGCCATATATATGTGTGTATATATATATATATATATATATATATATATAAGCTTTTGATGCAAAAAAAATTAATACAGGAGTCCTGTGTTTATGTCTTAGTACTGTTGCAACCACCGAGATTATCTCAGGCTCTCTTCACTCAACTATTTCCTACTTTCTCCCATACTTTCTTCCGTAACTTGTTCTCTTGTTTTTCCATATCATAACTCACATTTAAATGATTTAAATGAAATAACACTATTATCTCACATAAAGCATGAAATCTGAATTTTGAAACTCAGTACTTTAAAGTTTAAAATCATTTTATCACTAAAACAAAATGCTGTCCATGGTATTTATTCCAAGGCTGACAAAAGACTTTAGAAACCTAAACTTAAAAATAAATTCCCATTTAAAAAATCATTGACTAAAATCAATAACTGTCAAAGTCCAACAAAAATGTCAGACAGTATACATGTTTTGTTCTGAGACAGTTATTAAACAAACAAAGAAAGAAAGAAAGAGAAAAAGAAAACTCAGGCAAAAATAGTGATTTTGCCCCACACTTTTGGTCTGGTGGTTTTTATGTTATATACCAATTATTTTAAGATTCAGTGAGCATCCAAGAATGGTATTTTATTTCTCCGACTGCTACTCTACTGCCCATATTTTAACCTCATTGAATTTTTGGTCCATTGCGTAGAAGAATTTCTCTACTAATAAAAATACAACCCATTAAAGATTAACTTGCCCCTAGCACAGTCTCTCTGAAAACAAATTCCAAGCATTATAATCACCAATTTGCACTCTTAATACTTAAGGACAACTATCTTATTGTTCTGATTTAAACTGGAAAACTACATCTGATATTTTAAAACTACTATAAAAAGATAAATCTCTAATCCAAGATAAATCTCTAATCCAAATTCACAATAATTACAAACCCAACCAACTACATCTTTACTTGATCTTTTTCAAATGAAGTTTTCTACCCAAAAATATCTACCAATATTAGAAAACCTGTTGATTTATCAGACTTACTACCTTGCTTTTTATCTACTCTACTTCTGTAATTGTGAACTTGCAAAATCCTTCTGTTCCCCAACCATTTATTAAGTATATGTCATATCTCGTAAGTCATGGTAGGAGCTAGAAATCACCTGAACCTCTGATGTAATACTTTAATAATGGGATGAGAGTGATGGCACATGCCTGCAATCCCAGCACTCAGGAGGCAGAGGTAAGGAGGATCGCCACAAATTCAAGGTCAGCCTAGGCTACATAATAAGTTCAAGGCCAGCCTAGGCTGTAAGCGAAACTTGTCTCAAAAAAAAATTAATAATACAAGAAAATGGTATTTGTGAAGCTATTATTTACCAACACTGTCACAAGTGTTAGCTTATTAAGAAGTATCTCTCTTTCCATGCAAATAAAACTCTAAGAAAAAGTGTCCAATATTAGCCCTATGTTGCTAATAGGACTATTTGCTAATAGAGGGGAAAACTTCAGGGCAAGGCAAGACTCAGGCACTTTCCCCAAGGTCCCATGGAGATAGGAAACCAGCTCTGCCTGACTGCAATACTCATTTTTTGTGTGATCACCTAGTATTAAGCATCAAGGCACATTATTACATTTGATTTGGAAAACTAGTGTCATTCTTTGAAACATGGTAGTTTTGAGCAATTTGATACTGGAAAACATGCATCCTAAAATGACCTGGCATCCTGTGCACTGCGTCCGATTGTCAAACGCGTTCAAAGCTTACTTTCACACAAGGAGTAATCCATTTACAGATGATCATGGAAAGTTAAAACTACTGTGCCCAACACTAATTGAACATTTCACTACATACAGACTACTGAAGAAGTGCTAACTCTAGTAAGACTTTCTATACAAGAAACTTAACTTTAAAACCGCAAAGCAATTTTCCAATCACTGGATTTGAGAATTTCCTACCTACAGAATAGCCTCCAAATTTTAAAAATGTTTCATTCATATTTCATTGTATTCAAAATGAAAATGTGTTAATTTTAAAAAGAACTTCTAAAGTACAGGTTATACCTATAGTGGCTTCAGTCATTACACCGACAGGGTTTGCTGTCATTAAATGTGCATGGATAAAGACGACGTGACATTTCACAATCCTATTTTTTAAAAAAAGATCATTAATCCTTCACATCACTCCAAACTCATGTAGAAAAACAAACTGGAAACCTGCCGAAAAAGAAGAGTATGTTATCTTACCCAGTTCAATTCCTTTTCTAACATACATTTTTGCATGCTCTATAATCAGAAACCGGCAAAAAGAAGCCTGGAATAAATAAATAAAATTAGTTACAAAAATGCAACACGGGCTTTAGTTTTCAAATCCGTTTTTGCAATACTTTTATTTGAAAAGTTTATCACAGATGTAATTCTCCTAGAAGTTGCATAACTTGGGGGGAAAATAGAGACAGGACAACCATTAGGGGTGTTTATCAATAAAAATAAACAACAAGGGAGACAAATTTGTAACATATCCAAAAACGCTTGCCAAACACTCCTGCTATTTGTTTCGTTTCCACCGAGTTATTGTTTTGGAAAACATGTTGTTCTTTCTTAAAATAACCTGCGTAATTGTTTTAAAACGCCACTGCATTTCCATAGAGGGCTAACTTGCTCCCATATTGCAATATATTGACTGATAAAGTCAAAATAAGCTATGCAGAAAGCCACGAAACTAAAACAATTTTGGAAAGCTCCAGTCCTCAAGTGATAAAAGGGCACCAGCTACTGAATGAATCTTCACCACCTCCCTTAGTGAGATCAGCTTGGCCCTCTGCACAAACCTTCAGAATGACAGTCATTCAAACTACCACATTTCAAAACTTCCATGGATGTGGGAAATGAGCCACGCAGATGGCCACAGGTAGGCTGGTAATTAACATTTTTAAGGAAGGTGAGAATGACCTTGGAGGTTTTAGCGTTCACTCCAATTGTCAGATTATAAATCACACTGTGTTTCCAGTCCAATGTGGTCAAAGCTTTCCTGCCAGGGGAAAGTCCCCGAGAAACTCTGAAGAGTTTACAGGAAAAAGAAAAAAGATCCCAAATTATGAAAGACAAAGACATCACCGCTCAAGAAGACTTTCATGAACCGAATGTGACTCAAGACGTATTTCATTCTCTTGTCAAGGGATGAACACACACTGTCCTCAAACACGGCAGCAGCGCCCAGCACCGGGCTGCCCGCCCCACCCGGCCCTCGGCTGCAGGGGGTGGGGAGCTCGCTCTTAAGCCTTGACATCTGCTGAGCGTTTCCCAATGGCCAGACCAGGCCCCTCAGCTGGAGGAAGTAGATCCTGACAAGCAGTGAGAGAGAGACGGACAGAGCGCCAGAGCTGGAGCCCGAGAGTCCAGGGAGTGGGCGTCTGCCGCGTCCCGATGACACAGCTCGGGAGTCCGGGCTCCAGGCGGCATCTCAGAGTCTAAATCTGAACCGGGCGCCCGGCACAAACTCTGGGCCTCCAGCGCCCCAGCAGTGCCGGAGCGCGGAGGGGGCGGAGGGTGGGGTCCCGCCAAGTCCCCACGCCCGGGGTCCTCGCTGCTCCGCCGCGCAGGGCCGGCGCGGGCGCCGGGGAGGAGGGCTCCCCCGTGGGGAGCCGCGACGCGCGACATGCCTACCTTGTAACATGGCTTCAAGTTTCTTTCTGTCCACGCGGAAGCGCTCCTCGCTCCACTCGGGGCAGTGCAGGGGCGCCCCGGCGCCCAGGTCGTCCTCCGAGCCGGGCACGGGCGAGTCGGTGCTGCGCTCGCTGTTGGAGCCCGGGTCGGACTGCGCCGCCAGGTAGCCGGGCTCGCCCTGGGCGGCCATGGTGGGCGCGCAGCCCTCGCGCTCCGCGTGCGCCGCCGCCGCCAACGCCAACGCCGCTCGCCCGCCGGGCCGCGCTGGCTCCCCGCGCCGCGACGCTAGCTCTGCCCCCCGCGGCCGCCGACGCCGCCGCCGCCACGGAGCCCCCGGCGCATCCCAGCCCCGGGCGCCGCCCCCGCCGCCCGCCTCGGGTCGCGGCCCCGGTCCGGCCGGCAGAGCCCGCGCCGAATGAGCGCGCCGGGCCGCCCGCGCCTCCATCCGCAGGGCCCCGGCCCCCTCCCGCCGCGCCCCCGCAGCCGCGCGCTCATTGGCCCGGGCGGCCCACGGGGAGCCGGGCGGACGCGGGCGGGCCTGGCCCTCGCTCACACGCGCGCGCACACTCACCACGTACACACCGCCGGTCCGCGCCTACGCTCCCGCGGTCTGTTCTACTCAGGGACACTCCTGGCCCTTCAGACGCCGGCCAAGTTCAAGCACAGCACGCTGTTGAATGCGCAAGTAATGCTTCACCTATGTATGCATCCCTTACACGTTACCACTTTTCCGCGCTTAAATGGACAAATTCCACCCCCTTAACCATTTTCACAAGTCGCCTCCAAACGTAAGACACGTGTCAGAGATCCAGCGCAGCTTACTCTTGGGGTGCACACAAGGCCTCTTCTATTTACACAGCTGCTCTGCACCCTAGAACTCAGCCTGGTCTGTCCCACAAGTTGGGAACCAGAGGACAGAGAAGAGAAGGCTTGGAGAGAAGAGCCCTTTTCCGCACACATCAGATGGGCAATTTGCTTGTGACGCATACCTCCACTAAAAGGTTCCACACAGACCCCTGAGACTCAGTAGGACAAGAAAGAGGCTGTCTCTTGTTAAGGTGCAGGAAGGGTTTGGGAAAAGAGTTGCGTATTTGCTTTCCTTGAACAGGAAAGAGTCACTTCATTTGTGATTCTCAAGAAATGGACTAGCGATGGCATAGAAGAAGGGCACAAAAAGGATTTAAAAAGCTGGAGGATGGCAATGCTGGTAGTGAGCTGGCCAGATTAGCATCCTGGTCTGGCTGTGTGGTTAGACACTTGAGGGTTGCTGTTCTCAGCCTCTCAGAGATGATGGCGAGGCCTCTGGTCTTCACCGCAGGGCCAGCCTTCCAACTGCCTGTCTTGTACTCTGGTAGGGGGAGCACCAGGGAAGAGAAGGCTCACTAGCACCAGATACGCCAAGCCTCTTGAAATTCTTTTTCCATATTCACGTTTTATGCCCTCTTTCGCTTTATGATCAAAATCGCAATTTTGTTGTCCTTAGTGGTGGTGGTTTAATTCGTGGGAGGAATATGGAGGCAGCCATCTGCCACTGTGCCACACAGGGTAGTTTACTAGCTTATATGTGGCACAAATCATATCACTGGCATGAGCCTGTGAATAATCATGTAATATGCTTGAGGCAAATCAAACTTTTTATAGGCCCAGTGCTTAGTTAGCAAGAATTGACTCCATGTTGGGTACCATGCTGTAATTACAGACAAGAAAACTAAGACTATGAGAAGGCAAACTGACGTGACCTAATGGGGCAGGAAGCAAAGGCACTTCTGTGTGTGTGATACATAATCTCCATAAAATCCTTCCGTGAGCAGAGAACACTCCTGCTCAAAGGGACCTCCAGATGAACCTTAGAAGGTACATGGTTTAACTGCCCTCACCACCGTGTGTTTCTTATCTAAATATTAATTTCTGTCACTGATACTCTAAAAGACACTAGTTTCACATCAATAAGGCCCACTGCCTTCCACTGGCAATGTTTACCATATTTTTCTGACAAAAACAATACTTTTATAGGGGCCTGGCTTTGTTCTGGGCTGTGTGGTTAGGCCCAAGGAATACTGGACAAAGACAGATACACTCCCTGTGCTCCTGGAGTTGACATTCAAATGAGAACAAAAAAAAAACTGACCCCTAAAATTAATAAGAGACTTATAAAGTTGTTGCTATAATACTATAAAAAGGAGATGCAAGGTATGAATGAGAAAAGCCAGTAATGAAGTAACCCGATTGAGTCAGAGGTCAGTGAAGCTTATCAGAAAAAATGACTCTGGAACTCAAGAAGTTTTAAAAGACAGGAAGGAGCATCATCCCATTGTTTGTGCCTCATAACATCCCTGAAGATAGGTAGCTATGACCATTGTCATCACTTCACACCAGAGGAAACCGAGGCACAGAAGGTAGAATAACTTACCCACGGTCACCCAGCAACATTGTGCAAGCAGAAATTGAACTCAAGCAATCTCCCTTGAAAATTAGACTTTAGGTGTTTTACGCTTAGCTGGTAAACTACGCAGTTCTCAGAAGATTAGCATACGCAGAGAGTCTAAGCAAAAAAGATAATTAGGTTGGAGGAAGGATCATGAAGTCATCAGGCAGGTAGAGGATGAGGTGCTATTGAGAACCCCAAGAAGAAATGTCAAGGAGACAATTGTTATGTGGGTCTGGAGTTCAGTAACATGTTGGCAGAGAGGGAAAAATGTGTTTTTTATTTGCTTATAAGTGATAATTCTAGCCATATGCAAAGGTAAAACTGCAGAAGGAGAAGAAAGAAAAAAAGAGAGAGAACTAAGGAAAGGACCTTTTTTAAAAAATCCCAACAGTTAGGTCTGGGAGTTTAGCTCAGCAGCATAAATTCCTGCTTGGCAAATGCAAAATTGTGAGTTCAATCCCCAGTACCAAAAAATAAAAAAGATTTTATAATTCCAACAGTTAATGGTAAAGTGGAACACAGCATAGGGCTGGGGATTTAGCTCAATGGCACAAGCACCTGCCTGGATGAGGTAGTGAGTTCAATCCCTTGTAAACACACACACACACACACACACACACACACACACATACAGCATAATGTGGAAAAAAAGACAAGTTTTGTCATGTAAATCACAGAAAAGACTTTCAAAAATGAAAATATGATCATCTCTGTACAATTAAGAAGATCACCATTTTCTTTTATGGAGGTCACTTGACTTCAGCAAGAAAGCCATAGTGGAAGCATTAAGGAGTAAGATATAAGCTAATGAAATAAGGAGCAAAGTCACCTCTTAGGAGGTGTTTGGCCTCGAAGAAGAGGAGAGTTCATTAGCTAACAAATCATGTGGATAGGAAAGAGTTGTTTGTTCTTTATTAGTTGACAGTTTTTTGAGGTTTGAGCATGTAGAAAAATGACTTGAAAACATCCAGTTGATCAAAATTGGATGTTCAAAAAAAAAAGAAGAAAAGAAACTACAGAACTTTTAGAGCATAAACAAAATAGATTTCATGACATAAGCAGGGAGAAACAGCTCATTGGGTGAATAGATAGGTACAAATATAGACCAGTTTATACATTTCATTTCTAGAACACAAGAACTCCCATCTTATGGCTTTTATTTTCCCAAAAGAATAAAAGTCAAGAATATCTGCTAAAAGTGTGGGAGAAAGAGAGCTCTCAAGGATTTGAGGAAAAAATAGATTTTGTTTGCTTGGCATTTGAGGGCTTTTTGATTGGCCTTTTGTTGCTGTAAAAGAACGAATTGGCACTGTCAAGAGTCTAATTGATGTTGATAAATTTAACAAGATTAAACTGCTTGCCCTGTGATTTTCTCCAACAGTGTTCAGTTTCATGGTTGTAGGACAGAGAAAACACAAGAGGAATCCTGCCAAATGGATGCAGCAGCAGAGACCAGAAGACAATGCATAATGGAAAATAATTTCCAACGTAGACGTTTATACCCAGCCAAACTATCAACCAAACATGAAATTAAAATTTATCCTTAGGTATAAGACATCGCAAAGAACTTATCATTCTTATACCTTATCTAATGTATATATTATAGGTTACATACCACCAAAAATGAGAGACAAGATAAAAACATACAGAAGGAGGCTCCATGATGCAGATCCACACCTTCCCACAAGCCAGCCACTGTGCAGTCTGGGAAACCAGAAGAGCATGCCATGACCCCTCTCACGGTAGCAACTGGCTGATTTGGAGGACTCAGGGTGAGATGATAGCAACTGAGGTGAAAGGAGCAGCTTGATGCTATATTGTTTGGTTGACCTTGCAGACCTGGGGCTAATGGTCTGGGCATCTACTTGGACAGTGTGTATTGTGCCAACTGTAGGGGATTTCCTCCCATCTTATTTTTGAAATCCAATTTTTGTTCCCTTTTACTGTTTGGTTTTGTTTATGTGACTAAGCAACTACTTTGAAGATAGCAATGTGCAGTATCACAATCACTGTTAAATTCTTACCATCATGTTTTGAAAATCTATATATGGCTGGGAATTTTTTGTTCTTTGACATTTTACTTTTGTTGTTTTTTAGGTTTGTTTGCTTCTTGATTTATCTGTTTTTTTTTCTTTTTTATCTTTAAAATAAAATAAAAGATGAACACATACAATAGGGAAAGCAAAAGATCTGACATATATTTAAAACAAAGGGACTCCTTAGGATGATAGTGCAAGAAGAATTCAAATTGGAATAGCTCAGAAGTCTCATGGTTGAGATTGATGATATTAAATACAATTCTCAAAGTATGTGAACATATTCAGAGGAGACTGAGATAGTTAGTGAGGACTTCGGGATTAAATTAGTGATTAAATAGGCTAAGCATATTGCTAACACCAGCATGCTTGTCTAGCGGTTCCATCCCTAGCACTGTAAAATAAAAAATAATAGATGGCCAGCAATTGGATCATAGAAAACTATGCCACCCAGAAAATGACAGTTGTTAACTCCAAATATAAAGCAAAGTCAAAATAATCATTGGCAATATAGCTGAGCTATAGTGATTATTTATATAATTATGATAATGTAAACTATGAATATTGATCAACCTACATAATCCAACTAGATTATACTGAGCAGTAAACATGTGTGGAGCTTTCTGTGTGGAGGAGGTCAGTGGTTTAAGAAATCATATCCCTAAGGGAGTATCAATACATAATGCTAAAACTCTTTAAAAATCAAAAGTAGCAATACGCACATATTATTTGGAGATATAGAATCAACCAAAAATTTTGGAAGTGCTTGCCTGTGGAAACAGGAAATGGGTAGAAGGCATACGATACTTTTGTTTTTTATATCAGTCTTCCAAGACAATTTGATTCTTTAAGCCATATGAGTGCATAACTTTAATTTTAGAAGAGAAGTAAAATAACACATGCTTATTGAAGTGGAAATAAATAGCAAAATCTTGAATTCATGAGTTGTGTGCTTTTTCCACAAAAACTGAACCAGAGTTTCAATAGTAATTGATTTTTTTCATGGAGTATATGTACTTTGTTTTTATCTTTCCATTTCATTCAAGAAAAAGCATTTTTCAATCCAGAGTATAGGAACAAGTCAAATGCTAACTAACCAATTATGTAGATTATTTTTTAATGGAGTAAGGCTTCAGGGCAAAAAAAAGTTCACTGTTAAAAAAAATAAACAGTTCCTGACCTGCAAAGACTCCCTAACACTGTTTACTTTATATCTTTATATCCAGTGAATATTGTGCCTGTTCCCATGAAAGTAGTTATTTTTGCATTTATTATCTTTGTGGTCATCATCATCGCCATCATAATCATCGTCCACATCTGAGTTCTTGAAGACAGAACGTGTCATTTTACCCTTTTGCCTCCAACATTCAGAAAATGCCTACTAAAGATTTACAAGTGTTTTAACTGTGCTCCTAGAAACATATACTTAGAAATAAATTTGTGATATAATTAGAACAGTTACCAAATTATGAAAAAAATTAAAATACTATCTCTAAAGTTAAAGGCAACTGCCAGGTAAAAACATTCTTTTCCTAATTTGCAGCTGATGAAACAGGGCTGGAAAAAAAAAAGACAAATTGATCACAGTGCGGCATTACAGGAAATAAGCATTAAATCATCAATGTTAAATCTACAAAATTATCTTGCCTGCTACCTTTACTTATCTGACCACTAAACTGAGATCTAAAGACTGAAAGAAAAAAAATAAAGATTTTTGCAAATATGTGTGTAAAATACATGAAAACACTGACGCTCAGGAAAATGTTACCCACGAAAACCATTCTTTCATATTAACTCTCACCCCACCCACATTTTAACTTTTGTCTCAAACTTTCTTTCCAAAAATCTACAAAACAATAGTATGGTTCCATGTTTCAGAGATCAGCTTGATCTAAATACTCTAAAAATGTTGTATTTCCTCCCTCATGTCACGTTAGAACAGCAGCAAAGTAAAATACTTTGTTTTAATGCCTAAAGAGTTTCTTCTGCAAGAAAGTTTATTTGAAAATAGACACAAATACATACAGGAATATGTCTAATTTGAATGCTTATTCATTGAGATTTTCAATAACCCAATGCTAAACAATGATAGATAAAAAAAGTATCAAAGCAAGAATCACATGGATCAATATGGGGAAAGGCAGTTAAAGAGTAGGCAAAAGAATAGGAAAAGGAAATAAATTCTTTCCTGTCATTCTGTTTTCTAACACTGCCTAACACAAGCCTTTGCCAGTAGGATAAAATACAAATAAAAAGACAGCAATATTACTATGTTGAAACTACCACCCAAAAAGCAATCTTAGCCCCAGCTTCACAGCTCCTCTAGTTGTCCAGGTTGCAAGGCATATGTAAATTGTGCTTTTGATCTACTGTACCAACAGTTTACCCTGTATGTAGTACTCCTAGACTAACACTAACATGTAAATTTATTCTCATGACCCCCTGGGTCTTAGGAAAATGGAACATTTTTTGCAAAAGACAACAGAGTAAGCATGTGCAAAGTTGTACCTTCCTGAATTTTTCTTCTTATGAACTGACAGTTTACTGGCAATGTGACTTTTAGCGCTAGCCAAAAACAAAAACTACAAAGCCATAAAAGTATCCAACCCACAAGGATGTGAGACCTGGCTCTGCTTCTAACACCACACACTCAGTTATAAGGTAAATTCCACCAATGCCACTTATGTGCTAAATCTCACTTCAAATGGGAAGAAATCAGTTCCAGAAAATAGGGCCAATGGAGAATTGAAAATAAGCCTTCCTGGGCAGCTTCTGTGGGAAGAATGGCTCATAGCAAAAAGAGGGTAGATCATCAAAGAAAGAACGAGGACCAAAATCCACAGAAATCGTGATGGGCAAGTACATGGCACACACTTTACCACACCCCTGACCTCCTTTCATGGCTGACATTACCAAGCTGATCCTAGCTCTTTTCCACTCCAGCTCAGGAAATATTTCTAAATAAACAGTTCAAGCAGCCGACACAAATCATTTGCAGTTGGCATTCAACTTAAAACTTCAATGTCATGTTGGATCCAGTGCTGTGGTTAAGGGATTGGAAGGCGCAGAGTCCCTGGATTAACACAGGCTCTTGACCTCTTTTTCAGGGGATGTGGACTATGAGAAAAAGTAAAAATATGCTGATTATTGTCTGTCAGCTATTCCCTTAACAATCTGTATTCTTATACAGCTAAAATAAATGGAAGTTACATTTAGTCTTATGGGTTCAAAATGGTATAGTGAGCTATGGGCACAGAGGACTATCAGGCTGTACCAACAAGCAGCCCTAAACTGGCATCAGGAGAGCTAGAGGTTAACCCCCATTTTTTCACCAATTGTATAACTAGGCAATTCACTTAAATTTTTGATGATCTAATTCATCATGTATAAAAATTGGCATATAAGAAGTTTTAGGTTACTTCTAAACCTAAACTACTTACTATCCATTTGGGAGAATAATTGCTCAATTCTGGTTAGGAAAGATTCATTTGAAAGAGAAATACAAGAAGAACTGAAAGACTATTAAATTTCATGCAGTGGAGAAGGTAGCTTATAAAATTGTAGGCAAGTCAAAGTCACTGTTAAGCAGAGATAACAAGTACAGACCCTGGAATCAGATTCTGTGGGCAGTGGCTAAAGGTGGAGATCAATCACATGTGTGGGCTAAAACAAGGCCAGTCCCAAGCACACAGAGTGCCAGAGGCAAGTTATGTGACACAAGCTATTCCAGCTGTGAGAACTCAGGTCCCAAAGGTGAGCCAAATAAATGAGTTGCTAGGCAGAGGCATTTCAACTGACAGTAGCCTCCAAAGTGTATAACCAAATGTGCTGCATTTATTGGGGAGCTCTTTCTCCCCACACTGACTGCAGGAGAGGAGGCTCCATCTGACCTCAGTCTTCTGTGTCTCAACTCTTGTTTTCATCTGCCACTGTCTTCCTTCTATGCAAGTGCAACAAGATTCCTGACTTCCATGTCAACTGGGCTGTTTACTACTTCCCTGGTATGGTAATCTACTGCTGTATAACAAACTGCCACCCAAAATTAGAAGTTTAGAATAAGAAACATTTACTATTTGTGGGTTTTTATAGGTTAGAAATCTGGGTTCAGCTTGAGAGAAGATTCACTTCCAAATCATTTACACAGTTGTTGGAATGATTCAATGCCTTATAGATTATTGGATCAACAGCCTCAGTTCCCTTGATGGCCCTTATGGTTTGGATCTTAAATAATCTCCCCCAAAAGTTCATGCATGGTTGCCAGCCTGTGACACTATTGGGAACTTTGGTAGTTGGGAACAGAAGAAAGTTGAGTCACTGGGGCATGCTCTTGAAGGGGATACTGGGATGCCAGCCTTTCTTGACTCTCTCTTCACTTCCTGGCACCATAAAGCAAACAGGCTTCCTCCACTAGCATTCCTGCCATGATATCCACTGCCGTGCCACCACAGGCCCAGTCCAGCAGTAGCAAGTGATTATGGACTTAAGCCCCTGACACCTTAAGCCAAAATACATTTGTCTCTTTTTTAACTATCTCAGATAGTTGTCATGGCAATGGAAAGCTGACTAATACATTGACCTATTGGCTAAATGTCTTCCTAGGTTCCTTCTAGTTGGACTGCTCCATAGGGCAACACAAAACTTGACAACCAGCTTCTATCAGTTTGCAAGTACAGAAGCAAAAAAAAGTGCCCAAACCATTTTTTTCTGATATGATCACAGAAGCGATGTACATACATTTTAGATACATACTGTGTTTGGTTCTTTAGAAACAAATCACTTGGTATAGCCCACACTCAATGGGAAGAGATTATACAGGAGTGTGAACACCGAGAGCCAAGGATTATTGATAAAATCTTAGCAATTACCTATCTCAAATTGGACCAGGCCTTTTACTTCTCTAAGCTACAATTGCCACTTATTTTAGAATGGGCATAAAATATCTTCTTCTAACAGATGTTATATTCCCTATGATGAATGTTAGCGTTATGTATATCCAAATTGTACCAATAAAATTAATTTAAAAAAATAAATATTGTTAAAAGATTTAAACATTATTTCATAAAACATTCAATACTTAGAATGAACTAAGCACCCAATAAATGATGGATATTAATTTTATTGTTATGCTTATTAGAAACACTTAAGACATTTAACTTGAAAATGAAAGACATAATTCATAAACCTAAAGAGACAAATAATGGAACTGAGATGTAGCTCAGTCATAGAGCACTTGCCTTGCATGGGAGGTCCTGGGTTTTATCCCCAGAACTGCAAAATAAATAATGAAAGATGGAGGTGGGGTTAAGCAGTGCATTTTCTGAAACTGTCTAAATCCTGCCCCCTTAACCAGACAAAACACCAGATTGCTGAAGCAAAACCACCACAGAAAGTAGAAAACTAAATGACCAGATGTCTCCCCAAACCCCAGCATAGAAACCAGTGGGGAAGGCATCAGGAGAACTTAAAAACTTCAACAGAAAGCTCCTGAAGGCAATTTGAAAGCAGAGACTGAGCGGACAGTATGAAGATTTGAAGTAAAGGGCAAGGATTTAAGAAATAATTAAAGAATAAAACTAAAATAATACTTAATTGAAAGAAACATAAGAAGAAGAAAAAGATGGAAAGGAGAAATATTTTTTCATCAAAAGGAATTTTAAATTTTTTTTAAAAAGAGATGTGAAAGGAAATGATAAACAGAACCTACTGGAAGGACTTCTGCATAAAAAATTCTCTATGGAGTGTTTTTTTAAAAATCAGAACAGTGTGGCAAAATACTAAAAAACTGTACTTTCGTGAAATGAAGGATAACATAAATCTACATATTTAAAGGAAATTCTTTGAATATAGGAAAATCAACCCTGAATACCGCCAACCTGGAAACAACTGTTAATAAAAAGTATTACATTTTAAATAAAAAGAGAGCTGATTATGGTGATACATGACTGTAATCCTAGCACTTAGAAGGCTGAGGCAGGAGGACTGTGGCTAGTTCAAGGCTACCCTGGGCTACTTTGTGAGACCCTATGTTTTAAAAAAAGGAAAAAAAATAAAAAACATGGGGGGGGGCGGTGCCAATTAGGAAAAAATACTCAATTGTATATAAGGAAAAATAAGATTGTCATTAGATTTTTCAAGAGTAACACTTCATGCCAGAAGACAGAATTGATATATTTATGGTATTCAAGAAGAGGAAAATTAAGAAATTTGAAGAAAAAAAAAGTGGAGAAACTCTAACAGTTTTATACCCAGCCAAACTAATTTACTGGTATAAAAGGTTATAGATAAACTGTTAGAAATACACTTAGGGGATATTGTTCCTATGAATCCTGCTTAATGAATCTTCTAAAATAAAAATCTGCTACACACAATCAGCATACAAACTCACTTGGTAGTTCCAGGTAGTCCAGATTCCACCTCACCTCTCTAATCAATGCACTTTAACAGTGTAACAGTGTAACATACTAGTAATAAATTAGCTATTTTTTTAAAAAAAGAAACCATTTGGTACATATCCAACATAAGGACTGAACATTAAGTATATACTGCCTATAGGGTTTTGACTAAATCATAGTTAACTACCAAATAGCAGTGTGTAGCATCTAATGTAGATATGTTACAATGTAGATATGTTCAATGAAAATAAAAAGGAGGACAAATAAGAGAGAAAGGAAAGAAAGGGTTGGGGAAGAGAAAGGAGGACAGTGCAAGGGAGAGAAGGAGAAAGGGAAAGGAAAGAGAAAAAGAAAAGAAAAGAAAAAAGAGAAGGGAAGGGAAGGAGAAAGAAAAGGGAAAACTAACAAGATCTTACATGATAATGAGCATCATGCTTGACTATGAATGTTTATTTTCTTAGCAGAAATCAGTGGTAAGAATGTCTATAAGAATTGCTCTAGGGCCGGAGAAGTAGCTCAGTGACACAGTGCCTGTCTTGCAAGCGCAAGTACCTGAGTTTATTCCTGGTACCAAAAAAAAGAAAAAAATTGTTCTATCTTTTACCTTTCACTGGTCTCATTAGTTTTATATTTTCCATTGTGATGAAGAAATTTCATACATGAAAATTTTCAGAACAAAGAAATTTATATGATCCTTTTCTTGAAGTGTGATCCAAGGTTACTTCTATTAAAATCACTTAGAATCCTGGTTAAAAATGCAAATTTATGAAACTCTTCCCAAACTACATGAGTATCAAACTCACAATGGGAGGTAGAAGGAGAATCTACATATTAATATATTTTCTAGAAGATACAGAAATCATTTGAAAATCACTGTTCTAAATTCTTAATTCAATAAAACATAATCTCAGTGTCCAGATATAAACCTTTCACTAAAGCAGTTCTTGCTGGCTCGAGCTCAAATTATAATAGAACATAGTTAGTACCTGTAATATTATACTGAAGTAATAAAGTATAAAATTATATATTTTAATAAAAATGTAAATTAGCTGCTATTTTATTTTTCCTCTTGAAAATCAATAGGAAAATTCCCAGACAGATCCTTTAATTCATGCTCACATGAATTGTTCAAAACTCCAAACTACCCAAAGCCCACATATTTGTGATTGAATTTCTGCCTCAAATACCTTTCAGTTATTGCCATATTTTAACTGCAAGCCAAATTCTACCAACATTTATACAACTCAATATTCTCTGATGACAGTGGGTACTTGGTGAAAATAAATGAAACCTGGGTTAGCTCCCATGTTAAAATTGCGTTTGCATAGTATAATTTGCACTTTATACAGCCAAAGACTTAATGGCTAAAATAACATTGAAAGGGAGTGTATGATTGGCTACACCAAAGAGGAAATAGTGTGTTATAAAATCTCAAAGTCAGATATACAAGAATTTAGCCTGTCTTTGGCTGATTTTATCAATGCCAACAAATTGAGTGCGGCAAATTGCTCAAACCAACAACAGGAAAACTTGGTCCTCTTGGCAGAAACCTACATATTTCTGATTTCTTTCTTCTTTCTTTTGGCCTTAAGGCCATTGTGGTTTTGTTCTTACTCTTCTGCCGATATACTATCTATGATATTTCCATATGTCTGAATCTCATCACAAGAAAAACAGAGCTGAAAGAAGAATCACTGTTGCATATTATGTCAGATATCGGATAGACATTTTCACATTTTAAAGTTTTTAAATGCAAAAGTGGCTCAAGAGTCACTTCCTAAGGGGGAATTTTTCTAACCATCCCCATTCCAAAGGCACAGCTGCCCCCCTCCTAATGCCATCACAATACATCTCCCTGATTCTATGATACCGCCCTTGGCAATTCAGCAGTGTATGTATACTCATCTTTATCTACTGGATCATAAATCCTGTAAGAGCAGGGTCTAGCTCATTTATCTCTTTCACTTCACGTGCCTCATACTTTCAACGCCCTAAAGGCTCTAAACCCAATGAATGAATGTTCTACTTGCCAACAAAACTAAATTAAAACTCAAAAGATGAAAATAATCAATATGATGATGCTCAGTATGGTTTTTTTTGCTGATGTTTTGGTGTAGGCACAGTTTAGAGATAACTCTTTTCATAGTCCTTTCTTTAAAAAGAGCCACTTCAGAGAAGACATTGGAAGTAGAAAAAGAGAAGTGGCCTTCGTTATGTGTGATGTTTTCTATTGATTGTCAGCTTGATGGGCTTCTGAGATGCCTGGGAGAGCAGTAAACAATGGATCTCAGTGTGCTTGGGTGGGTCACGGGGCGTGACTTTGGAGACTACATCTGGTCTCTGGACCCTCCTCACTGGCTTTTCCCACCCCATTCTCTGCTTTCTGAGTGCTGTGAATCGAACCACTTTCCTCTCTCATGCTTTTCCCCCGTGATGTTTCTGCTTTGGACCCGACCAACAGATTCAAACCTCTGATACCATGAGCCCAAATAAAACTTTTTTTTTCTTTATGTGGTATATGTCTGGTATTTTGTCTTAGGAACAAAAAACTGACTAAGACAGATTAAAGTGTATATTCGTACTGTATAGCCATTTATTATCAGTTTGCTGCTGGTTCTAAATGTATCTAATAAAATGGAAAGCTGGATTAAACTCAAATTCTCAAGTCATATAATGCAATTTTTCCTCAATATATATGGAATATATGTATTTCTAGAATTTTAAATTGGAAACTATTGCTGTTTTTCTATGACAGACACACTGGATTTACTTAGATATGAATGTGAAATTTATTTATAGATCATGAATTTATGCTTAGACACTTTGCCTTTTGCATGGGCTTCTTCCCTTATTGTGAATTACTAACAAACAAGAAAGCCCAGGTCTCTCTTGGCATCCAATGACTACAAAATGGGGATCCAATTATATCCAACAATTCTCTGTGCTGGATTAAGCCATTCTCTCAGCTGCAAACCCCCTGTACTTTTCTCTGTGGAGCTGGGATTAGAGCTTTGTAAATGCCATTTCTCTTTTGTGAGATCACTTTCTGTTAGGTTGGGTCAGCAGAAGAAGTGGGAGACAAAAAGTATACAGGAGGAAAAGGGATCTGCTTCTTATTTTTATTGTTGCTTCTACATTAATGTCCTTTCAAAGTGATGAGGGTGAATTCCAGTTTCCAGCTTCTTCCATCGCTGCTGTAACCAGTCTATCACATGCCCTCAGAGGAGTCATCAGCAGGTGGCCAGCACCTCTGTGGAGGTCTCATTCACAGGGCCTCTCCAAGTACGTAGTGTTTCTGGTGTTTGCTTGCTTACTTCTTTGTTTCTTTTGTGGTACTGGGGATTGAACCCAGGACCTTTGCACTGAGCTACATCCCAGCCCTTCTATTATTTATTTGAAATAAGATCTTATTTTTGTTTTCTTTTCTTTTCTTTTCTTTTTCTCTTTTTATTGGTACCGGGGATCGAACTCACGACTGCCTGCTTGCAAGGCAGTTGCTTATGCCGCTGAACTAAATCCCCAGCCCCGAAATAAGATCTTGTTAATTTACTTAGTTGTCCAGACTGGGCTCAAACTTTTGGTCCTCCTGCCTCAGCCTCCCAGAGTGCTGGAATTACATGTCCCACCATGCCTAGCTTGTTTGCAGATTTTGATAATCAATGTCTTTCCTTTGTTCCCCCAGACATGTGGATCATAGTTGCTCCTTCATTACCTTAATGTTTGCCTTTTGCTTTAAAGTCCAATATTATTTATTCGATTTCCTTTATTAAATTCTTTATCGAAACACTAGTGTGGTTTTTGTTTCATGTTGCCTTTCTCATCTAATGCCTTGTTTCATTTCTGAGTGTGTAACTCACACATAGGGAAGCAAGAATTCCTGTTCCTAAGCAGTTGTAACTGCAAGTGGAAGTCCCATTTAGATATAGAAAGGGTTAGAAATTTTTTTACATAACTTTTTATTTTAGATTAATATTATAAGACGTATGAGATGAACTCTCTTAAATTTTTGAAGATATAATATACTATTATTTTCTGTAGGTACACTATTGAAAAACGGACCCTGAAACATACTTAAATTGCTTAAATAAAACCCTGTATCCATTGATAAGTGATTACAAGGAGTCCATCCTCCTCCTTCTCCTGGTCCTGAAAAGCACTATTCTACTCTGTGTTTATATACTAACCTGTTTTAGGTATCTCACCTAGGTGAACCATGCAGTATTTGTATTTCTGTGACCAATTCATTTCACTATTATGTTCTTCAGGTTATTGCATACTGGAGAATTTCCTTCTTTCTATGGCTAGACTCTATTGTGTATATATCACATTTATTTACTCATTCATCTGTCAATGGACATTGGGTTGTTTTCACATCTTGGCTATTGTGCATAGTGCTGCAATGAGCATGCGAGTGCTAATAATTCTTCAAGATCCTGATTTCAATTGTTTTTTATAAATACTCAGAAGTGTGATTACTGAATGACCCAGTAGTTCCATTTTTACTTCTTCTGTGCAAACTCCCTTACTGTTTTCCATGGTGGCTGTACCATTTTGCATTCCCACTTACAATGTAAGAGGGTTCCAATTTCTCTGCACCCTCACTGCTGCTCATCCTTTAAAAAAAAAAATAGCCATCCTGGACAGTGTGAAATGGTATCTTCTTGAGGTTTTAATTTCCTAGATTCTTAGTGTCACTGAGCATTTTTCATGTATTTGTGAGTTATTTATTATGTCTTCTTTGGAGAAATTATTTAAGAATTTAACCTATTTTTAACCAAAGGTTTTTTTTATTGACTTGTAGAGTTTCTTATGTATTTTGAAGATTAATCACTCATTATCCAATATATAGTTTGCAAATATTTTCTTCTAAACTGTAGACTGCTTTTCTCTTTGTTGACTGTTTCCTTTATTGTGTAGAACTTACTAGTTTTATGTGTTCCCACTTGTTTACCTGCTTTTCTTTCCTGTAATTTTGATACCACTGAGAAGACCACTGTCATAAAACTACCCCTGTGTTCTGCTCTAGGAATCTTACACTTGAAGTTTATTGTTTATGTCTTTAGTCATTTTGAATTGCTTTGTAGATTGTAAAGGTACAATTTCATTCTGATGTTTGCATGTCAATATATAGTTTTTTAAATTTTGGAGAGAATATCCTTTACCAATTACACATTCCTAGTATGCTTGAATTTCTTTGGAACTGTCTATTACCCTGGCCTATGCATCTGTCTGTATGCTAGGTCCATATTGTTTTGATTACTATAGATTGTAATATATCCTGAAGTCAAGAAACACCAGACCTACAGCTTCGTTCTTTGAAAATTGGGTTAGGGAGAAGACCATTAGTGGATTTCTTAGCAGAAACTTTTAGGCCAGAAGGAATTAAGGTGATATATTCAAAATGCTGATAGAAAAACACTATCAACTAAGAATACTATATTTGGCATCCTCAGAAAGAAAAAAGGGTGAGAAAAAGACTTAGACAATGAAAAACTGGGACAGTGATCTCCTCTAAGCCTGCCTTACAAGAAATGCAAAGGGAGTTCTTCAAATTGAAATGAATGAATGCTTAATAGTTACATGACAGTGTATCAAGGCATGAGACTTATTGGTAAAAATAAATATAACAACAAACCCAGGATACTGTATTACCAGTGGTAGCAAATCTATGGTATATGTGTGTGTGTGTGTATGTGTGTGTGTGTGCGTGTGTGTGTGTGTGTGTGTGTGTGTTTAAGACAAAAGATACTAACATATAAAGTTTTTTTCTAAATAAAAACTCAGTATTTGGGTTTAATTACAGTGTTGCCATTTTGCAATAAGAAAGTGGGTTTGGGATTGCAGTGTAAAAGCAATCAGGCAAAAATAATAACACTAACTAAAAATATTTTAAGAGAGGCACAATATAGACAAATGTAAACTGTGCCCACATTAATGGCATTATTGTAATGTTTACAAAGAATATGAGGAGAGGAAAAGTCAAAGTGTGAGGTTTTTGTATGTGATACAATTTTAATTATTCTCTTTCTTAAAATTATGTCTATATTTTATATAAACATCAAGTTAATCACATAACAAAAAAATCTATAGAAGTTTCACAAGAGGAAAACAGAAAGAAATCAAAATGCATCAATAAAAAGAATCAACACAGGGGCTGAGGATTTAGCTCAGCGGCACAAGCGCCTGCCTTGCAAGCACACAGTCGTGAGTTCGATCCCTGGTACCGATAAAAAAAAAAAATAATCAACAGAACACAAAAGAAAACAGCAAAGGCAGAAAAGACAAAAGAAATGACAAGCCTAACAGAAGAGGATGGCCGAAACAGCAATAGTGCAACCTTCTCTTTCAATAGTTAATCCATTTACATATAAAAGGATTAGCTATTCAATCAAAAAATAGAGCAGCTGAATAAATAAAACATGACCCAACTAGGTCTTTCTGGGTCCTAGGGAAACTAGAAACTAGAAATAAGAAATGCCAAGCTGGGCATGGTGACACACTTATAATCCCAGCACTGGGGAGACTGAGGCAAGAGATTCATTTGCAAGTTCGAGACCAGCCTGGGCTACAAAATAAGCCCAAGGTCAGCCTGAACTGCATAAAGAGATTCTGTCTCAAAAAGCCAAAAAGAAAGAAGAAAAAGAAATAAGAAATGCCAACTTTTTCATAGAGTGAAATGGGAAAATGTTTACACACTATATACTGTCAAATAAAGTACATCATTTTCAAAGAAATATTGATCATACTATAACACATTATCCTTAAAAATCTTGATTGTAAAAATGTGAGGACAGAGAACAGAGAATCTGGATATGTGTATATGCTGAAGTTAATAATTATCTTTAAATGGATATTGTAGCTTGCATTTATGTATTTATGTATTTTTTGTGTGTGATGCTAGGAATCAAACCCATGACCTTGTGCATTTTAGACAAGCCTTCTACCACACAAGTAAGTACACCCTAAGCCAAGATTATAAATTGTTTCCAGGGGTGTTTTTTCTCTCATTTGTATTTTCTATTTCATCTTTTAAGAAAATATAAATTACCTTAAATTTGAAGATTTAAACATATTCATATATATAGAATCCCAGATGATAGTAGATATTTTTAAAAATCATAATCATAATGTGATTTTTACAAAAAAGTTCTTCTTAATAAGTTTTTAAAAACACAATTATTAATGTCATAATACACAAAGAAAACTCTTAACTAGCTCCTATTCTGTTTTTAAAGTTAGCTTTAACTTGCTTGGTGTTTAAAGTCCTAAAAGAAATATTCCCAAACATAGAAATTTATTCTGTTAAACATAAGGCTATATTGTTTCTTAGAATTAAACATGTGATACTGACTCTTGACTGAATTGTTTAAGAATTTGGATCCATCTATAAAGATTATAAAACTAAAAGTTTAAAAACTGCTTTTTTAAAATTCAGCTAAATTCATTTGCCTGCAAAACTGTTTGCCCACCACATGACATCTAGTCTGGTTCACTCATTTTTCTGTTTTGGGCACCAATGAAACCCTTTATTGTATACCACATAATTACAACCATATCTAGCTAGCCAACACATATTATTTGAAGTAGGGAAAACTAGATGCTTTGGTTTCTGTGTCATAAATGTTAACGGTGCTTCTTGTTACATTTAAGAAATTTTATCCAAAGTTTTCATTTTTTGTTTTCTTAGGATTAACATTGCCAGTTACTAAGTCTATGTCTGTAAAATGTGGGACACTTGTCTACCTTCAAAATTTATCTTTTGATTATCTTTTGATGGTAAAATAAACATTTCATAAGCATGTTCATACTTTAAGATAACCTGTCACATGGAAATTAAAATTTCCAAGAAGTAGGTTAGAGATGCAGCTCAGTGTTCAAGGACATGCTTAGCACATGTGAGGTCCTGTGTTCAGTCCTCATCCCTACACAAAAAATGTTTGTGGCAAGATATTGATTGGGGATTCATGGTAACAAGTACAAGGAAGGTCAGGTGTAGGAGGGAGGGCAAAAAGGCGGCCCTTAGGTATCTCAAGCAAGGAATTTCTTTTAAAAGATTGAAGCAGCCTATAAGGAAAAATAAAGGGGTTGTCCATACTATCACTGATCTTTCTTCTACCCCGAACCTCATAACATCAACATCTACACTTACATCGATAGGGAAGTGAAAAGCAAACAGTGAATCTGCCTCTGGCCGGGCTTTTGAGCTGATCTTAAAGCCACCATCTTCTATCTCAGAAGCCCCTTGAACTTTAGTTTCTCCAAAGAAGAAAGATCTGTCTCTGGGGGAGACCCAGAAAAAAACTGGAGGCTACAGAGAAAGAAGAAAGTCTCAGGAGGCCCAGGTGCTGAAACAATTGACAGAGAAGAGGAAGCAAGGGCAAGAAGTCCTTCAGAAGGCTTTCGAGGAGAACAGTCCCTTCAGCAAGATGGCGGAGCAGGAGCTGAAAATGGAACAAATCAAGGAAAACCATGAAGCCAATCTAGCTGCTATTATTGAATGTCTGCTATTATTGAAAGGAGAATATGCCACAGAAGTGAGCAGGAAAAAAGAACTCCAGTTTGAACTGCCTGGCTGTAGCCATGGAGGGTATAGCATGCCCCACCAATAGTAAATCCCCCTGCCTGTATTATAGTGGATCATGTGATATCATGTATCAGTACGGGAAACGTATGACATGGTTTAAAAAGAACTTATTGTAAAAAAAAAATCAAAAATTTAAAAATCAATTTGGTCTGTTTGCAGAATGTTTTGCTTGATGTTTAAAAAATACATTGGATCTTATTTAGTAAACACCTACATTTTTGTTAAAAATACAAGTATTGCATTATGCAAATTATTTCATAATCTTACATGTCTTATAACAGGCTTTTGATGTTGTGTCTTTCCACTCAAATGGATTTGCTAGATCCGTTCTTTTTGGAGCTCCCCATGTCTAACTCCATTCCCTACCCTTTTGATTCCAACAGAAAATGAAGTCAGAAGACAGTTTATGGTGCTAGAAACCCACCGTTGCCTAATGATGTAGGTGGCTTTGTAATCTCTGCACTTGACTGAGACCATACCTACATCACAGGTATTACAACTTCATGTGGACTTCCACAATTGTTCGCTCATTATCTACTTATTGTCTAGGAACTACAAAACCAGTCAAAAATAAACAACCAAGAACAGCAGTTGCTTCTGCTTTTACTGGATTATGTGCCACAGATGTGCTTTGGCCTTAGAAAGGGATGGATGAGAGGACAGATCTCAGGTCAGTCTGAGTAGAAGCAAAAATTTGAAACTTTTAAAGTGCTGAACACAAATCCATATTCCAGTGGTTCAAGCAGTACGACACCACTTTCATATAGTGGACTTTCTTCGCTCAGTTCTTTTGATGGAATGAATGAATCAATGTGTCAGGTGGCTTACTTGTGGATGTCATGATTGACGATGTTTCTTTTAAGCTTTTACTTATAGTAAAGTACATGATATTACTGAATATTTTTCCCCTTGGAAACTATGAGCTGGCTGTTGCATTAAAACACAAACACAAAAGCAAAAACTGCCAATTTTCACTCAAACTGGTCTTTCTTCCAAGGGTGAGGCAATCCTGCCTGTTAAGAAAAAAACAAACTCTCCATCTGTGAAGCTGACACAGTTAAGGTGGGGGGCTAAGCAGGGTACTTGTGCCAACTAAGAGAATCATCAGATACCCATTGTAAGAACCTATCATGGTTTTGAAGTCATGTCTCCGCCAGCTCCTGAAGGTTGCTGTCTGCATATTTACTCTTCATTAGTGCTATTTTCCTGTATGTCTCTGTGAGCAAGCTGTGATTAATAAAAAATTGGAATTCTATGAACTAAAAAAAAGATATAGATTGGGGAGGAGTGTTGCTGGTTATTCTAATACAAAAGGAATGCCTATACGTGATGAACTACTTAACAGAGGGTTGGAAGGAGGAATTGGAAGACTGCAAAATAGAAAACTGGAAGAAACACTTAAACCTTAAGAATTAAATCTCACCGGGTGTGGTGGTGCACAGCTGTCATCCCAGCATTCAGGAGGCTGAGGCAGGAGAATCATTGTGAGTTAGAGGCCAGCCTGGGCTACAGAGTAAGCTCAAGGCCAGCTCAAACTGCACAGCAAGACCTTGTCTCAAAATAAATAAATAAATAAATAAATAAATAAATAAATAAATAAATATCTAATATAAATGATCCATATTATAAGCATACGAAAAATCACTGTAATATATATTTCATCTATTAAAAGCTAGCTTGCAACAGTCTTTAAGAACATATATACTGTGGAAATCAACATTCATACATAGTGTAAATCTGTCCTTCATTTTTTAAGACATTGAACAAAAAGTATCTGCCATGCTTCAAGGTACTTTGCAAATAAGCCACTGATGATGAGCATGCAGCTAAGGTTGAGCCAGTCTTAAAATGAGAACTCAGGAATGTACTAGCATCATTCAAAAGAAATGTATTAAGCCATTGAAAACTGTTGGTGGCATCAGGGATCCCCACATTTCATGGTTGTTAGACAAGGTTAACTGTGGGGGCAGGCGGGGAGTATGAGGCATGGATGGGCCCAGTTGGGCCCCCTGGGAGCCAACAGAGTCTACTGTTTCTATATGAGTCATCTTTTGTTTTTCCAGAGACATATCAAGTGTCAGGAGAATATCTCCAAATGTGCAGTCTAGTGAGTAGCATGGAATTTTTACTATGCACGCTGAATAGCTCATTTTCACAAACTGTCCCATTTCCAAATGGTCTAATCTATCTATAATTTGACAGAGAAAATTTCTATTTACTGCAAAGAAAAACTTAATGTGTTACCTGAAATCACAGAAATAAGGAGAAACATCCATTGAGTTTATAATGAAATTTAAAGAACTGATCACTGAAATTGTCCATATTTATTTCCCAAATAAACAACATTTGCATTATTCTTAAGGTAGTTTTAATGTAATTAATAAAAAAACATTTCTTGATAGCCACCAACTCTTCTAAGTTTTCATGTTTATTTCATGATTTAATGCTCACAACAACTTTTTGAAATAAATTCTTTTATCATTACCTTCTTACAAATGAAATCTGAGACACAAAAAAGAAAAGAAGGGGCTGGGGTCTTAGCTCAGTGGCATAAGCGCCTGCCTTGCAAGTGCGTGGTCATGAGTTCAATCCCTGGTACCGGTAAGGAAAAAAAAAAAAAGAAAGAAAAGCAACTAGGCATCGACACTGAATTAATGCAGCCTCAATGATCAGTTTGGATATTTTTTTCCAATTCATAGATGCTTTAAAGGTTATCTGTTTCTTAGTACTCAACTCAAGATTTTCTGAACTTCACCACATGCTATTTGCAAGTTTTCCAATTGATAAGTTTCTGTATTTAGGCTTTATCCTATGTGTACCTCTCACATTCATTTTAAAAGTTTACTTTTCTAAGCAAGTACAAAAGTAGCTATTTTCAGAATTGATTTGACCAGAATTTTTTTCCATAAACTAATTTTTGAGAGGGTTGTGAGACTATCAAAATTGAATAAAACTAGCGAAGTTCAAAATCATTTGGGTAATACAAAGCTAGAAAAATGCGTAACAGAGAATGGTTTTGCTTTTCCTCTTTGTGTACCTCAAAAACATCTGAAAAGATTTAACCTTATTCAAAAAAATGCTCACCTTTGGGCTGAAACCAAGTAAAAAGGACTTAAGTTCCAAAAGAAGCATTCTTTTTTAAAACGTCTGAGTGAATTAGATGAAGCAGTTGCCTGGAATTCAGTTACATACAAAGCAACATTTTGTGCCCACACACGCTATAGCATTGACTTTGTGCTGTCAGCACTAATAATTATTATTCTATAAAATAATTATTTGCTTCCTAGGGATCTGTATAACTTGGGGCCACCTCAGAATCTTTAATAGTCTTCATATCTTAAAGCAAAGAGGACTATAGTCATCATTTTCTGTTGGTGAGTGATTTAATGGGTAGCAGAAAAGAGTATTGGAATAGTTTCCTACCTGCCAACCCTACCCTCTATTTAGTGGGACCTTAATTATACCCTCTGATGCAAGGCAATCGATGCCTTATTGGTAATGCATGCCATATATTCTCTATTTAAAAGCCTCATCAATTTAATAGTAGCTTTTGGCTGGGGGAAAGGAAGAAGAAATACTACCACCTTGTATTACTAAATGAACTCACTGACTATGAAGTGTGACTAGATGCCATTAGTTTGTGAAAAAAAATTAAAATAAAAGCCCTCCAAAGAAGAACTAGAGATGGGAGCTAGGAAGCCCTGCTTCTTCACTATCTACTCTCACTCCCATTCCTGTCGCATCTCTAACTGACACTGGGGCAGTGAAACACGGGTTCGGTTTGCTGTGAAAGCCAGATTCAGGGGCATTAAAGTCTGGGTGAGTGTCAAGTGCATGATAAAAAAGCCAAAGTGCTAGAAAACCAGGATTATCATGCATGCAGACAGATGCGAGACAATACAAGGTGGCCCCTTGAAAGGTAATAGAATATTTCCAAGTTTCAATTTGATGGCCTTTTGAACCTTTTATTATACTTTGCCAGTTTTGGCCCTAAAATCAATTTTTTCTAAAATAATTTGAGTGGATTTAAAAAAACAAAACAAAATAGCCCAGTTTTCCATTTTCAAGTAATTATTTATTGCATTCTTGGTAGCCACAACGTAATATTCATGAACACACAGGATATCTGCCACAATATTACACGGTAAGGTCTGAATGACTCATCCAAAGTTTTGACACCTAAGCCAGAACTGAGTCCTTGGCCAGGAATTCTTTTCAACCTAACAAAGTGAAATTTGCTTCAAATCTGGTCCTTTTCTGCACTTCTCTAGCTAAAAGCTACATTCACTTGGAAATGAGCATTGGCTCTTCCCAAGTTATATCTCCAAAGTTTGATGTTACATATTTTCTTACAGAAAAAATATTTTTAGTGGTGGTTAAATTTCAAGATTAAGCCACAGAAGCCTGTTTTATCTGAGTCTGGAGCCCACTGTGTTTATTAAGAAAACATGTGATACAATACTGTAGTAATGATGGTTATTAAATAAAGCAGTACATTGAATAAGAACTGTTTTTCTGTAGTTTGAATATTTATTTTGAGAAAGAACAGATTTTATTGGGAGTTTTGTGCTCACTCCTAAAAGCAGGTCTGGGTATTTTCAAAAGCTTTTTTAAAGTTTCAGGAAACTAGGTCTTCTTCAGTGCTCCTAATCATCATACCTCACAATTTAACATCACCAGAAAATAGAAAACCAACCTGGACCAATATGTCCCAAAGTTTAATTCGTGGTTGCCTCTTGAGGCTGAGGATATATGAGACTTTCTCACTCATACATTTTTATATTGTTCCAACTTTCAGGGCCAGCATGTATTACTTGCATAAACAGAATAAGTACAATAAAAATACAAAAATCTTTACTGCTTCCTTTTCCTGGATACTCTAGTCTCACCACAGTCTCCTGTACTTACTATTTACGATAAAAATTATTTCTGAGATTCACAAATAGAAGTGTGCACGTTCTTACATAGAGTTGGCCCAGAGAGCGCTAAAGAGGAGTTAAGACCAGTGTCTACAGTGGAAAATGGATTGCAGCTCCGCTGGGGCCCGATCACTGGGAGGAAGAGATGGGGGAGTAGATACAGTTTCTGGACTTTCGAAGGTCTGGAGTAGAATAGATGAGGTTAATGGGAGAAGCTTTTGGGGAGGCAAAAGCTAGAAGAATGAATATGTACAAAAGGAATTGTCACAGAGTGGGCATTTCAAACTAGGAAAGAATGCATCTTAGCCAATAGAATCAACCTTAAATAAATGTGGAACCAGAAAAAGAAGTGAATGGGGAAACCTCCCTCCCTCCCCACCAACTTACCAAAAGCAGACTTCACTGATCTTCTTTCAGTAGGGAAAAGGTCATTTCACTTTGCAAAAATAAACTGAAAAAAAGTGAATGCCTTTGGGAGAATAACAACATCAATTCACACACATACTACTAATAAAGTAATATTTGCCATACTTGGAAGAGAACTGTGATTCAGAGCTTGATCATACAGGAAGAAGTACCACCACAGGGAAATAATAAAAATGGCTGATATCTATATACTTACTCTGGATCTGACGCCAGGAAATGAAAAGACTTTGTGTACATTATCGTACTGACTCTTCTCAACATGCTGCTATGTGATGAACATAGTGGTGTTTGAGCTGTCCCAGGTCCCACAGCTGAGGTGGCAACATGGGAACCTGAAAAAGAGTGGCTGAAGAGGGATTTTTGAGTCCTAAGCTCCATCCCAGTTATACCCTAGAAAGGTCAGGATGTCATTTAACAGAGAAAGGTAAACATGTATGGAAAGGAGACTACAGTGGTGCCTTGGCTCACAAATTTAATTTGGCTCCTGACTCTGGAAAACATGGCCTTCGTCATGTCCATCACCTGAGGCAGAATTCACATCATCTTCCCCAGGATCATGGAACAAATGGTGTTCATGAACAGAGGCCCCAGTCTATTGTAATTTGTGGTACAGGAGCAAGAAGAATGAAATAGGGCAATTTCTAGCTTTCTGGAGAGAAAAGTGTGACCATTCTGTTTTATCCAGAACCACCTGAAACCACGTCTACAACTTACTATTCCTGTGAGCAAAGATAAACAGTCCAGCCCCGCTGATTGCTCCAGGCTGTGGTTGGTGCCTCTCTCCTTCCTGCCTGTGGTTCGAGGTTATCAAGGCATTTTCTCACAGAGCATCCTCCTCAGCACACTTGGTTTTTTGGCTCCAGACAGCTCCTGTAGCGCGGAGCTCACAACCCCCTGTAATTCGTAAATCATTTCTGGGAAACACTGAACACATAGACATGCTATGAATACACAGACACACTGATCCCCAAATATTTTTGTTAAGGGCAAGTCCCCTAACACCTAAAACGCATTTCCTCATCAGTAGAATGAAGAGTTTAGATTCAGTGTTCTCTAAGTTCCATTCCCAAATTGGGAGAGAGAGAGAGAGAGAGACAAAGAGAGAGAGAGAGAGACAGAGACAGAGACAGACACAGAGACAGAGAGACAGAGAAATACTGATGTAAATGGAGTAAGATGTTAATCTATACTTTCAGATGCTTCCCATGGTAAGAGAGTATTTCCTTTTTCTCATACATGCACACATCATATGAAAGATACAATAGATTTAAATATGTACCATTTCTTCATGTAAAATTACTTAAAATGCTACCAAGTACCCACAAAATAATATTCACTACGTACTGCATCCCAGTGTTAGAGTAACTGAATAATGATGACAATTCTAGAATTAATGCGATACAGTGTGTCAGTGTGTGTGGGGGGGGTGGTTTGGGGGAGGTTGCATTTTACATAAAATACTATTATTGCCATTTACTACTGCGCACTTGAGTACTTGCCACCTAGCACAAAGTTCATTTATGTATCTCTCTTTATGCGTTCTACTTACTCACGTTCTGGGTCTACAGAAGCCTCCAGATGCCTCCTACCCCTTACCCTTAACCCTGGCCAAGACTTTGTTTTTTCTTTCCCAGAAAATAATCTGTTGAAAATTGTCCAGTCCTATATCTTATCTCTTACATCTTGTTGAATCATTGGAGCAAAATTTAAATTTTAACTAGAGGAGAGTAGCTTAGTGTAGACTTTTTTCAGATGTCAGATTTTCATTTCTTACAACAGAAACCAAGTGCATTGATTGAGAAATAAAAAGACTTGTGTATAAAGAAGAGTTTTGACCCTCCACTGTTTACGAGCCACATATGTGAGCCCACTGCCTTCACATCACAAAGGCCACCAGAAATCCGCAGAGAAACCTCACCTTCTTATCTCCTGCAGGAATAAAAGCAAAGTCTCAGAAATGCCTTCTGTCAAAACAGCTACTGTGGTCATCAGAGAAGACCCATGAACTCTCCTGCTCCCCTTATTCCTCTTCCCTTTTTAAGTCAACACGACTACTGTCACCTTTTCTGGCTTCCCTCTTTGGTTTAATTGCCAAAAAAATACCCCTTAGAATTCAAGTAGGTCCTTTTGTTTTTTCAGGACATACATAGGAACCCATGACCTGTATACTGGCTTAATTATGGGTTCTATCTTAATTATGGACTCTTATTTACTTTTATTTTTGTGATAATTCTTGTTTTATAATACAATTTGGGATAGCATTTTATCTTTTTAAAAAACTAAGAATGCCTTTATTTTACACCCTTCTAGCACGTTTCTCCATTTAGCAAATACTTGCATTGCTACTCAAACACGCTACTAATGGGAACAAACATTGGTAAGATTTCTCTGAGGGCTAATGTGTCATTATCTGTCAAAAACTTGAATAGTAAACATGAACTTCGAATGGGGAAACCTCACTTCTAGAAACTTATTTTAATTTCTTTTATTTATTTTACTTTTTGTGAGACAGAGTCTCACTGTGCAGTTCAGGCTGTCCTTGAACTCACTCTGTAGCTCAGGCTGGTCTTGAACGCTCAACAATCCTCCTCCATCAGCTTCTAGAGCGCTGGGTTACAGGCATGCACCATCATGCCCAGCTAAGTATTGCAATGAGAAATTGAAAACAGCTATAGAAAGTAATACTCATTACAGTGTGTTTTATGATGTCTATCAATATAAAATTACTAGGTAATTTCATGAACCCAAATGTCAGACAGTCATTATACATAATTTTCTTCAAGAATACTACTTTTATAGGGATGTTCATAAGAAGTTGACCCAAAAATACAAGACACAAAACAAAATTCTCACTATTATACCATGTTCACATGTGTATTAGCAGCACCACTGTAACAAAACACCAAGATAGTTAATCTGTAAAGAGAAATGTTTCCCAAATTGATTTGACTACCTAAATCTTTTTCAGGAACTACCCTCTTTATCTCTGTGGGCAATTTACTAAAGAACATACTCTGAGAGATTCTGAGTTATTAAAAGAACTGGTTTTTTTTATTAAACTGATTTTTAAATAGATTTTTCTTGTCATGAATCCTATTTTTCTAGCACAGAAAAGACAGAAACAGGATATCATACAGTACACATGTGGGCACATATTATTTATAACCATTCCCTTACCTTTCCCTAATAAACTGAAAACTACCAATAAGAAAATACTAGCTGCTTGTGGTGCACACACTTGAAATCCCAGCACCAGCAATGCTGCGGCAGAGGATTCATGAGTTCAAGGTCAGCCTGAGCTGTATAGAGTTTAGATTAGCCTGGACTAATCTAAAGACCCCATCACCTGCCCTCAGCTTTTTAAATGAAAAGTTTATTTAGGTCATGATTTTGGAGGTTCAAAATACATGATCAGGCAGATGCTTACTGGTTTTCCCCTGGTGAGGGAGGCAAATAGCAGCACACACCGAGGCAGGATCACATGTCACTGTCAAGGATCTGAAACTAGTGCAGAGAGAAAGAGAGAGAGAGAAAGGTCCCACAACCCATCTTGAGAACATTCCTCCAAAGACCTGATGATCTCTCCCCAGACCCGTCTTCTGAAGGTATTACTACCTCCCAGGGCCACGCTAGGGTCCACGCCTTCAACACAGGACCTTTGTAGGGTCAGACACTCAACTTCCAGACCATAACGCATATGACTAAAATATTTGGAGCAAAAGATATCTGGGTTCAAAATCTGTTTCCAGTGTACAGTTCCATCTCTTGCTCTTTATACAAATGTGGGCAGATTATTCAGCCTCCAAAGTTTCAATTTTCTGGTCTGTTGTTTGGAAATAATTTTTACTCTGTAGAGTTGTTTAAGGATTGATTCAAAATGCGCTCTATGGGCCCTAAGTACATATCCAGACTTCAAATGTACACTTGGGGTTTTTGATTACAAGCAATGAAAATATATTTTGGTCAATTTAAACAAATGGAAATTTATTGATAGCGGTGCATAAAAGTTAGAGAATGAGTCTCAGAAATAGGCAGAAAACTATTCAACTGCAGGAGCTAGAAACCCAGAGTTACAAGATTGCCTTGTCATGTGAGCAGTCTGGTGGGAACACTGAGGCCAGCATAAAAGAAGACTAACCACTGCATTCATCCAGTTTCACACAGCCCAATGTCCAGGTCCCTGCAGGGCGCTTCCCCAAGCTGAACTGAAGCTACTGACCACCATCCAGCCACACTAGAGAGAAAGAGAATAATCCAGGCTTTGGAGGCATAGGCAGTCAGCTCTCCCATTTCAGCAAAAGTACACCAAATGACGTGGTAAGTTAACTCCCGAAGGAAATCTCTGTTCTATAGAGAAGGATGGAGAATGCTGCTGGGCAGCCATAAAATGCCAAATGTTCTTATAGCACACAGCATAAGGTAACTGTAAAATGGGAAGAACAATATAGATCAAACATGTAGTTTGAAAAGCAAGCAGAATTTTCAAAAGAAAAACAAAGTTCTTTCATTCAGAGGAAATCAGAACAGGAATTATTTTATTCATTTTACAAAGAGAAACTGTTGCCCAGACAAGAAAAATAATTAGCCCAAGAACACCGCACTTATCCTGGGTATGCTAGAGCACATGCTCCTGCTGCCTGGTCTCCAGCTCCTCCCCAGGTACCCACCGGGAAATGGCTGAACATCTCCCAACCCTGAACTTTCCTGCCTCCCAACTCTGAACTTTAAAGGACATGGATTACTGTTGGGATTTCCCTTCTCTATGGCCTCCTGATCCCTTCTAGTGCTTCTGCGGCCAGTCCCTGAGTCCAGATCCTGCCAGAGGTTCTGCTGGAAGCATTACAGTTGGTGAGGCCAAGGGTGGCTGGGGCACTTGGCAGACTGCCTCCTTCACATCTGGGGAAGCAGAACCAGGAGAACTAAGGGCCAAGAAACCACTAGAGAAAGATGTCTGGCTGGAGGAAGACGGAAGAACAAGGGCCAACCTGCAGGCGATGCAGTCAGCATGAACAGCAAGTAGCAGGAAAACAGAGAAAGCAATTGTTAGGAAAAAGCCAAAGAATTAGGAATATTGTTGCGTCAGCTGAAAAGTGGCCCTGAGATCTCCAAGGTCTCCTGTACCCAGATGCAGAAGTAAAAATGTAAAGCCTCATGAAACTCTCATCCTCTCTTTGGAATTAAATCACTGGCTGTGATTTACTGTGCTGTTTGACATTCCTGTCACTTAGGGTTGCTTTCTGCTCGTTCTCCCATTGTAAAGCGTGTAAAAGACTCTATAAGAAAGACCAAAACAATGACAAATTCCAGACTCTAGGTATTACACTAACTGAATACTTCAAGAAGTATCTAGGAGTCATCTTGCCTAATATATGCATTTTTCCTTTATAGAAATTGAGGCACAGAGTTATAAACATGTCCAAAACTATTTATTTACTTCAAATCTTTTAAAATTTGATTATACAGCCAAGCGTGGTGGTGCACACCTGCAATCCCAGCACTCCGGAGGCTGAGGCAGGAAGACTGCCATGAGTTCAAGATCAGTTTGGGTTACATAGCGAGTTCAAAGCTAGCTTGAACTACATAGCAAGACCCTGTCTCAAAAGTAAAACAAAACAAACAAACAAAAAACCAAGAGAAAAAAAAGAAAAGAAAACTTGACCACTTAGAGCAGAAGTTAGTAAACTCAACAAAAAGAGCCACCTAGGGCTGGGGATATAGCTTATGGCATAGTGTCTGCCTGGCAAGTGTGAGATGCTGAGTTCAATTCCCAGTATCAAAAGATAACAACAACAAAAGGATCACTTAGTGCATATTTTTGGCCTTCATTCTATGTGATCTAAGTCACAACTACTTAGCATATACACTTTAAAGCAAAACACAGCCATACACAATATATGAAAGAATGGGTATAGCTGTATTCCAATAAAATGTTACTCACAAAAGCAGCACAGGCTAAAGTAAGGGCACTGGCTATCGCTGACCATCATTTTCAATGTCCGATCTAGACTGAGTTGCTTATTAAAGTCCCAGAGAAACCGAAGACCAAATGATAAGCATCCACTGAGTCCTATAGGAGTGGTAATAAGTGATAATAATAACAGTCACCATTTATGAGGCAATCTCTGTGTAGTTTTTCCTCATTTGATTGAACTGACCAGTCCTATGAGATGGAACTATTGTGACCACCCTCTTTTCTTTTTTAAGATAAGGAAACAAAAATGCCTACAGGTCAAATAACCCACCAGCTAGATGTTAGTGTCTGGTTTTGAACCCAGCTCTGCCTTACTCTAGGATTTAAGTGTTTAACTACACCAGGCAGAAAAATATAATGCAGTATTCAGAATGCAGAATAGAAAGCTGCAGTATGTTTCTTGAGGTCCGTGTGGTGGGAGCTCTCAAGACACACTCTAAGATTTAAAGAATGTTAGCTGGAACCCACCCATCTCCGACACGGACTGGAAGAAAGGGGAAGAGGCCTGTAACACTGACAGGAATTTATGCCTTCAGGAGACAAGAGGACAGCTCTTGGTGATTATCCTGAATTTTTGAGGCCAAACCAGGGAGGACTTGAGGAAATGACTCACTGAACCCAGAGAAAGAAAAACAGCCGAGTGATGGCAGGAGAAAATGAGGATAATATAACCTTACTGCTAAAGTGAGGGTTAGAAGTCCACAGAGACCCAGAAAGGAAACACTGAAATGGCTGAGTTACATTCCTGAAACTAACATGCAATATTGTTTTATCAGACTTACAGCTGTTTTGCCCAAGAATGAGCAGGAACAGATTTATTCCTAACAGAGACATCATTTTGTATTCTCTACTGTCCCCACATGTCTCCTGTGCAGCAGCCCCAGGAGAAAACGATGGTCATCTCTGTCCCTGTATTCTTCAATCACAAAATGGGCTGCTCCTGAGACTCTGAGGTCATTGTGACAAACAGATGTCCTAAACTGTAGCCATTAAAATATCCTCACATCAACACTGAGCCCATGAAAGGACTTGGAGCCACCAACTTCCCAGCTAAAGAGAAGGCTGACTGAAAATGTTGGGAATGTTTTCAAGCATGAGTAGAGTCAGCTTTCACATAGTCATTCAGTAAAACAGAAACACGGGGAAGAAAGCAAGTTTTTGTCCTTGATCATTTTTCTATACATCAGTCATTTTGCCACACATTAACCATCCCAAAGTTCTAACCATGTCACCCCTAGGCTCTCTAAAGCCCTCACCTAGAAGGGAAATATGTAACAACAAGGTTTAAGTACTCAGCAAACGAGCTTAAAATTAAACTGGAAAGGAAGGATAGTATTCACGAATTCAAAACCAGATCAATAGAAACTATTCAGATTAAAAACCAAACTGGAAAGTATGCAATATGTCCAAATTGGAACACACTCAAACAGTTTAGTTTTCACTTAACAGAGAAGAGAGAAAGGAGTTAAGCAATATTAGAAAACATACAACTCAGGAATTTTCAAAAGTATGGCAGGTATCAGCCCACCAATATAAGAAACTGAATACTCTCTAAGCAAGATACATACTAAAAGGAAACAGAAACATGTAGCATGTATAGCAAAATGGTAGAAACTGGTGTAAAACAAAGAATGAGAAGCTCTTAAAAGCAGCAGAGATTGGTTAGGAGAAGGGCACACACAACGGAGAACTACAGTACAACTGACAGCTGACTCTTCCAAAGAAGCTGTGACAGCCAGTGAGTACACTTCTGACTTGGCTCTGTGGTCCTGATGTCAGGAGTTTATCTGATGGAGAACTGTAGGTGTTTAGATCCTCTGAAAACTTCAAGTCACACTGCTCCTGGGTTGCTTTCAGGCAGTGGGGAAACAAAATGAAACATCAGAACCAGACTGTTTTGATAGATGCAGGGTTTCTGTAAAGACAACTTTGGCTTAAGGAATCGCCATTGGCCTGGCCAAGGGTTTCTCAGAACTACCTATAATCTGAGGCTCTTCTGACCCAATCCCTCCTCCCCTGTCTTCTTTTACAGGTGCCAGATGGATGCATGTTGGAATTTCTATGCCAGTCGTTCTCAACCTGAAACAATTTTGCCTGTAAAGACACATTTGAGCAGAAAATAAATAAATGCATAAAATTAAAGGTAGAAACAGTCAAGCTGTTGACTATAGTTACAGGCTTCAACTCTCTTCTCTTAGTGATGGAACTAACAGAAAATGAGCAAGGCTATATATAAACTGAAAAATACTATCAACTGACTGGGTCTAACTCTGATTTTTAGAGACTTCCACTGACAAATGTAGAAATTTCATTCTTTTTAGATGAACATGGAACATTCATCAAGGTAGACTGAATCCCGGATCATTAACCTTAACACATTAAAAAATTTTAAATCACATATATTCTCCATCTAGAGTAGAGTCAAACTAAAAATTAGTATAGAGCAACACACTTGTAAAGAATCTAAGAAGTTTCAAAAGAAGTGAAAAAAACATATTTTGAATTGAACAAAAATGAAGGTACAATACGTGAAAATTTGTTGGGTGAGTTACAACAGTGCTTGGAGGGAAATTTATAGCTCTAATGTTGCAGAAAGACATTAAGAAAATGAAGGAAAAGAAAAAACAGCAAAGCAATGAAAGCAGGAAGGCAAACAAAAGCAGAAATCAACAAAGTGGAAAACAAGGACAATATGGTCGGTATAACCAAATTCTTGTTTTGTATGAAAATCAATGAAACAACAATTAGTTTTACCAAAAGTGACCAAAAAACAAAAAAGAAGTAAAATGACATAAATTACTAATACCAGGAATTTTAGAAAATACCATCCAATTCCTGCAGATAGTAAAAGAATAAAGGAATATTAGGAGCAACTCTGTAAATAAAAATTTGTTAACTTAAATGAAAAGGACTAATTCCTTGAAAGGCACAAATAGCAAAATTCATCCATGACAAAACTGATCATTAAGTAATACAAAAGCTATTTTTAAAATTGAATTCAAAGGGCCAGGGATTTAGCTCAGTGGTATAAGCACCTGTTTGGTAATCACAAGGTTGTAAATTCAATCCCCAATACAAAAAAAAATTGCATTCAATATGCACACCCATGTTATTAGCAGCACGGTTTGTAATAGTCAGATCTTGGAAGCAGCTCAAATGCCCATCAACTGATGAACTGATAAAAAAAAAAGATGTGAGCTTTTTATGTAATGGAGCCCTACTCTGCCATAAAGAAGGATAAACTTGAGATATTTGTAGCTAAGTAGCTGAATCTTGAGACCATACTCTTAAGTGAAATAAATCAGACATACATGTGTAAATATCACATTGTTTCTCTGATGTGAGAAAAAGTGTAAATAAGGACCAAAGTTTATATTAGGTATTGTGAAATAGAAAATGTTCAAATGGGAACAGAATGGGAACAAAGGAAGGAGTAGAGAGAAAGAAAAAGGCAAAAGCTAAAAAGATGAGAAAAGAAGGAAAAATGGAAACAAAGCTTTTGTAAATGAGGAGAAGAGAGGTTGAAGGGAGGGTAGGGGGATAGAAAAAAAGAATCAAGTTATATGTATGCACAGGTACAAATTTGCTATGAAGAAATGTGATCATTATATTTATCTAAAGTGTACCAATAAAATCTGATTTTAAAAAATTGAATTCATAGTTTGAAAAGCATTTGAAAAATAGTTTATCCACCATTTCCATTGTGTATGTAGCAAGACATATTACACTGCTATATTAATGGCAAAACTCACTTGTTTTGTTTTATCCAGTTTGAACTGAGTTAGAAGAGTAACATGATAATTTATGGAGTTCCAAATATTTTAGTTGTTGAATGTCCAAATATAGGGCTGAAGTGACCCAACTAGTGACTGCAGAAAAATTAGTAGCAGCGATAGAGTAAAAAGGAATAGTAACAAAAAGGTAGGCTAAGGGATATTGTACACTTATCTGTGGCTCTCTGCAAAGAACTTTGCACATGAAATATAATTAGCACAACTTTGTGGATAAGGAAAGTAAATCAAAGACCTTGAGTACAGATCATTAAAAACAATCAGTAGGATGAAATTTCAGGTGCCACTTTCTGGAGAACATTTTTCTTATGTGGTCATGATCTTCCCTCCTTAGGAGAATAAGTGGGCTATAAAGAATGATCATTTTCCCACCATGCATAAGAAAATGCCTGTAGTGTCCCGGAGACATATTTTGTCTCCTGGAAAGTACTTCCTAAAAACCAAATTATAGGCGAATTAAGGTCCTACCAGTACTGAGCATACTGTGTGCCTTTCTAACCCAGATCTGCCTTTTCCATCAGCCATCCTACAGAGCCATCATATCTACACAAACTTCACAAGCAATAAATGGACGCAGAGTGCTGGGAGTTTCCCAGCTTAACAGGAGGAGCATCTCAACACAGTGGTTGTCTTTGATCTAGCGACGTTTCAAGAGATCTGTTGCACAGCAAGATGACTATGGTTGATGCCACGGTACAGCTTGAAAACTGTGAAGCAAATATGTTATGTGCTCTTCCTACAAAAACAACTCTGTAAGGAAATGTATTTGTTAATTAGCTAAACTTCGGCATTCCACAATTTGTGTTTTATATACTTAGAAACATCATATATATATGTTGAAAACATGCAATATTATTTGTCAAATAAAAGTCATGTTTCAAAAAAGAAAATGTAAGTTAAGTTTACCTACTGAAATAAGACCCTTGGAGCACTGCTGTAGAGTTTAGCAGTGTGCTTATAAATTCTTGCTGAGTTCAAGTAACTATTTTCCAGTAACCTCCTGAAAACTGAAAGAATAAAAAATTGTGCTCACATGAACTGAAAAAACAAACAGATGAACACCACTTATTTCTACACTTTCTCCATACTGACAAGGCAATGGTCCAAAAACCACATTCCTACCCTTATAAATGAGCTGCCAACATGAATGTGATTCTTCAGCTATGAGAAAATGTCTTCTGAAGGGTATAGGTTGGTTAATATTGGAAAATCTTATGTACTTTGGAAGATAAGACTATTTGCTCTGATAAAGGCTAACACTTTTTTCCTCCTTTTTATCTGGACTTGTCAAAAATCAGTCATGTCATTTTGCATTTTTCTTTTTTCCCTCTGTTGCCCTGGCCTCTTTTGGGAATAAGCCAGTAACATGTTTTCTCTGTACAATGGTGGATCTAATCCAGTACTGCTGTTAAATAAAATATTAAGATGGGAAAAGTTGTCATTTAGGGATAATAAATAAAAATTATAATGTAGAGCAGCCATGATGCAAGAGTATCTTAACCACACCTTAGCAAGTATTCAGCTTTTTGACTTTTGAGTCTCTTGGCGTAAATAAACTCACAGGTGTTACGATTCACATTGCAAATGGAAAGAAGGTGGGTGGAGAAGGGGATGGAGGAAGAAAGAAGAGAGAGAGGGAGAGAAGGGCAGGAAAAGGGATAAAGAAAGACAAACAGGGCGAGAGAAAGGAGGCAGGGAAGGAAGAACGGAACGGGTCAAAGCAGTGGGGAACAATCCAAGTTGGGATTCACAGTACTTGGAGGAGTCAGCTAATTTTGGAAGACAAAAAGAAAATACAGCCAATTCTAGGATTTCTAGTTACCTATTGGTTACTGTTTGGAAAGAATCACTGCCAGATAAAAATTTACTCTAAGCCAAAATCTCATGTTCTATGAACTTTATGTCTAGGATATAGATATTTTGTGATAAATACTTAGTAAATAAATGAAATTGTACAAATTTCTTTTCTATGCTAGTAAAAATGAAGCTCACACATGTTTAATGAGTTTCCTAAAGTCAAAGAGAAAGTCTTAGCTGCCTAAAGTATATGAGGTGGAAATATCTGGAAAGATCACCAGTTAGGATTTAAGGGACCTGAACTCTGGCTCTGGGTTTTTTTCATAATTTTTTTTTCTCTTGTCTTACAAATTGCAAAAAGCAAAGGTTTATTTATTTTGTTCTAGGTCACACCTTCAATGTCTGGCACAGTGCCTGGTACACACTGGATGCTCAGTAAATATTTAAATACCATTTCCCCACCTGTAAAATGTAGGTTCACTATATAAAGAGTGAGCGAGTTGGCACCAAAGCCTTCTAAGTAATCCTTCTGCTAATATGTCTGCAACAGAGGATGTCTGCTCTCGGTCCTTAGTCCATACTCTTCTTTCCAGTTTCTGCTTTTCCACTTGCAAAAGCAGGCAAGCACAGGTGGGTGAGGTTCCAACATACTTTCTCCAATGTTATGCCATCATCTCTCTGGGCTGTTATTTTCATAAGAAAACCCACAAAAATGCAATCTTAATGGAAAACAGTGAATCAATCAATTACTTCATTGTCTGTTTTACAAAATGAGTTCCAGAATCACCACAGACCTCCCAATCGCCCAACCACAGCAGCCAAAGATTCTTCAAACTTTCACTTAGGTGGTTTCCAGTCACTCTCCCCCAGAGGGGTACTGAAGCCTGTGTGATCTTCTTTCTTTGTATCTTTTGAGGATTCTCAGAGCAATAAACATCCTGAAGGAGGGGAGAGCAGGGCCTACAATAGCCCACGTATTACAGGATAACGTTTGAAAGAGATCAGGCCTCCCATTCAGTTAATAGAAGCCCTTCCCTTCCTCTCATGATACAGCCCTAGCCAAAAGAACAGTAGCAAAGCCAAATCACCAGTGAGATAATCACCCAAAGTAGTAGCATATCTTTCCTGAGAGCAGAGCCAGCCATCCAGAAGACCCAGGTTCCCCCTCTTTGGGAACTCCTTTCCTGAGGAGGGATGGCCCCAGCAGTGACACACCCTACACGGCTGTGGTGTATAGTATACTGAGGACCATGGTCATGGAGTCAGGAACTCCAATGAAACCTCAAACAGATTGTGTAACTTTGACAAAAGTCAGAAGATTTATAAAATGTGAAGAGAAACTAGAGTATTACTATGAGACTTGGAAAAGTCAGTATCTTCTCAGAGCTTCAGATTTCTCCATTGTCTCCAGCCTGGTGTGGTGGTGCATGCCTATAATCTCAGCACTTGGGAGGCTGAGGCAGGAAAATCACAGTGAGTTCGAGGCCACCCGGGGCTATATGATGAATTCAAGGCCAGCCTGAACTAGGTAGCAAAACACTGTCTCAAAAAGACAAAAACAAAACAAATATCTTCACTTTTAATAATCCTTCTTAAAAAAATACTTCTTGTCATTTAAATATGATCTGTGACCCTGAAGTTTTGCAGGAGTTTAACCACCCAAGACATATGTTAATTAAGAGGGAGAAAACTTAATCTAATTATGTGTTTACAGGTGGAACTTTTAAATTAAATTTTTGAGGTGGACCCATGATTGATTCCTGGTGCCTTCATAAAGAGAGAGAGGGAAACCACACAGACACAGAGATACACTTGATCTTAAGCACTGATGCCACCTATGCATCTCTTACCAGAGCCTGTGCCATGCTGATTGTAGTCCAGCCTCCAAAACTGCAATCTAAATAAACTGCTTCTCTTTATAAATTCACTGCCTTAGGTACTTTATTATAGTAATGACAAATATACTAATACAATAATTTCATTAGCCCCCAAATTTAGAAACATTGTAAAATACAGATACATTTTTAAACTACATCAGCATGTATAATCCTATCAGTGCCAGTCACTATTAACATATCTCTGTATTCCTTTTGTGAAGCTAGTTGGGTTTTGCATCACAAGCTGTATATTTCCCAATGAAAAACTGTCCCTTCCCTGTCTTTTTGCAGCTTTGTACTTGTGCCAACAATGCTGCACATAAACAAGGAAGCCAGGAAACTGTCCTGCAGCCACTAACTCCTTGTGGTCTAGGACCAGATTTTTTAATTTCCTGGTTGATAATAAGTCGCCGAGGCTAGTGACTATTGAAAAAGTCAAATTTGCATGATCAGAAAAATAATAAACTGGGTACCTCCATTTGGTGCTTTTTATTTTGAAGATATTCCTATACACTTTTAACACTGTTTTTCTCATTCCTCTGGAGCTTCTAAAATTATTATGTTTAAATTCATAGAAAGAGAGGAATAAATTTCACTGTTTTAAAGCAACATTTCTCAAAATGTGTCCCATAGAATGGCCAATGCTGGGAAGCCCACTCGAAAAAAGTTTTATGGTCAAAGGAGTTTGAGGAAAGCTATGCACGCTACCTTAAAAATTCATCAAGCATGTTTAATATTTTAAAGGCTCTGAGATGTCTCTGGAAAGAGTTCTTTTTAATTTCCCTGAACTCATTTGCAATCAAGATCCTTACTTAGGAATGCCACATTAGTTTGCCCATCCATCAAGAATGGCAGCCTTTAAATCTTAGTGAACAAGCATGCAGTCTGAGTCCATTTCTAAGAATACATCACTGAGCCTCTTTGCACTTCTGGGTCCCTTTCTGTAAGATTGAGATAAAAGTTTTGCCTACAATATGGCTATTCGAATACCTCAATGAATGCAGCGTATAAAGCACATGTACCAGTGACCAGCCCACATACCAATCACTCAGATAAATGGAAACTCTTGTTCTTTATCAGCTGGAGTAGCCAGAAGGGGAGGATGAGGACAGATTGAATTTTATGGAGGACAGATGGGATCACAGGGCTGTGAACCTTCTTTGCTGAGGTAGCAAGGTATTGTCTTTAATCTCTCTGGAGGTGAAAAAGTCCACGTTTTTCTTTGTACTTTCCTTCTGTTTCTAATATCATCCTGTGCCTAGACACAGGACATCCATCTTTGTCACTCATGTAATCTATATTTGAGAAACTTTCTCACAACATTTAAAACTATTTAACAGACAGGCATGAGTGGCACAGTCTGTAATTCTGACTGCTTGAGAGGCAGAGTCAGGAAGATCACAAGTACAAACCCAGTCTGGGCAACATGGCAAGATTCTAAAAACAAGTTTAAGTAAAGTGCATCCATATTTTTAAGTATGTGGCTGAGCTGGTGGGAAAGAAGAGGAAATAACAAGAAAGCATAAACCCAAAGAAGAAAGCAAGCACAGAAGCCAGTCTTCACTGAAAGTCGTCTACAAGGCCCTCGTAGCTGACAGCTTGGGTTTCATGGCCTGTGCTCAAATGATAAAAGCTGAAACCTGAGACCAATGCAATGTGGAAGGTTTGACAGTTCACTGAAGAAACTCAGAAGCTTCCAAAATATGAAGCCAGTGGGTGGAAATTGGGGGAACCGCAAGGAGTGTGTGGTGAAGACATTTAGCCAACATATCCTTAGCTCTCTATAAAATAGAATTTTTAAAAATGTTTCCCTGGTTATTCTTAACTCATCATGAGGCCAATCCCAGAAATTTTGGGACTAGAACTCACCTCACTCCTGCAGCCTAAAAATATACTAGTTGAAAACTTAGGCTCAAGTAATTTCAAGACGATAGGACCATGAATCACCTGAAAAAAAAAAAAAAAGCCAATTATCTCATGGGAAATAAATGCAACGATAGGCCACAAAGACATCCCAAAGGGATATGAGTACATGATTTGAAAATTCACCAAACAAAATTGAAAATAAGCTATTATAAACTATACAACCAGCTCCAGATACTAAATTCTGAAATTACTAGGTACCAAATACAAATGTTTTGTTTCAAAAACAAAAAGTAGTTGATAAGGCAAAGTGGGATAAAGAAAATCCAAACAAAATGTCTGAAGGCAAAAAAATTCTAATTAAAATGTGAACCTCGAGATAGATTTAAATACTAATTTAGATACAGTTGAAGGGAAAATTAGTGATCTGGAAAACAGACACGAAAAAATTACATAGAATGAGCCACTGAAAACAGACTGACCAACATGCAATTGTACATACCTTTCTTAGTAATTGATAAATGAAGCAAATAAAAAGCTGGTCCACTAGTTTGGGTTTTTGTAACTGCTTCCTGGAACAGATGGCATCAACTGTCAATTACTCAGTACTTCGTGTAAATTACTTAAGCTGGTTCTTCTATGACATCTAACAAAATAACCTTGAGCAAAGACAATTTTAAGACCATTCAAGATCCTCTTTTTTGGGAGGAAAAAAAAAAGAGCTCTAAAGGATATAACAGCAAGTGTGTTTAGGGGTGTTAAATAGCTGACTATATTAATGTTTTTGGATCATTGAACACAGCTGTTTGCAGTCTCTCTGTTTGAATGTCCACTTTGTATTCTTTGATACTGTGATTTGAGCAACTATTTCCAAGATGATAATATGTAATCTATTAACAGGTGATTTCTTACTGTTATGTTTTTTTTTGTAGTTCTGTATTATGTGTAACCTTACACCGCTTTGTTTTGTTTTGTGTTTTTCTCTTTTTCTTCTTAAATAAAATTTAAAAAAAAGATCCTCTTTTTTTAAAGAATTGTTCCTGTAAGACTGACGAGCAAATAATGCTTATACTTAGATGCCTTCTATTATTTAATATTTGATATTTCACATAGCTCTTGTTATTTTGCTTTTATATGTTTGATTTTTAATGTAATACATGCTCATTATTAAAAATTTAGAAAACACAGATAATCTCTTACCATAAAAGTAAAGAAAATTAATGTAACTAATGAGCTCATTATGCAAAGATAAACACTGTTATCTTGTTACATTTTAGTGTATTCTTTTCAGGTTTTTATTTATTCATTCTTTGTGTGTGTATGTGTGTGTGTGTTAGAGACTGAACCCAGAGCCTTGCATGTGCTAGGCACATGTTATCTTACTGTGCCACGTCTCCAGCCTTTCCTCTTCAGTTACTTCATTGCTATTCTAACCAGCACTTGCTACGTGCCTCATGGAGTTTTAGTACTTGGGCAAAAGTGGTCAAATGTAAAGTTCCTGTCCTCATGGTATACACTTTTGTATATATGTAACTATTCATACTTTGAATTTAAAAATTAATAAGGAAGAATAAACCAAATGAGATCATTTGCTAGAAATTATTCATGTTATTTGCATTCCCGGTTCCTAAGTGAAGAACCAGGTGGCATTACCATGCTATTCTTCCTATCACCTGGCAAAGCAATTGCTCTTAGAAGACACTTTATGTTTTGTGGATCCAAAAGTTGAAAAGGACAAAAGGAGCGTGAAAAAGCAAGTGGTAACTCAGATTATGAATCCCTCTCATCTTTAGGCAGACCCTACTTTAATGATGTCAGATATCTATAGTTGGAGAATGCTGATTTGTACCATTTGTTGGTTTTTATGGTGTAAATACTGCCACGTGGACAATTTCAAACTCCCAATATTATATCATTTATGTAGACCTTAGAAAGGGTACTATTGACTCTATGAACTGGCAGAGACTGGTTCCAGGATACCATTGCCTGGTCCTGTACAGCCTTTGCAACCCTCTGCCTCCCAAAGTTCAGGTGATGAGTGCCTTAGAAAACAGGACCTGAAAGAAAATAAGAACACACAGAGAGAGGACTGGGATGTCTGAGACCAACCTCAGTAACTCTTCCCTTTGGTCTGATCTCTAGTTAATTAGGTAATTGCTTAGAATAAAAAATGAAGACTTACTATGTACTAGATTTATATTACATGGAGTACAAAAACACAAACATATGATTCCTACTTTCCCCAAGCTCCCCATATAGTGAGGAAGAAGATCAAAAAACTGCTTAGTAATTATTTAAAAAAAAAAAAAGAGGGCTGGGGATGTGATATAGTGGTAGTGTTTGCCTAGCATGAACAAGGTCCTCGTTTCAAACCCTAATTAATCAATGTAATTTTTTTAAATTAGTAAAGAAAATGAACTCTCTCAGAGATAATTTATTGTGGGAATTCAGACCCAGTATCATAAAGACTAGTGTGTCATACTTAAAGCCAAAACTCTTATTGTACTATTTACTAATTCTGTGATCTTATGTAACTGAATAATATCTCTGTTCTTACCTCATAGATTTTTATAGAATTAAATAAGACAATGGATCAGAAGTCATCACATGCTATCTTGCATCAAGTAGGTACTCTACAAATTCAAGAGTTAAAAACAGTACTGCTATCAATCCTACTTATAATACAATACTAAAAATCCTGGGTCTATATGTTAGGGCTTTCTTGAGAAACAGAACAATTAAGGGGTGTGTGTGTGTGTGTGTGTGTGTGTGTGTGTGACTGATTGATTGATTATAAGGAATTGGCTCAGGCAATTTTAAAGGCTGACAAGTCCAAAATCTGCACAGAGGCCATCAGGCTAAGAGATCTAGGTAGAGTCAACACTGTAATTCAAGTTTCACAGTCACTTTTGGCAGAATTTCCCTCTTGCTGTGAGTGGGGTATTTTGTTCTATTCAGTCTTTCAAACAACTGAAGGAGACCCACTCTCTCTACATGGTAAGCAATCTACCCTGCCCGAATCCACCAATTTAAATGATAAACTTACTGAAAAGGACCCTCACAGAGACAGAAACATTTGTTGAATATAGATACATCTATGGAACACAGATCTGGGCAGCATAATTTAGTTACTTAGCCTAGGTTGCATGTAAAATGAACAATCACATGGTAGTTATTTTAGGGACTACCTGTAATTTGTTTTTATTAGATTAATGGAAGATGTACTCATTAGTTTTCCACCACTATAACAAAGAGCTCAATCCAACTAATTTTTAAAAAAGAAATGGTATCTGGGCTCGTGGTTCTAGAGGCTTCACCAATACTTGACTAGTTCCATTGTTTGGAGCCTGCACTGACACAGCACGTTATGGTGGTAGTCTGTGACAAAAGAAGCCTGCCCATCAAATAGCCAGGAATAGAAAAACAGACAGGAAGAGAACAGAGTTCCACAATCCCATCAAGGGCAGACCTCTGGGACCTAAAACCTCCCACTGCACAGCACCTTTTTAAAATCCCCACCACCAGCTAAGGGTGAGTGGTGCACAGCTGCAATTCTAGTACTCTGGGAGGCTGATGCAAGCGATTTCAAGTTTGACCCCAGCCTGGGCCACTTAGCAATTTAAGAAGACAGTGTCTCTAAATAAAAAATGAAAAGTGTTATGGATGTCTCCCATATAAAGGCTCTGGACTTAATCTCCAGCACCACCAAAGAAAAATTTCTCCCAAGCTGAGGACCAGCTCTTTAACACTGGGCCTTGGGAGATATTTAAAATCAGAATATGATAGAAGACAGGAAAATTATTCTGGCATTGATAGCCAGGCTGTGATGTTTACATGTGACTTTCAAGAGGTAAAGAACCTTTAAAGGATTGGTGACATGATCTGAATTGAATTTAAGGATGATCAAGTTTATATTATTGCCAGTTGCACAGATGGGTTTGGTAATTTCTGGTAATACTTGAATAAACAAAAGCAATAGTGTATGTAGCCACAGGACCCAGGAGCCAGGAACTGGCCTTCAGGAATCTCCTTTGGCCTCATCCCAGGGTTGACTTCCCTCCAAAGCAGGCAGCATGGGTCTTCTTGAAGCTACGCAAGGCCTCTTTACCCTTTACACTTTGCTGCTTTTGGACTTGTAGAATCGCTTTATAAATAAACAGTCTTTTAAAAGATCCCCAGACCAATGAGGATAAAAGTTATCTAGGAATTGAGGGGTCATACTAAGATTCATGAGATAAGCCTACTTTCGTGTCACACCCTACAGTGTTTTTGTCCAAGTTTAGGGGTAACTAGGCCACTAACACTAGCTTTACGCATTTCTGAATAACTTATGTAAGAGGCTCTGTGTTTTTCAAATTTGTTGACACATGAAGCAAATAAGCTGTTGGAGATGTCTGTTGCAAAACGGGAAACAAAATGGATTGCAAATAGTTTACAACACTGGGAATCAGGGTTTGGGAGGTGGCCCAAAAACCCCTACTTCCTTTCAAAAGCACATTCGACTCAGTGGGATACGTTTGTCTGGTTGTGATATGTAAATTATCCCCGTTGTGTATTTATGCTTGAAATTTTCACTGATTCTTGTTATTTCAGACCACATAACGCCCACACAACTATGGTTACTTGGAATTCTTTACTGGAATACATCAGGAGTAATTGGGCTGGTATGCCATCTTTTGTTGATAATTGGAAACTTTTGGATAAAACACAAGAAGTTAACAAATTCCCCTGAATTTAGCCATATGTTTGAAGAATTTTAGCAATAATATTTTCCTGCCATTCCTAGCTGGAACTTCTTAGTACTTTGTGAATACCACATAGGTCTATCCCTAATGATCTCCATAATATAATTTCATAAACAGAAACAAGATCCTTGACTGATAAATTATTCATAGACATGGTTTGGACCTCATATCACACAAGATCTATTCAAAAGGCCTTTTTTAAAAAAATTAAGCTACAGTCAGACTGCCCGGCAAAGATAAAGGATTCTGTTGCCAAGCAAATTAAACATCTCATGCAATTTATCATGTGTACTGATTTAAACTAGAGGACTCGATGGGATGTTAAATATTTTCCACATTTGATTATAAAAGTGAGAGAAGAAACACAGATGGAGATGATTGTGCTTTGGATGAATTTGGGGAACTAAGGACACTTTATTTATTAATGTATCACATTTTCTGCCCCTTACTACTAGTAATAAGAGTACCAGAAATATCTATTTGATCAGACATTAGTCAACCATTACAAGAAGACAAATTTGATTCACAGCATACAACAACAAAAATCTAAACTGTGAAACCAAACACAGAAAAACACTTTTAAAAACTACCTCCAATACTGGATATACATCAAAGACAAATTTATGTAAAAAAAAAATTATGTAAAGAAAATGATCTATAAATAATTCATATAAAATGAAGTGACAACATGATCAATAACAAAGGACGTGTTGAAAGCCAGAATGTGAATAGTTCACTTATATTAGTTGTCTTTGGAACCATTATTTTTACTGAATCGTTACCTCAACTCTGTGAGTAATAGGTGTTGTGGTTCAAAGAAAGATTTCATACCTTAGGAGAACAGAAAAGAAAAAGACAGCTATGTGTTTAACAAACATTGGGATGGATAGATGAGTGGATGGATGGATGGATGGATGGATGGGTGGATGGGTGGATGGGTGGATGGATGGGTGGATGGCTATCTCTAGAGACAGTATAACTAAAATGTGGGTGTCAGAAACATGCTTTGAAATGGGCATTTATTGAATATAAGGCTGAACTTCCAAACTATCAACTGAGATAAAAATAAGATATAGTAAATCCAAGTAATCAAAAACATCTCCTAAAATCTGTTTCTATTTTGTAAAAGGAAAAACCTAGAATTAGTCAAGGACTCTATAGGGTCTCAGATGCTACCCTTTTGCAAGCACAGATTAGTGTTTCAGTTTTGTCTCCTAGGCTGAGATGAAGGAAAGTTTAGGATTTATGGTAAACACAGCCAGAGCATCCACATTATTGTATCAGTGCCCCAATCCAGGGTTGTATTACAAAAGAGACACTCTGAGTTTAGGGATCTCAACTCTTCTGCAACAGTTAATAAATATGCTTGAGTTTCGCTCTGACAGACACACTCTCCTTACAAGACTGTTGTACAAGCATTCTTAGAAGAAGTTAAAATGTCTCGCTTCTGAGACAAATAAGTACAGTCAATACAATGAAAACATGTTCAACACTGCCAACCATTCAAGAAACATAAATTAAAACAACACCATCTGACTCCAGAAAGAATAGCTATCGTCAAGAAGTCGACCAATAACAAGTGCTGGCAAGGCTGGGGAGTGGAGTGAACACTTCTTAATTGTTGGTAGGAGTGTAAAATGATACCACCACTATGGAAATCAGTTTGGAGATTCCATTTGGCCCAACTGCGTCCCTTCTAAGTATCTTCCCAAAAGAGTTAAGGAATCATACCACAGTAATGTAGGCATATGCATGTTTATAGCAGCACAATTCATAATAACTAAATCTTGAAAACAGCATATATGTCCATCAGCTGGTGAATGGATAAAGCAAATGTGTTATTCCTACACAATGGGGTGCTACTCTCCTGTAAGGAAGGACAAATTGAGTCATTTGTAGGAAAATGGATGCATCTTGAGATAATGTTAGGTAAGTCAGACACACAAATGTAAATATCACATCACTTCTCTTATATGAGAAAATATATAAATGAAGTGCAGTATAAAAGACAAATAATAGAAAAAACAGACAGAGAGAAAAAATTACTGTAATCCAGCATGGTTGATATACCTAAAAGTGTACCTTGATTTAGTATAACTGTTTTAAAAGTTTTATATGCTTTTGACTGATTAGTCTCATTAGTAATCTGTATTTATTATAATTAATTTTATATGGACTTATAAATAAATGAATCAGATGTTGACAACGAAAATGTGGAAGGCAAATACGAAAAAAAGAATTGAGATGTATTATGTAGTACATGTAACAATTTTCTACAGTGAATGTAATCATGTACTACAAACATGTACTAATAAAAAATTTTTAAAGACTCATCCATGTTGTTAAGATACTAAGTAAATAAATAAATGTGTGATTGTTAGAATTTACCTTTGCAGAAGGTGGGGGCAGACAGTAGTTTTACAAAGTGTGATTGCAAACACAGAAGAGTGGATGCTGCTGTTGAGCACTGTCCAACAGAAAGGCAGGCTCATAAAAATCTCACCAGCATTAGAAGTTGCCTCATGTAATTTCTGGCTCTTCTCCAAAATGAAAGGGACAATGAAAGCTACATGTCCTAAATCAATTCAGTATGTCGAAGCAGCTCTGACAGTGCAACGAAAGACACTCACAAAAACGGACTTCCAGAACTGCTGCAGGAGTGTAAGAATAATGGGAGGAGGGGCTGGGGATTTAGCTCAGCAGCATAAATGCCTGCCTTGTAAGCAGGCAGTCGTGAGTTCGATCCCTGGTACCGATAAAAACGAAAAAGACAAAAAAAAAGGAATAATGGGAGGAGTGTGCTCTGCATAAGGAAAAATATTTTGAGGAGGGATTCATGGCAATGAGTCTTTCATTATAATACACTTTTTATTGAAATACCGTATTTTTCAAACGTAGCTCATAATTAAATGGAGGAAAGTATATTAATTATTGCACAGCATTTAATATGTAGAAATACCTTGGCAAATGGACTACTGCTATTACTGTTACAGTGCTTGTCACTTTAGTTTTTGTTGTTTTATTGCTACTGTTAATCATTATTCCAATTAAAGCTAAAATGTACTTTGTTTACTATTCTATCTTGGCTAGGAAGTTGACTTGCCCAGAAACTTGGATTAGGGTAGATTTTGTGAGCGTGGCTAAAATCTCATGACCAGCTTCAAGATGAACAAAAACAGCAAAAGCACTTTGTGTCTCTAGAGACACTACCTATGGGGACTGCAGTGGAGGCTAGCATAGTCAGCCTTCGGCAATCTGTGACAACAGGATGAAAACGCAGGTGAATATTGTCACCAAGTGTGTTGTTGACTGACATTTCAAACCCTTTCTTTCCCTCGCTTGCCAAAGAGAACTTGAAATAGTGTGATGTTTTAGAATGGCCCCTGTGCTGGTGGAACTCATGACCTAGCTGTATCATTTCTTAGTTCTCTAGGAGCCCGCATCTGTATGGGAAGAATTCAGGCAGGGTTTTCATTAATTCGATGTCTTCTGGCTGATCGCGTAACTTGTCTGAGACACACTCTCCCTATTTGTAAAAGAAGAATGAGAACTTCTACCTGGCAGAGTTTGCTCTGAATCCTAAATGGAGTGCCACGCTTAGCACAGTGCTTACCACAGCGTTAACAGTGATCCGACAGGTGTGACAGCCACACGAGCCCTGGAGGGTCTCATCTTCCTCTCAACTTACTGCAGTCAGTGGAAACACTCACATGCCAGGGCCCTGGCAAACAACTGAGGGGCATGAGAATAGGAGAAGCAGCTCTGAAATCTTGACCATACAAGGCACCTGAGAGCTGGTCTTAGCATGGGGAAGAAAATCAAGAGTGCAAAGGACTGGTGGTCTGACTTACCCTCCAGCCCACTCTCCCCCTCACAGGGGAGGACTAACACATGGTGACAGATGTGATGTTTCAAAAGAAACCAAATCTAAATGCTTAGACAAACTCTATTTTTTAAATAGTCTCTCTCTCTCTCTCTCTCTCTCTCTCTCTCTCTCTCTCTGAGCTCAAACAAAAATTCTAAAAATCAAGTGTAGCCCACTGATGGGGAGGATTCTGTTCAATTGGGGCCACTTGACACCATTTAAACCCCAAGATTATATTGTTGCTTAGTTCGTTCTTTTTGTGTGATTTTCAGTTCTTGAATTCTATCTGCAATTATAACTTTTCATCTACTTGAATAAGGTATGTGATGGCAAGGTGCTGTCCTCCTTGGGAAAGAGCCTCAGTTGACAAATTCTCTTTTGTGCTGAAGCCTTTCAGATCTTCAAATGACTTGTTTCCCTTCAGAAGACCTTGTTGACTTCTTTCTGCTGTGAAATAGGAATACAACAGCTGGCTGCCTCTAGGAGGTTGAAAATAAACAGGTTCAGGAGCTCTGAGGACAGCAAATGGGCGTTGTAGGTGGAGAAACAGCCCAAAATAAATACAGCTGTTGAGGTGGAAAATTCTCCTTACTGTGGCTCTTTTGAGGTCTACATCAGGGGAGGGGAAATTGCTAATCCTGAGCCTCACCATATACCGATGATGAGGATCAAGGACTATTCCCTGGTGCTGGGCACATTTCAATATGACTACCAGATCACTTAATTATCTCAAAAGATGGAGGACATTTTGACATGCAAGTGATGAGTTGAGGAGCTTTGCACTGGATGGTTTGTATTGATATCTTTTCTGGTTTGGGTTACAACTCACATTGGACATAGTTTAACAACTAGCTTTCCTTTGCCACATGGAGATGATGGAAAAGATGTGAGCTTGGGAGGCTGGAAAAACTGGGCTCTAATCTTATTTTGATAACTAACTGTATGGCCTTGATAAACCATAGCAATATTCTAAGCTTCTATTTCCTTAGCATTTCCATAAGGGCATTAGGAGAAACTATGACTGGGCTGCTAGCTAGGAGTGGAAAAGGTATGGCGTGAGGACCTGAAGCCTGTGTTCACACCCTGCACGTCTTGCTAGGGTGACCTTGCATGGCAGGAACACACTCTGTAAATCTCTGTCTCTACCACTGCCAAACAGGACTAATCAGTCTCCTTTTCCATGTTGCAACTGTAAATAAGAGAGTAGAATGTGTGTGAAAGTACTTTGCAAGTGGATGATAACCATAGACATTGATATCAGACAGATCAAACTTTGAATTCTGACTCTACAGCTTCTATGTCCTTGTGGAAGAGGGATTTAACATCTCAAAGCATCAATTTTCTAATGAAAATAGCAATAGCTACTTCACAGAGTAGTGCTGTTTCTAAAACTGAAATAAAAATACCTACCTCACAGTATTACTGTGATGACTAAATTAACTGAAATGATGAGTGTAAAATGCCAGAATAGAAACTGGCAAAAAGCACAAGTAGAATTTATTACTGCTTGTAAAAGACCAATGAATACTGATATAATGTTCCCATTTCAAACTTTTATAATTCTGATTGGCTGAATCCTAAATAAGTCTTAACACTTTGATCTGAACCAAAAGTTTCTTTTCTTTAAAAAGAACAAGTCATTCTATACATGCACACACAGCATGCATGCACATATAGACAGAGGTAAAGAAAAACAATAATCCAGTTTAAGTTGAGCATAAACCTACTTGTTTTCTGAAACCCATGACAGAATAAAGTGAAGGCGTCCAAACATCTGGCCCAAGCTTAGCCTTCTACCATGGTGAGATAAAAAGCAGTGGGAAAGTTTCCTTCAGCCAGAAAAGATTGCTGTCTCTTCTTCAGAAGGGAGCCCATGGAAACAGAGTGGTCCAGGAAGCAAAACCAAAATTCTCACACAGATACTGTTGCAGACTGTTCTCAGGGCAGCATTCCAGACTTCTGTAAAACCCAGATCATAGGAGTGAACTTTGCCTACATGGCACATCAGACCTTGCCAATATCACAGGATACACTGCAAATAAACTGGATCCAGATGCAAGAAATAGACTGGAACTCTTGTCACAACCGAATGAATCATTCGTTTAGTCCTTCAAAACACAGTTATGATTGGTCTGACATGCAGTGGGCGCTATACTAGATTCTGCAGCTATAGTCATAAACAAAGCAAAACTCCACGTCTCTGCAATGGGTGGAAACACAAAGAATCTCAAAAGTCGTTTTAAGGGCTTTGTAATGTCAAAGCTGTAGTAATTAAACGCACATAAAATTAATATTTCTACTATTTACATAGATTTCCTATGATTATAAATGTATCCATCTCAAATGGGAAAGACTAATTATATGCATAAATATGTTCATGGAGCATTAGAGATAAAAATAGAAATTTCCAAAAAATTGAAAAATTGTTTAAAAGGAAAGGAATGTATAGGAACTATTATGCAAACACTTAAAAGGCTGTAATTACAAAGATCAGCAAGGTGAAAACTACTTATTCATGTGAGATGATAGAAATAACACAAATGTATGCTGTATCAAAAATAAGCTGGATGTGGTGGCATATGACTGTAATCCCTGCATTTGGGAGGCCAAAGCAGGAGGATCATTGTGAGTTCAAGGCCAGCCTGGACTATGTTAGGAGGCCCTGCCTCAAAAAATAATAATAAAGTTTGATTATTGCTATGAAAAATATGCATTTGCTCTGAATAAGGCCTGGAAGATGATTTAAAACATCTGTAGTTAGATAAACCTAATGAATTCTTAATTTTCCTCCCATTTTCTAGACTTTATATGTTATTACTTAAGAAAAGTAAGGGTAACAGGGGATAAACATGATCAAAATATATTATACACATTGAAACTCAAAATTTTGCAATTCATAGGCACTAATAAAAACTGCATTTAAAAATAAAAGTAAAGTTCTGACACGTGCTGTGATTTTTTATTTGATTGATGCGTGGTTTTTTGTCCATCTAAATACCTCCCTCAACACTGTACAAGTCAGCTTTGTGTTCCTGTAATGAAATATCTGAGATAATCAACTGAAAAAGAGAAAGTCTTTATTGTGGTTCACAGTTTTGGAATTTCAGTCATAATCAGCTGGCCCTGGTGTTTTGGCCTATGATGAGGCAAAACCTCACAGCGGGGAACAGGTGGTGGAGGAGACCTGCTTACCTCACAGAGGCCGGCAAGAGAGAAGGTAAAAGCAGACGGGCCTGTTTCAGTCCAGGGCATTCCCTCAATGACCCGCCTTTCTCTACTGGACCTCGCTTCCTAGAGGCTCTGCCCTCCCCCAGCAATGCCCTGGGTAGCAACAGAGCCTTTAACACATGTGCCTCTGGGGTGCCCTTAACCAAACCATCACAAATAAAATCACACTAAATACAAGGCTTGTCAAGTTTTAGTTTTCTTTCCTTTCCATGTCTTCACTGATGTTGCTTTAGTTCAACTTCTCCTCTGACCTCATTCCTGGAATAACCTACTAGCTCACCTCTATCTCCATTTGCATACCTCCTACTTGGTTTTCCACTCAACCAAAAGACTTCTTTTTCCTCGATGTTCTGTACTGCTTTAAATGATTTTCTGCCAATACATGCATGTGCGTATGATGTCTGCGCCTCAGATCTGCCCTGAGCCCTGACAGCAGGGATGTATGCAAAAGCAGAAAGAAACAGATTCCTTTCTTTTACTTTTTATAGCCTCTTTTTGGTAAAACTAATTCCCAAGTTCTTCAAATTAGACCTGGGAGGTACTAACAATTCTGTAGAAATATTTATTGTCTTGCTTTTCCCATTTAGTACCATGATCTGCCTGAAACTGATGTTGTTCTATGATAAGGGTACCAATGCTACTTTTCTCCAAAACAGGGATCAACTTTTCTGCCATTATTGAAAAACCCACTCATTTTTAACTGTGCTGAATTAGTGTACTTATTTGTCATAAGTCAAATGTCCATATTAGTTCTGGAGGGCACAAACTTTATTCATCTAATTACCCATCTTTGTGTCTATGTCTCATTCTCCTAGGTACTATTGCCTTCATTATATTTTAATAGCCAGTAGAAACAACCTTGCAACTGTAATTGCATCTTGACCATTCTTGGCTTATTGCATTTTGTCTATTTTTACGATTAGCTTGTCCATATCACTTTAAAAACCTATTGAGCCTGAGTACAGTGGCATGTGCCTGTAATCCCAGAATTTGGGAGTCTGAGGCAATAGCATCACTGTGAATTCCAGGCCAACCTGGACTACATAGTGAACTCAAAGCCAGCCTGAATTACATGGCGAGACCTCATGTTAAGAAACAAAACAAAACCACCAAAAAACCTATTGAGAGTATAATTGCATTAAAACTCTAGATTAATTTGTGGAGAACTGCTGTCTGAACAATATTGAGTCTTAAAATTACGTAGACAGTATAACTCTCTATTTATTTAGGTCCTTATTGTAATTTTTAGTTGCTGTCATATGAATGTTACAAATCATAAATTATGTTAATACTGGGCACTTAACATTTCCGATACTATGGTGAATGGCATATTATTTTCACTTTCATCTTTTAAAAGTAACTCATATATAGAAATTTAAAAAAAACTTTATGTTGATTTTATATCTAGTAACTGAGTTATTCTAATAATTTATCTCTAGATTGCTTTGTGTTTTCTATTTACATAATTATGCCACTTGCAAAGAATGTTATTTATATTTTGTGTTCAATCTTTAGGTACCCTATTTCTTTGTTTTGTTTTACTGACTTGTCTAAAAAGATAATAGTGAATAGAAGTAGGATCATGGCATTTTCTCTTGTTTCTTTCCATTAAGAATAAAATCTTTCAGTGTTTCATCATTGAAAATTTTTACCTTGTGGAGATAAATTTTAATTATTGTTTTTAGATAAAAAAATATCTCATCTATTTTTGCTTTGCTAAACTTCTTTATCCCAAGGATATATTTTTTCTATATTCATTGAATTAATCATCCAGTTTTTCTTCTTGATCATTTAAAATGGCAAATTGCCTTGGCTGATTATTTTTCAAGTGTTAAATCAACCTTGAAATCAGCCTTAAATTGCCTCAACCAGTTAAACTAAATTGTCCTTTTCTTATCTTGAAAGATTTACTTTGCCATGTTCTTAGGAATGTAAGGGTAAGTGAAAGGAGATGCATGTTCTCAATGTATCATCTTTACCTCCAAATTAGTATTTGTTGTAGTCAGGGGTTGTGAGGAGAATTAGAATCAGGACACAGAATTTACATTATTTTATGATGGTCACCCAGAGTTTAACACAAGAAAGTGCGGGAAATCTGTCCACAACACTAAAGATCCAGAATATTCAGCCAAGAGCCTGGATCCCACAGCAATATCCTGAATGAGTCCAGGTGAAGACCTAGCACCCATGACAGTGCCTTCCACAAGTCCAGCCAGAGGTCCAGAGCCCGCAGGAAGGACTCATGCCAGTCTGTTTTATGGATCTGTGCTGGGAAGGCCCAAAGGTCAGCGATGGAAGCTAGAAAGTCTATGCCAGTGGGGTGAAGGAGCTGTGCTGGTAGGTTGAGGGTTCTACACTGCAGCCGAGAAGTCACGCTCATAATAAAGACAGGGCTGTCCTGAAAAACATCACAGCCATCCTCAGCGACATGGAGATCCTGAGCTCCTCCAATGATAAGAACAGTCAAGTACATGTCAGAAAGCCAGCATGACGAGTTTGTCCTGGAGAGTAAATGGCTCAAACAGCAAAACTTAGAGAAACCCACAACACCCCACTCATCTTCTCCATATCTGTTTTTACGCTGGCAACTTTCCTCAGGTGGGCCGTCTACACTGAGCACCATGCTGATTTAATTCAACTGGCGTTAAGTTGACCACAACTTTTTAAGTCCATGATAGTATTCATTAATTTTTGCCAGTTGATTTACTATGTTGTTCACTACTCTCTGCTGCCCTTTCTCTCATGAATCCTGACACTGCTAATTGCATTGTCTCTTTATTGAAAATGTAGTATAACATTCATAACACGAAAGTTGTGCCATACTACATTGTAACTATAGTTATCCCTTAACATGTGTGGGGAATTGGTTCCAAGACCCACTTCGAATACCAAAATCTGTAGACACTGAAGTCTTATGTTTGATATGGCATAGTATTTATGCATAACCTAACCATACCCATCTGTAAACTTTAATCATCTCTAGACTACTTATATTGCCTAATGCAATGTAAATAGGTGTTATAAAAGTGCTTTAAGAAATAATAATAAGAAAAAATAGGTGTGTATTTAATATAGACACATATTTTTCCCAAATATTTTTGATCCATGGTCAGTTGAATCTTTAGATGAGAACTCATGGATTTGGGAGGCCAACTCTATGTTGTTTATGCTAATTTTATTATGTTGCACAGTAAACTTCTCAAGACCATATTTGTTGCATCCTTTTTTTATATCAAGTGCCTGATATCAAAAAATACAGTACATGACTAGGAGAGGAGTGATGAAGGAAAAGCTGAGAATTTGGCAACTGCTAAGAATGACAGCAGCTGCCAAACGGTGTGCAAAAGTGTGTTGAGAGGCCCCATGTGATGCACACACTACATCACATACCATTCTCTTTACCCCTTCAAAACATTTTCACAGTCATTCTCCTATTTGGTCCTCACAGCTATGAAATATGTAAATTATTGACTTTAGCTCTCCTATACGCACAAGTATATAAGGCCCAGAGAAAGCCCATGCTCTTAAATAGATCAGTGGTTGTCAAGTTGTGGGTCATAGGAGCTGCCATTGAACTGGGATAGGAGATAAGACAGAGGGTGAATGGTCATGAATCTGGTCATTACAGTTCTGTCTTCGTCTTCCTCACACGTTGAGTTCCAAATAATTTTTTGTTTGTAAAATAGCTCTGTTGCCGATCACAACTTCAGTTCAGTATTCTCGAAGTACATTTCTGACACCATGGAATGTTTCAGGTTTACTTCATACTTCCTCTGTCCTCCATCTGCCCAAGGAGTTCTGTAGATACTCAAGTCTCATATATAATATGGCATGGCATTTTCATATAACCTAACTGCACCTTTCTGTATACGTTAAATCATCTCTAGATTACTTATATCACATGATACAAGGATGGGTAATTAGATGAATAGGATAAAATTTTTGTACTCCAGAATCTAAAAGTTGCCTTATGATATTTGACTTATGACAAATAAGTACAGTAATTCAGAGCAGTTAGAAATGGGCAGGCTTTTCAATAATAATGACAGAAAAATTTATCACTGTTTTGGAGAACAATAGCATTGGTACCCTTAGCATGGAATAACATCAGTTTCAGGTAGATCATGGTACTAAATGGGAAAGACAAGACAATAAATATTTCTACAGAATCATTAGTGATTGTTTCACAATTTCAGCAGAGAAAAATGGTCTTAAGATACAAAATGATGAACCATAAAACAAAAATTAATACATCTGAAATTAAAATTAAGGACTTCCATATAGGAACATGTACCATTAACAGAAACAAAGATAATGCAAGAGTAATGAATGCCTCAGGAATCTTTTCATGATACGAAAAGATCATATGCTTTCCCAGAAAGATGACTGGACATGTGATAGACATGACAAATCCAAATCTGGAATAGGCAGAATACAAGTTGAACCTGAGACATGTTGCCTTGCCTGATACTAAGAAGTCACTAAGAGATACTACCGTCACCCTGAATTATCATGAGAGCAAGTTAAGAAGGACTCATATTGGCCCAAAGTCAGACAATTCAGGCATCTTAAAAAATGCTTCTCATAAATTGGAATACATCAAATTTATATAAATGAACATGCCATAATAGTATATCAAAATAAAAATCATTTTAATGAGAAAACTTTGAAAGCTTTTTCTTTGATACAAAGAACAAAGATGCAATTATCTACTTGTAATCATCCTTGTCTTCTTAGACAAAACAATAAAACAAAACAAAGAAATATGATATATAATGATTTTAGAAGTTATTATTCCATGAAAGAATCAGGGAATTACATTGCTTTCTCCATATGTTGTATTTCAGGCTAACAAAAGAGTGACTAAGGAAATTTTTTCTCCATAAATTGATCACAATTAATCAATGCAAAAAGAATGATAATTTTTAAAATTAGCACTTTTTTTATAATTAAAGAATTCATCTAGGCAATATTAGTGGTCAAAAAATTTTATTTTATTTTGAAGATAGTAAAAATACAACAGAACAAGACAGAACAAAACCAAGCAAGACAATGCAGTGAAATTGGTACAGAACTTCACAGCAGGTTACTGGAATAACAGTAATAGATACTATAGTATATCTCATCATCTTCACAATAGTTGTCCATTCAATTAGGTATAGCGAAACCAAATCAAAAACAGATTATAAAACCATTCGAAAGACATTATTGAATAGAGTAATACAATTAATCATAATGAAACAAAGCAGTGAAAAAACTTGCCTTCAAACAGAAGATGGCAGGTAATCCCCCATATTTGCTATATTGCATATGGTCATCCTCTCAAGACATGCTCAGACCTCTGTCCCCAGTTGCTAAGGAGGGGGGGGGGTGTTTGATTTCCAGCCTGCACACTGGTAGGCTCACTGGGATCCGCTGACTCGGTCTCTTCCTGGCTCGTGCAGGAGGGAGGTACTTACCAAGAGGGCGGGTGAATTGCCTTCTTCTGTGGCCACCTGAGTTCCACCATGGCGGGTTCTCAGCAGCTGCTGACTGGATCTTCTCCAAAAAATATTAAATGAAAGATTGATGAAGAACGTTTTAATAGAAAGATCATGTTAACAATATATCAACTCACTGATTAATCTGGTTTTAATTCTCATTCTCATTTAAGTGGGATAGCTAGGACTTATATGCCTCATCATGATTAAGAGGAATTAGATAGCATTATATGTATACACTGTCAACAAAGAATCAGAAACTGAATTCATTAACATTTATAACAGTAACAAAAATATGAAATACATATGGAGACCTAGAGTTGGGCAAATATTTCTTACATATCATACCAAAAAGACAATTCACAAAATAACAAATTGATAGATTAGGCATTATCAAAATTATATGATTTTTCTCTTAAAAATAATTTTAAATCAAAGAATAAAAATGAAATGAAGAAATGAAAATGAAAAGACAAACCACAGACTGTACGAAAATCTTTGCAAAAGCATAAAAAATTACCTCTAGAATAGTTTAAAACTCTCAAAACTGAATAAGAACTCAAATAAGAAAACAAACAACTCAAAAATTAGGCAAAAGATATAATCAGATACTTCATCAAAACAGATTACAGATGGCACATTATTAGCAATTCAACATGATTACTCATTAGGGAAATATAATATTAAGACCACAATGAGCTACTATTATGTACCTACTAGAATGATTAAGATTTAAAAGCCTGGTAAGGATATAGAATAACTAGAACTTTCATTCACTGCTGGACAGAATGCAAAGTGATACAAACACACTGGCAAATATTTGGGCTATTTCTTATAATTTAACCATATGCTTATCATTTATCCAGCAGCTTGATTTCCATATATCTGCTAAAAAAATAAATAAATAAGTAATTAAGAATTTTATGCCCGTACAAAGTGTCTCAGCTCCTTTCCTATCACTAAGACACAATGTCAACAGCTGTAACTTAAAGGAGGAGAGGTTTATTTCGCCTCAATCTATAGTTACCTGTCTCCAGGGCAAAAGCAGCATGACACGGGGGCATAGTAGAGGAAGCTGCTTGCAACATGGTGGGCAGGAAGCAGAGAGAGAGAGAGAAGGGAGGAAATACACTGTATTCTTGCAGGTCATGCCCCAGTGACCAGCCTCCTCCAGCCCCACCTTCCACCAGCACACCTATCCATCAGCTATGAACCATTAGTGGACCAACCGTCTGATAAATATAGAACCCTCATGATCCAATCACATTCCAAACACGTGTGACTTTGGGGAACAATCTAGATCTAAACCACAACACAAAATCTTGCACATGAATTTTTATAGTTTTCTTTAGTGACCAATTAAAAAAACTCAAATACTCATCAACAGGTTAAGAGATAAATCATGTTAGATTCCAACAATGGAATACTGCTCAGCAATAAAAAGTAACTAACTAGTGACATGACAGCATAAATGATCTTAAACTACACATGAAAGAAAGATGTTGAGTGAAAGTGCATGTGCTGCATGAACAGATTTATATAAAACTCAAGGAATCTAAGCTACTCTAGTCAGATAGAAATAATAGCAACAGATTAGGAAGGGATGCAGGGACAGAGTAAATAGGAACATTTTCTACATACGTCCCTTTATTATCTGTTCCATTCAGTTATCAGGTCCACTTTTTAACTTAGCAGGAAGTCACTAGATAACATAAGAGTAAATCTTGATAACAGGATTGAGACAGATAACAAGCGTCTGACTCCTCCTTTCCCCATGCTGGCCAAAGTGGGGTGTTCTTTGGTCAGTGGTTGTCATGGCCCTCCCTTTCACTTCCCTTCTCTCCCTCTCTCCTTTGCTGTCCGCCTTTCAGAATGGACCAGAACAACTTGCCTTTTATTTTAATGCCCTCCTGCTACCCCTAACGCTGCTCCACTGCTGCTCTTTGGGCTGCTCTGACAGGAGGTGCACTTGGCCATGAGCCACGGCGCTCGTCTCTCACTTGTCCACTCCAGACACTGAAGAAGCAGAGCAGGAATTCCCCTAACATGGCAGAGATTATGCAGAGACTCAGGCCCGTTAGTAACATCCCCAACCTCCCCAAACTCCAATGTCTGTGTTGAAAAAGCCAGCCCTTCTAAGTAGTCCCCAGTTTCAGCCTCCCCATTTTCCTCAGAGATGCAACAGACATCAATCAAACAGCATGCATGGCCTCATGCTTTCCTTGAATTGCTGCCAAGGCAACTAGGTTATTCAAGAGACCCACAATCACTTGAACCAATCTCAGATCCATAGTTGCTAAATGAGCAGCACTCCCCTCACACTTCTTGAGTTAGACTAAGAGAGCTCCCTATGGTGTATTGATCCCCATGTACTGCAGCACAGGTCCTGTTAAAATAACGACTTGCTCTGGTGGTCCTACAAATCTGCTTTCCTGGGGAGTGTGGGCTTGTAAGGTCCAGTAAATCTACTCAGGATTTTTACACTGAGTACTTTGGATACAGTTGATTGCTTTAAAAAGAGGAGTAATGCATGCTAGTGGATGTTAGCCCTGAATACCTATAGCCCAGAAGCCAGTGAAGATCAACAATACAGAGTATCAACCAAAAGAGCTGACCAACAGCATCTGGCACAGGTGGCACTGAACTGCAAGAGGTGGCAGAGGCAGAGACTAGCAGTTAACAGTATCAGCTGGTAGCATCCTACATTAACTAGAGTTGACCATTGGCATCAGGGCTGTGTGCAGAGCTGTACTTTTCCAATTCAAGATTTCTATCTGAATTGAGGAAAAGAACCTTAACTGATTGGCAATGGGATTGAAAGTGGCTGTGGTAATAGCTGAAAATTAACCATGTCAATAGATGTCCACATCCTAATCCCCAGAACTAGTGACTATGTTATGCTATAGAAAAAGAGTGAATTAAGATTACTAATCTGTTTACCATAATATAAGGAAATTACCCTGAATTATATAACTAGGCCTAGTGTCATCACAAAGGTGATCAATCAAATTGGAAGAGTAACAATATTTGTGCTCATTTATTGTAACTTATTGTTGAAGTATTAGGAAACATACAAAGGGAGAAGTGGTGGGACGGGATCAGAGTAAGTACCAATCTTGACCTAAAAAGGGGCAGAGCATGGTAGGGCCCAAAGCGGTGAACTCCAGGTCCCTGAAGGACAATAGAAAGGACTGAGCTCCTGAAGACAGACATGATAGCTCCATGAAAGAGAAAGAAAGAAGACAGTTTTCATATGTCCCTGTATTCCTGCATATAAACCCTAGCTTCTGTTTCCCAGGATAAACAGCAGAATGTGTGCTGTAGTCAGGGTTTTCAGATTATAGATTTAATAGAGGACACACAATTTATAGGATTATTTTATAATGTTCACCCAAAAAGTCAAATGCTAAAGAGTGCAAGCAATTTGTCCATGTGCTAGAGACCCAAAGAATTCAGCCAAACATCCAGACAGTATCCTGTAAAAGTCCAGTTGAAAGCCTAGAGCCCACGGCAATATTCTCCCCAAGTCCAGTTGGAGGTCTAGAGCCCATACCAATGTCTCACACAAGTCTGTATCAAGGACCTGAACTTGGAAGAACCAAAGGTCAGTGGTGGAAGCCAGAAAGTCTGTGAAAGTGGGATGAGGGATCTGTGCCAGCAGGAATCTGCTTGGAACCAGAGAACAATGCTCAAAGTAAGAACCAGAGCTCCCCCAAAAAGAACCACAGCCATCCTCAGAAACAGCAATGTCCCAAGTTTCTCTGATGATGAGAACAGCTGTATTTGTATTTGGAAAATCAGCATAAGCTTCTTCAGAAGAGAAAACAGTACACCATCTTCCCTTCCATTTCTCCTTTTATGCTGTTGGCAACAATCCTCAGGTGGACCTTCCACAGCTGGAATCATTTGATTCAGTTCAGTTGGGTGTTACAAGTTGACCATTAGTTAATCCACCACAGAGTAGGTTTCCCTCCAGAGTTCAACAGAGAGATTCTGAGGAACAAGTAGTAACTTGCTGAAGTAGAAAAAAAAATCAGTCACTTTATTGTTCCCATCGAGTATTGTCGTTTTGCAAGTATGGACCCTGCCAGCCTCCCACCTGAATTAACACGAGAACCATTCTTCCCAGCTATGTATGAGCTGCAAATCTGGAATATTTTTAGGGTTTGACTCCAACCTATTCCTGAAATCCTTGGACAATCCCCACTCAAATGTAAGTTTAGTTTGTGCAAAACCTGTTAGAGTCCTTTAACTCTCAGTTATATGATTGATTACCTTAAACCACACTAGCAGTAGGATAAGGCATCAAAACCTGGAAAAATCTGCTTACACAGTCTTTGGATCTGAAAACCAAATGGAAACATTAATTTCTTAAAGCTGAAAGCAGTTACTGAATAAAACTCCTAAGAAACCTTGAACAACCTATTGAACCAAAACAACATCCTGTCCCACAAATGCTTTCAATTCATGTTCTGAAATAAAACAGACATCGTGTTTTTACCCTCAGAACATAAATAGCATTGAGCTTCCAGTGCTATGAAATAGATATTCAATTTCAGAAAGTAGGTTGAATAAGTCTCCAGTTCTGTTGAAAAATGATTATGGTTTCATGTTTTTTTTTTTTCAGGTTGAACCTATTGCCAGATAATTATTTCAAAATGAATGTCTTTCCCAATCCCCTGGAAAAGAATGTTTGGTATGTTTTGATTGGTCAGTGTGCCTTCATGCATTTTATGAGTTCTTTGCTTAATCTGGTGTTAATGTATTATTTTTAGGTGGAGGAGAGATACCATGCCCGGAGGGGAGGCAGTGGTATCTTAGTTGTTTAGCTGATGTTCACTTATCTTACCACGCCAAAGGTAGGCAGGAAGATGGCCCTGTCCTCACAAAGCTTTCTCTAACTCACAAGCCTTGATAGCTCTCTGTATTTCTCTAACTCTAAATGCTCTAACTAAATTCTCAATGAACAACCTATTCAACATCTTCTTGTCTACCACTGTGTAAACAACAGGATAAAAAACACTTGGGATGGTCATCTCAGCTACTCAGTAGGCTAAGACAGAAAAATACCAAGTTCAAGACCAGCTTGGGTAAATTAGTGGTACCCTGCCTCAAAAAATAAATATAATAAGAAGACCAGGGCTATATCTCAGCACTAGAATGTTTACCTATCATGCATAAGGCTCTAGGTTCAATCTCCAGGCCAACACACAAAATTTTAAAAAAAGAGAGAATAAGGGTAATGTTAGTCTTATTCCATGAATGCTGTAGTCACTTTCTCATTGTGGGATAAAAATACCTGACACTCATAAGTTAAAGAAGGAGAAGTTTATTTTGGCTCACAGTTTGTAGAGGTTTCAGTCTATAGTCAACTGGTTCCAAGGCAGGATGGCCTGGCAGAGGAAAAGCAGGCTGGGGCAGGATAGAGGAGAAACAGTCCATACCATGGTGGGTGGGAAGCAGAGAGGGACCAAGGGAGAAGGAGCATTACGTCACACCCACAGTGACCCACCTCTCCCCACCAGGCTTCTCTCCCAGCAGCACACCCAGTTACAAACACTTTAGTGAACTAATCCATTGATGAGTATCACACGCTCAGGATCCAGTCACCTTCCAAAAGGCCCACATCTGAGTGCAGGAGGTTTTGGGGACATTTTAGATATCAGCCATAATTTCTAATGTCTATAACTATGCTTGGTATGTCACAATTTCTGTGTAAATATATTTTGAATGAATGAATAAACAGGTATTTCCTTCCTTCACTTACGCCTAGAAATTTTAATCCCAAAACAAATGGGTGCTTTCAAAATAGCCCCAAGTAGACAAATATAAAATGATGGAAATTTTCTAAATTTGTTAACCTCTAGGGAAACTCCTTTATTTGTTCTACCACAGTGTGAAAACCCTAGTATTGGAAATTTGTTCAACATGCCTACCTTTAATGTGATTTTTTTTCTTTTTAAACTTTATGGTATATTCTGTCTTGTTAAGTCATGCTATTTCTATGTTTTTTAGACTCCTCTTCCTGCCATGATTTTTGCGTGCTGCAGGTAAAGCACCAGCTTCAGAGTCCAGCATTAACTACTATGCTAGTGCAGATTTCAGCCCCTGGATAGAGAGAGGTCAGACACTATTTGACTAGCAAAATAGGATCTTAATTAAGAAACTCAGACATTTGACATGAACTAGCAGAAAAATAACCAAATGACATTGAAAATCAGTTTCCCCTCTGATAGATTTCTTTCTATATCAAATAACTACTAAACTGTTGATACAGTTCCAATAACTATTGGTTTATGGTCTCCAGTTTCAGGGAAAAAATGAGGCTTGCTAGGTGTGGGAGTGCATACCTGTAATTCTGGCACTCTGTAGGCTGAGGCAGGAAGATCACTGTGAGTTCAAGGCCCAGTCTGGACTACAGAGTGAGTTCAAGGCTAGGCTGAATGAAGCTCTGTCTCAAAAACAAACAAAAAATGGGACTTTCAAGGAAAAGTACCAACATTTCTGAAACCCTCAAAGGAGGCTCCAGAGGTGGGTCTAAGCAGAATGTAATCTCTGCTCAAAACCGTTCCTCAAGGCCAGGGATATAGTTCAGTGACACAGCTTCAACCTAGCAAGTACAAGGTCATGAGTTCGATTCCTCGTACCAAACAAAACAAAACAAAGCAACTGTTCCTCAGACCCAGCAAAGCACCCATAGCAGTGGCAATGGCAGTGGGGGGACACCTGGACTGTCTGCTCCAGGCAAAGACCTCTGCTGACCCATAGCACCCACAGTGATGGCAGCAGTCTCAGGACATACACAACCTGACCCCCCAGTTGGGGGCCCTCCCAAGACCTGGGTGTGGACACACACATCTGCAATTGGGAAGTCAGATGAACCAGTGTTGTGCTTTGGCACATGAAGGGCTGGAATAGAAGAGGGTGAGTGGGCCACCTCTCTGTCTCTCTGTCTCTCTTTGTCTCTGCCTGTCTGTCTGTTTCTCTCTCTCTCTCTCTCTCTCTCTCTCTCTCTATATATATATATATATATATATATATATACATGTTACATATATATGTATGTATATCTACATATCTGTTACATGTATACATATATATTATGTGTGTATATATCATATATATCTATACATGCATATATCTATATATGTGATATATATATATACCCTATACCCAATACAAATCCCATGGCAAAATTAGCTGGAGTGCATAGTACTTTTCTTAGATCTGACTTGAATAGTTCACATAACTGTGAACACCAGAAGAATTTTACTTCATTTATTTTTCTATGTTTGTTTAATTGGTTTTCCTTTTTCTTTCCAGCTAAGGTCTTTTTCTTATTTTTTAGGGTTATTTGTTTTCTGTTTTAGTCTCTTTTCTCTCTTTTTTCTTTTCTCTTTCTTTAGTAACGTACATTTATTTCCTCCCTTTATGTTTTCATCTACTTGTCTTCTCTCTTTCACCAACTATTTTGCTTGATGTGTGATACTTCCATGTGAGTAAACATTGTCTCTTCCCTGCCTGGTTCACTTCAATGCACCTCTGCTTCCTCTTCCATTCTTTTCTCTTTCTGTCTTAATTTCCCAAAACTTTGGTGACCATCCTGTGCCTTCCAGCCTTCCAGCCTTGCTCCTACTATACAGGACCTCACTGATCTCTCTATCTTTCCCCCATCTCTCTTAATCCCCTTCAGAACAACATAAAATCACTCCACTAAAGTGAAAATCATTGGATACAGATCCCTGGTATATGCTGAATTCTGTTATACAACTGTAGAAGTTATTCTTATGATTAAAAGTATCAGGCTAATAATCACTGCAGTGTGTCAGTTTGTGCTCAAGATTTTGTTGTTTTACCTGTACTGCTTTAGCCAGGATAATACACTTGCTATAATCAGTTTTTCCTCTCCTGTGTGACAACACCGTGATTGTATGGGATCATTACCGTCACCATAATCCAGTACCAAAGCACTGGAGGCTGAGTCAGGTAAAAACTTCTCAACCTCAACACATTGGGAAGGCAGGTTCTGCATGGCCAAGAACCTACATCTAGAAGGTAACTGTGCAACAGCCATTTCCTAGGGAAGCCTTTTTACTAGGGATAAAGCTATGTACCATAAGAAACCTACAAGCATCAACACAGAAAATAAAACAATGCAAAAAATGGAAAACAGAAAATGATAAGGCACAGAAGCAAAATGCAACCAAGGCCAACACCCCTCAAACTCTTTAATGAAAGGGAAGCTGTACTCCCTAACTCATTCCTGGAAGTAAGTATTATCCTGATTCAAGAACCTAACCGAAAAAGACAGCTACAGAACACTCTCCCTAATAAACATAGACACAAATCTTCAATAATAATAATAATATTCATATAATTCACAAATCTTCAATAATAATAATAATATATATGTTCAAACAGAATAATAATCATTCAAGCAGAATGCAGCAGATTATCAAGAAGATTACACTCCATGATCAAGTAAGATTCATCCCAGGGATGCAGGGATGGTTCAACATATGCAAATCAATACATGTAATACACCACACAAACAGAACCAAAGACAAAAATTACAAGATCACCCCAATAGATGCAGAAAAAAACATTTCATAAAGTCCAACACCAATTCATGACAAAAATAAACCCTACAGATTGTGGACTGGAGTGGGAGAGAACAAGGATTCACCAGGAAGCAAGCCCTCCCTGCAAACCAGCACCAGGTGTGAACCATTGCCAACAGGAGGACAGCCTGACCCCAGCCCCTTCTAGCCCATGGGCTGGCAACAAGAAGAGCCACCCCAACCCCACAAGTGATCAGCTGATCTGGAGAGAAACAGGCTGTGATGATAGCAGTATGCAGTGTGGCATCTATAGGGATCTCCTTTTGAGGGTGGTAGCCATTGTTGATTACCTATTGTTTTGTTTTGAAGTCCTGTATCATTTTCATTGTTTTGTTGGGTTGGGTTTTGTTCTGCTTTGTTTCATTTGATTTTGTTATATCCAAAGGCATGAGTAGCTATTTCAAAAATAGCAAGATATATTGTGGTAGCCATTTTGGATTTACGACTGTCTTAAAGGCCTTTATTGAGCTCATTGTTTTGTTTATTGGTTCAATTCTGTTCTGTTCTATTTGATTAACTGAGGGTATCTGCAGCTATTTTGAAGACAGCAAGAGGCATCATGGCAACTATTGTTGATTTTTTTATTGTTTTGAAATCCTGTATCACATATACTGGTTTATTTTGATCAATTTTATTGTTTTATTTTTCTTAGTTTTATCCTCTTTAAAGTAAAATTTAAAATAAAACCTGCAAAAAATTGGAATAGATGGTCTTTATCTCAATCTGATAAAAGCCACTGATGACAAACCAACAGCTAACGTCATACTAAATAGTCAAAAACTGAAAGCTTTCTCTCTAAAATCAGAAACAAGACAAGAATGTTCACTCTCATCGTTCCTATTCAGTATAGTTCTGGAAACATTAGTCAGAGCTATCAGACAAGAGAGAGAAATAAAAAGAATAAGGGTAGGAAATGAAGAAGTTGAGTTGTCTTTATTTGCAGATGATGTGATACTTTACCTAGAAGACCCCAAAAACTCCACCAACAAGCTTGTAAACTTAATAATCAAATTCAGCAGTGTAGCTGGATACAAATTCAACACTCAAAAATCAGTTATATTCCTGTATACAGGCAACAAGCTCAGAGAGAAAAATCAGGGAAACAACACCCTTCATAATAGCGTCCCCCAAAATGAAATACTTAGGCATCAATCTAACAAAGGAAGTAAAAGATCTGTACAGTGAAAATTACAGTACAGTCTGAAAAAGGAGATTGAATAGGATAACAAAGAATTAAAAGATACACTTTGCTCATGGATAAGAAGAGCCAACATAGTGACGGTGGTCATTCTCCCAAAACCATTGCATACATTTAATGCAATCCTAATCAAAATGCCATCAGCGTACCTCACAGAACTAGAAAAAATGTTCCTAAAATTCATTTGGAACCAGAAGTGTGCTAAAATAGCAAAAGCAATCCTGGGCAACAAAGGCAAGACTGAGGGAATCACAGTCGCTACCTTGAAATTATACTACAAAGATATTGTGATAAAATCAGCATGGTATTGGGGGAAAAAAAGACCTGAGGATCATTGGAACGTAATAGAAGGTACAGACACAACTCCAAAGACACTCAGCCACCTTATCTTTGGCAAAGGAGCCAAACCTTTTCACCAAAAGAAAGACAATCTCTTTAATAAATGATGCTGGAAAAACTGGCTGTCCATATGCTGAAGAATAAAACTAGACCATGTCTATCATCATGCACTAAATTCAAAATGGATCAAAGTTCTAAATATTAAAACAGAAACACTAAATATACTGGAAGAGAAAAATATGCAGAATTTTGAAGACATAGGTATAGACAGAAACTTCATGAACAAAATCCAAATTGCACAGGAAATACTACAGTGAATCAACATATAGAATCTCACCTCATTAAAGAGTTTTTGCACAACAAAAGAAATCACCAACAGAGTGAAAAGACAACTCTCAGAGTGGGAAAAAGTTATACCTAGTTGTCTCTGAGACAAAGGATTTTTATCCAGAATATATAAAGAATTCAAAAAAATCAGGCCTCCCAAATTCAAAGACATAATCCAAACATGTGCATCTGAGATGAACACACACTTCTCAGATGAAGAAATACAAATGGAAAAAAGTATATGAAAAAATGTTCAACATCATTGGTCATTTGAGAGATGCAAATTAAAACAGTGCTGAGATTCCCTATCACTTCAGAAAGAATAGCTGTTATCCATCAATAAATATTGGCCAGGCTGTGGAGAAAAAGGAATTGTTCTCCACTTTTGTTGGGAGTGTAGACTCTTGCAACCACTGTGGAATTCAGTGTGGATATTCCTTAAAAACTATGATTAGTGGTCCCATTCAACGTAGCTATTCCCCTTCTAAATGTTCTCCCTGAAGAATTAATGTCATACCACAGTGAAATATATGCATCCTCTGTAATAGCTAAATCTTGGAAACAACCCGAATTCCCATCAACAGAGGAATAGACAGAAAAGATTTTTTATATAATGGAGTACTACTCAGCCATAAAAAGGATAAACTTGAGACTTTTATAGCTAAATGAATATAATTCAAGACCATACTTATAAGTGAAATAAATCAGACTCATATGTGTAAACATTGTATTGTCTCACTAGTGTGAGAAACCGAATGAGTAAATAAGATCCAAAATGTACAATAGATACTGTGAATTTGAAAGAAACTATTTAAAAGAAAAGAGAAACTAAGATGGAAGAAATGGGACAGGAATGAAGGGAAAATATATATATATGTACACAAAATAGTTAAGACAGTTTCTCTTAATCCATTGAAAAGAAAGGTTTGAGCTAATATTGTTTGATCAATATTGTATGCAAATATGTTGTACTCTGAATAACTACCATAAAGATAACAATATACAATTTATTAATTATTGTTACTGACTAGCCTGTTTTGAAACTCTGTTTTATTGCTATTTTATTTTTATTCTCTCTTTATAATTAGAAAAAGTCTTCCTGATCTTGTACTATATTTCACCTCTTGCTGCCATCCCTTGTGTACTCTTCCAGGTTTTTTTTTTTAAGACAGGGTGTTGCTGTTTAGTACAGGTAGCCTCAAAAGTGTGATCTTTCTGTCCCTACTCTTAGCTCTTGGATTGCAGGTGTGCACCACCACAGCTCGTTCCTTTCTCAGTCTTCAAAACTGTGGGTTTTGATCACCATTGGCTTTTCTTCTTACGATAAAGCAAATTTTGCCATTTAGTGACTGGGAAGCTATGTATTATATTGATTATATAAAAATCACCACATAGCTGGTGGGACCAAATACACTTATGTGTAAGAGTTCGTAATTTTTGCTGGGCACAGACCTACTTTCCCAGCTAGTCAAAAAATTTAAGGCTAGCCTGAGAAACTTAATTACACCCTGTATCAAAATTAAAAAGTGAAAAAATGGTGGGTGGGTGGCTTAATGGTGGAATACTAACCTAGCATCTATGAAGTTCTGGGTTTGACTCCTAGTAACACACACACACACACACACACACACACACACACACACACTCGGAATTAACAGGTTTTCCCCTTTGTGAATGTGACTTGCCTGCAGGCCTTCTATGACGCTAGTCAAAACAGAGGTAGAAAGTTCTGAGAAATGGGAATAAGGACAGACTATAGAAATAAAACATTTTTAAAGGGGGAAAACAGGAGGAAAATCTAGCATCATGAGCGTCATATGGGGATAAAGAAGAAATTTGGTAACTGAGAATCTTTGGATGGAACAAGGGTAAGGAATGGAAAGAAAGATTACAAACGTAATTTTTTGGAAAAAAAAATTTTAAGACTTTGTCTAAATATTGGTTTTGCCATTCTCCGAGTATCCCTGGGAGATAAATTACTTTCTGAGGAGTCTGAGGCCCCAAAGTTTTGTTTATCTGAATCTGACACATCAGGTTTATTATACATTTAAATGAGATTTTTCTTCTGGACTCCCTTCTTTTCTCCATATATACAGAAAAAATCAGATTGCAGGTAAGTAGAATCTAAATTTTCTCAACTAATTTATTGTCTTTTATAAGGACTCTTAGGAGATAAAAAAATAAATAAAAGACAATTATACAAAAAATAAAATAATTTTCAAAGGGCTAGGGAGTGCTTGCTTGGAAGGCATACGGCCTTCAGTTCATCCACATCATTGAAAAAACATTATACCGGACTTCCGGGAGAACATGGCAGATAGATAGCAGCAGCTTCGGAGGCTCTCTGAGAAATCACACTTAAAATTCAGGAATGGTGCCGGGCAACAAATCCTAAGCAAGGAGAGATATACTTTGCTGACCCAGGAACAAATTAAACTAAGAGAAACCAACTGGAAACGCAATCCTGGTGATATAACAGGAACAGATAAGGTCTCATCGTGGAAGCTGGATCCCGTGCCACTGGAAGCTGCGATTTGAATTTCCTGCAGCCACTGCTGCATCCCAATCAGTGTGGCAAGGAGAGAGGCACAAAAGCTCTGAGAATGAGAAGCGGTGAATGGAGTTGAGAGTGGGACTGCCCGGGAGCCCTGCATCGACCTGCGGTGAGTGAGCGGATCGGGGACCCTTCCATAGGAGGCTTCAGCAAAGGACATACTTGGGCAGGGCAGACTAACTGGAACAGGTTGTTACAGTGACTTCAGTTACATATTCCCCTCTCAAGCGGGATTGGTGGGGAGTGCATGGCCTGCGTGATGCCACTGACCAAGACCCAGTAGGCTAGCCCAAACCAGGTCTCGGCGCCTGGAGGTGCACCCTAGCAGTGAAGCCTTCAGTAGGTTGACCTGGAGGGACAGGCCCAGCAGAGGCGGCCCAGGTCTCTGTCTCCGTAGTACACTGCAGTGGGCGGGAACAGTTAGCCGGTGCAATTCAAACAAACTGTAACCGACAAAGAAAGAATCTGGGCCTCCTATATTCGCTTGTGTAAAAGGAACAAAAAATTTGGGAAGAGGGAGCAACAAGAAAGGGTCCTCGGCCCCCAATCCTGAGAAACATGCAATATCAGACACGGCACCAATAGACATAAAGTGCTATCTCCAAAGCCTCATAGATGAGTTCAGGAATGAAGTTATTAATGACCGGAAGCAAGATATAAGTAGAATAGTTAGAGAAATGCTAAACACTGCCCAAGAAAAAACAGATGGTGGAATGGAAGAAGAGAAAAAAAGGGGGAGAATTGATTGATGGAGAAAATAGAGAAAACATAGAATATGTGAAGCAGGTTCAAAGAGATTACTAGGAAACTAAAAACTCTATTGAAAGCTGGCATAACAGCTTGAAAGAAACTAAGGATAGATTATCTGAACTGGAGGGCAGATTTGTAAGGTGGGAGCATGAAATGAAAAACTTCTTAAAAATAACAAGAAAACAAACAGCAACAATACAAAGGCTAGAAGATGATAAGAGGATCTATAACTTAAGAATTAAGAACATAAAAGAAGAAGTAGGGACACAAACAAATGGACTACAAAAGCTATTCACAGAAATAATCCAGGAGAATTTCCCTAATTTAGCAAATGGTAAAGATACTCAGATGTATGAGGCATACAGGACCCCAGCCACCTACAACTCAAACAGAGCTATACCCAGGCATATAATAATCAAAATTCCAGAAATCCAATATAAGAACAGAATATTAAAAGCCATCAGAGACAAGAAACAGATCACTTACAAGGGAACACCCATCAGAATTACAGCAGACTTCTCAGCACAGACCATCAAATCACGACGAACATGGGGGGAAATAATTCAAGCTTTGAAAGATAATAACCTCCAGCCAAGGTTAATATATCCTGCACAACTGTCCCTAGAAATTGATGGAAAAACAAGGTGCTTCCAGGATAAAGAGGAACTAGGGGAATTTGCAACCACCAATTCAACTCTACAGAGAATACTGCAGGATATTCTAAAAAAGGAAAATACCAAGATTTCAGAAACAGTGGCAGAGAGGTCACAATGAATGCAGCAGAAAGTGAAATAAAGAAGACAAATTGACAACAAACGACAGAAAAAGAGCTCAATAGAAATGAGGCAGAGAATATCTAAAGGTAGGAACAGCTATTTTGGAGAAAACAAGACATCATAATAGCTAGTGCTGATTTAGTATCATCTTGTTTTGAAGTCCCATCAAACTTGTATTCTTCTGTCTCCATTGGTCTTAGAAGGTTGTATCTTATTGGATTTTATTATATGTGATAATATAAGTAAAAACTTTTATAGACAAGGAGATTATACAGAAACCATTGTTCATTTTCTGTTAATTGGTTCTAAATACCCTGTAATAATGTCATTCTCTTGAATGGTTTTACAGTATCTTGATATGTTTGGTGCTACAGTATACGAAGTTATACTCAAAGATTTCAAGGAAAGACACACTATGGTAACTATTTTTATGTCAGGATATCTTGTGGTGAAACACTATTTTGCTTAAATGGTTATGTTTTGACCTGCAATGTTCTGTTGTTATGCCCTCTTTTATCTCAATCCCCTTTTTAAAAAAATTATTTACTTTTTTCTTTTTATCTTTTTAATTAAGGGAAAAATAAATAAAAAATAGCAAGATACATTATAGTAACCTACTTTGATGTCCTACTAACTTGATTTGAAATCCTGTATTGCCCCCACCATCTTGTTTTGACTGATTTTCCCCTATTCTGGTTTGCTTCATAGTACCAAGTTCAAAAGTACAGGCAAAACTGTGAAGACAATAAGAATCATTATGATGCCCATTCCGGTTGACTATTATCTTCTTTTAAAGTCCTGTAATGTCTCCAATGCTTTGGTTTTATTCTTTACTGTTTTGTTCAATTTTATTATAACTGGCAATTCTTCTTAAAATAGCAAGAGGCAGTATGGTAACCATTGTTGATCACCTTGTATTTTGTTTTTACATTATCTATTATGTCCATCCTTTTGATTTGACTGACTCTGTTCTGATATGTCACATTTGATTTTACTCTCTTCAAAAAAAGTAATAAGAATGGAGGGAGTAATAAAACCCAAAATGTATAATTGTCATTGTACAAAAGAAAGGAAAAGAAAGTGCTCTAACGGTTATAACTGCATATATGTTTAAGTGTATAAGATAGATAACCATATTACTGAGTTTTTTTGGATCATTGAACAAAACTGTTTGCACTCTCACTGTTTGAAAGTCCACATTATATGCTTCAATTTTGTAACTTGAACAAGTATTTCTAAGATGAGAATATGTAATCTATTAACTAGTGATTTCTTACTGTTTATTTTTTAGATTTTGTATTACTTGTACCCTTTTTCTGTTTTTTTTTCTCCTTAAAAAAAAAAAACATTATACTAGAACACACACACACACACACACACACACACACACACACACATATATATATATATATATATATATAGAGAGAGAGAGAGAGAGAGAGAGAGAGAGAGAGAGAGCAGCTTCCAGGAAGAGAAAAGTCAGTGCCACCTGAGAATCAGCCATACTGGGACTGGGAGGATCCAACAAGAAGCCAATCAGCCAGCCTTTCTGGTAAGCTATAAACCACACAGCTTCCAGGAAGAGAAAAGTCAACACCTACTGGCGTACAGGCTGAGAATCAAACAACCCTCCTTCCCTAAGCAACCTGCTGGTTTGGCATTCAGGCTGAGTTGACAGCAACTAAGGTACATAAAGTAACTAAATGCTTTATTGTCTGGTTGATTTTACAGGCTGGGGGCCAGAGGTCTGAGCATCTCTTAGGAGGATGACAGTATGCAATATAGCAAATATGAGGAATCTCCTTCTATATTGTCTTTGAAATCCAATATTGTACATTGTCTTGGTTTGTTCTGATTGTTTTGCTTTAGTCAATATTCTATTTTGATTGGTTTTATTCTGTTTTGTTTTTGCTTTTGATTTTGCTATACCTGATGGAATGGACAACTATTGTGAAGATAACAAGATATAATATGGTAGCTATTGTCATTTTCCTGTATCTTGCTTTTTTTTATTTAAAGAGAAAAAAGAAAGGAAATAAAAAAAAAACAAAGCAGTAACAGGGTACAAATAATACAGAATTTCAAGAAAAAAATATACAGTAAGAAACCACTAGTTAATAGGTTATACATTGTCATCTTAGAAACAGTTGTCCAAATTATAAAATTAAAGCATATAAAGTGGACATTTATACAGTGAGATTGCAGACAGTTCTGTTCAATGATCCAACAAAAGCTCAGTAATATGGTTTTCCATCCTACACACTCAAACATACATGCAGTTATATCCCTTAGACCACCTTCTTGACCTCTCTTTTTTACAATAACAATTACACTTTTTGGATTTTTTTACTCTCACAGTTCGTATTACTTTTTTTTGAAGAGAATAAAACCTAAGGTGACTAAACAAAACAGAGTCGGTTAGAACAGAAGGATGGGCATAGTACATGATGCAAAAATAGAATATCAGGTGATCAAAAACGGTTACCATTGTGCCTCTTGCTATTTTTAAAGAGTTGCCTATATCATCAGGTATAATAGAATTGATCAAAACAGCAAGACCAATAAAACCTACACTGGAGACCTTACAGGACTTCAAAAGAAGATAATAGTCAAACCATAATGGGCATCATAGTAAATCTTATTGCCTTCAAAGTGGTTGCCTATACCCTCAAACTTGATACTATCAAACAAAATAGAATATATTAAAATCAGACAGAACAAGATGGGGAGAGCAATACTGGGGTTCAAATCAGGTTAATAGAAAAACAAAAAAGTTACTATAATATATCCCACTATTTTTTAATTTAGTTTTCCCTTAATTGAAAAAAATAAGAAAAAATAGATTAATTTTTAAAAAAGGGTAGAGATTGAGATGAAAGAGGACATTGCAACAGAATAACCCAGGTCAGAACTGAACAATTTAAGCATCATTGTGTTTCCCCCAGATAATCTAACATAATAGTAGTCACCATAGTGCCTCTTTCCTTGAATTATTTGAGTATAACTTCATATAACTAGTATCTTGCTTTGATCAATTTTGTTGCTTTGGTTTGATTGGCTTTGTTATGTTTTGTTTTGATGGATTTTACTATCTTTAAAATTATATATAATATATATACATATGACTATCTTCGATATTTTCTACTTCCACAACTTTAGTCAACCAACAAACATGAACACTCAACTGGAGGTCAGAATGAAAACGTCACTGTGTATGTACTAGGAAAGATCACCTAAAGATTGACTTTGTCTTGCCAACCCTTTCTATCCTAGGGTATTTCAGGTCAGAGCAGTTCATATGCACCTGTTCAGCCACCTTAATCATCAGAGATCAGTTATTTGTGGATACACTTGTAAAAGGAAACCTCTCCTTGACATGCCAAGCATTTTCACTCTGTTCTTTTTCTTTAAAAGACCTTAATTTGTAAGCAGTGGCTTAAAGAAGCACACCAAAGTTTTTCCACATCCTGAGGAGACCCAAAAACCAGAAGAGGCAAAACAAGCAGACATTTCTCTTTCCCACTGGAAACTGTACCCCCAAAATATCCCTTTCCAACCAAGCCTTCAGGACTCCTTCTCAGGTAAGTTTATATTTCTGTTCTAGGATAAAGAGACAGGCTCTCATATCCACGCTGTTTTTACTTTTTAACTTCATTCAGTTTCTATTTAGAATAAAGTTCTGAATTCCAGCTTCCATCAATTGGCTTTCATCCCAGGCCACACAACTGGCAAAGCCCTGAGTCACAAGACCTCCCCAACACAGAGATGCCTGGGAATGTAAACCAGGTATCTCTGGTTACTTCAGAAGTAGACGCCTTTTGTTTCCATTTGTCACTGTTGCTTAAGTAACTCTCTAGACATGCTTCTCCAGTCCCTCCCTTGGCCTTTTTCACTGACAGAGTTACCCAGATGCTTTCCTCCTCTTCTCCAGCTTGGCCTCTGCCATCTCCAGGGTGTTGTTTATTCCTCCCGCCTACCCAAGAGCCAAGCCCACTGATGTGGCGAGCAGCGCTCTGGGAAGTGGAGCCTAAGAGGCTGAATCATCAGTCCTCAGCGCTCGTTGCCCTGAGTTTGACCAAAATGACACAAGTCCCTGTCTCTACAGTGTCACCGTGAGGCCACAGTAGAAAGGAGGTGAGTTCTCCCTCATGACTCTAACCACTTGAAGAGGGGTCACATTTTCATCATGATGGTGAGATGCTAGGATAGAAATCTTAAAGCAGTTTCTATTCTCTTTTGTCCTTCAGATCACAACTTTGTAAGTGGGCAAACCAGCTCGAGAAGGTACCAAAGCTTAATATAAGCAGATTGTGTAACCCAGTTTTTCTATTTCTTAATACATATGACTATCACATGCTTGTAGTAATACTGGTATAAAGAGACCTATTGAATTGTCAAATCTTGTGAAAATACATCACATACAATATATACAATAAATAATACTTGATAATCATTATAAAGCTGCTACTGATTTTTGTATATATGATGCTATACTTTTATCATTATTTTAGGATGCTCCCTCAACATATTTTTCAAAGCTTTACCTTTAAAAAGAATATCATGCTATACCAGCAGCAGCCTCAAGCATTTCGTGTTCACTGAGTCCCTTGTGTACATCAAGAGGCTGCATAGAAATCCTCTCATAAGTTCACCAACTGACAGACACGAGAATGTCTATAGCCGCAGTATGTGTAATAACAAAATTCCCAAGCTACCTATGTACCCATGGATAAATAAATTATGGTATATTCACACAGTAGAACACTGTACTGCAGTGAGAGTGACATAACTATAGCTGCACACAGCACTATGGATGAAGGCCCTATACATTAAATTGAGCAAATGAAAGCAGATAAAGAAAAAATACAAAGTTGGCTTTCATTTACATAAAGTTAAAAATGAGGCAAAGTTAATCAGTGTTAGATGTCAAAATAGAAGTGACCATTGAGGGGCCAAGTATGGTGGTATGGTGCCTGTAGATCTGGCACTCTGGAGCCTAAGGCAGGAGGATTGCCATGAGTTAGAGACCAGCTTGGGCTACATAGTGAGACTTTGCCTTTATAAGAAAAAAAAGTGAGGGGCCCTGGGAAACCAAGCAACCAGCTCACCTCCCTGCTAAGCGGTAGTGAGCCTACCAGTGCAAGGCTGAGAATCAAACATCCCACCTCCCCATCCACCCCATTAGCAAATGGGAGCCAGGGAGCTGAGCACCTCTTGGAAGGTTGACCATATGCAATATAGCAAATAAGGGGGATTTCCTTCTACCATCTCTTTGAAGGCAAATATTTTTATCACTGTTTTGCTTTGTTCTGATTAATGGTATTGCTCTATTCAATATTCTGTTTTGATAAGTTTCTATAATGTTCTGTATTTTATTTTGCTATACCTGATTGAAAGAACAACTATTGTGAAGATAACGAGATATACTATGGTACCTATTACTGTTATCCCAGTAACCTGCTGTGACATTCTGTACCAGTTTCACTACACTGTCTAAATTGGCTTTGTTTCATCTTGTTCTGTTCTATTTTATTACCTTCAAAATAATAAAAAAATTTAAAAAATAAATAGTTTTTAAAAAAGAAAAAAGAGACCATTGGGGTCCATGATTGGAAAGGACCAGGAGGGAGTGTTTTCCATTCTTGTGTAGATGCTACTTACTTCCAGAAATGAAACTAGCTATAGTAAGTAGCAGTGCATTGCCAGTCTTTGGCTTGCTCTCCCCTAGTGGCTAGATCAGAACTCAGTATGACAAATACGATTTAGTATTAGCTGCTTATAGTATTACTAAGATTGATTCTGGAATCCATCAGGGCTTAGAAAGATAATAAATGTCATGAAACCAGTAATATCTATCATGAGACCTAGAAAAGGGTCTCATGGACCCTTTGGACCCTCACATGGGTATTGTGGAAGCTGTCATCCTTGGACTTGGTCCTGTCTCACAACGTGCTATAGACAGGATCCAGTCAGTTCGCTGTGATTAATCAGATAGCTTCTGAGGACTTTGCACTCTGGTAGTCTACAAGTACAGTAATGGGTCCAGTGCTGAGTAGTTTTGTGGAACTAAACGATAGACTGCTTTAGCTTCTCTTTCTTCACAAACATCCAGGAGATAAAATCCCCAAGACAAAATGTGTAACCTGACACTTTTGGGGCACCTTTCTTTAAAGTAATGAAAACATGTAAAATAAATGGAAGGCAATAATTATAACAGCTGACAGCTCTTAAGAATTTACTTTGTGCCATGCAATATGCTAAGTACTCCCACCAAGGGCAAGGGTGGTCTGATGGGGAAATGTAATTGTGTAAAGCTCCTGCTCTTCTGTTTCTTTTTTGCCAGCTCCCATCTCACAGGTAACAAGACCCGCACACAGCTCCCCATCCACAGCCACCTAATCCCATGCACCCTCACACACACCCTGACTGAAGCCTAGAGAATTCACAGCTCCCAAAAGTCACTCGGTAGGACCCAGGAGGTCTCCAAAGTGGAAATAGAGTCTAGACTCACCTCACTGATGGGGTGGGCTGTGGGTTCTCTGACTTTCATCACAGTAAAACAGTTCTCAGGATGTGTCAGGAGGAGGCATAAAGGCGTTTACTCAGCAGAATTTTTAAAGTACACACTCAAAGAAATAGAGTGCTGGCCCTCCAAAGAGAGACATGTTATGGTCTGGAATTGGGTATATTTATGTTTTTGGAAGTGAAATTTATGTAATTAATGGATCTATAGAAAGTTTGGGCTTGCACCAGGGCTATAGCTCAATGGCATACATTCCTGCCTGGTAAGCACAAGGCCGTGAATTTGATTCCTGACACAAAAGGGAAAAAAATTGCAATTTTAAGAAAGTTGGGGCTTGGTTTGCAAGAAAAGAGTCATTTGCCACTCACAAGTAGAAAGAAAATGGCTCATTTTATAGGAGAAAGGGTTCAGGCTATTGTTTTCTTTCTCTCTGTCTCTGTCTCTGTCTCTGTCTCTGTCTCTCTCTCTCTCTCTCTCTCTCTCTCTCTCTCTCCCCCTCTCTCTCTCTCTTTCCCTTTCCCTTTTGTTCTCTTTGTCTTTCTTTCTTTCTTTTTCTTCTTTCTCTCTCTCTTTTCTTTCTTTCTTTCTTTCTTTCTTTCTTTCTTTCTTTCTTTCTTTCTTTCTTTCTCTCTTTCTTCCTATGTATCTCCTAGTGCCAGGAGTGCTGGTCCCTGCCCATAATTCCAGCACTAGTGGAGCTGAGGCAGGAGGATCATTGCAATTTCAACACCAGCCTGGGCTATGTAATAAGTTCAAGGACAACCTAAACTACATAGAAAGATCCTGTCTCAAAACAAAAAAAGTGTCCCTAAAATGTTTGCCTAAAAATCTTTTAGATCTTTGTATCTGTTTACCTTTAGGTCAGGTCTTTGCCTTATCAACTAAACTAATTCATAGACTTGTAGTATCTTTACAGGATTTTGGGTGTGGTGGATCTGAAAGAAAAAAGTGAATTGAATAATCCTGGGTAACTTTTCCTTTTGTTTCATTTTTAGAGACATGGTGAGGCTGATTTGACCTCCCAATTATAGCTAAATGGAATTCTATGTCTGGATTATCTGTAGGTCAAATTCTTTTTCTGTGCTTGGGAAGTTTCCTGCCATTACTTCTATGAAGAGTTTTTTTTTAATGTCATTTGCTTTACCTCCTACTTTTTCGTTGATTCCAGTTCTTCTTTGCAGTATCTAGCAGCTGCTAGATTGCTTTATCACAGCCCTTGCCATTGTTAAGAAATCTTTCTTCTCATGATCACCTGTCTTCTAGATCTGAGATTCTGTCCTCGCATTGGCTCCTTCTGCTGAATATACTTTCAACAGACTGTTTAATGCCTTGGATATCTGTTTGAATGTTTCATGGATTCCAATTCTTTTCTCTGTTGGGCATTCATAGTTTCCATCATTTTCCCAAATTCATCTATTTTTATCTGTATCTGCTCTGGTATCACTAAGCATGTCTTTCATTATGGTCACCATCTTTGTAGTTCTCTGAGAAATCATTTCTGATTTGATTTTTTTCCCTAGTACCTCATTTATCTTCTTTGTTACTTCTGCTATTAGCACTTCAGAGTCCAGGCGGGTGGTTTTTTGAATTATTCTATCTCATTGCCCCCTGGGTCTGCCTTTGGTGAGCCGGAAGTCTGGGGTTGCATCTTTTTAAGGATCTTCACATCTTTATTTATTTATTTTTTTGTTTAACTCGTAGGTTGATGCTTATAAATTGCTTATGGTGAGTAGCTTTATTGTTAGTATTTAGAACACTTAGGAAATAACTACTTCTCAGAGATATCTTCTAGGCATAGGCTGGCTTTTGGGTAAGAGAAGGTTACAAAATCCTGCCTCTTCTATTTATTGGGAATGAAAGTTGCTACCTTTTTAGCCTAGCCCCTGGTACTTTGGCACTGGCCTATAGTATTGTTTCTGACCCTTAGAAAATCTCTGTCTTGACATACCAGGAAGAACAGTGATTAGAACAATTATGTCACCTTGGATAAAATAGTACAATAAGCAATAACAATGGCATCAAACAGCCTAGAAAATGACAAACTCTGTATGAACTAGATTTGTGGTTATATAACAAAACCTAAAAATAAAACAGAAAATTGTATGAGTAAACAAGCCCTTAATAGGGTGATTTTACCTTGAGGGAGAAGTTTTAAAAAGGTTTGGGGGGAAAATAGAGAAATACAAGAAAAGATTAGAATCAAGGCTGGAGGACAAAGGAAGATTATGCAAACTTTGGGAAACTGGTGAAGAAAATAAGAGGGAAAGAGAGAAGAAAGAAAGAAAAATAGAACAGAACATCAACAACAACAAAAGAACTGGAAACTGGAAACCATGTCCACCCTCATATAACAATGAGAACAACAATCAAGAAAAAAAAAATAAAAATAAGAAAGGAAAAACAAAACAAAAATAAGAAAGGAAAAAGAAGATTTTTTAAAATGTCTACTTCGAGACTGTTTCTGATGTCACTGATATATAGTGCGGGCAGAGAGTCTAGATCCTAGAGGATTAATCCCAGCAAGCCAGCCATAGCTTTATGGCAGGGTACTGGATAATCCCAATGAGCCTGCATCTTTAGCTCCACTGAGGTTCAGGCTGGTTTCTGGAAGCAGCTTAACAACTAAAAATGATTTTGTTGAAAGTATGTTCCATGTCTTTGTATTAGTGGAAAAAAATCATACACACATAGAAGTATGTCCATATTACTTAGTTGCAAGTATGTTTACTTCCTCTTATTAGTAGGAAAAAAATTCAGGTGTGGTCACACACACACGCCCATAATCTAGGAAAATTGAGGCTGGAGGAGTGTCATGATTTCAGGCCAGCCAAGGCTGTATAATGAGTTCAAGGCCAGACTGGACTACATAATGAGACCCTGTTTTAAAACTTACCCATCCTCAAAAAAGTACCCACATAAAATTAAATGTATAATATCAAGGGATTGATTAATTAATTTATGATATTTCTATATAATACAATACCATACAGTCATGAAAAATTATATACCTTCAAACAAAAAAAGTTCAGTGAAACAACAAAATATAAATTTAATACTCAACAAAATGATGAATATCTTTCTTAGTCACAAATGTAAATAAGTTAAAAAAAGATCTCATTTAAAATAACTACAAAAGGTCTTAAACATGTAGGAAAAAAGAAATGCAAGAAACCCATATGAGGGAAACTTTAAAGTATTTAGGAAAGACACCAAGTTAAACCTGAATAATTGAAACTCACACTATGTGTTTGAATAAGGAAACTCATTCTCCAAAGTTAGTATATTCATTTATTCTAATTCCAATGAAAATACCAACAAGGCACTTCATAATGAAGACAAGATTATTCTAAAGTCATGTACAAAAAAGGACAGGCAAAAAGAGCTAGGAACCAAGAAATGTGAGTACTATGGTGGGAAGAGAGATACACCATTGTCAGATGTAAAAATATATAAACCTGTATAACAAATTAACAACATTAGAGCATGTTCAGACAAACAGAAGAACAAGACTTTAAATAGTACAGTCCCTTAAAATCCTAAAATAGTTCAAACATACAAATAAATTATGTGTATATGACTATACAAATCTCAACCACTAGATCTGAGTGGGAATAGAGAGCACTGATATTTTCATACATGAAATGTGACAAATGGATAACCACTTTTTAAAAAGGAAAATTAGATCTATATCTCATGTCATTCAACAGTATAAATTTTAATTTATATAACTATGTGGAAGAAAGAAATCATACAAAAACCAGAAAAAAATAGAAATAAATTCCTTTGTTATCTAGGAATAGGGGAAAACATTTCAAATAATAATCCCTCTTCCAGAAACAATAAACATTGAAGAATTTTGTTACATTAAAAAAACTGTAAAGTACTTTTGTATGGCAACAAACACTTAACAAAGTCAAAATACAAATGCCCCAATTTAAAAAAAAATGTTATCAACTTGTAATACAGATGGCTCTTCTATAAAGAATTCCTAAAATGTAGGAGGAGAAAAAAAATAATGAGAAAATAGACAAAAGACAAGGATACAGTTTATAGAAAAAATAAACCAAAACTAATAGTCCTCAAACATATGAATAGATGGTTAACCTCTCGGGTAATTTTAAAAAAGAAAAATAAAATAATGCTACAATTGTTATTTCTCACTTGGACTGGCAAAAATCCATCTTTGACAAAAAAGGATCAGTGGAGCTATGAAGAAACACATACTTCAGAGTCCAAAATGGCACAGTCCCTCTAGGGGGGAATCCAGCAAGCGCTAAACAATCGTGTTTACTCTTTGCCCCAGTAATTCCACTCCTAGGAATGCACCTTGGTGACACACCTCCATCAATATGAAATCACGCATGTCTAGAGGGTCTTAATGTGCTCTTATTCATAGAAACAAAATATTGGAAACAACCCAAATGTTCATCAATAAGGGACCTGGTGAATAAACTACAGTACAGCCACACATGGAATGGCAAGCAGTTTTTAAAAAATATGGAGTAAGGGCCACAGTATACTAGGTGGAGAAATGTAATATATAAAATATATATAATATAATATTTATAGAGAGAGAATAAGAGAAAGAGAGAGAGAAAATAATGGATATAGCTGAGTACAACTGAGGTATGTATACACACTTCAGGAAAGAAAAATTTGTATAAATGTTTTAATACTAAATTTCTGAGACATCATAAGATTAATACAAGTTACCTTTGGTCTCTATAATCATGAGAGGTGCTCAAAGTGGTGGGCATCATTCATTAGTGTGGAAAACTGCCATTTGGGTGACCTTGGTCATTGAGATCTCTGCAAGTGCATTTTCAGTTTCTTCTCTAAGGGCCGGCAACGCAATGGGTTTTCTGCAATATACAGCATCCTTTAGGGTCTCTCATATGAGGGTAATGCTCTCTACTGAAAAAACATCATACTATTTTTCTTTTCTTGAAATGTGTACACATTTTTGTGAATTCTGATACATATGGTTATGTTTTGTGTCAGAAAGGAGAATAAAAATATGTTTGTGCTTATATTTTTTTAAAATGCCATAAGAATAAACTATAAAGACTAATAAAAATGGACACTCAAAATGAAGGGGGACAAAAAAGAGCAAAGAGGATAGGAATGGAAAGGAGACTTCTGTGACTATAAATTTTCATTCAATATTGTGTAAATATTTTAGGCATGTAAACAATAGAGTACATCCAAAAAGGGCTGCAAAACTCAAATTTGAAAACAAATTGAATCAAATGACTCTAACTAATATGTCTTTTTTGTACGTGGACTATTAAAAGCTTTTGTGCTTTGTTCTTTTAATTGAATTGCAAGCCTTTTTCTTATTTGTAAGAAACTAGGAGGACTTTAAATAAATGGCCATGAGGGCTTTGTTGAGCACGTGCCATTGCAAATATTTTCCTGCAGACTCCAGCTTGCTTTTTCACATTCCATGTTTCTTGTCTGATAAACATAAGTTCTTAAGTTCAGTAAAGCCCAAATATTAAGTATTTTTCTCTTTGATAGGTACTCTATTACCTTTCTAAGAAATCTTTGCCTACTCCAAGCTATCAAAAAAAAAAAAGGATCTTCTGTATTTTTCCCTGAAGTTTTATTGTCTTACCATTCCACAATTAGATCAGCAGTCTATCTGGATTTAATTTTTTAATAGAGTATGAAGAAAGATAAAGATTTTTTTTCTGTATGGATATTCAGTTGACCGGCATAACTTATTAATAGGCTCATTTGTCGCTGAAATCCTGTCATCTTTGTCAAAAGCCAGGTGAATATATATGTGAAAGTTTGTTTCTGATTGATCCAATCACAATGTTAAACTGTATTTTTATAGGGTTTTATTCTCTTCAAAAAAAAAGTAATAAAACCTATGAGAGTAATAAAACCCAAAAAGTGTAATTGTTATTGTAAAAAAGAGAGGAAAAGAAAGTGGCCTAAAGTAAGTGCATGTATATTTATATAACTGCATGTATATTTAAGTGTGTAGGATAGAAAACCATATTACTGAGTTTTTGTTGGGTCATTGAACAGAACTGTCTGCAATCTCACTGTATGAATGTCCACTTAATATGCTTTAATTTTGTAATTTGTGAAAGAGTTTTGGCCCAGGCCGGACACCGTAGCTGGAAAAGCCTCAAGCAGAACCAAGGAGTTCCTATCTCTCTGACCCCTAGGAATTTACCTGTGACTATTTCCCCCACCCCTAGGAATTTGCCCCTGGCGCCAAAAGAGTACCAATGGGCTACCTGTGCATCCCTAATGCCCCTCAGGCACCACCCCTAACCTAAGCTACTTGTATGCCTCCACTCCACGTGTTCCACGGAGAGATTGCCGAGGTAGGGGGGCATGCCCCAGGGGATCAGGGGTGTCTCTCCCCACATTCTCAAAATAAAGGTCATTTATATTTCATGCTTATCTTTTCAGCCAGTCCCCCACAATTCTATCAATTTGGACAACTGTTTCTAGGATGACAATATGTAATCTATTAACTAGTGATTTCTTACTGTAGTTTTTTCTTCAAATTCTGTACTACTTGAACCCTTTTACTGCTTTGTTTTTTTTTTTCTCTTTAAATTAAAAAAAAAGCATTTAATACACTTAACCTATGATATATTGTAGCTTAGCAATAGAAGACATAGCACCAGGTGTTTGCTCTATGGACTGTGTGTCTGACTGGGAACAGCAGCTTTAAGGGAATGTCATGGGCCCAGGAAAAGACTAAAATGCATTTTTACTAAATGACTATTCCTTCCTTACCATTATGAAACTGAAAAATCATGAATTGAACCATCCTGTACTTCAGAGACCATCTGTGTAGTGTCTGATCAGGGAACCCATTGAAGGCTTAGGAGAAAAGGTGGTTCTGAGAGTGAGCCCTGACCAGAAGACCCCAGCGTCATGTCACATACAGTCCCAGCCAGCTGCTGCTAGTCTGAAGTAATGAACAGATCTGCTGAGGGCAGTGTTCTGCAGGGATGTCTGCCATCCAACAGCCCGCAGTGCGCACACTGAATCAGATACCTTTCTACAGCCCTGTGTCTCCAGCAGAAAGAATTAATGGGTCCAGAAACTTAGGGGTAGAGGCAGGAGTGGCCCTGCTTAGCAGCATTTGTGGTGACCACATTACAAGACCTTGTGTGTCAGTGAATTCCTTATAACCAGGGTCAGCAGGCAAGAACGGGTTCGATGCCTAAACAGGGGTATTTGACCCTGACCAGTAGAAAGAGGGACTGCTGTGACACTACTGGGCCAAACAGGAATAATTATGGATCTCAGGTGAGCCCTGGGGTCACCTTCTGTTACTCCCTTTCCCAATCATGACTGCGAAAGAAGTGCCATCTTAACCTAGAAGAATACAGCCACCAGGGCCTCAGATGCTTCCAGAATGAGCATTTGAGAGAAACCAAGAGGTAAGCCCCTGAGGCCAGAGAGGTGGTACCTGAGGGAGTAGGAGATTTAGGATGGACTTTGGGCTGGTGAGAAGGAAGACAGTGAATGCCAGTGGGGAGCCCTGAACCTTGCAGACAGCTCAGCTGTTAATGCTTTCTGGTATCTGCTCTAACCGCAAACCACATTCTTCTAAGGCAGGCCCCAGACAATGACTGAGCACTGTGAAGACACCAGGGCCTGCTGTTTCAGTGGAGCCTGCTGACCAGCAGTCTTTGCTCTGGAGCTCCTGCTCAAGTTGGCTGTGATTTTATAAGATCGGCATTGTGGACCGAAGCTCTTCCTGCCCAGGTCTGCTTCTTTTCCTGTTGTCTTTTGTAGCATTCCTCCCCCAATAAACCTCTTGCTCTCCTAATTTTATCTGAGGATCTGATTCTTCCAGGACTTGACTGACACAGATGATTTTAAATATAAACTCCAAGTTTAACGTGATGAAGGCAAACACTGTAAATTACAAATAGGAAACAACTTACAATGGGTGATGGAAATGGTGATTATTTAAACAGTTTATTACAGTAAAAGACACATTGCTATGTTTCTTCCTCAAAATACTCCCCTTTGCTTTGAACACATACATTCTGTGGTTCTCGCCACTTTCTGAAGCAGTCCGGAAGCCCTCTTTTGTGAACATCTTTTTTTTTTTTTTTTTTTTTTTTTTTTTGTCTTTTTCGTTTTCATCGGTACCAGGGATCGAACTCACGACTGCCTGCTTGCGAGGCAGGCACTTACGCTGCTGAGCTAAATCCCCAGCCCTTTTGTGAGCATCTTAACAAGCTGTGATCAAAACCATGGTGGATGGCCAGGACTGGTGGCAAACATCTATAATCTCAGCACTTGGGAAGCTGAGGGCAGAAGGATCACTGTGAGTTTGAGGCCGCTCTGAACTGCCTAACAAGGCTCTGTCTCAAAAAAACAAAACAAAACAAAAATACAGTGGATGCTGCTGTTGAGCACTGTCATGGTTTCAGTGGCCCCCAGGCCTCATGCATTTGCATTGTGCATTTGTGATTGGTTCATTGTCTAGTGCTTGGATTGATGGTGTCAGTGCTACACCCACATAGGGGTGGAGCCAGGATGTGATGTAATGGCAGGAAGAAGGGGTGTCTCTCTCTCTTGCCATTTCTGCTTTGCTATTTGCAGCCGTCATGAACTGTGGCCCCGCCATGCCACTCTGCCTTGGAGCCAGCTGAGTACGGACTGAAACCTCCAAAAACTGTAAGAAATAAACCTTTCCTTTCCCAATTTTGGGCAGCAGGTATTTTGTCTCAGCAACAAGTAAAACGTAACTAAGACAAGCAGCATCCAATGGAACACCTGGATTATAAAAGCATTGCGGCATATCTTCATCCACCTACTCATCAGAGCTAGTACCAAGCAACTTCTGGCTCTTGCCCAAAATCACAATGGCCACAAAAGATAAATGTTTTGAATTGATTCAAGACACTGAAGCAGCACAATCAACAACTTATTCATGAGAAAAGATTTCTAAAACTCCTTCAGAAAGTGTCAAGAACATGGGGTAAGTGTAGGTAAAGCAAGGAGGAAGCCAGGTGTGGTGGAGTTACCTGTAATTCCAGCATTTGTGAGGCTGACACAGGAGAGTCATCACAAGTATGAGGCCAGCCTGTGCCGTGCAGTGAGTTCAAGGCCATTCTGAACCACATAGTGAGACCTGCCTCCAAAAGAAAAAAGTCCAAAATAATAATTATTATTATAAGTAAAATTTAAAAATAAGCCAAGAGTGTTTTTAAGATTAATGGCAATGTGTCTTTTAGGCTAATTTTTTTTAACTATTTGCTTTATATTTCAATCGCACCTCCTATTTATTAACTCAGTAAGCTCTATGTAGTGGTTTCTGGGGTGAGAGGTTCTGGGCCAAGGGGTATCTCTTTAATGATTGCTAATCATTCTTTTGAGAAATACAGGAAAAGCTAGTCACATATAAAGTCATAGGTAAAATCTACAGTTACCCCTTAATACCTGCTATTTTATTAATTCTCAGAAAGCTATTTGAGGTGTGTAGCATTTTTAGTATCTCCTTCTACAGATGAACAAATGGAGATTGCCCCAGTTGACATAGTTACATCAATGAGTCAACATTTGTACCCTAAAAAGCCTTAACTCTTAACCATTAAACAGTATTATTACCCACAAGTTATCTGTGTTTACAGCCAAAATAACCCTAACAGATATGATAATCAGGTATGGTGCGAGCTATAGGATATAGACCATCAGGGAATTGTGTTCCTGTAGAAACTAATGTGAAATCACCATCGATGTCTGGAAAAGTAGCTTCACTCTCCCCTCTTAAAAACATTGCTCTGATTTCTTGTTTTATTTTTGTTTCAGACGGGGTCTTGTTATGTAGTTCATCCTGGCCTTAAACTCACTATGTATGTAGCCCAAGCTGCGCCCAAATTTGCAGCAGTCTTCCTGCCTCTGAGCCTCAGAGTGCTGGGATTATAGGTGTGCACCACTATGCCTGACTGATTTTTAATGATTACAAATAAGCTAATTCCTGCAATCTTTGAGAACATGAACATTCTCTTAAAATGTTTGTTTTTGCATATATCTCCAGGAGGAAAAAATCAGACCTGGTCCTTACTTCCTTGGCTTCTGACAACAGATGTCAAGCATGAGAGGATTATTAGCTACCTCCTGAAAGAGAGCTCTCAGGGTAGCAAAAGCAACAATTTCTATAGACAAGAAATATAGAACTTCTTTTCCTTGTGTAGTGAAATTTCAGTGATAGGTTTTAAAAAGGAATTGGAATACTTAGATATCTCTGATTTCTTTTCTAAGTCTTATAACAATCTCAGTCTTGCAGCTACAAGAGTTAAGGGTTCTTATAGCATAGATAATTGAGGAATTTCTATTATGGATTTCTAAAAACAACATTCTGAGCTTAATTTTGTCAGTCATAAGTTGAATTTTCAGGCTTGCTAAGTACCTGTTATGGATTAAGAACTGGTGGTCAACTTAATGCCAACTGGGTTACATCAGCATGGCACTGAGCAAAGATGCTCCACCTTAGGAAAGTTGCCAGGATAAATAGATGGAGAAGGAGGAGGAGGTTATTAAGATGCTGAGGCATTAATGCATTGTTGCATTGAGGCATTGTGGGCTCTCTCACAAGTTTGCTGTTTGAGCCGCTGGTTCTCCTGGAGATGCTCTGGTCCTCACATCAAGCATTGCTTCCTGGCTCCAGAGGGGAAGACGTGTGCTGCTTGGTCTCCAGGATGAATTCATCATGCTGCTTCCTGGCATGTATCTGACTGCTTGTTGGAGGAGGAGTTCAGGGCCTCCGTGTCGCTGAGGATAGCTGTGGTGCCTTTCAGGATAACCCTGGTCTTTCTTGTGAGTGTGACTTCTTGGCTCCTGCATAGAACCCTCATCCCACCAGCACAGCTCCTTCACCCCACTGGAATAGACTTTCTGGCTTCCACTGCTGACCCTTGGGTCTTCCCAGCACGGATCCGTAAAAGACACTGGTGTGAGTCCTTCTTGTGGGCTCTGGACCTCCAGTTGGACTCGTGGGAGGCATTGTCCTGAGCTCTGGGTTTTTATCTGGACTCATGTGGGACATTGCTGTGGGATTTAGGCCCTCGACTAAATATTCTATGTCTTTGGTGTTGCAGATAGATTTCCTGCATTTTCCTGTGTTAACTCCCGGCGATCATTATAAAAATATTATAAACTCCATGTCCTGATTCTAATTGTTCTCTGTGTACAACCCTTGACTACAACAGAACCTTTTGTAAAAATCTGGTTTATCAGGGGGAAAAAGTCTGAAACTCTGCTGGTAGAACCGGATGTCACGTGGAGAGTGGCTTGTGTACTGGAGATTCATGGGAGGGGTTCTGGAACTCCAAATACCCCAAGAGCAGCTGTTGAAAGACATGAATAAGTAGAACAGATTTTGTTTTAGATCTCTTCTGTTAAACCAAATACATTTAATATTTCTTATGCTGGTGTGAGAGCAGTATCAGGGAACACATACCCACTGCACCTTTGATGCAGGGGAGGTTGTGGAGGAGCTGAGAAAAGTGGTGGGCAGCCATGGATCTGAAGGTTCCTGAAGCCACCGCCAGCAGAATCCCCCAGTGGGCTGTCTCTGTAGGACCAGGAAAGCCAAACTACACTAGTGTCCATGTGGTTCGTTCCTGATTCTCCTAAGCTGCCCTACTGTCCTCTACTAGGTAAATGCTTGTTGAGAAGAAGGTTCTGAACTTGATTTCTAACAAGGAGTATGAAGAATAACCTGTCACACAATCACCGTCCTAGCAGCATGGTGAGATCACTTTAGAAATACGGCAAGCCACACTGCTACTCCTAAAATTTCCTAGTGATACTCCCTTAAGTCCACCCAGTGGAGGCAAAGGTCAAAGATGTAGAACATGGGGCTGTTCTACGAAGCAATTTTACCTATTTTCTTTCTTTTTTTTTTTTTTTTTTTTTGGTCTTTTTTGTTTTTATTGGTACCAGGGATCAAACTCATGACTGCTTGCTTGCAAGGCAGGCGCTTATGCCGCTGAGCTAAATCCCCAGCCCCAATTTTACTTATTTTCCTCCAATGTATCAGTCAGAATTAGTTTTCCCAAAGCAAAGTCACCTTATTTCAAACAGGAAGAATTGCAAGAGGATTTGGTGCATATAAAATAGTGAAAAGGCTTAGAGAAACAAATTTGAGTCTCAGCTTCCCAACCATATCAAAGAATTGGCCTCTAAGGGAGCAGCTACCTCTACCTTAATGGACAAGATGGGGTGTAAGGAATATGCTACTGGGATCAAAATCCAGAAACTCAGCCTAAACCATAATTGGGGACTCAAGATATCCAGGACTGCAACTGTTGCTTTCAGAGTCACACTCCTCTGCCAGAGCTGCATCAGCAAAAACTGCATGCCCAGAACTCTGTGCCTTGACCCCCTGGGAGCTAGTAATTGATACCTCAGTGCCACCACAGAAGGCCAGGCCATCCATGCCAGGCCTGTCCCCGGGAGCAGCAGCAGTAGCAGGGATCGTCTGTGTAGAATTCTGCCTTCCCAATGTCCCATGAGCCCATCTGGTTGGCCAAACTTAAATCACATATGGAGCCTAAATTATAAGGGAATTGGAAGATAGAATTTTTAGTTTCCCAAACTTTATAGTAAAGAAAGGCATCCTAGAAGAAAGGAGAAGGGATCCCGAGCATTAATATATTATATAGTGGAGGAAAAAAGAGACAGTGGACTGTGGGAAGCTGTGAGTGAAGGGATTTCTCAGCTTCATAACAGAAGTAGAACCAGAGAAGGGGAGGAGAGGAGAGAAGTGAGAGATGAGAAGAGAGGTAAGAGAAGGGGAGGGGAGGAGGCAGAGAAGGATGGGGCGGACCAATCAGGTTGGTTGGTTGAGGAACCAGCCAGTCTCTTCTTTGGGAATCCCTATCCAATGCTGCCCTCTGTTGTTTGTGGGATAAACTGCTTTTGAAAAATATCTGAAACAGGGCCTATTGGAGAATTTACCTAGCTGTAGTTTTCTAGGATAAATAATTATGTAGATGCCTGAACCACATGGAAACCAGGAAAACTCCACTGGGCTGGACACCTAAAGTGTTTCAAAATAATCTGGCCAAATGCCATCTGGATCAAATTTTGCCCCAGTGTTATTGAATCACACTTTTATAGGTTATTTTTTCCTTCATTACCTGTGAGGAAAGTTTTAAGTTTTTCTTGTGAGATTAGAAATCAAGTTACCAATTAAATTATGGTTTTTACATAGACCTCTAAAAGCATTTTATGTATTGCCTGTGTTGTTAACCCTTTAGAGTTTGAGAGTGATCTGAGAGATACAAATTGTTTGTTTGTTTGTTTTTGTTTTTTGAGACAGGATCTTACTATGTAGCTCAGGCTTGACTTGAACTCACTATGCAGCCCACGCTGACCTCAAACTCACAGTGATTCTCTTGCCTCAGGCATGTGCCACCACACGGGCTCAAACCCTAAGAGATAGCACCCGATTCCCGACCTCTGTGGGGCTAGCGTGGCTTGTCTTTGTAACCTATCTTTATAGACAACCCCTACCATAACACTGTCATGAAGGGTAATTAGTGAGGAAGACATCACTGGTGCTCAGAACTTTACTTGATATAGGAAATAAGTGTACATCAACAAAAGTTTCTAAGTATTTCTCAGTGTGACCAAGAAATGAAAGTTACTATGTTGAAATTTTTTAAGCCTATAGCCATCAGCTGAGATCTAATTTTAGTATATGTGCTGACAAATCAAGCACATCAATTGCAATTTAAAACATGTGACAAAATTATAGACTATGCAGTAAAATCCAAGGATCACAAATATCCTATAGGCTGCCAACATGTTACTGACTCAATGTCCTTACATTGCAGCCTACTAGGAGCACACTGTTCCCTGGTAGCACATCCACAGGAGTATGGTTATCTCTTGTCTGCCTTCTAAACTGCTAACGTGGTGAGACTGAGGGTCTATTACTCACAGGAGGTAAACCACAGTCAATCCATTTTGTTGCTCTTTTCGTTCCTCCTGGTTATTTTGTGGTAAATTGTATGTTGCAATCAGGGTTTACAAGGGAAACAATTTAATACAGAACACATAATTTTATAGGATTCTTTTATAATATTCACCCCAAGAGTCAAATACAAAACAGTGCAGGAGATCCGTCCACACACTAGAGATCTACAGAATCCAGCAGAGGGCCTGGATCCCACAGCCATGTCCTGCAAAAGGTCCAGCTGAAGACCTAGAGCCCATGGCCATATCTTCCATGAATCCAGCCAATGTCTCATGCAAATCTGTATTAAGGATCTGCACTGGGATGGCCCAAAAGTCAGGGTTGGAAGCTAGAAAGTCTGTGTCAGCAGGCTGCGGGATCTGCACTAGAGCCAAGAGGCAATATTCAAAGACCAGAGGTCCCCCTAAAAGAATGCAGCCATCCTCAGCAACAGTGAGGTCCCAAATTTCTCCAATGATGAGAACAGCTATATTCGTATCACGAAAACCTGCACGAGAAGCTCCTCCAGGAGAATCAGCAGCACACGTGTTTCCCCCTACTTCTCTCTGAATGCTGTTGGGGACAGTCCTCAGGTGGGCCTTCCACACTGAACCAGTTCAGATGGGTGCTACAAGCTAAAGAACTCTGGTTTAAAATCTTTGGATGGATGAAGATGAATAAGACGTCTCATTTTGGTTAACTTGATCTGAGTTGTCCACACTGGGGTCTGGTCAAAAGTACATTTATGAATCATGTGATACTGTTTTCTATTTTGCTTAATGACCCTTCAGTATGTGCCTTCCTTCATTGTTTTTTTAAACTAGGATTTAAATGTTGTTGGGTCCACCCAGCTAATTTCTAACAGACTTGAATCTTTCTGGTTTCCACTTGTAATGGGGCTGTAGCAATCAAGTAGATGAATGAGTAAAAACCATTTGAGAACTGCCTCCACCCTAAGGCCACCATTTCTTAGAACCTGTAAATATTTGCAAATACTTTGACAAACACTATCAAACCATCCAAGTTTGAGGTTAGCGCAGTTACTAAAATATCACAAACTGGAGACACACAGTAGAAAGCCCTTTTTATGTTCTGCTTATACAGCCAAACCCTCTGCTTCCAGGTGCCGATCTGTCCCCATTCTCACCTCTCTCTTCAATTCTCTAGTATTAGGGAGAAGCGTTTGCAAGCAAGGCAAAGCCCCCCACCCGCTGCATAGCCTGGGGATCACGCACCATTCTCTGCCCTTGGAACTGTTTGCTTTCTCCCTGGGGAAGAGATGGACTTGTCTTCAAGAGGCAGGGATGAAAGGCTGCAGAAAACAACAAGCTTGAGGCCATGTACGGGGTCAAGGCTGTGTGTAATGAGTCATTAGGGGGCCTTGGACTGCTGATCTGCTTCAAGGCTTTGGAATTTGACTTAAGAGATATCATCCCGCTGGGTTCACAGGAGAAAATCTGGGGGATAGTGGGGAGATCTAGCCACAAAAATGAGGTCATAGATGGAGAAATGCTTAGAAAGAGACTTTGTCGTGCTGTTGTTATGAGAATGAGAAGAATAATAAGTCAACCACAAGGATCCTCCCAAGACTATCAACTCTCCTAAGTTGTGTAATTTAATCATAAGACAATAAAATAATGTGGTTTTGAGAGTTAAATAAATATGAGATAAACAACTGCAACTTTCTGCAAATTTAATTTCTTTCATGAAAGAAATTATCTTTACAATAGCATAATATGCAATCATTTCAAAATGAGGCAGTATACATATCACTGGTAGGTCTTAAATTGATACCACCTCGGTTGGGGCCACTTGAAATTACAGATCAAGATCACATGCTTCTTCTTCTTCTTCTTCTTCTTCTTCTTCTCCTCCTCCTCCTCCTCCTCCTCCTCCTCCTTCATTTCTCCCTCTTCTCCTTCTTCCTCTTCCTCTCCCTCTTCTCCTTTGAGACAGGGTCTCAAACTCCTAGCAACACTGTTGCCTCAGCTTCCCAAGTTCTGGGATTATAGCTGTGCACCACTATATCTGGCTCAGATGCATATTCTCTAATCTTGCATTCTGTCTAAGGAATTTGTCTTATAGATATAGCCAAGAGATACAGGACTACATGTTTCAGTCTTTTCTTTTTAGTATCAAATCTTTGAAAATCATCCTCCCTGTTCAAAAAATTATGATGTAGGCATACAATGCAGTCCAGAAGAAAAGCAGCTATACCCTCATATATAAAACAAAAATCACAACAACAAAAAAATCACAGTGCAGAAGAGTCCACCTATACACTATTGCTTCAGTTTAATAAAACAGAAAAGTCCTAAGAAAATTTTCTGGGTGGAATAAGAAGACTGTCCAATCCACTTGCTGTTACTCTGATACCTACCACCTTCATCAGGTAGGTGTGGAGGCCAGATTCCTGCCCTGACCACCTTCACCGAGAAAGAGGTGTGTGTATGCCCTCTAGTGTAGCAGAGTTTACAATTTAGTGCATGTAAGAATTATCACATGAGTCGGACGTGGTGGCACACTCTTATAATCCCAGCACTTGGGAGGCTGAGGCAGAAGACTTGTTGCAAATTAGAGACCAGCCTGGGCTACAAAAGTGAGCCCAAGGCCAGCCTGAACTGCATAGGGAGATCCTGTCTCCAAAAGACAAAAAAAAAGAGAGAGAGAGAGAGAGAATTATCACACAAATTCTTGCTGGGTTATCTCCTGAAAATAAAGATCAGAGGACTCTGCCTCTGGAAGTTGTGACAGTGAATTAGGACCTCCAATTGGGATTGACGTGCACATCAAGTGATTTTGGCCTGGCAGCCCCTGGCACCATACTTTAGGAAACAGTGCTTTCATGAACACACAGCTAGTATCTGAGATAAACCAAAGCCTCCTGTTCTGTGGCAGTCCATCCCAGGAACTAAAGAGGAGAAATGAGCCATACAATTTGGTCTCAAACTCAAAGAGACTCCCAAATGTGGCTACTGGGAAAGGTGTTCACAGAGGAGGCTTTTCCACCAAACTTTCTATTGTGGGTCTTCCAAGTGTGAGGATAGCTTTTTTATTTGCTAATGAATTATCCTGGAACTACAACACGGGTGACTGCTGGTCAGCCAGAGTTATTTGTGGGGCTGGAAATTTAGCTCAGTGGCGTAAGTGCCTACTGGTAAGTATGAGGTCTGATCCCTGGTACCATAAAAACCAGAGTTATGTGCAGATGGAAAGCTGAATTTATAAGCACAAAATGATGGAGTTATGCTTTATATCTAGATGTCCCCTAAAAGCCTCATGTGCTCCTGGATAGGGTTTCAACAGGTGATTGGATTAAGAGGCTTAGAGCTAACTTGTTAGGAGGTAGAAGAGGAGGCTTGCTGGAGGTGTGACCTGCACGAGTTTATCACTCTCCCCAGCTTTTCCCTTCACTTTGTACTTTCCAGCATGAGCAGATTCTCCTTCGCTGGTCCGTGTGTCTGGCTGTCCTACCTTGGAGCCAGCCACCTATGAACTGAAACCTCTACACACTCTGAGCCAAAATACACATTTCTTCCTTAAACTTGTAGGTGTCAGGTATTTTGTCCCAGTGATGATAAAGTGACTAAGATGACCGAATTGTCCAGTTTATCACTCATTTTGGTTTATATCTAAATGTGCCCCTAAAGCCTCATGTGCTTACACTATAACAAAAATTACAGAGGCAAGAGTTAAGATTCTATTAGGCAGGAAAGGCAGATGCCCCAAAATGGAATCAAGGAATCCAAACGGAGCCTTCTGAATCACCACCCTCCAAGGTTCTTACAAAAACATCTGTCAGTTGTCCTCCAGCTGTCTAGGACCTCCCAGGACACATTTCCTTAAATGGTACTTAGTCTCCCTGCTTGACTAGTGCATAGATTGGGCCCTAAAAATATGTAGCCTGATACAGAGTAGAGATTCTATTGCTTACACCACAGTCCAGCTTCCTTCTAGACCCCTTAAAAACCTTTAGGCAAAGAGTCTCCACAGCTACCCTACGTGAAATTTGGAACTTTACTTTCTTGCCTTGTATCGTTTACTTTTTACCTTTATCTCTTTTAATAAGTTCACTTACACCCTCCCTCCTCCATCCATGGTTTGGTTCTTCATCATCACAGACACAACCCCAACATGCTAATAACAATAGGTCGGCTTTGGGGAGGTGATTGGATTATGGGAGTAAGACCTTCATAAATGGATTAATTCACTGATGGGTTTATAGCTAAATGTGATGTTGGGAGGTGAAACCTGTGAGAAGTGAGTCATGAACTGGAAGGATGTATCTCCTTCCCTCCTTCCTTGATCTCTCTGCTGCCATCTCATGAGTCATTTCTCCCCTGCCATGCCCCACTGTCGGGTCATCTTGCCTTGAAGACAGCCAACTACTTTCTACAAACTGTCAGCCAAAATAAACTTCTCCCTCTTTTAAACTGTGGTGTCAAGCATTGCATCCCAGAGATAAGAATGTAACTAGGACAGATTTTGATACCAAAAGTGGCTCTAGAAAAATAGAATTGTAAGAATGAATTTATTGAATGGGTTAGGTGGTTCCTGGAGTCAGTTCTCTAATTTAATGAACTCTAAAGTTAACATGATCTCTCCTAGTAATGTGTGAGTACTGATAGCCCATTTTGTGAACTGTTTAAAATAATACACAATACAGATCCATTTGGTTATCCTAATTCACCCCTTGAGAGATATGAGGAATTTTGTGGGGGTTTTTTGTTTGTTTGTTTTTGGTTTTTTAGACAGAGTCTTGCTATGCAGTTTAGGCTGGCCTTGAACTCACTATGTAGCACAGGCTGGCCTTGAACTTGCAACAATCCTCCTGCCTCAGTCTCCCAAATGCTGGAATTAGAGACCTGCACCACCACCACAGTGCTGTGAGGAATTTAATTACTCTATGTATAATATTTTAGAATATTTTTGGCAGAATGGGAAACATAATAATGCTGGCGGGTGGCTCTTAGCATCTCTACACAGTCTAGTGAAAAAAAGCCATGAGATGCAGGCATCGATAAAAAATCTAAAGTATTCTAAGTGCAAAGACAAATTAATAAAGGAAAATAAGGAGCATGAAGATTCAAATTCCCAGCTCATAAAGAATCTAAAAGTTTCTAAGCATATCCTGAAAGAGAGTTTTCTTTCCTTTAGACACAGGGTAGAGTTTGCAGAAACCCAAACAGGAACCCTCACCATTCAATTCAGGTAGGTTTAGCACTCAGCCTTATAGGGTGTCTGAAGTGAAAGTGAAGAATAGGATCCTGTAAATTGGGATGAAGATGTTTGGAAGGGTTCTAATAAGGCTGAGGGCACTTAACTCCAAAATCCAAATGCAATTCTTTTCCATGGGAAGAGATTTTCCCACCCTCAGTGTAGTCATCCCCACTCTGCCTGTGGGATGTTGGCCTCTCCTCTTACTCCTAAGAAAATTCAACCTGTGTTACCTGATGCAGTTAGCAAGCATGATAATGCTGACATTCCTTCCTCATGACCCACCCTCAGCACCCACTTTTGCTCTAGGACTGTAACTAGGCTCAACTCTCAGAAAGCTCCTAAGGATGAGGTATACAGCATGACCCATGAGGAGGTCCACTGCACTTCCAAAAAACTTCTTGGTTTTTCTAATTTTTAGAAGCAGAGATCTGAGGAACAGGTATGGAAATGGGTTTTAATGGTGTGGAATGATGGTGGCAAAAATATACCTGGATCACTCTGAGTCTTTCACTAGGGGCCCTTTAATTAGAGATTCTGAGTTTAGTGTTGCAGCTGTGGAGTTAAAAAAAAGTTAATAGTTTATTTGGCTAGTTGACAGAAGTATGGATGAATTGGAGGTCCCTAATATTCCTTGGCTTACTGTTTTTGTGTGGTTGTTGTTATTGTTTTGAGACAGAGTGTCACTATTATTTCAAACAGGCATTGAACCCAATATATAATCTAGGATGACCTCAAACTCATAGCAATCCTCCTGCCTTATCATCCTGAGTGCCAGGATTACAGGTATGCACCACCATACCTGGCTTCTTGGTTTACTACTCATGAGGGAATTCAAAGGTTTTAGGAAATGGAATGCTAGAGTTTATTTGTCACACAAAACGTAGATCTCCATACTGTAATGACCCAGACAATGTACTCTGTTGGGGACCAGGCTGTGTAAGGGTTAAGTTGCTGAACACAGTGCTCTCTGGATATATTGTGAAAGCTCAGATAGTCACAGTGTCTGAAGGCAGCTTCAGGAGTTAAATCTCACTCAAAGGATTCCAGGGCAATAACTGTCAACCTTAGATAAGATAGTTCTCTTAATTAGCAAAATTCACTGCTGGAACAGTGTTTGTTTTAACTTCTCAAGGTCCTGCTTAGTTTCCCACTTTTACTCCTTTCTTTTGTCTTTCATGCCCCCCAGATTTATTTGAAACCCAATAAATATGGTCAAGTCTGAGAAATCTTTTTCATAACTCCAAGAGAGTTCTGACCTTCCTGGACTCCCCACAAACAATATTTGCATTGTTTTTATTTAATCCTTCCCCATGAGTTTGTTTCTAAGATGTGGAGTCTGATCAGCTCCTGATAGTACCCTTCACTAATACCTTAAGAAGTAGATTCATGAAGGGAGCACCAACATCCCTGAAGATTCCTCTAATTGCTCTTCATTCGATGCCAAATCTTACAATGGGGAATGCAATCGCTTAATTAGGAAAGTTAAAGGAAAGGGTTTAACTAGATCCCAGAGTGGCAGGGATCAAGTAGCAATGCTCCACTACCAAATAGCAGAAGCAAATCAGTGATTGGAACACTCTGCCATGTGTGGACAGATGGTGTTAGCTGGTTGATAATGGAGTTCCAAAAGTGAAATAGATAGGAAGCCAAATAAATTTGTACTAAATTTATGTAATCAGGAAAATTTTAGGGTAAATGAACAGAAATCTACCTCAAATCAAACTGTCAAGAGAATCAAGAACCACTCAACCAATTCCTGGCTTTGAGCCACTTTACAGACCCACAAACCCTTGGGTTAAGGGGTGATTAGAGCCCTTGAGTAAAGATCTTGGCACACTACAAAAAAAATTTAACTGTCAGTCTTTCTCTCATCCTTCCCCAAAGGGACCTGTGGCCTTTTACTAGGGTATATGCACAATGAGGAAAGGGATATAACCAGACATTTCATGAACTACTACACATTGATTCTGAACTAATGATGATTCCTGGAGATTCAAAACATCACTATGGCCCCCAATAAGAATAGAGACTTATGGAAGACAATGGACCTCAAAATGGGTCCAGTAGGTCCCATCCCTAAATCCACCCTGTAGTTGTTTCCACACTTCCAGAATGTACAATTGGGATAGATGCACTTAGCAGTTGGCAGAATCCTCATATAGTTGGCTTTACTGGGAAAATAGTAAACAAAATCCAATATTGCATCCCTCGAGGGATTGCTGGAATACTATCAAGGACTTGACAGATGTAAGGGTGTTGATTCCCATCACATCTCCATTTAATTCTTTTTGGCCTATGCAGAAGATAGATGGATCTCAGAAAATGACGGTAGATTACTGCATACAATCAAGTAGTGAACTCCAAATGCAGCTGCTGTACCAGCTGTGATTTCCTTACTTAAACAGATAAACATATTTCCTGGTACTTGATATGCTGCTATCGATTTGTCAGTTGCCTTCTTCATACCTACCACAAATCTCACCAGAAGCAATTTGCTTTTAGCTGACAAGGTCAGCAATACACCATCACTGTCCCACCTCAGTGTTATATTAACTCTCTATCCCTGTGTCACAGTTTAGTTCACAGAGCTCTTGATTATCTATGTCTTCCATAAGGTATCACAAGGGTCCATTACATTGATGATATAATGCTGATTTGACCAAGTGAGCAGGAGGTGACAACCACTCTGGACTTGTAAGTAAAACATTTGCATACCAGCAAATGGGAAATAAATCCAACTAAAATTCAAGGTTCTTTTATACCAGGGAAGTTTCTAGGAGTCTGTGGTATGGGGCATGAACAGATGTCCCTTCTAAAATTGTTGCATCTGGTTCCCCCTACAATAAAAAACAAACTAAAAAAACAAACAAACAAACAAAAAAACAAAGAACACAACACTTAGTGGGCCTATTTGGATTATATATATATATTGTCTTTTTCATTTTTATTGGTACCGGGGATCAAACTCACGACCACCTGATTACAAGGCAGGTGCTTATGCCACTGAGCTAAATTCCCAGCCCTGCCTATTTGATTTTAAAGGCAACATATTCATCACTTAGGAGTGTTACTCCAGACCACTTACTAAGCAACTAAAAAGTTACTAGTTTTGAGTGGGGCCCAGAATAAGAGAAGGCTCTGCAATAGATCCAGGCTGATGTTCAGGCTGCTCTGCCCCTGGGAACATATGATTCAGCAGATTAAATGATACTTGAGGTGTCAGTGTTACATAGAGATGTTGTTTAGAATATTTAGCAAGCCCCCCACCCATACATAAATCACAGTAGAGGCCTTTAGGATTTTGCATTAAGATTCTGCCATTGTCTACAGACAACTACTCCCTCTTTGAAATTCAGCCCCTGACTGCCACTGGATCTTAGTGGAATCTGAACACTTGACCACAAGACATAATGTTACCACATGGCCTGCACTTCCCATTATGTACTGAGTATTATTTGATTTATCAAGTCATAAAGTTGAATTGCATAGCAAGTCTTTTATTAAACAGAAGTGATATGTACATGATTGAGCTCAAGCAGGTTCAAGGATACAAATAGGTTGCAGAAAGGAGTTATCCAAATGCCCATACTTCCTTCTTCTGCTACAAAGCCTTTTGTCCCCCAACATATGCCTATGACCTTGTGGGGTGTGCCATATGATCAGTGGTTAAAGGAAGGGAAGAATGGGGCCTGGCTTACAAGTAGTTCTGCACATTATGTCCAAAAGTAGACACCTACAGCATTATAGCCCCATTCTAGGACATCTCTGAGGGATAACTGTGAAAGAAAATCTTCACCATGGACAGAGTTTCAGGTAGTATTCCTTGTGCATTTTGCTTGGAATAAACAATGGCCATAATGGTCACTATATATTGATTCATGGGCTGTAGTTAATAGACTACACAAATAGTCAAGGACTTGGAAGGAACATGACTGGAAAATTGATGGCAAAGATATATGGGGAAGAAGCATATAGATAAACCTTTCCATACATGCAATGGATGCAAAGATATTTAGGTGCCATATAAATATTCACCAAAAGGTGATATCAGCATAATAGGACTTCAGTAATCAAGTGGATAGTGAAGCCTGTTGTGTGGATAATGGTCAACCTTTTATTTCAAACAGCCCTGTCCTTGCCCTATGATATCATGAACAAAGTAGCCATGGTAACAGAAATGGAGGTACAAATGGGCTCAGCAAAATGGATCCTTAATAAGGCTGACCTGAGTACAACCACTATTGAATGTCCAATATGCCAGAGCAGAGACCTACACTGAGTCCCAGCAATGGTACCATTCCCTTGGATGATCTGCCTGAAACCTGAGGCAGGTAGATTACATTGCATTGTTTCCATCATGGAAAGTATAACACTTTGTTCTTACTGGCATAGACACTTATTCTGGGTATGGATTTGCCTGCCATGAATGTTTCTTCCAAAACTACATCCATGTCAGTTACCAAATACCATCATGGTATTCCATATACCATTGCTCCTAATCAACGAACACACTTCATGGCCAAGGAAGTGAGAAAGTGGGCTCATCTTCATGTAATTCGCTGGTCTTTTCACTTTCCTAAACACTCAGAAGCACATGGATTAACAAAAAGGTGGAATGGCCCATTCGACAATCTAGTTACACTGCCAGCTAGGTGGCAGTACCTTTCAGGGCTGAAGCAAGGATGTCAAAAAAGTTGTATGCCCTTTGAATCAATGTTCACTGTATGGCATTATATTTCCCACTGCCAGGATTTATGAGTTCAGGAATCAAAAGGTGTGCTGTAGTCAGGGTGTAGAGGGGACATCTTTAAATATAGGACACATAAGTTATTTTACAATATTCAGCCACAAAGTCAAGTGCAAAAGAGTGCAAGAGATCAATCCATGCACTAGAGACCCAAAGAATCCAGCTGAAGGCCCAGATCCTACAGCAATGTCCTGTAAGAGTCCAGCTGAAGATTCAGAGCCTAAGGCAATGTCCTCCACAAGTCCATCTGGAGGCCTAGAGCCCATGACAATGATTCATGCAAGTCTATATAACAAGATCTGCACTGGGAATGCCAAACAGTGAGTAAGCTAGGAAGTCTGTGAAAGCAGGATCTGAGCCAGCAGGCTGAGGGGTTTACACGGGAGCCAGAACATGCTGCTCAAAGTAAGGACTAAAACTACCCTCGGTAAAGAGAACCATGGCCATCCTCAGTAACAGTAAAGACCCAAGTTCCTCAGAGGATGAGAACAGCCAAGTTCATGTCAGGAAGGCCAGCATACCAAGCTTCTCCAGAATAATCAGTGGTGCTCCTTCTTTCCCTCCAGTTCTCTTTCTATGCTCTTGGCAACAATTCTCACACCCATCACCATGCTGATTCAGTTCAACTGGGTGTTAAAAATTGACCATTAGTTAATCCATCAGAGTAAAACTGAGAATGGTACCACTCACCATTACCCTTAGTGACCTCCTAGCAAAATTTTTGTTTCCTGTTCCCATGATCTTCTTTTCTGCTGTCCTAGAAGTCTTTGCTTCATAAAAGGGAAGACTTGTGACAGAAAGCACAACAATGATTCTGTTGAAATGGAATTTATGATTTGCTATCTTGGGCTGCTCAAGTCTCTGAATAAACAAGCTAAAAAGGGATTTGTCTTAGCTATTTTTCATTCATTGAAGGGGCAAAATATCCAACATCCAAAGTTAAAAGAGGAAAAGTTTATTTAGCTCACAGTTTGTAGAGGTTTCAGCTCATAATTAGCTGGCTCCAAGGCAGAGTAGCACATGGAAGAGGGGCAACAATTCATGGTGGTGGAAGACAGTAAAAGCAACAAGACCAAAAGGAGAAGAGCAAGCCTCTTTTCTGTCTCCTATACAGAATGCAGGCTACTCACCCAAGGGTGTGTGTAGCACTCACACTGCCAATCACAGCCTTAGATAATGTACCAGTCACAAACTCTAGATTCAGCTGCTTCCAATAAGTCTGTCCCCCATGACTGCATGAGGCTTTGGAGGGACAGCCAGACACAAACCATAACAGGAATTAGGATGTTGGCAGGGGTGATTGATTCAGACTACCTAACGGAAACTGTGCTATTACTCCACATTGGAGGAAAAGAAGAACCAACTTGGAGTGTAAGAGATCCCTCAGGGTACCTCCAAGTATTACGGTGGCCTGGTATAAATGTCAACAGGAAATTACAATGACACAATCCAGGAAGGATGACAAATGGCTCAGAACCTCAAGAATGAAGTTGTGGGTCACGCCACCAGGAAAAGAACCACACCCTGCTGAAGAGCTTGCTGAAAGTGAAGGGAACACAGAATGAGTAGTAGAAGAAAGTAATTATAAATATCAGCTATGACGGTAGGACCAGTTAAAGAAATGAAGAGTGTAATAGTAATTGTTTTCTATTTTTTAAATATGCTTGTGCATATATACACATAAATTAAGCAGGTATTTTATCTTGTTTCTTTATAACATAATGTTGGTAGATTTAAGTATTGGTTCTTAAGTATTGTTAAGAATTGATTTTTAAACATAATGAAGTCCTTACCTACAAAGAAGAGCCCATGCCCAGATGGATTCACTGCAGAATTCTACAAGAAATACAAAGAAGATCTAATGCCGACACTCCTCAAACTCTTCAGTGAAATTGAAAGGGAAGCAATCTTCCCAAGTCATTCCTGGAAGCAAATATTACTCTAGTACCAAAACCTAAGAAAGACCCAACTGAAAAAGAGAACTACAGACCAATCTCCCTAATGAACACAGATGAAAAATCCTCAATAAAATATTGCAAATAGAATGCAGCAAATCATCAAGAAGATTATACACCATGACCAAGTGGGATTCATCCTAGGCATGCAGGGATGGTTCAACATACGTAAATCAATAAATGTAATTCACCATATCAATAGAGTCAAAAGTAAGAATCACATGATCATCTCTATAGATGAAGAAAAAGCTTTTGACAAGGTACAACATTCATTTATGATAAGAACCTTGCAGAAAATTGGAATAGATGGTCTTTACCTCAACATAATAAAGGCCATCTATGACAAACCAACAGCCAGTGTCATACTAAATGGCCAAAAATTGAAGGCCTTTACTTTAAAATCAGGCACAAGACAAGGATGTCCCCTGTCACCACTCCTATTTAATATGGTACTGGAAATTCTAACCAGAGCAATTAGACAAGAGAGAGAAATAAAAGGTATAAAGATAGGAAAAGAAGTTAAATTATCACTATTTGCAGATGATATGATACTCTACATAGACGACCCCCAAAACTCCATTGAAAGACTCCTAGATACAATAAATAAATTCAGCAATGTAGCTGGATACAAAATCAATGCTCAAAAATCAATAGCATTCCTATACACTAACAACAAAATCACAGAGAGAGAAATAAGAGATGTCACACCCTTCACACTAGCAACCAAAAGAATGAAATATTTAGGAATTATTCTCATGAAAGAAGTGAAAGACCTATACAGGGAAAATTATTATACACTGAAGAATGAAATTGAAGATGATCTCAGAAAATGGAAAGATATCCCTTGCTCATGGATAGGAAGAATAAATATTGTGAAAATGGCCATCCTCCCAAAACTCTTATACAGATTCAATGCAAACCCGATAAAAATACCATCAACATACCTCATAGATCTCAAGAAATCACTCCTAAAATTCATCTGGAGTGAGAAGAGACCTAGAATACCAACGACAGTTCTAAGCAGCAAAGGCAAGGCAGGAGACATCACAATCCCTGACTTGAAGTTATACTACAAAGCAACTGTAGTAAAATCAACATGGTACTAGAACCAAAACAGAGCCGAAGATCAATGGAATAGATTAGAAGATACAACCACAACTACAAACACACTCAACCACCTTATCTTTGATAAAGGGGCCAAACATGTTCCCTGGAAGAATGACAGTCTCTTTAATAAATGGTGCTGGAAAAACTGGCTCTCCATATGCCAAAAACTAAAACTAGACCCATGCCTATCACCATATACTAAAATAAAATCTAAATGGATCAAAGATCTAAATATTAAAACAGAAACACTAAATTTATTGGAGGATAAATTGGGTAAAAACCTTGAAGACATAGGGGTAGGTAGAGAATTCATGAACAAGACTCAAACCACACAGGAAATACTTCCCAGAGTCAGTAACTGGGATCACATCTTATTAAAAAGTTTCTGCACGTCAAAAGAAATCTCTAACATAGTGAAAAAAAATCCATAAACTGGGAAAAAATCTTAGTGAACTGCCCCTCAGACAAAGGACTTCTGTCTAAAACATATAATTAAAAAAAATCAGACCCCCAAAATTCAAAGACCCCATCCAAACATGGGCATCTGAGATGAATAAACAATTTTCAGATGAAGAAATACAAATGGCAAATAAATATATGAAAAAGTGTTCATCATAATTAGTCATTAGAGAAATGCAAATTAAAACCACACTGAGATTTCATCTCACTCCTGAAAGAATGGCCAAGATCAAGAAAACCACCAACAACAAATGCTGGAGAGGCTGTGGGGAAAAAGGAACTCTCCTGCACTGTTGGTGGGAGTGTAGACTAGTGCAACCATTGTGGAGGTCAGTCTGGAGATTTCTCAGAAAGCTGGGACTGGAAGTCCCATTTGACCCAGCTATTCCACTTCTAGGCATATTCCCAGAAGAGCTGAAAGCATCATACCACAGTGATATATGTGCACCCATATATCAGCACAATTTGTAATAGCCAGATCTTGGAAACAACCCAAGTATCCATCAACTGAGGAATGGATTAAAAAGTTGTGGTATTTTTATACAGTAGAGTACTACTCAGCTATAAAGAATGATCACATTGAGACATTTATAAATAAATGGATGCACCTTGAGACCATACTCATAAGTGAAATAAATCAAACTCACATGTATAAATACCAAATTATTTCCCTAGTGTAAGTAATGATAAGAATACATAAAAGTATGTAGTAATCATGGTCCCCAGTCACACTGGTTTGAAGCCATATAATGTTTTCACTCATTACAGTTGTAGCATGTTAGACATAACTATGAATATATTATTCTATTTAGAGACTAAGTTTAGTTTAAGGAAATGCATCTGATTGTCAAGTTAAAACAGGGTGGATTGTGATAGTCAATTGTGGTGTCAATTTGAATAAGAAATGCCTAATAGATTAGTGGAGCTCAGTTCTGGGTGTATTTCCTACTTAAGAGGAAAGATTCACCCTGGCTGTGGGTGACACAAAACAATATGCTTTAGCCTGGTTGGAATAAAAGGGAAACAGGAAGTCGACCCCTTTTCCTTCCCCAGATGAGCCCCAGTCTTTGCCATTGCCTTTGCACATTCATCTCCAGTGCCTTCAGGGCTTCAGTGCAGTCCAGCTTCCAGCACGGGGCCTTCAGCTTCCCTCTGTGGACTTGGTCCTGACTCTGCAGTGAGCTCTCGGCCTTCTACTTTTGACGGGAACCTCCAGCTCTCCAGTGCATGGACAGCCCTTTTCCACTCTTGCATTCCTCTACTCCCAACTCCACAGGTGGCAATCCTAAACCTACCTTGATATATACATTATTTATAATATATACACACATTGTATGGTCATACTGACTTAAACCTGTTCCTTCAGTGAACTTTCAGGCATGGCTCAACAATGAATTATCTGCTTTCTATTTATATAGTATCACCTTTCTTTTTAAAGAGCATAAATATCCCTTCCCTTAAATCATATGTCCAACTTGAGAGCCATGGATGGGCCTCATGCAGCCCTTGATAGCCAGCAACACAAGCTGAAGGTCATAAACTTAATGTTTTATGTGACTTTTAGTGATGTTTGTTATGAGTTGACTGCATAGGGCTCAAGCAAATAATGTGTAGATGAAAATGGGACGCTGTATAGGGGAGTGTGTGGTACAGAGCTAACTCCACCTCATGCACCCACCACACAAAGGAACTGAAACTGGTGGGCCATTCCATTCCATGCACTCATGTAACTTGGTAGAACACAATGATTGGAGTAGGAGTGGTGGCACACGCCTATAATCTCAGCACTTGGGAGGCTGAGACAGAAGGATTGCTAGCAAGTTCAAGGTCAACCTGAGATATAGAGTGAGTTCAAGGCCAGCCTGAACTACACAGAAAACAAAAAACAAACAAACAAACAAACAAAAAACGCAGTGGTTACCAGTAACAGTATTTCAATCTAGCCATAGATATGGGTGCCTATGTGGACAGGCATTTATTGTTATTAAGTACAAATATAAGCTTCCTTACTTAATTACTAATCTTGGACTTCTTGAATTCTTTAATGTTATAAAAATATTAAACATAAAGCAAGTTGTGTTGCTTAAATACATGAACTACATTATACATTTCATATGTGGCCCAAAACAATTCTTTTTCACTCAAGGGAGCCCAGGCAAGCCAAACTGTTGGATGCCCGTGCTTTAAATGGTCACTCATACAATTCTGTGTATTGGGATAGTCACACATTCACTTCTAGACCTTTTGGCTAAGATCAAGTGGATAAGATCTTATCCTTTTGGATAAGATCAATATTCTAATTGATAGGCACAGTATGTGAATATTGCAAGCTTTATCTCTTTTATTATAGTTTATTTCAGTATTAGTTGTCTTTGCCATTTTGTTTTTTAGATACAATTCAGATAAAGTACAAATACACGTGTAACATTTATACACTTTTCAATGCCCGAATTTACCCCCCTTTTCACCAGCAACAAGCCTAGAACTTGCCGCAGCATGAAGGTGCCATGGTAAAGGAAAAGCCCAGAAGAGATGGATGGAATCAACTAGCAACTGCCCCTGGATTCATCTGGCAGCAATATTCCCTCTGGCTTATTGTCCCAAATCTCAAGCATGAAATTTATTTTTTCTTTTCTATCTTTCCATCTCTTATCTTTTTGTGCCCTACATATTTTTTCTTCTTTGCTCTTGTTTCTTCTTGTGGTTTACGGTATTGAAAGATGGGACTAGAGTTTGGGTTTAAAGCCAAATTCCACAATTAATTAGCCATGTGACCTAATAAAACAATTGCTAAATGGCGGTAACTTGTTTTGTATAGTGAGATAAATGATAGCTCCTAGGGGGAAAATTTTTCCACCCTAACCCCTGGGGCCTATGAAAGTTCCCTTGGAAGGCAAAACGTGATTACAGATGGTGAGAGAAAGTACTTATCATGGGTGGTTTGAAATGGCTCTAAAAGTAATTATAAAGATCTTCATGGAAGATGGCGTAGGGAATTTTAGGGACACACAGTAGAGAAGGCAATGTGAAGACAGAGCAGAAGGAGATGCAGCCATCACTAGAAGGACAGCCACTAGAAGCCAGCAGAAACTAAGAAGGTGTCTAACAGGCTCACCTCTGCAGGGACTGTGGTATTTTGGGGGGGGGGGGGTCTTTTTCATTTTTATCGGTACCAGGGATCAAACTCACGACTGCCTGCTTGCAAGGCAGGCGCTTATGCCGCTGAGCTAAATCCCCAGCCCAGGGACTGTGGTCTTGATGACAACTTAATTTAGGACTGCTGCTCTCCAGGACTGCTTGAGAACAAATTTCTGTTTTAAACTATAATTTTTATTTCATTTTGGGTTCGCTTGTTTGTTTCTTTTTGAGAAGAGTCTCGCTCTGTGGCCCAGGCTAGCTTAAACTCACAGCCATCCTCCTATCCTCCTGCCTCAGCCTCTGGAGTGCTCCGATTACAGGTGTGCAGCACCTTGCCAGGTGGTTTGTGGAAATTTAATGCAGCAGATAACATACTATCTTGCTTATCTCCCAAAGAATAAACTAAGGAATGTACAAGTGTTTGGTAAACTAAAGTATTATGAACACACTGGTCACTGGTTAGTGAATAGACAGATTACTTTCTAGGAAAATTTCCAAAACTATATGAATATCCATCATTAGGGATCAGTCTTCACCAGAAAGACTTAAGGGAACTGGGTACAGTGGCACAGGCCTGTAATCTCAGCTACTGGAGAGTATAAAGCAGGAGGGTCTTGTTTGAGGCCAATCTGGACAATTTAGCAAGACCATCCCAAAATTAAAAAGGGCTGAGACTATGGCTCAGTTGGTACAGCACTTACCTAGTATGCATGAGGTACTGGGTTCAACCCCCAGTAGTGCAAAATAATACTGAAGGGAGGGTTCCTAGGGCTCTCTAGTCTCATTGGATAATCTTCCCCTTGGTCCCCTCTGTGCTCATAAAGTTTAGTATTTGAGTAGTGCTGTAGATGTCACCTGTCACCAAGTAATTACACTCTCAAACTATGAGGAAAATAATTCTTTAGTAACCAATGTTCTGTTTCAGACAAATACTTGCCTGATATGCCATCATGATATGTGGGGTCTCGGCAGCTGCTGGAAAACAGGACACAGGACAGACATGAGCAAACCTGGTATCAGTAAAAAATAACATCATGTTTCCCTGCTGTTCCAAACCAGACTCATCACCATCCAGGTGTGTTATACAACCCTAACAAAATTCCTGCCCACCAATACCATCTTGGCTCACCTATTTCTGACCCATGTTAGAAGGGATCCATGTAAAAGGTTATGACAGTCCTCCATCTTTGAAATAGATCCAGTCTCTCCCAGTGAAAAGTTAGGAATAATCCTCCTACTCAGTACCTAAAACCCTTCTCTTTTTTCCTTATCTTCAAAAATGACCACTGCTGGATGTGGTGGTACACGCCCATAATCCAAGCATTTGGGAGACTGATCTAGGTGGATCACCATGAGTTTGAGGCCAGTCTGGACTACATAGTGAGCTCAAGTCTATCTGAGCTACATGGTGAAATCCTGTCTGGACAAAAAAAAAAAACAAAAAACAAAAAAAAACAGACCCTTTTTCTTTGAATGGTACAGTAATTTTGGAGAGTTATTTCTCCCAGCTCCTCCTTATATTCTGGAGAAGAATATAAACCTTCCCATTTCTGGGAAGATGGCCGAGCAGTGAGCAGCAGAGAAAACAGCCTCTCTGAGAGTCACCATCCAGACACTGAAATGTAGCATCATAAGACAAGTAAGAGAAGTGGGTGCCCTGGGCCCAGGAAAAATCTAAAGTGCAAATGGAAGCTCACAGAAAGAGTGAAAAGAAAAACTTAAATAAAAAAGAAGGCAGTATCTAGCATCACCTTCTCCCTGAGACAGGACTCACTGCACAAGAGTTGTTCAAACCTGGGACACATGGTCATGGTGATGATGATGGCTGGTGACCCTAGACTCCTCTGGAGAGACACAGCAATGGAAGGGAGCAGCAGATCTGGAGGACTGCCTCAGCTGGTAGTGAGTGCAGAGAACTCAGTCCTCCCATAGTAGAGAGAGCGATTAGCCAGGAGCCATTTTGGAGACAGGCCAGCTGAGCTCAGAACCCAGAACTGCAGTCTGCTTCCTCCAGCAGTTCCTAACTGGGCTCAGACCCACGGAAATTGCTTGGATTATGGCAAACCCAATGAGTTTGGTCTTGGGCCAGGTCTGAGATTACCTACTATCCTGCCAAAAAGCTACTGCTGGCCTGCTGGCATAGATTGGCATGATTTGGGACTCTGTCTCCAAAAGTTGTCTACTAGTGAAAGCAGAGAGAATCCTAAAAGTGAATTGCTTGTTTTTCTTGTTCTTTTTTCTTTTTCTGCTTCATTATTTTTATGAGTGTTAAAGTGGTTCCTAACTTTGTGGGTATGGATCTGTTCTGTTCTTCCTTATATCTCTTTTCCTTTAGTCTTCTACACCAGTTTTCCAAATTTGGCACGGTCCCCCTTTGTCCTCCAACCTTACTTCTAATCTCTTTATCTTCTTCCAATTCTCTATTTTCTCCTTAATCCATTTTAAATTTTAATACCCAAGGCAAAATTGACACATGAGAACTTATATATTGCATATAATTATCTGGTTTGCCTTACATTTTGTTATATAATAAAAAATCTAGCTCATATGGCTGAAAATTGCAAATTAAGGGTTTTCTCAGTTTGTCATTTCCTAGGCTATGTTTGGTGCTATTGGTACTACCACAGGCAAAACTGACATAATTGTTCTAAACAGTTGTTGGTCCTGGTATTCCATGACTGAAATTGACTAAGGATCACATAAAATACTATATCCAAAGAACCAGGAACCAGACCAAACAAGCAACAACTTCTTATCTCCAACAAACTGAAGAGAAAATCTCCCAACATAACCCAAAGACACATAACCCATAAAACACATAACCCAAAAACCAGCTATATCTGAAAGGTATCTCAGAGAAGAACTTATCACTTAAGATCCTAAATACTAGCAATAAAGCAATCTGCCATAGGCAACTTACAAGTATCATCCCAGAAATTAAACTAAAAAAAGAGAAAAGAAAATGAGAAGACACTTTGGCAAAATGCAACCCGAGACATATAGTTCACCAAAGGCAAATCCAGAGGGTAATGAGGTGGAAAAATCCAAAAGCCCCCGCACCCCCACCAGGCCTCTCTGAAGTGATAACAACAAAACAATTGAATGAGGTTCTGGAAAAAATGAAATAAAAATAATCTCTCAGATAACTACAGAGATTACCAAAATACACACCATGTTTAGCAATGTAAGAGTTGACACAGACAAAAAATAGACAAGCTTAAGAAAACTATGGAAGTTCAGCACAGGAAAGAAATAGAATCCATAAAGCAGATGCAAGCAGACATCTAAGACAATAAAACCTTCACTGGAAGTATTCAAAGCAGATTAGGCCAATGTGAGGACTGGATCTCAGATATTGAAGACAGGTTTGCCGTTAGCAACCAAGAAAAGAAAGGTTTCTCAAAATTAACAAGGGACCATGACAAATCAATCCAGCAGCTGCTAGATGACACAAAGAAGAATAACTTAAGATTGACTGGAGTCAATAAACAAGCAAAAGATACCACAAATGACATTTTAAAATGTTCACAGACATCATGACAGAAAACTTTCTTGGTAAAGAAAAAGAATTTGACATGCAGATAAAGAGGCATGTGGAACTCAAATTAGCAATGGTCAAAAAAAAAAAAAAATGCACAGCAGGCATATCATAGCCAAGATTCCAGAAACTCAACACAGGCATAGAATCCTTAAAGCTGTTACATAAAAGGAACTAATCACTATAAAGGAAAGCCCATCAGAATTGCAATTGACTTCTCAACACAAAACTTCCTAGTCAAGGAGAGTTTAGAGTGAAGTACTCCAAGTTCTAAAGGAAAACAACTTTCAACCTAGATTGAAGTAACCCACAAAACTGTCTTTCAAAATTCATGGAGCAGTAAGACACTTCCATGACCAAGAACATCTGAGGAGTTTATGACCACAAAACCAGCACTCCAAAATGTTCTGAAGGACATTCTAGAAAGAGATATTAAGGACTACAGTTCCATAAACTCCAATAGAAGGAATTCAACAAAGAGGACAAACAACTAAAGGGAGAGGAAAGAAAGGGAGGAACCAAAAAGGGAAAATAACATGACAAGGATAAGTCAATACACATCAGTTAGAACCATCAATGTTAATGGTCTCAATTCACCAATCAAAAGACATAAACTGACAGAATGATTCAAGAAGCCAGATTCAACAATATTCTGCATTCAAGGAACACATTTAATTCAAAAAGAAATTTGTAGACTGAAAATGAAAAATCAAAGGATAGAAAAAAAATACTCCGTGTGACAGGAACCCAGAAAAAATTAGAGATAGTTATTCTATTTATAGACAAAGTGAATTTCAAGCGAACACTGATTAAGGGAGATAAAGAAGGTCACTACATCCTTGTAAAGGGAACAATCCAAGAGTAAGAGATAACAATAATAACTATATATGCAACAAATACCAATTCACTCAACTATATAAAACAATTACTAACAGGCATGAAAAATCAAATAAACCCTACTACATTTGTATGGGGAGACCTCAATATCCCACTGTCACAAAAAACCAATCAAGTGGACAAAAATCAATAATGAAATATTAGAACTAAATCAAACTTTTGAACAAATGAACTTAGTAATGTCTATAGAGTGTTCCACCCCACAACATCAGAATACACATTCTTCTTATGGCACACAGGGCATTCTCCAAAATAGACCATGTACTGGCTCATAGAACATGCATAAGTAAATGCAAAGGAATTAAATTATCCCATACATACTATCAGACCATAGTGCAATGAAATTGGAAATCCATGGCAAAAAAATCACAAGGATTTCATTAACACATGGAAATTAAATAGCACCCAACTGAACAACCAATGATAATAAAGAAGAAATTAGACACTTTTTACAGTTGAATGACAATGACAATACAATTTATGGGACACAATGAAAGCAGTCTTAAGGGGGAAATTTATAGCAGTAAATACCATACCAGGAAAATAGAGCAAACACATATAAACAGTTTACTGTTGAATCTCAAACTTTTAGATAAAGAACAGCAGGCTAAGGCAAAAGGGCATAAAGATCAGAACACACTGAAGAGTAAAAATCAATACAAAGAATCAATGAATAGAAGGGTTGGTTCTTTGAAAGATAAAATAAAATTGATAAAACCCTTAGCCAACCTTATCCAAAAAAGGAAATAAAAGACTCAAATCTACACAATTAGGGATGAAAAGGGTGACATCACAACAGACCCTGCAGAAACCCAGGTGATCATCTATACTTACTTTGCAAAGTTGTATTCTAATAAAATGGAAAATACAGAAGAATTGAACAGATTTCTAGATACATATGAATTACCAAAGCTGAATTAAGAAGATATAAAAATCCTAAATAAACCAGTATCAATGAAATTAATGAAATTAAAGATGTAATTAAAAACCTATCAACAAAGAAAAGCCTAGGTCCTGATGAATTCTACAAGAAATTTAGAAAAAAAAACCTAACACCACTACTTCTGAAACTTGCTTTAAATGAAATTGAAAAGGAAACAATACTTTCAAATTCATTCCTGGAAGCAAGCATTACTCTGATACCAAAACCAGAGAAGTACCCAACTAAGAGAATTACAGGCCAGTTTCCCTAAAGAATACTGATGCAAAATTCCTCAACAAGATACTGATAAACAGACTGTGGCAAATTATCAAGAAGTTTATATGCCATTATCAAGTGGTATTCATCTCAGGGATGCTTCAACATACATAAATCCACAAATGTAATCCACATAGTAACCAGAGCCAAGGGAAAAAATCATATGATTGTATCAAAGGATGCAGAAAAAGCTTTTGAAAAACTCCAGCACCTATTCATGATAAAAACCCTATAGAATTACTCAGCTATAAAGAAGGATCACATTGAGATATTTATCAATAAATGGACACAGCTTGAGACCATACTCATAAGTGAAATAAATGTAAGTAATGATTCAAATATATAAAAGTATGTGGTAATCATGATTCCCCTTATGTGGCCTTGAAGCCTTATAAAGTTTTCACTTATTAATTGGAAAGGCTTTATTCTGGGCTTCTTGATATGGAAATATTTGAAGCTATAGTATATGAAGTTATATTCAAATATTTCAAGGAAAAAGACAGACACTATGGTAACTACTATTAAGTCGGGTTATTTGGTGGTGAAGCATTAGGTTGCTGAAACAGTCATGCTTTGACCTGTATTGTTATGTTGTTATGTCCTCTTTTATCTCAATCTCTCCCTTATTCATTAAAAAATTAGTTATTTTTTATGTTTTTTAAGGGGAAAAATTTAAAAAATTAGCAGGATATATTATAGTAACTTTTTTTTATTTCCTATTAACTTGTTTTGAAGTCCTGTAATACTCCCACTATCTTGTTTTGACTGATTAGACTCTGTTCTGTTCTGTATGATAGTATCAAGTTTGAGGGTATAGGGAACTACTTTGAAGGCAGTAAGATTCACTAAGATGCCCATTCTGGTTTGACTATTATTTCCTTTGGAAGTCCTGTAATGTTTACAATGTTTAAGTTTTATTGGTCTTGTTCTATACTGTTTTGTTCAACTTTATAATACCTAATGAGATAGACAATTCTTTTTAAGGAAGCAAGAGGCATTATGGCAACCATTGTTGATAACCTTGTACTATTTTTACATCATGTACTATGTCTATCCTTGGTTTTGACCGATAGCTTTGTTTTGCCATATTTGACTTTATTCTCTTCCAAAAAAAAAGTAATAAGAACTAAGGAGTAATAAAACCCAAAATGTGTAAATTTTGTCGTAAAAAAGAGGGGAAAAAAAGAGCTCTGAAGGATACAATAGCAAGTGTGTTTAGGGGTGTTAAATAGCTGACCATATTAATGTTTTTGGTTGGATCATTGAACACAACTGTTTGCAGTCTCTGTTTGAATGTTCACTTTGTATGCTTTGATACTGTGACTTGAGCAACTATCTCTAAGATGATAATGTGTAATCTATTAACTGGTGATTTCTTACTTTTTTTTTTTTTATAGTTCTGTATTACTTGTACCCTTACACCGCCTTGTTTTGTTTTGTTTTCCTTTTAAATAAAATTTTAAAAAATACTGTTATGTACTGATATATTCAATTATACTATGTCTGATGATACAGCCAATTCTATTGAAGATAATAAGACACAACACAGAAACCACTGTAGAACTCTTTGTACAATGGTTTTGTTTTTTTCACTTCATGTGTTTACAGAAATGTTTTTGTTTTGCCTTGCTTTGTTTTGTTTCTCCAATATAAAAAGGATAGAAATACATGTTAAGACTCATGCATGGGCAGAATCTATGAACAGTTTATGAGAACTGATCTTATGACACATGATGGAAATGAACAGATACTTTGAAGAAAGAGACACTAAAATACCCAGTGCTGATCCTCAAGTGTCATAATGTGAAACCCAGCAATAGTATTATTCTTTGTTCAGAGTGCTATTAGCCTGCTTGGGTTTGTTCAATGTCAACATAATTGAAGATATGGATAACTGCATGTACGTTTAAGTGTATAGGATTGATAACCATATTTCTAAGTTTTTGTTGGATAGTTGAACAGAACTGGTTGTAATGTCACTGTTTGAATCCCCACTTTATATGCTCCACTTTAGTATGTTGAATAACTATTTGTAAAACAACTGTGTAAATCAACTAGTGATCTCTTTTTGATTTTTTTCTCTGGGCGTCCGTATTATTTCTACCTATTTTGTTTTGTTTTTTGTTTAGTCTTTCTTTAAATAAAAAAATTTTTTTAAAAAGACAAGAGTACTGAAAGACATGCTAAAACAGATAAAAATGACCACAATCTCCAGAACAACAACAGAAAGAAACCACCAGGCTGGACAAGAAATTAAACAAGGGAGGAAAGCAGGAAACCAACCAGCCAGTACATATCAGTGATATCCATTAATGTAAATGGGCTCAATTCACCTGTCAAACGAAGCAAGTTGACAAAATGGATCAAGAAATGAAGAAGGAAAGTAGACAACCAATGGCAGAAAAATAGCATAGCAGAAATGAGGCAGAGAAAGTTTGCTATAATCTCTAACATAGATGGTCTTCATACACTAAAAAAAAAAAGAAAAAAAGGCAGAGTAGATCAGTAAATAGGGTTCCTGAGATGCTCTGTATAGGAAATATAATTAACCTGAAAAAAGGTTTGTGGACCGAAAATCAAATGTAAGAAAAACAATGCTCTAGGTGACAGGCTATCAGAGAGAAATAGGGGCAACTCAACTAGCTCCTACAGATAGGTTGGAAAGACAGGATACTTACGTGCAATAGAGTACTTGGAAAGACAGGATACTTATGGACAATAGAGAACTATTTAGGTATAAGGAATGAAAATTTTGATGCTTTTGTAGGTAAAGGAATATAACTTGGGATCAAGTCCAGGAGTGAGAAGGTTCAGAACCACATAGGTAAATAACAGGTTGCTCCCCCCAATCTAAAAACTGAGGGAATTGGTGGGACCCAAAATGCACAGCGCACCCTGTGGGAGTGAAAGGGGAGGAATAGTCTAAAAAAAAGAAGGCAGAAGATGTTGTTAATAGTGTATCAGGACTTAAAACCCACATTACTCACACTGCTCTGTTGAAATGGATTATATTCTGTACCAGTTTGTCTACTTGTACTAGCTTTGAGGGCACAGTTATTCCAAAAATAGCAGGATATAGTACCGTAATCATTCTTACTTTCCTATTAATCTGAAGCCCGGTGTAACTTACACTGTTTTATCATGACTGATCTTAGTTGAATCTGGTTGGATTGCTATTTTGTATTGACAGATTTTATTCAAATCCGTTGACTGATAGTATCAAGTCTAAGAGTATAAGTAACTACATTGAAGATGACAAGATTCACTAGGATACCTGCTCTGGTTAGATTACCTGCTTTTGAAGGTATATACTGTCTACAATGTTTTTATTAATATTGTTATGCACTGCTATATTCAATTATAGTATGCCTAATGATATAGACAATTCTATTGAAGATAACAAGAGACAACACAGTAACCATTGTAGTTCACCTTGTACTGTGGTTTTGTATGACTTTTTTGTTTCGTTTTTACAGGAATTTGGTTTGTTGTCTTGCTTTGTTTTTCCCTCTAATACAGAAAAGATACAAATACATGTAGAGACTCATGCATGTGTAGAACCTATAAACAATTTATGAGAAATGATCATATAATGCATGATGAAATGAACAACTACTTTAAAAAGAGACACTACAGTACCTAGTGCTGATTCCATAGCATGATGTGAAATCCAGCAATACTATTATTCTTTGTTCAGAGTGATTGTAGCCTGTTTTTTGTTTTGTTTAATTTCAACATACATGTAAGTATGAACAGCTATTTTGAAGAGAATGAGACACTATGACAGCAATTGTTGACTTCCCTATTGTTTGATCTTGAAGACCTAAAACGCCTTCCGCATCTTGTTCAGATCAGTTCTATCCTATGTTGCTTTGTATGAATTCTCTGTATGTGAAGATATGGACAACTATTTGGAAGAAAAGAAGAGATAATACGATAGTGAACATCTCTGACTGCCTTGCTTTGAAATTTATGTCTCTTACATGGCTTTCATATGTTCTGTTTTGTTGTGTTTAATTTTACCCTCCTTAAAATTAAAAAGAAAAAAAAAAAAAAAAAGAAACAGGACCCCACTATATGCTGTATACAAGAAAGACACCTAACTCAAAAAGCAATTCATAGACTAAAAGTCAAAGGATGGAAAACAGTATTCCATGCAACAGGAACTCAGAGAAAAGGAGTAGTTATTCTGTTTGCAGACAAAGTGAACATCAAACCTAAAATGACTGAAAGAGATAAAGAAGGCCACTACATGCTTGTTAGTTCTTCCATATAAGAGGAAGAACTAACACCAAATACAGGAGCACCCAACTATGTAAGACAAACACTAATGGACATGAGAAACCAAGTACACAAGAACACAATTGTAATAGGAGACTTTAACACTCCACTGTCACAAAGAGATAGATCAACTAGACAAAAAGTCAGCAAAGAAGTAACAGAAATGAATCATACCTATGAATGTAGGGACTTAGTAGATGTTTACAGTATTCCATCCAACTGCATCAGAATGTACATTGTTCTCAGTTACACATGGGACATTCTCCAAAATAGACCACATACTAAAACATAAAACATTCTTAAGTAAATGCAAAGGGAGTGAAATTACTCCATGTATAATATCTAATCATACTGCATTAAAGTTGGAAATAACAGCAAAAAGCCCCTCAAAACCTGCATAAATACACGGAAATTACATAACAACCTTCTGAACAACCATGAGTTACAGATGAAATTAAAGAAGAAATAAAACAATACCTACAATACAATGAAAATACAGACACAATATATTGTAACCTGTGGGATGCAATGAAAGCAATCTTAATGGGAAATATATAGCAATAAATACTCACATCAAGAAAATGAAACAAGCACAAATAAATAAACTAACGCTACATCTCAAGCTCCTAGAAAAGGAAGAGCAAGTCAAAACCAAAGCTCATAGAAGAGAGGAAATTGTAAAGATTAGAGCAGAAATTAATGTAAATGAAACAAAAACAATACAAAGAATTAATGAATCAAACAGCTGATTTTTTGAGAGCATAAACAAAATTGATAAACATCTAGCCAACCTTATCAAGAAAAAGAAAGAAAAAACTCAAATCCATGCAATAAGGACTGAAAAAGAGAGAAATTACTGCAGAGCTCATGGAAGTAGCGACATATGGGTAGGGAGAGAATTCATAAATAAAACACAAACTGCATGGGAAATACTTCAAAGAATCAACAACTAGGATCTCATATTACTAAAAAGTTTTGGCACTTCAAAAGAAATCACCAATGAAATGAAAACTCACAGAATGAGAAAGAATTTTAGCCAACAATTCCTCAAACGACTTATATCCAGAACCTATAAAGAACTGAAAAACATCAAGCCCCCCAAATTCAAAGACCTTCTCCAAAAATGGGCATTGGAGATAAACACACAGTTCTCAGATGAAGATATACAAATGTCAAATAAATACATGAAGAAATGTACACTATTACCAGTCATTTGAGAAATGCAAATTAAAACAGCAGTGAGATTTCATCTCATCCCAGAAAGAATGGCTGCCATCAAGAAAACAATTGATAACAAATGTTGGTGAGGATGCGGGGGGGGGGGGGGGGGGACACTTTTCTACTGTTGGTGGGAATGCAGCCTGGTGCAACCACTGTGGAAATCAGTATGGAGAGTACTCAAAAAACTAGGATTGGAAGTCCCATTCAATCCAGCTCTTCCCCTCCTGGGTATTTTCCCAGAAAAATTGAAAACATGATGTCATAGAGATATATGTGCACTCATATTCATAGCAACACAATTTGTGATAGCTAAATCTTGGACACAACCAAAATGCCCATCAACTGCAGAGTGAATGAAAATATGTGGTATTTTTAAACAATGGACTACTACTCAGCTATAGAAAAGGATGATCTTGAGGCCTTTATAGGTAAATAGAAGCAAATTGAAACTATCCTCATTAGTGAAATAAACAAGACTCACATGAGTAAATATCACATTGTCTCTCTAGTGTTAAAAACTGACAGAATAATGCGATCCAAAAGTATAATAGATACTGTGAAAGCAAAAGGGAAGGAAAGTGCTCTAAAGAGTGTAACGGTATGTATAGTGTAAGACAGATGACCATATTACTGAATTTCTGTTGGAACGCTGAACAGATTTGCACTATTTTTGCTTTGATTTTGTGGCTTTGGCAACCATTTTTTAAGACAATGAGTAATGCAGCAACTAGTGATTCTATAATTTTTTAATTCAGTATTGTTCTACTTTTTTGCTTTTCTATTTTAATTTTCTTTTCCTTGAAAAAGAATAATATGCAATATAACCATTGTTAAATTTCTTTCATTCTGTTTTGAAGACCTGTATTGTTATTGTTTTGAGTCTGCTGTTGTTTATGCCTTTGCTTCTTGTTTTTCTGACTTTTCTCCTTTTTAAACTAAAAAAAAAAAAAAAAAAGTGAACCAGTAACAAATGCTGGTGGGGTAGTGGAAAAAAAAATAACACTTCTCTACTGCAGGTGGAAGTATAGACTGTTGCAACCACTGTAGAATTCAGTATGGTAATGCCTCTAAAAACTAGAATTAGAGGTCCCATACGACCCAGCTATTCCCCTCCTGGGTATCTACCCAGAATTAAAAACATTATACCACAGCAATATATCTGCACCCATGTTAATAGCAGCACAATCTGTAATAGATAAATCTTAGAAACAACCCAAATGTCCATCAATTGAGGAATGGAATGGAGTACTACTTAGCCATAAAGGATAAACTTGAGACTCTTATAGGTAAGTGAATACAACTTGAGACCATACTCATTAAGTAAGACTCACATGTGTAAACACTTATCTCCCTAGTGTGAGCATCTAAAAGTAAATTAAGATAAAAAAGGTACAATAAATATTATGAAATAAGAATTAACTGTTCAAAAAAGAGAAACTGGGATGGGAGAAAGGAGAAAAGAATGAAGGGCAAAGCAATAAATAAATAATACATATGATAGTAAGTTAGATATCTACTTTTTCTTAGTTCACTGAAAAGGTTTGAGCTAATATTGTTTGGACAATAGTTCATGCCTCTATCTTAACTACCATGAATAGCCAACAAAGTAATGTTACTCTCCTACTGCCTGTTAGGAAACTCTTTCCCCACCACTTTGGGGATTTAGCTCAGCAGTATAAGCACCTGCCTGGCAAGAACGAGGTTGTGAGTTTGATCCCCGGTACTGCAAAATAAATAAATAAAAATAAAAAGTTCCTAGTCCCAAAGGGCCTAAGGGACTGCCCTCGTATGACCTACTCTTACACTACATTACATATACTGACTAGCATTCATTTACATATGTATTCAGTCTGCATTGGTAGCATTTATTGACTGGTACAATGCGGGAGATTTAACCAGGGTCCTGTGCATGGTAGGTAAGGGCTCCACCTCTAGCTTCCCCCTAGCCTCAAGATTACTTTAAGTGCCTCAGATCTCAGACTTTGAGACTATTCTACATGTATGATGAAATATATTGGGGGTGAAAATAAAAATTGGTGTCATATGTAACATTATCTAAAGTTAATTTTATACAAGTTTATGTTTTTTATTAGAACCAGTTATACATTAGAAGTGTATACATTACTTTCTGTGGTATCACATCAGTACTCAAAGTTTCAGTCCTGGAGCATTATGAATTAACAGGATGCTCTGGACCCCAAAATTCATTTCTACCATTTTATAGCCAAAAGGAATTTAGAATCTCAATCTCCTTTGCTATTACTGTATGAACACATTTCTCTTTGATGTTCTTAGACATCACATATGTATATTCAAAACTATTATACTTGCCTGACTTAAATGTTAGAGAGACTTAAAATGTTTAGCTTATTTACTATTTTGGTTTACAGTTAAGTATTTAGATTCTTAAAGTCAGTAAAATATTTCAAAATATACAAAAGAATAGTTTCATAATCAGTATAACCACTGATAGAAATACAGTGTTTTAGGGCTGGGGATTTAGCTCAGTGGCATAAGCGCCTGCCTTGCAAGCAGGCAGTCGTGAGTTCGATCCCTGGTACCGATAAAAACGAAAAAAAAAAAAAAAAAAAAAAAAAAAAAAAAAAAAAAAAAAGAAATACAGTGTTTTATTTGTGAACAGTGTGAGACTAATGACTAGCTTTCTGTACTTTTTACTGTTTGGAAAGTTTTATAAACTTGAAGTAATATGCATTTTCTTATTCTTTCTAACACTTCATTTTTACAAAAGAGAACATTCTTGCTTTAAAAATTGAAAATATACAACATAGTTTGTATTTATAACATTTTCAAACTTATTAGTGCCCAGTGCTAAGGGAGAGTGCTTATGAAGTGAGAAAATGAAAATTCTTATAATAATATTGGTAAAACTAAAAGAAATAATGGGTATTACCAGTATATAAAAGCTACTGCACTAGCACAACCTAGTGGTGATAAATTTTAGGTCCAATAAATGCAAGAAAAATGTATTTTTCCTGGTTATTTTAAACTCACTTAAACCACAATAATGCTACTTTTTAAATTCAGAAATGTACCTATACACATTCAGAGCAATTAGAATGTTTTGGTTCTTTTAATGGCATTTCCAACAAAGTCAAAAAGCCATAAGCAAAACTACATGATTCTGGGAAGCTCAATTTGTACACAATTCACTGTTTCTGTATTGTTTTGTTTTTTTGACACAGGGTCTCCCTATGTAGTCAGGCCAGCCTTGAACTTACTATGTAGACCAGGTTGGCCTTGAACTCACAGCAATCCTGCTGCCTCCAGTGCTGTGATTACAGGAATACGCCACCACACCCAGCCACAACTCATTAAATGTTATAAAGTTAAAAAAAAAAAAAAAATACAACCCTCCCTTCCCTCGTTATTCCAAAAAATCTAGTATCACTACTCCAATAAACATAGAATCTCCTTATGACTAGTGTTTTTAACATAAACACTGCTTCATTTCTTTAGCTTCTGTCCCTAACATTCATCTTTAGCTCCCACAGCAACTGTTTTGTTCACATTCATTGGTTATTGATAGTTCTTATTCTTTGTAACAGAAAACTTGTGTATTGGTCCAGCTGGATGTATGCCATGTGGTATATGTGCACTAATTTTCTACTTTTATTAAGGAAGAATAGGAAGCCAAGTTATTTTATTAAAGTATTAATAATGAATGACCTTCTTTTACCAAAGGAAAAAAATCTGTTATGAAATGGTTTTACTCCAGCTCCTTACACTATTTTACATTTCATTCTATACACACTGCAAGTACTTAGAACTTACTGCTAAACTTTCAAATATATGTGGGAAGCATGATTCAAAGGTAAATATAAAATAGTACAGGAAGTTAAGGGATAAGAGCTCAGAGAAACTTTTTCCCTGCAAGTGTTTTTTTACACTACCGGACAAATGTCCTGCAGATATTCGCATAACTCATTTATCTCACGCACTCCACAGTGATCATTACACTATGTCCTATGTATGGAACACAGAATGTAATTAGCCAGTGATCTGAGGTGTAATCCTCTCTCTTTTCCTAAAGATGGTACATAATTAGTACCATTCTTGGTGCCACAGAAGTTGGGGTTTCACTGTATCTTCCAAGCCTGAGAAAGACTGTTAAGCTGGTGATGTACTTTCTCGTTTTTCCCTTATCTTCAACCTACTCTTGCCTCAAGTCACAGTATCTATTTTACTAATAAAAGACTCTGTCCAATACCCAATTCCACAGGGGAAAACAATCTGAAAATACCTTTTTCACTTTCTTTTCTCTTTTTTTTTTTTGTCTTTTTCCTTTTTATCGGTACCGGGGATCGAACTCACAACTGCTTGCTTGCAAGGCAGGTGCTTATACCGCTGAGCTAAATCCCCAGCCCCTTCACTTTCTTTTCAAGCTACACTTTTCTTTTCAGTTCCGACATTTGTCAAATTTGGTATATAACAAGTCATTTTTTGGTGTGACTTTTTAACTTATTTTCCATTCAAAAACAACAAAAATCTTCAAAGTCAGCAGATCTAGAACCTACAATTTCTAAGTACTCTGAATAAAATACATATAAATTCTAAATTATACCTGTGAATGATGAAAAATAAACTTTTTCAAAAGGTAGAGCAGATTTTAAAAACCTTTGCTTGACAGTTTCAAGAAAATAAACAAATGCTTAAGAAGGAGCGCTCCCAACTACAGCGAGGTTTCTGTGATATACGCTAGCTGGGAAATGTGTTCATTTTACTGAGCCACTGCAAATAAATTGAGAATTTCATTATACATAATAAAGATCTTTTACATTATTTGCAACATAATTTAAGACTTAAAGATTATTTTCTTTGCAAACAATGGGGGTCAATATGCTGTCTGTTTAGCTTACACCGTGACAAATTCTCTTAGATGAGTGACAATGATTGCAAAGCAGGAACATCTAAAGTAACTGAAAGCATAGCCCTACGTAATAATACATGGGAAGAGTAGTTACGCTGAATTTTACCAGAAGCCATGGCTGGCATGTCTGCACAGAGCCAGGTGGTACATATCTGAAGTTTTCCACAGTATAGGCTCTGAAGCAGCCACCTAATTCTACTTGAAACACAAGAGCAGTTGAACACAATACACAGAACAATGAGTATGGTTGTGCTCTAGTAAAATTATTTACGAACCGTATATTTCATGTTAATTTTCACATTTATAGTTTTCCTTTAAAAAATCATTTAAAATATAATTGTAATTTTTAACTCACAAGCCATAAAGATGACAGTGAGATGGATGGGCCCATATACACTAAGTGGCTGTCCTTATATAGACCTTTATATATTAAGTGAAATATTGCACACTCCTGCCTTTGAAGACTTCCGTTTTTTACATTTGTCATTTAAAACATTATACCACAAATAGTCTTTGTGAATATACTCATACGAAACAAGAAAAATTCAGAAAAAATACAATTCCCTACTTTAAAAAAAGGAAAGCTATAAAGTGAATCTTAAAATGTGTAATTCAGAAACATGTAAAATGAATAATTAAAAACCTTTATTCTATGCAAAATAAACCAATATGCATACATATTGGTACATAATTGTACTTTAGGTAAAAGATAATGAATAAAAAGGTTTTTAAATCTCAGTATCTTTTACAAAAAGTTGTTACTGAAACCAACGATCACTTGCACATACAACCATCAGTTTTAAATATAGCATGAATTACACCTAGAAATTAGAATTTACCTAAGCGAGTCTGGCTTTTTATTGAACTAGGGCCTCATTTTGCATTCCAGGTTGGTTTTGAACTTACTGTGTAGCCCAGGCTGGCCTCAAATTCATAGCAATCCTCCTCAGCCTCCTAAGAGGTGGGTTTACAAATGTGTATTACACAGGGCTCTGGTTTCTTTTTTCAAATGCGTTATTGTATCATAGAGCACAGCGGCTCCTACAATTTGCGAACCTCTTGAAAAGAAACTTCTGCCTTCATAGTGTAAGAGACAAGAATACTATTTCCATAATTGTCATCCAGAATTAAGAAAAAAAACTTCACAGACTGATTTACCTTATTAAAGGTAAAATGATTCACTGTTACATCTGCTTGAGTTATTCTGATCCTCAGTACTTCTTAAACACAGAATAAAATTCTGCATGAACTCTGATCTGTTTGGTTTTTCAAAATACACAAAATATCTTCAAACAGCCACAGTCCAAGAGCTAAAGTCTCTTTTAACTGAATATGAAATGTTTACCAACGTTATTCTAATTTTACAATACTTTCTGATACTGAGACCTAATTGATTTCTTGTGTCCATCCACGAGGAGCACAAATCAGTCTTCTTTTTCCTGTTAACTTATTTTGTCTTTCGACGTATAAGATCACTTCGTCCAACTTCAATCATCTGTTCTTCCCAAGATTTTATTTCATTACGATAACGAATTTTATCGTCCTCGGCAAGCTGTTCATATACCTGAGAAAAAGTATAATACATGCTTCATCTATAAAATAGCAACTAATTTCTGGAATGTATCCATGTATGCAGAAATCTCATTACTATTCTACATGTGCAAAGGGAGACTAAAGAAAATGTTTTGGTGAGGTGTTAGATAAGAAAAAGGCTAAGAAAGAAAGCTTTTATAAATATTAATTAAGCTGTTACAATTTCTGGATGTGGGAAAGTGGTAAAAGCAAGACAGGATTACCACCTAATAGAGCGGACATTCAAGACTATGAATGATACTGTTTTAAATACTATTTTATTTGCTTTGAAAACTACCAAGAAAGAAATGTCAAATTAACTTTAATAATAGGAAAGTAAATTTAAAATGCTATTATTAGTACTAGTAGGTTATCTTAACATGAATCAATCCTTGCCCTTAGGTATTTTCTCATATTTATTCCAACTGGACACTTGAAACTAAAAGCCCTAACACTTACCTGCTTTTGAGAGTCAGACAAATTTTTCCAGTTTTCATATGCAGATTTCCATTTTGCCTGTAAAACAATATATATTTTAGTAGCACATATGGAGATTTTGGTGATTTAAAAAAAAAACTCTTATTATTCATTCCAACAACAAAATCTCCAACACCAATAATTACAGACAAAGCTGCATCAATTAATATCTTTTCTACATAACTATTAAACAGCTTACTTCTTTCTTCCTGTAGTCTTAGTTTATTTTAAATTGTGTGTCCAACTGTTTAGGTATAGTCATAGGAATATAATTCTCTAAGTCTATTTAGCTGAAGGCATTGGGAGCACCAGTCAAGTGTGAAACAGAAGTGAAGGTAGTACTGATTGATACACTCAATCAATGAAAAAGAAATCTAACCTCATCTGTAACAGATTCTAGCACACTGATTCTTAAGAGAAACAAAAAAGTTCCTGTGAAAATCAGATCCAAGTGAGGGCAACAGTACTGTGCAAAAATCAGAGAAATGGCTAACTATATACAGTATACAGGATAAATAAGCTAAAAGAAAGAAATTAAATGACCAGTTCAGAAGATTCATGTACAAATAATAGAAGTTATTTATAGTCAGAATACAGAAAAGAGAAAGGGAAATAAATACATCAGATCATACACAAAAGGACCAATAATTAAAATGTTTTTGCAGCCACTCACAGACTGCGGGGAGAGAGAACAAGGCTACACTAGGAAGCAAGCCAGTCTGGGAACCAGTGGCATGCACGGGCCACCACAGGACTAGGACCAGACAGACCTAAGCCCCTTCTGGTGTACAGGCTAGTAAACAAGAAGCACCAATTCCCCGCTTCCCCCTAACCATAAGCAACCAGCTTATCCAGAGAAACATAGTCTATGATGATAGATATCAAGGTGAAATGCAACTGGATGCCTGTGCTGCTCTCATTTTTCACTGACATTGCAGGTCTAAGGCCAGTGGTTGGATCATCTGTTCAGAGGATAAAGTACACAGCATGGCATCTACAGGGATCTCCTTCTAAGGGTTGCAGTCATTGTTGATTCCCTATGGTCTTGTTTTGAGGTGCTATATCATTTTCATTGTTTTAATGGGTTGGGTTTTACTCAATTTTGTTTGATTATGTTAAATCTGATATGAACAGCTATTTCAAAGATAGCAAGATATATTATGGTAACAATTTTGGATTTACTATTGGCTTGTTTTGAAGTCCTTTATGGAATTACTTGTCTTGTTTTTATTATTTCTATTCTATTCTGTTCTGTTTGATTTTTACTATGTCCAAAGCTATTTTGAAGACACCAAAAGGCATTACGGTAACTATTGTTGGTTTTATAATGCTTTGAAGTCTTGTATCACACTGGTTTGTTTGGTTTCGTTGTTTTATTCTCTTTAAAATAAAGAATAAATAAAATGCTTTCGCATTTCTCAAAAACAGTATAATGAGTTAGAAAAAAAGCAATACTTTTTTTTTTCTTTTGTTTGGTGCCAGGGATCGAACTCACCACCTCATGCTTGCCAGGGAAGTGCTTATGCCACCAAGCTAAACCTCTGGCTCCGAGAACAATACTTTTGAAAAATGTGAAGAAATATGATTTGTGCCCTAGAATTCTATATTTTCTGTAACAAACAAGTGAGGATAAAGATTTTTAGATAGGTAAAGCTAAAACACTTAATCTCCCATATACCTTTAGTATGGAAAATGCTACAATAGAATCAGAGTAAACCAGGAAAGACAATAGAAGACGATGAAGGAAGAGCCCCAGAAGTTACACACTAAACTTGGAAAGCAAGAGCCAAGCTGGAACAACCCAAAGGCTCCAGACTGAAACTGATGAATATACTTCAAGGTGCTGAAAGCTAGTGAGCATTGAAGAATTTGGGTTTGTATTATTGAAAAGCAAAAACAAAACAAAGAAAAGACCCAATCAATTTTAGGGAAAATAAATTATAGAAGAAAAAAATAATTGTAGGATATGGGACAGCTCAGCTGTGAATAGTATTGATTGGTAAAAAAATAGTATTGATTGGTAAAAATATGTGAATAGTATTGATATGGTAAAGACAGGCAATGCTTATAATTGTAAAAAATAAAGAAGCAGCAATGTAAGAACACTAGGCAAGAGGACTGCTGCAAGCTTGAGGCCAGCCTGAACTACATAGACTCTGTCTCAAAAAAACCAAAAAGGAGTATTAGTAGACATGGAGATAAATACCACAAAAACCAGCTAAGGCAGTGCAATGTGTTTGAGGTATGGAATATTACTGAGCAGTGAAAACTATTTTTCCATAACAAACCTAAAAGAACATTTTCATTTTTTAAACAAATTGTGAGGATGTATAACCACATGTTTTAATGAATCAAAATATAGTCAGGTTATACTTTGCAGGGACAGAAGCCACCCATTAAGCTTCCTAAGTGATTCCATAGTATTGTCAGAGTTGAGAAGCACTGATTTAGAAAAATTCTCTAGCATATAACCTTCCTATAATGAATGATAAGAAAAGTAATTCTACGGTAAGTTAATGACTAAATTCCAACTTAAAAAAATAGGAAAGTTTGCATTTCAGTAATATGGAATTATAGAAATTAAATTCAAAATCCTGAGGCGAGTAATTAAAGTGCATATCCAGGAAAGATAATGTAATACATACACATTATTTAATCATATGGTAAAAGGCACTTATACAATTACAGAACCAAATAACCCCAGAGACAGACTGCCAAAAATACCATTTCAGATTGACAAGAGTTAGGGATGTCAGCACTCATTTCTTTTACCTTGTCATATCATACAGAGAACAACACAATCACCTATGTGGACTTCCTATGAAAGAAAAAATGGAAAGACAGCCCAGCAGTGACTGACAAGCTTTTTTCTTTGACACAATCACATTCCTATGTCCATAACCAAAATTTTATTAAAGGAAATAACATGAAGCAACAGGTTATACTCAATTCCCAATAGAAAATATTGAAGCTCTCAAAAAAAAAAGGTATCTTGGTTCATAAACTTAATTTTTTCCATGATTCTGGTGGTGAACCAAATCAAACTCAGTGGTTAGGTTCAATGTTGACTTTACAGGGAAATGTGATTCAGTTCTCATCAAATTCAGTTTGCAACCAAAACTGGAAAAATTAAGTACATGAACTGAGGTTCTACTGTACTATAGCTCTACTCACATTCTTTACAGTGACTACAGAACTGTCAAGAGCTGAGGAGAAATGTCTCCAGACAAACATTAGCATCTCTATAAATGTGAAAATTTTGTTTTTAAATTTAAAGGGTTGGCAAGGTATCAGCAATGACGGACTCATATAATTGTTTATGGTAAGAAAGGACTTCTTGTGTGTATGTTGGCATGGCTCAAACCCAGAGAGTTACACTTACTAGCCAAGTGTTCTACCACTGGGGTACACTCTCAGCCCAGTATCATTTTTTCAAACAGATTCAATAAATAAGGACCTATCAAAAGACCTTTAATTTCTCTGAGTTTACAATTTTCTTTGACCACCTAACAAATGACAATCCTAGAATTTCCAAGTAATTTTTATTTTTCATTTTTTTCCAAGTAATTTTAAAGAAAATAAATAAATATATCCGAAAAAAATGGAGCTTGCTTTACCTGTATTGTGGTAGCTTCACAGTCTGGAATGTATTCAGCCAGATAAATGTTGTAAGCTGTACGAGGCCTTTTTGGTTTTCCAAGCGTTAATAACTCCTAAATAACAAAAGTATTAGAGTTAGGTATAGTCTTAACCTAAGAATTTTACCTGTAGACTATTCACTACTATGCATTACAGAATTAAAATGAATGCTGTTATTTTTATTTAAAGTATCTATTTTTTTATATTACGGAGTCAGAATATTTTTGAAAGCACTAAATCTTAAAAATTATAGATTTCATGAGTTATTTTTCCAAAATTCTTTCTGTAATTTGTACAGGTATTATTCAGACAATCAAAGGCAGATGTCTTGTGCTCTGGGTGAATGATTTGGGGATGACAATGCCCACTGTATATACCACTGTTAGCCCCTGATTGATGTGCTTTGAGATTTTATCATAGTTTTTCTTCTTCTTCTTCTTCTTCTTATGTTAGAATAAAATGGATTTGAAAGAAATTTCTTTCTTTATATGTTATTTTTATGGTTTCTATGAACTGACTAATTAAACATACATACAGATATATATATATATATACACACACACACACATATATATACAGGTATATATATATAGAACCTTTTTAAAAGATAAAATAATCCTAGTTTCACCCTTGAAGGATACCACTATGCCCTAGCTAGTGACGGTGAACCTAAGGCACACGTGATATTTTTTCAGTTAAGACAAAAGATATTAATGAGCTTTTTCTAAACTAAAACCTCAGTATTCAGATTTAATTGCAGCACTGGTACTCTGCGATAAATAAGTGGGTTTTGGGTTCCAGCTTGAGCACTTGTTTCTAAAAGGTTCACCATCACTCGTCTAGGCCAAATCACTGTATGTCACCATTCCAATTCACAAAAACAGGGCTATCTGTATAAAAATCTCTCCTAATTTATTTCCTCCTTGGATGTTCCTCAATCATCAAAGTAAAACAGATGTGTTAAATTCACTTTTAATAGGTACTAAAGGGGAGAAAGAAAATATGGAAAAAGTCCAATAATCGCTTACTATCTAACTTGGTTTCGTTCTCCAGTTCAGAGAATGAGGGATGCTGTGTTATTGTGTTTAGTTGCTGAATTTGGATAGAAAGTAGCATGAATTTTTATTTGTTTATTTTTGAATTCTGTTGAGGCAGGGTCTTGCAATGCAGTTCAGGCTGGTCTTGAACTCATGGCAATCCTCTTGCCTTAGCCTCCTGAGTGCTAGGATTATAAGTATGTGCCACCATGCCCCCCTAAGAAGTTATAAAATTCTGTGGTTCTTGGCAATTTTGTTATAATCAATAACAAATCTAATTTTATGCGTAAGTAAAAATAGAGATCTTTGATTTACATGTAGAGAAAATCCTTTCTAAATCTCTCAGTTACTATTGACATTACTGTAGACTCTAGGCACTTTAATTTTTAAATTAAACTTAAATACTTTGGTCCACTGTCTGTGGAGACACCCTTGAGGATTTCTCCTGCCGAGGGATTTATCTTCACTTAACTCTTGATCCTCACACTTGGCCCAGATCTCTAAAGGGAATCTTTAATGGGAAGAGTGAGAGTGGAAATGCGAATCCCTTTTATCTGCCCAACCCTCATTTCTAGCTCTCTTCAGCTTCACCATAGGCTGAGTGCCTTGAGGAGGAAGAGGTTGTGAAAGAGGGAAAATACACCTTCCCAAATACCATTTCTATGCTGATACTGTTACTTTTTGTATCTCCCTTCTGGCTCCCTTTAACTATCTAGACCAGCACTTGGACCATCACTGACCTGGAAGTGGGTGAGTCATCAACTTTAGCACTAGGACAGAGGAAACCTCTCGGGTCAGGGAGAAATGCTTTGGCTTCTCACAGTCAAGGATAGAATCTTTTTTTTTTTTTTTTTAAGAGAAATAGTTTTAACTCTGGAGACCATTTTTTAAATAGTATAAGTACTTGACTACAAGTTCACCAACTTAAACATACTAATGGCTCATAAAAAAAAAAAAAAAAAACTTACTTAAAAAACAACCTTTAAGTAAATTAAACTGAGAATCACAAATTTTGAACGATGTGGAGTTTTTAATAATTATTTCTATAAGGAAAAATAGATTTTTATTCTAGAGACCAAAATGGTGAAGTATCCATCAGTAATAAAATATACCCTTTCCAGGAAAACCTGTCTCTGTAGAAACAAAGTAAGCCCCAGCATTGGGAACTCTAGGGAGAAATAACAGATTAAGCCACCAGAACTACACCCAGACAAGCCCACAACTATTAGAAACTTCAACAACAGTATGGGGTTTTATACTGAAAGTTACTCCTGCCACACTGCAGGCTACAGGTAGAAAACGAATTTAATGTAGCACCTGCCATACTGCCAGAGTGTTTAATCAGACACTATTTTGGGTAGAAGTTTATTATTTAAGACTGAACCATAGAAAAATCATCAAACCTCACTTCAGAGCTCTCAATGTCATTCTCCCAGTTACTGGATGAGAGAAAGTTGAGGACAAGCAGTAGGCTTGACACTGACTCCCTGAGAAGTTAAACTCAGGTTTGAAATGACACAGGGCTCTCTGTTCCCCATAGTGAGAAGCCAGGGCTGGCTTGTAAGGCTTTCAGAGGTAGCTGAGTCTGAGTGTGTTGCTGTTCAAAACCAGTAGACTACTTAAATCTTTACTCCACTATTATATCCAGCACAAATAAGAGGTTTAACTGCTTTCCAATCTACCAATGTGAGCAAACATCAACAGCTTGGACTATTGCCAAAACCATGGGAGAATGGACAGGGGCACCTCATAAGCCCACACATGAACACTGATGCACCCAAATTCATAAAACAAACACTACGGGACATAAAAGATCAGATAAACAACAGTGTAATTACAATAAGGGGCCTTAAAACCACACCATCACAAATAGATCAACTAGACCAAAAAAAAAACAAGAAAGAAGTAACAGTTGAACCATACCCTCACACAAATGGATTTAACAGATATCTACAGAGTTCCATCTAACAACAGAATATACATTCTCAGCTGCACATCGAATTTTCCCCAAAACAGACCACATGCTGACCCATAAAGTACACTTAAGTAAACGCAAAAGAATCAGAATTATACTGTAAGTAATAGCAGATCATAGCGCAATAAAAATACAAATGAATGGCAAAAGGAACCATAGAAATTATGGAAATTAAACAATACACTCTTAAATAATCAATGTGTCACAAAAGAAATCAAGGATATTAGACAATTCCTATAATCAAATGATAATGCCAATAAAACATACCAAAATGAGACACAATAGAAAGCAGTCTTAAGAGGAAATAACTGTGAATGCCCACATCAGAAAATGAAATGGGGGCTGGGGATTTAGATCAGCGGCATAAGCACCTGCCTTGCAAGCAGGCGGTCCTGGGTTCGATCCCCAGTACCGATAAATTAAAAAAAAAAAAAGAAAGAAAAAGGAAATGTACACAAATAAATAATGATACACTCTGATATCCTAAGGGAAAAAAGATCAAAATCCAATGCTAGTGTAAGGAAAAAAATTATAAAGACTCGAGCAGAAATTAATGAAATTGAGACCAAACACAAAAATCTTAGAATCTTAGCTGATTTTTAAAGAATAAAATAGACAAACCCTTAGCCAATCTTACTAAAAAGAGAAAAGAAACAAACTAATGCAGCAATTAGAAATGAAAAAGGTGGCCAACAAGAAGACGAGCCCTCCCTGTGAGTCCGTGCCATGTGTGGGCCAGTTGGAAGAGATTCATATACCAGGCCTTTCCAGAGTGCAGCCTGGGAGACAAGAAGAGCCAAGCTCCCCCACTGATCTGAAGAAACACAGGATGCGATGATACCTATTGAAGTAAAATACAACTTAATGCCTATAGTGTTTAGTGTCTCACTGACTTTTTTAGGTCAAAAGCCAGTAGTCTGATCACCTATTCAGAGGATAACAACATGCAACAGAGAATCTATTGGGGGGGGGGGGGCGGGCTCCTCCTGTATCATTTTCATGGCTTTGTTTGGTTAGGTTTTATTCTATTTTGTCTTGATTTTATTATATCCAATGGCCTGGGCAGCTATTTCAAAGATAACAATATACATTATGGTAGACATTTTGAATTTACTATTATCTTATTTTGAAGTCCTTTATTGTGTTCCTTATTTTATTAGTTCTACTCTATTCTATTTTGTTTGATTTTTACTATGACTGAAGATGTGGGCAGCTATTTGGAAGACAAGAGGCATTATGGTAACCACCACTGATTTCCTATTATCTTGCTTTGAAATGCTGTATCATTTATACTGTCTTGTTTTGACTGGCTTTACTGTTTTATTTTGCTTGGTTTTATTCTCATTAAAATAAAAATTACCAAAAAAGGGGGGGGGGGTCGAAATGAAAAAGGCAAAAATCACAATGCATAACTGAAATCTAGAAGATTATTAATAAAACTACTTTAAGAATTTATATTCTGACTTCCAGGAGAACATGGTGGATAGATCAAAGCAGCTATGGAGGCTCTCTAAGATACCCAGCTTAGATTCCAGGAATGGTGTAGTGTGGGGATTCCTAAGAGGGGGAGATATACCCTGCTGATCCAGGAACAAACTAAGCTGAGAGACATGCGGGTCAATGTAAAAATAGAGAATGCAGAAACAACTCCAGGTACATATGTAATCTCAGACAACAGGGCCAAAAACATACACTAGAAGAAACAGCTTCTAACAAAAGGTGCTAGGAAAACTGCCAATCCACATGTTGAAAGTTGAGTCTAGACCCATATCTGTCACAATGTACTAAAGTAAAATCAAAATGGATCGAACACCTAAATGTTAAAACAGAAACAATCTACTGCAAGACAAAATGTATAGAACTCTTAAAGACAACAGGCATAGGCAAGGACTTTCTAAACAAAAATCCAACTACACAAGAAATAATAATCATGCCAGGCACGGTGGCATACATCTGTAATCTCAGCACTTGGGAGGCTGAGGCAAGAGGATTGCTGTGAGTTTAAGGCCAACGTAAACTACAAAATGAGTTGAGGCCAGCCTGAACTGCAGAGTAAGATCCTATCTCAGAAAAAAAGACCAGCAAAAAAAAAAAAAAAAAAACAAAAGAAAAAAGAAAGAAAGAAAAACAATAACCAACAAATGAGATCATATCACATTAAAGTTTCTGCACAACAAAGTAAACCACCAACAAAGTACAGAGACAAACTACAGAATGGGGAACAATTTTTGCCATCTATTCCTTGGATGGAGGACTAATATCTAGAATATATAAATAACTCAAAAAAATTAAACCCTCCCATGAAAGACATAATAAAAAAATGGACAACTAAGATTAATAGATACTTCTCAGAAGAAGTTCACATCACCAATAAATATATGAGAAAATGTTCAACATTGCTGCCCATTTAGAGAAATGTAAACTATAAAAACATTGATCCTACCTTACTTCAGAAAGAATGACTATCACCGTGAAACCAAATAACAAATGCTGGCAAGGATGTGGGGAAATAAAGCACTTTTCCATATTGTTGATAGAAGTGTACTCATAGAACCACTGATAGTTCCTCAAAAAGCTAAAAGTACAAATTCCATTTGACCCAGCTATTCTCCTTCTAGACATCTTCTTGAAAGAATTAAAGACATCATATTCAGAGATATATGCATATCCATGATTATAGCAACACAAATCATAACAGCTAAATCTTGCAAGAGGCCTGTGTCCATCAACTAAAAATGTGATATTTATACATAATAGAGTACTACTCTCTCATAAAGAAGAATAAATTTGAATCATTTGTAGGAAAATGAATGTATCTTGAGACCATAATGTTAAGTGAAATAAGCCAGACCTAGAAAGCTAAACACCACATAGCTTCTCTTATGAGAAACCAAAAGCACAAATAAAAAGCAAAATAAGCTATAATGATAGGATATAGGGAGATAAATCTTTTGCTACAGGGATAGGCACCAAAAGATGGAGGAAAATATGGAGGCAGAGGGCATGATAAAAAGAAAGATGATGTGTATGTATGTACATTAATTCCCTGTAAGAAATATAATCATTGTGTAGAATAAGCAAGTACCAATAAAAGTAAAAATTTTAAAAAGAAAATTCCATTCAAAAGCTTTGTCTGGCTTGATTCCTAAGTTGACATTCTTCTGCACTGTATTAATGAATGAATTCAGTCTCATTAGCGGTGCAGTATCAAATTTCCCACTACCTACTGAACAATTTCAATGAGATTATTCTAGACAAGGCTCTAAAGCAACAAAGCTTGCTGCTCCTGGTTGGATTTTTATAAGTCTCCATATAGCTTTCACCAGTTCTACCAACTATGTATTTCAAATCTGGATACATCGGAAAGTAGCATAAAGGATTTCCAAGACAGACTCAGTAACAAGTGGCCATAGGGGCAAAAGAACTCTCCCACTTTTGCCTGTCTATACCATACCTGATGACATTCTACTACATACTACCTGATGACATGTCATACCACATATTATCAAAATAAGGGAAAGCTACGTATGTTCGTAATTATGTACATTCCAATTCTTTATAATACAAACCCAATGGTTCATTGATACTCACTTTCTTTATTATTCCTTTCCTTTTCAAATGGTTTTGTGTTTTACTTTGTGCCAAAACTGCTCTCTCAGACAAAGACAGTGTTTCATTAATTCTGTTTCTCTCTTCTTTGTATGCCTTCCACTCTTCTTTATAAGCATCTTCATAGATCTATACATTAAAACCCAAACAAGTCAACAAATTGTTGCAGGCCAATTCAACATTGCATATTTGCTAAGGACAACTACTGACTTTAGATAAAGACAGACTGAGTTACAGGGAACAAGTACTCTAAGATAAGATATATGAAAAAGAGAGTTCAGTGGTTGGTAGCAATTTGAAAATGGTAGCTAACTGCTACTCTCTCATAAAGAAGGATAAATATGAGTCATTTGTAGGAAAATGAAAGTATCTTGAGACTATAATGCCCCATTTTCAAATTGTTACCAACCACTGAACTCTATCCCATACATCAATATTTTCATCATTTACATGGATCAGAAGGTACAGTTAGACATCCTAGACAACAGATATTAAAAAACATGTGGGTCATCTTGTTCTTTAAAAGGACATGACAACTTTCTTAATTGCAGAATTACTATTCTGCAATGCTGAAAACATAGCCTTACTTTTTTCTCTGCATCAGGAAGTTCCTTCCATTGCTCTCCAAGTCTTCTCATTATTTCTGTAATTTTTGTACCTATGAATTGGAATAAAGTGAAAAAAGATGTCATAATTTTATGTCTCAGGATTACTTTCTAAAAAGAGTACAATCTATTAGCCCTAAAACTTACATTACAGACACTCTACACCATATTTAATACAATCATTTAGCTTTTCTATGTCCAACTAATTTTAAGTATGGCAAATTAAAATTTTATACAACAATTTGAAAAGCCTATTATTTAATGACTAAGGAGTACATTATAGATCATAAAAGGCGTGATGCAGCACGCCTGCAGTCCCAGCACTTTAGGAGACTGAGGGAGGGCAATATGGCAAGTCTGAGCCAAGCCTAAGTAACTTAGCAAGACCCCTCTACTTCAAAATTTAAAAACAGCTGGGGACATCAGTGGGAAGGCTCTGAGATCACTCCCTAACATGGCAAAAACAAAACAAAAACTCACTTTAAGCAGCTGGGTTTATGAATTGTTTCAAATTTTTCATATCTATCTTTCAATGAAACTTCTTTTTCCTCCTGAGAGGAATTATTAACTTCATAAAACTCCACTAAACCACAAGACATAGTCTTACTTTTTGTAACACATCTCGTATTTCAATTACAAAAATATTATTTGGAACAAACCTATTCTTAAACTAACCCATTATTTTCCATTTTCTTTCTTACCTTTAGTGGAATGCCAGAGTACAAGTGAATTGGCAACCAAGTGTTCGCTTCCAGTCTTACATTTAAAAAGATGTGGGTACTTACACAAGTTTCTTAAAACTAATTCCTCATCTGTAATAAGAGCATGTTTATTACAGCTCATTTGATTGTCACAGGTGTCTTCAGAGGTGCTGCATGTAAACGTACTTAAAAGCCTTAAGCAGGAATTAGCTAAAGCTTTCTAGGCACTCAATGAACATCCTATCCAGAAATCCTTTTTCAGGAACTCAAGAGATAACTTTCAAAGAACAACACATTACGCCTGCCTTGCAAGCAGGCAGTCATGAGTTCGATCCCTGGTACCAATAAAAAGGAAAAAAACAAAACAAACAAACAAAAAAAAAAAACAAATTTAGGGGCTGGGGATTTAGCTCAGCGGCATTAAGCGCCTGCCTTGCAAGCAGGCAGTCATGAGTTCGATCCCTGGTACCGATAAAAAGGAAAAAAGCAAAACAAACAAACAAACAAAAAAAAAGAAAAACACATTAACTTAATTCCTTCCATGATTCTTATCACAGAATTGGTTCTTAACTCTAACCCACATGGGACAAATTCTGCAACCAGAATCACAGAAAGAAATTCGTGAACTGAGGCAACACTGTAATTTAGTTTCAGAACACTTCCACATAAATTATTTTATTGCAACAATATGAATACACTAATGCAGAAGTAGCAGCCAAGCTAGGTGTAATGATGTATGCCTATAACCTCAGCATTTGGAAGGTTAAGATAGGAGGACCACCATAAGTTTAATTAAAAAGTGAGACCTCATCTCAAAAAAACAGAAGGAACAGTAGCTAAGCAAGAGATATTTGTCTGTGGTACCCTAAACTAAAGACAACTAAACCCTAAATTCAACTTTTTCATTCTCTTCCCAGGGTACTTTCCAAACTTCAAGTTATTTTAAATATGCAGGTCATTGGTCCTCATTTTTAAGTATTTCTACTTGGTATGGAAGTGTACATCAAAGTGTACTATTTAACAACTTCGTGGACTTTTTTTATGACATCAGAAAATAATACCACCAACCCCAAAACTCCTTACCTGGGTTCTGAGCTCTAGTTATGCTCAACTTTTCTTTTAAAAATCGAGCGTATGCATTCGCAGGTCTCTTTGGATATCCATTCGAGGTGGATGAAAACCACTTTGGAACATACACAAAACTATACATAAATATAAAAAAAAAAGTCAGACATTTTTTTTTTGGTAGCCAAGTTTTATTAAAGGTAGAAAAAAAAAATCAGCTCCTGAAGAGCTAGTTTGGGCCAAGTAAACGTAGGAAAAGAAGTACACCCTACAGCGTGAGGGTGGGCCACCATACAAACGAGAACGTAGCAGCCAACGTCAGGCATTTGCTAATATTGACATGCACAGGAACAGATTCCAAATAAGATGTCATCAAGATGCTATACAGCTGATACTTTCACCAAGAATACTAACAGCACTTATCTTTTTAGGGTCCCTTTGTCGTGTGGTGCCGGGTCCTCTACCACTCAGCTTCATCCTTAGCTCTTCTGATTTACTAAAATCATGCCCCACCCAAAAAGAAAGGTCTCCAGGCCTTACGTCCCACAGTCCTGATCTCCTAGCTTGGGTAAAGTGGCGGAAAGCATCTATCCTCCAGCTCCTGGGCTCTGCACTTTTATCGCCTGGGTAATGGCGGGAGAAACCTAACCAGCGCTAAAGGTGGAACAATGGGGAAGGGCGGAAGAAGAGTAACAGGATGTAGAGTACTACCAACATAAGGTTTGCTCTCAAATCCCTTGGCAAGGTCATCTGCATGAAGGGTGCAGGGTTGTAGAAATCGAAGGACAGCGTCGGCATCCCAGCCCTGAGACGACCCAGGCCCCGCTGTTCTCCCGTGGCGCGACTGAGAAATCCTACCTGAAAGGTGAGCGCAGTCTACTTCCACAGCCGGCGCACAGCTCTGCTCCAGACCTTCCCAGAGCCCTCGCCACGCTCCACACACCTCGGAGGAGCGCCATCGCACCGGCGGACGACGCAGTGGCCCAGCCACCCGAATAACGAACAGCCAAGGTAACACTACCTGAAGCGTGCGAGGTACCCTACTAAACCTGTTATCATGCCCGCCACTCGCGAGGCACTATGGGAAGTCAGTCAACATCCGGTCTGGAGGTGGGCGGGGCATACTGTGCGCAGGCGCAGTGGCGAATGCCCGTGGGTGCGGGGGATGAAGGGATCGAAAATAGTCGCGCGGTGAAGGGTAGCCGCAGGATCATCGCCTGCAGAAGACCTTGGCCTCTAGAGGGCGTTGGTGATCAGCCTCTGCCCCGGGTCGTCCCCGCAGTCGATCCCTTAGCTGGATCTGGGCGTTAGTTGAGGGACCGCGGCGGCCTCACCTGGCTCCGACACCCACCGGAAGGCGTAGGCTTGAGGCGGCCCAGAGTGCACGTCACAGGCGGTGTACGGCAAGCGCAAGGGGCAGCTGTTCAGCCTGCGCTGCTCCGGGTACGCGCGTCCTGCAGAACCCAGCGTTCAAATAGAGGGCGGAGAAAGCGATGGATTCACAGCTCTGCAAATGCAGATTCCCAGGACCTCTCGCAGAGCTGCTCGGTGTGTCTGCATGGGGCTCCTGAATATGCGTTTTTAACACTACCCCGATGTCTAGCAAGTTCTAATGCATTGGTTTTGGACCTCATTTTAAACAGTGGATTTAGACTGTCCGCCCATTTACTGCACAATGGAGTTGCCCTCCAGCTCTCCTTCATGTGACCAGAGGACGCTTAGGCTATGGAACCACAAATTCGAATTCTGTCCCAGCATTGGCATTCACATTATGTTCTAGGACTGTCGTATCCCCTACTAAGTTTCAGTTTTGCCCTTCTGCAGATGGGGTGGGTTAGATGAGTTTTTCCAACTCCCCGAGAAAGTATGACAAGTACTCCTTGCGATACTGATTGATGTGATGTACAAGTGTTGATTTATGTTGTATATGTAACAATTTCTGTACAAACAGTTGTATGGATAAGATTAGGAAGACCTAAAGATATCTAAATGTTCTTGCAGCTGTTGAATATCAGTTGTCTTAAAAGATAACCATCTTGTAGGATTGCCATTCTGTTGGATCTCTGTAATTGTTAAAATTTTCTTACCAGCATAAAAAGTGTAAGAGTTGAGAATCTGCTACCTTTCTGTGACGGCCAAACCCTGGCCCACTTCTTCTTTTAAGTGGTAAACAAGTATTACCACTTCCTTTTTCATAAATCCTCAGGGTTACCAGGGAACTTCCAGGTCATCTGTTCAAACCTCTCCTTCTGTCACTGAAGAAACAAACTTTTCTGAGTATACACTATTAGCCAGTTGCCAATAAAAGGCAAATAAAAGACAGCATTTCCTTATTAAAGTCTGATGGCACAGACAAAGAAGTAATTACAACACAGTGCCAAGATGAAGTATGGGATAGGATCCCTCATAATTTCATTTAAGATGTTTTATAAAACAGTTTGTTACCTCGCGATTTTTCTAGAATATTTTCTTTCTTTCAGATTTGGATTTCTTAAAAATGTTTTCGTGTCACTTTGAAAATTCTTGCTGTAAAGTTCTTATACATCAAATTGATCATATTTCTATTTTCATCATATACAAATCATCTTTAAAACTCATCTAAGTTGCATTTCTTTAAATGTATTTACAAAGAACTATATAGCTCCTCTTACTCAAACTATCTTTGGACAAAAAGACATATGGTTTTGTTTATATTTACTTTATAAAATGAAGACTTACTATATAATCTTTGCCAAGGTTCTTTTCCTTTGTTTCAAAAGTACATCCATCCTCATAACTTCAACTGTAAGTTACATCCTCATGATTCTCATATTTTATATTAAGTCCAGACCTCTCTTTGAGTTCCTTATACTCAAAGAGTATATACTCAAAAATTTTACTTTTACTACTATGCATCACATGTACCTCAACACTCCCTGAACAAATTTCATCATCTTTCCTTTATCTTGAACTCTTAGTAAGAGGCATCAATTTTCCACATCACGCATCCAAGTCAATAACTTGATAAATTATTCTAGAATCTTCCCAACTGATACTCCACCTCCATGATCCCAAATGATGCTGAGCCTACCTTATCCATCCTTCTAGGATGTGACTTTTCTCCAGTCCTGTTGCTGTTGCTTTTGTTCGTAACACTAATATGTTTACAAATCAGCTTTCAATAAAAGAAAGCCCTCATTTGTAATGTTTGCCATGTTCTGTAGTGTAGATTCTCCCACCCTGGTTGATCTCAGCCTACCAGCCTGAAGTCACTGAATCTGAAGTTGGGTAGAAATGAGCTGGTACTCTATCCAGTACCAGCTGAGTCAGGCTCTGGCATCTTCGCCCAAATTCTTACAGTAATTTCCCAGTCTTAGTGCTCTTACTTTTATATCAACGTGTACCTACAGAAAATAAGAATTTCTTGTTAGAAATATCATTTGCCACCAGAAGGCAGTTGTGCATAGAGATAAAAACTGTGTACAATTTTAGAATATATGTGTGAAAGTAATGGTCTTGGTTAATTGATGCCTGCATATTGGTGAAACAGAAAGTAGCACCAATGAGTAGTAGCAGGCTAAAAACCTTGATAATTCATTGCTAAATAGATTCCCTGCTGAATAATGGAGGGTTAGATGCATGGATATCACTCAAATGAAGTAAAAATATTACTAAAAGAAGAAACAGCCATGTTTTTAATAATGGACAAATAATTAAGCTACAATCAGAGTGATTCCCTAACAGCTCTAGAACGATAAATAGATGTGATTCTGATTTGGGGATGGTGGCATACACCTATTATCCCAGCCCCCTGCCAAGCTGAGATAGGATTCCAAGCTCAAACTCAGCCTGGGCAGTTTAATGATTTAGCAAGACCGTGTCTCAAAAATAAAAAATAAAAATAGGCTGGGAAATGTGCCTCAGGACCACAAAAAAGTGATTCTGAATTTATAAGTAAAACATGTCTAGAAATAAGATCTTACTACAACCCTGCATTCAAAGATAATACTCATCAACAATACTATAGCAGTGTAATAGAAACTGGAAGGGGCAGAAAATGATAGAACATTGTAACTATCCGCAAGAGGTCACAGTCTGATTGAAGAAGCAACATATAAACACAATTATAAAAATGCAAAAATTCACTGAAATAATATGAGAAACATTTTGCAATTCAATTAAATATCTTACTTTATTTTCTTTAAATCTAGTTTAAGAAATTATATGTGTAGAAAACTATGTGTAACTTTTTCTTCCTAATCTTTTTCATTCCCTCATGGTCAATCTTTACATCACTGGAGTTTGCCTTTTAGATACAAAAGGAAGGAAAAAAGAAATAGAGAAATTTGAAGAAAGAACAATTGCATGTTAATAGTTCCCAGCCATTCAAATTAGTTTATAAATGATCTTTCAATCACAAAAGGTCTGCATGCGGCTTATTAAGGACATGTCAGAATTATTTTTAGCCACTGCTGTAACAGCATTATGAACAATAAATATAGCTTTTCTATTTTAAAGCTGATTCTGTGAGTCAGTAGAACAGAGGACAAGGAAAAAGGACAGCTATAATTCTATGCAAATGTATAAGCCCCAATTCAATTATGTTTCTGGAAAGTCCTGAAAGATGACTTAGAGATTGGAAGAAATCTATAATGAGTAGATTGATGGGATGCTGTTAATAAGACAATATAATCCATTGTATCTACCATAGTATTATTATGAAGCACTTGATCAATATAAATAATTATAATTTATTCCTTATTATTGTGCCTAGTGTTTTACATATATTTTCTCTAAACCTCCCATAAATCTTGCAAGGTGACATTATTTGTATTTTACAGGTCTGAAAACAGGTATTCGGAGAGCTATATATAGAAAGGATATCTTCCTTTTTAGTATTTTGTTAACAAAAATTTTCCCCTTTAAATTCACACTTGCAGCTTTTAAATTACAGTTTATTCTATATAAGTACAATATAGACAAATCAGTCATGAAGCTGTAGGTTTAATGCTTGCTCATAGTCTTGTTTTTTCTGTTGCCTACTCTTCCTTGACTTTGTTAGCTGAGTGGCATTTCCCTTATTTGTGCTTTCATCTAGTTATTCAAGTATTTACTGAGATTTGAATTTAACATAGTTACACAGCCAGACATACTGGTACATCCCTCCCCCAGCACTCACTAGGGAGGCTGAGATAGGAGGATTACCATGAGGTAGAAATCAGGCTTGGCTACTTAGTGACTTCAAGGCCAGCCTGAATTATAGAGTGATACCCTGTCTCAACAACATAGTATTAAAAAAGTTACATATATGTATAGATAAGCATAATTAAAATGAATATAAAGTAATACAAAATTTGGTTTAATAGTGATTATATCTGAGTATGCACAAATGAGTGGGAGTACTCATTTTATTTTATGTAAGTTTATATTTTTTTCTAACATACCTTAGTAATATTCATGTCTTATAATAATTTTTTTACATATTGGAATAAAGGCTTTTATTCAAACCCAATTAAGGGTCCTGTGAAGAATAAAAGGTACAAAAATAATAGCAAGAGGCAGAAGAGGAGCTGGGCAGATCTGGGGTGCCCTCACCGGCCTCTCTGCGTGTCTGGAGGACTCTGGATATCTCCGCCCAGACTGCTGGAGTTCCCCCAGGCTTCCAGGTGCAGTGAAGGAGAGAGGTGGGTTTGAGGCTTCCATATCAGCCTCCCCATTCCGGCTCCACTTGGAGACCTGCTGAGCTGCGGACGGATGGGCGGGCCCACACTATCAGCCTAGCCCAGCCTGTTTAGCTGCTGCGCCTGGCCATAGGTCTGCAGAGGAGGAGCTGGGCAGATCTGGGGTGCCCTCACCGGCCTCTCTGCGTGTCTGGAGGACTCTGGATATCTCCGCCCAGACTGCTGGAGTTCCCCCAGGCTTCCAGGTGCAGTGAAGGAGAGAGGTGGGTTTGAGGCTTCCATATCAGCCTCCCCATTCCGGCTCCACTTGGAGACCTGCTGAGCTGCGGACGGATGGGCGGGCCCACACTATCAGCCTAGCCCAGCCTGTTTAGCTGCTGCGCCTGGCCATAGGTCTGCAGAGGAGGAGCTGGGCAGATCTGGGGTGCCCTCACCGGCCTCTCTGCGTGTCTGGAGGACTCTGGATATCTCCGCCCAGACTGCTGGAGTTCCCCCAGGCTTCCAGGTGCAGTGAAGGAGAGAGGTGGGTTTGAGGCTTCCATATCAGCCTCCCCATTCCGGCTTCACTTGGAGACCTGCTGAGCTCCCGATAGGTGGGCTGGCCCACACTACCAGCCTAGCCCAGCCTGTTTAGCTGCCGCGCCTGGCCATAGGTCTGCAGAGGAGGAGCTGGGCAGATCTGGGGTGCCCTCACCGGCCTCTCTGCGTGTCTGGAGGACTCTGGATATCTCTGCAACCAGGGAGGGTCCACAGGTTCCTGAACCACTGCGGCCTGTGGTGAGTACCCTAACCCGGCTGCGATTGAAGAACTGTGGAGCTTCCAAGGGGCAGGTGGGCGCACAGTGTCCCTGAGGCCCAGCTTGTCTGGAACTGCGGAGTTCTGAGCAGGCAGAGGAGGGCCACTGGTTCTGTAGGCCCAATGGCTTGGGGTAGCGCGGTGCCAGAGTCTCAGTAGCTCCAAACATAGAAGGGGATTTTCAACAGATCCTGAGGAAGCTTTCAAATAACACTTGAAACACAGAAATATAGGAAAATGACAGAACGAAAGACCAAATTACAACCTCAAACCTCCAGCCCATCTCAAGAAACCCTAGGAGCGATGGATATAGAAGAAAATATATCCCATCCACCTCATATATCGGACACAATAGCCACTGAAATTGACAAGCAACTCCAGGAAGCTTTAAAGAAATTCAAACTCGAAATAATCTCCCAGATAAAAGAAGAAATGAAAAAAGAAATGAAAGAGATTCTAAATATATCTAAAGAAAACACAGATAAAAAATTGGAGGAGCTAAACAAAAAGATAGAATCCCTAGACGAGCAATATAAGAAACAAACAGAATACATAATGCAGATGCACAGAGATATACAGGAAATAAAAAACTCCACTGAAAGTTGTAAAAACCGCCTTAATGAAAGTGAAGATAGAATTTCAGACCTTGAAGACAGGATTGCAGCTAGTGAACAGGAAAGGGAAGTTCTTTTCAAAATAACAAGGAATCAGGAAACAACAATTCAACAACTGCAAGATGATGCAAAGAAGAATAACATAAGAATGATAGGGATTAATGAAAGAGAGGGAGACAACATGAAGGATGTCAGGAGGATATTTAGAGAAGTAATAGCTGAAAATTTCCCAAGCATGAGATCAGAAACTGACATCAGGATCAGTGAAGCATATAGAACTCCAAACAGTCATAACCAAAATAAAACTACACCCAGACATATAACAATCACCATCCCAGAAATCCAACACAAGAATAGATTATTAAAAGCTGTCAGAGAGAAAAGACAGATCACTTATAAAGGAAAACCTATCAGAATCACAGCAGACTTCTCAGCACAAACAATAAAGTCAAGAAGAGCATGGAGTGAAGTATTCCAGATCCTAAAGCAAAATGATTTCCAACCGAGACTGATATAACCTGCAAAACTATCATTCAAAATAGATGGTGCAATACGATACTTCCATGACAAAGAACAGCTGAAGAACTTCATGAACACCAAACCAACCCTGCAAAAAATATTGAAAGACAGTTTAGATACACAAAGGAAAAAACCACTAAGCAAAGCAAATAATTAAACAGAACAGAAAGATAAAGATGCAGCAGCAGAGAGATAACATTCCTACAATTAATCAGCATTTAACAGTAATAACCATTAATGTAAATGGTCTCAATGCACCAATCAAAAAAACAGACTAGCAGAATGGATCAAGAAACAAAATCCAACCATATGCTGTTTACAGGAAACCCATCTAACCCAGAAGGATACTCACAGACTGAAAGTCAAAGGATGGAAAACAATTCTCCATGCAGCAGGAATCCAAAAAAAGGCAGGAGTAACCATTCTGTTTGCAGACAACGTGAACTTTAAACCAACAATGACCATAAAGGACAAAGAAGGTCACTACATACTCGTAAGGGGAAAACTCCAAGAGGAAGAGATAACTATCTTAAATATATATGCACCAAACTCCAGAGCACCCAGTTATATAAAACAATTATTAACAGAAATGAAAACTCAAATTATCAGTAACACAATTGTAACAGGAGACCTTAATACACCACTGACACCAAGGGACAGATCAACCAGACAGAAAATGAGCAAAGAAATAACAGAACTGAATCACACCTGTGAACAAATGGGTTTGATAGACATATACAGAATGTTCCACCCAACAACATCAGAATACACATTCTTCTCAGCAGTACATGGATCATTTTCTAAAATAGACCATATATTAGCTCACAGAACATATTTAAGCAAATGCAAAAAAGTTGAAATCATCCCTTGCATATTATCGGATCATAGCGCTCTGAAATTAGAAATTAATGACAAAAGATACTGCAAAAATTCCACAAACACATGGAAACTAAATAACACACTCTTGAGTAATCAGTGGGTCACAGAAGAAATTAAAGAAGAAATTAAACAATACCTAAAAGAAAATGAAAATGCAGATACAACTTACCGGAATCTGTGGGATGCAATGAAAGCCGTTCTGAGAGGAAAATTTATTGCACTGAGTTCCCACATCAGGAAAACAGAACGAATACAAATAAATAACTTGATGCTACACCTCAAAAAGCTAGAAAAAGAAGAGCAAGTCAAGCCCAAAGCCAAAAGAAGAGAGGAAATTATAAAAATCAGAGCAGAAATCAATGCAATAGAGACTAAGAAAACAATCCAAAGAATCAACGAATCAAAGAGTTGGTTCTTTGAAAGAATAAATAAAATCGATAAGCCCCTAGCCAACCTTATTTTAAAAAAGGGAAGAAAAAGCTCAAATTCATGCAACAAGAAATGAAAAAGGAGAAATCACTACAGACCCAATAGAAATACAGAGGATCATCAACACCTATTTCGAAAACCTCTACTCTCAAAAGTTTGATAACACAGAAGAAATAGACAGATTCTTAGAAGCATATGAAGTACCAAAGCTAGATCAAGAGGATATAAAACTGTTGAATAACCCAATCTCTGCTAATGAACTTGAAAATGTAATTAAGGCCTTACCCACCAAGAAGAGCCCAGGCCCAGATGGATTCACTGCAGAATTCTACAAGAAATATAAAGAAGACCTAATGCCAACACTCCTCAAACTATTCAATGAAATTGAAAGGGAAGCAATCCTTCCTAAGTCATTCCTGGAAGCAAATATTACTCTAGTACCAAAACCTGAGAAAGACCCAACTATAAAAGAGAACTATAGACCGATCTCCCTAATGAACACAGATGCAAAAATCCTCAATAAAATATTGGCAAATAAGATCCAGCAAATCATCAAGAAGATTATACACCATGACCAAGTGGGATTCATCCCAGGAATGCAAGGATGGTTCAACATACGCAAATCAATAAATGTAATCCACCATATCAATAAAGCCAAAAATAAGAATCACATGATCATCTCTATAGATGCAGAAAAAGCCTTCGATAAGGTCCAACACTTATTCATGATAAGAACTTTACAGAAAATTAGAATAAATGGTCTTTACCTCAATATAATAAAGGCCATTTATGACAAACCAACAGCCAGCATCATACTAAATGGCCAAAAATTGAAAGCCTTTACTTTAAAATCGGGCACAAGACAAGGATGTCCTTTATCACCACTCCTATTTAATATAGTACTGGAAGTACTAGCCAGAGCAATTAGGCAAGAAAGAGAAATAAAAGGGGTAAAGATAGTAAAAGAAGAAGTTAAATTATCATTGTTTGCAGATGACATGATACTCTACATAGAAGACCCCCTAAACTCCATTGAAATACTCTTAGATACAATAAATAAATTCAGTAATGTGGCCGGATACAAAATCAATACTCAGAAATCAATAGCATTCCTATACACGAACAACAAAATTACAGAGAGGGAAATAAGAGAAACTGGACTATTCACATTAGCAAGCAAAAAAATGAAATATTTAGGAATTACTCTTACGAAAGAAGTGAAAGACTTATACAGTGAAAATTATAATACACTGAAAAAGGAAATTGGAGATGATCTCAGAAAATGGAAAGACATCCCTTGCTCATGGATAGGAAGAACAAACATTGTGAAAATGGCCATTCTCCCAAAACTGTTATACAGATTCAATGCAATCCCAATAGAAATTCCATCAACATACCTTATAGATCTAGAGAAATCACTCCTAAATTTCATCTGGAACCAGAAGAGACCTAGAATCGCAAAGGCAATTCTAAACAGCAAAGACAAAGCAGGAGGCATCACAATCCCTGACTTGAAGTTATACTACAAAGCAACAGTAGTAAAATCAACATGGTATTGGAATCAAAACAGAGCCGAAGATCAGTGGAATAGATTAGAAGATACAACCACAACTACAAACACACTCAACCACCTTATCTTTGATAAAGGAGCCAAGCAGTTTCACTGGAAGAACGACAGTCTCTTTAATAAATGGTGCTGGAAAAACTGGCTCTCCATTTGCCGAAAACTAAAGCTAGACCCATGTCTATCACCATGTATTAAATTAAAATCTAAATGGGTCAAAGATCTGAATATTAAAACAGAAACACTAAATCTATTGGAAGACAAATTAGGTAGAAACCTTGGAGAGATAGGAGTAGGTAAAGAATTCATGAACAGGACTCAAACCACACGGGAAATACTTCCCAGAATCAATAACTGGGACCACTTCTTATTAAAAAGTTTCTGCATGTCAAAAGAAATCTCCAGCATAGTGAAAAGAAAACCCACAAACTGGGAAAAGATTTTAGTGAACTCTCTCTCAGACAAGGGCCTCTTGTCTAAAACATATAAAGAATTAAAGAAACTCAGACCTCCAAAATTCAAAGATCCAATCCAAAAATGGGCATCTGAGATGAATACGCAATTCTCAGATGAAGAAATGCAAATGGCAAATAAATACATGAAAAAATGCTCATCATCATTGATCATTAGAGAAATGCAAATTAAAACCACACTGAGATACCATCTCACTCCTGAAAGAATGGCCAGGATCAAGAAAACCGACAACAAATGCTGGAGAGGCTGTGGGGAAAAAGGAACTCTCCTGCACTGCTGGTGGGAGTGTAGACTGGTACAGCCTTTGTGGAGATCTGTCTGGAGATTTCTCAAAAAGTTGGGACTGGAAATCCCATTTATTCCAGCTATTCCACTTCTAGGCATATTCCCAGAAGAACTGAAAGCATCATACCACAGTGATATATGTGCACCTATGTTTATAGCAGCACAATTTGTAATCGCCAGATCTTGGAAACAACCCAAGTGTCCATCAACTGAGGAATGGATAAAAAAGTTGTGGTATTTCTATACAATGGAGTATTATTCAGCTATAAAGAAGGATCACATTGAGATATTTATCAATAAATGGGCGCAGCTTGAGACCATACTCATAAGTGAAATAAATCAATCTCGCATGTGTGAATACCGAATAGTTTCCCTAATGTAAGTAATGATTCAAATATATAAAAATATGTGGTAATCATGATTCCCCATTAGGTGGCCTTGGAGCCTTATAAAGTTTTCACTCATTAATTAGAAAGGCTTTATTCTGGGCTTCTTGATTTGAAAATATTTGAAGCTAGAGTATATGAAGTTTTATCCAAATATATCAAGGAAAAAGACACTATGGTAACTACTATTAAGTCAGGTTATATGGTGGTGAAGTACTAGGTTGTTGAAACAGTCATGCTGTGACCTCTATTGTTATATTGTTATGTCCTGCTTTATCTCAATCTCCCCCTTATTGTTTTAAAAAATTATTTAGTCATTTCTTATGTTTGTCTTAATTAAAGAAAAAATTCAAAAAAATTAGGATATATAAATAGTAACTCTTTTTGATTTCCTATTAACTTGTTTTGAAGTCCTGTAGTACTCCCACGATCTTGTTTTGACTGATTAGACTCTGTTCCATTCTATATGGTAGTATCAAGTTTGAAGACATAGGCAACTACTTTGAAGACAATAAGATTCACTAAGATACCCATTCTGGTTTGACTATTGTCTTCTTTGGAAGTCCTGTAATGTTTACAATGCCTAAGTTTTATTGGTCTTGTTCTCTACTGTTTTGTCCAACTTTATAATATCTAATGACATAGACAATTCTTTTTAAGGAATCAAGGGACAACGTTGATAACCATTGTTGATAAACTTGTACTCTGTTCTACATCATGTGCTATGTCTATCCTTGGTATTGACTGACAGCTTTGTTTTGCCATATTTGACTGTATTCTCCCCCCCCCCAAAAAAAAGTAATAAGCACTAAGGAGTAATGAAATCCAAAGTGCGTGAATTTTGTTGTAAAAAAGAGAGGGAAAAAAAAAAAAAAGAAAAAGAGCTCTAACGGATATAACAGCAAGTGTGTTTAGGGGTGTTAAATAGCTGACTGTATCAATGTTTTTGGATCATTGAACACAGCTGTTTGCAGTCTACCTGTTTGAATGTCCACCTTGTATTCTTTGATACTGTGATTTGAGGAACTATTTTCAAGATGATAATATGTAATATACTAACAGGTGATTTCTTACTGTTATGTTTTTTTTTTTTTGTTTGTTTTGTTTTTTTTTTGTTTTGTTTTGTTTTTTTGTAGTTCTGTATTACGTGTACCCTTACACCGCTTTGGTTTGTTTTGTGTTTTTCTCTTTTTCCTCTTAAATAAAAAAAAAATAATAGCAAGATAGCAGGAATAAAACCCACAGGGATCATTGTGACATCCAGTTTTTATTCACAAAGAAAAAGCTCCAGTCCATCTTTTAATTTTTTTGAAAAATTCCTGATGTTACAAAACTAAACTGAAATGTATTAATATTCCATTCTTACATTTTCACGACAAAAAGAAAAATTCATGAGCCAAAAAACAAACAAACAAACAAAACAGGGAGAAGAGAAGCTTATAAAACTAAATATGGATCTCAACATTAACAGCTGAACAGAAAAAAGAATTAAAATGCTTTAACTAAAAAATCACAAGTGGATGATAAAGTGTGTAGAAACTAAAAATTTACAAACTATTTGAAACCTGGATTTCTGACTGTTCAGAAACTACATACATGGACCATGGGTGGTGGTGAAGAGCAGAAAGGGTTTTGGCACCTGCCTTGCAAGCAGGCGGTCGTGAGTTCGATCCCTAGTACCGATAAAAAGTTAAAAGTTAAAAAAAAAAGAGCAGAAAGGGTTTTGGATGAATCTGCATTGTTCTAGCTGCCCCCATGCCATCTGTCTCTGAGGAAAGCCTGACACTGATTATGTATTGAGCCGGGCTAATGCTGGGAGCAGATCCAATAATGGTAACCTGCCTATTGGTAGAACCTGCAATTTTGATCTGCACCCCAGACATCTGATGCATCTCATTGATTTTGGCATCTTGACAACCAATTACGCAGCCAATGAAATCATTTGGAATGGTGAGTCCATGAGAAGTAGTCTGAGCAGACACATCCAGAACTACACTGAATCTGGTGTTGCCATGTGTCATGGAAAAACAAGACTGTTATATTGCCAACTGGTGCAGCTTGGTCAAATCTGGCTGTGGAATGACACACTGTCCTTTAATGGTCTAGTCCTCTAGAGGTGGTGTCTCCAGGTCAGGGTTGAAGCGCCTGGATGAGGTGGTGTGGGGAAAGCTTGCACTGTTGCTGCCTGTACTATACCTGTCCTGACCACCTGCAAAGGTGACTGGAGAACTTGATGTCTTTGGGCTGATATGGGATAGTCATGCCCTTCAGGAGAGACTGGGAGAGAGTCTCCAACATGACCATGCAGGTCTATTTGACACACTCAATATGGATTGTGGAATGCCAGCAGTAGTGAAAGGCTGCTCAGTTAAGTTGGGGAGCATGTCTCCTGCCACTTGGACCTGAGCCCCTGTACTCTCATATTTCCTTGATCTTGAAAACGCCTTGTGCAGTAAAAGAATCACACTCACTAGCAGGACCACCAGTCTCGGAGTGATCAGGGGTCTACTGGAAGCTGTGCTATTGGTCTTAGAGCTGCTGATATCCTTTTCAACTTTGTCAGTGATCATAGCAAAGGCTTTGAAGATGGCATTAGTGAGTCCAGCCAAAGTGATAATTTGCTCAGGACAATTCCCTTCTGAGATGTTGATACCTACACCAATCTCCTTGCACATCTTCTTAACTGACTCTTTCTGACGATACTGCCAACTTCCTTTCCATGCATAAGTAGCCAAATGTTAAGAGTGACATTAAATCCACCTTCAATCACAATAGGGTCCGTGTCAAGTATTATGGGGACATGGACTTTTTGAGTGGTCAAGTCTTTGGTCATGGGTGGTGGTCAAAGCCAAAAGCTTGAGGTGTGAGGCAACTAAGTGGAAAAGGGGAATAGGTGGGAAAGGGCTGTAATCTTTCTTTTTCAAACTCAGTTCCTAGGAGAGGCCAGTACTCTTAGGCACTGTGATAAACTCTAAAAATACAAACATGACTAAGGCATGATCCATCTGTTGAAATCTGCCTGAGAGTAGGGTAAGACTTGGTAGAGTATGTAACATTTGAACTTCTTTTTCCTAGTAGGGAAAAGTGGGAGTAGTTTCCAGAAAAGAGAATCAGTATGTGCAAGTCACAGATACACAGCAGGGCTTTAAGGAAATAAGAGCCGGACATAGTGATGTATTCCGTTAGTCCCTACACTGGGACATAGAGACAGGATTTTCTCGAGTCTGAAGCCAGCTTGGGTTACTTAGTGAGTTCAAGGCCATCTGAGAATACATAGGGCAACTCTGTAATGACAGCAACAACAAAAAGATGTGTGTGCAAAGGAGTGGTATGAAACATCATGAGGTTGGGAGAGGTTGGGTGTTGTTAGCTTGGGAACGATTATATGTAATATGCCAAAAAGTTTCTTAGCAGAGCTAGCAGAGCAACTTCTCAGACAAGTTAGAGGCACAGTTAAAACTTGCCGGTAGAAGAGTGATGGGAATGAGGAAACTGAAAAGAGCGTGAAAGAAGTAGCTGTTGCCACCATCCAACAGGGGGAGTGAGATTTCAGGTAGTGTCACAGCTCATATTTACAAAGGTGTTCCTAAGTACAAGCCGCAGGATTCCATTAGCCAGTTTATCATATAGAGATTGACAGGTGAAGGTTCTAGTTTGACAGACAATTCAAGCTGCATACTCTGCTAAGTAAATATCCTTTTAAGCAAATGTGTCCCTCATAGACTGACTTAATGCAGGCTATCATATCCAGTGGATCTATGTTCTACACAAAATCTGTCTCTTTAATTAATTTGACCCAGAACTGCCAATTCTATTCTGTTATTTCTACTTTATTACCTTTGTTTGGTTTCTCCTATCTTCATTGATGCCTTCCCCACTTAAGTGTGTCAATTAAAATTCAACTTCCAAGACTTAGTGCATTAGGTTAGTCAATAAAGATTTGAGTACTTATATGCTGGTTCCCAGGAGTCAAAATTTAAAAAGAAGTGCTGGGAATATATCTCAGCAGCACAGTGCCTGACTGGTAAGCACGAGGTTGTAAGTTCAATTCGTTCAACTCCTGGTACAAAAAAAAAAAAAAAAGGTCAAAACTGAAAAAGACCTGGGTGTGATGGCTCACTTTTCAGTCCTACTCTGGAAGGCTGAGGTAGGATTGCAAGTTGGAGCCCAGTCTGGGCAACTAAGACCCTATGTTAAAAGGAAAAAAAAAAAAAAGGCTTTGTGAAGACTTTGAGTTCCATCCCCAGTATCACAAACCAAAACCAAAACAAGAACAAACCAGAAAACCCAAAAACAGAAATATAAGGGTCTCCAGGTCTAATAATGCAATATAATGGGATAAAGATGAACACAGGCTATCATGAAAACACTATGAAAGGCTACTTATTTCCTTAAAGGGTAAGGAGGGAAGAAATGAAATGGGTTTAAATTTAAAGATAGAAGAGGGCATTTTAGGCAAAATGAAGAATTTGTTGATTAAAGCTTGAGAATGCACAGTGCTACCCTAACCTGGAAGTGGGGAGAGGCTGGGAGCCAGTGGGAACTGCAGCAAGTTTGGTGGCGACTGGGAATGGCAAACGAGTCTGGAGGTGCAGGATGGGTCTAATTATGACTCTAAAAGATTTAGTACTCTATTCTGTTGGTTGATGATTTGAACCAGGTGAAAGAACCTAAGAACAAGTTAAAGTGTACAATCCAAAGACTAACCTATTGACATGTCCCTTCTTTTTTCCCCAGACCTCTTTGCAAAACTATTGCTGATGTCAAAAATTTAAAGCTGATGGCTTACAAAATCAGATTTGGGTTAGACAGAGTATTCTGGTACTACAGTGGACTTGATGAATATAGTGTGCCCTGAGAGTACAAGACCTGGGAAGCTAGAGACACATGTTCTCATAAAAATTGAAGAAGCATGCGTTTACATGCATCCAAGTAGGTAATCTGACTGACAATCAGAAGAGTTATAAAAATTATAATTGAAAAAGTATGTCAGGGCTGCAGAGTCCAAGAGACTCTTGAGAGATGGGCCATGAATATCTGCAGTCATTTTTCTCCTATAATTACAGGAGAATCCTGTAATTCTCCTGAAGTAAGCCGGACGTGGTGGCTCACGCCTGTAATCCCAGCACTTGGGAGGCTGAGGCAGGAGGAGCTGCAAGTTCGAGACCAGCCTGGCTCCAAAGTGAGTTCAAAGCCAGCCTGAACTGCATAGAGGCCCTGTCTCAAAAAGACAAAAAAAAAAAAAATACAGGCTGAAGGTTGAGAAGTGAGGCCTCCTGAAGAGGGCCACGGCAGAGGACAGAGAAATAATTGTTTAGTGGTTGTACAATGCTAGAGTGACAAAACATGATTAAAAGAACCTCAACATGCAACCACAGTAGTTTCTAAAGCCAGACTTAATCTGTTGGAAGCTAAAGAAGTAAACTTCTAGCCCAACATGGTGGCATATGCTCATAATTTGAGCAAGAGAATCCCAAATGTGAGCCCCGCCTGGCAATTTAGCATGTCAGTGGGACCCTGCCTGAAAATAAGAATTAAAAAGGACTAGCTTGGGGCTGGGGATTTAGCTCAGCAGCATAAGTGCCTGCCTTGCAAGCAGGCAGTCGTGAGTTCAATCCCTGGTACCGATAAAAAGGAAAAAGAGAAAAAAAAAAAAAAAAAAGGACTAGCTCAGTGCTAAGGCACTGGGTTCAATCTCCAGCAGTGGAAAAATAAATAAAACCCAAATTTCGGAAAAATGTCGTGTAATTTTCTGTTCTCTCAAAATGCTGAGAAGTTTAAAGCAGGAGAATGGGACCTTAAGAATAGACCAGGAGTTAAGACTCAAGTGATGTTAAATGTAACTAAATTTGACTCAAGGATGCCTCCATAGTAGACTCCGTATGTAGTGAACTGCAGCCTAACTTTAGGGTACAACTAAGGAAAAGCCTAAACTAGGAGTATTCTTGTGTAACTAATAGCAGTCTTAGCCAATGACTGTAGCTGAGTTTCACTCTCAGGCAGGAAAAATTTAAACAGTGTTGAAAGCAAAGGCAGATGGACTCTCCATACCTCATTTTCATTTTCTGGGCCTCACATCAGTTTCTGTCTGAAGTGCTTTCCAAACAAGTAGCAGACAGGAATGATCTGAACCTGTCCTGGTTCTGAGACCTTCCTAACTCTAGAATCATAGCTAAAAGACAATTAAGGTCTCTGAAACTAGAATGGTTGTAACTGCCTTTCCAGTTCTAGTGAACTAAGGATTCACAATCTTTTCCCTCTGGGGTACTTAACTGATTTGGACACGGCTAAAGGTGGAGACTTCAGGTTTGTTCCCTCCCGCTAGGTTACTGTTCATGACGGAAGAACTGTCAGTGCTGAAGTAGAGACAAGGACACAGCAAGGTGGCTCAGCAGTTGGGCAAGACCTGCCAACTGAAGGGACTTCTTAACCACGGGTGCAGAGCTACTGTTTCTGACCCAGACTTGAGATCAAGCCAAGCCTTGCACCCAACATTGCTTTTTGTTTGTTTGTTTGTTTAGGCAGTCTCACTATGTAGCCCAGGCCAGCCTCAAACTCACAGCAATTCTCCTGCCTCAGCCTTCTGAGTGCTGGAATTATAGGCATGCACCATCACAAATGGCCTGGCACCAATCTTCTGACACAAGAACACATGGAACCTGGCACCTTCTAGCATGAACTCATGGGGGACCACCTGGATCAACTATCAAAAAAAATTTAAGAAGACAATAGCAACTCATTTTGTACCTCTGCTCACTTGTTCTTGTAGTGGTCCATTCTTACAGGATGTACCTTTTCCCTTCATAGCATCCTCCTCTATTATTATTTTTGCTTTAAATAAACAATAATCATGCACATTCACCAATTGTGCTGAACAATTCATTGAACAGGACAATTAAGAATGTGGAAAACACTGTTGGTCCATACTCCTCCTGATAACAGAGCTTTTGTGATTGCATAGAGCAAATGTAATGACATTGCAGGTCTGAGAGGCTGCAGATACATGGGTGGTTTCCCTCTCTAGATGTTGGCCTAAGTCTGAATCACTTAGGAGTCAAAGGCTAAAACTCTGAATTAAAAATACTGAAAGACAGGGTGCACTTTTCTTCAGTCTCTGAGTACCAAGGAAACACAGGCAGTCCTAGAGGGCTATGTAGAGTGAACAAGAGCAAACCAGACTGTTTGAACCTGATAAAACTGCAAGATGCCCTCAAATATGCTAGGTCCTGATGCACTGAGAGGATCATCTTTTGCTATTTTACCAGCACAGCCAGTGATGAGTCCTCTTGAGTAGAAGACATTATGTAGAGTTTCTACAGTTTATATACATTGTGTATAAAAGCACACCCATAGATGATCTAGACACTTAAACTATGATTAAGAAGCTCAAAAAATAATGCAAACATAGGAACTCATTAAAAAAACTTAAAAATTAAATGGTTATTCTAGAACTGTAAAAACATCTGGAAGTAACAACAATATTTGAAAATAAGTGGATAGATGGAAATAGCAAAAGATAGGATTAGTGAACTGGAGGTCAATACAAAATTTCCAAACTAAAGCACATAGAAGGGAGAAAAAAAGAAAAGAGAGGAAAGGAAAGGAAACGAAAAGCCAAAGTAGATCTTGCAGCATGTAGGACATAAATGATTGAATATATTTTATACTTGGGTCTTAAAAGGGGAGAAATAGAATGGGGAGGAATGTCATATTTGTTGAAATAATAGCTGAGATTTTCCAAAACTGTTCAAGTGGCCTAAGATTTTTCCATTAAAGAGAAAATGGAATTTTTATGATGTTGCAGTGATCAAGAATGGATCTTTAAATTTAGAGTATATAATGCCCATTTTATACTTTAGTTTTTTAGTCGCCCAGATTGTAGCTCTTGTTCTAGTTCTGGTTACTTCTATCCCTTAGATAGACCAATACCCAATTTACAAGCCCTTCTCTTTCTCTCCTTCCTGCTTGCTTATCCTGTGTAAGCCCTATACCACCAGAGATCAGTCATGATATTTTGGGAGTGATCCCCATCAGTGCCCATCAACATAAAACAAATCTGCTGAAAATCCTAGGTGTCATCTCAGTGTTTCTGCTTGCTGTTGCATTTGCCAGGAAGACCAACATGCTGACCTCTTTAATCACCAGTCACGTCCCCCGTGGATGGAGCAAGGACCTCTCCAGTTCTTTATGGGAAGGTAAGCCCTCCAGATTTCTCAAGTCCCCTCAGAGGTCTGGAGGAGGATTCCTGGCTCCTTGCTGGAGTGTCTCACACAGGACCCCAAAGGGAGGAGGATACAATCTGTCTGTCTTCCTGCCTTCCTGATTCTGGTAAGACCCCTGGGGGCACTCCAGTTAATCAGTCTTCCAGTCCTGCTCAAGAGCTTAATCAACTCTTGTTAGTTAAGGCTACTTCAAGAAGAGTTGGAATATTTAACCTCTGAGTGCCTGCTGCATGATTGTGTGAGTGAGTGGAATGGCCAGTTTAAGTAAAAGGCTGCTTCATCTGTGCATCAAGACTGGGAAGCACTGGCCTCAGTGGCTGATTGGGCCCTCACCTGCGGTTCTGTGGTGATTGACATACGGCATAACAGAGGCCTTGCACACTCCTTAGCTAAGTGCACCTAAGTCCCCATGAGGGATTCAACCAGGCAGGCATCTAAAAGGCCTCTCTCTGAGGGACACATGGCTTTTGTCTGTTGCACCATCATTCAAGTGCAACACATAGGAAATTAGAGATGGTAACTGATTGGTTAAAACCCACAGTCCCTGACTGCAGTATAAAGGGCTTTTACAGGGTTAAAAATGAAATCAAACTGCCCCTTGTATCTCAAAAAAAAAAAGAGACAGAAAAAGAGGTCTATTTTTCCTGAGCATTCTGCCCTAACATCCTTGTTGGTCACTACAGTTGCTGCCAACATCTATAGCTTCACTCCCCATTCCCAACTCACCTACTTCCAGCCAAATGAACTGATTCCAGCTAGCCATTGCCTGCATTTGGCAACAAAGCTCCCCCTGCCCCACCCAGAAGCACCTATCCTGGTGAGATGGTATCATCTAATGCCCACCCAGATGACTATCAACAACCCCTTTGGAGTTCTATATTTTGACTGAGGAAAAATTGGACTGTCAACCCTGACAAATGAGTCATGCCTGTCAGGCCTAAATGACTGAGCTCTAGCAAACTGGGCACCCAAGGGTCCGCAGTCAATGCAAAAGTCAGGCAAATCTGTGACTTTGCTGGTAGACAATGGTACAGAAATCTCTGCCTTCACAAGTTCCCTTTAGGGCTGGGGGTTTAGCTCAGCGGCATAAATGCCTGCTTGGCAAACGTAAGATCATGAGTTCAATCCCAGGTACCAAAAAAAAAAAAAAAGAGGAAGTTCCCTTTGCCAAAAAAGTTACCACCTTTGAGGCAACCAGGACTTCTGCCTCTCACCCCTTCTGCAAGCATAAACTTGCAACCTTGCATAGGAGGGACATCCTATATAAACCAGTAACTTTGTGCTTTCAACTCTTGACTATTCCCCCAAGAGGAAGGCAACACTTGTATCAGACTGAAACAGATAACTGCAATCTTGAAATTCTGAAAACTCTCCTCCCAGAGGTATGAGCTAAGGACTCACCTCCAGGTGACCTCACCGTAACACCCTCCCTGGACTTCTGTCTGATGCCCAGGGGAAGCACAAACAGGCATCCAGTCACACAGCAACCTGACAGACTGCTTACCACCTTGGGCAAGGTCTCCGTGCTGTCAACAATGCAGCCTCACTTTGCATTCTGTAGTTCCCAAAACATATACCGTTTTAATACTATTACTTAACTGCCACAAAGGTTTGGGAACACTCCCACTATTTTCAGAGAGGCTCTAACAACAGATTTGGCTGCTCTGAGCCTATTTTTCTGTCCTTTCCAGTTCCACAATTCAGTCACTGTGAACTCTATCCCGGGGCAACCTCCACCTACATCAAACAACATCCCATGCCTTGAGAGACTCGGCCAGAAATTGAACCACATATCTAGAGGTTTCAAAACTGCAAATTTTTATAGACTGTTTACTGCTGAAATACGCCTCTCCTGCCTGTAAAGCCGATTCAAGATCTTTGAACTGCAATGCCACTTTGCCCTCTGTATGTGTTGCCATTGCATAACAGATTTAAAGAATGTTTCATAAATTATCAGAGTGGAAAAATGGAATTATTGTAAAAGTAATTCAAAGGAAGGCAGTAAGAGAGGCAAAATATAAAACACAGCTTTAAAAAGAACAAGAACATCGTTGGTATAAACCCAATTAATTAGTAATTCTATTTAATGAAAAAGGATGAAATATTCTAGTTGAAAGATTAATATGGTTGGACTGGATAAAAACTAAAATATATTACAAATATATAATGAGTATGGGAGACACATGTTTAGAAAAGGACACAGCACGGTCAAGGTTAAAGAACAGAAAAAGATACACACTGCAAATACGTGCCAACAGAAAGCCATACTAGTACTAGAGTGGATGTTAAAACAAAAGCATCAGTATTAATGAAGAGAAATATTTAATTTTGTGACTTAAAAATAGAAATGAAAGAAATAGACAATTTCATAATCATAAAAGGAAGCTTCAACACATCTACAGTAACTCTGAAAACAAATACAAATTGTAAACACAATGAACAAACATGATCTAAACTGGCATTCTCAAACACTGTACTTATTAACAAGTCACAGTTTCAAAGTTAGCCTAGGCTACCCAGTGAGACCTTGTCTCAAAAACAGAAAAACAAAAAACACATTCCCAAACCCACAAACATACACAAAACCATTGATTCTTTGAAAAATTAATAAAATTGATAGCTCCCTAAAAAAGACTAATCAAAGCAAAAAATAAAAAATTTAAGACTATAGACAACGTCATGAACAACCCTATGCAAATAGACAATTACATAAAATTCACAATTTTTTTTGTACCGAGGATCAAACTCATGGCCTCACTTACCAGGCAACTACTCAAGCCACTGAGCTAAATCCCCAGCCCCACAAATTCTTTAAAAGACAAATTTTAAAATATTTTTCAGATAGGGTCTCGCTATATAGTTCAGACTGGGCTTGAACTATGCTGTCCTCAAACTCACAGAGATCCTCCTTGGTTCAGCCTCCCAAGTGCTGGGATTACAGCCACCATACCCAGCTTTAAAAAAAACCACAAAATTGAAAGTAAGAAAATACACCTAACCCTATATAAAGACAGAATTTATTAAAAAAATTCCCATAACTCTAGGTAAAACATAAAACTCTAGATACAAATAGGTTCAGAATAGTCTTCAAAATATTTCAAAAAAATCATAAAGTCTCAACAATAAAAGGGGAATGCTTCTCAAATGTTTTTATGAAGCCAGCAAAACTTGAGATAAGGCAAAATTACTCAAGAAACAAACTTATAGACCTTCTCTGGTGAACACAGATACAAAATTCCTCAGCAAAATATTAGCAAATAGAATTCAATGATTCATAGAGGATAGTACATCTCAAAATAGGTTTTTGTTCAGAAATTCAAGGATTTTAAATGTGAACATCAGCTAATGTATTTCATGGTACAGTAATTGTGGAAAAGGATAAAAATACAGTAAGAACTTTGATAAAAAGCATTAAATTCAACTAGTAACTCAGTGATTAAAAAAATGCTTGATAATCTAGGAACAGAAGGGAGCTTCCTTAATGTTTTTGGTTTTTTGGTGCTGGAAATTGACCCTAGGCCCTTGTGTGTGCTAGGCAGTGTTCTACCGCTGACCTACATTTGCAGCCCCAACTTCTTACATCATACTTAATATTGAAATAATAAAAGCTTTTCCTTGGAATCAAAAAATGATTTTTGCCGGGGCTGGGGATTTAGCTCAGCGGCATAAGCGCTTGCCTTGCAAGCAGGCAGTCATGAGTTCGATCCCCGGTTCCGATAAAAAGGAAAAAGACAAAAAAAAAAAAAAAAAAAAAGATTTTCGCTGTTTCTGTTCAGCGTGTTACTGGAACTCAGGCTAATGCAACAAAGAAATGAGGTATATAGATTGGAAATGAAGAAATAATATTACTGTTTGAAGATAACATAATTAAAAGGGTAAAAACTTAAAAATTCTACAAAATTTATAAAGTATAGTTAGCAAGTTTGCAAAATAAAAGCAGAATATTAAAATTTACTTTTCTATATATCAAACATACACAAACAGGAAACAAAAGAATAACTTTTATAGTTAGGCTTCAAAATGGGATACTTTGGGATGAATCCAATGAAGGATATGTGGAATCTCCAGAGACAACTACAAAACAGAAATTATAATTCAAAATATTCAGCCAGTCACAAATTAAAGATGGCTGAATCAGATACTTATGGAATGATTCAATGAAGTGTGGTGGTGACCCCAAAGTCATTCTCATGGAACATAGGTGTCTGTGACTTCTTTGAATTTGAGTGAGCTTTTCACTGCTTCAACCAATAAAGTATAGTATAAATCACATTATATGACTTCAAAGGCTAGCTCATAAAAGGTCATGAAGCTTATTCCTCATTCTTTTGAAACACTCGATCTCCAGATACTCCCTTTTGGAATTGAGTTCCCTGTCATGTTGAAAGATGCTCAAGTCACAAAAAAAAAGGTCATTAATAAGAGCTTCAGTATCCCATACCTGCCAGGTACCAACACAAGCAGTTAAAATTCCAAGCCATGTAAGACACTCCTAGCTAAGTACCACATCAGTAGATAAGTTGTACCTATTATATGCCTATACCAATTACTGATCCAACAGTATCCAAGAACATAATAAAATGATTGCTCATTTAAAAGGCTTAAATTTGGGATGACTTGTCATTTGGCATTCAGATAACCAGAACCAAAACGTGTTAACTTTATACATTCAATACAATTCTAATTAAAATCTCAGCAGGAACAATGGAAATGCTGACATTAAAGTGCATATGAAGTTATGAGTCATCAAACCAGACTTTCTCATTTAAAGACATCACAAAGTTACACTAACCAGAACAGTATAGTACTAACTGAAGACATGAATTGATGAGGTAGAATGGAGAATCCAGAAATAAACCTCCATGGTCAGTTTATTTTCAACAATGGCACTAAGACCATTTGAAGGGAAGTCTTTTCAACAAAATTATGTTACCAGTTTTATCTGCAGAAAGTCCTGTTTACAGGTTTGCTTTTCATGTCATCTAGGAACTGGGATTTTAGAATTTTCCTTAAGTGATAAAACTGCCTCTGCTACACTAGCCAACCAGAAACAATGTGACTTCAGTTATCCTCTGAAAAAGTGGTGGAAACGTATCAGTTACAAAGTTAAACGAGTGCCTGTAGATATTATTCAGCATGAAAAAAGGTAATGATTAGTTATAGCTTCTACAAATGAAATCAGATGAATCTCTACCTACTTTTTTACATGTAAAATGTAAGTTCAGAATGAAAAAGTGCTGTAAAAAAACGAGAGGGCTGAGGTGCTGCTCAGTGGTGAACAAAATATGAGAGGGAGGCAGAGATGGGAGAAGGAAAAGGGGTCAGTGAGAGAATCATGAGAGTATATCAAGGACATCACAAATAATCTCTATTTTCTTTATCCTTTATTTATTTATTTTTTAGTATCCACAGTTTTCCTCAGGGCCTTCACACTGAGCTATGATACATCCTGAGCCTTTTTAAAATTTTGAGACATGGTCTCGGCTAAATTGCCTAGGCTGGAATTGAATTTATGTTCCTTCCTCCCGCATCCTCCGGGAGTACACCACCATGCCTGGCTGCTTACATTACATTTTAGGGCTATTAAATTGTGTTTCACGTGCCTGAAAGAAAATTTTAGTTTATAATAATGGATAGAACCGGATGTTTTTAAAATCAGATTTTTAGATTAATAACCATTTAAAAGACTTATACAAACTATAAAGACAAACAGTATAGTTCACAACTTAAAACACGCTGAAATTCTACATATATGGCCATACAAAAGTATTTATCACATTTTGATTTGTTTGGAAAAGAATGAGTTACAGGACTGATGAATCTACTGTAGAACTAAAATCTTAAAACATCAACTGAACTAGACTGAGTCCAGTTCAAATAGACTACCAATACACAGACACACAAATAGCTTCATGGCTTAAAAACAAACAAACAAAAAACACCTCTTTTTAAAAAGTCTAACAAAATATTCCTCTCCATTTAAAAAATAATACCTAACTAGGGTGGGTATAGCTTAGTAGTAGTGCTCACATAGCACGTGGAAAGCCCTAGGTTCTATCCCCTACTGTGACAAAGAGAACTGGAGTACTACAGTGTGTTGTTACTATCATTCATCACTCTTTTTAAAGTAACTTTCACCTACTAATTCTTAGGGTTGCATTGGGCTGTTTGTATGCGTACTCTAGTATTTTTTTGGTCCTTTGAAATTGATAACTCATTTGATTAACAAAGCAAATGTTTTCTCATCACATTGGGAGAGGAATGGAAAAGAGAAAGTAAAAATGATAATTATATATATGGTTTAGACAGGCATGTTTAAACCTGTATTTCAGGAGTCATTTTTTTTCTTTCTTTTTTTAAACTGGTACTGGGGATCGAACTCACGACTGCACGCTTGCAAGACAGGTGCTTATGCCACTGAACTTAAATCCCCCAGGAGTCATATTTTTGAGACAGTTGTGGGATGGTGATGAGGTTGACATTCCAACTTGTATCACTGATTTATCATACGTGGCATTTATAAATATCCAGAATCCAATTAGAGATATGGTTTTCAGCTATGCCTAAAAACACTGATCATGTTGAGAGGTGGGTTCCTAAATACCCAAGGTTATCCACTGTCAGCACTAAGGAGGTCCTTAAACAAATCCTTAATTTATCAAAAGGCTCCTCGGTTTTGAATTTAGTTTTAAAAGGTAACTGATGTTTCCCTTCTTAGAACCAATCAAAACTAATATACCCAACATGGTGATCTGACTGATCACTATGTCACTAGTAACTTAAATTTTGAGTTAATTATGAGGGTTCATTAAGTGTCTGATGATACAATTCATATGAAAGCAAAGGCAAACAAGAATTAGGCAAGTTTCAAAAACTTTAATAAAGTGGGGGAAAGACACTTCTAAAAATATATGCCAACAAATTAAAAGTTTCAAAAAATAAGTGAAAGATATTCAAGAAATAAAACCCTCTATTATCAAAATTAAAGACTTAAAATTTACTGATGTTGAGTGTTCAAATTCAGGGCAAATGTAGTTTATAATAATAAAGCTAGTAAAGTTTTCATGATATGGTTATTGTAAGACATCACTTAATAGTTACTTTTTAAAGCCTGTATTTTCTTAAACATCCATTTTACAACGTTTTAATTATTTTACATTCATTCATAAAGATATTTTCTAACAAATTATTTTGCATTTAATAATACTGAAACAAGATGAAAGAATCAAGAGACTTAAATGCTTTGCTAATAACTACATCTATCACAGATTCTTGCACATTTATACCTACTGATTAATCAGAATAGCTATAACTAAACTTAAAAATGAAACACTTAAGTTTGAATATACATGCTAAACATTAAAAAGATGTATTCCAAGCCAAAACAAAAATGAAACACTTAAGTTTGAATATACATGCTAAACATTAAAAAGATGTATTCCAAGCCAAAACATTGGAACTTTTTTGTTTCTGTAAAACTTAAAGATAACTGGTCTATTTAAGTCATTTTTAGCTATCAATTTATAAAAAGAAGGAAGCATTGCTTAAATTATTTTTTGATAACTTCTATGGTAAAATATGGATTTTTTTCCAAATTCAGATGTTATTCTATTTTAGAAACTGCAGATTTAAAATATTAAGAAATATATTTCTGCAAATAATCCATCTTAAATGTGAACCATAAGAAACTCTACTTCTTTTAAATTCTCATCTACTGCAAGGGGTGAAGTAAATCATCTTACAATTTAGTAAAGAGATGCTGACATAAAACAAATTATAAATAAGTAGTAATGATGACTAACACCAAATCTAGTAGTTCTCATTTTTACAGTTTGGAAACAATTTTCATGGGAAACTTTATAGAGTTTTGATCCTTAGTTATAGATAAGCAAATTTTGTTTAATTAATCAAGACAAATAGTAGAAAAAGCATTTTATTTATATGGAAAAAGCTACAGTAAGATCTGTAAAAGGTGTCAATATAATATTGCCTATACAGAAAAAAACTCAAATGTGAATAGCAACAAATAAAAGTTACACATCTTCCTACTTAGCAGTGCAATTAATTCACATTTTAATAAAGTTAAGTCAAGTATAATAAAATCAAAACAAGTGTTTCTCCATAATCAATATACTGAGAATTACAGTGTAAAGATCATTTCAGGTTTAAGAAATCTGCAATCAATCTACAGAATATCCTAAGACAAGGGAGACACATTAATTCTTTTAATTATCAGCTGTTGGCATTTTTCAATACTGTTCACAGGATAAACATAATGAGTTGACATACACGTAAATAGAATATATTTAGTCTATACAGTAAAAAAATACAAATTATAAAGTGAGCTAACAAAGAATGAAATCTGAATACAGATTTATAAAAGTGACAACTTCTCAGACAACACATACAGTATTTCTTATGTAAAAACATCTAGTTTCAGCAAAAAATAATTTGGTTGCTTTTCAGCTGCATTGTAGATCTTGTAAGCTGAAGATGCAGATGTCCAAGTTCCTTAAAAACCATGATAAATGTCTTTCTCAATGCATACAAAATGATAAATGCTCTCATCACAGTCTTAAGGGTACTTTTGGAAGTTTTGTCTTGCTTCAGAAATACATTTAAAGTGGGCAAAAATCAAAAGGTTTCATGGTACAATGAAACAGTAAACAGTGCTCAATTTACTGCTAATGTTGAAAAAATCTAGATTTTACAGTACTCTGTTATATACGAAAGATTTTTTTTTGATTTTACATTGCATATTTCTGAGTCCATTCTCTTGCATGTCTGTTGTATCTGTAGGCATACAAAAGGACACAATGAAACATACAAATCTAATCTTTTGTAAACACTGTCTATGAGAACTATACATCCTACATTCTCATGCCTTTATTTTTTTAAGATACAGTCTCATTGCCTCAGTTGGCCCTGTAAATGTCTTGCCTCAGCTGGGATTACAGGCATACACTGTCACATATGGCTCTTCTCAATCTTACTTGCAATTACCATACCTATACAAACTATTGAGTCAGTGTGACACAGACTCATGCACAGATAAAACAGAAAACAAATGATTATTTTTAACTCATGGATTTCCTGGTGAGCCATATGAAAATGTACCTAACATATAAAAAACAAAACAGAGAAACTAACTTGTAACAGAACTCTACTAAAAAGCCAACTCAATGAGTATTATCTGCAAAATCCAAAAAACCTATAGTCAAGTAGCTTTCAGGCAGTTTGAAAATGATTGGTCTGAGTGGGCAAAGAGCTCAATTCCCTTCTCAGGAAGAGATAGAGAACACAATACATAATCCTCTTCAATCGCTAAATTCTTTCATTTTTAATCTATTGTCTAGAATTATAAATAGATATTGCGCAAATACTAAACATCTACAACTCAACAATAGATGGAAAAAACGTGAACATTTTTCTATAAAAAGTCTACCTGATTAAAGAAGATAAATTCAATTTGAGCATAATTAAATATACTTAAAAATATAAGGATAACACCCATGTCTTGGCAGACTGTACAGAGATACACCAAAATGGAAACTAATAGAAGTATACACTTACTTTTCTTTGTCTGATTTATAGATTTGTGCAATATCTGGTACTAAGGGGTCATCTGGATTAGGATCACAAAGTAGAGAACATATGGACAATAAAACTAGATTTAAAAGACAACATTGTATTAGATAATGATCCTTCTACTTTATATAACTTACACATGAAAATAATTTTACAAAATATAGGTAGTGAACTATAAAACACAAAAAAGAAACCATCAAATTAAATTTATACTATAAATATAATATATAACTTTAGTAGTAAATATCACTGATTTTCAAAATTATAAAATTATGATATATGAGAAAATAATACTCCTTTTGAAGTTTCAAACTCTATTTGAATTTTTTTATTTAAAAAATGTGAACCTACAAAGTAGCTATTAACAACCTTTTAAAGAATGCTTTACAAAACAAATTCTAATTAACAGTTTAAATCATTTTGGACATTATACTCATGTGGCACTTTACTCTGGTTAAGCAGACTATTTTAAAAAAGATTTAAAAGGTTTTTTAAAATTAATCTTTTATTCCATGTGCCTTATTTGTGTTACATGCATTTAAAATATGAACTATCATTCAATAACTTGGTATTAAAAAATATAAACAAAAACTGAAAAATATTGGTTGCTATCCTATGTCAAAATACTGAAAGAAGCAATTATACTTACCTGCAACAGGAAGGAACAAACTCCGGTCCTCTTTATCTGCTCTGCATGCACTGACTACTTATAAGGAGCACACGGGGCCTCTGAAACAATCTCCCATTTCCGCCCTCTTTTCCAATACCGTGTTTCTTTTATCTTTTCCTACTCTTTCCGATTCAAACGTGAATTTCTAATCTCTGCCAGCTGTACCTCAGCAAAGAATTACTTTCAAAAACATATAAAGAACTCAAAAAAATCAGTCCTCCCAGATTTAAAGACCCAATCCAAAAATGGGCATCTGAGATGAAGGTACACTTCTCAGACGAAGAAATACAAACAGAAAATAAATATGTGAAAAAATGCTTAACATCACTAGTTATTGAAGAAATGCAAATTAAAACACTGAGATTCTACCTCAACCCAGAAAGAATGACTGTCATCAAGAAATGAACCAATAACAAATGCTGGCAGAACTGTGGGAAAAAAGGGACCCTTTTCCACTGTGGGAAACTGGTGGAAATGCAGACTGGTACAACCACTGTGGAAATCAGCGTGGAGATTCCTCAAAAAACTAAGACTACAGGTCCCATTTAACCCAGCTATTCCCCTTCTGGGTAGCTTCCCGAAAGAACCGAAAACATCATACCACAGCGATATATGTGCACCCAGTACAATTTGTAATGAGACAGATTTTGGAAACAACCTAAATGCTCATCGATTGAGGCATGGATAAAAAAAGATGTAGTATTTATATACAATGGAGTACTACTGCTCAGCCACAAAGAAGGATCAACTGGAGACTTTTATAGGTAAATGGATGCAACTTGAGACCATGCTCATTAGTGAAATAAATCAGACAGACGTGTAAACATCATACTGTCTCACTAGTGTGAGAAGCTGAAAAAAATATGTATATGTATACATATATGTACACATAAAAATAATAAAGATAGTTATACTAGTGATTTCTCTGAGTTCATTGATGAGAAAGATTTGTTCTGGTATCTTTCGGACAATTGAATACAGATGTCCTGTGCTCTGGGTGAATGATTTGGGGATGACAATGTGCAATGTATGTGCCATTGCTGCCCCATTGATGTGACTGAAATTTTGTTTTCAGTTTTTCTTTTATCTCTTTGAAATAAAATGGATTAAAAACATTTTTTAAAAGGTATTAAAAAAAAACAGTGAATTTCAAGAGCACAAGTTACTCTTAAATGTGCGCTGGGAGTGTGGTCCAGTGACAGAGCACTTGATTAGCATGTTTGACACCTTGGGTCCCATCCCTGATACTAGGTGGGAAGAAAGAAAGGGAAATGGTACCAAGGACCAAGGAAAAAACAAATATTTCATCTTCTTCATTGTCCACCTGTCCAATAAAAGCCTTGTATATTAAACTGACAGGGTAGACTTTCTGGCTCACTTATATCTTTGGAATGCTTTCAGAATAAACTCAGAATAAAAAGCAAAATAGGATGCAGAATTAAGTGAAGAAAATAACAAGTAAATCAGTGAGGTCTGAGCTGCTAAGCAAGAGTGAAATTCCTCGTCTCCCCACTCCTGCTGCTATGACCTTTTTGCCCTGATTCCACCATCACGAGAACAAGCCGAATGATTTCAGATAAAAAAGTAGCAGCTGACATTTACCTGAGTGCTCATTACGTGTCAGATGCATGGTGAGCCTAGAGCATGTAGTAGTGCCATCATAATGCATTTCACATACGTGTAAACTGAAGCTATTTAAATTCTCAAGAGACAGTTTCCAGAAGCCAAGGACACTACTTTTTGTAAAAAGCTACCAATGTCAGAAGATAAGTACTCGGCATCTGGCAGTCTGCCATTTCTTTTAAATGATAAAGACTTAGCTGTTCATGCCCAATGACACTGATTTTGTGACACCAATCTAGGGAAGAGTACATTAGTTTGAATAACCATTTCACATAGATTCTTTTTTTAAGTGTACAACAGATTCACGATGAGAAAGACTTAAAAAAGGAAACTAGAATCTGTATGAACATTTTAAATACGCATTTTAGATCAGAAAATTTCTAGTCATAAATAATTGCCCCCAAAACTTATTTACCTAATACTTAAAATGGTTATGGCTGTGTAACTCTGCTTCAAATAAATGTCATCATTTTTGAAAGTTATATATTCAGGTAGCACTTATTTAAATAAGAAATGACCACAGATTCTTCCCATGAATCCTTCAAGAGAATAATTTTCTTTAATTTTAGAAAAAGGGAAAATGAGGTAGTTACTTCAGGGGCAGAGACTTCTACCTCCAACTATATTTTTCCAACTGGTGGCTCTCTTGCATTAAAGAAGTGCTGCCACCGTAAATAGTTTTGGTAATAAAACAACACTGACTTTCCAAGACCAATGTATACAACTGCAATTTAGCAAACAATGTAATACATTTGTGAAAGTTGAGATTCAGCAATGGATTATGTGTCAGTCATTATACTGATGCTATTGATTATTCAAAATTTACACTAACATGCTACCTTACTGTAAAATTCAAAATACTCTGTCTTTCCTTTCTAAACATTTATTTCGTCAGCCAAATCTGGTTTTGTTTGTTTAAGTAAAACATCTAGGGGCTGGGAATTTAGCTCAGTGGCACAAGCGCGTGCCCGGCAAGTGTGAGGTCATGAATTTGATTCCCAGGTACGAAAAAAAAATAAAATAAAAATAAGTAAAACATCTATAAAGTTTTACTCATTACTGTCAATACATGGTTCCACTCAGTGAATGGGATAAGTGGGCCCAAATCTTTTCAATTCTCTGTCTTTCCCTCTTTTTCAAAAGACAAAGTCCAAGTTAAAAAGGTGTCAGTCAATACAGTTATTCTTAAATTTCCAATCTAACATTTTAAATCTCTTCTCATTTTATAACTTACATTTGCCCATTCACATCCTACACATCTCAAAAGCCAATTATAAAAGGCAGAGTAATATAAGAACAAAACAAAATTAAAACAGGAAAAGTACAGTAGATTGGTCTTTTTAAAACACTGGTCAATAGAGTCTCATACTACATTTTTCCAGTTTTACTATTACCAATGGTTCTAAATTAGATAGTTGATATTACCTTTTGATACAGTCAAAGCTGGTGACCACTGTGACCTCAGGATATCAAGACAAATACTTCCATTACTGTTTATGTTTGGATGGTAAATTTTTGTTGTGAAAGCAATCTAAATGTAAAAACAAAACAACAATATAGTGACAATGCATGAATTATGAACACAACAGAATGAATTTGCTCTAGGGTAAAACATCTTTAACTTTACACAGCCTTAGAAATGCATTTATTTAAATTGAATGAGTGTCTTCTTTGGGGTATAAGCAGTTCTAGCAACTGAGAATTTAAAAGTAACTCCATTGCCCTGCTGCCTCCCCAAAGAATTAAGAAATATGTTGGAGTAAGAAATAAGTCAGTCTATACCACCTGACATGACTGGGTGAATGGCACCTGGAGCAATTAACTTGGTTTTCATCACACCTCAAAGTAATCCTGCTCTTCATCTGACTATCCGGAACACCTGTAAGGTCCAGCTGGCTTTAAACACAGGGTGTTGAACTTATTTCAGGGCCAAGTTGAGAGGCCTCAGCTTATTGTCTGTCCTAAGACATCCACCAAGATTCCTACTTTTTCCCAGGAACTGCTGTCATATGTCATACATATGATTTTAATCAGGTGCTTCAAAAAATCTAACAGTTTTTCCTGAGTGACAGATCTGTTCACTCTTTTTCCTCCTTCATATCCCCATAATTTGCTTTCTAAATCTTTAGAGCCTGTTATATAAGCACATTAAACATGTTCTTATCTCCCCTAAGTGTTAAATGACAGGAGTAGGATATATTTACTTTATATCCCCACTGTAAGCAGGACAGTGTAGGTGCTCAATGAATGCTTGCTGAATACTTTAAAAGAAAAGGTCAGCTTTGGAAAGATAATCACTTGCACAGAAGTTTGACTTCTGACTATATAAACTTCCCTTATTACATGCACATACACACACAAAAAGGCAAGAAACCAGTTTACACAGCAGAAAGTAGTCTTTTGTTTTACAAATATAATACAATATTTGAGCGAGAAAGCATATTTTGGACTCACTGGTTTTATAGGACAGTTTGAGCATGGTCTTAACATCATGAAATCATCTCTGGAAAAAGAATAAAATCTCTGACATGGGAGTCACATTGATCACAAAAATAACAATACCTTTGGTGGTTTAAAAGGATAGTCTGTCGGAAAATGTACAGTGAGAAAGAAGACTCCACCTTGATATGCGCTGTCAGGCTGAAATAACAAAACAACGTGTATCACTGTTTGATTACTGTATTTATTTAATTGCTTAAAATGATTAATGTACTTGTTTAATAACTTAAAATGATTTTCCTGTGTTTGAGAAAATACCATCATATTTTAGATGCTTTCATGAAATATTATCAGTTTGAAAATAATGCAACATTGAGTCACGGGTCCAGTCGTTTACCTTGAGACAGGCACCCTTTTGCAGGTATGTAGGAAGATTTTCCAACTATTATGCCAACATTAAAAGTTTAACACAAAACAAAAACACAAACAGTGGTGCGATCTGCATAAGCAAATCTGTTCACGGTATTTGGGCTGACTGCTTTACTTCTTTGAAAGCAAACCAAGTATCCCATTAAGCACACTTTACATGTCTTCTGTTTAAAATTGTGTAATGCAGAGACCAAGAATAGGGACATATTTCTTTTTTGGAAGTATACACTGATGTCTGGAATTATTTTTGAAATTTTAAAGAGATGGTATTAATATTTGTACTACAAATGAGTTATTTTAATTAAAAGGCAAGTTCAGTCAAGAGTTGTCAATATTTTTAAACCCCCTTTCTTTTTCTGAGAAAAAATTAAATATATGGATGACTGATAATTATAACTAACTGTACACATGGAAAATAATGCAATGTCTTCATATATACAAGTGTGACAGTAAAAAATGGTAATTAACAAAAAAATCTGTTCATGAGTATAATACTTTTCAGATCAGTACATGTGAAGACTGCTGTGAGAAAGATAATTTTCTGGAGCAGTAATCAGTATAAATAAAGGATCCTTGAAGTTACTGTTCTTACCTTTTTACTTATCAAACCTAAATTCTGATGGTCACATAAAGGCCAAAAATGGGGAAGAGACCCAGTTTAACCAAAGAAACACCTAAATGACACCTAATTTATCTTTCAACTTTTTGTAGATTTTTGTTCATTTTTTAAAAATTTTATTTAAAGAGAAAAAATATCTCTCAACTCTTCATTTAGTACCAGTTTATGAAATAACGTAGAAAATACAGAAAGTCTCAACTTAAGTAAATTCAAAATCCATGGGATTATCAAATTAAAAATTGGGCCAGAGATTTAGCTCAGCAGCACAAGTACTTGCCTGGCAAGGGCAAGGTCGTGAGTTCAATCCCCGGTTTAAAAAAAAAAAAAATTAGAGATCAACTTAAGAAAGACTTAAATTTGGTCATTTTTAAAATGACCACTAAGAAATATTCGTAACATTACAAGTAAAGGAAAGACACCTTAAAGACAAAAACAAAACAATGACAGCACAATATACCTAAAATTTTAAACTTTTCATATTTTCATATTTAAATACATTGTTGTATTAATATTTTGGTAATAAAGGCAAAGACTGTTATTCCTTCCTTCCTTTAGTTTCTGTCTAGATATTAGAGGGCTGTATTGTATAATTATTCTTACTATGTGTTGTTTAATTCTAGTTCATAAAAAGTTACAAAGAATGAAGAAAATGTACGCAAATTACAGTGATAAATACAGTCTGCTCACATATTCAAATGATTATGCAGAGCACTTAAGTGTACATGCTTATTAAAATAAGGGAGACTATAACTCCAACTGTTATCATTTACTATGTGATTCACTTAAAAAATATTTATGAAAGGCTAGCATTCAAATGGCAAGGATAGGTTTTAATGATAGCATTTTGAAGGTTCTTAGTAAGGAATGCAAAACACAGAAATGGCTAGATTCTTACTGAAACTGTTATATAAGGAATGATCAAACATATGACAAATGTTTAAATTTTTCAAAAGTTATTATAGTGTTTTCAAAAGACACACTGCCATTAACCCCTACCCCAAATACCTCCCTTCGGTTTGAACACACTTATCGCACCACACTTGCCACTTCCTGCAGGAGTTTTGAAGTGCTCTTTTGTGAGTGTCTTTATGGTGTAATCAGAATACGATGGCTGCTGCTGCTGAGCGCCATCCAAGGGAAAGGCGGGCCTCTGAGAACATCAGCGTGTGTCCTCATCTACCTTGTTCACCAGACAGGGCACCTGCAACTTCTGGCTCTTCCTCGAAGTCAAAATGACTACGGAAGACACGTTTTGAATCAATTCAGGACACTGAGGCAGGCACAAGGGCCCAACTAAAGACATTCATGAAAGACAACTTCCAGAACTAAGTGTGCTCAAATGCAGAGGGTATATTTTGAGAGTGATTAATGGAAATGTGACTTTTATTATAATACTTTTTGAAACTTTAAAAGTTCACTGTATTTTTCAATATACCTTATATGCTGTACTTTTACTCTCTAATATAACAATGTAAAAATTTAGCACTTTAAGATAACTCCAACAATCTTGCTTTGAAACTCAGTAATTTTTTGTTGTTTTTAATTGAAATAGAAGACAATATGGTTAAAAACTCTATGACTTAGTAGATAAAGCTCCTTCTGGGAGGAATAAGTGAGTGATGTACAGCAAAATAAGTGATGCAGGTTCTATCACCCAGAAAGCAGGTTTGATCTGACAATGAATACTCTTATTCAACTAGGTTTTTACTCACAGAAAGTCCATTTCAAGTCATTACTGTCGTATGTAGAAAGAAATACTGTTAACAAAGATAGTAAGTAAACAAAGGTAGTAAGTATTAGGAGCCAATTACAAAACAGTAGGTGATTCTGTGTCTAACACTGTCCTGCTGGCTTGAATCATTGGTGATACCTCCAGAACTGTCCTATCTGGCAGCTTGTACTACCTGTAGTACAAATGGATCGAATTACTTTTATAGGACTTTTCACTAATAAAAATAATAAAAAGCTATCCGATAGGACATACATGTACTACCAGTAGTCCAAGCCATTTGGCAGCGAGATACATGAACTATATAGCCCAGTCATAAATGTGTTAAGACAATGCTATAAAACTAAAAAGCCACAAACTCAAAGGGTATCAAACATAAACCCATTGTATATTAATCGATTCTCTTTCACAGAAAAAAACAGTGATGAAACTTACCATGAACTGGTTCTTATTACTTGCAGGAATTCTATTATTGGATTGGATATTTCTAGCTTTGAAAATCTAATCATATCCTCCAATCCATGAGGATATGAGAATAGTAGTATTTGCTTATGGACCTAAGTGTTTGCAAATTGTGGGTGACCCATTACTGTGTGTAATGACATAGGTGTTGACAAAGGAAAACATCACAGTGATCCTAGTGTTTGCAACCAATGCTTCAGAAAAACACTATAAAGCTTTACACATGTTTTGCTTCCTGGGTGATTCAGACTACACGGAAATTCCTCCTTACTCACAAACATGTGATCAAAGGTGAAGAGGTAAGAATAAAGTACAGCTCTGGGGATGGATCTCACATATATGAATCATACTTACAGGCCCCATAATAGTTGCTTGCCAGTGGAACACTGAAACAAACAAAGGAGTTTGGGAGTTACTTACAGATGTTCAAGCCTGTATTTTTAATGCCATCAAACACCCTTACAAAAGAACAAAGCTTACAGTCATCTCCCACAGGTCCAGCTGAACAGTGAGCAGGAGGATCGCGCTGCAGATCACTTAATTCCTGAAGGAAAGCAAAAATACTTCAGGTCAATTCTTTTTTCAAGAAAATAGGTATTGTAATCCATTCAAACATAAACTGTTAACTTCAAGATTATTTTTGCAATTCTATTCCAAGTAAGTAAACAAAATGTACTCTGTGACTGATTGAACAGCATGAAAGATGGTACTAAATACCTTTTTGATAACAGCTCCAACCCTTGAAAAGATTAAATGGATTAAAATATTAAATGTTTTTCTTCAACTGTTAAGTAGATAGTACATAGAGAACCTTTTAAAAGGGGCGGGGGTTCTGCCTGGGGATGTAACTCACATGTGAGGCCTTCTTCGGTTCAAATCACCAGCACTGTTGGGAGCCGCAGCCCCGAGCCCGGTCGCCTCACTTGGCGGACGTGAGGCCTGTAGTAAAGAGTGAGGCCTGAGGTAGATTACCCCTCCCATCGAATATGTTAGTTTCCTGCTTACCGCGTAAACAACCCGCTCAACAATATAGTCTGCCTGGCAACTGATGATGTTAGCCAATCAGCTTGCCTTGCTTACTTTAACATGATTGGACACTGTACCCGTATATATACTGGTGCCACCCCTGGGCGGAAGAGGAAGCCAGATAGAAGCCCGGAAGTAGAAGCCCAAAAGGAGCCGCGGAGAGCGGACCGGTAGAGGCTTTGGGGCAGGCTGAAGCACAAAAGGAGCCGCGGGGAGCGGACCAAAGGAGGCTTCAGCTGGGAGAACCCAGGGCAGGCTGTACGGAGAAGGAAAATAAAAAGAAAAGGTTGTCCACTACCAGACTTTGTCGTGTGTCCTTCCTGCCGGCCGGGAGCGGACATCGACATTTGGAGGCCCGCCCGGGGACTGATCACCCCCGCGACGTGGAAGTGGACAACGCTCCAGTACAGAGCTGCGAGACAGGTGAGTTGGGGATAAGCCTGGGCTCTGGGTGGCGCGCACCTACAGGGCTTTTAGACTCCCCTCAGGCTCACGCGTAAGTGGCGGATTCCTTGGGCCTCACGCGGTGAGTAACATATTAAAAGATGGGAAACATGTTAGGTAGCAACACTAAGAGCGAGGGTGGTTGTGGAGAAAGCTCTCAAGAGCTTACAAAAGTACGCAGGGTATCTGAGCAGGCCCAGTCAGGGAGCTCCCGAGAGGGGTCCGTCAAGGGGAACAAGGATGCTAAGGAGGAGGACGGGGCTCTAGCCTCGGAGTCGTCTGACTCCGAGGACGAGGGAAAGTTGAATGGCAAGGAGGCCAAAGAGACCAGCTGTCAGGAGCCTAAATCGCTCAATAAGGAGTCGCAGGGTTCTTTTCCAGCGTTGCCCCGCGAATTGCGCTCTGCTCAACCTGGTCTGCGGAGGAGTAGAGAGCTCCTGAGCGCTCCCCGGCGCGAGAGGGAGGCGAAGCCTTCCGCCCCACTTTGGGGGCCGTTTCCGGAGGCGATCCCTCGCCGCGGGGCGGCCGCCCGGGAGCTCCCTTCCTCTTCGCCAGAACAGGAAGTGATGCACGGGCCCCCATTTTCCGCCCAATCACGGCCGCTGTCTTATGCTCCGCCGCCGGCAGGTCGGTATTTTTACAGGCGGCTTTGGCAGGGGGGACGCTTGTCTCATGAGGTACATCCACCTGGGATAGATAGTGGCCCCTACGGGATATTTCCTGTACAAGTAGCTATGGGCCAGGGACGCAATGCATGGGAGCCTTTTGAGATAAAGCAGATTAGAGAACTTAAAAATGCAGTTACAACCTTTGGGCCGACTGCGCCTTACACCATTGCCATGCTGGAGAATCTGTCTTCTGGGCCCCTCACCCCCGAGGACTGGATTCAGCTGGCAAAGGCGTGTCTGCCCTCGGGCAGTTACCTGGATTGGCGAGCCTGGTACGCAGAGTTCTCTGCAGAGCAGGCTGAGAGAAACGCCAATCGAGGAAACCGGGGGTGGAACAAGGAAATGCTTATGGGAGAAGGTCGGCACGCTGATGACCAGACCCAGTTCCCCGGCGCTGTCTATGAGCAAATCAATGCCATAGGACTCCGCGCCTGGAAGCAAGTAAGTGGTGCTGGAACAGCCTCCTTGTGTCTTTCAAAAATAATTCAGGGTACCACAGAGCCATTTGTTGACTTTGTGGCCCGAATGCAAGATGCTGCCGATAAGATATTTTCTGATCCGGGAGTGGCTCAACCGCTGGTAAGACAGCTGATTTTTGAGCAATGTACAAAGGAGTGCAAGGCAGCGATAGCTCCTCATAAGAACAAGGACCTCAATGCCTGGATTAGGATATGCAGAGAGATAGGGGGGCCGCTCTCCAACTCGGGAGTGGCTGCTCTCCTGGCCGCGGCTGTACAGCAGAGGGGACCTCGCGGGTTAGAAGGGGAATGTAAGGCTAAAGGGTGTTTTGCCTGCGGGGAGCCAGGACACATTAAACGTCACTGCCCAAACAATGCAGATGCTAGGCCTCGCCCTAGGAATGAAGAACCATATGTTTGTGGGCGATGCAAGAAGGGATCACACAAAGCTGAGGAGTGTAGGTCGGTCTTTGATGCTCAGGGCAACCGTATTTGTGGACAAGATGCTAGAGAGCCAAAAAACGGCCAGAGGGGGCCCCCTTCACAGGCAGGCCCCCGCCCCAGAGACAGGACAGCTCAGGATGGCAGCCTTCAACAAGGGCCACCCCTGGGTCAGCAGGTGTGGACCTCAGTGTCGCCTCCAGACTTATACAGAAGGTCACCATTAGGATGGATGGCGTTAGGACCCTAAATGACATGCAAAAGCTATTGGGAGACATTAATTGGATTAGGCCATATTTACATATACCAAATTCAGATCTCAAACCCCTGTTCGACCTTCTGAAGGGAGACCCAGATATAGCCTCCCACAGGAGGCTCACTCCTGAGGCAAGAGCTGCCTTACAGAGAGTAGAGGAAGCCTTAGGTGGGGCTACCTTACACAGAATTGAACCAGGGCGACCCTTTGATGTCTGTTTGCTACAGACTAGTCTACAGCCTACAGCGGTGATTTGGCAGAAAGGACCACTACTGTGGATACACCCTAAGGTCTCACCTGCAAAAGTCATAGAGCATTACCCGGAGGCAGTCGCTTCATTGGCCCTTGAAGCGCATGATAGAGCTGTCCAACATTTTGGCTCAGGACCACAAGCCATCCGAGTACCCTATACCGCCAGCCAGATCAAGACCCTGGCTGCCTGCATAGATACTTGGGCCATTCTGAGATGTGTTTTCCATGGGGATATAAACAATCAATACCCTAAAGACCCTATCTTGTCATTTGTCACTCAGCACCCTATAATTTTTCCAAAGGTTACTGCCTCTGAGCCATTAGTCCCAGCAACTACAATATACACAGATGGCTCCAAGACGGGGATAGGCGCCTATGTGATCCTAGGCAAGCCCCCGGTTACCATACAATTTGAACCAGATCAGCCTCAGGTGGTGGAACTGCAGATCGTTAAAATGATTCTTGAACGGTTCTCAGAGGCCATTAACATTGTCTCCGATTCTAGGTATGTGGTCAATGCTATGCAAGTGCTTGAGACTGCCGGTTTAATTAGATCCACTTCCACAGTGGCTGGACTGTTCCTGTCTATCCAGACATTGCTTCAGAACAGACACCATAAGGTCTTCACCACCCACATAAGAGCACATACATCCCTGCCAGGGCCTATGGCACAGGGGAATGCGGCTGCTGACACTGCCACTCGCCCGTTATGGATTTTTACCTTACTAACACCAATCGAGCGAGCCCGTGCCTTCCATGATAAATTTCATGTTAATGCCAGGACACTAGCAAACCATTTCCATGTTTCTAGAGCAGATGCACGAGATATCGTGCGACTATGTGACTCCTGTGCCACATACAAACCTGCCATACCGATGGGAGTAAACCCTCGAGGTTTGATCCCTGGTGATGTTTGGCAGATGGACATCACACATATACAGGAGTTTGGGACTCTTAAATATGTTCATGTTTCCACAGACACCTGTTCTCGCGTCATATTTGCAACAGCAGAAACAGGTGAAAAAGTGTCTAATGTGATCAATCATTGCCTGGCGGCTTGGGCCACATGGGGCAAACCAAAAATATTAAAAACTGATAATGGACCAGCCTATATAGGCAAAGCTTTCAATGAGTTCTGCAAAATGATGGAGGTTCAATTAAAACATGGTATCCCATACAATCCCCAAGGTCAAGGAATCATTGAGAGGGCTCATAGAAGCCTCAAAGAAATTTTACAAAAACAAAAAGGGGGAGTAGGCCAAGGCCTGGCCCCAAAGGCACGATTATCCATGGCACTATTCACACACAATTTTTTAAATTTAAATAATGATAATCGCTCCCCAGCTGTGGAGCACTGCAACCCTTCCCCCAACCATAAAGGGTGGGTGAAGTGGAAAGATGTCCTGACAGGACAATGGATGGGCCCGGATCCGGTAATCAGCTGGAACCGAGGCGCGGTTTGTGTTTTCCCTCAGGAACCGGGACGAGAACCACTGTGGATACCGGAGAGACTGACACGGGCAACAAAGCCCTCGACTGAAGATCAGACCTGCCCTACTAGAGATCCATCACAGACCAACCAATAAGATGAATAGAAATAGCGGTAGCCCGAAATGGACAAGAAGATCCTCAGGCATATGCATGGCTCGCTCGCCTAGCCTACGACCGAGTCTAGGGACGGTGAGCTTCCCACACTCCTCCTCTAAAAAATTATGATATAGCAGGGTAGATGAGTCAATGACGGGTAAGAGCGTGCCTCCCCAGCATGACTCGACCTAAGCCAGGCCCTACCCCATCCTGCACGTAAGCCGCTGGACTGTTAGATGCTGCCCAGGTCTAAATTTCTCTCCGAGGGGATTTCTTTACGGAGAGGAAATGAGTGCAAGCTTGTGTGCATCCAGGTTCCGTCCAGTTTGTGCCTGGCCCTAGAAAAAGGACGAGGGCCTCAGGGCCTTGGCAGACCATGGGACGGCCGACCAGGGTCTAAGCCAAGGACCTACGGTGGGCCTACGCATAGGGCATAAGCCTCTGCACCCAGTCCAGGAAGGGCTACGATGCGCACATTCATAAAAAATAAAAAAGGGGGAGATGTTGGGAGCCGCAGCCCCGAGCCCGGTCGCCTCACTTGGCGGACGTGAGGCCTGTAGTAAAGAGTGAGGCCTGAGGTAGATTACCCCTCCCATCGAATATGTTAGTTTCCTGCTTACCGCGTAAACAACCCGCTCAACAATATAGTCTGCCTGGCAACTGATGATGTTAGCCAATCAGCTTGCCTTGCTTACTTTAACATGATTGGACACTGTACCCGTATATATACTGGTGCCACCCCTGGGCGGAAGAGGAAGCCAGATAGAAGCCCGGAAGTAGAAGCCCAAAAGGAGCCGCGGAGAGCGGACCGGTAGAGGCTTTGGGGCAGGCTGAAGCACAAAAGGAGCCGCGGGGAGCGGACCAAAGGAGGCTTCAGCTGGGAGAACCCAGGGCAGGCTGTACGGAGAAGGAAAATAAAAAGAAAAGGTTGTCCACTACCAGACTTTGTCGTGTGTCCTTCCTGCCGGCCGGGAGCGGACATCGACACAGCACCATACAAAGAACAGTAATAACTAGGTCCTAATTCCAAGGGGTTACAGTCTACTAAGAAGAGTAAAGGGTTGGCAAGAAGGATGTTTAAGGAACAACTGGAAGCGTAAGTGGAAAGAAAAACAGAATGCAGTCAGGCCATGTTTTAAACCTTCATACATGGATGCAAATGCTCCTTCAGGGGGCTGGGGATTTAGCTCAGCGGCATAAACGCCTGTCTTGCAAGCAGGCAGTCGTGAGTTCGATTCCTGGTACTGATAAAAAGGAAAAAGACAAAAAAAAAAAAAACCCCAAATGCTCCTTCAAAGGAAGGAGCCCCGAAAGGACATAGCTTCAGAGCTGGCCTGTCCTGGACTGGGTATCCAGTTCAAACACAACTGGCTATGGCTTCAGGGAAAGCACTTACCTTCCGTAGCTTCAGCTGGGAAGGAACTAATCACCCTCAAATATAAAGGAACAAATCCAGTACAAAAAACTAATTGAAGAGACATACTTTGGAAGATCAAAGAATGTCCTGGGAAAGTGATGTCTAAAATAAACCCTCAGGACTGAGTGGGAGTTACTCTAGGGGGAGACGAGTGACAGCATGAGATGGGAGTGGTGTAAAATGAGCTTGGAAAGGTGGGCAGAAGTCAGGCAGAAAACAGAGCACAAGATATATCCTAGCAAGGAGCTGCGGTATCATATCAAGTTTACTTAAAGGGGTTTTAAAGAGTTGCGTGCTCTTATTTAAAGGATGGTTTTGATGCTAAGGATGAAAAATAGGAGAAGGTATAAGAATAGTTACTACAGGTAAGAGAATTGGAGGATTAGAGAAGTGGCAATGAGATAAAACATGACAGGTTTGAGATTTTCTTGTTTTTTTGAGATTGGGTTTTGCTATATAGTTCAGGCTAGTGTAGAACTCTATGTAGCTCAAGCTGACCTTAAACTCACAGTGAGCTTCCTATCCTCCCACCTTAAGAGTGCTAGGATTGCCGATCTGTACCACGATTGCTAGCACAGTTGAGATATTTTGAAAGGCCTGCCTATCACAGGATGTATGGTTAATTAATGTGCAGAGGCAGGACAGGTCACATACAGGTATAATGAAGATTAGTGGCAGCTAACACTAACTTGGTGTCTTAGTCAGCCTAACAGGTGGGTATTGTTATGTTCTTCATTTTAGATATGAAGATTACCAGCGATACCTCACTATATGCTCACATAACTGCTGCAGATGGGAGTGGAATTCAACTCCAGGCAACCCAACTTCTCCCATTTTAGCTACACAAATATACAAAAGATGTAATCTGCTGAAAATAGGGACCACTAGAAAACAAGCTGATTTGAAGAACAGACATGTGAAGTATGTAATCCCTGTGATATTAAAAAAAAAATCCAGTATACAGGACTAGAGCTCAAAGGAAGGAAGGTTAAAAATCAGAAAATCATTGTGCATACCTGCTGTTTAAAACTGTAGAAGTGGCGTAAACTATTCATAAAAAGACATACAAAGAAACACTGCATTTCATCAAATGCAAGATGTTATGAACTATTAATTGCACCATTGCTTTATGCACCAGTAATTAAGGAAAATGCTGATTATAAGCCATCATCAACAAGCCACTAGACTTTAGAAATATTACAATTAGAAAAAGGTGTATATAAAGAATTTAGAAAAAAAGCAGACCTCCAAAATTCAAAGACCCAATCCAGAAATGAGCATCTGAGATGAATACATAGTTCTCAGATAAAGACATACAAATGGCAAATAAATACATTAAAAAATGTTCAGCATCATTGGTCATTAGAGAAATGCAAATTAAAACCACACTGAGATTCCATCTCACTCCAGAAAGAAAGGCCAGTATAAAGAAAACTACCAACAACAAATCCTGGAGAGACTGCAGGGAAAAAGGAACTCTCCTGCACTGCTGGTAGGAGTGTAGACTGGTGCAACTACTGTGGAGATCAGTCTGGAGACTCCTCAAAAAGCTGGGATTGGAAGTCCCATTCAACCCAGCTATTCCACTTCTAGCCATATTCTCAGAAGAACTGAAAACATCATACCACAGTGATATATGTGCACCTATGTTTATAGCAGCACAATTTGTAATTGCCAGATCTTGGAAACAACCTAAATGCCCATCAACTGAGGAATGGATAAAAAAGATGTGGTATTTTTATACAATGGAATACTACTCAGCTTATAAAGAATGATCACATTGAGATATTTATAAATAAACAGACACAACTTGAGACCATACTTGTAAGTGAAATAAATCAAACTCACAAATGTAAATACCGTATTGTCTCCTTCGTGTAAGAAACGGTTAAGAGTACGTAAGATACCAAATCCTTAAAGGATAAGAATCTGCTCAAAGAGGAAAAAGAATATCTCAGGGAAAATATGAAAAAGAAAAAGGGAAAAGAAAAAATATCTAAAATTATAAACACATTTAGGATAGTTAAGATGATTGTGCTACAAATTCTCTAAGTTCTTGGAACAAAACAGTTAACATTCATAGGATTGGAACAATTTTGCATGTTAGTGTCTGGTGATCTGAGGAACTCTTGAAGATCATTATGTAAAATAACAACCTTAGTTATGCTCCTACCACCTTGTTTTGAAGGCCTGTATGGTCACCGTTTGGGTTCTTTGCTATCGTTATTTGTCTTTTTTGTTTCATGTTTTTCTAAGAATTTGTTTTGTTTTATTTTTCCCTCTAATACAGAAAGGATGGGTATATACAGAGAGGCTTATATCTGCGTAGAACTTCTAAACAGTTTACAAGAATCGATTATATTACGTGTAATGAAATAAACAGCTACTTTGAAGAAAAAGAGACATTATGGTATCTATTACTGATGCCGTATTGTCATGCTGTAAAATCCAGTAATGCTTTTATTCTTTGTTCAGAGTGGTTTTAGTCTGTTTTGTATTGTTTAATTTCGACATACATGAAGGTATGGACAGCTATTTTGAAGAGAGTAAGAGACATTATGGAAGCCATTGCTGATTTTCCTATTGTCTGGTTTTGAAGGCCTATAATTTAGAAGAAAACAAGAGACATTATGGTAGCCACTGTAGAATTATTGTGTTGCTTTGAAATCTGAGTCACTTACATTGTTTTCTTCTGATCTGCTTGGTTCCATTTTGGTATGTTTAGTTTTAACCTCTTTAAAATAAAAAAGCAGAAAATAATAAAAATAAAAAGGTACACCTTAGAATCACTGTAATATGGTAATTACAACAATAAAGTTCAGTGCTCTAACAGACAATAAGAGAAGATAATAAAGGTTTTCCTAAGAAAGTGATCCATGAGCTGAGGAACGAGCCAAGCACAAGTTTAGGTCCCTTCCACATCTCACGTTCTTTTTCAGATCAGAGCCTGGTACTTTTCTGACCGGGGTGTGGGGAGGGATGTGGGGGGTGTTTGCTGCTGCTGCAGGTTTTGTTTCTTTGTTTCTTTGTTTGCTTGCTCCCTCTGTGGTTTATTGACACAAGGTCTCTTATGTTGCTGGGGCTGGCCTTGAACTTAAAGCAGTCCTCCTGCCTCAGTCACCCAAGTGCTGTGATTACTGGTATGTGCCACCATGCCGCCAGTGGTTGCAGTTTTTTTTAATAGTTGGCATTGTTTGTTTGCTTCCTAATAAGAATTAACAAGCATAGTTAGCTGGCTCTTTGGTCAGGAAGTAAGAGAAGAATATTCATCTTCAATTTAACAGTAATGATTAAAAGCAAAGTTTTAAAGTTCAATTTTGGGTGCTATCACTAACTTGCCACATGATTTTAGAAAAATAATGTTTTTCACTCCAAATCTATTTTATTTCAGATAAAGCAGCATCACTACTTTCATCCAGTTTCTATGATAGTCACACAAAATGATACATTTCAGATGTTCAGTGGTCTCCAGAGCACAGTAAACACTCAAATTAAATGTTAATGTGAAATTAATAACAATGATGAGAGCACCCAAGCAGCTTCAAGAGATGGCCAGAAGAGCAGGCTCCAAGTCATATCCCATTCTAGAATGACTGTGCTTTACAACAGTTTTCTAGTTTGGCTTTTTGGGAGATTGCTTCTGAAATCATTCACGTTTTCTAAATATTAATGTAAACAATACTACTTGGCTCTCATTTTAACTAGGAAACTAGTCAATCAGAAGTCGTGGCCTTTCTTAAGATCTTAAGATTGTGTGGGCCCAGGAGCGGGGGATGGTTGGGTCTTTCACTATTGGGGCCTTGCGGTAATTCTGGGCCTGCTAAGCGCCTACACCAAGCACTACAGTGTGATCAACCAGGCCACCCTACAACTACCCAGTGTCCGGAGACGATGGCACATGCCAGACGTGCCCAAACACCCCCAGAATCCCCCGGATACAGCTTGGGGTGGCTGCAAAAATTGTGAGCACCTCTTTCCATGGACAGGAAGTAGGCCCTCTCTCCGGCTCCCCATAAAAGTGTGAAAACACACACACACAAAAAAAAAGAAAGAAAAAAAATAAAAGAAAATGACCATCCCTAGGTGTGGTTTTAAAAAAACTGTTAATGGTCTGCTTGTATATATTTTACTGAGAGAATAAGTACATAGAAATAAATCTTACAGACAGAAACACATACAAATTATTTTAATTTATCAGTGACAAGACAAAATCATACTTTAGTTGGAATAGCCCAGAACCATATTCAAATGTCAGGCTGTTCTTTTACTTTTAGTATTATATAAAGTGAAAAAATGATCCTGTTCTTGTTTTGTTTTTATATTTCACTCTACCTTCTCTTTTAAACAAGGTAAGGTCAAAGAAAAGAGAAAACAAGCTAACTACTGTACAGGTGGACTCTTCAGTTGTCTTTAAGTAAAGCTCACTATTATCAAAAAGAATTAGACAATGTCAAATATCCTTAACATTTACTTGGATGTTATTTATTACTAATGATTTCAGTCAGCCCTGTATGGCAAGTCATACATTTTGTACATTTTGGGAGGACCGACGTTTTTATTCATCCATGTGTCTGGAAAGATAACCTGTTTACTGTTTGAAAATATATAACTGGAGGTGTGATGTGTATATGCAGATAGAAAGACTAACAGAAAGCAAAGGACATGCTATACATATACCTTCCCTCACTTACAAAAATACAAATCTTAAAAACAGAAAAGTGAAGATGCTTTAGAAAATTCTGAGGTGAGCGAGTCACATGCCTGTCATTTCAGCACTCTGAGACTAAGGAAGAAGCTCAAGCTGCAAGTTTGAGCCCAGCCAAGGCAAATGTACTGACTTAGCAAGATCCTGCCCAAAAATACAGTGAGAGGGCTGAAGATATATGCAGCTTAGTGTGAAGGCCCTGGGTTCAGTGCCAGTACTGCAAAAAACAAACAAATAAAAATGCGCTAATAATGTGAAAATATAAAACTTACCTAAACTACAACACCCCCAAGCACCATTTTTTGCACTTAACTATTCAGTAGCTAGTGTACTTTTAGATGATATAAGAAATAAAGATTCTTCTAATTTTTCTCAAGCCACCTTATTACCCGAGTTATGCTTTCTCTGAAGTAGCTTGTATTCTTGTCTATTTCTAGCATCACAGCCACACACTGGTATTAAAAAGAATTTAGTGATTTTGTAACTATTTAAAAAGGATATGCTGGGGTTAGCAGTCTTTCCCCTACTAACTACTAAAATGTAGTTAAGTGCACCATCTCTTTCTACGAATTGACACAATTGTAATACAACTTATTAAGACTATAGGATTCTCATAGGAACCCTGCTTAAATCTACACAGCTCACTGCTAATGCAAATCTCTCTAAAGAAATATTTAGCTTAGAATTTTTCTGTAATTACAACATAGTCCTATAGTTGTAAGAAAAACTAAATTACAATGTCTTTAAAAATGTTTTAAAATTTCTGACAGATTTAGAGAAAAATAAGGTTAAAAATGATACGAATAACATATTCAACTTGATTTAACAGCAGTAGGAACATAAAACATACATTATTTTTGTACTAATGGGACATTTTACAAATATTTATCATGTATTTGGGACAAAAAAAAAAGCTTAATAAATCCTCCCAAAAGCCTGAAATAAGCCATATTCTCTGATTAAAATCATTGAAAAATCAACAATGTAAAACACTTATCTTCAAAACCAATCACCACAAACATCTAACAGTGTAACAACTGTAAGGAATAACTTCGGATCGAGACTTCTACCTCTTGAACACTTCTTCCTATTCTACCACTATCCTGAAATCTAAGATGAACCTCACAAAAAGCTTCCTAAAATTGATTTCATGAGCATGTTTTGCCTAGACCTCTATGTAGCCATGCTTTTATATTAAGCTGAATTTAAAATTTTCAAATTAAATCATTTAAAATCATTCTTTTTAAAAGATTTATTTACATGTGTATCATCAAAGAAAAACAAAGCAAAACAGTGATTTGCAGGAAAAAAATAGCACAATGTACAGTTAAATACCCGTGAGACCACTGCCCAAACCAAACCACCGTTAACACGTTAGAATAGGTCTACTCACAGCTCTACTGGCAGTTTAAGCATGTCACTCAACCTCCAAAGGAGCATTCACTGAGATACAAACATTAGATGGTAATTTGGTAATAACTGTGAAAGTAGAAAATGTGTATGGCCGCTGATTCGGTAATTTCATCTCATGGAAATAACTGCAGATAGCTAAATACATATGTAAGGATGTTCAGTGCGACAGCTTGTAGAATTATGTGAAACTGAGAATTACCTAACAGGCCATCCATAGGAGAATGTTTCATAAAATAATACTGTCATATTATGAAATAGAAGGCAGCCACTGAAAAGAATCAGATAGGTATGTATTTGTTGATAATGAAAGATTCTGAGTGAACAGTGTTTCAATGAAAAACATGAGTTACAGCAGAGTATACTCATTATGATCTCACAATATGCAAACTAAATATGCACAAAACCCAAATAGATTAGAGAACACACTGAACTGTTAATAGCAGCTTTCTCTGGGATAGTTTGCTACTTTTTTAACTTTACAGCTTCTATATTGTTTTAATTTTTCATAGTACATTCATAACTTTTCAAAGAAAAAATCAAATTTTTATTCACTTCAGAGGACAGGAAATGGCATTGCTTTTTACCTCCCCATATATTTTAAACATCTTTTCATTAAAATCTTTTTTAGAAGACAATGAAAGACTGTCACAAATTGGAGAAGAAATACTAAGACCCAACAGCTAAATCCAATATGAGACCCCAAATTTGGATCCTGGAAGAGGAGAAGGATGCTAGTTGAAAAACTGGTCTGAGGTTTAGTTTTTAGTAATCCCCCCAGTTACTTTCCTCATTTTGATAAATGTACTAGGTTATATAAGCTGCAAGTATCTGGGGAAATTAGGTGAAGGATGTCTGTGAACTTTCCTTACTATTTTTGCAACTTTTCTGTAATATTAAGTCACTTCAGAACAAAAAAAATGTAAAACTTTTTATACATATTCCAAAATTGTATTCACTATTTTCTTTCTCATATTTGCTTCTTTTTCTGTATTCTCAATTCTGTTAAAGGAATACTAACTGCAGTTACAAGGGTTAAAATTTCCATTTTTCTGACAGTTTTTCTCTTGTCCTTGTGAGATGGAGAGTACGATACATTCTGCTTTGCACTGCCCATTATAATGCTTTGCAGTTACCTCAATAATCAGTTACAGTTACTATAGCTGCTCCTCAATATTCCATGCATTACTTGCATAATAATTTTTAAAAGCAAAGCTTTTTTAAAATTTTTCCTCATTAAGAAAATCTCAGTGCTTCCCCCACTGCTTATTACTGACCAAACTCCACCAATGAAGGTCTTTTAACTTCCTACTCCCCTACATCTATACTTTTAGTTGAAGGGTCCCCTTCAAAAATTTTCCTGAGCCAAGGAACTTCACTGGGTTTTCTAAAATACTTTTAGGAGATCTATAAGGTCAAACTCAATAACACAATAAAACTAAGATGTTACAAATATTTTTCACTGTATCTTACAAGTTTACAGGGGTGTTTGCCAAAGAACTGGTGTCATGGATTTTGTAACACATTGAATGAATAAGTAAATGTGACAGTCTATCTGATATTTAGCTTGTGATGGTATTTTAACATGTGTAAAACAATGTTATTCTTCCTTAATTGTTTTTGTTTTAGAAAAGTATAATTATTTTTTATTTTAAAATGTGACTTACAGCATGTGCAAGGCCCTGGTTCAATTCCCTCCATTGCTTCCACTCAAAGAAAAGTCGTTTATATTAGCATGTAATTGGTTTACTATAATTTAAAATTATTATTTCTAAAAATTTTCTACACAATAAAAATATCAATGCCTACATTACTGTTACTTCTCTGTTGCTGGAAAAACACCAGACATCCACAACTGACAGGAATTTTTGGCTCATGGTTTTAGAGGATACAGTCAGTCAGCCATAGCTGGCTGGCTCCAAGGCAGAAAAGGCCTTGCAGCATTGCAGGGTGAAGGGAAGCTGCTCAACCAAGCCAGGAAGAACAGACAGAAGGGAGGAGCCTGGGACAATAATAAGCCCATTCAGTAATATCTCCAGTGACCCAAATCTCCTATCTCCACTTTCAAACCTGAGAACTTTTGGGAACATTTTAGATTTAAACCGTAACATTTTGCCCCTGACCCACCAAAGCTCATTTCCATATCACTATGCAAAAATGCATTTAATCTACCTCTAAAAGATTCACCAGAGTCCTAACAGTTCTAGCACTGCTGAAAAAAATCCAAGTCCAAAGTTTCCTTTGAGCTACAAGCACTCATAAAATAAAATTTAGAAAGTTAAATGCTCCCAACACATATCGGCAGAGGAAACATTACCATTATGAAAGAGAAGAATAGATAGAAAGAAATGGGTCCAAAACAAGACTAAAACCAATGGGCCAAACATTAAATTCTATAGCTCCAAGTCCAGTAGTCAGGGCAAGTTGTAGTGAGATGAGTTCAAAGAACTTTAGTAGTCCTGTCCCTGAGGCCTCTGTGATTGCAGTCTAAATGGCCTCTCCCCTGGGCTGGCTCTGCTCAATGTCTCCAGTTTTTCTCACATTTCTGGCATTTCCAACTTCTGAGAGGTCTCCAATGCACAAATCATCAATTTCACTCTAACAGATTTACACAACACTCTCTCACTGGCTCCTGGCAGAGACTGTGACCCTATCACACATTTTCACCTGGCTTCTAAGGCCTTCTGCAATCTGGGTGAAAGTTTCCATGACACCATAACTCTTGCATTCTGCATTTCTGAAAAACTAGTATCATACAGATGATGGCAAGATCTATCACTAGCTTGAACAGTAGCCTGGCCCCTTTGGATCATGGTTGCAGCAGCCTCTGTGTACCTGGAATGTCTGTACTCAAGGAAACACTACCCTAAGTGGCCTAAAATTAGCAGTGTCACTCTCCTCAAAGTCTTTCAAAGCAGTTTACCCTTTTACATCTTTGCACTGTGGCATGGGGCTTGACCATTTCCTAAGATGCCCTAAAGGAATCTTCTTACTGTCTTGAGGTGAAGTACCTAGTTTCTTTTTAATGCTAACCTTCTTAGCAATCATGTTCTCCTTAGCCCCAACTTTTCAAGTGGTTCTTTTTCACATTTTTCAGCTCTAATTTTGGTTCTTGATTTTTTACTATGACTGTCTGAAGAAGCTAGAAATTCTCATGACACAGCTTGAACAATGGGCTGCCTTGAAACCTCCTGCACCAAAACAATTAGTCCACTACCTTTAAATTTAGCTTCAAAAAGAGTGAGGACAAAATATAGGTAAGTTCTTAGCAAGAATGAAACAGTAATAGGCTCTAGTTCAGTTTCTAATACAGTTTTCATTTCCAGCTGAAACCTTATGAACCAGCCTTTTACTGTCTGTATTCTCATCAGGATTCTGGTCTTCTCACCTCTGACCAGGATTCCCATCAAAGTCTGCTTACAGAATTTCAGCACTTTTCCAGCCTGCATCTCCAAACTTCTGCATCTCCTGTACTTCCAAACTTCTTCCACAAACCGGTTCCACAGGCTTCTGAACCACACTGTCAGGTACAATCACAGCAATGACCCTACTTTTCTGGTACCAATTTTCTGTACTTGGCATTTTTTCTTGTTGCTCAGACAAAATATTCAATACCTGAAACTTAAAGAGAGGTTTATTTTGGCCTACAGATTTCAGGATTCAGGTCCACGGTTGGCTGGCTTCAACGAGAAATACCCTGATGGGGAAAGGGCAGATGGAGGAAAGCTAGCTACTGGCACCAGAGTGCTTTCTTCCTTTTTACTTTTTCAGTGTGGGGATTGAATTCAGGTCCTTCATACTAAGCTACATCCCCAGTACTTTTTTGAGACAAGGTGTCACTAAATTGCCTAGGCTGGGCTGGACCCTACAGTCCTCCTGAGATTATAGGTATATGCCACCACACCAAGCCAGAATGTTTTTTACAATCAAAAATTTTATATATTTTCTTCATAGACTCCCTAAAGTACTTTTCATAATGCTTTTTACATACTTATTGTACCTGGCATCATTTCAGTCAGATGATAAAATTTAAAGAATAATGTGAAGTATCTCAAGTTCCTATTGTTTAGGAAGGTAAACAGACTTAGTCAAAGAATAAAAACTGATTGCTCCCTTAACACACATTTACAGTGTGCATATCATACAATGTTGAATAGGTGTAAAAAGATACCTCAGGGCTCTTAAGAACACTGGCATGCCCCTTTAAATAACACTGACATCTAAAAGTGACGATCTAGGATATATTAATAAGTATCATTAATATGCCATTGTCACAGACAATCAAAAGACTTTTGATTTGAGGAATGTTTGATATTTTGTAGCAAAGAGTTGAAAGCTACATAAAATCCCCACTAATATTTTTTGTTTTGATATCTCTAGTTAGGAGACTTCACAACTCTATTCCATCCTTACTGTTTATTTAGGATGCTATTGACCTACTTTCAGAACACAGCTTTGTGCTGCTCTTCCAAGGTGAGCTGGGGTTTGTGCTGTGCTAACCTCGTCTCAAAGTCAGCCAGTGTCTACAGACAGTCCTCAGTGCAGAGCTATCCACAGACCTGGTCTATCATGGATGGAGGCTTTAAAAATTTTATTCTATGTTCAACCAGCTGAACTAATAAAAGTTTGTTTAGTATTTCCACATCCTTTCTACAGTATCTAATTCTACCCTTTTGTAGTTTTAAAGATTTGATGTAACAGTATCAGATGATGATGCTAATAAAAATGTTCCCAAGTCACTGATCAGGCACATTTGTTGATGATTAAACTGGGACATGAAATTCTAAAACTTAATCATTTATAGAGAAAATATCTTCATAAGGCAGGAAAGATCTAAAGTAAGAGATCTTCTGGACTCTTAGAAGCTTAAAAGTAACTGCACTAGTTGTATGGCCAAAAAATGCACATGAGAGTAGCATTAGGCCTCAAGGGTTACTTTCCAAATGTGTGCATTATTTTGTTTGCCTATTTGTTTTTGCCAGATACTATAAGTGGCATTCGGCACAGCTGCACGATGTCATCTAGGTCATACATACACTGCCAGCTCATTCACACAGACCACAAGTGACTACTACATGCTCAGAGCTCTGCAATCTGTTTAAGAAAGCTACAAAGAAAGAAAGTGAATTCTTTAAAGCCAACTTGGGATGGTACACCACCATTTTAAGTAAACAAATAGCACTGCTGATGTGGATGCCGAAGTGATAGAGCTTTAACATCTAAAGACTTAACATCAGCACTTTCTTTAACCTTATTTGACACAGTATTGAGGATGGAAAGAGAACAAGGGCAAACCTGGGATTTAAAAATTAAAAAATGAAAATAGCAACATTCTAATAGAAAAGAAATGACTTTTTTTTTTTTTTCCAGTAAATGCTATTGGGTCATTTAGGTATCCAAATAGAAAAAAAAAAAAAAAAAAAAATTAACCATGACCTCTTCCTTCAAAATATACATAAAAATCAACTCCAAGCAGAGGTTTAAACATGAAAGATAAAATAATAATGTTTTTGTTTTGTCTTGTTTTTTGGTACTGGAAGTTTGAACTCAGGGCTTCCTGCTTTGCAGGCAGGCACTGCTGCTGAGCTACACCCCCGGCCCAGTAATAATGCTCTTAAAAGAGAACATAAAATGTCCTCATGACCTTGCTGGAGGCGGACTTTTAAACAGTACACAGAGAGCACTACCCAGAATGAAAAAATGAAAAATTTGGACTTAATTAAAAATCTCTTCGTGAAGAGTTTACACATGCGGTGTGAAAAAGGCAAGCTGAGTGGGGGATAATATTTATAAGACCTATAGCTGACAAAAGATTCATCTAAAATATGTGCTGTTCTTAAAAGATCAGAAACACAATTATTATTACATTCATTCATTCTTTATTTATTTCTTGATGCTGGGAATCCAACCCAGGGCCTCATGCAGAAAAGGCACTCTCTACCACTGAGCTATAAGCTATATAAGTTATATCCCAGCTCAGGTCAAAATATTTTTAAGGCAGGTTAACCAGGCATTTTACAAGAGACTATCTAAAGTTGTGTCTGGATGTGTGCACGCGTGCGCGCGCACACACACACACACACACACACACACAAAATCAAAAGGGGCTCAGCTTTTTTTTTTTTTTTGGTACTGGGGATGGAACTCATGACCTTGTGCTTGCTAGGCAGGTACTTTGCCTCTGAGCTATATCCTCGGCCCTGGGTTCAGCTTCTTTAGCTATCAAGAATATAAAATTAAAGCCAACTCTGAGGTTACTATACATCCAACGGAACTGTTAGAATGATTAAGAAAGCACAAATGTTGACAAACGTGTGAAGCAATATACAACAATATACAGCACATACTCAGAGGAAAACTGACAACAACCAATAACTAAACATGAAAATACTATATGACCTAGCAATTCTACTGCCACATATGTAGCTAAGAGAAATGTGTACATGGTCACCTTAGTGCATTAATCGCAGTAGCTCCAAACTAAGAACAACCAAAAGTAGTAGAAAACCTTGTAGCATTTCTACGCCATGAGAATGAGTAAACTATAGCTCCACGAAACAACAGAGATGGATCTGACAAACATGTTGGGCAAAAAAAAGTACATACCACATGTTCCCCTTTAAACAAAAACAAGTTAAATCAATCTCTGGTGCTGGAGGCCAGGACAGTAATTTGCCTTGAGAGTAAAGGCAAAGCTAAGAAGGAAGGATATCGGGGGCTTTGTAATGCTATTTCTTCAGTTAACTGCTGTATTCATGATTGTGTTCATTTTGTGAAAATTCATCCAGCTGTATGCTTTATGAATATATATTACATTTTAATAAAAAGTTTACACCAGAAAATTTTAAATAGGACTTTTCCATAATGAACAACATTGATGATATTGGCAGACAAAGCTACAGTGAATGGACATGATGCAAAATACGGCTATCAGAAAAGATTAGTTACAATTCTCATTACAATAACCATACTGTGTATAATACGTAATTTTGTATGTTTGTATTTCAATTTCATTTAGTTACTTTTAATCTCAAATTAAAATGCACTGTTGATTTGATTTTATTCACCTGAGATGAAGAAAGCCTAAAAACAAACCAACCCCACATCTAAATACGTATCAAGCAGTAATTATCATCACACTGGTGAACATATTCTTCAGACAACAGTAGTCTGTGCCAGTGAAGCAATTTCTAAACCAGTGTGATCAACATTTAAATAAAAAGAACTGTCTAGGGCTACATAAATTTCAAAATAAGCTTTTAAAATATTAATGAGTAGTGGATTACAGGATAGTGTCCTTATATCGTGACTAGAGTCATAAATACACAAGGCCACAAAAATGTGTACTAAATGGATTTATACAGCCTTTCGTGGGTAAGCACTTCTAGTCTGGTTCAGATTTCTCTAACCAAATGACACAAAGAAAAGTACTGAAGGGCCTGAAACTGAATTTAAATGGGCACAGATGGCATGTTTATAACACCCCCACAATATGCTGAGTGTTCTCTATAAAAACAACTAGACAGAGCCCCTGCCTCTAGGGGACTTAAAATCTAAAAGTAGATGAGGCAGCTTAATTCAAAGAAAGTAAACAAATGAAAGGAAATAAAGACTGGAATGTAAGGGAAGAGGCCTGCTTTAGTCTGGCTCCCTGAGGGCTAATACTCCAATCTGAACCTTGGAAAATGAACGCTAACAAGAGTGCTGCCTTATTTACCACAAGCTCAATATGACACTATGAAGTAAGTATTTCCTTAAAAAAATTATGCTGACCACACTGGAAATGCTTTGTTGCTTTCTAGCTTCAACAGTCAGAAGATCTAAGCCTCCATAATAATACGATTTATATTCTACTAGGTGTATCCAAAGGTCATTACAAAAACAGCCCATGCATTGAGGCTGATTTATGGTTCCAAATTTAAATTACTACAAAGCATATAAAGGAATTATTTTTAAAATCCTTGCTCAATCTGCAATTAATTAATATGACAACCATTTTTACCTCAGAATCCCTAAAATGAGACAGTGATTTTTTTTCTGGATTATATATTTTGTATCGTCTCTGAAAGGATATATGAGCCATAGTTGGTTTGTCTGTAAATAAACATTTCATAGCCTTACAATTTAAGCTCTGATCTTTTTTTTTTTTCCAGGCAAACTGTTTTCTTTGATAAGCTCTGATGTTTTTATCCAGTTGTCTAGAGCTCTTTCAATAGAGAGGTCAAATAATCATTAGAAATGTCTAGAAACAAGTTTTTTAAGCCTTGAACTAAAATACATCTTGATTTTAAACTACATAAATTCCTGCTGGAAGACTTCAAAAATGCTGACAATATCTAATTAATTAAGTTACAGGAACCAAAGACACTTCAACAAGCTAGTTTAACTACTTCACTGTCTTTTTGAAACAGGTGTCTCTGGCAAATTCTACTTATCTAAATCCTAATAATGTGGCCAAATTCTATGAAAAAGGAAGACCAAAAAAGTAACACACCTGTTGACTGTGTCACATCACAATAATATTTACTGCCTCTGGACTAGACTATAGAGGCTGTAATTCAGAATAAAATCTGAGGTCAGGACTAAGCACACTGTCCAGGGCATCACCTCTGCAGCCACCTTCCCAGTGACCTTTGCTGCAGTCCTAATGACTCAATTTCCCAGCAGGCTATCTTGCCTTTAAATTCCAATGTAGCTTCCTTTTAAACACAGGACTCTCAATATCTTTGCTGTATACAGATTTCTATCAGAAGAATTACATTTAAAAAATCTATTTTTGACAAATCCAAGATAGCTAAGTAAAAGCCGCATTTGAATGTAGTTTATCAAATCTTACAGAAAAAAGGCACTTAATCATTCCTGTAATCCAAAGTCTAAACCTCAGAATCATCACCTGACTCCTTCCCTTCCTGTCCCACTTCATCCTCTCACCAAACCATTCAGATTCTTCTATCTGAATCCTTTCCCCTATAAAGGTCACGGAAGTGGCCTCATGGAGGGCAGCTGAATCTTAAGGGTTGAAGAGTCTGAGAAGAGCCAGAGCAGCCAGAGCTATAACAGAACAAGAAGCCAGGTAAGACCCTAGTTAAGCAACTGGGATCAGAATAGACAACTGATGGAGTCCAAAGAGACTGCCTAGATCAGCAAGCCTTTGAGAGTTGACTTGAAATGCAACTAAGGTCAGACCAATCAGAAGCCCAAGTAGAACAAATACCCTGTAATTTCTTTCACTTACCATCACCCTGGCTCGGATCCTCCTTAGATTTCATATGAGTAATGTCTTAACTGATCTGATAGTGTCCTATTTCTCCACCTAACACACTGCTGCCAAAATCATCTAGAGTACAACATAAAACCTTTTCAACGTTTTTTGTTCACCTTAAAGCAAGACTTAGAAATCCCTAAGAAGAGATTTATTAGATCTTCCAGGAACTGATTCTCATTTAGCAGGTTTATCTGAAACCACATTCCCTCATGCTTTCTGAACCATCCACAGTGACTTTTAAATCCATAAAATGCTATCTTGTCTTTTTAAAAATGGTTTCCTTGTAGGTACAAGATTCTTAATCACCTCCCCTTCTCTCCGTCTGTCTGTCTGTCTTCCCCGCCCCTTCTCTCCCCTGTGTCTTATCTGAAAAATTATTTCATTAGGGATATTTCCCTTTACTCCCTCAATGGGTCCATTACATTCCCTGAGAATAGTTTGTTTTTCTTACCATGACATTCACCAAAATTATAACTAGAGAGCAATATTGAGTTCTATGAGGAAAAGGATGCATACCTAGCATTATGATTAAGAATGTTGCTTACTAAAAAATCTTCAATGGCACCCTGCCAAGCTTCTGCATTACGTATTCATCCTCAGCATGGGCCTTCCAAGTTCTTCAAGTGTTATGGCTTACTATTCCTTGAACACTTCCCAAAAGCAGGATTATCTCCTCCTTTTCAAATAAACCATTCCCAGTGTCTTTGTTTCTATAGCTTTCTTTATAAATCTGGCTTCCCTAAATGTTTCAAATGCTACCTATGCTTCCGAGCTTATATTCATTTCTATTTCTCCACAGAAGATTTCTTCCAAATTAATGTGTTGTCTTCCACCTCTGGCCTCCTTCCTTTGCAGATATGTTGTAATTTCCTTGTAGTGTGTGTCAGTCACTTTCTCATCGCTGAGATATAACACCTGACATTTGCAACTTAAAGGAGAGGTTTACTTCGGCTCACAATTTCAAAGATCTCAGTCTACACATGATCAAGCAGCTCCAAGTGAAAAATGCTGTTGGAAAAAAGCTACTCAATCATGGTAGTTATGAAGCAGAGTGAAAAGGGAGAGAAAGAGAGATACATACTCCAAGTACATCCCCAGTGACCCAACTCTTACAGCTAGGCCTCACCTTTAATTATTCAATTATGAACTCATTAGTGGATAATCCACTGATGACTGCACGTCCCCATGATTTAATCACATTCCAAAAGCCCCACCTCTGAACACATGAGACCTCTGAAAGACATTCTAGATCTAAACTATAATGTGGACTTTCTTAAGTCCATCTATTTGTTATAGCACTTTTCTTCTTACTAATTTAAACTTTCTTAATGGTCATATCTTACCTTTCTACATATTTCCCTGTTTCATTTACTATATGTCTTGGATCAGCAGGTGTTCTATTAATGTATTATTAATTTGAATCTTAGAAATCTATTACATATAAGGCAGCTATGCGAGGCAGTTGTCAAAATGTAGATAAAACACTCTTTGAAAGACAAAAGACATATGAAATAGATGGAAACTAAATGGAATTACAGAAGTGTTATATTACCAGTATATAATATGTATCTTATTTGCTTCATAATTGCTTTTTTAATGAAAGACTAAGACTTATTAGCACTATGATATACATTAAAATACCAACATGTCTTCAATTCTGACATCCCAAATAAAATGTACCCTCAAGTATCATATAGCTGCAGAGCACAGTGTCAGTGCTCAATGTTTACTTTTGTGATCAATTTGCTTTCTCCTGACTCAAAACAAACAAATAAATAACGTATCATAGGTTTGTGTAAAATTATAAAAGGGAGAGGAAGTCAGTGGCAAAACGGTTGCCTAGCACGCCCATGCCCAAGGCCCGGGGTTCGATTCCTAGCACTAGAGAAAGATATGGTGTGGGGAGAGGGGGCTAATGAGTATGACTATATGTAACACATAAAACACACACACACCTGTAGATGAACATCACATACATCCACACACCATAGGATTTATTAACTTCAACTCAGTAAATCTCCAGATGGGAAAAATAAGGACTGAATTTCTCAGCCGCGGTCACAAAAGTACAGTTAAGACAAAGATTCGGACCATCTGACTTCCGCTCCAGCACTCTTCCCCACACCACTCAATATTCACCTCAAGACAGTGATAACTAGAGCATGTTATCCTCAACAATACTCCTGTCCCGAAAGGTGGCCATTCTACACTTTTATCCATGCTCAGGAGAAACAAGAGTGAAGGAACGAAAAGAAACTCCTTTTACCTTTCCCAGAAGTCTTACATCTCATCAAAGATTAGAAATGAGCACTGCTTTGTAAGCTTTGAGGAGAGTGTTTGTGTTCAAAGAGAAAAACGGTAAATTACATACAGCTTCAAAAATGCATCATAGAATTTTGACACACAATGGAACTTGCTACATAGAACATTGTGAATGCTACATTACCAAAAGTTACCCCTTACTTCACAGTAACCAAAAAAAGATGCTGCGTGAGGAAAAAGAAAACCGAGCTATGTGACTCTTGAAACATATATAAAACACAAACATACCTACCAACACCTGCCAAACAGTTGTTATTAAATGCTACATCTTATAGCTCTATCTTTAATAACTGGCATACGGTAGGTACTTCAGTGTTTGCTTAAAACATCTCTATATCAACAGTGGTCCTCTTGAATACTGTGGTGAAACACTGATGACTATAAAATACTGCGGCTTATAGGAGAAAACCATAAATACCAAACAGAAATGCCTTCAGTGTACAAATATTTTGTATATGTGTGAATCGCTATTTGTCTATGTGCACTTGTATATTCGTTCTTTTTCTCATTAAAATACATTTATATGTACATATACATGTCATTGCCACATTTTTTGGCAACATTATTTTACCACAAGATTTTATGCTGTGGATCAGTGATTTGCAGACTTTCCTTATACCAACATATAATAAGACAAAGAACTTGTATCATGACGTAGTATGTACACTTACAGTTCCCTAGAGCGATCCAACTGTACTACTCCCAAACTCTGGGCCACTTGGAGTGACAATAGATTATTATTTGAAGAAGTTCAAGAAGAAGGGACCCATTCTCCAGCTCCTTTGAAAAGACTTTCCAAATCTGAAGGAGCCTTGGAATCTAAAGCAATATGAACAGGACCATGTGACTAGAGAGCAGCTGGTGAAACTCGCAGGAAGCCGAAAGACGGGAAACTGCAGAGTCCAGTGGTGGCATTAGCAGCACCGGACTATGCTTCTGAAGAAGGCAGCTTTCTCCTCCCTAACTAAGCACAACTCCTGAACGTGGCAGCCTTTTATTACTGTCTCATGTGTGAAAATGATCCTTCACACAGCCATTCCAGAACTGAATTACGTTAGCTTCTCAGAGGCTATTAAAAGAATAAAAGAGGCCAAAAATAGAACCAGTCTTGCCTTCTTGGAGACACGTGTTCTGAGGTGGCCTGAGGACCCTTGCAGTTCCCAAACTGCAAATCTGGGTCATATTACATATTCTTTTATCACTTATTCCAGCAATTTACATGAATGAGAGGAGACAGGACATGTATCTCAACACCTGTTTTTAATAACGTTGGGTCAGTTCATTCACTATTTTTCTAAAAATGGGAGAGGAGGCCTAATATATTAGTACACACCCACTAACTCAGTCTGTTTTATCATTTTGACTAGTAGCATTCAATAAATAAATAAAGGGCCCCTACGTTCTTTGTATGTAATTTAGGAAACTACAGGAATACGGATGTTACTCTGCTTTACTGGAGGCAATCCCATATCCTTTTGGTTTTCATATATGCGTGGCTTCCTAAAATAGAAATAGTTTTATTTGGCTCTATGCTATTTATTTCCACGGAAAAGGAGTCAAAACTTTTAGACTATAACAGGTTACCTTGTCTTTGTACACCTTTCTTGTAATGTAGAAAGAAAAGTACATATGAGAGCAAAGGAAAGCCTGAGCTTAATTTCAAAGTTTAAAAGCAAAAAAATTCACATTATGGCTTATTAGAGAAAGAACATATCCTTTCACCTCAAGGTAAACCATTTTTAAAGTTACATCCTTCTTTAGTAAAAAAAAACTAGAGTCTTGGATTCAACGTAAATTGAATGGTTTACTATTCAAAGCCACTACAGGAACTAAACAAATGTGTCAACTCATAAACAGTTGCGTCAGATGAAAATTCCACAATTCAGTGACGCTTTTGACACATTTATGAACTACAACCAATTTTTCTAAGTCCTTGGGGGAGAAAAAATTAACGATGATTAACAAGACAAAGTTGACTTCCGGGAGAACATGGCGGACAGATAACAGCAACTACCGGAGGCTCTCTGAAAAACTAGGCTGAGAAGCCAGGTATGGTGCGGACTAAAGAGACATAAGCAGGTGGAGTTATGCTCTGCTGACTCAGGAACGAACTCGGCTGAGAGAAACCAACTTGGAATGCAGTCCTGGTGCTAAAACAGGAACAGAAAAGTCTCGCTGCTGAGGCTGGACCCTGCGCCATTGGAAGCCACGATTTGGGTTTCCCGCCGCCTGGCGGCTGGCTGCCTCTACATCGGCTCGGCAAGGAGAGAGACGCGCGGAAGCTCTGAGAACGGGAGTCTGCGAACGGAGTCGAAAACAGGACGGGCAGGGAGGCATGTTCTGACTTGTGGCGAGGTGAGTGAGAGAAACTGACACTCCCCCACAGTTTGACTCCAGCAGACTTTCTGGGCCCGAGCAGTCCTGCGGGAGCAGGGCGCAGTGGCGACTCCAGCCACACATTCCCCCTCGGGCGGGATTGGTGAAAAGTGCCTGGCCTGCGTGACGCTGCCGGCGGACCCCATAGGCTGGCCCAACCCAGATCCCAGAGCCTGACGGAGGAGTCCAGGAGGGGCGGGCCCCCGCGTAGGCTGCCTGGTGCGCAGCAGTGAGTGGGAACACCTAACCGGCGCAATTCGATCAGGCTGTGGCTGACAGGGAGAGAAGCTGGGCCTCTCATATAAGCTTGCATATATAAGGAACAGAGAATATGGGAAGAGGCAGCAACAAGAAAGGCTCCTCGGCCCCCAATTCTGAGAAACAGGCAATAGCGGACACCGCACCAATACACATAAAGCACCATATAGAGAGCCTCATAGACCAATTCAGGAATGAAGTTATCAATGACCTGAAGCTAGAAGTATGCAAAATAGTTAGAGAAATGCTAAGCCCCACCCAAGAAAAAACAGATGGTGGAATGGAAGAACAGAAAAAGAGGGGAGAATTGTTTGATGGAGAAAACAGGGAAAGCATAGAATACGTGAAGCAGGTTCAAAGGGACTACCAAGAAACTAAGAAGTCTATCGAAGACTGGCATAACAGCTTGAAAGAAACTAAGGACAGACTATCTGAACTGGAGGGCAGAATTGTAATATGGGAGAATGAAATGAAAAACTTCTTAAAAATAACAAAGAAACAAACAGCAATAATACAAAGACAAGAAGATGATAAGAGGATCCATAACTTAAGGATTAAGAACATAAAAGAAGAAGTAGGGACACAAACAAATGAACTACAAAAGCTACTCACAGAAATAATCCAGGAGAATTTTCCTAATTTAGCAAAAGGTAAAGATACTCAGATGTATGAGGCATACAGGACCCCCGCTACCTACAACCCAAACAGAGCAACACCCAGGCATATAATAATAAAAATTCCAGAAATTCAATACAAGAACAGAATATTAAAAGCTGTCAGAGACAAGAAACAGACCACTTACAAGGGAGCACCCATCAGAATTACAGCAGATTTCTCTGCACAAACCATCAAATCACGAAGAGCATGGGGGGAAATAATTCAAGCTTTGAAAGATAATAATCTCCAGCCAAGATTGAGATATCCTGCACAACTGTCCCTGGAAATTGATGGAAAAACAAGGTGCTTCCAGGATAAAGAGGAACTGGGGGAATTTGCAACCACCAATTCAACTCTACAGAGAGTATTGCAGGATATTCTAAAAAAAGAAAAATACAAAGAATCCAGAAATAGTGGAGGCCACGACTAATGGAGCAGAGAACAAAGTGAAGAAGACAAACTGACAGCTACTGACAGAATAAGAGCTCAACAGAAATGAGGCAGAAAAGATTGGATGATAGGAACAGCTATTTTGGAGAAAATGACATCTTAATAGGTAATACTGATTTAGTATCATCTTGTTTTGAAGTCTCATCTAGCTTTTGTCCTTCTGTCTCCAATGGTCTAAATAGGTTGTATCTTACTGGATTTTATTATGTACGATAGTATAAGCAAAAACCTTTTAAAGACAAGGAGATTATCCAGAAACCATTATTCATTTTCTGTTAGTCGGTTCTAAATACTCTGTAATGCTGTCATTCTCTTAAATGGTTTTACATTGTTTTGATATACTTAATGCTACAGTATATGAAGTTGTACTCAAGGATTTCAAGGAAAGAGACAATATGGTAACTACTTTTAGGTCAGGATTATCTGGTGGTGAAACGCTATTCTGCTTAAATGGTTATGTTTTGATCTGTGCTGTTTCGTTGTTATGCCCTCTTTTATCTCAATCTCCATTCCATTATTTACTTTTTTAATACTTTTTTAAAATTTTTATCCTTTTAATTAAAGGAAAAAAAATAGCAGGATATATTATAGTAACCCACTTTGACTTTCCATTACCTCGATTTAAAGCCCTGTATTACTCTCACCATCTGGTTTTTAACTGATGTTCCCCTATTCTGTTTTGCTGGATAGTATCAGGTTCGAAAATTTAGGCATCAGCTGTGAAGATAATGAGATTCATTATAACGCCCATTCTCGTTGACTTTTATCTACTTTTGAAGACCTACAATGTCTCCAATGGTTTGGCTTTGTCGGTTTTGTTCTTTACTGTTTTGTTCAATTGTATTATAACTAATGGTATAGGCAATTCTATTAGAGATAGCGGGAGGCATTATGGTAACCATTGTTGATCACCTTGTATTATGTTTTCACATTATCTATTATGTCCACCCTTTTGACTTGACCGATTCTGTTCTGTTATGTCACATTTGGTTTTACTCTCTTCCAAAAAAGTAATAAGAACCGTGAGAGCAATGAAACCCAAAATGTGTAATAGTCATTGTACAAAAGAGAGGAAAAGAAAGTGCTCTAAACTATATAACTGCATGTATATTTAAGTGTATAAGATAGAATATGATATCACAGAGTTTTATTGGATCATTGAACAGAACTGTTTGCAGTATCATTGATGGAATGTCCACTTTACAAGCTTTAATTTTGTGACTTGAACAATTATTTCTAAGATGACAGTATGTAATCCATTAACTTGTGATTTCCTACTGTTCATTTTTTTTCTGCAAATCTGTATAACTTGTACCCTTTCTTTGCTTTTTTTTTCTTTTCTCCTTAAATAAAATTTAAATAAAATAAAAAAAAAAAAAGAAAAGTATGAAGACAAAGTTATATTACTCATTAACAATGTTAAATGATCTAGCATCATTACTCTGGGGTAGACACGACAATGTATAATCAACACACTGAGCCAGACATCAGTAAAAATGATTAAATATGCCAACGTCTTAATTATGATACCCATCTTACATGTATATTGGACATTTCAGCTTAGATAGCACTTATATCAATAAAATCATTTGACTCTCAGCTTAAACACAACAAATAAAAATATAAGTCCATGTGTATAGGAGAAGCTATATAATGAAATAATATCTGGAGCCAACTTCCTGAGTAATATTAACATCTCCACCCCCTCAGTTTCATTGTCTGTAAAATGGGAATAACACTTTCTATATCTTTGTGCAACTAAGGATTAAACAGATTAATACATTTCCATTACCAATAGACACCAGATAACATTAGACACATTCTGGCTGTTACCAACAACATCACTGTATGGCATGAAAACAGCAAGCAGTTAAGTCACAGAGCCAGAAACAAAAACTACACCTTCTTCTTCCAGGTGATGTTGCAGGTACAGAGGAATAGGTTTGTTTTGTTAAATATTCTGTTTTCTAGACTAAGAAGTCTCCAAATAAAAAATTCAGCAACTCAACGTATTTAAAAATCTTATTTAATCTATGTCCATATATATTTATACTGATTATAAAAAATAAATGCTCCATTTTGGGGACAGTACTGTACACTAAGGAATAGTTCTATATTTGTTCTCTATTGCTATATTTGGAAAACAAAAGTCTTTTGTTTCACTTTTCAAAAGAGACAAAAAAGGCACAGGCCTATCTTATCATATGCTAGAACGATGATCATTAGCTCAAATTCTTTATGATAATAAATCTACATAAAAAGAATAGGACGGTGACCACTTCATTAGGTTTTTTCTTCTTGTAATACATTCAGCATTGTGATGTAACACTTGCAATTTTAAAAATGATTTCTAAAAACAAAATGTATCAAGGACTGAAAATCGTATTGGTAGAAAAAGCACTCAGAAATTAATTCTAGAATATAATAGAAATCCAACATTTTCCCATCAGTGATTTAGGTGACTGCAATAACATCTCTCACTGTGTCTAAAAAAAGGTCATGGGTGTGTAAATTTATGAGCTGACATGCAAAACTGGCACAGGATGTCTAAATCGGAGTGTTAAATCATTTAGTACACTCTAGTACAGAAACATTTTAAGCACTGATTTTCTTACACTTTGTCTATACATACAATTTCAATTCAGCTATTTTTATTTTTCTCATATGAAGAAATGTGAGGTTGTGAACTTCATTCTCAAATATGCCAACTCGCTTCTTAGGAAATTAACTTAGGGCAAAGCAGCTCTCCACTCCAGACCTTAGGCTCCTTCTCTGAACAGGACCTCACGAGGGCATTGACCGTTCCTCTCCTCCTTTACTCCCAGCCCATCTGAAGGATTAAACATCTTCCCATCTCAAGTCATGGAGACATGGTAAATGGAAACAGGGGCAGTGACATCACCAGGCCGACATTTCTGATACACTGCCCTGAAAGGTGTTGTCCCCTTAACACCCCCATTACTCCACTGCAAACTTCTCAGAGGTCCCACAGCTCCAAGACCTGCCACTTTAGGCACAGGAAAATTACATCCCAATGACCTGACAGTTATCTGACAGCATTACTTTAATACACTTAAAACAGAAGCCCAAAGTTGGCCTACATCTTCATTTGTTGAAACAGGCAAAATTCAACAAAGACTTTATATACTGAAGACATCAAAAAGAGCTTTTATGACTGTTTTCTTGGCAGACTGTGTATCTGACTTGAATTGGCTTCTAGCCAAGAAGGTTGATAAAAGAGGAAAACCAGAGAAGTAATCAAAATAAACCATCTTTAAGGTAAAAGAAAATAGTCTGAATGTAATTAATGTGATCTGTGTAAGTCAACTTGCCTGATATCAGAAAAGGGAAGCCAAAATTAAACACATGTGTGTAAAGGTGATCCCCAATTTCTCCTCCAAAATACTAATCTGTCACACGTTCGATATCAGTTTTAAATGTGCTATACCTATATTGGACAACTGTGTTATAATAACCAATAACTATTTTAAAAGATCTGGACATATACTATATTATAAATATAAAAATAAAACATACTGGCTCAGCATGGTGACTAACAATCATAAGCAAGGTATTTACAAATGAGTGTTCATCCTTCTCTGAATGTCCACTTCCTGTGGATGAACTCCACAGCATTTAAGAGCTACTGTATATCCAAAGTTATCTTAAATGGTGAAGAATAAACATGACCTACGGATTTAGTATTTGTACTGAAAAGAAAGAAAAAAAATTGGCTGTCTAAAAGTTGCTGTCCTCTGTACAAAAGATGCAAACAGCGGTAAGTCAGAAATATAGGTCTATCAAAGATCTAACTCTGTTGTACTGACTCTTGATTAAACAGTTGATTAAAAAATTTTTTGGTACACATGGATTTCTTCTATAATCAATTACAAAACATACTGTCCATTGTTGGCTTAACCTGATACTGTTTCCAATGTGGAGGAGAACTCTAAAATCTAAAACTTAGGTCAACAACAAAACCAATAGCTCACTAAGAAATAAAAATGATGAAAAAGAAATCCCAAATTCCCAACTTTGTAAGATGTTTACCTTCGAAATGGTTTAAATAAATAATGTAAAGGGAAGAAAATTCCTTGCACGAGTTGGGAATGCATATTTGTTGAATGAATACATACATATCTTCTTCCTTCTACACCTATGTGTCGAAGCATCAAAACAGTTTAATTTGTGGCCATTTCTTTTGTGTCTTGAACTTTACATATAAGTTTATTATGAGGGGGTAAAAAAACAAACCTATTTGGCCTGACTCACCATGAATCACAGCCAAGAGATCATCTTGTGTATCTGCAACTATGTTTTCACTACAGCTATGTGACCTGAAGTGGCAGCAGCCGAGGCACCAAAATAGAAGGGGCAGAAGCCTTCTGCTGGTTTCTCAGTCCCAAATGGTCTTTTCCAGCCCATTCTGGCAACTGAGCAAGAGCCAACCTCAGAGCGCTGACAGAACCACCCCGACAGCTCCGAGGGGAAAGGCTGAAGGCCCACCACACCTTTCTCGCCCTCCTGGGCAGCCCAGGGAAGCACGAATATTAAAGAGGACAGGCTCCTGGAGCATCCTGGTGAAATCTGAGCATGACAAGGGTCAAAATCAGACCGATGCAGGGCAAACCCCGCCGTGACTGGGAAGCAGAGATTTCGGGAAGGTCTGGATCCGGAGGAGGTCGTTCTCCCCGGATCAGGGCGCAGCGCCGGAGAGATAGCGCAGCGGCCCGGGTCTCCACGCACCCCTCCGCCCGGACCTGCCCGGCTTCCACTCACCTGTCTGCCGCCCGCGGGCCGGGCCGGTGTCCCTGTCCCTGCCCAGCCCACCCTCCCATCCGTGCCCTCCGCGCTCACCTCCCAGCGTCCACGGCCCGGCCGGCACGGGTAAGGGGTTGACGCCCGCCCCGCCGCCCGGGCCCGGCCCCGGCCCCGGCCCCACACTCACTTTCTGAATCCGTTTCAGCGCCATGGGTCAGGCAGGGCGGCGGCTGCGAGGCTGGGGGCGCGGGTCGTCGCGGGCTCGGCTTGCGGCTGCTCGGCGGGCTCAGCTCGGTGGGTGCCGGCTCGCCGCTCCCTGACTCGCTCCCTGACTCGCTCCGGGCGCCGCTGCCTTCGCTCCGAGTGCGCCCGAGCGCGAGGGTGCGCGGCTGTGCGGGCGGGGACGCCGGCGAGACTCTTTTGTTTCCGCTTTTGCTTCTGGAAAGGAGCCTGCGCCCTCCCCGCCGCGCCCCGCCCCGCCTGGCACACTGGGAAGTGTAGTTCAGCCGGCCGGTGCCCGGAGGCTGGCGGAAGCTCCTGCTGACCTCCGCCGGGCGGCTGGGGTACGAGCAGCCGGGCGTGCAGATGGATCCTGCGGCTTGAGTTGCTGAGACGGGCTGCGCATGGCTTCAGGGGGGATAACAGATGAGCTCCCGGCGCATTTAAAGCCGTTTCTGAATTTTCGGTTATTCTTTATCCATTAGGGACTACAGTTTCTCTTATTTTTACCTTTAGACATTTCATTGTTTTAAATGCATAATTGCTTCGATTTTCCACATTTCCACACATGCATGGATTCGTTCATGCCCTTTATGACTCCGTAGTTCTTATTTCAAAGCGAAAAAGCGCCTCCTCTGTCCAGTGAACATTATGCATCATCTGCTCCTCCTTAGAACTCTGAATTCCTAGCTTCGCTCTCACCAGCTCCTACCCTGCCTTTGGCATTGCCTTCCTTCGACAATAGTCTGAGCACTCTTCCCACTCCTCTGATTCCTATAAATCTGTGTGCTCATTAAAAGGCAGTTTTCTACCTGCGGCATCGGCAGAAGCTCTAAGGTCACAGCTGAGGTTCTGATTACTAAATTCAACCGACTGTATCCTCCGCAATGTTTTTGAACTGTTGGGTTGGGGGAGGGGGCAACATGTTGTGTTTCACGATGCCCACTGCTTGTGGAATCCGGATGCACCGCCCTGCACGCTGCACCACGGCACAGTGGCACCAAGCGGGTGGGTCTTCCACTTCTCTGACTCTTGCTTCTCTTCACTAGATCTTTTCAAACACCAGAGTGGCCCTGAATTCCAGTTGACCTCTAGGAGACAGACTTCATACTCTCCCAGGCCCTGAAACTTGGGGCCCAGTAGGTCAAAGAGCACGGCTTTTCTAGAACACCCCTAGTTCTGCTCTCTGTGCATCCGGTCACCTTCCTTCCTCTTTCCAGTTCCCCTATAGGGTCTTTTATACCTGACTGGGGCTTGTCGCAGCCCTCGCTCCATTCTTCCAGCAACTACTTCTATTGCTAAAGGGCCAAACCTTTTTAGTGCTATCTGTTCTCAAAGAAACGAGTCTCATTGTAATTCATCTTTTTATTCTAGGCTATAAATTGTTAGCTAATGAATACACCGTGACTACTCTTACGCAAGGTCACAATCCATGGCCCAACTGGCTGTGGAAAGTTTGGGGTTTTGTTTTGTGCTTGGAATGGAACCCAGGGCCTCATGCATGCGAAGCCCAGACCCTATTGCCAGGCTGCATCCACAGTCTAAAGTGGGAAGTTTGGGAAGTACTTTTGGATCAAGGAAGTTCTGTTTGCATCAGCAAAGACACACTGCAAATGGATGTTATTTGGGCCAGCTTGAAACACTGTCACCGCGGTCTTCCTTTTTAAGAGGCAGGCATAGAAGTGTTCTCATAAGTGAAGTACGGGACGGGCAGTACAGCCGTGGTCACAAGAGCTGCACTGCCATACTGGTAGCATTAGCATACCATGTCACAAGTGCAGCGTTGTTCACTGCTATCACTATGGGAAAACAGTAATTGTAAGTAACTCCCTGCCGTGCAATTCATAAAAACCTCTAGAACCATTTGGTGGACAATTCTGATCCTTATGCCATAAATAACAAAAAATACACACTTGTACAGGGCTATAGGTGGGACAATTCTGCTCAAAATATATTAAACCCCGTAGTCCCAGCACTCAGGAGGCTGAGGCAGGAAGATCATTGAGTTCAAGCCCAGCTTGGGTTACAAAGTGAGCTCAATTCCAGCTTGAACTACACAGGGAGACCCTGTCTCAAAAAGACTAAATAAATTAAATAAGTATTAAGTTTCTAGGACACTGTCATTTGTTTCTCCCTATTCCAGAATATCCTACATACTAAAAGACTCGCTGATCAAATTACTCTATTGCTTTAAAACTTTTATTGTATCATGAAACCTCTAATGCCTCAGCTTAGTGCAAAACACCCTCAAACTCCTCCTTTTCATCTTTGACTCACACACTATAATTAATGTCACATGATTTTACACATCCACGCAGTCTGCATAGGATGACCTCCTACACTCACCTGATAATCTCCTACACCTCCTTGTAGACCGAATTCAAATGATACATGAGATTCTCAATATAACTACTGATGTGGATTTATTAATATTTATATTAGTCTTTTAATTCCAGAAACACAATGTTCATACTTTAAAGATACCATTTATCTTATGCATGGCTGGTCATCTCATTAAAATGAGAATTCTATGGATGTGTGGAAAGTTTTTTTTTTTTTTTGTAAGATAAAACTTTCTTGGGGCCAGAGATTTTAGGTCAGTGGCTCAAGTGCTGGTAAGTGTGAAGTCATGAGTTCCATCCCTGGTACCAAAAAAAGGAAAAAAGAAACTTTTTAGTAAGGTAAAACTTACATACCATGAAATGCCCACATATGTAAATGAACAATTTGATGAGCTTTGAAAAATGAATATATTTGTGGAATAATTGAAATCTAAAACATTTCTATCATTCCAGAAAATTCCCTTGAGACCCCCTCTAAGTCACTTCCCAAAAGGAAATGACAGCTCTGACTGCCACCACCAGAAGTTAATCCTGCCTGGTTTTGGATGTTACACAAATGGAAAAACACAACCCATAATCTTTTCTGTTTGAATTTTGCAGCTTGACCTAATATTTATGATTCTTCCATTTTGTTGAATATACCAGTGGCTCATTCTTTTTAATTACTGAGTAGAGTCTCATGTTGTAAAACTACTATAGTTTTTCTCTTTAAGTTAATGAGCATTTTAGTTGTTTCCAGTTTGGGTTTATTCTAATTAAAGCTGTTGTGAGTATTCATTTATGTGCACATATTTTCCACTTTATTAAGGGATAAATACTTAGGATTAGAATTTCTGCATCAAGAATAACATCACAAACAGCTACCAAATAGTTTTTCAAAGTGCTTATGCTACTTTAAAGTCTGAATAGCATTATATGACTTGTTTTCTACCTTTGTTAATATTTGGTGTTGTCCATACCTTAATTTTAGCCATTTTGTTGGATTTAATGGTAGTATAGTGATTTTTTTGTTTGTTGTTTGTTGCAGTACTGGGGATCAAACTCAAGGATTCCATGTACTAGGCATGTGTTCAACCACTGAGCTATACAATCCCAATCTCACATATAGTTTTAATGCGCATTTTCCTGAAGACTAACATTTTAGTCACTTTCAGGTCACCAGAACAAAACATGCTCACAACTTAAAGGAGGAGAGGTTAATTTTGACTCATGTTTTCAATTCATAATCAACCTGCTCTAAGACAAACTACATGGCAAGAGAGTAGGAGCAAAGCTGCTCACATCATGGAGATCAAGAAGCAGGAAGAGAAGGGAGAGGCCGTAAATCCTCTCATATCACAACCCCAGTGATCTGCCTTTAATCAAGTCTTTGATCATCTCTTAACAGCACAGTCAGCTAAGTTCTATTTATTTACCTATTTGTTTTGGTACCGGAAATCGAACTCAGTGTGTTGAGCTTGCCAGGCAGGCGCTGTGCCCCTGAGTTGCATCCCCAGGCTCAGCTGAACGCTTTAAGGGCTACATCCCCTGATGAGTTTAGCGCCGTGATGCAATCACCCTCCAAAAACCCCACCTCTGGGCACACGAGGCACTGGAGGCACGTTTTCATTCTAAACCTCCGCAACCAAGGGTGCTGGGCAATTTCCGTGTTTATCAGCCATTCTGTGCTTCTTTTTCTCTAAACTGTACCATTTTTTTTTTTTGTCTTTTTCATTTTTATCGGTACCAGGGATCGAACTCACGACCTCCTGCTTGCAAGGCATGTGCTTATGCCGCTGAGCTAAATCCCCAGCCCCTAAACTGTACCATTTTAAATGTGGTTTAATTTACTCTTCTAACTTCTTAAGGTAGAAACCTTTCATAGATTTGAAACTTTTTATTTTTATAATAGAAAACTTCAAAGCTGTATCACATTCCACAGATTTTGATGTTATATTTCCAGTTTTGGTTTCCTATTTACATTTGTGCCTCTTTAACTCCCTTACCAATCCCTGCCATCTGTCATTTAGAAGTGTGATATTTAATTTCCAAATATATATGTAGGGTTTTTATAGATATCATATTGTCATTAATTTCCAACCTAATTAGTTTGTGACCAGAGCACATCCTCTGCAAGGTTTGATCATTTTAAGTGATTCTTATTTCTTGTCCCATTATATGGCCTGCATTGTAAAATGTTCCATATATGCTCAAAGGAAAACTGTTAGTTTTGCAAGCCATTTAATATAGATTTCAAGAACCATCAATCAGATCAAGTCTCCTTTATCCTTAGTAATTTTTTATTCACTTTGTTTGGTTATCACGGAAGAGTCCGAACACAAAAAATCTCCAACTGATTGTAAATTTTCCTTTCTCCTCTTCATTCTCTCAATTTTTGCTCTACATATTTTTGAAGCTATGGTATAAATATACATACATTTATAAGTATTATGTCTACTCAGTGAAATATTTTCTTATTTTTAAAAAAATTCTTTGTATTTTGAGTAGTCCACCTTGTTTTGAAGTCTAATTGTATGATATTAATATAGCCATATCATCTTTATGACACTATTTACTTGATGTATTTTTCTATTTACTTCTTTTCAATCTGTGTCTTTTTAAAAATTGCCTTAAATTTTAATTTATGCCTAAAAATAAAATTCATACGTATTAGTAGATTTCTGTGTCTTTACAATTTAAGAGTTTCTTGGGGCTGGGGTTGTAACTCAGTGGTAGAGTGCTTGCCTAGCATGTATAAGCCCTTGAGATAGATGATAGCTAGATAGGTAGTTAGATAGATAGATAGATAGATAGATAGATAGATAAACAGATAAACAGACAGACAGACAGACAACAGACAGACAGACATCAGGGCTGGGTAACAAGCTCCTTAATTGAAGTGATTCACTTCTTCCCTCCTTTCTACACTGTTCCTGTGCAGGTGCAGTGGTAGGAAGTGTGACATTCTTTTGCAGCAATTCAGCATGGTCAGTATTTTGAAGAGTATTGGGAAACTCAGGGAGAATGAAAAGATGTCACTGCCATACTAAAATCTTGGCTCTTGCTAAGAATATAGTTATTAACCTAAACTGGTATCTTGATTACTTTTCTCTAGTTACTGAGACAAAATACCTGATGCCCAAAGTGAAGGAAGGAAAGGTTTATGTAGCTTACAGTTTTTGGAGATTTCAGTCCATTCTCAGCTGGCTGCAAGACAGGGTGGTGTGGCTGAGGGGCAACATGGCAGCTGAGGCAGATACCAGAAGTCACAAGAGCAAAAGGGCAAAAGAGGAAAAAGCACACCTTCTTCCCTTCCTTATATTGTATGCTGGCTACCCAGCCCTGGGGAGGTGCAGCACTCACACCACTAATCCCAGCCCTAGACAACAAACCAATGACTCAGCCACCTGACTCAGCCACTTTCAAAAGGCCCTCCCCACCATGACTGAGGTTTTGAGGGACATCTAAACATAAACCATAGCAGCTGGCAATTTTCAAACTACAGTGTGCAACTCTGAATATAGATAAAACATACTAGAGTCAATTAATGAGTTTTTAAAAATATGGTGTCCAGGCTTCAATGAGGTTTTATTAAGCAGACTATATGGCAGGCCTTTAAAGGGGTTTTTAAATAGAATCTCTTCAATAGAAATTGTCTTAGTTCCTTTACTTGAATGCTGAGACAAAAATATCCAAAGTTAAAGGAGAAAAGGTTTATCTCGGGACACAGTTTGTGTGGTTTCAGTCCGTAGTTGGTGGCTCAAGGCAGGGCAGCATGGCAGAGGGACATCCATGGTAGAGCAGGTGGGAGGCCACAAAGCAGCAGCAAGCCTTCCCTTCCCTTCCATACAGTCCAGGCTATAAAACTATTGGATGAGGGCTAGAGATTTAGCTTAGTAGCATAAGCAGCTGCCTGGCAAGCATAAGGTTATGAGTTTGATTCCCCCTCTAGGTTCAGCCACCTCTGAAAAGCCCCATCTATGAACTCATGAGGCTTTGGGAGCACATATAGGTACAAGCCATAACAAGATTTCCCAAGTTTTAACATGTTCTCTAATGGTAACCTGTATCAGTCTGTTGCAGTAGGTCTGGGGTGGGGGCCAAGAAGTTATGTTTTTAACAACTTCTTAGGCAATACTTTGCTGCAATTTCTGGAACCACACTTTAACAATTGTTGATCTGGATCTTTGCATTGCAAAATGTGGTCCATAAGCAAGCAACATGAGCATCACTCAAGAGCTTATTAGAAATGAAGACTTTCAGGCCCCACTGCAGACATGATACATCCAGCCTCATGGTTTAACAAGATCCCTAGGTGATGCGGATGAACATTACATTTGAGAAGCACTTTACAGGACGTGATATACAAGGAACTGCTAAATTGCAATTTCCTTTATAGAATCTAATTTAGTAAGTCTTGGCCAAAGATCTGGAGTCTATAGTTTTGAGCAAACGTCCTTGGAAGTTTGGAAGCAGGCATCAGAGGACAACATTTTTGAGAATCTCCACCTTAGGCATATTTTATGTGTGTCTCAATTCCCTCACCTTTAAACAAGGAAATGAATGTTGTATTTGTTTAAAGTGAATGGAGCTAAATTTTTGGTATCCTATCAATTCAAAGATCTATGGTTTAAATCAAAGAATGGTTTTTCTATTTTTTAATAAATAGTGCAAAAGGAAAGCTTATAATATTATTTTTTACTTTCCCAGTACAATTTACTTACCAAAAAAGACAAGTTACACTTTTTAGAAAAATACTTTGGCATCTTAAAATAATAGTTTGTGCTTAGAGACTAACTTTAAACTTTTCAAAAACATGTTACACAATTTTTGCAATATGGAAATGCACATACAACATAAAGTAGTCAAAATTTTTATTTAGTCTCTCATCTTGTCTCCCAGAGCATGGTTTCAAGATATGGTTTGTAGTCAACTGCAAAACTAATTCAAAAGTGTTACATAAAGCTTAGTATAATCCAGGCACTGAAGACACATGATAAAGAAAATTGACAGGATTCCCTCTGTAAAATAGTACATCAAAAACCCATGGGAAAGGAAAGGAGACTGTAAGCCTTTACATTGATAAATCTTTAGATTTCTGGACATCAGCCCATGCTATTAATAAGCATTTCTCGTTCCTAAGATTACCTTTATTTGAGACATTATTCCGTGCCAAGTGGTAAGGAGTATGCAAAGAAAGATTAGATTTGTCCTTACCTTTTATAAATTTAAAGTGTCTACGGGAGGAAGATATCAAAGTAATTGAAATAAGTAAATAGCAATTGATTCATTTGTTCATTCACTCATTCATTCGTTTAACAAAATTTCATAAGACCCAAATAAATGGTACTGAGGAAAAGGACTAACAGTGCTTTTAAGAGGGCATGGAAAAAAAACCTCTAGGGCTGGGGTTTTAGCTCAGTGTCTGCTTGGCAAGGTTGTGAGTTTGATCCCTGGTACCAAAAAACAAACAAACAAAAAACATACAAACTTAGACAAAAATTTGTAAATTGTACATCTGGTAAGGGACTTGTACCTAGCATATAGAAAGGACTGTGGTAACTTAACAATATAAAGAAAACAATTTTAAGGTGGGTAAAGATTTGATTGGACAGTTCTTCAAGGAAGATATATGCTTCTCGTGGATGATAAACACATGAAAAGATATTCAACATCACTACAGAAATGTAAATCAGTAAGATAATCTTTCATCCCTTCTGAGATTTAATAAAAAGAAAAGACTGACAGTGCTGGCTATGTGTCCGCAATCTCAGCTACTCAGGAAGCTGAGGCAAGAGCATCAGTTGAGCCCAAGGAGTTTAGGGGGTTAGCATGGGCCACATAGCAATATCCTGTCTTAAAAAAAAAAAAAAGACTCAGAGGCTAAGTGTAGAGCTCTGTGCAGAGTAGGTAGTTTGCATGCATAAGGCCCCAAGTGTAACCCCCATAGCCACCAAACTGCAGAAGTGGGGAGGAGGTGTGTGTGTGATTAGTTAAATAAACCATTCTTTTTTTAAAAAAAGACAAGCTGTGTAAAGGACGCAGAGAAATTAGATGCCACATTCATTGCTGGTGAGAATGTAAAATAGTGTAGTTTGAGAAATAGTTTGGCAGTTCCTCCAAATGTTAAACATAAATTTACCATATGATCTAGCAATTCTACTTCTAGATAACTACCCAGGAGCAGTGAAAAAATACATCCACATAAAAACTTATACACAAATGTTCATTGCACCATTATTCATAATTATAAAGAAGAAATAATCTAGCAGCCATTAACTGGTAAATGGGAAGACAAAATGTGGTACATGGATGATAGAATATTACTCTACAATAAAAAGGAATAAAATACTAAACAAAATTACAATCAGGATTAACCTCTAAAACATGCTAATGCAAGAACCCAGTCGTAAAATATTACCTATTGTATTATCCCATTATTAAATGTCCAGAAAAGGCAAATCTACAGGCTTAAAATGTAGTTTACTGGTTGCCAAAATTCTGGGGAGAGGAGAAAGAAGAAAATTAAGATTAACTTCTAATGGGTATGGATTTTTGTTTGTTTGTTTGCTTACTTGCTTGTTTTTTGTTTTTTGAGATAGGTCTCACTATATCACTCAGGCTGATCTTGAACTTGTGACATAGTCCAGGGTGGCCTTAAGTCTATGGTGATCCTTCAGCATCAGCCTCCAACTGCTTGGTTACAGGTGTACTCCACAACATCCAGTAGGGTATTTTATTTTTTAATGATCAAATTGTTCTAAAATTAGTTTGTGGTAATAGCTGCTGACCTCAATAAATATACTTAAAGCCACTGAATGATACATTTAAACTTTAGAGTATGCTATGTAATTATATCTCCATTAAAATGTTTAAAGGAAATAAAGTCTGACCACGTTGGAATTTAAATCCTCAGGTCGAATTGCAATCACTCACTTTTTCCTGAGACCAGTCCTTTCTATCTATAGCTTCTGTTTCTATCTATAGCTACATTCTGTTTCTATATCTTCATCTTTCCAAATAAGCAAAGAAAGAATATCTCAGTATCCTTTAAGGCCAACATCTGCATAGTGGGAGTTCCCCACCCCAGGTATGCATCAGAATAGCTAGCCAGAGTCACATTTTAGATCTGATTGGAGCTGGGGTTACAGAAAGTGCAGCAGGGCAGCTCATCCATCCATGGGTCAGGTGCGGCAACAGGGGATTCCTGCACCCTTCCTTGTGCCTCCCAGTATGCGTACTAGAGGGCCTGATCCACCTACCCCACAACAGAGTAGTTGTTGGGTCAGATGGAGAGAAACAATAGTCCAGAGGGAAAAAGCTAAATGAAAAAGACTGAGTAACTTGGAGATGTCCACGCAGAGGCTCCCTGACCAAGTGGAAGAGGAATGTAAAGAGCTCCCTGGGCCAGGCAGGTTTATTTACCAAGACATCTGATGACAGAGTCAAAGTGACAGTGAAAATTGTTAAGATCTTGGAGGAACCAATATTGATCAGGTCAGAAATTTTTAGAGACCACGGTAAGGTCAGACATACATATAATACAAGTTACTTGTTAAGCTGAGGGGGGAGGATCACAAATTTGAGGCCTTTGCAAGTTAGAAATTCAAAATTTAAAAAAAGAAAAAAAGGTTAGGGATGTAGTTCAGCGGTAGAGTGCTTGCCTGGCCTAGGCAAGGCTTTAGTTTGAAACACCCAGCACTGTAAAGAAAGAAAAGGAGGGGGAGGAGAGGGAAGGGAAGGGAAAAGAAAAATGGAAGAAAGGAAGGAAAGAAAGAGGGAAGAGAGAAAGAGAAAAAGAAAGGAAAGGAGAAAAGAAAAGGAAAGAGAAGAGAAGTGAAGAGAAGAAAGAAACTGGAGTGAAAGGAAAGGTCTGATAAAAAGATCGAGCTGTTCCCAGCTGTTTGTGACACAGTGAAGCAGGGCACCTGCCAGGAACCCAGGTGTTATGGTTCGATAACTAGTGGTCAACTTAACGCCAGCTGGATTACATCAGCATGCATTGAGAGAAGATACTCCACCTGAGGAGGGCTGCCAGGATAAATAGGTGGAGAGGAGAGCTGTTGGAGAGGGATTGAGGCGTTATGGAGGCATTGTTAGTTCTCCTACGAGTTGCTGTCTCAGCTGTTGGTTCTCCTCGAGAAGCTTTGGTCTTCACATCAAGCGTTGCTTCCTGGCTCCAGAGGGGAAGACATGTGCTGCCTGGTCTCCAGGGTGAACTCGTCACGCTGCTTCCTGGCACGTTCCTGACTGTGCTTGTCGTCGGAGGAGCTCGGGGCCTTTGTGTCGCTGAAGACAGTTGTGGTTCCTTTCAGGACAGCCCCGTTCTTTGTTGTGAGTGTGACTTCTCAGCTCCAGTGTAGAACCCTCATCCCACTAGCACAGCGCCTTCATCCTGCTGGCATGGACTTTCTGGCTTCCACCGCTGACCCTTGGGTCTTCCCGGCACGAATCCGTAAAAGAGACTGGCGTGAGTTCTTCTTGTGAGCTCTGGACTTCCAGTTGGACTCATGGAGGCGTTGTCCTGAGCTCTGGGTTTTTATCTGGACTCATGTGGGACATTGCCGTGGGGTTTAGGCTCTTGACTTATATAATCTATGTCGTTGGTGTTGCGGATAGATTTCCTGCATTCTCCTGTACTAACTTCCGGTGACCATTATAAAAATATTATAAACTCCATGTCCTGATCTGAATTGTTCTCTGTGTATAACCCCAGACTACAACACCAGGACTACAGTCCATCAACTTAGTCTCAGGTGTGAGGCCAGCAAGGCTGGCTACATTGCTGGGAACAACACTACCAGGTCTTCCCTCTCTGGAACAGAAGTTATTTGATTTTTCTTTCTTTTTTATTTCTTTATTTTTTATTTTAAAGAGAATAAAACCAAACCAAACAAAGCAAATCAAACAGAACAATGCAAGCAACACAGCACTTCACAACAAGACAACAGGACATCAACAGTGGCTACTGTAATGTATCTTGTTTTCTACGAAAAGGTTGACTGTACCTTTATACACAATGATATCAAACATAACAAAACAGTATAAAACTATTCAAACGAATGAAAGCATTACAGGACTTCAAAACCAGATAATAGGAAATGAACAATGGCTACTATAATATCTCATTTTCTTCAAAAAGTTGCCCATACCATCACACATAATAAAATCAAATAAAACATAACAGGATAGAACCTACCAAAACAGAAGAATAAAAGCATGATAGGATTTCAAAGCAAGATGGTAGGAAATTAGCAGTGGCTACCATAATGCCTCAATTTCTTCAAAATAGCTGTTGATACCATCATACATAATAAAATCAAACAAAACAATAAAATCAATCAAGCAAATGAACGAAAGCGTTATAGGACTTCAAAGCAATATAATAGGAAACCATGATTACCATAATATATCCCATTATATTCAAAATAGCTGCCCCTACCATTAGGCACAGTAAAATCTAACAAAACAAGACAGAACAAAGCCAAACCTAACAAAACTGTGAAACAATGCAAGAGTTCTAGACAAGACAATAAGAAATTAACAGTAGTTACCACCTTTCCCTCCCAGGTGTTCTCTCCCCTATCACTGTTACATAAACTATTTTGCTTTTGGATCCCATTAACTCCTTCTGTTTCTTATGCTAGGGTTCATGCATATGAGTTCGAACTGTTTCAGCCATGGACATGATCTCCAGTTGTATCCATTTACCTACAGGAGCCTGGAGATTATTCTACTTTATAGCTGGGTAACTTTCCACTGCATGAAAATATCATGTCTTTCTTATCCATTCTGCAGTTGATGAGTTATTCTTGCTTTTTTTGGTCTCCTCTCACCTGGAACAATTGTTTTCTCTCCTTTGATTTTCAGGCTATGAAGTTCTTTTCCAGTGAAATATGTTTCTTGTATACAGTAAATTGACGGATCTTGTTTCTTGGTTCACTTTCCCTGTGTTTCTTTTTACTGCTAAACTGAGACCATCTACATTAATGGTTACAACCGACATACATTGGTTTGTCTCTGCCCTGCTATCTTCCTGTTGTTGGCCCTCCACTTTTCTTCTTCATTCAACTGCCTGTCTTGTTTCATGATCCTCCCCTGCTGCTGGTCATCTTTATCTCTCTCTCTCTAATATCCTTTAGCACTCTCTGTAGGTTTGATTTGGTGTTCAAGAAGTCCTTCAGTTATTCTTAATCATGGAAGTATGCTATTTTTCCATCAACTTTGAAAGATACTTTTGCAGTGTAGATCTATTTGAATTGGAAGTTGTTTTCTTTCAGGTTTGAAACACTTCACTCCAAATACTTCTTGCTTTGATGGTTTGTGTTGATGTCTGCTATGATTCTGATTGGTTTTCCTTTATAGGTGATCTGCCTCTTTTCTCTAACAGCTTTTAATATTCTGTTCTTGTGCTGGATTTCTGGGATCTTGATTATCATATGCTGGGTGTAGATTTACTTTGGTTATGGCTAGTTGGAATCGTATATGCCTAACTTATCTGCATACCAGATCCATTTCCCATGTTTGGGAAGTTTTCTTCTATTACTTCTGTGAATATCCTTTTAAATTTATTTGTGTTGACCCTTGCTTCTTTACTGACACCCATCACTCTTAAATTATGCTTCTTTGCATCACCTTGCAGCCATTGAGATGTTATTACCTGATTCCATGTTATTTTTAAGAGATCTTTCCTCTCACAGTAACTAGCTGCAATCTTGTATTCAAGGTTTGAAAGTCTATCTTTAGTCTCTTTCCATCAGTTTTGCCTGCTTTTGGTTGAACTTTTAATTTTCTGGATCTCTCTTTGAATCTGTTTCATGCATTGTAATTCCTCTCTACATTCATTCAAGGTTTCCATCATTTTCCTGTGCTCCTCTTTTTTGTCTATGTCTTCTTTAGACATGCTGAGCAATTCTTTCAGTATGTTTGTGATTTCTTCTTTTACCTAAGACATTATTTCTGATTTGATTGCTTTTACAATCTCATGAAGGTGTTTGCTTACTTCAGTTGCTATCCTCTCATAGATTTAAAGTATATGATTTTTTGTTGTCTTCCATGATTGTATCTCCCAGACTTGTTCTGTGCTAGCTAGAGGTCTGAGATTGCCTTTTACTCCTTCATCTTGACATTCTCTGGGTTCCTCCCAACAAGCTGGTTGTGGGGTCCCAGGTACTTCCCACATAGGCTGCCCCTATGCAGCATAGGGGGATGGGACAGGTACCTGTGTTTCTCTAACCCCAGGTTTACAGGATGCCCTAGCAGGGCATGTGGTGGGCTTCTCCAAACCTGTGCAGCTACACTGGGGCTTCCCTGATGATCAGGGGTGCATGGAGGTGGGGCTTCTTCTCTCAGCCTGTGTGTCTACACTGGACCTCCTGCAATGGTGGCAGGCATGCAGGGGCGTGTTTGTCTGATTCTACTAGTGGGTGATGGCTGCCTGAGGGAACTAAGGGCCTCCAATAGGAGTCTATGGATGCACAGGGCTTATCTGGCTGTGTGTCCCTGCTCCTGCTAGCTGCCTGCAGGGTGGAGCTTTCTGGTGGCGCTGCCCAGCAGGCAGCGGTGGATCTGTCTCTTGATTTTTCCATTCAGTTGCCAGTTTTGCTTGCTCCCTGTTATCTCTAAAGAAGTATTTGTCTTTGCATCTGTCTGTTGTCTCTCTGTGCATTTGTTTCCAGTCAAACCTGGGGTTCTTTTCTCAATTTGAAATAGAAATCACGAAGAGACAAATACCTTCCTAATGAAGCTTAGTGGGTTTATGCTAAAGCTTAAGGCAAACAGCAGACAAGAAAGAGATCCCTACCTGGCTCCTCAAGGAAACATTGAAAAAGCTTATATAGACTGAAGCACTATCACCACTCCATGAGCCATCTGAGCAGGACATCTATGCAAACAGAAACTGCAAGATTTGAAGAAAGAAAGTGGCATAAATAGGGCCACCCTAAGAGGCATATTTTCAAAAACCTACTTCCTGTAAATGACAGAGAATGCGGTTGGGAATTCAGGCCTTTCTGATTCTGTCTCACTTCTTTGAAGCTGTACTGTTCAGCATTAGTTCTCCTTGACTAGAGGGGGCCAAGTATTCCCAATTCTTTCCACCCATAAATGCTTTTTGAGCTGGTAAGAACTCTTGTTTGTCCCTGGACAGTTTTGAGTTTATAGGCTACCCAGGTCTTCAGACACATCAGGGCCTTTCCCCCGTTTGTTTCTGAAGTCCTGTAATAATAAAACTAGAATAATCAGGAGGTGAAGCCCAGGCAGAAGAGCTGGGAATGGCTCAGAACAGGTGTTCAGTACACATTTAGTCGCAGCATTTTTCACGGTGCTGTATTTTCTGAATAGCCGTTTGGGTTGTTGGCTCACAAATCCCAACATTAACCCTCCCCCACAAACTCTGCCCAACTACAGGCCAGATTTCAAGAGGAACAGTCTCAGGAGAGGTCCGCGATTGGTGCATAATCCTGTGCCCTGCACATCTCCAGTGTTGAATGGGTCTTCACTTGAAAATAGATTCGAACCAGAGTTTGGGGAAAGAATAAAAAAGTGTCCTTAGCATGTTTCTGTTATGCCTAGCCCACATTTGTTTCAAGAGTGGTCCTGTCCATCTTTTTTTTTTTTTTTTTTTTCTTTTTGTGGTTGTTGTTAACAATAGAAGCAAGTTCTAAGCATCAAATAGCAAGCAGAAAAGTATTTAAACATGGGGCTGGGGATTTAGTTCAGCGGCATAAGCGCCTGCCTTGCAAGCAGGCAGTTGTGAGTTTGATCCCTGGTACCGATAAAAAGGAAAAAGCCAAAAAAAAAGTATTTAAACATTATTTGTTTGTTTGGGATGTTTGTTTGATGAGATAGAAAAACAATACCTTTGTGATTTTAATCAAAGTTTAATAAAATTCTGACCTGGGTTGGGGGGTTAGCTCAGTGGGGTAAGTACCTGCCCCATAAGCATGAGATCATGAGTTCAATCCCTGGTACCAAAAATCAAAACAAACAAACAAAAAATACATAAAATTCCAAGCAACTTGAGGTAACTGGAATGCTTCTCCATCAGGCAGTGGCATCACCCTATTCTTCCACAAGGTGCCCAATGAGTAGACTTTTTGGGGAGCACCCTGAGGCAGGCCGGGATTTCATCATAACCCCAAGAAGTTAGGACTGGCATTGTGAGAATTGGAGCAAGGTAGAGGAGAGGGTGGTACTTGCTCAGAAAAATGCTGCTATTGTGCTTGGATTCTGCCTTACAGTTTATTAGAATCATGGCTTCTAATACTTCAAACAGGTTTAAGAATTGCTGATGTGGTCCAAAGTGCTTGTTAAGAGAACTTCTCCTTTTGAAATTCCACTAACATTTTTCCTCCAATATCTAGAAATCTTGTGACTTTCTACAAGCATTTTCATAACTTTAGCCCTTTTCTTCTTTGACACGATTTTTCATTTTAGGTTATGGTATAAATATTCTGGATACAGCCTTCCCCATCACTGCTCTGGGAATTTTTTGCTATCTTACAATTGAAAACGGTCCTCTAATATCTAAAGCAATAGATGAATACATTGTTATTTACTGAGAAAGATGGTTGTTGTTTTATTCTCCAATTTAAAGAGTAATAAATGTACTAATGCTATCAAAGTTGTTAAACAAATCTACATGACATAGCCCTTATTTACAAATGTCTGAGTCATGGTTGGTCGCACTTTTCTGCAAAGCCTAACAAGATCTAATTATAGGCAGTAAATGCAGAGCCAGCTTTATAATCAATTAAGAGTTATGAAGATGCCAAAAACAAGCCCACCTAGGAAGAGCCTCACAAACAGCAGAAAAAAGGTGATTACTTTTAATTCCCAAAGGGAGTTGACAGTTGGGCTCAATCTGAGCAAATCCAGGATAAAATCTATATTTATAATTTCTTTCTGTATATATTTCCACTTTCACAGTCTTTCTTTCCTCAATATTTGTCCACATCCTTTCTGTTGCCCTCCCCATCCCTTGTAATGAGAACTCCAAGACGTATTTGTAGTCCTGGGGATAACGAATACAGCATTCCTTAACCTTTCAAAGCCCACACCTTCAGCCTTCAGAAGGAAGGAAATTCTGACTTGTTACATGAGATGAATGCCCGAATGCCGAAGACGGTAAGTTTGCTCTGGGATATAAGCCAGTCCCATGATGACTAATACTGTCTGATTCCATTTATGTGACGTATCTGCAGCAGTCAGGTTCATAGAAACAGAAAGAAGGGTGGTTTCCAGGGGTGGGGTGGGGGAAGTTGTATAATGGATACAGAGTTTCAGTTTTGCAAGATGAAAAAGTGCTGGTTCTGGGTATGGGGGTACACACCTATAATCCTCAGAATTTGGAAGGCTGAGGCAGAGCAACATTGCAAGTTCAAGACTGGCCTGGGTCACAGAGTAAGCTCAAGGCCAACTGGAGCTGCATAACAAGACCCTGTCTCAAAAAGACAAAAAAAAAAAAAAATCTGGAGATTGGTTGCTCGACAATGTGAATATACTTAACACTACTGAGCTATATGCACTTAGAAATACTTAAGATAGTAAGTTTATTTTTTGTGACTTTACCACAATTTTTAAGAGTGTCTTTTTTGCTAGATGTTTAACTCAGTGGCATAAGTACCTGTTTGGCAAGTGCAAGGTCATGAGTTTGATCCCTGGTACCAAAAAAACAGTGTATCTTCTGAAAAAAAAAAAAAAAAAACACAGAAAAGTGCTAGAGAGCGTGTGGAAAATCTAAACCTTCATAAATAGCTGGTGGGAATGTAAAATAGCATAGTCATACTGGAAAACCATTTTAGTAGTTTATAAAAATATTCAACATAAACATAAGCCTGTAACTTAGCAATTTCACAGCTGGGGATATAGCTCAGTGGCACATCCACCTGCCTGGCAAGTATGAGGTCCTGAGTTTGATTCTGAGTACCAAAAATTTTTTTCTGTACTTATGAATCTATCCAGAAGAAACATAATGTGTACAGATGGAGACATATACATAAATATTCATAGAACCATTATTCATAATAGATAATAATTGTACACAATCCAAATGTCCATCAACTGGTGAATAGATCGAATGTGTTATAAGTAGAAAATGGAATATTATTAAGCAAAAAAAAGGAACAAACTACCAACATATGCTACAACATGGAGGAGCATCAAAAACATTCTTCTAAATGGAAAAAAAATGCCAATGACCTATGTGGCATTTTGTTTTATTTATATGAAATGTCCAACAAAGGCAAATTTATAAGCAGATCAACATTTGCCTAGGCTTGGTAATGCAAGTGTTAACTGCAAATAGACACAAAGGAACTTACTGTGGCAGTGGATATATTCTAAAATTGGAGGATGGTAATTGTTGTTCCAGATAAATTAAGTTTTAAAAATAATTGAAATGTGCATTTTAAATTGGTAAATTTTATGTTACATAAATTATACCTCCATACAGTGAGTACTAAAGTTTAAAAAAAAAATTCAAAACACCAGGTATCACACATGAACAGCCCATTGCAGAAGTGGGTCCTCCTGCCCTGTGTTAGCTCTCCCCAGGTGTGGCCATCTGCAGTGAGGGTGAGCTCCCTCTGCTGAACTCTATGCAAGCTGAAGACCTGTGAGCAGAGTTACTCACACACACACACACCCTGTGTCCCACTGATATGTGTAACATCTCGTATCCATGGATTTGAACATGTTCCTTCTAACTTCGTGAAGAGAAAATATGTTAATGAAGTTCATTTGATGAAATTTTTACTTTTCACTCTCGATAATTCTCCAGGGTGGTCAGTCTCTGGCACAGTGTGTCAAACAGCACAGGTACGAAGAAATCCCACTGTCATAAACACTGAAATACAAACATGTCCGCCTTTCAGTGAAGGAAATATTTTATTAGCCCCTCTTTACATGTAGACAGAGAGGTTATAAAGAGAAAAATAAGTTTGTGAGATCACATAGAGTCCATGTGACTGAGCTTAACGACTTACGATACTATCATGTCTTTCCCTACACTATCATATATGACTTTTCAAATATATATTCTTCCCGTGTCAATTTTCCCATCTCTTGAAAATAGTTGAACCGTCAGAGAGTGAAATTTGGCATTCATTCAGTGTACTCTGGTTGGTTCTGGACAGTCAGGCCGAGATGTGTTCTTCATGCCTTCTGTCGTAGTGGGAGCAGATGAGTGCCCGTCAACCCTGGGAGCCAGACCCTTCAGTGAGCCTGCCTTCTGACTTGTGTTGTCTGTTGTCAGAGGATTCCACCCATTGCTGTCGTGCGAAAATAGACACACTGTGCTGTTAGATGATCAGGACGTGGAAGAAATGAGAAGAGACAGAAAGGGATTTGCTAGGGGATAATGGTGCTGCTTTGATGCTACCCTGTTAGGAATGCAGAGAGAGCAACTGAACAGTTAGGGGAAGGGGAGCCGCAGCTTCTGGGTTTTGAGAATAACACCCCATAAAGGTTGCACTTACATAAGTGACTGCTGTGTTGTTAATTTCTGAACTTTCCCCAGCCCATCGCCCTGGCAGGAGATAGGAAACCACTGAATCACATCTCAATGTTATCATCCCACCCACCTGAAAAACAAACTTTGGGTGTCTGTATTGCAGTTTTTCTTGCCTTTGCAGGAAAAAGAGGCAAAATTAGTGTGAATGTAGGTGTCTTAGCTCCACAGCCGCTATCACACCTTAAAAAGGAAAGATCACCTTATTTTGCTGGTGTTAAAAAATGTCTCAGGCAACTGACAGGTTTAAGAACATTAAGCTTCTTAGAATAATTTTCAGATATTTCTAACAATAAACTCTGGAGCAGAGAAATGCAGAAAGAGTAAGAGAGAGACAGTTCAGATAAGGAACTGTAGCACAGCAAATTCAGTATCCATGGCTGAGAAACTGCAAGGTCGTCCTTGGATATGTGATTTAGTGCTGGATTCCACCCTCCTCTGCATTGCTATGGTTTTGCATCTGAGCAGCTATAATATGCACAGAGCATGTTTGGATTCCTGCCTTGAGTTGAGAGCCCAAAGGTATACAATTTAGTCACAACTACATTATGCAAAATTACTGATACTGTGGTGTGCTAATAATGTAGGGCTATGGGTGTTCCCTCTAGGGCAGACTACAGAGGATTCATTATAGAAAATTTAAAAACTCTGTAAAACTTGCAGGAATTCTAAGCAATGTCAGTGATGAGAGATTCCTATCTCCTAATTTATTTTAGGATTGAAATTCCTCTTGGGTTTCCTTTTCTTTTAAAAATCTTTACTTAGACATAATTCATGTAGCATAAAATTCACCTATTTAAATTATTCATTTCAGGGCTAGAGATATAGTTCAGTAATTGGCATACACTTGTGTAAGGCTATATAGGTTTGATCTTTAGCACCGTATGACCAGACACACCACACACATACACACACACACACACACACACACACACAGAGAGAGAGAGAGAGAGAGAGAGAGAGAGAGAGAGAGAGAGAAGAGAGAGAGATTAAACTGCACAGTCAATGGTGCTTGGTAAATTCACATAGTTGTGTAGCTCTCAGCACAACTTAAATTTAGAACATATTCATCACATATTTAAGTAATACATATGTAAGCTAATTAACACATTTCGATTGCTGATCCTTTTGCAGTTTTGTATGCCACATGGACATTACCTTGGAGAATTTTCAGTTATATTGTTTGCCCTTGATCTGACTGAATTTAGCTACACACATTTATTTTCAAAGGAAGTTCATAATGGTAAGGAACTACATGTGGTCTCTCAGCAGGTTCTGCCTCCAACTCTTTGTCACTTACATATTTCTGCATTTAAACTATGGATTCGAAATAAACAGTAAGAGATATAAAAAATGTTTGGAGTTACCTTTTTCTGACATAGAGTTTTTAGATGAAGTTAGTGACATACAAAAATATTTCAAAAAATTTGAACTTGAAACTGCTTTACATTAGTACAGTAAAACACAAAGTTTTAAAATTGTATCTTGATTTATTCACAGACATTGTGGAAAATGCTACACAGTAATAAAATAGAGAGAAAGCAGATATTTATATTTAAAAAGAATAATGGTTCAAAGAAGAATGTCAAGAGGAAATATGAACGATGCTAATTTTTCATTGCTTAAAAAATCAAAAGTCAGTATTTCAATGCCAAACACTGCACAGCTATTTTAAAACAATGTATTTTTAAAATGCTGATATTTACTGTTAGTTATTTTCTCAGATTTATCTATCAGATGAAAACTTTTGGGAAGCTTCACTAAATTATTAAAATGTAATTTATGACAAATATCTTTGTGGAGAAAACATTTTAATGACAAAATTTTTGAGACTTTTTTGTTTTTTCTTGAAATACTGAAGATCAAACCAGGGCCTTTACATGCTAAACAATCTCTTTGCCACTGAGCCACATTCCTGCCACTCCCTGAGACATCTGAAGTCTCTAAAATTAATCCTAAAGACAAAAGTATGAGTCTTTTTTGGACTTTATGGAATTTCTTGCTAGATCTGATGTTTATGACTCTGCCTGGCTTATCTTCATGTTTAAGATTTCTTCTCTTTTATATTTGTTCATTCATGTGAAGATCCTTCCCAAGTTAAAATTATTAAATCATGCTTTGTTCTAAAGATAGGACACTAAATCTTGCTACACTATTAAATATGAAGAAGGATAAACTGAAGTCATCGACAAATATTTCTAAACTTGCAGTGAAAAAACAGAGCAAGTGGTATTGTTATTCATTACCGCACGGACCAATATCTAGATATTTCCCGTCTGGTAAAAAATACATTAATGTCACTCAAAGTACTAATGTGCTATATTTTATTTTGTTGAAATATTTACTTTTTAATGAGATGTGGTCATGCACATCTGTAATTCCAACTATTCAGGAACCTGATGTAGGAGGATCCCAAATTCAAGTCTAACATAACCAATTTATGAAGATCTTACTCAAAATAAAAATAAAATGGGATGGGTATGTGATTCAGTAGTAGCGTGCTTGTGCAGCATAGGCAAAGCCTTGAGTGCATATACGACACTGAAAACAATTACTTTTTAATTCTTAATTTTATCAACATGATTATATATTCATATATATGAATATTTAGATATATGCTCATAACTGAATGTCCATATATATATGATGTTAAGTAAAAGAAAGCATCATTTTTTTCCTGGCTATTACTGGTTATTTATTTATTTATTTGGTACAGGGGATTGAACTCACAACCTCATGTTTGCCAGGCAGGCTTTGTGCCACTGAGCTAAATCCCCAGCCCTACTCGTTACTTCTTTATGTGATATTACTGAAAATAATTTTGGCATAATGAATGAGGAATGTTTAATGATTCTGCACTACAAGGTATTTGATCACTGTAGTGTTCATCTTTGAAAATTATTCTTTTATTTGGTTTATCCTTTAAAAAACCTATGGTATCATAAATAAATAAATATACACTAATGACTTCCTTCCTTACTCTATTAGAACCTGGCTTAATATGCTTCACTTCTGATGCCCACAAGTACTGTACGACATGAAGGGACAGACGGTTTTCCATGCGTTTCGTGGGTCTGTCATCTTATCACGCTTATAAATTAGGTTTTATTATCTTCCTTTTATAGAAGAGAGAGAGAGAGAGAGAGGAGGCTTTAGCAAAACAAGCAAGATTACACAGGAACATGTAGTTTCTAACTAGCAGTGGGTTTGAATCAAGGTCTGTCTACCACTGGGTGGAATTGCTTTGCAGGTGTGCACAGTCTAATTGGAAATTCAGTACACATCCATAGAGATAAAAAGATAAATAATATAAATATTATATGCCAATCCTTTAGCAAAGATCTAGACCAAAACTTCTCAAGTCAGGAAAAAGGTGTCATTACAGGGACTCACAGTCAAGAAGGCTTTGTAGGGGAAGTCTTGCCCAGAGCCTTACAAGAGTATTTAGAGTTGGAACTTTAAAAGGAAAGAAGAGTAACATAGGAAAAATGGGGTCTGCTCCTGGCATGTCAGGACCCTAAGAACCAAATTAAATTGATTTACAGAGATCTACTAAGAAAAGAAAGTTCACGTCCTTTTGATCTACCTGTAGAAGACAGCAAAATCCTGATTTTCTTGTCTCTACAGGTACTGGCAAGCTATTTCCTTTATACACTTGGCTTGTGGAGACCAATTATTTCTAGCCATCTTCAAGTATAGGTTTAGATTCCAGAAATTGATCTGCTACATTTGGTGTCACAAAATATTTAGAGTATGGTAGCTACGCATAAAACTACACTGACTTTTCTCAAAACCTTATGATATTTAATTACCACATATGTGTGTCTACACATTCAAATACATACATGTAAATATATTTTTTCATGCAAATGGCAGTTATGACTAGAGTATACACGTCTTCCACACCTTCCCACATTTCTTATTTAGTGTACATCATAGAGTTTTGTATCAGTATAAAAACATCTGCTCCGTTTCTTTTAGTGACTGCATTTTATTTTATTGTAGCTGTGTGCTATGATTTATTTAATATGAACTCTGTTCTCTTCCCCTAAGGTTGTTTCCCTTGGCTTGCTATTACAAAAAGCATGTCATGTAAAAACCTTATGTTTATAACATTAACCTACAGGACAAATTTTTAGAAGTGGAGCTTCTGGGTTAAAGGGCACACAAATTTTTAGTTTTTAAAGATAGTGCCAACATTTCCTTTACAAAGGTTGATGTTTAGTATTTAAAAGTTAACTAAAATGAAATTATTTATCTTGTACAAACAAAACATTGTCCGTTAATGCTTTATACTATCTGCTGGGTTCATCAAAACAGCCTGCCATGAAAACCCGTGGATTTCAGCTCCTTTTTTCCTGCTTACCAGCAGTGCACAAAGCATAACATTAAAGAACAAGCTAGCAAATGGACTGTGGTGGGGGAGAGAGCTGGAGACACACTGTAAGCACTGAAGCAGAGAAAAACTATGCTAAATACTCACTGTTGTACAGAAGAGTGGGTAGGGGTAAGAACCGAGTACAGAGAATTCTTGAAAAAAGAGGCCCTCTCTGTATTTCCCGAGGTCCCTCAAAGCCTGGCATAGACAGTGTCAGGGTGTTGATGTCTCAGTCTTCAGACAATCAGAAGAATACAGCAACAGAGATCAAATTTGAATAAACATCTCGGAAAAATGGAAACAATCTAGGTAATCAGAAAAGAAGATGCTTGGGCAGTGAAGGTAGGGAAAACAGAGAAGCCTTTGGAGGGAACTAGGAAACGGTGGGCAAAGAGGAAGTCATTGGGGAAAAAGGAAGTGTGTGACGGGTGAGGGCGGGTTTAAGAAACAAACAGAACTGGTGAAAAGGGTTCATCGCTGTCTCTTTCCTATCATTATCGTTCACACTTGGTCCACTGAAAGTCCCTTAAAAGGTTCCCACCACCTGGATTCAAGTTGTCTTCATTTTCCTCCCACTGCAAAGACAATTTTTGTCCTTTTCCAATGTGACACCGGGCAAGACATCTGGCGTCATACTTTTATTTTCTCCCATCTTTCCTTCTCCGAATTAAAAGGCTCATAAAACCCAGACAGAGTAACCTCATTTATGTACTAGAGTTCTTATTCCTGAACTTTGTTTTATCTTGACAGAATATATAATGTAGGGTAAATGAATCAAGTAACTGCAGCTTAAGTTTGCTTTGACAAAAAAAATCTGAGTTCTTTTTATTTCTGATTTCTTCATCATGCCCTTCAAGAAAAAGAATCTTTTTATATATCGAACTCAAGAAAAAACTACAGATGAGATGCCCCAGGGAAGCAAAGTCTAGTGACTTCATAAAGTCGTAGACTGGAAGTTAGGAAAAGATGTTAGGGAATCACATGGTTTATACTTCAACAAATACAGGAGTCTCCAGACCACTGATCTATAATGAGAGTAGGAAACAGATCAGTTATGCTATTATTTTTAAAATATTTTATTTTAAAGAGAATAAAACAAAACCAAACAAAACAAAGTAAAGCAAAACAGAACATTGCAAACAACATAGGACTTCACAACAAGACAACAGGAAATTAACAGTGGCTATCATATGTCTGCCATTTTCTTCAAAATAGTTGTCCATACCTTCACATACGATGCAATCAAACAAAAGAAAATAGTATAAAATCAATCAAAACAAAAGCATGAAAGCATGATGGGACTTCAAAACAAGACAGCAGGAAATCAACAATGGTTACCATAATGTCTATTATTCTCTTCAAAATAGTTGTCCATATCCTCATACACAATGAAATCAAATAATAGAAAACAGGCTAAAACCAATCAAAACAAAAGAATGAAAGCATTACAAGACTTCAAAATCAGATAACAGGAAATGAACAATGGTTACTATATCTCATTTTATTCAAAATAGCTGTTCATACCATCATACATAATCAAATCAAAACAAAACAGAATAAAACCAATTAAAAGAATGAAAGCATTATAGGACTTCAAAACAAGATAATAGGAAACCTACCATGATTACCATAATGCATCCTATTATGTTCAAAATAGCTGCCCTTACCATCAGACACAATAAAATCTAACAAAACAAAACAGAACAGAACCAAACCTAACAAAATTGTGAAAACAATGCAAGAGTTCGAGACAAGACAAGACAATAAGAAATTAACATCAGTTACCATCTTCTCCTCCTAAGTGTTTCCTCCCCTATCACTTTTATAATATCTGTTGTGTTTTTGGATCCTACTAACTCTTTCTGTTTTTTATGTTAATGTTCACCTGTATGAGTTCAAATTGTTTCGCCCATGAACATGATCTCCAGTTGCATCCAATTACCTAGAAAGCATTGAGATTATTTTAGTTTGTAGCTGGATAGCTTTCCATTGTATGAAAATACTGTATCTTTCTTATCCATTCTGTGGTTGATGGGCAAGTTATCGTTGCTTTTTTCTGGTCTCCTGTTGCATATTTTCTTTCCTTTGATTTTCAGTTTAAGGATTTCCTTTTGAAGTAAATATTTTTTATATACAGTATATCAATAGACCTTGTTTCTTGATACACTCTCCCTGTGTTTCTTTTTATTACTAAATTCAGACCATAAAAAATTGAGATATTAATGGTTACAACCAGCATGCATTGGTTTGTCTCTTCCATGCTATCCTCCTGTTGTTGGCCCTCCATTTTTCCCCTGCACTCAATTGCCTATCTTGTTTGGTGATCCTCCTCTCCTGCTGTTCCTGGAACCATGATCATCTTTATCTCTCTCTTGAATATTCTTTAGCACTCTCTGTATGGTTGATTTGGTGGTCAAGAATTCCTTCAACTGTTGCTTATCATGGAAGTATCTTATTTTTCCATCAGTTTTGAAAGATAGTTTTGCAGGGTGGATCAATCTGGGTTGGAAGTTGTTTTCTTTCAGGGTTTGAAACACTTCACTCCAAACTCTTCTTGACTTGATGGTTTGTGTTGATAAGTTTGTCATAATTCTGATTGGTTTTCCTTTGTAGCTGATCTGTTTGTTTTCTCTAACAGCTTTTAATATTTTGTTCTTGTGTTGAATTTTTGGGATCTTGATTATCATATGTCTGAGTGTAGCTTTACTTTGGTTATGGCTATTTATACTTCTAAATGCCTCACTTATTTGCAGTACCAGATCCTTTTCCCATGTTTGGGAAGTTTCTTCTATTACTTCTGTAAATAACCTTTTTATTTCATTTGTGTTGACCCCTGCTTTTTCATTGATACCTATCACTCTTATGCTTCTTTGAATTATTTTGCAGCCATTGAATTGTTATTTCCTGATTCCTCATTATTATTTTTTTTTGTCTTTTTCCTTTTTATTGGTACCAGGGATTGAACTCACGACCGCCTGCTTGCAAGGCAGGCACTTATGCCGCTGAGCTAAATCGCCAGCCCCATTCCTCATTATTTTTAACAGATCTTTCCTTTCTAGTCACTGGCTGCAATTCTGTCTTCAAGGTCTGAAAATCTATTTTCAGTCTCTTTCAAGCAGGTTTTCCAGCTTTCAATTGAGTTTTAATTTCTTGGACATCTTTTTGAATCGGTTTCATGTATTGTAATTAGTTTCTATATTTTTCATTCAAGGTATCTATCATTTTTCTATGCTCCTCTTTTTTTTCTTGTCTTCTTTAGCTATGCTGAGCAATTCTATTTTTAAAATTTATTTAAAGAAAAAATGAGCAATTCTTTCATTATGTTTTTCATTTCTTCTTTTACCTGAGACATTATTTCTGATGTGCTTACTTTTACAGTCTTATGAAGTTGTTTCTTTTCTTCAGTTGCTATCCACTTGGAGATTTCAGGTGTGTGACTTCTGTTGTCTTCCATGACTGTATCTCCCAGACTTGTTCTGTGTGGGCCAGAGGTCTGAGATTGCATTTTGCTTCTTTGTCTTGACATTCTCCTGTGTTCCTCCCAACAAGCTGGTTGTGAGGTCCCGGGCACTTCCCACATTGGCTGCCCCTGTGCAGTATAGGGGGATGGGACAGGCATCCCCCTATACTGTGTTCCTCTAACCCCAGGTTTACAGGATGCCCTAGCAGGGCATGTGGTGGGCTTCTCCAGACCTGTGCAGCTACACTGGAGCTTTCCCAATGGCCAAGGTTGCATGGTGATGGGGCTGCTTCCCTCAGCCTTCATGTCAAAACTGGGACTCCCGTGATGGTGGCAGGCATACAGGGGTGTGTTTGTCTGATTCTTCTGATGAGTGATGCCTGCCCAAAGGAAGGAAGGGCCTCCAATGGTGGCTTGAGGGTGGGGTGCGTGGGGCTTTCCTGGCTAAGTGTCCCTGTGCCCACTGGCTGCCCCAGGAAGCAAGACTTCTACTGGCAGCAGCCTGGCAGGCAAAGATCAACCTCGTGGTTCTTTGTGCCTGGGCTGGCTCCTCCCAGGAAGGAACCTTCCAGTGGCCAACCTTGCAGGCAGATGTGGATCTGCTGACTTTCTGGGCCTACATTGGCGTTGGCAGGAATCAGCCTCCAGGTGGCAGCGAACTGCAAGTGGTTCTGCCAGCTCTCTCTGCCTATGCTGGCTGCCCTCAGGAAGGAGCCTTTCAGTGCTGGTGACCAGCAGGTAGAGGTGGATCTGCTGGCTTTCTTTCATGGGGATAGATTGTTAACACTCCTCCTTCTAGTGAACCTAAAATTTCTTACATATGCCTATTAGTCCTATTGTTATATCTAGAGTTATGTGAAATAGATACAAGTTTTACTCCTCTGAATGTCTACAGTATTCACTGTCATGTCTCTAGAACTTATTATGTGCTAGCTTTGAGAAATTAAAAAAACAAATTCATAATGCAGCAGTCCCTAATGCAGCAGGCATTTGCAAAAGTGATAAGCATTTCACTTCCACAAATGTGTCACTTAAAGTATAATGCCCGTGTTGTTGGCATTAATAAATCCAGTAAAGGGTTATTTTGGGAAGGCCCAAATTACAAGAAACTGAGGTGACCTGAAACCAGCCAGGGAATATAAATGACAGAGAGAAAATGAGACCCTCAGTTCAATAGGCCACAAGGAACTATTTCTGCTACCAACTGAGTCTGAAATAGATCCTTCCCTGATCAAACCTTGACATGAAAACCACAGCCTAACCAACACCTTGGTTTCAACTTTGTAAGATGCTGAAATGAAGCCACAGCTGTATACCTGACATACAAAAATGATGAGATAAAAATAAATATGTATTATTTGAAGCTGTTCAGTTTCTGACAATATTGCTATGCAGCAATAAATAGCTAGTACATGTCCCTCAAACTTGTCTCTTCCTATTTTTTTCATCTTCTTCCCTTTGATGTATTTCCTTTCTTTATTCTCTTTTTTCTCTGCCCTTACTTTGAAAAAGGAACTAACCTGACTTTTCTGCCAGTCTTCATCTAGAATGTACTCTTTCCTCTTGAAATACAGATAACTTTGGCATTCATGTTGGTGTAGGATTGAGTGAAAAAAAATTCATGTATGTGATCTTGGATTTTTAGAGTCTGAGGACATTGGGTTTGAATTTGATCCCGTCTAATTAACAGCTATGTGACTTTGCATAATTTATTTAACCTCTCTGAACTTTAGTCTAGTAAAATGCATATAAAAAGACTGTGCTCTCAATTGAACGGTACAGTCAGTGGCTAATGGCTCTCTCTAGCAATGCCCACCAGTGTTAAGTCCCAGTGGAGTTACCTAAAAAACAGCTAACCATTCATACTGTTAAAATTAGCTCCCAACACAGCTGTAATATACTGAAAGTATGCCTGTCTCTCTCTTGGTCTAGAATTGCATACCAAGGCTCCTCTCTGTTTTCACAGTCACAGAGTATACCAGGAATCAAAAAGGAAGTGCAAAAATTAAATTTGTTCCACTGTGCCTTGTACTACTATGTCTTCCAGAGTTAAGGAAACTATATTTGCAGTTTATACTTTTAGCAGTTGCCTCTTTTATCCTTTTCTAGCTTTCAGTTCTCTCCTAGTCCTGCCTAGTTTGGGCATTATCTTCAAATGAAGATGCAGACTTAGCTCAGTGAGGAATGTGAGTAGAAGCATCGCGTATCATGATTTTATATATAGAAAATCTTTTTTTTTTTTTTTTTAAATCGGTACTGGGGATCGAACTCACAACCACCTGCTTGCAAGGCAGGCTCTTATGCTGCTGAGCTAAATCCCCAGCCCCAGAATGAAAGTTTTGTTTTTTTTTTTTTTTTCCTTTTTATCAGTACCGGGGATCGAACTCATGACCGCCTGCTTGCAAGGCAGGTGCTTATGCCTCTGAGCTAAACCCCCAGCCCCAGAAAATCTTTAAAGACTCCACCAAAAAAAATTAGAACTAACAAGCAAATATAACAAAGTTTCAGGGTACGAAACTAGCACATAAAAATTATCTGAAAGAAAAATTGTAAAAAATCTCATTTACAATAGCTACAAAAATTACACATCTAGGAAAGAATTTAACCAAAGAAATAGAATGTTTTTACAATGAAAACTATATAAAACACTTATGGAAGCATTGGAAAAGGATACAAACAAATGGGAAGACCTCTTGTGCTCAAGGTAGTAAGAATTAATATTGTTAAAAATGTTCATGTTACCCAAAGTCATCCATGAATTTACTGCAATGACATCCCTTTTTTTGGGGGAAGGGAGTTACCAGGAATCAAACTTAGAACTTTGTGCATGCCAGGCAGGCCTGTGCCACTGAGCTATATTCCCAGTCCTGCAATAATGTTCTTAACAGAACTAGAAAAAACAAAGTGGGCCAGGCATGGTTGTGTGTGCCTGTAATCTTAGTATTTGGGAGGTTGAGGCAAGAGGACTACTGTGAGTTCGAGGCCAGCCTGGGCTATATAAGATAGTGCAATAGTAAGATCTTCCCTGAAACAAACAAACAAACATAAAAACAACAAAACAAACTGATTGTGCTGGAACATGCCTATAATCCCAACCAACCATGCAACAACAACAAAAACTAAATCAGAATAAAACCTAGAAAAAACAATCCTGAAACTTGTAGAGAATCACAAAAATATTCTGAACAGCCAAAGTTTGTTCTTGGGCAAAAAGAACAAAGCGGGAAGCATTGTTGGGAATCACAAACTCACAATGGCTAATTTTGAACACTTCCCTAAGTGATAAATGGAGCCTTGGGATGATCACTATCACCCTTTTGAGATTTCTCATGAACTCTTTAGGGACAAAGAGTGCAATAGTCTTCCACTCACTAAGACTAAACTGAAATCATGAAGATTAAAAAACACTCTAGGAAAGGGCCAGGGATTTAGCTCAGTGGCATAAGCGCCTGCCTGGCAAGTGCAAGGTCATGAGTTCAAATCCCTGTACTGCAAAAAAAAACAAAACAAAACAAAAATACACTCCAGGGTAAAATCCTTCTTAGCATAAAGTCTCTGCCCTCCTGAGTTACCCCCCCCCATTACCCATTGCCTGCTGAGTCACTGATCTTTGAGTTGTCTACCACCGTTGAATCTCCTGCTAGCCCCTCCTATCACTGTATGCACCCAGTAAGCAGTGACTGGCTTGGAGTGGTTTTTTTTCCTCTGGACATCTTGAGGCCCTGACATCCCAGCCCCTCTTAATGCATTACTAACTTTGTCTGTGTTTCCTATTTCATCCTTTTGTCATATCCCTCATACAGACAGAGATCTTGGCCAGGTCCCAGATAGTACACGACTTTATGTACTATGTGTTATAAAGCCACAATAATCAAAAAAGCATGGCAATGGTATTAAAACAGATATCTATACCAATGGAACAGACAGAGAGCCTAGAACTATTGCAATGTACCTACTATCAATTGAATTTTTAAAATAAAATTTCTAAGAACCCATTAAGAATGGACAGTCTTTTTTAATACATGGTATTGGAAAAACTGGGTACCCACATGCAGAAGAATAAAACTAGACAGGCATTTCTCACCAATTCAAATGGGTTAAAGATTTAAATATTAGACCTGAAATTATGAAACTACCAGAAGATAATAGGAAAAACATATGCTATCAGAATGGAATTTTTGGATGAAATCCCCGGAAAAAACATGGGAAACAATGGCAAAACAGGCATATGGAATTGCTTCAAATTATAAACCTTCTGAACAACCAATCAAATAAATGTAAGAATGAAGAAATTATCTCTAGACAAGGGAAAAGATATTTGCGTCCAACAAGGAGTTAATATCCAGAATATATAAGAAACTACAAAATACTCAATAACAAATTTTTCTAATTTTTTATTGGTACATATTTGTGATACAGTGAATATGCTCATCATAAGGAATTAGTATGTACACATACCTCACCTTAATCCTTTTTACTTCTTCATTCCCCCGTCTCTCTCCCTAGATCTCCTTTTCACCCACAAAAGTTCTACATCCTTGTTCCTTATACTGTATCTTTTAGTGTGCTCTTTAAATTTTTAATACCTTGAATTTGTCATATAAGAGAAACTGCATGTTATTTACCTTTCTGAGTTTGATTTATTCACTTAGCATTATGATCTCAAGGTGCATCCATTTTCTTACAAATAAGTCAAGTTTATCTTTCTTTATGGGAGAGTAATACTCCATTGTGTATACAGATCCTCTTTTCTTTACCCACTCATCTATTGATGAATATTTAGGCTGCTTCCAAGATTTAGCTATTATGAGTTGTGCTGATATAAGCATGGTTATGTATCAATGTACTATGAGGTCTAAACTGTTTCAGAAAGATATAGTGGCACCTCATTTCACACAATTATTTTCATAGTTCTAGTCACTGTCATCCACTATTCTGGTTGCAACCAAATTGCAAGCCTATACATATGAATATGTGATATGGAACAATTCTGTGACCAGAATTGTGGGGAGAATTAAGTTTGCAAACCAAAGTGCAGTGGGAAATACTTGGAAGAAGAGGAGTACCTGAGTTGAATGAGATTTCCATTTGCAGTATTTTTGAGGAATCTCCATACTGATTTTACTAGTGTACGTTCTCACCACAAATGTGTAAGTGTTGTGCGATCCCACCACAGGCCCAAAACCATCGGGCGAGGGACCATGAACTGAACCTGTGCAACAATAAGCCAAAACAAAACTTTGCTTTATAAAAGTTGATTATCATGGGTATTTTATCACAATGATAGAAAATTAACAGAATGATTATCTCAGGTACTTTGCCACAGATTAAAAGCTGACCAACACAGAGTCATAGTCTTGTAACATTCAGCAATTTTTCTTAAGATCTTATGTCTTCAAAGGAGTTCTAACCTTTTCAAACAGTCCGAAGGGTACTATGTATTTCAAAGTTAAGAATAGTTATAATACTGGAAATCATGAAATGACAGATAAATAGACTACCTAGGATTGTGTCCACTCTTCAATTTTTTGTCTCTTTTTAAAAATGTTTTTATCTCTTCTGTCCCCATCCTTCTAGATGCACACCTACACCTGCACATTGACTACAACTTCTGGGTCATTTTTTGTACAGTTTTAATAGTCATACAACATGACCACGTTCTTTGTCTGTTTGTTTTCTTCTGTTTTTGAGACAAGATTTTGCTGTATAGTTCAGGTGGACTCAAGTTCACTATGTAGCCCAGGCTGGCCTTGTACATGCAGTGATCCTTCTGTCTCAGCCTCCCAAGTGCTGGAATTATAAGTGCACACCACACATCTGCAAACTCCTTGGCACTTTTAAACACCTAATAACGTCAAAATTCTTTTCTCCGTTGTATGTTTGCTGCTGGTTTTCATGTAAGAGTCTTACCTCATGGATCTGGTGATCGCTGGTTATTAATTAATATTTAGGAGGGTCTAATAGATATTACTTTAGGGTTATCTGTGTTACAAATGTTAGCTTTTCTTGACTATTCAATTGAGTTGAAGTGGGAAAGGAGTTACAAGCTGCAAGTCTCGCCATTTAATATATAAATTTAAATTTGGCCCATGTATAGGCATATTTAATAAAACCCACTGTCTTGTCTAGTATCCTGGAATCTAGCCCTATTCCACAATAACCTCATTCAGCAGTAAATCTTATGTGGTATTCTGGAAGGTAAGGAGCAGTCATACTTAGGTGAGCTAACAGATTTTGTGGTTGGTGTCCAGCTCCCTACTTAGATGCTAGATGAAACTTTTGCTTCTAGTGCCACATTCATCTGTCTGTGTTTACAGTTACACCCAATTGGGCTGGGGATTTAGCTCAGTGGCATAAGTACCTGCCTTGCAAGCAGGCAGTCGTGAGTTCGATCCCGGTACCGATAAAAATGAAAAAGACAAAAAAAAAAAAAAAGTTACGCCCAATTTCTGAATTTCTATAGGGCTTGTTCTTCCTTTATCTCTCTTTCTTTCTTTCTTTTTTCTTTCTTTCTTTCTTTTTCTCTGCAGTTTTGGAGATTTAACTCTATGCCCTTTCATTAAGTTATATCTCCAGCCTTTTTCATTTATCATCATCATTATTATATTTCTGCTATTATTATTATTTTTTGAGACTGGATCTGGCTATGTAGTTCAGGATGGTCTTGAACTCACTAGGTAGCCCTGGCTGGTCTCAAACTCAAGGGAACCCATCTGCTAGTCTCTTGAGAGTTAGGATTGCAGGCATGTGTCACTATACTTGGATCCATCTATTTTTGAGCTTTGGTCATGCTAAGTTGCCCAGGTGGGACCCAAACTTAGAGTGCTTTCTGCCTCAGCCTCCCAAGCACTGGGATCACAGGCATGTGCCATTGAACTGGACTGCTTTTGTTAATCTTATTATTCTTAAAAAATAAAAACTGTTATGAATACAGAAGTATTGAAAAATAAGATTAATCTATTTTGGTGATACTAGCAACAATACACACTTTAGCCCTGACCATATCTTGTTCATCTTTTGATCTTATTCTTTGTGTTTGTCACGGAAATTTTGTTTGTTTTTTAAAATGAAGTTTTAACAATTTATACATTTCCTTTTAATCGGTACCAGGGATTGAACTCACGACTGCCTGCTTGTAAGGAAGGCACTTATGCCGCTGAGCTAAATCCCCAGCTCCTAATTTATTCATCCTTTCACTGAGTTAAAAAATATTTTTCTGTCTTTTGTAACTTTATTGTTTCTCTGTACCCTTATATTTTTTAGGAGAGGGGTAAATCTGGAATTTATTTTGTTGTGAGACGCCAAGCAATGCTGGTATCTAAAACTATTCTATTTTTTTCAGCCAACTGTGTAATCATTTTAATATAATACTTTGATGATTTGATTTATTGATGATTTGAAATACGATTTATATTAAATGCTGACTTGAATTGAGGTTCTGTTTCTTTTCTATAGGTTTTTAAGAAATTTATGCACCACTTACTACATCATTTGGATTATTTTTGTAGTTTAATAGTAGGTTTAACTATCTGGTTTGCTAATCTGGGGTTTAATAATCAGTTTGCTATCTTCTTAAAGTGATTTGGAGAACATCCCAGTAAGCTCTGAGGTCAAAAGCTTTGCAGTAATTCTTTCTCTTTCTCTTACAGCTCTATCCAATTCATTGCAAATCTGTTGATTTACCATACTGAGCTTTAAAATATATCCTGTATCTCACCAGTTCTCTCTACCACTCCATTATAGGTAAAGCCACAGTCTTTTGCTTCATTTGTATTATTGCAGTAGTCTCTTAGATGATTTCCTTGTTTCTGTGTTTTACATTTCTACTGATTTAGTCTCTGCCCAGAGGCTTAGGTTGCATGGAAATCAGAAGTCAGCCTCCTGCTCAAATACCTGGTGGGAATTTCATCTTAAAGTCCACTGTTAACCTTGGCCAACATTGCCCTAATGACCATTCTGACCCCAAGTAAACTAAGCTAAATCTACTGCAGGCTTTACACTTGCCATCTCTGTGACGTGGAACTTGCTTCTCTTAGGGATCCATTTAGGTTGGTGGCAGAGATGGAAGACTAGGATAAAAAAGTACAAATATTCTCATGACATACTTTTTTAATATGTAGCAGCCAGAATTATCTGAACATGGGAGAGTACAGTTCATACTAACGGAAACTAAAGTAAAATTATAAACTTTTTGAATGGTCAGGAGAAGCCCATGTGGACACAAATCAAGCATAGAACACACAGCAAACTATTAATTTAAAAAAGAATTTAAATTGGTATTGGTATAAACAAACATATACACCACTGGAGCAGAGGACACTTTTTTTTTTTTTTGTCTTTTTCCTTTTTATCAGTACCAGGGATTGAACTCACAACTGCCTGCTTGCAAGGCAGGCGCTTATGCCGCTGAGCTAAATCTCCAGCCCCGACCTTTGCATTTCTAGCCAACTGGTTCTCAAGAAAGGTGCCAAGGGGCTGGGGGTTTAGCTCAGCGGCATAAGCGCCTGCCTTGCAAGCAGGCAGTCGTGAGTTCGATCCCCGGTACCGATAAAAAGGAAAAAGACAAAAAAAAAAAAAAAAAAAGAAAGGTGCCAAAACTGGAGAAAAGACAGCCTCTTCTATCAAATGATGTCTGGGAAACAGGCACCAAGTAGAAGATTAAACTATACTTCTATCTCTCATCCCACTCAAAAAGCGACTAAAAATTGATCAAAGATATTAAGACCTGAAATTTTGTAATTGCTAGGAAAAAATTTAAGGGAAATGCTTCAATAATATTGTCACAGATAATGATTTCCTGAATCATACTGCAAGTGCTCAGGAAACAAAAGCAAAAATTGACAAATGGAACATCACATTAGAAAGCTTGGCCACAGCAAAGGAAAGAAGCAACAGAGTGATGAGACAGCTTAGGGATGGCAGCATGTCTTTACCGGCTACTCATCTGACTGATTAGTATCCTGGATATATAAGAAAATAAAAAAAATTAACACCAAAGAACCAGCAATCCAATCAGAAATAGGCAAGTGAACGTACATTTCTCAAAAGAAGAAATATAGTCAGACATTGTGGTGCATGTCTGTAATCCCAGACTCAAGAGTCTGAGGCAGGGGACCCCAACTTTGAAGCCAGCGGGGGCAACTTAGTGAGAGTCTGTCTCTAAATAAAAACAAAAGGGTTGGGGATATAGCTCAGTGTTACGGTGTTTGCCTAGCATATGTGAGGCCCTGGGTTAGATCTGCATGACAGTGGGGTTGGGGTGGAGAGTGGAGGAGGAACACAAGACATACTGTGACAAATGCAGATGTATCTTACTATCTTACTCTGCATCTTTAGAGATTTTGTTGTGGATTGCTCAGGAGGTCTAGGTCTAGATGCTGAAGGGCCTTTCTCTCTGAGCTCAGTTTACTTCTCTGAGGCCACCATGTCTAATATCACACTATCCATTACATTGAATCACTATTATGGCATTCTGATTGACGCTTTGGTAGAAGGTTATATAGAGGTTCCATCTTCAGGGAGACAGACCTTGTAAGTTAGTTGGAGAATAGAAAGATTGTGCAGTGAAGAAACTGAGAGGTGAGTATTGGAAAAAATTGCAAGTTGGAGGAATAATAATAATAAATAACATGGCTTCTTGGCACTTACTATGTACCAGACATTTTTGTTGAGTGCTTTAGAGACACTATCTGGTTTGCACCTCATCACAACACTTTGAAGTAGCCATTATCTTTCCCATTTGACACACAAAGCTTGAGGGTCACAGGGCTTAACTAATTTGCTAAGGGTCATACAAGTGATACAAGAAAGATGAGACCAAGATATGCAGCCAGCTTTGTCAGTAGCTACCTCATATAGGAAGAAGAAAAGTCATACAAAAAGAAGCCAAAGAAATGCCCTATAATGAGGTTTGACTGAAAATACAGTAAATGTTTCCATTTTAAAAATTTATTATAATAAAAGACATTAGTTCTCTTCAAAATGCTTTCCTTTGCTTCAGACAGTTGTCTCCTCATTTTGACTACTTTCTGAAGCAGTTCTGAAAGTCCTCTTTTTTATTTGTGTTTTTGTGGCTGCCTTGCTATCCCAACTAGATTCAAAACACCATCTACGGTCATTTTGACTTTGGTGGAAGAGCCAGACATCACATGGCGCCAGATCCGGTGAAAAAGGTGGATGAGGATGTACTACAGTGGTTTTAGGAACTTGCCTTTCTTTTGGATAGCACTTAGCAGCAGGATTCACTGAATTTTTTATCATATCTTATAAGGACGCTCACAAAATAGGACTTCCATGTATCATGTATAAGTACCAAACTCCCATGACGAATGTAATAATTATGTACAGCAAAGATGTATTTTAAAAATTAAAAAAAAAGTGGGGGAAGAAAGAAGGCTTTCAGAACTGTTTATGGGGAACAGGACAGACAGGAGGATAAGGAGAGGAAGTGGAAGTTAAACATGATTAAGATGCAAGATGTATATGTACCAATTTCCCAAGAGGAATGCAATTATTATGTATCACATATACATCCTTAAAAAAAGAAAGTTAAAAAAAAAAAGAAAGTGGCAAGAATAATGGATAAGTCTGTTTGAAGGGGAGTATTTTAGGAGGGGTACTGGCAATGTACCTCTTACAGCAATAACTTAAAAATTTTTAAATATTCACCATATATATTGACCATATCTTCTTCCTGCAACAAATAAAGTTTGAACAGAAAAAAGCAGGGAGAGGAATTCACTGTATACGAGGTCAAAAGCCAAAGGGAATTCTGATACTGTTGAGACATTTGCTCATTCTCCGAGGTCACTGGATTAAGAAAAGGAAGGTCGAAATATCTCAGGAAAAAACAAAACAAAACAACAACAAAAAAAACACCTGCTTGATCAGAACTCTCTCCAAAGATTTTCTGTGACTAGGATTAGTTTGTAAATCAGCAAGTCCTCAGGGATTATGTAGGTGAAACTTGGATATGAAATCCCATTTTGCCTAGTTTTAGGCAGACTGCAATGAAGGAGAGCGGTGTGAGGTTTATGGCTCACATGTGAAAAATCTGATGGCTAATGAGATTTGAAGAATAATTATCATAGGAAATAGCACTAAGGAGCAAGCCAAAGATTGCTCACATACGTTATTATTTAGGAAAGAAACTGTTGGTGGAGATAATATGATTAGGTTGAAGAGATGTTATAGAAAATCAACATAATTTAATCCAGGACAGACATTTGATCTGCAGCCTGGGAACATGAAGGCTTGTGGCACTGTGACAAGCGAGTTCTGAAATAAGCAGTCTGAAATCTTATATCCTGTCAGAGACTATTTTAGATATAGTGGATTCTGAGATCTGTATTGTAAATGGAAGCCCAGAGAGTTAGGATCCATTGAAAAATAAAATTAAAACAATTTAATTTAAAGATATTAATCGGCTTAATTTTAAGCTCTAGAATGGACAACATTTCATTCCATAAAATAGAGTAAGTGCAGAAGAGGTTGATTTTTCTAGAGGGAGAAATGCTGAAGAAAGCAAAAACAAAGAAAAATGGATTGATCATTTCAAAATTTTTTTCTTGAAAGGTGGGAACAGAAAAATAGAAAATGACCAGTTAGCATTAGATTACTTAGAGTTACTTTTTTTTTTTTTGTAAGGGTGCTGGCAGAAGATGATTTATTATGGTGCCACTTGAACAGAGCTTGTTTGGGAAATTTGGCTGTTGTCACTTTCTCCTGGTTTCTCAGGAGATCACATAACAACTCACCCTGCCTTCCTCTGGTGATGTGGGACTTTAGCATGGGTCACTCCATTCTGACTTTTAGTCCGGGCTGTTGGGACCCAGGTAGGAGCCTAATCCAAAACAATGGGCTCCTGTAATTTTTACTTAATACAACATCACATGCTTAAATATCTTAGACAAGAAGAGATGAGCCAACCAGCATATGAAAGCTATGTCTATTGTCTCTAGAGTCTCCACAAAACAATGACAAGGACAAAATAACAGAAGCAGAATAGACATCCAGATGCCAAGGTTCAGAGATACACAAAAGATAGATGAATAAATACATTTATAAACTAAAGGAGAAAAATAGAAGAAAGAAAGAATAGAGATACAGGAAGACATAGAAGAGAAAAAATTAAAATTAGCCTCCAAGGAGGGTTATTTTCTAACTTTTTGGTACATTTGGAAAATAACAATAACTAAGTCCCTTTTTAAAAAAAGAATAAAATAAAATCAGGTTTCATGATCTGTGGATGCTGAAGTCCTTTGTACGAGATACGTTGTATTGGCTTTTATTTTTTTTGGTACTGGGCATCAAACTGAGGGCTTCACGCTTACCAGGCAGGTGCTGTGCTGCCGAGTTATTTCCCTGGCCTATACTTGTTTTTAACATTCTATCAATCCCGATTACTTATATTACTCGATTCAATGTAAATGCAAAGGAAATAGATAATACTGCATTGTTTCAGGAATGCTGATATGGAAGACAGTGTACATGTTTAGTACAGATATATTTACCCCTATTATTTTCCTTTCTTTTCTTTTCTTGGGGAGCTGGGGGTGTTGGGCATGACCCAGGGCACTGAATAATCTTTGAACGTGTTCAATCCATAATTGTTATGCCTGAGGACGTGGAACATAGCAGATATGGAGGGCAAACTGTGCTTATACTTTTATGCATGAGATGAGAGGTGATCTGGCCTTCAGGGAAACTGAGGCAGATGGGTCACAAATTTAAGACTCCCCTGGGCAACTTAACTTAGACCTTGTCTAACAGTTAAAAAAAAAAGTAGGGCTGGGGATTTAGCTCAGTGGCATAAGCGCCTACCTTGCAAGCAGGCAATCGTGAGTTCAATCCCTGGTACCGATCAGAAGGAAAAAGACAAAAAAAAAATAAAAAGATAAAAAAAGACTGGGGATGTCACTCAGGGGTAGAATACCTCTGGGTTTGATCCCCAAAACTGACAAGAAAAAAAAGTAATCTTTTGCTACAGAAAATACAGAGGACTCCAAGTCAGCCTATGTCTGATTTTGACTCTAATACTCCCTTGTTGATGGTGTGACCTTTGCAAGGCACTTAACTTTTCAGGCCACTTATAAAATGAAGAGCAAAAAAATTACCTACCTCGTAGGGCTGCTGTGTAGATCAACAGAGATACAATTTGAGAAGTATTTTGTAATCTCCAAAAAACCCTATGCCAAGTTGATAGTGTTTATTAGGACACAGCTCTTATGAAAGGATCTGGTTTAAAATGATAACTGCAGTAACTCAGTGGGATTAAAGAAAATGTAATAAAATTTGCATCATAGGAAAGTTGTCTTGAAATTCCATTTCATACTGAGTCTTTTGATTGCTTGGCTTGTGTTCACACATTACTGCAGGTGAGGCTGTTTATCTGAGCTAGTGCCATTCAACAGGCAACTCAAACAGGTCTTCCCTTTTCCTTACTGTGTGCTTGGTGTTTCAAGCCCTAGCTCTTGTTTGACTTTTTCTGCTCAGTATTTCTATTAGAATTTAGTGCTTTCGGGGCTGGGGATTTAGCTCAGCAGCATAAGCGCCTGCCTTGCAAGCAGGCGGTCATGAGTTCCATCCCTGGTACTGATAAAAACAAAAAAGACAAGGAAAAAAAAAAAAGAATTTAGTGCTTTCCTCTGGATGCTTCTGGGCTTTCTGCACCTTCCAATGCAAATTGTAATCCTCAAAAGTATGTCCTCTGCCTCCTTCCTCCTTCTTTTGTACTGCTGAGGCTCAAAGGTGGGGCCTCCCCTACTAAACCTAATTACCACCAAAGTAAGCAAGCACTGGCATGTTTGTGAGTTCTCTAGCTCATCATTTATGCTTTGCTTTGTACCTGTAAAGTGACCTTTTTGACTTGTAATACATCATAAATACAATACACACAGAGAAAAAGGTACACACCTAGAGAGTTGACTTTTCATTTTACCCTAGTCAAGAATTATGAATATTTGGAGTCCTTTTAATAAAACAAGAAAAATCTAACTCATTACTAATTGGAAAATTAGAAAATAAAGGCTACAGAAACATGTTTCACACAGGAATTTGGTTAAACGTTTCCAAGCTGGGCGTGGTGGCGCACACCTATAATCCCAGCACTGAAAGGTTCTTGCCCCAGTATAAATTACTGTACAGTTATGGCGGTAATCTAATGTGGCAGAAGGCCAAAGGGAACCTTACCACTTCCTTCTTCTTCTTCAGCCCTAAAGGGACTTTCTGTTTGCATGCACAGAGAATTCCAGTCAGTGCCTCACGTGTCATCAATATCCACCCCATAGCCCACTTCAATCAGAGGTCATATAACCCTCTGTCTCTCTGTATCTGGCTGTAAGGAGACAGCCCAACCACCATTGGTTTTGTGCTCCTTTCCACGTCCTCAACTCAATAAAACTGTTCATTTTTGTACTTTTGCTTCTCTATTGCGCCAGAATACTCTAACAAGTACTAGGAAGGTTGAGGCAGGAGGACCATGGCAAGTTCGAGATCAGGCTGGGTTATCAAATGAGCTCAAGGCCAGCTTAAGCAGCACAGAGACCCTGTCTCAAAGAGACAAAAACAAAAACAAAAACAAAAAATTCCTATGGTTTAAGGTATGTTTGAGGGCAATGCAAGATTAGACATTTTATTTTTTATTACATGTGGAGTTCTTTAAAGTTCTTACCTGTTCTTACCTCTATTGCGCCCACAGACAAAAGAGCAGTCTGACAGCCACATCCTTTGATCAGCTTACCATACAGCATTTGTTTTGCCTTCAGGGTTTACATTGTCTGTCTTAGGACACTAATTAAAATCTTTGAAATGAAAATGCTTCTTTGAAATGAAAGTGGCAAACTTCCTTTAGTTAACAGTACTGCAGTTTTTCTAATCTGGATGACATGATAATGAGAAACTTGCACAAAAACAAAAAGAAAAAGCAACTCTAACCCACTGTGCTTTGTCATAGAAACAGCTGCCTCTGGCTAGGACTCCCTCTGGTGGGCATGGGAATTTCCGCAAGTTTGCATTTCTCAGTTGGTGCAAGCCTTTACTAATGAGAGAGGCTGAAGGACAACAGGGGAGCACATGTAGGAAGTCTACGCTGCTTCTCTCAGTTCTTAATTTTCAGTCTCACCACCTTTGCAAGGTGTGTTTACTGCTTTCAACGTTCTCCAGATTGTTAGTGAGTCTTCAGACACTGTGAAGGAAAGGATGCAGTAAACAAAACAAACTTACATTCCAAGTCAAGAGTTGGCTCATTAGAGCTACAACTGACTTTAGTTTCTGATCAGGAAAACAACTTCTTTCAAAGGAAACAGTCATTACTACCCAGTAATAAGTTCTAAAACACTCTGGTAGGTTGTTAAAGAGCAAAATACCTGTGTTGGGCACAGTGTAAAGTACGCTAAACAAAAAGTTTGGGAAACCCTTGTTTGGGCAGAGCTCTTGCACTAGGCCCTAAGAGACCAAGTGATTCGTGCTAAATGCCACTTTATCTAACTTTAAGGAAGTAGACAGATTTCCAAACACACCATCTTTTTCTGAAAACAGATTTTAGTCCACCTAAGTTGGCAGCATAATAAGAAAATCTCCTCTCTTTTAACCCTTACTAAAAAAGTAATCTAGGGCTGGTGATGTAGCTCAGTGATAGAGCGTTTGCCATGTGTGGAGCCCTGGCTTTGACCCTCAGCCCTGGAAAACAAACAACTGATGTAACTAGTAACAACTGATGTAACAGTCTTAGTTCCTCAAACTGTTGATAAAAGCCAGTTAGATCTCCAACTAAATTTGTTTCAATTTTGTTTTTTGATAAATGCTTCATATTGATGGTTTTTTCCCATGTGCAAGTCAACATGGCACTGGACAGTGCTTCCCTGGGGCACTGACCTTTACTCTGCCAAAACTGGAATGTTGAATGTCCCGCTTTTTGTGCATGCACCAAGGCTCCAATGAGCTGTCGATGCATCATTCTGTCCACCCCTGTAACTCCAGCCCTGTCATTTCCAAATAAAGCCCGAGGTATGTCTTTGGTTCCTTCAGAGGGTGCTTGCCTCTCTTCCACAGCCCTCCCAGGCCTGCAATAAAGCCTCTTTTCTTTCTTTTTCCGTTCTCTCTCTCTCATCTAATGGAGGACCAAACACATATGCATTTTATTTTTATGATACTTGGTGAGATAGTCCTAATATACCTGTTTTACAGTGGTTCAGAGAGTTTAAATGACCACATCAAGGGCTCTTAGGTCTTTGTTAGGAATCCCTCAGGTTGCTAATTAATGGGTAGTGAATCCTATGGTCACGGCCTAAACTAGTAAAATAAACCTTTTCAAAATTGCATTTTGGTATAGCTTAATTTACAACAGATACCTGCAGTTCATATTTATTTCAGCACTATTCACAATAGCTAAAAAATAGAAATAACCTACACATCCATCAACTGAATGGAGAAAGGAGACACATATACACAATGGAATGTTATTCAATCATAAAAAGAATAAAATCCTGGTATTTGTGATAACATGAATGAAACTAGAGATCATTATGTTAAGAAAAAGCCAGGCCTGAAAGACAAGCACTTTATCATTTCACCCATATGAAATCTAAAAATTGATCTGATATTAAGCTGACAGTAGAATGGTGGATATGAGGCTGGAGTGAGTCGGGGGAAAGATCCAGGGAAAAGTTGACCAACGGATATTGTTACAGTTGAATTAAAGAATTGCTGGGGTGCTAATTGCACAGTAGGGTGACTATAGAGAAGCTTAATGTACTATGTATCTCAAAAAGCTAGAAGAATGGATTTAATTACCATGAAGATCTATGTTTAATCCTGTTTAAACTTTACACAATATTAAACCATGACATTCCATTAATATATATAATTTTATGATGCTATATATCAGTTAAGAAAATAATAAAAAATCAGCACTATTTGCAGAGAGGTTATTTTTATCTAGATCAGCTATCTCTTCATTAGGCAATGACAATACTTAACTACCACTAATCTTAACTTTTTAGCCTCTTTGGGGAGGAGATAATGGCTGAATAAAAATCCTTTCAAGCTTTGCCTTATGCAGGAGGGTTGGCTTCCACTTTGACTTAATCCATCAGGACTAACTACTAGATTTCAAATAGCACAAGTGTATGAGTGTATTGCTGATATTTGTTCACCCTCTGGGGCATTGCAAATGTAACCATTGTTGGAATCAGCTGGAGCCATCTTAGCGGACAGGGAAAGATGGATTGCTCTGAACTGATCTCCCAGTCTCAAAATTAGCTCACCACTCTTTCCCACTGAAAAGTTACTCATGGGCCTGAACATGTAGCTCAGTAATAGAGCGCATGCTTAGCATACATGAGGCCTGGGTTCAATCCCTGGTACCCAAATAAATAAACTAGAAAAAATCCTACAAAAATATTTATGCTTTGTTTTGCTTTGACCTCTGTTCTGCATTTGGGTCTCCTGTAGATGCTTCATTATCATTTTCAGAAATCACTACATAAAGACCCTTTAAAAATGGATTTTTTTTTCATGAAGAAAAATAGGGGATCTTGTTAGAAAAGGGAATATTAGCAAACATTTACCAGTGGTCAATTACTTCTCTGTAACATGTGGGAAGCTACTCTGAACCTCTCAACCTTTTATCAAGTGACACGTTTTAGGGTAAGGAAGTCAAGCAAGTATATATTGTATGTGAGACACCATGGTAGCTGCCTAAGTTCTGTAACACTCACAGAATAGGTACAATTTCTCTTTTATATGCTTAGAAAAAGAGCCTGCATAGATTTTCAAGAGAAACAGAACCCATAGGAAGGCAACAGGGAGAGAGGCAGAACAGACAGAGATACCTGAGTATGGAGGCTGATCAGACCAGACAGATCTGTAAGAAGAGCTAGCAAGCTGAGGCCTCAAGAGCACAGGCAGGGTGGAGTCAGTCTGAAGGCCAGAAGCTGAGGCCTGGGAAAGAAACAGTGCTCAAAGGCAGCAGTCACACAGAGGGATCTCTTCCTGGAGGCTCAGGGCTTTTGGTCTCTTCAGGCCTTCAGAGGATCGGATGAGCCCATCTATGTAGTGTGACAGCACTTGGCTGTGGCCTCAAACTGTCAACTTAAATGTTAATCTTCCTCAGACACACACAAAAACACCACAAGGATGTTCTACCAAACATCTGGACACTCTGTGACCCCAGCAAACTGACACATAAAATTAACCACTGAATAATTTCTCAGGATCCCAATTCATGAAGGGCACAACAGGAATGTGCAGTCCATGTTTGTTGCATGTATCCATACTGCCTTGAAGGAGGTACAAATATAAATAAAAGTTGCCCATTTTGCTAAACACTAGGAACTTCCACAGCAGTCCTACCCCAATTAATACAATTTTAGACATTTGATGTAGAAAAATAGTTTGAAAAACTCAGGTTTGGGGTAAGACAGAAATAATGTGGTTTCTTGGCGATTATCTTTGTATCCTTTAAAAATTGCATTCAGGTCTTATAATAAATAATTACTGAATATCTGCTGCATACTTTTACCTGTGCTAGGCACTGAGAATAGTGTAATAACCAAAATTAGAAACATTATTTTGCTTTTCAGGGGTTAAACAAGAGTGAGACTTCAAACATTGCCAGAGATATCTCAATTGAGATGTCAAAAGCATAAAGAAGCCAGGCATGGTGGCTCATGCCTGTAATCCCAGCACTCGGGAGGCTGAGACAGGAGGATTGTTGCAAGTTCAAGACCAGCCTGGGCTACAAAGTGAGCTCAAGGCCAGCCTGAACTGCATAATGAGACACTGTCTCAAAAAAAAATCATAAAGAAGTCAGAAATGAAAATATCTGTGAGTGACCAATTTACAAGGATACAACGATACTTTAGAACCAGGAACTTAAAACAATTCCCTATACTGAATATGTGAAATTAAAAAATGTCACTTTTAGTTAGTATTCTCATTATCAGGCACTCTACACTAGGTGGCGTCCTGGGTTAGGACTGAAGCAGACACAGTACGAAGTTGCTGTGGATTCTAAGAAAAACAAAATAAAAAAAAAAGGGATGAGGTTGTTCTAAGTGAAAACTGAAATGCTTTTTGATGGAAGGGGTGCAGAGTGAAGAAATAGGAACACTTTCACACAAAGGATACTAAGTAATGTTGGTAAGATGAAGGTGAAGAAATTTTATTGTCCAAAACGAGAGGGAATCTGCATCATGAAAGCTTATGAGAAACACATAAGTAAACAAAAATAAAAGCTTAGAGCCAGGTATAATGATGCATTTCTAAGCTTGCCTTCTCAAATCCATTTTGAGATTGAACTGCCTTTTTGTTGTTCAGATATATCAAAGATAACACCATCGTGTTATCTAAACACCTGTAATTTTTAACTTTATATTTTTTCACTGATTTAATGATGGAAATTATTACTAGCCTTTCACATTTAGCATGATTGTTGGCAACTTGTAATTCCTTTTCTTTTTTTTTATTGATACTAGGGATTGAACTCATGACCATGTACTTGCAAGGGAGGCACTTATGCCGCTGAGCTAAATCCCCAGCCCTCAACTTGCAATTTCTTTATGAAACTGGGGGGTTCTGGGAGTTGAACCAAGGGTTTTGCCCATGGTAGGCAAGCACTCTACCACTAGCCCACCCAATTTATTCAACTCGTAAAAATATACAGCCTTTTCTCAAGAAAAGTTGATACTCAGCCATTATTCATTGCAAATATTCATACTGCATAATCATTCACAATTATAGGTTGAGAAGGGATTTAGATTGGCATTGTCCTTTACTTGGATTCACGATGGTTAATGTGAAAAAAAAAAAACTTTTTAAAAATCACTTTCTGTGAAGCCTCACCACATTGCTATCAGATATGAAAATGGCACATATACAAACTGTCAAAATCAATGAAGCCATGTTAGTACTTTAATAAAATGACATTACTCAGGACTTAAATGACTTGGCCCTTGGCCTGGTAATTCCTAGGCTTGCAAATTTCATGGAGCATTTAAACAGTATGCATCAATATATGGCTGTCGATTCATTTTGCTAAAAAAAAGATATTTAAGGCAAATGTAATATCAGTGTTCCACTGAATAAAGAATATTTTAATACAAGCTAGAAACATTTTTAAAAATTAAATTCAGGTCAGCTGTGGTGGGGCATGCCTGTATCCCAGCATTAGAGGCTGAGGTGAGATTGCCTACAAGTTCAAGGCTAGGCTAGGCTACATGGTGAGTTCAAGGTCAGTTTGAAATGCATAGTGAGACCTTGTCTCAAAAAAAATAAAATAAACAATAAATAAAAAATTAAGGACTGGGGATGTAGCACTGTTGCTTACCTACCATGCTAAAGCCCTAGATTCAATCCCTAGCACCACACACACACACACACACACATACACACACACACAATCAAATTGATAGCCATTAGCCTACTCCACCATGGATAGTAGAAAATTTTAATCTTGTCCTAGAATTTGGGGACAAATGCTTAAAATGCCATTGAGTTCAGATGCTTCAGTTTAAAAAGCTACGAAGGGGGGGGGGGTTGTAAAAAACAAAGCAAACAAAATAAAACAAAAACCCCAAAAATCAAGCACAGCTTTTGGCAGCCAGTACAATAATACACCCTCATAGATACTCAAGCATTATACATGTTGCTAAGCAGGAACCTTAGTCAATGTTTATCTTCAAACAAACCAGATACTTCCATAATGAATTTAAAATAATTTTATCTACTTTATAGTAAAAAACACTGGATATACATAATATAGGTGCCATAGTTTATAAAGTATAATTATCCCAAATCAAATTACAATTATGTAACTTATACCATAGATTATATAATCTAATCTGTCAGTTTCTAATTCTCCAACATGCTTCATACTTAATTACATGGCCTATAGATGGCTAATCAATGTGTTGCTCCATGTACAGAACAAGCTTGTCTACATCAGAAACTTCTTATCCTAGCATAAAATTTTGCTGCAGATATCATTGGGAACATAAATGATGCACAGAAAAAATGCTGGAGCCCCATTTGTCTAACAATCAAATAAAAGGCAATTTGAAGCTTTAAGGTATTTAACTAGAACAATAATTGCAGTTCTATTTTTGTGGTCCTGCAGATTGAACCCAGAGTCTTTGCATTAAGTTACAGTTCTAGCCCTAGTTTAGAAGTATTGATTTTGAGGCAGCGTCTGCCTAAATTGCTAAATTGCCCTAGCTGACCTCAAACTTGCTATTCTGTATCATCCCTCTAAAGTGCCGGGGCCTTATAGGTATGTGACATGGCCCCCTGCTTACACACAATGTTTGTGTAAAAGATCTCATATTAACCATACTTATTAAATTTTGGTAATGTAAATGTTTTAATATCATAGAGCAAATTGGTTCAAAAGCATATGATAAGATTTTAACATGACCCTGAAAATGCAATTACCTAATCATTTTTAACTATCGAGATCTCTATTCCATTGTAGTGATCACTTCCAAATTCCCCCACTCAAAGCCTCATACAAAGCTATACCTTTGAAAAAATAGTTTGAGAACAGATGCTAGGTGTCCCCTTCCCACTAATCAATATAATTTTAAATTAAAAATAAAGTGTAACAATATAATTTTAAATTAAAGATAGTTTATTGTATACTGTAATGCTTCAGAAATTTTGGAGGTTTACAGATTTTTCTTTAAAACAACCTTTAAATTTAAAATGATGATGGTCTCTGAGGCTGATCATTCATAATTACTTAAAAAACTGGGGGCTGGCAGTGAAAAATTCTAACCTAAGTGAAGAAGATTGTAGGGTTTTTTTGGTACCGGGGATCGAACTCATGATCTTGTACTGAAGATATTCTTTAAAAACACACCTAGAGCAGTCTCACAGGTTACTTAAAACAAGTGTGCATAATTTTAGCAGCAACCACTACCTATTTAATACATTAAACAATGTATTTTAAATATATCTGTGATTGGGGCCTCAGTGGTAAACAGCTTGCCTGGCATATCTGAAGCTTGCATTGCATGAACAAACAGCACAGAACAGATGTAGGGATATTGCAGTCTGTTTTGATTCTTATGACACCCATGGTTGGAATTTTGTGATCAACTACTACTGAGAATGCAAGTGTACTAAAGGAAATGTTTACTTGTTCTATCAATGTCAAATTACCTGATTGCCCAAATTATCTATGCTGTCATGACTTTTCCTTCTCATCTATAAAACTCTAACACCTATTATTTCTGTCTTCTTTTACTGTATCTAATCATTTTTAGTTTTCAGTTTTCTTTTTTAGAATCAGTAATGAATCCATTGCTTCTGCTGAGTCTTTGCAGAGCATTACAGATGCAATTGTCTTCAAATTTTTCCTTTTAAGAAAATGTATTAAGTCACTTAAAATATCTAATTCTTTTAAATTTCTAAAATAATTTCACTATTATATGTCATGTGTTTGATTATCCAATGTGGAAAATAAAATTTTTTCTCACGCCCGTGAGCATACTTTGTGACTACTATTTCTGTCATGGATGTGTGGCCTTGTGATCAAAGGACTGATCATGTGTTTGGTCTCCTTCCATATCCTTAGTTTGGAGGGCTGACCACTCCTTGGGCCAGCATCCTGGAAATTACATTTAAAGACACTTTTCATGGTCACTTTAAATCTATCATCATCAAGATCTAAATTTCTACTTTTGGTTCCTTAATGGACCAATTTAATATTCATGAAGATGAACACAAGGAAGTTGCTGCCCCTTTATTACTAACCTGGATGATTTATAATTGAAAAAATATTCACAGTCCATTCTAATTGAAAATTTTGAAGACACAGAAACCACATTTTCTTATTGTCATTACCAATGCAAGAAGAAAATCATGGTCATAACAGGGTTTTCCTAGACTGTATTAAGAAATTAATGCAACTTAATCATATCCTATTTATCTTGTAGGTTAAGAAATATGAAAAGGGAGTAATTTTCTTTCAAACAAGTAGGATCTGCATATATAAGACTTTGAAAATAATTTAATGTTAACTTCAAGATACAACTATATTCTAACACCATATCTTAAATGTGAAGAAACGGATCCTGACAAGACTAAAAGAACCCACAAGCCATGAAATTGGTTTTTTCCTTTTTTTTTCTGTTTAAACAAATGTGCACCACGATGTTTCAACAAGTAAGGCAAATGCCATGAACATGAAAGCTGAAATTTGCAATATACCACATCTAGAATCCAGGAGGGGTGAATCAGACAGAAGTGGTAGCCATTCTGATTAAACAATCACATAACATCACAATGAGTTGACTTTTAGCATCGAAACTGTCCAATTAAGTTTCCTTTTTCTTGATGATCAGAGGTCCCACGTTGTCTCCAGTCTCCTCATTGTGTTTTGTGTGAGATCCATCACAGAATGGGAACTAGGAAGAAAGAGAAGTGAAATGTTTAATGCTCAAAGCAATATTATGCTTGGTGAAGTGGGGAGTGATACTAACTTACATGTATCGTAACTTAAAATGATTTTTCCTGGCTGCTTTATATAGGCATATATAAAGTTCATAGGAGGGCTGGGGATTTAGCTCAGTGGCATAAATGCCTGTCTGGCAAGTGTGAGGTCGTGAATTTGATCCCTGGTACCAAAACCAAAACAAAACAAAATAAAGTACATAGGCTAAGAGGAAGAAATCCTGTGAGGATAATATATAGATCATTAGTTCAACTTTATTATTGTATTTGATGATGGATATTTCCAAGCCTGTGTACTAACCCGTTTTATACAGAATTAGGTCTGTTGTTTATTCTGTTAAGGTTTTTCTGTGTGTTGGGGATTAAACCCAGAGCTTTATGTCCCTGAGCTTTTATTTATCCACAACTCTATTTATAAGATTTTTAAATTCACTCATTTAAAAATATTTGTGTATGATTCCTTTGTTATCAGCCTTGTAGCAAACTGTTCTCCACATTATTATCATTTTGTTTATTTTTAGTATGTTTAATTTTTTTACTTTCATATGATTATACCAATATTTCCCTTTTAAACATGGTTCATTAAGATTTTTTTTTTTGGTACTGGGGTTTGAACTCATGATCTCATGCTTATCAGCAAATACTTGAGCTGCTGAGCTAAATCCCCAGCCTCTCATTGAGAATTTTTGCTTTAGAAATGTGATTAATATAAGTTTCCAACTTTCGTTCCTTTTCATAATTTAACATTTTATGAGTAAGTGCCATTTTGGTGTCCAGCGGAGGGAAGAAAGGAACAAAACTAAATTTCTCAGTGTTTTCCAGTGTGTTTCAAAGATGAAATCCTGCAAGATATTCTGCTTCAGTTTAATTGGTTAGAAAACATACGTTTTAAAAGAAGTCATACTGTAAAAAACACTAGTTTAACCCATAATTTTTCAAGTTGTCTATAGACACTTTTAACTTTGATGTTTACTACCATACCATTCTGTAGAGCATACTTTGAGAGACTCTATTCTAAAATCCTTCCTATTGCATCACTATTATATATTATAGCCTGTGACAGTTTGAAAACTGTCATGCCTTTATTCAAAATTCTATCAAAATAAATTCATTATGCAAGTGCTTATTTGTAGTGCTTATTTACACTGATCAGCCTACCACAGTGAGATAACTGTTTAAAATGGGCTAGTTTTCATTCATTATCTTTTGCTAACGTTACTGAATTTTACTTATTCTTCTAGACAAGCTTTGAGAATTTTTTTTGGCACATCTTATTTCTCTTGTAGTTTTTATTTTCATGTCTCAGGGATATTCTGCTAAGATCATTTTTGTTATTTTATATTTCTTATGGTTTCATATCTGAATATTCACATTCTCTATATATCCTTGCATTCTGGAAATATATTCTCATTATTATTCAACTAAAAGTACAAGAATTCTATAATGTTTCAGATGATGCTTTGTATTTTACATTTAGGGATTCCAATTATTAGTGAATGCTTCATTTCTTTCCTTCTGTACTTATACATTTTATTTCTATGCCAGCAGAGTATCTTGGTACTATTCTTGATGTTTTCAGTGCACCTACATATGCAGTTTCAGTTTGATACAAGGTACACTGCAGCATTGAAAGAACTTACTTAGAGGAATAAAGTGATGGAATATTGTACTTTGCGGTAATAATCACCTCAATAAAGTGAAAAACAGGGCTGGCAATTTAGCTCAGTAGCATAAGCGCCTGGCTGGCAAGTGTGAGGTCATGAGTTTGATTCCCAGCCCCCCTCAAAGTGAAGAACAATAATTTCAGATACCTCAATTTTGATAATCTATATATCATCTAAAACTATGATATTCAGAACCCTCTATCCTGAGGTTAAAATAATATTTAGCTCACATTAAATCTTAATTCTTCTATCTGTACATAATTCTAAAAGGCATTAAAGTAATTAAAAATTATAGAATATCTCAAAGTATCAACATGTATTTCTAGATATAAATCTAGCAGCAGATGGAAGTGTGAATGTTATGTACAGAAGCTTATACTTTTTCTTTTTTTAATAAGATACAGATGAGCAAAGAGGTCATAAAAACAGACTGAAATGTATCCCACAGCAAAGGACAGCATTTCAAAGTACAGCATGTTTCAAAAACATGATTTCATAGTGAGAAAAAAGTTTACATTGTAAATAACTTTATTTCTATAAAATCACACAGACATTCAAAGCATTGCACTCTAGAGTTTTACCCATGCAGGTTACAAAATGCATTTCTGAAAAATGTAACATTCCTTTGTAGTAATGCATCTCAAACTCGGGCACTCTACCACTGAGCCATATCCCTGCCCTTTTAATTTTCAGTATAGGGTCTACTTAAGTTGTCCAGGGTGGTCTTAAACTAGAGATCTTCCTGTCTTAACCTTCCAAGGAGCCATGATTACAGATGTTCTCCCCTGTGGCTAGTTGAAAAATGAAAAAAACCTACTGAAATGGCACACTTAGTTTTTATCTTTTTATTTCTAGAAAACCTAATATACTTTTGCACATTATTTTCCTAGACAAATACAGTAGAATCAAGACAGGAGAGAAATCTAGTTTTTTAAATATTAAGGTGAAATGTCTAAAATTATACTTCAGTTATCCACTTCTGCCTAAAGACTGAAATCAGCCTTCATTTTGGGGGTTGGGGGTCCTGGGAATTAAACTTGTGGCCTCACATTTGCCAGGCAGGCACTGCATGACTGAGCTAAATCCCTGGCATGCTTCTTCATAGTCTTAAAAACAAAAAATACTTCTCTGAAAATTAGTGAGTAGTAATCATGGCTATTAATTATGATACATTAAAGTATATAAACCATTAATATTTTAAATATAAACTAAACACTAAAAAGTATTTGGGCGTTAACACAGGTTCTTTTTGTGAGGGTACTGGGGATGCAATCTTCTAATGGTTATTTTTTTATACCACTTAACCTAAAGATGGCCAACTTTTAGAGACTGAGTACTTAAGCTACAACCCAAAACCCACTGATTTATCATAAAGTGCCAACACTGCAATTCAACCTGAATAATTAGGTTTTAGTTTAGAAAAAAAACCTCATGAATTAACCTTTTGTCTTAAAAGAAAAACAAGTAACATGTATGCCACTGACAAGCCCAGGATTTATGACTCTTAAATCAGAATCTGTATGTGTGTGTAGCACATATGTGGTATGGAGTACTGAACTCAGGACCTTGTGCAAGGTAGGCAAATACTCTTCCACTAGACTACATCCGCAGCCCTAAATCAGAATCTTATCCTAAACTTCATGTGATTATATTCATTTATTACTGATTTCTCATTTTAATAAAAAAATCTAAAAACTTCTTTCAATCGAGCCAAAATGAGCAATTTAAACAAAGCATTAATTTCTTTTTTTCTTATCAAATTCTATCAAATTTATTACAAGACACTAGTATTTATTAACAAATCTTGGAGCAAGTTTTTGAATCAAATTGAGACAGGTTCTTGCAAATCCAGAAAATATCCTTTTATGTCAACCCAACTTGAAAATTAGAAACCTTTGTAACTGGAGACATAGAGGGAGAAAAGAGGTTGACATAAAAATTTAACAGAAAAATATCAGTAAATGGTAACATTTTAGTCTCTTTATAAAAAACACAAAATTTGTTTACTGAATGACTCCTACATCTTAAGTCGCTTGTTTTTAAGGTGATTTAAAATAAATGCTCCTCCTTGAGCTATCTCTTCTTCTACCTAAAACAATTTGAAAAAAATCAACACATGATCTTTCTTCTATGAACTTTGTTTTTTTTCCCCCCGATCTTCGGTAAACTTTATACATGTAATAGTTTGGAGGTTCTGTTCCAAGGAAGTTGCCTGGGGTCATTTTGACTCATTACATAAACTGAGAAACATGGTTGCTTTTGTTGAGAAAAAAAACTAAGGCAATGAAATCCTTGGTACTATCACAGAGAACAATATGACATTTTATAACGGTCTAACATACTTAGTAAAAAATTAGATAATGAATTTAAAGAGCCAGAAAGAGAAAGTTATGATTTTACAAGACCATTCTTATATAGATTTCCAAGGAATCTAATCAAATGTAATTCCTATGAAGAAACAAGAGTCACAATAAACTCATTATTTCTAATAGGACAGAGATTCATTTTCTCTCTTTTCGTATCTACTAAAACAGAAGCAACCCTATAACCACCATCATTCAAATGCAAGGAAAAAATTCTACATGTCCTTTGAGGTAAGTAGGGAGGTGGGAATCTAGCAAGGCTGTATTGCATACTCTTTCTTCTTACATTGAACTTAGTTTATTTTCTTGGTTTTGTGTTTCTGTTTTGGAGACAGAGTGTTACCTCTGCAGTCCAGGCTGACCCTGGAGTTTCAATGCAATCTGCTCATATTCTTAACAGGTTTTGGGGTTGTCTTGTTTTTTTGACACAAGGCCTCACCGTGTAGTTCAGGCTATCTTGAGTTCAATGTGTAGCCCAGGCTGGCCTCAAACTCATGGTCATCCTCTTGCCTCAGTCTCCCAAGTGCTAGGATTATAGGCATGTGATACCACACCTGGGATATTTTCTTATATTGAAAGTAAGATTATTTCTTCCAATTTAAAGCTGAAGCTCATCAATATGTTTATTTTCACTTCCTTCCACCTTCTTTCTAGACACCACTGTCTCAAATACCTTTTTTTGGAAGTCACTTTAATCATTTCCTTTCTATTAGATTTTTTTCACTGTTAATTTAAATATGGATAGCTCTGTGGTGATACAGTTTCTGAAACATAAGAGGGTGTACCAAGCCTGGGACAGAAGGAATGGGGTATATTAACAAGTGCAAATTATACAATTATACTCTGATTCATTAGGTAGGGGTGTTTGTACCTCAATGCAGGACTGATACACATCTACTTAGAGGCTGAGACAGGAATTCTCCAAATTTGAGGTCAGTTTGGACAACTTAGTGAAACTGTCTCAAAAATTCGAAAAAAGGTCCAGAAATGCAGCCAGGATACAGTGCTAGTGTATCATGTGCAAGGCCCTAGGTTCAATCTGAAGAGCCATAAACAAAATAAAACAACAAAACAAAACAAAAAAGAGGATGTGGAAGGGAACAAAGTTCTGTTACATGTAATTTTTCTTGCTTGGTAAAAAAGTATTTAGATTTTGTTAGAAATAGGTACATCTGGTTTGAATGAGCTGAAAGTCACTGAACACTACCCCAACAGATCATTTAGCCAAAAATATTAATTATATGTCTTTTGTGAACTGCTAAGTAAAAGTGTGACTTGGCACTTTGTGATAACCTCAGGGATGTGGGGAGTTTCCAAAGGTATCTGAAGAATAAAAACACTCATTCACTTGAATAATATTCCAAGTCAATCTTTAACAGGTCCATGCAGGCATAACAAGTGCCCAAGATTCTGTGAAAATTTGGAACTGCTAAATCCTAGATGCAAAGATGATCATTAAATGGCATAAAGACCTTCCAACTCCCTGTTCCTCAAAAGACACTGAGAAAAATGAAAATAAAATAACTGGTCTGATTCTGACATTCCTTCTACTTAAAGTCTACTTGTAGAAATGGCCATCCCTCGTCTAACCATCTGGACATTCTAAACTGTAAAATTAAAGGACAATCTTGGAATGTTTTGTTGAATTTTAACATCTAATAAATATTTAAACAACTAAAACTGTGTCCATTTGTGATTCTTCCTGCAATACTTGAGATCTTAGTTTAACAAAGTTCATATTTACTTATTGGACACTTTACTTCCTGGGAAGCCTAACCAAAGGAAACATTCTTTGCTGGCTCTCAAAGTCATGCCTTACAGTTCACTGAAGTGGCAACCTTGTTGTTTTCTTTCCACTCACTGTACTTAACTGAAATTTCTGCATTTCTTTATTAGTAATTAATATTATAATCTGCTTGGGCGCATCTTTAATTCCAATTCGTGTTGAAATGACATCAAAAGATCAACTGCCTACTTGCTTCATCCAACAGTCTACCTGGTTGTTTTTGTACAGGCCAACGTTTAGTATCCAATCTCTGAAAATTTTTTTATCACTTTGAACCCACAAGATTTTTGGCTTCATTCTAACCTCTGGCCCATTCCATGGCTATGACTCTTTCTCAAATGTGGAAAACTCTCTCAGATTTCATACTGAGCTCTTAATTTTTATCGTATCACAGATCAGTTGCATTCCTATACTTGACTCATCAGTTCTACTGATCTCTATCTGCAACCCTGAGGCCTCAGCTTTACTCCCACATTTTGGCTCATCTGCTGTACACCTCTGTTCAACTGTCACCTCAAATCCACTCTTTGGAATTGTGATCACTGCCCTGAGAAATGGGCTTTCATTCTGAATCCCTTTTTACTGTTAATAGCGTAATCCTTTTCTTATCCATATGCTTGGATCCTTCAGTATTTCTGCCTTAATTTCGGTTGGTTCTTCCTCAAAATTTTTCATGTTTTTTTCCTTCTATTTTCAGAGCTGGCACCCTGGTATATGATCATAATTGTGTGCCTGATATTCTCCACAGTCCCTCTGCTTCATGTCTGGAAGTACAAATTCTCATTTGTGCTCAAGCTTTTCTTCAATTTAGACACATTCTTGGAGAAAGAGGACCTGATGCAAGGAGCAGACTAAAGTCTTCATCTGTTTTCTTCATACAAATTTTCTTGTTTCTGAAAAAGGATCCTTAATGTATCTTATTCAGATGCCATCAATCTTTTCAGGGGCAAACTTGACTCTCAAATATTATTACTAAACCTTCTTAGAAAACTCTAGTCCATGGTATAAACCCTTCCTTTTATCTAAAACACTTGTACTAAGTATACATCTAACACATCTATTACTATTTAACTTTTCTCCTACAGTATATATACATGGTGGTAACTTGGTTCACAAAACTTAATTTGTTTTACAGTTTTTGAAAAGATGGCCATAATTGTGCTTGTCACCGGATGCAGAGCTTGCAAAGAAAAATAAAATTCTGTCAAATGCTTCTGTTTGTGAACCAAATTTTCTACAACAAAAGCTATATAAAATAGAGAACTATTTGATACTCTGGCACAAATTCTACACTTTCTAGATACATTATTTCATTTTAGTGAGCAACAAGAGACTATAGCTTACCATAAGGACATTTAAAAAAGAAAAGTTTAGTGTATGGAATGTTATTAAGAAATTATTTTCTAGTGATTTCATGAGTACTTCTACTAACAATTTCAAATCCAAATGAACAATGGTTTTCTTTAGGTACAATTTGTTGTAACAGCCCTACAATTGTGGTTTGTATTCCATACACTCAGTAAGCAGTTTTTAGACATAATCTAAGTTTTATATATAGGGAGAAATGGTTTAGTGAAATACAATTTTTAATATCTAGTCCATAGCTTCTTTCATATATATAATACGGAGTCATGAAAATGGATCTCCACTGTAGGAAGAAGTCTCCAGTATACTGTTTTCAGAAATGAATTTTTTTTCAGAGGCCTCAGGCATGCTGGGCAAGCTTTTTATCACTTAGCTAAATGGTAATCCAGATATAATACTTCATTGTTTTATTTTTTAAAGCATTTTAGTATCATTCTTGTGAAATCCATTTTACCTGAATGTTTTTAGTGGCTGTACACACCGTCTTTACAAAACATTTCTCAATACATCAGTCACTCTGAACTCAGTATATAAATTCTTTCAAGCTGACCCTGGGGGGAGGATTCTGACATCTTACTTAGTTCACTGCCCTACTTCATGTCTAAACGTATCATAGGTGATACAGCCACAAGAAAGTTTATAAAATATAATACTTATAAAAGAAAGTAAGATTTTTAAGGACCTTAAGTTAGTTATTTAAGTATAGGAGCTGCAGCTGAAAGGGAGCTTAGGATATCTGCCAATAAGAATAATTATTACAGAGTTTCTTTTGAAATTTCTAAAAATTGTCCTAGAATGGACTTTGAAAAAAAAAGACTTGACATCTTTGTTTTTCTTTGTGTTCAGATATTCCTATAACCTGGGACAGTAGGACAGCAGAAGCTAGAATCCACTTGAGGAAATCCTAAGAGTACATTAGACACTTTTTTATCTCCTTTGGACAAGAATATGGTTAAATTTACCTGAACTCCACGGAGGGTATGATGTAATTTTACTGCATAGTGGTTTCAGTAAATATATTTAACAGAATTAGAAAAAAATAAAGAGGGATAACAACAACATTTGAAAATAAAGTTGGATAAAATGGTATAAAAAAGAAATGTTACATTAAAAATGGCGTGTGTGAAACATTTGTTTTCCTCACCTTTTTAGACCTCCAACAACGGCAGTACACAGCTTTGTCTCCCAGATCCTCCATGTCAAAAGCATGTACTACTTTGGGGTTGTCTTTCTGGATGTGAAGGTTTATGATAGACTTATTGCGATGATCTTTAACATAGAATTTTTTGTAAGCTAGATATCCAATTACAGCTGTTCCTGCAGCAAGGGTCACTGCTGCAATCCATTCAACTACAGCAGGGAAGGAAAAGAAGTGCAATTATGGAAACCAAAACATACACTAATCATCTAACACAAATGTACACAAAAATCCGATTTTTGAATTTCAAACAGCCTAACAATCAAAGATTTTCAAAGTTAACAAAATGACCAGAGCACACTGGAGTAATGATAGGTCTTTGGTAAGACTTTCTCCAGCTCTTAGAGCATTTGTGTATTTTCTATTGAGGGATGACAGCTAAATTAAGCTAGAGAAGGGAAACAAAGGTTATTTTCTCTAACAGAAGGAAAAGCAAGGCTATTTAAGTCTTTTTAAAATGTTCATAGTTTCAAAATAACAAGTCAAGGGGCTGGAGATTTAGCTCAGCGGCATAAGCACCTGCCTTGCAAGCAGGCAGTCGTGAGTTCGACCCCTGGTACAGATAAAAAGGAAAAAGACAAAAAAAAAAAAAAAAAAAAAAGTCAGCCAGCAAGTATTGGTTAAAAAAAAAAGCAAAACCACTGAAAAACAAAAATCTGTGTCATAAATGAGAAAAAAAAAATCAGGTGATTATGTTAACAAAATAGTATCAAAGTTCATTTAAGTAGTAAGCTCTTTTGGTGACTTTACAGTGTTTTAGATTATCAGAAGTCTGGCAACAACTGCATAAAGCACAACTAAAAACAGTATCTAAAGGGGGAGACAAAAGGGGGACACATAAAACAAAATAACTCTTCCCACTTTTTTTTGTTGTTGTATTACTGGGGACAAAACTACCCAATGCGAAACATTCAAATGATAAACACTGCAGGAGTCTGGATTTAAAAATCATTCAAAAGTGTTTTTTAAAATTTCAGAATGCCAGTTAAAACAAATAAAAAAATATTAATTTTATATAAAACACGATTAATGCATATACAGTCAACATTCTCACTTAATTCTAAATTTCCATTATAAGTGAATGATGTCATTCCCTACAAATCCCACTTTAAATTTAGTATTATTCTACTTTCTCATAATAATCATAAAGCTTGTCGGATTAACAGGCCATTTGTTTATTCTTTTGGTGTAGCTTGTAAAGGAAGCTTTAGAAACCCAAGTGCTTAACAACTACCCCAGGTCCAGGCAATGATGGAGAGAAGGAAATTCTGCATAATCTGCTTAGCCTCAGCCTCAGAAGAGAGTTGTCTAGTCCCAGCATGGAGCGGGCTGCAGGAAGAAGTTGAACAGGGGTCAGGACAAACATACTGGACTAATGCCCAGCACTTCCTAAACCAGATCTTCACAGCGTTTGAAGTAAGTTCCCAGACTATCAAGTAAAGCCCTAGAGACATAAGTACAAAAAACACATTCCAAGACCAAATAAAAATTCATAATGAACAATTACCCGTATGGCTTACTGGCACTCTTCAGTAAAATTTCTTCTTTTACTAATGTGATCAATCACCATACCAAATACTATCTTACATAAAATTGGAGCTCAATTAAAAAAAACTCTAATATAGAAAGGAATCATTACTCTCAAACTTACTTACTTTTATCTTGGTCTTCTAGTTTATTTAATAATTTAATTTTTATCAACTGTTCCTAGTTAGCATGTTGTATGAGTTTTATTTTCAACTACAGTATTTTTGTTTGTAATTTAGATTGTTTTCCTTCCCTCATATTTCCATTTATCTTTGCTATACCTGCTAAAATAAAAATGTTAACAATTGATCTTTCCAGGTAATTCATCACTGGGACAATCCGTCACTTGACAGGAGCTTCAAATCTTTAACCTGATCACAATTTTTTTTGAACAGTGTTTCTCTGTGCAGTATGGCCTGGACTTCACCTTGCTATGTAGTCTTTCTGTTTTCAAACCTGTGACCCTCCTGCCTCAACTTCCAGAGTGCTGGGATTACAGGGGCACACCACTACAACCCCTCAAGGATTTTTAAATTAATTTATTTATTGTTTGAGACAGGGTCTTGCTACGTAGTACAGGCTGGCCTTCAACAGTGATCCTTCTGCCTCAGCCTATTAAGTGCTGGGAATATGGGAAGCCCAGCTGGACGTTTTTAAAATACACATTTGTACAAATTTCTCTTGAATTTTAAGGCAGATTAGTTGCACTGCCTTGTGGTAAGCAGGCTGCAACTGTAATCACTGCAATGCTGTGATTTTCAGTTTGATTTGTGATATTCTTTTTAGATACATTATTTGCCATGGGACTGTTGAGAAAATATTGCCTATGTAAGAAGCTATAGCAATTTATTTCTTAGCTAACAGCTGCTTTAAAACAAACTACAACATTGCTTTGCAAAGTACATGCCCAACAATGTTTGCTGAATGTTGTCTTTAGTAAAAACTGAACAGTCAATATCCCAAAAGGCCAATAAAACAACTCCTTAACTACTGTTGATTTTAGTTATAGACTAAAGTTATAGACTAAAGTTTTTAAAGTTATAGTACTTTGACTCATTTTATATATATATATATATATATGAAAAATCTTATAGGAATTTCCAGGTGATACACATAATAGATTCAAAAAAACTTTCTTAATTGTTAAAACGTTCTATTTTCCTTTCTGATATTACCAACTGAATGCTTATGGTGACTTAAAACATAACAACAACAAAACCTTACTTCATCTGGATTCCCCCCAAACCCTCCACATTTTTAAAAAGTTTTTTATTTTTTTGGTCTTTTTGAGACAGGATATCACTACGCAGTTCAGGGTGGCCTTGGGCTCACTTTGTAGCCCAGGCTAGTCTCCAAACAATTCTCCTGTCTCAGCATCCCAAGTACTGGGATTACAGGAGTGAGTCACCATGCCTGGCTTTCCCCTTGAGACAGTGAAAAAAATTACAGAACTGACTCAGAAAAGAAGCACCACCGTAAAGAAGCACCACCACAGGAATCATTTAGAGACAAGGAGTTGAATCTAGATATCACCCAAGAGTAGCTGACCCCCAGGGACTGAAAACATATACAAAGAGATCCTAAAGTAAATGTCATAATACCATTATTTGTGCTAAAAATTAACTTTGTTTCTTCCGATGAGTATTTTAGAATCACAGACCTAGATAAGGACCTAAGAAAAGAATTCATTTTTTTCTTCTTCTCAAATTCTAATTCTCCATTCTCATTATGGACAAATTTAACAGTTCCCAGAAGTAAGAAAAATGTTGCTATTTTATCATTTCATTACTGTGACCTGAATCAGTCTTTTTCTGGCAAAAAGCTACAGATGCCACTGACAACTCTAGAGAAAAGAAAGAAAAAGGAACTATAGAGATTGGCAAAATGATGGCAATCAAAAATCAACAATTAGGATACAGAAAGAATTAAAAATCCCAGCAAGTAAACAAAATACACAACCCAAGAAACATTCAATCGTAAGTAGCTACACAGTTATAAACAGTCATTCTTAGAAGCAAAAACAAATTTTACTAAGATTCTTTTTGTTTTTGTTTTTTATATGGGCAACTTTCTGGTATGGGATCAGAACTGGGACGCCTCAAAATCTGGAGCATTATTTCTGCCTCATTTTTTCTTTTCTATCGACATTTCTCATAATAATTTTTCCTTTAATTAGATCAAACTCCACTCCATCTAAGAACGGTAACATTTCTAAGTGAATGCCCTCTTTTTTACTCTTCCTTTGACCTGCTATTGTATAACTTAAGTTTTTTTCTCTTAAAATTGTTCAGAGATACAGAAAACTTGGGACTTGGTCCCAAACCCATACCCTCTTATTTATAAACCAGTCCTCAAATTTTCTTTATTCTGAGGATTACTTTGCTTTAATTTAGATATCTTTTTTCTTTTCTTTTAACTCCTTTACTGTACGCTGCCTTCTCTTACCATGAACTGCCACAAAATTGGGATGTGTCTCTGAAAAGCTGGGATAGGAGCTGTGTGGACACCCCTGCCTCTGGGGAGGCGGGTTGTACTGACTATGCCTGGTAACATCTTTCTCAAGGTCTGGCATACACCTAGCATTACATGTTAGCTGAACAGAAAGAAATAATGGATGACTAATTTGCCCTTGGAAGCCCATCTGTCCACCTTATCACTGCACTGCTCTTAAACCAACTGATTTTTTTTGCCCCCTTCATAATTTGTTAAAAATAAACACACAAAATTCTTTAAATACAGACCATTTCTCTCACACACACAGGAAGCATGAAAATGAACCCTGACTTACCCTCACCTAGTTCCAATCTTCTTTTATCTATAACTTTGAATCCCACCCTAACTACTGTTTATAACCTATAGGAGATACTGCTTTTTTTCTATGATCTGTATATTCCTTCTCAGAAAATAGTCTTGTACGTAGTTACTTTTGATGATCAGCGAATTTACTGAATTAATGTTGAGGTTAAATGAACCGGAAAATTATTCCTTAGTTTCAATAAAATGCACAAGCATATAAAAGTCAGAATAAGAATTTGTGAGATGCAGTTTGGGTTACATGCATTGTAATGATCAGAGTTTTGTATGGATAACAAAACACAACGTATACAGATAAATTCCTATTTAACTTTTAGGTAAAATAGCTATGTAACTTGCAAGTAAAACTTGTGGAAAACATGATTTGAGGGAAAGGAAGGTTAAGAAGGCAGGTTGTGGAAGCCTTTTTCAAGTATGTCCTTAAGGCACATTCTTGTAATCAGGAGGCTGATGAAGCAAGGCTACTTGAACTCAAGTTTGAGATCAGCCCAGCTTCCATAACATAGGTAGTAAGAGCACCCATCTTCCCAACTAAAAAAACAAAAACAAAAAAAAGAATAACCACAACCAATAAAGATGAGAAGAAAAAACAAAACAAAACAAAAGGTCCAGCATGGTGGCACATGTCTGTAACCTCCAGCACTCTGGGAAGCTAAGGTAAGAGGATTTCAAGTTCAATCCCAGCCTAGGGAATTTTCCAATTTAGGAGACCCTGTCTCTCTCGAAAAATAAAACAACAAAACAAATACACACTGCAAAGATCTTGAATTCAATCCCTAGAGTCAACTTAAAAAAGGAAATCTTTTTTAAAGATGAGCGTAAATTATAAGTGACTTTTAGGCTGAAGAGACGAGAACCTGTTTGAGGGGCTTAAAGACAAAAGCAACAAGTATCAGCAAGGCAAGAGTTAAAGGAAGCAGAAGAAAATGGTATCCGGAGGCTATGGCGGGAAAATGGCCTGAGAGTTCAATGTCTTGCAAACAGCAAAGAGGTTAAGGATGGGAATAGACTCCCACAGTAGGCATTAAGGAGCACAGTGAAATCAGAGGTCACCTACAGAGACCTGAAGAAGAGTCACAAGAGACTGGGAAAGTGGGCACTGAAGACCACCTTGGGGTGGAAACTGCAGTGAACGAATCCTCTCTTCAACCAAACCAGGATCCAGAGCTCCCAAAGGGATACAGACCTTTGATAGGATTTCAGTATTAATCACTCATTCTCATTGCCTTTCCTGATCCCTAGTGCTGGCCTGATCTCTCTTTTTACTGATAAGTCAACCATTAGTTTTTCCTGTTACAAGAATTATGCATGTACACAGTTTTTACTTTCCCTTGAACACAGTTCTTAATATCGTCACCTTCCATTTTAGGCAGTTTATAATCATGAATTTATTTAACTGAGCAGACACGCGAACATCTTCCCCTTAATTAAAAGATTTAAATTGGGTCCGGGGATTTAGCTCAGCGGCATAAGTGCCTGCCTGGCAAGCTCGGGGTCATGAGTTCGATCTCTGGTACCACAAAAAAAAAAAAAAAAAAAAAAAAAAATCTAAATTGATTTTCAACTTGTGGTATTAAAAGGTTTAAAAATAGGATTAAAAATTAAGAGTAGAATCAAACTTTTGATTCTTTTGAAAACTAAATGTCTTATATTCCTTCAACTAAATGACATTAAAAAACAAACTTATTCTAAGAACTAAACATTAAAAATAGTTACTACACACAAAAAAGTTGAGCACTTTTAGTTAATAACATGCTTCACAGATATGCTCCCCATGGAAAATGGTAAACTAATGGGAAAGTCATCTTTGAACTCTATTGTGGGATTTAAAAACCAAACCAAAAAACCTCACCTTGATTGCAGGAAAGATTAGCTGGCGAACAGAGGTAAGACTTCCCAAGAGTTCATCTACATCCTACTCTGACAGCATGCAACTTGAGTTCAGTGCCCACTTACACAAAATAATTCCATACTTTAATCAAAAACGTATTGTGAAGTCTTTTGGCACAACTGATACATGTGCAAACAGTCCTATAAAATTTAAAATAGCAGCACAATCCTCATTTAATTTTACTCCATAATCTTAACCCTCAAAGTTTAACCCAAAATCACTCCCTATTTTAAATGCATCTTGTGACTCTATTCAAAAGAGCCCTACGATGAATATTCGTCTAGGTAAATTTTGTAATAATTTTTTGTTATCATTACTAACTTGGAAATGTTATTTTTTTCTCTGTCAAGTACATTTTAACAGAAGCAGAACTCTCCAGTTTATAGAATTTCTCTTAGAATATTAAGGCTCAGATTAACAGAAACTTCTCAGAGAACCTGGCACTACAGATGTTCAGTACTACTTTTACTGAATCAGTGGGGGTTAATTGTAATTAATTTGCGGACAATCTCTTTACCATTAGACAACTATAGTCCTTTAGGCAACTACAGTTACAGGTAACCAAACCCAGGGAAGTGGTGTTTTATAACTAGGCAGAAAGAGCACATATATCTTACAGCTTGTAGATGGTATTATCAATTATAATATCACTAAGAATTGCGAGTAAATTGAAACTCCACACTAAATACATTTTCTAGGTTCTCTTAATTCAACTTTCTGCAAAGTATTGTTTTCTTCCAAACCCTAGCTTCTGACACAAGATAAGACTGAGAAAGCTGAAAGATCAATGAACTTGATTTTTAAAAAATGGTTTTGGATTACTGTCAAAAAACGTCAGATGCTAGAAAGACAACAACAAAAAACTGCGTATAATGAGGACCTCGGATTGTATTGTTTCACCTTAAACAAACAAAGAAAGAAAGATGTGATTAGTCATGCAATATTCAGGGTCGCGAAAACTGACTTTTTGGTTCCACGTTGATTTCAACGTAAGAAAGGAGACTTTTTTCCCCCTTTACTTCATTTTCCATTTTTTCTCCCAGGTCCTACAACTTAAGGACGCAGAAGCATTTTGGGAGTGAAAGAGAAGAACCTCCAGTACAATCATTATTTGGTCCTAGGTTTGGGATGATTGGAGGAAACGTGGACTGTAGAGCTGGACAATCACTATACCCGGTGAAACTCTTCATCCACGCCCTGACTCGCCCCTTTCCCGCTCAGCCCAGGCCCCCAAGCGTCCCCTTCGGCACCTCAAGGTCACCGGACCCAAGGCGCGGCGCAGGACCGCCCTAACAGCCTAGAGGATACTCAGACGTTGCAACCGGTGCGTAGGTCGCAAGCCTCGCGAGCTTCCAGGCCCCCCCTCACCTCGCACGCTGGAATTGGAAGTCAGACCCATGGCGCCGCCGCTCGCAAGGCGTGTGCACAAGCCGCCGAGCACAAATGACCTCGCGCAGACAGCTGGAGTCAAGGTACCAAAAGCGTCCTAAGGGCACAGACTCCGGGTCGCTATTGCGCAGGCGCCGCGGCAGGCTGGAAGCACGTGTGCGATCCACCTCGTGAACTCTGAGCATGCGCGGCGCTGTGGCCCCGGCCTTAAGGAAGTGTAGTTCGGATTTTGACAGCCGCGGGGGGGCGGGGCAGCAGGAAGACTTAGAGGCAGCGATTGAGTTTGCGCAACTCCGAGGGGCGGGGCTCTGGGAACGAGGCGTGCGGGTCAGATTGTCCATCTCTTCCAGGTGTGTGACTCTGCTGGTCGAAGGCTGTTGTCAGTAGGTCTGTTTCCTTAACCGGTTAAGACGGCGCCTAAAATCCTTTTGCTCACTTCTTGTCTAACTCTACGCAGGGACACATTTAGTTTTCTTACGTACCCGACAAGGCACACAGGTATCAACCAGAATGTCATCCCCAAACCTCCGCAGCCCTTGGTGTGCATCGTCCCTTTCTTCTGCCTTTGACCCAGTCACCCACCTTGGAACCTGCGCTGTCGAGGTCCAGAGCGACGGTAGGAGGGAGGAGAGTAGCTCATTCCCTCAAAAACGTGCCTCCCTCCAAAAATAGCTAAAACTATTAGGATTATTTTCTATCTCCCAAGAGCGCTCTCCCTAAATTAGTGTCGGTTACTTTGGTTTTTTGTTTTCTTTTTTGGTAAGCGCAGTTTGGACACAGCGTTTGGGAGGGGCTAACGAAGTGTGTTTCGGAGCCGTGCTTCGCGCAGGGCAAGAGCACAGTGCTGACTGCAGAGCAGGGACGTCTCCCAAGGTCCCTGTCTTTGCTCTGCGCCCACTCCCAGCTCTCCCAGTAACTGGCAGCACCTCACACCTGGAAGCCCGAGGTTCTGCGACTGCTACCCGGGAAGCTCGGAGGCACGCTCAGTAGAGCCAGCCCCTGAGTTGCGGGGACAAAGACCCTCAACCCCGCAGGAGGCCATACCCCCCGGGCCGCGCCGCGCGCCCCGCCGCGGGGGTCCCGTCGGGCGGCTTTCTGGGCATGCTCGGTGCGGCGGCGGCCGCGGTCGCGCAGTCGGAAGCTGGCGGGAGGGCGGGCGGCGCTGACGCGCGGCGGCCGCGCGGACTGGAGGACGGCGGGAGGGGGCGGGGGCGCGGGAGGTGGGGCCGCGGTCGCCGTCCGGGCCCCTGGGACCGCGGGGCGCCGCTGCCGGCTGGGTTTGGTCTCCGGGGCAGCGCCGGGCGGGATCCGGAGCCGGGAGCCGCGCTCCGCCGAGAGTTGGGCAGGGAGCGCCCACGCCTCCGCGGCGTCATGGGCCCCCTTCCCGGGCCTCAGCGGGCAGCGGCCGCGGGAACCCCCAGGCCTCCTCGCGGCCGAGCCTGAGCGACCCCCGGCTTCTCCGGCGCCCCCTCCCTCCGCCCTATTTTCCTGCTGTCGCCGCCGCTGCTACCCCTTTTCTCCGTTATGGCAACGGAACCTCCATCCCCGCTCCGGCTCGAGGCGCCCGGCACCCCAGAAATGAGGAGCCCACCGGCGACCAATGCCGCCCCCGAAGGCATCTCGCAGTCGGCGGCCGGCAGGCTGCGTTTCCTCAACGGCTGCGTGCCCCTCTCGCATCAGGTGGCCGGGCACATGTACGGGAAGGACAAAGTGGGTGAGTGAGGCTGGCGCGGGGCTCGGCGCCCCTTCTGTCTCCTCGAGCCCCCGGCCGGCCGAGGCAGCCCTGCGCCCGCGGTCCCTGCTCTGCACGCCGCACCCTGGCCTCTGCCGCGCTCCCCCGCAGCCTCGCCGCCCGAGCTGAAGGGGTGGGAAACTGGGCGACTTCTAGGGTGTGGGACGCCAGCTTTTGCCACTGGGGTGGTAGAGAGAGGCGTGCCTGGTCTCCCCGGGGAGGGTTGGTGTTGATTGGAGATGGCATTCTTCGTAAAAATAAGGAACTTTATTTTTACTGGACAGGGAAGTAAATTCTCCCTCGAGCACAAGGTCTGTTTATTATAGGCGGGTAGCTATTGCAACAGAAAGGAATGAAATGCAGATGACTCTAAATTAGTTTCTCTCTGGGGTGCAGCTACATAGCTGGAGGGAAAGAAAAACCAGGGCTTTATGGGGGGTGTGTGGTGTGTCTTGGTTTGTCCTGTTCACTCCCCTGCTCTTTGAGGAGGATTTCTGTTGTCTACTGGATTTCTCTGGGAGGCGTGGTGTTCAGGAGTGTTAGAACCTCGGATCCTTAGTAAGAAATACACCCTGCTATTGTACTAGAATGTTACACAGATAAAAGCACTCATTTTTCCCTGTTTATCTTTTATGAGACTTTTTGTGGCCTTTGTGATACGTTCTGTGAGTTCACGAGTTTTAAAGCACAATACAGGGCCTTAATTTAGGGAATATAATTTTCCTAGTCTATTCAGTGGTTCTTGGCCATGATTACGGGAGAATCTGATGGATGAGTGTGTGGATATTGTAGATTTTTGACCCAGATCAACCACTACAGATGATTTGGCTTTTACTGGTAAGATGATTCAGGCTTAGGCTGGTAAGGAAGTAACTGATGTTTTTAGATATGGTAACTAAGGCCAAGCCTGGTTTAAGTGAGAAGCCTAGAATCACCGGCAGCTACTATGCGTGACTTGGATTTTCCTTGAATTGCTGTTTTTTCCACCATGTATTGTGCTTGCCGAAAGTACGCAGATTGAAACTCAGTTACGGTCAGGAAATGAAAGAGTGAAAATTGACAGTCCTTTAGTGCACTGACTTAGAAAACAACATAGCCAAATGTCTCAGAGACATTTCCTCTTATGCAATGAGTTTGAAAATACTTATAGAGGCACTGTTAATAAAGGCATGTTTATTGATATATGTTAATCAGCTGTAATAATAATGTTCCTAATAGTGTAGAGATTGACATACGTGAGGAAAATAAACCAAAATAAATAAAAGCAATTTCTCTAATTGTTGAGTATAGCCTTTTGCTTATCAAAGTATGTCATACTGATCCTATTCAGAGTTATCTTTGATTAATTACAGCTGTACTCTGAATGTGACTTAAAAGTACAGTACAAACAGTGGTGGTTAATTTGTTACCCAGACTGCCTAAAGCAGTAATTTAGATTTCAAAGAAAATAGTCCTTAATTGTGCTATTACATTTAATATGAAAGTAAACCTAGTTTTCAATTTCGTAAGATGTTTTTGACAAAAGACTGTTTTACATCCCCACAATCTAATAAATATTTGTTCATTTAGAGTCGCAGATATTTACACACTTAGGCATATTGTTAGTACTATAAAAGGACACCTGAATACTGATAATCCTCCTTATTCATAAAATGGTTAGCAATTTAAAGTTCAACAATCTCTGTATCTCCACTGTCATAAACATTTACAGTTTAAAGTATAGTGTTTAGCGCGTACTTTAGTTTGTCAATTGAAGTGATTCTCAGTATGCTTTGTTAAACATTGTATGGATTTGTTTTCTCATTTTTATTACTGTTATTAAGTAAGCAATGTCTTTCATTTTAAAGTTGATATCTTACCCATTTCCATAAAAGGATTGTTGGTTTTGTCAGTCCCCAACATTCTGGGAAGCTGAGGTGGACGATCATAAGTTCAAGCCCAGCCATGTATCTAAATGACTCAGTGCTCTGTAAAAAGATCCTTGGTTTAATCTCCAATAGCACCCCCCCCAAAAAAAGGCAAGACAGGATGACACTTGATAGAACAAAGGTGCTTGCACAGAAAGATACATTTTGTTGTAGCTAAGTAACAACAGTATATAAGCATTTCTGATATCAAAGTTATATTTTATGTTCTCCAATGATTATTTTCCAGGTGATATACATTTAAGTCGTAGTTTTAAAAATACAGTTTTTGATTTTGAAAATACGTGGTCTTTTAGGAAAATAATTCAAACTAAATAATGCCTTTTTCTTGTTCTCATTCTCCCAGAGTCGTCACTGGTAACAATTTACCCTAAGGCTTTGTTTCTGGGCACATAAACACATTAAAACAATTGTGAAGCTGGGCATGGTGGAGCACTCCTGTAATCCCCCACTCTAGAGGCTGAGGCGGGAGGATCATTGCAAGTTGGAGACCAGTTTGGGCAGCAAAGTGAGATCAAGGCCAGCATGAACTGCATAGTGAGATACTGTCTCAAAAAGGCAAAAAAAAAAAAAAAATTTTTTTTTTCATATAGACAGATATATCATCAACTTTTTCAATCTAATATATAATATAGTGCATAGCTTTTTAAATGAATTATAGGTGCTCCTTGGATTATGATATGCTTACATCATGATAAAATTATTATAAATTGAAAATGCCTTTAATATTCTTAACAGAACTCTTAACTTACTGAACACATAGCGCAGCAGTGTAGTGTACTGTTGTTAGACTGATTCTGGTAGTCATCTGGGAGCTGGGTTTGCCTCCACTGCTCAGCATAGGTCCTCAGTCTGGAAAAAGCTGAAAAATTCAAAATTTGTAGTATAGTTTCTACTGAATGTCTGCTTTTATACCATCCTAAAGTCAAACCATCGTTAAGCAGAGCCATTGAGTAAGTTAGAAACTGTACTAAAGTCTTTAAAAACTGCCATGTCTACAGAGTAGATGTATCAGAATTTGCATTAGTGGTAGATTTTTAGATTTTTTTCAGTATTTTTTTTTCTGTTGTAAATTCTGTGTTACGTGTTCTTGTATGTTGTAGCATACTATCCACATTGTTCACTTATTTCTGTAGGTTTCACAAAAGTGTAATAGATACCAATTTAAGCTACCAAAGCTGACTAAAATTAGCATAAACTGAAAATATTATATGAAGAAGATCCACAATTATTTTGTCTTATTGGGTTTTCCTTATTGAAGTTGACTTACAGAAAAGTTGTGAGAACAGTAGAGAGAACTTAACATTTTGCCAAATTTGTTTTACGTTTTATCTGTGCACATGTTTTTCTGTACTGCATGTGAGTAGGTTGCATGCATCTTGTCACTTATACAATACTTCAGAGTATACTCCCTAAGAACAGAGGTATTCTCTTCTGTAGCCACAGTATATTTATTAAGTATGAGAAATGTAACAGGCAGAACTTCAGCCTACAGCTCATGTTCTTATTTGGCTGTTCGTATGATGTATTTTACTGCATTTGTTCAGCATCATCGATGGCATTTAGTTATAATGTCTCTTAAATTCCTTCAATTTGTAGAACACTCAGCCCTTCTTTCGTATGATATTGTCATTTTGAAGAATAAAGGCTACTAACTTGAAGACATGTTCCTCACTTTGACTTTCTGATGGTTCCTTATGAGAGTCTGGTGATGCATTTCTGGCTGGGACACTATAGAAAGGCATCCTTCAAAAGATATATGGAGAAAGCTACAGTGTTCATCTTACCCTTTATTTGTGGTTAATTTCCATCATCTGATACAAGTGTGGTCTGGTTTGTTCAGTACATAGTTAATATTTGTTTTCCCTTACAACTAATAAACTATCTGTAGGAAGATACTGAGGATTATAATGATACTCAGATTCTCATCAAAATTCACCTCTAGATTTGACATCTGTTGATGATTCTTGCTATAAGAAATGACCCTCCTTTTATTCCTATACTTGTTATGTTCTTATTTATGATCAATTTGGATGCATGGAATCCTATTTTAGGTGTCAGACTCTGTTACAAAACTTTGTTGCTGTATTTGCCCATAGGTAATGCTTCCTTTCCATCACAAGAAGTTATTTTAAACTTGTGTCTTCTCCTCCCCAGCTGTTGAGTCAGCCATTTGTGTAAGGAACACTGGTTCCTTTTTAGTGGGAAGTGGTATTTTTTAGAAATTAAGGTCTGCGTGACATGTGGTCATAGCTGCTAGGGCGTCAGTGTTTCCAGGTGTTCTCCATGGATGTAATTAAATGGGTATATAAATACTTTAGAAATCACACTTTTTTGTTCTTTAAAATCCATGTTATTTCAAAGAGAAAAAAATAGAATTTCAAAACATGTCAATCGGGGGCAGCAATGGTACATACTTTGCACATTGTCATCCTCATATTATTTAACCAGAATACCAGACATCTGCATTCAGTTGTCTGAACAGTACCAGCACAAATCTTTCTCTTCAATGAACTGAGAGAAATCAATAGTGTTACTATCTTGACTGTTTTATACACACACACACACACACACACACACACACACACATGCTTTTTTTCAGCTTTTCACACTCAGACACTATGATGATTTCATATATGTGTCTGATTTATTTCACTTGTGAGTATGGTCTCAAGTACATCCTTTACCTATAAAAGTCTCCAGTTTATCTTCTTTACAGTTGAGTATTGCATTTTATAAAAATACCACATCTTTTTTATCCATTCCTTAGTTGAATGGCATTTAGGTTGCTTCCAAGATATGGCTGTTACAAGTTGTGCTTTTATAAACTTGGGTGCACATATATAATACTGTGGTATGATGTTTTTAATTGTTTTAGGAAGATACCCAGAAGGGGAATAGCTGGGTCGAGTGGGACCACTAGTCCTAGTTTTTTGAGCAGCCTCCACGCTGATTTCCAAGTGGTTGCCCCAGCCTGCATTCCCACCAACAGGGAAGCAGGATTCCTTTTTCTCCACTGCCCCACCAGCATTTGTTACGGGTTCATTTCTTGATAATAGCCAATCTTTCTGAGGAGAGATGGAATCTCAGTGTTTTAATTTGCATCTCTCAAATGACCAGTGCTGATGAACACTTTATGAGAAGTCACACTTTCATACTTCATTTCATTCCAACGGGAAGTTCTCCTTTGCTTACTTGGTTCTCAGTTTGTGTTTCCCATCCTCCTCAGTGAGAAGCCCGACTTGTCAGTGTGTTTATTCTTTTGCTCAGTCCTATAAGTTTCAAACAAACCTAGAGTAAAGAATTCAAGATGAAATTTTCTTTTCTTTCTTTTTTTTTTTTTTGGTGCTGGGGATCGAACTCATGACCTCATGCTTGCCAGGCAGGTGCTTAACCTACTGAGCTAAATCCCCAGCCCCTGATGAAATTTTCTTATACTGAGAAATGTGCTTGGAAACTGTTTAAAAGTTCTTTGGCTTGTACCACTGCACTTTACAACAGTATTTTTTATTTGAAATATTTCCACTCATTTATTTCTGTTTAAATTCAGTTCCCTTTTTTCCACTTTTGTTTAATTGCATATTTGAATGCTTACATACAAATTAATAGGCTTCTGAAAGTCAAAACTTCACAGAAAAATATAATCACAAGTATCACTTTTTTGGGGTGGATGTTTGAGACAAGGGTCTCTTGCTATGGAGTATAGGCTAGACTTGAAGTCACAGTGATCCTCCTGCCTCGGCCACCCAGGTGCTGAAATTACAGGTGTGCACCACCATGCTTAGCAACAAGAATCATTTTCATATCAGTGTACCCCATTTTTTGTACCCCTTGTACAATCTTGTTTTTTTTTTTAATCGGTACCAGGGATCGAACTCATGACCGCCTGCTTGCAAGGCAGGTGCTTATGCCGCTGAGCTAAATCCCCAGCCCCTTCCCTTGTACAATCTTTATTTGTGATTCAACATTTTTTTTTCTTTTTCACAAATAAGCCAATATATAGAAGTGTTGAGCCTGGCATGGTGGTGCATGTCTATAATGCAGCACTCAGGAGGCTGAGGCAGGAGGATCATTGGGAGTTCTTCAAGGCCAACCTGGGCTACAAAGCTTAAGGCCAGCCTGAACTTGCATAGTGAGACTCTCTCTCAGAAAGACCAAAACAAAACAACAACAACAAAATTTTATTTCCTCATCTTTCTGACACAAGAGGAAGCATGCTATAGTTTTCTACTTTGTTTTTAAAACTTAACAGTATGTCCTAGAGTTCAATATGTACCAGTTCATAGAGTTCCTGTGTATTTTTTTATAGCTCAGTTGTACTCCATTGTCCATATGTACTACTGTTTATTCAGTCAGCTTCCTGGATTTGCTTTGGCCTTTTAAATTATTTTCATTTGTTTATTTACCCTAGTGATAATACTTTGTATTGATTCATGTTGCTGCATGTAAGTCTTGATCAACAGTAGAATATGCATCCTACTTTCTTTTTTGAAGATTGTCTTGGGTTTTTCTGACCTTTTCCATTTCCATGTAAGGTTTTAAAGCAACTGGTCCCATTTCCCAAGAAGCCTGATGAGATTTTTTTGGCATTGCTTTGAATGTATAGGCTGTATTGGTGAGAGTTGATTTCTTCAAAGCCTTGAGCTTTCTAGTACTTGAACATCTTATAGTTCTTCATTTTAGTCTTTCTTTAATTTCTCCTGTTAAAGTTTTCAGTGTAGAGCTAGCTAGATTTCCGCAAAGTATGTAATGATTTTGTAAACTGTCCTGCCTTTTTAAAGAACTTTAAAAAATTATTAAAATGTTGCCAGAGTAGTACCATGAACTGATACATAGCATTCCTCTGGATTTACCAGTTACTAGCATTTTGCCATATACTTTTTAAAACTCTTGGTAGATGATGATGATTTTGTAGAGCCTCTTAAGGATAAATTTCAGCCATCATGACCTCTTCTGATCATAATTGTGTATCTCCCAAAAATACAACTGTTTTCTACCTAACCATGATAAAATGATCAAATTTAGTATATTTAGCTTTTGCCATTGTTCCAGAAATGTTAGAACAACTATTACATGATCTTAGCTAAAAGGCCGAGAAATATTCTAATATTCTTTAGAGCAGTGTATTTCCCCTTCTAGCTTCAGACATTGCACTGAGCTGTTACATGATTAGTTGTCTTTTAGAATAGTTATTTTTCCTTTATCTTTTTTTTATTGTACAAATTAAGAGTTTCAGACGTATGGCATTTTAGAGCATCCTTTACATTTTATCTGTTTCTTCATGGTTAGGTTCAGGTAATGCATTTTTGGTAAGAATAGTATACAAATCATGGGATCTTCTCAAAGCATCCTATCACAGGGCATGTTGGTTGCATTATTGTTGACAAAACTTTGATCACAGTAAATGCTGCCTGCCAGATTTGTTCTACTATAAAGTTACCGCTTTTGCTAATGTAATAACTTGGGAGGACTCTTGAGACTGATACTCTTGTTCATCATACTTTATATGCAGTGGGTTAAGCATCCTTTGATGATATAGTATTTGACAAATTCAGTACTGTGATAGTTGAAAAACAGAAATAAGTCTAATTCTGTTGCCCTAAATAGTTGGCATTCTACATAAGGCTAAATTTCCCTCATTAATTCTTCCCTAGAATGTATTAGTTGATTTTGCAAACTTAAATGAATATCCATTTTTTTATTATCCATTATTATTGCTGCTGCTTTTTTTTTTCTTTTTTTCTGGTACTGGGGATCGAACTCACGATCGCCTGCTTGCAGGGCAGGATTGCTGCTGCTTTTAATGCTGATGTTATCTGAATTAGGACAGTGACAGCTTTTTCAGCTGGCACCTGTGTCTTTTTTACATTTCGCATTTTTTCTTTTACAGCATTTTTTCATTTTCTGTCATTAAGCATGTTTCATGTAATTTTGTGCTTTCCCTGTTTGTGCCTTTGAGTGAGCAGTTTTTGTTCCAGGAAACTAGTGCCTGTCAGGGTGAATGGTGTTTGCAGACATAATCTGGATACCAGGTAGGGACATTGCTCCTTACATGTGATTCTTTTTGTCATTTCAGTGACTGGATTAAGAAATACATAATTTTTCATATTCTTAACAATGTAAGTTCATTTTCTTGCCTATAATTTAGCAGGGTATGTGTGCACACACATGCGTATCGGAGGTTGAATTCAGAGTTTCCCCATGCTGAGCATGTGTTTTGCCACTAAGCTATACCCAAAGCCCCATACTTGTTATTTATTTATTTGCAGTTCTGAGGCTTGAACTCAGGCCTTGTACGTGTTAGACAAGCTCTCACCACGGAAAGCTTGGCTCTCCAAATCTATAACTTTCATCTAACACCACGTGGTTGTTTTTCTTTGTTTTCTGCTCGTGTCTCCCTTTTTCTTCATTGAGAGCTCTTTGCCTCCTGAAAATATTAGTTCCATATTTATTCAATTTGGATTATTTTAGCCAGTATTACATTCCTGGAATTGAATCCACCTGGGCAAGATAAATGATCTTGTAAGTACTGTTAGATTAAATTTAATAGTATTTTGTTGAAGATTTGTGTGACTGTGTTCATGTGAGATCATTGTCTATAATTTGTTTTTTTTTTGTTTTATTTTTGTTTTTAGTCTTTGTTGGACTTTTAAAAAGTCAGAATTAGGGACCAAGAGTTTAGCTCAGCAGTATAAATGCCTGCCTGGCAAGTACCAGGTCATGAGTTCGATTCCCAGTACCCACACCTCCCAAAAAAGAATTATTTTGACTTCATGAAAGAATTTCGGAAAATACTTGCCTATTTTCTTGTGAATTTGCTAAGATTGTTTATTTATTTATTTTTGTTTAGTATTGTTTAGCTTGATAACATTTTCAAATAAAGCCATTTGAATTTGTCTTAAAGGTTTTTAATTATAACTAGTTTTAGCAGACCTAGTAGTTCAGATTTATTATGTTGCTAAAGGCATTATTCATTTCATCTGAGTTGTTGTACTTATTAAAATGAAATTCATTAATTCTCATCCTTTTCATGTGTGTAGGACTTGTCTTTTGTTTTTCTAATAATTGTTTTCCTTTTTCTCCTTGATCCATCTGACTAGAGATTTTAAGTTTTATTGATGCTAATATCTTTTTTGAGTTCACTGAGTTTTCTCCATTCTCCATTTCTTCCTTAATGTTTGCTTATGTCTTTCTACTGTTTTGAAGTTAGTAGGGTTTTTTCTTATATCTTAAGTTGAAACCTTTTTCTTTTTCTAATACAAATACTTAGAACTTTCACATTTCTATAAGTACTAAGCAATACTTGAGCTGCATTCTAAAATTTTGATAAGTTGGATTTTTATTATCATTTAATTGAAAGTACTTTCTAATCTTCCTCCTAAATTTTGAGCCATAGATAATTGGAAGTATGTTGGTTACTTTCAAATTATTTGGTATTAAAAGCTGGGTGTGGTAATGCACTCCTGTAATCCCAGCATTTGGGAAACTAAGGCAGGAGAATCGTTTACAAGTTCTAGACCAGCCTGGTGACCAAGGTGAGCCTGAACTGCATAGTGAGACCTTGTCTCAAAAAGCAAACAAACAAAAAAACACCCCAAAACAAAACAAAAAAACCATAAATTATTTGATGTTTCTCACACTTCTCTTATTGCTATTGCAATCAGAATATTCTTTATATGATGCCAATTCTGCTAGATTTTTTACTTGTTTTATGGTCTAGCATAGTGTTGGTAGTAACTCGGTTTATACTTGAAGAGAGTATATATTTTATTGAATGTAGCTTAATTTATTACTTTTTGGAGATGATTTGCAGTGTTGTCAGATTGGCCTCCTACATAAGGGTTCATGTGATCATCTTGCCTTAGCCTCCTGAGTAGTTGGAATTATAGGTAAAGGCCACTGTTGCCCAGCTGGAGGTAGGAGTCTATGAATGTAATATCCTATTTGCTGGGTCAAGTTGTTTGATTGTATTGCTCAAGCTTTATATATCTTGATTAGTGATCTGTCTACTTGTTTTATTAAATATTGAGAAAGACACTGGTTTCGTCCTTTGTGGAATTGTTTATTTTTTTTAGTTCTGTCAGTTTTTACTTTGTGTATTTTGAAATTCTATTACTAGATGTTTATTTAGGATTTTGTGTCTTCTTAAAGAACTGACCTATTATAAAATATTTTTGTTTATATATGATAAGATTCCTTTTCCTGACGTTCTGGGTTACAGGCATACACCACCTTGCCTGGCTTTCACAATTTTATTTCTAATAAAAGTATATATTTGTTATAGCAATTTCTAGAAGAAAAATTTTTAAAAAAGAGAAGAACACAATAGTAACCTAGACTGTTCTTCCACTGAGCTATAGCCCCAGCCTTCTAAATTTCTTTTAGTTTGAAACAGTTCCAGGCCAAGTTGCCCAGGCTTCCCTCCAACCGTACTGCTCTGAGATCTAGAGTTACAGTCTTGTACTACCATGCCTGACTTACACCATTTTTTTTGTCTTTTTGAGACAGGGACTTGCTATGCAGTTCAGCTAGCCTTGCACAACATTTTTTTGTTTGTGTACTCAAAAAAATATAAAATTTACCCTTTAAGCTATTTTTAAGTATATAGCAGCAGCAAATCTCTGGAACTTGTGTCTTTTACCTACAAGTCTATATACACTGAACAACTCCGTGTTCCTTCTCCCTAACCCCTGTCAACCATCATTCTTCTTCTATTTCCACGAGTTTAACTACTGTACATAAATTGGACTTATAACCTAGAATCATACAGTGTGTATCTTCTTGTAAATGGCTTATTTCACTTAACAGTATCTTCACGATTTTGTTCATCTTGTAGCATAAGAATTCTCTTCATTTTAAAGGCTGAGTAATATTCCTTTGTATGAGTTTGCCAGATTTCCTTTATCTAGTAATCTGTCTGTGGACATTTAGGTTATTACCACCTCTTAGCTGTTGTGAATAATGCTACAGTCAACATGATTGTGTCCTTCACATTTTCCTGGGATTCTAAGGTACAAATAGTTGTTTCAGACAATTTGATATTATCCCATAGAACTTTGGTGCTTTCTTTTGATTTTTCCCCTCCCCCCACCTTTTGTTCACTTTTCACCTGGTGTCACATTTTCTGATCCTTTCCTTGGCTGTGTGGAGCCTACTGTTGAGACCCTGAAAAGCACCCCTTATTTCGTTTTGATTTTTGTGATAGCGACTTGCTGTAGACTTTGGGCTGTCCTTAGTCTCACTGTGTATAATCCAGGCTGCCTCAGATTTGTGGTAGTCCTCCTGCCTCAGCTGCCTAAGTGCTGGGATCACAGGCGCGTGCCACCACTCCTGGCCTGGAAAACATCGTCTCTCTTGCTATATATTTTTATTTCTGCTATTTCCATTTGACTCTTGAAATTTCTCTTTGCTAAAATTCATAATCTTTTTTTAAAGTTTAATTTTATTTATATGTGTTTGCAATTCGTGTAGTTTACCGTCACCTTGGCGAGTGGTTCTGTGTACACACTACAGCATGCTGCTTTGTTTTTCAGGCTCCCTGCCTTTCCCGCCTCCTTCCTCCAGTTCTCTTCTCATGCTTGTTGACATTATTTGTCCTAACTCATGTTACGGCGTATAACGTTGACAGTAATGGGGTTCTTAGGTTCCTGGCCTGGCGTATCTTTATTCTCACTTCCCCTTTCCTTCCTTTTCACCCCTGACCCTTGTTCCCTTGGGCCATGTCCCTATTGCAAGAGATTGATTTCCTTGCCCTTTCTATGTACCTTTTTGTCCCTTTCGTCTTGTTTGTACTTTGTCTCTCTCTAAAGAGAGATACCATACGGTATTTAATCTTGTGTGTCTGGTTTATTTCACTAAGCATTGCATTTTCCAGGTATATCCATTTTCCTACACATGTTTCAAAGTTGACTTTTTTTTCCCAAATCCATTTTATTTCAAGAATAAAAAAAAACCTACAACAGAATTTCAAAACATGTCAACCGGGACAACAACGGTTACATACATTGCACATTGTCATCCCCAAATCATTGGACCAGAACACAAGACATCTGCATTCAGTTGTCTGAAGAATACCAGCATAAATTTTTCTCATCAGCAAACTTAGAGAAATCAGTAGTGTAACTATTTTAGCTATTTTTTATATATATGTGCACACATATACATATGATTTTTCTTTCAGCTTCTCTGATGAACTATGTTAACATGTGTGTGTCTTATTTATTTCACTAATGAGTATGGTCTCTAGTTGCATCCATTTACCTATAAAGTCTCCCGTTTATCCTTCTTTATGGCTGAATAGTACTTCATTGTATGTAAATACCACATCTTTTTTATCCATTCCTCAGTTGATGAGCATTTAGGTTATTTCTAAGATCTTGCTACTATAAAATGTGCTCCTATAAACTTGGGTACACATATATCCCTGTGGTATGTTTTTAATTGTTTTAGGAAGATACCCAGAAGGGGAATAGCTGGGTTGAATGGTGCCACCAATCCTATTGTTTTGAAGAACCTCCACACTGATTTCCGTGGTGGTTGCCCCAGTCTGCATTCCTACCAACAGTGGAGGATTCCTTTCCCCACAGCTCCTCCAGTGTTTGTTTCTTGATAGTAGCTTTTCTTTCGGGGGGTGAGATGAAATCTCAGTATTGTTTTATTTCTCTCAAATGACCAGTGATGTTTTTTCACATATTTATTTGCTGTTCATATTTCTTCATCTGAGAAGTTTTTATTCATCTCAGATGTCCATTTTTGGATTGGGTTTTTAAATCTGGGAGGACTGATTTTTTTAAGTTCTTTATATATTTCCGATAGTAATTCTTTGTCTGAGGTACAGCGGGCAAACACTAGAAATTCATTTTTGAACTGGAAAGAATAAGAAAAGATAAATACAGTATTGGAAGAGAAAACGGAAATGGGAACTTGTTCAGAAGCTAAGTAGTCAGTGCATGCAAAGCAGAAAAAGAGGACCAGTATCTGTTCCCTCCTGTTGGAGATAAGTATATTATGTTTCCTTCAGTATTTTGACATAGGATAGCAACCAATATTTTTCAGTTTTGTTTATATGTTTAATATCAAGTTATGAAATGATAGTTCACGTTACTTTTAAATTCATGTAACACAAATAAGGTACATGGAATAAAAGATTAATCTTAAAAAACCTTGCAAATCTTGCAGTTATTGATTCTTTGTGATAGTTCCTGTACCATCGGGATTTTGTTCATAAAGTCTTTGTGTACACCAGTGTCTTCAAGAGTTTCACCTACTCTGTCTTTCAGCAGATTCAGTGTTTCTTTCAATATTTAGATCTTTGGTCCATTCTGATTTATGCATCCAGTTTTAATCTTTAGCATGTATAGAGGCAGTTTTTCCAGCACCATTTATTAAATAGGCTATCTTTCTTCCAGTAAATGTGTTTGGCACCTTTGTCAATGATAAGGTGGCTTAGTGTGTCTGGAGTTGTTTCTTCATCTTCTAATCTGTTCCATTGATCTTTGGATCTGTTTTTTTTGCCAATACTACACTATTTTTATTGTATTAGCTTTATAGTATAATTTCAAGTCAGGGATTGTGATGCCCCCTGGCTTGTCTTTGATGCCCAGGATTGCCTTTGCTATTCTAGGTCTCTTCTGGTTCCAGATGAATTTTGGGATTGTTTTCTCTAATTTTATGAAATATGCTGTTGGAATTTTGATTGTGATTGCATTGAATTTGTATAACACTTTTGGTAATATGGCCATATTCACTGTATTTGTTCTTCCTACCCAAGAGCACAGGATATCTCTCCATTTGCTAATATCCTCTTCAGTTTCCTTTTTCAGGGTACTGTAGTTTTCAATGTAGAGGTCTTTTACCTTGTGTGTTAGATTTGATTCCTAGATACTTCATTTTTTTGGGATATTATAAAAGATAGTTTCCCTGATTTCTCTCTCAGTGAGTTTGTTATTTGTATACAGGAAGGCTCCTGATTTTTGAGTGTTGACTTTGTAACCAGCTATGTTACTGAATTTGCTTAATAAATCTAGAAGTCTTTTCGTGTAGTTTTTGGGGTCTTCTACATAGAGTATCATGTCTTCTGCAACTAATGATAGTTTAACTTCTTCTTTTCCTATCTTTTTTCCTTTTATTTCTTTCTGTTGTCCAGTTGCTAAAGTTTCAAGGGCTGTTGAATAAGAGTGGAGACAGTAGACATCCTTGTCTTGTTCCTGATTTTAGAGTGAAAGCTTTCAGTTTTTGTCTGCTTAGTATGATGTTGGCTATTGGTTTGTCGTAAATGGCATTTATCAGATACAGATAGTGACCATCTTTTCCAATTTTTTTCTAGGGTTTTTAATCATGAATGGGTGTTGCATTTTGTCAGAAGTTTTTTCTGCATGTATTAAGCTGATTATACGATTTTTGTCGTTGGCTCTGTTAATAATAGATATTACATTTATGTACTTATGTATGTTGAACCATCCCTGCATCTCTGAGATGAATCCCACTTGACCATGGTGTATAATATTGACGATTTGCTGCAGTCTGTTTGCCAGTATCTTATTGAGGGTTTTTGCATCAGTTCACTAAGGAGATTGGCCTATAATTCTCTTCCTTGGGTCCTTCTCTGGTTTTGGTATAAGTGTACTGCTTCCTGTTCAATTTCATTAAAGAGTTTGAGAAGTAGTGGTGTTAGGTTTTCTCTCAATTTCCTGTAGAATTCAACAGTGAATCCATCAGGGCATGGGCTTTTCTTTGTTGATAGGTTTTCACTGATTGATAGTGCTTTATTTAGGATTTTTATATCTTCTTGATTTAGCTTTGGAAAGTCATATATGCATCTGTTCAATTTTTCTGTGTTTTCCATCTTATTAGAATACAAGTTTTCAAAGTAGGTATAGATGTTTTTCTGAATTTCTGCAGGATCTGTTATGCTTTTGCCTTTTTCATTCCTAATTGTGTGGATTTGAGCTTTTCCTTTCCGCTTTTGATAAGGTTGGCTAACAGTTTGTTAATTTTATTTACTCTTTCAAAGAACCAACTCTTCTATTCATTGATTATTTGTATTTTTTTTTAGTCTGTAGTGTTTATTTCTGCTCTGATCATTATAATTTCCTCACTTGTACAATCTTTTGGTTTAGCTTGCTCTTGTTTTTCTAGAAGTTTGAGTTTCAACATTAAGTGGTTTATATTTGCTTACTCTGTTTTCCTGATAAGGGTATTTACTGCTAATAAATTTCCCTCTGTAACACTGCTTTCATTGTGGCCCACAAGTTCCAGTATGTTGTATTATCATAAAATATCTAATTTCTTTTTTAATTTCACGTGTGACTTACTAGTTGTTCAGTAGGGTGCTGTTTAATTTCCATGTGTTTATTAAGTTTTTGTGGTTTCTTTTGCTGTTGATTTCCAACTTCATTGCACTGTGGTCTGATACTATGCATGGGATAATTTCAGTTACTTAAGTAATTGCATTTACTTAAGCAAGTTGCATGAGCCAGTATATGGTCTATTTTGGAGAATGTCCCATGTGCAGTGAGAAGAATGTATTCTGCTGTTGTGGGTTGGAACACTCTATAGATGACATCCACTAGGTCCATTTGTTCAAAAGTTTGATTTAATTCTATTATTAATGATTTTTTTTGTCCAGTTGATAGGTCTTTTTGTGACAGTGTGGTATTGAGGTCTCCCAATACAACTGATTTAGGGTTTGTTTGATTTTTTCATGCCCGTTAGTAATTGTTTTATATAGTTGGGTGCACTAGTATTTGTTTCATATGTATTTATGATTGTTATCTCTTACTCTTGGATTGAGAGATGTGAGAATATAGTGACCCTTTTTCCCCTTGATCAGTCTTGGTTTGAAATTCACTTTGTCTGCAAATAAAGTAGCTACCCCTCATTTTTTGGGGGGCTCCTGTTGCATGGAGTATTGTTTTCCATCCTTTGACTTTTAGTCTGTGAATTTCTTTTTGAATTAAATGTGTTTCTTGCATGCAGCATGTTGTTGGGTTTGCTTCTTGGTCTGTTCTGCCAGTCTGTGTCTCTTGGCTGGTGATTATAACTGATATGTATTGACTTATCCCTGTCATATTGTTTGCTGCCCCCCTTTCTCTTCTAATTGTTTGTATTCCCTGTTTGGATTCTTCTGTTGGGGTTTAAGGAATTGTATTTCTTATCTCTTTCTAGAATGTCCTTCAGAATATTTTGGCATGCTGGTTTTGTGGTCATAAGTTGCTTAGATGTTGTTTGTCATAGAAGTATCTTATTTCTCCATGAATTTTGAAAGATAGTTTTTCAGTTTACTTCAATCTGGGCTAAAGTTGTTTTCCTTTAGAAGAACTTGGAGTACTTCACTGCAAGTTCTCCTTGACTTGAGATTTTGTGTTGAGAAGTCAGCTGTAATTCTGATGGGCTTTCCTTTACAGGTGATTTGTTTCTTTTCTCTAACAGCAGTTAGGATTCTAGTCCTGGGTTGAATTTTTGGAATCTTAACTGTGATATGCCTGGATAAAAGTTTTTTTTTTTTGATCTTTGCTAATTGGGGTTCTGTATACCTCTTTTATTTTAATGTTAAATTCTTTTTCTCAGGAAAGTTTTCTGTCACACTATCTGTGGACATGTTTTTAATATCATTTGTGGTATTTTCTGCTTGTTCTTGACTCCAATTAATCTTAAATTATTCTTTGTCTCATCTAGCAGCTGCTGGATTGATTTCTCATGGTCTCTTGCTATTTTTGAGAAATCTTTCTTTTCCTGGTCACTGACTGCAAACCTATCTTAAATATTTGAGATCCTGTTCTCACATTCACCTAACCTGCTTTGAATATTTTGAGTGTCATTTTTATTGTCCTGGATATCTGCTTGAAGGATTCCATTTCATTTCATTTCTATGCTACCCTTCCATAATTTGCTTAAGCTCATCTACTTTTTGTTTGTGTCTGCTCTAACATTGGTAAGCATGATGTGTATTTTGGTAATCTCTGTAGTCATTAGAGAGATTATTTCTGATTTCATTTTTTTCAGAGCCACATTCAATCTTTGTTGTTTCTACCTTAGAGAGACCTAATGGGGTGCTTTTGGATTTTCCCACCTCATTATCCCCTTGAGTTGCCTTTGGTGTACGATATGTCTGGGGTTGCATCTTGTTTTAAGTGTCTTCTCATTCCTTTTCTTTTTTTCATTTAATTCCTAGGGAGATGCTTGTAAATTGCCAATGGGGGGGGTGCTTTATTGCTAGTATTTGGGACTCTTAGAAGTTGTTGCTTGTGTGGTCTTAGTTCCTGGTTCTTTGACACTGTGCCCCTATGTTTTCAGTGACCCTTAGTTAATCTCAGTCATGGAATATCAGGACCAACAGCATCAGCCTGTGCAGCCCTCCACATCTGCCACTCCTCTCCACTGCCATGTCTGTGTAGAGGACTCTGAGGTCACCAGCTGTCACCATCACCATCACTGTGCATCCCCAGGTTTCAACAGCTTCTCTCGCGAAGCGAGTCTGTTTCAGGGAGAAGGAGCCGTCAGCTCAGGGCTGAGTAGTACTACATTTTCGGAGGCACCACATTTTCTTTATACGGTCATGTGTTGATGGGTATACAAGCTGCTTCCAGAATTTAACTATGAAAAATGTATTGCTGTAAACATTGATATGCACGTATCACTGTAGTATGACAACATAAGCTCTTTGGGAAAGATAACCTAGTGGGGATAAGTAGATCAAGTAATTTCTAATTCCAGTTGTTTAAGAAATTCCCATACTGAATTCCATAATGTTTATACTATTTGCATTCTCACCATCAATGAAAGAGCGATACTTTTTCAACATAGCCTCCGCCAGCATTTTTTATTGTTTAATTTCTTAATAATTGCCATTCTTTGTGTAATAAGATGGAATCTTAGAGTTGTTTTAATTTGCATTTCTCTCATGGTCAGAGATGTTGAACAGGAAAAGGATCCATCAGTAGAGTGAAGAGACAACCTACAGAATGGGAAAAGTTTTTGCCAACTGCTCCTCAGACCAAAGACTAATACCTGGAATATACAGAGAGCTCAAAAAAATTAAATCATCTAAAATTAAAGACCCAGTCAAGAAATGGGCAACAGAAATAAACACTTTACAGAGGAAGACAGACAAGCGGCCAACAAATAAATGAAAAATTCCTACTGTTTCATGCACGTTGCCTACCTTTACTGTTCTAACCTTTAGCATATTGTTATTTTAAGTTACCTTGTCTGAGAATTCTAACATGTAAGTGTCACCTCTGAAGTGGTTTCTACACATGTATGCTTAATTGTTGTTTTCTTGCTTATTCATATGTCTGGTAATTTTTATGAAATTCCAGTGGTTATTATGTGCTATAGTAAAATTGTAGCAACTGAGGCAAGTAATATTTGTTCCTGAAATATATACCTCTTTTGCTTTACTATTACTTTGGTAATTTAAGCCAATTTAGTTAGAAATAGATTTAGATTTGAATTTTGTTGTTGTTAAATTTACTGTCCAGTATGGACTGTTTGTGTCTCTATAAATTCAGATGTTGAAGTCTCTCTCTCTCCTGCCCATAGGGTTGTTTGTTTGTTTGTTTGTTGGTAGATGCTAAACCCTAGGCCTTTGGATTGGTTTACATCCTCAGCCCCTTTTATTTTTTATTTGTTAAGTAACTAATTGGGGCTGGGCCCCAATTGGCAATTTTCCTGCCCCATCTTCCCCTGGTTGCTGGGATTACAGAGTGCACCTCCACACCTAATTGAAGATAGAGCTTTTATAGAGGTAGTAAGGTTAAAAAGAGGTCAAAAAGGTAGAGCCCGGATCTCATAGGACTGTCCTAAGAGGAGACACTAGAGACCTGCTCTGTCTTTCACCCTTATGAGAATACAGTGAGATGACCTACAAGCTAAGAGCTTCCTCACCAGGTACTGGTCTATCCCACCTTGATCTGAGTCTTCTAGCCTTCAGAACTATTGTAAATAGATTTCTGTCATTGAAGCTGAACACTGTGTGGCATTTTGTTATGGCAGCTGGAAGTGACTCATACACCTTCAGTGCACCAAGGATTTGGAATTCCTCTGGTTTTATCTCATGGTAGGGCGGAGCTGACATGCCAGAGCATTTTTCTTAGTACCTCTGTTTAACTCTTGGCTTTAAGTCTTTTTGTGATCCTGAGTCTGGGGAAAGGGGCTTATTTAGAATTCTGCCCTTCTTTCTGTAATAGTCACTTTGTGTTTTGTGTCTTTATCAGGCCTTTTGTGTGCAATCTGAGGTCAGGACCTAGCATAGTTTCTTACTTCACTTCAATCCCTATCCCCCAGCTCCTGAGAGTTAGAGTTTTTAAACTGTTCCCCAATCACAGTGGATTTTCACCTTGTACCTCAGGGGCCATGTGGCTTGCTGTTGGTACCCTAAGAGTTTAATACCTTTGTTCCATAGAGAAAAAGGGTCGTTTTTTATTCTTAGAGAAGTGATATTTCCTTTCCTCATAGTCCATAACTTTGAGAGTAACTTTCTGGGTTTCAGTCTTACCCCAGTGATTTTCTTTAAAGCCTGGAAAAGAATTTTTTGGGGGAATATCTAGATATAAATTGTAACAATGTACTTCCTCTATTATGGGAGCAGTTGATAAGTATTTCCGGCTAGGTTTTATCTGAACTGATGCTGCACTGCAGTCAGCCTTCTAAGATGCCTCCTTTTTATTCTTGAAAGCTGAATCTTGGTGAGGGTGGGCATGAGGATTTAGCTTAAATTTCAGTTACTATTGGTTTACTTTGAATCTTGGAATTTAGAGATTCCCATTTTCCTCTTTCTCACAAAACTTGAAGAGTAACGTTGTAGAGTGAGTGGTTTGGGAGGTTTGTTGGACCTAACAGTATATTTTGTATTTGTTCTTCTATCCCACACTGTTGTGGATAGCTTGAGGAACTTCTGCTTTCCTGATAAAATCTGTTTGTCTAATCTGTATCTGGAATAGGTATTTGTCTCAAAGTGGGGAAGCAGCTGTGGTTTCTTTGCTTATGAAGACCCCTGTTTGCACTGTGGAATTCTGTTCATTGAGGCTCCTTTGCATCTGTTACTCCTTTTTAGTTCCAAAGGGAATGTCAGAACCGTAGGACTAAAGGCCTTGTTCTAAGGCCCAGTCTTCACAAATTGACATCCTCAAATGTTTTAACTGTTTACCAACTAATCTTATCCATAGGTATTAATACTTACCTTCGTTTTATTCTGTTTTGATCTTAAACTTGATGTTCTTCCTTAAGTTGAGACATCGTCATTGCTTTTGTTGATTAAATTCTGTATTCTTGCCATAATTAAAAATTCTTAACATGTACACAAAGAAATAGAAACTCAAGTGGAATATTTTATCAAAATTCTAAATAGATTTATTTATTGTATTCTGTTTTAGCTAGCAGGATTTTGTGAAATCTGGTTACATTAAAATTTAAGATTTAAATTTAAAAATGGGTGTTTGGGTTATAGGGATAGAGCTAGTTATTATACATACGGTGATGCTTGAAAAAGGCTTCCACTTTGTGTGGAGAGATTATAAAAGTGTACCTCTTTCTGTTCCATGTTTGGTGCCTGATTTCAGCCCTCTTTTCCTGGTGGCTGGATAATTCGTGTGCTCTTTGTAGAGCTGCACACAGTGCATCTGAATCAGGAAAATTTTTTACTTGTTTTCTTACAACAGATAAGAGAGACTTAAAATACATTACCAAATAGGAAATTGTTTTTTTATTTTTTTAACTTAATTTTAAAGAAGTAAATAGAAAAGAAAAAAATAACAAACCAAGTTTCAAAACAGGTTATTGGATGATTACAATAGTTGATACATTATGCCAAGTAGGCTAATCTATATAGATAGTTAACACGTATTTGTTTATGAAAGTTGAATCTATTTGTGCTATAATTTTTAACTTTTGAAACCAGAACTTAGTATCTCACAAAAAGTCTGTTACTGAGGAATTTCTGTAAAAATTTACACATATATTTTATTTCTTAGTCTGAGGAGGCTATCAGGGAGTAATGGTGGAGGCAATAAAGCTATATGATTTAGCGTTTATATTCTGGTGCTTTGTGTACAATAAGTACTAAAACATGTGGGTTTAATATTAATATTTTTGAAATAAAAGTAAGCCTTAAATTTATAAAATTGGTTTTCCTGGTCCTTCAGAAAAACTATTTTGTGAAACAAGGTTCATTATAATTAAAGCTTTAAATGTCTAATTTCTGTCCCATAGGAATACTGCAACATCCAGATGGCACAGTGTTGAAACAGTTACAGCCACCTCCAAGGGGCCCGAGAGAGCTGGAATTTTATAATATGGTAAGTCATGTAAGATTTGTTTTGTTGTATTCAAAATGATTTTTAGCATTTTCTGGTGGTGACTCACAGTAAGAAATATGTTTGACAACATGTCCTAGTTCACTGAGTATAATGGAAACAAAAACTTCATGACAATGTTTATCTTTTACTGTATGTGATATGGTCTAGTATTTTCTGTTCTACTCATTTCTTAAAGATTCTGAGTCACTAAATTGATTTCAGTCAATGGATTTTGAACATACAATTTGAAAATCATTTCACTGAGAGTGTTAGTAGTTCTCAGAAATGCTAAAATAAATAAATGTTTTTACTATAGGATTTCTTACAGTCTTTAAAGTGCTAACTTGCATGGTGAATCTCCAAAAGAAAGAGAGGACATATTTAACATCTAATTAACCATGTGGTTGGGGATATTTTTGATTATATCACATGTTCTGTGACTACTACCTCTATCTAATTTCAAAATATTTTCATTACTCAAAAGAAATCCTTGGGTTAGAGATGTTCAATGGTAAAGCACTTGGGTAGCATGTTAGAGTCCCTGAGTTCTGTCCCCAGCATTGTAGCACCAGGTTGAAGGGGTAGGTGACAAAAACCAAATTTATAGCCAGATATAGTGGCACCCACTTGTAGTCCCAGCTCCTTGAGAGGCTGAAGCAGGAGGAATGCAGGTTTGAGGCCAGCCTTGGCAATTTAACAAGACCCTTTTTCAAAATCAGATTTTAAGAAAAGGCTGGGAATTTAGCTCAGTGATAGAGTGCTGGTCCAGCATGCATGAGACCCTGTGGTTAGTCCCCAGTGTGGGAGGTTGTGGGAGAAGAAAACCTTCTACCCTCTGTATCTGTTAAGCTACTATACTGGATTACTCCTTTCCTCAGCGGCTGTCTACCGCTAATCTGCATTCTTCAGACTTGCCTCTTCATAGCAACATTACCAGGCTCTGGGATCTTCTGGTTACAAGTTGGTCAAAACAAGTGTAATAGGTAGTAAGGTGTTCTGTTGTTGGAGACAGGAAAAGAAACAGGCTTTGCAAAATACATTTGGGCCAAGTAAACATATGAAAAATTACACTCTACAGCTTGATACTGTGTAAGCAGAACATAGTCATCCAGCACTCAACAGTGGTTTGTGTTTTACATCTCCTACTATGCAGGCAGACCTCAGGTGTAGGCCTTCCTGTTGATAACCTGCTCAGTACTCTGGAGGAATTGAAGGTGCTCCTTTCTAATTGGATCCACGTGCCGGGCTTTGGGAACTGTTCTGTGTGTGTGTCCTGAAATTTCATAATTAACAGATCATGCCCACTTCCCCAACCAGTTTGCCATCTCCAATTATCACTATAAAAAACCCTTCTGAACTTTGTTGAGGTCCAGAGGAGTCCACATTTGTAATCCCAGGGAAGAGTTACTGAAATTCCTGTAGATAATTCCAATCTGCCGCTTCTGGTGCAGTTCAGTCCACGGTGAGGATAAAGAAACTGAACACACGTGTGTAGTAGCAGGGAGTAAGGGGAAGCCTGAGGCAGCTGTGAACAGTGACTCACAGAACAAAGGCCTCCACCCAGGGCTGAACACAGGTTTTATACTTCATGGAGAGATGAGTGGCTCAGGGATGTGTGTGAGAGTTGTGTAAGGTACATGAGCACTGTGAGCTGGGCTATGTAGGTGAGATAGTGTCTCTACGATACGCAGAAAGCGGTGTGCAGAAAGAGTAACCTGCATAGCACAGCTTGAGGAAATACTTGTGTTTTGGGGTCTGGGCTTCAGCTTTGATGTGTAGACTTCATGCCCTTAGACATCACGGCCTCTTTCTCAGGGCGCAATCCAGAGACATCAAGGTTAGATCCACTTAGCTCCTGCGTACTAGTTGGAGGCTGTAGGCTGAGCATCACTCTCGCATTACTTTATTGACACCTCTTCCCCTACTGCTTTAAAGACTACATATCAGCTAGACCCCATTGCATTGCTTAAAGCCAGCTGAGGGAATAAAGAAATATCCTGGCCAGCTCTGAACGTGTCCATACACAAAATCAGGATCTGATTGAGCCAAAATGAAGACAAATGCTCATCTTTTAAGTAGAGTTGACCTGGTGGTATTCCGTAACCCGTCTCAGTAATTTTATGTAAGTGGGGTCATATGAACCGTGACCTTTTTTGTGTATAGAATCATGTGTATCATAGCATGTGTTGTTTCATTTATTCTTTATCACTGAATAGTACTGAGTCACTGAATATCCAGTCCATTGTGCTTATGTACTACAGTTTGCTCTCCAATTCACTTGTTAGACATTTGGGTTGGTTCACCTTTTGGCTTTTATTAATTGTGCTGCTATATACATGCATATATAAATACTGGAGCATGTTATTTCTATTTCAAGTACATGCTCAGGGATGGGACTGTGAGGTCATTTGTTAATTCTACACTTAATTTTTTTGAGTAACTGTCAAATTATTTCCTAAACTGGCTGCATTATTTTACATATCCAGCAGTAATATAAGTGTTGTAGTTGCTGTACGTGCTCACCGTCACTTGCTTTCTATTTTTGTTTCAAATAGCATCCTACTGATTGTGAAATAGTATTATCACATTGTAGCTTGTTTTGATTTGTGTTTCCTTCGTTGCTAATGATGTTGACTATATTTTCAAGTACATACTGGCCATTTGTATATCTTTTCAAGAATAATACCTATCAGGATATTCTGCCTGTTTTTTAAAAAAATCCATTTTATTCAAAGATAAAAGGGAAGAAAAAAGAAATTACAACCAAGTTTCAAAGCACATCAGTCGGGGCAACAGTGGTACATACATTACATATTGTCATCCCCAATTCTCCTGTTTTTTAATAGAGCTGTATTTTAAAAATTTAGTTGCATACTTAAGGTTATTATTTATATATTTTAGGTACAAGTTCTTACATGATTTGCAAATATTTTCTGCCATTTTGCAGGTTGTCCTCATTTTCTTTGAATGCAAACTTGAATTTTGAAGTCCAACTTAATTTTTCTTCTGTTGCTCTGTTTTTGGTGTTATATCTAAGGAAGTAGTGTCTAATTCAAGGTCATTAAGGTTCATACTTACTCTTTCTTTCAAGCGTTTATAGCTTTAGCTGTTACTTTTAGATGTTTTATTTCTTTTACCAAAGGGTGGGAAAGGTATCCAGTGTCATCCCTTTGCATATGAATATCCAGTCCTCACAGCACTATTTGTTGAAATAACTGTACTTAACCCATTAAATTGTTTTAATGGCTTTGTCAAGTCAGCTGACTATAAATGTAAGAGAAATGTTAAAGGAATTCAGTTCTGTAACTTAGGAAGGCTGAATGTGAAATTGAGAAGCAGTAAATTGATTACTAGTTCAGAGTAGCTTATAGGTTCTCAATTTCATTGATCTAAATGTCTATCCATACGTTACTGATTATTGTAACTATTTAATAAATCTTGAATTTGGGTAATATGAGCCCTCCAGCTTTGTTCTTTTTGAAAATTGTCTCTTACTGTTTTGGGTTCTTTGTATTTCAATTTGCATTTTAGGGTCAGCTTGTCAGTTTCTGCCAAAAGCTAGTTAGAATTTTTTTATGGCCTTCAGTAGATTAAGGAGTTTTGACATCATTTTTTTTGTTGTTGTTTGTCTTTTTTTCTTTGTTTTTGGTACCAGTATCAAACTCACGACCTCCCTCTTGCCAGGCAAGCGCTTATGCCGCTGAACTAAATCCCTTGCCATTGACATCATGTTTTTATCCTTTATTCTTTTAATATTATGTTATTATATTGATTGATTTTATGAGATGAACCTGCTTCTTATCCTGGGAGTAAATTATATGTGATCAAGATGTAACCATTTCTCTGTCAGTGGATTTGTTTTGTTAATATTGTGTTAAGATGTTTTGTATCTTTATTTATAAGGGATATTGGTCTGTACTTAAGATATTGTGTGATCTTTACCACCCCCCCACCCTGGAATCTCACTTGGCTTCCTGCTTTCTAGGCAGGCGCTGTGCAGCTGAGCTATATCCCTGGCCCTGTGTGTGATTTTTTAAGCATATGTCTAACTTCTAAACTGAGTTTGAAATAGCAGATAATACTCTTTAAATGTTTGGTACACTATAAACCGTTCTCTCCCACTTACCAATTTATTGCCCTTGAGTTCCAAATTCTCCATTTGTTACTTCCCCTTTGACACTAAGATCAGCTCCTTTAAAGGTTTCTCATTGATTGTGAGGATACTGTTAAACATTCTTGATTGAGAGCACAGAAAAGACATTGTAGGAGGGAGGGTTTTTCTACTGTCTCACTGGTCAACAGGGCAGGTGATCTGTGTCTGCAAATACAGATGCTCAGCAGCCTCAGAGCCGTGTCCCAGACTGGTCATCATCTTCTTATGGCCTTTCCAACATGAAGGAGGCCCTCTGTAAATGGGCACCCTGACTCCTTTACTTCATCTCCTCTTCATATTTGTCCCCTGTTGCCACTGTAGGATGGATATTAGGCACAGAAGGCCGCCTGCCTCTTGTGACACCCCAACTCCTCATGTGTGTCCACATGCCCAGCTGTTGACTATCCGGCTTGTATAGTTGCTTTATTCATGTCCTTTTGTGGACCACCACTGGGATAGATAACCAAGTGAACATCCCTGCCATCCAGTAGGCTTCAATTATGCCTTCTCTGTTGAAGTTTGCTTAGGAAACAAGCTCACTTTCCAAATTTGTCGTTCCCTACGTACTCTCTCAGCTGTAGGACCATAGGGAGTTAATTCATTTTATGTCTTGTAGTTACTCTTATTAGTGCTCGTAATTCTTTGTATTAAAGTCCATTGCTTAAATCATTGTATAGATCATATGCTTCTTATACATCCCAGACTACTTAATGATTTTTTTCAGAATACTCTATATAATTTAAACTTGTCATTCTGTATAAAAATGTATTTGAATAGCAAACTCAAATGCTTTTGAAAGCTTTGTGTTTAAACTAAATACCATAAAGATGGTGATGTCTATTAATAAATGTTTAGGCATTTTATTAATCTAACATGCTATTTTCTAAACTAATACTTGTGGTTTCTGGATACATAATCAATAAAACTTAGTATCTGTGTGTTAGTTTGTCCCAGTTTCTGTGAGGTATCCTATGTGACTTTAAAATTGCTTATATGTTTGATTCCTTCTGTATATTGTTTTATCCTTAATCCAGTTTATGAGTCTATAATAATACCCATTCACTGTTGCCTTTTTTATTTTAGGTGGTTTTTGTTTTTGTATTGTACTTAGTCTGAGTACTATATAGGTGAAAGCATAATAATAATTTTTTCCATTGGAAGTTCTTTCGTCATTCCTATATTAAATATCTTGCCAGTATCTTTTTACCTTATGGAAGTTCTCAAGTTTAGAGGTCACCTAATAGAAAAAGCTATCACAAGTTTAATCAGTTGTTCTGAAAGGAATGGGTGGGTGTAGTCAAAGTAGTGTACGTTGGTTGGCTAAATCAGTGAAATTATGTCTTCACAGTTCTGGTGGTTAGAATACATCAGGACGTAGTCAGAGTTGGTTTCTTTTGACAGTATCTCTCCTTGCTTATAGATGGCTCTTTTCTTTGTCTTCTCATGGTCTTCTCTGCTTGTGCTTATGTCCTGATTTTTTACTGTTAGAGATCATTATCATATCAGATTACACCTGTCTCTAATAAACTCATTTAACCTTGGTTACTTGTAACTGTGCTCACTCTGGGAAGCCAAGGCAGGAGGATGGCAAATTTGAACCCAACCTGGGCAATTTAACCCTGTCTCAAATTTTTTTTTAAAGTCCTGGGGATGTAATTCAAGTCAAAGACCCCGAGTTCAATTTCCAGTACTGGAAAACAACAATAACAAAAACAACTCAGCTATCTCCAAGTATGTTCACGCTGTGAAGTATCAGGTGTTAAGATGCATGAGTTTTGGTGACACCTAATGCAGCCCTTTATATGGGTTATATTCCTAAAACAGTGAAGGTTTGTTTGTTTCTCCTGTTGTGATAAGTGATGTGATATTAAAACATAGCCTTTACACAGTTTGGTGTGGAAAGTGCCATGATACTGGATCATAGGTTTTACATAGAATTACACAGATTGGTGTTCTAATTTTGGTTCAACCATTTGGATGTCTGATTGTGGACTGTTGAGTTACTTTCTCCGAGCTCTGTAACCCCATGGAAATGTTTATAAGTTGCAGTGAGATTTATATGGTATATTGTGTTCCAGATATGCTTAAATAGTAGACTCATCCTCCATCTCCACCAAATAGTTTAAAAATAATCTATTTATTTGTTGACCCAGAATATATGAGCACACTTAATAACCATTAAATTGTATGAATCATAATTTTGAGGCTACGTGGAATTGTACGCCAGCAGTTAGAAATTGTGTTATGTCTGGGATATTCTATCATATGCTTTGGCATTTGCTTTTTGTTTTTTTTTCCTAATGTTGGACCTTTGTGTAATGCGAATACATGGGTTTATGTGTTTGGGCAGTCATACATTGTGTATTCTTTTGAACATACGTGATTTAAAGTGTTTTGTGCTGTTTTTGTAAATGTACCTGTATATATTGAACTAAATGTCCATTTTTATTTGCAAAATGTAGTTATATTCTATATACTGTATACTCTATATCCAGGCATTTAGAGAAGCTAATTTATGTTACCAGATGTGTTAGTTTTCTATTACTATAACCTGAGATAGTTGATTTGTAAAGAGAATAAAATTGATTTTGGCTTATAGTTTTAGCATTTAATCCACGTTTAGTTGACACTTTTCTTTGGGTCTGTGGTAAGGTAGCATATTAGTGGTAGAAGCAAATAGTAGAATGAAATTGCTTACCCTTGGCCAAAAAGCAAAAATAAAGAAAGAGGTCAGGGTCTTCCCATGACCAGGCCTCCCTGAAGGGCAGGCCTGAGAGCCTTGTGCCACGTCCCACCTCCCCAAACTGGAGACCAAGCCTTTAACCATGGGCCTTTGGAAGGTATTTAGATCCAAACTGTACCGTCAGGTAACCCCAGTTTTCTCACCTTAGAAAAGCAGTGCCGGTAGTATAATGGCTTAGAGTTGAAACAGTTAGGTCTCTTTGTCTTTCAGTTAGTTTCATTACTTAATTTTGTATGACTTTTAGTAATTTCATAGTACCAGCTAAAAACTTACTGAATATGCCAAGGCATACTCTAATCATTACTTAATAAACAGTGATTTTTTTGAACTTTTATGATCTTACTGTTTTATCATTTAAAAAAAGCTAAATAGTAATACTTAGAATAAAAATTACAAATTTTTCAAATATCTTCTTTTCCATGAAAATAAATATATTTTTTTTAACATTTTAGAAGGTAGCTTTTCAGATATTTGGGGGAATGTATTTACCAAATACATGTTATTTTTTTTTGACTGTCACAAATTATATATAAACTCTTATAGATTGATTTAATTTTGCTTTAATAATTATATCATGTCTGTACTTATTGTTGCCATTTCAAACAGTGCAGCAGTGATAATAAACATTTTTATGTACCCATAAGATTTTTATAGGTTAGATTTTAGCATATGAAATTGAATTGAACACTCTACTCCTGAACTGTCTGTCCTTTGGCTTGTACTGCAGTAGGTTCTAAGTGTCTTATGGAGAACAGTTAATACTGAATATCATCTTTTTTCATTGTTATCAAACCTAATAGGTCAAAAATACTATCATTTATAATTACAAATTTTTTACTTTTCTCCTTTTTTCTGTTGGATTTTCTTGTCAAAATAAATGAACTATTAGTTTAAAGAGAATTGATGTTTATTATTGTATTGAGTGAATTTTTTTCCATAGCATTTTTCTCTATTCTGTATTTTATTTAGCACTTCTGTAACACTGTGTGCTGGGTACTTGTGTAAATTCTTCACTAATATTAATTAATCCTCACAACAGTCCATAGTCTCAATTTTGTTGTTATCCATTTTATAGATGTGCTCATTAAAGCATAATTAGTTCAAATAGTTTGAAAAAAATCATCTGAATAGTAAATGGTAACTACAGTAGAAAGTAAACAGTCTGGCACTAGAATTGGTGATTATAACAGTTACAATACTGTTTTCTTCTTCCCATGCTCAGAATTAAACCCAGGGCCTTGAGCATGCAAAGCAAGTATTGTACACTAATTTACACCCTCAGGCTATAATGTATCTTTCTTCAAGAAAGTGCTTTATATTTACTCGGTAAAGGACATATATAATGTGTTGAATTTGTCTTATTTATTTTTTGTTTTCATGGTTTACGATATTTTTAAATTACTTTTTTTTTTTTTTGTCTTTTTGAGACAGGATCTCACTATGCAGTTCAGGCTGGCCATGAGCTCACTTTGTAACCCGGGGCTGGTCTCGAACTTGCAACATCCTCCTGCCTCAGCCTCCCAAGTGCTGGGATTACAGGTGTGTGCCACCACACCTGGCTTGTATTTTTAAAGTACTCTTTACAGTGGTTTGTAATATTTAAAAATGAAATAGATACTTGTGTCTTTCTGATCTTGTATTCAGTTGTACATATCTAAGAGACTTTGGGCTTTTCTTTATAGACAGTTATATCTTTTAGTTTTTTGAGACAGAGTTTTGCTATGTAGTCCAGGCTGGCCTTGAACTCACTATGTAGTCCAGGCTGTTCTCAAACCCATGCTAGTCCTCCTGCCTCAGCCTCTTGAGGGCTGTGATTACAGTCATGTGCCACCATGTCCAGCAGTGTGTTTATAAATTTGTTTTCACCATTTTGAGCCTCTGTTCTTTTGTTAGGGACCTTTAATTCAGTGCTGAATAGGAGTGTTGATGGTGTCATTTAACTCCTTCTCTTAAAATATGACTAAATTTGTGGTAGATACTTTTTCTCAGATTAATTGTCCTCTTTATGAGTCAAGGTTTTGTCAAAAAGTGAATGTTGTACTCTGGCAGTTTAATAAAGGAATTGCTTACAAAAGTGTTGTCAGGGCTTGAGACAATTTGCAGGAGATAAATTTTTATCATCTGTGCTTTTTGCTACTGTAACAAATACCTGCATTGATTGGCTTATAAAGAGAAAAGGTTCCTTTTGTCTTAACAATTTCAGAGGGCGCAGCCCATGGCAAGTGGATCCCATTAATTTAGGCTAAGATGGGGCAATACCTCATGGTGAGAGTGTGTGATGAAAGGTACAGAAAAAGAAAGAGAAAAAGACCAGCGTCCCTTAATCCGCTTTAGGAGACCCACAGTAAGCTTAGACCTCCTAGTAGGTTGTAACTCTTTCCATTAGCTCTGAACTAGATAACAAGCATTTACACGTGGCCCTTGAGTTTCAAACTAGCATTCTGCCCTTAGCTCCCAAAGGCTCATGTCCTTCTTAGAGTGTAAAATGATTTAGTCCATCTCTTAAGAGTCCCCCCAAAAATCTTTTAACTGTTTCACTTTTGCTTAAACAGTTCAAGTCTGTTCTGAGACTCACAAGAAACTGAGACACTATAAAAGAAAAAAATTGCACACTTCTAAGATACAGTAACAGAGAATAAATATATTCCAAGAGAGATATGAGCAAATTGATAAGAGGGTCAGATCAAAGAAAGACTGACACCTACATTAAATCCTGTGTCTGATTGCCCTGGGGCACGCTGTGGCAGGAAATGGACACGCAGGGTCCTGGACAGCCTTGTCCCTGAGGCCTCATTACTACAAATTTGGCTAAGAATGACCACTAATACCCATGCTGTGGCCTGAGTGTTTTGCTAACTTGAAATGTCTTCTGCCAGATGAATGGGGTCCATACCGTTAAGATTAGCCTACTCTAAGGGCATAAATATAATGCAGCCCCCCGCCTGCTTTGGTCATGACGTAGAAGGGTGGTCTTTAGTCCAATTTGCAGGGTGTCTTCATTACTTCTCTAACTTCATCACCATTCCCTGTGCTCCTTGTATTTCAGTCAGCATTCTGGTCTGCTGAGCTTCTGCCAGATCCTTCTATTAAGTCCTACTTAAAACATTCTTGATTTTTTTGTTTTGTTTTTGTGAGGTTTTTTTGGATAGTTGGCTCCTTCAAGTCTTTCCCACACTTCTTCAGTTAACCAGTTCTAAAGGTATTTCTATGTTGATTTATTTATAATCACAACAACCCCATTTCTCATTACCAGATTTCTGTGTTAGCTTTCTATAACTATAACAAAGTATTTAGATAATCAATTTAAAGAAGAAAGGTTTTTGGCCCATAGTTTGAGGTTTCAGTGCATGGTCAGCTGACTTAGCAAGTCAGCAGGAGTGTGTGGCAGAGGAGATTGGTTCGCCTTATGACCAGGTGCAGAAAATGAGAGAAAGGGAGATCAGTCGACCACACTCCTCTTCACAGATGTACCCCTAGTGATCTAGGACCTCTCACTAGAGCCGACCCGAGTTTCTACCACCTCTCAGCAGCACCAACCTAGAGACCAAACTTTTAGCACATGAGCTAGGGATTACATGGGAGCATCTGACAGCATCTCTAGGCCTGAAGAGGCAAGGAGTACACAGTTACTGCAGCCCCTGGGGGAAGGCAAGTTTGTGATTAGACAGAACCTAGTAGGGAGGGAACTGGAGGAGTGAGTGGATTAGCCTCAGGTCTCCTCCTGCGCTTTGTTTTTTGCAGACCTCTCAGCTGCAAGAGGGCATAGGGCACTGGGTGCAGCTGATTCAAGCCAGTCTCTTGGTGGAGGTTGTGGCCATGGTAGGGGGACACAGGCAGGAAAATACATAGAATCTTTTCTGTTTTCTTTCAAGAATCAATTTAAAACACAAATGGGTAGGTATTTAATATTTTTTAGCTATCTTTTCTGTTTCTATTGAAATGATTGTGAGTTTTCATTGTTAATGTGATAATTTATAATTTCCAAAATAAAAACAGTTTGAATGTGTCTTTGTGCTTTTAGATTTTGCTTACTTAGTTTTTAAGCTTTTTTTCATCTGTTAGTGTGAGACTGAACTATTTTCTTCATATAGTGTCCATATCTACTTTTGATACTAAGTGTCTTTGGGTTCATAGAATGTGACAGAGTTTATCCTTATTTATTTTGTTGAATAATTGGTATTAGATAAGGGCACTGTTCCTGGAAGGCTCAATAGGATTTACCTATTAAAACTTGCTAAAGGCTAGGGATTTAGCTCAGTGGCATAAGCGCCTGCCTTGCAAGTGCACGGTCATGAGTTCTATCCCCAGTACCAAAAAAAAATCTGGTAAAGAGTGAAATTGAAAAAGCACAGATTATATAGAATAAAAAGAAATTGAGATGAATTCAAACGTAGACACTTAAATTCTCTCTCCCCCTGCGGTGTGGCGAGAAGTTAATTGAACCTTTTGTGGTCAGATTTCATTTGCTTGTCTGTGGACAAAAATTATTTTACACTTGCTATCAGTTATCTCTAATTTACATAGTTATAAAATAATTCAAGGATAGTGAAAGTGTAAAATTAGATTATCAACTAGAATAGGCTGTAAATAATACGTAATTTTCTTTTTTGTCTTCTTGAGAGAGGGTTTCACTATGTAGTTCAAGCTGGTCTTAAACTTACTTTGCAGCTCTAGCTGGCCTGGTGGCCCTCCTGTCTCAGTCTCCCAACTGCTGGGACCATAGGTGTGCACCACCATGCCTGGTAGTAGTACATAGTTTTTGTTGTAGACATACAGTAATCTTTTTGCTTATTCTGAATTTACTTCCAGTTGGAATATCTACCAGATAAATTATGATTTGGTATTATTGTGTTTTATTTGAGAAATATATAGAGCAGTTTGAAAGCATTATAAAATAATAACAATTGTTATTACTTCTCTTTGATTCAGGTTTATGCTGCTGATTGTAGTGACGGTATTCTTCTAGAGCTACGGAAATATTTGCCAAAATATTATGGTGTCTGGTCACCTCCCACTGCACCAAATGGTAACATTTTCTTAAAAATACATCTTTTAGTTTTAATGTATAATTGCTTTCTGAAAGGCATTATAAAAACAGTATATAATATGAAACATGAAATATGTTTTTATTTCTAGCCCTTTTCTACTAGCTATTCTTATTAATACTCTTGCTTTTTTGTAACAATTTTATTAAATGGTATATATAAGTGAGTAATTTCTTACCACTGAATAAAGTGTTTATGATAGTATATAGAACTAGTGTTCTATAGTAGTACACAGTACTAATACTTAGTGTGTAAATTTAATGTTCTTTCCTAAGTTATTGTATAATTTCTTTTCCTATTTTGAGTAATAAAAACATACCAAAACTGTTTTACATAATTTCTGGTGTCTCCCCACCTCTTTATTTCCTGCCTGCAGGCCTTAAATTGTAATCTTTTGAAAAGCACAGGGAAGTTTCATAGATGACAAAATGATGTATATTAAAGAAAAATTATTTTCCTCAACATTGGTTGGTTGGTTAAGCAGTATATTGCCTCTTGAAAGCTTTTTCCAGAGTAGTCAGACTTTAAATAAGCAGCCTGCTTGATTATTGACAAAGGTGAATGGTGAAAGAAGGGGCTTCTGACCTGAGTGTGTTTATGTGTAACCTATAGTCTGGTTAAAACACAAATGTATGCAGGTCTGTGTTAGAGACTGATGATAAGTGATTTTCTGATGTCAACTAAATCTCATTTTGAGAATAGAAAAGGATCCTAGTTTGAGCTTGTTCCTTTCTTCTTGTTTGCCTTTGACTGTTTGAATCAGTGTGCCGATTTCATTAGTAGGGACTTGGGGCATCGCCCTGTGTGTATCTTCATAGTAAGTTGATGGCAGCTTCAGATAGTTAGGATTCTTCTCTTTGTCTCCAAATATGAAAGCTAAGCCTCTACTAGTTTCATGTTTAGTGTCTCTTATCCAAAATGCTGGTGATCAGAAGTGTTTCAGGTCAGGACTTTTTCAGATTTTGGAGTATTTGCATATACATAATGAGATTATCTTAGACTTAAAGCCAGATGTAATGAAACTCACTCATATTTTATATATACTCTATAGCATAAAGATAATTTTATACATTATTTGTAGTGCACCTGAATTTGTCTGTGATCTGACCCTTGAAGTCATGTGTGAAGTTTTCCATTGTAATGTCAATGTGGATGCTCAAAAGGTTTCAAGTTTGGTGGCATGGTACATTTCATTTCAGATTTTTGGATTAGGCACGTTGAATCTCTATTCCTTTTATTTATTTAAGTTTTTTTTTTTTGGAGCAGAATATATTTATTGAAAGAAAGAGTGCTTCTGAGAGAGAGAGAGAGAGAGAGAGAGAGAGAGAGAGAGAGAGAGAGGAGAGAAAAGGTCCTGAGTAGATTACCCTCTTTCCTTTTACTAAAGATCTTTCAGTTCTAAGTCTATATATGTACCTATGTATATTCAGATCAGCATGTTGCTTTTAAATTAACTTCACAAATGAAATACTTAGCTGCTACTTTGGTTATTTACATGTTTTGTTAACTTCACTGAGTAATCTTTTTGAGTTTAGTACTATATAAATTTGCATATATTCTGCCTATTATATAAAATATCTTGTGAATTCTCTTTTAGTTGAGTCTAACTAGAAATATTGGTGCTATTAAGATGAGAAGATGAACTGAGAGAAATAGAAAAGAGGAAAACATTTAAGTGGCAAATAAAGGATAGGGGTCCAATAATACTAACAATTACCTCAAGGTGTGTTTCTGTCTTTTCCTGCTTTATTTTCTCTGGAAGAAGTGGACAAAATTGTACCATGCAGATTGGTTAAGTTTGATTTTGCTACATGTGTCATGGGATCATCTTTCTGTTCTTACTGTTTTGATTGTAAATAAATATAAGATGGCAAACATATATAAATGTTTAGGTGAAAAACCATGAAAATAGATATTTTATTAAATTTTAGTAGATTACTATGATTTGCATCACTGTGCTTCATGTGGTGTGAAATACATTATTTCCTATTTTTGTTTTTAGGCATCTTGCGTGCTCATGAAAGAGTTTAGAAAAATATAAGTCAAAATAGTAAAATATTGAAAGTAGTAAAACACATAAAGCTAACTTGCTCAGCAAAGTTATTCTATAATAGTGTCTTTACCAGTATAGATTTTTCTTTATGACAGCTTGAAATATAATTTACATACCATAAAACACACCCATTAGAAAAGCCTGTAACCCAGTGATTTTAGTATATTCAGAGTTGTACACTGATCACCATTATTTAATTTCAGAATGTGACCAGTAGGTTTACTATTAACATTTTGAGGAATTACATTCAAATATATATGTAATAAGTTGTTTATAATGCTTGTGTAAACATGTAGGAGCCCTACCTGTAATGTCAAGAACCTTTAGATATTTTCATTTGGAGGTGTAGAAAACTATTAACAATCAAGTAAATTGAACAGATTGAGAGCTATCAAATGCAATGTAATCTCTGCCCTGGTGGCTAGGTTTTTGGATCTAGTTACTAATCAAGTTTCAAGAAGCAGGTACTAGAACAAACTGACATTTACGTATTTTCCCTCCCCCTCCCTTTACTCACTTCGTGGGCTCACATCTCTACTTACAGTTTTTTTCTTTTTTCAACTTTTGTTCTCAGAAATGATTAATGACTGCTATAGAAAGCAAGGTTTTCTCTCTTTTGCATTTGGCTTGATATTGGGGCATTTGTTGCCCGTCTGGCCTTGCCTCTTTTGTTGGGAGGTTTAGAAGTGAAGACTGTAGCAAATAGTACATTTTACAGACACAGTGATCAAAAAAACTTAGTAACACTTGGAACCGATGTTTTCATGATTTACGGAATCACTGATATTCATTAGGAGGTTCTAAATAAGTTATCTTGCAGTTCCTTAAATGACTTCCCCCATTGTATTTTGAAAAGCTATTTTATCTTTACTGTTTATCTATTCACTGTTTGGTTTTTTCCCTTCTGTAGTTTAAATATTTCTTTTTTTCCACTTTTGAATCTGGAAAATTTTCTCTTTCATAAAGTGTCAAGTCTGTTCTGTAAACAGAAAATCTGCTATAGGAATTTTTTATACATAATACATTACAAAGCCTTATATTTAAGATATAATCATATAATAAAGACAGATTTTCTTCATTTAGAGTAACCTTGTATAATTTTATACTATCACCAACATCATGAAAGTATATAAATATTTTGAGCATGTTAATGGTTTCATGAATAAAAGTTATTGAGAAATCTTACTAGTCTTTTAATAGCATGAAGTGTTATATTTTGAAATACAGGACCTGGTAGTTATTTTTGTGATCTTTCTCTTAAAAAATCTTTAAAGAAAAATAATAGAAATTGTACACATAGTTTTTCAGTGAATTAATGGGAAAGTGTTAGAATATTTACCATAACCTCTTTAACTATACTTCTAATTACTGTGACTTCTTTTTGTTTTGTTTTGGGTACCGAGGATTGAACTTGTGACCTCGCATTTGCCAGGCAAGCCCTGTGCTGCTTGAAATAAACACCACATATTTATGAATAGCTGATGACTTTTATTTATTATGCAAATACCTATTAGCACCAAACTTTAGAGACTACCTCTTTTGGATCTGGGCTTATAAACACCAGGCCTAGAATCTGGGAAAGACTGACTTGTAAGTTGGTTTACAAGAGAGTTTCCAAAGTTTAAAAAAGTAAACCCAGTCAGTTGTGCTATCTTTATTATTTATATATACATGACCAGATATGTAAAAGTAGCTGTTTTTAATATTCAAAGTGCTATATTTGCATACCACATCTTAGAATGTAATATCATGCTTTCTAAGCATCATATTAATGTAATTTATATTTTTGACCTTAGTTACAGTGAACCTAAACTATTAGAGATGGAGCATATATATCTTATTTTTAGTCCATTTTTGTATGCATTTAAAAATACATTTTATTTTTGTTATTTTGCATCATTAAAATAGCTTTTAAAACTTATGTGCTGCAATAATCCTTATCATCTGTTATTTTAACTAACTTTTCAGAGTTAAAAAAAAACAGCTGGGTGTATTTGAGGAAAGAAGTAAGAAGTAGTGATCTCAGGATGGACAAGAGTTGATTTGGGGAATACAGTATGATAGTTGAGCTACTGTAAGGCCTGCTTGAAGTTAGTACCAGATTGAGTATGAATATGAGTCAAGATAACATATTTTTTGACTTGAGATAAAAATCGATATATAATAGATATTTTTAATGTTTAGCTGATACTAGCCTCAGGGTTGCAAAAAAATCCATTATCAAACGCCTAATTGTGACTCTTGTCTTTTTATTTTGTGGTTATCGTTCCTGCAAAGGTAGACTCCAGAGAATCGTCTTACAGTTTTTTATTTATCCTGAATATTGAGCTCCAACTGGGACCCATTGGTAACCTAACATGATTGGCAGATTTTAGTGTTTATTCATCATATGTGTATTTAATATTTAATGTATACTTAATGGTTAAGAAATGAGTTCCAAACAATGCAGCTCGATGAAGGCTTGATGAAGGCCAGAGAAGTGCCTTACACAGTAATTAGGTACTGAATGCCTAGGATTTCATTTTGGGCAGAGTAGAGGACTATTTTAACCTCCATTTATGGAACTAGTACTGACACTGTACTAAGCCCTTTGCATTGTAGTGTCTCATTTAGTCTTCATGTTAACCCTTCAGTAGTTTCTATAATTATCTCTATTTTACATATAAATGAGGCATATAAAAATACTAGTGACCTGACTAACAAATGGTGGAGCTGAGAACTGAACTTTTTTCCTCAGCTTTCAACACAAGAGTTTTTAAACTCTTACTATTTTGGTTAAGATTCTTTGGGTGCAAGTTATAGTGACAGACCTGTGCTTCATTAATCAGAAAGGAAGACTTTATTAGTATAAGGATACAGGAATGTCTTATAAGATCACTTGAGTCCAAGATAAGATCGGAACTAGAAGCCAAACCCTATCAAGAGTCCAAAGATATAACTTTCTATATATTTATTATATATCTATATGTTTATTAACCCTTCCTGCCTTTATGTGCTAGTCCCACCAAAGAAATCTTGCTTTTCATGAAGGGTTTTATATGTTATGGGATATGTTAGTGACCCAGACCCAGGTTATATGTGAGTCTCAGTTCTAAATGATGACTGGCCACGTTTGTACTGGATGCCAGCTTTAGTGACTGACCAAGACAGACGAGATTTCATAGTATGACAGTAACTAAAAGGAAGCAGCTTCGAGGCTCTGGATGGCTCTTTAGCTGGGTAGACAGTAACATTCTCTCTAATCAAGTTTTTTTAAAAACAACTTTGTCTACGATATGAAGCACGTTTTTACATTGACGCTCAGTGTGAGTAAGATTGAGACAGCCCTCCAACAGTGCTCAATCTTGTATTTTCTCTCTTCAAAAAAATTTTGGTTATTGCCCCTTGAGTTGAATCCATAGTCTACTTGTGACTTAAAAATGGAAAAGTACTGCTTTATTCTAACCCTAGAGGGGCCTATCTGAAAAGGTGTTTGTTATCCAGTCTGGCATTTCCTTATGAGGCTGTCTTATAGTAAAATGTCTTTGATCATTTAAATGAATGAATCTCAAGATTGGCCTACTTTAAAGTAAGCTTTATTATATGAAAAGAACTGTAGCATTCTCAGAGTGAATTAATATTCAGATTTAAATACAGATGACGACCTATAACGAAGATCAGTAACAATCATAATGTTCAGATCATGCCTCATTTTCCTGTATGCTTTTTTCAAAAGTACTTGTGACAAGCTGGTAGATGCACAACATTAATTCTCTGTATCTCTAAAACAGATTTGGTGGTTTTTGTAACTTAGAAGAAAGGATTCAAATGAGAATCTCAAATTCTTAATTTTCACTTAAAATTCAAATCGTATTCAAACTCCAAGAACAACAATCCTTACAAGGCCATAATTTATTATTTTACTTCTGAAAACTGATAAATAGGAATTATTTAGAAACTCCAGTTATATAAAACATATTAGAAAACCTGATAGTAAAACAAAGAAAAACAAATTTGACTAGTCAGAATAAATGTAAAGCTTTCATTTTTACAAAACCATGATACTTAGTCTTACTTACTATAGAAATGACTCAGTTTATTACAGTGTAAGCAAGGCCAAGTCCAAAGTTTCACTGTGGCAGCAGGAATGGGAAGGACAACCATTTATTCAGCAAATGTTTATTATATTCCTACCATAAATAGAATTTGCATTTGTGATTTCCTCCTCTTCAAGAGGGAAAAGGAGAAAGCGAAATGTTATATTCAACTTTAGCTTATGGCATATCATAAAGAAGCATTTTATTGTGTTTTAATCACTACCAACTTGACAGATGGAAAATAACTTTACACTGAGATATAACAGTGGGTTCTTGACTGTCTTTATACTTTTATACATCTTCATCTGAATAGGAATTTTAGAGTCTTGTTTTTTAATTAATGATAGTTTGTGAATGACAAGTATCCACTGTGTTTGATCTCCAGTCTTTTTTTGGTACTTGGAATACAGGTCTTGTTGCTGAAATTCCTGTACAGCTATAGAAGAATATGGATGTTTCCTTTTTGCTCATGTTGATTGGAGATGGTGGAGAATCTAGAGGGAACTGTCCTGTGCTGCTGCTTCTCATCCTGTGGTTGTTTTCTAAGGCACAGACTGGATGGGTTCTAGCTCCTTTATCAGAGTGTTGCCACTTATCTCATTACCTTGTATTGTCTGCCATGTTCTGTCTGTGCTTAGACATTTTGTGTTCTTTTATTCTCTTGATGATGTCTGTCAGAAGCATGAAGAGGTCCTTCTTATAAGTCAGTACTGGTCTTGGACTGCACTTCATTTGTTGTCATATTTGGGCTCACCATCTGCATAGTCAAAACCCTCCTCTACCTATAAGGGTTAAAACTTAGCTTTTTATCTCAGATCCTTTGAAAGAAGAGATTTATGCCTCTTATATCTGAGGCCCTTAAAACTTCACAGGTCATAATTTCATTCAGAACTTTAAGATTATTTTACTCATGAAAGGGGAGAATTTCTTTTCTTCCCTCATTGCACTTGGATCCCTGCTTTCAAGCTCAAACTGTAAGAAGTTCATCTGTAGGATAATCAGGGCTTTTATAACATTGTATGTGAATCTCAATTTAAGTTTTCTGTGGGAAGATGTATGCAGAAAACCAAATGTTTGGGAAGTCCCCTGTGTTCTTAAAAGCAAGGTATTTGTTTTCTCTTTGAAACTAGTAAGACCAGAATATATATATTTGATAATGATAATCATTTAGATTGATTTATCATATCTTAACCTGTACTTCTGTTATATTATATGCTCTGTGAGAGAGACTTATTCCTGTTTATAATTTTAAATAAAGAGTAAGCTTTTAAAATACTTAGATTTCTTATTGAGGCATTGATGGCATAAGTTATATTCACATGAGGATGAATGTAATAGTTTTTGAAATAAGTGCATTTGTTTCCTTTTTAATGCCCATAGAAACTTTATACCTACTTTCTACCTTTTGTTTATGGTTGAATATGTTTAACTTACATCTTACAAGTTCCTCTGTAATATTTATACTTGTTATGAATTTGTTGCTCTTTTTTATGGTAGTTAATAATTGTTGACTCTAGATTTATTGTAATTTTTCTGTTTAAAGATAGCCTCATTTTGTTTTGCCCTGGCAGTTACTTGAGTAGTAATATATTTGGTTTTCACTAATTAAGATTTTTCTTCAATAACAGATTTATACCTAAAACTGGAAGATGTGACCCATAAATTTAATAGGCCTTGTATAATGGATGTAAAGATAGGGCGAAAAAGCTATGATCCTTTTGCCTCATCTGAGAAGATTCAGCAACAGGTCAGCAAGTACCCATTAATGGAAGAGATTGGATTCTTGGTGCTTGGCATGAGGGTAAGAGTGATTATCAGAATAATATACACATTTTTCTTTAAACGTTCTTCCCTTGAAAATTATGCATATGTTAGTATGAGTATATAAGGAGATAGTGTGTTTTAGAATTTATAATTCTTCAGTTTATAAACTTTATGAGGATGGGGATTTTTATGTCTTGTTCTCTAATAGGAGTATATCTTATCAGTGTCTAATTCTGGTGCATACTAGGGACTAATAAATGTATGACTGAATCTTAAGACTACAACTCTGGTAATTTTGTTTTGTTTTAAAGCAGCTTTAAATTCAAATGCAAAATAAGTATTAAAAGTAAAAACTATTATGATTTTCCCATAAGAAAAGTACCATTCATATATATTCAGTAATTTTTAAAATAGAAAACAAAAATTAATATATAGGTCATTGTTTTAAAATTTGTGATTTAAAACAATTTTTATGTGCTTACAAGTCTATGATTGGCATTTAATTTTTTTTAATTTTTAATGTGTACAAGTTTTGCATGTAAGTATACATTGTATAATGTTTATACCAGTGTAAACATATTTATCTCCTCAAACATTGTTTCTTTGTGGTGATCAAAATCTTTATTCTAGCTCTTTTGGAATATATATAGCATATTATCATTATGTGTGTTTACCCCACTGTACTTCTTTTATTTGTCTGCCTGCCTATCTATCCATCTATAACTTACTACTCGTTGGTAAGCCTTTAGATTGACAGTTTGAGCTGGCTCACGTAGTTCTTCCCGTAATCACACCCAGAATCTTTCGTGTGGCTGCAGTTACCTGAAGATTTGAAAGGGGCTTGCTGGCCCAGACTGTCTGGTAGTTGGTACTGACTGGCAGAGCTTTTTGTCCTTGTGGTGTTGAATTCTAGCTCAAGCTTTTTCATGTCACAGCACTGTATTCTGAGAGGCATAAGTAGGAGCGGCAAGCATGCTTGAACTGTTGGTTAGGAAGTTACTGGCCGTCATTTTGTGAATTCAGTGGTCTGTCACAGGGTCAGCCTGGATTGATAGGGCTGGGAAACAGGCTTCTCTTCTGATGGTGGACAAAGCGAAGTCACAGGAGAGTGACTGTGCACGCAAGGATGGGAAGGAAGAATGGTTAAGGCCATTTTACAGGCGGTGCCAAGGTCTCGATACATTGTGGGGGAAGAAAATCTCCTGTAAAGAAATGGTGTCTTTACCTGGGTAAGCGTAGTGGGTGGCCTTGAAATTCATCCTGTTACACAATATGGAATCTTGCTTTAGAGTTTTTAAATAGGGGAACCAATAGGAAATATTATAGATGATTATTATTGTGCTAATAACACATTATGATTATCAAGTTGAATTTGATATTTTAATTCTGATAAAACCAGAGAAATTGTTCCAGCAGTCATTCCATTTTAGAAAACTATAATTAAATGTGGGTATATAAGAAAGGGGAAAGGAGTAAAGATTGATTATAAAACAAGCAACAGGGATCCCACAGAAAACGGCTATTTCAGCCCCCACTGTTTACAGATCTCTGACTCTCACATTCCTTCTCACTTTCAGCAGATGGCTTTGCCTTCCACTTCAGAAAAAATAAAAACCATTAGACAAGGTTTGCCTTAATTTCCTGCCAACAGATACAGCACAGACCTTGCCTCTCCTGGCTGCGTGGGAGAATGTTCAGTCCTTTTGTCTAAACGTAGCCCTTTCCTTTGTCCTCTGGATCTGTGTTACTAAACAGCCGTATTAATTCTGTCTTGTCATTCCTGCTACCTTCAACTTCTACCTATATATTGACATTCTTGCTCATTTTTAAAAAAACAAAAAGGATCAACTCCTTCCTCCCCCCGCCACTATTCTGCTGTGCTCTTCAGCTGTAGATTTAACTGGTCTCCCATTCAGAACTAGACCATTTTCATTCCCTTATTTTCCGTTCAGAATTCAGCCCATTCCAGTCTGTTTTCTGTCCCATCATGCTACCAGATTGGTTCTTTTCTGTGGTCTTTAATGACACCTACATGTCACTTAAGTCCAAGTAGCATTTTTTATATTCATCAAATTTTACTTTGAAAAACCTCTACACTGACCAGATCTTTCTTGAGACAATTTTTCTTGTGTCTGTGACTTCCCACCACCCACCCTGCTTTTTTCCTAAGGATATTTTACAATCTTTACTAGCTCATTTCTTTCTGTTCATTCTTAAAATGTTACTTTTTGGTTCCATTTTAATGCTGCTTCTCTTTTCTATTTCTTCCTATTTTGTGTTTCTGTTCTCATTGGTTTACTGTCTGTGACACAGTTTCCAAGTGTGTGTGTTCATCCTCTGCCTTTTCTTTGATCTTCTGAACTGTGTATTTCAGTCTGTTAGACATTGTATTTTAGTGATCTTCAAAAACATCTTGAAAGCAGTCCAGGCAAAATGGATACATCCGTTTCACAAAGCAGTAATCTTGGTACTCACATGGAATCTCTTTTATTCCCTATCTCTGTAAATGGTATTATCATACATCCAGTTTTGCAAAGTAGAAACCTGTTGCCACTGTTCCCTCTCAGAGCTGTCATCTGTTTTATTGATCTTGATTTCTGAACATTTGGGTCTCATTTTCACTGTTACCTTGTTAGACTTTTTTCACTTGTGTTCAGTTTGGTCTTTTGTAGTCTATTACAAATACTGGAAAATATATATCTAATCATGATATTCACTTATTTAAAAGCTCTTCAGTGGGTTTCCATTGCTTTTAGGATACATATTAGGATAAGAAAGGCACTGCATGATTTAGCTCTGCTGGGATGTGTTTCTTCCCTAGAAAAACAGAAATTTGTTTTTATTTCAAATATCTTTACTGAGACATAATTTACTTACCATTCACTTCACTCATAATACAGTTAAGGGTTGAGAGTATACAGCATTGCAGGAGTAGTTACCCAGTATGTACAAGGCCCAGGTTAAGCCTCATTGCCACCCCACATACTCACATGAGGCGGCCAAGGTAGATGATAAGAAACAGTTCACTCTGATATCAATGGATTCTACATCCATGGATTTAGCCAACTGTGACTCATTCCTATTGGCTTGAACCACTTCTGATACTGTTTAGGTGCCTTATACCACTTCCCAGAATTTCATTGAATACAATAATGGAAATAAAGGGATTGTTTAGCAGGCCAGAGGTCATCATATTATGCTTCCTTAACACAGCTGATTTGTGGCTCTAAATGTATATTATATGTACCAGCAATGGGTACTTTCCATGTTAAAATTTAGGGAATTAATTACTGATAAAATATTTATAAATACAAATAGATTTCTTTTAATGAAATAAATTTGTTGATTATAATATTTTTAAAAATCTGTATGAATAGTATTTATATTTGACCAGTAATGATTCAGATTCAAGTAACTAACTAGATTTAATTCCTTCATAGGCCGTTTATTTTATTAGTAAGACTAATAAAAGTGATTAGATCTGTTTGTACCCCAGTGGTATACATTCCCTGATGGGACAATATGCATGTACCATTGGTGGTTTAGGCTCTCAGGAATGTGTTGGAGATACTGAAAAGTATTAATGTTAGGTCTTCTTCAAGTTCTTACAGAATTCAGCAGTTAATATATTGGGTCCTGGAATTTTATTAGTTTTGTGAGGTTTTTTGTATTATTACTTTAGTTTCATTCCATGTTACAGAAATATTCAGGGGTTTTATATGTTTTGCCTTTTTTTTTTTGGTCTCTATGGAGTCCACGCTGGCCTCAAACTCAAGGCAATCTTCCTGCCTCAACCTCCCCACTGCTGGGCTTATACAGGCACGTGCCACTACACACAACCTTTTATATCTTTTTGGTTCAGTTTTAATAATTTATGTACAGTATGTGTAAAAATACATTCGTTTATTCAGAATTTTCCACTTTTTTGAACATAGGTTTTTTTGTTTTGTTTTTGGTACTGGGTATGGAACTCTCAACTGCGCACTTGCCAGGCAGGTGCTTAAACCATTGAGCTGAATTCCGAACCAAGTACAGGTTTTTGAAGTAGTTACTATAATCTGGATTTTGGTGAAGTCTATTGTGACTGCCTTTTTCATTTCTAGTTGCATTGATTTGTGTCTTTGATTTTGTTTGTGGCAAGACGACTAAAAGTTTGCCCTTCTTATTTTAAAGAACCACCTATTCAATTCACTGATACTTTTTTTTAATTCTTTCACTAATTTGTATTTTTTTGTTGTTTCTTTTAATTTCTGCTCTGATATTTATAGTTTCCTTCCTTTTACTAGTTTTGAATTTGTATTGTTCTTGTTTTTCTAAAACCTTGAGGTGCATCATTAGGTTAATTTTTATTTTATCTTAAAGAGGATAAAACCAAGGATAATAAAACAGAATAAAACCAATCAAAACAAACCTGTATGATACAGGACTTCAAAACGTTATGAAATCAACAATAGTTACAGTAACGCATTTTGTTGTCTTCAAAATATCTGCAGATACCTTCAGATATAGTAAAAGTCAAGCAGAACAGAATAGAATGCAAAGAATAAAAACAAAACAGTGCAGTGAAGGACTTCAAAGTAAGCCAATAGTAAATCTGAAAGTGTTACCGTAATATATCTAGTTGTCTTTCAAATAGCTGCTCATGCCATCGGATTTAATGTAATCAAACAAAACAAAAGAGAATAAAACCCAACCCAACAAAACAATGAAAATTATATAGGACTTCAAAACAAGACCATAAGGAATCAACAGTGGCTACAACCCTCAGAAGGAGATCCACCCACTCCCCCGCGGATACCATACTGCCTACTGCTATCCTCTGAACAGATGATTAGACCACTGACCCTAGACCTGCAAGGTCAGTGAAACATCAAAGCACTGCAGGCATCCAATTACATTTCACCTCAATAGCTATCATCACAGCCTGTGTTTCTCCAGATGAGCTGGTCACTTACCAGGGAGCAGGGGGAGATAGTGCTTCTTGTTTGCCAGCCCATGCGCTGGAAAGAGCTGGGGTCTAGCTGTTCCCAGTTGGGCGGTGGCACATGCATGGTGCTGGTTCCTAGATGGGGCTTGCTTCCTGGTGTAGCCTTGCTGGTTCTCCCCGCAGTTTTAAATGGCACTGAATCATGGGGAAAGATTTGGGTCTGGTTGTCCCCAGTCTGGTGGTGACCTGTGCATGGCACTGGTTGCAGACAGGGCTTGCCTTCTGATGTCCATCAGATTATTTATTTGAAGGGTGTTATTCTGGTGCTCTGTGTTTTTCTGAGAGCTCTAAACCTCTTTCTTAGGACTACTATCGTTGTGTCCCATAGGTTCTGGTGTGTTGTACTGGCATGTTGTACAAGCATTATTGATTCTAGAAACTGATTTCTTCTGTGACTCTTTGATTATTAAAGCATGTATTGTTTAATCTCCATTCATCTGCATAATTTCTATGATCCCTTTTTTCCATCAGCTTCTAGTTTTATTGCACTTTGATCTGAAAACATGCAAGTGATAATTTCAATTATTTTGCATTTGTGCGTACTTTGTGGACTAGAATGTGGATTATTTTGGAAAAGATTCCATGTGCTGCTGAGAAGACCATTCCATTGTTAGGTAGAACACTATAGATAAATATTAAGACCATTAATTTAAAACCATGGTTGAACTCTGATATTTTTTGTTTAGTTGATCTATTTGTGGCAGTATATGTTTATCTGATCTTTTATGTCCAGTAGTGTTTATTTTATAGAATTTTATGTGGTGGTGTTTGATGCCTGTGTATTCATATTTGTTATGTCTTCTTGTTGAATTAATCCCTTAATCAATATGTACTGACCTTCTTTGAATGTTCTGATCAGTTTTGGTTTAAAGTCTAGTTTGTTTGAAAATGGGATAGCTGCTGCTTGCTTTTTGGCTCCTGTTGCATGGAATATTATTTTTATTTCTTTGATTTTTAGTTTGTTAATTTCTTTTTTGATTAAATATATTTAATATATATAGCATATAACTGAATTTTGTTTTTTGATCCAATCTACCAATCTGTGTCATTTTGTTGGAGGGTTGAAGCAGTTCACATGGAGAATTATTATTGAAAGATATTAACTTATTTTTGTTATTGCATTACTTCTATATTACTGATTTCCCACCTCACGACTGCCTGCTTGCAAGGCAGGCGCTTATGCCTTTTCCCTTTTTTCATGCTTTCTGCTTATCTGCTTAAACCTGCTTGGTGTATTCATTTCCTTAGACTTTTTGCCAGTCTTAGCTTTGTTGTCTTTCTAAAATATCTTTGAAAATTTTTTTGGAGTTCTGGTTTTGGTGATCATAAATTTCTTATAGTGCCCTTCCTCATGCAATTGTCTTATTTTTCCATAAATTGAAAGATACTTTTATAGGATATATTAGTCTTAGTTGAAAGTTATTTTCTTTTAAAGCTTGAAATACTTCACTCTAAGCTCTTCTGACCTTTAAGGTCTGTGTAGAGAAATCTGCTGTAATTCTATAGAATTTCCTTTTATAAGTGATTTTTTTTGTTTCTGTTTAACAGCTTTTAAGATTTTGTCCATATGTTGGACTTCTGGGGATTTGAGTATGATTAGTGGTGGTGCAGTCTGTTTCTAATTGTGGCTGTTTTGAATTCTGCATCTTACTTGTATGTTAAATTCTTTTTCCTGTACTTGGAAAGTTTTCTGCTATTATTTCTGTAAATAGATTCTTTTTTTGTATACCATTCATATTGCTTCCTGGTTTTTCATTAATTCCTGTTAACTTTAGATCAGACTTTGTGTCATATAGCAAATTGGAGATGCATTTTCCATGTTTTTTTGTTGTTTTTAAGGTAAGTCTGAGTACATGCTTACCTACATCAGCCCAGTCTTTTGGTTCTGATAGTGTTTTCTCATTGATCATTTCTGCTGTCAATACTTTCAATAGAACTTTGAATTTCATTTGTGCTGGTCTCTAATTCTTTGCTAAATTGATTGTTTATGTTTTGCTTTGTTTATTAGCTCAGCTAGCTTTTTATTAGTGTCATGTGTAAATTCACTGACCACTTTATGAACTTTGTTGCCTGGTTATGTCATTGTTGAGTTTGTAGAGTGTCTCATTGAATTTTTTTTTTTTTGGTCTCTTTATCATTTCATGAAATCCAACTATTTGACCTTTGTTTTCCTCCCTGTTATTGCCTCATGGATTATCTTTGGGGAACTGGGAAATTTGTGGAGGTATTTGTTGCTTTGTATTCTCATATATCTCTTGCTCATTTGTTTGTTTATTGTGCTAAGAGTTGGGGTCTGTTATAGTGGAAAGACTTTGTTGCTGGTAAGAGCTCTTTAGTTAGTGTCTGCTTTCCTGTGATGCACTAGGGGTGTGGCTAACTATAGGCCTTTGCCTCTCTTCCAAATCCGATCACCTCTTCTAGGTGTGGTATATAATTGGCCCAGCAACCATTTCCCCAGAAATGAACCATAGCATTATTGATGACACACAGACAACCCAAATATTGGTGTACAGTAAAAGCCAGTTAGTGGCAAGACCATCACTGTGGCAGTAGCATTGAAATCAGCTACAATAACAGAGTCAGAGAACTGGTTATTGACATACCATAAGGATGAATGAAAGATACCACTCTGAATTATGGCAGGTGCTTCAGTGGATTTCTTCTCCAGCTCCAGCCTGGTATATAGAAGGAGTCACTTTGAGAGTAAAACCCCATGCTGTCTTTGCAGTTTACAATAACCTTCGGCTTTTCTAGGGGTGAATGCTGCTGGCCTGGCTCATTGTTTCTCCTTGGAGTTGCCAATCCTTTGTGGGCTTCGCAAATGCTACTTTAGGGGTTCGCTTCTTTGGGACCCAGAGTTTGTTTTCCAGACTGCTTTGTTCTTTTCTTTGCATTATACTCTGTTTTTCCAGCTTCTCTGTACTTTCTAGTTTTCCTGTTAGTTCCCCTCAATTTGTGGAGATCTACTTGTTTTTTCTTTACCACGTTGTCTTCCACGTGTCCCCATACCAGGTCCTAGAGAGGTTGTATTTTGTTGCTAGTCTTTACTCACTATTAAGCTGGGAGATTTTTGTTCATTGCATTGATACTAACATGAACAGACTTTTTTCCCTTGTCACTGTTTCCTAGGCAATACAACATGAAACGTTTTTATAGTATTTACAGTTCATTAAATACTGTAAGTTTTCTAGAGAGATTTTAAAGGATAACAGGTGTATTGCATATGTACCTAAGTTATATGCAGATACATGCCATTTTCTAGAATGGACTTGAGTATCCTTGCATTTTTGTATCTAAGGTCTAAGGACTTTAGAGTTTGTCCTCTATGGTATTGAGGGAGAACTGTGTACAATTTATTAGTTTTGTCTACTCATATTGTTGGGTAACAATCACTACATACTGTTTTTCTCTCTACTTAAGACTTAGCCTAGCACCTTTGCACTGAGTACTCTCTCTACCCATTTTTTTGAGTTAAAGTCTTTCTGAGTTACCCAGACTGGGCTTGAACTTTTATAAGCTAGTCAGCATCCATGCCCGGGTTCACATTCACCTTTTTTTTTTTTTTTTAACTCAGTCTTTCAAAAATCTTTGCATCTACAAGCACTTTCATCCTTCATATTCCCATCCCTACCCAGACTTTACCATGGATTTCTCTTCTGAACATCTTGTGTAAATGGAATCATACATTGCTATATGTGGTGTTTCATGACTGGCTTCTTTAGTCAGCTTAATAATTTCAAAGTTTATCTATATTGTAGCATTCATCACCCATTTTGTTTTTTTGATTGCTGAATAATATTCTGTTATGAATGTATCATGTTTTATTCAGCCATTCACTGGTGCAGTTTGGGTTGTTTCCCGTTTTGGCTGTTATAAATAAGGTTATTATGAATATCTGTGTATAACTTTGAAAGGAAATGAATTTTTTTTTTATTTTTTGGTAGATTTCTAAGTGAGAAATTTGTATATCCTGTGGTTACATTATGTTTAACTTTTTACGAAGCTGCTAAAGTGTTTTTCAAAAATTGTTGTACCATTTTATATTCTACTGGAAATATATAGATGTTCCAATTCCTGTATACATATACCACAGTGTCTTGATTAATGTATCTTTGGAGGAAGTTTTGAATTGTAGATTCTCTAACTTTATTCTTCTCTTTGATAGTACTCAAGTTTAGGTCTGTAGATCAAATTGATTCACCTGTTTGTGCGGATGTAGCTCACTGGTAGATCTATGCTTAGCTAAAGTGAGACCCTGAATTTAGTCTCTAACACTACAAAATTATAACTGGTTTACTATAGAGTTTTTATAGCTTTTTCTGTATAGTAATGACAGTTTATAATTACACATTGTGCACTTACATGGTAGAAGTGTGAAATGACAAATGAAAGTGACAGTGTGAATACAGAGTTAATTATATGATTCTTGAACATTAAAACTAAGGATGAACCATGAGGCTTAATAGGAGTCATTTTTTTTAAATGAAAAAAGAACAAAGACAATGATAGAAAATTTCAAAACATAATAGGAGATTAATTAACTGGTGCTGTATTGTGTATTGTTATCTTCAAAGTAGTTGCTCAGATTACAAGATTTGGCATAAAAAATGGTCAAACAATTAAAGCACAAACTGTTCTTTTTGATAAACTAACAGATTAGTGATATAGTTATCTGTCAAAAGCCAGATGTGGTGGCACACACCTGTAATCCCAACACTTGACAGTTTGAGGCAGGAGAATCGTTCCAAGTTCAAGACCATCCTGGGCCGCAAAATGAGACCCAAGGCCAGCCTGAACTGCATAGCGAGACTCTGTCTCAAAAAGAACAAAAAATAAAATAAAAATTTTTTAACCCGTCATATATATGTGTACATGTATGTGTGTGTGTGTGTGTGTGTGTGTGTGTGTATATGTTACGTGTATTTTCCCCCTTCTTTCTTTTTTCCTTCATCCCAGTTCTTTCCTTTTGAGCAGTTTCTTCCCCTTTCACTTTCACAGTATCATACATTTTGGATCCTATTTGCTCTTTCAGAATCCCTTTTTTCTTTTGCTATATAGTACATGTTTTCAGGGCAGGAGAACAACTTTTTTTTTTTTATCGGTACCGGGGATCGAACTCACAACTGCCTGCTTGCAAGGCAGGTGCTTATGCCGCTGAGCTAAATCCCCAGCCCAAGAGAACAACTTTTGAGAAAATCTTTTCATTCTGGTTTTTGCTAAGTAGAAATAAACAGAAAAAGAGCATGTTAACAGGCTGAAACTGTTTCACTTTTAGTCTATATGTCCATCCTTGCCCCTGATTAAAGCTGTGTTACCATGCACTGAATTGCCATACATTACTCATTCTAAAATGGTTCAGTATTTGGTCACATGATAGAGTTAACCATTCCTTTCTAATGTTACTTTGATTTTTTTCCTGGTTATTTTCTGGGTGAACTTTTTTTCCCTTTTTCCTCTTCTCTTTTCTTTTCTTTGTCTTTTAGGAGGTTAAGGCCTTGCTGTGTTGCTATGTTGCCCAGGCTGGCCTTAAACTCCTGTGCTCAAGTGATTGCCTTGCCTCAGCCTCTAGAGTAGGTGACTCTATAGAGATGTACCGTCATGCCCTGGTCTTTCTGTGAACTTTGGAATTAGCTCAGATGGCTATAACATTGTAGATGATTTTATTATAGTATCATTATAGTTGTAGGTTAACTTGAATAGAACTGATGTGTTTCATGATATTGTCTCTTGAAGAACATGGGTGTGTCTTAGAAATGTTGTTTTTATTGTTTGGGGTTTTTTGGTACTGGGAATCAAACTCACAACCTCACACTTGCCAGGCAGGCACTTAAACTGCTGAGCTAAATCCCCAGCCATCTTAGAAATGTTTTCATATGTAGGTCTTTTACATCTTAATTCTTCTTTTGTTTCATTTGTAAATAGGGTCTTTTCTTATATTACATCTTATATATATGATCATATATGATATATTATGGTTATTTTCTGCTTATTTATGCTTAACTATCACTACCAATTTTATTCATTGTATTTCAGTTGATTTTCCAGTATACAACTATTATGTACCAAAAATAGGGCTTTTTTGTTATTTCCAAATGATTATATTATCTAATATCTTTTTCTCATTTATTTACATTTGATAGTAATTCTGAACAGTATTAAATAATAAAGGTATTGTACTTTCCATGAAGTCTTTCTATATTTTAAAAGAAATGCTTTTTTATTTATCCTTCAAGTTAATTTTTGGTGGATTGAAATAAATATTTTTATTATATTGGAAATATTTCTCCTTATAAAGAATTATCCTCAATAGAGATCCTAAATTTTTAAATACTTTTCAACATTCATTGATATAAATATTTTTTTCTTCTCAAGTCTAGTAGAATGAATTATGTCAGTAGGTTTCATCTTTAATTATCTTTGCATTGCTGGGTTAAAACCTACGTGTTTGAGAAGTATTTTTGTTTTTAATGTTCACTGAATTTTTTTTTGGCAGGTTTATCATGTTCATTCTGATAGTTATGAGACACAAAACCAGCACTTTGGAAGAAGCTTAACAAAAGAAACTATAAAGGATGGTAAATACTTAAAAATTAATGCTTTTATTATCACAATGTTGAAATAATTCTAAAATTGCTTTAATTCTCCTTTTAAATAGTGATTCAATTCATAGTAAACATTTTTGGGGGAAATGAAGCTTAGATTCACAGAATTGGATTAATCATAATTGTTACTTTATAACAACAAAACCATGGGATCACAAATGTCCTTTTTTTACATTTTTATTAATTTCTTATAAATATGGGTGTTAGTTAGCTTTCTGTGACTGAAAAAATTTCTGAGATGATCAATTCAAAAGGGGATGTTCATTTTTGTTCACAGTTTATCTATAGTGACGTGGCCTTCTTGTTTTGAGGCCTGTTGCAGCATCATACATCATGGCAATAGTGACTGGGGAAGAAAAGTTCACTTCATGATGATCAGGAAGCAAAGAGAGAAGGAGCGAGAGCTGGGATCCCAATATTCCCTTTAAGGGCAGAGCCATAGTGATCTAGACCTGGAAGATTTTTCACTGTCTCCCACCAAGCATGCCTACGACACGCCCCTTAGAAGACAACAGATCTAAACTATAGAAGCACCCTTTTTAAAGATATTAAACATCTGAGGACAAATCTTTTAGCTCAACACTGAAACTAAGGTTGTCATTAAAATTTATGTTTTAGGTAGATTATGTGTCATAGAATACTGAAACTGCTTGTTATATAGAAGACATTATAGTGTATCAGTCATGTTGCATGTAATGCATTTTTTGAGACTTCTTATGTACTTTAGAGCTATATAAGCTTCTAGGTGTACCAAGGAACATTAAATGGTATAAAACAGGGCTAATTAAAGTTGGTTACATACATGCTTCTGAATATTGATAGTCAACAGTACAAAAGCAAATATAACCTGTATCTCTGGAATAGTTTACTTTTGTCTCTTCTAATGTAGAGAAGAGTTTATGTGTAATACAGAGTGAAGAATTTTTATTTTTAGAAGAATTTTTATTTTATGTATAGAAGATGGACATCCAGTGTGAACTTAACAACAGGATAGTGTTCAATTGGCTATTTTAAGAATATTTACTTGGGCTGCAGTTTGGTACTATCTAAATACATTTCTTCTATACAAGAGAGGGTGGACACATTAATTATAAAAGTAAAAATCAAATGGTATATACCTATAAATTTCCAAATATGATAAAGTTTTAACATACAGTTTTAAAAGTGGTTAGAATATTTAAAAATCAGAATTTTGAGTATAACGTGTCAACCTAGAGAAGTGTTAGTCCCAGAAAAACATGCTTCACTTTTATGAAAAACAAATCAGTATTATTGAGAAAAAGAAGAATTAGTAGAATTATGGTTTAATACTTGGTTGTGGGCTATGACACTATTAAAAATAGTTATTTGATTTTGGATTTTAAATTAGCTCTTAAATGTGATTGTAAGAAGCAGGTAGTTTTGTTATAAAATCCATCACAATAGCAAATAAAACAAAATTTGGAATTACATTTAACTATATTTCTAGCCTACCTGTAATAAATTTCTGTTTGAATAAGAAACATTGCTATTGTTTAAATGTTTTCTAATACGAAATCTTCACCAAAAATTAGGTTGTGGTCTAAGTTTTTATATCTACCTATAGTAGAATTCTATGACTAATAAGTATTCAGATAATTGTAAGGGATAATGGGAAGAATTTGTAGAATTTTATCTACTTTGAGTTTTCTTTCAAGTAGTGATACTTCATAATTTGATTCTAATCCTAATACATTTTATTTTATAGGCATCTCCAAGTTTTTTCATAATGGGTTCAGCTTAAGAAAAGATGCTATTGCTGCCAGTATTGAGAAGATTGAGAAAATTCTGCAATGGTTTGAAAGCCAGAAGCAACTTAACTTTTATGCAAGTTCTTTACTATTTGTTTATGAAGGTTCATCTCAGCCAACCACTACAAAATCAAATGATAGAACTTTGGCAGAAAAATTCTTGTCCAAAGGACAACTGTCAGACACAGAAGTACTGGAGTACAATAATAACTTTCATATGTTAAGTTCCACAGTGAATGGAAAAATAGAGTCTTCAGTAGGCAAGAACTTATCCAAGATGTATGCGCGTCACAGAAAAATGTATTCAAAGAAGCATCACAGTCAGACTTCACTGAAAGTTGAAAATATGGAGCAAGACAATGGATGGAAAAGCATGTCACAAGAACATTTAAATGGAAATGTACTTTCCCAACTGGAAAAAGTTTTCTGCCATCTTCCTACTGGTTGCCAAGAGATTGCAGAAGTAGAAGTGCGAATGATAGATTTTGCTCATGTATTTCCTAGCAACACGATAGATGAGGGATATGTTTATGGTTTAAAGAATTTAATTACTGTACTTCGAAATATTTTAGACAGTTGAATCTTTTGCTGCAGTCTTTTAAAGAACGAGCCAGTTGTACTGAAGAGCAGTAGTCATTGTCTGCATCTGTAATGCTGTGTAAAAACTTTGTATTGTGAGTCGATGTTTTATTTGTCTTTATACTTTTGGTAGAAAGATTATCTTTTTTATACTCTTACTCAGGAATACTAATTTGTTCATTAGAAAACTATGAAGAATAAAGAAACAGGAACGTTAAGCAGGGACTGTGGTGGTACATGGCTTCAACATCTGTTTGGCTTAAGCAAAATACAAATCATTATTCAGTTATAAGAGTTTATTTAGCTTTTTGTAGCCAATTTATCATGAAATCTCTGTCCACCCAACCTTGACAATGAGCCATATGTTACCTATTACATTATTAAACACCTTGAAAAATCTAGAAAGCACAGGTTAATGTCCTTAGTATTGGTATGTATGAAGTTATAAAACTGGAGAAAAATCCTACTTCAGAAATAAGTACTGTTTAGGTTTTATATTAAAAGTTCAGACCAGCATATCAAAGGTGCTTCTTAGTGAAATGGTTTAGAATTGTGGCATTCCAAAAGCAGATTTCCCTTTAGTTTCCATTTATCTGTTTCTTTCAAAATACTGTGTGAAAAATATAATTGAAATCAGCAACAACAACAACAACAACAAATGCCTTGCTGTTAAGGGCACTGATATTCTTAACAGGGTCAGAAGAAGAGAGGAAATTATTTTCTTTTAAGTTCTTTATGGCAAAATTGGAATTGATGCTCATTACATTGTGAGAAGTGTCATAACCATGTAACACCTTTTTCTCAGAGGCTTCAAGAAGGTGGATGATTGTTGTTTTATTTTTCCTTTAAGTAATTTTTGAAGGCTTTCCTTTTAAAATTTATATATCTATATGTCTCTTGTCAAGCAGTAGTATAAATATTTGTTGTAAAAAATAGTATTTTTCCAAATTTAGTTAAACAGTGAAAGATGGCATCGAGTTGTATAAATGTTAATGAAAATACTAAGCACGTCATACAGTGTTTGGTGCATTATCTGTATCCATACTTGTACTTCACAGTTATTTTATATCTTATTCAACAGAGAAATTGTAATTTAATTTCACTAGGGGCAGAAGCAATGTTACTTTTCCTGGAAAAATTAGATTTGAAAGTGTTTTATTTTACATATACTACCTTTTAAAATATTAACTATTTGACACTAAAAATATTAACTTTGAAATTGAATTTGCAAATACCTTTGATGTTAATGGTGTTATTACTTCCCCTCTGGTTTACTACATGATTAACATAAGTGGTTGAATAATTTTTCTATATTCATGTTTGGACTGGGAGGTGAGTCCAAACAAAAACAACAAAAGTGCTGTACAAATTTTGTGTTTACTAAATCTGTTAAACCGGAATAACTTTAAAAAATCCATGAGTCAGTGTAAAGTACTTTTCACAAGGACTTCATGGTTTTTCTCTGCAGCCCAAGTGAGTTTTGGCTATAGGGTTTTTGTTCATTTTTTTGTCAGAATCAACTTCAAATTATAATTAATAGAAAAAAAATTTTAAGTTTTATGTTTTTTCTTACAATATAGACCTTTGTTGTTGTTGTTGTTGTTGTTGTTTCAATAATGGTTCAATAGTAGTCAGATAATAAGTACTATGTTGAATGTTAAGGCTTTTTCTTAATAAAGTGTTATCAGATCCTTTGCTCAATAAAGTCTGAATCAGCTGTTGCAGATTTTCTTCATCTGTATTTGGAAATATAGTATTGTAAAATCTGTGTCTTACCTTTTTGATACAATAGATCATGTTTTGTTTTTAAGAAAATAAAAAGTGCTTTTATCTTTGTTTTTCAGGGAAATGATTAACATTTAATTCTTTTTGTTTACATTTTTTAATCACTGTTATCCAATGCCCATTTTACCTTACTTTGTAAGTAAGCTTTCATGTAATGTAGTAAGTATCTATTATGTATCTGTGTGTGACTATTTTATTATCTAGTCCTGTCTTTTAAGATTACCGTGAAATTTGCCACTGTGGGGATGAATGATCACTATTCAGCAATCATATTTAAACATGTAAATGTTTAAGAAATAAGCAAAGTAAGGTTATAGTTTGAAGCAGTAAGATTATTAGTCTCCCCCCCAAACATGAGTTAATAATTTTGTGTGTTTCTTATGGAATGCACTCATAAAAAGGACTTTTAAGAAACTGTGGATGTGAATATATTTCTCAAATAAAATTTAAACTGTAAAATAGTTTTATAATAAAGTATTTACATTAATATTTTAATATGAATGAAAGTTGCATAGATTCAAATAAATTAAAGTCAATGATAAATGATAATATTTTATCTAAATAGTTTTTCAAAAAAACTTACAAACATGTATATTAAATGGATGTACCATGGATCTTGTGGTATTTCAAATCAGTATTCATAATTCTTTGTGTGTTTGGAAAACTCATACTACTTTGCCTCTTTACACTACAGTTTGCTACTCTGAGACTCTGTTCAACTGAATAAGAACTTTTGTTCTGAATATTGAGTGTAATTTAGTATTTTATGATTTCAAGATGATCTTTATGTCATATCTTTAAGTTTACCAAATTTAATGACATTTGAAAAAATCAGTTTCCAGAGTTCTTTAAGTTTTCTTCTTTCATGGAACTAAAAACATGTTCATTTTTAGGATTTGGGATATTGTGAGATGAAAGAAGACTAGAATATTGGAAGATTCCATTGTGAAATTGCAGAGATTTTGTCCACTATTTTAAAGTATTGTCATCATTTAGCATTATTTTCTCTTAGAATTTGATTTTTAAAAATTGATTCGCTTTAAAAATTGTTTACAATGCTTTGTAATTATCTTCCTCATCCAGTGCCTTTGACCTTGGTTTGGTAATTTGTAACTTCAGTTATCCTTTCTTGTACTTTCTATAATGTTCGCGTAGCCCAGGAGACTTTGTCTTTTTAAAAATTGTCTCTTTGCTTATCTGAAGAGGCGGCAGTTACCTAGTGTTAGGGAAACAAGTAGCACTGCCCTTGGAGGCTGGCTTCTTAGTTCATTCAGAGCACTTATGGACATACACCAGGTGCCAAGCACTGTTAGCCGCCTCTCCTCCAAGTATTGAATTAGGATGAAGGAACTAATATCAGTGTGATAGAGAGGTTAGAAGTAATGTTTTTCTGGATCATAACCTTCATTTGATTCTTGAATTCGGATGGTAGTTACAGATTACATGAAAAAGCCTTAATTTTTCTTACTGATAAAGGTACGTTTATTTATCTGCCCATTTGTTATGGTGTTTAATGTAACATAACTGTGAAAAACATTCCATTACATATTCACAAGCGGATATTTTAGGCCTCAATTTTACCTTCAAATAACCTGATATTTTAAGTATGGCAATGTGAAATTAGTTTTTGACTCACAGATATAGCTTAAAATGTTTGTTGATATTTTAGGAAGGTTGGAGGCACCATCTTTTGTTATTAAATTGTTACGGAATATTGATAGCATCTAAGAGGAAATACTGTTCATACAATTAAATTAGTATATGCTTTCAATTTTAATTTTAAATTTTGTTATTGAGGTTAAATTTTGGCCTGGTGTTCACATACAGTATAAACAATTATGAGGTTGAACAGTCTTTATGATGTACAATGCACCTGCATATAAATAAAAATGGTGTGCACAAAGACACTTTACATGGGAATTGTACTGGAAGATTAATGAAAGCATGTGAAATTGCACCTAAAATTATGTTATTAGTGACAATGTGCAGTGATACTTTTTTTTGTTTTGTATTCCATGAATGAATGTATTTAGTCACAGTTATTTTGGTTTAAGTGTCTCATGTCTTTAGTTTTTTTTTCTTAGTGTGTTTGTAATTTGTACTATTGATGGATATTCTTGGACTGCAGGGGTTATTGTCAATGTGTAATTTGTGTTTTATAGAATCATCTAATGTGGTATACCAATTTTTATAAGTAATATTTAGATAATTCCAATAACTGTATATTTGACAACCCATTAAAATGTTTTTCATTGGAGCTTTTTTTCCCATTAATTGTAAGATGCTAGCACACTTGTGGTAACTTGAAAAATAACTCATTCAACAAATATTTGTGATTCAGGTACCAGAAATTAGGGAAATCATTAAGGATTCAAAGATAATTAAGCTGCATGTTTGTGGGAAGAAACATGAATCTCAGCAATGAAGTTATAGCTATTTTGAATATTTTTTCTGCCATCAGCTAAAAACTTTGGAGTTAGCCTAGTAAGAAAAGTAAATGTATAGGAAAAACAAGTTGACTTGGCTGTGAAGATATATAAATTTTAAACTTCAGTATGTAAGATATTTTTGCGTGAATGAAACTGTGAATTGGTTGCCTAATCAGTGACCAAGTCAGTCTTTTCACTTTTTAAAGATGACAATGTCAGACAGTCTCTACTATGCACAGTCTTTGGCTTTGGTAATTTTAAAAGGGTGAATAAGATTCAGTACCTCATTTCTCAAGATACATACTGTCTGGTACAGAGGAAAGTTCATGTCAGTGCGATATAAAGTGTTACTGGGGTTGTGACTGACACACTGATAAGTAAAATTATGAGAGGGAAGTCACTTCGCATAACATGAACAGTGATTCATTACATTGCAGCAATTTTAGGTCAGTGCTCAAAATACATTCCTTCTTTATTCCTACTTCTGAATGTACACTGTAGGACAGATCAATACTCTGTGAAGTATTTTTTTTTCTTCCTGGCTGTTTAACTGCTGAAAATAAACACACTGCTCTACTCAGTTTACAGCTGAGTATAAAGATGATGAGCTGAAATGACAGTAAAAATAATTTTAAGAGTGAAAATAATCACTTGGGGGATACTGATTAAGTAGGCCTAGATGGGGTCTACCATTTAAGTTGTAAGACTTGCAAAACATTCTTAAGTGTAGGAAGCACAGTAGAATTTGGACAGGACAACTCAGTAGAGACCCAGCCTGGCTATTTGAAAACAAGAGAGCTGGCAACAGAGAAATAAACAGGTTCAAAAGTGAGCAAAGGCAGCCAGCAATGATGGCTCAAGATAATGCTGGCCATTTTCAATTGGAAGAAAAGTTCATTAGCTAAGTTACATCCTCAGCCACTGCCTTCTGCAATACATTTTGGGAGGTATGTAATAATAAGCTTTTCATGTTGTATTTGTGCTATTTGCATTTTTCCCTATGTGAATAGTACTTTGTCAGTTGAAAACATTTTGTATATATACTGGGTACTTGTCACCTAAACATTTTAGAGATGTTGTGATGTAAGCGGTATGGTACAGTTGGTTAATATACCCTGAAAATGTTTGATTTGATGTCATAGCTATGTATTTCTAAGGAAAGTTAGGAAGGTCTTTAAAATTATTTTTCCAGTGCTGGGAGATCAAACCTAGGGCCTTGTATGTGCTAAACAAGTGCACTACCACTGAGCTACACCTCCAGCTCTTAAAATTGTATTTATTGGGGCTGGGGATTTAGCCCAGTGGCATAAATGCCTGCCTTACAAGCAAGCAGTCGTGAGTTCGATCCCTGGTACCGATAAAAAAAAAAGTTTAATAAAAAATTGTATTTATTACGTTAGCATACCTTGGCAAAGTATCTTGAAATGTTATAAAAAATATAGGTAAAGGATATAGCATTTATTTTGAAAATGAATTTGAATAGATTGAATTGGCCTGAATACTGACTTCAGTTGTTTATTCGAGTTTATTAAGAACATTCTGTGGTTTGACCTTTGCTAGATGCAAGTACATTCCTCTTGCAGTCTCCTGACTATGATAGAAAGCCTTAGTTGCGTCGTTTGCTTTCATAGAACAAGTTCAGAGAAACCGGAATGTGAAAGTGTCTGGACATTTGTTAGTATCTGGAGAATAACTCAACACATTTTAAAGATCATAAATTTAAGGTAAATTGACAATTTCTCAGTCTTGGATCCAATTCAAAGAACTTTCTCCTCCCAATTGTAAAGAAACTACTGCCATAACTTTTAGTTCTCAGGTCTTTTTTTTTCTATACTGTTTTTAACTAGTACATGTTTGCAGTGCATAATGATTACATTTACTGTGGGCAGTTGATACATGTATGTAATGCACAGTTTTTTCTTTCCATCTCCTATCCCTCTCTTCCCTCCCCACTTTCTCCAACTCTTGGGCCCCTTCACATTTGTAAAAGTTCTGTTTTCATAATTTTTTCTTTTATTCATCTTCTTTCTCTTTCTCCTCTTTCTCTTCCCTCCCATGTCTTGCTCCTTCATCCATTTGAATGAGAATATACATGGTACATATAGAAGAGAAACCACGTGATACTTAAGTTTGTGTGGCTTCATAATGTGGTTTCAGGTTATACCATTTACCTATGAATGCCTCAAGCTTATGACAGAGTAGTACCCCAATGTGTATAAATAAAATAGATTTTCTAGGTAACTTCCTGAAAAAGTTGAAGTTGTCATATTGTAGGCATACATGAATACCCATGTTTAAGGCAGCATAATTTGTAGTAGCTAAGTCTTGGTCTCTCCATTACTTTCTTGTCACAGAAGCACAATAGCCACCATCTACAACTTAAAGGAGGAAAGGTTTATTTTGGCTCCAGTTTGTAGAAGTTTCAGTCCCTAGTCTGCTGGCCCCAAGGATGAACAGCGTGAGTCATGAAAGGAGAAATAACTTCTAGCATGGCAGCAGGAAGCAGAAGAGAGAGATCAAAGGAGGAGCAGGGAAGAAATAGATTTAGGCCACACATTAGTGGCCCACCACTTATAACAGCAAATCAGCCATGGACTCCCATAATCTAATCACCTCCCAAAAGCCCCACCCACGAGCACATCAAGTTTTGGGGGAATATATAGATATTAACCATAACATTCAGCCCCTTGCCTGCAAAAGACTCCTGCATCTCTATGCAAAAAGTGTCTAGTCTGGGATTTGCCGAAGTCTTAAGAGCTGCAGCGTTGCAAGCACAAAGTTACTCTGAGATTCAAGGCAAACTCAGCTGCAAGCCCTGAAAAAAGAAAAGTTAAAACATTTTCAATATACAAAGGCACAGGGTAAATATTTCCATTCCAAAAAGGAGAAATGGAATAGAAAGCAATGGGACCAAAGCAAAATCAACACCCACCAGAGTGTACAAATTGTGTAGTTCCACGTGTGGCAGCTGGGGCAGTCTGGCAGTATATGAACTCCAGTGCCTAAGAGCCCCAGTTTTCCAGCATCGCTAGTGGCTGTGGCCCTTGTGGCCTCTCACCAGTTTTGCTCACCCCTTGGAGCTTTTCTCAGATAGTCCATGTTTCTGGGTTTTCCAACATTCAGCAATTTGCACTGCACTTTTGGTTTCACCGTCACAAGCTCCCACACTGCCCTCTCAGGAACACACTGCCTGCTATCCCAGGCCTTCTTTTGAAATCTGTGTGAAAGGCTCCCTGCCCTTACAAATCTTGCTTTCTGATATTCTGATTGCATCTCAAAGCAGTATCACAGACAGTCTGTAGTTAGCTGTAGCTATAGCCAGGCTTCCTGAGGGCCTGGATGACAGGGTGCTAGAAAATGAACAGAGAGGAACAAATTCCCTAAGTGGCCGCCTTCTGGAGCATGGTGCCCTGGGACTTTCTTCTGGACGCAAAGACTTGCATTTTTGAGAAGGTGAGGCCCTACTGGTTCCTCACATTACTTCAAGGCATTTTTTTCTACTGTTAAGGGACTCAAGCTGCTTTTTAATGCTAATTTGTTCACCAAGCTCTCCACTGCTCTATATTTGCAGGCTCTAAGCTTACAGGTGCTTCCTTGCTGATGAAACTCAAACCTTTTCAAAACACTCAACTGTGCCCTTTGCTCTTGTTTTTCAGTGTAGAGCTGTTTAAAAGCCTCTGATGGTACCTATGTATGCCATTGCTTCAACTTTAAACTGCCTTGGAATTTCTTCTGCCAGAGAAATTTATTGTGCCACCCTTAGTCTCAGCTTCCTACAATGTCTCTGGACACAACCAAAATGCAGACAAATTTTCTGTCAGAGAATAACACATTCCATCTTGGGTCCAACTAACCAGTGAAGTCCTTCTGTTGTAGGACTTCCAAATGATTATAACTCAAAACCTACTAGATGTCCAATAGTTACAAGAAGCTGAGTTAAAAATGTTATAGGCAGTCAGACAGGGCTAGGCCCTCGAGGGAGCCAGCACAGAGGACCAGATGTCTTTGACCTTGGAGGAGAAAGACACCTCATCTGGGAGCCAGATTTCAAGACAAAATGCAAAGCAAATACACCCATACCCTAGGGATTGACTGTCTAAATAGTTTATCATCCTAAGGAAGTCAAGGAGTCACCATCCCAAACCCCTACAGGAAGAGTCACTGAGATTAAGCATGCCCACTTAGTACATGACTTGCTTCCGCATTTGTTTCTGATTTAATCAATTTTACCAGAGCAGTTAATCTTATCGTTTGACCACAGTGCTGTCCCACTTTATGCCCACCTTGCAAGTTCCCATTTTTCCCTGTTGGGAGCCGTGGAAGCTAGAAATTGACCTAGGGCATGAACCAGAGGTGACCCTGCCATTAAACAAAGAGTAACCTGGTCAGTCAAGTGAAGAAGTTGCTATGGCTCAGGAAAACACCAAGCCCCTAGACAACCCAAGCAATGGATTGCTAGGCAGAGGGACTGAAATTGACATCATATATAAATAAAAATGCTACATTGGTTGAGCAGTACCTTTCCTCCCATCCGGAGGATAAGGGCTCCATCTGACCTCAGTTTTGTCTCTTGTTTTTCTTATCCTCTTATGGTCCTTACCTCCAAGAACTTCAGGAGCTGCATTGGGTCGTGGCATTTCCCCACCTTGGACCCGTCTCACATCATGATTTTGCTTTATAAAAGACCCTAGAAAAGACAGAGTTCTTGGCAGCTGCTGTACACTAGCAAAAAGAGCTTCACTATGTTTATATGACCAAAGTAACTGTAAGGCTGCCATACTGTTCTGTATGCGGGTTTTTCCCCCTTCCCCCTGGGTGACCTAATTGATATGTTAATCAATGCTCCCCTCTGTAAAGAATTGTGAATCCCTAGAAACCTAACCTAATTGATATGTTAACCATTGTTGCCCTCTACAAATAACAGATGTGGTGCTAAAATAAGCTGACAAAAGATTATTAATTACTGCTAGACTTCTCTGTCCTCTGCTAAGGAAAACATTTCCTTATCAGATTTCCTGATCTACTCCCATAACCCCTTACTTTGTAAACTGTGATATGTACATAAAGGCTGCAAGCTTTGAGAGAGACACACAGCTTTTGCAAACTCCAACTGTACTGTGTCGCTGGGCCCAGGATAAAATAAATCAGCGCTGCTTTTTTAAAATATGTTTTTGCCCCATTTTTTGAACTCGAGTTTGGGGGCTCGTTTGTAGATTACAAGAGCAGCCACTTGAGATCCCTTCTGTCTGTCTGTCTGTTTCTCTCAGACAGAAACTTTCTTTGTCTCAATATATAAATTCTGCTCTTAACCTCCATTGTTCCTAAAATTCATTCTTTAATTTTAGAGAACATAAGCTTGTATTGGACATATAGTAGGTTGGGAGTGGCATTCCCCTATATCACAACGTGCCAAGTTTGGGGTTCCCAGAATCAATGTGAATTCTGAGGAATGATGAAGCTTAAGAGTAGGAAATTTTATTGAGAGAGAAACAGCTCATGCAAAAGACAGGATGCAACTAAAAGTGGGTTACTACATACTCCACTTTACAGGGGAGGCTTTCTAGAGCAAAATCAAGAGGTGGATACAAAACTATGATCAATAGGATTACAAGTAAAAGATACTGTCAGGGATGTGGCTTAGCTGCATAAGTGCCTGCCTGGCAAGTGCAGGGTGCCAAATTGGATTGCCAATACAAAAAAACAAAACAACAACAACAACAACAACAAAAAGTAAAGATGCTTAGGCCATATTGATCCAATAGTTGCAAGCACATATAGATTAACTTTGGTTTATAATTTGTAGTCAGTCTTAGTTTCCTTAGTGTTTATAACCTTAGCCTTACCATAGTCTTAGTTTTTGTCTTAGTCTCAGTTTCTTGGGAGAGGATAATCCATTCCTAATGAGATATCAAAGGGTCTCTTTGGGTCAAAGGTCAAAAGGTATCAAAGGGTCAAATTGCCCTATTTCTCTTTTAGTAAAATATGTAAATCTGGCCATTGTGACTCTAATCTTTAGATGTGCCTCCAGCCACATTCTGCTAAGTTCTTATCTTCAGCACTGACTCCCTGAGGTCCACCCTGTCTGACTGCCTACAATGTTTCTACATAATTTAGATATAATACTTCTTCCCCGCTGAAACTACTGAGCCTTGTCTTTACTGGATGCCTTTCTATTAGCATTGTGGTCTTCTGAGCTCTGATGGAAGCTTCCCGTCATGCTCGGTTCATAGCATATTAGGGGTGCTTCTCCAGCTGGTATCTCAAAACCTTTCCAAACTCCTACAAGCCACTTCCAAAGGCCTCTAAACCACATGATCAGGTAGTCACAGCAATGAGCCCACTTCTTTGGTATCAAAATCTGCTCACTTTCTCATCCCTGGAACATGATACCTGAAACCCACAATTCACAGCAGGAAAGGTTTATTTTGATTCATAGTTGTAGATGTTTTAGTCAGTAGTCAGCTGGCTCCAAGGCAGGATACCACAACAGAGGATCACGGCAGGCTAGAACCAGTCCATGACGTGACTACAAAAGCCAGAGAAAGGGGTAAATGGGGCAGTGAGGAAGAAATAGACCCAGGCCACACCCCAATGATCCATCTCTTCCAACCACATCCACCTCCTAATAGCAAGTCATGAGACCCCATTATCCAATCACCTTCCAATAGCTTTACCTATGATCATATGAGGTTTTGTGGTTGGGAATATCTAAACATAAACCATAAATGGACTATATGTTCACCAGCAGATGAATGGACCATCCGTTGTTTCCATTTTCCACTCTCTATAGTCATTGGGTCTAGGGCCACTCATCACTGTATTAGCAATTAATGCTGCATAACACCCAAAATGTAAGTGGCTTAAACAACTATCTTCATTATTTGCATGGCTCTACAATTGGGTTGTGTGGTTCTGCTGCTATTGGCTAGACTTCCTCATGTCTCCGCAATCACCAGGCAGGTAAGCTGGGGCATGCAGTATGGAATGATGTCTCTTTCTCATCCTTTCAGGAGATTGGCCCAGACATTTCTTTTAGTTGTGGTAGGATCCTAAAGAAGGTTAAAAAATATTTGATTTCAAACTCCCATTTTAAGTTTGCTACAGTTGCCAAACCCAGAATCAATGTTAGAAGACACTGAATGGACACTAACACAGGGAGACCACAAGGCAACCAACCACACACTCTACCTCATCAACCATATGTACTCCAACCATCAAATCAACTTACAGCACACCAGGAAGGTGAATCTTGTCATGGTATAACCAGTCTTCTCTCTCTGGGTTCTTGAACAACACCAGATGTGGTTTATTAGAAACAACAGAGGAAAGTCTTCACAAGAGTGGGGGCAGGGCACCAAGGAAGCACCTGAATCTAGGAGCTTATAGATCACTTTTTGGTGTACAAGCAAAAGGACAGACAGAGGTCCAGAGGATATTAAAAAACGCAAGTTTGCTACTGCTTGCTAGGCTTTTCCTTGTCTCAAGGTCTGTAGTTTCATCAGGTAGCAAAGTTAGAACAAGTGAGACTGGACATTTAATTCTGAGAATCTGAGCATAAAAGCAAGACAAGAATCTTATGCAGATTTTAAAACCACTTTTTTTTTGTTTTCTTTTCATACTGAGAATTGAACTCAGCACCTTGTGCTTGCCAGGCAAGCATTATGCCACTGAATGTATCCCTGACCCTAAAACCTCTTTTCACATATCCTGTATTTCCCCTTTCATTTGGGTTATTAACCATTACCTTTGCTAGGTAAAGGAAGTAGGCAGTCTCCCAGTGTGGCCTTTTCAATTTTAAATTATCATTTTATGGTGACTTGTTATCCTAAGCAATCTTACATTGTTCATGAGCTTTCTTGATGTTAACTGGAATGTCAATTGATTTTTTTCCAATTATGTATAAACTGGTATACTTCTGTGTAAAACGTTATGCTAAAAAGCATACCTTTTATTATATTAAAATGTGTTTTCCACTAAACTAGTAGTTTTGTTCAGTTTTAGTTTCAGAAGATACTCAATTCTAAAATACTATTTGAACTATGCTATTTTGACCACTTAACTGGATATTTATTCCTCTAAATGATAAGTTCACATTAATTCATTGTCATGTTTGTCACTATGTTTTTCTTTTTTTTTTTATCGGTACCGGAGATTGAACTCATGACTGCCTGCTTGCAAGACAGGTGCTTATGCCACTGAACTAAATCCCCAGCCCCCATCACTATGTTTTTCTATTATTAGCATACAAAATCCCAAGAAGGGTGAAAATTCTGAGGAGAAATGCTTGTTTATAATTGTTGTTTCTCTTGCATGTCTCACTTGTTTTTTCCAGACAGCACACTGGAAATTCACAGATTAGTTAATTTTTGTGTTGCTATATTAAAATGTCTGAGACTGGAAACTATACTGAGAAAACAGGTTTATTTGGCTCTGGTTTTGGAGGCTAAATGTAGACAATATGGTGATCCCATCTGTTCAACCCAGGATGATGGCTTTCTGGTTGTATCATAAAATGGTGAATGGCATCATTGTACCAATGTGTGAGAGGAAGAGGTCACGTGGCTAATAGAAAACAAGTGAGCCAAGCTCTTTTAGAACAATGCAAACTGATGGGACTAATCCATTCCTAGAGCTCAGCATTAATCCCTTTCAAGGGTAATATCCTACCGCTACAATCTAATTACCTTCCTCTAGGTCCTATTTGTTAAAGATTCAACCACCTCTCAACATTACCTCATTTGGGATCAACTTTCTAGCACATGGATGTTTGAGGACACACTAAATCTTATCCAAACCATACCAACTTCCTACTTTTCCTTGAATATTTTTCTTGGAATTAGTGTGTCTTCTTTTAGGAATGACAACATCTAGCACTCTGGGTTTATCTAAAGCAATCAATGGAATTATCACTAATTTCCACATTCTAGATCTATAGTAATTCTGCCTGATTAATTATATAGTATATAGTTTTTATTTATTTAAAGAAATAGTACATACTTTCAAAGAAAAGAAACAGTAATAAATCACTAGTTGATGTATACATATTGTCCCCCCACAAATAGTTGTTCAAGATACACAAGTGGAACATATAAATGGGAATTCAACCAGAAAGACTGCAAACAATTCTGTTCAACTATCTAACAAAAACTAAGTATTATGGTTATCAATCCTATGCACTTAGACATGTATGCCTTTATCCATATCTTTATTTATGTTGAGACCTAACAAAATTTATTAGATTAAAATCCTTCTGAACAAAGATTAATATATTGCTAAATTTCACATCATAACACTCCAGAATCATCACTGGATACTGCAGTGCCCCTTTCTTTCTTTCAAAGTATTTGTTCATTTCAGCATGTGTCATAAGATCAGTTCTCGTATGAGGCATACAGGACCCCAGCTACCTACAACCCAAACAGAGCAACACCCAGGCATATAATAATAAAAATTCCAGAAATTCAATACAAGAACAGAATATTAAAAGCTGTAAGAGACAAGAAACAGACCACCTACAAGGGAACACCCATCAGAATTACAGCAGATTTCTCTGCACAAACCATCAAATCACGAAGAGCGTGGGGGGAAATAATTCAAGCATTGAAAGATAATAATCTCCAGCCAAGATTGAGATATCCTGCACAACTGTCCCTGGAAATTGATGGAAAAACAAGGTGCTTCCAGGATAAAGAGGAACTGGGGGAATTTGCAACCACCAATTCAACTCTACAGAGAGTATTGCAGGATATTCTAAAAAAAGAAAAATACAAAGAATCCAGAAATAATGGCAGAGAGGCCACAACGAATGGAGCAGAGAACAAAATGAAGAAGACAAACTGACAGCTACGGACAGAAAAAGAGCTTAACAGAAATGAGGCAGAGAAGATTGGATGATAGGAACAGCTATTTTGGAGAAAATGACATCTTAATAGGTAATACAGATTTAGTATCATCTTGTTTTGAAGTCTCATCTAGCTTTTGTCCTTCTGTCTCCAATGGTCTAAATAGGCTGTATCTTATTGGATTTTATTATGTACGATAGTATAAGCAAAAACCTTTTAAAGACAAGGAGATTATACAGAAACCATTGTTCATTTTGTTAGTCGATTCTAAATACTCTGTAATGCTGTCATTCTCTTGAATGGTTTTACATTGTTTTGATATACTTAATGCTACAGTATACGAAGTTGTACTCAAGGATTTCAAAGAAAGAAACAATATGGTAACTACTTTTAGGTTAGGATTATCTGGTGGTGAAACACTATTCTGCTTAAATGGTTATGTTTTGATCTGTGCTGTTTCGTTGTTATGCCCTCTTTTATCTCAATCTCCACTCCATTATTTACTTTTTTATCTTTATCCTTTTAATTAAAGGAAAAAAAATAGCAGGATATATTATAGTAACCTACTTTGACTTTTCATTACCTTGATTTAAAGCCCTGTATTACTCTCACCATCTGGTTTTTAACTGATGTTCCCCTATTCTGTTTTGCTGGATAGTATCAGGTTCGAAAGTTTAGGCATCAGCTGTGAAGATAATGAGATTCATTATGACGCCCATTCTTGTTGACTTTTGTCTACTTTTTGAAGACCTACAATGTCTCCAATGTTTTGGTTTTGTCGGTTTTGTTCTTTACTGTTTTGTTCAATTGTATTATAACTAATGATATAGGCAATTCTATTAGAGATAGCGGGAGGCATTATGGTAACCATTGTTGATCACCTTGTATTATGTTTTTACATTATCTATTATGTCCACCCTTTTGACTTGACCGATTCTGTTCTGTTATGTCACATTTGGTTTTACTCTCTTCCAAAAAAGCAATAAGAACCGTGGGAGCAATGAAACCCAAAATGTGTAATAGTCATGGTACAAAAGAGAAGAAAAGAAAGTGCTCCAAACTATATAACTGCATGTATATTTAAGTGTATAAGATAGAAAATGATATCACAGAGTTTTATTGGATCAATGAACAGAACTGTTTGCAGTATCATTGATGGAATGTCCACTTTACAAGCTCTAATTTTGTGACTTGAACAATTATTTCTAAGATGACAATATGTAATCCATTAACTAGTGATTTCCTACTGTTCATTTTTTTTCTGTAAATCTGTATAACTTGTACCCTTTCCCTGCTTTTTTTTTCTTTTCTCCTTAAATAAAATTAAAAAAAAAAAAATAAGATCAGTTCTCATAAACTGTTTATAGGTTTTACGCAAGCATGAATCTTAACATGTATTTCTATCCTTTCTATATTAGAGGGAGAAACAGAACAAAGTAGGACAGAACTAACCTTTTTCTTATAGACATATAAAACTAAAAAAGACATATAAATCTGCTGTTTAAGGAATTCTATCATGATCACTGTGCTGTTTCTTGTTATCATCATCAAAATTGACTATATCATCTGATAAAGTATAATTGAACATATCAGTACATAACAGGATTAACAGAAATACAACTTTGTAGATGGTGGAGAGCTACAAAAACAGGTAGTAATCAAATCAGAATGGATATCATGGTGAATCATTGTCATTTTCAGTATAGTTGTCCATACTCCTCAACTTGATACCAGCAAGCTAGCAGTTTTGAATAAAATCTGTTAATAACAAGCAACAATAAAACAAGTCAAATTTAACTAGGATCAGTCATGATACAACAGTATAAGTCATACAGGGATCCTGATTGAGTTAATAGGAAATTAAAGATGACCACTGTGCTATGTCCTGATATGTTTGGGAGAGCTGTCTGTGCCCTCAGATCCAGTGCTTGTATACAAACTAGGATGGAACAAGTTTCAACCAAGCAGAGTGGTGCAAGTAATACGGGTTTTAATTCCTGATACACTATTAGCTATACCTTCTGCTGTTTTTTTTTTTAAGACTATTCTTCCCTTTTACTCCTCCAGAATGAGCTGTGTATTTTTGGGTCTCCCCAACACTCATGGTTTTGTATTGAGGGGCAATCTGCTATTTACCTAAGTGTTCCCAAACTTTCTTACTCCTGGGCTGGATTTCTAGTTACATTTCTTCATTTATTAAAGCTTGTCTGTTCAACCTATTATAAATAATGGTCTAGTTACGCCTATTACTCTCTGGTTCCCTATCATATCAAGTTCCGATTTCTTATGTTTGATTTTGGTCCATATAACCTTCTTCAGGTTAATTATATTTCCTATAAAGAGCCTCTCGGTGGACCCTACCTCTTGATCCACTCTGCCTGTGAGTCTCTCTTTTTTCCCTTAAGTTAGTATATCTAGGCCATCTTTATTAGAAATTATATCCAACCTTCTTTGTCTCATTTCTGTTGAGCTCTTTTTCTGTCATTAGTTGTCTGTTTATCTTCTTCATTTCACTTTCTGCTCCATTCATTGTGGCCTCTCTGCCATTGTTTCTGGAATTGTGGTACTTTTCTCTCTCTAGAATGTCTTGCAGTATTCTCTGTAGAGTTGGATTGGTGGTTGCAAATTCCCCCAGTCCTCTTTATCTTGGAAGCACCTTGTTTCTCCATTAATTTCTGGGGACAGTTGTGCAGGATATGTCAGTCTTGGCTGGAGGTTATTGTCTTTCAAAGCTTGGATTATTTTGTCCCATACTCTTCAAGATTTAATTATTTGTGCTGAGAAGTCTGCTGTAATTCTGGTGGGTGTTCCCTTTAAGTGATCTGTCTCTTGTCTCTGACAGCTTTTAATATTCTGTTCTTATATTGGATTTCTGGAATCTTTATTATATGCCTGAGTGTAGTTCTGTTTTGATTGTAAGTGGCTGGAGTTCTGTATGCCTCATACATCTGAGCATCCTTTCCTTTTCCTATGTTTGGGAAGTTTTCCTTGATTATTTCTGTGAATAGCCTTTGCATTTCCTTTGTTTGTACCACTGCTTCTTCATTTACATTCTTTATTCTTAAGTTATAGATTCTTTTGTCATTTTCTAGCCTTTGTATTGTTATTGCTTGTTTCCTTGTTATTTTTAAGAAGTTTTTCTTTCATGTTCCCACATTACAAACCTGTCTTCCAGTTTAGATAATCTATCCTTAGTTTCTTTCAAGCTATTATGCCAGCTTTCAATAGAGTTTTTAGTTTCCTGGTAATCTCTTTGAACCTGCTTCATGTATTCCATGTTTTCTCTATTTTCTTTACCAAACAATTCCCTCCCCCTTTTTTGTTCTTCCATTCTACCATCTGTTTTTTTCTTGGGAGGTGTTTAGCATTTCTTTAACTATTCTACTTATATCTTGCTTTTCTTGGTTAAATGCTTCACTTTTGAACTCATCCATGAGGTCCCAAAGATATCACTTTATGTCTATTGGTGCCATGCCTGATATTGCATGTTTTCTGTCCTCATTCTCCTTTGTATTTACCTTTCCTGGATCAGTATTCTCAGGATTGGGGACTGAGGACCCTTTATTGTGGCCTCCTCTTCTCATATTTTTTGTTCCTTCCATACAGGTGTGTATAGGAGGCCCAGTTTCTTTTTTTGTCATTTCAGTTTGCCTGAAGTGTGCTGACTAGGTGGTCCTGCCCACTGCAGTGTACTAAGGAGAAACAGACTTGGGCAGCCTATGATGGGCCCGCCCTTTCAGGTCAACATTCTGAAGGCTTCACTGCGTTAGGATCCACTGCCAGTCGTAGGGACTTCATTTGGGCTAGCCTATTGGGCCTCAGTCCGTGGTATCACCCAGGTCAAGTGCTCCCCACCAGTCCCGCTTGAGAAGGGAATATATGACTGAAGTCACTGCAGCACCCTGTTCCGGCCAGTCTGCCCAGTCAGAATGTCCTCTTGTTAGAGCCTCTTTGTCTATGGAAAGGTCTTTATTCCTTTCACTCACTGCAGGTTAATGCAGGGTTCCCCGCTAGCTCTGCTCTTAATTTGGTTCACTGATTCCTTCTCTCAGAGCATTTGCATCTCCAGTGAGTTGAAACCAATTCAGGCATGGCAGCAGCAGTGAGTTCAATCTGTGAGTTCTAGCAGTGGCACCAAGACTTTAGCTGTTCCAACTGTGGCACCTGTACTGCATTTCCAGTTGGTTTCTCTCAGGTTAGTTCGTTCCTGGGTCAACAGGGTATATCTCCTTCTGCTTAGGATTCTCCGCACCGTACCATTCCTGGAATCTAAGCTGGCTATCTCAGAGAGCCTCTGTAGCTGCTGTTATCTACCCACCATCTTTTCTCTCCCTGATTAATTATATTTGTGCTCAGTAAGTAACTGTGTGAATATGTGTTGATGCAGTTTTTATGGGTTATTTTTTACTTTTTCTTTAAAGCATTTGTGGAGATCTTGCTTTTACAAAAAGGGCTTAAAAACTTAATTCTTTGAAACATATTCTATATAACAAGTATCCAAGCAACTGAAATAAATTTCTTGAAGCATCAAACTGTTAACTTGCTACAGTAATCCTTTTAAATGGTATTATATAATTCCTTACATATTAATTGGAGATATTGAAGTTTAGGGGTAGTTATTTGTCCTTATAGTTATATAACTTTAAATTGACAGGTGTTCTATAGCCAGTTCCAAGATCATTATTATTCATGTCTGTGTTCCTTCAATAAAGCAAGGCAAGCTCCTACAAAGATTTGCTCTCTGTCTTTATTACATCTATTCACTGCCCCTCCAATGAGAGCAAATATGGTACCTGGTTTGCATTCATATTCCATAGTTTCTAACATGATCCATGGTAACACCCATGTATACACAGATGATACATGTTGATGATGATGATCTTAAGATCCTGAGCTCCCTGTCCCTGATCACTTCACTTCTAATTATTTTGCTCTCCATACCCACTTAAAACACTCATGAATAATTACCATATAATCTTACTATCTCCTATCCTTTCAACTCCCTCTGTCTACCATTAAGTCAATTATTATTATTATTATTTTGTCTTTTTCCTTTTTATCAATACAGGGGATCAAACTCACGACTGCTTGCTTGCAAGACAGGCGCTTATGCCGCTGAGCTAAATCCCCAGCCCCAAGTCAACTATTTTTTCCCCATAAGTATCCAGTGCCTTGATCCTAACTAACCTTTGCATTGTTCAGCATCTCTGTATCTTTAGTTTATTTATTTATTTATTTGGCACCAGGTATTGAACTCATGACCTTGTGCTTGCCAAGCAGGCACTTGTGCCAATGAGCTAAATTCCAGGCCCCATGTCTTTATTTTAGTTATTAGGCGACTTAGATTTAAAGGTCTTTCATTATAGCCACTCCCATAGACACAGTTCCAAACTCCCTTGTCATGTGCCCTCCGTAATAGTCACCAGGAAAGCTTAAAATAATGATGGTCTTCAATTTTCCACAGATGCAATGCCTGTATCTCAGAGCAAAAAATGGCTATAGAAAAATATAATGGTCTAACTAGAACCACTTGAAATTTGTGATTTCATGTGGGACTGAAGTACTGTCAAAGTGATCTTATTAGGTTTCCCAAGTCAATTCACTCCTACCTTATCCCAGAAAACTGTTTCACTACGTCTCTTCATCATTCTTTCAGAGTCCATTTATTTTACTGTACTGGGGATTGAAACAGGGTTTACCATGTTAGGCAAGTGCTCTACCACTGAGCTACATCCATAGTCCATCTCAATTTTATTTTATTTTGGGTCAGTGTCCTACTAAGTTCAAGCCTGGCCTCAAATGTGTGAGCTTTATACCTCAGCTGGGGAAATGGGCATGTGCCACTGTGCCTGTCCATTTTTTTTCAAAAAGAAAATGGCAGCAATCAAAAGAACTTTCACACAACCACTTCTTCAAATCTGCCAGTCTAATTCCTTCTACACCATGGGTTTTTCTCCTACTATCTTTCTTCTTTCTTAATTTTATTTTAAAGAGGATAAAACAGAATAAAGTAAACCAAAACAAATCAGTGTAAGAGATATAGGAATTCAAAACGTTATGAAATCAACAATAGTCACCATAATGCCTTTTGATGTCTTCAAAATAGCTATTGATAACTTTGGACATAGTAAAAATCAAGCAGAACAGAATGGAATACAAACAATAAAAACAAAACAATGAATGCAGTAAAGGATTTCAAAATAGGCTAATAGCATGTCCAAAATTCCTACCATAATATATCTTACTATCTTTGAAATAGCTGCTCCTGCCATCAGATTTAACACAATCAAACAAAACAGAATAAAACCCAACCAACAAAACAATGAAAATGATATTAGACTTCAAAACAAGACCATAGGGAATCAACAATGGCTACAACCCTCAGAACAAGATGCCCCCAGATGCCACACTATGTACCGCTTTCTCTGAACCTGTGATCAGACTGCTGGCCCTAGACCTGCAGTATTAGTGAAACACCAAAGCACCACACACATCCAATTGTGTTTCACCTTGATAGCTATCATTACAGCCTATGTTTCTTTGGATAAACTGGTCACTTACGGAGAGAGTGGTAAGAAAGTGGGGATTGGTACTTTTTGTTTACCAGCCTGTGCACTGGAAGGGATTGGGATTTGGATATTCCCAGTCGCCAGTGGCCCATGCATGGCACTGGTTCCCAGACTGGGCTTGTTTGCTGGTGTGGCTTTGTTCTCTCTCCCTGCAGTCCATGAATAGTGCTGACTCATGGGGAGAGGCTTGGGCCTGGCTGTTCCCTGTCCAATGGCAGCCTGTGCATGAATGCTGGTTCCAACTGGGCTTGCTTGCTGGTATCTCCCATTATCACTCTAATGGATGAACACTGGCAATGTCTATCGTAGTCATTCTTTCACTGTTGCCCTGAAATGCAGTATATGTTCTTTCATATTAAAAACCATCTCTAGTGGAATTGTCTTTGCTTCTTCTCTTCAACTTGAATGTTCCCCTCTATCATTTTTATAAGCATACACACACGATTTTTTTGTAGCTATAATACTCTCTTACACATCTTTTACTGATGTTTTTCTTATCTCTATACTTACCATCTTATTTGTTTGCACCCTTTACAGCAAATTTTCCACTCCTAGTCTCTGCCTTTTTTTTTGTACAGGGGATTGAACTCAGGACCTTACACTTAGCAGGTCAGTGCTTTGGCACTGAGCTAAATCCCCAGCCCTCCTATTCTCACTGAACTCACTCGAGGATTTCTCAGCAACCCCACCCTCAATGTCCTGGTCAAGATCAGCATCTGACGTTCAACTTTCACTTGTCATTGTACATGACTACTAGCATTTGACACATTTGACTGTACCTTCTGATACAAACGTCTTCTTTCTTCATTGGCTTTGTTGATATCTCATTCTTTTCTTCCCTTTAATCTCTCTATTTCAACCACTTTGCTGAATCAGACTATCTTCATCAGCCTTTGATCTTAGTGTGCAGACCAACAAGTCTTCTTCTCTTTTATGTAATAATTCTTTAGGTCATATTGTTTAATAATATATATTTAAAAACCTATTTGCTATTGTGAACTGAAACTTACAGATGATATAAACACAAAGCACTGAAGAAAATTCAAAAAAGACTTGCATTCACTGAGATTATACTGTGTTTATGGATGGGAAAATTTAATGTTTTTAAGATATCAGTTATTACCAGAATGATCTATTTTTAAGCGTAATTCTAATTAAAATCCTAGAAGAATCTTTGTACATAGAAATACACATTTCAATTTTAAAATCTTTGTAGAAAGACAAAAGGAATTGAATGGTCAAAATCATTTTTTAAAATAATGGAGTTGTGGGGTTCCTAATACCAGGTTTTAAGATTTACGTAAAGTTATGAAAAGATCTCCATTCTCAGGGAAAGTACAGCTTACTTTAAAGCTACAAACGTTAGTTTAAACATTCATTTTTCATATACTTTACATGTATGGTGAGGGATTGTGTATTTGTATGTGTGTGTTATTAAATATTGAACCCAGGGACTGGCAAGTGTTAGATAAGTACTCTGCTACTGAGCTACCTCCTTAATTTAATTTTGAAATAGGGTGTCTTAATTACTTTTCTCATTGCTGAGACAAAATACCTGACACCCAAAGTTAAAGTAGGAAAAGTTTATTTTGGGTCATAGTTTGTAGAGCTTTCAGTCTGTAATTGGCTAACTCCATGGCAGATAGGCACTGCAGAGGAGAAACAGTTCATGGCTGGCAAAAGTTAGCAAGGCAACAAACCAGTGGAGAAACAAGTCCAAGACCACGCAAGACTTTAGGGGAGGGGGAGTATCTAGACACAAGCCACAACACAGGATCTGACTGCACTGTATAGGCTCGCCCCAAATTTGTGCTCTTCCTGCCTTGCCACCTGCGTGGCTGGGATTGCGGGTGTGTGCTGTTATACCCAGCTTGCTCGTGTACTTCTTAGCTATGTATTCGATCTGACTTCTTTTGGAATAACTGTTTGCAAACTCATTCTCATAGCTGCATGTATCAATAGTTCGTGCCTTTTATCGTGGAATGGAATTCTATTGTATGCACATAGCATAATTTGTTCGTTAACCCACTGAAAGAAGTTTGAATTGCACGGTTTTTAACATAAGGAAGCTATTCTGAACTTTTGTCAAGTTTCTCATGTGAACAAATGATCGCCTTTTCCTTAAATAAATACCTAGAAGCAGAATGGTTGAGTCATATGGTAGTTTTATATTTTAAGAAATTGCTAAACTATTCTCAAAAGTGATTTCACTGTTCTGTGATTTTGACAGTTGTTTCACATCCTCACCAATACTAGTACAGTTGGTTTTACAGCATTTTTAGATATTCTAATTTAATATATGTGTAGCTGTAACTCACTGTGGTTTGAACTTGCATTTAACTTATACCTAATGTTGTTAAATGTCATTGTGTGAACCTATTTGCTACTTGTATATCTTTTTGTAGAGGTAAGTGTTCAACTCTTTTGTCCAATTTTTTATCATAGCATTTTTTTTCCTTATTGGGAGTTCATTACTCATTCTGTATACAAGTTCTTTATCAGACATGTAATTTATCAATTTTTTTTCCACTGATTGGATAGGATTTTATTCTCATGACAGAGACGACATTTTGTTTTGTTTTAAAGACCATAAGTTCTGAAATTTGCCGAGGTTCAATTCATTCATTTATTTTTCTTTTATATATGGTACATTTAATATTGAGTCTAAGAAATCTTTACCTAATTAAAAGTCACAACATTTTTTTGTTATGGATAAACCAACTCTCTAGGTCCATTAATGCACAATCTGTATTTTATGTCCATTAATGTACAATCTTTGTTTTATATTTCGTGGATTTTTAGTACATATGTATTAAAAAATAAAGCTTTAATCCTTTCATTTTTCAGTCACCAAGCTTTAAATCACAATAGTTTTTATATTTTTTCTGTGTAAAGCATTTTTACGTTAAAATTTACTTCCATTACAATCCTCACTGGTAGGTGAAACAGTTTATCCCAAGTAATTTAACACCTTTGCTAAGATAGCAGCCAGCAGCTTGAGTACAAATGAGGTATACCATAATTCAAATACAGCTAAGCTCTATCTGTAAGTCAGATCTTTTACATTAGTAGGAATATGCTACAGCATACTAGTTTTTTTTCTAAATTAGGAGATGTTACTGACTGCATTGTGAGAAAAATTTAAGCATAGTTTTTGTTGTTCAGTGGCCTCTCCTCTAATAAAAATATTTTCATTTTGTATAACAAATGGTTCAGTTTGTTCTCATCAAATACTAGCATTAAATGGAAACTGAACAAAGCTGAAGAAATTAGGTTACATATCCATATTTGTAGATGTTCTATCTTATAATAAACAAACTACTTATGCAGCTTGAGAGTTATTGAGATCATTGTCAGCCTTTCCCTTTATTTTGATTAGTTCCTCTTTTGGTTGAGTTTGGTCTGTACAGACGGCCACCAAGGAGTGTCAAAGGGAAAAGAGAATGTCAAAAGGGAAATTTAGAAACACACTTTCTGAGGGAACAAAATTTGATGTGATGCCCAGAGATTTATGAGAGCCTCAAAGACTCACTGGGTTCCATACCCTGGATCTGCCACCTTCTGTGGGCCAGGCCTGTGGGTACAGGTTGGGGGGCAGCAGAAGATGGCAATGGGACGTGGTAGAAGAAGGTGGGAGTGTTCTGTGTGCAGCAGAATCAGGCACTCTGTGGCCTGAAGCATACAGAAGTCATCAAGGAAGTAGATGTACTAATACATCAAGTCAGGACATCAGTACATCAGCGTCATACATTGCTAGTGTTAGAGTCGATTTGGGTCCTGGGCTAGTGCATATTCAGCCTTCTCACCCTCTACTCATCTGTTCTCCCCTTTCTATATTTTACTACATATATATCTTTGATCTTGCATTGATATGAATGTAGTGAAGTCCCACCCAAAGATAAACATAGGTTTTACCTAACAGCACTTGAAGAAAATGAGAATATTTGATAAAACTTTGAAAACCTTAAATAATATTGCTCTACTCAAAATATAACAGGAAATATTATTCTGGTGTGGAAGATCTTCCTTCTACCCAAAAGGAGAAACACTACAGACTCACAGACTTGATTTTTCCCTGGCGGAACAGAGATTGGTAGCTTTGACATCATCTTCACCATAAATAGAGAAGGTGCTTGCCAAAGGAAGTGGAGGGAGAGTTAGTGGGAAATGATGATGTAGTTAGTATTGTTCACCCTTACTGTGACAGTGGGTACACCAATCTAGCTGTTAAAACTCATGGAACTTTTGCACTTTGATACTGTAAATTATAATCAATAAAATTGTTTGAAATAAGCAGTTAAACAAGTGTAGGATCTGTACAGAGGCTGCCAGTTGTCTTTTTGTAAGAAACACATTCTGTTTACTTTCTTGGAAACTAAATATTACAGCAAAAGGCACAAAACAATATGATTGAAAGACATATACAAAGTTTTTTGTTTCTAAAGGTCAAATATTCTCCTCCCAATGACATTTCTATTTTAATCTCTAGCTCTTAAACTGCTAATTATCGTTCCAGTTTTTTTTTAAGAAAAAATATCAGACAGTCATGCATTCAAATGTAGTTTCTCCTGAGTATCACAGGTTGGAACACTCCCTTTAGTTTGTCAGGTGGCAAGTCAGTAACTCAGAACAGATAGTTATTTCTCATAGACTATCCTTACATACAGTCAGGTTGTTCTGGGTATTTTGCAAAGCAACTTATTTCACTGAAGAGTTAAGCTGGGATCTTAAGTGTTGCTAAATAGTTATTAATATTGATTGAAACTGTATGTAGCCCCAACCCCTGTACTAATCATAAATAGTATAGCCATGATACAATTCAGTAAAACATTGAATATTCAAACACTTAGAAAAATATACAAATTCCTTCCTTGTGCCCCCCCCCCCAGCACATTTAATCATCTTTTCAATTATCCTTGCAACAAAACTTGCAGGCATCCTTGATTTCTCTTTTTCACATACCCCCACATCCATTTCACTGGGAAATATTGTTGATTTTTTTCATTCAAAATACATCCATGTTCTTTCTCCCTCTCATTAATTCCAGTGCAATCACCCTAAGTGTCTTGGTTACATTTCGCCCATTGCTGACAAAATACCTGAAACCCTAAGTTAAAGGAGAGAAGATTAATTTAGCTCACATTTTGTAGAAGTTTCAGTCCCTAATTGGCTGGTTCCAAGCAGGGAAGCTCATGGCGGACAGACAACACATGGAGGTGGAAGACAGCAAGAGCAACAAGAGCCAAAAAGGGAGAAACAAGTCTCTTTCTGTCCCTTTTATCTCATCTAGACTTTTGGGATTAGGGCAGTGCCAACCCAAGCATTGGACTGATCCAGCAACCACTCATCCTTAATCCCAGAGTTGCACTATGAATCAATCACAAATTCTAGATTCAGCCGCCTCCAAAAAAGTCCCATCTAACAGTGCATGAGGCTTTAGAGGACATCCAGACACAAACCATAACACTGATTTAAGTCACCCTCGTTCACATTCCAAGATTTCTCTAAAGCACCCTCACTGCAAGAATATTTGACTTCTTTTCACCTTCTCTGCACTCTTCACTTAGTAGCAAGAATGACTGTTAAAATCCAAGTTAAAGTGTTTTACATTCCTGCTCAAAGTCCTCCAATTGCTTCTTATTACACTTGACTATAATCCAAAATACTCACAATGGCTTACAGATCTTTCTCTTCTCAAAGCTGTGACAGTCTTTGGATCTCATTCCCTACCATTCCTGTCACACTCACCCGCTGGCTAGTCTGGCAGTGATCTTGCTATTCTTTTATTCTACACCTGAACTTTGCACTTGGTGTTACCTGAAACTGCCAGCTCACGTATTCAAACTTGCCTCACCCACACTTTCTAATCCTCTGTGAATGCATCACTGATATACATGGTTTTCTCCCCAGTAACATCAGCTACGGCCTCATTGCTCAAGGATTTTAAACCACTCATTTCCCTCATAGGGTTTATTTATTTATTTATTGGTACCGGGGATTGAACTCACGACCTCATACTTGCCAGGCAGGTGCTTACGCAGCTGAGCTAAGTCACCAGCCCCTCTCCATAGGCTTTATTACCGTCTCATTTTTCTTGTCTATTTATTGTCTCTTCTTTACTCTCCCTTATTGTCTTCTTCCTGGCACATTCTGCTTGCTCAGTAAAAGGGAATTTCCACAACAGCAAAAGATTTTCCATTTTGTTCACAGTTACTTCTGTAGCATGACTGGGCTCAGAAAAATGATGCCTCAAAGTAAGGAGTTGTGGCATGCTGAGTACTTTGAGCTGAAGGATATTGGAAGGGCCGCAGGCAAGTCTCTTTGTGACACTCTCCAGCCTTTCTTTCCCCTGCTTGCTTTTCAGTCTGTAAGGCCGGCCATAGATATTAGCATTCCTTTCCTTCAGGCCAAGCCAGAGATCTTCTTCCTCCTGGCAAGTTGTAGAAACTAAAACTCTTCTCCCCCAAGGGCACCCATAGAAGTCAGAAATATTTTAATCTTCCCTGGCCGTAAAAAGTTCTCTGAAAATTTTGTCTGATGGTAGGCCACAAACGCTCATTCCAGAGCCTGTCCTGTATCTGGAGGAAGCAATGACACACAGAGAGGCCTAGAAGAATCTGGACAGACAGGCCTGGCTGAGGTTCCCCTTTCAGTCTCTGACCACTGAATCATCTCCTATTTAACCAATAGAGGTCCCAAAATGTCATAAAAATTTTAAAATAAAACTTTATCTTTTGATACGTTAGTGTTTTTGTTGCCCTTATGAATGATCTCCTTCTCCTTCCCCCTCCCTCTCCTCCCCTTTCCTCCCCCTTCTCCTTCCTTCCCCTCTCCTTCTCCCTCCTTTCCTCCTCCTTCTCCTCCCACCTTCTCTTCTCCCTTCTGCCTTGGTGCTAAGAATACAACCCAGGGCCTTAGCCATTCTAAGTGAGAGTGCTAAGCATGTACTCTACTATTGAGCTATACCTTCAGCCTCTTATTTTTCTCAGCCAAACCATTTTAAGATCACAAAAGATACATGTTTGGGACCAGCCTTCATAGAATTTCTTCATTCAGTTGTGTCTTTTGGTTTTTTGGTACTGGGGATTGAACTCACAACCTTGTGCTTGCCAGGTGAGCACTTATACCACTGAGCTAAATCCCCAGCCAATTTGTGTCTTTTGTAATAAATTATAAATATAGGTGTGGTACTCTCCTGAGTTCTATCAGTCATCCTTATGATTTATTGAACCTGAGGGCATCCTTGAAACTCCCAAATTTGTAACCAGTTGGTCAGAAAGGCAGGTGTCTGGGAACTTCAAAGAAAAGGCAGTCTTTGGTGGCATTGTACCTTGTAACCTGCAGAGTCTGAACACTAGTTCTAGGAGGTTGATGTTGAAATGGTATTGCGGTACCTTGATGTATCAATATGTATGCTGATTTATTAACATTGAGCCCCCAGCTCTAGCACTTGCACTTGAGTGAAGATTTTCCACACTTATATTCTTTCTTAGGCGTACTATAACTTTCTGGTTTTTTTAGGAACCTAAGATAAAATTTCAACAGGGAAGGCCATTTTAAGTAACTCTCTCTCTCTCTCTCTCTCTCTCTCTCTCTCTCTCTCTCTCACACACACACACACACACACACACACACACACACACATACTCATAACAGAAAATCATGGAACCAGATATTTGTTTATGAGAGCTGAATGACTTTTTCCATATCAGGTAGCATTGCGTATATTGGATAACTCAGCTTTTTTTGGCTGCCTTATTTATGTCCAAAAATGGCTGAGAAAATGCCATTAGCATCGATTGGGAGGTTACAAATAAATTTTGTCAAATAGCTGAAATTCCAGTATGGAATCCATGATGCTACTCAACCACACACGCACACACACACACACACACACACACACACACACACACACACACGGTTTGGGTTTGGTTAGAACCTTCCATCTCACAACCTAAAAGAAGTTTGCTGTATTTATCTAATAATTCTGTGGAATATGAGGTGCTTGTCTTCATTCCAAACTACAGTTTGTATTCTTCCCAAACTCTTGATCTTTTTTTTTTTTGTCTCTGTGCTTCTTTTTGCTCCACAGTCAGCTGATGGCAGAACCAACTTCTTTCCCTTCATTTGCTCTTAGACAATTCACACGGGGCCTTTATTTGTGTGGCAGGTTGTGAGGTGTATGCTCACAAACCCAAACCCAAGGAATGGACTCGAGCCATGAAGTACTTATATAAGTATGTCTTGCAACATCAGATTTCTTGTAAACAGACACACCTCGGACAGTTATAGCGAGCATTTTATTCTCTGGTGTGCAGGTCCTTTTGCTGGTTCCTCACTGACTGAGTTCTATGAAGTATACAATCTTCCTGGACATTGTCTACGTGTTGTTATTTCCTTAAAAGGTATTTTCTCTCCCTTCTCCGCTCACATCTACAGTGCTCAACAGAGAGTTTTTTAAAAACAGTTTATGTTTCTTGCAATATCCTGTTTCCTTAGGGTCCTTCCAGATGCCTAAGCTTTGTCATATCCTCAAGTGGTTAGGCAAGTTTAATTGCTAGTGATTTTCTATTTATGGGTAGGTATTTTGTCTGCAAATGGACCACTCTAAGTTTCTATTTCTTACACAGGTGTAAGGGAAGATGTGGAATGATAAACATGTTTCAATAACAGAAACAAATTAAAATAGAATGTTAAATATCAAGTCTTAAATTATCTTTTAGTCCCTGTAGTTCGTGTGTGTGTGTGTGTGTGTGTGTTACTGGGAACTGAATTGAATCTGTGGTTTTCTCACTAAAACTACATTCTCACATCCCCAGTCCATTTTTCTTACACTTGAAGATCAGGTCTCACTAAGTTGCTTAGTTCTCCAGGATGGGCTTGAACTTGCAATCCTCTTGCCTCAACTTTCCAGAATGTTCGGATTACAGGCACAGGTCACCACACCCAGTTACTGTGTCTGAGTTTTTAATGTCTTTATTGGAAGTATCGGATACTCCACCTATTTCGTATCTTGATTGTAACATTACTGGTTAAGGTGTTCAGTCCTTATTTTTTCTCTTGTATTGGGAGCTTATCAGGCTCCCCATCTTAGAGACAAACATACAGAAAACATTGAATAAAGACAAAATGCAATATGGTTTGTGCGGTAGGGAGATCAGTGTTCTCTGTACTCAGTCAAAGACTTCTCTTGACTGTTCCAATTTATTGGATCCTTAACAATTCAGGGAGTATGAGAAGTGGAGGACACACCTGAGGCAAAAACCCTTGAAAAAGAGCAGGTCTTGAGAAGTTAGAACAAAGGCATTCTAGGCAGTAAAGGTTTTTAATAAAGAGAACTGTCTTGTCACTTAGGTTATTGCCCTGGACTAGGAGTGAGAACCCAATGTCCTCAGCTGTGCTCTAATCTTGCCTTTGGAGGCTGTGGATATGAGCTTTTTCAACACTGCTGGAGAGCACTGTGGTTAGCAACTTAACCCTTATGCATCCTGGTCTCCAACAGTCTCATCCTAGACAATGTTCAGAAGTAGAGATTTAGTTTAACTGAAATGAGTTACAGCAATCACTTCTTGATCCTAGTCAGCACATTTTGATCCTAAAATCTTTTAGTAACATTTCCCCCCTCCATGTTATAATATCAATTGATCCTTACAAAACCTTTTTTTTTTTTGTACTGGAAATTGAACTCATGACCTTGTAATTGTCAGGCAGGAACTGGACCACTGAGCTGTATCTCCAGCTTCCCTTACAAAACTTTTATGAGAGGTTTATTCTAAATTTATAGATGAGGAAAAAGGCCTAGAGAAGTTGAGCAACTTTTTACTTCTGAACTCTATCAAAGTTCATAGAGATTCAATATATGATATGTATGTATTGCTTCATTTAACTCATATCCACCATCCAAGGCAGATATTTTATTTTTTTCCCTGTTTCACAGTTGAGAAACCAACCTGGGATTTGTCCAAGGTTAAGTGGACAGTAAGAATGACATCCAGGTTGGGATTCTAAGTTAGACATTTATTATTGCTATAATTTTATTAACATCTCTATTTATGTATTTCTTTACCAAAGTTTTTTCCATGAAAGAGCTCAACTAGATTTAAGAGGTAAAGGGTTATTGTGCTGGATTTCCTTATTTCTCAACTCTTTAATTTACCTAACAAGAGATACCTGGATTAGTGACAATATGCTATCTCACGTAACATCAATGTAGAAAAAAAATCTATAATCCAATTAGATGCAGAAAATACTGTCTATATTAAGAGACAGGCTTATGGTCTCTTGCTTTTAAGGAGGTACTTGCCACGATAAAGGGAGAGCTAAAAATGAAGCAGGTCTTGAAAATGAGTGTGTCTTGAGAAGTTAGAACAAAGGATTCTAGTTTTTTTTTCTGGTTGAAAAGCCAGAACTAAAAATCAGATTGTTTTATTTGGAAGTAGTACATTACTCCTCAAAAGGTTTTAAATATGTATAGAATGAAGCACGTTAGTGGCCTGCAACATTATGGTGATTTTTCTGTTGTAAAGCAAGTTTGAAAGGACGAAGATTAAAGGGGCAAATATTCAGTGGGAGAAGTAGGTCCTGGTTATATAAATTAATTTAAAATATCAGCTTGTATCCAACCAAACAGCATTTTATGAATATATAGAGAATGTATATATATTTTCAAGATCTACCATGTTTGCAGAATTTAGTTTTCTCCTTTTTAGAGGTTTATTAAAATATAACTCATGACTTAGTAAATTTGTCATTTAAATTTATGAGGCATGAATCCAGTTTTAAAACATTTCCATTACCCACACACCCAATTTATTGTCTTCAAATACATTTTAACCTTGAAAAGGGCACAGGACACACACACACACACACACACACACACACACGCACACGCACACGCACACGCACACGCACATGGTCCTCTAAGTGAAGAAAAATCACTTGGTACCATCTAGTGGTGTATAAGTGGATAGCAAGTTGATATTGTTAAAATTCTCAGATTGGAGATTTCAAAATTGCGAAATCAGCTACTGTATTAATGAATCGTAATTGTAACTTAACCTCAAAATATTCACAAACATGTATAAAACTCTAGATAAATTTTAAAGATGAATAATATTTTTCCTTTAAATGAATGCTAGAGCCTGGTGATAAGAAGTTGCCCTCTACTTGATGGAATAAGCTTTATAAATAAAAGATGATGAGTGAATACACAAAAATAGAGTGATTGTCTTTAGATACTAGAAAATTAGTGAGTTTTTCCTTTTGATTGTATCTCTTGAATATGATTGAAGAATCTGTGTTGGGCATGGTGACACATCTCTGTAACTTCAGTAGGAGGCAGAGGCAGGAGGATGGCAAATTTGAATCTGGCTTGCATCAAAATAAAAAATATAAAGTCTTGGAATGTGCCCCAGTGAAAGGATGACCCTGAATTCAACCCTCAATACTGTAAAACAAAATAAAACACAAAATAACAAAAATTGTTGTAGGGTTTATTTTTTATAGTGATCATGTATTTCTGAATGGAAAAATGCTTAGAAAAATTTCCCTAAAACAGAAAATTTCCATGCACATTTTCCATTTTTTGTTTTTTACCTGCTACAGGTTATATCTAGATACTCCCAAGGCCTTACCCACCGGTAGGTGGGATTCGGTGACATGACTGTGTCCTGGGTGTGTGATACTCCATCATGAGGGTTTGACACTGGATCGGCCTTCTGATGTGGTTAGAGCTGAGTGTGATGTTGGGAAGTGAAGCCTGGTGAGAAGAGGCAGGTGACTGTGCGCGTGGCCTGCCAGGTGTATATTTACACCTTTTCTTGGCCCTGATGCTGTTCCATTTCCTTCTTGTTGTGCCATGATGTTTGTCTCTGCCATATCTTTCTATTACACCTCCCCGCTGTGGAGCCAGCTTATTCTGGACTAAAATCTCTGTAACCTGGGAGCCAAATAAACATTTTCTCCTTTAATGGGAAAGTAAGTAAGTTCCTTCTTATTGGAGGTGTAACTCTGTCATTCCCAGGTTAAGACTGAAGGCAATGGATGCCTAGGAATGCTTTGTCTCAGCCTCACACTGTGATTCATTGCTGAGACTCCACATGTTATCTGGCTTCATAGGAGCTCAATATTGAAAGATTAATTAGGTTTATCACTGCAAGGCTCATAGGTGAAGATGCACATAATTCAGATAGCACTCCTGAAAAATAGTATTATAAAAAAGTCATTTAGAGAGATGGTGATTTTTGGCAGAGTCACTGTGGTGATTAATTAATTAATTGTCATTTTGAGTGGGAACACCCAACTGAATTGAGTTAGTGGAGTTCTGGGCATGGAAGACACACTTTAAGGGAGATATTTGACAGACCAGTATTAAAAGGAGAACAGGAGGAAAAGATTTCAGCCAACTTTCTCCTGAGGAGCTCTGGTCTTTGCCTTTGCCTTGGGACTTTTGGCTTTTGGTGCAGACTCTTCAGCTTCTAGTGTCAATCTTTTGACCTTCCATCACTAGATCCCTTGGTCTCCTGTCTTGGATCCTTTAGTCTCCTGATGTGGACTCATTTGGGACATTGCCATGTGTTCCAAGCCTTCAGCTGGATTCTTTGGCTTTTTAGCACGTGGACAGATTTTTTTGCACTCTTTTAGATTTGACCATGCGGGCAGCCATTGTAGGTCAATCTTGTCAATTTCTCTATCCTGCATTAAATTTAATTCAGAGCACAGGTCTTGGTGGCACAGGCCTGTAATACTAGCATTTGGAAGGCTGAGGCAGGAGGATCACTGCAAGTTTGAGGCCAGCCTCGGCTATAAAGTGAACTGCATAGAGAGACCCTGTCTCAAAAAAAAAAAAATCTCCAAACAACCAAAAATATTGAGTATGTACAATCTTTTGAGGAGCCTTGCCCCAGCCCCGCAAGCTCTAATAAGCACTCACTAATACAGTCATATAAATAGAGGTATCAGTATAATAATAATTATTATCTAACTGAAATCCCAATTCTGCCTCTGGTTCTTAGTATCCATATGACCTTGAGCAAACCAATTGAATTCCTCCTAAATTGGGCAAACTAGTTATTTTCTTGTAAAACCCCGAGAAAATACCTTAGGGCTGGGGATTCAGTTCAGTGGCATAAATATCTCCCTGGCAAGTGCGAAGTCATGAGTTTGATCCCCAGCACCAAAAAAAAAAAAAAAAAAAAAAAAAAAAACCAAAAACTTATAGGTTTGTTGCGGAAATTAAATGAAGTTATAAACATGTGGCATGTACTAAACACTCAAATGTTAGGAATTGCTGCTATTTTGCTATTCACATTATTTTCTTAGAGTGGTATTGAGAGATTTGTCTGAACTGTGACTCTGGAATCTGATTATGCATTCCCATAGGTGTCTATTCAAAATTAGAACTGTTGGGGCTGGGCATTTAGCTCAGCGGCAGAAACACCTGCCTTGCAAGCAGGCAGTTGTGAGTTAGATCCTTGGTACCGATTAAAAAAAAAAATTAGAACTGTGGAAAACGTGGACCAAGTGCTGTCCTTGGTTCTGAAGCCACCACATGCAGCAGGGCATGTCTGGAAACCTTGGGATGTGGGTGACTGCTCGCATAACCTCTTCCAAGCAAGTGAAGTCATGTGTATGCACATGCACACAGTTACAGATGGAGAAGATGGAGAAAGATGGAGAAAGAGAGAGAGATAGAGAGAGAGAGAGAGAGAGAGAGAGAAAGAGAGAGAAAGAGAGAGAGAGAGACAGCTAAAGAAGTTAGGGAATAATGAGTTGGAAGAAATACATAATTTCCATTGTTTTCAAAAGCATTGCTTTGTTTTATCAAGAAAGAAACACAACTCTTGCAGACAGGTTGGCAGACACCTGGCAGACAGGTGTGGGTGTGTGACAAGGAAGATAGTGTGCATGTTCCTTTCCCACAACTATCTCTGATATGTTTCCCTATCATTTTACCTAATCACCTGTTATTAGTACTGAATTACTAAATTTAATTCTCCTGGTGTCAGGGATGGGGTAATGTGCTATTTTGTGAGAACAAAGGATGTAACAGCTGTCCTTTAGTACAGGCTGCCATAATATGGTACTATAGAGTAGGTGGCTTGAACAACAGACCTTTTAGTTCTAAAGCCTGGAAATCTTGGATTAGGGTGTTAGCATGACCAAGTTATTGTGGGAACCCTATTCCTAGGTTTTTAATGGCCACTGTCTTCTCTTTGTGTCCTCTGGGGAATGGGGCATTGGAGGACTGTGGGGAAAGTTCTGTGAAGCAAGCTTTCCGGTCTCTTATAAGGATACTGATCCCAACATTAAGCTGCCCAATCACCTTCCAATGGCCCCATCTTCAGAAGCTACCATCACAACAGAAGGTAAGACTCAACATATAAATTTTAGGGAGATGTAAACAGGCACAGAAGCTTGTGAAGGGAGAAGCTAATCTCACTGAAAACTCTACATAAAAGTTAGTTATACATGAGGGGGAAGCTGCGTCCTAAAACTCCCTGCTTCAGTTTCACTGCATAATTTTCTTTCTTTTCCACATTACAGACCAAGCAAGATGAATCTGATGCAGTTTCGTCCTTGTCTTTGCTTTCCTATACACATTCATCTGCTCAGCCTAGAAGTTGTGTAGCTTGTGCTGAGAATGGCAGTGATCCAAAGACGTGAAACAGCAGTCTGGAGTGTGCATAGCAGAAAGGGCCTGAATCTAACCTCACTAATGAGTGATTGCTGGACTGAGCCAAGTGCTCTGTGTTTGGAGCTACTTTATTGTATTGTGTAATGAGTAGCTAAGACATGTGCCAGTTATTCTAAGCCTTTTATAACTATATGACTCATTTAAATTATTATAGAAACTCAAAGAGGTAAAATTATTATTACACCAATTATAGAGAGAGGAAGCAATCAGAAATATATGAAAGGCCTACACGAAGGTAGTGCAATAAGGGTCACAGGAGAAGGTTGAACTCAAGCAATCTGGTGCCAATCCTTTTGCTCTGATCCACTAGGCTGTGTATGGTATGTTTCCTGAAATTTAAGTAATATGCTAAAGTAAATTTTCCTCTTGGGCTATAATGCATCTTCTGTTATCTGAAGACTGAGGAGTGGTGGTGGGGAAACTTTGAGAATGGGAATTGAAAAGTGCTTGCCTTTTACAAAGAGACAATCAGGCAAGGGAGGGACAGTGCCTCTGGGAAGGTCAATGGAACTTTATCAGGAAAGGGCAGAGAGGTTGACTCATTTGCTGTGGATGTCTGTGGATAGGGAGGAGTTGGAGTCCTGAGGCAGTGCAAATCTGCTAAATCCTGCCACATGTTCCCAGTAAAATTCTGGAATGTCCTATTTTCCTTATGACCAATGTTGTACTTGTCAAATGGGAAATTATAAAGCTATAAACTCTGTCACATGAATACCCTCAGATACCTTTCCTCTGGTGTTAAGTAATAATAAAAGTTTGTAGTTCATCTAGTCTAGAGAATTAAGGATTTGAATATCCCTTCTTATCTAAACTTTCTGTTTCAGTTAGAAGCGGCTGCCTCATAAGTTTGAATTCTTTGTATTCTTCATATTATTCTAAGGTCATAGGCATCTCAGTCTCCCTAAGTCCCTTTTAAATACCAATTTATTCCAGGTGATTCCAGGAATTAGTTTAGTTAGATAATTCAACACAGAATGCTACAGTCTGCTGAAGTCTCATTTTTGAGCATTGACATGGTTTTCACTGCTTTTAAGCCAATAACTAGTACCAGGTTTTCTCATGTCCTTTAGGTTCTACCTGAATTCTGCACCTAACTCCTGGTGATTTAACATAAAAATTTGACTCTGAAATATCATTTCCATCTGCATTAGTTTTCTAGGACAGTTGTAACAAATTACCACAAAATGATTAGTTTATAATACTATTGCTGGGTTTCACATTATGACACTCCAGGATCAGTACTGGGTATTTTAGTGTCTCTTCTAGCCTTTGTATTGTTACTGCTTGTTTCCTTGTTATTTTAAAAAAAGTTTTCCCTTTCATAATCCCACATTACAAAACTGTCCTCTAGTTTGGATAATCTATCCTTAGTTTCTTTCAAGCTGATTTGCCATCTTTCCATAGGGTTTTTAATTTCTTGGTAATCTCTTTGAATCTGCTTCATGTATTCTGTTTATTTCATCATGTATCATACAATCAGTTCTCATAAACTGTTTATAGATTCTACACATGCATGAGTCTTAACATATATTTCTATCCTTTCTATATTAGAGGGAGAAACAAAACAAAGCAAGACAAAACAAAACATATTCTTATAAACACATGAAACAAAAAAACTCATATAAGACTGTTGTACAAAGTGTTCTACCATGGTTCTTGTGTTGCCTCTTGTTATATCCAATAGAATTGGCTATATCATCAGACATAGTATAATTGAATATATCAGTATATAACAGTATTAATAAAAACAAACTTTGTATATAGTACAGAACTTCCAAAAACTGGCAGTTATCAAACCAGAATGTGTATTGTAAAGTCTTGTCATGTTCAGTGTAGTTGCCTATACTCTCAGACTTGATACTATCAATCATATCAGTTTTGAATAAAATCTTCTCTGCATCATTTCTGATATGCTCTTTTTGCCATCAGTTGTCTGCTTATCTTCTTTATTCTGTTTTCTGCTCCATTCACTGAGGCCTCTCTGCCGTGGTTCCTGGAATCCTAGTACTTTTCTCTCTCTCTAGAATGCCCTGCAGTATTCTCTGTAGACTTGGATTGGTGGTTGCGAATTTCCCAAGTTCCTCTTTGTCTTGGAAGCATCTTGTTTCTCCATTAATTTCTAGAGACGGTTTATCAGGGTATATCAATCTGGGCTGGAGGTTATTTTCTTTCAGGGCTTAGAATATTTCACTCCAGGCTCTTCTTGACTTGATGGTTTGTGTTGAGAAGTCTGCTGTTATTCTGATGGGCCTTCCTTTATAGGTTATCTGCTTCTTGTCTCTAACAGCTTTTAATGTTCTGTTCTTATATTTAATTTCTGGGATGTTGATTATTATATGCCGGGGTGTAGCTCTGTTTTGGTTGTAGGTGGCTGGAGTTCTGTATGCCTCATATATCAGAATATCATTTCCTTTTTCTATGTTTGGGAAGTTTTCCTTAATTATTTCTGTGAATAACCTTTGTAGTTCCTTTGTTTGTACCCCTGCTTCTTCATTCACATTCTTTATTCTCAAGATATAGATTTTCTTCTCATCTTCTAGCCTTTGTATTGTTACTGCTTGTTTCCTTGTTATTTTAAAAAAGTTTTCCCTTTCATAATCCCACATTACAAAACTGTCCTCTAGTTTGGATAATCTATCCTTAGTTTCTTTCAAGCTGATTTGCCATCTTTCCATAGAGTTTTTAATTTCTTGGTAATCTCTTTGAATCTGCTTCATGTATTCTATTTTTTTAAATATTCTTCATCAAATGGTTGTCTCCTTTGTTTGAGTTCCTCCCTTCTTCTGTCTGTGTCTCCTTGAGGGGTGCTTAGTATCTCTTTTATTTATCTTCTTATATCTTGCTTTACTTGGCTAAATATTTCACTTTTGAACTTGTCTATGAGGCCCCAAATATATCTCTTTATGTCCACTGGTGCATGTTTGCTGTTCTCATTCTCCTTTGTATTTACCTGTCCTGGGTCAGTGTTCTCAGGGTTGGGACCTGAGAACTTTTTGTTGTTGCTTCCTCTTCCTATCTTTTTTGCTTCTTTCAGGAGGCTCCAGTTTTTTTCTTTGTTAGTTACCATTCTTCTGAAGTGCACTGGCTAGATGACCCTTCCCACTGCTGTGTGCTAGTGAGTTGCAGACAGGTACAGCATATACTGGCCCCTTCCCTCCCAATCAGTGAAGCTGCTGTGGCCTGCACAGTATTACTATGCATCGCCTCCTCTCCAGGTCAGTCAGGCTGCTGTGACCTGCACCATATTACTTTGCACTGCCTCCCCTCCATGTCAGTCAAACTTCTGAGGCTTCACTGGGTTAGTGTGGTTAGTGTGCACCACCGCTGTAGGGACTTGATTTCGGATAATCTATTGGGTCTCATCCAGGTCACGTGACCCAGGCCTACCTCACTCCACCAATCCTGTTTGGGAAGGGAACAACTGACTGAAGTCACTGCTGCCCCTTGTATTTGCCAGTCCTGCCTGATCCCAGAACATCATCTGCTGGAGCTCCCCTTTCTGTTGAATGGCTCCACTCCTGTCACTCACCACAGGTCGATTCAGGCACCCTGCCCACTCAGCTCTCCATTCAGCTTGCTGACCCCTGAACTCAATGTAACCACGCCTCCAGTGAGTGGAAGTGGCAGAACCTTGGACAGCTCGGCAAGTTGTGGTGGGACCTTGGCAAGTCACAGTGGGACCTCAGATGGTCCTCAAGTCCCTGCTGTGACCAGAATACTGAACCGTTAGATGTTCCTATAATAGCACCAGGAATGCATGTTTGGTTGGTTCTTCTCACCTTAATTTCTTCTTGGGATGAGAGAATTCATCTCCCTCTGTTTGGGGCTCCCCACTCTGTATTATGTTGAATTCTAAGTCGACTATCTCAGGGAGCCTCTGTAGCCAGTTGTTATCTATCCACCATCTTTGCTCAATACTTATATTTTTAGCTTGTTAATTTGGTTTTTTTGTTTTTTTTTTTTTTTTTGGTGCCAGGGATTGAACTCACAACCTCACACTTGCCAGGTAGGTGCTTAAGCTGCTGAGCTAAAACCCCTACCCCATCTTGCTAATTTTTTAAAACTTTATTTATTTATTTAGGTACTTGGAATTGAACTCAGGATCTTGCATTTGCTGGTCAGGTGCTTTTGCCCTGAGCTATAGCTTTGGCTAGCTTGCTAGTTACTTAATGTTTAATTTTGAAACAAATTACACATTAAGAGTCATATAAAGTGTCAAATCAGGATAGAGAGTGTGCTAAATCATTTGTGTAGCATTTGTAAAGATTCAGTTCAATTCCTAGTGCATGTGCATGCACGTGCACACACACACACACACACACACACACACACACAGAGGAACTTGGATAATCTTCATCCCATTTCTTTTCTTACAGTAAACACTTTGACCACAGAAAACTGCTCCTTTTCACTTTGGTTTTGTTTTCTGAGCACTGTTACTGGTATTTCAGCTCCTTCCATAGGCTTCTCCTTTAGAATCATCACCCGGGTTGAACATGGATTTCTGTAGGATGTGACGCCTCATCTTTGGCCACACTGGTGCTTGCGGTTCCCAGGACCATTTTCAGCTCTTGCACATCTCTTATCTTCCCTGCCCTCATTTTCCTGCACATTGAGTGGTGAGCTGATCATTCAGGTGGTATAACAAACCGCCTTGGGTCTCATTGTTCTCATTCGTTGCATCTATTTTCTCCCCATATAATTGATAGTTACTCGATGGCAGCATTCACCTCACAGTGTTGAAGAGCAAGAAAACACATCCAGAAAAAATAAAAGAAAGAAAAAAGAAAACACAAAGACACTGGAAAGAATATATTTATTTTTAGGCTTTCTTAATTCCCAAGTCCATGTAAAACAATAAATTTTCTTCTAAGTGCTGTCCCAGTTATGACAAGCAAAGTTGTACATGAACTACATTTTGTTTGTATTCAGGATATAAATGGATTTTAATTTCCTTTGGCTTTTTTTTAGTCAGTGGATTATGTTGTCCTATTTTATTTGGTTCCCAGACACACAGTACACTTTAACATCTATGCTTTTTTATTGATTTGTTATTTTATTGTATTATAGTTGAAGAAAATAGTCTGACGTGCAAATTGATTCTAGGAATTTATTGAGATTATTTTATTTGTTTATTTTATTATTTTAAAAAAATCACTTTATTTCAAAGAGGAAAAAATAAAACAATTTCAAAACATATGAATCGGGAGCAAAAATGGTACATATATTGTGCACTGTCATCTCCAAATCATTCACCCAGAGCACGAGACATCTACATTTAATTCCACAAATAATACCAGCACAAATATTTTTCTTCAATGAACTCAGAGAAATCAGTAGTATAACTATCCTGTTTTTATATATGTATACAGACACATGTACATATACATATGTTGTTTCTTTTACCTTCTTACACTAGTGAAACAATATGATATTTACATATGTGTGCCTTATTTGTTTTACTTATGAGCATGGTCTTAAGTTGCATCCATTTACCTACAGAAGTCTCCAGTTTATCCTTCTTTATGGCTGAGTAGTACTACATTGTATACAAATACCACATCTTTTTTTATCTGTTCCTCAGTCAGTGGGTATTTAGGTTGTTTCCAAGATCTAGCTATTACAAATTGTGCTGCTATAAACATAGGTGCACATGTATCACTGTGGTATGATATATTTAGTACTTTTTTTTATACCAGGGATTGAACTCATGACCTTGTGTTTGCCAGGCAGGAGCTTATGCCACTGAGCTAAATGTTCAGTGATGTTTCAGGAAGATACTTACAAAAGGAATGCCTGGGTCAATAGAACCTCTATTTCTAGTTTTGTGAGGAATCTCCACATTAATTTCCACAGTGGTTGCACCAGTCTCTACTCCCACCAACAATGAAAAAGGGTCTTTCCCCCACTACAGTTCCTCCAGCATTTATTATTGGTTCATTTCTTGATAATAGTCATTCTCTCTGGGGTGAGATGGAATCTCAGTGCTGTCTTTTTTTTTTTTATTGGTTCCGGGGATCAAACTCACGACTGCCTGCTTGCAAAGCAGGTGCTTACACTGCTGAGCTAAATCCCCAGCCCCCTCAGTGTTGTATTAATTTGCATCTTTACTGACATAATTTTAAAGCCCTGAAATACTTTATTTTTATACACATCATCTTTACCCCCCAAATACATTCTACTATATTTAAAAGATACAGATTAGTTTTTTAGGTTTTATGTATCATTGCTTGCATTATATACTTGTTCCATCAGTTCTCAAAGGATTATGTTACAATATCCAGCTATAGTTACTCTTTTTTAAGGCAATACTTTTGCATTTATTTTTATATTTGTTTTTAGTTTTTTGAGACAGGGTCTTGATATGTCATTCAGGCTAGCCTTGAACACACTATGTAGCCCAGGCTGGCCTTGACTTTTTCCCCCAAATATGTTTTATTCAAGGGAAGAAAGAAAGAAAGAAGAGGAATCCAAAGAAGAAGAAAATTACAACAAAATTTCAAAATAAGTCAATCAGTAGGCAACAGTGGTGTATATGGTGTGCATTGTCATCCATAAATCATTCATCCAGAGCAGAAGACATCTGCATTCAATTGTCCAAAAAATACCAACACGAATCTTTCTCTTCAGCAAACTCAGAGAAATCAGAAGTATATCTTAACTATTTTTATGTACATATACATACATATACATATGTTGTTTCTTTCAACACATACATATGTTGTTTCATTTTCTCAACTAATGAAATAATATAATGTTTACACATGAATGTTATTTGTTTGATTAATGACTATGTTCTCAAACTGCATCCATTTACCTATAACAGTCTCTAGTTTATCCTGCTTTTTTTGTGGTACCAGGGATTGAGCTCATGACCTCATGCTTGCCAGACAGGCATTTATGCCACTGAGCTAAATCCCCAGCTAGGTTATCCTCCTTTATGGCTGAGTGTACTCCACTGTATAAAACACTATAACTTTTTTTATGTATTCCTCAGTCAATGGGCATTTAGGTTGTTTCCAAGGTCTAGCTATTACAAATTGTGCTGCTATAAACATGAGTGCACATATATAACTGTGGTATGATGTTTTTAATTCTTTTGGGAAGATACTCAAAAGGGGAATAGCTGGGTTTAGTGGGACCTCTAATTCCAGTTTTTTGAGGAACCTCCACACTGATTTCCGCAGTCTTGCAGCAGTTTGTATTCCCACTAACAGTGGAGAGAGGTTCCTTTTTCCCGATAGCCCCTCCAGCATTTGTTATTGCTTGATTTTTTGATAATAGACATTCTTTCTGGGGTGAGGTGGAGTCTCAGTTTTTAAAAAATTCTTAAATTTTAAAATCATTTTGAAGGTAGTAAAATACAACAGAACAAGACAGAAACAAAGCTAGGGGCTGGGATTTTAGCTCAGTGGCATAAGTGCCTTCCTGGCAAGTGACAGTCATGAGTTCGATCCCCAGTACGAAAAAACAAAACAAAATGAAAACCACCACAACAGAACAAAGTCAATTGACACAGTGCATTGAAATTGGTACAGAACTTCACAGCACGTTACAGGGATAACAGTAATAGGTATCGTTATTTTCACAATAGTAGTTCTTTCAATCTGGTATAGCAAAATCAAACCAAATACAGAACATTATAGAACTTATCAAAGCAGATTATTGAATAGAGCAATACAATTAATCAAAACAAGGCAAAACAGTGATAACAGTATTTGTCTTCAAAGAGATGGTAGAAGGAAATCCCCCCTATTTGCTATATTGCTTATGGTCAACTTGCCAAGAGATGCTCAGACCTCTAGCTCCCATTTGCTAAGGGGGAGGGGACGGGATGTTTGATTCTCAGCCTGCACACTGTTAGTCTCATGGTTGCTTACCAGGGGGGTGAACTGGTTGCTTGGTTTCCCAGTATCCCTGGCTTTGAATTTGCAGCAATCCTCTTGCCTCAGCCTTCTCAGTCCTAGGATTGCCTGCATGAGTCACTATGCATGGTTGCATTTAGTTTAATGAGCATCCTAAAAATGGGTATTTCGGGCTTTGTCCCATGATGCAGAAACTCACTGCATTTATATTTTGGTTGATTAGATCTCTAACAAGTATATTAATATTTGGAGAATATTCTGAGAGGAGGCTTAATATTAGCTGTTTTTCTTTTTCCCACTCTGATCACCATGTTCTTGCTTGGTGACTTTACAATTACAACAAGAGGGGTGAAATTTCAAGAAAGGATATTTTCAGGGTTTAAGTGAAACATCTGACAGCATCAAAGGATGATTGGAAAGCATGGAGACCATGCAGAGTGAATACTGTGTATCCGTATGCCGTCACTTGGGTTGTGATGGAAATTTCCAGGAGGAAAGTCAGGAAATAGAGGCTGCATTCATAATAGAGAGATGCTTTGAAGCAAAGATCTTCACTGTATTCTATACACTGTGTAAAGTTCTTAAGTACTTTGTTGTCTTGGCTTTGATTGATTCCCTAATAATAAAGCAGGGGTAACATTTGCTTAATATTAGTCTCAAGATTGTCATGTATTCGTTACTATTTATTACATGATTTAAAGATCTGAAATTATACATTCCCAATGTATAAGAAAATATTTTAGTATTATCCTCAAAACTATGTGTTTGGCGAATGTCTAAACTATATGAGTGATATGTTTGATATCTCTAGCTATTTCATATTACTTTCATTATTTGAAATTATTCTAAAAAACTCAAGTGATGTGCTCAAAGTGATCAGGGTGGTGCCATTTTACTTTTGTCATTATCTGATGTTCTCTCTGAATTGCTGACTACTTTAGTAGTGGTTTCAGAAGAATAATTTGAATTATAGTTGCTTGGTACTCCAGAAATATAAGGTCAAATATTATTTTCTTATTTTGTCTTATTAGGACTTAATAGCTTATACTGTATCATAATTGTTTATTTAAATCTGTGTGGTTAAAAAAAACCCTTTTAGTCACTCCTTTATGCCCTGTATTCATCCTCTCTTACTTCAATAGTGATACTAATTTTCAATATTTGGTTGGATATGTGGTTACCCAGAATCAATACTATTTTTTTCCAGCCTCTTTCATAGCTAGTTGTCATGGTTTATGTCAGTGGCCCCCAGGCCTCATGAGTTTGCATTGTGCATTTGTGACTGGTTCATTGTCTAGCGCTTGGATTGATGGTGTCAGTGCTACACCCACATAGGGGTGGAGCCAGGATGTGATGTAGTGGAAGGTGTGTCTTAGTCTTTTGCCGGTTCCTGCTTGCTGTTTGCAGCCACCATGAACTGCAGCCCAGCCATGCCTGCCTGCCTTGGAGTCAACTGAGTACGGATTGAAACCTCCAAAAACTGTAATAAAGGAAATAAACCTTTCCTTTCCCAACTTTGGGCTTCAGGTATTTTGTCTCAGCGAGTAAAATGTAACTAAGACACTAGTCGTGGCCAGTTGACTATGTTCGGGTTAATTGGGTGTGTCTGAGAATGGTATCTAATGGCAGAAGGATTGGCATTTCTTATATACTGTTTCCTATCTATTGGATAGAAAAAGAATGTAATAGCTTGAGCTGAGCATCCATCTTCAAATATTATGTGATCTTTGAAACAAAAATCTCACAAGAAGCAGCAATAGGATAGTTGAGCATAAATCTCTTATACTTCAGAAAGCCTTCATAGTTCTGATGTGAATACTACTACACATTGAGCTTCTTAAATATGTGCAAGAAGGGGCTGGGGTTTTAGCTCAGCAGCATAAGCACCTGCCTTGCAAGCATGCAGTCGTGAGTTCCATCCCTGGTACAGGTAAAAAAGAAAAAGACAAAAAAAAAAAAATATGTGCAAGAAATAAGCTTCTAATTTTGTTTACATTGCTAAGCTTTGAATTATTCTGGCACTCACATTCTATTATCTTACCTAATGTATTCTATGTGCTTTCACATGTGAAGTTTACATTTCAGAATTTTCAGGAAAATTTTCTATTTTTGTCCATGTAGTTTTGGGAGGCTCTTCATAGTCCTCAGTTCTAGGCAGAGGCATCTGAGCCTCTCATCTGCCGGGGATACAATGATTGGTTTGTGGATGGTCACATGATCTTTGTGTGACCAGGAGAAGAAATCTGAGACTTCTGTCATTACTGATGATGAGAGAGAAGCTTTCTTTTTGTTAAACTGTGAAGAGATATTCACATACAGCAGGATTGGTCTAAAATAGAAATCAACACAGAAAAAAGCTGGAATTGATTTAAATACACACAGAGAGAAAGAGGGAGGGAAGGAAGGAGACAAAGAAGGAAGGAAAGGGGAAGAGAGGGAGAGTGAGACAGAAAGAGAAAGAGAAAGGTAGGGGAAGATTGTAACGTTACTTGACCATTTTGATCTAGCCATTCCTGAAGCTCAATATTCTTGAACATTAATTGCTTGAGCCATTAAACATCCTGTCTTTGTTTCCTTCTGTCTCCGTTACTTTTCTCATTGCCAAGACAAAATACTTGATGCTAGGTTAAAGGAGGAAAGATTTATTTAACTCAGAGTTTGGAGAGATTTCAGTCCATGATTGGATGGTTCCAAGGCAGGGTGGCATGGCAGAGGGGCACTGCAGAGGTAAAGACCAGCAGCAGCAGCAGCAGCAGCAATAACAGCAACAAGCAACAAACCAAGGACAACAGTAGCTCTTTCTCTCCCTTATGTTCTTACCCTAGAGGTGGATAGCACTCACACCCTTAGTCCTAGCGTTATACCTGAATAAACCCCAGCATCACATCCTAATCCTAGAATTACGTAGCTTTGATTCAGTCACCTTTGAAAAGCCTCACCTATGATCCAATGATGGGGGGATATCCAGATACAAATCAAAATTCCTCGCTCTCTCTCCCTCCTTTTCCTTCTTTCTTTCTTCCTTTCTCTTTTTCCACTTTTTCCCTCCCTCCCCTCTTTCCAACTCTTTTTTCTTTTTTTTTTGGTCCTGGAGATCGAACTCACGACTGTGGGTTTGCAAGGCAGGCACTTATGCCGCTGAGCTAAGTCCCTGGCTCTTCCATCTCTTTTTTCTACTTGTTGGGAATTAAACACAACACTGGGCCCTTGCACTGAGCTACATCTCAAGCCTCCCCTCTTCCTTTTATTTTGAGACAGAGTCTCACTAAATTTTTAAGTGACCTGGACTGAGTTTGAACTTTCAAGTCTCTTTCCTCATCTACCCAGAGTGCTGAGATTACAAGCATGTGCCATCACACTCAGTACTTTTAAAACCAATTAGATTGGTCATTTTTGACTGAAAGTTTCTTCACTATTATTTCCTGTATTTATTTACATACTGTAGTTATAAAATGTTTCACATGTGCCATTTTTCATTTAATTTTCAGAACATATCCTTCAGAAAGACTAGTTCTCATTCATATTTGTATATCTTACAGCGTAGAGTAGTATTCTGCCTTCAAGAGAGCTGGCACCTAAAAAGAGCATGACTCACCACTATCTGATATTGTTATGGCTTTTATCTAGATGTCCCCCCAAACCTTCATGCATTCACAGATAGGGAGTTTTGAAGGTGCCTGGATTTAGGCTGTGTGAATAAGGATTAAGAGTGTGATACAGGGATGAAGGGTGTGTGGATTGGTTCACTGATTAGCATAATCCGAGTGGCATCACTCAAAAGGCAGGTAGCTTGGATGGTATATTATATTAAAGGGACAGAAAGAAGGCAGGCTTGCTGCTGTGGCTTCTGCTGGTTTGCTACTTTGCTCCTGTGCGGCCTCCTGCCTGCTCTGTTTCTCCTCTAAGATGGTCTCTACCATCTGTCTTGTCTTGGAGCCAGTTGATTATGAACTGAAACCTCTACAAAGTGTGAGCTGAAATAAACTTTTATCTAATTTAACCTGTGGGTATTGGGCATTTTGTCTCAGCGATGAGAAAAGTAACTAAGACAGAGATCTAACTAGATTTATTTCACTAGGCCAGACTCATAGAATGCATGCTATCATTATCAAATAGTCATCTTGTAGTCCATAAACGCCTTTTAATAAATGTTGTTACTGTTGCTCAGTCTGCTGCAATATATCATATTACAAAGTTGCCTGCAACATTTTTTTCTTTAATAACTCAAGAGAAAAAAATCTTCAATCTTTGTGAAAGCATTCAGAATCCAATAGAAATGACTTGTGTTAAGTTCAGAAAGAGATTGGAAGGTAGTTGTAGAAGTAGAAAGGCAATACACATTTTCACCAAGTTTTCTTAAAATTCCAAAAAACCTACACTGTCACCGTTAGTTTACCTTGGAGAAATTGTAGAAATGACCAGAGGATATATGGCCCATGTTACCAAGGCCAGCACTCCATCCAAGGTCTGTCCTCTCTAAGCCTGTGGCTTTTCCTTTTCATCTTACTGCCTCCTTAGAGCTGACTTTATTTGGAATCAAAACCAGAAGGCACGTAAATCGTGGAGACAGACTTTCTGAATTTTGCTGCGTGCCATGCCTCTGCTGACATGAGGGCAAGCAAAAATCGGGAACACTGGGGAGGCCTGAAGAGCCCATGCGAAAGGTGCTTACACAGAGCTGGATGCACTGTGGAAAGTGCTTCATGAGAAGAATCCTGCTCTTGGATCATTTCACATGTATACAGAGAACGAGGCAGAGGAGAAGGAAATCTTTAGCTGTAAGCAGAGGTTTTGCAGGAACCAGGAAATGTCTAGAAGCCAGAGGTCAATAGTTTAGGGTGTTCATATTCCATAGCCAGGTCTTCTAACAACTGAATAGTCCTTCAGCTGAACATGCTTGGGACTGATGAGTGATCTCCATGCTAGACTACTCAAGGAGTGACTGATACAGGGTCAGGATAAACTACATTCTAGGTGGAGCCAGTAGGGATTCTAGCAGACAAATAGGTTTTGTCTGAGCAGCAAGTGTGCAGCTTCCCACATGACTATTTGAAGTGTGTGTGTGCACATGCATATGTGTGTTTGGTCTCATTTATTCTTATCTCTTATTATCTTCCTATGAATAACATATTTCTAGGTACTGCCCTCAACCGGTGGCAGATTCAATTGTACTTTTGAAAATGAGCTTTTGGAGACTACTTGGATTATATACTACCCCATTTCCTGTCTGTTTGAAAGAAATTATCTCATAAGCTGTCACGGAGAGAGGAAATGAGTATCACTACCTTCTCAAGCATCAGTGGTAGTAATCTAGCTGGAATATGCCTAGACAACAAAAAGGCCTGCAGCTTTCTGATGATATCGTATTTTCCTATGTGTTCTTCGGAGCCTAATCTAGCGACTGGAATAGAGGCTATGAATCAGGTATCTTGATAGATGCTCGTGCTGCTGTCTGTAGATAGAGGTGAATGTTTTTGAGAAGAACATCTTGACAGGAGCCTTTCATTTTCCCTGCTGTCTTTCTGCCCATCAGTGGAAGCAGTCTTCCCAGGGCTGATGGAATAAAGATACACATTCTTTACCCAGTGACTGCCTTTTCAAGGAGCAGCTTGAAAAGCTCTGCCACTGCAGTATGTAAAAAGCGGTCTGATTGTCATTGTGCTGTAAGGCAGAGGGCAGGCCAGGCTGTCTCTAGGTTTCAATGCCGATGACAGGAAGCATACCAGTAGGACTATGAGGGGAGAGGTCTTCAAGCAGATACAGTTATGCATTGGTAAGTGACAGATCCTATTCTGAAAAGCATCGTGGGTTATACTCACACAAAGCTAGAGAGCATATTAGTTACTCAATGTGGCCTTTGTACAGTCACAATATGTGATAAACGTGAGAGATGTGAGGCTATGCTGGCATAACACACCATACTGTTTTGCAGTGAAATTTTTTATAAGTAGGATTATGCCCTACAACGATGGTAAAAAGTGCACTGTGCTAAATACACACCAGTGACACAGTCATTTATTATCATCGTTGAGCATTCTATATTGTACATCATTACACGTTCTATGCTTTCTATGACTGGCAATGTAGTAAGTGTGTTTACTCCAGGATCACCAAAAACACACGAGCCACTGTGGTGCCAAGGAGTTATGATAGCTAGGGCTTCATGTGGTCAGAGGAGTGTTTCAGCTCTATCGTCATCTTATGAGATCACTCTCATACATGGTCTGCCGCTGACTGACACATCCTTGAGCAAAGTGTGACTGTGGTTGGACAGTAAAGGAAGTCAGCCACGCTGTGATCCCAGGGGCAGCTGCTCTTGGCCCCATACTGTCTCACTGTGTGATCACGCACAAATGACTGAAGCTCTTGGTCCTCATCTACTTCTGAAAATGGGGATGAAAATCACGACAGCAGAAGCAATAATATCTGCCTAATTGAATGATTACAGACAGGGTTTGTTATGCATAGATACCAAAGTAAACAATAAAGAAGTGTCAGTCTGAGGTGAGTGTAGTGACTTAGGCCTGTAATTCCAGAGTTCTGGGAGACAGGCATGAGAATTGCAAGTTCATGTCTAGCTTAGATAATTTAGTGATTCAGCAAGACCCTGCCTTAAAATATGAAATAAAAAAGGACTGGAGATGTAGTTCACTGTGAAGGCTCCCCAGCTTAAAAAAAGTTAGCTTTTATTATTATTATAGTTATAACATTAACAGCATTGTAGGAGAAAATGGGTGTTTGAGAGACAATTGGCTTGATATTTACTTAGCATATACTTACTTAAAGTCCTTTTTATAATAAATAGCAGTAACAATATTATTTTATTTACTGCTCTATTTTGGAAGTAGGCAGAGAGGTATGAACAACTCCATATTTTAGGGCGAGGAATATGAGTCTCAGAGGAGAAATATGACTTGTCTTTTTACAAAATGTGTGGGTAGCAGTCAGAATGCCCATCTCAGATGATGTGACCCCTTACAGTGGCCCCAAGACAGTATGAGATGAGAACATGTCCTTTCTTTCTTTCTTTTTTTTTTTTTTTTTTTTTTTGTCTTTTTCCTTTTTATCGGTACTGGGGATCGAACTCACGACTGCCTGCTTCAAGGCAGGTGCTTATGCCGCTGAGCTAAATCCCCAGCTCTAACATGTCCTTTCATTGTGAGGGATGGACCAAGGATGACCAGTGGAAATGCAGAATCTCCTAGGAAAGAGAGACTAGAATGAGGCACCAAATTGGGGGTGTCTTCAGGAGCCTGGGAATTGCAGGCATAGATCCCTGAAAGTGCACGGGCAGTCACCTGACCAATCTCTGCTCATCTCTCATGCCTTAGCTGCAGATGTCACTTCTGCACAGTCTTCTCTGATCCTCAGCCGAGGTTTGACCACTTCCTCATTTTTACAAAAGTTTGCAATTCTTCCTTGGACCACTTCCATGTTTCTAGTTTGCTGTCCAGGTGCAAACTTGGAGAGCATAAGTGGTCACTAATAGGACCTGAGCTGAGCACTGTGCATGGCTCATAGCTGGGGCTCCTGTACACAACTGCTGAATGAATGAGCTGGAGGGAAGAGGGGCTCCCAGATAAGGCAGTTGTGCCAGACTATCTTTTAGTTTCTGTGGTCTTTTGTGACATCTCCAGCTTTAAGCCTCAGCTTGCTTATTGAACAGGTGGTTGAGAAAAAGTACTCAGTTCCCAAAGGAAATGGGATTCTCCTAGGTGGTTATAGTATGAAGAAGTAGCATATTTCTTTTAACACCTAAAAATGCTGTTAGGGTCTTCTGGATTCAGAAGATAAATAACACTGGTCAGAAGCAAGGAGGTACAAGTAAACTGAAAATATCCACAATCTGAGATCCAGGGAGTGTTCAGAATTGCTCAGCCTGCAGATGCCAGCACAGACCTGGAAGAAATTCTTTCAAGAGAGACTTTCAGGGCTGGGCAAATTATGAAGCATCACAGGCCGCACAAACAGGCAGACAGGGCCAGTGCTTGCTGTTTTATTGATGCCCTGGCTTCTCCTCTGGATCCACAGCAGGGCTCAGTAGCTTATCCTGGTTGCCCCTCGGGTCCAAATGAGTTTCTTGGTTCATTTTATTTTTAGCCCCATAATATGAGTCAGGTCTGAAGAGCTCATATTGTTTAAGAAGCTTTTTTTTTAGAAAAAAATTGGTCACATATCCACCATGCTTTTTCTGTTTGCTCCTTTCCTTCTTCCCTGCTTAAATGTCCCTCTTAAAAAGCCTACACCCTTTTATATTCCATCAGTTCAACTCGCCTGATTCTTTTTCTACCTATTCTGAACTTCCAGTAACTGTTTTGTGCTGGCACAGAATTGCCTCTGTTTGGTAAATTTCCAAAACTCTACCTTACATTGTAAGATCCAAAAATACTTTCTGTTTCCTCTGTCTTCCCTTGATTTTCTCAAAAATCCTTCAAGATCTGAGTTTGATTCCTTGTAACCAGAAGCACTTGGCTGAGGCTCTGGATGCTTCAGGCTACATCCAAATGTGATGGAGTCAGTAGGCTGTGGCACCATGACCCATTTGCAGTCCACCAGTGGGCCTTTGCACAGGGACCGGGAGGCTCTGAAGTTTGCAACCTTAGTATGGCAGGGTTCCTGCAGGCAGAATCTCTTTTTGCTCTGGGTTTACCTTGAGACAGCACTCCGCTTGATGCAATGTTCAGATATATGTAAGTTTCTCTTGCATTAATGGGTGTCTAATACTTTTCTGAGGAGCTGTGTGTGGTGGTGCATACATGTAATCCCAGCTCTTGGGAGAATGAGATAGGAAGATTGCCACAAGTGTGAGGCCAGCATGGGGCTCCATAATGAGTTCAAGGCTGTTCTGAATCACATGGTGAGACGTGTCTCAAAAAAAAAATTTTTTTTTCTCCCAAGAATACATGGTTGAGAGTTTACATGGCACAATGGAATAGGTAACTCCTGCAATTATACTACCTTATGGCTTTTCTCTCCTTTCTTTGAACTCATAAAACTTTCACCTTTTCTTAGTAATGCTCAGCAGTTCACTGCTTATCCAAGTTTGCATACTCCATTCAGCACAACAGAACATTATTGGGTAAATGAACAGTGGCCTGTGGCCTTTTATACTTGTCTGAAAAGGCAAATATTTTGCTTATCCCTGTTTTTGGTGGCTATGGCTCCATGTATTCCTGCCAAGAAATATCAACCTGGCTCTAATCAAAGACCAGAAACCACACAATGACTTAACAGGGAAGTATGAAATAAAGAATTGTTAATCTATGTTAAGTGAATAATTATGAGATACAAGAACACTTTGGGGCTGGAGATGTAGCTCAGAGTAAAACATCAGATTAATATGCCCAAGGTCTTGGGTTGAATCTCCAGCACATATGTATACACAAAAAGAAACTATAGGATTCCATAGGGCTGAGGAAGAGTACACACAAAGGCCAGGAGGAGGAGGAGCTCCTATTTAACTCTGGGGTTCAGACTTGCTTGGAGAAGATATAGTAGCAGTCACTAGGTGGCAGAGAATTATGCCAGTTGACTTTGGTCAAAGTCTTTCTGCAGGCTTTGGGAAAGCAGAAAGTGATTCTTTAGGGCCAACCAGTAGCACTTGCCCAAGTAAGCTATAGCCATGGCTGAGCGAAGGAATGTGTAGACAGGGTGGTAGCACCAGCACAGGCTACTGCCAGTGTTGAAAGGGCTCTGAAAGAGTGATCACCAGGCCAAGTAATTGCTTCTGGGTTGCGGGGCTGTGCCCTTTGGGCACAAGGCTGGGGCAAACACTACCCGGTGCCTGTACCCCAGTATCCTCGATTGATCGTGTCATAAGTAGCTGTTAGAGATTTCCTTCCTTCTGTATTTCACTGTGGTAGCCTCTATAAAATTTTGCTGTAGTGCTCTCTATAAAAAAATCATAAGATTGTGCCCACTATAAAAGAAAAATACATAAGAAAACTCACCCATCAATGTGTAGGATGTATTGAAGGGTAAACTTAGAGCTGAGTGATGAATTGGTAACACAGGATTTCCTTGCCTCTGCTTGGAGTAAGTAAATATTGGCTATGTCCTTTGTCTCAAGCTAACTGGTTGGACTAGTAGATATTTGACTTAGAATGAGCACTAGTTTGAAATCCAGGAGACATGATGTCATTGTCTCTCTCCATATGTCTGTGTGTCTATAGTGTCTCTCTCTCTCAATTCTTTCTTTTCACAACTGAATACTGAATCCAGGATCTGCACCTTGAGCTACATCTCCAGCCCTTTAAAAATTTTTAATTTTGAGATAGGGTCGTGCTTATTTGCCAACTTGCGCAGGCTGGACTCGAATTTGTGTTCCTTTTGCTTTAGCCTCCCAGAGTGATGGAATGCACCACTCTAATCCTTCACATAGTATTAATTTTGTAACCTGGACCAGCCAATTATCTTCTGTAGGCCTTAGTTTCCTTATCTGTAATATGAACAGTAGCCTAAAGTGAAAGGTAGGCTAAGATAAAATATGTATTTTTTATTTTAAAGATAGTAAAATACAACAAAACAAGACAGAACAAAGCCAATCAAGACAATGCAGTGAAATTGGTACAGAACTTCACAGCAGGATACAGGATAACAATAATAGGTAGCACAGTATATCTTGTTATCTTCACAATAGTTGTCCATTCAATCAGGTATAGCAAAATCAAACCAAAAACAGAACACTATAAAACCAAGCAAAACAGAATATTGAGTAGAGCAAAAACAATTAATCAGAACAAAGAAAAACAGGGAAAACAATATTGGCCTTCAAAAAGAAGATAGAGGGAAATCCTGCATATTTGCTATATTGCACACTGTCATCCTCCCAAGAGATGCTCAGGCCTCTGGGCCCAGGTCAGCACAATCAACCCAACAATACAAGCATTTAATTGCTTTATGTACCTTAGTTGCTATCAACTCTTGCTGATCTCAACATCCAGTTGCTAGCAGGAGGTGGAGGGTGGTAGACACAGGATGTTTGATTCTCAGCTTGTGAAAGATAAAATATTAACAATACATTGTAATTTAGTGTCATTTTGTTAGATGCTATATTGACTGTCTAACTGAAGATTGTTCTGCAATTGGATGAGGGTGCTAATTTATTTCTTTGCAAGAAACTTCTACTATACATAAGACTGGAGTCACTGTAATTTTGTTTCTTGTGGTTTGCAGAATGAGAATTTTACTCTTTCGCCTCTCTTTTCAGATGAATCATGCAGAACACCAGAAGGATAGGAGATGTTTTTCTTGTCGCTGTTACTTAAGTACTGGCTTTCTCTCTTGGGAGAGAGATTTAATAAACAACACAAGTTATTTTGAAGGATTCTTTTCTCAACACGTACATAAAGGAATAACAAGTTAGTTAAATGTCCCTTCCTCCAGATGTGACTAAATGTTCCCTATGCATTACAGGCTATTTTCTGATTAAAAGGATACCAAAGAGATAATCATATTTCCCGCTGTCTTATAAACACATCTAGCAATAAATTATTTGTGCTGAAGTGGGAAAATTATACAGAGGAATAAATTTTTGATGCAAGAGAACAATAAATTTTCAACTTGGTGGAAGAATTTAACTTCCAAATGTTTGAAATTATAGTGCAGAAAATACCCTGAGGTCCAAATGAGAGATTTCTGTTGGTAAACTGGTGGATCTTCCATTTACTTGAGAAAAATCACTATTATAGATGGAAACACATTTTCTTTGCCAGTTAATGTATTTTCCTTCCCTTGCTCTTATGTGAAATTGGGTGACTTTCAACTATCTGATTAAATCACGTATTACTTGAGATGTCATCTCTCCAGAGAACTTAAGAATATCAATGGCTTTGATATGAGACATATAAAAATGGGAGAACCAAATCCTTGGTGGTGTTTGATAAATATTTTATGTGCATAAATAATACATTTAGATAGCTGTTTTTAAATATTAGCAATGTGAATGACACATAATTGCTGTTAGTTAAGGAAAAGTACAGTTATAATTTATCTCATTATTGAAAAGCATTGTATAGTGAGTTCTCATTTCTCATATTAGCACCCTATCCCTAATTAAGGTTCTAAATCAGTGTTACTGTGGGTAAATAGGAAAAAAACTTTTTTCCACTGACGAAAAATTTTATTTCTTTTTAATAACACTACCCACAATTGCTACAAGGGAAAACATGAAATTAATATGAAGCATCAAACTTTGGCTTCATAATTCGTCCTGACAACAATACAAGTAAATCAGGGCCTGTATTAGATGCATAACTGCAGATTATTTCAGATGCCTTTATTACAAATAAACTATTTAAAAAGCAGATTTTACTTTGTTTTGTCAAGACTGTTTTGGTAAAAATGTCATCATGAATGAAGAAAGCTAGGTCAGAAGTTAAATGCTCAAAACCTTTACCCAGATTGAAAAATACAGCTAGAACTACACCTACAATACTAACTATAGAGGCCCACACCAAATGTAAGATAGGCAGCTTTGAAAAGAGATTAAAATTCCAGATTCTACTCACTACCATGTTTAAGGTAAATATGCCAGATAATGAGTTTGCTTTGGCTTTGTTTTTTCTTCTTAAAGAACAGCATGTTAACCACTAGAGAACTCTTCTCTGATCTCCCAGTCCAATAGATTTAATTAAGTTGTAAAAACCTAGGAAAAATGGAATTATTTAAACTAACAGGAAGTACATTGTGTAGTTAATGTGTCACTCATTTTATTTGGCAAAAACAATGCTCCCATTACACATTCGATTTTAAACGTTCCTGTATAGGAGAGCAGAAATACAAGTCATAGATTTTTGCCTAAGCAAAATGCTGTACCTTCACTCCTTGGATTGTCTGTGGGGAACTAGTCCTCCAAAATACTAGCTACTCCAGTTACATTTAATTTTAAGCATGCTTTGGCCCCAAAAATAGGTGTCTGGAAAGTCTCACTGTGTCCAGCTATGTTAGGGCACCGTGGAGAAGTGATCAATGAAGTTAATGGCAATAATGCCAACTGAAATAATAAGTTTTGCATACTGCTTTCAAATAGAATTTTTTCATTATATTCTAGTTCCTGGATCTAAATGAAATGTCCATGAAAAAGAGAAGCCTTGACTGGATAAAAACATTAAATACTTAAGGACATCTATCCTAATTTATTAGGTGCTTGAATAATAAAACATTTCCCAAGTCACCTTCTAAATTGGGGTAGGGTGTTATTCACAGAGATGGAGCTGATGAAACAAAACCAGTTCAAGTATGAACAACCTTCACAGAGTGAATAGCAGCAGCACAGATACCAGACTACAAGACTTTTCAAAATGATATCTACAATTGTCTGTGAAGAGAATAACAAACTCTTAAGACATTCATTAAGATAGATGCACAAAGTTTGTCAGCTTTGATTAGAACACCAAACCTTAAGATCAGGCAATACTTTTGTGCACAGAAAAATTACAATCAACTACAATACTAATAGCTGGACTCCTTTGAACGGTTATGTGAAACTATGTATGCATCAGGGGCCTGATCATTCCAGGAGATGGTAGCATTCCGGTTGGAAAGGGACCTGTTAATCAATAATGGAGACAAAAAGAGTACCACCTGAGGTCTGCCCCAAGGCTGTAGGCTCCTTGATGAAATTGAAAACCAACTGACATCTCAGTGGCACTGGCCTATCAAGTTAAGAGTCTGGGTGAGCAGTTCTTCAATAAAGAGCAAGAAGGTCATTTTAGAGATGAATAATTATGTCTAATAACATGCATTGTCTCTGTCTGTAGATCCTCAGGGAGCAGAATGGTCACTGGGTGAGGGGGAAAAAGTGCAAAAAAGACAAGCAGAAAAGACAGTCACAGGACCATAATGGTTTTAGCAGGAGTTAGGCAGCACTATTCTGTAAGAGTTAAAATGTGTAAGATTTGCAAATACTCAGTACAATTAAGTTTAATAGGAAATAAAGAAAGGCCAAAGATGGCAGTATAAAAATGACTGGAGATGTAGCTCAGTATAGAATGATTGCCAGGAAGGCATGCTGCCTTGGTTCAATCACTACTACTCAGAGAGAGAGGGGAAAAATGTAGCTAACAGGTACATAAAGGAGACAATTTATATTTTCTTTCTTTTAAAAGTTCTATTAGCACATGTTTCAGTACAAAATAATTGCATTCACTATGGAGAATTGTTATCCATACATAACACATTTTAATTCTTATTTCCTCCCTTGCCTCCAACTCTCTTTTATCTTCATTTCAATAGGATTTTTTTTCTACTCCATCTTACTTCAAATATCCTAGACTTAAAACTTTAAAATACTGACAGGTATTCAGAAATTCCAATTTAAAAAGAAAGAGCATTTCGGAAAAGTGCCTTATGTCTACTTACAAATCATCAGCAATAATTAACACTAGCTCATAGCTTGGTAAAAAATCTTCCTCATAGTCGATTAAAGGATGATTTCTTTTGGGCATCAGAAGTAGGCTTTGTCTCTACTGAAATGTTCTGGCCCTAGTATAAATTACTGTATGGTTATGGCGGTGGTCTAATGTGGCAGAAGGCCAAAGTGGAAACGCCTACCACTTTTGCTTCTTCCTCAGTCTTAATCACAATTCCCCTTCCTCTTTGTGTGCACAGAAAATTCCAATCAGCTTCTCACACGTCATCAATATCCCCCCATGCCCCACTTCAATCAGAGGTCTTTTAACTCTCTGCTTGTGTGTATCCTGTGGAAGGAGACAGCCCAGCCACCATGGTTGTTTGCTCCTTTCCAGGTCTTCAATATACCTGTTCATTCTGTACTTTTGCTTCTCTATTGTGCCAGAATACTTTAACATCTACATTGAGATGCATGGTTTGCTTGAGCCATGGTGTTTTGATTTCATACAGATTTTAAGGAGGCATCCACATTCAACTTAAATAAAAGAATTTAAAAATTGTCAACTCATCGGTGTTTAAACACACCCCCCCCCACACACACATACTCAACAGGGTCCTCGTACAACCAAACCAAACCAAACTAAACTAAACCAAACCAAACCAAAGTTCAATCTAGTAATGCACATCTGAAAAGGAGATAAGTTCTTTACATAAAATCTTGTGAAATATAAAATTAAAATATGTAAAGAACAAAAGAGATGTGACTCTAGGCAGGATCTTGGATAGGGACTTTTACTGTTGATGGGATAAGACAATTTGACTACATGAGAAATCTGGAAGAGGCTGAAAATGATGGTGCTGTTCTTATTGTCAACCCACTGAGCCGGGCTGTGTCTCTGCAGAGGTTTCTGTTGGGTATAATTTCACATGGTGAAACCTAAACAATGCTGCTGATCTCTCAAAACATGTAGCTCCTCTGGGGTACCTTGTTAGAGCCCCTGGGTCTTCTATATGATCGAAGACATGCCTGAGATAAATTTGCTTTTGCTGTTCTATATCTCTGATTGTGAAAACTTCAAAATGTTAGTCCTGTCAGACATGGTGGTGCAAGACTGTTGTCTCAGCACTCTAGAGGCTGAATCAGGGAGACTGCTACAAGTTCAAGGCCAGCTTGGGTTACATAGTGAGTTAAAGGACAGACTGTATTACATAGTGAGATCCTGTTTCAAAAAAATTAGTAGGGTTTTGGTTTTTCAAAAAGGAATGACTTTGTCTGTCCTTTTCTCATGGTCTTTCACTTCCACAGAATACTTATCAAGAACATCCTGTCCCTTTGATGAATGAGAAACAACCATATACCTCATTTTACCACTTAATTTATGGGATCCACCACTTTTTTCAGAAAGGTCCTGTATTGGATAATCTAAAATCTGAGAGAACGGAAGTCTAAGTTTCTTACTCTCTCATATATATATGCAGTTCAGGCCAGGCTTGAGCTCACTTTGTAGCCCAGGCTGGTCTCAAATTCATAACAATCCTCCTGACTCAACCTCCTGAGTGCTGGGATTACAGGTGTGTGCCACTACACCTAGCATATATATATAATCAGAGACAGTTTATCAAAAGTTATTATTCAAAGGAGAACAGATTCTATCTTAGGCAGAAGTATTAAGGTGCACACCTTCAGGCTAATCATCTTCTCTCACCTCTTCCCCAAGGGAGGAGAGTTTTGCAGTATCTTTGGATGAGTCAGTCTTAATCAAGCACAAGATCACAAACTATTGAATGAAATGGTGCAACAACAGTCACTTTCATGTGGTTCTTTTCTACTATAATGTTTTTGTCTAACGATTTAGTAGGAGTTGGTCCATGTTCAATTGATGTGTTTAGTTGAGGTAGTTTGAAGAGCTGTTGGTCTCAGGCTGTACAATGGAGTTTTTCTTGGGGGGGTTTCAAGTAGAATTTGAGGCCCCTTCTTCTCCATTTTCATGTTCATTTCATGGACCATCATCCTTCAAGAGTCTCAATCTCTTCCTCACTTGAGCTACCATCCTTCAGAAGCTTCTAAGTTTCTTCCTTGGTGAGAGTGAAATGGCCACTATCTACTCCATTGGTGAGCTCAATAAGGAGTCATCATCGAATGCATCTTTAGGAACACCAAGAAAATAGGCCATTGCTTTTAGGTATGAAGCAGGTACCATTGAGCACATCACATTGTGTGGAGCTTTTAGAACAATATGACACTTTTGCTATGACACTAAATGGACAAGGTTTCAGCTCCTGCTCATTGTTCCTGTCAGGAGACTTGTAAAAAATGATTGACTCTAAGCTTCCTCTGAAAACTGGGCCATAGCCTGGGCAAACAATCCTCATTCCATCCTCTGCACCACTTTATCACTAAATTTGAAAACAATTTATAAAAATGAGTTCTAAGCTGGGAGAATGTTTATAAGTTATATTTGTTCATAAGTCAGACACAGTGAGTCCTATATACCTTTGAGATAAATATACAATGTGTATTGCTTTGTGCTTCCTAACAGTCCCTTCTACATGGCTGCTGCCTTTCCTTTTGCTTCTGGGCATCCTGGGCTCTGACTGACCACTATACTACTGAACATTGTGCACTGTGTACAGTAAGCACCCTACAGTATAACTGTGACAGCGTCTGATAGACACATGAGCTACTTCTGTGAATTGTTTGCATCTAAGAATGTTCGTATTTCAAGGTCCATTCCTATCCATCAAAGTTCACAATTTGAATGTTTATAAGTCAGATACTTATGTAAATCCAGTTGAATTTTTAAAGTTCTTACTTTTCCTTTATATTGGTTACTTTTCTTTTGTTGCTGAGACAAAATATGCAACACTCAAAATTAAAGAAGGAAAAATTTATTTAGTTTACAGTTTGTGGAGGTTTCAGTCCATAATCAGCTGGCTCCAAAGCAGGGTGGAGTGGCTGAGAGGAAACCATTCATGGTAGTGGAAGACAACAAAAGTGACAAGTGCAAAAGGGGAGGAGTATGAGAGAAGACTCTTTCTGTCCTTTATATTATAGGTAAGCCACACCCACCTGAGTGTATAATCCCAGCATCAGACCATGAATCAGTCACAAACTATAGAAGCCTGCCTCCATGACTGAAAGGAGCCTTGAAAAGCCATCTGGACACAAGCAATAACACCCTCCAAGCCTGTTTGAATGCCTAATGTAGAAACAGGTTTATAAAATCATGAACTGAAAGCCACCAGGATATGCGTATTTTACTTACTTATAAGTAGTGAATAATTAGATCTGTTAGAACTGTTTAGTTTTGATTCAGAGTGTACAGTAATCAAATCAGGGCACATTTCTCATGTGCTTGGGATCATACCCATTACTAGTCAATTAATTTTTCCCTCTGTCAAGGTCATTTGTCCTTACAGATGAGCATGACTAGTCAGTAGATGACTCACAGAAGTAAAAAGGAACCAAGTAGATTGCTTTTCAGCATTTTGGCTAAGATGAAGTGTAAAAAGGAACCAAGTGAGAGTAGTCATTATGCCGGGAGAAACTCTTTTGATGGTTCATCAGTACTTTTCTTAATTTTTATTGCTAAAGTATAGCCTATGAATGTTTGTTTATGTAAAGAGACAATAGTGTGATTCTTACCTGCATATTACTTTTTGCAAAAGAATCCTAAAAAGTTGAACATTTTTATTTTTGAATTTAACCACTCTCCCATATATGCTATCAAGACTACTGATTTTCTTTCTAGGCCCGTTTTTCTCAATGACAAGAAAATAAAAGGGGAACTATGATGTCGATTGTATTCAGTTTCAATCAGGAAAGCCAAGGATGGTGAATGTTGATTGTTCATACGTTAAACTCTGTGGGGAGTTTAATGTGTAATGTTCAGAAGCTGTTCTATCTTTTGGCATTAGAATTGCTTCCTACTGTAGTGGTTGCTTTGTCTTATTCTCACATGGTTACTTCACCAGTACACTGAGGCTCTTCATAAAAACACCAGTAAGATTATGTTGAAAAGCTTTGAAAAATACATTTATTTCTCCATGAAAACTCTACTTAGCTCCATGAGGAGTATGTATGTTTAAACTAAAAAATTTTGGGCTCTTTTTAAAAAAGTGATGTCAAAATTGCTCCTCTATTTCTCTGTGTAGTGAAATGGAGTTTGCATAAAAAAGATGATAGGAAATTGGATCTTGGAGTATTTCTTACAGCGATCTTTTTGGAAAACCTATTTCTTTTTTGTACAAAAATTACATACAAAATTCCTGCTGGAAGACATCCAGCAAAATTAACATTGCACATACTTTATTGCATAAGGTGACCTAGCAACATATGTAGCCTGAAAAATGAGGGTTGTGCATGTGTGTGTGTGTGTGTGTGTGTGTGTGTGTGTGCACATGTGCGATAGGAAGATAGGGAAGAGGAGAGACTGAGGAGGTCAGCCTTCTTACCCTCATATGCTGAATCTAACTCCCTCAGGGAGAGACGACTGGGGGGAATTCTCTACACATTCTCTACAATCCCTTTACTTTTGTATATTCAGCTCATGTGTTGTCCTTTACTGTACTCCATTTCCTAATCTGATTTTGCTGATGTCACAAGCAAAATTTAAAGGAAGGACTCCAAAACAATACTTTCCATGAAATTATTGTCAGTTTCCAGGCTCCAGCTTTCTGAGTACTTTGGGACTTACTGTGTACTGTCTCCTGCTCAGTGGTAAACACAGCACGGGATGACCCTGCAGTGGTAAACACAGCATAACAGTGTTTGACTCACTGTCAAGTGGTCAGAATTAGGATTTCTGGAGAAGCCAGTTGAGACACGGTTATAAGAAGCAGGAGGAAATGTATTTATTTATATTTGCTATGCTAGGGTTAAAATCCAGGTCCTTATATATGCTAGTGAAACACTCCACACTGAGCTGCATCTTCAGCTTCATTAAGTGGAGGTTAAAATGTGTTTGTCTTAGTCCATTTGGGTTGCTATAATAAAATACCATTAACTGAGCAGCTTATCAACAGCAGACAGTTCTGGAAGCTAAATCTGAGATTAAGCCACCAGTAGATTTGGTTTCTTCTTGCTGTCTCCTTAATCTCTGGGTCACCTATAAGGACACTGGTTCCATTCACAAGGGCTCTGCCCTCATAAGCATCACCTCCTGAAAGCCCATCTCCCAATATTCTCACATTAGGGGTTAGATTTCACTATATTAATTCAAGGAACATACATATCGAGATGGTTTCAAACATCTATTTTTTTGCCTATATAAGACACTTCTTTTATGTGCACCCAAGTATAAGCCTTGAGAACTGCACGGAGAGCTAGGAATGTAACACGAGTACTGTTGTAGTTAGGGGTTGTATACAGAGAACAACTAGGATTAGGACATGGAGTTTATAATATTTTTATAATGGTCACCGGAAGTTAACACAGGGAAATGCAGGAAATCTATCTGCAACACCAAAGACATAGATTATTCAGTCAAGAGCCTAAACACCATGGCAATGTCCCACATGAGTCCAGATAAAAACCCAGAGCTCAGGACAAGGCCTCCCACAAGTCCAACTGGAGATCCAGAGCCCACAAGAAGGACTCACACCAGTATCTTTTACGGATCTGTGCTTGGAAGACCCAAGGGTCAGTAGTGGAAGTCAGAAAGTCTATGCCAGCAGGATGAAGGAGCTGTGCTAGTGGGATGAGGGTTCTATGCTAGAGCAGAGAAGTCACACTCACAACAAAGACCAGGGCTGTCCTGAAAGGCACCACAGCTGTCCTCAGCGACACGGAGGCCCCGAGCTCTTCCAATGACAAGCACAGTCGGGTACGTGCCAGGAAGCAGCGTGATGAGTTCATCCTGGAGACCAAGCAGCACATGTCTTCCCCTCCAGAGCCAGGAAGCAATGCTCGATGTGAGGACCAAAGCTTCTCCAGGAGAACCAACAGCTCAGACAGCAACTCGTAGGAGAACCCACAATGCCTCCCTAACGCCTCAACCCTCCTCAGGTGGAGCATCTTCATTCAATGCATGCTGATGTAATCCAGCTGGCGTTAAGTTGACCACCAGCTCTCAATCCATGACAAGTACTTTTTCTCTTGCAATTGAAAGATCACAGTCTGTCAAAAACCATTCAAATTCAGATAGGCAAGAGTCAGAAGGCCATGAGAAAAATCCCACTACAGAACCAGGGTAGGTACTGTAGTATGGAAGAAGTAGCCTATTGGAGAAGATATTTCACTTTTGAGCAGGGTTGCTTGGGAGTCAGCAAGATTTAGAGTCTAGAGGACAGGCCATGCATGCTCAGGGACTTCCCCCCACTATCTCCAGTCAGGACTTCCTGTGTGGAAGCGAGTGAGCAGAAGAGGAACAGAAGGCTGGCAATCTTTCTTTAGAGTAAAATTCATAGCAGAAGAACCTATTTCATGAATCAATGCAGAAACACAGAAAAAGGGAGAAAAGGACTGTCCTAAAGCAGAAAGTCTTAAACCTTGCTGACTATCAAAATCACTGGGGATTTAAGAAAAATTAGGACTTCACCAGAATCAGACACAGATGTCCTGGTAGTGTATGTTTTTGAAAATTTGACCTCAGAGTTCTAATGATGAGTCAGTCAGATCTGGAAACCATTGATTCATGCCCTGGGACCATTGCCTTCCCAAAGCTTTTCCAAGGGACTTGCATGCCAGAAATATGAGTTTTCTGGTGGGAGGAAATAGTTAAACTTACATGAGTAAAAATCTAGTACAAGGTCAAAGCCATAGAAAGTAGTCAGTTTAGACTGAGTTAATTAAATTGTCTTAAATTGCTTGACAAATTGTGTTTGCATATGTTGAAATCAACATCCAGATACATTATTAGCAGTGTTTCCAAGCTACTCAACAGGAACTACAACCATTATGCAGTGTCGTGTTGAGTAACCAGGAGTAGGACTGTGGCTGGGAGACAGCGGAGCAACACATCACTAGAGTTGTGGCAACCATCCAAGGCTTGCTGACATTAGTGGTGGCCCTGGAATGGTTTTTGCAGCTTTATTTCTCATCATGGCACAGAGCCACACTTCCAGGAACCAGCTGTCAGGAGTATTTATACTAAGGGGAAAGAATTAGGCATTTAAAGTGGCTTTGATTTTTGAGGAAAAATAAAGTTTCTAATTTATGTTTAAATGATATCACACTGGTTGTTTTTTATTTGTTTCCAGTGGGTTGATGAGAACTTAACAGTCAAGGTAGAAATACAATACTGTACTATCAGAGCAGTACATGGTAGTGGTTCCTGCCTAGACTGTACACATATGCATGCATGCGCATTCAACCAAGTGATGCCAGGAAAGACTGGAGGAGTTTTGCCACCTAAATCACCACTGGGAGCTACCATGATAAAGTCTTTGTAAAGGAAATGGGAGTAAAAAATTATAGGGAGCATTTAGACTTGCAGAGAGGATTGACAAAGCCACTCTAGGATTGGGGAATATAATAGAAGTAAGATCACTTTTCTATTAAGAAGATAGATACATGTGACTAATCGGAAGGGAATGTTGTTGAAACAGAGCCACAGAGGAAGTGTTATGGCTGATGGTACCAAAGATAAGAAGAATGCTGGGATTCTTAAGATGTCCAGAATCCTCTAGAACCTTCCAGGCAGATGACACAGGCTAAGGGCAGGAGCGTGGTTTCAGTGTGAGACAGCAATTGATATTTCACTAACAAAACAGGAGCGAATGTAAGTTAAGTACAGTGCACAGTAAACAGCATGTATTCGATGGATGCCAATTAGTTCCCTTTGTGGCCAAATACAGTGACGAGTAAAAGGTCAGATTTAGCCTACTTTCACAGTGGTAGTTGGAGAAGTGCCCATCCTGACCATGGATCTTTTATTTGCTCCAAGTGGGTCAGAGCTATTTTGTATCTCACCTTGAAGAATGCAAGGAGGATCAAGTGCAGTGTAAAGGCAGAACCATGAGAACAAAGTGCTGGTTAACACCACAGGCTCCTCACTCTGCTTGTTACCTGGTGATCCATCACATTAGCTATGGCATGATCTTTCTTCGGAGGGGATGGACGATTGCACTGCAAGGGTTCACCTGTCTCTTTGGTTCTACAAAGCTTTTTACTCTTACAGGTAGCAGTTATTCCTTAATACCTTCTTGCGATAAGTTCAAGCTTATTTTCCAACTGAGGAAACCTAGTGTGAGATTCAGTGACTTTATCATTATCACCTGGCGAGATATAGAGGCTTAGTTCAGTGAACTGTGAGCACAAGGTATTTCATAGGAAAGTGTTTTGATGTGAATCATAGTTTATGAAATGTGAATTCCAGCACCAAAGTAATGTAATAGACCTCACTGTTAACTTCTTAAAATTTAAGTTACTGTCTGTCAATGAGGAGAAAAATTTCTCAGACTTATAATCATGGGTGTGGAAAGCACATGTGACTGTTAAATTAAGTCTGCCACTCTGCAAATGTGTAGCCTGGTAGCTAGTTCCATGGAGCCCATATAATAAAAACAAGGGTTAGGTATACCATGACATTTTAGATTGATTTTTAGAATTTTCAGTGAGTACAAAATGAGTGCAAGTTGCCTGTAGGTTTTACTCAGAACTGGTTCCTCTCTCTATTACCATCTAGGATTCTCCCATATCCTGAGTTGGCCTTAGCTAAGGAAAATGGAACTAAAATAGACTTGAGAAATGCTTGGCTTCTCTGAGTTATGACAGAGTTTTATGCTGGCTTTGGACACTGGGTGGCAGACATGTTCTTAGATTTGATGAGCCAGTTTGGATAGGACTTTACAGACAGGGAAGAAGAGCTTTCTTAATTAAACAGTCACCCCACACACGAAGGCCACACTGGATGTTCCTATAGACGTCTATTTTGCAATTCATGGAGAACATGTTTTCACATTATTAATGACTTGGCTTGGAATGATTTTGTGAAGCCTTTCAATTCATTTCAGTAATGGAAAGGAGTCACTGGGATCTTAACCACTCATTCATCAATGGTGGGTAGCAGGAGATAAATGCAATCTGGATTTAAAATCCTGAAGTCGTGTTTGGTACTAAAAATCCTTGTGTAAGGCTCTTGGCGTCCTCAGAGAGGCTAAAAGAGCAGACTGTGGGAAGTCATTTTCTCTCACAATTGCAGAGAAAGAAGTGTCTCTTGCACACTGTAGAATTTAAGATCTGGATTGGTCCTCAGTAACCATCTAAGGATTAGAATCTTAAGGGAGACAGACCCTTGGCTGTGGCTGAAACTCACCTGGTGCATTCAAAAATGATGTGAATCTGGAGTTAGAGAGAGCATCCCTATGAGTGAGTCACAGAAAAAGGTGGCTTCCTTCTGCACAGGTCATTCTGGAGTGAAAAGTATGCACTTGGAATAACATTTGCAATTTTCAAAGCATAAACTAAACACATTCTCAGAAACATCCTTAACAGGGCAGCAATGTGGTTTCAGGAGTGTAGAAAGGATGGGGGTGCCCCTCAATCTATTTCTTTCTTTGAGAGGTTTAAGTCTTATCACTAGCTTACTTTTGTGCCTCTGAAGGTAAAGTGTAATAGTAATCTGGGGTGTCATTCAGTACCAGCTTTTAGCATTACAGTTCTGATTGTTTATTATATTTATATAAGCAATTAATAAGGGATGAAGCATAAGAAAGTTGAAAAAAGTTTTAAGATCTGGCGTTCTTTTGGGAAGAAAAGGCTTCCTCATGTGTAGAGACACCAAAATTCACTGTCCATCGAGAGCATGATAAGACAGAAAGGACTCTGACTAGTGGGTTTGGAGGTTTCTCAGAGCAGGCCCAGGCTCATGGCTTACTGTGGAAAAGTTAAAAATAATGGTATATTGGGTAAGATGGGCAAAGTGGAGCCCTGCACTTTCAAAGGCATGTGGTAATTTCCAAGGAGGAGTGGCACTGAGGTCAGGTCTTCCAGGCATGAGCACAAGACTTCTCTTCATGAACATCTGAGGGTCCATAACTGTGGAGTTATGTCCTTAAGGCTCTACAAAGGTAGTTTAAAAGTAAAAATGTTGCTCATCAGCCAAATATATAAGAACACAGTTTGACTAGTAGTTTTCCTCTGATTGATCTGTTATTTCAGTGTTTTATGTATATATATATATATATATATATATATATATATATATATATGGCACATACTAAATAATGAATTTTAGTCAGTTCAGTGCTAAAAATTTCAATTGAGCCTTTCATTTGGTATAAATTTACAAAAATAAAATTCAAAAATATTTTGGTTGATTGTACCTTTCACTGTTAGCATCTCCATGACATTGCTAGCCAGCATATACTTTAAAAGACATAGAAAGATGACACAGTATTTCTTACTTTGAAATAGTATATTTTGTTACATGAATTTTAGCAAGAAAGAAGAAAAGTGACTAGAAAGCAAACTTTTCTACTCAGAGGAGAATTTCCTATCTACTATTTATCAATCCTAAACTAGCCATCTTTCCCATAAATTTTTATATAAATCACTAATGTCTTTACCTACCATGTTCTTCAGTAACCCATGCTTTGCTATGCTCCAGGAAGAACAAATATAGAATTTAGGATACCAACTGTGTGCTAGTGATATTAGTTATTTTCTGTTTGCTCATGTGATTAGTTAGTTTCAGAAATACATGCTTTGGAAGCCAATTTGCTTAACTTTCCATAAGTTATGGTCATCTTGTTCCGGTTCCCAATGAACTAGCACATTTTAACCACAATACAAAGGTGCAGAATCTAGGAGCAAGGCCTGTAACTAAAGTCGAGAAGTAGCTTCTATGGCTAGAGTTAGCGTGTAAATTTGCATGTGGTACCCAGAAAGGAGACGGGGTTGGAGAGATAAGCCCTAGGGTGAACTGACCAAAGAGTCTAAAGTTCTGTGAAATCAGAGAATAATACACTTTCCAAGTCAGATTAAAAACAAAAACAAAGCAAAAACAAAAACGAAGATATTGTTAGAGGTGTCTTTCTCAAGGGAAAAAAACCTCATAAATACTCTCTTGGGATTTTGTCAGATGTTTATAACACTCAGAGGACTGTAAATATTTCTGACATTATGCCTCAATGATTTTCCTTTTCAAAATGACAGGAATCACTGTCCAGTGTTCACGATTCTCTTGGGGACAGAGCATTACACAAGCTCACTGGATGTGGCAACAGTGGCAGTGAGATGGTTTGGAAAAATGGCAGCTGATTCTAGAATATTGAATTCTACCCAAAACAAAAAGTTTGAAATCAGTAGAGGCCAGAAAAGTCCTCCCCTTCAGAAGTCATATTTTATATGATTTTTTTCTCATAGAGAAAAACTCTCCTGCTTCTGATTTTCAGTAACTAATCAATTATAAAGAAGTTAGACAGTTTGCATTTTCTATTTTTCATGATTGATTGGCTAAAAAGAGCTGCCTGGGCTTAGCTTTTGTCTGTTAGACTCTTTTGCTTAATGAAAGGTGCTTTCAATGATTAACTGACTGAAATATCACATTTGACAGAAAAGGTTGAGGCATTTGCATAGCGCCGCTGTGGTTTTGCCTGATAAATATGAACTCTTTTATCTGGTTTTCCAAGAAATAATTTGCCTGTATTGTAATGAAAATGACAATAGAATGTCCCAAATGCTATGTGGATGCCCTGCTCATCATGAATTATCCAGGTAATTGCAATGCTCTTTGCACTGTCTGAGCTATAGTGATCAGGCCAACAGGTGCTTTGCAAAAAAGGAAATTGGTTAATATAATTTGACTGGGAAGTGGGAATGCTGCTGACAAACAGTGACAGGATCACTCTCCCTTAAATACCTCATAAATCACAGCACATTGTAGCTTAGGAATTAACTCAAGCTTAGTTTTAAAGTGAGCCAGCAAGAAAATTTCTTATCTTTTACATTATTTTTCTTAATTTCATCTAATTGTAAGCTGATACTATATATGACAGAATTGTCTGACAAGTGTACTCTGTTGATCTGTTCATTGTTTTTCTTATATACTTTCCACTTACTAAAATCTTGCTTTTATTAAAGCAAAATAAAAACTACATTTTATAATTTTTTAAACGAAAAGTGGAAGAGTAAAATTAAGACCCAGAAGATTATGCCTTTTCTGTAAAAAATGAAATATGAACAAAACAGTGTTCCACCAAAGTCAATTTACATCACCAAAACAAACGTTTTTTTTTCTTAACATTTTCTATCTGGACATTATTAAGACCTTTTGGGGTGAGAACACTAGTTTAAACAAAACAACTTTTCCTTGGATGATTTGTGTCCTCCCACCAGCTTTCTGGTTCCTTCCACATGTTTGTCTCTGTAGGGAAATGTAATCATTCAGAACTGTCTCACTTCATCATTGTGTTTTTCTTCCTACTGCCTAGGCAGCATATAGCTGTCCAAGGTCCTGAAATATTGTTTCTTGGAGCCACTGTTCTCAATTTTGATTGAATATTGGAATCGTTGTGGGGAGTTAAGAAACAAAATAAATGTTGCATGGCTGTCACCTTTAAGGATTCTAGTTCAACTAGTCTTCAGAAATCTCACCAGGAATTTATAATGTGTGAAATCGAGAGCCACCGTCTGTGGTCATGGTTTCTTTATTTTGATAGTGCTGTTAACATGTCCCTCTGTGCATAGTTCATTGTTATTGTTTTCAAATTTTCTTCCCTCGTGAATGTACTAGTGATATTTAGTAGTTATAGGAAAAATAGAGCCATGATTTTTGTTTCATGATGCCCATGAATAGAAACTTTGGCTGACCTATGGGATTTCTGTCAGATATATTTTTCCTCTGCTAAGAAGTATTTTTATGGTGCACTTAAAAAAATTTTAAGATATTTCAAGAACCATATAATTTTTTTTTGTCTTTTTTGTTTTTACCGGTACCGGGGATCGAACTTATGACTGCCTGCTTGCAAGCAGGCGCTTATGCCACTGAGCTAAATCCCCAGCCCCCAAGAACCATATAATTAGATAGGCCCTAATGTTTTAAGCTTGGGTGTTGTTGAAAACTTGAGGGAAATGAGAAGGGGAAAATTGCTATTATAATTACAATGATAAATGTGTTCTGCAATTTGAGAGAAATATAGGGTAAGAGAGTGTACACTGTGCTTGACCCTAAACCTTGAAATATTATTTGATTTTAATCATGTAGAATATTAAAAAAGAATATATGTTAATGGGATAAAATTGTGAAAGCAGCTTTGTTCTATTTTGTTATATTTTGTTTACTCTCTTTAAAATAAAAAAATTGTAGAAGCAAAAAGATTCCTTATTATACTCTGGATCTTGTCTCAGAAACCACCATAGAACTTTGATGGTCAATATTAAACCCTAAGGAGATTTGACTTTTGTACTTCTGAAGGACAATCCTGAACCAAAGTAATTACCTCTTTTGCTAGTTGCTTGTGGGGACTAATTTGGATTTTAAAAATACTTTTGCTTGGGTTCTTCTCTACCTTGCCACAAGAGATACTGGCCAAACTGAGATAGATGTGTCTTGGCCAATATAATTTTAAAAAATCCAATGAAGTGGATTCTAATGTTTAGTCATGATAATCACCATTAGTTTCCTGTTTTATTTCCACTGGCAATACTCGGAGTCTCAAATTCTTTCATTCTAATAGTGACAGTCAGAAATAGCCCAGCAATGGTGAATAGATCAACAAGTTCTAAAAGGAAGAAATCATATCCAGGCTCACATTTTGTTTTACTGGTTAAGATGCACTAGGTCTAAAAAGAGCAAATGTGTCTAATGTGAAAGAGGGCAGGTTCAGGAACCAAGGGAGTACAAATAAAAGACATACATGTGTTACGTAACCTGTAACTTTCTTGAAGCATGTACTTCTAAAGATACAAACTTTTGCACTTAGAACTGAAGTCAGACAGGACAACCAGGAAAGCATCAAGGTCCTGGTGCCAGTTATATGGATCTGATGGCTCAGTCCCTACCTTGGTCCCAGTCTTATGATCATGACATAGGCAATTCAGTTTCTGAAGGCTTCTATGAATGTCCTTGCTATTTCCCAAGAAAACTTTTTTGAGACGATCCCAGAACCCTCTGCCTCAGTACATTAGCTGAGAAATCATGTTCTCCTCATTTTTCATCTGAAAGTTAAAATATGCTTTAATTGGTCTACACCAAAATTACAGACCCTATAATCACATCCTCTAGATTTTGTACTATAAAGTCACTAATTACTACCTGTATTGACCTTGGGAAAATTCTTTGTTATTCTAATCTTTTTTCAATAATTTTTATCATGTGTTCATTAGTTATATGTACACCATCAGGCTGTGGTGAATAATACATATGAACATAATAAAAAATAAAGATAATACAATGCATATGAAAAATACAATATCTAACATATGCAAGAGGCCCCTATGTGCTGGTTATTCTTATTCTCCCTCCTCCTTTATCTCTCCATCCCAACTCAATGATAGTTGTTTACTATTTGCACCAGATGAAAGTCCAGAAAACAATAGTAACAATAATATTATGTAAGATTTATTGAACAACTCATATGCTCTGTGTACATGTTAGGCATTTTAAAACTTGATCCTCGAATTAACTGTCTGGGGTGGTTAGTGTCACTATTTTATAAATAAGGTATTTTGAAGTGCAGGAAATTAATTTGCCAAAACAAATTAATAAGTGATGAGCCTAGAATATTAATCGAGATCCACTTATTTCAAATGCGATAATATAATAAACCTAAACTGAACATAGATTTCTTTAGCAAGTGACCCTTGATTTCACCAGAGAAATTAATGGACTTTTTGAGGTACTTGTACCTCTAAATGCAACATGAGATATGTCACTGACGATGTGTTGCCTTTGTGGAGAAAGACTGCAGGCAGGTTACACAGTGCATAAGAACACAGACACAAAATTGATTTAAAATCGTTTCTCTTCTTTGCACCACTGCCACCATCATCATTATCCACCCGTTCACTCATTCATCATCATCCAAGGATACAGGATTGTGGGAAGCAAAGGAGGGTTCAGAGGAGTACAGTAAGAGGCAAAGGAGATAGCCCATACCCATAAAGCATAACAATCTTGGTTCTGATGATAAATACTAAGCTACCATTTATAGAACAGATTTTGTCATCATAGAAGTATACTTTATATACATTATTCTCCTTTAGTCTCATAATATTAAGAACTACTCCTACCTATTACCATTTTCATTTTCCAAAGTTCCAATTGTGAGTTGTGTAATGTATATGTGTATTGAATCCTCAGCATTTAATCTCTTTCACCTGACCTCAATGTTTACACTTTGTTCGTCTATGCAAAGCTTTGAGGAAAACGTATACAGGAGAGCAAATAAAGAACAAATGGAAAAGAGAAAACACAGAAGGTAAGGAGAAATATGGAAAAGGAAATTCATAGATGGAGATTAGAGGTTAACAGGAAGAAATGGACAGAAGAAAGTCGTAGGAAGAAGGCCCCTGTAAGAAGTTTTCTCAATTTTCTTGTTTCTTGGCTGTGAATTCCTGACTAGAGCATCCTAAGTCATTTGCCAGGTTTTAATGGCCTAATTAGACATTAAGGATAATAGCTCTAGATTGGCACACTCTTTTCTTTTTCTCTCTAGCCTGTGGCAGCCTAGTTGGATCCTGGACCATGGTCAAAAACAAAATAATGAAAGCAAAGTGAACACTCCTAAGCTTTTATAGTAATGCAACTTGATTTCAGAAAGAAGATATTTAATGCCCAGGTGTGTATCTTGACAGACTGGGTGAAGGTGGGAAGCAAATCCAATGCAAGAAGTTTAAACCTAGTAATATCAGTCTTCAGGGTGAGCAGTAAGGCCAGGATCCTGCTTTCAGAATTTTATTTAAACAAACCAGAAGAAGATTGTATGTTCCCTGTACAGTGTTGGGTTTTTCCCACATAGATTGTTTCATATTAAAGACAATGTCCCCTCTGAGCTGTTACCTTCTGCTGAAGACAACACACAGAAGTGGACATGTTTAAGATCCAGGTCTTTTTTACCTTTTTAAAAATTTTCCTGCATGGTCTCTGAGTCACTGCAGAATCTTGATGATCATAAGGAATTTCTTAAAGTGTTGTGAAGCTTTTGTATGAAGAGTTTTGTTACAGTGTGGGGAACCCAAAACATTCTTACATTGTTCAGATTGCCTATATTTACTGATTAGGCTTGATCAGACTTAGTATTTCCATGCAAGAATCTTTCCTTGTAACCATTTTTTTTTGTACTGAGGATTGAACTCACAACCTCATGCTTTCCAGGTGGGTGCTATGTTACTGAGCTATATCCCTAACTTTCCTTGTAACTCTTGGGAGTTGGTTTTTGTTTTTCAAATTTTAGATTTCAACTTGGTATGGGCCATATTTTTTTAAAATTTTATTTAAGGAGAAAAAAGAAAAAAAACAGAAAAAGCGTACAAGTTATACAGAATTTCAGAAAAAATAAACAGTAGGAAATCACTAGTTAATTACATATTGTCATCTTAGAAATAGTTGCTCAAGTTACAAAATTAAAGCATATAGAGGGGACTTTCAAACAGTGAGACTGCAAACAGTTTTGTTTAATGATCCAACAAAACTCAGTAATATGGTTATCTATCTTATACACTTAAATATATATGCAGTTATATCCTTTAGAGCACTTTCTTTTGTACAATGACAATTACACATTTTGGGTTTTATTACTCCCACAGTTATTATTACTTTTTTTTTGAAGAAAGTAAAACCAAATGTGACATAACAGGACAGAGTCAGTCAAATTAAAAGGATGGACATAATACATAATGTAAAAACAAAATACAAGGTGATCAACCATGGTTACCATAATGCCTCTTGCTATCTTAAAAAGAATTGCCTATATCATCAGTTATAATAAAATTGAACAAAACAGTAGAGAACAAGACCAATAAAACCAAAACATTGGAGACATTAGAGGACTTCAAAAGAAGATAATAGTCAACCAGAATGGGCATCGCAATGAATCTTATTGTCTTTATAGTTGTTGCCTATACTTTCGAACTTGGTACTATCAAGCATAACAGAATAGAGGAAAATCAGTCAAAACAAGACGGTGAGAGCAATACAGGGTTTCTGGTATGGGCCATATTTATGATCCCAGCACTCACAGAGGCTGAAGGAACAGGAGCTCAAATTCACGCCCAGCCTTGGACAATTTAGCAATTTGGTGAGAATTGATCTAAAAAAAAAAGAGCTGTGCCTGTAGCTCAGTGTGAAGACTCCGGGTTCAGTGTCCAATACTGGCCTCACTCCCAAATCTGGAAATTGAAAAAAATCAGCCAAGGAATCAGAAACATGTGAAAAAGTAGTATAATAATTCTGAAAAAAATTAACGCTTAAGAATCAACATAGAAATGTTACTGGTTTGAAGAAATCCACAGAAATCTGTCAACTCAAGAGGAGGAATAGGAAAATCTAACATGTAAAGTTTAGGTCTGATATTTCCGGGAATTAGGACGAGTAAGAGAGAAGTGGTTGTTTTGTTTGTTGAACCCAAGGTATTATGAAGTTGTGATCCTGTCTACTTCTCCAGGTCACTCATCCTTGTGAATAAAGAGATATTAATATTAATGTTTCCATACATCGTGTAATATATTACAAATCCTGTGGGAGGCATTATAAGAAACTAGTTTTGTGGACAAAATAAATCCTTAGGTTTGGCAATTTTGACCTGTGATTTTGTGTAGTGTTGCTAACTTTGCTAGATGATCTGAACCTAGAAAGGTTTATTGGTATTTTCTGGTGCCTAAAACCTTACTCTCTAAGATAGTACTTAATGCCTCTTCAAATACAAAAAGTGAAAGAGTACATTTTTGTGGACTATTATGACATGAAATAGTTTTGTGGAATATTTTGACATGGTTTGATGTCAAAATCAAAACCAAAGCATATATGAAAATGAACTCATTTGAAGCAATATATGTACTGGTATACTATAAAAAGATGTTATAACTTGGGGTTGTATTATTTAAAAAATGTTTATATATCTGTCATTTGTCTCTTTTATTAGGATGCAAGTTTCAGGAAGAAGAAAAGATATTTGTCTTATTGCCATTGTATCGTAAGCCTCCAGCATAGCACCAATGAATGGTAGATATTCACACATTTCATCAGTGAAAGATTAAAACTTCGGCACTAGAGCTGGCTTGTTTGTCCTTCCACAAATGAAGAAGATCAGTTGAGGAAGGAAAATTGTGCAACCATCTCTCTTCTCTAATTCTTGTTTAATTAAGATAATTACATTTGAGTCATCTTTGTTTACCTCTTGCAAAGCTACTTTTTTTAATCTCTGAGAAAGATTTTTTAAAATCATGTTTCATTTTAGTTGTATAAATAGAAGGTAAACTACTTGTTTTATTCAGAGTTTTGCTATCTTTCCATGTTTAATTCATGCTGTTTTTTGTAGGCTCTTATCAGCCAGGAGCTGGAATCTAAGTACTGGAATAAAACCTCCCTTAAAGAATATTATGACAGACTAGCAGTGACCATGATGTTCATCTACCATGAAAGCAATTTCATACTTTACTCCTTGTGAAAGTTTTCCAATGCTATCTTCATATTTGGATAGGATGTAAAAATAGGATTACTTCTATTTCCTCTCCTTTTCAATCCTATTAATTTTTTTCAATCATAAAATAATCTCATTTTGGGGCAAGACCATTTATCACAGTACTTAATGACCTTTCTGTTACAGACTGGGTTGCTCACATTTTCTAAGATAGTGAATTGTGATGCCATAAACCAAATCTCATGTGAAACAGTCTATTCAGTCAGCATGTCAGATTTATTATCCCCCTAATAGCCTTGAATAAATTTTTAGTTAGAAAAAGCAAGTATCTTATTTCAACAGTAGAACTAGAGGAGCAATTGTTTAATTTAATTACCAAATGTTTATTTTAATTAAGTTACATTTTTTGCTAATTGTTTTTGTCCCAATACATTTTCAGTGCAGAATAGCATCAACTTGTACTCCCAAGAATTGATTGTCTCATTTATAATTAATAACAATAGCAAGGAAAATGGTTAAATGACTTTGCAACTTCATTTATGGGGTGGAAACATTTCAGGAAGTAAACCAGCTCTATAAATTGAGATGTCATTCATTAGTAAGTTAATCTTATCAACAGCTTTATAATTCAATGAGCCCTGTGATGAAACCAGGAATTTCATTAGTAAATTAGACTGTTTGATAAGCTGTTGAATAGGAAAAAGCAGTATCTATTTGGATTCTACCCTGTGTAGAACATTGATATTTATTTGGATGAGGTTTTAATACAGGTATATATCTTTCTTGTAAATGATATTTAAATACCACTTATGGTTACCTGACTGTGAACCAGATCACAGCTTTAAAAACTGTCATGGTATTGGAAACTTCTAATGAGTCTGCAAATATCTATTCTGAAATCTCCACTCATTGTATGGAGGGAAGAACCATACAAGAACCAAGTAACTTATAAAATAGTTTATTCCTAACTTCCGGAAATGGATATTAATGATGGTTACACAACATTATGAATGTACTTAATGCCACTAAACTGTACACTTAAAATAGTTAAAGTGATAAATTATGTATGTTTTGTCACAAAAATATCAGAACAATACCTGTAGAGAACAATAAAAAATTTTAACAAAACCAAAACTTTAAAACAAAACCAAAAACATATACAATGTTCAGAAAGACTAGTCAGGAAAAAAAAATTAAAAGATACAAAAAGAATATAATACAAAATGAAAAAAGTAATAACTATAGACTCATAGTGATTTAAAAATGGTAATAATAAAGTTGTTTGGATTCTGATTTGAACTCCTGAATCACATGAGGTAGCACAGACCTGTCCCTGTGATTGGGAGCTAGGTAAGTTTGGGGACCCTTACTGCAGAAATAGAGGCATTTATTTTTAGGATTTGTGTGTGAAAAGTTAGAAGAAGGAGCATTTTTCCAATGTGAAAGGACCTTTTGGAAATGAGTAGAGGTAACAAAGACCAACTAGTATTGAAAGCTAATAATGAATTTAATTCTAACCTAATGCATTGTTGATATAGTGTTATATACAGCATATCAAAAATTTAAAAAACCTTTTCTTCTAGGGAGGTAAGCTAACATTTCAGCAGAAGCTTTTATGATGTCATAAATTTTCTTTTAAAACAATCTAGAACATAGTGTGCAGGTTTATGGAGCAGTATTTTCTGAGAATTTGTAACTGGAAGCTTATAATAGGGACATGGAGTTATTACATTATTCTCTCTGCTTTTGTATTTATTTGAAAATTCCCCAAATAAAGTAGTGAAACAATATTAGAAACAATGGAAAATCATGCACTTTGTGTATTAACACTCCACCCTCGTTAAGACCAACAAAGGCAGAAAGCTTGTTCATATTCAGAATGTTAATATTTAATTCTTGTTTAAAATAGTCGTTTCTTTGGGAGAAATGTTATTATTTATCAAAATTCATTTTAGGACTGGGAATATATTTCAGTGGCACAAGTGCCTGTGTGACAAGCACAAGGTACTGAGTTTGATTCCTAGTACAAAAAGATGCATTTTAAAGGAAAATATACTTACTTTTCACTACATATTTCCATTTCTATGATAATTCCTAGACTGTACATCAAAAAGAGATGGAAAACCTTCTTGAATGAAAGGTACTATTGGAAATTTGTTGGTAAATTTCAAAAAATAATTCTTTTGTGGAAACAGAACAAGGAGGACAATACATTTTCTGTTCTAAAATGTTTTAAATGCTTTTGCCAGTATCGCTGTCTTACCCGTGGCTGGAATTCTAAAATGTTTTAAATGCTTTTGCCAGTATCGCTATCTTACCCGTGGCTGGAAAAATGATTCTACATTACTCTAACTTTTCTTTTTGGTACCAGGGATTGAACTCATGACCTCGTGCTTGCCAGGCAGGCACTTATGCTGCTGAGCTAAATCCCCGGCAACATTACTCTAACTTTTCCCATACATATCCTAAGAAGAAATGTGCCCTTGTTTCTACTGGCTCCAGTGGAGGGCTGAATAAGGTCCCCAACATTATGTAAATTCTAATCCCTGGAACATGTGAATACCATTTCATGATAAGACAAATCCCACAATTCATAGAGATGTTAAAATTAAGATTTTGTGATGGGTATATTATTCTGGATTATCCAAGTGGGGCTGGAATTAATGAAAGATTCCTTATGAAAGGAACACAGAGGGGATTTTACAGTATAAGAGAAGGTGGTGATGTAAAGATGGAGCACTGATTTGATGCAGAAGCTAGAGGATGAGAAATCTGAAGGTGTCACCTGGCTGACCTTGAGGATGGGGAGTAGCCATGCTTCAAAGAACACACCTGTAGCCGCTAGACAAGAAAAGGAAGTAAGTTTCCCTGCAGAGCTTCCAGAATGAGTGTCACCCTGCTGACCTTTTGAAACTGTTTGGAGATGTCTGGCATCCAGAACTATAAGAGAATACTACTTGTTATTTTGAGCCACCAAGTTTGTGGTCATTTGTTATGGTGGCCATAAGAATCTAATGTATTCTCTCTCATCTCTTACAGGATGACAGGGGAAGTGAATCCACAGTCTTGGTGCTGAGTGTGAATAGGAAGCACATGCTTAATTACAGTGTGTATTTTGCTGCTCCTCCCAGTGTATAACTCACTGCTACTGTAACAGGGTCCTGGATACTGGGAGGGAAATCACTGCATAATATTATAATTTTTTTTAAGTAGGCCAGTGCCCTTGGAAAATTTCCTAGCCTTCTTTTTAGGTGAGATAGGAAAGCTAGAGCAAGTTAAAGTTGCTAATTGCCCTTCACCAGGCCAGACAAAGCTTTGGTAAAGTCCTTAAGACCAGCCCTCTATTACTGTGAAAACTGCTCTGACCTTATTTTAAAATGAAAACTTCTCCAGAGAGCAGTAAACTATTTTTTCCTGGGCATGAGAAATTACTTTTCTCTGATCTTCACTGGGAGAACTTGTTGCTCCTGGAGGTAACAAAAACTGTGGTGGTCCCAGTAAGACTGAGTCCTCAGGGATTTTCACCCCCAGGCTGGCCCACACAGCCTCCAGTGTTTTTACTGATTTTTCTCTACTGGTTTCTAGATCCAGTGGCTCCTGTTCCTGGTAAGCTACAATCCTCTGTGTTCGTATCTCTCCAGTTTAGAGTAGTTTGCCCCGTGAAACTAATTGTCTAGTGCATCTAATATGAGTTTTTGATTTTTAATATGTTAACTTTTTTCTTGTTGGAAGAACTGGAGCGATGACTGTCAAAGTAGTTACATGTTAGAACAGATAATGCGGGTCTAGCACATTGATATTTGAATGTTAAATCAACTGTGCACCCCTTGTATTAGTATCTCTTGATTATAGTTTATCATCATATTCTTTAGATTTCTGGATTCACTTCCCAAAAGTCCTTATTTTGATAAGGACTCTTGTCATCAGGGTGCTTATTAGTCAGTAGTAGCTTTCTTGTTCTGGAGAGCCAGGTCTGGATAGCCAGGCTAGGACGCATTCCTTCCTCTATTTTCTGAAGGGCTTTATGTAAGCTTGACATTGTTTCTTTGTTAATGTTTGGACTAATTCACTTGTGAAGCTCTTTATTTCATTTGTTCTTCTTGTCTCCTTTAGTGGGCAAATTCATGTTTTGTTATTATACTTTATTTCATATATTAACCTTTTAGCTTTTTGGTAATACTTAGAGATTATGATGTGATCTGCTGTTTTGATCTGTCTTCAAATGATGTTACACTCTCATGAGCAGCATAAGATCTTTATAGCAGTCTTTTTCTATTTACCTTAGTCTGCCCCTTACACATCTGTTATCTTATTGTCTGCTAGGGTTATTTCCAAAAGATGAAAAATATTAACAAAAGATGAGAAATATAAAATAAAAAGCGGCCTTTATTCTGAGAACACGGAGAGAGATGACCGGCAACCCCACCGCTGGCGTCCGGCGATCTCTCCGTTGGACATGTGGCATGGGGGCCTGTAAATAGCCTCGGTTTGGGGTGGAACCTAAGGCGGGCATTAGGGATACACAGGTAGCCCATTGGTCCTAGGTTTGGCACCATATGTAAATTTCCAGGGGCGGGAAGATGGCATCACAGGTACCTTCTTAGGGGCAGGGGAGATAGGGGCTTCCTGCTTCTGGTTGAGGCTTTCTGGCTACAGTGTCCTATCTGGGTCAAAACCCTTTCATTGTCTTATATTTTATTTTTTACTGAGTACTGAAAAACAACTCAGCCTTAAGAAAAGTTAACATATACCTGTAATTCCTGCACTCAGGAGGCTGAAGCAAGAGGGTCACTGTGAGTTTGAGGCTGATGTGGCCTACATAGAGAGACCTTGTCTCAGGAAAAAAAAGAAAAAAAGTTAACACACATATACATGCACACACACACACACACACACACACACATACACACATGCTGCTGTGACTATATCTGCCTGTAGATCTATGTTTTTACATCTGGCATCATTTCTCCTCAGCCTGAAGATTTTCTTTTAGTTTTTTTCAATAGTGCGAGTCTGTTGAAGACTCTTTCTGCTGTTGTTACTTTGAAAATACTTTAATTTTATTTTCCTTTTTAAAGGATATTTTCTCTTTATACTATATTACAAACTGTGTTTTGTTTTCCACTTTGTCACTTTAAAGATGTTGCATTTTCTTATGACCGACATTGTTTTAGGCAACCTGTTGTTTATCATTTATATAGATTTTAACTTGTGTGTACTATTTTTTTTTATTTTAAAGATAGCAAAATACAACAAAACAGGATAGAACAAAGCCAATCAAGACAATTCAGTGAAATTGGAACAGAACTTCAGAGCAGGATGCTGGGATAACACTAATAGCTACCATAGTATATCTTGTTATCTTCATAATAGTTGCCCATTCAGTAGGTATAGCAAAATCAAACCAAAAACAGAACACTATAAAACCAATCAAAACAAAATATTGAATAGAGCAAAACGATCAGAACAAAGCAAAATAGGGAAAACAATATTGGATTTCAAAGACAACATAGAAGGAAATTCCCCATATTTGCTATATTGCATACTGTCATCCTCCCAAGAGATGCTCAGACCGTTAGTTCCAGGCCTGCATAATCAGTCCAACTATACAAGAATTTAGTTGCTTTATGTGCCTTAATTGCTATCAACTCAGGCTGACCTTGAAATTGTCTGGTTGCTAACGGCGGTAGGGGTGGGAGTCGGGAGGGGTGAGAAATGGCATCCACCTTTGATTCTCAGCCCACACACTGGTAGGCTCACAGGGACGCTGACTTTTCTCTCCCTGGCGCAACCCTGGCTCTCGCTGCTTACCAGGAAGGCTGGCACGTTGCTTTCCTGGTTGGTCCCCCAGCTGTGTCTGTTTTGAAATTTACTTACAAACAGAAAATCTGCTTTTAAAATCTGTAATTCACAATTTATCTTTTTTTTCCAGCTGTTTAGGTATTGTACTTGAGTAGGTGTGATTTTATTTGTGTTTATTTTATTTGGAAATAATGGGAATTAAAAGGTCTGTGAATAGATCCCTTTAATATATTCTGAAAAGTTTATCTATGATCTAAAATACATTTTTCAAACAGTCATTCTGGCTTACAGATATGTACACAGACATTGATTGCAATATTTCTTATTTCAGGTAAAGCTAGAATATCAATCTGTATATTAATCAATGAGAAGTTTATTAGACATATAGAACTGGATTTCATTCTTAGAAAAAGTTACGTTGATAAAGTAAATTTTTATATTTTATTTTTTCTTTTTGTTACTAGGGAATGAACTCATGACCTCACACTCACCAGGCAGGTGCTTACATCATTGAGCTAAATCCCCAGCCCAAAACTTTTTTTTTGATATCAGGAATCAAACTCAGGACTTTGCATCTGCCAGTAAGGCGTGGTGCTTCTGAGCTATGTCCCCAGCCCTTATATTTTCTTATAAAAATGAACAGCATTAGATTATTATAATTGATCTTTAAATAATATACTATTTCATAAACAGTGTAAGATTTTTACTTTTTGTTTGTTTTTGTTTTTGAAGCAGGATTTTCAGACTGGCCTTGAATTCACACTGTGTAGCCTAGCCTGACCTTGAAATGATCTTCCTGTCTCAACCTCTTGAGTGCTAGGGGTATAGGAAGGTGTCACCAAGCCTGGAAAAAAGTGTAAGATTCTTATAGTAGTCTATTCCTACTTATGGAATGAATTTTTTAAGGTAAATGCACGTTATATAAATATATATGTATGCATACACGGGCACAAAAATGCTCATTGTACTATAAATTTTCAACAGTCTTCTCTGATTGTAGGATTGGTTATGTAGCTTTCTTTGGTCAATAAAGGTGTTTAAAATACTAATGCATAAAACCTTAGTCTTGAAGAGATTTTGTTTAAGGCATTCATGCTCTTTCATGTTTTGCCATCATTGTAGAAAGTCCCTTCCAGGTTATTCATTGGTTGCTTGAATGATGAAGTCACTCGGTGGCAGGCCAGCCTACAGAGTCATGAATGAACTAGGCAACTTACAGATGAGTGAGGAATCCAGCCAAGACTTGCTAAAACCATTCTCAAGGTGTGAAAATACATCTTTTATATTGCATATTGAAATTTTGTGGTTGTTTTACAGCAATTGTGTGGCAACAGATAACTGATACTGAACTGATCCTGATAGTATAGAGTAGTCTTTGAAAGGGTTTTGGCAGACAGGACACTGTAGCTGGTAAAGCCTCAGCTGGAACCAAGGAGCTCCATCTCCCCCACCCTTAGGAATTTACCTATGGCGCCAAACCAAGACCAATAGGCTACCTGTGCATCCCTAATGCCCCACTTAGGTTCCACCCCAAACTGAGGCTACTTACATACCCCTGACGCCACATGTCCGCCAGAGAGAAAGCCAGACTCCAGTGGTGAGGGGTTTTGGTTTGCTCTCTCCGTGTTCTCAGAATAAAGGCCTCTTTTGTTTTATACTTCTCATCTTTTGGATATAATCTTATCAGTCTTAATCTAAATTATAAAAACTAACCATTGTGAATGTCATGGCGTATGCAATGTACAAATACCAAATATGTGCATATTGGAAGACAATCCTTTTGACCCTAATTTTTTCATGTTGATTTACTGATGGGATTGAAATTCTACCACTAAGGTACTTCTTTTTAGAGTCATCTATAAAAAATACAAACACTCCCAGAAAGATTAATGTAGGAACTTATTACCATCCATTTAGCAGAGAGTTCCATTAAAAGAAGAATTAAATAGAGTTGGGTCATGGGCAGAGGTGTATGCCAGGAGGAGCTGGGCACAGTGCAGAGTGGTGGGTGGAAGCTGAGATGAATATTGCTTTTTCATAGTTTATCTGCATGTTTTAGTGGATTAATAAATTGCTCAATATTACATATCATTGTATATTTCAAAATGTATAATACATAATTTTTATACATATATTTAACCTAGCTTAATCTTTCATTTTATAGGCAATGAAACTGACTTCCCAAGTCCTGAAAAGGCTGTTAAGAGAAAACCCAGCAAACTCTAATATATTTGGGCATATTTGGATGATAGCTTGGGTTTGTATATATCAGCTTCATCACTAATTCTCTGGCACACAGCTTCAACATAGTGATGTAATTTTTTTCTCATTTAATTTTAGTCTTTGAGTACCTATTGAACATTGCCTCAGTGGGAGTAGTGTCTACTTATTAGTTTAGATCAGAAATGGTGTTGCAGCTGCCATGCTCAAGGCAAGGGACATGTGATGCTCTGGTTGTACTTTCTCTTCCTGATCAGTTGGATAAAATATTATGGGACTGGGCATGGTGACACATGCCTGTAATCCCAGCACTTGGGAGGCTAAGGCAGAAGGACCACCATTAATTACACAGCAAGACACTGTCTCAAAAAAAAAAAAAAAAACAAAAACAAAAACTAAAAGATGCCATGATAATTATTGTCTTTTGAGCATGTGGCCTAGACTCCTATCATCTTTGGTATAATGTTGGTGTAAGAGCATTTGTTGTGTTACTTTTTTGTACCAGGGGTTGAACTCATGACCTAGCCCTTATGGGGCAGGCGCTTATGCCACTGAGCTAAATCCCCGGCCATTTGGGTTTTCTTTTTTGGCATTTTCTTTCTTTCTTTCTTTCTTTCTTTCTTTCTTTCTTTCTTTCTTTCTTTCTTTCTTTCTTTCTTTCTTTCTTTCTTTCTTTCTTTCTTTCTTTCTTTCTTTCTTTCTTTCTTTCTTTCTTTCTTTCTTTCTTTCTTTCTTTCTTTCTTTCTTTCTTTCTTTCCCAGGGATCAAACTCAGGACTTTGCACTTGCCAGGCAAGCACTTATGCCACTGAGCTAAATCCCTGGCCCTTTTGTGTTTTTGTAGGTCACTTTATCAGAGTAATTTACAGACTTTCTGAGATTCAGTAAATGGCCAAATTCAACCAAATCTTGACAAAAGTAAGTAATATGTCTAGTGTCCAATAAATTCTGTTTTATTTTACATTTAAAATAATCTTAGGGCAACCAGGTGTGGTGGTGCCTGCCTATAATCTCAGCATTAAGGAAGCTGAGACAGGAGGATTGCTGTGAATTCAAGGCCAGCCTGAGCTACAAAGTGACCTCAAGGTGAGCCTGAACTGCATAGTAAGACATTGTCTCAAAAAGACAGAGAGAGAGAGAGAGAGAGAGAGAGAGAGAGACAGAGAGAGAGAGAGACAGAGAGAGAGAGAGAGAGAGAGAGAGAGAGAGAGAGAGAGAGAGAGAGAGAGAGAGAAAGAGAAATATCATCTTAGGGAATAATTTGATTTTACCAAAGCTAGTTTTTAGGTCCTTTCCCTTAAATGATTTATCCAGCAGAGCAATAAGGATTATATTCCTGAAGCCAAGAGGATGTAAAATTATGATATGACATAAAAACATTTACCTTCTCGTTTAAGTATAGAGATAGGCTTAGTTTCTTCATGAATAGATTCAGTGCAGGGCTGTAATCATGTAAAAAATTCATGTGATATTAGAGAAAGATGCAAGACTGAAGAACTGATCATATTTTTGTTTTCTCTATTTTCTATAACTTGGAGCAGAACAGCTGAAATCTCTGCTGAATATTTTTTTGTCTTGGTCTCCCAGATGAAGGAGGCTTTGCCATGCAGCAATTGCTATAATTACAGCAGGCTGAAACTGATCTTAAAAACTGGTGCTGAAACATCACTGTTACATGGCTATGTTTATAATCCAATTTAATTTAGTTGGACAAGAATGTTTTGCTCATTGCTTAAGGTCAGTCTGTGCTTAGTATAGGAAAAACACATAACTGTGATGTAATGTAATGGTCAGTAGTTAATGATGTTATGGTGTTACTCAGGAAGTGATTTATTTTTGGCACAGTAGCAGGTTTATTTTTGTTTGACTCCTGGTTGGGATGTGACTGCCCACTGATATGTTGACAATTCAAAACGAAAAGTGGTGTTGTGTGTGAAGAATGGCAGCTTCAGACAGATAAACACTGGCCATTCCCACACTAACGAGTAAAGTGAGCGGGTCCCACTTAAAGGGCTTAAGAGGGGACAATTTTGAGAGGGGAGTATTTTGAGGTGCTCTCTTTAAAGAAACTGAGGTAGGTTCAAAGAGCAAAACTTATGCACAAAGAGTTACAGGGACCTGATATGAGAAAATGGCCTCTCTATAATAAACATCATTCGAGAAAAATTGCTTAACACAGAGGTGATACACATCATGACAACATGGTCACTACAAATCTCTGAACTAGCCTCAAAGAGACACAAACTGGATGATTATTGCACTGATAAGAAAGAGCACTTGAAATAGACATCATTATCGTCATCACACATTAATTTAATCAGTACTTACTGTTTCTGTGATAAATGATTTATATACTTTAGGTCATTTGAATTTCCAAACAACTGTATAAGATAGATTATCTTACGATAATTTTGCAGGTGAGGACCCCAGGGAAGTTATTACCCAAGATGACACTGCTGCAGGTAGTGGAGTCATACCTTAGCTAGATTGTTTCACTTTAATATCTTCCTTAAAATTTTACTTTTATTGGTACATGTTTGCAGTGTGTAATGATTACATTCCTCATGGAGAGCTGGTACATGTACACAACACACATTAAAAATTATTTTTTCATTTACTTTTCTCCTCCCTCCCCCTTCATCTCTTAATCTGAAAATGATTTGTCTTAATATCCTAATCATCAATCTACATGGTCTTAATGACTAAATTCTCAATACATAGTTTCCATTTCAACATCTGGAATTTTTTTATCGGTACCAGGGATTGAACTTGCGACCACACACTTGCAAGGCAGGCGCTTAGGCTGCTGAGCTGAATCCCCAGGCCCCTAAACCTCTGGACTTCTTTCCAACAACTTTTTTGTTGTCCTCGGTTTAAGAGTTAAATATGCCACCCAGATGTATTTAGATACCCATAATGAATGGACCTTTTCTACACACTGCACTCAAAATTCTGGTGACTACAGTTACTATAAACAGTCTCTTCCAAAGAATGATCTGCTTATATGGTTTAATTCTTTCTGAACATGTTGTAATTATAGTCCTTATTAAAGTAATTGAAGCATTTGTCCATCTATAAAATAAACTACTAACGTAAGCATATAAAGTTAACCACAAAGTATCGTTTCTGTTGAAGCAATGAAAATGTCCTTTAAAAGTGAGAACCTGCTGAAAAGCTTCATCATTTTCTCTTTCCTAGATTGTGTCTTGGTAGTTGATTTGAATCATCAGTGCAGCGGTCTGGCTTCTCTGGAAAGAGCTGCCTTGCGTTAATCCATCCTGAGTGCTGGTCTCTGCTAGATGCGATGTGAGTAATGACACCTGCCCTGACTACTGTTTTCTTTACAGGATGCAGTTGCTAGCTTTTAAATCTTAATTTTCTTCTAGAGATGTTTTTCCTGTTCTGAATTTAAAGAAGCATTTTCACAATTTTGCTGGTATGATTCTGTTTTGGGTATGGCTTTAAATAGGTCATTTAAATGTGATTTTATTAGAGTGATTATCTTTTGGACTTCATGTCAAAGCTAAACAAGACTAATAATCTAAGTCTTTTGTTAGACTTTTTTCCTCTTTTTAAAAATTTGTAGTTCTGTGTGCTACAGCCAAAAAACATCAAATACATTCTTTTTACTGTGTAATTCTCTTTTTGGAATATTACCTTTCACTGAAAGGTGAGGGACAAAATGATCTACTTTTCTTTGTGAAAATGATGAAATTGACCCCCCATATGTTGCCTGTGCAACTTTTCTCATCTAGAATTCCATTATAGAAAAGGATAGATATCACTGTTTTCCCCTTAGGTAAAATTCAGACTATTCCTCATTATTTTGAGGGATAAGGAAGAGAAATGAACAGGGAATCTGTAGCAATTAAATTTGGGATCATTCTGAACAATCCTTACCTGCAAACAAAGCCAACTGCAGACTTTACAAAGCTTGTTAATTTGACACCAATGAATCTGCAACATTTTATACTACTTTATATGCAGATGTGTACTGCATGGGATTTAATTAGAGTACAATATTGATAACTTGTTTTTAGCATCCCCTCTTTTCCCAGAATTGTATTTTTTCTCTAGAAACTAGCTCTTCTTACCTAAAGAGTTTCTGAAAACAGTAAGAGTAACTCAAGGAATAATTAGTCATGCTCCTCCTGCCAAAATTTGACAAAAGGATACAGAAACTTTACTGAAATAAAGAATAAGGTAAAGGGTATCTTGTGAAAATTGTGACTGAAGATTGCTCTGCCATGAGGATACACTCCCTATAACATCCTCATTCTTCCTTGGACTAAGGGTCTCGAACACCTCCTTCTTTATGACTGTTTATGTTTCTTTCCTGCAGACTGGATCCTCTGGTTACACAGTTGCCTGCATCAAAACGGTCAGTTCAGCCAGTGTCCACTTGGCTCTTTAGTTCAGTTCTAGGGTACCCACTGAACACAGCTAGGATACCTCTCAATTTAAATTCTGGAGGAAGGATTTTGACTGGTGCTGCTTAGACAATACATTGACCTATCTTGGGTCAGCTGCCCTCAGTCATACTCATAAAGTGGACAATGTGTACTTGGACTGTTTGACAAAGTTGTGGGCAGGACAGACATATTTACAGACTAGAAGTAACTGGAAATGTGACTGGCTATGGACGAAAGTGGTTTGGAGATGACATTATTTGGCAGAGCTCGAGTCATCCTTCTGGTTTCCTATAACCAGTTATACCACTTGGAAAAAATGTATCTTATTGCACTGGGGCTGCAGCTCAGCAGTATGCACTTATCTAATCTGTGTGAGGTCCTGCGTTCCGTCTTCAGCGCTCGAAACATACACACAAACACACAAACAAAACAACAAAAAGAAAAATACCTAGTCATAGTTGTGCTCTAGTTTGGCATATTGAAATTTTATTTCGTTAAAGGCGATTATCTATACTCTCTTGCTTCCTTCCAGTTCTGTTCCACATCTTTCTGCCTGGTTCCTGGCTCCCACATTTTTCTTTCATATAGATATTGCAGTGATCACTGAGAATAGAATTCTGATTGGTCTTTGTCATCTCTCAGCACGGCTTCTTACTTCCTCTTCTAGTGTCTTAGTGAAGTTATCCTGTTGTAACTCAGGGTTTTAGTCTCAAACTCCAGTACTTATTCACTTGGTGACTAACTTGGGTTTCCTTTAAGGTGTTGTTTGAAAGCTTAGATCACTTATGTGAATCTCTGAATTTTTTTTAATACAAGTTTTTTATTGTCAGATGAATTTTTTCCTTTTCACATAACTTTGTTGACTTTGTCTAAAATGTAAAAGATTTATTAATTTCAGGAACGTGAATGAAAACTAAACTAATAGGCAGGTAGGGATTCGTATGCCAAAAAATCTAGGCCACAAATTGCTCTTGTTGGAAGGGCATCTTGACCAGAAGGACATCTGTTTGGGCTAAAGATATTAGCTAATTGCACTTATAAATTCTTCCTGTTCCCGTTTTTGACATTTTATCTTGGCTATCTTTGAAGACTGTGTAAGAGTTTTGTTTAATGTGCAGAGAAACCACTCATTTCAAAGTTATATTGCAGCCTTCTTGGTGACCCACCAAGATCTTGATCTTCCTATTCAAGGAGGGTTTAATAATCAATCTGAGTCTTTTAACAGTAGGAGCGAAACACTTACGCTTTTTCTCTCCTGCCCAAGATCTATGCTGTGACACAGACGTTGTGTCACATCCTAATCCTAGCATGCTGAATAGTTATTCAGTTTGCACAGTAGCCTAAACAAATCACTTTATCAGCCCTCAAAAGCAGAGTTATGAGCAGAATTGCTTTTGGAAGCTTTAACCTTTAACTATCTGCATGAAATAATTTAAACTGGAGTCAGAGGGCAGCATTTGCAGACTGATACAAGGAATGATAAAGTGACCCTGCATTCTTCACATAGTCTTTACCTGTGCTCAAAGAAGTTGGCTAGAGTAGAGTGGGCTAGCCATAAGGAGGAGCATACAGGGAAGTTTCTGTGTCACTTTGGGAAGCTATTTGGCCTCTTGTCTTCTCACTTTTTTAGGGAACTGAAAGTGACTGTCGGAATTAGCACATCTTAGTTCTGGCAGTAGATTTTTTGGCTGATTGTGATTCACTGGGAAGTATACTGAAAGTTGGTTACAAATTCCATTTCAAAGCATAAGATTCTGGAAATAATTTTGTTTTTAGAGTGAATTCAAGGCTGTTCCTATAGTATTTCCCCTCTTATTTACTTGCATTAAGGTATATTTTCAAGAGTCAAAGATTTGGAGCGGTGTATTTGTTTCCCAGTGAGCCTATAACAGGGTACCACAGATTGAATGACAGACTTAAAATGACAGCTTTATTTTCTCATAATTTTGAAGGCCAGCAATCCAAAATTGACATGTTAGCAGGGTTATGAGGTGTCGGCACGGCCACACTCCCTCTGCAGGAAGCTTCTGGGCTGTGTTGACAAAATGTAAATCTCAAGTAACAGTGACATCCACAGCGAGCCAATGACTGTCCAGGTACTTGATCATGATTAGCCAATGGGAGGACTTGCTTTTATGGAGACACAGATACCTCTTAATAAGGTAATGGTAATTGAGGACATATCCTTCTGACTTCTGTAATGGTTTTTGGGAGTCCTTCATTTCCCTGTGGAGCCTAAATCTCATTAAGGTGTTTGGGTAGTCCTTATTCAGCTTATACAGCTGATGAGGATGTACCCCGTCTTAAAGTTTTACCCAAAGAGTATATCTGTTAGGATCAACTCCAATGCTGAGAGCTTTCACTTTCAGTAGTCATTGTTTTGAATTTCATACACTAATCTGGTAGGCTAAATGGATTTTCTTCTGTTTGTGTTTGGAGGACACAGTGAACTACATTTCAGACTCGAAGAAATTTGGAAGAATTCCCTGAATTTTATTTAAAATGCTCAGCAAAATTCAGTACAGTCTTTGCAAAGAGAGGTGTGGGAGGATGAGTAGGGATCACCAACCAGGAAGCAGGTGAGCTGGAACCCAGTTTCCAGGACCAGGCAGGGAAGCAGGGCTCCGAAGGCTAGGCCTGCCTGATTCCTGTGTGCGTGGAAGCTGAGAACTGGCTTCTGGGAAGTGGAGCTCCAAGGCTGTGGTCTGTGTTCTCTTTCTTAGACCCTTTCTGGAGACTTCGCCACTTGCTGCTGTCTGAACCAGCCTCTGGCTGATGACTGGGGGTTTTGTTTGACTCAGTGCCACAGAGAGATCCTTGCCTTGTCCCTTGCTGGCCATTGTCCCTCAAACTCAGCTTGTTGGCCAATGGTCTCACAGATAACCAGCGGCCTATACATCAGCAACATGGTGGCCATCAGTAACAAGTTCGTGGTGTCTAGGTTTCAGATCCCTGGCTTGCCCATGTCTGGTTGATACGAGGAGCCCCCACCCTGCATCCCCTGGACTTGTGTGGCCCCTCGTGCTGTGCCCTCCTAGTGCCAGACCAAGTGCTTGCCATCACCCTATGCCTTCTGTCTTACTTATCTCATGAAATACCAGACACCTCCATACTGATGTCCATTGCCCTCTCCAACAGTGGTATGGCCAGAACCCAGTAGGATTCAATCCCTGACATTTAGTAGAAGGACTTGGGTTTGATCCAAGTGGCACAACAGTCACAGTTCTGCCATTGACCTATGCAAAGCTCTGTGCTGCAATGTTCTACTGCTGCTGCTGGACAAAATTAGATGACATCTTTCAAAAGGGCAAGAAAAAATGGAAGGTGACTGTGGGTATTAACCTTAGAGTCAACTGAGGAATAAAGTTCAATAGATACAAGATGGTGAACATAAGATGCCTATTCGGGGAGTCTTGTATCATGATGGCTGGGACCTGGTCAGAAAGAACAGGCGGGACACACTCTGTGGACCTTCCAGTAGGGTGTGAGGCTAGTAGCAGGTCTAGAATTGGATAGCTGTCCCCCAGGTTGATCACCCAGGAGCAAGTCAGTTGGAATCTTACCTTAATGCTTAGAAAACAAGGCCAGAGACTTAGGTACCGTATTTCCCTCTGTATCTCCTTATGAAGTACTAGATAAGTGGATACATGGCCTCCAAATGGATCTCAAGATCTCTGGGACCCCAGACTACCCTCACTTTTACCTTCAACACATTTAAACTTGTTGTTTAGATTGGATTTAAGCATAAGATAGTTTTTTTCCTTTTTTTTTTGAGACAGGGTCTTATTATATAGTTCTGGCTGGCCTTGAGCTCACCTTTATAGCCCAGGCTGGCCTGCAACTTGTAATTGTCCTCTTGCTTCAGCCTCTTGAGTGCTAGGATTACACATATGCGCCACCACATCCAGCTAGGATAGCTTTTGAAGAAAGTCTTCTAGGATAATAAATTTTTATAAAAAGTTTTCTAAGTTGCTGTTTCAGGCTGTAAGAACTTCAGGTACCTTCGGCCACCTTCCCTAGCCTCCCACTGTACAGTGGCCTTAGTTTCCACCTCTAAGATGCATGCTAATATAGCAGGCCTAATGGTGGTCTTCAGGGTCTCTTGTTACAGGCTTTGGCTGGTAAGGTTGGACCCAGTTTTGTCATCTCTGTTATTCCAGCTCCATATGACCTGAGGCTGCTGAGGTTCAGTCCCTTTACCTGTCAAAGTATGACAGCTCTTGTTTCATGGGGCTGGTGGATTAAATGATCACTGACAGTGGGCCTGGCACACAGCATATGCTTAAAGGACATCTCTTGCTACTACTAATGAGACTCTTTGCTCTCCTGCTCCTGGGTCAGCAAACATCCTCACAATAGTGTTTCTACCCCATATGCACACCATCCTTTATTGTTTGCAAAAGGCTCCTTTGAGAAATAATCCAGAGAGAGAGAGAGAGAGAGGGAACACGGTTCAGATCCTTTCAAACTGTTTCAAGGATGGCTAGACTTCATAGCTTTTCAGAATTTCCATCATGTGTTCACAGTTATAGAGCAAGGAGCATGATTCCTTTTTGAATGTCTCACTTACTGTCACTGAGCATGACAGCTGATTCTTTGGTCTGGTCAACCACTGAGATCCACGGGGGCACTGGTTCAAGGGGCACTGTGTTGGCCTCAGCAGTAGGCTCTGGGGTTGGAGATTGTTTTAACTCCTCAGGTACCTGGGGCTGCAGCTCAGGACCAGCTATTCTAATCTAGAGGTCTGCAGGAAAGCAATGTACATGACAGACAAAAGCAGAGGCTCCGGTTGATGCAGAGCTGTGGATGCAGAGACCATTGCAAACTGAAAGCGCTTTTTTTTTTTTTTTTAATTTTGAAGGTAGGAAAAATACAACAGAACAAGATAGAACAAAGCCAATTGAGACAATGCAATGAAATTGGTACAGAACTTCACAGCAGGATACCGGGATAACAGTAAGAGGTACCATAGTATATCTCGTTATCTTCACAATAGTTGTCCAGTCAGTTAGGTATAGCAAAATCAAATAAAAAGCAGAACATTATAAAACCATTCAAAAGAGAATATTGAATAGTGTAATACAATTTATTGTAATGAAACAAACAGTGAAAAAAATATTTGCCTTCAAGCAGAAGATGGAAGGAAACCCCTATATTTGCTATATTGCATACGTTCATTCTCTCAAGACACGCTCAGACCTCTGTCCCCAGCTGCTAAGGGGGATGGGGTGGGTGGGGTGGGGTGGGGTGGGGTTTGAGAGGTTCAAATTCCAGCCCAGGTCCTGGTAGGCTCCTGAGAGCCAAGAGCTGACTGGTTCTCCTCCTGGCTCCAGCTGGAGGGAGCCTCTTACCAAGAGGGCAGGCGAGTTGCCTTCTTCTGTGGCCACCTGGGTTCCACCATGGCCCATTCTCTGCTGAAAGCTCTTTTTCTTCAAACATGTCCATTTCCACAGAGAGGGTGCCCAAAGATACAATTTGGGGCAGGAAAGAATCATGAGAAATAAGTGCTCAATATTGATATTCTTGTTTTACAGAGGGAAAAATAGAAAGAATACGGGTGTGGCAGAGCTTTTCAAAGCAGTTTTTCTCGCAGGAATACAGGTAACAGTTTTATTTGAGAGCATTTTTAAAGGAGAAATTTATTTGAGTGTACATATTTTTTGAGGGGATGGTATATATATATATATATATATATATATATATATACTATACCATGAGGTTGACTTTTATGGGTGCACTGTCCTGTGAATTTTGGTAAGCACTTAGTTTTATTTGGCCAACATCACAGTCAGAACTCAGAGCAGCTCCAATGCCCTGAAATACTCCCACATATTTTGTAGTCAAGCTCTCATCACACCCAGCCTCTGGCAAGTACTGATTTGTTTTTGCTCCTGTGAATTTGCTTTCTCCAAAGTGTTATATAAACTTCATGATGCATGGTGTGACCTGTGATGATTGACACTTTCTCTGGGTCTAATGCCTTCTATATTCACCCATGTTGCTGCTTTTTGCCAGTTTGTTTGTATTCACCTGAAAAAGGATATTCGGGTTCCAGTTTTGGTGACTGTAAAAAAGCTGCTCTAAACCTTAATGTGAAAAATCTACTATAAATGTAAAAATCATACTAAAACAAAGGTCATGCATACTCTTTTAAACTTATTGCTTGCTTACATTTAACTATGTTTTATTAGTGTCTGTGTTTTTGTGTTTATTTCCATTTACTATGTCTTTGTGATACAAATCTTACAGCTGTATGACTGAGCATCTCTTCCTCAACTGAAAGTACAGTCACACTGAAATGAAACCGTGGTGGAAATGCTTACACAGTGGAAACTGGCAAGTACTACACATCAGGCCCTCCTTCCTTCCCCTAAAAGTCAGATAGACATTTCTCAGTGACCTCTCTATCCTGATACTGATGATGAAGTACACCAAAAAGTTCAGAGCAAAAAGCCAGCAAGAATACTCTGAGAACAGGGACACCATATATCCTGGATATTTAGTGTTAGCTATGTTTTCAGTGATCAGTCAGTAATGCATAATTATATTATAAAATTTTTAACTTATATAAGACTTTGCCTGTTACTAACTTTACATATCAAAAATCCAAGTGCAAAAACCTTTGCCAGTCTACCTACATGCACTATTTTTTTTGAAAGTATTATTGTACATCAGAGGATAGCATAAATGTTTGCGAGAATAAAAAGATGATAGTTTGTGAACACTTAAAAAAATCTTTTATTTGTGCCAGTTCAGGAACAAGATGACAAAGATATTCTGTGAAATTTGGAGGGAACTAGGCTTTTATCACTGTGATCTGATGAAATATTTTAGTTTTATCTACTTTCTTCTTTTCTCTTTGTTACATACCAGCACCCCAGGCATTAGCTGGAAGTGAATTAAAATGCCCCAGAAGCTGTGATTCTGCAGCCAGCATGATATTAGAATAGAATTGATTATCTGGAGGTGTTTGCATATTGAAGCAGCCCTCCTACCTATTCATTTCCATTTTAACCTAAGAGTTATGTGGGAGGCTTGTTAATACCCTTAAAGGATTTGATCCCTCTACCTATGTGGCTTCTGATTCAAGGATGAATACTTAAAGTCTATAAAAGGAAAATTGTAAATAAAAGCAAGTATGACAGAGGAGGAATATAGTTCTAAAAAAGTACCAGAAACTATCTTTAAGCTGTATCACAAAAAACAAAGACATAAGTAAAGAGAGATTATATTTGAATAGATTATTGCAATTGGGGATGAGGGCTTGTTGTAGTAGGGAGAAACACTGTTTCAGTAGAATGCTGTGATCATAATATTGACAAGCACCTTAAAGTTCAGGCAGAAAGAGTTCTTTTAAACTACTAAGAAGAAGGAGTAAACAAGGGCAGAAAGAATGGGAGTTGTTAGGGGTGTGCTCAGCAAAGATGTGATGAGATAGTTGAGCAGAAAATGTCTTTATTTTGCGGCCAGCTGATTCTTATGAGAAGCTGGCTGGGGGATTTTGTTCTGCTTCCCTTATGCTCATTTAAGCTCAAGGGTAAGTTGAATTCAAGGGTCTAAGGAAGTTCGAGTTATCAGTACTGTGTCCATATTGGTCAGTGGGGACAAACAGTTCAGTTATCATTTATAAGACAAACAATGAGAATTCAGAAGGTCTGTTTCTGACTTTATCCTAGGTAGACAAAGGGGTTATCTATAAATCATATACAGCTAGCCATTGCAGCAAGCCATTTTATGAAATATAAAAGAATGTAGTGGTAGTGTTCCTCATGCATCACTGTTATCCAAGGCCACAGGGCTCAGGTAAAACCCAGTATTTTTAACAGCTGTGGGAAACCACACAGACTGTTTCAGGTGTATCAGGACACCTGAGAACGTGACCCTGCTTGTCCAGCTCTTGCACACAGTAGGGTACAATTATGTACCATGACTCAGCACGCACTGGCACTCATATTTACATTCAGAAGAATGTAAATATGAGATAACAACCTGTCTAAGAACTATCCAATGGGAGTCTGTGCTCTCTTCTCCATGTTCCCCAGGATGGTGGTGCTGGCAAGTAGGCAGTGAATAAACTCACGCTGGGACCGCTGAGGAGACTGTGAGCATGTACTTGGTGCTTCCTCCATTGCCCTGGGATGGTGGTGTCAGGGAGGGGGGTGTAGGTTCATGCTCCATTGCCTGGGGACAGCTTGCAGGTGAGAGGAGTACAACAGTGTAGGTGACAGGTGTCTGGCGGTGCTGGTGAGATGAGTGACAGAAGTAGTAACTAGAGGATACATGCTGAGGAACAGACACCTCCCAGAAAAGCATCAATAACAGTGGTAGGACCATCTCAAATTAGAAATCTAAAAGCATCAACCGAGAAAACAGAAGAAAATAGAAAACAGAAAACAAGATGAAAAAGTAAAATGTAGTCCCAAACACCCAGCCCACCCAGAGCAAGTCTAGAACACAAAGAGATAGAGTAAATTGAATGTCAACAAATAGAACTTTCTGAAATGATAGCAGCAGAAATGAAAAACAAATGGAAGAGGCCACAGAAAAAATAATCTCTAAGGAACAAACAGAAGTGACTATCAAAATAAAAAAACATTAAAGCAGACACAGATAATCAAAGAGAGGGGCTCAGGAAGATGATGGAAACCATCAATGCCAAACATAGACAAGAAACAGAATCCATGAAACAGATCCAAAGCAGAAATGCAGGGGATTAGAAATTCCAGTGAAAGTATATGCAGCAGACTCAATGAAGGCAAATATAGAATATCATATTTAGAAGACTGGAACACAATGAGAAGCCATGAAAAGAAAAATATCTTGAAAATCACAAGAGACCATGAAAAATCAATCCAACAGCTACAGGATAAAGCAGAGAGCAACATAAGACTGGTTGGAATCAGTGAGAAAGCTGGAGACTCTTCAAAGGTCTTAAAAACCTCTTCACAAAAATAATGGCAGAAAACTTCGCCAACATGGGTAAAAAATTTGACATACAAATAAACAACGTATGTAGAACCCCACATAGACATGATCAAAGTAAATCTATACCTAGGCATATAATAATCAAAATTCCAGAAATCCAGAACAAAATATTAAAGGCAGTTAGAGAAAAGAAATATATCACCTATAAATAAAAGCCCATCAGAATCACAGTAGACTTAACACAAACCCTAAAATTAAGAAGAGCTTGGAGTGAAGTATTTCAAACCCTAAAGGAAAACAATCTTCAGACCAGATTGATGTACCTTACAAAACTGTCTTTCAAAATTGCTGAAGAAGACACTACCATGATGGAAAACAACTGAAGAAATTTATGACCACCAAACCAGTTTTACAGAATGCTCAGAAAGACGTATTAGAAAGAGACAGTGAAGATCGTAAATGCAGGAACACCAATAGAAAGGAGCAACCAGGAAGGGCAGCAATGAACTAGAGCAGAAAGACAGGGAGCAAACAGCAAGTAAACAACATGAAAAAGAAAAGCCAATACGTATCAGTTATAATCATCAACATAAATGGTCTTAACTCGCCAATCAAAGGAAACAGGCTGATAAAATGGATCAAGATACAAGATCCAGCAATATGCTGTATTCAAGAAACATTGAAACCAAAAAGAAACTAGTAGGATAAAAATCAAAGGATGGAAAGCAATTCTCCATGCCACAGGAATCTAGAAAAAAGCAGGGGTAGCTATTCTATTTGCAGACAATGTGAACTTTAAGCTGATCAAAATAGACAAAGAAGGTCACTATAAACTTGTTAAGGGAAAATTGCAAGAAGAAGAGATAACAATCTAAATACTTATGCATCAAACACAGGCCAACCCAACAACATAAAACAAATTTTAACTGACATGAAATAGCAAATAAACACTAACACAATTGTAGTGAAGGACCTTAATAATCCACTCTCACAAATAGATATGTCAACTAGACAAAAAAATCAACAAAGAAATATTAATTTGATTCTTGGTACCAAAAAAAAAAGAACTATTAGCAAAATAGATCAGATACTAGCTGACAAAACATGTTTAAGTAAATGTAAAGGAATTGAAATAATTTCATGCATTCTATCTGACCACAGCTCAATGAAACTGGAAACCAATGACAAAGGAAACCACAAAAGCCACATAAATACATGGAAATAAAACAGCACTTTTCTGAACGACCAGTGGATCAGAGAAGAAATTAAAGATGAAATTGAAAAGTATGTACAATGAAATGATAATGCCAGTAGAGCATACCAAAGTTATGGGATACAGTGAAAGCAGTCCTATGAGGGAAATTTATAGTGATTAACTTACACATTAGGAAAACAGAATAAGTTCAAATAAATAATTTAATGTTGAACTTCAAATTGCTAGAAAAAGAAGAACAAATCAAACCCAAAGCTTGTACAAGGGAGGAGATTATAAAGATAAGAGCAGAAATTAATAGAATAGAGACTAGGGAAAAATACAAAAAATCAATGAATTGAAAAGTTGGTTCTTTGAAAGAATAAATAAAATTGATAAACCATCAGCCAACTTCATCAAAAAAGAGGAACGAAAAAACACAAATTCCAGCAGCTAGAAATTAAAGGGGGAAGATCACAAAAAATCCCACAGAAATCCAGGAGATCATCAATGCCTACAAGGAGACATGAAGAATAACATGATGGAGGCACAGAAGAAATAGACAAATTTCTAGACACAGTTAAATTGCCAAAAGTAAATCAAGGAGGTATTAAAAATTCTAAATAACATGATATCAGCCAATGAAATTGAAAATGTAATTAAAAATTTCCCATCAAAGAAAAATCCAGGCCCTGACAGATTCAATGTTGAATTCTACAAGAAATTTAGGGAAGAACAAATGCCACTAATGATGAAATTCTTTAAAGAAATTCAAAGGAAAGCAATATTTCCAAAGTCATTCCTAGAAGCCAGTATTACCCTAATTTCAAACTCAGAGAAGAACTCAAGCAAGAAAGAAATGTTCAGTTTCCCAAATGAACATTGATGCAAAAATCCTTAAAAGACACTGGCAAATAGAATGCAGCAAATCATCAAGAAAATTATATCTCTTGCCCAAGTAGGATTTATCCCAGGGATGCAAAGATGATTCAACATATGCAAATCAATAAAGGTACACCATATTAACAGAACCAAAGATAAAAATCACACGATCATCTCAATAGATGAAGAAAAGCATTTGACAAAGTCAAACACCCACTCATGATAAAAACCCTACTGAAAATTGGAATAGTCTTTACTTCAATATGATAAAAGCCATCTATGACAACCAGCAGCTAATATCATACTAGACAATCAAAAATTGAAAACTTTCACTCTAAAAATAAGGAACAAGAAAAGAATGTCTATTATCACCACTGCTATTCAAGATAGTTCTGGAAACATTAGCCGGAGAAATTAAACAAGAGAAAAATACAAGGAAAAAACATAGGAAAGGAAGAAGTTAAATCATAATTATTAAAATCATCATTATTTGCAGATGACATGATACTCTATGTAGAAAACCCCCAAAACGCCACTGGACACGTGTAGATTTAATACCCAAATTCAGTAATGTAGTGGGACTAAAAAGTCCACTTTCAAAAGTTAATCACATTGCTATACACAAGCAACAAACTCACAGAGAGGGAAATTAGGGAAAGCACATCCTTTGTGATAACATCCAAAAATATGAAATACATAGGAATCAGTCTAACAAAGAAAGTAAAATATCTGTACAGTGAAAATTATAGTACTGTAAGAAAGAAGATCAAAGAGAATACCAGAAAATGTAAAGATATCCCTTGCTTTTGGATAGGAAAAATTACCTAGTGAAAATGCTGTACTCTCAAAACTTCTATATGTACTTAATGCAGTCCCAATCAAAATGCCATCAGCATACTTCACAGATCTAGACAAACACTCCTAAAATTCATTTGGGAAGAGAAAAGATCTAGAATAGCAAAAGCAATTCTGGGGAATGAAGACAAGGCAAAAGACATCACAATTTCAGACCTGAAACTATACTCCAAAGCTACTGTGATAAAATCAACATGGTACTGGCAAATAAACAGGCCTGAGGTTCAGTGGAACGGAACAGAAGACACAGATGCAAACCCAAACACACTCAGCCACCTTATCTTTGACAAAGAAGTCAAACAGGTTCAGTGGAAGAAAGATAGTCTCTTTAAAAATGATGTTGAAACAGCTGGCTATCTACATAGTGAAGACTAAAACTATACTCATGTCTATCAGCATGCACTACTGTCAAAATGGATCAAAGATCTAAATAATAAAACAGAAACGCTAAATATACTGGAAGACAAGTAGGTAGAAATCTTAGGGGTAGACATACGGGTAGGCAGGAAGTTCAGGAATGAAACCCAAACTGCATGGAAAACACTTCAAAAATCAACAACTAGGATCTCATTAAAAATTTTTGCACATCAAAAGAAATCACTAACAGAGTGAAAATAAAACTCACAGAATGGGAAAAAATTTTAGCCAACTGTCCCTTCAGGCAAAGGGCTTCTATCTATAACATATAAAGAATTGAAAAAAAAATTAGGCCTCTTAAATTCAAAGATCCAAACCAAAAATGGACATCTAAGATTAAAACACACTTTTCAGATGAAGAAATATAAATGGCAAATAAACATATGAAAAAATATTTAACATCATTTGTCATTTGAGAAATGCAAATTAAAACAGCAATGAGATTCCATCTCACCTGAGAAAGAATGACTATCATCAAAAAATCAACCAATAACAAATCCTGGTGGGGCTGTGAGGGAAAAGGAACATTCATTCACTGTTTGTGGGAGTGTAGACTGGTGCAGCCACTGTGGAAATTAGTGTGGAGATTCTTCAAAATCCAGAATTAGAGGTCCCATTCGACCCCGCTAGTCACCTTCTGGGTATTTTCCCAGAAGAATTAAAAATAGCATCATAATGATATATGTGCACCTATGTTTACAGCAGCAAAATTTTTAATGGGTAAATCTTAGAAACAACACAAATGCCCATCAACTGAGGAATGGATAAAAAAGATGTGTGTGTGTGTTTTTTTTTATACAATGGAGTACTACTCAGCCATACAGAAGGAATCCATTTATAGGTAAATGGATGTAACCTGAGGCTGTACTCAAGTGAAATTACAGTCATATGTGTAAAAATCATGTCTCACTAGTGTGAAAAACTGAACAAGTAAATAGGATCTGAAATACACGATAGTTATTGTGAATTGGGAAGAAACTGTTCAAAAGAAATAACAAACTGTGATAGGGGAAAGAAGTAAAGAAGAAAAAAAAAAGAAAAAAATGTATATATAAGAGAGTTAAGATACTTATACAGCTAGCCTCTATCTGTTCTTCAAAAAGAGTATTTTGTGCTAATATTCTTTAGACAGCATATATATCCTGTACTCTGAATAACTACTATGAAGACAGTATTACACAAGATATCAACTACTGTAACTGTCCTACTAACCTGTTTTGAAACTTCATTGTATTGTTTCTTACTTTTATTTTCTCTTTAAAAAAAAAAAGATTCAGGCAGCTCTTGCTCTTGGGTTCTCTGCTCTGCTCCATGCTGCCTGCTGTTGAGGCTGATGTCTTGCAACCTTTAACCTTGGGATCTCACCTGCAAAAATCTCACTTGAGCCCCGCCTGAGTGGGCTGACAACAGCCAATGCAGTTTACATTTTGTTTTATATTAGGTTTCTCTTCTGTGGGGGAACAGCATATGCCGTCCAACACATGAAGTATGCTGAGCTGGAGAACATTCAGAAAGAGCAGCCTTCCCTACATTTGCCTAAAATTAGGACACAAATTTTGCAAAGTTGAAAGCTCCTGCACTTCTGTCTCCCCCAGCCAGGAAACACTTAAATTAACTACTGAAGACCACTTTGGGCCATTATTGGCCTGGAGATGATCCCAGAAGAAATATGTAAGTGTTCCTAACTATCTTTATCTGCCAGTTACTTGCCATTCAAATTTGCCACTCTTAGAGACCTAGGTCTTTTCCTTTGTCTTGTCACCTGCCTGTGGCTTTGTTTTTCTTTTACAAATTTAACATTTGTAATAGAGATTTATTCTAACTAAGAACTTATGGGGATGGATTTCCCCCTAATTCTTAACTATAGGCTTTAATGTCATGGCTCTGTTACAGAGTAGCTGTATTTGATTTTTAAATTTTATTTATTATATTTCCTTTTGCTCCTTTTGTTCCAAAAGTACCTTCTGTAGTTTTTGATGAATAGAAGTAAACATTTTGCCTGGGTTGGAATGTCTTTGATATTGTTTATCTACCCAGAGGTTCTTGTGTCTTAAGCTTGATCCCCAGTGTGGCTTGTGGGGTTGGTGGAAATTTTAAGACCTGGGGCCTGCTGAGAGGTGTGTGGGCTGTTGGACTTATTGCCCTCCGAAGACGTGAAGGCATTTTCTCATGGGGGCCTATCAGTTATCAGAAGACTCTTATGAAGGGCCCAAGCCTGGCCTCACCCAGCATGACCCCTTTGGCTTGCTGCTCTAGACGTGATGCTTTAGCTCGTGTGCTCTCACTGTTGCAGTGGCCAGCAGGTGAAACAACCAAGGGGTGTTCCTTGCCAGAGCCTGTGCTATGCTCAGACTCCAGTCTCCAGAACTGTGAGCCAAGTAAACATATTTACCATATAAAATTAGCCTGAAGGTATTTTGTGATAGTAACAAAAAGCTGACTAGTACATGAGAGCAGGGGTTGTAACTTCTGTTGCTGACAAGAATAACCTATAATTAGATGGAGGCAACTTGAGTCTATACTCATAAGTGAAATAAATCAGATTCACATTTCTAAATATAGGATTGTCCTTCTAGTGTAAAAAATAAATAATAATAATAAAATACTAGAAGACTAATAAGATCCAAAATGTACAATAGATAGTATAATAATGAAGGGAAAGAAAATGCTCAAAAGGAAAGAACAACTTGTAGGTACACACTTATAACTGTATGTATGTTTAAGTGCGCAAGATAAATAACTATACTACTAATTCTCTGTTAGTTCATCAAAAAGAATAGTTTGTGCTGTCATTGTTTGGTTGTTTTGCTTTGATTTTGTAATGAACAACTACTTTTAAGATAACAATGTATAATATATTAGTGTTGATTTCTTAGTTATTTTTTGAAATTCTGTATTATTTCTACGCTTTTTACTATTCTGCTTTTTAAAAATAAAAGAGTAGCCTGTATTATCCGCTAACACAAAGTCACTAATTCTACCTACAAGATATGAGATGCCTCCAAAATAATTCCATAATTGGAAACTACTGTAATTCAGACCTTGAAGTAATCTCATAGTGGTCTGAGGCTGAATTAAGTTCCTTGCTGAAGCTAGCACAGAATCAACTTTATTGTACCCTAGTTTTTCCTTTTCTCTCCCTGTTAGTAGTATCATCATTTTAAGCACTATAGAAAATTATCTTTTCCATAAAATTGCCATACCTAGATTGTCAATTTTCAATAGTAATTTAATAGTAAATGATACAGAGCACGACATATTGCTAGATTCATAAACCATTTAAAAATCTTTTTGTTTCATTAGAACTATAATCAAGAAACTATCAAGGGCTGGAGATATGTCACATTGAGAATGCTACCATTGGGCTCAGGATTCCTTTGCCCAGTTTCAGTAAGAATCACTGCTAGGGGCTGGGGATTTAGCTCAGCGGCATAAGGGCCTGCCTTGCAAGCAGATAGTCATAAGTTCGATTCCCGGTACCGATAAAAAGGAAAAAGACAAAAAAAAATCACTGCTAGACAAAATATTACCAGCTCTGAGATCTGTACACCTGTGATTCTCTGCTGTTAGTGTTATAGTTTTGAACTTTGTGTGACAGTAGTTCTTAGCTCCTAGTATAAGCCTATGCCTTGGGTATCAGAAGCTCTCAGCATCTGGTGTTAACAGGTTTCCCAGCAGCTCTGGTGGCTCCTTCGCAGCCAGTGCTAGTAGCTTCTCAGAACTCTTCTAGTGGCTGGAGCCAGCAGCTCCCAGCAGCTCTTGTGCTGCTCTCTGCAGCTCTCGGTAGTTTTCATCAGCTCTCTGGCTTCCAGGTGTTCTCAGTGCTGGCAGCCCTTGCTGTCACCAACTCTTATGGCAATCAGCTCAGCTTACTCTATGAGATAGAAATCATGAGTTAGCAGTAAGACCATTAAAACAAGGATTTTGAGTCTATGCTGCAGCACTGGAGGCAGTGCACAGGATGGATATCCCAGACTGGCCTGCTGAGAGCGAGAGAACTGCTTGTGTAGTCAGGGAGGGGGAGGCCCTTGCAAGTGCTTATCTCCTCCCTGCTAACCGGAGATTTTCTGCTTTGTCATGTCAGCCTTCTTAAGTGTGCTGTACCCACCTGTTTGGCTCTCATGAGTGGGGCATGTGCTCCTCACCAACCAGAGTGCAGGTATCTGAAGGTGGGCTGAGACGTTGGGAGTGGTCACAGGGCAGAGTTATCCTAGGTGGGCTGCAGGTCTGATAAAGCTGTTACAGATAGATAGAGAGACAAAGAGGCCCTCCATGAAGCTGTTAGCCGTTATGATTACAGCATGGCCAGGGCACTTCTTGATTGACAGTGATTCCTGAAACTTCTGAGAAAGTGGCAGGGCTTGGGGCTGCTGCTACTTTTGATCAGTCTCTAGAGTCTCCAGTGACTCAGTCTTGTGGGCCACAGATGCAATAGCATTAGTCCTACCATCTGGCCCTGGTGACTTCCTGACCCGAGGCCGCCACTCTGTTGTACTTCACTCCAGGCAGTGGCTGCAGCTGAGATGCTGAGCAGGAGGGAGAGATTTGACAGCCGTGTCAGGCTGTGAGGCACCGATTCCTGCCTCAACCAATCTCTGACCACGTGGAGTCTTCAAACTCAGAAAATGGAAAGTATTTTCAGAACATTACACATGTGACAATAAGGGAGGGAGCGTGCATTAATAGTGATTTGGTTGCAAAGAACTTTGTGTGTTATGTATCCACCTCCAAAGAATGAAAACCTTGATTCCTTAGAGAACCCAAAAGTCAATACAAAGTTATCATCTTTTTCTTATAATTCAATCTGGCACTTGCTCTTTGGCCAGGGCTTTCTTTGGGGAAAAGAGACACGTATGGTATCTTGTTGGGGAGGAAGCAGGTCCCCCTAAGCTGTGTCAGTAGATCACTTCCACAGTAGAGTGCTGCAACACCTCCCTGGTCCCCCAACACACAGAAAGAGACCTATATACGTTCTCCAATGTGTGATGGTCAGTAAAGATTTACTCCTTTAAATCACATTATACACATTTCACGCACATTTAAAAATAAATTGAATTAAGATTTGGGAACCTGGTTGGTGTTGTTGAGAAAACATAAGCTTTAGTGCTAGATGCAGAGCCTGTGTTTGAATGTTGGCCTTTTCTTTCCTCTCTGTGAGTCTTTGTCATGTCACTTGACCTCTCTGAGTGCCTTTTAATGTTTGCAGGATGCCAATAATGAGTTGTGTTAAGCCTTGTAAAAATTGAGCTGAATGAATTCACATACATAGAAGAAATAGGTTAGGCACTGATCAAAAGTAGTCTTTAATTTACTGAATGCCAGTCCCTGCATCAAACTAGACTGAACAGTATAGAAGTTCTACTTTTAAGGAATTTAAGATCTAATTGAAAAATCATACAGATATATATAAGATATGAAACTACATATTTATGTACTTTGTATCTTCAGAATGTTCACCTTGGATGTTATAGAATTTATCATCATTTGAAAGTAATCTGAGAGCCAAGTGCAATGGTACACAGATGTAATACCAGCACTCAGAAGGCTGAGGTAGGAGGATCACCTTGAGTTCAAGGATAGCCTGGGTTGCACAGTGAATTAAGGGCCAGTCTGAATGGCACAGTGGCTCAAGAAAAAATTAATCTGTGATTCCAGTATTTACTCATAATTTAATTTCAGGAGGCTCCCTTTATAATTATCTTTTTGTTGAACACTCAGCCATCTTCACAGCCAAATTTTACTGATGGAGAAACAACTCCCCTCCTGGTTTAGCCCTGTACTAGTAGTCCTTACTGCAATTTGCATTGTATGTTAGGAATAGGTCCAGGAAGCATTCTTTCCCGGAGGCCCATTCTTCTCTCTCTGCACCTGCTAGCTTGTATCACTCAGTTGCCCAGCACAGGTTCATTGCTTTTCTTAGCTGTCAGCAAATGCCAAGCTACACAAATGAAACTGTCTACCTTTCTCCCTAAGTAAATGGAAATCATCCGTAAAAGAAGAGAAGCTCTGAGGGAGCTCTGAGTCAGTTAAATCTCATGGGAGCCAGCAAGAGTGAGCAGCGTCATCAAGGCCACTGCTGATGTGGAGAGGCATAGGCATGCACTGGGGACAGGAGCCCTGGGCTCTCCTTACACAGCACAGGCTGAGGCTGTGCATGTGGTTAGACTGAGCTCCACCATGCTCCTCTCTCTCTCTCTCTCTCTCTCTCTCTCTCTCTCTCTCTCTCTCACTCCCTCTCCTGTCCTCAAAAGCAGTAAGACCATAGATTTGAATGAGACATCAATGCAATGGCAGAGACTGCAAATGACCTTGTGTCGCACTTGGTGAGGGTTGCCCCTCAGTTCACGGCAATGAGGATCAGCAGCAAATTTATTTCTAGGCTCTGTCTAACTCTGAAACAATATCAGTTTTGATGCATGAGAAACAGCTTCAGTATCTTCAAAAGGCAACATAAAGATGTGGGAGTCATATTTTCTGGCAGAGAGAGGGACTCAATTATGGTTTCATGACTGCAAAAAGATCTCGATAACGGTTATTCTTCAACACAGCAAAGGAGTTCTTTTCCATTTTATCGAGGTCCTATTATATAATACAACAGTTACAAAAGAGTTAACACTAGGCAATTTTTAGCAATGTGATAGGCTTCTATAACATGGATTTATGGCTACGACTACTTTTGCAATCTACAAATGGGACTGACTGTGATTAGTTTTCTAAAAGTTTTGCACAAGTATTCAGAAATTCATGCATTCTTAAAATAGAGCACAAAGTTGTCAATAGTAATTCTCGGTGTATATATATATATATATATATATGCAGTTGATTACAGTTAGCAAATCAAAAATAGAGATGCTTAATTTATTTGGTTTAGGTACAAGCTAAAAATAGCAAGATGAAGCAATTTGAAACTCATACAGTTTTTATTTCCAATGGTGATAGATTTAAAGGTCTTTGCAGAAACAATGTGTGGACAGAGGCCTTCTAAATCTGATATCCAGGTTTCCCCAGTGTTCACATCTTCCAGAAGTTTAGTACAATATCACAGTCAAAAATGACATTGTACAATTCACAGAGGTTATTTAGATTTTGCAAGTTTTATAAGCAATAATATGTGTGTAGTTTTGTACAGTTTTATAACATCTATAGATTTATGAAGCAACCACTATAATCGAGGTGCAAATCTGTTCCATTATCAAAGGCTCCTTCCTTTACAGTCACACCTACCTTCCAAACCCAGACCTAACCACTGGCAGCTAATAATTTATTCTCCAGCTATATAATTTTAGTTTAGAGATGTTATATAAATGAAACCATATAGTACCTTTTGAGATTGGCTTTTAGCATAATACCTTTAGGAGTCATCCAAGTTGTCATATACATTAACAGTTTATTTTTAATTGCTGTGTGATATTCCATGGTATAAAAGTACTACTATTTGTTCAATTGATAATGAAGGACATTTGGATTCTTTCCACTGTTTTGACTATAAAAACACCATGCCGTCGTTGTTAATTATATGCATGAAAGTGGCTAGACTATTGTATATACTGGTACTTGAGTAAATGCTAGCCTAGAAGTTGCTGTGAAGGTATCTTTAAACTGTTATTAACACTGGAATCAGTAGAGTTAGAGCAAAGTAGGCTATCCTCTGTACTGTGGGTGGACTTAATCAGGTTTTATGAAATGTAAAGAAACTTTCCCACTAAACTGCCTTCAGATCCAAGACTCTGAAATCAAATTTCCCCTGAATCCCTGGTTGGCCAGCCTGTCCTGAAGATTTTAGATTTTCCAGCCCACAAAACCACATGAGTTGATTCCTTAAAATCCACTCTCACTTCCATTCTCATGTTCATACTCTTCCACAGGTGTGCCTTATTAATCTGCGAGGCATTCCCCAATCCAGTCAAGTTGACAGTTAACAGTCACGTTCGGTGAGTGCATGTTCAGTGTTTAAAAAACCACTGAGCCATTTCACATTCCAACAGCAATGTAAGACCCACCCAGTTCTTCATCTTCATCTCTAAACTATAGCATGTGGTATTAATAGTATTTTGTGTTAGCCATTCTGACAAACAGTAGTGGGCTTCACTTGCATTTCCCTAATGGCTAAAGTTATTGAGTATCTTTTACGTGCTTATTTGTCACCTGTGTGTTTATTTGGTGAAATGTCAGTTCATGTCTTTAGCTCATTCTGACTGGCTTGACTTTGTTCTTTTAATGGTATGTTTTGGGAATTTTTTTGTATAGCCTAGATATAATCTTTTTGACAGATATATTCTGCAATAATTTGTTTTCTTTTAAAAATAATTTCTCTTAGATTATAACTTGTTTTTTTAATCTTTCAATAGTTTTTTTGCTGAGCAAAAGCTTTAAATGTTAACCAGGTTCAATTTATCTACTTTTCCTCTGATGAGTCATACTTTTGGAGTCAAGTCTAAAATCTCTTCATCAAAATTGAAGTGCTAAAATTTTTGCCTGTTTTTTCTACATGTTACACAATTTTTTTGGTTGCACCTTTGATTTTGTGATACATTGTAAGTTAGTTTCATTTAATGTGTGAGGTTTAGGTTCCTTTTTTTGACCTAATGATGTCCAGCATTTTAGTGAAAAGTTATTTGTGCTTCACTGAGTTGCTTTTGTTGCAAATTAGTTTGACATATTTGTATGGATCTATTTATGAACCCTTTGTTCTGTTCTATTGATCTATGTGTCTGTCCTTCTTGGTAACTGTAGCTATGCAGCAAGCTGTGACACCGAGTCCTCCAATTTTCTTAGTAATCTAGTTTTTTAGAAAAACTTCTGAACAATTTAATGAAGGTTGTTGCCTTTTTATGTAAATTTTAGAATAAGTAGCTCCATCTCTATCAAAAAATTTATAATTTTACAATAGAAACATTTATGTTCATCACTGAAAATTAAGAAAATACACATACGGGGCTGGGGATTTAGCTCAGCAGCATAAGTGCCTGCCTTGCGATGTGTGCGGTCATGAGTTCTATCCCTGGTACCGATATAAAAAAAGAAAAAGACAAAAAAAAAAAAAAAAAGAAAATACACATGCACACTAAGAATAAATACTGTGATGCATCTTCAAAGAAAGGTCATCAAAGTGAGGAATTATTCAAGTTAGATCAAACATTTCCTGATATCATCTTTCATATGTTGGGTGCTGCGCTAAGAACTGAAGCAAATATTTTCACATTAAATCCTCATTAGAACACTGAAAAACGTATTATCTGTACTTAGTATTTGAGGATATTGAGGTTCAGAAAGAATAATTTGTCCTAAGTCATCCATTTCACAAGAGACAGAGCTTTGGTTTTAATTATAATAATAAAAAATCTTTTGTAATTTAGCTGCTGATTTATCTCCCAACACCCTCTGCACTGTCCTGAATGTTTGTGTCACATCCCTATCCAAATAATATGCTAAAATATTCACCCCCAAGGTGATAATTTTAGGAGGTAGGCTATTGGGGGTGATGAGGAGGGAGTCTGCAGATTGGGATTAGTGCCCTTATACGAGACAGCACAGAAAGCTACTGAACCTCTTCTATGATATGAGAGAAGGAGTTCTATATGAAGGGCCAGTCCTTAGATCTTCAGGTGGCTTGATGTTGGACTTCCCAAGCCTCCCAAGCGGCTTCTCAAGTGGCTACGAGAAGTAAATGCTGTTCATAAACTCTCTGTTATACAGTATTTTGTTAGGGAGCCCAAACAACCTAAGCCACATTCTCTTCTTGATGTACTCCCCATACTAGATTCCCTGGTTTTTTACCTTTAGGATTTTAGGTGTAAGGGTTTATCTGCCAGGAATGTCCATTTCACTTTGAATTATCTGGGAATTTATTTTTCAAGTCCTAGCTTGAGTATTGGCTAAGCAGACTGTTAAAAAAAATCCTTCCCTCCCTCCTTCACATTGGGTTTCTTTCCATCCTCTCCTAGCTGTTGATGCTACTTTGCACACAGCTTTTATCATACTCACTTCAGGAAAATGTTTATCCAAAGTGCTTGGGCCTAAACTGTTTCCGATTTTGTTGTCATTGTTTTGGAATATTTGCATAAACATAATGAAATGTTTTGGAGGTAGTACCTAAATTAACTACAATATTATTATATTTTGTATACATCTTAGACTGAAGTAAAAAACTGAAGATAAACAACTTAATAATGTGAATAAACTCTAGGTAATTGTATGCAGTGTTTTTTAGTGCATTTGTGTTTTGCCTGTGACTACCAGTGTGGCCAGGTGTGAGGTTTTTCCACTTTTGGTATTACAGTGGTGCTCAAAGAGCTTGAGGTTTTGTAATATTTAAGATTTCAGATTTTTGGATTAGACATGATTAGTGTTGTAATTTGTTTATTTATATGCTGTCTCTAATAGGCCTTGAGAACCCGGTGAAGTCAGGGACTATATTTTACTTTATTTGGGTTTCTCCAGCAAATAGTACGTTTGACCATTAAGAGAATTTACAGATTTGTCAATTTAACAAAGGAAGGCTCATCACTGCCTGCAGGCAGAAGGCATAGCTCAAATACACACACAGGTCAGATAAATAGTTGATAAGTGCCTTGGGCTGATAATAAGACTGTAGAGAATGAAAGGGTCTCTTGTGTGTAAAGGAACTTCACCACTTTACTTGGTGACATTCAAATTAAATCTCTGAAAAAGCATCATGCTAGGTAAGCCAGAAACACCTGCAGGCAGAATAGGCATGTGGACTGAAGATTGCAACCCCTGCCTTGAGAGTTTATAATCTCAATAGAAGAAAAAATTCTTAAGAGAAACAAGAAAAGAAAGGATAAACAATAGCTGTTGGTCTTTAGTGCTCCAGTATTGAGCAGCACTAAGTGGGAGAAAGTGGCTTTTAAGTGGTTTTCCTGATCACAAGCATTTGTACATATTTCATTCAGAAGGTTAATATCTTTGTTTTAGTATACTATATGTAATTTCTATTTCTATTTTATTTATTACAGTGGATATACTTACATTCTTCATTCAGGGTGTGATATACAAATGTTTAGATTTCTATGTTTACCAGATTGGAATCATTTTTAGTTCTATGGTTTGCAAATATTTTCTTCTGAATTTCTGTGTTCTGGCAAGTAAGGCAGTGATGCCTGCAAGCCCAGAAGCTCAGGAGGCTGAGACAGGAGGAGATGGCATGTTTAAGACCAATCTGGGGAAATTAGCGAGACCCTGTCTCAACATAAATGACAAAAAGGCTAAGGATATAGCTCACAGTGAAGCCAGGGGGTTCAACTGCAAAACACAACACAATGTAACACAACAAAATAAAACAGAACCAAACAACACCAAACAACATCAAACCAAACCAAACCAAACCAAACCAAACCAAACCAAACCAAACCAACCAAATCATCTATGATTTAACAGAACAAGGATTTGACTCTTGTTTCTCAGTTTCTTCTAGAATACAGGACTTTCTGTGCTAGCACTGCAGAGGAGAGGGCAGGACAATACCTTCCCTGCTGTTATTATCATTTCTGCTCATGGCTATTAGTTATAACCTGTCACATGGCCCGACTATGGCAGGGTGAAGTAGAGTTGTGGGCTTCTATTTATCTGGAAGGAGCAAAAAAACTAACCTTCATTGTTAGTGTCTATGAAGTCCCATTTCAATGTCATTTATTAGCTTATTCACTCCCTTGATCTGTGACATCATTTCTGTTACAGTGTTTCTGTTCATGTCCACATAAGCAAGGACTTTTTGTAGGTTTTATTCCAATGTTCTGTTTGTGATTGCCAAATACTCTTAATTTCTTAACTCCTGTTCCTGCATAATATCTCTATATGATGTAAATTACTTTTGTGGTCTTTTCCTCAAAATTGTCTCCTTCATTATAACTGGCTGGTTGCTTGCATATAAATTTCAGAAGCAGCATGTCAAGTTGCATGAAAAGTACTGTTAGATGATGACTGGACTTACATTTAATTTACAGATTAATTTGGTAATACGTGACACCTTTAAGATATTGAGTGCTACCATAAATACTAAAGTTTTAAATCCTTCAATAGCATTTTATATTTTTCCTTAATAAAATTCTAGTATATATTTTGCTAGATTTATTTCTAAGTTAATTCGTAAGAATAATTTAAATAGCATCTCTAAAAAATTACATTTTAAAATTGTGGTTTATGTATATAGATGTGATTGACTTTTATTCATTTTATTTATGTTCAGAAACATTCTATGCTTCCTTTTTGTCTCTAATTTTTGATCTACAGAGTCTACAGTTTTTTGCATTAGAAAATAACACTATTTGAAAAAAAATGATGCTTTTTCCCCCTAATCCTTCATCTCTTTTCTTTCTTCTCTTTTATTTTCCTTCCTTCCTCCCTTCCTCATCTCTCCCTCCCTTGTCATCCCCTCCCTTCTCCTCCTCTCCCTGCTTCCCAGCTCTCCATCCCTTTCTACGCTCCCTGGCTCTCTCCCTCTTTCTTTCTTTTCCTTCCTTCCTTCCTTCTTCTCTTCTCCTCCTCTTCTTCTGCTTTTCTCCCATGTTCCTCCTTTTCCCTCTTTCCCCTGTCTCTTCCTTTTTTCTCTCTGCAGAATCCAGGACTTCCCATTTAAAATTGCTGAGGTATGGTAGCAGGCCTCTTGCCTTCTTACTGACTCTAAATGGAGCAACTCTCCGTGATTATTATTCAGTCTGCTGTAGGTGTTCCATCAGTAGCTTTGCCATGTGAAGGGATTCCTATTATCTTCATGCTCTACCAAGTGACTTTCCAGAGAATGTTTCCAGTTTTAATAACACAAATGTCTCAAATGGTTAGATGACCACAGACTTTTTAGAAAAACTATGACACTGACTTTTGTGTTGTGTATTTCAAAATCTACTTTTATATGTGGAAAAATACAAGTGACCCCATCAAATTTCTGGTTGATGAGAATGCTAGGCCCCAATTTGGAAGAAAGAACAGGTCTAGGCTGATTCCATTTATTTAAAATTTGTGATGATTCAATAAGTGATGTTTTTAATGAGAAAGTACTAAATCATTCCCAGGGGCTAAATTGCTCAGTATTAAGAATAAAATTTTTCTTTGGACAGTACAGAATTATAGCAGGAATTAAAAGGGGAGAAAGGAGACAGTCAATTTTTTTTCTTTCTCAGTTATTGTTGCTTTTGCAGTAGTTGCAAGCACCTCTCAGCTCCGCATCCCTGAGCCATGCAGATTAACTGTAACTTCCTAAAGCCAAGGCACCCTTTCTGCAGCTTCCTATGCCAGTAGAGACTGCAGCAATCCTATGCTGTCGGTCCCTCTTCTACTCCTCCCACACTGGTTGTTCTATAACTGTCATCAAGATAACTTAGTTACCCAGATGGCTATTGATATTTGGCAGGGAAAAAATGAAGTTTATTTTATAAAAAAATGAAGGTCAAATCAAACTGGAGCTCTAGATTTCAGATACTTTCCTCCACAGAGTTTCTAGCTAGATATGCTGGTCTGCAAGGCTCAAGCTCCATAAACCCCTAGTTCCGGGCTGTTTACTGATCTGGTGGGATTAAGTGGGTGATGAGCTGCGACTGTCATTTTATGACTGAGAGCACATCTATCTAGGTATATAAATTGGTGAGTATACAACATTTAATCCTAAAGACAGGCTGGGTAATAAAAGCTCTCTGAAAATGTAGCCAAATCTTTGTTTGCACAGTGCTGAGATTTCATGTCAAATTATTGCATCTTGGAGAAGGTTGAAAGTTTCCAAATGTGTCAAAAAGGATGATAGTCCTTAATTATTTTCTTGAGAGGGAGATTGACCATATATTATGGTCCTTTTGTAGTAAGTTTTAAAAATGAGTTGATAGGGGAAATAGAATAGTATAGATCAAGCTAAAAGTTAAGGTATCTCTTACCCAGTAAGCTGACTAAAGTTCCTTCATTATTAATTAATTCAGCAGAAGTATTTGTGTACTTTCCCAGATCTATTCTTTGTAAGTGTACTGTTATTTAAAGATATTAGAAAGTAGTGCACACACACACACACACACACATATTCAAAAGTAATTATTGAAGTATACTCTTGCTCCTGAGCAGAGATGCCAGGCAGTGGATCTCATCTAGAGCATGCTTGCAGGCCAGTAAGACAATATATCACCAAGGCAAGAACTGTTGGAGACTTCAGTTATTTCCACTTTAGTCACTGAATCTTACAGCAGTAAAGCATATGGTGAGCACCAGCAGTTTATTGGACAGAGTATACTGTGGCAATCTGTGTGCTTGGATTTTGAGGGATGTACCTCAGCTTAAAGCAATCAGTAAAAGAAGGCAAAGTTAGTGTCCATATAGGCACAAATAAGATTTTTTTCCATACAGTTTTTAGTTTCTGGAAATTTCAGTTATTACTGTACTATATATTTTTTTTAAGACAGGGCCTAGCTTTGCAGTGCAGATTGGCCTAGAACTCAGGGCGATTCTCCTGTCTCAGCCCCTCAAGTGCTGGAATTGCAGATGCACCACTACGCCTGGCTACTGTACTGTATTTATTTGCTATCATTGTTTGTTCTTTTTTGTATAATTCATAACAGTTTCCAGGAGAAAAGTACATTCCTACTTATCCTCATATCTCCAGTTCCAGTTATATAGATTGCACTCCATATTTTTAAGACGGGAGATTATTATTAGTATTAATAGATGCTTGTGCTACTTTCTCTACTAGATGTTTCTTGCTATTGCCGTCTTTCCTTCCTTAGGGCAACTGAACTCTTTGTCTAAGCTTTTTGACTGTATGGATGATGAGGAATATCATGATAACAAAGGGAAAAACTTGACTCTCGATGTTGAATTTCATAGGCTAACATTAAATAAGACAATATTTGGAAGAATAAGAAAGAAAGAAGAGCAACCAAGGCACAATAAAGATTTTCTTTGTCAGAGAGAGAGATTGTGAGTTAGGTTGAGAGGAGTCTTGTCCCCCGTCTGTCCTCCTCTCTTTCAGCCCTGGATGGTGGCTGAACTGCAGAGCAGGGATGAGCATAGGTCGGATACTGTGGGGAGGGGTATGAGGAGGTGCTGTGCTTAGGAGTGAGCAGTCAGGAGCGATCTGTGGGGGCCTGGTACCACTCAGTGACGGCTAACAGTCATGCAGCAGTGCCTCATGTTCTTGGTACTATGGAGTTGCACCGAAATCCACACACACCCCTGAAAAGGGTTCAGAAGGACCTGAACTGACACCAGTAACAGCCCTATCATTCAGCGGAACTAAGAAAATTTAAGAGGCTATCATGCTTGCATGCCTCCATTTGTGGACCCACAAATGTTTGTTATTGGGTGTATATTGACACATGCACTTTAAAAGCATTTGTTTCTGATGTCAGAGAGTAAAGTTTCTCTTGTTGAAATAAGGCTATCTTGAGGTTTTCAAGTTGCCAGATGAGTCTCTAGCAAAGGAGATGGTGGGCCATGGGGTACTACAGAGATGTGAGGTTTTTGGGGAGACTTCTTTCCACTCATCATTATGACCCACTATCATACAGGGCCCACTTTTGCTCAATTATCCTATTTACATTGACTCCAAGTGTTCATTATAGTAAAATACAATGACCTGTACACACTTAGGATGAATTTAAGACAAGTACAGTTTACACCCATTGTCCTGGTATAGTTATTAGTAGTAACCTCTTTGTTTTAAAAAAGAATCAAGTTTAGAAGACTTTTGTTTATGTACCTATTTTTAATGTTAGATTGGGTTTCTTCAGGGAAAATTCCATGTTTTAGTCATCTTTTTATCCTTAGCATTTGAACTGTGAAGCATATGGTGGATGCTTAGTTAGGGTTTATTGAATGGGTTGAGCCACAATTCTTCATGAAATATCAAAAATAATTCTTTGCACAGCAAAAAGACATAATGAAGGAGTAATCTGAAACAACTCTATTAGACAGGCTCCTTGGAAGAAACAGGTGGCACATCCAAAATGGGTAATTCGGAGAGAGTTTAATAAAGGTCTACTTTCAAAGGTATGGAGAGATTTGCTGACAACCCCAGGATGTTTGCAATACTTAGACATCTGTATTGTAACTGGAACCCAGAAGGGAGGAGGGGCAGGAAGGGGTAGGGAGAGAACTCTGTGGAGAGCGTTGCCTGATGGGAATTTGATTCTTACTTAAAGGTTGCAGCAATCTCACAGTGATTTCAGTGGGAGTGATACAGTGAATAAATGCTCCATTTTATTCTATTTTTTTCCTGAAGTTTCTGGGCAGCATTACGCTTTGGTTGAGCACAACAGTAAACCAATGGCAAGGGGGTCTCTCAAAGTAGCCTGTACAAACAACATCTTGATACATAAAGCACTGTAGTGGTGGAGGTAGAACAGGTCTGAGGATCAATGGGAAATTTGCAACAGTTCAAGGAAGAGAAGATGTAGAACACTGGAGGAAAGCAGAGAAGTATAAAATAATCTATGAGGCAAATAGCTACAACAGTGATGATAGGATATTTTGTGGCTCCTAGAATGACTGAAAACAACTACTTTGTATAGTTGTGCATATTTTATAATGATTATCTCTCATCACAGACATTGGTTTCTCAAAGGTGGTCACCACCAGCACCAGCAATGGACCTGAAAGCTTCTCAAATATTACTGGTTGAATGAGTGAGTGGAGGAACCATCAGGAGCCATGTGGCTAAGTCAGAAAGAATATACTTAGCCATGTTGCTAAATCAAAAAGAATCTGATCAACCAAGAAGACGCCTTACCTTAAGGCTTACCTTATTATAAGATTTTAGAGAGCAGAAATTTTGAAGATGTACAAGTGGTACTGTTTAATCCAATATGCAGAGGGGAGAGAGAGAGAATGAAGTCTGTGGATCTGCTTTTCTGAGGAAACATGAGTATGAAAGGAGTAATCTTTAGTCAGGCAGCAGTGATTCTTCAGGCCTGATCATAGTGTTCCGAACTATAAGTTATCAGGCTGACTGCAACTTTTTGGTGGTGTAAGAATGTACAGTTTCCTATCACTTAAGTCATTCATTCATTTACTCTGGATTACTTGTGATTTTTTGTTAATTAAGTTTCATCCCAACACTACTCCAATAATCTTGGATTCAAAAGAGCAGATAGGCATGCCTGACCCAGAGCTTACACACTCCATAGAATGCTGCATGGGTAGGTGGGCTCAGTGTATTTTAGAAAAAAGCAGTAGTACACAGCACGGAAGTCAGTGAAGGATGCAGTGACACAGGAGCCCCATTCTGTGAGACTGCACAGCACTAGTCTGCTGAGCAGAGATATACTTTAATGTGATATTCACCAGAAATAAATGGTAAACAAGCAGCACCTGGCAAAGGAGATGTGCTCAGTAAACTCCTTGACTGTTGGTAGAAGCTCTGGCATTGTATTACTCCTTGACTGGCTTCTCCGTGTCATGGAGGCACAGGTTAGATGAATTATTTTTATGCTTTTTTCCTGTGATTTCTGCGCGGCAGTATAATACAAACAAGGATCAGGTTCAAATCCCAGCTATTTGATCCGTGGGTGAGTTGCTTACCCTGTCTTTACTTCAATTTCCTTGTCAGTAAAATGGAGGTGACCGTAGTGCCTATCACCTTACTGCTGTTTAGTGAAAAATTACAAATGTAAATAAAACATAATATTGTAAGTACTGCCTAAGTGATTTTCATTATTCATATCACTATTAATTAACCAATGTGAATTTAGTACACTGACGACATCTTAAATATGAATGTATTTGAAATCCAGTCACTTTGAAGGGACACTCTAACCTGGAAAAAACACATTGGGAAATACCTGTGTCAATGTGAAACGAAGATTTTGAGAGGAGAGAGAGAGAGAGAGAGAGACAGAGAGAGAGAGAGAGAGAGAGAGAGAGAGAGAGAGAGAGAGATAAGACTCATTATATCTGTTCACCACTCAGATGCTCCTTAATTTTAGGGAAATTAGCTTTGTTTTCTTTTTCAATTCAAAAGCGGTGAATGTTGCTTTGAGATAGTGGGATAAGCTAGTGATTCATGTGTTTCTTTCTTTTTGGCTTTGGCATATTTCTTGCACATGTTTTTTTGGGATGGTACATCACGGGAGAATGCTTGTAATTTCAGTTTCTCTGATTTCCAGCCCTGTGGAGCACCTATGATGCTGAGACTCTGCCCAGGAGAGCTGCAGTAGCAAAGGTTCTGCCTCGCAGATTTGTGTGGTGGTGTACTAATCCTTTTAATGGAAATTTAGAAGAGCAAAACAAGTGCTCTACAATGTGAGAGAAAGTAAATTATGATAGGGAATAAAGACAAGAAAACAATAGTAATCATTTCAGGGGCAATACAGTGCTGATTGTTTTATATAAATGATTTCATTTAATCCTTACAGCAAGCCCAAGGAGTAGGCAGCTTCATTTTATAGATGAAGACATGGAGGGTGAGAGAAAATAAATTATTGAGCACTAACGGGGCATTGTTTGTAGATAACTTTGTTAAACAGCAAGTCAGTGTATTCTCCTGGTAAGGAATAAGCCAGTAATTCTGGACCAAGTTGAGATTTACTAAGTGGTAGAGTGAAGTGGAACCAAACTCTGATTCCAAAGCCCAAGGTCCTTCTCTGCTGAAGGGTCTGCCCAGAAAGCACAATGCTTATCCTGGGGGTGTGAGGCTTCTCTTTTCTTGGCAAGAAAAATTTTGAGTATTTTTTATAATTTTTTTACTAAGTGCTGGAAATAGAACAGAGATGTGTACATGATATGGTCCTAATGATAGTCACTGGTTTATTTAGTCTCACTTTGTTTCTTGGGTAAAAAATAACCATTTGTAGGATTGAAGGATTTCCAATAACTGAGGAGATTCATTGTGGACAACTGCTTCCTCCAGATGCGGGAACCGGTTGTGCTGGGAACTACTAGCTTGTCCACCATAGCAGCCTTTGGTCAAAGGTACTTACAAATACAGGGAAGACTCTCTGTAGTTTCTGGCCACTCTTCCTTTCTCTAGCTCACCAATGTTCACATCACTGCTATGGACCTCCATCTACTATACAATGAACATTTACAAGGCAACTTCCAATCATTATTTTAACCTTAAAAATAACCTTGTCGAAGGTAACTTTAATTCTGCTTTGTAGGTGAAGAAATTGACACCAAGAAAGATTACATATAAAGTCACTGGCAAAGGTTTAGACTTGAATGAATAAATCCTTCAATGCAAGCCATCAGCATCTCACTTTGGTTATGGTTATTTGGTTATTTGAAGTCTTACTGCTAAGACTTCATAATCAGGGGGTAGGCATACTAGGGTCTCCAGAAGTGTAGGATTTGAATTTAAAATTAATTCGTCCAATTCGTGAGTCATAGATAGTGAGATGAATGCAGTGGCTGTGGTCTGGTGGGTGGTCCAAAAGCTTTGTATATGTAGCTACATTATCATGGCTTGGAACATATCAGAAACTTATGTTAAAACTCACTTCTTTTCCAACACGAAAGATATTAGAACACCTCCCTCCCCCCACCCCAAATATCTGATTTTTAAATTTGTGTTTCTGGGTTTAATGTATTGCTCTCACTTTTTGTTTCATGGAAGTATCTTGAAGAAAGGTGGGAATGTAGCTTAGCAGGTGAAGACTTGCCTGCCATACACAAGGCCCTAAATTCTTTTCCTAGTGACACTAAATAAATAAATAAAAATATCCCAAAGGATAAGTGAAGGGGGGAAAAGTTTCAATTTAAAGGAAGTGCTGATGCCAATGGGATAGCAAGTGCAGCTGGTGAATTTAGGCTACTAATGGGAATGCAAGTGGGGAATTATGCTGGAAACTTCCCTTTAATTATGCTGGAAATAGCATTCTGTTGAATTATCATGCTAAGGATACTCTAATGTTATTCTTTAACCATGGTTCATGCATAGTAGACTTATTTTGTGGAGATTCAACCAAAGTATTTTTGACTTTTATTAGTATTTGTTTGTGGTACATAATGATTGCATTCACTGATATATACATAACACATTTTAGTTTTTTTCCCTTCTTCTACTCTCCCTTGATTTTTACAGAATCAGATTCATTTGTTTTCTAAGACTTTATTAACTTAGTTGTCATTTATATGATCAAAACCAGACTAACAGGCCAAAGAACATGTGAACTATGTGAGACAATTGTGCTAATTAAAATTTACTTTTAATTACATTGTTCACACTGGATTGAAATAATTTTGTCTCTTTTTTCCCATTATCTTTTATTTCAATATAGATATATAATAACCACATGCATCTATTTTCCAACAGATGACTCAAATCTACCCTTCTTTTTGGAGAATAGTACTCCATTGTATATAAAGACCACATTTTCTTTTTTTTTAATTTTATTTAAGGAGAAAAGAAAAAAAAAGCAGGGAAAGGGTACAAGTTATACAGATTTACAGAAAAAAATGAACAGTAGGAAATCACTAGTTAATGGATTACATATTGTCATCTTAGAAATAATTGTTCAAGTCACAAAATTAAAGCTTGTAAAGTGGACATTCCATCGATGATACTGCAAACAGTTCTGTTCATTGATCCAATAAAACTCTGTGATATCATTTTCTATCTTATACACTTAAATATACATGCAGTTATATAGTTTGGAACACTTTCTTTTCCTCTCTTTTGTACCATGACTATTACACATTTTGAGTTTCATTGCTCCCACGGTTCTTATTACTTTTTTGGAAGAGAGTAAAACCAAATGTGACATAACAGAACAGAATCGGAAAGACCACGTTTTCTTCATCCATTCTTCTGTTCAAGGACATATAGGCTGTTTCCAGCATTTAGCTATTTATGAATTTCATTGCTATAAACATGGGTATGTATATATCACTATACTGTGATATTTTTAAATCTTTTGGAAAGATATGTAGCAGGAGAATAGCTGTGTCAAATGAGGTTTCTATTTTTGGTTTTTTGAGGACTCTCTATGTCAATTTCCATAGTGGTTATAGCAGTTTACAGCCCCACCAACAATGAAGGTGTCTCCCCACAGCTTTCCCAATATGTGGGAATTACTGGTTTGGAAATACACAGAACTATATTATAGACAAGTTACATTTTCCAGGGCTTCAGGTTTTTTCACTGATAACTGAAGAGGTTAAATGGATAAGGTCCAAAATTTATATCACTTTAACATGTATGAATTATTATGAACATAGTAGCTTCATATATTTTTTATGAGAATGAAGAATATAATATTTTTTATTGGTTTAGGAATTTTTTCTGGAGTTTTTAATTTAGTTTGAGTAGGTATAAAGATGTGGAGAGGAAAGCAGAAGTGTTTACAGTTCTTTGGGGAGTGCGTTTCCTGAGGCATTCTATCAAAAATCTCATCCTTCACTTTCAAGAATATGAATTTATATACTATATTGGGAATAACCTGTCCCCACATGCAGACAGTGATGGTGAAACTGATAGTCTGCTGCCCAGGAGTGAAGGTGGTGTCTTATAGGAGCAGGTATCAAATCTTGATGGAACAAGAGACTCTACATTCCAATCCCACTTTTTGAAAAAGATATTAATGTCAAATGACCAAATATACCTGAACAAGATTATACATGCACTGTAGCAATAGTCATATAATTCATATACTTCTTCCTGATATATACATAATTTATAAAATGTCCATTATAGACCTAAAGTCCTATACCCTGCTATAAATGTCCTTGGGGTAACTAGATAATCCACTACAAACTAAATCAACAGCAATGATAAAAACTAATAGTAATTTATAATTTAAAATAAAATAACAAGAACAATAGAAACAGCATACATTGTAAGATAATGGTTAGAGACTTGGGAATTCAAGTGGCACCAGGTGCCTAGTGAGTGTCTTATTATATTGAATTATGCCTTTCAGGAAACTCTTGTGGCACGTGGGTTAGGAATACTAAAATTTGTAGTAGTAACACTCATCTTGGCACTGAGTTATTCTGCTGAGACCCCTGGTATCCTTTGACCTTTTGTTCAATCCTGCATCAACTTGTGTGCTTTTATTATACTGGTCCCCATGTGTGCTTCTCCTCCAGTGAGCTCTTTACCTGCTCATGCAGAAATGCCTGGGAACTAAGATGCATCCAAGATAGTCTTTTGCCAATAACTGACTGGTTTTCAGTCAGTTCTGAAGCCCAGCAGCTGTGCACTGAAGCAGTACACAGCCCGAGGCATAGTTTATATTGCTGCGTTCCCCAGCAGGATCAGGCTTAAACTCCTGTTGGTGGAACTTTGGAATCCCAGGCTCCCATAGCTTCTCCTATTTTCCTGTACTCTTTCTCCTATACCCTTACAGGTTACTGTTGGAAGCACTCTTAAATGATTTTGTTTTATATGATTCCTCATCTCAGGACCTCCTTCTAAGAAAGCTGAATTAAGACTTTCTTTTTTGTAACTGAACTGCCAGGTTACAGGTAAGTAACTTTAGCATCACATGAAAAGGTAAACCTCTTGTTTGTTGTAGAAGATTGTGTAGGTATTGTGAGCCTCTGAACATGTGTCTTTAGTAGGTTTAATTTGAAAGCAAAATGAGCAGTTGTGAATCAAAATATTTCCCCTTAGGGTTTAGGATCCCTGAGGCTATGGGGAACTGAGGAGAAATCCTGCGCGCTCAGTGCTTGGTGTTAGAATTTGCCACATTAGAATTCTGTACACATTTGTGACATTTGCATTACCTCTAGAGTCCCGCTTATGCTGTTGATTAAATATAAAATTGTGCAATCTGATAACTCACAAAGGGCAAATAACAACTATTTCAAAGATTTATTTTCTAGAAATGAGTTTTGATGTGATGGTCTGACAAATGAAGTCCAGTTGCATAGTTAGGCCACACTTCCTCTAAATTCTAGTCTTATTTCATTGAAAAGCAGCAGACCCAACGTCATACAGAAGTTTCATGAGGCTCCTAAAATAACCTTTTCCTCGAGCCTTATGCATCTAGGCGTCCAAGCACTGTCATGTTTTCACAGCTGCGTCCTGCACGCTTTGAGCGATGTTGCCATTTCAGGAGTTCTCAGCACTGCAGCCCTTCCACCCAGTTGCACCCAATTTCACTGATCAGTAGCTCTGGTTTTGCTTCACCCTCATATATTGAATAATTCATTTGACAGGTGCAGAGTAGACACATCGAAAAAGGAATTGTAATATCTTGAAAGAATAAGGAAAATGCTTACTGTTTATTCTCTCTTGGATCTTGACATTTAATTTGGATAGGAGGAGGATCAGTAGTTGCAGCATATTCTGGCACCAGAGATATTTACTATTACATTTTGAAAGATGAGATAGATTTTCATTCTTTTTCCTGTTTTTCTAATCTGAAGATACCTCTGAAATATCAGGGATATCAGTAGGTTGTTCAGATGTGACCAGTCACCGGGCCATGGAATTGGACTGGTCAGATATGGGAAGAGACATGGATTCAAAAACCAGGGAGCACGTCTCCTCTGAGAGCATCTTTCTCATATTGTCCCCACGCTTGACAGATGCAGTCATATACACCTTTTAAAGATACCAACCTATTTCAGTTTAATTTAAAATCTACAGAATAGTTGCAAATGCAGTGTAAAGATTTTCCCTATCCCCTCCAGCATACTTCCCCTAAAGTGAAGATTTTATATAAACATGCTATTTGGCAAAAGTAAATGTCGATAAGGGCACTATTCTCATAACTTTTATAAGTACAGAATTTATTTGGATTTCTTCATTTTCTCACCACTGTTCTTCTGTTTATGGATCCAATCCAAGATTCCACCATGCACTTGGTTATCATGTCTCCTAAATCCATATCAATAATTGAAAAGAGTTCTCTTTAGGTGATAGGTATGTAAATCTACATTTGTAGAGTCAGATTCCCTGAGTTCCAGCTGTGATTCTGCTATTCATTAGCTGGGGGAAATTCCCAAGTTATTAAACTTGTTTTGCCTTTCCTCTCACTTGAGAGTACTAATAATACATCAGCTGTGCTGGAGGACACTAATTATATTAACCTCATAGAGTACTGTGCAGATTGATCAAGATTGATCAAGTGGGTCCATGAGTAAAAGCTTAAAAGAGTGCTAAGCACGTGATAAGTGCTCAGGGCATGTTAACTACTATTTTTATGGTTATTACTTTACCTTACAAAAGGATCGAGCTGTCAGATGTTAATTCCTTTTCTGTGTGATCACAGATTACGCCTTTTAAAATAATTCCATTCCACACATTGTAAAGAATTCCCATCAATCCCAAAGAATGTATAGTAAAAAACATGTCTCTCTTTGAATACACCATTCTTAGATGAAGAAATACAAATGGCAAATAAATACATGAAAAAAAGTTCATCATCATTAGTCATTAGAGAAATGCAAATTAAAACCACGCTGAGATACCATCTCACTCCTGAAAGAATGGCCAAGATCAAGAAAAGCACCAACAACAAATGCTGGAGAGGCTGTGGGGAAAAAGGAACTCTCCTGCACTGTTGGTGGGAGTGTAGACTGGTGCAACCATTGTGGAGGTCAGTCTGGAGATTTCTCAGAAAACTGGGATTGGAAGCTCCATTTGACCCAGCTTTTCCACTCCTAGGCATATTCCCAGATGAACTGAAAACATCATACTACAGTGATATATGTGCACCCATGTTTATAGCAGCACAACTTGTAATCGCCAGATCTAGGAAACAACCTAAGTGTCCATCAACTGAGGAATGGATAAAAAGTTGTGGTATTTTTATACAATGGAGTACTACTCAGATATAAAGAATGATCACATTGAGATATTTATAAATAAATGGACACAGCTTGAGACCATACTCATAAGTGAGATAAATCAAACTCACATGTATAAATACTGAATAGTTTCCCTAGTGTAAGAAATGATAAGAATACATAAAAGTATGAGGTAATCATGATTCCCAATCATATTGGTTTGAAGCCATATAATGTTTTCACTCATTAATTGGAATGGTTTTAATTTGGGTTATTCGATTTTATTGTCTGTGATAGTACGAATAGCAATTTTGAAGAAAACAAGACATCATAATAGCTAGTGCTGATTTAATATCATCTTGTCTTGAAGTTCCATCAAGCTGTTGTTTGTCAGTTTCCATGGGTTTTAACATGTTGTATCTTATTATATTTTATTATATGTGATAGTATAAACAAAATTTTTTATAGGCAAAGAGATAATATAGAAACCGTTGTTCATTTTCTGTTAGCTGGTTCTAAATACCCTGTAATTCTTACATTCTCTTGAATGGCTTCACACTGTCTTAATGTTTGATGCTATAGTATACAAAGTCATACTCAAATAATTTAAGGAAAGAGACACTATGGTGAATACTATTATGTCAGGTTATCTGGTGGTGAAACACAGTGATGCTTAAATTGTTTGGTTCTGACTGTCCTCTTTTATCTCAGTCTCCCACTTTTTAAAAATTAATTTATTTTTTCTTATTTTTTAATTAAGGGAAAACTGAATTAAAAATAGTGGGATATATTACAGCAACTTTTTTGTTTTCCTATTAACCTGATTTGAACCCCAGTATTGCTCTCCCCATCTTGTTCTCTGTGATTTTACTATATTCTGTTTTGTTTGATAGTATCAAGTTTGAGGGTATAGGCAACCACTTTGAAAGCAATAAGATGTACTACGATGCCCATTTATAGTTTGACTATTATCTTCTTTTGAAGTCCTATAAAGTCTCCAATGTAGGTTTTATTGGTCTTGTTCTGTACTGTTTTGTTCAATTCTATTATACCTGATGATATAGGCAACTCTTTTAAAGATAGCAAGAGGCATAATGGTAATCGTTTTTGATCACCTGGTATTCTAGTTTTGCATCAATTACTATGTCCATCCTGTTCTAACTGACTCTGTTTTGTTTTGTCACATTTGGTTTTATTCTCTTCAAAAAAAAGTAATAAGAACTATGGGAGTAATAAAACCCAAAAAGTGTAATTGTTATTGTAAAAAAAAGAGGAAAAGAAAGTGGCCTAAAGGATATAACTGCATGTGTGTTTAGGTGTGTAGGATAGAAAACCATATTACTGAGGTTTTTTTTTTTTGATCATTGAACAGAACTGTCTGCAATCTCACTGTATAAATGTCCACTTTTTATGCTTTAATTTTGTAATTTGGACAACTTTCTAAGATGATGATATATAATCTATTAACTAGTGATTTCTTACTGTATATTTTTTTTCTTAAAATTCTGTACTTGTACCCTTTTACTGCTTCGTTTTTTTCCTCTTTTTTCTTTTTAAATTAAAAAAAAAGAAAAAAACATGTCTCTGTCCTGTTTCTAATTCCCAGTTCCCTGATCTCCTATCTTGTCACAATAAAAGTAATCACATTACTTTTTCTTCTATATTTTCTACAAGTAGAAACATATTAGTTTGAATATTCTATTCATCTGAAACTTTAAAAATATAGTGAATACAAAGGGGTGAATGTTACCTAAAAAAGCAAAAATTAGGTTTACCTCATTTGTATTGTGGTTAATAGTTAATAATTGTATTTTGTTGAGCAGTTATTGTACAGCAAGTATTCTGTTATTTCCTCTCCTCTCTAACTGCATTTCATGCCACAATGACCACATGTAGCAACTGATATTAACATTCCCACTTTATAGATAAGGTGAGGGCTGGAGGAGCTAACTTCTTCAAGGCTGCTCAGTTAGTAGTGATAAAGCAGAGATCGGAACTTAAAGTTTTAGAAAGAATATTGGAACTAAATACATTGGATTTCTGCATTAGAATTCCTTTATTATATGCCATTAGCAAATGAGTAAGGTGGTAACTTGTGATCCCAGCTATTCAAAAGCCTGAGACAGGAGGACTTCAAGGTTAGTGAGGTACAGTTTGGGCAATTTCATGAGACTCAAAGAACAAAGAAAAAATGACTGGGGTTATAGTTCAGTAGTAGAGCATTTGCCCAGCATGCACAAAGCTCTGGTTTTGATGCTCACTATTAAAAGAATAAAAAGACTCATTAACTCTTCTCCTTTGTTCTTTATCGTCTCGAGAATTGCATACAAATGATTTATTCTAGCTTCCTTGACCTTCTATCTTCTGGTCTCATCTGAGGCAGCTGTGTCATTTCTCACCGTGAGCCTCATACACTGCATCACAGAATGCAGCGTTTGATGACTAATTCTAGAATTCAGTCATTGATAGGCCTGACATAGAAATTAGTGGTTTCTCAGATGACACATCTGGAAATAAAAAGGAAATTTTTCTTTCATAGTGAGGATTTTAAATAACATCAATAATTTTGGTGGATAGTGCAAAATTCTGTTTTCTGTGGTTCATGTTAATTACGTTGTTTGGAGCCACAGATTAATTGTTGATAGGAGAGCAGAATAGGTGAACAGGCTCTTGGAACCCAGAGTTCAAGATGTGGCAGTACCCAGCCACTGCTGCCGCAATGTCAGTGCTCTGTTAATTGGAGCAGGCCACAGCGGGCTGGCACAGCCTGAGAAGAAAGGGCCTGGTGCACAGCGCAGTTTACTTGCAGTTTGGAGAATGGGAATCCACCATCATAGAGCCACTATAGGGTTTACAAAGAACTCGTTGCTAGGAGAGAAGTATGAGCCCTATTTCAGAGGAACATCATTACTGCTTGGAGATAATTTCTCCTGTTGAGATTTTGGCAGTGGGTATTAACATCATTTGGCAGAGTTCAGTGAGTTGTTGGAAGACCAGATTGCTTTGGCCTAGCAAGCAGTTTCCTGTCCAAGTCTGTAGTGCTTTGCTCAATACACTGAATTCCAACCATCCCTTTTCCATATTGCCCTTTTGAGGCTCTAGAAAGCAGACACTATATCTTGCTTATCTCTATATTCCCAGTGCCAAACACATTTCCTGGTATATACTAGGCACCAAGGAAATGTTTATTTGGCAAAAACAAAAACAAAACCAAAAACAAACAAAAAACCCAAACAGGACGCAGTCATCGTTAGCCCATGAAAAGAGCTTGGGATATCAGTTTCTTTCAAGCCCAAAGACTGGGAAAATTTCCTGTCATTAGAAAACAATAAAATAGGGGCTTCTGGTCAGTCCATGACACTCCTTAACTACTTCCAGGGGTCCACATTATTAGAAAGAATAATTCAAAGGCATGTTGGTGGTGTACTTATTATTCCTAGCATGTCATGGGCCAGTCCACAGAAGAGTACTTCTGAGTAAAAGGCTGAACAAGCTCATGCTGTCTTTAATCTGTGTCTTTTTCTCTCTGATCTCCCAATGAGCTCTCTGATCTCTGAGGTCAGTGGAGAAACTCAGAAGGAGTGGCAACTCCTGTACATAACATTTCTTAACTTGCTTTCTCAAGGAGAGACTTAACATAAAGGAGCTAGAAGAAATTTGGGGCACTTAATATTGCAAGAATTTCGAAGAAATAGCTAGAGATGAGCTAAAAAGTAGATTAGGGCAAGTTTACATTGTAGACATAACTTTGTTTTTTTGGTTCTAACCCCCATAGATTCTGCAGGTGACACTGGTGTGTACACAGTGGTATAAGGCCCTAATCATTACTGGCACAAAGCCTGAATGCCTTGCCTTGCTGAGGCAATTCTGAAGGGCTCTCCCAGGTTCTTGCAGGTTCCACAGCACCTCTGTTGCAACCACATTTCAGAACAGTGCTACCTTTGTTCAATTGTGTTTCCCTCAGCCTTCACAGTTCTTGTTCTGTAATCACTTATAAATCTGCATCCAAATTGTGAATCTTATAGTCTGTTCATGGAAAACCTGAGAAAAATACTTTTTACACTTCTAATACCCTGGGATCTCATGCATTTTCATTTTTTTCTGTATCAGAGTTCATGGTCAGAAAATAGTGTAACAATTACTTCATGTTGCAAAACAAATATGGTATTCTGCTTCCTTTTCAGTGGTATTTATATTTTAACTAGATCCAGCACTTTTATGATGGATCTGGTTAGTTATTGCTCTGCGTGAAATTTCTAGTTGTGGAGTTAGGGACTGAAAGGAGGTTCTACCTGGGAGTCTCAGAAATGTCAGCCTGGTCAACTTGTGAGCCCATGGCAGCCATACAGGGGGCTGCCTTGTATGGGCAGCCCAGGACACCAGGAAGGGCACCAGGAAGCCAATCTGCCCTCCTGTGAAGCAGCTGTCACATGGGACGGGACACTAGAAGAGCAAATCTCTGCAAGAAACTGGCTGATTTGGAGGAACACATGCTGAAATGATAGCAACTGAAGTATGAAACAACTTAATATTGCATTGTTTGCTTGACTTTGCAGGCCTAAAACCAATCACTGAACATTTATTTATAGGCTAATAATATGCAATATAACAATTATAGGAGATTTCCTTCTGTCTTGTTTTTGAAATCCAATATTGTTTTCAATGTTTTGTTTAGCTCCATTTTATTGTTTTGTTTTATTTCCTTCAAAATAGAAAAAAAGTGTCAGCCCATAGAGGGTCATGGGTATTAAGGTTGCACCTCTCGCAGGAGTACAGTAAATGCTTCCTCCTTGCCCTGTACCCACCTCTGGTTCTGAGTGCTACAGCTGTATGCCTATCACAGTGGAAGAGAGAAACTTGTTTTTCTGCCAGCATTTCTTTGGCCTTCATTTTGGGGCCATCAAGGTTTCCTGTGCCCTTTAAAGTCGAGTGTTTTCAAGGAAATGCAAGGCAAATAATTCAAAGTTAGCTTGAGAAGCTCTACAGTTTCTTAAGTGTTATCTTACAGTCTTCTGAAGTATTGATCATTCCCTTTTCTGTCTCAGTGGCACTTCACTCATATCTAGGGGTATTTCATACTTTACATTTGGTTACCTGTTATCCATTCCTTAGCCTTTTGTGTTTGTGGAGACAAAGACTGTCATTGTCATCTTAGACTCTGGTTTCTGGATGAGTCCTGGCACAGAGCAGAAACTCAATAATTTTAAATGAATAAAGAGAAAACGAACACTTTCTATATTCAGGACAGTATAAAACACAAGAGAGAACAAAAGTGATATGAACAGCTAACATTTTCTGAGTATTAATTTAACTGTAGGTCAACTACAGCCTTGGATAAGCATAGCTCATGGGATGCAATTATAAAGCACCTTGACTTTTGCTTCTGTCTATCCCTCTAAGTTACTGGTTACATTTGGATAAGACAAGTAATTAAAACACCCATTCCCATGCTACAGGAAAAATGTTGAACTTGAATTAACATTGAGTCTCCGTCATCCCCCTACCAGTTCAGGCTTGACAGAGAGAAAAGGATATGCAGTTAGACAATGCAGTGTGGTTTTCTCCCTTCCTCTCCTCATTAAATGTTTCTCTCTCTCTCTCTTTTAGCCATCTTGTTAAGCATAGTTTCTGAACCCCGGGGATTAGCATCACCAGAAAAGAAAGGAAAGGAAGAAAGTTCTTTTCCTGTAAGAACTATTACTAACAACGCAGGTATTTAGGCTTACTCTTCTTCAGGTTCTTTGTAGACTACCTTCTCACACCATCTTTTCTCCAGTAACTGAGGCCATGTGGATGCATTTCCTTTGCTGTGGGTTGTGTTCTTTCTAGCTTGTTGCTAAGCTTTTCTCAGTTGAACTTTATAAAATGTACTTTTAACTTGTCCCAGTTGAGGTCTATGTACCCTCTCCTCTCAAGGTGACCCTCCCAGGCTGAATCTCACAGTCTACTCAAGTTGCCTTGATTGCTCTCTCTTCTTCCCATGACCCATTCCTTTTCAAAACATATTCTATTTCTTCACGAACTCTGAGGCAAATGTGCCTTTCTCACACACAAGGGATTGAAACTACGGTTTTTACATTGTGGTATCCCTGCACCTCTCTTTTATATTTTTATTTTGAGGTAATTAGCACTCAAATTTGTGATCCTCCTACCTCTGCACTGTGTGTACCACCGTGCCTGACTGAAACTTCATCTTTTGATTCATCTGTTGCCAGCTCCTGGTAAATGCAGATGCTGGAATTCAGATCCCTCAGATGGAAGGCAGCCCAGCCCACTGTGTTCTGCCACTATAGGGAACACTTGAATTCCAAATGTGGTCTCCTTGGGGAACTCCTTGGTAGATTTGAGCAAAAAAGCCTGGCAGCCCCATTTTTTCCACTTGGCATACTGGATATCCTTTGCAGAAACTCTACTTCCTTTGTCTTTTCAATTTTTCTTGATTGCTGGAAGTAATCAACAAGTGTTACAAAATTGGCCTGTCATCACATGAGTTAAAGTATTGCATCGCTTCTTGTATATAAGAACCCCCCCCCAAAATAAAACATAGATAATAGGAAATAGGGAGGTAGATCTTTGGCAAATGGGAAGAGGACTGAGAGGTGAGGGAAAAGAAGTGGGAAGGGAAGAGCTGGGCTAAAAAAAGAATTCAGCTTTTTGGGGGGCATGCACTAATTCTCCACAAGGAATGTGATCATTGTGTAATAATTTACTTTGAGATATGGCATCCATTGTCTTCAGTTATCAATCAAAACTGAGAGTGAAGAAGCTTATTTTAATCATCTGTTATTCTATATGTTGGACACTGACTTCAGGTTTATTATACATTAAGCTTTTTAAATAATGGTGATCTACAGAAAGTGGTAGAAGGACTACTAGGAAAAGAGAAGGAGGCTGGGAAAAGGGTAGAGTGGACAGGAAAGAGAATGGGCATGATAAATACATGATGCACGCAGTCATATATGTGCATTTATGGAAATATCACAGTGGAATCAAAATTTGCACAATTAATATGAATTAATCATTATGATGAAAATTGTAAGAAATAATTTATGGATGAAAAAATAAGGCACAATGAAGTTAAATGAATTGGTAAATTTTACTTGGTCAGCAAGTGGCAGAGCCAACATTTAAACCCAGTCAATTTGGATCTGGAGTCCACGCTCTCAGTCACTGCTGTGCCCCTTCTTGTAAATGAATATGTGCCTTTGAGATATTTATAATCATATGGGGAGGAAATGAAAACTAAGAACTGCAAAACATGAAATAGCTAACTAGGCACATCAAGAAAATTCCAAGCAGGTTCAAAGGAGAACAACGCCACAAACTGACCCATTTGGGTAATAAGAAAATTTATCATGGAAGAGATTAGTGTTTGAAGCTGGAGAGCAGCTCTTCTGGTTCCCATGGAAGGAAAGGATTCCTGGTCATATCAAAGTGGGAAGGAAGCGGGAAGTGGCTTTGAGATCTGTGAGAATCCAGTTTGACAGGAAGATGGTTTACAGTGGTTTTGGGTGAGGCAGATAGAAAGGTTGTAGCTTTCTCGTGAATGGAATTGTCAAGGTAATGATTTAACCTCATTCGGAGAGTAATGGGGAGCCACTGAATGCGACAGAAGTCACCAAGGGCAAGTGGAAAGGGGCTAAAAGGGACTGAAAGGACCCGCTGCCAATGAAATGCAGGATATGCTGAGGAGAATGGTTTAAATCCTGGATTACTGGGAGAAAGCATCACCACTGAGGATAACGGGGACAGAAGAAGCTCTCTTTTTTTCCTCCCCTTTTAAATTTTGTAAAATATGTTGATTTTGTAATGGTGAAGCTAATGTTTAATAGTTATGTTGTAAGCAGTGTTTGAAACATGGTATTTCATTTAGTCTCACAAGTGAAAAAATTTTTTGAGACAGGCCTCACTATGTTGCCCAGGCTGGTCTTAAACTCTTGGGTTTAAGTGACCCTCCCACCTCAGCCTCCTGAGTATGCTGCAGCTGCTGCTGCTACTCACGGATAAAATCTTATTATATCGTTTTTTTTTTTTTAATTTAAGGAGAAAAGAAAAAAAAACAGTGAAGGGGTACAAGTTATACAGATTTACAGAAGAAAAAAATGCGCAGTAGGAAATCACTAGTTAATGGATTACATATTGCCATCTTAGAAATAATTGTTCAAGTCACAAAATTAAAGCTTGTAGAGTGGACATTCCAACAATGATACTGCAAACAGTTCTGTTCAATGATCCAATAAAACTCTGTGATATCATTTTCTATCTTATACACTTAAATATACATGCAGTTATATAGTTTAGAGCACTTTCTTTTCCTCTCTTTTGTACAATGACTATTACACATTTTGGGTTTCATTGCTCCCACGGTTCTTACTGCTTTTTTGGAAGAGAGTAAAACCAAATGTGACATAACAGAACAGAATCGGTCAAGTCAAAAGGGTGGACATAATAGATAATATAAAAACATAATACAAGGTGATCAACAATGGTTACCATAATGCCTCCCGCTATCTCTAATAGAATTGCCTATATCATTAGTTGTAATACAATTGAACAAAACAGTAAAGAACAAAACCGACAAAACCAAAGCATTGGAGACATTGTAGGTCTTCAAAAGTAGATAAAAGTCAACGAGAATGGGCGTTATAATGAATCTCATTATCTTCTCAGCTGATGCCTAAACTTTCGAACCTGATACTATCCAGCAAAACAGAATAGAGGAACCTCAGTCAAAAACAAGATGGTGAGAGTAATACAGGGCTTCAAATCGAGATAATAGAAAGTCAAAGTGGGTTACTATATTATATCCTGCTATTTTTTCCCTTTAATTAAACGGATAAAAATAAAAAAGTAAATAATGGAGTGGAGATTGAGAAAAAAGAGGGCATAACAGCGAAACAGGGAAGATCAAAACATAACCATTTAAGCAGAATAGTATTTCACCACCAGATAATTCCGACCCAAAAGTAGTTACCATATTGACTCTTTCCTTGAAGTCCTTGAGTACAACTTCATATACTGTAGCATTAAGTATATCAAAACAATGTAAAACCATTTAAGAGAGTGACAGCATTATAGAGTATTTAGAATCGACTAACAGAAAATGAACAATGGTCTCTGTATAATCTCCTTGTCTTTAAAAGGTTTTTGCTTATACTATCGTACATAATAAAATCCAATAAGATACAACCTGTTTAGACCATTGGAGACAGAAGAACAAAAGCTAGATGAGACTTCAAAACAAGATGGTACTAAATCAGTATTACCTATTAAGATGTCATTTTCTCCAAAATAGCTGTTCCTGTCATCCAATCTTCTCTGTCTCATTTCCGTTGAGCTCTTTTTTCTGTCAGTATCTGTCAGTTTGTCTTCTTCATTTTGTTCTCTGCTCCATTCGTTGTGGCCTCCCCGCCACTATTTCTGGGTTCTTTGTATTTTTCTTTTTTTAGAATATCCTGTAATACTTTCTGTAGGGTTGAATTGGTGGTTGCAAATTCCCCCAGTTCCTCTTTATCCTGGAAGCACCTTGTTTTTCCATCAATTTCCAGGGACAGTTGTGCAGGATATCTCAATCTTGGCTGGAGATTATTATCTTTCAAAGCTTGAATTATTTCCCCCCATGCTCTTCGTGATTTGATGGTTTGTGCAGAGAAATCTGCTGTAATTCTGATGGGTGTTCCCTTGTAAGTGGTCTGTTTCTTGTCTCTTACAGCTTTTAATATTCTGTTCTTGTATTGAATTTCTAGAATTTTCATTATTATATGCCTGGGTGTTTCTCTGTTAGGGTTGTAGGTAGCTGGGGTCCTGTATGCCTCATACATCTGAGTATCTTTACCTTTTGCTAAATTAGGAAAATTCTCCTGGATTATTTCTGTGAGTAGCTTTTGTAGTTCACTTGTTTGTGTCCCTACTTCTTCTTTTATGTTCTTAATCCTTAAGTTATGGCTCCTCTTATCATCTTCTTGTCTTTGTATTATTGCTGTTTGTTTCTTTGTTATTTTTAAGAAGTTTTTCATTTCATTCTCCCATATTACAAGTCTGCCCTCCAGTTCAGATAGTCTGTCCTTAGTTTCTTTCAAGCTGTTATGCCAGTCTTGGATAGACTTCTTAATTTCTTGTTAGTCCCTTTGAACCTGCTTCACATAGTCAATGCTTTCTCTGTTTTCTCCATCAAGCAATTCTCCCCTCTTTTTCTGTTCTTCCATTCCACCATCTGTTTTTTCCTGGGTGGTGCTTAGCATTTCTCTAACTATTTTGCATACTTCTAGCTTCAGGTCGTTGATAACTTCATTCCTGAATTGGTCTATGAGGCTCTCTATATGGCGCTTAATGTATATTGGTGTGGTGTCCACTATTGCCTGTTTCTCAGAATTGGGGGCCGAGGAGCCTTTCTTGTTGCTTCCCTCCCCATTTTCTCCGTTCCTTATAAAATGCAAGCTTATATAGGAGGCCCAACTTCCCTGCCTGTCAGCCACAGCCTGATCAAATTGCACTGGCTAGGTGTTCCCGCCCACCGCTGCGCACCAGGGAGTTACAGACCAGGCAGCCTACGCGGGAGTCAGTCGCTCCTCCGGGCCACCGTCAGGCTCTGGGATCTGGGTTAGGCCAGCCTACCGAGTCCGCCAGCAGCGTCACGCAGGCCAGGCACTTTTCACCAATCCCGTCCGAGAGGGGAATGTGTGGCTGGAGTCGCCACCACGCCCTGCTCTTACAGGACTGCCCGAGCCCAGAAAGTCCTCCGCTGGAGTCAAACTGTGGTAGGGGGTCAGTTTCTCTCACTCACCTCGCCACCAGTCAGTTTTCGTGTACGCCCCCTTGTCCATCCTGTTTTCTACTCCGTTCGCAGACTCCCGTTCCCAGAGCTTCTGTGCGTCTCTCCTTGCCGAGCCGCAGTGGAGGCAGCCAGCCGCCGGGTGGCGCGAAACCCAAATTGCGGTTTCCAATGGCGCGGGGTCGAGCCTCCACACCGAGTCTTTTCTGTTCCTATTTTAGCGCCAGGACTGTATTCTAAGTTGGTTTCTCTCAGCCCAGTTCGTTCCTGAGTCAGCAGAGCATATCTCTACCGGTTCATGTCTCCTTAGTCCGCATCATTCCTGGCCTCTGAGCCGAACCTTTCAGAGAGCCTCCAGTAGTTGCTGTTGTCTGTCCGCCATGTTCTCCTGGCTATCTTCTTATATCGTTTTAATGATGTTTTCTTTTTTCTTGGCTTTCTCCTCGATCACCATTTAACCTAATCATCTAACACAACGGAAGGCACAAGTGAGCGTGTGAATCATCCTTTTTGTAGATATAGTGAGTGTTTCAGGGTCCTTAGAACACACAAGAGTAACTATTTAGCTGTTCCTTCTGAGAGATTCACCTTTGAGCCATGACTGGAGGTACCTACATAAATGTGTGGTCAGCTAAACTCTAAGCTGATGATGTACTCCTTAGAAGGAGATGTCTTTTTATCCAGAACTACCTCCTCAATGTGGAGATCATACTTACAGGCCAGATGAACGGGAGAGAGCTCTTCATTGCCCTAAAATAACCTAGGGAACCAAAAAGCCACTGAGACTGTTCTGCATAAGAATCCAGCAAAAACTCATTTACTAGGAGGCCATTGACTAGATTCATGGAATGAGCTTCAGTTCATTTGGAGGCTGTCGTTTCAACTTGTAGTCCTTAGATGGCACTGTGGGACTGTTCAAGGTTTTGCCTGTCTTGTTAGTTTTTAATGGAGCACAGATTCTGCAGTCATTTCAGGCTGAAACTTTTCTGAATGATGCCTGAATGAAAATGAATGGGAGATGACCAAATTTCATTAAAAATTATATTTATATATCTCTATATATTTCATGTATATAAATATATATGTATGATAAAATATAGCTTGGAAAAAATAAATTGGAAAGGGTCTCGATTCTTTAAGAAAAGCATTTTGAAATTTCTACTACTTGAGAATATAGACTCACTCAGAAGATTGAGGGATCCAGTGGGTTGATGGGATTTCTGTGAATTCTGCAGTTTAGAGGTGTCTCAGTAGAGGCTTTGGCACTTGGGCAAAAAGTCCTAACAGATTCATTTAACTCACGATAGCTACAATATGTCCTGTTCTTTCTTTTCAGACTGAGACCAAGAGCTCGTTAGTAAGAATCGAGATGTAGAGGCGAGCAGTCAGAGAGTTTCATGCATGTGAGTGGTGCTATGGTGCACTGTAAGGCGGAAGGAGCCAGCTCTTTCTGTGGGGGTGAAATTGTGTGCGCTAGAGTGCATGAATGTGTACATAGGTGGGGATAGAAAGAGAAGGCAAGAGAGAAGAGGGAGAGACAGGAGAAAGAGAAGGAAAGGGTGACAAACCAAGAAAAGAGAGGAGAAGGAGGAAAGAGGGAGGATAGAGAGAGAGTGATGCAAGGGGAGAGATGCTAGGGGAGACTGGGAGAGGTTTCCTCGTGGCTCTTGGGTGGCCAAGTCCAGTCTTGTGAGAAGGGTTACCCCTTCCCATGTTGTGAACTCTGGCTTCTGAGGGGGTCCCCCTGGGTTTCTTTAGGGGCTAGTGCACTCGGAAGTGGGGTTGAAAGAGGAGGCAGCCAGTCTGACAATGCTGGGAGGTCCCAGCAAGGAGTCTCGGAGAGAGTGTTGTCTGTGTCCTCTCAAGGCTGCCACATGGGCACTTGGAGGGCCAGGTGACCTTGCAGTGGCTCATCACATAAGCAGGATGGTTTACTATAGCTGATTCTGTTTTCAGGGGAACGAGGATGCAAACAGCCAGAGCTGTCTCTGAAGCATTTCCTTGGTTTTCACCTTTTTCTTCTAGGGAAGAAGCCTCTTGTGATCTTGATATAATAATAAAGACTGAGTTCTAGTGCACAGCCATGCCAGAAATATCAGGCAAGTTAAAGAAGTTTTATAAACCTCAGTTTCTTCATCTGAATGGTCAGAGGAGACTTTCAATGGGTCAAGTTAAATGAGCACGGAACACGGTTCCAGACTATTGCTATAGGGTCAAATTCATACAACAATGGAGGGAGATTGAAACTAAGTCTCCTGAAACAGAAAGCAGGAAAATTTTTAGTAGTGGAGTAAGCTCCTGAAGGTACTGGGGAACCTCAGGAGTTTGGCCACTGTGATCCCATTGGCCTTTCCAAAGTCAGACACCTGGTCTCCCACAGAGCAAGGATCCAGGTGGAAGGCTATTGTTGTTGATCACGGCATTTAGAAGGAATGGCTCCCGTGGCTTTGAGATTTCATCTCAAAGGGCAGAGAAAAATTGACAGTTGCAAGTTATCTGCAGCTAATAAAAGGGGAAATCAAGAAAAAAACATGTGTAAGGTTTGGTTGAGTCGAAGGGAACTTTGAGGCTATGGCCAGTACAATTGGCATAATGATAGTATCAACTTTATGACAGTATTGTGGGGCTTCAATGGGATGGGACTTGCAGTGCACAAACACAGTGCCTGAGAGGGCAAACTGCAGCTGTTAGCAATGATACCAGGATTTTTTTTGGTGGACAGAATCTAGCTCTACTCTGAAGACGTTCCATACATAGTTGTAAAAGAAGGCACAAAATAATTATTGCTTTTAAAAAGCTAATTTCTATCTACCTACCTATCATACATCTATCATCTGCCTATCTATAATCTATCTTACTTTTATATAAAAGTAAGACTTTGTATATGCCTATAAGTGTAGGGAGACAAAAACCTAGAGATTGTATTCTGGAAACCAAGGCTAAAAACAGACAAGCCACTCCTGCTCTTGAGTGGTTAATTTTTATAGGCATTTTCTTGTTTACATAAGAGAGCAGCAGCTGATGGCTTCTATTTATTTTTTGCTAGCTGCTTTTGGTCCAAAAGGTCAAAACATATGAAATAAATGAAGTCAGTATCTTGGCTCAGTGCTCTGGAGGGCTGTTTATTCTGAGGCTGTAGCTTTTGACTGTATTCATATCTCTCCTATTTTTTTTTAAGTTAAGGAAATTTTTTGTTTCATTTTGGCCTTTCAAGAGGATTCCTTCTAAACAATGTTAGTCAACAGCTCGTAACTGAGAAAAAACATATTCCCAGGCCACTTTTCTACCATTTAAAAGAGCATGACGATTTAATGTCTTCTTTGATGGCTTTCACTGGGGCACTCTATAATGGAATTTTTCAGAAGCTGAGGAACAGCTGCTTTTTAGTTTGGTCTGAAATATGGTTCTGAGGCAGGAGGAATCCGGATGGAAGGGTTACTCAGTGGTCCCTGCTGGACTCTGGCACAAAGAGAGAACAGCTCTGGATTTTCCTGAAGATGATCTTGTTTTTGATACCATGTGTGGAAGTTTTATTCCTTTTAATAGAATAAAAAGATGTTAGGTTTTGAAATCATTAAAAAACTAAATTCGTCTCATTTATTTTTTCCTTTCCTCGAATTAAATCAATCCTCCATTCTGCCATGAAAACCAGCAATTGATAAAATGTAATTATTCTACTGACTCCAAATGAGTAAATACACATTTTGTTAGTGTAATCCCTTTTGATTTTTGAAATATTTTCACAGGAAATATCTCATTTAGCCCTTACAGCACCACCTTCTTATTGTCATTTTGCAGAGTCACCAGGTTGCACATTTATTAGAGAGCTGATTTCAAGACAGATAGGTCTTCTGAGTCTACATCCATGTTTGTCCTGCTACACCATGGTACCTTTTAAATTTCTACTCTATGGAACAGAAGTTCAACTGTTAAGTGTCAGTAGTGTCATTGGCTTTAGTGACTAAAGATAATCTCAAACACCACACAAAATGTTTTTATTTTGCATTATTTTCCTCTTGATAATTAGTGGAAGAAGGAAAGTTTTAACTTCATGTGCAGAGAACTTGTGCATCATGAATGGCCCATAACACACTAAGCTGTACCTACCCCATAACCCAGGAAACAGACCCACAAATACTTCCTGTTTAAACATGCAGAGACTCAGCCATTTAAAATTAACCTCTGAAGGCTTGACTGTCCCAGATTTGCCTTTCAGAGAACTGATTGCTCTGGAAGGGATGATCTATAGTCAGCCTAAAAGAAGAGCTGACACATGGAAGACCCTCAAGTCACTCATTAAAGCTTAGCACAGACTTAACCATCATGTAAGCATTATTCTTCACGGTAGGTTTACTTTGGTGAAGAAAGTAAAGTAAAAAAAAAAAAAACTTGACCTCCTGGGAGCTTACATTCCACAGAGGAACATAGAAGAAAAGTTAGGAAGGGTGTCAACAGGTGACAGATGCCAGAGACAAAGAGGCAAGGGATAGGGGAAGAGGGAAGAAGCAACAGTTGCTTTAAGTCAGAACATCTCTTACCAGTGGACACTTGTTCACATACCTGATGGAAGTGGGAGTCCTACATTTCAGTTATGTTTCCTCTCCTCCTCCATTTTTTTTCCTAATAAACTCCCCAGGGCATTTAATGAAACAAAACACCCTTTCAAAGCTGAATTTTTATTCATAGACAGTTGCTAAGTCCAAGTTTTGCCTCTTTATTGACATTTTTTTATTTAAAGAAACAAAACAAAACAAAACAAAACAAAACAGTAAAAGGGTACAAGTAATACAGAATTTCAAAAAAAGTAAACAGTAAGAAATCACTAGTTAATAGATTACATATTGTCATCTTAGAAATAGTTGATTAAGTTACAAAATTAAGCTTACAAAGTGGACATTCAAACAGTGAGACTGCAAACAGTTGTGTTCAATGATCCACAAAAGCTTAGTTAATATGGTCATCTATCTTACACACCTAAACACACTTGCAGTTGTGTCCTTTAGAGCACTTTCTTTTCCTCTCTTTTTTATAATAACATTTACACATTTTGGGTTTTATTACTCCCCCAGTTCTTATTACTTCTTTTGGAAGAGAATAAAACCCAAATGTGACAAAACAAAGCAGAGTCGGTCAAAACAAAGGATGGACACTGTACATGATGTAGAAACAGCATACAAGGTAATTAACAAAGGTTACCATAACGTTCATTGACATTTTCATTGCTTATCAACAACATGAGATAATCGTCTTGTACCTACCTCTCAACATGGTTGGAGTGATCAAATGAAAAATTGCATCAGATACCAATTTAGAAACTCAAAAATGCTCTAAAAACATAAAGGATGTTTTCATATTTTATAATTCCCCTTTCTTATTGTCCACACCTTTTCACATGATAGTTGTATTTTTCTGCTTATTCAGGCTGGAAGCTTCATCTAGGTTGGCAAATCAGTATTACTGAGCACAATAGTATTGCATGTTTGACAGTTGCCATCTGAAACACTGTACTGAAATATCAGATTTTTCCCTCAAAAAGCTCATCCTGAGCAATATCCAGAAACAAAGAACTTTACTGCTCCACCCTCCCCAAAGCATGCATGTTGGGATGAGTGAAATTATTGAGATTCAGTGATTAAATCTGTCACAGCCAATGAGTGCTGCCCAGTTATATGCCTGCTGCATGTCTATTGGATATTGTTCAGGTAACAGTCATCTAACATGGTGGGTTTGTTGGCTCTGTTACCCTGGTAACATTCTAACATATTCTGAGTGTCTCTAAAGCTGAGTGATTTAGTACCTGACCCTAATCCTAATAATCCTACATCTCAGCATCTTTATAAGACCCCTCCCATCTCTTGGTAACCAGACTGACAAATACCAGAAGCTGCCACTCGGAGTCTTTTGATTTTCCCTTGTAATATGTGGATTGGTCCTTTTGCATGTGACTAGGAGACTCCATGTTTTAGGTTACTTTATATTGTGTTAATGTTGCAAAAAACAGATACTTTTTAAAAAAGGAATTTTTGGCATTTGGAGGATTGAACCAGGACCTTGAAGGGAGCTATATTCCTTACCTTTTTGTTTTATTAAATTTTGAGGCAGGTTGTTGCTGAATTGTTCAGGGAGCACTTGAACTTTTAGTCCTCCTGCCTCAGCTTTCCAGAGTTCTGGGACTACAGGCATGTCATTGTGCCCAGCTCAGGGATTACTTTCATAAAGGTCTTGAGTGCAGAATTTCTTCCAGGCAAATAATCATATGCAGAAAACTTGAGTCTGATTGAAGAGAGTAAATATGTGAGACAGAGACTGTAGGAGCTGATTCAGTTATAAGTAAGACATTCAAAGCCTTTTTATGTTAGATAAAACTGAGGACAGCATCGGGCCAAAGCCATGGTGCATTGAATTTCAGCCCTGAACCCCATGGACACAATCATCTAGGTGAATTTAAGGGGTGATAGGAGCTATGGCTATGCAGGCGTAACTTGAAACTTTGAATATGAAATCTAAAATATTAGCAATAGCTGATGTGTTAGGAGCTAATAGCACAGCTGAGAAAAGGTAAAGGAAAGTAACAAGAAGGATTTTCTGGAGCCCAAACCATGAAGTGAGATGGTGAGATCAAGTTCAAGTTGAAATAGAGTTCATAGGGACCAGCGGTATTTTCTCTTCAGTGTATTTGGATATCAGTCAGCAGCAATATCATTCAGCAGCCATTCTGTCTCCTGGTATCACAATATTTTTTAAAGTTAGAGTGCCCTTTTCATTACCAATATTTAGACTTAAAGCATCTCTGTTCTGTCCTCGTATGGCTTCTTCCTTTCTCTGTACTGCTGTCTTTTTATCTTTGGCTGCTTTTAAAACACTAAGCGTCTCTGTGGAACTGTCCAATTCACTGTTTAACCATGACATTAATTTTAAAATCATCGAAGAGAAGATGCCTCATGGCTAGCTAGAGGTAGAAGTGTGTGAAGGGACCTGGGAGAAGATTCACCAGGAAATCAGAATCTGAGCCTTTGGGCTGTCTTCTAAACTACTTGTCTCCCCATAGAGAGAGGGAACTTCTGGAGGGAGATATGTGCAAATTAGAGCATCAGAGACACTACAACCCAGAGAATCACCTGGAGGACAGAGACTGAACCAGCATCAGCAGACCTGTGGGAAACAGAGAACAAAGGCGAAGCACTGATTAGAGTCCAGAGCTGCTGCTGGGGAAGTCATGCCTCAGGGTGTTGCTGCAGACTGCAATCAGCAAGACAAGACTATCCCCAGGGTAAACCCTTCCCATTCTCCCGAACACCAGGCAGTTCTGTGTCCAGGATGCCACCCACTGTTCAGTGTCTGCAAGGACACCTTCCCCACTCAAGTCTCAATACTGACAGCCTTAGGCAGCACAGGTCCCTGGGTTGGAAAGTGAGACTTTGTGGAGTACTGGGAGGCAGATGCAGGCACAGAGCCACAGGTATGTGGCTTAGTCAGAGGGCATGATGTGGTGCACTCAGCTGGAGCCTTGTAGAAAATGAACTCAGAGCTATGGGCTTCATCCCGCCAGGGGAGTAGAAATGGAGAAAGTCCTTTAAAAAATCAGCAAAAGATTGGATACTGGCCCAACTACACTCTAATTCAATTTGAAGTGTCTGAACATACAACAAAGGCAAAAACATCAGGCTGGGACAGGCCACAGGTGAAACTGAAAACTTAGCAGACTGTGGCCTACAGAGAATAGGTGGGCTCACAGGTCCATGTGGGTTTCTTCATCAGAAGGGGCTGGCTCAGTGGGTCACAGGAGTGAACTGTGGACTGAGAAGGTGGAGGAGAAAAGGCATCTTGTGGACTCTGTGGTGCTCTATGGATGAGGAGGTGGAGGAAACATTACAGCTCAGCAGCTCACCCAGGTCCACTTCAGCCCAAGCCAGAGCTCCTGCCCTGTGAGTGCAGGCTGAGGAGCTCACTGGTCAGATTCAGACTGCAGCATACATAGAACTGAGAGGATGTTTAAGTCTGTGTTTTTGCAACTGTGCAGGTTTTTTTTCCCCTCTCTTTTTCCTCTTTCCTTTTTTTCTCTTCCTTTTCTCCTTTCATCAAGTATATCTAGATAGTATCTGTATAAATGAAATAAAAGTTAACCAGTGCTATAATCTCCATAGTACCTTTCCTGGGGAAGTCAGAGTCACCCTCATCAAAATCGTATATAGAAGATTCAAACATAAGATTACTATGTGCATGTTAGCAGGTCCCGACCTTCTCAGGGCTTTTCTCACTTCCCAGTTCCACATCCCTCTCCCTGCATATGCTTTCTCACTTCTACAAATATTCTCTCCAACCTCCTCTCCACGAGTCCCCCACTCCAGTCATAAAAGTATTACCCACAAAGTTTGATCCCTGTTTGTTCGTTCACTTACTGCTCTCTTTATTCTCCTATTTTTTCTACTGATATTCTCCCTTTTCCTCTACCCTTTTTCTTGTTCTCATCCCATACATCCCAGTCTACCTGTCAGTAGCATTATATCACAGTCTTTATGAGTCATTATAAAAAAGGAAGAAATTGTTAAAACAAGTTTTATTATCAAGGATTGATAATAGGGTTGGCTCTGTAGATGCTCATGTAACTGGTAGTAAGTTGAAGAGCCATATAAAGGCAAAACATAATCAAAGCTAAGATCACATGACTGTGAAACATACACTAACTAAAGGGACTTTCATGCTAGTGATAGAGATTTTCCACTTTGATTCTCAACACTCAGCATAAAAAATACAAATGTAGGGAAACAAGGCAATAAGATGCCACCAAGAATTCTTAACACCTGAACATCTGGAGAGGAAATAAAATACCAAATGGTGGAAATACACAAAGGGATAAAAGAAAACATTAAAAAATCAGATCAATAAAGTAATCAGTGATGAGCTGAGCATGGTGGTCATGCCTGTAATGCCAGAACTCTGGAGACTGAGGCAGGAGAATTACCATAAGTTCAAGGCCAACCTGGGCTATACAGTGAATTTAAAGCCAACCTGAATTACAAGGTGAGACTTTGTCTCAAAAAAAAAAAAATAAAACCAAACAAAACAGTATTAAATGTTCAGTGAGTTCAATGATGATCCAATCAAACAGATAAGGAACTTAACTATAAAATGATCAGTGAGTTTACAGAAGACACAAACAAAAAATTGAGTGAATTAACCAAGACAATCTAAGACAGTATCACACTTTTGGTAAAGAATTTCAGACTACACAAAAGATATCAAAAAGAAGTCCAGGATATAAAAAGACCTACTGAAAGTATTTGCAACAGAAATGGCCAATACTAGGAGAGAATGCAAGAACTAGAAGATAAAGCTGATGTAGGAGACCGTATATTCCGAGATACTCTTTATAAAAAGACACTGTGGAAATCATGGTAACCGGATCCAAAAGCTGCTGGATGACTCATTAGAGAAAATTAACCTAAAAATTGTAAGAGTTACAGAAAAATCAGAAGACAACACCAAAATCATAACAGGAAAATTTCTATTTAGGGAAAGAATTAACTTTCAGGTAAACAAAGCACAGAGTACAAAATAGCCACTATCTGAGAATAACTGTTTGATGACACTTTGTAATTAAAATCCTAGAAGTTTAACACAAGGACAGATTTTAAAAGTTGTTAGAGAAAAGGAACAAATCAGAATTGCTAATATACCATGTCTAAAATGAATGTCTAATCTCTATTGAAATGATGTAGAAAAATAATCACACCATGAGTCCAAATGTCACTTTAATTTAGTATAGCCATTCGTATGATTATTTAATGTTATGTTATTTAGAATCCATAATAAATCAGATATCAAATTAGTTTTCCTTTATTGTTTTTAAAAAAGTGTTGAAATCTTATTTAATTTTTAATGAGACTTTAGTGGATAGCTTTACTAATACTATTTTAATAGGGAGACAAAATTCATCAAACTCAAAGTCAACATTTTTAAGTGTTTAATTCAGTGGCATTTCGTACATTCACAGTACTGCCAAGAAACACCCTTATCTACTTTCGAATCATTTATGTCACCTTCAACGGACACAACATCTCTTGCAGTCCGTGTCTAATCTATCCTGTTCCTTGTGAACCACCGATTTGTCTGTCTCAATGCATTTATCTAGTCAAAATATTTCATATAAATAGAATCAGACACTGTGTGACCTTATTTTGGAGGTTTATCCACGCTGTACCATGTATTGGAATTTCACTTCTTTTTATGGCTGAACACTATCCCTTTTGTTGATTTATTATTGCATTTATTCATCAATGGATGCTTGAATTGTTTCCATCTTTTGACTATTGTGAATAACCTTTTGTGTCACATTTATAAAATAATTACAATAATTTAGAAACAATATAATTTGGGTTTATCTTTAAGAGACAAATATATGGGAAAGTTAGTAGAAAGTACATTATCACAGTAAAAGCGTTATTGCTAAGCCCTTTCATATTTGTTATGGAATTGTACAGATTTGAAATGGTTGAACAATAGTGGAGTCACTGATCACTGAATATGTTCACATTTCTCTACCTTTTAGAAGTGGAACTATTTGATCCCTGGAGCCTTTTTAAAATCTTCTTTTTAGCAACCTGTGATTTAATTATGCGAATTTGTTCCTAGATGATGAAATCAAGTGTCATGGAAGGAAGAGAATTTGCCACTGCAGATAGATGTGCTATCTATTTTGCATGAGCAATCTTGGGAAAAATGTGCTTATCTCTCTTGTTTCAGTTGGTCTTCTCTATCTACCAGGATAAAAACAACTTTGTATCAAAAATATAAGAAAAATTGTATCTCTACTGAGTATGCATAGATAGTCCCTCCCCCCCCATGGAAACATTCTAAGTAATACAGTGTAACTTCTATTTATGTAACTCTTACATTGTATTGGGTATTACAAATAACCTGGAAGACTGACTTGGACTAACTGACTTTTAAGAATAATGGCTCTCAAAGCCAATGAATCATACCCAAGTGAGGTTTTAAAATAGAAAATGAGATTTCCTGGTTAGCAGTACTGTGCTAGGCAGCCAGTGAATAAATTAATGGAATCTGAGCATGCTTTGTTACAGGGAAGAGCAGTCTAACTGGCAGCTCAATCCACCCAGTTGGCAGACTTTGGGTATATGATCCTTGGTATTAGACATGTTGCCAGAACCTTCACAGGGTTAATATTTTGTAATATTAGAAACACTTGCCCAGCAATAAGATGATAGAATACCTGGTTTTCTTTCTTCACTCTCAACTCTAGGAAGGAAAAAAATCAGCCCATTTGAGAAGCAAATTTTCCTTCATAAAACTTTCCTATTATTAAAGCCTTGTGAGGATGATAAATAATAATTCACAATGTGTTAAATCAACGATTATCAATTTAACTCAGCTACCCCTTAGCCATGTGTCCTGTTCCAGTTAAAATTACATCTGACCTAGTAGAAGTAAGGCTTCAGATATTTAATTTGATAAAAACAAACAACAAATGATTATAATTTAATCTCAGTTAATAAATTAATCTAATTTTGGATGATGTACTTATGTGCTTTTAATGACCATAAGTAATGACTTGTTGTTTGGAGACTGGAGTTGATGAGGCAGACATTTGTTAAGATTTTCTTGACTATTAAAATCACATTAAAACATGAATGCAGCTCGTTTATTTCAGTATTTCTTGGCACAAATGTAAAGTCAATTTTGCTATCTCCTAAGAAGACTGCATTGGTACATATAAAGTTCCTACTGTTTCACTTACTACAATTGCTTTATAGAAACTTATTTTTTTGTCCTTTATCGGTACCAGGGATCAAACTCACACCCCACACTTGCAAGGCAAGCGCTTATGCCGCTGAGCTAAATCCAGCCCCAGAAACTTATTTTTATATACTTCCCATTTTATATATGTAATAGCAAGCCTGCTTTTTCAGGCAAGGGTGAGTAGCAGTAATGATTTGTTGAGAACCCAAATCAGCCCTTTGTGAAACACAACATTTTTTCATGTAAGGACTTCCCTTTCAGGAAATTGTATTAGGATTGTCAAGAAAAAAAACCATTTACTGGAAGTGCATTAATAAAGCATGTCATTCACAACCGCAGCTGAATTTTAATTGAGCTCTGCAGGCTTCCAGGAGGAAGGCAGCTGTTCGTACCTCTGCTACTCTGTCTTCTGTTCTGCCAGAGATGTCCTCATTCTTCTGTAATAAGCCTTTATCTTATGAAATCACTCAGGACAAATCTTTTGCATAATTACCCCAGCCTTCTTAATTAACTTTTACATTGTAGCATTTACTCTTCCAAAGTCACTTTTTGAGACTCCTCTAGGAGGCAAATATGTAAAAAATAGCAATTTCTTGTTCTTTCTCTGTCTTGGCTTTTATTACTAGCGAAAGAAATGGACAAGTTAGTGCACTAAGTGGTTGCAGACCTTAATAGGTTTGTATTTAATAATACTTATGGAATTATTTTGTGCATAGTAATGTGGTATAATCCATGTCTATTACATCTGTAACATATATTTTTTCCCCAAGGGTGAACCCTTACAACAAAGTTAGATTAAATGTGCTTAAGTCAGAAAATAGTGCTCTATCTGTAAGATAGTTTCCAAAAACCTTGTGCTATGTCTTTAACAGAATTTACTGAAATGCAGATTCTAAGAAAGTGGGTCAATAAATCTGAGACAGAGTTCAGAAATCTGTTTTAAAATAATCTGTGATAATTATGATGTAATTGTTCCCCAGAACTTAATAACAGAAATATCACGTGCACAACATTGACTTTATAATGAATTATTGTTATGCAATTTTTATGTGTTTTGATAAATTTCAAGACTATTTTTTATATTTTACTATCTGATCCTTCTTTTTTCAGTGATGGTATTTTTTTTTAAATTGTGTTTTTTGATCCCTAAGCTTATATCTTAAAATTCTCAAACTAAACTTGCCTCCATGTAATTTGTGTTATTTAAAAAACCCAACAAAACAAAACAGCCTCATTATCTATAATAAAATTAGACATACCTGTTTAAAATCTAGAAAGTGATATTAAGGAAAACAGAAAGTTTTAATGTAATTTTTAGAGAGTAAGAGGACATGTGAAAAAACAAATCTGATCTGTTAATTGTGTATTAAGTGTGAATCTCCAACTCACAGTGCTTATATAACATCAGAATTCTTAACAGAAATGGTTTCCTATTAGCATTTAAGTAAGATTTTTTTTTATCAAGTTCTATCACAGTCAGAGCTGAAACCACAGGAGTTTATAACACAACTCATCATTGAAGGTCAGGCCCCTAACAGAGCCCTAATTAGCTTGTGGAACATCTTATCATTTGGAAAAGCTATGTTTAGGGAACTTTTTTCTTTTTTTGATGATGCCAGTTTGATGACATGGAGGAAAAACCTCATGAAATATTTTGCATCTGATGTGCAATTAAAATACACACAAATTTTCTTTTTAGTAAAATGCTTCTGAAGAAATGTGTGGTGAAATGTAGGCACTCTCTCTCCATCAACCAATTCTCAAATTTTCCGAACACTAATTGGTATCTTACATCTTGATTCTGCATTATTGGCATTAGTGGAAATCCTGCAAGTTAAAGACTCAGGCACACAAGTCTTCCCCCTCCCTGCCACCTTTACATACCAACCACCTGTTCCAAATTGTCACCACTACTGATAAACTGTCTGAAATCAAAGGGTTCCCATGATCCCTTCTCTGTGTTTTGTAATTTGTTGTGATGACTCAGGAACTTCAAGGAAACATTCACTATACTTTCATTTACCAGTTCAACATAAAGGACCATGCAAAGACTGCAGAGAAACAATCAGATGCCAAGGTCTAGAAGAGTACACAGAAGCAGAAGCTTCTTTCTCTGTGGAGCTGGAGTGCACCACTTTCCTCACACGTGGATATGTTCACCCCCAGAGGTTTATCAAATCTCTTTGTTTCAGAGTTTTTGTAAGCCAGGTGCAGTGCACATGTTTATAATCACAGCACTTGGACAGCTGAGCCAGGAGGATTACATGTTCAGGTCCTACCTGAGCAATTTAAGGAGATCTTGTCTTGAATTAAAAATTAGCTGGGTATGTAGCTCACTTGGTAATAGAGCATCCCTGGATTTCATACCCAGTACTATTAAAAGGAGAGACAAGGACACACACACACACACACACACACACACACACAGAGAGAGAGAGAGAGAGAGAGAGAGAGAGAGAGAGAGAGAGCAGAGAGAGACAGAGAGAGACAGAGAGACAGAGACAAAGAGACAGAGACAGACAGACAGAGAGAGAAAGTGAGACAGAGAGAAAGACAGAGACAAACAGATAGATAAAAGAAGGGAGAGAGAGGGAAAGCGAGAGGGAGACAGAGACGGAGAGGGAGAGAGGGAGGGAGGGGGGAGGAAGAGACAGAGAGAGAGGAAGAGGGAGAGAGAATTTTGTACTATTTCATTTCCATTCTTTTCCCTTCCCTCTCTCTGGAAGTTGGTTGTTGGGGTGGAAAAATCCAACCCTCTTATTTCGTGAGTTTTTGGCTGTCAGTTTTTCTTTCCGCAAAGCTTTCTAGGGACCCTATTACAAATTACCTTATGCATAAATGCAGGTGTGATCAAAAGGGGCTTGTTATGAGTAATAAAAGGCCTTCCTAATACTCAAGAAATTACAAGAGTTCAGGAGCTTCACATCAGGAGAAAGGAACAGAGACTATATAGCATACACTTGCTTTGTTTAGTTTGTATAGTTTTTAGACACTTTTGTGTGTGAACAGTTTCTTTGCTGTCAGAATTGTTTCATAATGGAGTGATGATAAGAGAAATCAAACCTTACCAGGAAGGTAAAGCTAATCTCAATAAGGGCTGGTGTTTCTTCAAGCAGTTAAAAATGGTAATTGTATTTAGAAAGAATAAGGAAAACCTAGCATTTATGGGTAGGTCAACATAGGTTTTGGATCACAAATAACAAACATGCTCAGACTGGAAGTAATGACTGTAAACTTTTAGAGCCTAGTTCAGTGTCTTCAATTTCTGAAAACTGCTGTAAAAATATGGTATATGTAGTTGTGTTCATTTTTTTTTTCTGGATCCCACTACATTTTCAAGATTGGCTTTGAGTTAAATGGTTCTGCAATCTCTCTAATTGAAGTCATTTCTGTCTTAGAGCCTGGAACACGGAGTTTTTGAAAAAATTAAGAAGCAATTTCTATTGAAAGCTCTATTCAATATAAGTTTCCTGTGTTAGAATTGAAATAGTGATAGCAAGTAACCTGATACTTCAGGGCTCACTCCTCAGTTATCAAACAAGTGACCTCAAGTTGTTTCACAGATGTTTGCAAATAGAAGGATCCTAATAGTTACCCGTTTGATATTAGACCAGCCACTTAATCCCTCTTGCTTTAATTCTTTCCACAAATAAGTGGGTTAGGCTTAAAATTCCCTAGGATCACTTCAACTCAAATAATCTATTGATCTTGAAGTTTAAAGATGTTTTTAAATGTATGGTATTGAGTTTTCTAATATTATCCATAGTTTGATCCTAGATGAAATTATTTACCAGTTGCAATTTAACATATTCAATTCAAAATAAGAGAATTTAATGGTATACCTACAATGCACAGAAACAACAAATAAATACCACTACAATTCATCAGCATACTCCTGAATTTTATATCAGTTTTGATCACTTTTTAAAAGCTTTTAGAGATGGTCCTGATTTCTAAGGTATTGTGTTATTGTTCCTAAAGCTGAATGTCAATTAATGGACTATAAGTCATATCCAAAATTTTTTTGGTCTTGTAATGTGTCTAAAAAGTATTGGCCATGAGATAGGATGCATGATCTCTAATTTGCCATAATTTTGGCTCTCTATTGTTTATGCCAAGTAGGTTTATGTCTTCCTAATACATTTGAGTGCGCAACCCATGTTAAACCACACACAAATTGTACTTTCCAGTGAACTTTCTGTGATGATAGAGATAATCTATATCTTTACTGTTTAATATGGTGGACAGTAAGCTCTATGTATTTTGGAGCATTTGAAGTATGAATAGTGGGTACTAAATTAATGTTTATAAATTCAAATTATTTTCAGTTCAGGTTAAATAGTCACATATAAAGGGAAGGGAAGTAGTCACATGTTATGAGTAGCAGGTATATTGAATAATGTTGTGTTTTTCTACAGCCGGCCCCCCAGACTAATTTTGCTCATAGACCCAGGATTTTAGACAGATCATTGCATAGATGGCTTGTTATACTTTACCTGGGAAATTTCAAATGATGGAAAAGGATTCAGACAGCTTTAACTGGAATCACATGGAAATCACTTCACATATATCTGATGCCAGAACTAAAGCAATTCACAGGCTAGGTTCAGCTGGGACTATATAATAAATAATTGGAGTTATTTCATAGATACCCTCTGTTTATGGCTTGTGTTTTCCATATCACAATGCCTAGACTCTGAGAGAGAGAGAGAGAGGGAGAGAGAGAGAGAGAGAGAGAGAGAGAGAGAGAGAGAGAGAGAGAGAGAATCCAGACATTCACTGTGGCAAGAAAATCATGGAGAACATTTTCTGACCTAGTTTCAAGAACTGTACAATGTCACTTCTGCCTACCTCACTTTACTGGTTATGAGCAAACCATTATGGCAAGTCTTTGTGTAATGGGAGGGGTATTAGACACCACCTATTGGTGCAAGACTGACAAGGTTATGAGGAAGAAGAACTTATGGCAATTCAACCTTCCTGTGAACCAGAAGCAGCCATACAAGGCTGGGAAGACAAAAAACCAGTTTAGCTTCCCATGAGCCTGCAGTGACCATGTAGGGCTGGGAAGAGAAACAAGAAGCCAATTTACCCTTCCCATGAAGCAGCTGATGCATAAGCAGGGAAACAAGAAGAACGTACCACCCTAACTCCTGAGCAACCAGCTGATTTAGAGGACCACAGACTGAGTTTATAGCAAGTGAGGTACAAAAATAACTAAATGCTTGTATTATTTGTTGACTTTGTAGGCCTAAAACCAGTAGTCTGAGTATCTGTTTAGAAGATGAGATAACAATATGCAATACAGAAACTATGAAAAATTTCCTTCTATCTTGTTTTTGAAATCCAATATTGTTCTTATTGTTTTGCTTTGTTTCATTTTATTGTTTTATTTTCTTTAATGTTCTTTCTTGATTGGTTTTATTCTGTTCTGCTTTGCTTGATTTTATTATGTCTGATGATATGGGCAGCAATTTTCAAGATAACAAGAGACATTATGGTAACCACTGTCAATTTCCTAATATCCTGTCTTGAAATCCTGAATCACTTTCACTGTTGTGTTTTGTTCATTTTAAAATAAAGTTAAAAAAAATACAGACAGAAGTTCTAAAATGGGATGCTTCCATTTTGAGAATATCAATCCTAGTCTCTCTAGAAAGTAGAACATTCTCAAATTAAGATATTAAGATATTGCAAAGATCAAATCCAGATTTACCATAAGACATTTATTAAAAACCTCAGAAAGTGATGTTTTGACTCATCATAGTTCTCCATGATGGAGATGTTCGAAAATGCTTAAGGATACTCCTGTTAAATGATAAGAAATTTAGAACTCTTTTATTTTTATTTTGAAGAGGATAAAACAAAATGAGAAAAAAAATCAAAATGGGGTCAGTCAAAACAAAAGAAGGGGCATAGTACGTGACTTAAAACCACAATACAAGGTGGTCTACAATGGTTGCCATGATGTTTCTTGTTATCGTCCATAGAATTGCCCATATCATCAGGCACAATAAAATTAAACATAATAGTACAGAACGAAACCAATAAAAACAAAACATTGGAGACATTACAGGACTTCAAAAGAAGGTAATAGCCACACCAGACTGGGTATCATAGTGAATCTTATTGTCTTCAGTGTAGTTGTCTATACTCTGACTTGATACTATAAAACATAACAGATTCAAATAAAATCACTCAAGAAAAGACTGTGATCAAACAAAACAGATTCATATAAGATCAGTCAAAACAAGACAATGAAAGCAATGCAGGGCTTCAGATTAAGTTAATAGGAAATTAAAAATGGTTATCATAGTATATCCTGCTGTCATTGGAATAGTTGTCCATGTCCTCAAATCCAGTACAAGTAGACAAACTGAAACAGACTATATCCAAACTAAACAGAGCAATGAAAACAATATGGGTTTCAAATTATGATACAAGATTAACAATGTCCTTTGACTTCCATTTTTAGATAATTCCTCCCCTTTCACTTTCACAGGGTGCATTGTGCAGTTTGTATCCCACTAACTCCTTTAGTTTTTAGATTAGGGAGACAACTTGGTATTTACTTAAGTGTTTCTGAACCTTTTTACCCTTGAGCTTGATCTCAAGTTGTATCCATTTACCTACAAAAGTCTCTTGGTTTTCCTTCGTTATAGCTAAGTAGTTCTCCATTGTATAAAAGTGTTATGTCTTTCCAATCTAGCTGTAGCTGAAGGTGAGTTACCCCAACTTTTTTCTGGTTCCCTGTCATGCAGAGCATTATTTTCTCATCTTTGACTTTCATTCCACAAGCCCTCTTTCAGGTTAATTATATTTCTTATACAGAGAATCTTGATGGACTCTGTCTCCTGACCCACTCTGCCTGTGTTTCTTTTTTTTCAGTGTACGATACCATCCATGTTAGCAATTTTGGCCACCCTTCTCTGCTTCATTACTGCCATGCTAATTTTCTGCCATTGGTTGTCTACATTTCCCCTTCATTCCACTGTTTGCCCCATTCAGTGAGCCTCCTCTGCTGCTGTACCTGAAGCCATGGGTATTTTTTTCTCTCTCTCTAGAATGTCTTTCAGTATTTTTTGTAGGGTTGTATTGGTGGTCAGGAATTTCCCAGTTCTTCTTTGTCATGGAAGCATCTTGTTTCTCCATTAATTTTGAGAGATAGTTTTTCAGGGTATATCAGTCTGGGTTGGAGGTTATTTTCTTTCAGGGCTTCACTCCAAGCTCTTCTTGATTTTATGGTTTGTGTTGAGAAGTTTGCCGTGATTCTGATGGGTTTTCCTTTATAGGTGAACTGTTCCTTTTCTCTGATGGCTTTTAATATTCTGTTCTTATATTGAATTTCTGGGAACTCGATTATTATATGTCTGAGTATAGATCTATTTTGGTTGTAGGTGGCTGAAATTCTGTATGCCTCATATATCTGAATATCATTTCCTTTTCCTATGCTTGGGGAGTTTTATTTAATTATTTCTGTAAATAGCCTTTGTATTTCATTTGTGTTAACCCCTGCTTCTTCACTCACATTTTTTATTTTTAAGTTATAGATCTTCTTGTCATCTTCTAGCCTTGTATTGTTGCTTCCTAGTTCCTTGTTATTTTTAAGAGATCTTTCCTTTCATGATCACATGTTGCAAACCTGTCTTCAAGATTTGATAGACTATCTGTCGTTTCTTTCAAGCAGTTTTTTCAGCTTTCAATGGAGTTTTTAATTTCCTGGTAATCTCTTTGAATCTGTTTCATGTATTCTAGATTTTTAAAAATATTCTTCATCGAAGTTTTCCCTTTGCAGGTGTGCAACCCCCAATCTCATCTGTGTTTACCTCTCCTGGGCCAGTACTGTTTGGGTTGGAGGCTGGAGATTTCCTTTTGTTTCTTCCTCTTGTCTTTTCTGTTTCCTTTCTGTTTTCTTCCAGAGAATTGGATAGTGGGAATCCTTGGCACTTGTTGTATTGGTTACAATTACTCTGAAATGTGCTAGCTAGGGATTGTTGCCCTCCCCACTCTCCTGGTGACCACTGGAGTGCAAGCAGGGATGAGGCAGGCTGGCCTCTCCCTTCTGAGCTGGTCAACCACTGGGAGTCTTCACCACAATAGTGTGTGCTGTGTAGATGGGGCCAGTTATGGAAAGCTTCAGGGAAACCTCATCTTTGGCTATTTGATCCTGCACAGGGATGGGACTCAGTCCAAATAATTCTCACCAATCTGCTCTGTGCTAGGAGTGGCTGAATGAAACTGATTGCAGTTGTGGTTCCAGGCTTTATCCTGCCCAACTCCAAAATGTCATTCAGACAATTGCCAACTCTTGTGGGAGGACTAAGTTCCCCTCACTCACTGGGAGCTGGTGCAAATCTTGGGTCTGCTGCTCCCCTCCATGCCTGCATCCTCCCACCAAGGCTCTTGGGCTTGCGAACCCCCAACTTCACCATGACCGTGTGTCTTCAGATTCCAGTGGTGTTTTGCACACAACAGAACTGGCTCTGGTGAAAATGTGTCTGGCTACAGCCTTCTGTTCATGTTTTTCTTTTCTTTTTTCTTTTTTTCACTTTAGTTTCTTCCTGGGTCAAGAGGATATATCTCCTTCCATCCAGTCTTCTCCAGGCTGCTATATTTCAGCATCTAAGCTGTTTGTTTCAGAGAGGCTTTTTATTTTGCTGCTTATTAATATGCCATCTTCCCCAAGTCCCTGGAACTTTAGAACTCTTAAGAATGTCTTTCTTCCACAGATTCATTGGAGTCCAAAAATAAAGGCCTGATTTAAAGAAATTTGTGACTTTGGTGTTTATCTGATGAAGTAAATGTCCAGAAAGTCATAGAATCCATAATCTCTGGAAAGGATTTGTGTGGGTATAAGCACCACCTGTTCAAATTCAAAGGGACAAAGACCTCATAAACTGAAGACAGGTCCTTTCCTATCCTCAAACAATTATGGGCAAGAATCAAGCTGAAAGAACTATTGAGCTGCAAGCATAGCCTAATTTTCATAGAAAAAAATAAGGAAACTTAGAAGGTGAAATTAAAAAAAATTAGAGATGAAAAATTGTTTTTTTTTTTTTGGGAGTGAAGGGAATTTATTTTTTTTTCACATTTTTTTTTATTTAAGGAGAAAAGAAAAAAAACAGTGAAGGGGTACAAGTTATACAGATTTACAGAAGAAAAAAATGCGCAGTAGGAAATCACTAGTTAATGGATTACATATTGCCATCTTAGAAATAATTGTTCAAGTCACAAAATTAAAGCTTGTAGAGTGGACATTCCAACAATGATACTGCAAACAGTTCTGTTCAATGATCCAATAAAACTCTGTGATATCATTTTCTATCTTATACACTTAAATATACATGCAGTTATATAGTTTAGAGCACTTTCTTTTCCCCTCTTTTGTACAATGACTATTACACATTTTGGGTTTCATTGCTCCCACGGTTCTTATTGCTTTTTTGGAAGAGAGTAAAACCAAATGTGACATAACAGAACAGAATCGGTCAAGTCAAAAGGGTGGACATAATAGATAATATAAAAACATAATACAAGGTGATCAACAATGGTTACCATAATGCCTCCCGCTATCTCTAATAGAATTGCCTATATCATTAGTTGTAATACAATTGAACAAAACAGTAAAGAACAAAACCGACAAAACCAAAGCATTGGAGACATTGTAGGTCTTCAAAAGTAGATAAAAGTCAACGAGAATGGGCGTTATAATGAATCTCATTATCTTCTCAGCTGATGCCTAAACTTTCGAACCTGATACTATCCAGCAAAACAGAATAGAGGAACCTCAGTCAAAAACAAGATGGTGAGAGTAATACCGGGCTTCAAATCGAGATAATAGAAAGTCAAAGTGGGTTACTATATTATATCCTGCTATATTTTTCCCTTTAATTAAACGGATAAAAATAAAAAAGTAAATAATGGAGTGGAGATTGAGAAAAAAGAGGGCATAACAGCGAAACAGGGCAGATCAAAACATAACCATTTAAGCAGAATAGTGTTTCACCACCAGATAATTCCAATCCAAAAGTAGTTACCATATAGACTCTTTCCTTGAAGTCCTTGAGTACAACTTCGTATACTGTAGCATTAAGTATATCAAAACAATGTAAAACCATTTAAGAGAATGACAGCATTATAGAGTATTTAGAATCGACTAACAGAAAATGAACAATGGTTTCTATATAATCTCCTTGTCTTTAAAAGGTTTTTGCTTATACTATCGTACATAATAAAATCCAATAAGATACAACCTGTTTAGACCATTGGAGACAGAAGAACAAAAGCTAGATGAGACTTCAAAACAAGATGGTACTAAATCAGTATTATCTATTAAGATGTCATTTTCTCCAAAATAGCTGTTCCTATCATCCAATCTTCTCTGTCTCATTTCTGTTGAGCTCTTTTTCTGTCAGTAGCTGTCAGTTTGTCTTCTTCATTTTGTTCTCTGCTCCATTCATTGTTGCCTCCCCGCCACTATTTCTGGGTTCTTTGTATTTTTCTTTTTTTAGAATATCCTGCAATACTTTCTGTAGGGTTGAATTGGTGGTTGCAAATTCCCCCAGTTCCTCTTTATCCTGGAAGCACCTCATTTTTCCATCAATTTCCAGGGACAATTGTGCAGGATATCTCAATCTTGGCTGGAGATTATTATCTTTCAAAGCTTGAATTATTTCCCCCCATGCTCTTCGTGATTTGATGGTTTGTGCAGAGAAATCTGCTGTAATTCTGATGGGTGTTCCCTTGTAAGTGGTCTGTTTCTTGTCTCTTACAGCTTTTAATATTCTGTTCTTGTATTGAATTTCTGGAATTTTTATTATTATATGCCTGGGTGTTTCTCTGTTAGGGTTGTAGGTAGCTGGGGTCCTGTATGCCTCATACATCTGAGTATCTTTACCTTTTGCTAAATTAGGAAAATTCTCCTGGATTATTTCTGTGAGTAGCTTTTGTAGTTCACTTGTTTGTGTCCCTACTTCTTCTTTTATGTTCTTAATCCTTAAGTTATGGCTCCTCTTATTATCTTCTTGTCTTTGTATTATTGCTGTTTGTTTCTTTGTTATTTTTAAGAAGTTTTTCATTTCATTCTCCCATATTACAAGTCTGCTCTCCAGTTCAGATAGTCTGTCCTTAGTTTCTTTCAAGCTGTTATGCCAGTCTTGGATAGACTTCTTAATTTCTTGATAGTCCCTTTGAACCTGCTTCACATACTCAATGCTTTCTCTGTTTTCTCCATCAAGCAATTCTCCCCTCTTTTTCTGTTCTTCCATTCCACCATCTGTTTTTTCCTGGGTGGTGCTTAGCATTTCTCTAACTATTCTGCATACTTCTAGCTTCAGGTCGTTGATAACTTCATTCCTGAATTGGTCTATGAGGCTCTGTATATGGCGCTTAATGTATATTGGTGCGGTGTCCACTATTGCCTGTTTCTCAGAATTGGGGGCCGAGGAGCCTTTCTTGTTGCTTCCCTTCCCCATATTTTCTGTTCCTTATAAAATGCAAGCTTACATAGGAGGCCCGGTTTCCCTGCCTGTCAGCCACAGCCTGATCAAATTGAGCTGGCTAGGTGTTCCTGCCCACCGCTGCACACTAGGGAGTTGCGGAGGAGGCAGCCTACATGGGAGTCAGTCACTCCTCCGGGCCACCGTCAGGCTCTGGGATCTGGGTTAGGCCAACCTACTGAGTCCGCCCGCAGCGTCACGCAGGCCAGGCACTTTTCACCAATCCCGTCCGAGAGGGGAATGTGTGGCTGGAGTTGCCACCACGCCCTGCTCTTACAGGACTGCCTGAGCCCAGAAAGTCCTCCGCTGGAGTCAAACTGTGGTAGGGGGTCAGTTTCTCTCGCTCACCTCACCACAAGTCAGTGTACGCCTCCTTGTCCGTCCTGTTTTCGACTCTGTTCGCACACTCCCATTCCCAGAGCTTCTGTGTGTCTCTCCTTGCGGAGCCGCTGTGGAGGCAGCCAGCCGCCGGGCGGCGGGAAACCCAAATCGCGGTTTCTAATGGCGCGGGGTCGAGCCTCCACACCGAGTCTTTTCTGTTCCTATTTTAGCGCCAGGACTGTATTCTAAGTTGGTTTCTCTCAGCCCAGTTCGTTCCTGAGTCAGCAGAGCATATCTCTACTGGTTCATGTCTCCTTAGTCCGCATCATTCCTGGCCTCTGAGCCGAGCCTTTCAGAGAGCCTCCGGTAGTTGCTGTTGTCTGTCTGCCATGTTTTCCCGGAAGTCTGAGATGAAAAATTGTTACCAGGCAGCATTAATGATCCTGACTCAAGTAACTGGATACAACTGAGTGGTTGAATTTCAGAGTTACTATAGGCTATGACTTCCATTCCCATGTCCTGCAGCCCAATTCTTTTCTTAAGGGAGTATTTTAAAATTACTTTTAAATTTATTATTGATTTATGCACTATAATAAAGTATACATATTAAAAAGATACCATCTAACATTCCATATATGGCTACATTGGAAACTGTTTAAATTGTGTAAAACAAACTTTTAAATTTTTTGAGGAAATTCTGTCCTGTTTTTCATAATGGTTATATTAGTTTATGTATAAACAACACCATACAAGTGTTCTTTTTCTCCATTTTCTCATCTGATATTTGCTATGTTTTGCCTTTTTAAAAATAAAAGCTGTTATTACAAGAGATAATATCTCATTGTAGTTTTGGTTTGCATTTCTCTAAGTATTAGCAATGTTCAATATTTTTTATGCACCTGTTGGACACATATCTTCCTTTGAAAAAATGTCTAATTAGGCCATGCATGGATTGCAGAGGAAGAGAATAAGGCCCTACCAAGAAGCAAGTCCCCCACGTGAACCAATGTCACTTATAGGCCACTGCCAGAGTGAGGACAGCCACACCCAAGCCTTTCCCTAAGAGTCAGCACCATTTGGAGGCTATGGGGGTTAGAGGGAAGAACCAGTGTGAACCAACACCATGCATGGGTTGCTGCTGCAGTGGAAATAGCCAGTCCCTTCTGACACATAGGCTGATAAACAAAAGGTACCATTCCTTCCACCCCTTAAGTGACCAGCTTATCTGGAGAAACACACGCTATGATGATATGTATTTAGGTGAAATGCAATTTGATGCTTGTTGTGTTCTGGTGTTTCACTGACCTTGAAAGTCTAGGGCCAGTGGTTTGATCATCTGTTCAAAGGATGGCAGTATGTAGTGTGGCATCTAGGGGGGATGCCACACTTTTGAGGTTCTATCCATTGTTGATTCCTCATTGTCTTGTTTTGAAGTCCTGTTTTGTTGGGTTGTGTTTTATTATCTTTTGTTTTGCTTGATTTTGTTATATCTGATGGCATGTGCAGCTATTTCAAAAGTAGCAAGATATATTTTGGTAGCCATTTTGGATTTGCTATTATCTTGTTTTGAAGTCCTGCATTGTTTTGTTTTTATTGTTACTACACATTTCTGTTTTGCTTGATTTTTTAAAAATTTTATTTAGAAGGAAAAAGAGAAAAGACAAAACAAAACAAAACAAAACATTGTAAGGGTACAAGTAATACAAAACTACAAAAAAAAAAAACCAGTAAGAAATGACCAGTTAATAGATTACACATTATCATCTTAGAGATAGTTGCTCAAGTCACAGGATTAAAGCATACAAAGTGGACATTCAAACAGTGAGACTGCAAACAGTTGTGTTCAATGATCCAATCAAAAACATTAATATGGTCATCTATTTAACATACCTAAACACACTTGCAGTTGTATCCTTTAGAGCACTTTTTTCCCCTCACCTTTTTACAACAAAATTTACACATTTTGGGTTTTATCACTCCCATAATTCTTTTTTTTAAAAATTTTATTTAAAAGGAAAAAGAGGACAAACAAAAAGAAACAAAGCACTGTAAGGGTACAAGTAATACAGAACTACAAAAAAAAAAAACATTAAGAAATCACTACACATTATCATCCTAGAGATAGTTGCTCAAGTCACAGTAATCAAAGCATACAAAGTGGACATTCAAACAGTGAGACTGCAAACACTTGTGTTCAATGATCCAACCAAAAACATTAATATGGTCATCTATTTAACACCCCTAAACACACTTGCAGTTGTATTCTTTAGAGCACTTTTTTTCCCTCTCCTTTTTACAACAAAATTTACACATTTTGGGTTTTGTTACTCCTTACTTCTTATTACATTTTTTTAGAAGAGAATAAAGTCAAATATGGCAAAACAAAGCTGTCAGTGAAAACCAAGGATAGACATAGCACATGATTTAAAAACAGAGTACAAGGTTATCAACAATGGTTCCCATAATGCCTCTTGCTTCCTTAAAAAGAATTGTCTATCTCATTAGGTATTATAAAGTTGAAAAAAACAGTAGAGAACAAGACCAATAAAACCTAAACCTTGTAAACATTACAGGACTTCCAAAGGAGATAATAGTCAAACCAGAATGGGCATAATGGTGAATCTTATTACTTTCAAAGTAGTTGCCTATACCCTCAAACTTGATACTGTCATATGGAACGGAACAGAGTCTAATCAGTCAAAACAAGATAGTGGGAGGACTTCAAATCAAGTTAATAGGAAACCAAAAAAATTACTATAATATATCCTGTTAAATTTTTTGATTTTTCCCCTTAATTAAAAAAATCATAAAAAATAACTAAATAATTTTTTAATGAATAAGGGAGAGATTGAGATAAAAGAGGACATAACAACATAACAATACAGGTCAAAGCATGACAGTTTCAGCAACCTAGTGCTTCACCACCAAAAAACCCGACTTAACAGTAGCCACCATAGTGTCTTTTTCCTTGAAATATTTGAATATAACTTCATATACTATACCTTCAAACATTTCAAGTCAGTGTAAAACCATTCAAGTGGATGAAAGCATTGTAGGATATTTAGAACCAGCTAACAGAAAACGAAGAATGGTTTCTATATTATCTCTTTGCCTATAACAATTTTTGTTTATACTATCACATATAATAAAATCCAGCAAGATACATCATGATAAAACCAATGGAGACAGAAGGGCCATAATTTGGTGGAGCTTCAAAACAAGATGATAGTAAATCAGCACTAGCTATTATGATGACTTATTTTCTTCAAAATAGCTGTTCATTTCATCACAGGCAATAATATCAAGCATCCCAGAATAAAGCCATTCCAATTAATAAGTGAAAACTTTATAAGGCTTCAAGGCCACATAATGGGGAGTTATTATTACCACATACTTTTATATATTTGAATCATTTCCTACACTAAGGAAACTATTCAGTATTTACACATGCGAGTTTGATTTATTTCACTTATGAGTATGGTTTGAAACTGAGCCCATTTATTGATAAATATCTCAATGTGATCCTTCTTTATAGCTGAGTAGTACTCCATTGTATAGAAATACCACAACTTCTTAATCTATTCCTCAGTTGATGGACACTTGGGTTGTTTCCAAGATCTGGCAATTATAAATTGTGCTGCTATAAACATAGGTGCACATATATCACTGTGGTATGATGCTTTCAGTTCTTCTGGGAACATGCCTAGAAGTAGAATAGCTGGAACAAATGGGACTTCCATTCCCAGATTTTTGGGAAATCTCCAGACTGACCTCCACAAAGGTTGTACCAGTCTACACTTCCAAAAGTGCAGGAGAGTTCCTTTTTCCCTACAGCCTCTCTAGCATTTGTTGTTATTGGTTTTCTTGATCCTGGCCATTCTTTCAGGAGTGAGATGGAATCTCAGTGTGGTTTTAATTTGTATTTCTCTAATGACCAATGATGATGAACTTTTTTTCATGTATTTATTTGCCATTTGTATTTCTTCATCCGAGAAGTGTCTATTCATCTCAGATGCCCATTTTTGGATTGGATCTTTGAATTTTGGGGGTCTGAGTTTTTTTAAATTCTTTGTATGTTTTACACAAAAGTCCCTCTTTCAAGGGGGACTTTACTAAGATCTTTTCCCAGTTTGTGGGTTTTCTTTTCACTATGCTGGAGTTTTTTTTGACATTCAGAAACTTTTTAGTAAGAAGTGGTCCCAGTTATTGATTCTGGGAAGTATTTCCCGTGCAGTTTGAGTCCTGTTCATGAATTCTCTACCTACTCCTATGTCTTCAAGGTTTCTACCTAATTTGTCTTCCAATAGATTTAGTGTTTCTCTTTTAATATTCAGATCTTTGATCCATTTAGATTTTAATTTAGTACATGGTTATAGGCATGGGTCTAGTTTTAGTTTTCGGCAAATGGAGAGCCAGTTTTTCCAACACCATTTATTAAAGAGACTGTCATTCTTCCAGTGAACCTGCTTGGCTCCTTTATCAAAGATAAGGTGGTTGAGTGTGTTTGTAGTTGTGGTTGTATCTTCTAATCTATTCCATTGATCTTCGGCTCTGTTTTGATTCCAATACCATGTTGATTTTACTATTGTTGCTCTGTAGTATAACTTCAAGTCAGGGATTGTGATGCCTCCTGCTTTGTCTTTGCTGCTTAGAATTGCCTTTGCTATTCTAGGTCTCTTCTGGTTCCAAATGAAATTTAGGAGTGATTTCTCTAGATCTATAAGGTATGTTGATGGTATTTTTTATTGGGATTGCATTGAATCTGTATAACAGTTTTGGGAGAATGGCCATTTTCACAATGTTTGTTCTTCCTATCCATGAGCAAGGGATATCTATCCATTTTCTGAGATCATCTTCAATTTTTTTTCAGTGTATTATAATTTTCCTTGTATAGGTCTTTCACTTCTTTCATAAGAGTAATTCCTAAATATTTCAGTTTTTTGGTTGCTAGTGTGAAGAGTGTGGCTTCTCTTATTTCTCTCTCTGTGATTTTGTTGTTAGTCTATAGGAATGCTATTGATTTTTGAGTATTGATTTTGTATCCAGCTACATTACTGAATTTATTTATTATATCTAAGAGTCTTTCAATGGAATTTAGGGGGTCTTCTATGTAGAGTATCATGTCATCTTCAAATGATGATAATTTAACTTCTTCTTTTCCTATCTTTACCCCTTTTATTTCTCTCTCTTGTCTAATTGCTCTGGCTAGTACTTCCAGTACTATATTAAATAGGAGAGTTGTATATTAAATAGGAGAGTTGATAAAGGACATCCTTGTATTGTGCCTGATTTTAAAGTAAAGGCTTTCAATTTTTGGCCATTTAGTATGATACTGGCTGCTGATTTGTTGTAGATGGCCTTTATTATATTGAGGTAAAGACCATCTATTCCAATTTTCTGTAAGGTTCTTATCATGAATGAATGTTGGACCTTATCGAAGGCTTTTTCTGCATCTATAGAAATGACCAAGTGATTTTTGCTTTTTGCTTTATTGATATGGTAGATTACATTTATTGATTTACATATGTTGAGAGATTATTTCTAGTTTGAATTCCCTTAAGGCTTCCCGGAGTTGCTTCTTTATTTCAGTTACTATTATTTCAGGTATATGGCATGTATTTTCTTCTGTGTATATGGCTCCTAGGCTTTCTGGGGATGGGTTGGATGTTTGAGATTGCATTTTGGTCTTTTGTTTTATCATTTTCCTATATTTCTGTGCTTCAAGTGTTGTTCCAAAGCTTCCCCTGGACGTGTTGGAAATTGTCTCTTATGTCCTGGACTCCTGGGACTCCTCTGGTAGTGTAGCTCCCTCCTTGGGCAGCGAAGCCCCTAGATTAAAAGAAGGTTTACAAGCTCTTCTCAGGTAGACTTAAAGCCTCCTCAAGCTACAGAACTCCCCCAATGGCAGCAAAGTTCCCCTGAGGGAAAGAAGGCCACCTGGTGTGGTCTAGGCAATCCCAAATCCCGCTAAGCCCAATCTAGTGTGGTTGCAAGCCCAAGTGACCCCTAACTCCCTGGATGGCAAAGCTCCCCAGGCTGATAGAGGGTCACCCTATGGCCTAGGTAGGCCTCAAACCTCCTCAGCAGTGCTGCTCCCTTCTCCAGGCAGTGGCAGTAGTGCTGGTGCTCTCCAGGCCAAAAGAAGGTCGCAGGCAAGGTCTGAGCAGTTTCCTGTAGCTTGGCCTAGTTCACTCCTTCAGGTGGGGCAGGTGCCACCTGCCCTCAGGGTGAGAGAGGGCAGTTGGCAAGGCTGGAACGGGGTCCCGCGGTTCGGCCCAAGTTACTCCTCCAGTTGGGCAGCTTACAAGACCTTCTTTCACATCTGGCAATAAAGAAAAGCCCAGGTCCTGATGCATTAACAGTTGAATTAGTTTTTGGAGGTTTCAGTCCACACTCAGTTGGCTACAAGGCAGGTGGGCATGGCTGGGCCACAGTTCATGGTGGCTGCAAACAGCCTCTATCAAAATTTTTCATCACTATGCTAATAACAGTGGTGATACAAGCATCTTGGTGTTATTGTAGATATTAGAAAATGTTCAGCTTTTTTTCATTCAGTATATTAGCTACTTGCTTATTAGAAATGGCATGTATTATAAAGATGTACAATACTTTTATATCTAATTTGTTCAACATTTTTGTTTAATTTTAAGGGTAGTAAATTCTAACAAAGTAAAACAGAACAAAGTCATTCAAAACAAAGCAGCAAAATTGGTACAGATCTTCAAAGCAGAATACTAGGAAAGCAACAACAGTTACCACAGTATATCTTGTTATCTTCACAATACTTGTCTATTCTATCGGTTATAGCAGTGTCAAACCAAAAACAAAACACAATAAAACCAATCTAAACAGAATACTGAATAAAGCAAAAACAATCAGAACAAAGCCAAAAAAATGAGAACAATACTTGATTTCAAAGACAAGATAGAAGGAAATCTCTATATTTGCTATATTGCATACTGTCATCCTCCCAAGAGGATGCCCAGATTGCCAGCCTCAGATCTTCAAAATCAACCAAAAATCACAAGCATTTAGTTGCTTTATGTATCTTAGTTGCTATCAACTCAGCCTGTCCTACAAACCAGTAGGTTGCCTACCAGGGGAGCAGGGAGATTTGATTCTCTGCCCATGTGCCAGTAGGCTTACAGGAAGTGTTATCTGACTTTTCCTAGAAACAATGCAGCTTGCACCGTTCACCAAAAAGGCTGGATAGTTGGCTTCTTGTTGTGTTCTCCCAGTCCCAGCATGGCCAATGCTTAGGAGGCACTGATTTTTCTCTTCTTGGAACCTGCACAGCTTGCACAGCTTACAAGAAAGGCTGGCTAGTTGGTTTCTTATAGGGTCCTTCCAGTCTCAGCATGGCCAATTCCCAAGAGGTGCTGACTTTTCTCTTTTTGGAACCCACATGGTTTTTGTGTGGTTTGCCAGAAAGGCTGGATAGTTGGATTACTGTTCAACATTTTTATATTGAAAGGATGTTGAATTTTGTTCAATCCCTTTTCTATATCTACTAAGATTATCAGTTTGCATTAATATTTCAATTTATTACTTGTCTGGACATTTGATTTCTTCATACATTAAACTTGGTAAGATGTATGTATCTAGGAATTTCTTCTAAGCTATCAAATTTGTTGTTATATAGCTATTATTAACAATATTTAATTATTTTTTGTACTTTTATGGTGATATTTGTACTGTGTCCCATTTCATCTCTGATTTTATTTGGGCTTTTACTTTTTCTTAGTATAGCTAAAATTTTGTCTATTTTCCTTGTCTTTTCAAAGAATCAGTTTTGTGTCATTTTGTGACCTTTTGTTTTACTTTCTCGGCATTTGTATTTAGATGAGGTCATAATTTTCTAAAAGCTGTTGGCATGCAACATTGTCTGGTCCCTGAAGAATCAGGCACTGTCCTAGACTTCCTAACCCTTGTCTGTGCCTATCTTTCGGAAATTCTAAGCAGATTGTTTTGTGTTCACTTATCCTGTAGTCACATCTGCTATTTAATAACTGGGTGGCTTACAGGTCCAGATTTGTCAGAAGTAAGCTGATGGTGTTTTGTTACTGTTTCAGCATGATATGGTAATATGATTCCAAGTTTGTTCCAAATGCACTTTTGCAGCCTTCTTCAGTAAGAACACAGTAGCACATCTATGAAGAGTGTTCTGTTTCCATAGATACTGCCTGGAACAAAGGGAGGCCAAGATTACATATCTAGACTTACCAGCATGAGGTCAGACACTGAATAATTATTTCCAGTTCTGAGCTGAGTCACTTTGGATGAACCTGCTCTAGGATCCTACATCACATCATGAACCTATAGCCTACCAAAAGCAGTTCAACACTGAGGTACAAGCAATGTACATACTGGTGTGGAGTCCTTATTGTTGATGTCAATACTTTGGTTTTATTCTCTTTATAATAAAAGAAAACAAAAAAAAGTAGCTATGGGATGAAACATATTCCTGTGGGAATCTCTGAAAACCACAGTCTACTACTGCAAAACAAGACTACTGCAGTGAGCCACTGGTGATATTAGTTGGAACAGAACTTCAAAAGATTGGGGCTGTGTTTATTTCTTTACCACTAGAGTTGATCCAGGTGTCCCATTCATAGAGAGGCTCTAATGCAGCCACAATCTTGTGACACATCCTTCTACACCCCTCTGGGTGGGATGTCTCCCACAGTTAGTCTTATTTCTTAAAAGTATGAGAGAAAGAGGAGGGGAAATAGTTTGTTTATTTGGATTAAAGGCTTTCAGGTAGGAAAGACTATATTCAAAGAAGAATTCTTGCCAAGGAAAACACATCTATCCCTGTACCAATCAAAATATTAATATCCTAGACTTTATGTGAATGCCTTCACAGACAGAAACATTGGGTTTAGCAAAATCTGATTGTGTATTGCATTTGGGAAGGATATGCACCATTATGATTGTAGGATAAACTAGAAGACTGTGTTTTTCAGAGATTCCCACAGGAATATGTCTCATCCCATGACTACATTTTGTTTTATTTTAAAGAGAATAAAATCAAACAAAATAAAACAATAAGGCTAATCAAAACAAAACAGTGAAAGTGATACAGTATTTCAAAACAGGATAATTGGAAATCAACAATGGTTACCATTAGGCTTCTTGTAATCTTCAAAATGGCTGCCCATACCTTCAGAAATAATAAGTTCAAACAAAATAGAATAAAACTGATCAAGACAGAACATTGAAGCAAACAAAACAGTAAAATGAAACAAAACAAAGCAATAAGAACAATACTGGATTTCAAAAACAAGATAGACATAAATCCTTCCTAGTTGCTGTATTGCATATTATTGAATTATCCTCTAAATATATACTCAGACTACCAATTTTAGGCCTGCAAGTCAATCAAACAATACAAGCATTTAGTTGTTTTTGTACCTCAATTGCTATTAGCTCAGACCGTGGTCCTCCAAAGCAGCTGGTTGCTTGGGGAGGGGGCACGTTCTTCTTGTCTCCCTGCTTATGCATCTGCTGGATCACAAGAAGGGTGAAGTGGCTTCTTGTTTCTCTTCCCATATGTCTACTGCTGGCTCATGGGAAGCCTGAATTGGTTGTTTGTCTTCTCAGCCCTGCATGGCTGCTGTTAGCTCACAGGAAGGGTGAATTGGCTTTTTGTTTCTCTTCCTGGCTCTGCCTGGCTGCTGAGAGAAACTAGTTGGCACTTTTGATGTTGTATTTGGAAATCTTATATAGACCCATCAACTGATTAAGTATATTTCGTACTGTTAAAGGAAAACTTTTGCTAATGTTTCTACTCGTTGTGAGTTCCGTTTTCTCCAGCTTTCATAAAGTTTCTCTACCTTTCTTTAAGCTTTTAAGATAATCTTTTTGAGGTCTATCAGATTTCTGTTCCTTGTCTAATAGTACATATTGTGGTGGCAAAAACAATAACCATTTTTAAAAAGTCCATAGATTCTATATGGTCAAACATTTAAAAGGACACAATGAGTTTAGTTTTTCCATGTTGCATAATATCTGTGGCCTTCCAGGTGATTTGAATAACTGAGGGAAGACTCAAATATCTTGGCATTTGGGATGGGATAAATTCAAGGCCGGGCTAAGCATTCTGTTAACTGGGTACTGAACACTGGCTTTTTGCGTGGGTCAGGGTATTTCTCAGCAGATGGTTGTCTTGTGAAAGGGTGGTTCTAGTGAGTGATCAACCATAGAGCTAGTGTCACAAGAGAAATTGGATGAATGGAAGCTGCATGGACTTTTAAGCTACAGCTTCAACATTCATGTAGCATTGCCTTCATTGTATTTTGTTGATTACCAGTGTGTTAGTAAGCTTCCTATTGCAGTAGTAGGATATCTGAAATAAACAATTTTAAAAAGTAAAGGTTTATTTTGGTTTAAACTTTCTGAACTTTCAGTCGTGGTTACCTTGCTGTGTTTCTTCTGGTCCACTGATGAAGCAGAAGATCATAGTGGCCAAAACTGAGGTGGGAAGGGCTGGGGACAACATATATTCTCAAGGGCACATCCCCAGTGACCTAATTCCTCCAAATAGGCCACACTTCTTAGAGTCTTCATCACCTCCCAATAGATGATTAAAATGAATCTATCAGTGGATGAATCCATTGATGAAGTTAGTGTTTTAATCACCTCCAAATGGGTCCATCTCTGCACTTGGGACCAAGCCTTCAAACATGAGATTTTGGAGGATGTTAAATATTCAAAACATGGCAACTGAAGAGTCAGAAAAGTCAGTCTGGATTCAAGGAGAAAAGAACTAGACTGTATTTCATGGTTAGTAAATGACAGGTCATATTGAAGACAAGTATGTGAGATGGAAAATATTTTTAAAAATTTTCTTTTAAAGAGAAAAAAAAAAACAAACAAAATGAAGCAGAATGAAGCCAATCAAAACAAAGCAATGAGAATGATACAGGACTTCAAAACAAGACAATAGGAAATCAATATTAGCTACCATAATGCCTCTTGTTATCTTCAAAATAGCTGCCAATACCATAAGACATGATAAAGTTAAGCAAAAAAGAACAGAATAAAACCAATAAAAAGCAATGACAGGGATAGAGGACTTCAAAACAAGATAATAGGAAATCAACAATGGCTACTATACTATGTCTTGTTAGCTTCAAAATAACTGCCTATAGCATCAGATATAATATAACCTAATGAAACAAAACAGAATAAAGTCAAACCAAACCAAAGAATGAAAATGATACAGGACTTCAAAACAAGTTAGTAGGAAATTAACAATGGCTACCATCTTCCCTTTTAAAACATTTCCTCTCCTTTTACCTTTACAATATTGATTGTGCATTTTGGATTCCACTAACTCTTTTAGTTTTTCATACTAGGGAGACAACATGATGATCACCCATGTGAGTCCAAACCATTTCACTCATGAGCATGATCTCAAGTTGCATCCATTTACCTACAAGAGGCTTGAGGTTATCCTTCTTTATAATTGAGTAGGTATTCATTATATAAAAATACCATATCTTTCCTATCCATTCCACAGGCGATGGGCAAGCTACTTATACTTTTTTTGGGTCTCTGTCATATGGAGCATTGTCTTTTCTCCTTTAACCTTCAACATGATGAATTTTCTATCAAGTCAAATGTATTTCTTGTATTCAGTATATTGATAGATCTTTTCTCTGAATCCACTCTGGCTGTTTCGTTTTATTGGTGAGTTGAAGCCATCTAAATAAATGATTATAATTGACATGCACTGGCTCATGTCTACCATGTTAGGCTCCTGCATTGATCCACCTTTTTTTTCTTCCACTCAATTTCCTGCCCTGCTCAGGAGTTACCCTCTTATGCTATTCTAGAACTATAGTCATCTTTATCTTTCTCTAGAATATCCTTCATCACTCTTTTTAGGGTTAGTTTAGTGGTCATAAATTCCTTCATTTGTTTTTTTTTTATCATAAAAGTATCTTATTTTTCCATTAATTCTGAAAGATAAGTTTTTCAGTGTACACCAATTGGGGTTGGAAGTTGTTTTCTTTCAGGACTTGAAATACCTCATTTCAAGCTCTCCTTGACTTGATAGTTTGTGTTGAGAAGTCTGCCATGATTCTAATGGGTTTTCCTTTATAGATGATCTGTTTCTTTTCTCTAACAGCCTTTGATAGTCTGTTCTTGTGCCAAATTTCTGGAATCTTGATTATTATATGTATGGATGTAGATTTATTTTAGTCATGACTAATTTGAGTTCTGTATGCCTCACTTATCTGTATAAAAGTTCCTTTCCCCATTCTTGAAAGTTTTCTGCTATTATTTCTCTAAAGTCTTTTGTCTCTAAAGTCTAAAGTCTCCATTGACCCCTTAGCTTTTTTGATGACATCTATCACTGTTAAATTATTTTTCTTTTTGTCATTTTGCAGTTGTTGAATTGTTATTTCCTGGTTCCTTGCTATTTTTAAGAGATCTTTCCTTTCATGATCACTAGTTGCAATCCTGTCTCCAAGGCCTGAAATTCTATCTTCAGTTTCTTTCAAATGGTGTAGCTAGCTTTCAATGGACTTTTTAATTTCATGAATATTTCTTTGAATCTGTTTTGTATGTTGTAGTTCTTTCCTGTATTGTTCATTTAAGGTTTCCATCAATTTCCAATGCTCCTTTTAAAAAAAAATCTATAACTTCTTTAGATATGCTCAACATTTCTTTCATTATATTTGTCATTTGCTCTTTTTTTTGTACCAATGATCAAACTCAAAATCTCATGCTTGCCTGGCAGGTGCTTACACCACTGAGCTAAATCCTTGGCCCCTCATTTGTTCTTTTACCTGAGATATTGTTTTTGATCTGATTACTTTTACAGTCTTATGAAGTTGTTTCTTTACTTCTGTTGCCATCTTTTCAGAAATTTCAGAGTTAGATTTCCAATTTCTTCTGTTTCTGTTTCCTAGACTTGTTCTGTGTGGTCTGGAGGTCTGAGATTGCCTTTTGCTCATTCGTCTTGACAATTTCTTTGGTTCCTCCAGTTGAGCTGGTTGTGTCGTCCCAAGTGCTTCTTCTATTGACTTCTATTCTCACAGAATAGGGAAATGGGTCAGGCACCTGGATTTCTCTTATCCTAGGTTCCCAGAGAGATGCTGGGGTCTAGAGCTGGCTTCTCAAGACATGCATGGCTACACCAAGGCTCCCCCAATGATAGCAGGTGCATGAGAACTTGTTTGCCTGGTTCTCCCCACCAGTGCTGGCTGCTAGTCCTTGATGGTGACTGGTGGGCTCACAGAGTGATCTGAGTTCAGTTTCTTCTTCTGGTGTTTATAGTTCTATGATAATGGCTGCATCCCAGAGATGTGCTGGTATGGACCTGATCTTTGCCTCTGGATGTGGGGTCTAAGACTGGTCTTCTTTCAGGGGAGTTCTCCAGAGTCCAATTGCTGTCTCCGCACTGCTGCTTCAGATAATTCCAAATTACTGACCTCACTGACTACTTCACCCCCCAGAGGTATGTGTCTATGCACTGGGCTGTTGTTCTGGATTTTGTAGTTTATATCAATCTCACATTGTTCCAGCTGGCCTGCCCTCTGGGATGCAATGGAGGAGGCTTGGATTGCAAACTCAGTGTCTTTCAGTCAGGCCACTCCCTGTGATGTAATGGAGGAATGCAGAGCACTGACTCTCCTTCAGCTGGCCAACTCTCTGGAATGTAATGGAAACAGAATGTTGACTCACTCTCATCCACTGGCCCACCTTCCATGATGTAATAGGTGCAGAGCACAGACCCACTCTTTTTCAGCTGGCCCACCAGCTGGGATGTAATGGCTACAGAGCACAGATTCATTCTCCTCCAGATGGCCTGCCCTCCAGATGGAAAATATAGTTGGAACTATTTTTGGAAAATACAATCTTTACTGTACAAAAATTCTTTATCAAGTTATATATGGAATTTGAAAATTTCTGAAGATATTTGTCATAATGATTTCTGACAAGGAAAGTAAGTGATTTGGAGGGAGGGTTTCCAGTAATTATAGTTCAGGCAAGTTATTTGTGTGAAACAAAATCATTAAGGACTGATCTGTTGCTAAACAAAAATTATTTTATCTAGAATTATTTGGCAAGGAAAAGATATATGAGAGGAAATGTTGATTATTTTGATAATCAGGAATTAAGAAACATATTAGTCCATTTCTCATTATTCTAATGAAATACTTGAAATAGTATATTTATGAAGCTTACAGTTATAAAAATTCAAGGGCATGGAAGTGCTATCACTTTGGCTTTGGTGAGGAAATCATGGCAGCTAGCATCATCATGCCAGGAACGTGTTAAGAAAGAGATCATTTCTCCTGGTGAGAAGGTAAAGGGCTAGGGAGTAACTATGCTTTGTTTCTATAACACACTTCTCAAAATAACTAGAATCTACTGAGATATAGAGTACACCAGTAGAACTATCCAATCATTTCTGAGTGTATCATCTTCAGTGACCTCAGGATATCCTACTGTGGCCCACTGTTTAAGGATGCCAGCACCTCTGTGCTGCCACATTGAGGTCTAGATTTCCAACAGATGAACCTTAGGAGGACATACCTCAAGTTATTATCTTAAAAATAAAAGGATGTGTAAGTGCTCAAATCCTTGTTCACACTTCAGAATTTATTATCAAATCCTGCTTTTAAAACTGAGTTGATTTGGGATTAAAGAATATCAGACCCAAACAGCAATTAGTCCCAGTAATAGGTATGTCCTTTAGATTTTAAAAAGTTTCTATGAACTCAAGGACAAAGAATGTATTGTGCCAGGCGTGGTGGCACACATCTGTAATATCAGTACCAGGGAGGCTGACATTGGAGGATCACTGCAAGTTCAAGGCCAGCCTAGGCTACTTAGTAGGGTCCTGTTTCAGAAAATCAAAAACAAGGACAAAGAATGTGCTAACACTAGGCCACTTCCTATGGGAATACTAGTTGTCCTCCTAATGTCCCTTGAAACCAAATTCCTGTCTACCTTCCTAGTTCCTATTTCTTGGTATAGAACTGATACTATAGGGATGGAAAAGCAATAATAGAAAATGAAGGAAATGACTTTTTTCTTCTTACCCTCATCATTAATAAATATCTCACTTTCAGGGTTGGCTTTCCTAGCCCCTCTTTCATTTATTTTTTCATTATTTCTCCAGCCACAGGCTTGCTGCTTATTTTATGTTCTCATGTTTGAACTGAGATTCAAGAGGTCCCAGGAAATCTGAAGTCTCATTTTCCTTTGATGAATAAATTAATCTTCTTGACACCCTACATTGTCATTGCTAATGTGCACAGAATCTAAAAGAAGGAAGAGTAGGGGAACGCCCATAGGAAGACTTTTTCCTTAGATTTTTTTTTGTAGTTGTTCAGTAACCAACTATAAAATGTTTATCCCAGGGGCAAAAAATATTAGATAAGAAAGTGAAAAGGAGAGGAACTAATGAAGCTTGGTAATATTTCAAATGAGACATGTCTAATTTCTTAAGACACAATAAACTTTTAATAAACTTTGTGAAAGCATTATTTGTTTAATATCTTGGTGTCACATTTATTGTTAATTAAAAATTAATCAAAGGAGTTCTTTCAAAACACCTATCATCATTGATTGCCTACTGAGATTTTTTTGATTTTCTTTTTGGTGATTTTGATTCATATTCTGTGGAATGAATACATGAAATTTAATGATTGGCAAAAGTATTCTATGTGATTCTAAATGTACCCTGTTCCTGACTTCTGTTTTAAAAATTACCAAGGTATATCATACTAGCAGATCAAGGTAAGTGAATGAGAAGAATAAGACTTTGAAATTCATGATTCAGAATTTATATTTGACTCGAAATAACAAAAAGAAAAAGAAACAACAATAGCAGCAACAGTAACAATTACTATGGATAGGCACCATTCTAAACACTACACATATAAGTCCTCGCAGCAATCATTAGCTGTTAGGTATCTCCAGAAAGGTTGAGATAGAAGTCAATTTAGGAAGTCTGATATTTGAACCCATCTTCTTAAACTCTTTTCAAAGTAGGTAAAAAAATTATAATGTGATCTTATGAGGATAATGTTCAAGTGAAAGATTAGGGTAGGAGAAATGTAGGCTCGATTAAGATGGTTTATACTAAAGAAAATTGAGGTAACAAGATTTAGTGTGGCTTTTTGGGTTAATTTTTACATTCTTTTCACTTGAAATTTCAACATATCCCTCTGTTTTTTGGCAAAAATTTATTCAATCATTCATTGTTTAATAAATTATTATGATATATAGGCATATTTTTGGTGCTAAGTCACAGATGACTGCTAATGTCTTTAATTATGCTTCTGGTGAATCATTTTAAGAAAATAACTTGTTATTTCCAATTTAAACTGCTCACCAAAGACTCACTTTAAAAAGACTTGAAGGAAACATTCTTCAATGGCCTTGCAACAGTCTGGATTTTCCTCCCGAAGTTCATATATTGATATACTTACTCCCAAGGCAGTGGTAACAGTGGTGGGGCTTTGGGAGGAGATTGTGTCATGGAGCACAGTCATCACATTTGTTAGTAGAACAGTTTTTGCCCATTTTGTAATAATAGAATATCACAGACTATGATGGCTTATAGATATGGAGCCTGGAAAATTCAATATAGTTCTAGAAAATTTGGTGATTTTTATTCCAAGATGGTACCTTGAATACCACATTTTACAGAGAAGACTTGGTCTTCACATGGTAGAAAGCAGAGGGTCAAAGAGAGGAGATGAATTCTCCCTTTAAAATGGCATCAGTTCCACCCAGGACAGTGGAACCCTCATGGCCTAATTACGTCTTATAGGTCTTATCTCTCCATATTGTTACAATGGTAATTCAATTTCAACAAGGGTTATAAGAAGACAAAACATTCAATTTGTAAAAGTTTGGGTTTAAAAAGAAGCCAGCAAGAGATTCTTGACATTTCTGCTATGTGAACTTATAATAATGATTAGGTTTTTTTTCTTGAGATAGGGTCTTCCTACGTCATTCAGACTAGCCTTGTACTCAGTATGCAGACCACACTTGTCACCTGAATGCTAAGATTGCAGCGTTCACCACTATGGCACTCTCAAGACTGTTGTCTTTGTAATAAGATGTGGACTCTCAGGAGACATCAAATCTGCTAGCACCTTGATTTTTGACATTCTAGCTTCTAGAACTGAAATATAAATTTTTGTTGTTAATTTATTTTTATAAGTCACACAACGTATGGAATTTTTCTGCTCTTTATTCTCTCTCTTTTTGAGATAGAATCTTGTTATGTAGTTCAGACTGGCCTTGAACTCATTAAGTAGCACAGGCTGGCCTCAAACCCACTGTGGTCTTCTTCCCTCAGCCTCTCTAGTGCTGAGATTACAGGCATGCACCATGTATGGCCAATTTTTGGTATTTTGTTACAGCAGACAGAGTAGACAAAAGCAGACCTTGTCTATCATCTCTCATTCTTTAATGAACAAATTGTACTACCACTCACAACTTTGAACTTTGCCTCGCAGGGCAGAAATGGCTTATGGTGCCCTTTTTATCTTCTCACTGTGTGTATTTGCTCATAACAGGTCACCTCTGAATCAAGTGTAGCTTTTAGTTTTCCCCTTAGCACATTCCTTTGAAATAGCTTGCAGAGTTTTAGGAATTACCTTACCCTTTATTGTTTCTTGTGCCTAAAGCTATTAATTACCAGGAAGAAAAAGTCGATTTTGTTAGAGCCAACAGCAACATTGTTGTCTCAGAACAGCAAATACAATGCAGTTGGGGATAATTGTGAAAAGAAAGTTTAAACAAAATTGACCATAGATTTAAAACGATATATCCAGCAAATTCACTCTTGCCACAAAAGAAGGGACAAGGATGACTTTTCAAATGGAGATCCATATTCTTATTTTCTTAAGAAGGACACTGGGGACTGCTCTGTACAGATTTCATTTCATTTTAAAGAGACAAATGGTCACCCTGCATCAGCAACTTCCTTTTCTAAATTCCCATTTTAGCTTTTCCTTTTAAAATCACATTAATAAATCCTAGTTTTGAGGAGAAGATTGATTGATTTACTGGCATGAATGTGGCCAATTGATGCAACAGATTCCCAGTCACTTAGTCTTTTCCTTCCAACATTCTTACCCCCTGAAATGAATAAGAAACATTTATCAGGGTGGAAGTTTAAGCCCTGTTCTCATTTCTCCATTCAGTATGACCGTGTATTATAAAAGCACAGGTAATTAATCTGAATAATAAGACTACAGGAAAAATATTAAAAGTTCAACAATTCTTTCCATATTTATTGGATATTTGTATTCATCAGTGGATGTGTTAACAAAGACTCTGTTATCACAGTGGAGAAGGAATCTCGGAATTGGCAGTCAAACAAATGTACAGGGGAATCTCAACTTGAAGTGGTAAGGCTCTGTAAAGTGAAGGTTTAACAGAACCCAAGGAGAGTTATTAGGAAATGTGAATAAAGTAATACATATAAATCATATTAGTTTCATGCCAGTACTGTACTTGATTAATGACAATTATTTTTATAGTTTTGATCTAAAGTGTCACTCAAAGACAAGCAGATGAGTTTTTAGAATGTGATTAGATTATGAAGGCTCTAATTCCACCAAGGGGATTAATCCACTGATGAGATCATAATTTTATGGAAGTATGCAGAGGTGAAACTAGGAGGTGGAACCTAGTTGAAGGTAGTAGGTATCTGGGAATGATCTTGGGAATTATATTTGATAATTGGCCTCTTATTCTCTGATTTTTCCTTTCTCACTGTTTCCTATATGCTATGAGGTGTGCAGTCTGCCTGTTTCAGGTCTTTCTGTCATAATATTATGCCTCACCACAGCCAAGAAACACTGAAACCAAGTGACTGTGGACTAGGAAACAGCCAACTCAAGCCTTTTTTTTGCTTTGCTTTTCTCAGCAATGAGAAACTGACTACTGAGCTATATTATTATTGTAATATATCTCCACTAACATAGCCTCTAAGTTAGAGGTGTTCAGAGTGGTAAAAGTGCATGGCAAATTCAACTAGTAAAAGGGAATTAACAGGGAATCCTACTGCTAACTTACTGAAAAGATTAATCTATGAATTATTTTTCAAAGGAGTGTAGATTTGTAAATTTCAAATGCCAGTCAGAAATATATTAACAAAGTATTTAATAGAATTTTTGTTTTAAAAAATAGAAAACTGATTGATCATTACTATAGTAAAACCAATTAATTAGTATGTCTACTTAGTAAGATCTATATATAGTAGCAGTTGAGTGTCCTTGACCTGAAAATTTAAAATTTAAAATTTAAAATGTTACAAGAATTTGAAACTCAGTTTTTACCTTCCTTTACTGTACTTGGCTTTGTTTTATTCTAATGGCTCATTCTTCTTTCTGAGTTACCACGATAGCATACAATTTCTTTTTTTTTTTTTTTATTTAAGGAGAAAAGAAAAAAAAACAGTGAAGGGGTACAAGTTATACAGATTTACAGAAGAAAAAAATGCGCAGTAGGAAATCACTAGTTAATGGATTACATATTGCCATCTTAGAAATAATTGTTCAAGTCACAAAATTAAAGCTTGTAGAGTGGACATTCCAACAATGATACTGCAAACAGTTCTGTTCAATGATCCAATAAAACTCTGTGATATCATTTTCTATCTTATACATTTAAATATACATGCAGTTATATAGTTTAGAGCACTTTCTTTTCCTCTCTTTTGTACAGTGACTATTACACATTTTGGGTTTCATTGCTCCCACGGTTCTTATTGCTTTTTTGGAAGAGAGTAAAACCAAATGTGACATAACAGAACAGAATCGGTCAAGTCAAAAGGGTGGACATAATAGATAATATAAAAACATAATACAAGGTGATCAACTATGGTTACCATAATGCCTCCCGCTATTTCTAATAGAACTGCCTATATCATTAGTTGTAATACAATTGAACAAAACCGTAAAGACTAAAACCGACAAAACCAAAACATTGGAGATATTGTAGGTCTTCAAAAGTAGATAAAAGTCAACGAGAATGGGCGTTATAATGAATCTCATTATCTTCTCAGCTGATGCCTAAACTTTCGAACCTGATACTATCCAGCAAAACAGAATAGAGGAACCTCAGTCAAAAACAAGATGGTGAGAGTAATACAGGGCTTCAAATCGAGATAATAGAAAGTCAAAGTGGGTTACTATATTATATCCTGCTATATTTTTCCCTTTAATTAAACGGATAAAAATAAAAAAGTAAATAATGGAGTGGAGATTGAGAAAAAAGAGGGCATAACAGCGAAACAGGGCAGATCAAAACATAACCATTTAAGCAGAATAGTGTTTCACCACCAGCTAATCCTGACCCAAAAATAGTTACCATATTGACTCCCTCCCTGAAGTCCTTGAGTACAACTTCATATACTGTAGCATTAAGTATATCAAAACAATGTAAAACCATTTAAGAGAATGACAGCATTATAGAGTATTTAGAATCGACTAACAGAAAATGAACAATGGTCTCTGTATAATCTCCTTGTCTTTAAAAGGTTTTTGCTTATACTATCGTACATAACAAAATCCAATAAGATACAACCTGTTTAGACCATTGGAGACAGAAGAACAAAAGCTAGATGAGACTTCAAAACAAGATGGTACTAAATCAGAATTACCTATTAAGATGTCATTTTCTCCAAAAAAAGCTGTTCTTATCATCCAATCTTCTCTGTCTCATTTCTGTTGAGCTCTTTTTCTGTCAGTAGCTGTCAGTTTGTCTTCTTCATTTTGTTCTCTGCTCCATTCGTTGTGGCCTCCCCGCCACTATTTCTGGGTTCTTTGTATTTTTCTTTTTTTAGAATATCCTGCAATACTTTCTGTAGGGTTGAATTGGTGGTTGCAAATTCCCCCAGTTCCTCTTTATCCTGGAAGCACCTCGTTTTTCCATCAATTTCCAGGGACAGTTGTGCAGGATATCTCAATCTTGGCTGGAGATTATTATCTTTCAAAGCTTGAATTATTTCTCCCCATGCTCTTCGTGATTTGATGGTTTGTGAAGAGAAATCTGCTGTAATTCTGATGGGTATTCCCTTGTAAGTGATCTGTTTCTTGTCTCTTACAGCTTTTAATATTCTGTTCTTGTATTGAATTTCTGGAATTTTTATTATTATATGCCTGGGTGTTTCTCTGTTAGGGTTGTAGGTAGCTGGGGTCCTGTATGCCTCATGCATCTGAGTATCTTTACCTTTTGCTAAATTAGGAAAATTCTCCTGGATTATTTCTGTGAGTAGCTTTTGTAGTTCACTTGTTTGTGTCCCTACTTCTTCTTTTATGTTCTTAATCCTTAAGTTATGGCTCCTCTTATCATCTTCTTGTCTTTGTATTATTGCTGTTTGTTTCTTTGTTATTTTTAAGAAGTTTGTCATTTCATTCTCCCATGTTTCTAGTCTGCCCTCCAATTCAGATAGTCTGTCCTTAGTTTCTTTCAAGCTGTTATGCCAGTCTTGGATAGACTTCTTAATTTCTTGATAGTCCCTTTGAACCTGCTTCACATACTCAATGCTTTTTCTGTTTTCTCCATCAAGCAATTCTCCCCTCTTTTTCTGTTCTTCCATTCCACCATCTGCTTTTTCCTGGGTGGTGCTTAGCATTTCTCTAACTATTCTGCATACTTCTAGCTTCAGGTCATTGATAACTTCATTCCTGAATTGGTCTATGAGGCTCTGTATATGGCGCTTAATGTATATTGGTGCGGTGTCCACTATTGCCTGATTCTCAGGATTGGGGGCCGAGGAGCCTTTTTTGTTGCTTCCCTTCCCCATATTTTCTGTTCCTTATAAAATGCAATCTTACATAGGAGGCCCGGCTTCCCTGCCTGTCAGCCACAGCCTGATCAAATTGCGCTGGCTAGTTGTTCCCGCCCACCGCTGCACACCAGGGAGTTGCGGAGGAGGCAGCCTACGTGGGAGTCGGTCGCTCCTCTGGGCCACTGTCAGGCTCTGGGATCTGGGTTAGGCCAGCCTAGGGAGTCTGCCAGCAGCGTCACTTAGGCCAGGCACTTTTCACCAATCCCATCCGAGAGGGGAATGTGTGGCTGGAGTTGCCACCACGCCCTGCTCTTACAGGACTGCCTGAGCCCAGAAAAACCTCCGCTGGAGTCAAACTGTGGTAGGGGGTCAGTTTCTCGCTCACCTCGCCACCAGTCAGTTTTTGTGTACGCCTCCTTGTCCGTCCTGTTTCCGACTCCGTTCGCAGACTCCCGTTCCCAGAGCTTGGCGCGTCTCTCCTTGCCGAGCCGCTGTGGAGGCAGCCAGCCGCCTGGCGGCGGGAAATCCAAACCGTGGTTTCCAATGGCGCGGGGTCGAGCCTCTACACCGAGACTTTTCTGTTCCTATTTTAGCGCCAGGACTGTATTCTAAGTTGGATTCTCTCAGCCCAGTTCGTTCCTGAGTCAGCAGAGCATATCTCTACTGGTTCGTATCTCCTTAGTCCGCATCATTCCTGGCCTCTGAGCCGAGCCTTTCAGAGAGCCTTCAGTAGTTGCTGTTGTCTGTCCGCCATGTTCTCCCGGAATCCTAGCATACAATTTCTTTAGCTACCAGTTTACTTGTTCAAGAGCCCACTTTCATTACTAGAGGTTCTTTGAGAGGAGAGTCTATATTTTACTCATCACTTTTCTCTAGCAGGTGTCCTGTATTGGCTTAGGTAATGTTGAAGGAATTAATAAAATATTTTCTTAAGTGGGTTAATGCTCACCTTTTAATCTTGCTAACATTTTAAATTTATGTTTATATTGCTTAGGATTTTATGAATGAGATATTCTAATTTTGATTCATGTAAATAGTGTAGAAGCAGTTATAGGGAAGAAGAGCAGCAATAAAATATATAAGTCAAATGCTGTCATTACATATCATACATTTAAAAATGTATAATTCAATGTATTTAAGATGTTATCTGTTAAACATTTTTTAGCTTTTATAATAAATAACTAGATTTTGTGTTTTTCCTGCACAAAATTCTTTTCTTTTTTTTGTCTTTTTCATTTTTATCGGTACCGGGGATCGAACTCACAACCGCCTGCTTGCAAGGCAGGTGCTTATGCCGCTGAGCTAAACCCCCAGCTCTTCTGCACAAAATTCTTTGTTCATGCAGTTGTACATGCAAAGTTTTTATTTTCTTATTTTTTATTTAGATTTTATTTTAAAAATAAAAATTTCAAAACAAGATAATAGAGTAACAATGATTAATACACTGCTTATTATTATCTTTAAAATTAGTTATTTAGAATATGATATACTTATGTAACTGTCCAAACAATGTTAGCACGAACTTTTTCAATAATTTAAGATATAGTTATATATAGTTAATTTAATTTAACTATAACTATTTTCTTCTTTCTTTCTTTCTTTGTTTCTTTCTTTGTTTGTTTGTTTCTTTCTTTCTCTTTTGCTTTTCCCTTCATTTTTTTCTTTTCCCCAATCCTAGTTTCTCTTTCTTTTTGAACAGTTTCTTCCCATTTTCCAATATCTATTTCCAATATCTGTTTCCAAGGTTAGCTATTATAAATTGTGCTGCTATAAACATGGTTGCATGTATATCACTGTGATATGATGTTTTTACTTCAACTGGGAAAAGACCATGAGGAGGATACCTGGATAAAATGGGACTTCTAATCTTAGGTTTTGAGTAAGCTCCACACTGATTTCAACAGAGGTTGCACCAGTCTACATTCCCTCCAATGGTGGCGAAAATTTTCTTTTCCTCCACAGCCCTTCCAGCATTTGTAATTGGCTGATTTATTGAAAATAGCCATTCTTTCTGTGGTGAGATGGAATCTTAGGTTTGTTTTAATTTGTATCTCTCAAATGACCAGTGATGTTGAACATTTTTTCTTATTTATTTGTGATTTGTATTTCTTCATTTGAAAAGTGTGTAGTCATCTCAGATGTCTATTTTTGGATTATGTCTTTAAATTTGGGAGGTCTGACTTTTTAGTTTTTTGTGTATGCTCAATAGTAGTGATCCTCGGTTTGAGGAACAGGTGGTAAACACTTTTTTTCCTGTTTTGTGGGTTTTATTTTCACTTTGTTGGTGGTTTTCTTTGCTGTGCAAAATCATAAGATCTCAATTGGTTCCTTATGATAGTTCTTGTATGATCAATGATTTATTCATAAAATATTTGCCTACACTAATGTCTTCAAGAATTTTACTTATTCTACTTTCCATTATGTTAAATGTTTTTATTGAAGTATTTAGATTTTTGATCCACTTTGAATTTAGTATTGTGTATGGTGAAGGGTATGGGTCCACGTTTAATCTTTGTTGTGTGCAAGCTAGTTTTTCCAGTACTATTTAGTAAAGAGGCTATCTTTCTTTCAGTGAATGTGTTTGACACCTTTGTCAAAGATAAAGTGGCTGACCTAAAGTCACAATAATAATCAGAGCTAAGAGTTGGCTTACATCAATATTCCTAGGTTAGTCAGCCTAGGGAGAATTTAGGACTCATCCAACAAGCCCTGCAGGAGCAATTCAGGTTATTGGCCTCTCCCCTTCATTGTGGGGCCCAGAAATTGGAAAAACATCACCCATACAGTAGGTCCCTAAGACACAAACAAAAAATCAATTGAGACTAGTGGGATTGAAAAGGCCAAAATATTAATCCAAGAGGTGAAAATGACAAAACAAAAAGGCAATAAGCAATCTCAAATGTCCAGTCCATCGTGAAAAAGTACAGGAGATATGAAATAGGGTACATTAAAAGTCATACACCTGCAATTTATGAAAAGATAGCAAGTGAAATAAAGAAACAAATCCACAAGGCTATAGAGGAAAGCAGATTAGAAATAACCTCTCAGGTAAAGAAAGAAATGACAAACTAAATAAAGGAATTTCTTAGCATATCTAGAGAAGACATAGATTAAAAAAAAAAGCACAGGAGCATGGAAAAATGATGGAAACCTTGAATGAACAACAGAGGAAAGAAATACAATGCATGATACAAATTCAAAGAGAAATCCAGGCTATAAAAAACTCCACTGAAAGCTGGAGAAACTGTCTGAATGCAGCTGAGGATAGAATTTCAAACCTTGAGGGCAGGATTGAGGTTAACAATTATGAAAGAAAAGAACCTTTCAAAATAACAAGGGAGCATGAAATAATTCAATAACTTCAAGACAATGCAAAGAAAAGTAATATAAGGTTGATAGACATCAATGAAAATGTAGGGGTCAACACAAATGACATAAAAAACTATTCACAGAAGTAATAGTGGAAATTTCCCAAACATGGGAAAATAATCAGATATGAAGATAAGTGAGTCATATAGAATGCTAAACAGTCATGACCAAAATAAATCTACACTCAGACATATAATAATCAAGATCCCAGAAATTCAGCATAAAAACAGAATGCTAAAAGCGGTTAGGCAAAGGACACAACTCACTTATCAAAAAGAGCCCATTCGAACCACAGACTTTTCAGCACAGACCCTCAAGTTAAGATGAGCTTGGCGTGAAGTGTTTCAAGCCCTGAAAGAAAACAAATTTCAATCCACATTGATGTACCTTGGAAACTTTCTTCCAGAACTGATGAGAAATGAGATACTTTCATGGCAAAGCACAACTGAAGAAATTTATGTCTATCAAGTCAACCTTAGAAAAAATACTGAAAGACATCCTATATAGAGAAAAAATGACTACAATTCTCAGAATATCAACAGAAAGAGAAACCAGCAGGCAGAGTTAAGCAATTAAACTAGGAGGAGAAGCAGGAAACCAACAACATGAAAACAGCATGACAAAGTTGAGCCAGTAAATATGTTATATCTGTCAATGTAAATGTTCTCAATTCACCTATTAAAAGAAATAAGATGACAGAATGGATCAGGAAACAGGATCCAAAAGTATGCTATATACAAAAAACACATCTGACTCAAAGAGAAACTCAGTCTAAAAGTCAAAGGATGGAAAACAATGTCCCATGTGACAGAAATAGAGAAAAAAGCAAGGATAAGTATTCCTTTTGCAGACAACATAAACTTCAAACCAAAACTGGTCAAAAGAGATAAAGACAGTCACTACATACTTGTTAGGGGAAAAATTCAAGAAGAAGAACTAACAATCATAAATATTTATGCACAAAATAGTAGAGCAAATACTAATATGACAAAGAGCAAATACTAATAAGACAAATACTAATAGACAAATCTAATACACAGTAACACAATTGCAACAGGGTACCTCAGTATTCCTTTGTCCCTAACAGATAGATCAACTGGACAGAAAGTCAATAAAGAAACAACAGAACTGAATCAAACTGGTGAGCAAATGGACTTAGTAGATGTTTAGAGTGTTCTACCCAACCACATCAGCTGCACATGGGACATTCCTAAGGTAGACCATATATTAGCCCATAGAACATGCTTAAGTAAATGCAGAGGGATTGAAATTATCTTATGTATATTATATGATCACAGTGCACTGAAATTGGATATTAATGGTAAAAGAAACTTCAAAACCTACACAAAAACATGGAAATTGAACAACAACCTCTTGAACAACCAATGGGTTACAGGTGAAATTAAAGAGGAAGTTAAACAAAATCTAAAATTCAATGAAAATACAGAATCAACATATGAAAATTTGTGGGACACAGTGAAAGTGGTGCTAAGAGAGAAATATGTAGTAATGAATTGCCATATCAGACAAACAGAAGGAGCACAAATAACTAATATTATAGCTCAAGCTTCTAGAAAAAGAAGAGCAAATCAAAGCCCAAAGCTCATATAAGAGAGACAATTACAAGGATCAGAGCAGAAATTAATGGAATCAAGACTAAGAAAATAATATAAAGAATTAGTGAATGGAAGAGTTGGTTCTTTGAAAGAATAAAAAAATTGATAAGCCTCTATCCAACCTTATGAAGAAAAGGAAAGAAAAAACTCAGATTTGTACAATAATGAAAGAGTAAAGTTACTATAGATCCCATGGAAATTAAGAAGATCATAAACACTTACTTTTAAAATCTTTACTCACATAAGGTGGAAAACACAGAGGAAATGGATTGGCTTCTAGAAACATATGAATTAGCAAAGCTGCATCAAGAAGGTATAACAGGTTTGAATAACCCAGTACCAGCTACTGAAATTGAAAATGTTATTAAAAATTTACCAACAAAGAAAAGCCCAGGACCTGATGAATTCATGGCTGAATTCTAAAAGAAATTTAGGAGGTTTTCTCACGTTGGACCCTGGACCTCCACCTCAGAGGGTGGCCATTCCAGCCCCTGCCCTCCCCGCTCAGACCCCTGATCTCTACCTTGGAGGGTGGCCTCTCCATCCCTCCCCTTTCAACCTCCTGGACCTAGTACTTCTGTGGATCTTTGGTGTCCCCTCCTCCTTCAAGAACCTTGGAATTCAGTGGATTAATCTTGCTGGGTTGATGGGAGACTGAGTAACCCATCATCTGAACAGAGGACCTCAGGTGGCTCCCATCAATGTGGTGAGTTTGCCTCTAAAATAGAAGACTTCAGTGAGTAAACAAAAATAGTAGTGAAGTCCCCTCTAGTTGTAGGACCTTGGTGAGCCTGGGAAGAGTGTGAGTGAGTCCTTCTTCCATACAGAGAACATCAGGTGGGTTGAGGAGTGTGATAATAAGGCCTCTCCCAACCTGGACAAAATTAAAAGGGATTATGAGACACCCAGTGACACAGTAGGGTCCTATCTGAGACAAACACTATAGAGAGATAGATCTGATGGTCTGGAACAATCTGAAAACATAGTAATGGCAACAGCAGATTGGGTTGACTTACAGCAATACTCCTAGGCTAGTCAGCCTAGGAAGAATATAGGACTCTCTCAACAGACTCTGGAGAAGGAATTCAGGTGATGGGTCCTGCTCTTCATTGTGGTACACAGCAATTGGACAAACATCAACCACACAGTAGGACCCTAAGACATACTATACTGACAGTTGAGATGAATGGGATTGAAAGACCAAATATTAGCCTAAAATGACAAAATTAAAAAGCAAAATGCAATCTCAAATATCTAGTCCATTAGAAGCAAGTACAGGAGACATTGAAATAGAGGACTTTTAAAGTCACACACCTGAAATTTCTGAAAAGATAACAAGTGAAATAAAGAAACAAGTCCACCAGGCTATAAAGAAAATAAAATTAGAGATAATTTCTCACTTAAAGACAGAAATGACAACCTTAATAAATGAGTTGCTAAGCATAGCTAAAGAAGACATAGATAAAAGAGTTCAGGAGCATGGTAAACTGATTGAAACTTTGAAAGAATAATATAGAAAACAAATAGAATGCATGAAACAAACTCAAAGAGATATCCAATAAATAAAAATTTCTACTGAAACCTGGTGAAACTGTTTAAATGAAGCTGAAGATAGACTTTTGCACCTTGAGGCCAGGGTGACAGCTAGTGATCATGAAAGGATATAACTTTTAAAAATAACAAAGCAACACAAAATGACAATTCAATAGTTTCAAAATGATGCCAATAGACAAATAAATACATGAAGAAATTTTCATCATCACTGGTCATTCGAGAAATGCAAATCAAAACAGCATTGAGATTTCATCATCTCACTCCAGAAAGAATAGCTGCCATCAAGAAAACAACTGATAACAAATATTGGCAAGGCTGTGGAAAAAAGGAACACTGCTCCATTGTTGGTGGAAGTGTAGACTGGTGCAGCCACTATGGAAATCACTATGGAGATTTCTCACAAGACTAGGATTGGAAGTTCCATTCAACCCAGCTATTCCCCTCCTGGGTATTTTCCCAGAAAAACTGAAAAGGTCATGTCACAGTGATATATGTGCAGCTATGATCATAGCAGCACAATTTGTAATAGCTAAATCTTGGAAACAACCAAAATGCCCATCAATTGCTGAGTGGATGAAAAAAATGTATTTTTATACAATGAAATATTACCCAGCTATAAAAAGGATGATCTCGATGCCTTCATAGGTAAATGGAGGCAACTTGAGACTACCAGCATAAGTGAAATAAATAAGAATCATATTTATTAATATCATATTGTGTTTCTAGTGTAAAAGATAATAAGAACTGTAGGGGTAATAAAACCCAAAATGTGTAATTGCTATTGTAAAAAAGAGAGGAAAAGAAAGTGCTCTAAAGGATAAACTGCATGTATGTTTAAGTGTGTAAGATAAATGACCATATTACTAAGTTTTTGTTGGATCATTGAGCAGAACTATTTGCAGGCTCACTATTTGAATGTCCACTTGTATGCTTTAATTTTGTAACTTGAATAACTATTTCTAAGATGACAGTATGTAATTTATCAACTAGTGATTCCTTAGTGTTTACTTTTGTTTGAAATTCTGTATTATTACTACCCTTTTTCTGTTTTTATTTTTTCTCTTTAAATAAAGTTTAAAAATAGTGCCAAGAGAAACAATATATAATTAATAGGCATCAATGAAGATACAGGTGTCAATGTGAATGACATTGGTAAACTATTCACAGAAGTAATAGCAGAAAATTTTCCAAACATGGGGAAAGAATCTGATATGCAGATAAGTGAGGCATATAGAATGTCAAACAGTCACAACCAACATAAATCTACACCCAGAGATATAGTAATTAAGATCCCAGAATACAGCATAAAAGCAGAATACTAAAAGCTGTTAGATAAAAGACACAACTCACCTATCACTGAAAGTCTATTAGAATCATAGTAGACTTTTCAGCACAAACCCTCAAGTTAAGATGAGCTTGGACTGAAGTACTTCAAGCCCTGAAAGAAAACAACTTTCAATCCACATTGGTATATCCTGCAAAACTTTCTTGGACATTTAGTGGAGAAATAAGGTACTTCCATGACAAAGAACAACTGAAGAAATTCATGTCCACCAAACCAACCCTAGAAAGAGTACTGAGAGACATACTAGATAGAGATAAAAATGACTACAATTTCCAGAACAACCACAGAAAGAGACCACCAGACAGGGAATGCAATTAAACAAAAAGGAAAAAACAGAAAAGCAACAGCAGGAAAATAAAATGACAAAATTGAGCCAGTACAAACAGCAAAATTGCTGAGAGAAATTATGGAAATTACACCTTTCAGAATAACATCCAAAACAATAAAATATTTAAGAATCAACTTAACAAAGGGTGCAAAAGAACTATATGCTGAAAACTGTAGTACTCTAAAAAAGGTGATTGAAAAGGATGTCAGAAAATGGAAAGATCCCTTGCTCTTAGTAGGAAGAACCAACATTGTGAAAATGTCCACACTCCCAAAACTGTTGTGCAGATGCAATGCAATTGCAATCAAAATACCAATAACATACCTTATGGATCTAGGAAAACATTCCTAAAATTTGTTTGGAGACAGAGGAGACCTAGAATAGCAAAGGCAATTTTGGACAAGGGCAAGGCAGGAGGCTTCAAAATCCATGACTTGAAATTATACTACAAAGCTACAAAGCTATACTACAGTGATAAATTGGCATGGTACTGGCAGAGAAATAGACCTGAAGATCAATGGAAACACTAAATCTACTGGAAGACAAGGTAAGGAGAAATCTTGAAGACCTATAGGTAAGCAAATAGTTAACAAATACAAATTGCATGAAAAGTACTTCAAAGAATCAACAACTTGGATCTCATTTTATTAAAAAATTTTTGCACATCAAACATAATCACCAACAGAGTGAAAAGGAACATGTCTGCACTGTTGGTGGCAGTGTAGATTGGTGGCAGTGTAGATTGGTGCAGTGGAAATCAGCATGGAGATTCCTAAAAAACTAGCTGGATTGAATGGAAGTACCATTCAATTGAATGGTACTTCCATTCAATCCAGCTGTTCTTCTAGATATTTTCTCAGAAAAATGGAAAATGTCATGTCACAGTGATATATGCTCAACCATGTTTTTAGCAGCACAATTTTCGATAGTTAAACCTTGCACACAACCAAAATGCTGATCAATTGCATAATGGATAAAAAGATGTGGTATTTTTATACAATGAAATATTGCTCAGCTATAAAATGGATAATATTAAGCATTTTATAGGTAAATGGAGGCAACTTGAGACTATATTTATAAGTGAAATAAATCATAATCAGATTTGTAAATGTCATATTGTTAATCTAGTGAAAAAGTAAATAATAATAAACTGAAAGAGTTAAGATCTAAAATGTACAACAGGTATTTTAATAATGAAAAGGGAAAAAGAGCTAAAAAGGAAAGAACAATTGTGATGGGGAAAGGAGAAATGGGAGAAAGGTAAATACATATATGTAGATATACACATATAACTATGTATGTATATGTGTGCAAGATTGATAACTACACTAATTCTGTTAGTTCATCAAAAAGAACCATTTGTGCTGTCTTTGTTGGATTGTTTGATCAGCTTTTATGCCTAGATCTTGTAACCTGAACAACTGCTTATAAAATAACAATATGAAATATATTAACTAGTTTTGATTTCTTAGTGTTTTTCTGAAATTCTGTATTATTTCTCTTTTTTCTGTTTTGCTTTTTTAAAATAAAAAAGGATAAAGTGGCTGAGTATGTCTGGAATTGTTTCTGCATCTTATCTGTTCTAGTTTTTGGGTCTTTTAATTTTTTTGTTCCAGTACCACACTATTTTTATCACAGTAGCTTTGTAGTATAATTTCAAGTCAGGGATTGTAATGCTCTCTGCTTTGCCTTTGTTACCTAGAATTTCCTTTTCTATTCTTTGTCTCTACTGGTTCCAAATGAATTTTAAGATTGTTTCTCCAGTCCTATGAGATATGCTTTTTGGAGTTTTGATTGGAATTGTATTAAATCTATATAACACTTTCAGAAGTATGGTCATTTTCACTATATTGTTTCTTCCTACCCAAGAGCAAGGGATATAATTCCATATTCTGATATACTGTTGCATTTCTCTTTTTCAGAATACTGTAGTTTTAATGGGGAAGTGTTTTTACAACCTTTGTTGATTGATTTCTAGGTATTTGATTTTTTGGATGCTATTGTGTAAGTTGTTTTCCTAATTTCTCTCAATGAGTTTTTTATTTGTGTACAGGAATGTTATTAATTTCTGAGTGCTGACTTTATATTCTTCTATGCTACTAAATTTACTTAATAAATCTAGCAGTCTTTAAGAGCAGCTTTTGGGTGTCTTCTACGTAGAGTATCATGTCATCTGCAAATTATAATTTAACTTCTTTTCCTATCATTATTCCTTTTATTTGTTTCTCTGGTCTAATTGCTTTTGCTAAAGTTTCCCAGACAATGTTGAGTAAGAGTGGAAATGGATGTCCTTGTCTTGCTCTTGATCTTAGAGTGAAAACTTGCAGATTAGTCCACTTATCATGGTTTTGGATTTTGGTTTGTAATACATGGCTTTTATTAGATTGAGATAAAGAAACTGTATTCCCATTTTCTGTAGGGTTTTTATAATGAGCGGGTGCTGGACTTTGTTGAAAGCTTTTTCTGTATCTATTGAGAAGATTGTATTTTTTCCCCTTGGCTTTGCTAATATGGTATATTACATTGATAGATTTATGTATGTTGAACCATCCTTATGTCCTTGGGATGAATCCAACTTGGTCATAGTGAATAATCTTTTTGATGATTGTTGCATTCAGTTTGCCAGTATCACAGTGAAAATTTTTTGATTTATGCTCATTAGGGAGACTGGCCTGTAGTTCTCTTTCTTAGTTCAGTCCTTAGTTCTCTTTCTTAGTTCAGTCCTTAGCCCTCAGTCCTTCTCTTTCTTAGTTCAGTCCAGTTTTGATATCATGGTAATGCTTGGTTCAAGGAAAGAATTTGGGAGTATTTCTTCCCTTTCACTTTCATTAAAGGCTTGGGAATTAGCCATACTAGGTCTTCTTTAAATTTCTTATAGAATTCAGCAGTAAATTCATCAGGGCTTGAATTTTTCTTTGTTGGTGAGATTTAATTATATTTTCTATTTCACTGAATGATTTTGGTTTATTGAGAATCTTTATATCTTCTTGATTCAGCTTTGGTAATTTTTACATATCAGGGAACCCATACATTTCTTCTGTATATTATTAGAATACAAGTTCTCAAAGTAGATATAGACTATCTTCTGGACTTTCTGTAGGGATGGCTGTGATTTGACACTTTTCATCCCTAGTTGCATGGATTTGAGTCTTTCCTTTCCTTTTTTTGGATGAGACTGGCTAAGGGCTTGTGAATTTTATTTACTCTTTCAAAGAATCAGCTCTGCAATTCATTGATTCTTTATATTGTTTTCTTAGTCTCCAATGTATTAATTTCTTCTCCAATCTATAATTTCCTCTCTTTGGGCTTCACCTACTCTTCTTTTCCTCAAAATTTGAAGTTCTTTTTAAGTTATTTGCACCTGCTCTGTTTTGCTAACGATTATTCATTGCTATAAATTTCCCTCTTAGGACTGCTTTCATTTTGTCCCATATATTTTGGTATGTTTCATTGTTGTATGTTACTTCATTTAACTGTAGAAACTGTCTAATTTCTTCAATTTCATTTCTGACTCATTGATTATTGAGAAGAGTGCTAATTAATTTCCATGTGTTTATGGAATTCTTCTGGTTTCTTTTGCAGTTGATTACCAATTTCATTGCACTATCATCTTTTAATATTAATGGAATAATTTCAGTTCCTTTGCAACTACTTAAGTATTTTCTACGAGACAGTGTGTGACTTATTTTGGAGAATATCCTATGTGCAGCAGAGAAGAATATTTCTTCTGATGTTGTGGGGGTGGAATACTCTGTACACACCTACTGAGTCCCTTTGTTTAAAAGTTTGGTTCATTTCGAATATTTCACTATTGATTTTCTAAAAAATTATTTTAAAGAGATTAAAACTAAATGTAACAAAATAGAACAAAACAGATCAGAACAAAACAATGTAAGTGACACATTTCAAAGCAAGATACCAGGAGATCATCACTGGCTACCATAATGTCTCTTGTTTTCTTTTAAGTAGTTGTCCATATCTTCACACACAATGAATTCATACAAAACAAGATAGTATTAAACTGATCAAAACAGAGTGATGAAGGCATTATAGGTCTTCAAAACCAGACAATAGGAAAATCAATGGTTGCCATAATGACTCTCATTCTCTTCAAAATAGCTACCCATATCTTCATGTATGTTGAAACTAAACAATACAAAACAGACTAAAATCACTGTGAACAAAGAATAATAGCATTATTGGATTTTACAGCATGATGATACAGAATCAGCAATGGATACTTAATGTCTCTTTTTCTTCAAAATAGCTGTTCATCTCATCATGCATTATATAACTGATTCTCATAAACTGTTTAGGAGAAGTTCTATACATGTATGAGTATCTACATGTATACCTACCCTTTCTGTATTAGAGGGAAAAACAAAACAAAATAAAACAAATTACTAGAAAAACATGAAACAAAAAGGCAAATGCATAACAATAGCAAGGAGCCCAAAACAATAGGTCTTCAAAACAAGGCGGTAGGAGCATAACTAGGGTTGTTATTTTACATAATGATCTTCAAGGGTTCTTCAGTTCACCAGACACTAACATGCAGACTTGTTCCAATCCTATGAATATTAACTGTTTTGTTCCAAAAACTTATCAAATTTGTAGCACAATCATCTTAGCTATCCTAAGTGTGTTTATACAATTTTAGATATTCTTATTTCCCTTCCTTTTTATTTTTCCTCAATTTCTCTGAGATATTTTTCCCCTTTGCACAGATTCTTATCTTTTCACTGTATTTATTGAGAATTTTGTATTCTTATGTACTCTTACCATTTCTTACACTAGGGAGACTATACAGTATTCACACGTGAGTTTGATTTATTTCACTTATGAACATAGTCTCAAGTTGCATCCATTTATTTATAAATATCTCAATATGATTATTCTTTATAGCTGAGTAATATTCATTGTATAAAAGTTTCACATCTTTTTATCCATTCCTCAGTTGATAAGTATTTAGGTTGTTTCCAAGATCTTGCTATTACAAACTGTGCTGCTATAAACATGGGTGCACATATATCACTGTGCTATGATGTTTTCAGTTCTTCTGGGAATATGCCAAGAAGTGGAATAGTTGGGTCAAATGGGACTTCCAAACTCAGCTTTTTGAGGAACCTGTAGACTGACCTCCACAGTGTTTGCATCAGTCTACACTCCCACCAACAGTCCAGAAGAGTTGCTTTTTCCTCACAGCCTCCAGCACTTGTTGTTGGTAGTTTTCTTTATCCTGTCTATTGTTTCTGGAGTGAGATGGAATCTCAGTGTGGTTTTAATTTGAATTACTCTAATGACTAATGATGCTGAACATTTTTTCATGTATTTATTTGCCATTTGTATTTCTTCATCTGAGACTTGTGTATTCATCTCAGATGCCCATTTTTGGAGTAGGTCTTTGAATTTCTGGGGTCTGATTTTTTAAAATTCTATAGACACTATAGACAGAAGTTCTTTGTCTGAGGGACCATTCACTAAGATTTTTTTTCCCAATTTTTGGGTTTTCTTGTCACTCTACTGCAGATTTATTTTGAAATGCAAAACCTCTTTAATAGGATGTAATCCCAGTTATTGATTCTGGGACGTATTTCCTATGCAGTTTGATTCTTGTTCATGAATTCCCTACCTACCCCTCTGTCTTCAAGATTTCTATCTACTTTGTCTCCCAACAGATTTAGTATTTCTGTTTTAATATTTAGATTTTTGAAATATTTAGACTTTAGACTAGTACATGGTATTGTTTTCATTCTTTACTTTCAGTCCATCAGTTTCCTTTAGGGTTATAATAATTTCTTGTATACAGCATATGGTTGGATGTTGTTTCTTGATCCATTCTGCCAGTCTCTTTCTGTAGGGAGCCGAGTGACAGGCATTGCTGCCTCGATGTCTCTCTCTCTCTCTCCTATGGGCACTGCGTCTGCCTACATTAACCATAATCCTCTTCTGCTTACGTCACGTATCCGGATGTGATGGTGACCCTGTTGTATTCATCTGTTTAACCTCTTCCTGTCCCAGCTCCCGCCCTTAGCCTATAAAAGGTGTGATTATTTTCTGAATAAACCAGAAGCTTGATCGGATTATTTCGTCTTGCTTTTGTCTCTCTTTTTTGTCTCCCCTATGTCTTTTATTTAATCCCCGTTTCCCCTCCACGAGTTCTGAACTTGTTGATCTGCAGGCCGGATCAAGTGGCGCCCAGAGTGGGGGCTCCTGGCACGGAGAAGTTAACGAGGGAGCCGTTCGAGAGACAGCCGGCTTAAACTGAAAGTGAAAGCAAATTGAACCAGAGACCTCGGCCGAGGAGTGAGTAAACTGAATCAAGGATTAAAGCTTAAAGCAACAGGACATTAAATTAAGTGCCGAGACCTGCGCAGACGACTACCCGATGTCCTGCCCGAGTCATGGTGAGTGAACGGCAACCCCATTTCCCTTCCCGGACATAGGTCAAGTATTGAGCGAACACGAAGTGTTCGTCGGAGGCCTTATAAAGGCATGAAAGACAAGAGAGATGAGGGTTGGAACAAAAATTATTGCAGTATTTTCAATTTATTCATAAGGTTTGCCCTTGGTTCCCCCTAGAGGGTTCTATAGATACCAAGAGGTAGAATAGAGTAAGAGATGCTTTAAAAGATTATTATAGAGTTTTCGGTCCAAAAAAGGTTCCTGTGACCACCTTTACATATTGGAATTTAATCTCTGAGCTGCTTGCCCAGAGGCATGCAGACCCTCAGGTTGAGGAGACAGTTACACTAGGTGAGGCTGCCTTGCGCGACTCCATTAAATCTACCTCAAAACCATCCTCAGAAAAATCTGAAGCCTCTAATTTCTCAGATGCAGAGAATGATGGCCTGTTAGAGGTCCTTGTACATGGTGATCTGCCACCACTTCCACTTGTTGACATGATCAGCAGGTCCCAGGATGGCAGCCCGCCACTCCCTGTGCCTCCATGGCCAATTGGGGATTCATATAAGCCTTTAGAAACAACCTTAACTCTGAAAAGCTTGCAGCCGCACAGCAGCTGGTGCAGGACCAGTTAGATGCAGGCCACATTGTTCCTAGTAATTCCCCTTGGAACACACCTATCTTTGTTATCCGGAAAAGGTCAGGGAAGTAGAGGCTGCTACAAGACCTTAGGGCGATAAATAAGACAATGGTCTTAGTGGGGCCCCTACAGCCTGGCCTCCCCTCACCCAGTGCCATTCCTTTGGGATTTTTTTAAAATTGTCATAGATCTTAAAGATTGCTTTTTCTCTATTCCTTTACATCCAAAAGACCAAAAGCGTTTTGTCTTCAGTCTCCCCAAAAGGAACACTTTTGCCTTATTTCCAAGCTGTCTCAGACCTAATAATCCAGGGTAGAAAGCAGGGAAAATGTTACTTTGGCAAAGAACCAGACATTATCATTCAACCTTTTACAAAAGACCAAATAGATTGGCTACTTCAGAATACAAAAGTGTGGCCTATTGCCTTAGCTTCCTATTCAGAGACTATTGACAATCATTACCCTCCAAATAAGCTAGTTGACTTTGCTAATCGTCACTCATTTATATTCTCTAAAGTCACAGCTTTGCAACCCCTTCCAGGTGCCCTGGTTTTATTCACTGATGGCTCATCCTCCGGAAGGGCTGCTTATGTATCTCAAGACAATGTTTCTACCCTCCAGACAGACACTTCCTCTGCACAATTAGCAGAGTTAGAAGCTATTCTTGCAGCTTTTGCTGCTTACTCTAACCAACCATTTAATTTGTATACTGACAGTGCTTACCTTGCTCAGTCTGTTCCATTATTAGAGACTGTTGCTACTATATGTCATGCTTCCCCAGCTGCAAATCTGTTCAAACAATTACAATGCTTCATATGGCTTCGCCGTCATAAGTTCTTTATCGGTCATCTGCGAGCTCATTCCAACCTCCCAGGGCCTCTTGCCCAAGGAAATCATTTGGCTGATGTTGCTGTACGAGCACAGGTTTTTATGGCTCAGGACTCCAAGGTGTCTGAGGCCCAACAAGCCCATCAGCTACACCACCTCAATGCTCACACCCTCCGCCTTCTCTACAAAATTACCCGTGAGCAAGCCAGACAAATTGTAAAAAATTGCCCATCTTGTGCTATCCACTCACCTGTTCAACACCTAGGAGTCAATCCTAGAGGTTTAATTCCTAACACCTTGTGGCAAATGGATGTTACCCATTTCAATGAGTTTGGCAATCTAAAATATGTACATGTCATTATTGACACTTATAGTGGCTTCATTTTTGCCACTCTCCAGACTGGAGAAGCTGCTAAACACATTATAGCCCATATGCTGTCAGCCTTCTCAGTTCTGGGATGTCCTCAACAGCTCAAGACTGATAATGGCCCTGGCTATACCAGCACCTCCTTTGCTCAATTTTGCAAGAGCCTTAATATCCTCCACACCACAGTACCTTATAATCCTCAGGGACAAGGCATTGTTGAACGTGCGCATCGTTCTCTTAAATTCACCATAGATAAAATAAAAAGGGAGACATGGTACCCCACCCAGGGGTCCCCTAGAAATGTCCTTTCACATGCTCTTTTTATTTTAAATTTTCTGACCCTGGATGCTTCAGGCTGCTCCGCAGCATCTCGGTTTTGGCATACTCAGACTCAAACACGGTTTGCATCTGTTTTATGGAGAGACCCACTAACCAATGTGTGGAATGGCCCTGATCCAGTCCTTATCTGGGAATGAGGTTCAGTGTGTGTTTACTCTCAACAAGATAGAGAAGCTAGATGGCTACCTGAACGCCTCGTAAAGCAAGTAGACAGTTCTTCAAAGACCCCATGTAACGCCCAGGAATAATGTTATTTCCTGAGGCACAATCCCCTGTGTTCTCTTACAGGTGACACATCTCCCTGGAGCCTTATGCTGCTTAGCCAGCCTTCTTGAGCCACACCACACCCATGGTGGATTTTGACCCCTGCCAAACAGACTACAACTGCTGACAGCCATGCACAGAACCCCATGACTGCAGAAGAGGCTCTTCTCGGTCTGGAGGAACATACACCAGCCAAATAGACTGCATCCAGTGTTATGCAAGGCATGCTCCAACACAGGAGAATGACTTCATACAGAGACACCAACAAATGGCTGTCAACCCCTTCTCCTTGATTTGGGGCGGTGGGGGGGAGTTTTTCCCTTACCTAATGCCCCTTTTGGGTCTCCTAGCTGACCTATTGTTTCTCATTTCTGTGAGTTCTTGTATTTTTCAGAGGATTATGATGTTCATTAATAACCGGATAGACGCATTTATGGCAAAGCCCATTCAGGTACACTATCATCAGCTGGAGATGGCAGATCAACAAACCTACAGGGAAGGAATTCCCACGAGTGGCCCATATGATGATGCGGCCTAACTGCCCTGGAGCAATGGACAGGCAGTCAGAGACGGGCAACTAGGACATGCATGTTAATTCCAACAGCCACCTAAGACAGGCACAGGACCAACTGCTGTTCTGCAAGCCCATGACGGGTAAGGCCTGGTTGGGTTCATGCAATGAGGTCCTTGACCTAAGACAGACACTGTCCTCACAGGGCCTGCCATACTCTTAATTAAATAATATAAAAAGGGAGGAGATGTAGGGAGCCGAGTGACAGGCATTGCTGCCTCGATGTCTCTCTCTCTCTCTCCTATGGGCACTGCGTCTGCCTACATTAACCATAATCCTCTTCTGCTTACGTCACGTATCCGGATGTGATGGTGACCCTGTTGTATTCATCTGTTTAACCTCTTCCTGTCCCAGCTCCCGCCCTTATCCTATAAAAGGTGTGATTATTTTCTGAATAAACCGGAAGCTTGATCGGATTATTTCATCTTGCTTTCGTCTCTCTTTTTTGTCTCCCCTATGTCTTTTATTTAATCCCCGTTTCCCCTCCAGGAGTTCTGAACTTGTTGATCTGCTGGCTGGATCATCTTTCTTGAATTGAATTGAGCCCATTTACATTAATGGTTACAACTGATATATGTATATATGTTTAAAAATATTTTAACATTTTCTTTAAAGAGAAAAAAAAGCAAAACAGAAAAAAGGTAGAAACAATACAGAATTTCATAAAGGTAAACAGTAAGAAATCACTTGTTGATAAATCGCATATTATCATCTTAGAAATAGTTATTCAAGGATTCGAGCAGAGATAGTGGATAGATAACAGCTGGCTACAGAGACTCCCTGAGACAGTCAATTTAGAATTCAACATAATACAGCATAGGGAGTCCCAAACAGAAGGAGATGAATTCTCTGATCCTAAGAAGAAACTAAGGTGAGAAGAACCAATCAATCATACACCCCAGATGTTATTATTGGAACAGCTAAAAGTTCAGTGTTCCCGCTGCAATGGGCAAGTTGCTGAGCCATCTGAGGTCCCACCACTTTGACTCACTGGAGGCGCAGTCACACTGAGGTTGGGGCCAACCATTTGAACTGAGAGCTGAACTGGCAGGGAGCCTGCATTGACCTGTGGTGAGTGATGGGAGTGGAGCCATTCCACAAAAAGCATGCTTCAGTGGATGACATTCTGGGACCGGGCAGGACTGGCAAGTACAAGGGGCAGCAGTGACTTCAGCCAGTTGTTCCCTTCCTGAATGGAATTGGTGGCAAGAGCTAGGCCTGGGTCACTCGACCTGGCTGAGACACAATAGGTTATCTGAAATCAATTCTCTATGGCAATGGCGCACACTGCCACAGTGAAGCCTCAGAAGTTTGACTGACCCGGAGAGAAGGCAGTGCATAGTAATACAGGGCAGGCCTCAGCAGCTTGACTGATCCAGAGAAGAGGGGCCAGGATATGCTGCCCCTGTCTGCAACTCACTAGCATATTGTAGTGGGAAGGGTCACCTAGCCAGCATGCTTCAGAAGAATTGTAACCAACAAAGAAAGAAACTGGGGCCTCCTGAGAAACAAAAAGGATGGGAAGAGGAAGCAACAACAAAAAGTCCCCAGGTCACAACCCTGAGAACACCCACCCAGAACAGGTAAATACAAAGAAGAATGAGAACAGCAAACATGCAATATCAGACACAGCACCAGTGGACATAAAGAGATATCCTCAGGACCTCATAGATGATTTCAAAAGTGAAATATTTAGCCAAGTAAAGCAAGATATAAGAAGACTGATAAAAGATATGCTAAGCATTTTTGTGAAGCAGACACAGATAGAAGAAGGGAGGAACTCAAACAAAGGAGAGAACCACTTCATGAAGAATATAAAGCAAATATTGAATACATGAAGCAGATTCAAAGAGATTACCAGGAAATTAAAAACTCTATGGAAAGATGGCAAATCTGCTTGAAAGTAATTAAGGATATATTGTCCAAACTGGAGGACTGTTTGGCAACGTGGGATTATGAAAGAAAACCTTTTTAAAAACAACAAGGAAACAAGCAGTAACAATATAAAGGCTAGAAGATGACAAGAAGATCTCTAATTTGAGAGAGAGAGAGAGAGAGAGAGAGAGAGAGAGAGAGAGAGAGAAAGACACAGAGAGAGAGAGCTTCTAAAAGTCAGGGAAAATAAAAGTGCAGGCTCAAGAAGATTATCCACTACCCCACCATAGACCTACTGCTGGATTTTGGGATAAATCAACACGGATCTGGATTCTGGATCTTCCACAAATTGGCTACCAGTGACAGCAGAGAGAAACCTGGAAGCTATCTCTGTTTTTTTGTTTAGCATCATAAGCAATTATTTTCAAATATATGCAAGACACAGCTTTAGGAACAATGGGGAAAATCAAATATATATTTTTCAGTGTATGCAGACATCCTAGATACTCTACAGCAAATTCAGTGCTTTGCAGAAAGGAATTAATGTGGAAGTCCTGATGACTATCCTTTGAAAGTCCTGGATCACTTGCTCATTTTTTTTAAAATTAAATTTTCTTTAAAAACAACTTTTTTTATTTTAAAGAGAATAAAACCTAATTAAATAAAACAGAATAAAGCCAATCAAAACAAAACAGTGAAAGTGGTACTGAACTTCAAAACTGCATAGCAGGAAATCTACAATGGCTATCATAATGTCTCGTTATCTGCACAATAGATGTCCATAGCATCAAACATAGTAAAACAGAATAAAACAAAACAATAAAACCAATCCAAACAAAGCATTAAATAAAGCAAAACAATAAATCAGAACAAAACTGAACAGTGAGAGCAATATTGAATTTCAAAAACAAGACAGAAGGAGATTCCCCATATTTGCTATATTGCATACCATTATCCTCCTAATAGACACACAGACTACTGGTCTTAGGCCTGCAAACAATAAAAGCATTTAGTGACTTTTGTGCTTCCGTTGCTATCAACTCAGTTTGTCCTCTGATCCAGTCAGTTGCTTCTTGATTCCCAGCCATTCCACTGGTTGGCTAATGGGAGAGGCAAACTGGATTCTGTCTTTCTGAGTCCTGCATGGCTTGCGTGACTCACAGGAAGGGCAAATTGGCTTCTTGTTGTACTCTTCTCAGACTCAGCATGGCTTCTGCCAACTCACAGGTTGCCAACTTCCTCGTTTACATGGCTTATGGGAAGGGCAAATTGACTTCTACTCCTCCCAGATTTGGGTCACTCGCTCTTGACTGTTTTTTTTTTTTTTTTTTTTTTTTTTTGATACCAGGCACCCAACTCATAACCTCATGTTTGTCAGGCAGATACTGTGCTGCTGAGTTGTATCTTTAGCCTTCACTCTTGACCTTTCACAAGCATCTGGGAACTCAGACTTTGGGAAGATTCTGATTACCCTAACTAGTCTATGACTCACTGCCTATCCTGTACAAACAATGAGTTTTATGCTAAACCTTTGCTTTTCTCTGGAAGCCTGGAATTTTGGTATATGCTAAGCAGTGGGTGACTAGATGTACAGCCTTCAGTGAAAACCTTGGGCACGGAGTGTCTAGTGAGACTTCCTGATAGATAAAACTTCACTTGTGCTGTTGCAAATAATTGGTGGGAAATCCCACACATCAATATGATTCCACTGGGAGAGACTCCTCAGATGTACTTTGTCTGAAATACATTTTCCCTTTTTTCATATTTATTTGTGTCTTCTGAATATAAAAAATCATAGTCATGAGGATGATCATACAGAGTCCTGTGGTTTCTCCCAAATGTGTGTCCTTTGAGTGGTATTGGGGCACTTCTGACAATATATTTTTAGTGGACTTGAATCTACACTTTTGAATTCTATCACTAAAATGCAAGAAAAATGTAATGTTTGCTTACTGTTCAATTAATTGCATACTTTAGTAGTAAAACTTACTTTTAAATTGGATTCTGATATATGGCTGGTTATTATAACATAGATATGACCTCAAAATTGATTCAGCTATTCCTTGATGTAGAAGTAAAATTTTAAAACTTCAGCAATGTGGATTTATCCATAAGAGTTTATGTTCCTATTTAATCTGTTTACCTTTCAGTACTCATTTGGTCTATTAAATGATTCATGATCTATGAGAATTTATTTGCAGTCATGATCATTGATTCTATCCAACTTTTAAAACTGGTATGTTCATTCATTCATTAATCTCTTAAACAGAAATTCATTGGACACTTACTTGGGCCAGACATTGTACTTGGCACTGATGCCTCATGGTGAACAAAGCAGAGTCAAAATCGATTATTTCAGAACTTTCACCCAGGAGTTAAGGAAAGTCTTTGAGGAAAAGTGAACGTCAAACTGCAAAAGAACCTGTGTTTTGGTGGAATTTGGAGTAATGGAATTGGAGGATTTTTAGTGCAGTTTATCAAGACAGAAATGGTGATTAGTTTCCATAGTGGGCCAATAGAATCTATTTTAGGCTAGTATCTTATATTCTCAAGTTCTCTGAGTAAAAAACTGTGAATTAAAGGAGTTCAACAGCTAAAACACATTTTTCCTTTAATACTGAGTGTAAGTAAATAAAGAACATTGGTCTCAAAGTGAGAAAAATTGTGTGATTTCTTCCTAGCGTGAAATTGTGTGTGTGTGTATGTGTGTATATGTGTGTGTGAGTGTGTGTGTGAACACCATAACAATTCATCATTAAAGTGACATTATTTGTCATGGAATGAATAATACTGTGCCATTTCTCCCAAAGATGTCCATATTTTAATCTCCATAGTCTGTGATTTTATTACTTTGTCAAGATGGGCTTTACAGATATAATGAAAGAAACAGGTATAAAAATATGAAGATTATCTGGGACTATCTGTTGTTGTAATATTGTCACTTGAGTACTAGAAAACATAAAACATTCTCTGACATGAGAGAGAGGTGAAGGGAGTCACATTGCTGCATGTATCTGCTGTTATGCTGCTAATTTTGAGGTGTCGGGCTCATGTGCAAGGATCAGAGAGAGGGCTCCTGCTTGGTACCTAGCAAACAAAAGGAGTCCTGAGTTCTGAAACTGAAAGGAACTCACTTGAGTCAACAACCTGAATGAGCTTACCAGTGGATATTTCCTTAGAGCCTCTGGTAAGAAATGTAACCATGACAGCTTAAGTTTAGCTGGGTGAGGCATGTGGTGGAATTCTAAACTATGGTAATGAGATAATAAAGGGGTATTGTTTTAAATTGTCAAGTTTCTGGAAATTTGTTACACCTGCACTTGAAAAGTAGTACTAGTCCATTTCTTTATTTTAAACATTGACAATCATCAACAGTCAGTTTAGGCATCTTTACTTTTGAGTAATAGTGACAGTTGATGAGGAGATGGATTCTGGTTTGGTTTATAACATTTGATATTCATTGCATATTTACTTACTATAAAATTTTAAATTAAAATTGCATTCATTTAGTAGAGTTAATCAGGTAAAAATGTGATCATATCCCATGGTGGGCTAATGGAGCCTATTTTGGGCTGACGTGATCTTGATAATTTTATTTTTTTAAACTTAAAATATTATCTTAAAAAGCAAACCAGAAAAGCAAAAGAAGTGAAAAGAATTTCAGAAAGAATATTAGGCAATTAACACTAGCTAATATATTACATATTGTTTTCTTAAATGTAGTTGCTCAGGTTACAAGGTCTAGGCATGAAAAAAATGATCAAACAACAAAAGCACAAAAATATTCTTTTGATGAACTAATGGAGATTAGTAGTATAGTCATCTATCTTGTATACAATTTTTATCTATTCAAATTTCTTATTAGTTGTATATTTTTTGTATGATAAAGAAAAAAATCACTTATTCTATTTACTTTTTCTGAGTTACAGGTAAGCTTCCAATAGTCCAGTATCTGCCACATGCTAGAAAGCAGAGGTCAGTCTTTTGTGGATCACAGTGAACTCAGTTCCGCAGAAGCAGAGACCGGACTGGTAGCTCTTTCCAAGCAGTGCTGGGGACTATCTTTTTTGCTCCAGACAGACGATGCTTAGTCTTCATGAAGTGATCTCTGAAAGAGCAGGTGGGGAGTGCAAGCAATTCCAGTCAGTTGTTACTGTTAAGGAAGTAAGTGTTGAGTTTAATGCTGTGCTGGAATCTAGACAAAGGAAGTCAGATTTTGCTCTGTAGAATAGAGATCTATGCCTTATTTTGCACTGAGAGGATGAATGGAAAGATTAGTCCCTGAGATCTTCCAGTAAGTTATTTGCTATTCACAGAAATGGATTTTTCTTGGTGTGACAGAAAGAACATGAAGACAGGAACCCAAGTGTTTATGACATGGTAGCAGACAGAAATAACTACTGTATAATGCTTCATATTCCATGGGTCAAGGTGTGTCAAATATTTCTGACGAAATCTAGTATAAGAGGAAAAACTTGAGTTTACACATGGGTTACAGGATGAGTCCTCATACTGACCTTCAGATTGGTCTATTTGAGGCTTCAGAAAAAAGAGGGAAAATGCTATTTCTCAAAGATAGGATGCATTAAGTACAAAGAAATTAATGAGAAAGAACCACAGTTAAGTAATGTTAAATAGGTTTATTTATTCTTCAGTGCCTGTACATGTTACTACCACTGCTACTATTAATATTAATAAAATGACAATAATAAACGTATTAAGCATTTAGTATATGCCTGATATTGCTCTAAGTGCTTGGCTTGTAATCACTAGCTTCCTCTTTTTAAAAAATCTTTAATGACAAGCACTGTTTTATCATATCACTTTACTCCTGTGGGAATTAAAGCCAGAGAAAGCAAGTCACTTGCACGAGGTCACCCAGTTTGCAATTTTGAGGAAAGGTTTGGTATGTAGCAGTGATAGTGAAACATTTTAGAGACCAAATTCCCAAACTGCAATCCAAAGTGCACTTATTTATCAAAAAAGTGCCAACCTGAATATCAGATGCTCAGTTGTTGGGGGCAATGCTTGGGCTTCTTGGCTCGTGTGCTGACAGAGAGAGCTGTGCGTGCCTATTGTGGTATGTGTGCCCCAAGCTCACCAACAATGGTGTAGAGTGCTTCTCACATTTATTTAACCATCCTCACTTCATGCTTTTTCATCAGTGGCATTTCTGAGAGTACTTTTTTATGAGACAAAGTTGTAGTAGATAGAACACAATGGAAGAGAGTTAAGAAAGGCTTTGCATTGAGCATGCCTGTAATTCTAGCACTCTGGCAGGCTGAGCAGGAAGATGGCAAGCTCAAGTGCACCTTGGACAACTTAGACCTTGTTTCAAAAGTAAAAAGTAAAAATAGACTGGGGAGGGTAGCTTAGTGTAACGGCACTGGGTTCAATCCAAGTGCTGAAGAAAAAGAAAGAAATAAAAAGAAGGAAGGGAGGAAAGCAAGCAAGCAAACAAATAAGCAAGCAAGCAGGAAAGAAAGAATAAAGAAAAGATTTGCTAAATGGTTTATACTTTTGAATCATGGAAGAATAACATACGTGTGAGCCCAAATATAGGGAACACCATTCCCATTTTAATGATGAAATATATTATGCTCATAGTTAAGACAGCATTTTGTAAATCTGCAGTCTTTTTCAAGGTGATATATTTTCCACATCTAATGAGTTGAATGTGTATTGGGGTGGTATTAAGAAATGTTTCAAATAAGAAAACAATAAATTCTGTCACATAGACAAACAACAATCCCTGATGTTAAAGCCATGTTATTTCACTTAGTGCTGACCCCTCTGGTCAATGCCTAAATCTGATACTGCACAGATCACAGTAAATGTTGACAGACCATATATGTGTGTATATGTGTATATATGCAAATATATATTTGCATATATTTTCTTCCTGAAAGGTTTTTGAAAGCATAGCAAAAACGAAATACCTAAAAACACATAAAATACTAAAATTAACTAGAGAAAAGGAAATGAAAATGTAAATTAAAATTTTTCTACTTTATCATTTCACACATTGAACAGTGGATGAGATATGGGATTAGAAAGATCCTTTCATATGCCTGATGATAATGAAATCATTACAATACTTTTGGAGACTTTTTTAATTTTAAAAAGCAAAAGAGAAAAAAGGATAGAAATGATACAGAATTTCAGAAAAAAAGTAGAGAATTAATAGTAGTTATATATTACACATTGTTTAATCAGAACTAGTTACTCAAGTTACAAAATCTAGACACAAAAGTTATCAGTTGCACAATGACAGCACAAACTGTTCTTTTTGATAAACTAAGAGAGATTAGTAGTATACTTATCTATTTAGCACACATACACATACATGCACATTTATATGTGTTTATCAACGTTGTTATAATCTTTTCTTCCTTTTTACTTCCCCTTACCCAAGTAGTTCTATCCTTTTGAACTTTTTCCCCCTTTCATTATTACAGTATCTATGGTATATTTTGGATCTTATTACTCTTTCAGATTTTAATTTTTTTATACAAAGGAGACAATATGATATTTATAAATGTGTTTGATTTCACTTACGAGTATGGTCTCAAGTTGCTTCTATTTACCTATAAAAGCCACAAGATTATCCTTTTTAACAGATGAGTAATATTCCATTGTATAAATATACCACAACTTTTTTATCCATTGTGCAGTTGATGGACATTTTGGTTGTTTCCAAGATTTAGCTATTAAAAATTGTGCTGCTATAAATATGGGTGCACATATATCACTGTAGTGTGACATTTTCAATTTTTCTGGGAAAATAGCCAGAAGGGGAATAGAAGAAGGGGATGAAATAGAATTTCTAATCCTAGTTTTATAAAGGGTATTCACACTGATTTCAACAGTTGTTTTACGAGTCAACAATCTAACCAGCAGAGGAGAAGTGTTCCTTTTCCCCCAAATCTCCACCAACATTTGTTATCAACTGTTTCTAGATGGCAACCATTCTATCTGGAGTGAGATAGAATCTCAATGTTGTTTTAAATTGCATTTTTCAAATGACCAGTGATGTTGAGTATGTCTTCATGTATTTGTTTGCCATTTGTATATCTTCATCTTAGAACTGTGTGTTCATTTTAGATGCCACCTTTTGGATTGCGTTTTTGAACTTGGTGGTCTGATGTTTTTTAGTTCTTTATATGTTATAGATACAAGTTCTTTGTCTGTGAGACAGCTGGCTAAAATTCTTTCCCATTCTGTGAGTTTTCTTTTCACTCTGTTTCTAATTTCTTTTCAAGTACAAAACTTTTAATAAAGAGAGATCCTAGTTGTTAATTCTTTGAAGTACTTCCCATTCAGTTTACATTTTGTTCATGAACTCTTTGCTATCGCTATGTCTTCAAGATTTCTGCCAACTTTGTCTTTCAGTAGACAGACTTTCAATTTTAATATTTAGATCTTTGATCCATTTTGACTTTAGTTTAGTGCATGGTGAAAGACATAGTACTAGTTTCAGTCTTGGGCATGCATAAAGCCAATTTTCCAGCACCATTTATTAAAGAGGTAATCTTTCTTCCAGTGAACATGTGTAACCCCTCTTTCATATATAAGGTGGCTGGATGTCTTTGTAGTTGTATCTGAATCTTCTAATTTGATCCATTGTTCCTCAGGTCTGTTTATTTTTTTTTGCAGTACTTTGCCAATTTTATCACTGTAGCTTTGTAGTATACTTTCAAGTCACAGATTGTGAAGCCTCCTGCCTTGCCTTTGCTGCCCAGAATTGCTTTTGCTATTCTAGGTTTTTTCTGTTTCCAAATGAATTTTTGGAATGTTTCATCCAGATCTTTAAGATATGTTACTGGTATTTTGATTGCAATTGCATTAAATCTGTATATCAGTTTTGGGGGTATGGCCATTTTCACAACGTTAGTTCTTCCTACCCAAGAGCAAGGAATATCCTTCCATTTTCTAATATCCTCTTCAATCTCGATTTTTTAGAGTGCTATACTTTTCAGTGTATAGGTCTTTCACATCTTTTGTTAAGTTTATTACTAAGTATTTAATTGTTTTGGATGCTATTGTGAAAGGTGTCATATCCATAATTTCTCTCTGTGAGATTTTTGTTTGTGTACAGGAATAATACTATTGATTTTTGAATGTTGACTTTGTATCCAGCTACACAGCTGAATTGGCTTATTAGTGCTAGTAGTCTTTTGACAGAGTGTTTAGGGTCTTCTATGTAGAGTATCATGTCATCTACAAATAGTGATAATTTAACTTCTTCCTTTCCTGTCTTTATTCCTTTTATTTCTCTCTTGTCTGATTACCTTGGCTAGTGTTTCCAGAACTATATTGAATAGAAGTGGTGAAAGTGGACATCTTTGTCTTGTTCCTGATTTTAGAGTGAAAGTTTTCAGTTTTTGTCCATGTAGTATAATGTTGGCTATTGGATTGTCATAGATGACTTTTATCAGATTGAGGTAGAAACCATCTATTACAAGTTTCTGAAGGGTTTTTTACTTTTATCATGAACAAGTGTTGGACTTTATAGAAAGCCTTTTCTGCATCTATTCAGATAATCATATGATTTTTGTCTTTGGCTCTGTTGATGTGTTGTATTACATTTATTGATTTGTGAATGTTAAATCATCCCTGCATTCTTGGGATAAATCCCACTTGGTCATGATGTGTAATCTTTTGATGACGTACTGCATTCTATTTGCCAGTATTTTATTGAGAATGTATACATCAATATTCATGAGGAAGACTGGCCTACAGTCTTTATTGTTTGGTTCTTTCTCTGGTTTTGGTGTCACAGTAATACTTGCCTTCATGAACAACTTAGGAAAAATTGCTTCCCTTTCAATTTCATTGAAGGTTTTGAGGAATATTGGAGTTAAATCTTCTCTAAATTTCTTACAGAATTCAGCTGTAAATCCATCAGGACCTGGGCTTTTCTTTATTGGTAAGTTTTTAAACACATTTTTAATTTCAGTAGCTGATAATGGGTTATTCAAGATTGTTATATCTTCTTCATGCAGCTTTGGTAATCATATGTTTCTGGAATTCTGTACATTTCCTCTGAGATCTTATGTGATTAAAGATTTTCAAAGTAGATATTCTTGATCTTCTGAATTTTCATAGAATCTGTAGTAATTTCACCGTTTTCATTCCTTATTGCATAAATTTGTGTTTTCTTCTTTCCTATTCTTGATAGGTTTGGTTAGGGGTTTATCAATTTTGTTTATTCTTTCAAAGAATCAGCTCTTCAATTCATGAATTTTTGTATTTTCTTAGGCTCAATTGCATTAATTTGTTCTCTGAGCTTTATAATTTTCTCTCTTCTATCAGAAGAGAACAATTTAAGCAACATAGTGTTTTCACCACAAGACAATCCGACATAACAGTAGTTATCATAGTGTCTCTTTCCTTGAAATATTTGAGTATAACTTCATATACTATAGCACCAAACATATCAAGACAGTGTGAAACCATTCAACAGGATGAAAGTATTGCAGGGTATTTACAACCAGCTAACAGAAAACGAACAATGGATTCTACATTATCTCTTTGTCTATGAAAATTTTATTTATACTCTCACATATAATAAAATCCAATAAGATCCAACATGTTAAGATCGATGGAGACAAAAGAACAAAAGCTTGATGGGACTTCAAAACAAGATGATATTAAATCATCACTAGCTATTATGATGTCTTGTTTTCTTCAAAATAGCTGTTAATACCGTCACAGATAAAAAATCAAACACCCAGAGTAAAACCATTCCACTATAATGAGAGAAAACATTAGAAGGCTTCAAAGCAATATAATGGGGAATTATGATTACCACATATTTTTATGTATTCTTACCATTTCTTACACTAGGGAGACTATATGGTATTTACACATGTGAGTTTGATTTATTTCACTTATGAATATGGTCTCAAGTTGCATCCATTTATTTATAAATATCTCAATATCATCATTATTTATAGCTGAGTAGTACTCCATTGTATAAAAATACCACAACTTTTTTTATCCATTCTTCAGTTTATAGACACTTAGGTTATTTCCAAGATCTGGCTATTACAAATTGTTCTGCTATAAACATGGGTGCACATATTTCCCTGTAGTATGACGCTTTCAGTTCTTCTGGGAATATACATAGAAGTGGAATAGCTGGAACAAATGGAGCTTCCAATCCCAGCAATTTGAGGAATCTCCAGGCTGACCACCACAGCAGTTGCATCAGTCTACACTCCCACCAAGAGTGCAGGAGAGTTCCTTTTTCCCCACAGCCTCTCCAGCATTTCTTGTTGTTTTTCTTGATCCTGGCCATTCTTTCAGGAGTGAGATGGAATCTCAGTGTGGTTTTAATTTGCATTTCTCTAATGAGTAATGATGATGAACACTTTTTAATGTATTTATTTGCCATTTATATTTCTTCATCTGAGAAGTGTTTATTCATCTCAGATGCACATTTTTGGATTGGATCTTTGAATTTTGGGTGTCTGATTTTTTTAATTCTTTATATGTTTTAGACAGAAGTCCTTTGTCTGAGGGACAGTTCACTAAGATTTTTTCCCAGTTTGTGGGTTTTCTTTTCACTATGCTGGAGATTTCTTTTGATGTGCAGAAACTTTTTAGTAAGATGTGATCCCAGTTGTTGATTTTGGAAGTATTTCCCATGCAGTTTGATTCCTGCTCATGAATTCTCTACCTAACCCTACATCTTTAAGGTTTTTACCCAATTTGTCTTCAAATAAATTTAGTGTTTCTGTTTTAGTATTCAGATCTTTGATCCATTTAGATTTTAATTTAGTACATGGTGAAAGGCATAGGTCTACTTAGTTTTTGGCATATAGAGAGATAGTCATTTATTAAAGTGACTGTCATTCTTCCAGTGAGCATGTTTGGCCCCTTTATCAAAGATAAGGTGGTTGAGTGTGTTTGTAGTTGTGGTTGTATCTTCTAGTCTATTCCATTGATCTTCAGCTCTGTGGTTCCAGTACCATGTTAATTTTACTACATTTGCTTTGTAGTATAACTTCAAGTCAGGGATTTTGATGCCTCCTGCCTTTCCTTTGCTGCTTAAAACTGTCTTTGTTATTCTAGGTCTCCTCGTTCCAGATGAATTTTAGGAGAGATATCTCTAGATCAGTGAGGTATGTTGATGGTATTTTCATTGGGATTGTATTGAATATGTATAACAGTTTTGGGAGAATGGCCATTTTCACAATATTTATTCTTCTTATCCATGAGCAAGTTATGCCTTTCTATTTCCTGAGATTCTCTTCAATTACTTTTTTCAGTGTATTATAATTCTCCCTATATAGATGTTTCACTTCTTTTGTGAGATTAATTCCTAAATATTTCATTTTTTTGGTCGCTAGTATGCAGAATGTGGCTTATTTCTCTCCTTGTGATTTTTTTTAGTGTATAGAAATGCTATTGATTTTATATCAGCTACAAGGCTGAATTTATTTATTATTTCTAGGAGTCTTTCAATGGAGTTTTGGGGGTCTTCTATGTAGAGTATCATGTCATCTGAAAATAATGATATTTTAACTTCTTCTTTTCCTATCTTTACCACTTTTCTTTTTCTCTCTTGTCTAATTGCTCTGGCTAGTATTCCCAGTAGTATATTAAAAAGGAGTGATGATGAGGGGCATCCTTGTCTTGTGCCTCATTTTAAGGTAAAGGGCTTCAGTTTTTGGCCATTTAGTATAATAATGGCTGTTGGTTTGTCATAGGTGGCCTTTATCATATTGAAGTAAAGACAAACTATTCCAATTTTCTGTAAGGTTCTAATCATAAATGAATGTTGGATCTTATGAAAAGCTTTTTCTCCGTCTATAGAAATGATCATGTGATTCTTACTTTTGGTTTTTTTTATATAGTGGATTACATTTATTGATTTATGTATGTTGAACCATCTCTCATGCCTGGGATGAATCTCACTTGGTCACAGTGTATAATCTTCCTGATGATTTGCTGCATCCTATTTTCCAATATTTTATTGAGAATTTTTGCATCTTTTTTCATTAGGGAGATTGGCCTGTAGTTCTCTTTTTTAGTTGAGTCTTTCTCAGGTTTTGGTACTAGAGTAATATTTGCTTCCAGGAATGACTTAGGAAGGATTGCTTCCTTTTCAGTTTCACTGAGGAGTTTGAGGAGTATCAGCATTAAGTCTTTGCATTTCTTGTCGAATTCCACAGTCAATCCATCTAGGCCTGGGCTCTTCTTTTTAGGTAAGGACTTAATTATGTTTTCAATTTCAGTAATAGAGATTGAGTTATTCAGCAGTTTTACCTCTTCTTGACCTAGCTTTGCTACTTAATATGTTTCTAGGAATCTATCTTTTCTGTATCATCAAACCTATGGAAGTAGAGGTTTTTGAGATAGATGTTAATGATCTTCTGTATTTCTACAGAGTCTGTAGTGATTCCACCCTTTTTATTCCTTATTGCATGATTTGAGCTGTTTATTCCCTTTATTCTTTCAAAGAACCATCTTTTGACTCATTCATTCTTTGGATTGTTTTCTTAGCCTCTATTGCATTAATTTTTGCTCTGATTTTTATAATTTTCTCGCTTCTTTTGGCTTTGGGCTTCACTTGCTCTTCTTTTTCTAGACGTTTGAAGTGTAGCACCAGGTTATTTATTTGTACTACAGTTCTGTTTTCCTGATGTGGGAACCTAGTGCAATAAATTTTCCTTTGAGGGCAGCTTTCATTGCATCCCATAGATTTTTTAAGTTGTATTTGTAATTTCATTTGTTTTTTGGTATTGTTTGATTTCTTCTTTAATTTCCCCCATGACCCACTGATTACTCAAGAGCGTGTTATTCAGTTTCCATGAATTTGTGGGGTTTTGGCCCTATCTTTTATCATCAATTTTTGGTTTCATAGTGCTATGATCCAATAACATGCAAGGGATAATTAACTCTTTTGCATTTATTTAAATATGTTCTGTGGCTAGTATATGGTCTGTTTTAGACAATGTCCCATTTACTGCTGAGAAGAACGTGTATTCTGATGTTGTTGAATGGGACACTCTGTTTATGTCTATCAAGTCCATTTGTTCACAGGTGTGATTCATTTCTCTTATTTCTTTGCTGATTTTCTGTCTGGTTGATCTGTCCTTTGGTGTCAATGGGGTGTTAAGGTCTCCTGTTATAATTGTGTTATTGATAACTTGGATTTTCATTTGTATTAATACTTGCTTTGTATAACTGGGTCTTCTGGAATGGGGTGCATATATATTTAAGCTTGTTATCTCTTCCTCTTGAAGTTTTCCCCTAATCAGTATATAATGACCTTCTTTATCTCTTCTGATCATTCTTGGTTTTAAGTCCACATTGTCTTCAAACATAACAGCTACCTGTGCTTTTTTATGGGGTTCCTATTGCATGAAGTTTTGTTTTCCATCCTTTGACTTTCAGTCTGTGAGTGTCCTTTTGGGTTAGATGGATTTCTTGTAAACAGTATATGGTTGGATGTTATTTCTTGATCCATTCTGCCAGTCTGTTTCTTTTAATTGGTGCATTGAGACCATTTACATTAATGGTTATAACTATTATATATTGATTTATTGTTGACATGTTATCATTCTGCTGTTGCATCTTTATCTTTCCATTCTGTTTAATTGTCTGCTTTGTTTAGTGGGTTTTTCCTAAGTGTATCTAAACTGTCTTTCAGTATTCTTTGCCAAGTTGGCTTAGTGATCATGAAGTTCTTCAGCTGTTATTTGTCGTAGAAGTATCTTATTTCTCCCTCCAGTTTGAAGGACAGTTTTGCAGGGTACATCAGTCTAGGTTGGAAATCATTTTCCTTTAGGATCTGAAATACTTCATTCCATGCTCTTCTTGACTTTATTGTTTGTGCTGAGAAGTCTACTGTGATTCTGATAGGTTTTTCTTTATAGGTGATCCATATTTTCTCTCTGACAGCTTTTAATATTCTAGTCTTATGTTGGATTTCTGGGATGGTGATTATTATATGTATGGGTGTAGTTTTATTTTGATTATGGCCATTTGGAATTCTATATGCTTCCCTGATCCTGATGTCAGTTTCCATTCTCATGTGTGGGAAATTTTCAGCTATTACTTCTCTAAATATCCTTTTGACATACTTTATGTTGTCTCCTTCTTTTTCCTTTATCCCTATCAATCTTCTGTTGTTTTTCTTTGCATCATCTTGAAGCTGTTGAATTGTTATTTCCTGATTCCTTGTTATTTTTAAAAGATCTTTTCTTTCCTGTTCACTAGCTGCAATCTTGTCTTTGAGGTCTGAAATTTCATCTTCACTTTCATTGAGGTGATTTTTATGGCTTTTAATGTAATTTTTGATTTCTTGTATATCTCTTTGCATCTGCCTCATGTATTCTGTTTGTTTCTTATATTGTTCATTCAGGAATTCTATCTTTTTGTTTAATTCCACAAGTTTTTAAACTGTGTCTTTTTTAGATATGTTCAGCATCTCTTTTATTTCTTCTTTTACCTGGGAGATTGTTTCTAGTTTGAATTCCTTTAAAGCTTCCCGTAGTTGCTTCTTTATTTTATTTGCTATTATTTCAGGTATTTCAGATGTATGGCAAATGCTTTCTTCTATGTACATAGCTCCTAAGGTTTCTTGGGGTGGGGTGGAGGCTTGAGATTGTATTTTGGTCTTTCATTTTGTCATTTTTCCTATATTTCTGTGTTTCAAGTGTTATTACAAGGCTTCCCCTCGGCCTACTGGAAATCCTCTTCTATCCTCTAAGCTTCTTGGACTCTGGCCAACCAGTTCCCCAGCTTGAGAGAGGGTCGCTGGGGTGGGGCAGGCAGACCCAATCCCTGCTGAGCTGGTCCAGTGTGGCATAAAGCAGCAAAGTTCCCTTGCCACTGGGGAACAAGGATCTTAAACTCCCTCCCAGGGCTTGGGATGGTGTGGGGCACTCATCTCAGGCCATTCAGTCTCCAGAATTGAGGGCACAGGCAGGCAGGCCCAAATCCCTGGAGCTGGCTGAGCATGACAGGAAGCCAGAAAGTTGGTGCAGGCAGGCCAAAGCCCTGCTGAGCTGGTTCAGTGCGCCTGGAAACTGCAAAGTTCCCTGGCTGGAGGGAGCAATGATCTTAAACTCCCTCCCGGAGCTCCAGATGGTGCGGGGACCTTCCCTGAGGCCAACCAGTCTCCAGAGTTGAGGACACAGTCAGGCAAGCCCAAATCCCTGGAGCTACATGGAATAATTTGAATCCCTCTGTGTTTACTTAAGCACGTTTTATGGGCTAATATGTAGTCTATTTTAGAGAATGTCCCATGTGCAGCTGAGAAGAATGTGTATTCTGATGTGGTTGGGTGGAACACTGTCACTCTGTAAACATCTACTGTCCATTTGTTCACAGGTTTGATTCAGTCCTGTTGTTTCTTTGCTGAATTTTTGTCTAGTACTATGTCTTTGTGTCTCTGGAGTATTAAGGCCCCCTACTACAGTTGTGTTATTATATATTTGGTTTTTCATGTCTATTATTATTTGTCTTATAAAGTTGAGTGCTCCTGTATTTGGGGCATGAATATATTTATGATTATTAGCTCTTCCTCTCGAATTTTTCCCCTAACAAATTTATAGTGAACTTCTTTTTCTCTTTTGAACATTTTTGGTTTGAAGTTTACATTTTCTGAAAACAGAATACCTATCTCTGCTTTTTTCTGGTTTCCTGTTGCATGGACTATTATTTTCCATCTTTTGACTTTTAGTCTATGGGAGTTTCCCTTTGAGTCAGATGTGTTTCTTGTTTACAGCATATTGTGGAATCTAATTTCTCTATTCTGTTTTGTCAATCTATTTCTTTTAATTGATGAATTGAGGCATTTGCATTGATGAATATAACTGAAATGTACTGGGTCAATTTTGTCATGTTATTTTCCTGTTGTTCATTTCCTGTTGTTTCCCTCTTGTTTAAATGTTTTCCCTGATTGGTGGTTTCTTTCTGTTGTTGTTCTGGAAATTGTAGTCAGTTTCATCTCTTTTTTAAAAAATTTTATTTAAGGAGAAAAAAGAAAAAAAAACAGAAAAAGGGTACAAGTTATACAGAATTTCAGAAAAAATAAACAGTAGGAAATCACTAGTTAATTACATATTGTCATCTTCGAAATAGTTGTTGAAGTTACAAAATTAAAGCATATAGAGGGCACTTTCAAACAGTGAGACTGCAAACAGTTTTGTTCCAAAATCCAACAAAACTCAGTAATATGGTTATCTATCTAATACACTTAAATATATATGCAGTTATATCATTTAGAGAACTTTCTTTTCCTTTCTTTTGTACAAAGACAATTACACATTTTGGGTTTTATTACTCCCACAGTTCTTACTACTTTTTTTTGAAGAAAGTAAAACCAAATGTGACATACACAGGACAGAGTCAGTCAAATCAAAAGGATGGACATAATACATAATGTAAAAACAAAATACCAGGTGATCAACAATGGTTACCATAATGCCTCTTGTTAAAATCTTAAAAAGAATTGCCTATATCATCAGTTATAATAAAATTGAACAAAACTAAAGAATAAGATCAATAAAACCAAAACATTAGAGACATTAGAGGACTTCAAAAGAAGATAATAGTCAACCAGAATGGGCGTCACAATGGATCTTATTGTCTTCATAGTCGTTGCCTAGACTTTCAAACTTGGTACTATCTAGCATAACAGAATTGAGGAAAATCAGTCAAAACAAGATGGTGAGAGCAATACAGAGTTTCAAATCAAGTCAATAGGAAATCAAAGTGGGTTACTATAATATATCCTGCTATTTTTATTTATTTTTCCCTTAATTAAAAGGATAAAAATGAAAAAGTAGATAGTAAAAAGGAGATTGAGATAAAAAAGAGGGCATAACAACAAAACAGTGCAGGTCAAAACATAGCCATTTAAGCAAAATAGTGTTTCACCATAAGATAATCTCGGCACAATAGTAGTTACCATAGTGTCTCTTCCCTTAAAATCTTTGGGTTTAACTTCGTATACTGTAGCATCAAACATATCAAGACAATGTAAAACCATTCAAGAGAATGACAGCATTACAGGGTATTTAGAATCAACTAACAGAAAATGAACAATGGTTTCTGTATAATCTCCTTGTCTATAAAAGTTTTTGTTTATATTATCACATATAATAAAATCCAATAAGATACAACATGTTAAAACTGATGGAGACAGAAGAACAAAAGCTTGATGGGACTTCAAAACAAGAGGATATTAAATCAGCACTACCTATTATGATGTCTTGTTTTCTCCAAAATGGCTGTTCCTACCATCCAACCTTCTCTGCCTCATTTCTGCTGAGCTTTTTTTCTGTCACTAGTTGTCAGTTTGTCCTCTTCATTTCACTTTCTGCTCCATTCATTGTGGCCGCTCTGTCACTGTTTCTGGAATCTTGGTATTTTTCATATTTAGAATATCCTGCAGTAATCTCTGTAGAGTTGAACTGGTGGTTGCAAATTACCCTAGTTCCTCTTTATTCTGGAAGCACCTTGTTTTTCCATCAATTTCTAGGGATAGTTGTGCAGGATATATCAATCTTGGCTGGAGGTTTTTATCTTTCAAAACTTGAATTATTTCCCCCCATCAAATCTGCATGATTTGATGGGTTGTGCCGAGAAGTCTGCTGTAATTCTGATGGGTGTTCCCTTGTAAGTGATCTTTTTCTTGTCTCTGATGGCTTTTAATATTCTGTTCTTATATTGAATTTCTGGAATTTTGATTATTATATGCCTGGGTGTAGCTCTGTTTGGGTTATAGGTGGCTGGGGTCCTGTATGCCTCATACATCTGGGTATCTTTACCTTTTGCTAAATTAGGGAAATTCTCCTGGATTATTTCTGTGAATAGCTTTTGTCGTTTATTTGTTTGAGTCCCTACTTCTTCTTTTATGTTCTTAATTCTTAAGTTATAGATCTTCTTGTCATCTTCTAGTGCTTGTATTATTGCAGTTTGTTTTCTTGTTATTTTTAAGAAGTTTTTCATTTCATGCTCCCACCTTACAAATCTGTCCTCCAGTTCTGATAATCTATCCTTAGTTTCTTTCAAGCTGTTATGCCAGCTTTCAATAGAGTTTTTAGTTTCCTGGTAATCTCTGTGAACCTGCTTCATGTATTCTATGTTTTCTCTATTTTCTCCATCAAACAATTATCCCCTTTTTTTCTGTTCTTCCATTCCACCATCTGTTTTTTCTTGGGTGGTGCTTAGCATTTCTCTAACTATTCTACTTATTTCTTGCTTTATTTCATTAAATACTTCAGTTTTGAACTCGTCTATGAGGCTCCGGAGATACCGTTTTATGTCTATAGGTGCCGTGTCTGATATTCCATGTTTTCTGTCTTCATTCTCTTTTGCTTTTATCTTTCCTGGATCAGTGTTCTCAGGATTGGGGACTGAGGACCCTTTCTTGTTGCTCCCTTTTCCCATACTTTTTGTTCCTTCCATACAAGCGTATGTAGGAGGCTCAGTTTTTTTTTTTTCTCTTTGTCTGTGGCAGTTTGTTTGAATCTGCAGGCTAAGTGTTCCCGCCCACTGCAGTGTACTAGGGAGACACAGACCTGGGCAGCCTCTGCTGGGCCTGCCCCTCCAGGTCAACCTACTGAATGTTTGACTGCTAGGGTGCACTGCCAGGCACAGGGACCTGATTTGGGCTATCCTACAGGATATTAGTTAGCAGAATCACCAGGCCAAGCGCTCCCCACCACTCCCGCTTAAGAGGGGAATATGCGACTAAAGTCACTGCAGGGCTGTGTCCCGTCTGCCCATTCCCAGACTGTCCTCTGTTGGAGTCTCCTAGTCTATGAAAGGGTCCCCATTTCACTCACTCCAGGTCGAGCCAGTCCCGCTCTCAATGCCCTTTGGGCCGATTCCCGCTCTCAGAGCTTTGGCGCGCCTCTTTCCCTACATGTGGATTGGGATGCAGTATTGGCAGCAGGAAATTCAAATCGCGGCTTCCAGTGGCGCGGGATCCAGCTTCCACACTGAGATTTTATCTGTTCCTGTTATAGCATCAGGATTGCATTTCTAGTTGGTTTCTCTCAGCTTACTTTGTTCCTGGGTCGGCAAGGTACATCTCCCCTCGCGTGGGCTTCCTCGGCAGCGCTCCTGGATTCTAAGCTGGTAACCTCAGGGAGCCTCCGTGGCTGCTGTTATTTGTCTGCCATGTTCTCCCGGAAGTCAATTTCATCTCTTTCTAACATGTCTTTCAGTATTTTTTCCATGGTTAGTTTGGTGGGCATGAATATCTTCAGTTGCTCTTTGTCAAGGAAGTGTCTTATTTCTCAGTGAATTTTCAAGGAAAAATTTCAGGGTGCATCAAACTGAGTTGAAATTTATTTTCTTTCAGAGCTTGAAACACCTCATATCAAGCTTATCTTGACTTAAGGGTTTATGCTGAAAAGTTTTCTTGATGGGTGAGTTGTGTCTTTTCTCTAACAGTTTTTAAACAGTATTCTGTTTTTATTCTGAATTTCTAGGATCTAAATTATTATATGTCTGGGTGTAGATTTATTTTGGTTATGACTATTTGGCATTCTATATGACTCACTTATCTGTATGTCTGATTCTTTTACTCTATTGGGGAAATTTTCTGCCATTACTTTTCAATAATATCAGTGTCATTTGTGTTGACTTCTGCATCTTCAATGATGCATGTTAATCTTACATTGTTTGTGTTTGAACCATCTTGAAGCTGTTAAATTATCATGTCATACTGTCTTGCTATTTTTAAAAGTTCTTTCCTTTCGTGATCACTAGCTGTGATCCTGTCCTCAAGATCCAATATTCTCTACTCAGCTCCATTCAAATGGTTTCACCAGCTTTCAGTACAATTTTTCATTTCTTGGATATCTCTTTGAATTTGTTTTATGTATTCTACTTCTTTTCTGCATTGTTCATTTAAGGTTTACATCATCTTCCCATGCTCCTGAACATTTTTGTTAATCTATGTCTTCTCTAGCCATGCCAGGTAACTCTTTTATTAAAGTTATCATTTCTTTACCTGAGAGATTATTTCTAATCTGATTTTCTCTATAGCCTCATGACTTTGTTTTTTTTTTATTTTACTTGCTATCTTTTCAGAAATATCATGTGTATGACTTCTATTTGAATGTCTCTTGTAATTGTTTTTGATGAACTGGATGTTTGAGATCACATTTTCTTTTTAATTTTGCCATTTTCACCTCTTGGGTTAATATTTTTGTATTTTCAATCCCACTGATCTCAGCTGTCCATTGTGTGTGTCACAAGGTCCTTCTGTGTGGTTGTTTGTCTAGTTGCTAGGTCCCACAATGAAGCAGAGAATCACTTAAATTTCTCCTGTAGGGCTTTTTGGGTGAATCCTATATTCTCCCTAGGCTAATTAGCCTAGGATTATTGATATAACAACCAACCCTTAGTTCCTATTGTTACTAGAGCTCCAGGCTGTTTCAGGATGCCAGATAAACCTGGCTATAGTGTGTACGTCAACTGGGACCTATTGTGTCAACTAGGTGTCTTGCAGGGCCTGCTGATTATCTCTGGGTTGAGGTAGGTCTTGTTGGCACTCTCTTCAACCCACCTTGTATCCTCTGTATTGAAGAAGGCCTCTCCCATACTCTTGTCAGACTCACCAAGGTCCTACAACTGGAGAGGAGTTCATTGCTGTTTCTGTTGACCCACTGAGGTCCTCTATTTGAGGGAAAACTCACCACACTTTCCTAAGCCTACTGAAGTCCTCTGTGTGGGTGAAGGGTTGCTGAGGCTCCCACCAGCCCATCAAGGTTCTGTAAGTGGTAGAAGGAGTTGCTAATTGTCCATGGGCTGGTGCAGTCTTTTGGGTAGGGGTAAGGCCAATGATCTGCTGACTGCTACATCTGTGGATTGGGGAGTGGTGATGGGATGATCTGCCTACCTCTAGGTCCCTGGAGAGCGGAGGGGGCTGAGTCAATATTCCCACTGAACCCTAGGTCCATGGAGCAAGGGAGGATGGGGCTGATGTTCTTGCCTACCACAAGGTCTGTGGAGTGGGGAGGTGGGTGAGGTTGAGCATCTGCTGACCCATAGGTCCATGTAGCAAGGATGGGGGCCTGGATACTTTTTAGAAGTCTAAGGTAAAATTGATATGGATTTATCCTTTGACTGGGGTGTTTATTTTGTTCTCCTGGAACAATCTTTTCTTCCTTCTCCTAAGTATGCATATTGCATACTTTTTTGGATAGAACTTTTAGTTGATTGTATTAATGTGTGCTATACTGGATTAATGTGTTATTGTTATATTATTAGTGCCTTCCCTCCAAGGGCATTAAATATTCTCATTGACAACTAAGTGGTTGGGTTGGGGACTTAGTTAAGTGGTATAAGCACCTGCCTCACAAACTCAAGGTCATGAGTTTGATCTCTGGTACAAAAAAATCAAATGATAACTAAGTGATTTACTATGCTCCTAGTGGTTTGTGTAGCTATCCATTTTATGGTTGGTTTGGCCAGATGACTTGCTTTGGCCTATGTGGAATATGAAATATGGTATATGGAAGACCCCAGGTCCCCATGGAAGCTTCCAGAGTCTTCATATGTTTTCATTGTTTCTAGCAGTTCCTTCTGCCAGCAAATTATTATAAAGCTACTTCTAAGCCTGGAATCTTAAGAAGAGAACACATTCAACAGAACTGTAACCACTCTAAGATATTATATTAATTATTACATTATATTAGATTGTTTGAGTGAGAGATGAATACTTAATAAGCCATCAATATTTTTGATCATCTGTTAACTTTAGTATTACTCCCCAGCAAAAACCTGCTCTGCCCATTTTTGTCTTTTTCAAGGGAATTTAAAGTCTATAATGTAAGCCTTTTGCAGTTTTTGCAATATTGATTTTCAATTGTAGTAAATATGTCATTGCTTCTCTAGAGATATTATAAATTCCTTGAAACCCAATGCCATGTCTTATTCCTTTAAATTACTTTCTGTTGTCCCAGAGGCATAGTAGATATAAAATAAACAAAAACTCTGCAGTCAGCCTAGTTATGACTATTTACCGAGAGTGTACAATGTGCAAAATATTGTTACTTTATCAGATGGTAAAGTGATAGTTAAGACTTTATTTCTGCTCAGGGTAGCAAGCTATGTTTTCCTATTTCCTCAAAAGAGATAGTTTGTTCCAGAATTATTTTGCTAGCTGGATAATCAGTTCATGGAGGCCCTTGAAATCACTGACTTCTGAGTGCCTTGTGTTTTCACTCATAGAAGATCTCAGTAAAACCTTAAAAAAATGCTTGACTCAAAACAATCTCAATTCCTAAAGAAGGAGAAGGGCATGATTCTTAAGCATAAACCAGCCTAAGCTTGTTTATTCTTTCACTCAGGTAAACACAAGTGGTTGATGTTTCCAGATCTCCTTTAAAGACAGATTTCTTAATAATGTAATGTTTACATAGAGTGAACAGAGCCAATTTAGGGTGGTAGATATATTTTTCTGATAAATTCAATTTCTTACTGAAAACAGTCCCTGTAATTCTTGGGACACCAGTGACTGGCCTGGCATTTCAGGCAGGGTTTGTTTATACTTTTTCATAATTTATCATGAGTAATTCACTATGAAATACAATTAAGATATCTACTCACCTGGGTCCCAAATTATATGTAAAATAAAACTGATGTCTTACTCATCTTGACAGAAATTCAGTTCCCAGAAACTTGCAAAATGGCTTCTGGTGACTTCACATCAAAAGATTTCCTGGCACACAGTGTGGGTAGGTAGGAACTTTTGAGCGATGAGGGAACTGACTGTCAACCCTTTAAAATAATATTGTCATTAATCTGAGGACAGCAGTTGTCTAGGGTAAATATTTCATATAGGGTAGGTGAAGAAACACAGCTATAAATTTTCTATTTCTGCTGAATAGCTATAACAAGTATATGACATCTGTATTTCTGAACTGTACTCTCATAATATTGTGATCCTTAGATAAATGCCATGGAATTATTGCACAGTTAACCTTGAGAGGCTTTTGGAGCTAAGAGGCCAATGCAGCATGAATTGATAGATGACACTAACCAAGGTCAAGCAGTTATTACTATTAGGTGACACATACGGTGTTTTAATATCTAGCAAGAGGAGAAAGTGCAAGACAGAGGTGGGATTTTTCTTCCTGATTCTACAATGAGTTATGCACACAATTTGTATGATCCCATTATTTCTCTGTATGTAAATGTCTTTGACATCATAGGATTGCAACTGAAAACATTTTTGTCTGGGAAGATTATCACTTATCAAAAAATTGTGTAGCAACTTCTGAGCATCTTTCCTCTCTAGAGGCATCTGAGGTTTCTGTTTCTACTGAGTTTTTATTCAGGGATAGAATGTGTCCTAGAGATATTAAGTAACTTTTAGAACTCACATTTGATGTAAAATCTGGGATTAAAATACAAATATTAAACATTTTAGGTGAAGGAAATTTGAAACAAACATATATCTAGTTCCCTATTTGGATTTGAGATCATCAATAATACCTTTTGGAATGATGCCAGAAACTTGCTCATTGCATGAAACAGGCTACTCATAGAAGAACAGGGGCAGTGTAGCGTGCTAGAGATATAAATGTGCTTAGTATCACTGAAAAATGTGGGACAAATGCAGAACAGGGCAATGGTCCAGTGTGTTGGTGACCACAATTGCACTGTTCTGGATGGGACATTCTCATCTAGTATGATTTGCATGGAAATATCTGATATTTTGTATAGTTGATTCTGGATGAATCTGTATTTGATGGAGAACAAGAAACATATTAATGGGAAGAACAGATGCTCTGTTTAATGAAAAAATTAAGAGTAAAAATAACATCTGAGTGAGAACATTGAGCTCAAAGTAATGAGTGAAAATGAATGGCAAGCTAAGATAAATAACCAAAACAAACTTCCAGAATATGAGTAAGTTCAGAATTGCTGATACATGGCTTGACAACACTTGAAGTGTTACATACTTGGGTGTTTTAGTTGCCCATAAATGCTGTGGAGTCCAGATTTCTACCAAAAATTCTGAGCAATGTTGAACTATGTTCAAGAAATGTTGCATTTCGGTTCACATAGGGACTCTGGAAAATAGTATTCAGTAATGATTAGATCACTGTACATCTAAACACTTAACAGTATTACTTCTTTGAAATCCATATCTTTTCCCATAGAATATAAAATGATTATAAAATTCACATATAATATTGAGAGTTGCAGTTCAGGAGATCTTAAAATAGATAAGACAAATAGGAAAGCAAGTAGAAAGACCAGAGATATGGAAAATGTCATGTGAAAATCACAGCTACTTACTTTGGAAAAAGAAAGATTTCAGGAAGACCTGAAATGGTCTCGTCAATTTCCTATTCTCTTTTTCTCAGAATTTTGAAGCTTGTTTTGTTTATTTATTGATTGATTTATATTTTATTTTAAAGATAGTAAAATACAACAAAACAAGACAGAACAAAACCAATCAAGACAATGCAGTGAAATTGGTATAGAACTTCAGAGCAGAATTCCTGGATAACAATAATAGCTACCATAGTATATCTTGTTGTCTTCACAATAGTTGTCCATTCAATCAGGTGTAGCAAAATCAAACCCGAACCAGAACACTATAAAACCAATCAAAACAGAATATTGAATGGAGCCAAACAGGTAATCAGAACAAAGCAAAAATGAAAACAATATTGGGCTTTAAAGACAAGATAGAAAGAAATCCCTCATGTTTGCTATATTGCATACTGTCATCCTCCCAAGAGATGTTCAGACTTCTGGCCCCATGTCAGCATAATAAACCAAAAAAACACAAGCATTTAGTTGCTTTATGTATCTTAGTTGCCATCAACTTTAGCTGACCTTTAAAACTATCCTAGTTGCTAACAAGGTGGGGTGAGGGGCACAAGACATTTGATTCTCATCCCATGTACCTGTAGGCTCATGGGAGACACTGACTTGTTCTTTCCCTGGCACACCCACTACTCATACCACTTATTAGGAAAGCTGGCTTGTTGCTTTCTTGGTTGATTCCCCAAGTTCCAGCATAGCCAGAAGCTGCCATGTGTGTGCTGAAATCTGCCACTGAGATCTTTACCTAGCTGGGCAGCTGCAAGACTTTGCTTGGAACCTACTAGAGCCCCACCCAGAGACCCTAAGAAGCCAGAGAGCTTTGGTGTACCATGTGGCACGAATTGAAGGCCTTCCCAGTGTAATCTACATATCACTCGGCCTTAGTACACCACTCAGAACCTGGTAGGGTCCTACCAGTGACCTCAAGCAGTAGGGAGCTTCAGTGAGCCACATGGGGAGTGTTCAAGGTCCACCCAGTGCACAACCCCTCCCCACCTGGGGAGCCTTTACATGTCACTAGTGGCACAGAAAATATAGGAAAATGACAAAATTAAAGAGCAAAATGCAATCTAAAACCTCCAGCTCATTCCAAATAAGCCTAGGAGACATGGACATAAAAGAAAGTGTAAGCCATACACCTGAAACTACTGAAATGAAAACAAGTAAAGTAAAGAAGCAACTCCATGAAAATGTAAAGGAACTCAGATCAGCAATAACCTCCTAGGTAAAAGAAGAAATGATAAACATAATAAAAGGAATCCTGAACACATCTAAGAAAGACATAGTTTAAAAATTGCACTGCAAAAAGTTGGAAACATTGCATGAACAATATAAGAAAACAATAGAATACATGAAACAGACTCAAGGGGATATACAGGAAATCAAAAATTCCATCAAAATTGGCAAAAGTCACCTGAATGAAAGTGAAGATAGACTTTCAGACCTAGAAGACAAGATTGCAGCTAGTGAACAAGAAAGGAAAGATCTTTGAAAAATAACAAGGCATCAGGAAATAACAATTCAACACTTGCAAGATGATTTAAAGAGAAATAATATAATATTAATAGATGTAAACAAAAAAGGCAACAACACAGATGATATAAAAGACTATTTACAGAAATAATAGCAGAAAACTTCCCAAACGTGGGAAAGGAAACTGATATACAGATAAATGAAGCATATACTACTCCAAATAGCCATAACCAAAATAAATCTACACAGAGACGTGTAATAATCAACATCCCAGTAATCCAACATGAGAACAGAATATTAAAAGTTGTTAGAGAAAAGAGACAGATTACTGATAAGGGAGAGCACATGAAAATCATAGCAGACTTCTCAACACAAACAATGAAGTCAAGAAGAGCCTGGAATGAAGAATTTGAAATCCTAAAAGAAAACAAATCCAACCCAGACTGATGTACCCTGCAAAACTGTCTTTCAAAATTGATGGAGAAATAGGTACTTCTATGACAAAGAACAGTTGAAGAACTTCATGACTACCGAACCAGCCCTGCAAAGAATACTGAAAGATATATTAGATAGACATGACAATAACTACAACTCCAAGAACACCAATAGAAAATGCTATTTAAGAAGGTCAGACAATTAAAGAGAGGGGAAAACTAGAGTACCAACAGCAGAAAGATAACATGATAAAAATGAACCAATAAATATAGTTATAATCATTAATATAAATGGTCTTGATTCACCAATGAAAAGAAACAGACTGGCAGAATGGATCAAGAAACAACATCCAACCATATGCTATGTACAGGAAACCCATCTAACCCAAAAGAAAACTCACAGACAGAAAATCAAAGGATAGACAACAATACTTCATGCAACAGGAACCCCTCCAAAAGCAGAGGTAGCATACTGTTTGTATACAAAGTGAACTTCAAACCAAGAATGATCAGAAGAGATAAAGAAGGTCACTACATATTTGTTAAGGGAAAACTGCAAGGGGAAGAGATAACAATCTTAGATATATATGCACCAAATATGGGAGCACTCACCTATGTAAAACAAATTATGACAGAAATGAAAAATCAAATAAGCAGTAACATAATTACAATGGGAGACCTTCACATCCTTTTGACACAAAGGGACAAATCAATTAGACAGAAAGTCAGCAAAGAAATAACAGAATTGCATGAAATTTGAGAACAAATGGATTTAGTAGTTGTACACAGAGAACTACACCCAACAACAACAGAATACACATTCTTTTCAGCTGCACATGGGGCATTCTCTAAAATAAACCATATATTAGTCCATAAAACATACTTAAGTAAGTGCAAAATAATTGAAATTATTCCATGCATATTATCTTATTACAGTGTTGTAAAACTGGAAGTTAATGACAAAAGAAATGGCAAAAACTCCATAAAACATGGAAATTAAATAATACACTCCTGAACAATCAATGAGTCACAGAAGAAATTAAACAATATCTATAGGTAAACAAAAATACAAATAGAATTTACTGGCACCTGTGAGATGCAATGAAAGCAGCTCTCAGAGGGAAATTTATTGTGGTGAACTCCCACATCAGAGCAGAATGAACACAACACCTCAAACGTTTAGAAAAAGAAGAGTGAGTCAACTCTCATAAAGATGGCATATTAGTAAGCATAAGCACACAAAGGCTCCCTGAGAGAGACAACTGAGATGATGGAATAAAGCATCCTACAAAGGTCCAGACAGAGGGACATGGATCCTCTCGACCCAGGAAGAAACTAAAGGAAAAGAGCTGGTCAAACAGGCAGTCCTATGGCTACCATTGGAGCAGCTAAGATTAGTGGCCATGGTGCTCTCACCACTGCAACTTGCTGGAGTCACCCAAACTGGTGCCACTGGCACCTGAGCCAGTGTGGAGACCTGCATTAACCAACAGTGGGTGTAGGGAAGAAGACCTTCACATGGGAAAAGGGTGACCCAACTGGATGGCATTTTGGAATCAGGCAGGACAGGCAGAAACAAGGAATGGTAATGACTTCAATTTATTGTCCCCTTCCCAGAGCAGATTGGAATCTGCTTGGCCTGGGTCACACCCCTAGCTGGGACAAAACAAGTCATTCCAAACAATTTCTGTACATACAGCACACACTAATGTGGTGAATGCGTCTGTAGGTTGACTGGCCTGGAGGGGAGGGGACAACATTTGCTACCCCTGCTTGGACCTCAATGACCAACAGCAAACTGGAGAGGGCAGAAATCCCTAGCCAGCATGCCTCAGAAGAATGATAATCAACAAGGAAAGGGATTGGGACTTCCACTATACACCTGTGTGGAAGAAACCACAAACATAACAAGAGAAAGAAATAAGAAAAAACCCCCAGGCCCCAACACTGAGAATACTGATCCAGGAGAGGTAAATACAAAAAAGAATGAGGGCAACAAACATGCAGTATCAGACATGGCATCAGTGGACATAAAGAGATATCTTTGGGACCTCATAGATGAGCTCAAAAGTGAAATATTTAATCAAGTAAAGCAAGATATAAGTAGATTAATAAAAGAAATGCTAAGCATTTCTCAAGAAGACACAGACAGAAGAATGGAGGAATACAAAAAAGGGAGAGAAACATTCAATGAAGAATATAAAGAAAACCTAGAATACATGAAGCAGACTCAAAGAGAGTATTAGGAAATTAAAAACTCCATTGAAAGCTGAAAAAATTGCTTGAAAGAAACTAAGGATAGACTATCAAAACTTGAATACAGGTTTACAATATGTGATCATGAAATATCTCTTAAAAATTTCAAGGAAACAGGCAGTAACAATACAAAGGCTAGAAGACAACAAGAAGATCTATAACTTTAAGAACAAAAAATGTGAGTGAATAAGCAGAAATAAAAAGAAAGGAAATACAAAGAATATTCACAGAAATAATTAAGCAAACTTTCCCAAACATAGGAAAAGAAAATGATATTCCATTATATGAGGCATACAGAACTCCAGCCACCTACAATCAAAACATAGGTACACCCAGACATATAGTAATCAAGATGCCATTAATTCAATATAAGAACAGAATACTAAAAACCATCAGAGAGAAGAATCACACAGATAACCTATAACAGAAAACCCATCAAAATCACAGCAGATTTCTTGACATAGACCATCGAATCAAGAAGGTGCTGAGCGAAGTATTTCAAGCTCTGAAAGAAAATAACCTGCAGCCCAGATTGATGTACCCTGAAAAACTGTCTCTAGAAATTAATGGAGAAACAAGATGCTTCCATGACAAAGAGGAACTGATGGAATTCAAGACCACCAACCCAACCCTACAGAGAATACTAAAGGACATTCTAGAGAGAGAAAAAATAGGATATCAGGAACAATGGCAGAGAGGCCTCAGCGAATGGAGCAGACAGTGGAATGGAGAAAAGTAGACAGCCAATGGCAGAAAAATGAGGCAGAGAAGGTTGACTATAATCTCTAACATAAATGGCCTTGATACATTAAAAAAACAAAAAGAAGTAGGCAGAGTAGGTCAGGAGGTAGGGTCCACTGAGATGCTTTGTATAGGAAATAAAATTAACCTGAAAAAGGATTTATGGACCAAAAATCAAATATGAGAAAAACAATGTTCTATGTGACAGGGAACCAGAGAAAAATAGGGGCAACATGACCAGCACCTGCAGATAGGCTGGAAAGACAGGATACTTATGTGCAATGGAGAACCACTTTGCTATAATGAAGGAAAACCTTGAGGCTTCTGTAGGTAAAGGAATACAACTTGAGATTAAGTTCAGGAGTGAGAAGGTTCAGAATCACTTAGGTAAATAGCAGGTTGGCCCCCCTCAATTGAAAAACTGAGGAAGTTGGTCGGACCCAATATGCACAGTGCACCCTGTCGGAGTGAGAGGGGAGGAATAGTCTTAGACAAGAAGATAGAAGATATTGTTAATAATGTATCAGGACTTAAAACTCACATTACTCACACTGCTCTGTTTAGATGGATTATATTCTGTTCCAGTTTGTCTACTTGTACTAGATTTGAAGGCACAGATAGCTATCCCAAAAACAGCAGCTATATCCTGCTATATGTATGGTAATCATCCTTAACTTTCTGTTAACTTAATCTGAAGCCCTGGGTAACTTATACTGTTTTATTATGACTGATCTTAGTTGAATCTGTTAGATTGCTGTTTTGTATTGATAGATTTTATTCAAAGCTGTTATGATTGATAGTATCAAGTTTGAGAGTGTAGACAACTAAGTTTGAGAATATAGACAACTACACTGAAGATGAGAAGATTCACTGGGATACCCACTCTGGTTAGATTATTACCGGCTTTTGAAGTTTTACACTGTCTACAATGTTTTGTCTTTATCTATATTGTTATATACTGCTATATTCAATTATACTATGCCTGATGATATAGACAATTCTATTGAAGATAACAAGAGACAACACAGTAACCATTGTAGATCAGTTTGTGCTATGGTTTTATATGTCTTTTTCTTTACATATTTTTGTAGGAGTTTGTTTTGTTTTGTATTGCTTTGTTTTGTTTTTCTTTCTAATACAGAAAGGATAGAAATACATGTAGAGATTCATGCATGTGTAGAACATACAAACAATTTATGAGAATTGATCATATAATGCATGATGAAATGAATAACTACTTTAAAGTAATAGAGGCATTACAGTACCCATTTCTGATTCTGTAGCCTTATGATGTGAAATCCAGCAATACTATTATTCTTTGCTCAAAGTGATTTTAGCCCATTTTGTTTTGTTTAATTTCAACATACATGAAGGTATGGACAGCTATTTTGAAGAGAATGAGAGACACTATGATAGCCATTGTTGACTTCCCAAATGTCTGATATTGAATATCTAAATGCCTTCCTCATCTTGTTCAGATCAGTTCTATACTATGTTGTTTCATGTGACCTCTCTGTATGTGAAGATATGAACAACTATTTGCAAGAAAACAGTAGACAATACTATAGTTAATGGAGATTTCTGATTGTCTTGTTTTGAAATTTATGTCTCTTACATTGCCTTCTTATGTTCTGTTTTGTTATGCTTAATTTTACCCTCTTTAAAATAAAAAAAGTAGAGCAAGTAAAGCACAAAGCCAAAAGAAGGAAAGAAATTATGAACATCAGAGTGGAAATAAATGCAGGAGAGACTAAAAAAAATACAAAGAATTAATGGATCAAAGAGTTGGTTCTTTGAAAGATAAATAAATTTGATAAGCCCTTAGGATACATTATTTCTTAAAAAAAAGAAAGAAAAACTCAAATTCAGGCAATAAGAAATGATAAGGGCAAAGTCACTACAGATCCTAGGAAATACAGATCATTAATACCTGCTTCAAAAACCTCTACTCACATAAGGCTATAACACAGAAGAAGTGCACAGATTTCTAGAAACAAATGAATTACCAAAGCTGAACAGAAGATGTAAAACTGTTGTATAATCCAGTTTCAGTTAATGAAATTGAAAATGTAATTAGAACCCTACCAATGAAGGCAAGCCCTTATGAGCTCATAGCTGAATTCTACAAAAAATTAAAGGAAAACAATGCCAACACTCCTCAAACTCTTCAATGAAGTTGAAAAGGAAGCAATTTACCCTAACTCATTGCCTAGAAGCAAGTGTTACCTTAATACCAAAACCAGAGAAAGACTCAACCAAAAAAGAGAACTACAGACCAATCTCCCCAATGAATATAGATGCAAAAATCTTCAATAAAATTCTGGCAAACAGAATACACTAAGTCATCAAGAAGATTACATAACATGACCAAGTGGGATTCATCTCAGGAAATCAGGGGTGGTTCCACATATACAAATCAATAAGTGCAATACATCATATCAATAGAGCCAAAGATAATCATATGATCATCTCAATATATGCAGAAAAAAGTTTTTGACAAAGTCTAACACTCATTCATGGTAAACACCCTACAGAAAATTAGAATAGATGATTTATATATCAATCTGATCAAAAAGTCATTGACGACAAACTGACAGCATTATATTAAATGGTCAAAAACTGAAAGCTTTTACTCTAAAATTAGGAACATGACAAAGACGTCCAGTATCATCACTCTTATTCAATATAATGCTGGAAATATTAGCCAGAGCATTTAGACAAGAGAGAGAAATTAAAAGGAATAAAGATAGGAAAGGAAAAGTTTAAACTATTATTATTTGCAGATGACATGATACTCATCATAGAAGACCCTAAAAATTCTATCAAAAGATTACTAGAGTTAATAAACCAATTCAGCAGTGTAGCTGGGTACAAAGTCAGCGCTCAAAAAATCAATAGCATTCCAGTACACAAACAACAAACACACGGAGAGAGAAATAAAATAAACCGCACTCTTCACAATACCATCCAAAAATGAAATATTTAGGAATCAATATGATAAAGGAAGTAAAAGGTCTATTCTGTTAAAATTACAGTATTCTGAAAGGATCTCAGAAAGTGGGAAGACATTCCTTGTTCATGGATAGGAAGAATACACATTGTGAAAAAGGCCACTTCCTCAAAATTGTTATACAGATTAATGCAATTCCAATCAAAATACCACTAGCATACCTCACAGATCTAGAGAAATGATTCCTAAAATTCATCTGTTATCTGAAAAGATCTAGAATAGCAAAGGTAATTCTGGGCAACAAAGGCAGGGCAGGAGGCATCACAATCCCTGATCTGAAGTTATAAAACAAAGCTACTGTGATAAAATCAGTATGGTACTGGAATGAAGATCAATAGAATAGATTAGAAGATAAGCCAGACCTCAAACACACTCAGCAACCTTGTATTTTTTATTTTTAAAGAGGGTAAAATTAAACATAAAACAGAACAGATAATAGATAACAATGTGAGAGACACAGATTTCAAAGCAAGACAACTAGAGATCTTCATTGTCTATCATATTGTTTCTTATTTTTTTCCAAATAGTTGTCCATATCTTCACATACAATGAAATCATAAAAAACAAAATAGTATTAAACTGATTAGAACTGGATGATGAAGGCATTTTAGGCCTTCAAGACCAGACAATAAGGAAGTAAATAATGGTTGCCATAATGTCTCTCATTCTCTTCAACATAGTTGTCTATACCTTCATGTATGTTGAAATTAAACAAAACAAAACAGACTAGCGTCACTCTGAACAAAGAATAATAATATCGCTCGATTTCACATCATAATGTTACAGAGTCAGCACTGGGTACCTGATGACTCTTTTTCTTTAAAGTAGCTGCTCATTTTGTTGTGCATTATATTTCAATTCTCATAAACTGTTTAGAAGTTCTACACATGAATGAGTATCTACATGTACACCTATCCTTTTGGCATTAAAGGGAAAAACAAAACAAAGCAAGACAAAACAAAACAAATTCCTAGTAAAACATGAAATGAAAAAGACATGTAAACAACAATAGGAAGGAGCCCAGAACACTGACAGTATGGGCCTTCAAAACAAGGTGGTAGGAGCATAACTAGGGTTGTTATTTTACATAATGATTTTCAAGAGTTCGATTGTTCAAATCCTATGAATGTTAACTGTTTTGTTCCAAGAACTTACAGAGTTTGTAGTGCAGTCATCTTAGCTATCCTGTTTATATAATTTTAGACATTTTTCTTTTCCCTTCCTTTTTATTTTTCCTCATTTTCCCCTGAGATATTATATTTCTCCCTTTGAGCAGATTCTTATCCTTTCCCTTTCACTGTGATTATTGAGCTTTTGAGCTTATGTACTCTTACCATTTCTTACACTAAGGAGACTATATGGTATTTACACATGTGAGTTTGATTTATTTCACTTGTGAATATGGTCTCAAGTTGCATCCATTTATTTATAAACATCTCAATGTGATTATTCTTTATAGCTGAGTAGTACTCCATTGCATAAAATACCACATCTTTTTTTATCCATTCCTCAGTTGATGGGTATTTCAGTTGTTTCCAAGACCTGGCTATTATAAATTGTGCTGCTATAAACATGGGTGAACATATATCACTGTGATATGATGCTTTCAGTTCTTCTGGGAATGTGCCCAGAAGTGGGATAGCTGAGTCAAATGGGACTTCTAAATGCAGCTTTTTGAGGAACTTCCAGACTGACCTCCACAGTGTTTGCACCAGTCTGCACTCCCACCAACAGTGAAGAAGAGTTCCTTTTTCTCTAGAGTCTTTCCAGCATTTGCTGTTGGTAGTTTTCTTTATCCTGGCTATTCTTTCTGGAGTGAAAAGGAACCTTAGTGCTATTTTAATTTGCATTTCTTTAATGACCAAAGATGCTGAACATTTTTTCATGTATTTATTTGCCATTTGTATTTCTTCATCTGAGAACTGTGTATTCATCTCAGATGCCCATTTTTGGATTGGGTTTTTGAATTTTGGGGGCCTGATTTTCTAAAATTCTTCACACATTATAGACAGAAGTCCTTTGTCTGAGGGACCATTCCCTAAGATTTTTTCCCAATTTGTGGGTTTTCTTTTCACTATGCTGGAGATTTCTTTCAACATGAAAAAACTCTTTAACAGGATGTTCTACCAGCTATTGATTCTGTGAAGTATTTCATGTGCAGTTTGATTCTTGTTCATGAAATCTCTACCTACCCTTCTGTCTTCAAGATTTCTACCTACTTTGTCTTCCTACAGATTTAGTGTTTCTATTTTAGTATTTAGATCTTTGGCCCATTTAGACTTTAGTTTAGTACATGGTGATGGGAATTGGTCTAGTTTTAGTTTTCAGCATATAGAGAGCCAATTTTTCCAGCACCATTTATTAAAGAGACTATCTTTTTTACAGTGGATGTGTTTGGCCCCTTATTGTTGTGTTTGTAATTGTATCTTATAATCTATTCCATTGATCTTTAGAACTCTTTTTGTTCCAGTGCCATGCTGATTTTATTACAGTAGCTTTGTAATATAACTTCAAGTCAGGGATTGTAATGCCTTCTGCCTTGCCTTTGCTACTTAGAATTGCTTATGCTATTCTGGGTCTCTTCTGGTACCAGATGAGTTTTAGGAGTGATTTCACCAAATCTGTGAGGTATGCTAGTGGTATTTTGATTGGGATTGCATTAAATATGTATAACAATTTTGGGAAAATGGCCATTTTCACAATGTTTGCTCACTTATGCATGAACAAGGGATGTCTTTCCATTTTCTGAGATTCTTTTCAATTTCTTTTTCAGGGTATTATACTTTTCCCTGAATAAGACTTTTGCTTCTTTTGTTAGATTAATTCCCAAGTATTTCATTTTGTTGGATGCTATTGTAAATGGTGTGGCTTCTCTTATTTCTCTCTGAGTGGTTTTGTTGATAGTATATAGGAATGTTATTGATTTTTGAGTGCTGACTTTGTATCCAATTATATTACTGTATTTATTTGTTTTGCCTAGGAATCTTTCAATAGCATTTTTGGGGTCCTTTATGTAGAGTATCATGTCATCTACAAATAGTGATAATTTAACTTCTTCTTTTCCTATCATTACTTTTATTTCTCTCTCTTGTCTACTTTCTTTAGCTAGTATTTCCAGCACTATATTGAATAGGAGTGGTGAAAATGGACATCCTTGTCTTATTCCTGATTTTAGGGTAAAACCTTTCAGTTTTTGGTCATTTAATATGATGCTGGGTGTTGAGTTGTCATAGATGGTGTCTTAGTTACTTTTTACTTGTTGCTGAGACAAAATACCTAATGCTCAAAGTTGGGAAAGTAAAGGTTCATTTCTTACATTTTTTGGAGGTTTCAGTACATACTCAGTTGGTTCCAAGGCTAAGTGGCATGGTGGGGGCCACAGTTCATGCAGCTGCAAACAGCAAGGCAGATACCAACAAGAGACAGAGACATGCCTTCTTTTTGCCATTACATCACATCTTGGCTCCACCCCTAAGCTGGTGTAGCACTCACTCCCCCAGTCTAAGTGTCAGACAATGAACCAATCACAAATGCATAATGCAAAGCCATGAGGCTTGGGGACCACCAACATAAACCATGACAGATGGCTTTTATCATACTGAGGTAAAGACCATCTTGTCCAATTTTCTGTAAGAATTATATCATGAATAAGTGTTGGACCTTATCAAAAGCTTTTTCTGCATCTACAGAAATGATCATGTGGTGCTTATTTTTGGCTCTACTGATATGGTGGATTACATTTATTGATTTGCATATGTTGAGCCATCCCTGCATTCCTGGGATGAATCCCACTTTGTCATGGTGTGGTATCTTCTTTATGATTTGCTGCATTCTGTTTGCCAAAATTTTATTGAGAATTTTTGCATCTACGATCATTAGGGAGATTGGTGTTTAGTTCTCTTTTTTGGTTGGGTCTTTCTCTGGATTTGGTATTAGAGTAATATTCTCTTTCAGGAATGAGTTAGGGAGAATTGCTTCACTTTCAGCATTATTAAAAAGTTTGAGCAGTGTCAGCGATAAATATTCTTTGAATTTCTTGTAGAATGATGTAGTGAATCCATCTGGATGTGGGCTTTTCTTTGTTGATAGGGATTTAATTACATTTTCAATTTTGTTAATTGAAATTGTGTCATTCAGCAGTTTTAATTCTTGATACAGCTTTGATAATTCAAATGTTTCTAGGAATCTGTCCGTTTCTTCTGTGTTATCAAGCCTATGAGAGTAGTGTTTTTCAAAATAAATATTGATGATCTGTATTTCCATAGGGTCTGTAGTGATTTCACCCTTTTAATTCATTATTGCCTGAATTTGAGTTTTTTCTTTCCTTTTTAAAATAAGGTTGGCTAGAGGCCTGTAAATATTATTTATTCTTTCAAAGAACCAACTTTTTGATTCATTGATTCTTTGTATTGCTTTCTTAGTCTCTATTGTGGATTTCTGCTCTTACCTTCATAATTTCCACCCTTCTTTTGGCTTTGGGCTTGACTAGCTCTTCTTTTACTAGATGTTTGAGGTATAGCATTAGGTTGTTTATTTGTGGTCATTCTGTTTTCCTGATGTGGGGGTTCACTGCAATAAATTTTCCTCTGAGGAATTCTTTCATTACATACCACAGAGTCTGGTAAGCTGTTTTCATTGGAGGTGGCTAGAGTTCTGTATGCCTCATACATCTGAATATCATTTCCTTTTCCTATGCTTGGGAAGTTTTCCTTAATTATTTCTGTAAATAGCCTTTGTATTTCCTTTGTTTTTATCCCTGTGTCTTTGCTCACATTTTTTATTCTTAAGTTATAGATCCTCTTGTCTTCTAGCCTTTGTATTGTTACTTCCCGTTTCCTTGTTATTTTTAAGAGATATTTCCTTTTATGATAACATGTTGCAAATCTGTCTTCAAGTTTTGTAATTCTAACTTGTGTTTCTATCAAGCAATTTTGCTGGGTTTCAATGGAGTTTTTAATTTCCTGGTAATATCTTTGTATGTGTTTCATGTATTCTAGATTTTAAAAATATTCTTCATCAATGGTTTCTGTCCTTTTCCTGGGTTCCTCCATTTTTCCTTCTGTGTCTTCTTGAGAGGTGCTTAGCATTTATTTTAATTATCTTCTTATATTTTGCTTTACTTAAATTAGAATTTCAATTTTAAGTTCATCCATGAAGTTACAAAGGTATTTCTTTATGTTGGATGATGACATGTCTGATATTGCATGTTTGCTGCCCTTTATCTCTTCTGTATTGACCTCTTCTAGACTTATTTTCCCTGGGTCAGCAGCTGTAGGTTTTTCTTGTTTCTTTCTCTTGTCATGGTTCTGCATGATTCTGGTTTCTTTCAGACAGGTGTATGGTGGAGGTCTCAGGTCCTTTCTGTACTGCTTATGATTTTTCTTTTTTTTTAAATTTTATTTAAGGATAAAAAGAAAAAAACAAAAAGGATACAAGTAATACAGCATTTAAAAAAAATAAACAGTAGGAAATCATTAGTTAATAGATTACATATTGTCATCTTAGAAATAGTTGTTCCAGTTACAAAATTAAAGCATACAAAGTGGACATTCAAATAGTGAGACTGCAAACAGTTTTGTTCAATGACCCAACAAAAACTCAGTAATATGGTTCTCTATCTTATACACTTAAATATACATAAAGTTATATCCTTTAGAACATTTCTTTTCCTCTCTTTTTTACAATAATAGTTACACATTTTGGATTTTATTACTCCCACAGTTCTTATTACTTTTTTTGAAGAGAATAAAACCAAATGTGACATAACAAAACAGAGCCAGTCAAATCAAAAGGATGGACATAGTACATGATCCAAAAACAGCATACAAGGTCATCAACAATGGTTACCATAATGCCTCTTGCTACGTTAAAAAGACTTGCCTATATCATCAGTTATAATAAAATTGAACAAAACAGTATAGAATACTAATAGAACAAAACCAATAAAACTGAAACATTGGAGACATTACAGGATTTCAAAAGAAGATAATAGTCAAACCAGAATGGGCATCATAGTGAATCTTACTGTCTTCAAAGTAGTTGCCTATACCCTCAAACTTGGTACTATCAAGCAAAACAGAATAGAGTAAAATCAGTCAAAACAAGATGGTGAGAGCAATACAGGGCTTCAAATCAAGTTAATAGGAAATCAAAGTGGGTTACTATATTATATCATGCTATCTTTTTACTTATTTTTTCCCTTAATTAAAAAATAAAAATTAAAATAAAAAAATAATAAAAAAGGAGATTGAGATAAAAGAGGACATAACAACACAACAGCACAGGTCAGAACATAACGATTTAAGCAACATAGTGTTTCACCACCAGATAATCCCGATGTAACAGTAGTTACCATAGTGTCTCTTTCCTTGAAATATTTGAGTATAACCTCGTATATTGTAGCACCAAACATATCAAGACAGTGTAAAACCATTTAAGAGAATGACTGTATTACAGGGTATTTAGAACCAACTAACAAAATAAACAATTGTTTCTATATTATCTCCTTATCTATAAAAGTTTTTGTTTGTACTATCACATATAATAAAATCCAACAAGATACAACATGTTAAGACTCATGGAGACGGAACAAAAGCTTGATGGGACTTCAAAACAAGATGATAGTAAATCATCACTAGCTATTATGATGTCTTGTTTTCTCCAAAATAGCTGCTCATACCATTACAGACAATAAAATCAAACAGCCCAGAATAAAGCCATTACAATTAATGAATGCAAACAGTGTAAGGCTTCTAAACAACATAATGGGGAATCATGATTACCACATACTTTTATGTATTCTTACCATTTCTTACACTGGGGAAACTATTTGGTATTTATACAGGTGAGTTTGATTTATTTCACTTATGAGTATCATCTCAAGCTGTGCCCATTTATTTATAAATATCTCAATGTGATCATTCTTTATAGCTGAGAAGTACTCCATTGTATAAAAATACCACAACTTTTTATCCATTCCTCAGTTGATGGATATTTAGGTTGTTTCCAATATCTGGCCACTACAAATTGTGCTGCTTTAAACATGTATGCACATATATCACTGTGGTATGAAGCTTTCGGGTCTTCTTGGAAAATGCCTAAAAGTGGAATAGCTGGAACAAATGGGATGTCCAATCCCAGCTTTTTGAGAAATCTCCAGACTGACCTCCACAATGGTTGACCTCCAGTCTACACTCCCAGCAAGAGTGCAAGAGAGTTCCTTTTCCCCACAGCCTCTCCAGCATTTGTTGTTGGTGTTTTTCTTGATCTTGGCCATTCTTTCAGGAGTGAGATGGAATCTCAGTGTGGTTTTAATTTGCATTTCTCTAATGAGTAATGATGATGAGCGTTTTTTCATGTATTTATTTGCCATTTGTATTTCTTCATTTGAGAATTGTGTATTCATCTCAGATGCCCATTTTTGGATTGGATCTTTTAATTTTGGGGGTCTGATTTTTTTAATTCTTTATGTGTTTTAGACAGAAGTCCTTTGTCTGAGGGACAGTTCACTAAGATTGTTTCCCAGTTTGTGGGTTTTCTTTTTACTATGCTGGAGATTTCTTTTGACATGCAGAAACGTTTTAATAAGAGGTGATCCCAGTTATTGATTCTGGGAAGTTTTTCCCATGCAGTTTGAGTCCTGTTCATGAATTCTCTACCTACTCCTATGTCTTCAAGGTTTCTACCCAATTTGTCTTCCAATAGATTTAGTGTTTCTCTTTTAATATTCAGATCTTTGATCCATTTAGATTTTAATTTAGTACATGGTTATAGGCATGGGTCTAGTTTTAGTTTTCAGCATATGGAGAGCCAGTTTTTCCAACACCATTAAAGAGACTGTCCTTCTTCCAGTGAAAAATTTTGGCCCTTTTATCAAAGATAAGGTAGTTGAGTGTGTTGGTAGTTGTGGTTGTACCTTCTAATCTATTACATTGATCTTCTGCTGTGTTTTGATTCCAGTACCATGTTGATTTTACTACGGTTGCTTTGTAGTGTAACTTCAATCAGGGATTGTGATGCCTCCTGCCTTGCCTTTGCTGCTTAGAACTTTCTTTTCTATTCTAGGTCTCTTCTTGCTCCAGATGAATTTTAGGAGTGATTTCTCTAGATCTATGAGGTATGTTGATGGTATTTTTATTGGGATTGCATTGAATCTGTATAACAGTTTTGGGAGAATGGCCATTTTCACAACATTTATTCTTCCTATCCATGAGCAAGTGATGTCTTTCCACATTCTGAGAAGCTCTTTAATTTCTTTTTTCAGTGTAGTATAATTTTCATTGTATAGGTCTTTAACTTCTTTCATGTGAGTAAATCCTAAATATTTCATTTTTTGGTTGCTAGTGTGAAGGTTGTGGCTTCTCTTATTTCTCTCTCTGTGATCTTGTTGTTAGTGTATAGGAATGCTATTGATTTTTGAGTATTGATTTTGTATCCAGCTGCATTGCTGAATTTATTTGTTATATATAGGAGTCTTTCAATTTAGTTTTGGGTGTCTTCTTTGTAGAGTATCATGTCATCTGCAAATAATGATATTTTAACTTCTTCTTTTCCTATCTGTGACCCTTTTATTTCTCTCTCTTGTCTAATTGCTCTGGCTCATATTTCTAGTACTATATTTAATAAGATTGATGATAAAGGACATTCCTGTCTTCTGCCTGATTTTAATGTGATTATTCTCTATAGCCGAGTAGTACTCCATTGTATAAAGTACCACATCTTTTCACCTTTTTCATTCCTTACTGCATGAATTTGAGCTTTTTCTTCCCTTTTTAAAATAAGGTTGGCTAAGGGCTTATCAATTTTATTTATCCTTACAAAGAACCAACTCTTTAATTCATTGATTTTTAGAGTTGTTTTCTTAGTCTCTATTGCATTAATTTGTGCTCTGATTTTTATAATTTCCTCTCTTCTTTTGGCTTTGTGCTTGACTTGCTCGTCTTTTTCTACATGTTTGAGGTGTAACATCTGGTTGTTTATTTGTATTCATTTTGTTTTCCTGGTATGGGAGCTCAGCGTATTAAATTTTCCTAGAAGACAGCTTTCATTGCATCCCACAGATTTTGTAAGTTATATCTGTATTTTTGTTTGCTTGTAGTTATTGTGTAATTTCCTCTTTAATTTACCCTGTGACCCACTGATTACTCAAGAGTGTGTTATTGTTTCCATGTGTTTGTGGGATTTTTGCAATATCTCTGATCATTAATTTCTAATTTCATAGTGCTATGATCCGATAACATGTAAGGGATACTTTCAACACTTTTTGCATTTATTTAAATATGTTCTGTGGGTTAATATATGGTCTATTTTAGAGAAAGACCCATGTAATGCTGAGAAGAATGTGCATTCTGATGTTGTTGGGTGGGATACTCTGTATATGTCTATCAAGTCCATTTGTTCACATGTGTGATTCATTTCTGTTATTTCTTTGCTGATTTTTTGTCTAGTTGATCTGTCCCTTGGTGTCAATGGTGTGTTAAGTTATCCTGTTATAATTGTTTACTGCTAGTTTGGTTTTTCATTTCTGTTAATACTTGTTTTGTATAACTGGATGCTCTGGAATTTGGTGCATATATATTTAAGATTGCTATCTCTTCCTCTTGAAATTTTCCCCTAACTAGTGTGTTATGACTTTCTTTTTCTCTTCTGATAATTATTGTTTGAAGTTCACATTGTCTGCAAACAGAATAGCTACCTCCACTTTTTTGGGGGTTCCAGTTTTACGAAATATTTTTTTCCATCCTTTGACTTTCAGTCTGTGAATATCCTTTTGGGTTAGATGGGTTTGTTGTAGACAGCATATTGTTGTATTTTGTTTCTTGATCCATTCTGCCAGTCTGTTTCTTTTAATTGGTGTTTTGAGTCCATTTACATTAATGTTTATAACTGTTATATGTTGGTTTATTATTGATATGTTGCCTTTCTGCTGTTGCATCTTTATCTTTCTGTTTTTTTAAAAAATTGTCTGCTTTGCTTATTGGTTTTTTCCCAAGTGTATCTAAACTGTCTTTCAGTATTATTTGCAGGGTTGGCTTGGTGATCATGAAGTTCTTCAGCTGTTCTGTGTCGTGGAAGTATCTTATTTCTCCCTCCATTTTGAAGGACAGTTTTGCAGGGTGCATCAGTCTAGGTTGAAAATCATTTTCCTTTAGTATCTGGAATACTTCACTCCATGCTCTTCTTGACTTCATTGTTTGTGTTGAGAAGTCTGCTGTGATTCTGATATGCTTTCCTTTATAGGTAATCTGTCTTATCTCTGACAGCTTTTAGTATTCTATTCTTATGTTGGATTTCTGGGATGGTGATTATTATATGCCTGTGTGTAGTTTTATTTTGGTTATTGGTATTTGGAGTTCTACATGCTTCACTAATCCTAATATCAGTTTCCATTCTCATGTTCGGGAAATTTTCAGCTATGACTTCTCTGAATAGCCTTTTGATATCATTTGTGCTATTCCCTTCTTTTTCATTTATCCCTATGAATGTGTTGTTGTTTTTCTTTGCATCATCTTGCAGCTATTGAATTGTTATTTCCTGATTCCTTGTTATTTTTAAAAGATCTTTCCTTTCCTGTTCACTAGCTGCAATCTTGTCTTTGAGGTCTGAAATTCTATCTTCACTTTTGTTGAGTTGGCTTTGACAACTTTCGATGGAATTTTTGAGTTCCTGTATATCTCTTTGTATCTGCTTCATGCATTTTGTTTATTTCTGCTCTCAACTCCCGTAATTGAATAAGGTTGCTGGGGGTAATCTACTCAGGCTGCAAAACCTCCCAAGTCAAGTCTAGTGTGGCTGGGCTCTGGACGGGTCCTTGAGCTCTGAGAGCAATGGTCTTAATACAGTCTCCTGGGCTCTGGATGGGGAGCAGACTCACCCCAGCTGCTAGGTGAATTTCCTGGTTCCAGAGAAGGTTGCTGGGTGTATCCTGGACAGGCCTGAAACCTGCCAGGTGAACACAGCCTAGTGTGGCTGGACTCTGGGTGGGTCCTTGAGCTCTGGGAGCAATGATCTTAACACAGTGTCCTAGGCTTGGGATGGTACGCGACTCACCCCAGCCACTAGCTGAGTTCCCTGGTTCCTGGTTCCCTGCTTATGGTTTTTCTGAAGTGTGCTGGCTAGGAGATTGCTGCCTTCTCCAGTTTGCTGCTGATCTTTGAGGTGCATGCAGGGGTGATGTGGATTGGCCCCTTTCCTCTGAGCCAGTCAACCAGCAAGTACCTTCACCATGTTAGTCTTTGCCATACAGGCATCACAGATTTGAGACAGTTTTGTCCCTGGCAGTTGGGTCCTGACCAGGGGTGTGGCCCAGCCCAAGCAGATCCCACCAGTCCATTTTTGGCCAGGAACAGCTGACTGACACCACTGCAGTTCCAGGTTCAGGCCCGTCCTGCACTACTCCAATATGTCATCCAGCCAGTCACCCCACTCCATGGGACCAAATTCCCACCACTCTCCATGGGTTAGTGAAGTTCTCCACATGAGTTCTGCTCTCTGTTGCAGCACATCCTCCTATCAAGGGCCTTGGGCTTGCCAACCCCCAATTTTGGCATGACTGCAAGTTCAGTGCTACTGTGTGTCCTCAGACTCTAAAATGGCCAGCACAGTGTGGGACTGGCTGCAGTGGGAGTGTGTGTAGCTCCAGCCTTCCATCTACATTTTTTCTTTCTTTCTTTCTTTCTTTCTTTCTTTTTTCTTTCTTTCTTTCTTTCTTTCTTTCTTTCTTTCTTTCTTTCTTTCTTTCTTTCTTTCTTTCTTTCTTTCTTTCTTTCTTTCTTTCTTTCTTTCTTTCTTTTTCTTTTTCCTCAGTTTCTTCCTGGGTCATGAGAATCCCTCCCTCTCCTTTCATCTGTTCTTCTCCGTGGTGTTAAATTCTAACATCTGAGTTGTTTTTCTCAGAGAGGTTCTCTACCATGCTTCCTATCAATCTGCCATTTTCCCAGGATCACCTCAATCATGTTTCTTAATATTTAGGGGGAATGAGTTCTTGTGAATCACTTGTTTAGGAACACATCCTTCTCATCTCTCTTGAACACAGGAGTTACAACATTCTTTCTTGTGTGGTCCTCTTGTGGCCTGTTTTGAGTCTTAAAATATATGAGAAATGGAATTTGCAGGAAAATGACTTTGATATTACTAAATGTTGGCTATTTCATTCACTTGACAAGGAAGGAAGGGAAATGAGAATCATTGCTTTGTGTCTCAGGTTATGGTTATCTGCTGAAGTTACAAATATGTGATACTGCAGTGCTTTCTTTGTCTACAAAAATGAAACAACAGATTAATGAAAAAAGTAGCACACGGATGATCTACCTGAATTTAAATGATCTCTTCCTTACACTTGGCAGTCATCATGAGGGAATTAAGACACTGAGGCTGTGTTACTTATTGGTAAAACAATATACTTCTTTAGGATAACATAATTTTTTGTATATTAGATGTTATGGATTAAACATAAATGGAGAGTGAATGATTGCATCAAAAAAAGTGTGGATATAATGAGAGGGTAGCCAGTAGCATCAACTGTATCTCTATAAACAGTGAATTTACTAATGTGATCATAAACTCTTAGAACCTTCAAGTTTTAGTATTTTCATCTGTAAAATAAGAATGACAGTTTTACATGTATTTTAATTTTATTGTCAATATTCATGAGAAAATGCAGATAGAACAAGTAATAAATGCCCACTTTTGGCTAGTTTGGTGAGAAGCAGCACTATAGTAAAATCAGTACCAGACTAAATCAGCAGCCTATTTTCTTGTCTTTGCTCTGCCACTAAAATGCTGCATGACTGCCAGCAAATTACTTTGCCTTTTTTAGACTTAGTTTAAGTTGTATGTCATTTGTTTTGCTTTTGTATTAATAAGTAAATATCATGTAAAATTTTCAAATTTCTTTTGCCTCTAAAAATTCTGATTTATGTAAACTAGCATCATAATTGGAAACACTTAGTTCACAGTCCTTGTTGACTAAATGTTGAAAGTGCACACTTCGACACAAAAGTGTCATTAATTAAGTGATAGAGAGTGCTTTGTACACTTTAATGCACATCCAAATGGTCTGAGGGACTGTTACTGTGAAGATTTTGATTCAGCGGGCCCAGGATAGGTGGGATCTTGATTTTGCATTTCTAGTAAGCTCCTAATTCATATTTGATATAATAAAGCCCACATGTTTTCTGTTTTTTGGCTTCTCTGGTTGACTATTAACAGCTTCACATGACTGAAGAATACTTGGTCTGCTTCTGTACTTAAGGAAATAAAATCACCACCTTGTAAAGATGTCACTTTCCTATGTTGATCACAACATTCTTTACAATAGAGAAGATATGAAAATAATCTAAAAGCCTGCCAGTGGTTGATGGATTAAAAAAATGTGGTATGCATGCACTGTGGGATGTTAATCAACCTTAAAGAATAAAATACTGCTATTTGTGAAAACAAGGATGAATCTCGAGAACATTATGTGACAAACACTGTTTCATATATAGAATAGGAATGAATCACCAATATACAGAAATAGAAGGTAGAAGAGTGATTACAGGTGTACCTTGTACTAGAAATTTGCTATGAGAATAGATTTAGTTACTGTATTTTTACCACAAACAAAAACACAACTATGTGAGATGATGGACATATTAATATACTTGATTGCGGAAACTATGTTACTATGAATATGGATATCAAAACATCATGTGGCGCATGTTAAACATATATAATTACAAAAGATCTCTGCTGTATGAATTTGAATATGAGAGGTCTTCTATTCATATCTCTTTGGTTAGAACAATTGGGAAGATAACAAGGGAAAAATAAATGGAGTAATTAAAAATGCCATAAATACATCAATTCATCATATCATTTCAAAAAGTTAAGCAGCATTGCTGGAACAGTTATTTGAAAAATGATGACACTTTTAGGATTAAAGTCAGATAGAATTTGTTGGACCCATACAAAAGCCTAGGACTCCTTTTTCTACCTTCAGGCTCTTAAGGATCAAAATATCAATGTAACAGACTAGTTAAAATATCCTGAATATAAATGAGCATAAAAAAGGCAAAACAAAACAAAACAAAACAAAACAAAAAATTGTAGGGCTAGAGCAACTGAGCTATGTGGGGTCTTTTTCACTAAAAGCATTTCTCATTGCCAGTTTTAACCTAGGCAAAGTTTTATGACAGTGTCATAAAATTCACTTTTTAGTTAAGAACTGTGGATAATTTTGCCTTAGAAGGAATTTTGCACAAAATCTATTTTCTTTAAACTGTCAGTGTGAGTGTCATGGGGAGAAAGAGAGCTTAGGGGATGAAATGATATTAAACTTTTAATAACTGTGTCTCAAGTTTCGAGTGGGTCATGGTGACCCATTATAAGATGGGCAGACAGAGACATTTCACTGGATACTGACTCATTGAGAAGGAAGGGTCTCCACGTACTTCTGTCTTGGAATTTCTTTTTGATTCCCCTAAGTTCTTACTGTCTTTGATGATGGGGCATGGAAAATGCATGCTGATGGCTGGGAGCTTGCATTGCTTGCATGCAAGGCTAATGCTTAGTTTCTTTCTGTTATTCAGACTTTGAAGTCATGAAGACAGAGGGCAAGAAAGGAAAAACCACTGTAGAGAAAGAGCTGGCTTACAGATTAATATTTGTGGGTAGCTGATGATCAGTTGGTTAAGAAATTGCTTGAGATCCTGGTGTTAGGCAAATAGGCTTTTAAAGGAAGAGTTGAAACAGTAAAATTGAGAGGCAAATGTCCTTAGCGATGGAAAGAATGTGGAAGAATATGTAGAAAAATTACTGAGGTAGATTTCAGGAAAAACTCAGACTATAGAAATATTTGTTTAGATTAAACATGCATAGAATATATGCTTATGGCTTATATGTGTATGGCTAACATATGTTACACTTTATGCAACATCCACAGAATAAGGAGATCTTTCTTTAGTGTAAGTGGATTTTATTTTATCACATTTATTTAAAAAAGAATCTCCCTGTAAATCTCTGATATAACTAAGAATTCTTTATTGACACAAATATTTACTTGGCCAATGAGAGGGGAGGTTTTAATACTTGCTTTTCTAATAGAAGGTAATATTGATCTTGATATTTTCTCTTTGCTTTGGAAGTGAAATGAGTCACATATCAGTGTGGGAGTCCAAGCTCATATTTTGCAGAAGATACTATCTTGGCCTTAATGTTAAAAATTCATAGACTATGGAGCTCAGGTATATTTAGCTTTTGTAAGTTTTTTTGACACTATTTTATTGCTGCACTTTGTGGTTAAAAATTCCAATTTTTACTGGGCTTTTCTTTTTTTAATTTTTTTTATTTTAAAGAGATTAAGACAAAAGAGGACAGAACAAAGCAGATCAGAACAGAACAATATAAGCAACACAGTACTTCACCACAAGATAACCCGATATTAACAGTAGCTACCATAATGTCTCTTTCTTTGAAATAGTTGAGCATACCTTCACATACAATAATATCAAACATAATAAAATAGTATAAAACTATTCAAGAGAATGAAAGTATTACCGGGAATACAGATCCAAATAACAGAAAATGAACAATGGCTACTATATTATCTCATTTTCCATAGAAAATTTGTTTAATCCTAGGCTTTTCTAATCTTGGTCACACATACACGCTATTCAATTCCTTGTGACTTCCAACCCCTCAAGTATTATGTGTATATTTTGCTGTAACTTTGTCTTGGAAATACTATCAAGTCAGGATTGTTAAATTGGGATTTTTGTCTCCCTCATTCTGAGTGGTTCAAAATGATTTGATTGAATTCTTTCAGGAAGCAAAGCTTGTGGTCTGCATGGCTTGTCAGAGTTCCTCTGTTTGAGGTCAAATCAAAGGTCTTATGCTTAGGGAATGATGATCACCTTTGCCATGACCTAGAAATGTTATTAACTGCACTTTGAACTGGGGATGGTGGTATTTGGCCTCTTACCTGGCTACACTCTGTGGAGCGTCATGCTGAGGTAAGAGATATTAATCTTGGATTTTTCTTAACTGCAACGGGCCAGTTTGTTGGCCTGTTAAACAAGAACTGATTTATTCATTCCCTATGTTTTATCATGTGACTTCATGGCTTCTAGGGCTTTATTTATTCTTCTGCATCCTGTTTAAATATTGGATAATTGTTGAAGAATGAGATAACATTTGTGTATTGTGGTATTGTGTAATGAAGAATTAGCACAAAGAAGGAAAATTTTCATGGAATTCATTATTTTTACAAGAAATGTTTGTAAGAAGCTGAGACATGGAGTCTAATAGTTCTATGATACAATTTCTCATTTAGTACCAGAATATCTTATTTTACAATCTTGTCAAAAGATAAAAGATAGTCACCAGTGGAAAGAAAACAATATTACTTTTTAGGCACAAATTACTGCAGAGTTACACTGTTACCTAGAAAGTACCTTCTCCCTGTCAGATTCTGTCTTAGGTACTGCTAATATCCAGATGAATCATATTTTGTTCCCATCCTCAAAAATGAGTTTTTGTTGTGATTTTCTTGTATTTTAGTACCTTAAAATTTCTTATGTATAATTCTTAACGTTGGTAGATTCCCCATGTTTCTCTTTTCATGTATAAAACTTGTTCAACATTATGCAATAAATAAGTTTCCAACTGGAATGTTCTAATTTTTTTTTGTTGTTGTTGTATTCCAGCACAATCTTACTGGGTGTAATTTTTGAAGGGGCCAAAGGTATATGGGAATTCTTTCCTGTTTCTGTCTGTGCCAGAAGCGATCAATTAATAACCACATACTGAATACGAGTAGTTGATGTACCTTTTGGAGGGCTTGTACGTTGTTTTAAATACATTTGAAATGACATTTAAAATTTTTTCAATAAATTTAGATTGTGGTAACAGTAGCAGTAGGATGTCAATATACTTTAAGAATGTACTTTAAGTGTGTGAATTGCTTGATATATTGAATTACACCCAATAAAATAATTAAAACCTATATCCAAAGTCTGAAAATCCAAGCCATCTGAGAATCCTGGATCACTTTCTCACATCACATCAAGTTCTCCCACTCACTAGTCCAACAGAAATACTTGAGTCTGGGATTGTTTTAAGGATCCAGTAATTTTTAAATTGAAAGCAGCTTTGTTAAGATCCTAGCAGCCAGAGGAGGAGAGATCCCTTTAGTCACTGGAAACTAAAAAGTTCATGCAGAATCAATCAATCTTACTAAATTCCACCCTTGGTAGCTCATTTTATGAATACACAAGATAATAGGAGAGGTGAAGGCTTTCCTTCTTCTTGGTTTGTTGCCTCATGTTTTACTACCCACAATCAACCAATAAGCAGAATGCCATCAGGAAGGCTGCTTGACTGATTCTGGATCAGAACTGCACATTGAATTGCATGCCATGGGGTGGCCCATTTGAAACCTCATGAACCAGTTCCACCTTGTAGAGTAATAGTTCCAAAACTGGTCCCTTCGAATAAAACAATCTTTTTTTTTTTTTTTTTTTTTTGTCTTTTTCATTTTTATCGGTACCGGGGATCGAACTCACGACCGCCTGCTTACAAGGCAGGTGCTTATGCCGCTAAGCTAAATCCCCAGCCCCTGAATAACACAATCTTAAGAGAAGAAAAAGGTTTTGGTGGTTAAACATTTTGGTGGTTAAACATCATTTAGCAATGCACATTAGCATATCCTAGCCTTCAAAAGGACTACAACTAAAAATCTATTTAGATTTTTGTTTACCAATTAACACTGATCTGGAAAAGTTTACCCAGAAAATATTAGTTCCAGTATTCGAGGTCATGTATATAGTGAAAGACTGGCAGATCATGCTTGAGGATATTTCCATAAAATATTATTTGTATATCAATTAGTTATATGTTAGCATTAGGTATATTAGCTATATTTTAGCCTGGGAATGAAGGAAAGGATGGGGCAGCAAATTTTCTATTTATGAAGATTTTGAAAGTTGAAATACAGAGAGAAAAATCTCTTTTGAAACAGGATTTTCAAATCACTAGGGTTGAATGCAAAAGCCCAAGGTAATCTGTAAATCCATCAGGGGATATGATCATTTCTCAAGTACCTATCTTAATGGTCAAAGACTTACTTTTGGGTCTTTAAGGATAGAGAACCTATTTTCTCCCTAGTACTTCTGTATGTGACCTAGTTTTTAGTATGGGAACATTCAAAGAAAGCATTTCTTTGGGAAACTAGTTTGAACTTCGTACAAGAGTAGAGAAGTAACAAAGACACAGTGGAATTTTTATAATTTCATAAAGATGGCTCTGAAGACATGTTTACTATAATTATTTTCCATATATGAATTATAATGACCATTTACTGATAAAATAATTATTTTATTTTGTGGAAAATTCAAAATGATAAAAAGAAGAAAATAACATTGACCAGATGTGGCTACTTATTAACACTTTGAAATATTTCCTTGTAAATAAATATTGAGCATAATGTTAAATTCATTCTGGCCCAATTTTTAACTTTTGTTTTAATCATTTTTCTGTCAATAAAAAGCCTCCGTAAGTATTTTACATGCTATATTTTAGGATTGCTGTAAATTTTAAACTCACATTATAAAGTTAAAATATATCATTGTTTTTGACATGAATCCACTAACTTTCTTTGTCCTGAAGACAAAGTAATGATGAATTAGATCAGATGAGATACAAGAATGCAGAGGGGTAAATGCCATGCTTAGCTCCAGCAGATTCAGAGCAGGGTGTTTGTTGCTCAGTTCAGTGCCTCCCACCTCTGAGCCCTGCTGCTCATACCCTGTGCCAGCCCTCCAAGGAGGATTTCTATAGAGACTGTCATTTGGGGGCTATTGATGTGACAGGTAATTTAGCCTGCACCAAGGAACGCATAAGTGAGAAAATTGCTGTCAAAATGGAGTGCGCTCCTGGTGCGATACTTTCTCTATTTGAGCCCTCAGAGACTTGGTGGAGGGAGGAGACAAGAGGTTATGTGGTTGAGCTCTCAGTGAGAAACGAAGATGAGAAAAATGGCCCTGGAACAATTACCACTCTTAATTGCTGCAAAATGGACAACATACTACTCACAGGCTTTTCACAGGGCGATCAACAACTGAAAACCATCCATTTAGTTTATAAATGAAACAAAGGAAGATAGACATCCTCATTTCTTAGATAATCAGCACGGATTGCTTTTAACATGGTTGAGGAAACCTCCCAGAAATGGAATAGACTAGGGCGATTCAGCTCTGACCAGTAGTGAGAGTGACTGACTGGTGCCATAATGACACAATCTTCTTTCCCTCCAGGGTCATTATCCTGGGTCTCTGCCTTTTTCCAAACTAATCATGGCCTGAAAGGATATGGTTTTGGAGGCCAAAAGAGTACACGTTACAGGGATTGGTTATTTTCTGAATTATTCTTTTTTTTAGGAGAAAACCAATATAATGCTTATCAGAAAATTACACAAACTCTTCAATAGCAGGAAATTTGTTTCTTTGTTAGTCTTAAGTACCGAATTATTTCCCCTATTGATTGGCATGAAAAAATAGTGGGTTTTGAAATTCTATCCCTGACAGGGAATAAAATCAGCTTCAATTATAATAAAATTTCTATTTATTGCTATCATTATTCACTTAGCACAGCATTGCATTTGTGCATGCATGAACTGTTTATTTTGGCTCATCCTACACAAATCCACTAGAGAATAACCATGACTTTCCAGAAGTCTCTTTGGGTTGCTCAGGAGTCAGCACTTAGCTGAAAAGCTGACTAGGCATGCAAGACATTAGGTAAGAGTTAACTCAAAGGTTGCCAGACAGAAGTTATTCTTTGCTCTGAATCAAAGGCACACTATCCCTAGGTCACTGCGCAGCCTGATTTCTAACACACATACCACTTTTGATGCCTTGAGAAGTTCTGACTCTTGTCTGCATAGGTTGGATTCAGAGCCGAATAGTAAGGCTGTCCTCTCCATCCCTTCTGAAAGTCTTCTATAGTGAAAAAACAGTGAATTTTCTCTATTTTCATCACCATTTCTCATGTTTCCATTATTATCAGCTATCATCAATAATAGTTTGTCAAATCATAATTCTTAAAATGATCAATCATAAATCTTCAGTTATCATCAATAAATACTTTGTTAAATCATAATTCTTAATATTATAGAATCATAAATCTACAGAATATAAGCCTCGGTCAACTTTTATTTAATGCATGTATCAGTTAATCTTAATTGTCAACTTGACTGGATTAATAGACTGTTGGAGGGTGTAACTGTCTTATGAAAGCATAAATATCATCAGTGAATTCACTTCTTGTTATGGTTTGTGTCTAGATGCAGTCATAGGTTTTTTTTTTAATTGGCTGAATCAAGAGAGTATGATTGATTAGTAGTGCAGTGTTGGAATGAAGGGTGCTGGGTGAATGCTAGGCGACTCCATTGATTGGATAGGCACTACCCTAATCTCTGTAGCACAGATGCAATATAAGGGACCTAAAGAGGCTTGTGTTTCTCTTTGCTGCTTTTGCTGTCTTCTTCTGTTTCTGCTACCATTATCTGTTGTCTCTCTGCTGTGTGTCACCCTGCCTTGGAGCCAGGTGATTATAGTCTGAAACCTCTACAAACTGTGAGCTAAATAAGACTTTCCCCTTTAACTTGGTGTGTTGGGTATCTTATCTTAACAACAGAAAAGTAACTAAGGTATCTACTGATGAGTTCATAGCTGAATCGGCTACCTGGAGGTGGGGCCTGGCTGAAGGAAGTGGGTCGTGGGACCATCAATATGGGCAGTATGTCTGATCTCTATGTCCTTCCTCTTGGGATCTTTTTCTGCTCCCTGTATTTTAGATGTCATGAATTAAATCTGCCTTTGCTGTGTCCTTCTACTAGGGTATTCTGTCTGAGAGCCAGCCAACCACTGAAAGAAACCACTGAAAGTGTGAGCCAAAATGAACCTCCCCTCCTTTAAGTTGCAGATGTCGGGTATTTCATCCTAGCAGTGAGAAAGGTAAGTACAACCATACATTAATGATGAAACTGGCAGCATGAGAAAATGTATTAAAACATAGGAGAAATGTTTTGCTGTTGCTGTTACTTGTGGAAATGAAAAACAATGTTGAGATGGAATTACAAAGTTAGAAATGAAACTGGCTCATTTCTTGGAGGAGAATAAAATCACAACTATTTTTATTTTCTTTTTTACTACCTAGAGTGTAGTTATATTAAATTAGTTTCCTAAGTATGGTGTAAAAAATTACCACAAACTTGTAAGTCAAAATACATAAATTTACTTTCTCTCAGTTCTTAGGACTAGAAGTCTGATCTGAAGGCATTGACAGAACCATACTACATCTGAAAGCTCTGGGAGAGTTTTTTCTTGTTTCCAGTAGTTGTTGCTGTATGTTTTGGTTATAGCTATTTGTAAGGCTCTACTCTCTGCCTCAGTCTACATGTGGCATTCTTATCCTGTTTCTGTGGCTTTGATCTTATAACGACACCAGTAAGTGAATACATGACCCACTCTACATCGAGAATGACTTCATCTCAAGTGTCTAATTATATATGCAAGGCCATTATCTCCAAATAATTTCACATTCTCAGGTTGCAGGTGAACATGAATTTTAGAGTGGGGGAACCTATGAAACATACTTCAACAGATTTTAAAGTTGTAAAATGCTTCCATATTAATCAGCTATGTAAATATATTTGTGTTTTTTAGAGGACTTTGAGGTTGATTTGCTCAAAAATATTCCCAACCAAACAGTAGAATATAATTATATTTTAATTTTCACAAAATTTGAATGTTTTAAAAGTAACGTTTCTTGAAAGTATCAATACAGTGCCAAGCCCCGTGACACATAACTTTTACCTACTGTGTCATATAATCTCCACTGTGAGTGATTTATCATCTCAGCACGTAAGTCTTGTTTTACATTTGTTTTTAAAGATAAAGACAACTGAGGAATAGAAAAGTACAGAAACTTGTACAGAATCATAGAGCCGTTGATGATGCTTTATATTTGAACAGACTTTTCTGTTATTCTTCCTCCTGTCAGGTTTGATAAAATTCTCCCTCTTCTGTTGTTATTTCAAGGTCTATCAGGGGAGAGGAGTGAATATAAATATCTATAATTCCTGAAGTGTGACATTACTTCAGAGCTAACCCCTCACTGGAAGAAGGATATCACAGTGCAGGACTACTTAAAGATGTTTCTTTTTAGGATAATACTACCCCAAAGGCATGCTGAAGGAATTGAAATTGGCTGCCTTTCTATTTTATCATTAGGGTTAATACAAATATGCAGATAATGATGTACATATAGAGTTTTTGAAAGATTATTTAATACCCACTGTTTGCTCAAGCCTCATTTAAAAAACACACAGTAGAAATCCAGGCACGTAATGCTTTATATTTGTGTGATAAAATATTCATTTTTAAAGTTAATATACATTTTGTATGTGTTTAAATTCGGAAATGTGTTATTTTCAGAATATACTTTCGTTCCATAGTGTCGAGGTTTTTTTGATCTTTTGTAAAATGAGCTTACTGATGGTCAGCATTACATCCGATTGTAGCTTAGGTGGGAATAAGAAGTTAATTAGGGATGAAGTTCCTTGTGAAAATATCTACTAGTACTAAGGCAGATGTTAACTCTGGAAATCACAGGCTTCACTTCTGTAATCCTGGGACTACTATAGAATGGTGAATTGTAAAGGTGGATAGACAGCAGGCCACGAGCCAGCCTGGACCCTGCCAGCAACATCCAGTGTGACATGAAATAAATCCTCCCATTATAGACAGTTGAGTTAGGTAGAAATACTACTGGCAGTCAGGTAGGGCTGGTATCTTGAGGGAGTCAGAGAAACATAAAAACTCATTACAGCTGTGGCTAGAGATGCATCTATTTGAGGCCAGGTCTCAATATAAGGACAGAATGACTAGGCCTGAGATAAACGGTAAATTTGGGCTAATGCAATCTAGATGTCAGTCATGTTGGTGGGTGACCAAGACCCTCAGACTCATTCATCCCTTTCTAAATGTTCTTTTTTCTTTGCTATGTGACTTGCTTCTCTATTGGGTCAATATCACCTAAGTGACTATACTTATAATCTGATTGATTGATCACAGCTATAACCCACAGTGTACCCATGTGGTTGGGTTCTATGAAACTTTCCCTGAGGAGTGGAGTCCTTGACAACAGTTTGGACCCCTCCTGCCTCTCATGAGCTGTATCTTTCTGCCTTACTAAATGTTTCCTTCCTTTAACCTCTGTTGTTCCTTAAAATTCATTCCTCAGTTTTGGGAAAATGAACCTGGCATATCAGACACTAGCAGGTTGAGAGTTCTTTTTTATTTATACCATTTAGAGGTCTGATATAATTTCCTGCATCATTTCCATTAGATGGAGTCTCTCTTCTCATCCCTAAACACAGTAGGAATGGCCAGAAGGTTCTAATCTATGTTGAGTATATGTCACTGAGATTCACTTTAACAATAGGAAAAGAAAGTGGAGTAGTTTGAAATTAAATACCACCATTTTTCTTAGAAAATAAAGCTGGTTCTTGTGGTAAACCCTTGTTGTCACATTATGCATATGATCTGTATGTATTTACTTAGTTATTCACACAGAAAGAAATTGAAAGATGGTAGCTGTTGTAGGACATTGGCTTTATTGATGAAGAGCAAGGATACATCCTAGAAATCTTATGTTTCACAACTAATATCCATAGTGGTTTATATGCAGAAATCCCAAGATATGGGTCTTTTTCATATTTTGTGGCTGAGTCTTGAAACTCAGGTTAGCAAATGATATTTATGCCCTGCACACACCCATTGGATCTCACAATGCAAGTAAGCTGTATTTCTACTTACTAGCAGTATTTGCATCTCTGTGCTTGAAAAATATTTCCTAACATCTGGAGGCTTCTCTGTCCTTGTTTAATGGCAGTCAGGGGTGCCAAAGAATTACATCTCCTGGGAGCAGCCCTTTTCCAAGGAGTGACTGTATAAAATACCTGTAGGTAATCCTAGCTCTCTCATCTATCAGATTTTGCATCTAGGTTTTTGAAATTCCTCTATGCAATTACCTATTAGCAGCTACTGAGGTTCATGAACTCAGATTTGTTTGTTTGCCACCAAGCAAATTAGAAGAAGCTATTTATTTTGGTTAAAAAGGAAAATTATTCGAAACTAGCTCTGTGAACGCAGAGGGACCCACTTGTCTCAAATCACTGTGTCGTTGAGTAAAGGTGTGTTAGGGTCTTTTACAGCATAGAACAGTGGGGAGAGGAACACAATGAGCCAACAGACAAGGTCAGGTTTGTTTCTTCTCTTCCTGGACCCAGGACTGTCCCCCACCTAAGGAAATGAAAAGGCCTTTGATCTCATGGACTACTTTCTCTGTATGCTGACTATCCAGTTCAGCTGAGGAGAGGTAAGAGACTTATGCCATAAGCTTAAGGAGGTTTGAGGAAGCCACTTGTCTGTAAGGAAAAACTCTTTTAACTTGTAAGTTTCCATTCTGGGGTGCAGGTTCTAAACCTACTCTCGTTAACTTTGCAGCCATCCAATTCATGTACCAGTGTTTCTTGAAATCGTCCTCCAAATAAAAAACTTGCTTGTGGTATGATTTGGAGAGAATTTAGACAAAGCCTTAAAGTCTCTGGGAGCTCAGGAGCCAAGCTACATTCCTAAGCCTGGTTAATGGTAGCGTTTCATTAGCTAGAAGTCAATTATCCTCTTCATGTGCAGATGAAATGAGTTCACTAAAATAACTCATATTTGTATTGTGAAACATTGATTGTATAATTTACAAAGATTCTAGAAAATGAGATTTGTATGCATGTAAGTAATCAACTACAGATAATATTTTAATATAAAAACACAATGTAGATTGGATGAGGTGATACACACCTATAATCCCAGTACTCTAAGAAGCCAAGGCAGGAAGATTTCAAGTTAAAGTGTAGCCTGGGGAATTTAGTGACTTTGACCTTGTCTCAAAATAAAAATTTAAAAAAAGATCTGGGTATGTAGTTTACTGTGAAGCCCCTGGATTCAATCCCAGTAGAAAAAAAATATGAAGAAAGCTTTGGATCCTAAAATGACTATTCCTTTTAAGTTGAAGCAAATTTTAAAAAGGAATAAAAGCTGACTAAATCCCAAAGACATGGACTAGATACTCACACTTAGCATCCTGTGCTATTGTGTAGAGGAAGCCAATGAGCCCAATCAAGCAAACTGTCAATTAATAAAAATACTGATGAAGTGTTTGATATGAATTTAGTCCAAACAGTGGAACTGTGATTGGGTGAAAAAAATAATTTTTGTCTTTATAAAATGGTACATGTTTACTAAGAAGTCTCCTTTTCCTTTTTCTATTGCACACATTACATAATGGGTACTGTCAGTCTTCCTGTTTTTGATGAAATCCATCAGTGATAAGAGCAATCCCAGAAAACATGGCTCCAGTGCCCCAATCTCCCTGCTGTGCGGTAGAGCTCTTTACTTATTTTCAAGGCTCAACAAGAAATATATCTATTTGTGGTGCTAGTCCCAAACAAACTGCTATTTTTATTAAGTCTACCTTGAGATTATAAGCCAAAGAAAAGCTTACCTAACCATATTTTCCTGTGTGTAAATAGATGTTACTTATTCACTGTATTTGCAATTTTACTTCCAAATTCTTAAGTTATGACAACTTTAGTTATGTAATAATTACATAACTACCTAAAATTCAAAGGAAGTCAGAAGCAAAACTTATTTTAAATGCATTTATCGAATACATAGCCCTATGCTGTGAGTTATATTCATTAAAATAGTTTCTGGACGTATTCCTTGTCCTATCAATGATTATAATTTTGAGGGAAACAGAATAAATTTGGGCATAAAAGAGAAAATCAGCAAATATTTTATTAATGCCCTTGACATTGAAGAATTTTTGGAGATAATTTTTTATTGGGAGACATCTATTGATTGGCATTTATTTACTATAAGCACAGTTTGAATTTGGTTAACTTAAATAATAATTTTTAAATTATCCTTATTCAAGTATATTTAGTTTTTAGAAGTTATAGGACAATGGGACATATATAATTCCTATGAAATATTTTCAAACAAATATAACAAATATGCTCAGAACTAAAAGTGAAGCAGAGTAGTTCATAACTTTTTTAGTTTAGTATACACATATCAAAACTCCTGTACAGTCTTACATTTGAATGTAACCTAAAACAATTCAAATAGCCACTCTATGACTTTTCATTTTATCATTTGTAAAACAATGAACATGTCTCGACACTCCTTTTAACTCTGTACTCAAGATATACTTTCTGTGACCTATTGGACACTCAGTAATCAAACAAAGAAAAAGTTATTGTATATTACTTAATAAAGCAGGAAAATATCTTCAATATTTAAGAAAAACTTAAGTCACTATGGTTAAAATACTCAGATTCTCAGCACGATGTTAACCACTTTATTAACTAAGAAATTCAACTAAGCAATTAATAAATTGGTATGTTCTTTGAATTTATTATTCCATGAATTACTTTTGAATTTTCTTTTTATCTTAGATAACTTACATAAGCCTGAAAATCAGAGAGCATCAGCCATCATTTCCTGAAGTGTTTTTTTACCCACTTGCCTAAAATGTATACTTCCAGGAAGCTGTGAGAAACTAAATTGGAAAAGAAAGTTCAGGTCATTTCACAAATGGAAAGAAAGCGAGGGAGAGAATTTTCATCTGTGGGAAATGCAGAGTCTTTGAAGGTGCTTAGAAAGAGTAATTTGCTGTGATTGTAGAAGATTAATTGGACATTGTTGTCTTGAATTCACCAGACAGAAGAAATAGTGTGGTATTTATTGTAACAGTCTTGATGAGAGGCAATTAATAGCTAAACAAGGATGGTGAGAGCAGGAAAGGAGAGGAATAAATGTGGCAAGAAGCATTACTTTGGCTGACTGAATAAGCCAAGTTGGCTTCTTAGAATGAAAAATGATGGGGAGAGGTAGGAATCAACATTACTTGGCAAGGGGATTAAAAATGATGCTGAAAAATCAAAGGAAAAAGCAAGAAATCAGAAGATGTGGAAAGTATTTTAACAGCACAGGGGTGAAGAAGAAGTACATTGGCAATTTAACAGATTCAGAAAAAAACTATGTCTCAGGGTAATAATAATAACTATGAATTTGCAACAAAACACTATATCTGGTATGTGATTTCCATCCTATTATACATAATTTTCTGAGTGTCCATTCAAGGTACATTTGATTATCTTAATTTTACAAAATAAGAACAAAGCTCCAGAGCGAAAGAAATCTTCTGAAGCATTATCCAGCTTACTAGAGGTTAAATAACAACTAAAAGAAAGATCTGTCTGATTTAAAGGGTTGTTCTTTTATATCCCTTGTGGTCTCTCTTCTTCTTGACAAGCCTTACATATTTGTTATATATCAGCTTTGAAATAATTTGTAACAATTGAGATGATTATATAAAATTATGTTAGATTATTACCATCTTACTAGCATTGTGATAAACTATGCTAAATTATTCATAGTTTAAAATAAAATGCTTTTGTGTATAGAAAAGTACAGAAAATAATATACCATATGCCCATGTACTTATTATATAGACTTTATTTTAATGTTTTACCATATTTAATTTTTACTTTAAAGAGAAAAAGCAATAAAAACAATGATACAAAATTTCAAAACAAGATAAAAGGAGAGTAACGATGATTAATACTTGGCTTATTGTAGTCTTTAAAGTAGTTGTTCATATTACAAGAAACAGGCATAAAAAATTGACCAAACAATATAGGGTACAATCTTTTTTTTAATGCACTAAGAGAAATTAGTAGTACAACTAACTTCACTATCATGTTATATATCATATATATATATATATATATATATATATATATATATGGTTTTGTTTTGTTTTCTATATCCTTGTCTTCTTGACTCCTTTCCGCTATCCAGTTTCTTTTTTCCTTTTGAACAGTTTTTTTCCATTCAACAATGTCTACAGTACATTTTGAATCTTATTTACTTTTTCAGTTTCTTACCCCAGGGAGACAATGTGGTGTTTACACACATGAATCTGATTTTTTTTCAGTTATTAGTATGGTCTCAAGTTGCATCCATTTACTTATAAAAGTCTCCAGTTTCTTCTTTTTGATAGCTGGGTAGTTCTCTATTGTATAAAAAGATCTCATTTTAAAAACCATTCTTCAGTTGATGATAATTTAAATTTTCCAGGATTAGCAAATTGTACTGCTATCAACATGGTTCCACATCCATTGCTGTGGTATGAAGTTTTAATTCTTCCAGAAAAATACCCAGAGTGAGAATAGCTGAATCAAATGGTACTTTTAATTCCAGTTTTTTGAGGAGTATCCACATTAATTTCCACAGTGGTTGCACCAGTCTATACTCCCACTAATTGTGGAAAAATATTCCTTTTTCCCTACAAGCCCCATCAGCAATTGTTACTGGTTGATGTTTTTTTACAAAAGATTTTTTTTTAATTTCAAAGAGGTAAAATTAAACACAACAAAACAGAACTTAAGAAAGCAATGTAAGAGGCATAAATTTCAAAGCAAGACAATCAGAGATCTTCACTATCTATCATATTGTCTCTTGTTTTCTTTTGAATAGTTGTCTATATCTTCACATACAGAGAATTCACATGAAACAATATAGTATAGAACTAATCTGAACAGGAAGAGGAAGACGTTTTAGGTCTTCAAGAACAGACAATAGAGGGAAGTCAACAATGGCTGTCATAGTGTCTCTCATTCTCTTCAAAATAGCTGTCCATATCTTCATATATGTTGAAATTATACAAAACAAGATAGGCTAAAATCACTCTGAACAAAGAATAATAGTATTGCTGGATTTCACCTCATGATGCTACAGAATGAGCACTGAGTACCTTGATGCCTCCTTTTCTTCAAAGTAGTTGTTAATTTCATCATGTGTTATATAATTAGTTCTCATAAACTGTTTATCAGTTCTATGCATGCGTAAGTCTCTACATGTATTTCTATCCTTTTTGTATTATAGGAAAAAAAACTGAAGAATAGCAAGACAAAACAACACAAATTCCTGTAAAAACATGAAAACAAAAGTAATATAAAACCATAGTACAAGGTGATTTACAATGGTTACTGTGATGTCTCTTTGTAATCTTTAATAGAACTGTCCATATTATCAGGCATAGTATAATTGAATATAGCAGTACATAACAATATTAATAAAAACAAAACATTGTAGACAGTGTAAAACTTCAAAAGCAGGTAATAATCAAACCAGAGTGGGTATCCTGGTGAATCTTGTCATCTTCAGTGTAGTTACCTATGCTCTCAAACTTGGTACTATCAATCATAACAGATTTGAATAAAATCTGTCAATACAAAACAGCAAACCAGATTCAACTAAGATCAGTTATGATAAAACAGTTTAAGTTACACAGGGCTTCAGATTAAGTTAGTAGGAAATTAAGAATTATTATTCTACTATATCCTGCTTTTTTTGGGATAACTGTGTGTGGTCTCAAATCTAGTACAAGTAAACCAATTGGAACAGAATATAATCCATCTAAAACAGAGTGATGTGAGCAACGTGGGTTTTAAATCCTGGTACACTATTAACAATATCCTCTGCCTTCTTTTTTAAGACTATTCCTCCACTTCCACTCCACAGGGTACTGCACATTTTGGGTCCCATGAACTCCCTCAGTTTTTAGATTGGGGGAGCAACTTGCTATTTACCAAAGTGGTTCTGAACTTTCTTGCTCCTGGACTTAATCTCAAGTTGCATTCCTTTACCTACAAAATCCTCAAGTTTTTCCTTCATTATAGCTGGGTAGTTCTCTACTTCACATAAGTATCCTGTCTTTCCAACCTATCTGCAGGTACTGGTCAAGTTGCCCCTATTTCTCTCTGGTTCTCTGTCACATTGAGCATTGTTTTCTCATATTTGATTTTTGGTCCATAAACCCTTTTCCAGGTTAATTATATTTCCTATACAGAGCTTCTCAGTGGAGCCTACCTCTTGATCTACTCTGCCTGTTTTTATTTTTTTAAAGTGTATCAAGGCTATCTATGTTAGAGATTCAACTTTCTCTGACTCATTTCTGCTATGCTATTTTTCTGCCATTGGTTGTCTACTTTTCTCTTTCATTTCACTGTCTATCCCATTCATTGAGGCCTTTCGGCCATTGTTCCTGATATCCTGGTATTTTTTTTCTCTCTATAGAATGTCCTTCAGTATTCTCTGTAGGTTTGGGTTGGTGGTCACAAAGTCTCCCAGTTCCTCTTTGTCATGGAAGCATCTTGTTTCTCCATTAATTTCTAGAGACAATTTTGAAGGGTGCATCAATCTGGGCTGGAGGTTATTTCCTTTCATGGCTTGTAATACTTTGCTCCAAGCTTTTATTGATTTGATGGACTGTGTTGAGAAGTCTGCTGTGAATTTGATGGGTTTTCCATTATAGGTGATCTGTTTCTTTTCTCTGATGTCTTTTAATATTCTGTTCTTACATTGAATTTTTAGGATCTTGATTACTGTATGTCGATGTAGATATGTTTTTGTTGGAGGTGGCTGGAGTTCTGTATGCCTCATATATTTGAGTATCATTTCCTTTTCCTATGCTTGGGAATGTTTTCTTAGTTATTTTTGTGAGTAGCCTTTGTATTTTCTCCGTTTTTATTCCTGCTTCTTCATTCACATTTTTTGTTCTTAAGTTATAGGTCCTCTTGTTGTCTTCTAGCTTTTGTATTGTTACTGCCTGTTTCCTTGTAATTTTTAGGAGATCTTTCCTTTCATGATCATATATTGTAAACCTGTCTTCAAGTTTTGATAGTCTATCCTTAGTTTCTTTCAAGCAGTTGTGTCAGCTTTCAATGGGGTTTTTAATTTCCTGGTAATCTCTTTGAATCTGCTTCATGTATTCTAGATTTTCTTTATATTCTTCATTGAACATTTCTCCTCTTTTTTTGTGTTCTCCATTTTTTCTTCTGTGTCTTCTTGAGAGGTCCTTAGCATTTCTTTTATTAATCTACTTATATCCTGCTTTACTTGAATTAATATTTCAGTTTTAGCCTCATCTACCAGGTCTTGAAGATATCTCTTTATGTCTGCTGATGCTGTGTTTGATACTGCATGTTTACAGCCCTCAGTCTGTTTTGTATTTACCTCCTGGATCAATATTCTAAGGGTTGGGGGCCAGGGGCTTTTATTTCTTTCTCTTGTCATGTTTTTGGTTTCTTCCACATAGGTGTATAGTGGAGACCCCAATTCCTTTCCCTGTTGGTTATGGTTCTTCTGAAGCGTGGTGGCTAGGGATTTCTGCCCTCTCCAGTTTGCTGTTGGTCATTGAGATGCAAGCAGGCACAGCGTATGCTGGCCCTTCTCCTCCAAGCCAGTCAACCTGTGGGGGCTTTCACCACGTTAGTGTGTGCTGCACATACGGAATCAGTTTGGGATGAATTATTGGGTCCTGGCCAGGGGTGTGATCCAATCCTACCCAACTGCTCTGGTAAGGGAATAGCCAACTGAAGTCACTTCCATTTGTCATTCATGCCCATCCTGCCTGATTCCAACATGTCATCCAGTTGGTCACCCATTTTCTGTGGGGGTGTCTTATTCTCAGCACTCACCATGGGTTAATGCAGGCCTCTCACTGGCTGCATTCTCCTTTGGGCTTGCCGACTTCCAACTTCAGTGTGAATGTAGCTCTAGTGAGTCACGGCAGCATGAGTTCAGGCATTCTGGAAAGTTGATGTGGTGCAAGTTTGGGCTACTCCAGCAAGAGCACTGTGGCTGCTAATCTTAGCTGTTCTAATGGTATCCCCAGGAATGCATGTTTTACCAGCTCTTTTCCCTTTAGTTTCTTTCTGGTTTAGAGGTCCCATGTCCCTCTGTCTGGACTTCCCTAGGATGTTTTATTCCAGCATCTGAGTTGTCTTTCTCAGGGAGGCTCTGTATCCTGCTGCTTATTGATCCACCATATTTTGATTGATTTCTTGATGATAGCCATTCTTTCTCATGGAATCTCAGTGTTGTTTTAATCTACATCACTTGAATGACCAATGATATTGAATATTTTTTCATGTATTTATTTGTGATTTATATTTCTTCAATTGAAAAGTGTGTATTCATCTCAGATACTCATTTTTGGATTGATTCTTTGAATTTTTGGGGGTCTTTTTTCAATTCTTTGTATTTCTGGATATAAATCTTTTGACAGACAGTTGGCTAAAATTTTTTCAACTCTGGGCTGTCTTTTCACCCTGTTGGTGATTTCTTTTGAAGTGTTAAAACTTTTTATTAAGATGAGATTCTAGTTGTTGATTCTTTGAAATATTTCAAATGTAGTTTGAGAGTTTTTCATGAACTCTCTGCCTACACATGTGTCTTTAAGATATTTACTTGCCTGCTGAGCCATGCTTGTGCCCCTCAGCACTGTCCCAACACTGTTGCCCTGGAGTGTGACCACTGTGCTCCACCCCAGCCCAGACCACTAAGCCACACCTGTACCCCTTCATTGCTCTCTGAACACCACTAGACTGGAGGGCAACTGCTGTGCTCCACCATGGCTCTGGCCACTAAACCTTACCTGCAACGCTGTGTGCCCCTCATGTGCACAGGCCCAGAGGTTGATCACCCCACTCCACCTTGGCGCTGACCACCAGCACGCTTCTCCCATGTGCTGACCCAAAGGACCACTGTACTCACCCTGGCTCGGCCTGCTGTCCTCGATTACCTTCCCCATCTCTTAGGCCAAGCACTGCTGTTAATGTTTGGTTCCCACTCTCCTACACAGAACCTTGAACTGCAGTGGACTGGCAGAGCTGGTTTGGCTGGAGACTTTGTGGCCCCTCATCCATACAGAGAACCCTGGCAGATTTCAGGCACTATGTACCCAACAATGGGGCAAACATCAACCACACAGTAGGACTCTAGGAGAAACACTGCCAACAGTTGTGAGTATTGGGATTGAATAACCTGGCATTGGCCCAGAAGGTGAAAATGACAAGATGAAAAACCAAAATGCAATCTCAAACATCTAGCCCATCAGGTACAAGAACAGGGGACAGTGAAGTAGAGGACTTTAAATGTCATACACCAGAAATCTCTGAAAAGATAGCAAATGAAGTAAAGAAACAAATCCACAAGGCCATAGGAAATCAAATTAGAGGTAATGCCTTATGTAAAGTCAGAAGTAACAACCTTAGTAAACAATTTGCTCAATATAGCTAGGGAAGAAACATGAAAAATACAGGAGCATGGGAAATTGATTGGAACTTTGAATAAACAACGTAGAAAATAAGCATAATCCATGAAACAAATTCAAAGAGATATCCAAGAAACAAAAAAATTCTATTGAAAGCTGGCAAAACTTTTAATGAAGGATAGAATTGTAGAACTTGAGGACAGGATCACAGATAGCAACCATGAAAGGGTAGAACTATAAAAACAAGGCAGCATGTAATGACAATCCAGCAGCTTCAAGGTGATGCAAAGAGAAACAATGTAATGCCAATGGGCATCAGTGAGGATGCAGGAGACACATAAAAGACATAACTAAGCTATTCACAGAAGTAATAGCAGAAAACTTGCCAAACATAGGGAAAAATCTGATATACAAATAAATGAGGCATGTAGAATGCCAAACAGTCATAACCAATGTAAATCTATATCCATAATAATTAAGATCCTAGTCATACAGCATAAAAACAGAATACCAAAAGCTGTTAGAGAAAGGACACAATTCACCTATCAAGGAAAATCTATTAGAATCACAGCAGACTTTTTAGCAAAAATCTTCAGGTTAAGATTGGAGTGAAGTATTTCAAGCCCTAAAAGTAAACAACTTTCAACCCAGACTGATGTACCCAGAAAATCTGTCTTTCAAATTTAGTGGAGAAACAAGATATTTCCATGACAAAGAACAACTGAAGAAATTAATGTCTACCAAACCAACCCTAGAAAGAGCATTGAAAGATATGCTAGAAAGAGATAAAAATGACTACAGTCTCCAGAACAACAACAGAAAGAAACCACCAGGCTGAACAAGAAATTAAACAGGGGAGGAAAGCAGGAAACCAACAATAGGAGCACAACATGGCAAAGTCAAGTCAGTACATATCAGTGATATCCATAAATGTAAATGGCCTCAATGCACCTGTCAAAATAAACAGGTTGACAGAAGAGATCAAGAAACAGGACCCCACAATATGCTGTATGCAAAAATAAATCTGAGTCAAAAAGAAACTCATAGACTAAAAGTCAAAGGATGGAAAACAGTATTCCATGAAACAGGAACCAGGAAAAAGCAAGGGTAATTATTCTGTTTGCAAACAAAGTGAAATGAAAACCTAAAAGAATTAAAAGAGATAAAGAAGGCCACTACATACTTGTAAGTAGAAAACTACAAGAAGAAGCACTAACATTATAAATATATATACACCAAATACAGGAGCAGCCAACTATTAGACAAATACTAAAGGACATAAAACCAAATACACAAGAACACAATTGTATTAGAAAACCTTAACACTTCACTGTCACAAAGAGATAGATCAACTAGACAAAAAGGAAAGAAATAACAGAACTGAATCATACTTGTGAATGAATGGGCTTAGTGGATGTTTGTAGAGTGCTCCATCCAACCACATCAGAATATACATTCTTCTCAGCTGCACATGGGAAATTTTCTAAAATAGACAGTATATTAACTCATAAACCATTCTTAAGTAAATGCAAGGGGAGTGAAATTATCCCATGCATAATATCTGACCATGATGCACTAAAATTGGAAATCAAAGGCAAAAACCCCTTCAAAACCTGCACAAATACATGGAAATTTAATAACAACCTTCTGAAGTTGTCCTCCCTAACTCATTCTTGGAGGCAAGTATCACTCTGATACCAAAACCACAGAAAGACCCAACCAAAAAGGAGGACTATAGGCCAATTTCACTAATGAACATTGATGCAAACATTCTCAATAAAATATTGGCAAATAGAATGCAACAAATCATCAAGAAGTTTATAGATACAACCAAGTGAGATTTATTCCAGGAAAGCAGGGATGGTTCATCATACACAAATCAATAAATTAATATACCACATCAACAGAGCCAAAAATAAAAATCATATGATCATCTCAATAGATGCAGAAAAAGCTTTTGATAAAATCTAATACCTGTTCATGATAAAAACCCTACAGAAACTCAGAATAGAGGGTATGTACCTCAAACTCATAAAAGGCCATTTATGACAAACCAACAACCAACATTATACTAAATGGACAAAAACTGAAAGCTTGCACTCTAAAATCAGGAACAAGACAAAGATGTCCACTATCACCACTCCTATTTAATATAGTTCTAGAAATGTTACCCAAGGTAATCAGACAAGAGGGAGAAATAAAAAGAAATAGAAATAGGAAACAAAATTAAATATCATTATTTGCAAATGACATGATACTCTAATAAATAGAAGACCCCAAAAATTCTATTAAAAGACTTCTAAAGGTAATAAACAAATTCAGCAGCATAGCTGAATATGAAGTCAACACTCAAAAATCAAAGCATTCCTGTACACAAACAAAATTCTCACAGAGAGAAATTATGGACGTATCACCTTTCACAATATCACCTAAAAAATAAGATACTTAGAAATCAATCTAACCAAGAATGTAAAAGATCTACATGCTGAAAATTATACTACTCTAAAAACAGAGATTGAAGAGGATATTAGAAAATGGAAGGATGTTCCTTGCTTTTGGCTAGGAAGAAACAACATTGTGAAAATGGCCATACTCTCAAAACTGTCATACAGATTCAATGTAATCCCAATCAAAATACCATTAACATATCTTACAGATCTAGAGAAAACATTCCTAAAATTCATTTGGAAACAGAAGAAACCTAGAATAGCAAAGGTGATTCTGGGCAACAAAGGCAAGACAGGAGGCATCTCAATTCCTGACTTGAAGCTATACTACAAAGCCACAGTAATAAAGTCAGCAGGGTACTTGCAAAGACATAGACTTGAGGATCAATGGAACAGATTAGAAGATACAAACACTACTAAAAATACACTCAGATACCTTATATTTGACAAAGTGGCTGAACATGTTCACTGGAAAAAAACATAACTTCTTTAATAAAGGCTGTTGAAAAAATTTGCTTTCCACTGTCAGAGACTAAAAATAGACCCATGGCTATCACCCTTCACTAAACTAAAGTCAAAATGGATCAAGGATCTAAATATTAAAACAAAAAAAATTAAATCTACTGGATGACAAGTTGGGTAGAAATCTTGAAGACATAGGGGTAGGCAGAGAATTCATGAATAAAACACAAACTGCACAGGAAATACTTCAAAGAATCAACAACTGGGATCTCAAGTTACTAAAAATTCCTGCAATTCAAAAGAAATCACCAACAAAGTGAAAAGAACACCCACAGAATGGGAAAGAATTTTAGCTAACAATCCCTCAGACAAGAGCTTATAAAGTACTGAAAAACATTAACCCCCCACCCCCAAATTCAAAGACCCTCTCCAAAAATGGGCATTGGTGATGAACACACAGTTCTTAGATGAAGATATACAAATGGCAAATAAATACATGAAGAAATGTTCACCATCACTGGTCATTCGAGAAATGCAAATTAAAACAGTATTGAGATTTCATGTCACCCTGAAAAAAATGGCTGCCATCAAGAAAACAACTGATAACAAACGTTGGCAAGGATGGGGAGTGGGGAACACTTCTTCACTGTTGGTGGGAATGCAGACTGGTGCAACCACTGTGGAAATCAGTATGGAGATTCTTCAAAAAAATTGGACTGAAGTTGCCATTCAATCCAGCTATTCTCCTCCTGGGTATGTTCCAGAAAAACTTAAAAGGTCATCACATTGATATATGTGCATGAATGTTCATAGCAGCATAATTTATGATAGCTAAATCTTGGAAACAACCCAAACACCCATCAACTGCACAGTGGGTGAAAAAGATTTGGTATTTTTGTACAATTGAATACTACTCAGCTATAATAATGGATGATTTTAAGGCCGTTATAGGTAAATGGGGCAAATTGAGAATATCTTCAGTAGTGAAATAAATAAGACTCACATTAGTAAATATCACATTGTCTCTCTAGTGTAAAAAAACAATAAAAACTGACAGAGTAATAGGATCCAAAAAGTATAATAGATATTATAAAAGCGAAAGTAAAGGAAAGTGCTCTAAAGGGTATACAGTATGTGCAGTGTGTAAGATAGATGATCATATTCCTGAATTTCTGTTGGATCATTGAACAGAAGGGTTTGCACTGTCAATGTTTGAGTGTCTAACCACTTTTTATGCTTTGATTTTGATAACTATTTTTAGGAAGACAATGTGTAATGTATTAACTAGTGATTTTATGAAGTTAAATTTTTTGAATTCTGCATTGTTCTCTTTTTTTCTGCTTTTCTATTTTTTAAAATTTTCTTTTCTTTCTTTGAAAAAAGATAACAATATGCAATATGACAACCACTGTTAAATTTTTTTCATTCTGTTTTGAAAGCCTATATTGTTATTGTTTTGGGTTTGTTGTTACCTTTTTTGCTTTTTGTTTTTTCTTTTCTGACTTCTTTTTTCTTTTTAAAATAAAGATTTCTACTTATTTTGTCTTGTAGTAGATTTAGTGCACCTGTTTTAATATTTACATCTTTGATTCATTTTGACTTTAGTTTAGTGTATGATTACAGACATAGGCCTAATTTTAGTTTTTGGCATGTAGAGAGCCAATTTTTCCTGCACAGTTTATCAAACAAGCTATCTTTCTTCCAGTTAATATGTTTGGCCACTTTGTCCAAGATAAGGTGGCTGAGTATGTTTGTAGCTGTGTCTGCATCTTTTAATCTGCTCCATTGATCCTCAAATCTGGCAATTTTTTTGACTAGCACTATGCTGATTTTATCACAGTAGCTTTGTAGTATGATTTCAAGTAAAAAATTGTGACATCTCTTGCCTTTCCTTTGTTACCGAGAATTGATTTTGGTATTCTAGGTTCTTCTGGCTCCAAATAAATTCCCGGATTTTTTTCTTTAGTTCTGTAAAGTATTCTATTATTATTTGACTAGATTTGCATTACTTTTGAATAACAATTTTGGGAGTTGAGCCATTTTCACAATGATGGTCCTTCCAATCCAAGAGCAAAAGATATCTTTCTGTTTCTGATATCCTCTTCAATCCCCCCTTTTTAAAAAGCTCTGTGATTTTCAATGTATAGGAGTTTTATCTTTTGTTAGGTTGATTCTTGTATATTTTAGATTTTTTTGATGCTATTGTGAAGGTCGTGGTTTCACTAATTTCTCACTCAGTGGCTGTGTTGTTTGTATACAAGAATGCTATTGATTTTGAATGTTGGCATTGTATCCTGCTAGAGTTGCTTATTAAATCAGAAGTCTGTTGGTGAAGTTTTTGGGCTCTTCTACGTAAAGTACCATATCATCTGTGAATAATTATAATTTAACTTCTTCTTTTCCTATCCTTACTCTTTTATTTGTTTCTCTTGTCTCTTGCATCAGCTAATGTTTTAAGAACTACACTGAATAGGAGTGGTGATAATGGACATCCGTGTCGTTTGTTGATTTTAGTGTGAAAGCTATTTCTCTATAAGTATGACATTGGCTGTTGGTTTGTCATAAATAGTTTGTATCAGATTGAATTAAGACTAATCCAATTTTCGATAGCATTTTTATCATGAATGAATGCTGTACTTTCTCAAAATATTTTTCTGCATCTATTGAAATGATCATTTAGTTTTTATCTTTGGCTCTGTTGATATGATGTATTACATCTATTGATTTGTGTATGTTGAACTATTCCTGCATTTCTGGGATTAAACCAACTTTGTCAATGCATATAATCTTCTTGATGATTTGCTGCATTGTATTTGTCAATATCTTATTGAGGAGTTTTGGATTTATGTTTATTAGGGAGACTGGCCTGTAGTTCTCTTTCTTAATTGAGTCCTTTCACAGTTTTGGCATCAGGATAATGCTTGCCTCCAGAAATGAGTAAGTGAGTATTGCTTCCCTTTCAATTTCATTGAACAGTTTGAGGAGTATTGACATGAAATGTTCTCTATTCAGCTGTGAATCCATCAGGACCCGAACTTTTCTTTGCTGGTAAGTCTTTAATTACATTTTCCATCTCACTGCCTGATACTGGGATATTCAGAATTTTTATTTTTTTCTTAATTCAGATTTGCAAATTCTTATGCATCTAGGAATCCATTTTTTCTGTGTTTTTATCTTATGAAAGCAAAGATTTTCAAAGTAGGTATTAATGATCTTCTGAATTTCCACAAGGTCTATAGTGATTTCACCCTTTTCATTCCTCATTGCATGAATTTGAGTTTTTTCTTTCTTTTTTTGATAAGGTTGATTAAATGTTTATCAATTTTACTTACTCTTCTAAAGAACTAACTCTTTGATTCATTAGTTCTTTGTATTGTTTTCTTAATTTCCGTTGTGTTACTATCTGCTCTGGTCTTTATAATTTCCTCCTTCATATGGACTTTGGACTTGTTTTCTCTTCATTTTCTAGAAACCTGAGGTGCAACATTAGGCTCTTTATTTGTGCTCATTCTGTTTTTATGATATGAGAGTTCACCACTATAAATTTCCCTCTTAGGACTGCTTCCATTGCATGCCATGAGTTCTGGTGTGTTGTATCTGCAGTCTTGTTTAGTTGTAGATATTGTTTAATTTTTCCATAATTTCATCTGTGATGCATTGTTTGTTCAGGAGGGTGTGATTTGATTTCTATGTGTTTGTGGAGTTTTTTCCATTAATACCCAATCTCATTTCACTATGGCTAAATAATATGCATGGAATAATTTAAATTCTTTTTCATTTATTTAAGCATGTTCTATGGTATAGTATATGGTCTATTTTAGAAAATGTCCCATGCACAGCTAAGAAGAATGTGTGTTCTGATGGTGTTGAGTGGAACAATCTGAAAACCAAGTCTATGTGTTCATAGGTTTGGTTGTGTTGAAAAATTTTTATTTTTTGTCTAGTAGGTTCATCTTTTTGTGACAATTGGTTAAAGTCTGCCAATATAATTGTGTTATTGCTTATGTGATTTTTTATGTCTATTAACATTTGTCTTTTATAGTTGGGTGCTCCCATATTTGGTGTGTATACATGTATGGCTGTTATTGCTTCTTCTTAAAGTTTTCTTCTAACAAATATGCAATAATCTTTTCTTTTCTTTTGATAATCCTGCATCAGCCTCCCAAGTGCTGAGGTTACAGGCATGCATCACCATGCCTGGATGCTACATATACTTTCAGTGGAGGTTTTAGTATCCAGAATTTCTGTTTAGATTTGTTTTCTATGATGGGAATTTTCCCCCATCATTTTCCTAGGTTAATCTGTTTTTAAAATTTGTGTCTTTTTTTAAACATCTTTGATTTTAAGAATCATTTCTTTTTGTACCAGATTGTTTTCTCTGTAACTTTTTTTTCATTTTTGTTGCTGTCATTTCAGAATGTCATAGTGTTTGATTTTCAATTTCATCTATTTCATTGAGTTCTGAACTTTTCCTGGGTGGGCTGTGGGTCTGGGTTTTCATTTTGCTTCTGCACTTTGCCATTTTATATTTTCTCTTGTTTGTTTTATTATGTTTTTTTTCTTTTAATGCTTTCCAATTTCTTAAGATAGATAGATTTATCGATAGTATTGAGGGTGCCCCAGGAGATGTCTAAAGAATGTAAAGTTTCTATTTGGCTAAGCACCCAATCCTTTGGTATTGGGCTGTGGTGATTATTATGACCCCACACAATCACTGTTCTCATACAAGGGAGAAAAAGTGATTATAATATGTATGATATCCTGGCTAAAGTAGCACAGGGTAGTAATAACAATAGACTCAAATACGTCTTAAGTACTGACAAAGTATAGTAACTATTAACTTGCCAACTACTGGAGCAAACTCCAAAGTTACATAACAAAATCAAACACCGTGTACTTGTTTGCAGTGATTTCCCCCTGAGTGGTGTGATTTTGTCCCTCTGTCGGGTAGGTGAGTTTAAGATGAGTATGGGCAGGATAAGGTGATAATAAGGTAAAATATAGTAAGTCAAGGCTGCAGGTCAAAGAATGATCACCCAAGTGTTAGGAAACTGAAAGACACAGAAGGGAAAGAATGAGATAGAATGTGAAGGATAATCAGAAAGAGAAGAGATAATGTTTAGTCACTTGGAAATTTAAATTCAAAAAGTAGTTGAGGGAAGAGAGAAAGAGGGCCAATAGAGGAAAATGGCAAAAAAAGGTAAAAAACCTAAACAGTAAGAAAAATGAAGGAAAAAAAAGGGGAATGAAAGGAAGAAAGAGAGAATGAAAAAGAAAAGAAGAAAAGAAAGAAAAAAGGAAATGAGAAAAAGAGGAGGAAAAAAGCCCTAAAACAAAAATAACCACAAAATGCAAAACAAAGCAAGATGATACCCAACGAGACAGGAAAAGGTTAGCCAGTCAGACCAACAAGAGAGAATAAAAGTAGTAAAATACTTCTGGTGTTTACAGTTCTGTGATGGTGTCTATGTCAGATTCCAGAAACGTGCTGTGTATGGAGCCGACCTTGGTCTCTGGATGTGGAACGTGGGACTGGTCTTCTCCTGGTGGAGTTCTCCAGAATCCTACTGCTTTCCCCTCACTGCTGTTTCGGATACTTTCACGTTGCTGATCTCCCTGATTACAATGCTCTTCAAAGGCATGTGTATGCCTGTGTGTCCAGGGCTGGCTATCCTGGGTCTCTGTGGCTTTCTGGTCAGTTTGCCCACTAAAAGTGTGTACCATATTTAATTTTTAAAAAGAATCTCTCTATCCAAAGGCTGAAACCCCAATTTCAGGTTTTAATGTCTATAAATACTAAGCAAGCAGTTTCATTATTCTCTTTATTGATAAATTGAAATTGAACATGTTATGTACACATATAACTTTTTCAAAGGCCCATACATAGTCCAAAAGTGGGAAGTAGGTTGATTCAGAAGTAGATCTTTGTCTTGCACCAAACTGTTTTGGAAATCTACCAGTCACTTAGAAATTGCCTAATATTTTAAATTTCAAATGTAGGAAAATTTGAACTCCAGAAAGCAGAACTCATAGGCTTGATGTTGATCTATGCATCTAAACTGATTATTAAATAATTTTCAAACATTCAATAAATTTTTATTACATGTTGGCTGAACATAATGATTACATTCATCGTGGGAAATTGGCACATATAAACAATACATTTTAATTCATTTTACTTCATATGGTACTATTATGGGGGAATTATGTCATTAAATATTTGCCAAGATCCACAGAATGTACAACACCAAGAGTAAGCCCTAATGTGAACTTATGAACTTTGTATGTTAATGACATGACAAAAGCAAGTTTGTCACTTATAGCAAATGTTCCATTCTCATGGGAATGTTGAAGGTGAGGAAGGTGAGAGTGTGGGATTGGACGGGTTGCACAAAAACTGTCTGTATTTCCCCCTCAATTTTCTATGAACCTCAAACTACTCTACAAATAAAAACTATTTTAAAATATCCCCGATTTTCCACAGGCCATTAATATTTGTATAGTATTAAGCTATAGGAAAGGGTCATAGCTACTGAATTAGAAATGTCAATAATAGTCAAAACTATGAGTATTAGAGTTGTTTCTCTATTTTTGTGAGAAAGAGATAACGTCTTCAATATATTTGTTGGATTCATTTTCATAATAGACATGAAGATAAGAAATGTTTTGATCTCATTTAATAACATCAAAATAGTTTTACTAAGGCTATGCAAAACCATGCAGCAACTGGAACAATTGGAAATTATCCTAACCCCCTACGAAGTCAAATTTGATGCTTTGAGTCACCTGTTAATTCAGTATTATGAAGAATTTTCTATGGTCCTAGCAGTTTTCTGGATATATAAGCTATGTTAGTGAAAAACAGACATGAATTTTGATATTGTGAAGCTCGTATCTGAGATGATGGGCAGGGGCCAAGCCAAAAAACTAATGAGAGACACAGATAATTTATTCTTAAATTATAAGAACATTTAAAATACACAACAGAATATTTATTCAGAAAGTATAAGGGCTGAGCAGAAATAAGATAGAAAGTAATTAGAAGGTCATCCCTAGGTCAGGCTCAGAGAGAAAGGGCAAAGATCCAGCCACTTTCTGAAGACCAGAGAAAGAATGTAGTATTCCTAAGACAGAGAGAATTAGTATGCCCAGGTGACCAAACTAAAGACTGTGCGACTGGAGGGCAGGAAGGAAGAGGAGCCGGAGTAAGGAGTTAGGATTTTAACTCTAAAAGGAACTATTGGTGGTTATAAGTGGGAAAGAAACATTCTAGGTACTATATAACCAACAGTTTGTGGGAAGGCACATTCAGATGCAAACTAGTTAAGAACTAGTTAGGCTCTTAATCCAAGAGGGAGATGATGACAGTTCAGCCTAAAGCGTTACCTAATCATAAATTTAGGATTAAAAGTAGGATTAGCACAGTGATTAGACACATGGAGTTTATGGTTCTGGGTCCTATTAAAAAGTCATCCTAAAAATTACTGCAAAGACCGATCACCCTGTCATCTTGTATGAAACTGTTTCATTCTTGGGATTCATCAAAGATCAAACATCTCATTGCATTCTGGTTTGAGGCAGTATAAACTCAGTGAAAATTATTTCTACATGGGCAACACCATTATACCATTTACTCAGCTCAATAATGACATACTATAAAGGTGGAAATAAAATTAGGGTACAATAAAACCTTAAAAACTCTTGAAAAGCATGTTTTTTTTTGTGCCTTCCTGAACTTTATTGCAAGATTTTAAATAAATAAGAGTAGGACTCAGAAACCAAACTGTCCTTCAAAATTGCCTTCCTAAGTGCATTTAGTAACAAAAGCTAGTTCCATACATCTTCCTAAATGGTACAAGAAAAGAACTAATAAAGAAAAATGGGTCCTTATCTTTAATGTTTACAGAGGTCTCATTTTCCTTTCTGGCTCCCACTGAAGTTTAAGCAAAGTAATTTCCAACAAAGTGATAAACTGTCAGTACAATTTTGAATTCAAACCAGGGTATCAAGTGGTTTTATAAACCTCAGGATAAACAATGGATAAAGTTCCTATTATCTTACTTAATGGAAATATCAGATGCTACTTTCACATAAAAAACTTAATATCCTATCAAATCACTGTTTAAATTAAACATTTCTCCATTTTTTTCACTATCAAAAATGGTAAAATGCATTCAACAATTATTCCCACTATACCCAAATTCCATATGGAATTTTCATCTTCTTATATCTAAAATCAGTTTACTAAAATTAATGTATTTGTGTTTATTATGCTGCCATGTTTTGCTTATAATTATTTATCATGAAGAGGGCTGGGCATAACGGAATACACTTCTAATCCCAGCACTAGGGAGGAGAGGCAGGAGGATTGCCACAAGTTCAAGGCCAGCCTGGACTAATTAGTGAGTTCAAGGCAAGCGTACATTACACAGTGAGATGCTGTGCAAAAAAAAAATCTCTAGTTTTATTCTCTACTGCTTCCTGTATGATGTGGTGGACAATTAATACACATATATTTGTAATATGTATGTATTACTATTCACTTACCTTTGAAAAATGCATCTCTTAATTTGAGAGATTTGGGTATGATCAAGACTTAAATATTGATTTATCTGTGTGTTGTGGCATTTTGATGGCTCTCAGAGTCTTACTCTTCAGGAAATAGAGCTCTGAGGAAAGACTAACACTAGCCAATTAGTAAAAGACTCAAGAAGTCTGGATTCTAAATATTTTACACTGAATCACAGAAAGACACATTACCTATAACCCGAAAAGGGAGCGAGAATGTGGACTCAAAGAAATAGGAATGCTGTGTGTCTGCTTTGTGATATAGTCTGCCTTACACTTTTTTTTTCATGGTGCAGAGTTCACTGTCCTGCATCCTTATTGACCCCATCCTAGTTCAGATCACCATCATTCTTCACACTGTTTATGAAAGAAAAATAGTGAAAGTTCACTATTCCTTCATAAAGGATACATGTGGGAAGTTGTTTCAGTGGTAATGGAAATTATAACAGAAGTAACAGCGTAATTCACGGACAAAAGCTTTAATTCAGAAGAAAAGAGAATAGCAAAAACCATCCACGTTGAAGATCAGAGTAGCTGAAAGGAACAGTGATCCTACAAAGAAGATCAGATGGGCCTTTGATAGAAGAATGGAAATTCTGTTATGGATCCACTGAAACCCTAGGAGATGGTAATTGTGATTGTCTAATGGATTATGAATGCAGCATTTTTTGAGACTTTCCCTTGGTGTTTTAAGGGACTTTCTCATAGTGTAAGATATGAATCAATAACTATTCTTATTCTTAGAGACATCTTCACTCCTCTGCTGTTACAGCACATCACTGTTTGGGATAATGAGCAGGAGAAAAAGGAGGAACACATTCCATACTTCTTTAGTGAGGGAGGATAGGGAACCAAGCATGTTTCTGCTTTTTAGAGAGTAACATGTCATGGACTAATCATGGCACGTGAGAGCACAATGTCCAGTTTGATCCTGATTGACTCCTCAGGATGGTGTATTTCCATCTTTTAAAGAACTTAATTACAACTCTACATAGAGAAAAGTTAATCTACAGAAACATGAGAACGACACAGATAACACTTAGCTATAGAAATGCAAAGTATATCGAGGGTAATGTAGGTGTCACTCCTTAGACATTGACCCTCAAGTTATGCATCAATTTGCTAATTTATTTCAGCATTCTAATGTAACTGTAAGTATGTACAATTTTGTATTGTCTCTGATGTGGCTGCAATACAGTTCCCCTCATTAGGTTAGTTAATGTTTATGAAGTGTTCATTTCATATTTGTTAGTGTCATGGTTTTATACTATTTAAATTCATTTCTAATATTCTATCCACTATAGAAATTCCCTCTGCCACTTCATTGAGAAAAGATTTTCAGTCCTTGCTTCAGAAAATCCAAGAAAATGAAGTTCAGTGCCACATATTGAGCCTTTCATTTTTCACCCAACAAACTTGTGTTGAAAATTGAATCAAATATGCCTTTCTGTTTTATAGTCCATCACTTCTGGAAAAGCTCTTAAGAAAAAATAAAGTTCCTTTCCATCTGACAAGCATTCCATCCCACAACAGTGGACACAGGCTCCAAGGCAGCTACTGAGCATTTAAAAATATGGTTGATCAAACTTTGAAATGTGCTATAAAAGTAAAATACACATAAGATTATGAATATTTTATACAAAAACAAATGCTACAGAATAACAATATTTTTAATCAATTATATGTTGCAACTATTTTGAATATATAGGATTAAATAAAATACATTATTAAAATAACCACCTTTTTTCTTTACTTTCTTGTTACAGCTCCTACAAAACTGAAAAACCATAAGCCATAATGCATCCATTAGCAGCATAGTTTCAGAAATCTTAATTACCACCCCCACTCCAGTAATCAGACCGTAAAACTCAGGTCCCTAGGTATTGTGGAACAATCTATTTTCCTCACTTCTTTGAATTACTTCCTCTTTTATCTACCATATTTCAGCCTCCTGAAATTTCAAACAGGACATGTACCCAAGATTAAATACACAAAGGTGTAGGTGAATTCTTTATTACCTGATTGAAGACTTGCACTTCCATTAACTGAAATTTATTTCACACATAGTTGAATAGATTTTTATAACTTGCTTTTAACTAAGTATTTCTCCATCTAGTATCTGAGTTATTTGATTTTTCTCAGTATACTTGTGTGTACGTACATTTTCTTGAACTCATGATTTCTTTTTACCTGAATAATTATAGATATTTCTATTTATTTTCTAATGCTATCTAAATGCAAAAGTGTATGCACTCTCTATTCTGTGGCCTTACTCACATTATATGTCAATATTTTCTTACCAGTGAACCTTGCGACACCAGTGTATTATAAAATGTTCAGAGGTATGCCATGAAAAACTGTTTTAATTAATTAATTAATTAATTATATTGGGACATTTAGATATACACAGTGATGGCATTCGCCATAAGATATGATTTATCTTGATTCCTCTATACTCATTCCCCTCTCCTCCCTTCAACCCCTCTTCCCTTCCTTGCTTATAGCAGTTTTATTTCCACATTTTCTTTCTTTTCTCTATTTTTCTTTTCCTTTTGTTACTTTCCCTCTTCCCCCTCTCTAGTTCCTCTTCCCATTTGGACATTTTCTTCGTATTATGCAACATCTATTATACGTTTTGATCCTTATTTATAATTTTAATTTCTCACACTAGAGAAATGATGTTTACATATGTGTGTCTGATTTATATTACTTAAGAGTATGGTCTCAAAATGTATCCATTAACTAGAAATGTCTCAAGTTTATGCTTCTTTATGGCTGAGTAGCACTCCACTATATTAAAAAAAAGATCTTTATTCATTCATCAGTTGAAAGCATTTGGACTAATTTCCAAGATTTAGCTATCACAAACTGGACTGCTATAAAGTGGATGTGCATATATCACTCTGGTATGATATTTTTAATTCTTTTGGGAAGATAATAAAAAGGGGAATAGCTCACTCAAATGAAACCTCTAGTTTTAGTCCTTTGAGGATTCTTCACACTAATTATCACAGTAATTGCACCAGTCTACATTCCCACCAACAGTGAAGAAGGGTTCGTTTTTCCCTACAGCATTTGTTATTGGTTGATTTCTTGATAATAATAGTCTTCCTGGAGTGAGATGGAATATTGCCATTGTTTTAAGTAGCATCTCAAATAACCAGTGATGTTGAAATTTTTTAATATACTTATTTGCTATGTGTATTTCTTCATCTGAGAAATGTGTATTTATCTCAGATGCCCATTTTTGTATTGGGTGTTTGTGATTCTGATAATTTTTAGCTCTTTATATATTCTAGATATTAGTACTTTGTCTAAGCAATGGCTAGCAAAAGTTTTTCCTAATGTGTGGGGCATCTCTTCACTTTGTTGGTGATTTCTTTTGTTGTGAAAAAGCTTTTTAATAAGATGAGATTCTAGTTGTTGTTTATTTATAATATTTCCCATGGAATCAGAGCTTTGTTTGTAAAGTTTTTCCCTACACCTATGTTTTCAAGAGTTCTACCTATTCTATCTTCCAGAAGATTCAGTGTTTCTATTTTAATATTTAGATCTTTGATCCATTTTGATTTTAGTTTAGTACGTCGTGACAGAGATCTAGTTTTAGTCTGCAGCATGTGGAAAGTCAGTTTTTCCAGCACCATGTATTAAAGAGTTAATTTTTCTTCCAGTGAAGGTGTTTGGCCTTGCATATGAAAGATAAGGTTGCTTACTGTGTCTGGAGTTGTTTTGCATCTAATCTGTTGCATTGATCCTTAGGTCTGTTTTTTGCCAGTATCATGCTGTTTTTATCAAAACTTCTTTGCAGTATAATTTCACATCAGACACTGTGATGCCCTTGCCTTATCTTGGTTTCTCAGAATTGTTTTTGCTATTCTCGGTCTCTTCTGGTTCCAAATGAATGTCAGGATTCTTTTCTCTAATTCTATGAGGTATGTTATTGTTATTTTGACTGGGATTGCATTGAATCTGAATAACAATTTTGAGAATTTGGCCATTATCACTATGTTGGGTCTTTCTATCCAACAACAAGGAATATCTTTTTTCATTTTATGATTTACTCTTTGATAACTTTTTACAGAGTGCTATAATTTCTAATGTAAAGGTCTTTTGCTTACTTTGTTAGATTGATTCCAAATTATTTCATTTATTTGAATGCTATCATGAAGGGTATGATTTCCCCAATTTCTCTCTCAGTGATTTTGTTATTTGTGCAGAAAAATGCAATTGATTTTGAGTGAATATTGTGGTGAATTTTTTGGGGTCCTCTATGTAATGTCATCTACAAATAATGATAATTTAACTTCATTTTTTTTCCATTTATTTCTTTCTCTTGTCTAATTACTCTGGCTAATATTTCCAGAACTATATTGAATAGGGGTGGAGATAGAGAACATCTTTGTCTTCATTATTTTAGAGTAAAGGCTTTCGATTTTTGTCCATTTAGCATTATGTTGGCTGTTGGTTTGTCATAGATGGCTTTTATCAGGTTGAGACAAAGACCATCTATTCATTAATCTCCTATTATTTTACTTTGAAATTCTGTATCATAGTTTTTTTGTTTTTAAAACAAAAACAAAAAAGAAGGAAAAAGTCCATCTATTTCTCCCTATAGAGTTTTTATCATAAGTGGGTGTTGGATTTTTGTCAAATGTTTTTTCTGCCTCTATTGAGATTGTTGTATATTTGTTCTTGTCTCTGTTTGTATGGTATAGTAAATTTATTGATTTTTGTGTGTTGAACCATCCCTGCATCCATGAGATGAATCTTACTTGGTCGTGGTTTACAGTCTCCTTGACAGTTTGTTGAATTCTGTTTGCTAGTTTCATTTGAGGATTGTTGCATATATGTTTATGAGAGAGACTGGCCTGTAGTTCTCCTTTTTGGTTGGAGCCTTCTATGGTTGTGTTATCAGGCAATTCTTGCTTCCACAAATAAGTTTGGGAGTATTGCTTCTCTTTCAGCTTCATTAAGAGTTTGAAGAAGGGTGGTACTAGATATCTAATTTTCTCATAGCGTTTAGCAGTGAATCCATAAGGCCCTGGGCTTTTCTTTCTTGGTAGGTTTTTAATTATACCTTCAAATTCATTGACTGATATTGAGTTACTTAGAATTTTTATATTGTCTTGACTCAGCTTTGGTAATGCATTTTCTTCTGTTTTCCATCTTGTGTACAGGTTCTTAAAGTAGGTTTTGATGATCTTTTGGATTTCTGCAGGATCTGTTGTGGTTTCATTCTTTTCATTCTTAGTTTCATGGATTGGAATCTTTTCTTTAATAAGGTTGGCAGTAAGTTTGTCAATTTTATCTAATCATTCAAAGAACCAAGTCTTTAATTTATTGATTCTTGGTATTATTTTCTTTGTCTTCATTGCATTAATTTCTTATCTCTACTTGGTGAGCATTTTGTGTGTGTGCAGCAGTTTTTAAAATACTTTTAATGAAAATAACTTGACCAACAATCTGTCACAATTTTGAGACCTGCTAAAATAAAGTTTAATGAGAAAAAAATTTCTTCTCTGATCTTCCCTCCTATGAGTTTTGGGTTTGACTCGCTCCTCTTTTTCTAAAAGTTTGAGATTCAATATTAGGTTTTAGTTCATTCTGAGTTCCTGATGTGGGAATTCACTGCTGTAAACTTCCCACTGCTTTCATTGTATCCCATAAATTCTGATATGTTATATTGGCATTATCATTTAATTATTGAAACTGTCTAATTTCTTCTTTAATTGTGTCTGTGTCACATTGATTGTTCAGGAGTGTGTTGCTTAATATCCATGCATTTATGTAGTTTTTGTGGTTTCTTCTGTGATTGGTTTCCAATTTCAATGCACTATGATCTGATCATGAAAAACTTTGATTCCCACCAAAAACTGTTTTTGCAACAGCATAGGCTGCAAACCACTCTCTATGCTTGTCAAAAGCTGAAAGTACAATTGCCAAAGAATTTACACATTTATTATATGAAATACTCAAAGGCACAAGGTAACATTGAGCCAGTATCAGAAAACCAGTACTTAGTTATGTTATAGGTACACATGAAATGGAAAAGCAATCAGAGCATTCAGTATTTCTACTCTAATGAGCTTATTCTAAAACACTGGGGAAAGAGGAGTAACCCAGTCCAAAGTCCAGCTGTCATTTAGTTACTCCAAACACGTTATCAAAATTTCTATATTTAGAAGTATATCACAAGTATAGACACATGGAGAACTACTTCTGTAGCTCAAACTTGCAAAATAAAGGATGAGATCACACCACAGTACATAGCACTGAAGAAAATCTTTGAGATGGCATTAAACTTTAATGTCAAACAATCTAGGTATAACATCAGAAAACTTTGTAACTAGCAATTCAGTGCATTATATTGCCCACTATGAAATAAGGTTTAGTGTTATCTATTTACCTGCTTTAATAAGCCAATGTTGACTTTTGTTGATTTTTTTCTTTTATAAATGTTTGAAAACTATTTAATAATAACTTTAAATGTCTAGATCAACATCGAGCCTATGAGTTTTGCTTTCTAGAGTTCAAATTTTCCTATTTTTTGGTTTATTCAAACCAGGCTCATTCTAGGTAGATAGGGATATGGCAATGTTTATGAGACTTGGTTTTGAATGAATGTATGGCTAGAATGTTTTCATAGGTGGGGAAACATTCTAGTATGTAAGTAGACACTGTCTCCATCATGCTATGCATTGTTCTCAAGTGATGTTTGGTATCATATTTTGGAGTGGATCCATTTTTCTTTGCAAGACATTGTCAAAGGCTATATAGTCAACTATGTAATAATGTGCCTAGAAAGAGGATGAATGAATGCACTGTGCAATATGCTTGTAAAAATATGGAATGAATTTATTTTGTTGTATCAGAAAATATCTGTCAGTGATCAAGGAAAAACTGCCTCTCAAATTCAAATCTTTTAGTTGAGTATTTTCAAATATGGTAGATTGAATATATTGACAGAAGCACCATTCTGTTTAGTTTCTGTTAAACTTTTGCCCATTGAAAGAAATTCAGAGGGGCTGGGGATTTAGCTCAGCGGCATAAGCGCCTGCGTTGCAAGCAGGCAGTCGTGGGTTCAATCCCTGGAACCGATAAAAAGGAAAAAGACAAAAAAAAAAAAAAAAAAAAGAAATTCAGGAATGAATATCAATTTTCTTTACTGTGAAGAACTCACAGTCTACCTAAAATGACAGATAAACATATGGTTAATAGCTAAGACCGTCACATTAAATGTCTATGTATTTAAAAATGTTTTATTCAATGATCACGTGAAAATTTTCCATTGAACTAGAAGTGACAGATGAACATAGACTTTTTGCAACACTTGTATTTATTTCTGAGATTCCATTAATTTTAGAATGAGGTTAGCATTTCTATGTGTGATTTAATAACTGTCCTTTACTTTCAATTTATAGAAAGCATACATGTGAATGCCAAAATGCTATATATTTCCAAGTGTTTATTTCATAAAAGTCTTAAAACTTTTAACAAGTACAAAATGACTGAATTTTGTACAGAAGTCTTGAGAAAATATAAAAATATGATTGAGTCATTAAAAGACATACAAAATATAAAAACCAAGTAAAAAATTTTGGCGACTAAGTAAGACAGATAAAAATGAAGTACATGAGAAATAAGAGCAAAACGCTAAGGAAATATTTCAATAGAAGTATTAGATTCTAACATTTTAAATCAAATAGAAAAACATAAAATAGGAATAATATGTTTCAATCTGAATACTACAATGTGCTTTTTAGGCTTCAAGGGGCTTTTGTATGAATGTGGTCATTATAATCAAAAGATGAAAGTTCTAAAATTTATTTTTTCAGGCACTACTGACAAGCTATAGGCAAAAATTTTGACTAAATATGTTATGATATAGTTTTTTGGAAATCACTATTTTTTGAGAAACAATGATATTTTTCTTTTTTATTTGTTAGTACACGTGTATAGTACATAACTTGTATATTCTTTGTGGTGAATTAATATATGTACATAATACTATTTAATTTCTTTTTTCATACTCTTTCCTCTTTTGAAAGGTGTATCTTCCTACTTCCTATCATCTAACTTTTATTTTGCTCTTTGTTTATATTTTGGGTTTCTCAAATAAGAGAAACTAAGTGACATTTAAAGTTTTCTATCTGATTTATTTTAGCTAACATCATGATCTCAAGGTGCAAGAAGATACTTTTCCAAAGAGTTTGTTCATTGGGCAATTCATCATGAAGGTGTATACTAAAGATGAGTGAATAAAATTCATTCAGGTCATTTAGAATATCATGTTCATTTAAGAAGAAATATAGATAAATTTTTAGTAATTTCATAGAAGTATACTAAATTATAATCTTAATTACATTAATTATATCTGTAGATCACCCACAGATTAATTTATAGCTAGTTTAATATGATAACTGTGATTAGAACCCTAACTTGAATGATTATCATGTCTCTGTCTTTATTGATGGTATGGCATCAAAGGACTAGCCCTGATTTTTTAAGCACTAGTTTAAAAGAAGTGAAGATGGTTTGGAGTCTAAAATTATCATTTTTACCCAGTTGAAATAAGAGAAAATCCAATTATTTCTATTTAAAATTAAGTAGATGTCCATTGTGAAATTTGGCTCACTGTTTGATGCTATAAGGACTCCTTTAGAACTAATTATAGATTCTGTCAAATATACAAAACTAACTCTCCTTTTAATATTTTAATTTTTGTGTTAGAATGGTAACATTATGTTAAAGTAAGGAACTGCAGCACAGCACTACAGAAATCTTGGCTTGACTCAGGTTCGTCTGGCTCCCTGTACGTCCAAATAGATGGTAACAGAGGGCTCTGCTCATCTCTCAACCAGGTGAAGAGAAACTCCATTAACAAACAAGATTCCTTGATCAACTTAGGAACTAGAATGTGAGCTTACATCAATTGTAACAGCCTCTGCCTGAAACAGACACTTCTACTTCCACTGAAATGGAAATAAGTGATCACTCATAACTTCAGGGAGCAGGGAAAAGCAGTTCTTTATGTGCTTGCATGGTAGAGGCAGGGTATATAGTGAGTAGTAGTACTCAGTTGCTACATCACTGCTGGTGTGCCACAAATATAAGTCATTGGTAACAAAAGAAGAAAATGGCAGAGATTTATGATTTAAAGTGATCTTAATTTAATAGATATATAGTTATCTTGTAAAAAATGTGGCTCTTTAATTGAAAGTTGTTTTAGATAAGTAATCAGGAGGTAATGACCTTATCTTTCTCTGTGTTAGAGGGCAGAATAGGCAGAGCAAGGGCAGAGTTACAGGATGATTCAAAGGAGTGCATAGCAGTGCACATTTTGGTGCTCTGAGGGAAATCAAAGAATGAAATCAGGGCTGTGAGTGATTAAGCAGTAGTGGAATTAGAGCCAGATGCTTTGACTTAGAATTGGTTGAAGTCACAGGTGGATCTGGGGAATGAGGATAAAGCTACTTAGAGGCCCACCTGTTTGGGGAGTGAGAATGCTGTAGGAGTTCAGGGCAAGATGGGCAGCATGAAAGTAAGTTGGAAATAGGTCTGGGACACTAGGCCAGGCAGGTGTCTAATCAGATGGTAGATGTCAACGGGATATGAGCAAAAAACACCTCTAAATTCTGTTGACAGAATTTGGAGTTCCCAGAGGGTATACTATGTAATTGAAGACTTGTCTTTTGAAGGGTGTATTGGGCAAGAGTGCTTAGTATTCAATAAATTCTTGGTACAGTGTTTTAACCCTTTTAAGATTTATTTCATGAGAGGTTAGGATGTGATTTTTGGCGACTGATGCTCAGCAAATTTGACTCTGGAAGTGGAACCTTGAAAGTATTCTGTGAAGTCAGTCAGAGTTGTTCAAATTCTGGCATGTGCTCACCAGTGTATTGTTTATTTGTACTAGAAACTTTAGATAAAATGACACACTTAATAAGGCAGAGTTGGGTTGATGAAATAAATATACCTCATTAATGCAGCATTTTATTAATGTTGAATTAGACTCTTGAAGTGGACCCTTAAACCTGCTAAAATCTGTAATAAAACAGGTCAATGTAATTATCACAGTTAACATGAGACATTGTGAAGTCTATCAATTTAACTAAAAATTTTTGTTTGTGCTATTGAGGATTGAACCCAGGGTTTTGTATATGCTAACCAAGGGCTTCTGCACTGAGCTACATCCCTTGGCCTTTATAAAATCATTTTAAGTTGCGCTTTTTATCACTCTTTGGTTTAATTGGTTACATACACATATGAAAAAGGAACTTTGTGTTCTTGAACCAGGATGCAGTTAATGGACTGGAGGCAGCAGGAGAGAGAAGATCTCAGAACCCAGTAGAGAATAATAACTCTCAGATGAAAACACCAGCACATGAATTTTAGTTCTAAATATGATAGAAGCAGAACCATTATTGCCATTTTACTGTTTGTGAAATGGAGATTTTAATTTAAAGAAAGCTTTTGAACTTCTCACTTCTTTAGCATACTGTTTCTCACAAAAAAGGAAATGTTTTGTTCCTAAGAACTGAATCTATATGATGATATTATAGCTGGGCTTTTAACATGATTTCTTAATGAGACTTTTGCACTGTGTAAACTTTTGTTGGAAAACTGGACTATCTTAATCTGATAACTTGATCCTCTCTTAAATTTTAACTTATACATTTAACAGTTTTCCATTAATGCTATATTTGCTTTTAATTTTCTTCACATCTTTTAAGAATACAGTTTATTTGTTATGCATTATTAATAAACTGTTTTTTGTTCACCAATGGTGAAGAAATAGTTGAACTTGCTCCATGTCATGTTTCTAATAATCTTTGTTTAGAATTGTATTATACCGCATGAGGTTTGAATGTTTCAAAATCAATGTAATTTACAGGGTACAGCTTTACGAACATTCGAGTCTGTACAGTTTTTATTCTGTACAGTTTTCCTTCTATTTATTTTTATTAGTACATGTTTGCAGTTCATAATGTTTACATTCCTTGTGTGGAGCTGGTGCATGTGTACAACAAATCTTAATTCTATTTTTTCAACTCCTTCCCCTCCTCTTCCTCCATCTCTGGATACTTTTCCCATTTGAGAAAGCTCAATCTCCCTATTTCCTATGATCTTTTATTTTGCTCTTTACTTATACTTTGGGTTTCTCATGTAAGAGAAATCATTCTATTTAAGCATGTGTGTCTTATTTTACTTACCATAATGGTCTCAAGTTGCATCCATTTTCCTACAAATAACTCAGGTTTTCCCTTGTGGCAGGGTAGGACTCCATTATGTATATATGCTATATTTTCTTTATCTAATTATATGTTGATGGATATTTATACCAATTTCAAGATTCAGCTATTATAAATTATGCAGTTATAAGCATGAGTATGCATGCATCACTCCAGTATGTTTTTATATTCTTGAAAGACTTTTTATGTTGATACATTAGGTAGTTTGTATATCATGCTTTTCCTTATATGTGTTCTATGTGGTTTTTTTGGAGGTGGTGTTGGGAGCTGAACCCATAGCTTCACACACACTAAGCAATCAATCTATTTCTGAGGTGTAGCCCTATTCCTCATCTTATGACTATCCTATGATATGTATTTTCACTTCTTATTATATTCTCTTATTTACTCTAAATTGGTTAATGTTTTATGGCAGTATTTTACCACACATTAAATGTGTTATACATGGCACATAAATAATTTTAGTAGTTATTTAGTAAAGTACAACAAACCTCTGCATCTATAATTGAGGTTTGATTTTTCTCTGGAAGGCCGGCGGTAGTGGAGAAATTTGCACTGTGCCATTAATCAGGAATGTTCCTCATTTAACTCTAGAGACTGTAGAAACAGATGATGACCTGACCCAGAGACCCTGCTGCAGGGCCAATTACTGCTGCTGTCAAGAAAAATGATTAAAAGCTTCATCAATCTTTTAAGAAGTTGTAGAGAAAAAGTTTCAAAATCACAGTCTCTCATGCATGAAAAGCCTGAATATTTTCAGCATCATATATTTTAGTTTTGCAGAGAATATTAATGTGATGGTAGAAAAAGATTTAAATCGGGAGTATAATGACATTATGTCCAGCAATTTTTATTTAAATCAAAGTCCATTGTGCTTTACAGGGTTTTACATTTTTCACGGACATTACTAATATTGTCTGAATGCTTGGAACAGAAATTGGAGAACAGGAAAATTATGTAAGAGGAAAAGAAGAGGGTAATGGATTTGAAGTGGGGGGACTAGGTATTAAACTGGGATTCCCTTGGGTTCCATTAGATGTGAAAGTTGCAGTTTACTGTCCCCCTCTCTCCTCCATATGGTTATCTTCTGAACAGATTTTTTTTTAAGGAATCAAACTTTGTGATATTATTGCCAAGAAGCCTTCTATGATTTTTAAGACTAAAGTAATATTTGTAATCATATGAAACCATAAATATCTTGTTTCCCCTTATCCTCCTTAGTTCATCACAGTCATACTATAATTTCTTGTTTTCCTGATATACACTTCCTTAGGTATGAATGGTATCCTAATCATCACTGTTAAGTCCCTTATTGTTACAGAAGAATTTCTCAATGAATGAATAATTGCTATTCAGCCTAGAAGACCTGACTGTATTCTGTGCAGTGAAGTCCATTTAACATATTGAAACACATTTACATTTTTTGAGACAGGGTCTTACTCTGTATGGCAGGCAGGCCTTGAACTCACAGCAGTCCTCCAGCCCCAGCCTCCTGAGTGCTGGAATTCCAGGCAGGCACCAACACACCTGGCTCTGAAATACATTTAAAGTGACAGCTGCATTGCAGAAAAAGAAAATGTGGCTTAGATTCAAAATGAGAATATGTGGAAAGAAGTTTCTTATATATGTTTCTATATTTTAGAACTGTACAAATTATTCTTGGTTTAAAAGCAGCTTTTGTGGGTTCTAATTCTGTTTTTCAGTGGTGATATTAGGAAAGGCTCCTAAACACTTTGTCAGTTTTTACCTTTGTAAAAAGGAGGACTTTGACTTCCAGGGTTTCTTTGAGCATGATGCATTGTTATTACATGAAAAGCAATTTGACATCAGTAACAAGGGTAAGATTTAATTTAGATGGGTTTCCTTTACAGGTGATGGTGGGTGTTATTTTCTTTTATCAAATGTCTATAAACTCTAGTGGAAGCAGAAACTATTGAAAACCTTCCTACTTGTGACCAAATGAAGTATTGATGCTTATTTTATATTACTGTCAGACATTCAAAACTGGATATCATGACTGAGCTGCTCCTGCCACATAAATCTAAGACTTCAGGCAGAGGAAGTTCCAAAAGGCACCGAATTTCATTCAGTGGACTACCATTTACTGTAGATCAATCTCCTTTGATAAGGAGGAGGTAAATTAGGTGCAATTGCTACAGAAAACCAATAATTCAGTAGTTTAAAGGACTACATTATTCCCTCTACTTTATATTTGTATTAGGATGGTACAGGGCAGTTTCTTCTCAGGATATTTCATCATCTTGTTGATTAAGGCTGTGCTAATGCCCATTTCTTGTTTATACTAAGGCATGGGTGGGGGATAGAGGGAGAGAGGTAACTGCAGAGAAGCACATGTTTAATGTCTTAAGGTCTAGGCCTGAAATGACAGTATCCATGTCGTCACAGTCCATTCTTAGAGCAAAAAGGAAAATGTGGTCACCATCTGTGCTTTCAAGAAGAAAAAAGATAGCTTGAAACTTCTATCAATTTTATTATGACTCAGCAGAAATATATTCAGGATGCAATCCAAATTCATTGTACTTTTTAAAAAACTTATTGTCATTTACATATATATACATGTATATAATTTGATAGCTTAAATAAGTTTTTAGCATAGCCATAGAGTAGGATGCTGTGTAACCCTTAAGATACTTTTGGAAAAGAATAGTTCAATGGAAATGAATGCATAACATGTAGCTAAGTAGCAAGTTATACAAAAAGATATGAAATAAAATTTTTAAAATAAATATTTGGGAAAGCATAGCAAGAAAATTAAAAAGACAAAGTTTAAAATGTTACCATTCATTATCTTTTAGGGAGGATTTAAGTGATGCAAAAATTTATCCATATTTCCTTAATTTTCTTCATTGGACATATACTTACATAAAAAATCGGTAAATACTTGGAATTTGCAGTGATCCAGAGGTTACATTTAGCCCCAATCAGCTATTGATTCTGCTAGAATTAGTAACCTTTTTGGTTAAAACCATCCAGGTAGATTTATGATCTCACAAAAAAAATAGGCCAGAAAACTCAGCACATAAAAATAAATGGTAATTGTGCAATATGCTTCTCTTTCCCTGACATAAAAGCTATTCTAATAGTAACTCAAGTGCATATTGTAACATATACATATAAAGTCTTACAAGAAAGCCCATAAAATCACATAAATGTCTTAGTTCCTCAAATCAGTGAGGTAGATGTCAGAAGTGAGTGCAGCATTTTTCCTTATCTAAATGGCTCAGTTGTTTGAAAAATTTTGCCATCCATTATTTGTCTTCCTTGAGTTTGAGTTTCAGGGTACTTTTGCTCTAAAGCAAATTAAATATAGCAGCAAACTGTGTATCATAGATAATTTTCATCTTTCACTGATGATGGGATCCCCATACTTTTGGAGGCCATTTTTCTACATGATTATGACAAGTAGTCACTATAATTTTTATTTTCAATTAGATTAACTTCATTTTCATAAATAAACCAGAAGTAAAAACAGATTTTTAAAAAAAAAGAAACCTTGACATTATAAGCCATACTCTCTTATTGCCAAACTGCGATATACCTGTTCAAAATATTCACAGAAGTATAAATTTCAATGTACTTATAACTAAAATAATCTCATTGGCAATGTGCTGACCTTTCAGTATGCTTAGAAGTGGAAACAGTGCCCTGGTGTAACTAGGTTGGTTGTGTTTCACGTCTGGCCCGTGTATCTCCTGAGCTGCGTCCATGTAGGACACTCTTGTTGAGTTTAGCCATGGTTCCCGGTTAGTAGCACTGAGCCCTTACTCGTCATGCAAGGACCTCTTCTTTGCCATGGCCAGGTGATGGTGTGAGATAGCCTTTCCTGTATTTTTACCTCCTGATTCCTTTAGTGTCAACTACTTAGGGGATATGTTGAACACTAACTTCACATTGATGTCAGAATTTACCCAAATTGTATACGGTATCACATAGAGTGTAGGTTTTGGGAAACTAAATAACTATAGAGGATTTTAATACCATGCAAAAGTTATTGGTGGCACATCACAAGTGGTGCAGGTCATAAAGGATTTTTCAAAGCTTCTGCCACTTATTCACTCATTTCAATTTTATGTTCAGAGAGCAGGCGCAGTACAGGATGCACTTCAGCTTTTGAGTCATGGCTGTGAGAAATAATGGGTGTGTTTTATTATTATTCTGCCATTAACAAATTTTATGGTGTGCAAGAACTTTGGAACTGCCTTATATTCAAAACTTTCGGAATAATAACAATAATTACATGTTTAAAAAGCCTATTGGAAACAAATAGCTTTAGTTCTGCAATTTCCAATGAACAAAACATTCATATCTGAACCAGTAGGTTTACCAACACCAAGATAGTTTATTTTGAATAACCAGTACTAGGATTACAGAAAATAGTTCATTTTTTCACAACTTTCTGGCATTGCTTATGAGAGTAGCTGTTAATTCTGCAAAGCTTACTTGATCCTCCTACCATTCTACCCCAGGGAGAAAATGTTAATATAGGTATATGTGCACTGAAAGCTGAATTGTATGTAGAAATTTGGAGACAATTTTAATTATCTTGAAACTCAGGTTTATGGCTTTATTGCTATATTTTGCTATTTGAGAATTAAGTACAACTATTCCTGAAGAGATTATATGAAACAGCAAGGACATGAAAATATATTAAAAGTAAAAATAAGTAGAGGACTTGAAGTTGCTTTTGAAAAATAGAAAGCATTTTTTGCAAGCAGTACACAGAGACTGTTTGTGGACTGCACTAGGAAACTGAATCATCAGTGAATTAGTGAGGATTCTCCAGAGAAAGAGAATAAAATTCTTGTCTGAAGAGTTGAGAACCATGAGAGCTGATGGGGTCGTTCCTTTCTAAAGATGGTCAGTTCTAGACCACCAAAGGGAGCTGATTTTTCAGTTGGAGTCAAAAGGCAGGAAAAAGTTGATGTCCTAGATCTTCTGTACCTGTGAAGTCCACATTCATGGATTTAACAAACTGCATAGAAAATATTTGAAAAAAATTGAGTTTATATTGAATAAATATAGATTTTTCCCTTGTTCTGATGCACTAAACCACACAAGGTAATAACTATTTTTTAAAAATTTTATTTAAAAGGAAAAAGAGAAAAAAGCAAAACAAAACAAAGCGATGTAAGGGTACAAATAATACAGAACTACAAAAAAAAAAAAACCCAGTAAGAAATCACCAGTTAATAGATTACATATTATCATCTTAGAGATAGTTGCTCAAATCACAGTATCAAAGCATACAAAGTGGACATTCAAACAGTGAGACTGCAGACAGTTGTGTTCAATGATCCAACCAAAAACATTAATATGCTCAGCTATTTAACACCCCTAAACACTCTTGCTGTTGTATCCTTTAGAGCTCTTTTTTTCCCCTCTCTTTTTTACAACAAAATTTACACATTTTGGGTTTTATTACTCCTTAGTTCTTATTACATTTTGGGGGGGGGGAGAGAATAAAGTCAAATATGGCAAAACAAAGCTGTCAGTCAAAACCAAGGATAGACATAGCACATGATGTAAAACAAAGTACAAGGTTATCAACAATGGTTATCAACAATGTCTCTTGTTTCCTTAAAAAGAATTGTCTGTCTCATTAGACATTATAAAGTTGAACAAAACAGTAGAGAACGAGACCAATAAAACTTAAGCTTTGTAAACATTAAAGGACTCCCAAAGGAGACAATAGTCAAACCAGAAGGGGCATCTTAGTGAATCTTATTGCCTTCAAAGTAGTTGCCTATACCCTCAAACTTGATACTATCATACAGAATGGAACAGAGTCTAATCAGTCAAAACAAGATCGTGGGAGTATTACAGGACTTCAAAACAAGTTAATAGGAAATCAAAAAAAGTTACTATTATATATCCTGCTAATATTTTTAATTTTTCCCCTTAATTAAAAAAACATAAGAAATAACTAAATAATTTTTTAATGAATAAGGGAGAGATTGAGATAAAACAGGACATAACAATATAACAATACGGGTCAAAGCATGACTGTTTCAGCAACCTAGTGCTTCACCACCAAAGAACCCGACTTAATAGTAGTTACCATAGTGTCTGTCTTTTTCCTTGAAATATTTGAATAAAACTTCATGTACTATAGCTTCAAATATTTCTATAATTAATTCTTCAAATATTTCCATATCAAGAAGCCCAGAATAAAGCCTTTCCAATTAATAAGTGAAAACTTTATAAGGCTTCAAGGCCACATAATGGAGAATCATGACTACCACATATTTTTATATATTTGAATCATTACTTACATTAGGGAAACTATTCGGTATTCACACATGCGAGATTGATTTATTTCACTTATGAGTATGGTCTCAAGCTGCGCTCATTTATTGATAAATATCTCAATGTGATCCTTCTTTATAGCTGAATAATACTCCATTGTATAGAAATACCACAACTTTTTTATCCATTCCTCAGTTGATGGACACTTGGGTTGTTTCCAAGATCTGGCAATTACAAATTGTGCTGCTATAAACATAGGTGCGCATATATCACTGTGGTATGATGCTTTCAGTACTTCTGGGAATATGCCTAGAAGTGGAATAGCTGGAATAAATGGGATTTCCAATCCCAGCTTTTTGAGAAATCTCCAGACTGACCTCCACAAAGGCGGTACCAGTCTACACTCCCACCAACAGTGTAGGAGAGTTCCTTTTCCCACACAGCCTCTCCAGCATTTGTTGTTGTTGGTTTTCTTGATCCTGGCCATTCTTTCAGGAGTGAGATCGTATCTCAGTTTGGTTTTAATTTGCATTTCTCTAATGACCAATGATGATAAACATTTTTTCATGTATTTATTTGCCATTTGCATTTCTTCATCTGAGACGTGCGTATTCATCTCAGATGCCCATTTTTGGATTGGATATTTGAATTTTGGGGGGTCTGAGTTTTTTAAATTCTTTATATGTTTTAGACAAGAGTCCCTTGTCTGAGAGTGTTCACTAAAATCTTTTCCCAGTTTGTGGGTTTTCTTTTCATTATGCTGGAGATTTCTTTTGACATGCAGAAACTTTTTAATAAGAAGTGGTCCCAGTTATTGATTCTGGGAAGTATTTCCTGTGCGGTTTGAGTCCTCTTCATGAATTCTCTACCTACTCCTATGTCTTCAAGGTTTCTACCCAATTTGTCTTCCAATAGATTTAGTGTTTCTGTTTTAATATTCAGATCTTTGACCCAGTTAGATTTTAATTTAGTACATGGTGATAGACATGGGTCTAGCTTTAGTTTTCGGCAAATGGAGAGCCAGTTTTTCCAGCACCATTTATTAAAGAGACTGTCGTTCTTCCAGTGAACCTGTTTGGCTCCTTTATCAAAGATAAGGTGGTTGAGTGTGTTTGTAGTTGTGGTTGTATCTTGTAATCTATTCCGTTGATCTTCGGCTGTGTTTTGATTCCAATACCATGTTGATTTTACTACTGTTGCTTTGTAGTATAACTTCAAGTCAGGAGTTGTGATGCCTCCTGCTTTGTCTTTGCTGCTTAGAATTGCCTTTGCTATTCTAGGTCTCTTCTGGTTCCAGATGAAATTTAGGAGTGATTTCTCTAGATCTATAAGGTATGTTGATGGTATTTTTATTGGGATTGCATTGAATCTGTATAACAGTTTTGGGAGAATGGCCATTTTCACAATGTTTGTTCTTCCTATCCATGAGCAAGGGATGTCTTTCCATTTTCTGAGATCATCTTCAATTTCTTTTTTCAGTGTATTATAATTTTCACTGTATAAGTCTTTCACTTCTTTCGTAAGAGTAATTCCTAAATATTTCATTTTTTTGCTTGCTAATGTGAAGGGTGTAGTTTCTCTTATTTCCTACTCTGATTTTGTTGTTCATGTATAGGAATGCTATTGATTTCTAAGTATTGATTTTTTATCCAGCCACATTACTGAATTTATTTATTGTATCTAAGAGTCTTTCAATGGAGTTTAGGGGGTCTTCTATGTAGAGTATCATGTCATCTGCAAACAATGATAATTTAACTTCTTCTTTTCCTATCTTTACCCCTTTTGTTTCTCTCTCTTGCCTAATTGCTCTGGCTAGTACTTCCAGTACTATATTAAATAGGAGTGGTGATAAAGGACATCCTTGTCTTGTGCCTGATTTTAAAATAAAGGCTTTCAATTTTCAGCCATTTAGTATGATGCTGGCTGTTGGTTTGTCATAAATGGCCTTTATTACATTGAGGTAAAGACCATCTATTCCAATTTTCTGTAAGGTTCTTATCATGAATAAATGTTGGACCTTATCGAAGGCTTTTTCTGCATCTATAGAAATGATCATGTGATTCTTACTTTTGGCTTTATTCATATGGTGGATTACATTTATTGATTTACGTATGTTGAACCATCCTTGCATTCCTGGGATGAATCCCACTTGGTCATGGTGTATAATCTTCTTGATGATTAGTTGCATCCTATTTGCCAATATTTTATTGAGGATTTTTGCATCTGTGTTCATTAGGGAGATCAGTCTATAGTTCTCTTTTTTAGTTGGGTCTTTCTCAGGTTTTGGTATTAGAGTAATATTTGCTTCCAGGAATGACTTAGGAAGGATTGCTTCCCTTTCAATTTCATTGAATAGTGTGAGGAGTGTCAGCATTAGGTCTTCTTTGTATTTCTTGTACAATTCTGCAGTGAATCCATCTGGGCCTGGGCTCTTCTTTGTAGGTAAGGACTTAATTACATTTTCAATTTCATTAACAGAGATTGGGTTATTCAACAGTTTTACATCCTCTTGATCTAGCTTTGGTACTTCATATGTTTCTAAGAATCTTTCTATTTCTTCTGTGTTATCAAACTTTTGAAAGTAGAGGTTTTCGAAATAGGCGTTGATGATCTTCTGTATTTCTATTGGGTCTGTAGTGATTTCTTCTTTTTCATTTCTTATTGCATGAATTTGAGCTTTTTCTTCCCTTTTTAAAATAAGGTTGGCTAGGGGCTTATCGATTTTATTTATTCTTTCAAAGAACCAACTCTTTGATTCATTGATTCTTTGGATTGTTTTCTTAGTCTCTATTGCATTGATTTCTGCTCTGTTTTTTATAATTTCCTCTCTTCTTTTGGCTTTGGGTTTGACTTGCTCTTCTTTTTCTAGCTGTGTGAGGTGTAGCATCAAGTTATTTATTTGTATTCGTTCTGTTTTCCTGATGTGGGAACTCAGTGCAATAAATTTTCCTCTGAGGATGGCTTTCATTGCATCCCACAAATTCTGGTAAGTTGTATCTGTAAGTTGTATCTTTCATTTTCTTTTAGGTATTGTTTAATTTCTTCTTTAATTTCTTCTGTGACCCACTGATTATTCAAGAGTGTGTTATTCAGTTTCCATGTTTTTGCGGGATTTTTGCAGTATCTTTTATCATTAATTTCTAATTTCAGAGTGCTATGATCCGATAACATGCAAGGGATGATTTCAACTCTTTTGCATTTGTTTAAATATATTCTGTGAGCTAATATATGGTCTATTTTAGAGAATGATCCATGTACTGCTGAGAAGAATGTGTATTCTCATGTTGTTGGGTGGAACATTCTGTATATGTCTATCAAATCCATTTGTTCGCAGGTGTGATTCAGTTCTGTTATTTCTTTGCTCATTTTCTGTCTGGTTGATCTGTCCCTTGGTGTCAATGGTGTATTAAGGTCTCCTGTTACAATTGTGTTACTGATAATTTGAGTTTTCATTTCTGTTAATAGTTGCTTTATATAACTGGGTGCTCTGGAGTTTGGTGAATATATATTTAAGATAGTTATCACTTCCTCTTGGAATTTTCTCCTTACGAGTATGTAGTGACCTTCTTTGTCCTTTATGGTCATTGTTGGTTTAAAGTTCATGTTGTCTGCAAACAGAATGGCTACTCCTGCTTTTTTTTGGATTCCTGCTGCATGAAGTATTGTTTTCCATCCTTTGACTTTCAGTCTGTGAGTATCCTTCTGGGTTAGATGGGTTTCCTGTAAACAGCATATAGTTGGATTTTGTTTCTTGATCCATTCTGCTAGTCTGTTTCTTTTGATTGGTGCATTGAGACCATTTACATTAATGGTTATTACTGTTAAATGCTGGTTTATTGTTGACATGTTATCTCTCTGCTGTTGCATCTTTATCTTTCTGTTCTGTTTAATTATCTGCTTTTCTTAGTGTTTTTTTCCTTTGTGTATCTAAACTGTCTTTCAATATTTTTTGCAGGGTTGGTTTGGTGTTCATGAAGTTCTTCAGCTGTTCTTTGTCATGGAAGTATCATATTTCACCATCAATTTTGAATGATAGTTTCGCAGGATACATCAGTCTAGGTTGGAAATCACTTTGCTTTAGGATCTGGAATACTTCACTCCATGCTCTTCTTGACTTTATTGTTTGTGCTGAGAAGTCTGCTGTGATTCTGATAGGTTTTCCTTTATAAGTGATCTGTCTCTTCTCTCTGACAGCTTTTAATAATCTATTCTTGTGTTGGATTTCTGGGATGGTGATTGTTATATGTCTGGGTGTAGTTTTATTTTGGTTATGACTATTTGGAGTTCTGTGTGCTTCGCTGATCCTGATGTCGGTTTCTGATCTCATGCTTGGGAAATTTTCAGCTATTACTTCTCTAAATATCCTCTTGACATCTTTTATGTTGTCTCCTTCATTTTCATTAATCCCTATCATTCTTATGTTATTTTTCTTTGCATCATCTTGCAGTTGTTAAATTGTTGTTTCCTGATTCCTTGTTATTTTTAAAAGATCTTTCCTTTCCTGTTCACTAGCTGCAATCCTGTCTTTAAGGTCTGAAATTCTATCTTCACTTTCCTTAAGGCGTTTTTACAACTTTCAGTGGAGTTTTTTTATTTCCTGTATATCTCTGTGCATCTGCATTATGTATTCTGTTTGTTTCTTATATTGCTCATCTAGGGATTCTATCTTTTTGTTTAGTTCCTCCAATTTTTTGTCTGTGTTTTCTTTAGATATATTCAGAATCTCTTTCATTTCTTTTATCATTTCTTCTTTTACCTGGGAGATTATTTCAAGTTTGAATTCCTTTAAAGCTTCCTGGAATTGCTTGTTAATTTCAGTAGCTATTATGTCCAATATTTGAGGTGAATGGCATATATTTTCTTCTATATACATTGCTCCTAGGGTTTCTTGAGATGGGCTGGAGGTTTGAGGTTGTAATTTGACCTTTCATTTTGTCATTTTCCTATATTTCTGTGTTTCAAGTGTTATTTGAAAGCTTCCTCAGGATCTGTTGAAAATCCCCTTCTATGTTTGCAGCTCCTGAGACTCTGGCACCCCGTTACCCCAAGCCACTGGGCCTGTAGAACCAATGGCCCTCCTCTGCCTGTTCAGAACTCCTCAATTCCAGATAAGCTGGGTCTCAGGGACACTGTGCGCCCACCTGCCTGTTGGAAGCTCCACAGCTCTCCAAGTGTAGCCGGGATGCGAAGGCGGATGTAGACGCCTCAAACCCACCTCTCCACTTCACTGCACCCGGAAGCCTGGAGGGTCCCGAACAGTCTGGGCTTTGGGCAGAGTGTGCTGAGCACTCACTACAGGTCGCGGTGCCTCTGGAACCTGCGATCCTCCCCTGCTTGCTGAGATATCCACAGTCCTCCAGACACACGGGGAGGCTGATGCAGGCGCCCCAGTTTTGCCCAGCCCCTCCTCTGCTCACCGATGGCGAGATGCGGGAGTCCCAAACAGGTTGGGCTCCGGGGATAGCGTGGGCCCGCCCACCTGTTGGAAGCTCCACAGTTCTGAAAGTGCACCCCGGATGGGGAGGCGGATGTAGAGGCCTCAAACCCACTTCTCCACTTCACTACACCCAGAAGCCTGGAGGGTCCCAAACAGTCTGGGCTTTGGGCAGAGTGCGCTGAGCACTCACCACAGGTCGCGGTGCCTCTGGAACCTGCGATCCTCCCCTGCTTGCTGAGATATCCACAGTCCTCCAGACACACAGGGAGGCTGATGCAGGCACCCCAGATCCACCTAGCACACTGTAATAACTATTTACATAGCACTTGCATTAGGAATTAAAATTCTAGAGATGATTCAAATCATAGGGGAGAATTACATTATTTATATACAAATATGATGCCATGTTATATAAGTAGTTGTAGGCTTCAATATCTTCATGAGGTCTAGAATTAATCGCCTATGATATTGAGGGGTAGCTAAAGTCAATTGCATTATAATAATATCAGCATAGTGTTGCAACTAGTTAGATATTATTTATAATGTTTAGATATAACTATTTAGATATAATTTTAAATACATAAAATGTTTAGATATAATCTTAGAAGTTGTTCTCCAATAATATTCAGTTCCAGTGTTTTCTGAGTTAAATTTTGATTGTGTTATTCTGCAATGTGATATTTGATTAAAATGTATTTTTGTTGTACTCATGGACACTTTTACCCATGAAGATTGGAGTGATATTAGAATTGGGACATTACACTGTAAAAATTTCTGGTTGAAGACTTAACAAATTTAGTTTTTTTCTTTGGATCCAGAAAGGTAGTCTGCAGGGCAAGACCTTCCATCCTGACCTGGCTTTGTTGCCAGGGCTATGTTGGTTATACAACATTGTAGAGTCATATGGCAAATAAGTATAATGACAAAAAAGTTACTTTACTTGCACAGAGTCTGATGAAGTCAGGGACACAGATAGTGAAATGCCTCAATTTCCAGGTGGCATTTTCAGCAAAGATGGAAGTTATAGAGAGTCTACATTAATACCTGGAAGAAGAGAGTCCCCAGGAGAGGAAACAGCAGGTACAAAAGCCTTGTGAGTGCCCGTACTGATCCATAAACAGCAGAGAGGCACTCATGTACCAGAGAGGAGCAAGCCTTGAAGGGAGAGGAGGAGTAAATGGAATCAGAACCCAGGGGCCCCAGGACCCTGTTCATTGCCTAGTACCAGAGATCTCTGAATGGCTTTCCCTGAGTAGGAGGGTGTTTAGGGCTTGGGATGGGTGGGTAGTATAAGGTGACTTTTCTTTGGACATATATACATGACAATAGAAAAAGTGATTCTGTTCTATAATATTAGTCTTTATATTTTTCTGGGTTTTTTTTTGGTAGCATGTACCAATCATTATGTACTGCAAACATGTACTATTAAAAATTAAATAAAAATAAAGAATAGTGTTTATCCCAAATTTGAATAATACCTGAAGTTAAAGAAACTGCACAGTGTGAAGGAATAAACCCCACATGACTGCTCTACTAACAGCCAGAAATTCAGGGGTCCCCAAGGCTACCTTTACCTCTGATCACTTGGCTACAAATTTGGCGATTTACAGGACCAGCCTCAGGTTTGAGGATTTTTTGGAATAGCTCAGATTCCAAAATATTATAATTAAAATTTCCAGTTTTATTATGGCAAATGGATGCAAATGAGAACCAGCCAAGGGATGAGAGGCAAGGGCCAAGTCTGGGTGGATTACAAATGTGACGCTTTGTCATCCTCAGGGATGCGTGAGCCTGCTAGCACTAAGGTGTGTTAATACAGTGTGTTGCTAGCCAGAGAAGCTTACCCACGTGTTGGAGCCCAGAGAATTTTTAGATATCACTCAGTAGTCATGAATCATTGACTACATGGTTGCACTCAGTCTCTGGTTCCCCTTCTCTCCTTTCCTCAGAGATTAGTCTGATATCACTTTGGTATTATTTATGTGGCTGATCAGCTTCCATCCTAAGTCATCTTGTTGGCATGAACTATCAGGAGTGTTCTGGGACCTGCCATAAGTAATAAAGACATTCCAGTCATTTAGGCAATTCCAAAATGGGGACATAGGCCAGCCAAATTCTTAGTTTAATATATAGATAATATATAAATTAAATATGATTTTTGTGATCAAATTCATAGGTATATATATTTTTGCTTCATAATTTATATTAATTCAATATAGAGTTTCTATTGATTCTTTGTACCTAGAAATGCTATTTTTGTCATTCTTTATTCTTAAGAAGAATAAATAGTTTATAATCTTCAGTCTGCTTAGCATCAAAATATTCATTGTTTTTCCTCTCAAGGAGTTTTGTATGTAAATGTTTTCTGTGGACTATTTTCCATACGTATTTATTTATATATTTTTCTGTCTTCCTTTTTCTTTATTCTTTGGTTTAAGAATCGAAGTATGAAACTGGAAGTGGATAAATTGCAAAATTATAATTCTGTCATTTTGATGGTATTTTAAAAATTAAGTTTATTGGAACAGTTTAGTTATCCATAATAATCATATTAATCAAAGGGAATATATCTTTTTTTAAAACTTGACATGTTTATTAATTAAACTATCACTTAAATAAAAATACTGCATAGGAAATAAACATCTAAAAATTCTTTTTTTTTAAAAAAACAGCTATGTATACTTTTTACATTCAGTCTTTCATAGAGAGCTTTCAGCATTACTGTTTGTTAAGGTTCTCCTTCATCTATGTCACAGGGAGTTAACACAGATGGACCTCGGACATATTTTTCTTTTTTTTCCTTTTTTCTTTTTCTCTAATCAGAAGCTTGGCAGAACACATGGGAAAAAAACCAACAAAAATAAAAGATCCATTATACATGATAAAGTTGTCAAGAAATGTCCTAGTTCTAGAAAAGGAGCTTGTCATCTGTTGAGCTCTTGAGACAATTATTTAACTACCTGTTTTTACTATGCAGACCGTTATAAGCACAATAAAATAAACACAGTTCTATTTTCTTAGTTGAAAGACAGAACTAGAGTAACTCAATTTCCCCCTAAATGCAGTGGTAATCCCAACATTTATAACCAGAAATAGAGAAATGAGGAGTACAGATACTGACTGGCAGCATTCATGGCAGGAAAAATTCCAGGTCACACATTTCTGTATTTTGCTCTTGTCTTAGGAATAGTCTGTTTTGCCATTCCTTTGTAGTTTGAGCTTTCTCACTTGGGAATCAAAGGAACAAAAGCCTAACATTTTCGTGCCAATTGTATCAACTGAAACACAAACCTTACCTATAGTGTTAAGAGAATTGAAAGTCATGTATGGAACTAGGTTTTGTTACAAGGCGTATTACTGTATTAGTTTCTATATATATCATATTTATATGTACTTGAAAACAAAAAAAAAGTTTTGAATTTTGAAAAAATAAGACTCATTTGACACAAAATCATTCATGATTTGGCACAAAACCGTCTGTTCAATAACCTTGTGTTGCTTTAAAATGAAGGAAATGAAACAATTACACCCAGCCCTTTGCAATGATCTGCTTTTCCTTCAAAACAAGAACAACTTAATTTCTATGAAAGACAATGCCAAATCAAATTCTTAAAAGTTAACAAATAAGGTTTTGACCTGTAGTGTTTTCAGATATTTGAAATATCTTGATTCTTCTCCCCCCCCACCCTTCCCTCTCTTCCCTTCAACCACTTCTCCCTCCTCACTTACAAAGCTTTGTTTCCATTTTACCCTTTTATCATTTGTTTCTTTCTCTTCCTTTCTTTCTCCCTTTCCTCTTCTTAGTTCCCTCCAAAAAATAGGGTTAGCTCTTCCCCTTCTGGAATATCATACCAAAGTGATTTGTGCAGCATAGTTTGTAACAGCTAAATTTTGGAAACAACCCAAGTGCTCATTAAATGAAGAATGGATAAAAAAATTCTTTCTTTTTTTCTTTCTTTCTTTTTTTTTTATACAATGAAGTACTACTCAGCCATTGGGACATTTCTAGGTAAACGAATGTACCTTGAAATCATACTCAAGTGAAATAAATTGGACACACATGTAAATATCAAATTATTTTTCTGGTGTGAGAAACTAAGAATTTAAATTGGGACCAAAGTGTATAATAGGTACTGTGAAATAAGAAGAAATTACTGATGGTATTTCTGTGGCCTTGGAGTATTGTTGTCTTGCAATTTTAATGTTTATTCATGTGATCATACATATTCAGATTGGAAAGTTTACAAGGCTATTGTATCAACTCTGGGAGTCTGAATAGGTAGTTCTGCTGAAACATAGTCAGTTAAATCAGTGTTAATTTGGCAATACTACTCATATTTCTTACAACTTTATTGCTGTTAGCTGTCACGGTACAAATCTTTGAGTGGTATAATGCTTTTAAATTCATACAAATATCAACTATGTAGAAATAGAAATATTAGTATTTTGATATCCCTCCTTTATTATATATATCCTCCCTTTCTAAGATCAGATGCCTCATTCCTATAGTTTTTAAGAAGAACTACAGAAGAGACAGTGTTGCATCTGGATAAAAACTAGGCCAGTTTAGGTCAACAGATGTTATTTCTGTTCCAAAAGGCAGCACAATCTGTTTGATATACACATTTGAATATTTTGATTTTTTTCTGACATACAGTCTTGGTCTCTGCTTTGGCCTGTGAGTGACTAGAGATCTGATGATGGAGAAAAGAAGCAGGATCTTTGCAACCTGCAGGGCATGCTGAGAGTACCGTGGATGCTATGTCTAGGCCTTACTGATGTTTTAAAAGAATCATTCTCACTGCTGTGTTGAGAACAGATGCTGAGAGATCTGGTAGAAGCCAGTTATAAGATTTTTACAATAATCCTGTATATGACTCTGGGGGATTACATCAAGGATATCTCAGTTTAGAACTGGTTAGATTCTGTCTTTTAAAGGCAGAACTAATTTATTGATCAGTTGTACATAAGGTGTAAGACAAAGCCAGGAGCCAAGAATGACTTCAGGTATATTGCGTATCTATTAGTGAATAATAAATTATCCCCACACTTGGCTTAAAATAATGCCACTCATTTTCTCAGTTTCAAAGGATAAGGGATTGGGTATCATTTAAATGTGTCCTCTGGCAGGCTCTGGATCACTCTCAAACTTGAATCTGTTCTGAGTTACTGATGTGGTTATTGGTAAAATTCAGTTTTGCAGAAGCTATTGGCCCGAGGTCCCTTCATTCCATACCTTGTAGGCCTCACCATAAACAATATTATAATGTGGTAACTTTCTTCATTAGAGTAAACAATGCAAGGGCCACTGGATACCAAGACAGAGAGTGCTAGAAAGATGGATGTCTTGTATAAACTAGTCTTGAAGTGGCTTCCAATCACATTTATTGTGTTCTATTCATGAGAGGGAAGGATTAGGTCTAGACCACACTCAAGGGGAGGAGATGACATAGGGCATGGATACTAGGAGCATAGACCATTGGAAGCAACTTCCAAAGCTGTTCAACATGCTGAAACTTTAGCTCGAATAACTGGATTGGTAGAGATATTTATTGAGGTGAAGAATACTGCATTACAATCCTCTCTGAGGGAGAGGGAGTGAGGTAAGTTAAGTTTTAAAATTTTTTGATACATTAAATTTGACAGAGGCTAAAAACAATTGACAGGTTTGTTAAACATGCAAGTTGGATACATGTGCAGTTTTTATTTTTTATTTTTTAATCAGTACTAGGGATCGAGCTCACGACCACACTCTTGCAAGGCAGATGCTATGCCCCTGAGCTAAATCTCCAGCCCTATATGTGCAGTTTTACAGGAAGCTGTCTAAGCAAGAGATAAACAAATAGTGATCATCTCACGTGACAATCGCCATACCTATGCCAATGCAAGCACACATTTTTCATGTGGGGCAGTGTTGTGTTCTGGCTAGCAGCAAAAATCTCAAAGCCACATAGTACAGGCTGAATCTCTGCTCTATCACTTACCACTTGTTAATGTAAATCTATAAAAATAATTTAGAATAAAGCTTTGCTCATAGTATACTGTTTGTTTTAGTAATATTGTAATTACTTTAAAAAATGTACACTTTTTAAATAAAATAGACTATTGTTTCCCTCTGGAAACATGCATTAAAATCTACTAATCTTCTAGAAAATGGTTTCTCAGGTTTACCTAAATGTGATTTCTGATTGCTCTCTTATACTCTCTTATACTGATAGAAGGAAGCTCTTTGGCTCAAATGAAGCCATTATGTGATAAAAATCAACAAATTGAAGAAATTTCAAATATTTTTAAAGCATCCATTTAAAAAGAATTTATTTGTTTCGTGCTCACTGAAGTTTTGCTTATCTTTGAGCTAGATTCTGAGAATACTTAATTTAAAAGAACATAGACTCTTGAACGCTTGTGGCATCGCCTTTACCTAGTAGGTTAAAGGTGAATTGGAATTCTCTCAATAGAGTACAGAAGCAGTTTTGGTAGTGTAAGGAAAAGGTTAACAGTAGTACTTTTTCTTCCATATCTTCCAAGAGAATAGAGGGGCATCACTGGTGATGGACCACTGAGTTTCTGGACTTAGTTTGTTTTACACTGTCAAAGAGGTGTTTTAAGGTCTGCTTCATTTTTCTCTAACTAAAGATCCGAGAAAGCTGAAAGATTAATCTTCAGTCATTTTCAAAATTCATTATGAGAAGAAACTTTAGGGATTCTGAAGTTATGTGCTTGATACAGCCAAGTTTTGACGTCTGGGCATTGTGTCTCTGTGCCATTAATTCAAAAGTAACCTCTGTTTTATGTATCTAATTTCTGCTATATAAATTTTAAGAAAATGTTCTTGAGCTTAAAAAGGGTTTATGAATTATTACTTTAAAATAATTCTGTCTCAATATCTTTCAGTTTTGAGTCTGTAATTTAAACAATTTTAGGATCCAAATACTAATGTATTTGGGATGGGGATGGACAGGAGGGTTGGAGAGGGAAGTGTCACATCAGAGTTTCTTCTACTTAGGAATTTCAAGCACATTGTGCTTATTTTCTAACCTGTATTTTAGATCACATGAAGAATGAGGAGCTTTGGGGAAGAAGAAGAGACAGAACTGTGGATCGTTTAACACTGGAGTGTAGGGAACACCAAGAAAGCTTTTAATAGTGAAACTGTACTGTGAAAGTTGTAAATGCTTGTACAGGAACAGAGGGATTAGGATGAAGAATTAATAGCACAGAGAAAAAAGGAAAGAAAAAAAATTACTGTAAAATTGGGCTTTGTAGGGGCTGGGGATTTAGCTCAGCGGCATAAGCACCTGCCTTGCAAGCAGGCAGTCGTGAGTTCGATCCCTGGTACCGATAAAAACGAAAAAGACCAAAAAAAAAAAAAATTAAAAAAAAATTGGGCTTTGTTTTGTTTTCTTGATGTTTGGGTCTAGAGCATAGAGCCTTACATGGGGAATGCAGGGTTTCATCAGAGGCACTGATTCAGTGTCAGTTGGCAGAGAAACTCAAAAGCATATGTGTGCTACAAGATGTGGGCAGTCCAACTTCAATGCGTATCTTAAAGGGGTCTGGGTTTGGGATCCTGGGTTAAAATCAACAGTTAAAATAGTGAGCACAGCTAACATTGTTTCCTTCTTTGTATACTGAGAATCTTCCCTTTGGCAGAAAGCCAGAGTTGTTTTGCACACAACAGTGAATAGAGCTCACATACACATCCAAAACTGATCATTGTAAAAAATAGTACCAATTATAGCCTAATATGTACAACTCATTTCAGTAGGGAAATTAATGTCTAAAATACTCATTGGTCAAACTGACTGCCTTCTGTTTTACTTTCTAAAACCTAGGGCACACCTGCAAATGAATTTGGTCTATTAGGTGCAGCAGATACTAGAAGATGACAAATAGAGAAGCTTCATGCATTTCCTTATTTTGCACACATTTGGGCATTTTGTAATTAATATCATATTGTACAAATTAAGAAATTAATGTCTATTTTCTTACATATCTCTTACATACATGCTTATGACAAATTTTTCTGTTGATGTGGTAGAAATAAATTCAGTTTTCCTACACATATCACTTGGATAAGGGTAAGTTTTGCACTCTGTAGGTTTTTACGGACATAGCCATGAGTGATCTATGGGTCCGTATGGAGTGTACAGATTTTCTTCCATTTACTACAGGCAGTTACATAAACTTTGTACTATGGTCTGACAATTGGACTGAATGTGAATGCTGAACATTACCCCTAAGAGCAATGCAGTCCCCAAAGACAGCTTCAAGGAACCTTGCAAGGGACATGGACAGTTTGAGCAAATATTTTTCGAAACCTATTCACCTTCTTCAAGAACAGTGTATTTTATTTGACTCACTGAAGCAGCACATACATCCCAATTCTCCAGCAAGAACAATCCTGTATGCTCTTAAACGCAATCTTGATGACACTGAACTACTTCAGGTATGTCTCTGGCTACTGAGGATGTCAGATTTAAGAGTAAATGTGGGGACTCAGATCGTGTGTGTGACTTGAACAAGTTCTTTTAAATTTGTCATCGAGGAAGAAAAGCAAGCTGATGAGATTTAAGTACTGCTATTCTAGTGATGTACTGCAGGAAAAGTTATAGTACCAGAACAGTGAATGAATCAGCATTTTGTTCTGTGGTATGAGAGTCTGGATTCAAAATGTCTCTTGAAGTCCCTTGTGTTAAAGTTTGCCCTCAGGCCATGGCATCATCAAGAAATTGTGAGACGTTTAATAGGTGGAACCTAGAGGAAGAGAGATAACAGAAGAAATAAAAAACTAGGCAGCAAGGAGGCACATTTTTTAAAAACGAAAACTGAAGCTTCAGGACACAAACTGAGTTTATTTTATCTTTTTCTCTTTCTTTTCTCCTTGAACATAATAAGCCTGAAAAATTCCCTTATAACTATAAATGTGTTCTGTGGTTCCCTTTTTAACTTGCAAATGGACCTCTTTCACCTGAGATAAGACCACATTTTTTACCTGTAGGTTAGAATTTCCTGTATGAATGTTTCATTATTTTCTGGGCAGCCCATCTTCTTCCACCCACTAGAGCAAACTATATAGATTATCAAATTCCACAGATTTCCACCACCACCAAAAACAATGAACATTTCCAGTTCCCAACTGTAGTGCATCTTATTTCTGTCTAAAATCTCTGCCTAATACACCCTTCCCATACACCTCATATTGATGCATCCTGAAAGTAACTGTTTTTCTATGACAAGAGTTAAAAAATGTGTGAACTTATTATAGAAAACTGTGGATTAAGTCCCTTATTTCAGTTTTGGGGTCCTTCTCACACTGATTCAAGGGACATTTTCTCTTAGTGAGCCAGCCAGGAGGTAAAAAAGAGGCATTTGGGGAGACAAAGATCGTAAGTCCAGCCAAAGTCTTTTTCACTTTTTCTTCTCTATTTCTCTAAATTTCTTTCCCTCTGGATCTAGTTTCATCCAACCCCTTTCCCTCTAGTTTATCTCTCCTAGTTCCTCAAAAAAGGGGTACCCTTTTTTCCCCCTCTCCCAACCTACTTCTTCAGTCTTAATATTACAGGCAGCTGAGCTAGATAGAAATATTATATGCAGTCAAATAGAGATAGGCTCTCAAAGGATCCAGCGCAGTAGGGTCAGGTACCTTGTAACTGTGGGCGACACAGACACCTCTGCTGTGGGCTAGATACTTTGCAACCTTGGAGGAGGCAGGCTCCTTTGCAGCTGCCCAGATCTCAAGCTAAAAGGCAAAACAAATGCAACCACACCCTAAGTATAAACATCAGGGATTGACACCTTGATCACCTTGAAGAAGCCAAAAGCCATTAATCCTAACCCCTAGGGGGTATAAGTCCTGTTCCCTCTTGCTACATGACTTACTTTCTTGTTGGATCCCAATGCAATCACTCCTAGCTGAGTTATTACACTTGTAACCTTATTGGTTGACCATAGTTCTATCCCACCTCATAGCCACTTGCCTTGCCAGCTCCCATTTTTTCTACCCCGTGGACCTACCTCACCTCCTGGTGTCGCTGGAAAAATCTAGATCCTTGGCAACACACTCAGGACCCCTTCTGCCTCTCTCTCAGACAGAAGCTTTCTTCCCCCCAGTAGATATATTCTGCTCTTAACCTCTGCTGTTCCTAAAATTCATTCTTCAGTTTTAGAGAACACAAACTCATGCTGGGCATCCAGTAGGATGGGAGTTTCATCCCCCCATATCACTAAGGTTTTCCTTTTCAGCAACAAGAACAGTGGTGGCGAACCTGTGGCACTCATGGTAAAGTGTGTGCCATGGAAATCTCTGAAGTGTTCACTATCACTGAGCTAGACATTCTGATGTCCCTAGGAAAAAAAATAAGTGCTCATTCATAAAAGTACCCAAGGGAAGAACTACTTGTTCCCTTTAACCAGACGGGGAAGAGGTGTCAAGAAGTATTCTCTTACATGTAGCAGACTCATTACGTACTCTCTTAGGTCAACACACCTTCTTCCTGGGTCAGTTGCTCACCAGAGCCAGAAAACAAACAGCCCATCCAAGGTCCTGAGCTAAGTCTCTCATGCAACTGCATGGAAAAGCCAGGCATGAGACATCATGGAAAAGACTGGCCTTTGGAATGATACCCAGAGGATACAATCTTCTTAAATCACACACATACTTGGGTCCTAAACATGTTCGATAAAAAAGATCCTCAAAACTGCTCGTTTGGATCTTTTTCTATCTTCTGCTCTCCTCAGAAATGAAGGGCATGAGCTCAGTCCACCTGTTGCTGTGGGTCCCATTTCATGTGGCTGGAAACTTGTCATAACCATGCATATTCAAATAATATCAGTTGATAACTGATTATCTTCAACACTTTGTTAAGTCTATGGACTCAAACTGAGAAAGATCCTACTGGTTTTCTTTTTTTCCTCTTCTCCTATGAAAAAAGGAACTGAGAAGTGCTGTGTACCTGTAACAACCCTGCCCAAATAATATGAGCATTGTTTACTGCATACAAGTAATAAAGAAAATAAATGGATAACATTAAAACAAAATAAAGCTTCTGTTCACTTCTAGTCCTTGTCATCCCACTCAGCTTTTCATCTATCAGAAAATTCAAATCCTTTAACTTTTTCTGATATTAATTATCAGGGAAAGACAGGCAGTTGAAGGGTGCAGGTGATAATATGGGAGTTCGGGAAGTGTTCTCATGGCTTTGGGGAGAGTTCCCAGGGTGTCCCACCATGTGGGAGGAGGAGGGAAATGTGTGGGCTCTGTATTTTCTCAGCCAATAGGAGAGATCAACAGACCGTGGGTAAGGTGCTGCTTCAGCCCTGCTCAATTGTCCAAATGTCTTTCCTGGGTCCTAGGGCCACCTGTTAAGCCCTGCCAACAGGTATTTTTTCCCCTGGAGACGCTCCTGGTTGTTTCTCTGATACTAGCTTTCTTTCTCCCTCCATCTTACTTAGTTCTGCTATAATTTTGACCTCAAGAAAGTCTCCCTATCTACAGTAGTATGTGAACTATGGTTGCTAGGTGACATCTCTGACCTTTTAAATGCTGTGAGTTCTTGGTTGTGTTATAGATCCCCAGACATGAAGAGCATCAGGGTAAACTTTAGTAAAGCCCAACAGGTGTGTACAACTCCTTTTTCTGCTTTTGTGATTTGTTCATTAAGTTTGGAATGGCCATGTCCAAGGATGCTTGTTCTAATATAAACAAGAGATTTCTGCACAGCTAGCTGGGATGCCAGGACTGGTCCATAACAGAACACGGAGCACAGCTGCTTTACTGGACAGTTTGGGTAGGGTAATAGGGTGGACCTGCCAGTACAGATGGTTCTGACCCTGTAATAACAGGGCAGAGTGGCCCATTCTCTGGCAGTTCGGAATCTGGGAAATGGGACAGGCTGCGTGTATAGCTTGACCTGGTGTGAGTCTCACCCCTGTGTGTGTGGCCTAATTCCAGTGTTAAGGCATTGCTAGGTACAGTGCTTCACCTCGTACAGGGCATGACACAGCCATCTCAGGCTGTCTGTCTTTAAGTACCTAAATAGGATCCTATTGTTTCTCTCTTTTTTTTTTCTTTATCTGTTTCCAGGAGTACACAGAGATAATTTAAAGACATATAGTACTTAAAGGCAAGTAGTACATCTTAAATGATCATGGATAACTCAATATCTGTCCCATATATGTATATATTTTTTCTTTCTTTGTATTAGTATATATATGTATTTGGCATACATAGTAGTCACATTAATCATAGAGAATTTGTACCTATATCTTAATTGTTCTTCATTCCCCTCCCCATTCTTCAACCCCTCTTTGCTTCTTCATTGAATCACTTTAAACTGTCAGATTTCAAAAGGTTGATTTTTCTCCAAATGTAATTTGGAGAGTGAGATAATTAAGGCCTCAAATTTGATTTTATAATAAAGTAAAATAAACAAATATCCTATCTACTAATTTATAACTCATCTTTCTTCTTCTAACCCTGGTTATTTATGTGCAAAAATATATTAACTATGCTATGCTTAAGTGACTTCTATGAAGTAATTGCTAAGATGAGCAAATAAGTAAATATAAGTAGATTTAATGCTTGTATATGTTAATAGCAACAATCAAGTCATCAGTCTCTAAATACAAATTTGTGTTCTTGGTTTAAAGCTTATAAAAAAGGTAAGTTTTTTTTGCTTATTAAATGTATTTTCATAAATTATTAATATATAAAGCTTTGTTTCTTAAATTGAGTTAAATTTCTAATATGTGTTATATTAAAATAACATTAAAAACTATATTTTTCAGATACTAAAATGTTATCAGATAACTTATAAAACATAGATGAAAAGGGATTTATAATTTACTAAGATAATTTCTTGTATTTTCTATTGTCAAACTTTTGGTTACTTAAAACCTGAATTTTTGAAGTTAATAATTAATTAAATGTTGATTTGTAAAATCAGTCAATAATTAGTTTATAATCGATTGCATGAATAATTATTGTCTTCATTTATAACATATATCTTGGACCAGAGATGTGTTTCCACCAGAAGACAAAATTTACTGCAAAAACAAGCTCTAAAGGTAAGCTTAATACATATGAAATATTAATAAATACTTTCTTTTAAATAATATGCATTGCCTCAAGACATAAAATGATCGAACATTTTGACATCTTTTAAAGTTTGGTCTTGTGATTGAAAACTTTATGTCTATTTGCTTTGATTAAAAAAGCATTTTGTCATTAGTGTGTCATGAGACACACTTATATATTGGGTGATAAATATATTTGTGGTCATTAACACTGTTTCCAAATAGGAGCGCTAAAAATGTCCTTTAGCTCTTGTTGGTACAGTTATATCCTATAAACCTGTTAAAAGAATCTAAATTTTGCCTAAGGGTAAAAACTAAGTACATTTGTATAAGCATTTCTGTATAACTGTCAGACTACTTATTACTAACCTCATGATACATCGAGTGCATTCGGGTTCCCAAGCATGCAGGCCTTCTATGATGCAGAATTTAAAAAGAAAATCACACTGACTAGCCCTACAGACTAAAGTTGTTTATGATGATGGTTTACATTTATGTGATTATCATACAATTGTTACGATAATTAGATGCGACAAAACAATATGTAATTCAGAGAGTGTCACGTAATGATTACAGATTGGGCGTTATCAGCCTATAAAGTACACATATGAGCAAATACATGCTACTAAATGATATGTTATTAAAAGGTAAGATTTAAATATTTATTTATGTCATTTAATACTTTATACAAAGGCAACTACTTGATAAAAATTTAAATGTATTTCAAGGGTAATAAAAATTTAAATGTATTTCAAAGATAAGAACCTAAATGTTTCTAATGTAATTCATTATAAATGTCATGTTAAAATGTTATATTTGCTCTTAACTTCATATGTTCTCAGTAAAACCTTTTAAACACTATTAACATTCTACAGAAATTTGACTTCTAAGACAACCATGATTGTTAAAAAATATATAGAAGTTCTCTGACATTACTTTGTATAGTAAAACTTTGGTTTGTGAGAATAATTTGTTCTCTTTATAATTCAAAGCATTTGTGTATCAAAGTAGATGAGAGATGAGAGAGACCAGTTGTGATCATGTGACTTGTATTGCAAGACATCTTTTGCTTATCAAGTGAAAATTTCTTAGAAATGTTTGCTTTTGAGGAATACTCACAGACCAAGTTACCCACAATCCAAGACTTGACTGCATTTTGGAGTACTTGATGTCCATATGAAATCTATTGTTCCAAATTCAATACTGGTGTACAGACATCTTGGGTGTTTAATAACTGAAGATTGAAAATCCAAGCTAAAAATGGTAACTGGCTTGGGACTAGTGGTCTGAGCATTTCTTGGGAAGATGACAGTATGCAATATAGCAAATATGGGGGATTTCCCTTTATTTTGTCTTTGAAATCTAGTGTTATTTTCACTGTTTTTGTTTGTTCTGATTGTTTTGCTTTATTCAATATTCTGTTTTGCTTGTTTTGTTCTGTTTGGTTTTTGGTTTGATTTTGCTATACCTGATGGAGTGAATAATTATTGTGAAGATAATAAGATATATTACAGTAGCTATTGTTGTTTACCTAGTATCCTGCTTTGAAGTTCTGTACCAATTTTGCTACTTTGTTTTGATTGGCTTTGTTTTGTTTTGTTGGATTTTACTATCTATAAAATTTTTAAAAATGGTAATTGGGCCAAGAGTGCAGCCAATATATTGGCCCTTATACTTAGGGTCAGCCAGGACCCAGAATTTAATGAGATCCAGCTAAATGATCTTAAACCTTTGATAGGCTATGCTATCCTCTTATTGGATTCAAAGGATAAGAATCAACCAATGTACATTGTGCAAGAAGGAGTGTCACTAAATACAGAAAAGTCTCCCACTCTTCCTAGGGAAGCCATGTGGTTAAGCAAAAACCTTGATCTATCCTAATAAATGACACAACTGGTAAAGAAAAACATCAAAAGAGCTAACAACCTCTTCACAAGGCCTCAAAAGCAATGCCTTTCTAAGAGCCAGGGCCAGATTTCCACATCTTTTTTCTAGATTGTGGTATTTCTCCAGCTTCTCTACAGTTTTTAGTTTTCCTGTCAGCTCCTTCTTGATTCCTGAAGATCTACTTTTTTTTCCCTTTACCAAGTTGCTGTTTCCCTGGTAGCTCAATTCCAGGTCCCAGACAAGTTATATTTTGCTACCATTCTCCTCCTTGTATTTACTCTTGTGCCTCACTATATTGTACGCTAGAAATATACAGTGATGTTTTAAATTTTAAAATTTCTAGTAAAAGACACATTGCCATTAGCTTCCCTCAATGTAGTCCCCATTGCTTTATAACACGCTTATCTCATTTTCTTGTCGCTTTCTGAAGCAGCTCTGGAAAAACTCTTTCACAATTATCTTTAGTTTCACTGTTGTTCATAGCACATTCTTATCAAATCAAAACTTGACAACTTATGTACTTTATTCACTGGATTTCACAGGGCAAAAAGAATTCTCTTCCTAAAACTGAAAATGACCAGGACAAGAATCATTTTGAACCAGTTCAGGACATTTCAGTAGCCATGACAGTGCAAGATATTCATTAACAGAAAAGGAAGAAACTAAGGTGAGAAGAACCAATCAAACATACAATCCTGGTGCTACTATTGGAGCAGCTAAAGATTCGGCACTCCCACTTCAGTTTCCAGAATTCACACAGCTGTGACTTACCAAGCCACCCGAATTCCTGCTCCTTTGACTCACTGGAAATGCAGTCACACTGAGGTTGGGAATCGGTAAGCCAAACAGAGCATTGAGCTGGCAGGGAACCTGCATTGACCTGTGGTGAGTTCTGGGAATAAAAACAATCCACAGAAAAAAAAGGGCTCCAACAGTTGACATTCTGGGGCCGAGCAGACTGGCAAGAATAAGGAGCAGTGTGAACTTCAGTTAGCTGCTCCATACCCAGATGGGATTGGTGGAGTGTGCTTGGCCTGGGTCACACCCCTAGCTGAGACCCAATAAGCTATCCCAAGCCAATTCCCCACACCCAGTGGTGCACACTAATTCAGTGAAGGCCTCAGCAGGTTGACTGGCCTGGAGGGAAGGGGCCAGCAAAAGTGCTTCAGAGGAACTGTAGCCAACAAAGAAAGAAACTGGGGCCTCCTATATATATCTGTATAGAAGAAACAAAACAAAAAATGTCCCAGCCCCAAATCCTGAGAACATTGATCCAGGAAAGATAAATACAAGGAGATTAAGGGCAGCAAACATGAAATATCAGACAGGGCACCAGTGGACATAAAGAGATATCTCTGGAGCCTCATAGACGAGTTCAAAAGTGAAATATTTAACCAAGTAAAGGAAGATATAAATAAATTAATAAAAGAAATGCTAAGTACCTCTCAAGAAGACACAGATGGAAGCATGGAGGGACACAAGAAAAGGGGAGAATTGTTTGATGAAAAATATAAAGAAAACATAGAATGTAAGAAGCAGGTTTGAAGAGATTACCAGGAAATTAAAAACTCCATTGAAAGCTGACAAAACTGTTTGAAAGAAACTAAGGATACATTATCCAAACTGGGGACAGTTTTGCAATGTGGGAGCATAAAGGGAAAATTTCTTAAAAATATCATGGAAATAAGCAGTAACAATACAAAGGCTAGAAGATGACAAGAGGATCTATAGCTTAGGAATAAAGAATGTGAAAGAAGAAGCAGGGTTACAAACAAAGGAACTACAAAGTCCAGTCATAGAAATAATTAAGGAAAACTTCCCAAACATAGGAAAAGGAAATGATATTCAGATGGATGAGGCATATAGAACTCCAGCCACCTACATCCAAAACAGAGCTACACCCAGGCGTATAATAATCAAGATACCAGAAATCCAGTATAAGAACAGAATATTAAAAGCTGTCAGAGACAAGAAACTGATTACTTATAAGGTAAAGCTCATCAGAATTATGGCAGACTTCTTGACACAAACCATCAAATCAAGAAGAGCTTGGAGCGAAGTATTTAGAGCCCTGAAAGAAAATAACCTTCAGATTGATGTACCCTGAAAAATAGTCTCTAGAAACTAATGGAGAAACAAGATGCTTCCAAGACAAAGAGGAGCTGGGGGAATGCACAACCACCAATCCAACTTTACAGAGAATACTGCAGGACATCTTAAAGAAAGAAAAATACCAGGATTCCAGGAACAGTGGCAGAGAGGCCTCAGTGAATGGAGCAGAAAGTGAAATGAGGAAGACAAACAGACAACTAATGACAGAAAAAGAGCTCAACAGAAATGAGGCAGAGAAGGTTGGCTATAATCTCTAATATAGATGGCCTTGATACACCATACTAAATTTAAAAAAAGAAAAAAGAGAGAATCACAGGCAGAGTAGATCAGGAGGTAGGGTCCACTGAGATGCTTTTTATAGGAAATATAATAAACTTGAAAAAGGATATATGGACTGAAAATCAAATATGAGTAAACAATGCTCTATGTGACAGGGTACCAGAGAGTAATAAGGGAAACTAGACCAGTATTTGTGGATAGGTTGGAAAGACAGGCTTAAAATGTAAAGGAATACAACCAGAGATCAAGTTCAGGAGGGAGAAGGTTTGGAACCACTTAGGTAAATAGCAGGTTGCCCCCCCATTTAAAACAGACAGTGTTGGTAAGACCCTAAAATACACAGTACACCCTGGGGGAGAAAGGAGAGGAATAGTCTTTAAAAAAGATGGCAGAAGATATTTTTAATAGTGTATCAGGAATTAAGCCCATATTACTCACACTAGTCTGCTTAGATAGAACTTATTCTGTCCCAGTTTGTTTATAAGCACTAGATCTGAGGCACAGACAACTATCCCAAAAATATCAGGATAGAGCACAGTAATCATCTTTAACTTCCTATTAACTTAATCTGGAGCCCTGTACAACTTATACTATTTTATCATGATTGATCTTAGTTAAATCTGGTTTGATTGCTATTTGTTATCAACAGATTTTATTCAAAACTGCTATGATTGATGGTATCAAGTCGGAGAGTATAGACAACTACACTGAAAATGACAAGATTCACTATGATACCCATTCTGGTTTGATTACTACCTGGTTTTATAGTTTTACATTATCTGCAAAGTTGTGTTAATATTAATATTGTTATGTACTGATATATTCAATTATATTACATCTGATGATATAGCCAATTCTATCGAAGATAACAAGAGACAACACAGTAACCATGGTAGAACTCCTGTACAGTGGTTTTATATGTTTTTCATTTTATGTGTCTATAGGAATATGTTTTTGTTCTGTCCTGCTTTGTTTTGTTCTTCTCTCTAATACAGAAAGGATAGAAATATATGTTAAGCCTCATGCATGCATAGAACCTATAAATAGTTAACGAGAACTGATCTTATGACACATGATGAAATGAACAAATACTTCGAAGAAAAAGAGACACTATAGTACCCAGTGCTGACCCTGGAGTGTCATGATGTGAAATACAGAAATACTAGTAGTCTTTGTTCAGAGTGATTTTAGCTGGCTTTGATTTGTTTAATCTCAACATAAATGAAGATATAGATAACTGCATATATGTTTAAATGTATCGGATTGATAACCATGTGTTGCTAAATTTTTGTTGGATAGTTGAACAGAACTATTTGCAGTCTCACTGCTTGAATTCTCACTTATATGTTCCACTTTTGCATCTTGAACAATTATTTGTAAGAGGTCAATCTGTAGACATCAACTAGTGATTTATTACTCTTTATTTTTTCTTTGAAAGTATATTTCTACCCATTTTCTGTTTTATTTAGTCTTTCTTTAAATAAAATTATTTTTAAAAAAATAAAAAAGTGAAAGCAAGCAATTGTCTAAAAAGGGAAGGCAGTGGCCATTGTTTATCTTTTATCATGATTTGAAACCCATATTGTTTTCATCATTCTGTTTAGTTTGGTTTTATTCTGTTCCAGTTTGTCTTCTTGTATTAGATATGATGGTATGGACAGCTGTTCCCAAGATAGCAGGATATATTATGGTAACCATATTTTATTTCCTATTAACTTGATTTTGAAGCCCTGTATTGCTTTCACTGTCTTGTTTTGACTGATTTTACTCTACTCTATTTTGTTTGCTAGCATCAAGTCTGAGGATATAAGCAACTACTTTGAAGACAATAAGATTCACTATGATATCCATTCTGCTTTAACTATTAACTTATTTTGAAGTCCTGTAATGTCTCCAATGTTTCATCTTTATTGGTTTTGTTCTGTACTGTTTTGTTTAATTTCATGATACCTGATGATATGAGCAATTCTTCTGAAGACTGCAAGAGGCATTATGGTAACCATTGTTGATCACCTTGTATTCTGTTTTTATATCATGTACTATGTCTATCCTTTTGTTTTGAATGACTCTATTTTGTTTTGTCACATTTGGTTTTATTCTGTTCAAAAAAAGTAATAAGAACCGAAGGAGTAATAAAACCCAAAATGTGTAGTTGTTATTAAAAAAAGAGAGGAAAAGGAAGTGCTCTAAAGTATATAACTGCATGCATGTTTAAGTGTGTAAGATACTAAGATACCATATTACGAGGTTTTTGTTGGATTATTGAATAGAACTGTTTGCAGTTTCACTATTTGAACGTCCACTTTGTATGCTTTAATTTTGTAACTTGAACAACTATTTCTAAGATGACAATATGTAATCTACCAACTAGTGATTTCTTACTGCTTATTTTTTTGAAATTCTGTACTATTTCTACCTTTTGTTTCTGTTTTCATTTTTTTCTCTTTAAATAAAATTTAAAAAAAGTACTGACAAATGAAATTATAATATCTCTGTTTTTTTTTGTTTCCTAAATAAATAATGAATCTTGATAAAGATCATTAACAGTGTTAATACCAAAAAGACACAAGTAGGTAGTGATGTAATTTACAGCCCATTTATGGTGTATTCATACCAGATAAAACTAAGCAAAGCAAAGGGAAAAACTAGTTTGATTCATATAAGCTCCAAATATAACCAATATTTTACAGGAAACACTGAACAGAGGAACAGGTTAAATGCAACTATTGCAACCTAATTGACAAAGTCTAGGATAAGGGGTTTCTTAGAACAAGCAATCTTCTATCTCAAATGAGTCAAAGGGAAAAGAAAGGAATGGAGGTAAGGTGATACTTCCCTGTAATCCCAAACCCCTGGAAATAGGAGATCACAAGTTCATGTACAATCTGGGCAATTTAGTGATTTGGCAAGACCTTGCTTCAAAATTATAAAACAAAGCCTAGAATGTGGTTCAGTGTGAAGGCCCTGGATTCAGTCAAGTATTTCCCCTACCAAAACAAAACAAAACAAAACAAAACAAAACAAAACAACCCACAAAAAACCAAAGCAAAACAAAACAAAAAACAAAGATAAAACAAAACAAACCTGAACAAACAGGAAAAAGACAATATATATAGTACATTAATAGTAGTTACAACTATCATTATTGATCAAGTTGTGCGTTGTGGTTCCTATCAAGACTTTTTCTATGATTTCATCTTTCTTCATTCCTGAAAAAATGATATTTTTTTTATAACTTGTCTTATTGCAATATAAAAACATAATCATTTTACATGTTAGTGGATTGCCATGTAATTTTTATTACTTGTGTACAGTTTAACATGTTTAAGTCAGGTCAAACATACTTTTTCCAACATTTATTCTTCTAGCTTTTTGAAAAATACAGCACATTTTGTTATCTGTAGTCTTTCTATCCTGCAATAGCACACCAGAATTTCTTGTTCCTATCTGGCTTAATAGCCATTGATCAGTCCTTCCCCATTTCTCCCTCACTTCTACATTTCCTAGTCCCTGGAAACCACAATTTTACTCTCAACTTCTCCTACACTGGCTTTTTAAGAGGTCACAGATCAGTGAGACTCTGTGGTGTTTGTCTTTATGGGGTTCATTCATTTTATGTAACATAATCACGTTCTGTTTTGTTTATATTGCTGCAAATGACAGAATTTCATTCTTCTGAAGAGAAACAAGTCAATCATTGGAAATAATTCTGAGTACACAGAAATACGAAGGCTGACTGGATATTTGTTGTTACTGTGAACTTTTATCCACTTTATTGAAATGAGAAGCAGACTGTCCTTGGGAGAACTCTATGCTGTAAATGGCTTTGAAAGCAATTCAGGTAATAGTTTCAGCTTGGTCATAGCTGCCAACAGAAAGATTTTTTTTAAATTTAGTATTTTTCTATGATGCAGTTACCTCTATCATTACTTCTCCTGGTAAAGTTTACTTTTTCAGTAATATATTTTCTGGAGCTCTCTGCTAGTTTCTTCAACAATGCATATTTTTCATCCTTTAATTTTAACTTTTCTTGTTTCATAAATCCATTTCAGACTGAATATTTGGGTTTAGTACTTTATCAAACTTTTCCACTTTATCTTTTTGTGCAAGTAAGTTGATTTATATGCAAAATAATTACTGATATGTGTTTTGCCTAATTCTTTCTGTTTTTTCTTTTTACTTTCTTTGGATTTTTATTTCTTTTTTTAACATTTAGGAAGTTGTATACATTTTTTCTAGTCTTAGTGGCTAGACATGCCAAATTCTTGGCCTATCATTGACTATTACAAATTCAGTTTTACCTTCCTTCCAAGTATTTGAAGCATATCTGACCATTTTAATATAATTTTTTTGCATTTGTTATAATATAGGTTTGCTGTAAAAATTCTGTAATCTTTTGCCAGTTAGAAGATGTCTTTATTTAATTTTATTTTTGAGGAATAAACTCAGTGCCTATCAGATTCAAATGTGAACGTTCTTTTTCTTTAGTATACTAGGAATATCACATCTTCTGACAAATTTTGTTCTTAGTCTGAAGTCAGGCGCTTAGATTTGTCATTTAAATCAAGGTCACAACCCGATTTGTCTTCCATTTAGCTACTTTTAAGTTTTTCTTTCTTTGGTTTTTAGCAATTTTAATATGAAGTTAGTAAATGTGGTTTTCTTTGTGTATTTTACTTGGCATTTTCAGAGCTTCTTGGATTCATAGGTTGATGTCTTCCATGTGTTCTAGAAAATTCTTGACAGTTAACACTCTACACATTTTTTCTATATTACTTGTTGTTTATTCCTTCTGGAATTCTAGTTATAGAAGGCCATTTGATACTGTCCTAGAGACTGAATTTTATTACTCATTTTTGAGAATGCAGGAGGAGGAATAAAGTGAAGTTGGATCTACATGCACAATGTATGTATATATTGAAATAACATACTGAACTCCATCAATATTTACAATTAATATGGCAATAAAAATAAATGTCTTCAACAGTATTGCTGAAACTTCTTATGTATTTATGTAGTTATTTTAAAACCCTTGCCTTGTAATTCTATTTGTCTTATGTTTATATTTTATTTCTGTTGTTTTTTATCATTTTATATGAAATTATAGGAAAAATAAGTAAAGATAGATGTAAATAATTATTTGGCGTAAGGTACCATTCTTCTGCCAAGCCATTAACATGAGGAGCTGAACTAATTCTATGGTTAATTTGACATTGTTTTTTTTTTTTTTTTTTTTGGTTTAACAGTGTTTAACCTTTATTTTAAAGAGAGTAAGAGAGTAAGATTAAACATAACAAAATGGAGCAAAACAGACCATAAGGAAACAATATTAAGAAACACGGATTTCAAAGCAAATCCACTGGATATCTTCATTATTTATCATATTGTCTCTAGTTTTCTTTCAAATAGTTGTCCCCATCTTCACACATATTGAATACATACTGAACATTATAGAACTAATCTAATTATAACAGGATGATGGAGGCTTTTTAGGTCTCCAACACCTGACATTGGGGAAGTCAACAATGGCTGCCATAATGTCTCTTATTCTCTTTGAAGTAGCTGTACATATCTTTAAGTATGCTGAAATTTAACTTAAGAAACTAGACTAATATCACTCTGAACAGTGAATAATAGTATTGCTAGATTTTGTATCATAATGCTACAGAATTAATACTGGGTATCTTAGTGTCTCTTCTTCTTCAGAATATCTGTTCAATACATCATGCTTTATATAATCTGTTCCCATAAACTGGTTAGAAATTCTCCCCATGTGTGAATCTCTAAATATATATCAATCCTTTCTGTATTAAGGTGAAAAACAGATCAAAACAAGACAGCAATAAAACATTCCTAGAAAAACATAAAATGAAAAAGACATTCTTTTAGATACAGTTTTAATTTAGTTCTGGTTACTATTTACTATCTATAAGTAGTTTAAAGATGGGATCAAGATTTTCCCTTCAGAAAGAGTTGGGATATGAATACTTGAGAAACTCTGGAATTCTCCCTCTCTCTCTGCCTCTGTCTCAGTCTCTCTTTCTTATTAAAACTAGTCTGTGGCTATTTCACTGCTTTAGCTTGTCAGCCAGCTTTTGGGTACCTAGGGAGTAATCTTTTCTCTTCCCCCTTCCTTTGATTTTCTGCGCCTCTGAAGATCTCTCTCTTTTGTAGCTGCCTACAGGCTTTGAAGATCCTTGAAGTGCACTTGGAGAATTCTTGCAATGCTTTGGAGGGACTTGTCTCTGATACTTTTTCTATCCCAAGCTTCTAGCTGCTACTGCCTTGTAGTCAGTGAATACCTGTTTCCTTTTAAGAGGAATTTTTCTCAGTTCTACCTTGTACTTACACTTTGCACTGCAGCTTCTTGGCATTTTGGGGCGGTTCAGTGTACCTTGGAAAGTTCTCTTAACAGTTTCCTCACTCTCCTCTTGGCTTTTAGAAGCCTAACTCTGCCTTACTCTGAGACCTGGTGTGCCTGGTGCCAGCACTCAGCAATGCTCTTCTCCTCCTAGCTGTCAACATCTACCCTAAGTTTTCAGTGAGGGTCACTAGGTGAAGACTTATTCTTTACCTTGACTGTGCCCCTACTTAAAATCTACCTCCCTAACTTAGATATGCTTTATGTGATCTTTGAAAATTCATGAAAGGCTTACCAAACTTCTCTTTATCCACATATATGGAAGATCTCTCTTCCTTCTGCTGATCCTTTAGGATGATAGCTATTGTGGGTCTCTTCTCTCCGAACCAGCTATCTCTTTAGAATTTATGGTTTTAGTTGTCTTTTAAAAATCGTGTCTTAATCTTTAGCAATCTGACGAGTTTAAAACAATTATGAGTTTTGTATGTTATCTCATTTGTTTTCATTGTATACTGAAATATTCTATGTTGTAAGCAGAGATAAATATTTTTATGTCTGTTTGGACTGTGTCTTACAAGTATTGGGTGAAAAACTTTAAAAAGACACGTGTTTCTAAAACATAAGGTTTTTTTCTCTTTCTGTGTATCTTTACTACATCTTTTCTTTATCCTTCTGTGTAGACTTACTAAACCTTTACTAATTTGAGGTGGGGTAGAAAAAAATAAAGATAGACAGAAATGAACAAGGAATCATCACTTAAAAATTGTGCTTTTAGGAAGACTGCAGCTTCTGGAACCCAGGCAGAATTACCCAAGATGATCCATACCCCAATATTCCTTTGGTTAAGTTTAGACTCCTTCTCTCTTATGTCTATCACACTCCTAAATTTTTCAGAAATACTTGAAGTCTGTAAACTGACTTAATTAAAAAAGTAAAGAGCAGAAACCTGATCCTATAATAAAGAAACAGGTTGAGAGACTCCAAAGAATGTTTAAAATTATCTATCTTACGAAAAAATACATGGAGTTATACCTGTGAAATGGGCTAGTAACTTTCTGGGCAGGGTGGGCTACATTTTTCCTGGAGTTTACACCCCACCAACAGAAGCATAAATGTTCCCTGCTATAGGAAAAAATGCACTTTTTTCTTTCGAGGGTTTTGTTCAACTTCCCTAAGTGTATACTTTTGAATTTCTGCCTAATAAAAGCCTTTCTGTGCCTTTTACTGACTAGTTCTGAAAATTCTTCTTCTGTAATGAGAATTGCACCTCTTCCCTGTGCAGGGTAGGTTGGTTTTCTTGTTGCAGCTTTTGGCACCTCCTTGGACCCTGTCTGATGACATTTTCTCTGACAAGTCAGTTGCAGGAGGTAAAAGAGGCATTGGAACCATGACTTTGGTAAGTCCAACTGAAGGTTTTCATTTTTTTGTCCCCCATTTCCCCCAACCTCATATCCCTGAAGCACAGTTTATTATTATTTTTCTCTCTCCTTTTCTGCAAACCTCTGTAGCTTAGGTTTTTCCATTTCAGGAGTTACAAGCTCCCACATCCCTTGGAAAATGAGTGCTTACAAATAAAAGCACAGAAGTTAAGAGACTGCCCCCTAAAAATGGAAAGAGCTGTCAAGAGATTTCCTCTGTAATGTATAGCAGCCTCACTAGGTCAACATAACCCATTCCTGGGATGAAACTAGAAACTTGCTTGAGAAGAAGACACAGATAAAGATAGATTCAAGTGGTGTTTTGAACAAAGCCTCTGAGACACTGTAGAGACGACTGGTATTTAGCATGACACCAGCAGAATAACCTCCCTAACTTATACACATTTTTGGGTCCTAAGCACTTAGATCAAAAGAAATTCTCTAAACTGCTCTTTAAGCCTCCAATCCCTTTCACTATCAAAACCAGAGGGAATAAGCTTGGTCTGCCTGATGCTGTGCCTCTTCTTTTGGGTCCCTTGGAACATGTCCTAAGTCATGCACAGGCAAGTGGTCACTCAGGTGATAGCTGAGATCTGATAGAGTCTATGGAGTTAAGACTACATAAGTTTAGTGCACCCAACATCACCAATTGGCACTCTGCTTTGTGCAGTTACATTGTATGTAGTCCTTAAACATACAAAATGGCGAAAGATTTTTGGAGAGCTCCTTAAATTTGCTCCTGCCATTTACAACTTGATCAGTATCTATGGGTTTTCATGAAATAAGCCGTTTGTTATTATATAAAAAAGACACACTCATGTATTGGGTAATAAGTACATGTGGTCATTAACATTGCATTTTCCTAACCTTATGGAAGGTCTAAAGATATTTTTCAATTATTGTGAGTGTAGTTACACCACATAAACTTGTTAAAAGAATCCAAATTTCACCTTAAGAGTAAAAACCAAGTAAATATATAAAAATTTTCTAAATAGCTGTGTTGCTAATTATTGCTAACCTCTTGGTATATTAAGTGCATTTGTGTTCCTAAAATGCAGAAGCCCTTTAAAATATAAAATATAGTAGAACATCTTACCATATTGGTATCCTTAAGTAAAATTGTTAACTGACTTTGAAAAAAAATATGAGACATTAAGTTTGATGAACACAGGCCTTACTTTGACTAGGGTTTAGACACACCCAGCAGGAAAGCATAACTAAATAAGAGCTTGACTTTGTTATCCATTTCAGGGTTCACTCTTTGCCCTGGTAGAGAAGCCAAGCTCCCACATGCTATTGATACCAGCCAGTCAGGTTCTGATGTGGAAACAACCAGTCTGTCACTTCCTTGGTCCTAAGTTCTTTGTGCCCCTGATGAAAGAATTCAGTGGAGGGTTCAGTCAAGATACTTAGATCATGCAGAACAGGTGGAATTTACTTCAAAGAAGATACAGAGAGTGTCATACCTTCAAGAGAGAAGGCATGCAGTGTGAGTTTGGTACCTTTCTATGCATTGGGTCTGGGACATAAAAAATTATTATAAATATGTTAGATATGGAAGCTTTTGTTTGTTTACTTAGCATACTCTTTTGGACACTTCCCCACCCCTTTGTCCCTCAGTCCTGCCAGTCTTTGTCTTTCTGCATAACACTACTGCTTCACTGTAGACTGAGTGCCACTTAGGTCTGCCTAGTCCCATCCAGCTCTTCCTGTTTTCTGTGTTCAACTTTATTTCTCAGCTAAGCTATGCTGTTGCTCATGTTTTCTCTTTTGATCAGTTTTTTTCTTCATTACTAATATTACTGTTGTTATTTCTGTAGCACTTGCCTTGGAGGGTCTTAATGGGCTCTCGGGATCTTGGATACTTGCCCAGAGTCTCAATATTGGTGTGTAAGCACCGTTTATTGAATACTACAGACATTCTATTTGGCTCTATTATTGGGTTCTAAAGCCAGCGTATTTTCTTAGCTTAAATAAAGTGAAAGGATCAGTTCTATAATATTGGTTTCTTAGATGATGAAACTGGGTTTTAGTGTTTTGAAAGAAACCAGGACTATTAAATTTCATTTTCATTTATGTTGAAATTTCTTATGTTGGGTTTCCTCAGTTATTCTTTGAACATTGTTGGTTGCTTAAAGTCTCTTGAAAAGGAATAATGAAGGTTTTTGTACATGTAAAAAGGCTATTTTCTTACACACATTTATTTCCAGAATGGGCTGAATGTAATTTTCTGCTATTAACAGTAAAACAGTCAATTCTTTGGAGAAATTGTTGTTACTTGTTGTTGTTTTTCAAATTTATTTGCTTTTCAGACAACACTTTCAGCCTGAGAAAAGCAGTGTTCTTTGTCCTCCTGTGTATTGGTTCTTTGTGCTTTGTGCCTATTTGCAAAATTGGGTTAATAATTTTTAGTATTTTGATGGGAGTTTTGGTATGCACATGATACTAATGAAACATCTATGACTTGCAGGCAGAAGTTTGCTATTTTAAGTTGTATTTTTCAAGCCTTCAAGGCTTCAAGAAGTCTTCAAGAAGGGTGTACATTCTCTTTGTGGTCCTGTGTCAGTGAGTTCTTTCGCTCCAGCTCAGAGCTACTAAATTTACAGGCTCAATACTACACATAGGCAGAGAAAGTAGCCACCTTGGACATTTCATTTGAACAAGGATAAAAGACCTGCTTGCACCTCAAATCCTTTTTTACTTCTTTGAACGAACTCTCATGAATTAGATTAGTTACAGGCAAACCACATCTATTTGTGCAGGCTGAATGTCACACAGTCCTGGAGGTTGACTTCCATCTTGTGAATGGCACCCCCTGCATTTGTACACTGCTGTTATCTTGGTAGTGTCACTGATTTCTTGACATAAAATGTTTTTCTTTAAAGGAAGATGATGTTAGATGCATGGTACCCAGGAATGTAGGAGTTTCAATGGATTACTTAAGTACTAGGAGTTGTGATTCTGAATGAATTAGGTATAGACAGAGTATGTTGAGAACATGTAAGAAACGGAATGTGTCCTCCAAAAAGGTGTACATTTCCTCTGCTATTGTTCTGAGAGGAAAAAGTCAGACTGCAGTGGGAAAATAGTATTTGCTGAATCAGATACCAAAAAACAGACTCACTCTGTAGATACCATGGGTAGGGATGCTGAAGAGATACGTAATTTATGCCTCATTTTGTCAGAGCATACCTTGATGGGGTTATAAATTAAAAAAAACATATTAGTGTTTGAATACATTAAGCTACTACTATTAGTAGTAGTAGTTATTGAAGGAAATTTTATAGTCACAGAAATCAACAATCAAAATTTGAGTAAGATTTAAATATTCTACTGCTGCTATAATAATTACAACAAATTTACCAACTTAATTGATAGAAAGTCACAGGACTACAGTTCTGTGGGTCAAAGGTCACGTGTCTCTGTGGGTCACAACATTTCTTTCTGCAGCTCTGCATGGGATTGGTTTTTTTGTCTTTTCCTCTTTCTGTGAGTTGCTACATTTCTTAGCTCATTGGCACTTTTCTCCATCTGTGAAGCCAATAACATTGCGTCTCTGATTTGCGTCCATCATCACATCGCTGTCTGACTTTCTCACCTCTCTTCTACTTTTGAGAACCCTTATGATTACATTAGACCCCTATATGTAATCCAGGATTATTTTATTAAAAATTCATTAGCAATCTTAATTCCATCTCCAGTCTTAATTTCATTTTGCCTTGTGACCTATCCCTTGGTGACTCTGGACATTAAGATGCACATATTTGAGAAGAAAGGATGTTATTATGTCTACCTTGGTATGCCGGTTCTAAAAAGTAGATAATATTCATTGAGAATTCACCGTTTTCAGTGAGCATGATGTTTTGCATGTTTTTTCTACAGAACAACCTTAAGGACTAGATACTCTCATTAACTTCATTTTACAGATGAGGACATTGTGCCAGAGGGGCTAAATAACTTGTGCAAAGATACACAGGAAGTGGCAGGGACATTCTTCAAGATCATGGTCTGCTGGGACAATGACCTGAACAGGTTGCGTTACTATCATCTCTTTTCTCAGCTTGCATAGTTCTTTCCTGAGAACTTTGACCATGTACTGAAAGTAAAATACTTTTGAGCTTATTTCTCTATAATGTGACTGTACTTACGTGACTATAATTATTTGAACTATGAATAGGCAGTTGGCCCAAAGTGGACCATTAGATGTTTCCCCTGAGAATTTGGTATTGTGATTAGAGATACAGCAGTGAAGGGCCTGGGTAATTATTTCTGTTCCCACATTTAGAGAAAAAGAGTCAGTTCTCTTTTAGAGAGAGGAGTGGAATAGATATATAGAAGTAGGGGTGAGAGCCCCTGTAGTTACAGAGGAGAGGAAACTATTACTAAGTTCTTAATGATTTTGCAGTTCATAGAGCTAGAATCCTGCATAGCTCTGCTCTACTTCTTAACTGGCTTCTGTGATATATCCTTTTATCTTTTACATGTATCCTCCTTTTTACTTAAACCAGTCTGCCTGGGTCTCAGTATCTGAAATTTTAATTGATATTTGCTATGTACTAGTTTTGTACTCTCACTTTCTTTCTAAGAATATGTATTAATGTATCATTGTAGAAAACACTAGATTTAAGATATTCCAAGCACTATCAGTATTCAACTCTGTATTTGGGCGCAATCTTTCTATATTTGTTTAGCTGTTTCTGGTTTATTTTTCTTAAGATAATATCTTCCAGTTTCAGATATATCTTCCAGAATGACCTAACCTCACCTTTCAAAATGACTGAATAATATTTAATTGTGTATATATGCCACATTTTCTTTGGTCACTCATCTTCTAGTGAATACTTCAATTGATTACCTATCCAGGCTATTTTGAATAGTGTTGCAATAAACATGGAAGTATAGACATTTCTTTGATATCCTAATCTCACTTTGTTTGGGTATATACCCAGTAGTGAGAATGCTGGATCATATGATAGTAATTTTTTGAGGAACCTCCATACTGATTTTCATAATGCCTATACTAATGTTCCTTTCTACCAACAGTACGTAAGGATTAAGGATTCCCTTTTATTCACATCTAACCAGCATTTAAAGAAAGTCAGACAAATATTTCATGACTTTGGACTGAGTGAATCCTCAAAAGCACAAGCAATAGAAAAAAAAAAAAGACAGATAGGATTACTGCAAAGAGACAACCTGCCATATGGGAGAAAATATTTACAAACTACATGTCTGATAAGGGGTTAACATGCAGAATATATCAGAAGCTGAATAACAAAAATAGTCCGATGAAAAATGGGCAATTGGCCTAAATAGATATTTCTTGAAAGAAGATAAACAAATGGCCAACAAATATATGAAAAACTTTTTGACTTCATTTTTTGTTAGAGAAATGGAAATCAATACTCACAGTGTGATCTCACTTCACCAAAATAAGAATTATTCTCTATCTTTACATATCTTCTATAGAAAAAGAATGGAATTGTCTTTATATTTCCCAATATGTTGGATAAAGTATCCTGTGACAAGATAGTGAATTATTTACCTACATTACTATTAGTAGACAGTAAATTATTTACCCTGAGTATCTCAGTCAGGGACAATTTGAAATTTTGATCGTTCTATCCAGGACTGACATTCCAGAACTCTCATTTCATATGCTGAAACTATTCTTATGCTCATCATATTTATTTTAATGACATTTCAAGGACAGAGCCTATAATATATTAAACATTGAGAAGAAATTGGATATTGTTATAAAATAATTTCTTAAATGAATACAATACTTATATATTTATGTTTAGAAAAGTACAAGGGGTTGATCCCTGATACAAAAAAAAAGATACAAGGAGAAGATTAAAATTTTCATTGCAAACAAAACTGAAATTCATTTCAGAACATTTGCTTTTCATGCTTATCATTTTGAATGCTGCCACCATAATAGCACTGTAGAGATTTCATGAGAGAATAATGTAGGGGAACAATCAGAATGACTAGCATTCTTTATTTCTATTAATAGACAACTAAGTGTTTATTGAAATCTCCTTTGTGTTTAATCTGGAAGAAATACTTTTTTGAAATAGTTCCTTCAACAAAGCTTTTCCAGTTTTCCACTGTCTTGGTAATTAATATGCCAATGACACTAATAGAGTTTCTGTAAATCCCAGAGTTTCGCAGAAGCATCTGACAAAGGATTGTCCCCACTGGTCCTGTTCTGTTATGATAAGAAACTGACATGGGGACTACAAAGCAGTGATTAGGACACATACCCCTCCTGCTGATTCTCTCATCTAAGGGAAGTAATGAACCTCCTTGGAAGAATCCATTAATAAATGACCACGTGGTCTTTAAAGAGATTATTTTACATGACTTAAAAGTCAGATAAAAGTAAAAGAATCAGAAGACCTAATTTTATAATAAAAATTTGGCTCTCTTTTTAATTGATGTTGAACTCATTGTTATGATGTGAATAGTCATAGGTACAGGCTTATATAGGTAAGTTTTGGTCCCCCCATCTGCCTTGTAAGTTGTTACTCTTAAATAAGAATATATGTTGGTAAATGAACATAAAATAAATTTTGATAAAATAAATTATTTGAGGGGCTTAGAGCTGAGATAAAGTGATAAATATTTGAAACTATCACTTTATCATTAGCAATTAGCTATTGGATACCCAAACGGCATGCTTATGAATATATGAGCATAAGTTGGCCATAAAGAATATGTTAATTCCCACATGAAAGCATCAAGGTCTAAGAAGGTACTGTGATTTATTTGAAAATTGTCAGAATCAGTAAACTGTCCTAAAAATTCTTGATTTATTTCAAGAGCACTGCCCTAAAATATTCTACCTCTTAATTGCCTTGAGTTAGACAATAAAGAGGAAGAGTTTTGCCTTGTATTTCCTTCAAATGAAATACCTAAATATTGGTATAAGAACATTCTACATTCAATATACATACATACACACACACACACACACATATTTGTTGTGATGCTTCTCCTTTAAACTTTTAAAATATTGCTTCCATAACAGTTCATCAAATTGGATATTGAATTGAAAGGAACTTTAGGTATCCTGAAGCACAATATTCCTATTTAAAATGTGAATAAACAAGGTCTTTGGAGACAGAGTAACTTGCCAATAAGTTTGCAAAACCTGGCCGGTAATACTCATGAGATTTTCTATTTGACAACAGTTTATATGGATGTTGAATATTGCACCTGTGATGGTTAAGCTTGATTGTATTAACTGCATTGGCTTAGAAACTGTGGAGGGATCCTTGGAATATACTTCTGGATGTGTCTGGGTGAGTCATGGAGGAATAACCTTGCATATTCTATTTGATCTCTCACTTCATTTCTGGTGCTGTTTCTCTACTCTGCTTTGTGGCCTCTGTGAACTCAGCAGCTTTGTTCTGACATACTCTCTGCTGTGATGTTTCTCCCTTGCAGCCTGTTTATCATGGACAGAAAACATAAGCCATATTAACTGCTGGGGGTGTGTGATATGGTGTCCAGTTCAAATGGGAAAGCTGAATAGATTAGAACCATCTCTAGATTAGATAGAAGTTTTTAGACAAGTCCATTCTGATGATGTTTGCCAGAGACCTGTTTTGGTTTCCCAAGTCTCTCCTCTGATTTTGGTGTTAGTGTGTTGTCTTCTGTCTTTTATGTTTTTGTTGAATAAAATTATTCTTTTGCATCCTCTTACCTGTATGTGAAACATGAAATATAGATCCTGATTGCTTGGGTATAAATATATGCACTGTCATTTGTTAGGACTGTGTAATCAGGAACAAGTAACCAAAACTTTCTGTGCCTTTTTTCTCATAAGCAAAATAGAAGTAACGAGAGATAAGAATATTACAAAGACTATTGTATATAAAGTATGCAGACAAGGCTCAGAGTACGTAAGTGGCAATGGTTAATAACTACTTTTATTCTTATCATTTTCAGGATGGTATACTGTACTGTTTATGATATAGTTATCTCACATTCTTATGCTCTACATGAAGCTGACAACATCGTCTACATTTCCAAATTTGCTGAGTGGCCACATGATATACATGTAGGAGTCAGTTGTGATTCCTACTTTTTCCCAGCTCTCTTTCATGATCCAATAGTAGCTTAATGAATAAATACAGTTGACTTTGAACTTCTAAATATCTCATATCTATCCTTATTTCTCCATTGCTACTGTTTATACCTCATTAGGGCCTCACTGTTTCTTTACAAAAGCTTAGATTATAACCTAAATATTTATAAATTTGAACTATGAATGAAAAATTTCATCTGTTATAAAAATCCGTTGCCCAAAGAAATCACACAACCACAGTCTCATGAGACATGCATTAGTTTTATTAATAAAATAGAGACCAATCACTGTGTACCACTTTTATGCACCTATTACCATAGATAAAACTGTTGACAGTGCCTGTGTTAAAATTTGAGTAAAACACTTTGAGTTTGCATACCTTCATGATACTAGGACAAAATACCTGAGCCTGGGTAATTGAAAAAGAGAACAAAGTTCTTTGTGAAAGGTTCTTGCCCTAGTATAAATTACTGTACAATTATGGTGGTGGTCTAATGTGGCAGAAGGCCCAAGTGGGAACACCTACCACTTTCTTCTTCTTTATCCCTAGTTGCAACTCCCCTTCCTGTTTGCACACACAGAGAATTCCAATCAGTTCTCACACATCATTAATATCTGTCTCATGCACCACTTCTGATCAGAGGTCGTATAACCTTCTGCCTCTCTGTAGCTGACCAAAGGAGACAGCCCAATCGCCATGGGTTGTGTGCTTCTTTCCATATCCCTAACTCAATAAACCCGTTCATTTTGTACTTTTTGCTTCTCTATTGCATCAGAATAATACTTTCCTTGCATTCTAGGCTAGAAGTCTAAATCAAGGTGCCAACAGATTTGGTGTCTGAGGAGGGATGTGCTCTCTTTTCGAGATGGGGCCTCTTTTTGGCTGCACTGCCATGGGATAGAAGGCTAAAAACACTGTTCTCATGTGCTGGAAGGTAAAGCGGCAAAAAATTCAGCAAGATCTCCATTGATTCTTTTTCAAAGTGCTTTAATCCCACTCATGAGGGTGGAATCCTATGATATAATCACTCCCAAAAGGCCCTCCTCTATATTATTATATCAATATAAATTTTAGAGAGGGTGCATTTATACCATAGCACTGTCTGTTATGTAATTACCCAAGATTTGCCATATTTTTTTCCATACTTAACGAAGTTCTAAGACCCAAGGCAAGATTTTCACATTCACCCTGGCCACCTATAATAATCTTGTTGATCCTTAAATGCCCAAAGGCAAGCATTGCAGTGAGTGACATTTCCCATTACCTCTTGCCTGTAGCTATGTTCCAGCTCTTTCTTTGGCCCAATTCTAAATGCTGAGAATGATGAAACTGCTTCAAGTAAAATCGGGAAATGTACTCATTAAGAAAAGCTCTGTGGTGCTTTATTGCATGTGTTTACAGACAAAACACTTTTTTCATCTTTAGGCTTTAGATATCAACTCCACAGTGGGGAAATAATTTCCAAAGGAGATAAATGCAAGGCTAGAAATATCACAAACCATTGGTTACAGTGTAGTTGAAAGCAGATTATATAATTAAGTCCTTTCCCTTTATGTATGAATCCCTTATTTTACTAAGACATCACTAAAGATTAAAAAGCTATCATTCTAGTTTTTTTTTCTTGTAAAAATGTAGCCATGGGACAACTAGAAAAGTGTTGGGAAAGCCTAAGCATTGAATACATAAAGTCAAACATAATGAAATACTGAACCAAGAATATGTGGTTAGATAGCTACAACCAGGTTTTCCAGCCAATTGTTTTCTATGCAATGAGTTTTAAATACATAGAAGAACATGCTGAGTTATTATGAGCTCTTTGGGTTGAATTTTCATGAAAAAGATTTGCTCCTTGAACTTTTGGATGTTGCTTTAGAGAAGATACTCAGTTTAGTGTCTCAAAAATGCTTGGTATCTCAAGTACTTATAAAGAGTTAAGGCTTCCCTGTAGCTCAGTTAGTTGGTGTTTTAAGAGTAGGTCTTTGATCTTTGAGTGATAGAGTACAGGAACAAATCTTTTATGACTTGTCATAAAAGTTGTGAACAACACTGGAATTGGAATACTGGCCTTGGGCTGGATGTGTCTAGTACCATTTTTTACTTGCTGCATTTCTGCAATGGAAAGATTTTACAATGTAAATATTTTTAGATGATTTTGAGTTCAATTATTCTCCACTTCTTTGTTTTCAGGTTGTAGTTTTTCCAGAAGTCTGTTTTTGAATCTCAGATTCTTTTTACTGTCATTCCATCCTGGACTTCTGGGAAAATAATAATTTAATTCCCAGAAACATCATCAGTCTCAGACTCCCATGACTCATTTGCAAAATAAGCTCATGAGGTTCTGAATATCTTCTTTTATGTAATGATCATGTAGGTCTAGAAGATTTTTATGTAGTGTCAGAGAGTTTATGTGAAGAAAGTACATATCTACATACTAAATGCTAAATAGGTTTACTAATTGTCTTTTGCTATTGGAGAAATTGTAGAGTTGATGCCTGATGGGATTGTGTGGTTGAATAAAGGAATTTTTCTGAGTGAACAGATGTCCCACAACTCATTGATATGCAAGCTGATTCTGTATGACCTGCTCATCTCCTGTGGTTCTTTTAGCTGAGATATAGACATGAAGCTGGCTATGGTACTTCACCTGTTCAGTAATTAGGGGATTGGTTACTATGGAAACAGTAGGCTCATTTGTAACTAGATGTGTTAAGTCCAAAGAAATGTAATTTTGAAGAAATCCTATTTTTATGGTCATTCAAGTTTAATTTTATTAGCTTTCTGAAGCCCTGTTGAGGTATTCTGGATCTTGTACTAGTTATAGACAGTATTCTGAGAGCTAACAGAATGAATTGTTGAACAAATAGAATATGAACCAATGGACCTATGGGTATTAGAACTGGTTGAAGTGTTTGATCTGGGATTAGATGTAAAACATGAAGTTCAGGGGCCAATTTGTGAAACTGATAGATTTGTTGAGGGTGTGTGTTGGGATATATAGGATTAAACTGAGGTAACTATTCTACACATTGATGTGCCTGTTGACTTATAAGTGAGTATAATGCCTAATAGAGAATATAAGGTAAACTTTCCAAGAAAACTATAAATGGAGTGGGGATGAGGCGAACTGTGTGTGGGTATTGGGATGAAAGTAACCACACAGGTACATCTGAGAGGTTGTTCAAAAAATTGTCTTGACCAAATGAAACCCAAAATGTGGTAGCCGATGTACCACTCATTAAAAAAATAAAACATTTGGAAACCTGAGGTTGTGCTATGATTCTTCTGCAATAGTCCATTATTGGTTCAGTGACCTTGCAGTATTTCTGCTCTGACACTGTATATCATACTCCCACACACTCTTTCCACCTCTTCTAACTGACCTTGTGTGAATGCAAGTCCAAGGGGAAAGAAGTTGTATGATTTATTTAGATGAGAAATTTCAGATTTGTCTTTCCCATATTCAACTTTTGTTCACCTAATTCTATTTTTTACTCTCTTGAAAGTATTAGTAGATATCGGGTTATTAAAATTCTGTGTCAAAATACAATAACCTGAGTTACCTCAGAAGAGTTTTGCAATAGGTCATGTGAAACCTGGAAGCTCATTTTTGGCTTCTTTGGATAATTCTTATATTGCACAGTGAGGACTGTTGTGAAGGAGGGTTCTGCCAGAGAACAATTATATACCATTTCTTTCCACTGGCTTTCTGAGGTTAGAAAATTTAAGCTAGCTGTTCCTCACTGGTGAAGTGTAACTTTTTAATCATATATCTTTTAATTAAGTATACAATAAGGTATAGATATTGTTTATTGATATTTATTTTTCAGGGCAGTTTCAAGAATTTCCTTCTCCTACATGGGTCTTCAGGTAGAGAAAAATGGGACTGAGATTCATTTGTGATACCCAGATCACAGTTCTTGGTGAATAAGTTTGTCTGATAACATATAGGACATAATTTTTTTAAAAAGTCACAGTACTTCATTAATTCTGATCCCAATTTTTATATCTGGATAGGTTATGATTTTATTAGAAATGATTTTCAGATCTAAGGGACTTATAATAAAAAAGGCTATTGTTTCCTCATGACTACATGTCTATCCTGGGGTTGATCAAAAGTGAAACTGTCACCCATGGTCACTCAGGGATCAAGGCTGATGGAGATCCTTCCAACTTATACAGCAACACGACACATGTTGGATGGTAGTGACAGAAGACACCTGGTTGAAGTCTGAACTTTTCTCATCCATATTTTAGCTAACACTTCTGTTTATGGCCTGTTGATCAGAACTAGTCAAACGCTATTGCTTAACTGAAAAAGGAATTAGTGATACAATCTCTGTGTTCTTGGAAAGAGAAGAAATTTGGAAGATACCTCCTATGGGAAATAATGTTCACCATAAGGGATTTACATGTATTGTTTCTACCATTTCTTACAGACTTCATTAGATTATTATTGATAATCCAACTCTACAATGAAGAAATTGAGATTATGTAATTTTAGTGTTGTCAGTAGGCCACATAATCAGTCATGAAACAATCAGGATTTGAGTCCACTGTGTTTCTTATTTGAAAATCTGTTCTTTTTCCATTAGGACATAAATTGTACATGAAAAAATAGTTACTGATTTAAGTAAATATTTTACTTTAGATGGCATAGTCTTATTCAGTTAATTTTTAGAAAAATTATCATTGATTGAAGACTCACTGATGAAAAATGTCAGCAAATTGTCTTATCAATGTAATGAACTAGCTCATGGGAACAGAATTCTGAAACATTATTTGTTTCATTGAAAACTTTGTCCTGATATCTGTCTCTAGGGAAAATAAAAACTCAATTATTGTAGGAAGTATTTGTAGGCTGAAAATGTAGGGAATCTAAAATGCAAGAGAAACAAGCACATATAGTAGGTACCAGGTATATTTCATAGAAGATTTTCAGTATAAATAGTATGGTATAGCAGCAAACTGTGCTTCACACATTATATATTTTTAATGATTAAAATCCTGAGAGATTTTGGTGTCAAATAAATAAACTTTGTAAGAAGACAACTAATTCCAGGCTTGTGGCTTACAAAAACATGACCATAAGAAGCCACTTTCTGATTTTCTTTGTGTATCTGGGAGAGGTGTATTCTACAGCTGAAAAGTTGATTGTACAGCTGTTTCTTATTATGTGGAAGGTTGTTATTGCACCAGTCTGAAATATGAAATTCTGATTCACTATATGAATTTTATGTAGTAAGGAGAGGGTAAAGGAATCTGTGGACCAAATGTTTTCCTTGGAGTCTATCATTACCACTCAGAGTTTTGGTAAAATAAGATCAATACAAAATACTTTAATCATTATGGAACTCTAATATGTCAGCCCTGACAAGGTTATAGAAAATCCTGCTGAAGGCTGACAAATTTAGGTTTAAGGAAGTTGAGGAAGTTTCTGTGAAATTTAATCAGATATCAAAAGAGTCCTTGGGGAGGAAAAATGAGCAATCGCAGCTGCTGTGAGCCTTGCAGACCAGCATTTGACATGGTTTTATTGTTTTGGAATTAACTAACTGGTTGAGAATGGAACTTGTGATTTTCAAGTGTTTTAACAATAATTTATTTGCAAAAACCTTTGCAAATGTTATTCCCTGAGATGAATGTATTTTCCTTGATAATGTTGCAATCCTATTGCTTCCTTTCAGTTCTTTAGGGTACAAACAGCCTAGAACTGTCGATAAAAGAGTAATTCATCTTTTGAACCAGACTCAAATCATAGCTCCTTTTGCTGCCACTGGATATCGATTGTAGCCTGAGTGCTCACCTCCTCTTTTCTGAGGTCTTGCAACCATTGTTTTCTGCTGTTAACGAGACTAAATTTCATTCTATTCCTTGTACAGGACTTCCAATATCACAGGTCTGAACAATGAATATTTTCATGATGTTATATCACTAGAAAATGTATAAAGGGTTATGCATGTAGGGAAATTTGAATTTTGTTTGTAGACTAACTATACATTTTCTTAACATTGGTTTTTAAAAAGACACATTTTGTGATCATGTATATTTTAAAGAATTGCATGAGAGGTGACTGTGACCAGATGGACTAGGTTATTTTGTACAAACCTAATTGTTTAGTGCCTCTGCTTAGTGGCTTAAAACAGCAAGATTTATTTTTTTAATGTTGCATCTAGGTGCCAAGGTGTAAGAAACAGTTTCAATGTACAGTCCTGGTCTGAGGGAGCTCTTATCAGTGTCAGTTTTACTCTAGGGCATTGATAGTTTTGCTTCTTAATTATGAAGTTGTAGGATTGTTTCATTTTTCTTAGAAATTAGTTGTTTGTCAGATAGGTTTTACAGATATTTTCTTTCAGCTTGTACCTTACCAATTTAAATTCTTGTCCATATCTTTGGAAGAGCAGAATTTTAAAATTCAGTTTAATTTATAGTTTTTCTGAGATAATTTACTTTAAGACATAAAAGTATCTTTTTATATTTTCTTTTAAAGGCTTTATACATTAATGTTTACAGGTAAACCTATGGAGCAGCTCAGATTAATATCTGTGAATAGTTTGAGGTAGGGTGTGGTGGTCATTTTTTTTCTCATGTGGATATTCAGATACTCTAGTATACTCTAATTTTTCCTTTTCCTCTGGATTGCTTTGATACTATTTTTATTTTGCACATTAAATGGTAGCACTAATATGAGTCTTTTATGGCCTTTTTATTTTATTTTGTATTTGTGAGTCTTTGAGCCAGACCACATAGTCTTGAGTACTTTAGCTTTCTAGTAATTATTGAAATTAGTTAGCTAAAGTCCTTCACCTTTGCTTGCCAATTCTGAGAACCTGTTTGGAATTACTGAATTCCTTTCTACTTCATTTAAATGATAGAATATATTTGTAAATTTCCATATAAAATTACTAAAATTATGTGTAGAATTTAAAGGTCAGTTGGAGAGACTTGGTATCAAACCAACATTGAGTCTTTCATATTCATGAACATGGTTTATCTCTTCATTTATTTAAATTCTCTTTAATCTGCTGTAGCCATCATCTACTACATAACCTTTGGGTACTGCCTCAGTTACTAGTTCATTTTTAACTTCTGGTACATTATTTCAATTCTTCCCCATGTGCTTTCTTCATAGATTCAGTAGAGATTTAGGCAGAATATAGTCACAGAATTTTGGCCTCTCCTCTTAAACCTTTTTTTTTTCATTTTGCAGTGGCTGTGTATGGTTCCTTGAAACTCTGCCCTCTGGCTGTGTAAATCAAATAATGGGTTTTCCATTAGGATTTTAGCCACTAACAACTGAATGGTGCTGACAGAACCTTTGAAATGTAATACCTCCTTTCAAAAGTCAATGCTTGGAAAGAATATTCCTTTATTTTCTCTCTCAAATATACTTACATAATTTCAAAAAAATATTCTAGAGTTTATAGGTATTGCCTGTGATTACATTCAGTTTTGTAGCATTCACGCAATCATTATTGGAACTCAGTTGACATGATTTTTAACAATGTAAGAAGAGATTATTTATCTCTTGACCTTAATATAGAAAGATTGTATATTGTTAAATATATTTTATAATAAAATTATGCATCATTTGGAAAATCTATTAATTTAATAGGTATATGAATACAATAAGAGCATGCAGAGCGATACTCTACTAACATCATGATTCTGTGAAGCCAGCAGAAGGATATTATGGGAAGCTCTTTGTCCTTGTCCTCTTTCTTGTCCTCTATTTTCTTGGATCTACATTTGGTATATTTCTTCTTTTCTACATTCTTCATCTTCTTCCACTGTTGTTCATCTTACCTCAAACATTTTTTTCAATTTTTTTCAATTGCAGAACAAATTAAAACTCCATAGTGTTTTCCTATGCTGTAATTCAAAGGTTGCACCGAGGTGCCAAAGTTTAAGAAACATTTTCAATATACTGTATTTCCCCTTTTGTTCATTGGAATTTAGGGTTTAAAACCTAGTGTATATTACAACATCCCTGCTCTCCTTTGATTTTCTGTGTATTTTTATTTCTCTTTTCTTTATTTCTCTATTTCACTATATTTTTGACGTGCTAGTGGAAAGCAATGAGAATTTAGTTTAAACATGACCTCACGATGACTCCTGTCAGATTTCTTTGCATTATAGAATTTGACACTTAGTATGGTGAAAAATCAAACGCTATTTCTGACTAAACACTTTGAGAATTTACTGTGCCTTTATTCTCTATTATTAATGGGTTCCATTTGTTCCTAAACTAATTCTATTTTTTATTTTAAAAAAATCTTTAAATGGTCCACAAAACACTTTGAACATTACAAGAACTCTGTTAACCTAATAAATCACTTCCTGGACCATCAGTTGCAGAGATTTTGGTAAAATAGATCTTCAAAGAGAAAATGATTGGATCATATAACATAGTACTTAAAGCCATCTCCTACTAATGGACTCTCATACACAGAAAAGGTTAAAAATTGTCTGGAAAATGTAAAAGGATCTTTATAAAACTTAGAAAATCAAATATTCACCACTTTCTAGCTTTCGTTATACCAAGTCTCTTGGTAGAATATTTATTTTAACCGTTTGGAGGGGAGAAAAAGACCACTCCAGTCCTCTCTAGATACAATGACACAGGAAAATACCTCCAAAAATGTTAGTTGGTTTCAATAACTGGGTGCCACCTGTAATTTGGGAGTGATGAACTGAAATGTTATATAGTACTTTGTGGAATTATAAAAGAGATCTTCTCAGATGATAACGTATTAGCTTTTCTTGCAAATCCTAGACCTTGGGTACACAACTGAAGATCCTAGTTCAGCATTATATCACATCTCCCAGATGCTTTTCATATAACAGAAACCTACATTTTTAAGGTTCCTAGTTCTGTAGAAGGTATTTCAGTGATGACTGTATCTCTGCTTCTATCCTGATTCTTACACAATACCTCTATTCATTTTATTTTTTAAAATGGTGAAAGAGATAAGTCTCAAAAAACAAGCTCCACAGTATTGAGTTCTTACTTTTTACTTTGCCTATCTTGTTTTAGTCTTGGTTCTTCGTGCTGGGGCCTCAGTTTAAGGGCATAAACAATTGCAGTGTCCACTAAGTACTATGTGCTAGACACTGTGCTCCCTGTTTCACACTGCCTCACGTAAAACTCAGCACCATATGAAACAGGTTCCGTTATTGTCCTAATACACAAAGACTGTTATTTTGAAAGAGACACTTGAGACAGGGCTATCTCTTGTCATTTCTTGATAGCAGAAATAATTCCCGTGGAAAATAACTGAGAGAAACCAATTAAGTAGTGACAGTCCAAATCCATTTTTTGCAAGAGGTAGTAAACTGCTGAATATAACACCATCAACATATACAGACCAGCATGAAATCTGTTACCTACATGAGCCAGTGGCAGCCTTATTTGTTTCATTTGAGAAAAATTGACAAAACAGGAGATGAGTTGGCTCTAGGATGTGGTGTTAACTCAGAAAATGCAGTGATTTTATATCATCCATATCTTACTATAATAGTGAATGAATAATGGGCTGTCATCTCTGAGATGTGGGATATTATCACAGTGCTGTAACAGTACGTGTGTGATTCACAGTAATTTAATTTACTTCTTGATCATTTTATAAAGAATCATTTGACTTCTGGGCTTTCTCTAATTAAAATGGAACTATAGGGAAAATTATTTTGTGGGTAGTTTGTATAAAGGATGTCAAGATGGTGTTATGGGTTCTAAAAATACATCATCTAATACTATCCCTTTCAAACAGTTTTCTATGTAATATTCTTTATGGTGTGATTTTAGTGGGAAGAATATGCATATCTGAAAGGAGTTTGTGTCTAGAAAGCATGAAGACTTTAAAAAGTTTTGATATTATTTTATTAAATCTTTCTAAAATTTGTTTTTTTTTTACATGAAAGTTTCTAGGTCAGTCTTTAACAAGTTCTACCTACAGCAGTTGTGGCAAAACTATGGCTCACATGCTGCACCTATTTATCACTGAAAGCTCTAAAAGGTTCTCCATCTGGTACCTCTCTTTACAGTGTCAGTTAATATCATTTCCTTGCAGTTTGGAAGCTCCAGTAGAAAGTCTGAGTACAGAGGAAATGTCTGGTTTAATATCTTGTATTTGTAGCCTGCACATGAAAGCTAAATCTCAAGAACACAATAGGCATGACTACAAGTTAAAATGCTTTAATGTGTTTTTTGTATTGCTACAAATAAAATTAAATGTAAACTTTCAAACTATATTTTATTTATAAAATATTGTCTTTATCAAAGTAATGTATGAGGATAATTTTAACAGTTAAATAATTTTAAATATTTAAAATATTAGGCCTTCCCATTCCTTAATCTTTCTCCTGACAACTGTGTTTAACTGAATAAGTATTTATTTAACTCTGTTTCTAAAATGTTTGAAATCTTCCTCTATTTTCAATCTTAATTTTATACATGGTTTATTCTTTCCCTCTATCCATGCTGTAGTGTTATTAAGTTAAACAAATGGCATTGCCAATATTTGATGAATTTTGACCTTCAAAAATGCAATTAGGTAGTTCACTTAGTGATAATTTTTAAATAATTTCTTTTGATTAATTTTTTAAGTCTTTGGATGTCTCATACATTCTATAAATTTCTGAGGAATTTCTGAAAGTCAAACATAGTCAAAGTGCTATATACGTGTTCCATATTTTCCTAAACTGGAGACCATCCTGTTGGAATTCTTAGCATAAGAATTATTGCTTTTTCTCCATTTATATCCTGGGCCTTTTTGTTTCTCAAGAAGAGTGAATAGATAGGAAGTATAATTTTTAAGGCCTCACATTTCTGAAACATCTTTCTTCCATTTTCATTTGAATGATAGTTTGGCTGGAAATAGAATAATTTTCAGAATTTTAACTAATTTTCTCATTTCCAATGTTTAGTTGATTTGTGAAATATCGCTATATTCCTGAGTAGAATCCACTAGGTTATGATGAATAAGTCTTTTGCTTTGGTTTGTTAGTACTTTGTTGAAAAGTTTTGCACCTATGTAAACCAGGGATACTGGCTATACATTTTCTTTTTATTTGCCATCCTGGTCTGGTTTTGGTACCAGGGTGATGCTGGCTTCATAAAATGAGTTTGGAAGTATTCCTTCCCTTTTAGCTTTTTGAAGCAGTTTGAAAATTTGTATTGCAGCTGACCCTCAACTTATGAAAGGGCTATAGCCTGATCATCCACTGTGACTCAAAATAGTTTAATTTAAAAGTGCACTTAATACACAGAATTTAGAGAACATCATAACTTTGTAGCATGCAGGATATATTTTCCTTACTCTCATGAGTTCCCAGAGGCCGATTTGGAACAGTGACTGCATCAAAAACGACAGTATAATGCTGCATACAGGTGGCCCGGGGAAAGGTTCAAAATCAGAATTTGTTAACCATTGGATGCACATTGCTTTTGCAACATTATAAAAGTGAAAAAAACACAATTCTTAGTTTTGTTGAATATCTCAATTGTTCTCTATGTTTCGCTAATTTCCACTCTGGTTTTATTATTTTCTTCTATCCAGTTATTCTGGGCTTAGTTTGCTATTGCTTTTCTAGTTCCTTGAAGTGAAACATTAGGTTGTTAGATTTTCCTTTCTTTCTTTATGCAATTTACAGCTGTACACTTCCCTATTAGTATCACTTTTGCTGTATCCCCTCAGTTATGGTGTGTTTTTATTTGTCTCAAGATATTTTTTTAAGTTTCTCTTTTTATTTCTTCACTAACCTATCTAGGAATACGTTTAAAAAATTCCATGTATTTGTGAATTTTCTAAAGTTCCTTCTACTATTGATTTCTTGTTTTATGCCACTGTGGCCAGAAAAAATACTTTATATGATTTCAGTCTTAATTTGTTCAGACTTGTATTTTAGCCTATGATCTATCCTGGAGAAGGTTTTGCATTGGTTGGGGAGAATGTGTGTGCTACAGCTGGTGGATAGAATGATCTTCATGTCTGTTAGGTCCATTCAGTGTAGAGTGCAATTAATAATTTATTATTTTCAGGTAATATTCCAAATTACATTTCATTATGATTGTATATTTATTTACATTAATAGACTTGGTGTTCAAACACTGTATTTTTGTGAACCTACCTCTAGTTTATTTACTCAGTATTAAAATCCAAAATTCTTTTGCAGATTGCATTGAAGTTCCTACTCACTAAATTTGGCACAATTGTAAATTATTTTCTTAGAGTAAATTTTCTAGGTATGGAAATGATTAGTCAAAAATAATTAACATTGCATGTAAGAAAGAAAGGCTTGATAGCATTGCCACATTGCCAACCAGAAAATAAACTCCCACTAATAATGTAACTCTGATACCAAACATTATTGCTCCTTTCCCTTCCCCTCCTCCCCTTTTTGGGACTGGGGATAGAACCCATGGCCTTTGCATTGAGCTACATCCTTAGTCCTTTTTGATTTTGAGAGTGAGTCTCATTAAGTTGCAGGCTAGTCTCAATTTGGGGTCCTCCTGCCTGAGCTTTTCAGAGTGCTGAAATTATAGATGCACCCTGCCATGCCTGGCTTACCTTCTTTTTCAACAGACTCTGTTGCTTTCAAAACTTCTAAACTGAAGAGGGTGCTTTTGGGAGAAGAAACTTAACTTTTTGAAGAGTAGACATTTACTTTTAATTAATTTACCACTAGGCATGTTAGAGAAATCATCTAAAGTATTTTAGTTTCAAGCTACTGTAGTAAAGTACCATAGACAGAGTACTGTTAACAATAGGCACTTATTTCTTACAGCTCTGGAAGCAGGAAGTCTGAGATCTGGGTGACAGCATGGTTAGTTTTTGTAAGGCTTTCTTTGGCTATTTTCTTTCTGTGTTGTCACAAGGAAAAAAACAGAGGGAGAGAGAGAAGCTCTGTCAGTTCTTATAGGGCCCTGAATCCTTCATAAAGCTCTAACCTCATAATATAATTACTTCTAAAATTCCACTTGCAAAATACTATCACCTTGGAATGTAAGATCCCAACATAAGCATTTAAGGAGAATAAAAACATTCTACATATCAGTGAGAAACAATTTTTCTCAGAAACATGAATAAATTTCTTGAAATACCTCATTTTAAATTCATATGCCAAAGATAGTTTATTATGTTAGTACAAATATTCAGTGTTCTACTAATTCAGTGCAAGCATCTATTTTATTTCCTGTAAAGTCATATTGATTAAAAAGACTCTCTTTTATGCTTTCAGATCTGCGAATGACATAAAGGCAGAATTACTGCCTTAGTTACTTTTTTTGTCACTGAAATACAATACCTGACACCTGCAAATTGGGGAAGAGGTTTATTCTGGTTCCCAGTTTATAGAATATTTTCAATGTATAATCAGCTAGCTCCAAGGCAGGAGAGTAGAGAGTCATGGCAGAGCAGAAGGAGCCCATTGCTTAGCTGTGGAAAGCAGAGAAAGAGAGAGAGAAAAAGAGAGAGAGAGAGAGAGAGACAGAGAGACAGAGAGAGAGACAGAGACAGAGAGAGACAGACAGACAGAGAGAGACAGACAGAGAGAGAATGTTTAAGAGAGAAAGAGAGATAGTCTTGTGGGCCACACTCACAGTGAACTCCCTCCTCTAACCAGGCTTCACTTCCCAACATGTTCAGTTTATAAACTCATCAATGGACAAACATACTGGTAAGTATCATACCCCCATGATCCAATTGCTCTCCTCTCAAAACCCCACTTACACACACAAAAGGCATTATGGGGACATCTATATATAACCCTAATACTCACTAACATAGAGTGGTATATAACAAGCTATTTTAGGTGGCTGAATCTGTACAGTGTGTGTCATGCTTTTCCACACATCATGAGTATTCGCCAACTCAAAATCTCAAGGCTACAAGAGTATTTTTGAGAACCAAGAACACACTACACCAACTCAATCTGTTAGAAATAAATTGTAATCCTGACTTAGCGGGACCTAGAAGAACAGATCCAGCTAACCTGCTTATGACTGTGAGCGACTTTGTTCTTTGCTTCTTGTGTTTTTGTTTCCTGTAATGCATATATTAACTTAAAAAAATAAAGATTATTTTAAAACAAACAAAAAAGAATGGCACATAGGTAGACTAAATTAGGAAAGTTCTAGAGATACTTATTTTTCAAGAGTGTTCTTTGAAAATATGTGTAGCCTGTCACTTGTGTATCCTAACATCTTTTCTTATTGTATGTAATAGTATTTATTTACTCATTTGGTACCAGGAATTGATCTTAGTATCTTGTGCTTGCTAGGCAGACACTTTTGCCACTGAGCTATATCCCCAAGCCCCATAGTATTTAAGTAGCAAATATTTTCTCTAGAGTTTATAATAAAACCAAGTAAATGTCTTAGCATACGGTTTTTATCCTGTTTCTACTCTATGCATCTCCTCTTCTTGTTGAGCCACCTACCTGTGGCTCTGAAGGGTCACATTCTCCTTTTTTGAACAGATCAACACTGTATGTAATAATCCCATGATTGGAGATGATGTGTAAAGCAATCAACTTTTGTTTCATAAATAATGCAGTGTGAAACCTGAGGTATATGACAGCAGGAATCATTTACTGCTGAGTAACAGTTTTTACCACTCTGAGAATATTGTGCAAACAAACAAAGCAAGATTACTAGAACAAAGATGTGAAGATTTTTGTTTTACTCATAAGAATTTTGTTTTGTAGGCAAAATTTGATGAATTGCTTTTTTAAAAAAATAGAATCATAAATCTTGGAACCTGTAACTGAACAAAAGAACTGGTTGAGATGTAAGAAGCTCTTCTGTATTTAAACCAGGGTATCAGAGGCAAGAATACAGACCAGCCTGAGGAGAACAGGAAGGCAAATGGGTCACTCAGTCTCAGGCATCAGGAACATACTCTGATGACTTGGAAAAATTCAGACATAAGACAAAGATGGATGAAAAAATACTGTGTAATACACCAGTAGCATTAAAATGAAAAAGGGAAAATTTTAGGAATCTTCTACATTTCTACCACTTATAAATGTTTCCATTTTGATGTAAAATTTTTATATTACAGTTTTCTCACTGTAACAGAATGCAAAGTCAGAGAACTTTACTGGTGTTTCTTACAGTTTTGGAGGCTGAAAGTCTAAGATTTTGAGGTTCCATCTGTCTGCCTCTGGTGAGGGCCTTTTGATTATGTCACAAGATGGCAGAGGACATCGCGATGATGAGATTGCTTGCAGAGAGAACAAGACAACAGAGAAAGGAAAATGAAGTAAAGGACCAGACTCACTCTTTTGCAACAGTCTACTCTTAACAGGAACTATCGACTTTCTAAAGCACCAGACCACTTTATGAGACAAGCGTTAATCCTTTCCAAGGGTGGCGAACATCAAATAATGTCCAACCAGGCCTTAACTGCTGAAAGTCCTACCATACATAGTTCAGTATTGTTGTACAGGGGAACTTCCAACACTTTGGGGGACAAACTATATCCAAACCATAGCACCCTTCCTCAGTTTTTATAAATATATAGATTTTGAAAGATGTTTGAAAGATCATAAAAGTAATTTACTTTTACTAAAATAAATTATGTAGACATTGATAAAAGAATTTAAAAAATTCTTTAGTTTTCTAAATTTCTCTCCTTAGAAGTATGAAATTTTTTGATTTTTGTCTAAACTAGGTTTATGCCTTGATATTCAGTATGTAATAAGATATATTATAGATAGCTATAATCATGTTTCATGTGAATTATACATCTCAACTCTAGAATAATCAAATTGTAGAATTTGATTTTTTTTTTTGTGTTGTTGCTTGAAATCCGTACTAGAACAATGTTTTTCTCTTTAACCTTTCTAACATCTTGCCACTTTGGCCCATGTTTATTCCATTTTTCTCTGTGTCTCCCAGGAAACAAGATCTGTTTATTTTGTTCTTTTGACAGGCCATGGGTAACCTAATTATGCACTTAAATTTCTTGTGGGTCACATAAAGATAAATTATGTACAACTGTTCATATATTGACTCATGCACCATTTGCCATGCATTTGACCCAGAGAAACACAATTACTGCTGTCACAATTCATTTAAAATAACTTTCAACAGTGTAAGCTATTATCATTTAGAATTAATGGTCTTCTGGGGACACGATGTATATATATTTTATATATTATATATATACATGAGTTGCATCTGTGGATTAACTAATAGTAGATTAAAATATTTGGAAAATATTTTTTTCCTTGTCATTATTATCTGGGGAATACATTGTAAGAATTATTTACATGGGGTTTGTATGTTATTAGATAATATAGACATAATTTAAAATATACAGAAGGCTACATAAGTTATATGCAAATGCTGTGCCATTTCATATAAGGGACTTGAGCATTCACAGAATTTGGTGCTCATGGATGGTTGTAAAACAAGTCCTTCACTGAGTCTAACAGATGACTACATACTATGGTCTATGAAAATAGGGCCAGTTTATTTTTCCCATCATAATTTATCTTGTGTTAAAATTTCTTCTTTAGTTGGTTCTGTAGTGATGTACATATACACATATATATGACTATAAAAAGATTGACCTTTGATAACAATGTCTCAAATAAATTATATTCATACTTTTATCCATATACTACTTATGACATGTGACAGATTTTTAGATTCAATCATAATGTTTCAAGATAAGATAATAGCAATTCCTAGTCTCCAATAATAGTATTGTTGTAGTCAGGGTTTGTGCAGAGAACAATTAGAATCAGGACATGGAGTTTATAATATTGTTTTATGATGGTCACTCAGAGTTAACACAAGAAACTTCACAAATCTATCCATCACACCATAGAGATAGACTATTCAGTCATGGGCCTAAATCCTACAGCAACGTCCCACATGAGTCCAGATAAAAACCCAGAGCTCATGACAATGACTCCCACGAGTCCAATTGGAGATCCAGAGCCCATAAGAAGAACTCATGCCAGTGTCTTTTATGGATCTGTGCTGGGAAGGCCCAAAGGTCAGCGATGGAAGCCAGAAAGTCCATGCCAGTGGGATGAAGGAACTGTGCTGGTGGGATGAGGGTTCTACACTACAGCCAAGAAGCTACACTCATAACGAAGACCAGGGCTGTCCTGAAAAGCACCACAGCCATACTCAATGGCACGGAGGCCCCAAGTTTCTCTGACAATAAGCACAGTCGAGTATATGCCAGGAAGCCAGCGTGACGAGTTCATCCTGGAGACCAAGTGGCACACGTCTTCTGCTCTGGAGCCACTAAGCAATGCTCAGTGTGAGAACCAAAGCTTCTGCAGGAGAACCAATGGCTCAGACAGCAACTTGTAGGAGAACCCACAATGCCTCAATGCAATAACACAATAATGCATTTACGCCTTCCTTCTCCTTCTCCACCTCTCTGTTTATGCTGGTAACTTTCCTCAGGTGGAGCATCTGTTCTCAGTGCCATACTGATGTAATCCAGCTGGCGTTATGTTGATCACCAGTTCCTAAACCATAACAAGTATAATTGAAAATTATCAGGCGAAGTTACATATAGTAATTTAAATAAAATCCTAAAGTTACTGGTTTCTGTGCCCTTATTTTTATAAATTAATCTCTTCAACAACATTATCATAGTCATATAATCAATATTTCTAATCTTTTCTTTTTCATACTGAATAGTAATTTTTTGCTAAGGACTTAAATGACAATCATTTTGGAAGCATATACAATATTTGATCTAAAATTCACTTCAAAGTAAACTTTAGGAGATATCTCAAACTTCTTACATATTTTAATTTACATTGAGCTTTTCTTTATTTTATATTTTAAAGAGAACAAGCAAAAATACAGAATTTCAAAACAAGATATGATTTTAACAGTGGTTAATATATAGCATATTGTTATCTTCAAAGTAGTTGCTCAGATTACAAGATATAGATATGAAAATTGATCCAACAACATAAGCACAAACTGTTCTTTTCAGTGAACTAATAAAAAGTAGTAGTATAATTACACTTACTGTCTTGTGTATTTACATATATTTTACATATTTTTTTCCTTTCCCTCATCCCATATCAGTTATTCTTTTGTTCAAAACATTTATTGTACATTTTGGGTCTTATATACACTCTTAGTTTTTTACACTAGAGTTTACATATGTGAGTCTGATTAATTTTTACTTGTGGGTATGGTCTCAACTTGCATCCATTTACCTGTAAAAGCCTCAAGTTTATCCTTATTTATAACTGAGTAGTTATCCATTGTATAAATATACCATTTTTTTAAAAAATTCATTTCTTAGTTGATGAATACTTGGGTTGTTTCCAAGATTTAGCTATCTTACATTATGTTGATATAAACATGGGTGCACATATGTTACTGTGGTATGATGTTTTTTTATTCTTCTGGGAACTTACCCAGAAGAGGTATGGCTAGGTCAAATGAGACCCCTAACCCTAGTTTTTGAAGAATCTTCACACTGATTTCCACAGTGGTTGTACCAGTAGTGGGGAAGAGTTCCTGTTTTCCAACAGCTCCATCAGCATTTGTTATTTTTTGATTCTTTCTCTGGAGACATGCAATCTCAGTATTTTAATTGCACTTTTTGAATGACCAACGATGTTCAACATTTTTTCATATATTTATTTGCTATTTGTATGTTTTCATCTGAGAAGTGAATATTCAAACCCAGTTGCCTATTTTTGTGTTGAGTCTTTGAATTTGGGAGGCCTGATGTTTTTCAATTTTTTTTATGTTCTAGATAGAAGTCCTTTGTCAGAAGGATAGTTGGCTAAAATTTTTTTCCCACCTCTTTGGGTTTTCTTTTCACCTTGTTGGTGATTTCTTTTGATGTGCAAAACTTTTTAATGAGGTGAAATCCCAGTTGTTGATTCTTTGAAGTATTTCCTATGTAGTTTGTAGTTCATGAAGTCTTTGCCTACCCCTATGTCTTCAAGATTGCTACCTATCATGTCTTCCAGTAAATTTAGTGTTTCTGTTTTAATATTTAGATTTTTGATCCATTTTTTCCTTTAGTTTATTGCATGATGATAGACACATATCTAGTTTTAACATTTGTTATATACAAAGCCAGTTTTTCCAGCACCATTTATTAAAAAGGCCATCTTCCAGTGGAAATGTTTGAATAATTTGTCAAAGATAAGATAGGTGGATATGTTTTTAGTTGTGTCTACATCTTTTAATCTTTTCCACTTATCCTCAGGTCTGTTTTTTTTTTTTTTTTCCAGTATCATGCTGATTTTATCACAGTGGCTTTGCAGTATAATTTCAATTTAGGTATTGTAATGCCTCCTGCCTTGCCTTTTTGACCTGTCTTGGGGTTAAACAGATATTTGTAGATGTTTTAATGCAGGGACTACAAAAGATTGATAGTAGATTATTTTATAATTGGTTATCCAAGCTGAATCATATATTATTGGGCAGATTTGTTCTGGAATGAAGTCTTTTCTTAAGGTTTGGGGCTAGAGTAAGCAGGAAGAATCAAACTGTCTTTAACTGAGCCAGTCTGTTCTTCAAGCAAGTTATCACAACAAGATGTATTTTCTGACTGAGTTATGTCTATCTTCCAAATTAGAGCTGATGTTGGAATCTCAATGGTAGCTGAGTTTGTGTGGGCTAGCCCTGCCTTTTCTTGCTCTTAATACACTGTCAGGTTATAAGTTTTAAAATTTCCTTTACATCCCTAGCCCTCAAAAGTCATGTCCATTCTTTTTTTTTTTTTTTTTTTTTTTTGTCTTTTTCGTTTTTATCGGTACCAGGGATCGAACTCATGACTGCCTGCTTGCAAGGCAGGCGCTTATGCTGCTGAGCTAAATCTGCAGCCCCAAAAGTCATGTCCATTCTTAACATGAAACATATTTGTAGTCTAACTCCAATAATCGCCAAAAATCTTTATAGTTTTAGCATTGAAAACTCCAAGTCCAAAGTCTCCTTTGAGACTCATTATAAACTCTTAACTGGGAGACTATCTAAAAGTCAGAAAGAAAGGTAAATGCTCCCAACTTACAATGGCATAGGGCAAAGAAATTTCCTTGCCAAGAGAAAAAGAGGAATTAAAAGCAATTGGATCAAAAAAGACTGAAACATAACAGAGTAAATTTTAAGTCCTATAGCTTCATTTCCAGTATCTTGGGTATGTACAGTGTCAAATCATGAGTGTCGAAGGGCTTGGGCAGCCCCACGTCGGGGTCTTGCTAGTTGCCACTCACATGGCTTTTCTCTAAGACTGGCTCTGCTTGCTGCCTACAGATTTCCTTAGCAGGCGTTCTATGTTTCTGGGACCTCTACTGCAGCTTAATTATATCTCTTTATGTATCATCTTCTAAATGCTCCTGGAAGAGATGATGACACCACATTACTTGACTTTTCAGGTCTTTGAAACCTGGGTAGGAGAGTCTATGGCCCCATAACTCTTGATTTTTGTATGCCTGTACAATCAAAACTATGTGAATGCCGAATTTCTGCTGCCAGTTTGAGCAGTTTTCAGGCCTCCTTTGTGTATCCAGGGCCTCTGACTGTCTGATATGGCTGACTGCAGGGATTCACTTTCTTAGACAACCCTGAGTCGGCAAGGAAACCTGGGGCTTTTTCTTCAAGCAGAATCTATTGAAGGAATTTACCCTTTTCCACCTTTGGTTCTACTGATCCTGCCATGTGGAGGGTTTGGACAATACTTGAAATGCCCTCAAGGCATCTTTCCTATTTCCTTATATAAAGTACTTGGTTTCTCTTCAATGGCATTGATCAAAAGTTGCAAAATGTTCTGTTTTCAGTGCTGCTTTTTGTTCTTGATTATTATACATTTGGCTGTAAGCAAAGAGTGGGACTCATGCCACACACCAAATGCAGGGGTAGCTTGGAATTTTCTTCATCAGATCAATTAGTGCATTGTACTTTAACTAAGTCTTCCACAAAGTGTCAAGACATGGGCAAAATGGAGACAATTTGGGGTGGGGCAAAGTGTAACATGCCAGTTCAAATTCCAACAGAACTCTTATTCCCCTGGAACCTTATGAGTCTGACCTCTACTATTTGCATTTATACCAGTATTTTGGCCTTGGAGATTTGACTGGAATCATCCATTACACTCTGCTTATAGTACTCTAGAGTTTTTCCAACCGACATCTCCAAACTTTTCTAAACTCTTGCAAACCAGTTCCAAAGGGTTTTGAACCACGTAGTCAGGAATAATCACAGAAAGGGCCCAGTTTCTATGGTGCCAGTTTTCAATTTCAGTCACTTTTTCTGTTGGTGGGACAAAATACTTCATATGCTCAGTTTAAAGGAAAGGCTTGTTTTTGCTTGTAGTTGCAGGGATTCAGGCCATGGTTATCTTGTTCCATAACAGAAATGATGTGACAGAAGGGACTGTTGGAGGAAAGCTGCTAGTGCTGGACAGCCAGTAAGCAAAGGGAGCAAGAAGACTACAGGGTGGGAGAGAGGGAAGGAAGGATGGAGAGAGACAGACAGAGAGAGAGAGAGAGAGAGAGAGAGAGAGAGAGAGAGAGACGAGACAGAGAGAGACAGAGAGAGAGAGAGACGAGACAGAGAGAGACAGAGAGAGACAGAGAGACAGAGACAGTGAGACAGAGAGAGAGAGAGAGAGAGAGAGAGAGAGAGAGAGAGAGAGAGACAGAGACAGAGAGACTTTCCCTTGGTGCACTCTCAGTGACTCACCTGCAACCAGTCCCCACCTCCTAACAGCACCTTCAGATGTAGATTCATTGATGGATTAACCCAGTGGTGTGTATGGTGCCCTCATGATCCAGCCACTTTCCCAAAAGCCCACCTCTAAACATATGAGACTTTTGGAGGACATTTTAGACATTTTAGATCTAAAGTGTAGTGGTGGATCCTTGGTTTCTCTTTATCCATAAAGAAATAGATGAGCAGATGCCATTAAGAGAGAATGCAATGGTATTTTGAAATGCCCTGTGATGCTTTTAATTGATTATAATTTTACATGTAGTTATGTCATTGAAAATATGTGCTACTTTATTTAAAGATGACCAACAATCTTAGTCTGTAAACTGTCCCATACCTGTGTTGGAGGCTTGGGGAACACTCACAGATCCATTAATTAAGTAGATATTATTTATTCTGTTTTACTTTATTATTATTATTATTATTACTATGGTTATTTTTTTATTACTCAGACATAGTTAACATGCAATACAACTCAGTCATTTAAGTGTACAATTCAATGTCTTTACCTCTACCAAGTTGGTTAATATATGGAAGATTTATTTCCAGGTGTCCAGTAAGTTCATAAGTCCCTCTGAGGTCAGTGGGTTTCTTCTATACTCATTCCAAGTAATTGTTGCTCTTACTGCTCTCAGTAGTCAATTTTTTCTGTTCTACAACTTCAGATAGATGAAATTCTTACATAAGCTTTTTGATAATTCTTGCTTCTATTGCTTGGCATTATGTGTTGTGACTATTCATTTTACTTACATTATTCATGTTTTTATGGTTGACACATTGTGTCAACTTGAGAAGATTAGAAGTTTAAGTAAGTGACCCAGCAGGGAGCCAGAGTCCTTATTTTGTAAACATCCTGAGCCTGTGCAAGAGAAAGGCAGGAAGACAATGTAAGTGCGGTACCCACCCCAGGTCCAGTAGCCTACTTATGATATTAGGGAGGAAAAGAGGCTGACTTTCTCCACATTTGCTCTTGTTGCTTTTTCTGTATTCTGTCACCTTGAAGTATTGGCCCTGTGACATGCCACCTGACCTTGGAGCCAGCTGATTATAGACTGAAACTTCCACAAACTGTGAGCTAAATTAATCTTTCCTTCCTTAATTTTGAGCATCAGGTATTTTGTCTCAGCAATGAGACAATGAGAGAAAAGTAACTAAGACCATGTTCATTCATGATTATCCATATTTACTCCTGCTTAATGACGATTACAAAGTGAATATACAAAATATCATAATCTAGTCCCTTATTGAAGATATTTATATTCTTTCCAACTATTGGCTACTATGAATAAGACTACTATGAATCTCTGTGTAGAAGTGTTTGTATGAACATAGTAGGTTTTTTGCGGGTGGGTACACAGAATTGATCTTAGGACCTCATGCTTGCTGGCAGGCATTTGCACCACTGAGCTAAATCTCTGGCCTTGATCGTAGTGTTTTAATTACTTTCAGTAAATATTCATAGTGAATTTGCTTAGTTAAGTGCAGAATAATTTTAACTTTGAATTAATGGATTGTTAAACTCTTTCACTACCTCTAAGATATGTGAGAGTTTTCACAGCTTTGTCTGTATTGTCTACCTTTAATTTTAGTCATTCTGGATGGTTAAAGACATATCTTATTGTGCCTTTAATTTATATTTCTCTGGGGTCTAATGATGCTGAGCATCTTTTCATGTGTTTATTTATAGGTTCTGTATTTATGTTACATATTTTAAGTGTTTTACTGTATTTTTGTGTCTTTGCTCTTATTACTGAGATTTAAAAACAATAAATTCTGGATATGGTTCTTTGTTCCATATGTGCATTTTAGACATTTAGGATATATTCTCCCCAAGTGAATTGTCTTTCCATTTTCTTGGTAGTATACTTAGAAAAAAAGGTTTCACTAATTATGATGGATTTGCAAATAGTCTTCCAACTTCTGGATATAGGAGATATCTTCATTTATTTAGACCTTTAAGTTTCCTAATCAGTGTTTACTTGTTTTATGTTACAGTCTTCAACTTATTTTGTAGGCTAATTGTGAGGAAAAGTTCTGGGTAAACATACATCTCACCAGGTATAATACAGATACAAAAACTGACATGCAAAGATTAATATCTAAAGACTTTAACTATATACATGGTAAAGACATTTGTGATGGAGGCATGAAAATTGATCCTTAAAAAATTAAAAGGGCAAGTGAGTCTTTCCTTAATCAAAATGATTTGTGGCTGAGTGTAAAAAAAGACCTGAATAGCATGCATGTAGCAATGGGAAGGGGAAGCTAAATGTTTTCTGAAAGTATTTCTAACATTGTGCAATAAATAGCTGATGCATACACTGTGGGGAAAGAACATGAGTGCTGATGACAGTGACAGTTTAAGGAGCTTAGTTGGACAAAATAGACAAGATAGATCTTTTTTCTCCTTTGTGTTTAAACCAATTAAGAAAAAGTTTCTCCAAATCTTTTTCATATCATTTAGGTGTTACTGCCAATCGACTTGATGCAAGACAGATTTGACAGGGCTTTTGGCTGAGTTTTTAAATCTCATATTGGTAATAACATTACTGCAAGGCACTCAACCATATTCTAAGTGGGATGTGTGACAGTTCTACCTGAGATGAGATGCTGGTATGCGTGGCACTTGAAATGTTTTCGTAGAGTGGTGTATAAAGTAAGGAATTCCTTTGAGAATTCCATTATGCATTTTGTTCTTACCCACAGAAGTTAATTTTCAGGTAGATTTGCATTCCCTCTTTTATTTATTTCTTTATTTCATGCTTTTATTTGTCTTGACACTTTATAAATGTATAATCAAAAGCAGTGTTAGAGCTGACTGACAGATAAGAAAGTTACTATGAGATCTTAAGTGAACTAAGTTACAAAAGATCTGTGTGTAAACAGAGTCTGTGTTTCTAGTAAAACAGAAATGACTTGGAATAATCGGTAGTATATGATAAATAGCTGATTTTAATCACCTCATGCCTACTCACATGTTTAAAAGTTATTAATTCTGGTATCTGAATAAAGGAAAATATATTGGGTAGTAAGATAAAATAGGAGAAGATAGTATAATAGCAATCTTACGTTTCTCTGTTGCTTTACAATAGCACCAGTTTTTTAGAAAGGATACTTTTTGCTCAAGATTTTTGTGACTCTTAGTGTATAGGAAAATTTTACTGCTTTCTTTTGGAGTTCTCATTATTTGACTGATTATCACAGGAGATATTGTCAAGATTAAGTTGCATCTCAGTTCTTTGAAAAGCAAGATGTTCACTTAAGACATTCCAAGGCATAAAATTTCAACTCTGCTCCATTTGAGGGTTCAAATTTTCTTAGCTGGCCCTTCTTCCTTACAGTTAATACTTAAAGGAGCTTATTTTTGAACCTCCTTTATTCTTAAGACTCAGTGATTCACATGCATACAAATAAAACAATTAGTCAGAGTAGGTCTCACTTTTTATTTGTTTCACATTATCTTTCACTGATTGTTCATTGTGATCCCAAAATAGTTACTAAAAACTAAACATAATAAGCTTTTTGCTTGTATGCTTCCAAGATATAAGGCTCATTAATTCGGTTATAAAAATTCCCATACTTAGCCTAATATGGTAGCATATGCATGTGATCTCAACACAGGAGGGTCTCAAGTTTGAGTCTAGCCTGATTAATTTAGGTACTTAGAAAGAACTCATCTCAAAAAACAAGAAAGAAAAGGACTAGGGATATAGCTCAGTATGAAGGCACCAGGCTTAATCCCCAGTATTATAAAAAAACACAAGGCCATATCTTGTATGAGTACTAGCTTTATTTTTTATTTCTACTTCTCAAATTTAGAATTAACCTATTCATGTGTTTATTTACTGAGATTTTATCAAGACTGAAAACTAATACTCCAAACTCAGAATGACACAAAGTTGACTCAATTAAAAATTTAAGAAATTTTGTGTCATTAGAAATAGCATAGCATTCACTTCTAAAGCTAAATAAAATTTTATATAGAAAATTTTACTTCATGTTAAAATTTTTAATTTATACAGTCACTTAATTGTCCTTCAATCAATATTACTGTTCCGCTTTTGTAATCCACAGGTTGGTGATGTGTTTTGCAAGTATGTTTCTTACAACTTCCTTGAGGATTATGATGGCATGTGACTTCTGTGGTTATGTTTCCCTGTAGGTTTGGGAAAATGAAACACTCATAACAAACAAGGACCATGGACATACTTTATTTTCCTGTTGCCTTTTTGTATTTTAGATGTGAATCCATCAAGGTGAAGGTGATAGTCTCTGCTTATTGATGCTAAGTTGAACTTATAAAGAGGCAGGCAGAGTTCCACAGAAGAGGTAGAAAAGTCCCTTCAAATACTAGAGAGGAATCATGGAAGGTAAGGACCTGAATGCCTTATGGACAAGGATAGCACAAATAGTTTAACTGTCCCATAATTTACATGTTGTAGATTAAATATTTGCTCTTAACTCAGGGAGAGGAATTGATTGAGCCTATTTAGTTTGGAGAAAAGAGCGACCCATGGATTAATGTCCAGAGGGAGAATCTTGAAGAAGAGATAAATTACTTTGGAGAGAGGACAGGGGCTAAGACCAGGAAGATTTATAGAAAGAACTATGCACAAAGAAGTGTAATAGCCACAGTGGTATAAGTAAACTCTGATCTTGAGGTCTAGGCCATTTTGGAGTTTTCATCTCAGTTCTTCAAGTGGAGTTTTCCAGGGCAACCACCATCTTTGTGACTAGCATATTTTTCCTTAAGCTCTTTCAAGAATAATAGTTATTACTTGCTGTGAAATGACTGAATAATCCAGTACTATCTCCTTTTCAAAACCCAGGAGAATAATTAAGATCTGCTTAGCGATAATTTATGTTTAGATAAAGTCTTGGGATTTACTAAAGTGTTCCCTAAATTTTTTTCCATTATCCACACAAAGTTTGGTAAAACAACCTTGACTCTGGATATATCTACTAAAAGATTTGCTTCTACAAGAAGATCTGAAAGTTCTCTATTATCCATTTATCTTGGATATGGCTTTTTCCTCAGCCAGTTAATGTATATGTCATATTTTGCTGACTACAATTGAGAGAAATATATCCAGTCATAAAGAATATGTTCTAAGTATATTTGGAAACCAGTATCTTTTGAAATATACTGCTCTGTGTCTATTATAGTTATAAATCAAGAAGAATCTGGTCTTACAAGTTATGAGGAATGTGAATTTTTTTTTAAAGCCTTGCTCTTTTTACAATATAGGATGTTCTCAGATCTCCCTACAGTCTAAAATGTTGTCTTAAGATTATTGGTAATAGAAAAAATATTTTTATGGCATCTGATAGATGTTAGAAGTCACAATTGTGTTAAGGACTTAAGTTGTCAAACCAGCATATTTTGCACTTAGACTCAACTATAGGAAGTTACATTTTCAAGCCTACATATATTATGTGCAATTTATATGAATAAAGTAAAGATACTGGATTTTGTGCCTCTCACTGTGCTGCTCACAGTGTTAGGGGAAAAAATAAGAATAATCAATATATGAGAAAGTTATTGTACTAATGTTTTATCTAGAACTAAGATTTAGATAATAGTATTTATGATTTTCACCACCACAAATGTTCACTCTAGCAATTGGTTCTATCATTAGCTACAAACAGTGTATTTAAAATCAGTTTGTTTTGACTTGATATGGGACAACTTGCCATGTACCGTACTACTTTGGATTATTGCTGGCCATGACATTTCATGTGTGTAATCTCCCACTATATAAGTAAATGCCTAAAGATATAATGAAAAAATAGTTTCCAGTGTCTCCTAAATTCCAAACTGATATCCTTCAAATGGGCCAACCTACATATTTGATGCCTAGTTCTCTCTTTTTTTTTTTTTTTGCCATACCGGCAATCAAACTCACGACCTCACATTTGCCAGCCAGGTGCCTATGCTGCTGCCAGCCAACTTTTGGACTCCATAATAAATTTTGGACTCCATAATAAAACCAGGAGATGAATAAATTCTTATTTTGTTTAAAAAATCCTGTCTAAAGTAAGCTAATTGTTATTCTTTCATGACTATTTCTATGAGACTTACACTTAAAATTCAGAGTTATTTGCAAATTCCATAGTCAGGCCTGCCAAATATTTCTAGTCCTTCTCACTTACCTCTTCCCAGAATTCTTAGAATTCTTGTAGGATTTTTCCCCTTCAGGTTCTACATTTCAGGTTCTAAGTACTTTAGTACTTAAACAGAAGATTTAAAAATGTCTGTCTTGTTTTAAACGTTCAGTAAGGTTTAATATTTTTCTAATATTGTTATTTTAATGGTATGATTATTTAAAATACTAATATAGATTTTATGAAAAATCATAACTTTAAAATCTCACTAAAATATTTACATGTAGCCACACTGAATTAAACACAATTTATTTTTAAGAAATGATCCTGAAAAATACTTCAAAGCTAACTTTGGGATACAATGCAAGTTTTAAATCAAATGGATTTTGGCATTTCTTAGTTGTTGCCTCTTGTGAAAAACTGCTGACAGTTTTAGACACTAAATGTTCACTTCATCAAATGATGATAAATGCTCTGTATAACAGCACTTTTTCTTTCTTTGTTGCTTTCTGTACATTAAATGTTTTGCTATTCTTAGTGTCCTTAATTGGTTGTTTTCAGTTACAAGCAACAGCACAAAAGCTAAGAGGATAATGCATATATAATTTAAAACAGCTCCATGGTAAGTAGTGTTGTGTGGGGATGATGCTTCATGTTTTCTGCAAGCACTTTTCCTAACATACATGAATGGAGAAAATTGAATTAAGTACTGCCATTTTAATTTTTAATTAATAGTGATAACTATTGTTTATAGACCTTGAGAGATTCAGTGAGTGACATAAAATGTAAGAAATTTAAGTCCCAAAACTGTCTATAATATAGTATAAAATGGTAGATTGATAAATTATTTATGAATTTTTTATTACAGAATTCCTGAGTTACATTACTATTTTTATCTTGTGTGTGAATATTTATCCATTTTAACGAATATTATTCATTAAATCATCAGAAAAATAATGATTCCAGTGGTTCAAATACGTGATTTATAATAGTAAGTTTCTATTTATGTGACAGAATATATATATATATTGAACTGTATGGTGATATTTTCAAAACAAGACTGCTAAAATAAGCATGCTATTCAAGGGAAAATTACTTTTGACTCTAGTCAATTAGAACAAATGTCAAATTACACTGAATTCACTTAAAATATGCCATTTGTCCTCATGTAAACATATTTTATAGCAAAGTAATCTTTTTTCATTCAGTACATATCTACTTAAAATAATTTCTTGTGATTAAATATCACACTGTCAGAGCTCAAATGTTAATATAAAACTGTGGAATTAGGCATTGATCAAGTTTGGCAATTGTCATTAGTGTCAACATTCAAAAGCTAAGCATTTGTCAATGTATCTAACACAATGAAATACAATATCCTTTTAAGCTACTGATCAGTTCTAATCAAATATAATTAAATCTATTGCTACTTATGAATACACTATTATGATTTGTGGTTTGTATACCATTTCAAAAGGAAGAAATATGCATTATAATTAAAAATCTTGGTAGATTTTTCTTATAATGATTACCATTCCTTGTCTCTCTCAATACTGTATAAACTCTTTAAAGACAGAGATTTTTCTTGCTCAAAACAAGATCCACTCACCCAGAAGAGTACTTGGCATGCCAGATGCTCAGATAATATTAAATAAATGAAAGTCTATGTTATGGTTTGTGTTATGGTTTGAGTCTGGATGTCCCTCCAAAACCTCATGTGGTCATGGAAGTGGGCTTCTAGAATTTGTGAATGACGCATGGTCCAATGCTAGGATCATAGGTGTGAGTGCTACACCCAAGTGGGTGTGGCCTACATGCAATATAAGGGACAAAAAGAGTCTTCTCCCCATGCTCCTCCCTTTTTGCCCTTTCCTCTCTTGTCACTTGTGGTTGCTGTGAATGGTTAATCCTCAGCTGTGCCACACTGTTTTGGAGCCAGCTGAGTATGGACTGAAACTTCCAAAAACTATAAACTAGATAAACCTTTCCTTCCCAATTTGAGAATTGGGTATTTTGTCCCAGCAACAAGAGAAAAATAACCAAGACAATTTGTGTCTAGATGTCTCCCTAAAGCCTCATGCACTTTTAGATGAGGCTTTTTTTTAGAGGTAGTTGGATGTAGAGTTTGTGCTTGATTCATGGTTCAGCGCTGGTATAAGCATGCTGGGATGAAGGGTACATGGTTGCTGGGTTAGTCCACTGATTTGGACTGGCACCACACTAATATCAGCAGTCAGGATAAGACAAAAGAAGCAGAAAGAGGCTTGCATCTCTCTGCTCTCTTTCTTTATTCTTTTGCTGTTTTCCCCTGCCATGAACTTTTGCCCCTCTGCCATGTGCCACCCTGCCTTGGAGTCAGCTGGTTATGGACTGAAACCTTCACAAACTGTGAGCTACCTAAACTTACCCTCTTTAGTTTTGGGTGTCAAATATTTTGTCCCAGCAATGAAAGGTAACTAAGACAGTCCATTTATAAAACTGATTAACTTTCTCAATTTTCTGAATATATTAAAATAATCTGTATGCTGAATTCCTCAATACTTAAAACCACCATTATGATTTACATTCAAATGTGAATATTTTATATAAATAAGAATCCTTATAAAACATTAAAACAATTCAATAGCTCTAAATTCATTAAATTATGATTTGTGACTTCTAATTCCTGTTTTAAATCTACCAGTGTATGTGTATCAGCTCCTTAGGAGGAATGTAATAATTATTACAAACATGCATTAATAAAGATAAAAATTTAAAAAGACAATAAAAATGTACATTTTTATAAACCCCTTTCAAATTTTTGTGAATTCTTGTAAGCTAAACATTTGCTTTGATTTTTTGAGTCAAAAATAATATATCCGAGGCAGGTTAATGACCTTCTCATGTCTAATATGAAGTAATCATCAGGAAATTGGCACTTCTAAGATTTTAGTTTCTAAATGGTAACATTTGTACAACTCAGTCTTACTTCATATTTCAATGAAATATTAATAATTCTAGAAGTTTTATTCTGTCAAACATGTAGCTAAAATATCAGCAAGCTTTTTTGACATTTACTTTCACTGACTAGTAGCTAGTGAATGCACTTAGATCATGGTTTCCCAAAATTCATTCATTACTTCAGAATTTTGTTAATATTATTTTGTGTCACAAAAATGAATGCATGTAAATGTATGTCAAATGATGCCAGCCAATGAAGTGGGTAGTAGTGCTGTGTTTTAAAAATTTGGATTGATTATAAACTTAAATTTGATTTTCTTTAAATTCAATATATACTTGATATTGGCAGATAACTGTAGGAAAAATCTTTGGCAACCTGTCAGAATTAGTTCTCCAAGGGTATAAGCAGAGTTGTTACAATGGAGAGGATTGGCAAGGCGTAGAGAATTTTGAGATAAATGGAAGAAAAAGACCCAGCAATAAGAAATGACACAACTACTTCTCAAGTTAAGGAGAAATCTGCTCACTGTTACCTTAGCATCCACTGTACATGGACAAAATTTACATTTCTCTCTGTTAATCAGTGTTCCAAAGGATCTTTGCAAAGCCAAAGCTCAAAATGTTCCTTGATGGGTCACTGGAGACTTGAATCTGCCCTGTGATCACTAGCTCTCCTACTGAGGACCAGAACTACCAAATTATTACTTTTGTGTAGAGAAGGGGCATATGTGTTAGAACAATGTACACAGATTCATGAGAGTATTTATTGACAGATGGAAAAGTTGCGACAGAAGGGTAAGAACATTCATGCTTAAAAAAAGGGCTACAATGAAATCTCCTTGGAATTTGCTCCATGCTTAGAAGATTAAGGCAACAGCAGACACATTCTGCTCTGTGGTGACTGTTAGAGGAATGAGCAGATGCTCATATTTGAAGCTATCTGGCACAAAGTTTGTCTTGGGGAGGAAGAATTAGCCAAGAAAGAAACACTAGTGATGTGCAAGCCAGGGAGAATATTCTGCTTTTCATTCTAGTATCACCAGGAGGAATACATATTAGTTATATTTTTATATATTTAGAATTAATTCCATAGAATTTCTCCATTGGCAGAGACCTTCTGGCAATTCTAGTGGCGGTAGGAAGAGTGTATTTTTCCGCAAGATGATCTCTGTGCATTATTTCTTTTAGTTTTTAGAAACATCTTTTAGAGAAAGTATTGTTCTTTAAAATTTAAAGATAAACAAGCTGAAATGTAGAGAAATAGTACAAATTACTGAGGTCAGAAGAGGCTAGAAAAGGAAGGAAATCAAAAGTAGCTACAAGCATCACTGTGGAGTGGTTGTTATCTGCCTGGATACTGGAATCTGAACCCTGGGTTCCTCCGTAAGGACACAATTCTAGTGACCTGAGGAACTGCCACTGGGCCTCAATTCTTTTAGATTCCTCAATTCTGACTATGGGCCGCGGACCAAACCTTCAACCCAGTACTTAGGGGAACATTTCAGGTTCAAACCATAGCAATACAATTAGTACAGAAGATTGTAATTAAAATGATGAAGCCAGGAATAAAAATTATGTGTACTTTTTAAGATATTACTCTACTTCTTATCAAAATTTTAGGTCTTATATCACTTTGATACATTTATGACAATTCCTAAAGCTTTATCTAGGCAGTTGAAAGTATGTCACACTTTGAAATGCACATAGTAGATTTTAAATTTGTAATGAAAATAAAAATTTCACTACAAAACAACAAATAAGTCAGTTCTTCTGTGGCATTTACCAAATGGTTCACTTTATAGTAAATCAAGTTTTACATTTTTGTAGTATATCCATCATCTTGTGAGGTATTTGCTGTATGAGGTAACTTACCTCAAAGATATTTACAAGAGCTTACACATTTCTGATTTGATACTTAGATTTATAGAGTGAGTATGTTGATTTCTAGCATTAGTGCAGCGTGTGCTTAAGGTTTTGCTTTTAGCTCTTAAGTCTTTGGAAAATGACATGTTTCCTCATCTGTAGACTAATAATAATAACTCCTGTTCCATAGTATTGTGAATATTAAATAAAAGTACATATTAAGTTTTTAGATATGTAAGGAATGAAGCTAGCTAGTAGCTTCCTTAGAAATATCACTGAAATGTATCAGAAATTTGACTTGTTAACTTGGGTGCCTATGTATCATTTTGAATTCACTAGTGATATATAAGAATCTTTCTATTTTGAATGTAAACAGCCTTTATTTTGCAAAAATTAAGTGAATTTCCACATCACAGTTACCTAGCTTATCTCAGTAGAATATTTGATTTTGTGTGTATGTGTGGTGGGGGTGAGACACCTTATGTTTCAGTAAACTGATATTTAGCAGTAAACCATATTTCTAAATCCAGATAAAACTTGAGCTACTGGCAGAACAAATGCCATAGAACAACTATATACCATATTTAAGTTTAGTAAACTTTATGTGGCAACTTGGTCTCACATACTTAACATGTAATCTTTCATTTGTGCTTGTGTTATCATTGATTTAGATACTACAACTGTCTTCATTTGTGGCAGGAAATGTGAAGTCTAAGGAGATAAAATAACTGTCCTAAAATAGTACAACTATGGAGCGCAAAGGCTGAATTTAAGCCTAACTACTTTGTTTAAAATCTCAGTAAAGTTAGTCATTATGCTATGATATGATGCTATTTACTATGATCCATTTTATTGCAAAACTTACAAGCTTCTGTGAAGAAATTATGCAGTTTAGATTATTGTAAACTCAACTAGACTATCCACATAACAGAAGAATGAGAACTATTCTGCAAAGTATAATGGATTTAATGGATGTTGGTGTACTTCATATATTTTGGGATACTTGGAATATTCATTATTTTATTTTTTGATTACTTATTTATTTTGAAAGAGTTGTAGATTCACAAGTTATTTTAGGAATAATACAGAGAGATCCATCGTATTCTTTACCTAGTTTTCCCAATGGCTGCATTTTTGCACACTATAAGTACAATGGCAAAAGTGGGATATCAAGATTTGTTCAATCTATTTATCATATTTTAATGTTTTCCCTTTTATTTGTATTATTTGTATTTATTTGTATTTTGTGTGTTTCTTTATTGTACAGTTTTACCACATGAGGTTTTGTGTAGACACCATTACATTAAGATACTGAACAGTTCCGACAATGCAGCATTCCTCACACACGTTGTTTTTTTTGTCTCATTTCCTTCCTGCCACACCTTTCTCATGCTGTCTTAACTCTTCCTAACCACCGATCTATTTTCTGTGTCTGGCATATTTTGAGATTGTTACCTAAATGGAATGCAATAGTATATACACATTAGAACTGACTTTTTAAAATTCAGAATACTCGATTCATATCAGCTTTTGTGTGTGTCAAGTTTTGTTTTATTTCTGACTCCTATTGCATCACATGGGTGTACTACAATTTGTTTAAATATTCATTCTCCACTGAAGGATATTTGGGTTGTCTGTTTTGACTATTATGACTAAAGCTGACATAAAAATTATGTAAAACCTTGTGAGTGAGTTTAAGATTTAGTACCTGGAATAAACACAAAGAATGTAATTGCTGGGTTGAATGATAATTACACATTTAGTTTTAGAAGAAATTGCAAAAGTATTTTTCCATTATAGCTGTGCAATTTTACATTTGTACCGGCACTGTATGAATGATTTAGTTTTTCCTCATTCTCAGCGATACTTGATGTTATTCAGATATGTATGTAATGCTCACTCATTAAGGTTGAAATTTTCATTTCTCTGATTCCTAAAAATGTTATCTGTTCATGTGCATATTTGCTCCCTGTGTATCCTTTTGGTCAAAGAGTTTTCTAGTATTTGTTGCCTGTTTTATTGGGTATTTTTGTACTACTGAGCTGTGAGAGTTTTTAATATATTATAGATCATAGTCCTTTGTTGGTTTACAAATATTTTTTTCCAGTCTGTGGCTTCTGTTTTCATTCTCTTCAGAGAGTTCTCACACAGAAAAAGTTTTAAATTTTTATGAGGTAAAATTATCAAGTTTTCTTTCATGGATCATGTTTTTGGGGCCAAGTTAAACTCTGTCTAGCACCAAGTCTCAAAGTTTTTTTCTAAATGTTTTATAGTTTTGTGTTTTACACTGAAGTTCATGATCTATTTTGAACTACCTTTTGTAGAAAGACTAAGATTCAGGATGAAGCTTACCTCTTTTTGCCTGTGGATATCTACTTATCCAGAACCATTTTTTGAAGAGTTTACACTTTTTCAATTTAATTACTCTTGTTATTTTGTCCTAAATAAAAATTGGTCAGCTAGGATGGTGGTACATACCTGTAACCTCAGAACTTGGGAGGAAGGAGGATTTCTAAGAGTTCAAGACCAGCCTGGGCTACACAGTGAAATTAAGGCCAGAAAGTTCCTACCTCAAAAACAAACAAACAAACAAACAAACAAAACAAAACACAACAACAAAACAAAACAAAACAAAAAAACTGGTCGTATTTGTGTGGGTCTGCTTCCATACTTTGTATTTTGTTCTCTTGGCCTGTGTATCCATCCTTGTGCCAGACAGTCTTGATTACTGCACTTTAATAACAAGTCTTGGTATTACTTAGTTGTTCTTTCTACCTGTTCTTCCTATACTCACAAGGTTGTTTTAATTATTCTTGCGCCTGTTCTTTTTCATGTAAACTTTAGAATAAATTCATCTAGGACTACAAAACTCTTGCTGGAATTTTGGTGACATTGCATTGCACCTACTAGTTAATTGGAAGAAAGCTGGGATCTTTATTGTCTTGGGATCTCGCATTGATGAACACAGAATATGTTTCCATTGATTCAGGTTGGTTTTTATATTTTATCAATGTTTTATAATTTATAGTATGTGATCTTGTACCTGTGTAATTGTTTATACATTAACATTTGATTTTCTTACTATACACGACATTATTTCAGTTTCCATTTGTATAATTTGCTTTTTTAATGTGTTTTATTTTAGTCTGAAAACTTGCTGAACACACAATTTTATTTCTTTCTTCCTGATGTTTTTTTCTTTTAGGTTGTAGTATCTGAAACTTCCATTACCATTTCATGGAATAGGGATGTAGATATTTATCATGCAAGAAAATTAGTTTTTCTAAACCACCCCCCAAAGAAAAAAAACAAAGGAGCTGGGGATTTATCTCAGCGGCGTAAGCACCTGCCTTGCAAGCAGGCAGTCGTGAGTTCGATCCCTGGTACCGATAAAAAGGGAAAAGACAAAAAAAAAAAAAAAAAAAAAAAAAGAAAAGAAAAAAGAAAATTAGTTTTTCTGTGTTAACAACAAAAAGTAACAGTAAATGAAAATCAAATCACTTGCTCATCTAGGATTGCACATTAAGTTGACCCATGAGTACCTAGATTATTATAAATGGAGATAAAAGTTTAGCTATCTGAATGATACTAGTATATATTTTTCTTTATTTATATACTTTGTAGAGATAGTTGTGAATATTTTTTTTTTAGTATTGGGGATCGAATTCACAACCTTACACTTCCCAGGCAGGCACTTGTGCCAACTGAGCTATATACCCAACCCCTTAAAAGTGAAGCTTAACCTACTGATTAGGTCACAGGGTTTTTTTTTTTTGTTTGTTTTGCTTTTTGTGTTTTTTTTGGGGGGGGGGTACCAGAGATCAAACTCACAACCTTGCACTTGACAGGCAGGCACTTACACCACTGAGCTAAATTCCTGGCCCCTACTTGTGAATAATTTCAAAGATATTTACTTATAAATTTACTTGAATCATTGCCTGTTGTCTGAGGTTATCGGGGTACTAATCCATCCTTATTTTGTCTGCTGGTTCCAATTTATTATGCATTCTTTGTATGTTTTAATAATTTTGTATTATGAACTTACTGAAGCATAAAGTTCTTCCTGACAAAAAGTAAATATAACAAATTTTGGGGAAGCATTTTTTGCAGTGCTTTTGAATTTTCTTTTTTTCTGGTACCTTAAGAACTTCATGTCTAATTTCTATATTAGTCAGCTTTTCTGTTTTTACAATGCAGTACCCAACACTTACAATTTGAAAGAGAAGAGATTTACTTTGTCTCATTGTTTTGAGGGTTTCAGACCATGGTTGGTTGGTTCAAGGGAGAAACATCATGGCAGGTGGGCCTGGTGTATCAAAGATATTCAATATTGTGGCTGGGAAGGGGTGAAAGGCCAAATACAGTACCTGAGGTAATACCTCTATGGCTCCATTAGAAATGTGTGTTTCAAACCCCTTGATATCTCTTAATCCAGTTAACAATATACCAAAATGAATGGTTGCATTTGCTTTTTCCAAATTTCCAAAATAATTTATTGGCTTGGTATATTATTGTAATAAATACCCATGTAAAGCCTTGGATTCCAACTCACTTGAATACTTAAAACTTCTTACAGGGGAATTGTTTCTCTATTGGAGACATACCTAACTTGTCAGCTTGGGTTTACCCTGAAGACCCCAAAGAAATGACTCAAATATAAATTTATTTGCAGTGTGACTCTAGCTAATGCCATTTAGGGAAATGGAAAAGTGAGACTGAAAACGAAAGAAAGCCAACAAAAGTTACTTGCAATCAGGTTGCTACTGGGGCAACTGGAGTACAATCCTGCTGGATGTGAGGTGGACTATGTCCAAGAGTTATCTTGGATAAGAGGATGTTATGGTTAGGTACTGTTATGGTTTGTATCTAGATGTATCTGAAAGCCTCAAGTGGTCATGGGTAGGTGGGAGCTTCAAAAGTGGCTGGATTAGAGTATGTGAATGTGGATGAATGTGGATTAACTACAGCAGTGATACTGGGATTAAGAGTGTGGATAACAGAAATCCTAGCTGGATGTGGGTGGCACCAATCAATAGGTTTACAGTCTGTATGGAATCCAACGGGAGAGGGAAGGCAGGCTTGCTGCTGCTGCCTCCTGCTTGCTCTGTGATATACTTCTGCCATGCTGCTCTGCCTTGGAGCCAATAAACTCTGGACTGAAGCCTCTACAAACTACAAGCTAAAAGAAATCTTTCTTCCTTTAATCCTGAGTGTAGGGTATTTTCTCTAAGACAGGTAGCAAGTTCCTGTCCATCACTGAGGCATTTCTGAATATAACTCCCTCTGTCTTTAAGTGTGCTCCATTAACCAACCAAGCCAAACTCTTAGAAAAATTTCACTTTATTAGGGTCTCAGATATTTGCTGAAACTAGAGACTTAGACGGGGCATTGAAAGAACTTGTCACATTTTTCTTACCCTTTGTTCAGTAGATCTTGTGACTAAGGGTTTTGTGCATTCTATTGTAGGTCTTCTGCTGCATTCAAATCCTTTAGTTGATGGAGGCCTGGAGCTTGTTGTATTATTTTGTAGAGGTGAAAGAACATGCCTATAAGCCTTTGCCATCTGAATAACTCCCTAAAGCTGCTATACCATCAACAAACATGGCCACTACTCAGTTTTCCAACTTCCTCTTTTCTTCCTAGATATTCCTTCCTTTTTCTTTTCTTTTTTTTTATGAACTAGATCTTTATTTGGCTGAAATTGGAAGATAACTGGTTGTTTTCTATAAATACATTGTGTGTTATGGAGTAGATGTATATTTATTCAAACTATGATGGTTAACTTTCCTTGCATCTAAATTTTGTTTTTGCACCAGAAACTCCCATTTAAATGTACTGTATCTTTTATTGTGAATCCCTTTTATATGAAATAATGCCCTAGAAATGATTTATCCTTTACTACATTCCAGTAGAGCTATAACAAAATTTATATTTCTATGAGCAACGGATCCTGGTGCAAAGATTTATTGGTCTTATAAATATCAGTCAGAAATTAAAGTATTTTTCTCAGAGCATTAGTACTTTAATTCTATAGCTCTTCAGGAAAGAAAATAAGTTTTTCTATTCATTTAAACAGAAAATAAATTATATATTAATAATAAAACCAGAACACAAAGATTGAAGAATAAATCTGCAAACTTTGTGTCTGGCAAACCAGGAAAGTTGAGAATAAATGTGCTATCACTTATACCTGAACTAAAAAAAAAAGGAATTAATAAATTCTAATTTCCAACTAAAACGAACTCTATTCATGAGGAATTATTATTTCTAGGCTAATCAAAGGTTATTGAAGTGCGTGGTATGAATCCTTAGGGTACTATTAGCCTGGAGTCACCACTACCTGAAGACATCAGTATGATAATTAGGATATGCTCCTGAAACCATGTGAAATAAATTTCCTTGGAGTTTAATAAATGCTGCCTCTTAAGATGTGTGGTGTCAACGTTATCTTAGGGATACTTGAGTTCACAGAGCTCTGGCATTGTTGCTTGACTGGGAAGTTTTCTTTAAAACTACTCTGGTTTATTTCATTAAAATGAGTTTCTATTTCTGACTAATTCTAGCTGACAAAGACTTCTCAAGCTCCACATAGTCATAGCTATGCATTTGCAAATTCTGCGTGAACTGATAAATTTTTAGACAATGATGTTCAGATCATTGCTAGTGAAAGTTTGATCTCTTTAAAATACCATTCTTATAATTTTTGTCATATGAAAATACATAAATTTAATATCACTAGTTAAATCTTTAAATTTCAAATTTATAGTATTACAAGTAGTAGTTGCATTGAAATTAACTTTCATATCATTTGTAGATAAAAGACTTGCTAAAATGTCAATAATATAAAAGAGTAAAGATTATACTTAAAAATACCAAGAATAATTTTCAAGTACTATCAGCAATTATTTAACATCAATTAAATCTTAAAAATTTTGGTAACTATTTCTCCAGATAATACTTGACGACTTTCTAGTTTTTATAGTTGTGTGAAAGTTTTGCAAAGTTTAAAAAGTATTTTCTTTGAAAAAGTATAACTTTTAGTCAGTTCTGTCAACTGTAGACCTCTGCTACCTGTATCACAAGGGTAAAGTGAAAATGAGAAAATTAAAATGAGCATACTTTGAAAATGCCAAAGTAGTTTAAGTTTTATTAGTTGAAGATGAAAAATTCATTAATCCTAATGAATTTTTTGGAATGGGAGATTGAACCCAGGGCTTTCTCACTGAGATGTATTCCTGTTGCTAAGGGTTCACTAAGCTACTGTGTTGCTCAGGGTCTTGCCAAGTCACTAAATTGCTGGTGATCCTCCTGACTCAGTCTCCCTAAAAGTGGGATTCTTTACTTTCTATTTGTTATTTGATGTATGTTCGGAAATTTTTAGGAATAAAGTTTGCCTTTCAGATGAATATCTCATGTAGATCCAGATAAGGCTACTACTAATTCAGTCTTATTTTATTGGGCACCTCTGACTTTTTCTTAATATAAAAGAATGCTAAAGTCAATGATTTTTAGTTTATAGAGATTATCAGGGGCTGAATATAACTCTGTGGAGTATATCTGTCTTGCATAAGTCAAATTCAGACTTTTCCAGGGTTATTTCTTGTTGACCATATCAGCAAACAAGAACTCTACCCACCAAACTTCTATAGTAATTATTCTGTATTTTTTTAGCATATGTTGCATGATGAATTATGCCATAACTTTGTATGCAAACTACTTGAGATAAGTGCATTTGCATTAAATGCTTTTGTACTCATTCATCCTTAAAGCCAATATAACTAGCATAAAATCTTATACCTTGTGAGTGAAAGATAAATGCATGCTAGTTGAAATACTCCCACCAGCATTTCTCACAGGTATGGCAACTGGGATTGTGCTAACAAGGAGAAATAATGCTTTCAGAAATCTTCAAAATAAATGATCCAGGTAGTCAGATTATAAATTGTAAATCTCATAAATTGCAAGAGCACTAAGGTGATATTTGGGTAATATGACAATGAGCCTGTGGATCTCTACTTTATTTACCTGGTTAAGTGAGCTACATATTGCTCTAACTGTAATACTAAGTTTTGGGGATAAATGACCAGCATATCCTGCTCTATTTTCTCCAAATTTGTGGCAGACGAAAAATGAAACAAATAATCATACATAGAGGAAGGGGATTTAAATTAGAACAAGAGCTTTGAAGAACTATGAGTGATATGTTAAGATTATGTGAAAGACAGACCTTGTTCTAATTTCAAAGGCTAGATCTAAGATGATTTCCTTAATAATGTTTAAGAATATTGTGCAAAACCTGAGGATGAATGGAGATGAACTTGATGAAGTTTGTGGGGTGGTGATGGTGTGTGGGCATACATTTGAAAACTGTTCCCAGGGCAAGAACACCATGAGCAAACACCAGCAGCAGGTGACACAAGGGTTGGGAGAGAAACTGAAACAAGATGGTGTGCGGCTGGAGCTCACAGATTGAGCAGCAGCGCATGAGATTCTTAATGGTAGGCAGAAGTCAGACCAAACAGGCTCCTATATACATCAGTACTAATTTGCTATTGCCAAAGCTTTGGAATTTTCAAAGTATGTTCATTTCAATTTTCTCTTTTTCACACGATGTACGTGGCAGGATGCCTACAGTTGACAGAGTTAGAGAGATTCAAGCAATATTTAAGTTCCCATGAGTAGTTAATGTAAGAAATTAAAAACCAAGTAATCTGAGTTTTGGTTCCAGAAAATTCTTTTAAGATATGGTTAATGCTGTTTGCCTGACATATCTGTTCTTTTTTTCCTGGAGCGTGGTCTGGTTTTGCTAAATAAATTTTGTGTCTGAAACAGTTGGCATATATAAAACTCTTGGCTTAGTTTTGTCTTGCCAGATTTCTTTCCTTTTTCTGGTATTTCTTGCTTAATTTTAAACCCATAGGAGGGGAACTCATACCACATGTCACATTTATGTATTAAAAATAAAAAATCCCAAATCTTATTTTTATGGCACTCCATTTCATTTTATATTTTCTATTTTAAATGTAATAGCTAGTACTTTCCCCTAAAGACATGATTTTTGGTTTTGCATATTTTTAAATTCAGAACTGTTCTTTTATATTGATTTACATAAATAATCATTGGCATTGCCTTCAAAGTATGTTATACAGTTATAGAGACACAAAATATCTTCCAGAAATGATAGAATTATCTGGAAACAGGCTAAAAAAGGATTCAACAAAGCCAATCTGTAGCACTTCGTTATCCTCTTCTTACAGATAAAGAATGTTTTAAAATCTACATGGAAAATTTTCTTGTTATATCATTATTTCTAACTATTTTTATATGAGTTGGGAGATTTTTTTTACTCTAATAGAAACTAGAAATTCTATGTAAAAATCATTCAGAAGTCACACATATTCATATACCAAAAAATATAAATTTGCCTTACCCTATTTAAAAAGTGAGTGCTAGAGTAAAAGAAGCAATGATAGTACCAAATGTGAAATATATATACCAATTGCTCACTGTATTTGTTATATAGTATGTATGTTTATAAAAATGAAGTTTTAGTCATATTCTCTGAAGTATATATATCTAATAATTGATTATAAATACTTTCAGTGCTGCATTTCATAAACCTTATATAAAAAGACTCTGGCTTTTGTTTTTCTTCATGACTTTTAATGTACAGCAATACTGATTTGTTAATACTCATGATCAGCTACTAAAAAATCAGTATTGCTATATATTAATTCATGCTAATAGAGAATGACTCGTAAATATGTGGTTTTCCTTCTTTTGAATTCTGCAGTCCTTCCTTTATTGTGGAGCTACATCATCTGATTCTTTATCTTACAAGAAACTCTATCCCATGCTCCAAATTCATCATACAAGTATTCTGTAATCATAACTCTAATGTTGTTGAATTCTTGAAATATCTATTGTTATTTGTACTTCAGTTGCAAAGAATTCTGTTAACATAAGGCAGAAGATGAAAACTGACTCTTCATTAGAAAGAAAGAGGGATACAGAGAGAGCAGATGGTTATGAAAAATCTTAACCAGGTAAAAGACAAGAAAGCAGAGTAAGTTAAGCATATTAAAATTCTTGTGAGCCTTAAGCAGACTGCAAGGACAGAGTATTTCAATTCTCTTTCAGTTTTATCAAGTAAATTTAAGCTGTGTATAATATTTAGTGCTTAAACCAGCTGAAAAATTTATAAAGCAAAAGTCCTTTAACAAAGTCATGTCCCCCAGGTGAGTGATACTTAAGAGAGAGGGAGAGAAAAACTCAATAGTTATGGAGAACTACAAAGCAACAACCGTAATCATCACTACTACCACTGCAAAATCAAAATTTAATCTTCAATGAAAAATGCTATTAATATTCACTATTGAGAACTTTGAGAGGCTCTTACAAGTCACTGTGCCAGGATATACAAAATAAGGAGTAAAGGAGAAAAGTTTTGAAGGATTCATTTGAAGAAGGTAGTGACATAGACTGCATTCTGAAATAACATCTGAGATTTATGCACAATGATTTAAAGGCATTCTTTCAAGAGAAATCAAGGGGAGCAGAAAAGAAACTAGCCAAACATAATGTCTTCTTCTCTGAAAGGTAGCCTTAGTCATCCTGTGGGAAGTTTTCAACTAAAAGTAGTGCCATAAAGGAAGTTAGGTTGTATATCCCTCATACCTGACAATCACTGGCTGGTGGATGTAATGAACGGAGGTCAAAATCCCCCATGTTTTGTAGGCAAGAGAATGTCCCTTGCCCAAGAGCAGGTCTCCAGAGATGGTGGGTAAAAATAGTTCATGTCAACACTTGATAACTGGCAAGAAGATTTTAAGGACCTGATATGGTACCAACAGTGCTACATGTAGTTCACAAAAAAAAAGTTAGAAAAGAAGCTGTGGATGCATATAGGGAACCTCATTGATTTAGACTTGAGAGAAGAGAGGGGCAGTGATGATACAGATCCTACTGATGTTAGTTGTGGTCAAAGCAAGGAGGGGTGAGGAATCATTTTTAATGTTGCATCTTCTGCATACTAACACATGCCCAAGAACAGTATGTGTGAACACCCTTCAGAGATGTTCAAAGTGGGTGACTCAACTGATCTCCAGGGTCATTTTCAACTCTTGGATTTTATGGTGTAGTTGACACATATCCCCCTGTGTTTCCAAATACAAGCTACCAAATTTTTATATAGCACATTTCCTGAATCATATTCTGGACTTAATACTTACTCTTAAAAAACAATGAAATAGTATTTCTGTTTTAAACATCTAGAAATCTCCTGAAATCTTGGCTCAAAAATTTGTGCAATAACTTTGATTGTAATGGAGTTTAGAAATAAGCTAAGAATTATATTTAGAATGGGGCTAGATATCATTTAATATGAATATGGATTAAGTTTCTTAAGTAAGGTAACTTCTTCTTGCCATAACCAGGTGCATTTGTATAATCTATGTTGGGTAGATATTTTTGTGTAGAGTGGACGTTATAATTTCTGAATCTTCCCTTGATATGACTTCCTCACTTAGCCAGTGGCTTCCCAAGAAGAGGCAGTTGCTCTGAAATCAGCAGAAAGGCTTGTGACTCTTTAGTTTGTAGGAGTCATTTCAACACCACAAAAGAATTCTTTCAATGGCCAGGCCCTGTGTCGTGGCTTTGTGACCCGTACTAGCAGCTTTGCACCTAGTCTATACAGTCCCTAGTTATTCTGTAAGTGGTTCAGCACTGTTGCTGTTCAAATCATTTTGTACTCCAGCTGGTGACTTGCTGACTTTAAACTCTGCATATATCCAAATGTTTAGTATTTCAGTTTCCTTGTGAAAACCAGCTCTTCTGCTGATATTTCTTTCCCTATTGCAGTAAATCATTTCTCAGCCTTGACAATCAAATTCAGAAAGAGGCATTGTAGCTTGCTAGTGAATTATTTATTTCCACTGAGTCACCCATCCTATGTATTTTCAGTAATACAATGAAAATAATTTTCAAGAGAGTGCTTTTAAAATGTTATAAATTTAAATGTTCTTTTACAATGGTAATTGGATTTCCAAGCAAAGAGAAGTTTTTAGTAAAGACTTTCTGTTATTAATGAAATGGGACAATGGTTATAGGAATATTTTTATGCTTTCTTGATTAAAAGTGAAAAAATTGTTTACAATTTTGAAATTGTGACTGAATGTCCTTAGAGCAGGCGACAAAAATTGCAATAGCATAAGTCTATCACCATGCTTGGTATAATATTGAAATGACTTGATTCCTTTTCTGGAGCACATTTCTTTCTTTGTGGGGGGATGATTTGCGTATATTTTTATGGTATATCTTTAAAAGTTGAGATTCTTTCAGTTTCTGAAGGTTTTTAAGTAGTCAGTTGTCCAACTAGGAAACTACAGTATTTTCCCCATTCTCTGCTAAATACAAACAACTTGCCTGGATGCAAAGGTACTATTATGTAGCTAATGTCATCGAAGAAATAAACATAGCCTTTAGAACACTGAGTTAAAATTGGAGGACTGGCTTATGTAATGATTGATTTGTGTCATACGACAGATTCATTTTTAGTGTTTGGAAATACAGGATAAAATTAATGCACCAGTTGGATTTTTTTCATGATTAAAGTGAAAGCAATTAACAAAACCATTTTTATGAAATTATTTTGTACATGATTTTCATATCAATTAAATGTTCCTAGTAAAAGAATTAGAGTCAGGCTTTTAAAATTTTTTCTGGCTCTTAATATAATTGATTTGTGTCAACAGTGAATTAGTGAACAAATGAACTTTAATAATTAAATATTACTTTCTTAATAGCAATGGTGACAGTATTTATGCATTTTAACCAGGTGGACTATTTTGAAATTTTGAAAGTATGTGGTTTTCTTTCAGTTTGCCCTGTATAACTATGAGACAGGGCAAAATAACTTTATTTCCAAAAAATCACTTTATTCCTTTTATAGAGATGAAAATTGAAATCTATTAAGACCTGGCATTGTAAAATTCTGTGACGGAAAAATGGAAAGGAGAAAGCATCTAAACATGGAGTTTTCCAAGGTTATATCTCTATCTGATATTTAATGGTGTTTACACAGCAAGAAAATAGTCTGGTATAGAATTTTAAATTTACAAAGACAAAAAGGAAGTATATTTTAAGTAAATTACATTTTTATGACTACAGGCAACATAAGTAATAACTCATGTTTAATAAGCACTAGAAGGCATGCTTATACACAAGGATAACAGTCCAGAGATATCACTGTGGAAAGTATCAGAAGTTTAAGGACATGTTTTCAATGTCCTCATGCTTTAAGATTATGCATCTTTGAGAGAAAGTATGTTTTACTTAGTGTGCCTCTGATGGAAGGGATTGAGATCCACATAAGTTTGCAAACCAGGAACATGAATCAGTAAACTTTGCTATGTAGTTCAGGTTAGCTTTGAATTCACAATGGCCCATGAATTCATGGCGATCTTACTGCTTCACCCTCCCAAGTACTGGGATTACAGGTGAGCACTACCATGCAAGGCCACATGTGGCTTACCATGCAAGTGAAGTTGGTATTATTATTGCTATATTGCAGCTACACTACAATTTAAATAGGAAGACACCTGCAGATTTCTCAAAAAGGGACCATCAATTCAAAGACCAAAAAGGGGCTCAGGAACATTTGAAACTTGATAATTGAATTTAGTTTCTCAACACTGGGCCATTGTGCTCTCTGAGAAGTTTGGTTCTGATTTGTCCTCTGGATATTGAGAATTTTGTTAACTCTGCTTGTGCATGCCATCACCTCAGAGCCAAATCTGAGATGTCTGACTTAGTTAGATGACCTTCAGGTTCACTAGAGGTAAGGAGAATATTTTCAGTGAATCTTTACTCCTATATGCAAGATAATGGGACAGACTCAGGTCTAGGTCCTGGACTTTGAGTTTTCACTGGTGGAAACTGAGATAAGCCTGCTATCTGGGGATAACAGGCATGATAATGCCAAGGGGTGGCTTTTATGGGAGGCAGCAGCACTAAGGTTGACCTTCACAGTGATATGAGGATATATGCAAATACGTGAAGAACATAAAAAGAGCAATCCATACTGCATCAGGGAAGTCCCTAGGCAGATGATCAAAGAGGATTACAAAGAGGATGGCAGAGTCCAGTTTCCAAAGGCATTAGTACATGAAGCATGCCCGAGAGAGGAAACAGTGGAAATTCATTTAATAGCCTGTCCTCAGTTGCACATTGGAAATCGACATTGCCTGTTGTCCACTGGAGATAACGATTCTCTGTGCCTCTGAAGATTAATGTGCCACATAACTGAGCATGCTGTACTCCATCATGAGATCTGCTGCAAGGAAAAACTAAAGTTTCCCTCCAGTGCTAGACTCATGGATGAAATAGACTTATTGGAATTTTATATTAACAGTTATTTATCATTTTACTTTGCCTTAATCTCAGGATATTCCCATTATGCATTCAGAGGTTCCTGGTACACGGATGACCTTTAATTAGTGCTAACCAAGAATTAGAGTTTTTGAAAGAAACTGTATACAAGACCTCATTTAATTCTGCACAACAGTTTTTTTTTTTGAACTGGGAATCAAACTCAGGATCTTGTGCTTGCCATACAGGAGCCATGCTGCTCCCCAGCCTCTGAACAACCGTTTTAGGAGGTAGCTATTTTATGGTAAATGAGAAATAATATAGAGAGAGTAAGTATCAAGTTCAAGGTCACAAAACTGGTAGGTAGAAAGCTGGAATGCCAGCCTTGGTAGTTCATCTTCACAGTCCATGCTTTTCCTTGTATACTATACTGACTCACTTCAATTATACTGCTATGATATTGGTAGATGTTGCACATCAATCTAAACAGTGTTATGATGAAAGAAGAGTAGAGGTGTGGAATTCATCATGCAGATCTCAAGACTTGATTTGTGGTGAGGCTAGTAAATTTGATGGAATATAAGCAGGTACCAGATATATGCAACAGTATACTCAGGAAGAGCCAAGACAGCCCACTTTTACATATAAGGCTAGCTTCTTGCCACTCAAAAGTTTCATAGATAGGCTAGCATGTGAGTCTTCTGGTGGGAAACAGTTATCTGATCTAACCAATTGCTTATGCTAATGATTCTGTAAGATTCTGTGGTAACCAAGGGTTATCACGTATACACTGTGCCAACTTGAGAGCTCTAGAAGCCTAACTAAGGGATGCAGCAGCTCTATATCCTGGGGTGTAGAGGACAAGCCCATACCATTCTAAGATATTGTTCATTGCGTTAGTTTGAGGAGGTCAAAAGTTTAAGTGATTCTGCAAGGGGTCAGGGTCCTTAGTTTGTAATATTCTCAGACTGTGCAAGAGAAGGGCACACAGTTAGTGTGAGTGCTACACCCACCCCAGGAGAGTAGCCTGAATTATAATAAAAGGCAAATGAGGAAGGAGTGATTGCTGGTTCTTGGGAGGAGCTCTAGTCTTTGTCTTCAGCTTGGACGTTGTCTCCTGGCTTCTCTCACAGTGTCCGGCTTCCACTTGGGACTCTTCAGCCTTCCTCATAGACTCTTCAGTCTTTGTTGTAGACTCCTCAGCCTTCTGTTGTAGATTCTTCAGTGTTTTATTGCAGACTCATTGGCCTCCTCAAATGGATTTGCACAGGGCACTGCAGTAAGCTCCAGCTCTTGGGCTGGACCCTTCACCCCACAGTGTGCAGACAGCCTCTGTACACTCCTTCGTCTGACTTCATGGCTGATCATCATAAGACAATCTTGTAATTTCTTATACATGTGTACATCTTGTGTTATATCTGTTTCTCTAGTAAACCCTGATTGATACACCAAGTCTAATATTGCATTCACTCAGCAGGAATTTTCCTCATTCCCTTTGTGATCGGAAGATATCTTCCATTGACCAGTTTAGAGGCTCTTCTGTTTGTGAGACTTCGTTATTTTCTTCAGTCCACCACCTTTCTTGCCCGTTTTGAAATACAGAACACTTTAGGTTCAACAACTTACCTTAACACTTTTTCATGTGCTACCTAGCAAAGTAGTAACTTTTGTGTATGCTTTTCAAACTTATCTGTTGTGTCATAGGCTCCTGAAGCTTATGCTTAGACATTACAGTAAGTTCTACATCTATGGCAATCAAGTTCTGTTTTTTGTTCAGTAAATGAAACAGACTTTTCATGTTGACCTGAAAATTGCTGTAGGTAGATATTTGCTTTCAAATATAACTTCGTTCTCTTATTATTATAACCTAAAGGGTTAAAAATAAAGGAAAATCTCTCTAAGATAAAATTATTTTCCATTTTATATGATGATACATACCATCCTTGTCCATATATATGCATATATAATTTTATTATAATGAAGATGTGCATTTTTGTTTTAATTTGTAAGTTTATCACATGTATATACATATATACATACATATGTATATCCCATTTTTCACGTAAGCATTCTTCTTGGATTACATGTAATAGCCACATGTGATTTCATTTAACAACTGTCATCTACTACTAGTATTAGATACCCAGGTTGTACCCTCCTTTTCCACTAACACTAAAAAGAGTTGTAACAATTAAGGTGGGAGTGGGAGGTAATGTGGTCAATGGTAGAATAATTGTGGGTTTTTTTCTGAAAAAAAATTCTTTTGCTTAATGTGATATAAATCTGGAAGATATTTCATGGTACTATAATGACATCATCCATTAGCCAAAATAGAAAAAATATTAGATATGTAGAATTTAGGTCCTGATTACTTAGGTGGAATTTATCTTGTGTAGAAATAGACACATTGAGGAACATCATGTGGTTTAAACAAGCAGAAGTGATAAGTAAGGCAGCTGACAAAACACTGGACTCAACACACACACAGAAACATAGATGCACAGACACACACACAGGCACGTACACGCACATGCACACACACATGCACACACACATGCACACACACACGCACACACACACACACACACACACACACACACACACACACTATGCCAAATCCTGTTCTAAGAGCTGGAGATGAAACAAAGAACAAAACAATGCATTCTTTGTCTCATGGATTCCTGATGAAGATGGTCATAAAACACACATACGCATATGCTAACCCCATAGTTTGATTTTATGTATGGGGGAAGGAAAATGATATAATCCTACTGTGACTGATGGAGGATGAGTATGTGTGTTTGTTATAATTTTATATATTCTGGGCAAGCTACCCTGAGGAACTAAAGATGAGCTGAAACCTACAGAGTGGTCAGTAAAAAGATTCATTAATCAGATCATAGAAAGAAAATTTCTAAGCAGAAAAAATAGCAATCACAGAGACACAGGAATTAATTTTGTGCTCCAAGAAGCCTGGTATGGCAGAATATAGTGTATCACTCTTGAAGGGAAGTCAATAACCACCTGACTTTTGGAAGGGAAAGAAAGATTTTGGTGGAAGCAGAGACTATATCAAGCCACACTTTTATGACAGGTCTGAATGGCATGGTTATTAAGAGCTTGAGATCAGGCAGATTTTAGCTTGCATTCCTTGGATGTGCATCAGGAAGAATACTTTCCGCTGGATATAACTTATGCTTTCAAGTTGAATTACACAACAAGTTAATAGCTTATAAAAGCTTGACACCTAAAGTGTTATATTTGTCACACCAGAATGAGCAGACAGAATAATGATTGTAAAATTTAATTGTTTGCTTGGAAAAGAATTACTTGATGGCACAGTTGATATTTAATTTAACAAGTTAATTGAGGATAACTCAGCCTTATATTCTAGAAAATCAATTTACCCCAAATTGTTAAGGCAAAAGAGATGAAGGAGTGTCTGATAATAGGATTAGAAAACATGAACAAATGGAGTTAAAAGGGTGTCTTAGTTTGAGATATTTGGCAAAGAAAATTCAGAGAGAATATTTTCATGTTTAGAGCACTTAAAAATAAAATTCTCAAGAAGTATATGAATTAAGAATGTGTCTTAAATTATATAATTGATTTCACTTATTAAAGAAACTTAAATATTAAGTTTTCCCCATGTTTTTGAAGAAAAACTAGATGTAGTCTATGGAAAATAAGTTATACATAGAAGATTTACTATCGCATGAGAAAATCCTCCAATTGGATTCATGAAATTTTCTTAATATAACAAGCAGTAGCTAAAAATGGAATGTAATTCAAAACATAAATCTGTTCATTTCTTTATAACTTTTCATCAGCTACTGTATTGACCCCCCTTGACTAGATTACAAAATTCTTGAAGATAGAGAACACATCATCAATTTGTTTTTCATGGTATTCTATATAGAATCTAGACTCAAGATAATGGACAAACTTGGTAAGTCAACACTATTTGCACTCAAGTTTATGTAGGAATTGGTTAAATCATTATGATAAAATAGGGATAAAAGGTGTGTACAACCAAAACTGACACCAAGCTTATTTGTGTAATTAAAATTTCATTGTAACTCAGCTATTCCTGTTGCTATTATCCATAGTAGCTTTCCTGCTACAATAGCACAATTGGCTATGTACAACAACTGTTTTTGTCTCTCCAAAATGTATGGTCTTTTACACAAAGGTTTGCTGATTCCTGAAATTGCCTTTTCTATATTGTATCTTGGGGTGTAATGAAAAATATGAATTATTTCTTTTATAATGTATTTGCTTTCATACTACTTACAAAGTAGTTGACCTGCTCATCATTAATATGAAACACCATTTATCATATGTCTCAGTAGTGATTAGATGATTAATATAACTTAACATGTGTTGAGCTTTTATTATATGAAAGCCACTTTACTGAGAATTTTTTTGTGTCTTTTTCCTTTTTTATCCGTACCAGGAATCGAACTCACGACTGCCTGCTTCCAAAGCAGGAGCTTATGCCGCTGAGCTAAATCCCCAGCCCCTCTTTATTGAGAATTTTAGTACAATAATTTTATTACACAGAATAATTCTACAACGTGTGTACTTTTTCATCCCTATTTTACAGCTGAAGAAACTGAGACATACAGATGGCACTTATTATATAACCTAAGATCATAGAACTAAAAAACTGAGAAAATTTTCACATATCTTAAGAGAGGTGAAAATGGAAATTATTAAATGTGTTTTGATTCATATATACATATTTCCTTCATTACTGGGGATTGGACCCAGGGCCTTGTGCATGCCAGGAAAAAGCTTTACCACTTAGTCATCTCCCAAGCTTCCTATACATTTTTTGGTATTAACTTATTATTGTGCTTATTTTAGGGTATAACAAACAATTATATGGTGTTAACCTCTGCTCTAATAATAATCCATTTAAACTTCAATACGACATTATGAAAAGATGTTATCATAGTCAGTATTTTGAGAGGTACACTCAGAAAGAGTAATTTCCCAGTATGTACCAAACAAGGATGTGTCAGGCCTGGGATTTAAATTCAGAAGACTTTCTTGAAAAACCCCGATTTTTTATAGGCTCTTCTGTTTCTGTTGCTTTATTTCTGAATAATAATAGATGAAAATACAGACATACATGTAACTAAATATTTGAAAAAGAATGGCTGCTAACCTGAACAACAATTCAAGATTGAGAAAGAATTTTGCATGTAATTATCTAAGTATAGAGCACAAGAATATAATTGCAATCAAGTGGTACTAATAAGCAGCCTGGCATAGAGAGGGATGTCTGTTATCCCAGTGCTCTGGGAAGCTGAGGAGGGAGATTGCAAGCTTTAACTCAGGTCAGGAAAGTTAGGAATTTAGAAAACTCTGTGTCAAAAAGAAACAAACAAATAAACAGACACAAAAACAGGGTCAAAGATGTAGCTCAGTGCAAAGGTCATAGGTTCAATTCCCTTACTCTGTACTCAGTTCTACAGGATATAAAGTATAGTCTGCTTGGATTAGAGAGGTATGTTTACATCATATAATCTTGGTTATGTAAATATCTAGCCTGGAAAACAGTTTTAAAAATAAATTCCCGTGAGGCAACGCTTCATCATTTTTAAAGCATTAAATATGGAATATTTTTTGCCAGTAAAATAACTTTTACTTTTTTCCTCTACATCCTTTTTTAAAAACTGATTTTGAAAGGAGCATTTCTGAGTCATCTGAGTATGAAAATGTATCTAAAACTTCTCCTACGAGGTATAAATCTTCTCCGTGTCCTCTTTATTTTGAGCTGGGATGTGCCAAATGCAATGACATTGAATTTTAAAGTTTACCAGAAAAAACTACGTTACAAGTGAAGCGAAGCAGAGCAACACATATTTGTGTTTTCTAATTGTTTATTCTTTTGCAGTGGGATTATAGTTTTTTCCAAGAAGGTGTTGGTATGTACGGAATCAGGTCAAAATTCCTGCCATTGGAAATGAACATGGGGAGTGTTATTAAAGGAAATACGTGCAGAGACAGTTTATTTGAGGCAGTCTCTTCTACTTTGTACCGTTCATGACTGCTGAACTCCTGGGAGCCCAAACCTACATCAGTTTTAAATGGTTGGCCTCACTTAAAATTGGGTTTGAAGTAGGTGATTTACTGGGTCACTGGCTAAGGACCAGCTTGAACAGAATTTCATTTGCTGACACTGTGGTGCTGGATTATTGCTTTATTTCAGTATAACTAAATATAAAAAATATGCGTAACTAAATATTTAAGAAAGGACAGCTGCTAACTTGAAGGGAGACTGGCAATTCAAGATTGAGATAGAATTTTGCCTGTAATTACATAAGTAGAGAACCCAAGAAAATAACTGAACTAGAGCAGCATTAATTAGCAGCCTGGATGAGCAGAGACATGTCAGGTCTCAACTTTCTGAAATGCTTTACTTTTTCCTTAAAGATGAGAATGTTATATTAATTTTTCAAAAAATTATGACCTAGTGTTTGATCCCCATTCATGAAACGGTAGTGTGAATGAATATTTTTGCAAGAAACAGATAGACATTATTCTTTATGTGTCTATGTCAGTTGAGCTCTGATGATGGGGCATAATTGTGAACATTACGTTTTTTTAAAAATAATACTTAACATACTGAAATCAAGTTTTTTCTTTTATTTTGCTACCAATACTACATTTCCATTTGAATAGTGGAAAATAGTGAAAATTCAGGTTGCTATATTAGATAATCGTATTTTCATTGTAGCACTTCAGAATCGGTCCCAAAAGACTAAAATTCACATAAGAATAAGGTGAAGAAGGAGGCAATGATGTGAGTTCTTAGTTTAAAAACACCTTTAAAATGCTAGTTTAACTACAGTTCATCTGTTCAAGGTCAGTCTTTCCTTTAGGTGATGAGATATAATTCTAGGTGTTTTGTGTTCTCTAATGGGACACTGTTAATTTGTCATTCAACTCAAGAGAACATTTGTGTCTAAAGGCCAAATAGGTTAGTGCCAATATCCCTATATTTTATGCAGAACCACATCTGTGCAGCAAACCCAGAGTATCTGGTAGATTTGATAGTACACAGCAATAATTTATAACATTTTTGCCACTAAACAAACAATAGATATTTGATGCATACTAAAGAATCACACATGATAAAACTTTTCTGAATATTTCAGTGCCAGGTCACTAAATTACATTCAGCTTAGCTTTCCCCCTTCAGTGTGCATATCTGCCACTGGCTATTTGCTTGGTTGCTGAGTGAATTTGGAGGATTTTCAGACTCAGACTTTTCTGGATGATAAGTTTATCTTGCCAGTGGCTCATAAGGAATTTTTGAACTCCTTTTCAACATCAGACCAATGTAGTTGTGCAGTTTCTGTTTTACTCCTCCAAATGATGGAGAATTCAATACCAGAAAAAGGAAATCAAGCCATTTTCAGACAACTCCAGTAGTAAGTTCTCTAAATACTAAGCTATTTTGTTTTTGGACATGTAACTGTAATATCCATGGATAAAATGACCTTATTATCTTATAAACTTCTTGAAAGTATGTTGTGATGATTCATATAAGAAATGTAGTATACTTCCTGAAGTGAGACATTTTGGAAGGTAACATTACTCTACTGTACTAGACTGGGTGGTTACACACATTTAATTGCTCTCCCTTCTGAGTAAGGATTGTAATTCCCCAAGCTGCTAGCATTACTGTTGCCAGTGTGATGAATCATGAATAGAAATATCATGTATTACATCCAGATAAAATATTTAAGAGCAAGTATGTGACCCCAAGTTCCTTTCTTTTGCTATAAACATTAATATTCCAGAAAGAAGCTACTCCAACTATGTGGATCCCAAAGTGAAGATGACATGGGGCAGCATCCCAATTTGTACATATATTGCATGAATCTGAAATGTATCTTGGTTGGCTTAAATCATTGAGATATTGATGTCATTTCTCATCATAAGTTAGGCTTTCTTGACTGGTATATCATGTTTTTGTGGATTTTTTGTAATCTGTGTTGGAGAGTTCTTCCTTTCTACTCACTTTTCTGTAGCCACTATGTAAGGGAGGACAGTGTTTTATCCTGGATTAACCAGGTAAGAATTCAAAATCATTATGGTACAAAGCAGGCTGGGTAGTTAAAACCTAGTGACATAATGATACTTTTTTTCCCATGAAAATTCCAATTTAGAATCAGTTTACCTCTTTGTAGGTTGAAAAATGTAGTTATTTTTCTTTTAGTCTTCCTTAAAAACTTTATTTTCATAATTTCTCCTGTAAGAAGGATTTTAGGAAGTTAATTATAACTTCTTAGTGAATCTTAGGTCTGTTATTCAACTATGACATCACCTCATAGTTTTTTTTTTCTTTCTTAAAAGTTAAAAGAATGAGGTACCATGAAGAAATAAATCTTTATTTTTGCCTAGTAGGGAATAAAGTTTGATAAAAATGGATTAAAGAAAGGAGTGGAGAAATAAACATTACTTAGTGTTTCTGAGGTAACTACTAGAAATAAGGGCAATACTGGTTTAAATAGTGGCTTTAGATAGCTCAGCTTGTTAGCTCAGCTGAACAAACACCTACCTGGGAAGTGCTAGGTTGTGAGTTCAATCCCTAGTTCCAAACAAAAACAAAAACAAAAACAAAACATTGATCTTTGAGGAATAAAATTGTTTGCACGGAAGTTGGGGAGAATGCTAGTGTTTTCCTTAAAAATGTGTATTGTCCTGAATTCATTTTGACATATAAATGTATTGTTTTCTTTGAAAAAGACATCACAGAGAGATGACTTCTTGTTGGTATAAGAAATTTTGAACATATGTAATATATAGCTTAGTTCAAACATGGAAATGAATACACAGGACTTCTAAGCATAGGAATGTTGGCAGAAAAATATGCTTTTGTATATAAAATCTTGACCTCTCACAGGATATCACCTGAAGTATCACCTGCTGACTGAAAATTGAGCAACACTGTTTTTTGTACCCTTTTTGAGTTTTTTTTTTTTTGGGGGGGGAATTCCAGTAATAATACAAGTAAATCAAAAGGTTGCTGACTGCTTCTATGCGGGTGGCTGGTAATGAACATAAAACCACACTGTAAATAGATATTTGCAATCGGGTAAGCACTCTATAGTTATTTAGAAACAAAACCTCATAAATTGGCAGTTTTGGTGTATATCACATAATCTGCTATCCTTTAAATTGCCAATGGAAATAGTATGTGTAGACTAATGATTTTCCAGTTATAGAGAGGTAAATTGTTCAGTGTCTTTTAAGGGCTGCAGTGCTCTCCAGCTTTATATCTGTCTTGCAATGAACAGATCATTTTTTAATTAAATATTTGAGCAAACTATGAAAATGAAATCTTACGTGAAATTGTATCAAATTGCCTTTCAGTTGACTGAATACATTTGATATTGATTTTTTCTAACAATGTACCATTACTGAAAAAAATCACCCAGTTTTCATTTCTAGCTGCACAATTTCATATATAGTTTGATGTTTTCAAGTAAATCACAAATTTTATTTATTCATTTACTTTATAAGCAGTTAGGATCAAGAATAAGTCAGACCACAATATCTTTAGCTTTTAAGATTCTGATACTATCATAATAATTTCTGTTTGCACCTATGCAGTTGGTATTTAGCACATGTGACTGTTTGCAGTGGAGATAATGAAGAAAAAATTTTCTATTATCTGGCCTGGTAGAGTAAATCTTGGAAGTAGGTATCTATTTTTCTTTGCTACTTAGCATAAAGTACAGAGATACAGATAAGCAATGTATTGTTGGTAACTATCACTAAGACTGAAACCAAGAATATTTCTACAAAGTAGAAAACATCATATATTTTATTATTTTGTGACTATTAGAGGGCATAATAAAATTACTCTTGTCTGGAAGAAGATTCAGGATGAAACCTGATATTCTATTGAATTTTGTTATGTCACATAATTAAAAAATACTTTCAGATCATTATTTCATTTTGGAAAGTTTCTTTCAAAAAGTTTCTTCAAATTATAGTGCAAAATGAAGAAGAGAAGCGATTGATGGAAATTTTTAAAAAATACAAATGATTTTATTTCAAAATTTAAAGTAAGATTTTATTATTACAAATAAAGATACATTTTCATTCTAGGAAAGTTTTCTTTCTTTTAACTTTTCTTAGAAATATTTATATACAAATCACAAAATCACTGATTCACTGCATTTGACATTCCATATTACTCTTATGACTCCACTTTGTTAAGTGAAAAACAAGTGTTCTTATGTTAAAAAATATTTCTAAACTTGACAAAATACTCCCAAAATGATTTGGGTAGGATGACTGTGTAGAGCTCTCTAGGTAGAGAATAGTTAGGTAGAATAGCTATGAAGCACTAGCATTAATTAATTTTTGTGTTACGTTTGTTGTCTTAATACTTGTTTTCATTTTGTACTTCTTGAAAAATTTAAATGGTGTAAATGTGTTCCAAATGAGTTTAGAATCTTTTGATTCTAAAATTTTAGAGTTTTTTTTAAAGTAGTTAGATAGTTACGTGGTGAGGGTGATTGTAAAATAAATCAATTTTAATAACCAGTCAAGTATAGAAATGAGTTTTACTTACCTCTGCCCACTCTATCACCTCACAAAAGGCAAGTCTGGCTAATATATTTCATTAATAGCTGACTTTAGCTTTTATTAAAGCTCACTGAATTGTTGGTCAATATTGTTGCTTAATTAGTATCCACTCAGACCCAGGGATAGCACTGGTAACCTGTGGGATCACTGTATTATATATTTCCTTTAGTATTATGGAGCTTGAAAGCCCATGAGAAAGAAAGAAGATATCCTCTCCCTGCTGTGATTTTGAGGACATGGAAATTGAAGTAAGTTCTGCTAGAGTTGCATGCCGAAATGTGTCAGTCTGTGTAGTTATACCTGAAATGACTAGGGCTGGATCACAAGCTTTCAAATTTATTGTTGGTTGAATGAACATAAGAAAAGCATTTAAAACAGACTGCTTAAATCAAATTATGCATGTGAGATTTTTCTTGTGCTCTTGTAATTTTCCTGTACCTTTGATAATCACTCCATTCTTTTTAAATCTAGAGCAAAGATCCATCGCCTTTTCCCCCTTTGTTCTTAATTTGCAATTCCCCTAGCTCATCTCATCTCTCAGAAATAACTGAATATGCGTACCATTTAAGATAAAGCATACATCACTTCTTGGCCTTTTGGCTAAGATCAAGTGAAGATAAAGCATACAAATTCAGCCATGCCTTTGTTCTTTGGCCTTTATTTTATTCAAACAATGAATAAATGGAGCTAGATGAAAATCATCCAGTAATTTGCCTTATGAAAATACATGTAATGGCCATAAAGAAGGGAAGACTCATAAGAGGAAATAGAAATTATGAATCAATAAGGCAGAAGGTGACTTCTAGTGAGAGCATGAGCAGAAATGAGATTTGCCGTGATACAGAAAATGCCATTAAAATGTTCAGTGGCACTGTTGTATGTCAAAGGGTGATGATTGTGCATCTAAACTCAGGTGAGGCTGGAGTTCAGAGACTGTAAGTTTAGGAAAATCAGTACTGACAGCAGATAGACTGGGGGTAAAGGAACTTGAATGTTTAACCACCTAGAAGACTGAGTTTTGAGAGATAATAGGGACAGGCAGTACCGTACAATTAGGATGCAGAGATTCATTGTGAAGGGGTTTGAAAGTGTCATGTGATAATAGTTTAATATATAGAGCAATAATACACCAACCATAAATAGTTAAGCTACTTAGGGACTCAGCTATGTTTAAAAACAGTAAATTTAAAAAGATAATTGTACGGAACCAAAAGTGAGTGTTGTGTGTCTGCCTCTTTATGTTCCTATTTATTGATTTTATTCTAAGGGGGCGTCAGAATAAAGGTTATTGCAAGTGAGTTTAATGTAAAAAAATGCACTGGCAATGAATTAAAATTAAGACTATAGCAAGACAAAATGAAAGCAGAGTGAAATTGGAGATTCTATGCTCCTGATTTCAAGACTTACTATGAAGTTGCAGGAGCTAAAATAATGTGTTGGCATGTGGATAGACATACATCAGAAATAGAATCGAGAGGCCAGCAATATATGCATGCATGTTTGTCATTTGATTTTCATCTAAGGTGACAAAGAAATTTGACAGAATAGGTTTATCAAAGATGGTGTTGAAACATTGTAATATCTGAATGGAAAAAAAATTATTCTCGCCTCATGTAATGCACACATAATAAACCCAAACAAATCACAGACAAGTGTATATGCAAAAACTAAGAGTCTGCTAGAAGGAAACATAGAAGAAAGTCTTCTTTACCAATAACAGGAAAATATTTTTTAGTTAGCACAAAACACAAACTCAGAAAGAAAAAATATAAATAGGACATCATACAAATTAAAACTGCTATTCTTCTAATGATATTAACAAAAATGAAAGAAAATGAAAGCCATAGACTGTCTTATAGGTATATTTGTCAAGGGATTTATACCCAGAATACATGAGGAACATTTATAGTTCAATAATGTGAAGTGATTTAAATAACCCATGTAAAAAGTAAGAACAAGATTTGAACAGAAACTTCATAAAAAGAGATATATAATTGGCCAGTCCGTACATAAAAAGATGTTCAAAATCATTACTTATCAAGAAAATGGAAATTAAAACTACAGTAAAATATTATATACGAGTAAAGATCTGTAATTAAAATAACTGAAGGTACTAAAATTTGTAAGAGCATGAAACCACTGGAACTTTCCTACATCACTCTGAAAATGCTTTTTACCAGTGCCTTTTTGCAGTATATTTTTATATTCCTTGTGTGAAGTTGGTATATGTACATAATGTCAAGTCTTTTCTTTCTTCTTCCTCCTCTATCTGTCCATCTTTTAGTCCCCTTTCCTACTTACTTTATTTGTCTTTTATTATTTTTGTCTTAATTTATAATTTGGGTTTCCTGTATAAGAGAGACTGTGATATTTAAGCTTGTGTGTTGGATTTATTTCACTTACTATTACAATATTATTATGGTGTATCTTAATATTAAGATGCACTGATTTTCCTACAAATGACTCATTAGTCTTTCTTTAGGGAAGAGTGGTACTCCACTGTGTGTAAATACATTTTCTTTATCCATTCATCCATCAGTGGACATACAGGCTCCAAGATTTCACTCTGAGTTGTGCTACTATAAACATGGGTATGCATGTATCACTATAATAGGATGCCTTTAACTCTTTGGGAATATCTAGAAGAAGAATAATGGAGCCTACATTGTTTTATGAAATTTAAAATAGTAAATAACTTTAAAAACAGTTTAAAAGTTTCTTACATATATGATTATCATATGACCCAACAATCCTACTTATAAGTATTTACACAAAAGACTTCAGACTTCAATCTAGTAGAATAGGTAAAATATTATTCAATAATATAAAGAAATAATCTACTGAATATTGTATAATGTAGATAAATTCCAGGGACATTATAGTGATATTAATAATTATATATCAATTTGTCTGGGTCATGATGCTAAGATACTTTATCAAATACTGTTTTGAATACTTTTATGAAGTGTTTTTTAGATGAGATTAAGGCAGATTTCTTTCCATAATGTGAGTGGGCATCATCCACATTTTAAGCAAGAAAGAAGTCTTCCTGCAGATGGCCTTTGTACTTGAACTGCAGTATCAGCTCTTCCCTCCCTCTCCTCTTGCTGGCCTACCTGCAGATTTTGGGCTTTCCATCATTGTTAAGAGTCAATTTAACAACTGTCTCTGTCTCTGTCTCTCTCTGTCTCTTTGTCCCTCTGTTCTTCTCTCTCTCTCTCTCTCTCTCTCTCTGTTATACTCACGCACACTCACACTCAGATACATACATACACCCCACTGATTGTTTCTTTGGATAAACTTGACTAAGAAGATTATATCGAGTAAGAGAAATTATACAAACCTTTGCAATGATTCCATTTACACGACTCTCAGGAAATAAGAGCCACGTAAGTTGCAGTGACAGAAAGAAAATTAAAACATTCTGAATCTTGAGCCTGAGAGAATTAAATGAAATAGGGCACCAGGAGACATTTGGGAAGCACTCTATAACTTCTTAGCAGTGATGATATAGGTATAAACATTTGTCAAAAGTTGTCAAAAGGTACACTTAAAATGAGTATATTTGTTGTATATAAATTGTGGTATGAAAGGTTGATTTAAAAACACATAATCTATAAATATTGCATGTAGGAAGATGGAATTTTTGTGCTGAGTTGGAGCTGTTTTGCTGGGAAGCAAGCAAAGGTATTTCTGGATGGTGAAGTATGGAGGAGAAGATTTGTTTTTGCATTATGGTTCTCATTGGGGACCTGGAGTTTATTTCAGAGCTTGAAGTTTATTAGTGGAGAAAACCAATAGTTGGGCCCATAGGGGTGGCACAAAAGCCCTGGAGAAATTTGAATGCATGGCAATGAAACAGCAATAGACTTTATAGTAAGTATTTTCTGACAGAGCAACTAGAAAAACTGTATAAACCATCAGTAGGGAATTTGGAGTGTCCAGAATAAAAGCTGGTTATGAAGAAATTTAGACTCAATCAGGGTGTATCTATAATCGCTCTGTTAATTTCTGTACAGATTTAAGAGCTTTGTACATTATGATTCGCGATGTCAGGTGAGACCTATCAGTCATTTTGTAATTAACTTTTTAAATGCTTATTAGTACATATTTTCTGTACATAATGGTTACTTTCACTGTGGGGTCGTGGCACATGTATGTAACACATTTTCATTCTTTTTTCCTTTTTACTTTCCTTCGATCCCATATCCCTCCATAGTTTTTGTTGTTTTAGGGACTGAATCTAGGGCTTTGTGTGTGTCACTGGTCTATATTCCCAATTTTCAGAATATATTTTTTTGCCATATGTTTTTCTGGTGATTCTGATGAGTATCTAGGCTTGGGAAACATTTTCTAGATAATGCATAAAGTCTGCTAAAAGTTATTTGTGGCAGGTACTAGGCGATAAAAGAAGGAAAAGATGTCTACATAAAGGTCAGAGTGACTAGTGAGACTGACTCTTATTTGCAAAGTTAGAGTTTTATAAGTGAAGCTTTACAAAACATAATGAAGAAAAACCTTCCAGACTGTATTGTGTTCTTGCCTGGATTAATTAATATTGTGCAGTGTCTGGGCATAGTCTACTGATTAAGTAAGTATTTCTTTAATGTCATACAATTAGATGTAAAACCCAAACAAGTAAATCAAGAAATGTGTACATAATAAAGAACTCATTTCCAGATTCTTATGAGTTGATTTCATTAATGCATAAAAGACGAATTTGTCAGATACTTTTTCTTTGACAAAAATGAACTTAAAAGCAGTAGCACTATTCAGAGATTGTCATCTATTTGAGTACCTTTGCATAATTAAAGTGTAGTAGGAATAATTATATGTCATCAAACATTGATAAGCTAAATGCAAATCTGAGAACTTGTCACATTTGGGATGAAAAATGATAAAATCAACATGCTTTTTGATGCCAATCTCCATGGAAAATTATTCAAGAAAGACAAATTAAACTGAGTAATACAGGAACAACATTCTTGTTAAAGGACATAGTCATGTTATAACCCTGTTTCAGTGAAGGCAGTTTTAAAATTCTTGAATATAATTAACTTTATGTCTTTGTGGAGTGAAGGATAAAATATCCTTAACATCAGGAAATAGATTTTAAAGAGGATCAAACCATTTCATCCATAATTTAGGAACTTTCTCTTTTTATACTTTTGGCTTTAAATCTTAGGCTGTAAAGTCTGAGAAGTTCTTTGAATGATAAAATTTGGTTTATAACTGTATTTCTATAAAATCACTGAGGCCTGGAAACTCTTTGTTAAAGAATTATGTCAGAGTTAATTTTGGATCTTGCAATAGACAATCAAGTGTTCAACATCTATGGGCCATGTAACATTCTGGCATTGCAAAGTACAGGGAAATAGAAAGACATAGAATCTGTTTGAACAGGTGTTATTGGTTGTCCTTACTACTTTCCATTCCATCTCTTTACACTGGAGATTTACACTGGAGAAATGGCAATTTCTATTCCAATCCACTTGTGATAGGAAATCCACTAGGCGTCTCCCTCTACTATTACTTTGCTAAAGAGACTTGAGACACAAAAGTTATTCGTTAAGTACAGCATTTCTTTAAATTGCACAAATTAATTCTATGTAGGTTTTATAAATGCAGGAAGTCTACAGTTGTGCATATCACTCCATTAATATTGTAAAAACAATGTTATCCATAAATTATTTCCTTAGCAAATTTCCTGCTCCTTTGCCTTTTTGAATATTTTTCTCACCTACAACATAAAATTTTAAATGTCTCACTGTGGCAAGGGCCCTAAATATCCAGTCTGCTTCTTTTCTTTCTTTTTTGTTTGTTTCCTGTCATTCTTTGGTACCTCTTCAGTGTCACTCATTCTAATATACTCATGGTCTGCAAGTGCTCTTTCTTAGGTACATAGTCTGAGACATACATTTTTCTATGCTTGAAGACCTTTCCTATCCAGAAAACTATGATAATATTTTAGAGCATTTTTCATTTTCACTTGCTCTAGAAATCCCTCTCGATTCTCCAAAGGAGGAATCCTTTCTCCTTTACCAGATCACGGTTGTCCAGAGTGAGTGTATAGTAAATGTTTGCTGAGTGTGTAGACTCATAGCTCTGAATCAAAGTCTCAGAAGATCCCTGAAGCCGCAGTTTGTCTTGTAAATAATTACAACGTACTTGCATTTAAGCATAAATATAATTCAAGACACGTGATCTCTTTTTAAATGTCAGATACACTTTTGTCTCTGAAAACTCATGTATGTCAGAGCAGAGGTTGTATTTTACATGACTAATCTGCCTTTGGTCCACATTCAGGTTTATTCTTTGTAATTTTTGTGTTACAGGCACCCTGAGCTCTGTGTTTTTTTGTTGTTTCCTCCTTGACCTTTTGTTTCTGTGTCTTTGGTACTTTCTGACCTTTTTTCCATTCCTTTTGTGATGCCAGATTCTGAGACTTCACATTCCTGATTTTATCTCCAGTTTGGTTGATTCTGTCTTCTGTTATCCATGTTTTGGTATGATGTTTTTCTCTCATGCTACATTGCTACTAATGCCTCATAGTGCGAACCATAAACATGGCTATGCATACAGTGAATATAAGTGATGAGCTGGGATGGTAATATCTGGAAATAGTAACCAAGAGAGAATAAGTGTTCTAGAATCAGATACTCATCTGAAAAGTTATTAGAAGTACATTAAACAAAACCAGATACCCAGGACAGGGATTGAACAAGCAAAAGTAACAAGAAGCAGAGAGAGCATGCCACAGGGGAAAAACACAGGTAGAGAAAACCACTGGGCCTGGAATAGGATAATGACGGAAGACTCACAGGGCAGTATTCCACGTGCAAACTAATAATTGCATGTGGTTCTTTTCAGCCTGGACAGAGATGTCGTGATGTTTGTTACACACTGAGGAAAGGACAGACAAGTCACAACTCTTTCCCTCTAGTTGTTTACAGCTGAGATGAGGAGATGTAAAAGAGAAATTATGACACTTTGTGAAAAAAATTTGTGATAGGAAATTACAGGCTGTTATTGGAAGTGCATGGTAGGGACAGCTGGACTGCTGTCTCTGTCTGAATGCTCTGACCAGGAATTATTGGGGTACTTCTTTCTTAATACTAGAAATTCTCAGTTTTTCCCCTTTCCTATTATCACCTTGAAGATTTCCTATTCCTGGGCCCCCAAATCCTGGCCCTTTATCTGTTAAAGTCTTGAACAGCAATTTTGGGCCAAGTAACAACACTGCTGCTTTCCCTGCTATTTAGTGATTCTTTTATTTATCTCACTTTCACTCCCTAATGCATCACCTGAGTGACTGCTCCAGTCCTGTCCCTTCCAATCAACCTCAACTCTTTTTATTCTCCACACATAACCTTGTCTCTGACTTTCCTGAGCAGATTGAGGTCATCCAGTGAGAACTCCTTCATTCCTCCATCTCTTGTTACCTGTCAAAAATCTACCCCTGCTGGTCCTAATCTTTTCTGAACTTTATGATTCTCTTTTTTCCTTCCTGTCTTAGATAAAAAGGAATCTTCTTCCTTTACCGCACTGACCTCTTTCCTATACTTTTGGCCATACAAAACTCTTCAGTTGTGTCTCTCCGGATTTTCAGTTGTTTTCTCCTATTATCTTTTCCTCGCTCTAAGCACCAGAATAGAGGTACAGATGATAGACACAGCCTCAAAAAGACCTTTCCAATGTCTGAGTCTCATTTTATCTTTAAAATCCACTTCCTTGCTCTCATCACCAGATGGGCACAAGTGAAATGTCTCATGTTTACTTAGCAAAATATTGTAACTTAGGAAAAGGGGCATCAAATTTGTGTATCAGTGTTGTTTCTACTTGTTTCCGGATTTATGACTCTTTTTCCCATTCATATTATTATAGTCAGTCTTAGTGGTTGTATTGCCATTATCTTCTTTTGGTCTGACTTACTTACCCGACAAATACAGAAAATTATAAAATTATTTAGTAAAATGCATATGCTTAGGCTGCTTGCATTCAACTCTAGGCTTTACCTAGCATGGGCTGTGTAAGATGAGCAAGGACTCGACCAACACGAACCTTAGGTTCTTTGTGAAGTTCACAGAGCAAGAACACCTACTTATTTGGGGAGCTGTAGGTATTAAATAAGTAAAAATGCTGTGAAAGAGATCACAGCATGTCTAGCCAAAAGTGGCCTTTCAGTAAATGTTAGTTGTCATTTTGAAACCTTTTTTTTTTTAACTTTTAGTCTTTTTCAGTGTCTAGAGTTGTCAATAAGTTCTCTTTGAATCGAATTGTTAATGTCATACTTTCCACACTATGAGTTGTTGGCCACTGAGTTTGTATGAGCTAAACTGAAAGTAACAAGCCTTTATTTACATATTGCAAAAGTTCAGATAAAGGGAGGAAAAGCAGGGCTCATCATTATTTTAAAAATTTATAAATTAATTTTTATTACTGTTTATATATTTTCTATAAAGATAGTTAAATCCAATAAAACAAAACAGAACAAAGCCAATCAAAACAATGCAGCAAAATTTGTACAGAACTTCTAAGCAGCATACTAGGAAAACAATGATAGCTACCATAGTATGGGTTGTTATCTTCACAATAATTAGTTGTCCATTCCATCAGGTATTGCAAAATCAAACCAAAAACAACATAGAATAAAACCAATCAAAATAGAATATCAAATAAAGCAAAACAATTAATTAGAACAAAGCAAAACAGTATGAACAATATTGAACTCCAAAAACAAGGAAGAAGGAAATTTCTCATATTTTTTATACAGCATACTGTCATACTAAGAGATGCTCAGACCATTGGCTCCAGGCCTGCAAAATCAACCAAACAATATAAGCATTTAATTGATTTATGTACCTTAGGTGCTCTTAATGCAGCCTGTGCATTGTGGCTTACTGGGTGGGGTGGGGATGGACACATGGAATTTGATTCTCAGCCAGTGCATCGGTAGACTCATGGGAGATGCTATCTGACTTTTTTCTCCCTGAAACCCACGCTGCTTGCATGACTTACCAGAAAGGCTGGCTAGTTGATCACTCATCTGTATTTTATTTTTCTCCAAGGAAAAGCATGAGTTGAGGCTCAGATAGAATACACAACAAACAGGAAAAATCATCTCACTGCCAAAGAACTGTGAGCAAAAATGCTCCAGTGTTGTTAATTTTCTGACTGCATTATTGAGGTATAATTGACAAAACTATATACATTTAAAGTATATAATTTAACGTTTTGATATATGAATGTATTTGGAAATGATCACCACAATGAAACTAATCAGTGTATCCATCACTTCACAAAGCTATCTCCTTTTTGTAGTGAGAACATTTAAGAACTGTTCTTAGCAAATTGCAAGGACACAGTGTAGCATCACCGATTATAGTCACTATGTTGTATGTTATATATCTCTAGAACTTACTTATCTTACATAACTGACACTTTCAATCCTTTGATTAGTATCTCTCCTCTCTGGTCTTGGCAACAATCATTCTACCCTGTGCTTATTTTAGTTTCCAAAAGATATATGAAAAATAGCTCAATATCACTAAATCATCAGGGAAATGCAGATCAAACCACAATGAGATGTCACCTCATACCTGTTAGAATAGCCATCATCAGAAACACCCAGTGTAACAAGCATCACTAAGGATGCAGTGCAGTGCAATCCCTTGTACATCACTGGAAGGAATATAAAGTGGTGTATATAGCCATTATAGAAAACAGAGAGGAAGCTTCTTAAAAAATTAAAAGTGAAACTCTCTTGTATCCCACAAATTTTACTTCTGGGTATATATTCAAAGGAAATAATATCTTGAAGAGATATCTATAATTCCATGTTCATTCCATCATTATTCACTACAGCCAAGTTGAGGTCAGAGCTTACAGCTGGTAGTGATATCTACAGACACAGCAGAAAACCATGTGGCTTTACTAGAAGGGAATCCTGTCATTTTCAGCAATACCTTGAAACTACAGAATGCTGTGCTATGTGAAGTGAGTTAGACTGAATGACAGGTACTCCATGATATCTTTTGTTTGTGGGCTCCAAAATAGGCTGTGTGTTTTTGTGAACCCTGTGCACAGGAATGGGAGAGGGGGGAGGGCTAGGAAAGTACTGAGTGATAATGAGAAATTCTTCTTTGACTCCCTCCATAAAGATACCTGGCTAAGAATGCATGAGTCTGATGCCCCAAGTCCTCAGTGGCCACTCCCTTTAGATGCTGCAATGGAGGAGTAAACACTCAAAAGAGTATTTGAATAGTTAGAGATAATCAAATATTTAAGAAGAATTCTTACTAGAAGACTGCTTTAGATACAAAATGTTCAACAGACACTGTGCGTTTCCCAGACATAAATAATCACTCTACTGGGAAAAAATATTAAAGTTATATTTTGCCACTCAGGCTAGAAATGGCTGAGACAATGAAAAGTCAAGTTTAGAACTGCAAATTCCCTCCCTTGAATCCTGTAATCTTTTCCTGTTTCCAACTTTGTGATATTTTTCCTAGCACACAACGAATTGTGACTCACGTGACCTGCCTCTCAGGGCTGCATTTAATAAGGTGTCATATGTTAAGTTCATAATAAATTATACAGTGATCGCTCAAATGACAGGTGCTATTATTGTCATTATACAAGCATCACTCCTCCATAATTTAATTTCACTCTTCTGCGCTGTTCATTTGAAATGTCCTGTTGGAGGAGACATTCCAATAGCTAAATTAACTGACCTATCCACTGTTATTAATTTTCCCCTAGAATTTTGTCCAATTAACTATCTCCTATTTCTTGAAATGTTCTTTTTCTTTAGTTTCTTTCTCCTTATTATATTGAATATTGAAATATTTTTCTGACCTTTCTCCTATTAGCTTTTAAATGTGAACACATTTGAAAAGCTTCAACTTTATTCATGTCTCTTTAGCTTATTTTCTCCATGCTTGCATCATATTTCTCTATATCGATAATCTGTCCATACATTTTATTAGAGTTTTACAACAAGCACATCTTATTTTTCTAAAATGACTCCTGTCCTCAGGATTATTATTGGTTTAATTTTGAGAGACAATATCCCGAGATATTTATTTCTGACAGTCTTCATTTAACCTTTTACTTTTTATTTATTCCTTATATTTAATCAACTGCTTGAGCACATTGACTTTTACTTTAAAATACTTCTCATGTTGTGAATTACTACTTTGCTGGCTCCAAATGAATTACAGAGTTTGTATTCCCACTGGTATATTTTATGGAATGGAGAATCTAGAGAACAAGCAAATTAAAACTTGGAGTACAGTCGACAGTAACTAGACAGTAAAGGTATTATACAAGTAGAGAGAAAGTGAAGCCAACCCATAAATGAGGAACAGGAAAAACCCCAAAGCACCTGAAGGCAAATAGGAGTCTGCCAGAGGAGGAAATCCAGAGAGACTCCGTGTGCACAAGTCTAGGGGCTCAAAAACAGATCTTTTGGAGAACTGAAGAACGTATGTCTTAGAATAGTCTTACAGAAAAGACAAAGATTCACACATATAGGGAATTACAAGAGTTTTTGTGAATTTAATAAAAATATTAAGAACTGTAAACTTGTGACTTGTTCATCCTATGTGTCTGCTGCTTCGTATTTTCTAAACTCTAACCTTCTAAAGTTTTTCCCCTCTCCTGCCTCCTCAGCCCTGAAATCTTTGAATATTGGATCTCCTTTCATATCATTTTTCAAATCTCACATATAAGACAGAACATGTGATACTTCCCTCTCTCTGTATCTGGCTTATTTCACTTTGCGTATTGTTCTTCAGGTGCATCCATATTGCATATACTGTGCACACGATAGGTAAGTGGTTAACAGGAAGAGAGTTGAGCATCATCACTATTCTGTGACTTGATGTCATGCGCCACATCTATGTATTTGTCTTGCCTCATCTATCTCAATAGTTTTGCTAACATTTATTCAGACCAAACTCAAACCATGAGCTTAATGACTGGGATACTAAGATAAAAAAGACCCAATGTCAGCATCCAGTGGAAGAGAAGACACCTCATGGGTGTTTGTGTGGATTCTGTACACACTGAGCTGCAGGACCATAAGGACAGGGACTTGCCAGAAAAGCTTATGCCTGAAATGGGACATGAATCTACTCCATTCAGCACTGAATTATCTACTTAGATGAATCTTAGAAATCTGTGTAGACAAATCTGTGTATGAGAGCAAGGGGATCAATTAATCTATATACTTAGCTATGCCCCAAATAAAGAAAATACAAAAACCTTTTGAAGGACTAACAAAACTATATTATATTTATGAATGAAATCCCTAAAATATATTAAGTAATAAAAATTAACAATCTTTACATCTTGGAATAATTGCTTTTTATTATAGAAAATTTAATATGGAAACAATGTGATGGCTTATGCTAAATTCATATAATCAAATGTCTAGTGGTAAGAAAGTAGAGATGATAATGAAATAACAATGACAGTACTTCTTTTTTAACTGTTCAATTTCTTTGTTAGACTTCTCATTTTGTTCATATGCTGTTTTACTAATTTCATTAAGGTGAAATTTTATTGTCTCACATTTCATGGAGCTTGAAGATTATAATTTTGAATTCTTTTTCAGATCACTCATATATCTGTGTTTATTGTGGGGTGGTTACATGAGCTTGTTAGTTTTCTTCATTGGTGTCATGTTAGTGTGATTCTTTTTCTGTCTTTGTATGCTTACATTGTTGTACTTGCACTTGAAGGAACAAAGTCCTTTTCAAACTCCCTTAGACTGCCTTTGAGTACCCCATCGGCCTTGAATGGGATTGGATCTGCATTGCATGGCTCCTATTTGGTCTACAGTTGGATTTACCCTTGGCAGGCCTCTTACTAGGGGCTCCCATGAACTTCTCTGGTCTGTAGGTGTCTCTGGGGCCTTTATCTATAGGGTGTATGTTGAGGTAAGAAGCAGCTTCAGGATTTGTGGTTATAGACCAATTGATCAGTTTGGCTATCTTTGGATCTCTGGGAAAGCTCTGGTCAAATAGCTGGGTGAGTTCCCAATTTGTATTTTGTACTTTGCTGGCAATGACCTAATATGGCTAGAACTATGTCTTAGGTGGCTTCAATGTCCACAGCCAAGATAGAAATCTTCAGGTCCTACTCTGGTCACAGATAGTCCTTTCTCCCAGGGGCTTCATGAATGAATAGGCCTGCTCTCAGACTAAATTGAAGAGGACTGGAGTTACTTTATAGATCCCTTTCAAGATTGAAGATGGAACTGAGGTTGTAAATCAACTTTTAGTCACTGCTAGGTGGGAGACACCTTCTCAAAATGAGTTCACATAGTTATGTAAAGAAAGCCAAGGATGCGAGAGCATTCTGGCTGTGACATTTGTCACCCTATTGACCACCAAGGTTGATTTGCCCAATCTGCTTGGTTAGTTGGATGTCCTCTCCCTCCTTCACCACTTCTTGTATGTCTCGCCTGCAGCTGCATGTTGTGGTTGGTTGAAGAAGAAAGCTGTGTTCTCTGTCAAGAGTATGGGGAGTCTCTGTGCTCCCCTGATAGAACTTCTACAAACAAAAACCATACAAATTAAATAATTTTAGATGTAGTATGATTTACCTTGTAGATAGGCTTTTTATTTAACAAGGAAGTGAACTCAGAAAGGAAAGTAATAGTAATGTGAAACTGATAACTCTGGATTGCCAAAGTAAAATCCAAATCTGCCTCACTTAGATATGCATGCCTATTGGTCGTGATATGGTAAGAAACACATAATGGCTCTGTTTTCATTTAAAATATTGCTGCCAACCACAGATTGGATTTTATTGCTGCTTGGAAATTCTTCTACTTTTCTGTGCTTCAGTTTTGTACATTATTCTCTTCTCTCAAATCTCTAACACTTCCTTTTCCATACAACATATATGAAGTATCCTAGCTACCATTTTATCTAAGCTAAGTCATGCCAGTTCCACAGAAACTGCAACATCCTGCCTTTCAATGCAGGGAACTGGTTCCAACAATCCTCTATCTTCTGTGTACTTTATGTCACTTTCTTAATATTTTTCCATTAGCATTCATTGCATTAATATAGAACCAGAACCATATGTAACCTGTATACTATCCAACTATGCTTTCATCGATGAAAGTGAAAAACGATTTGAAATCATCTTTTCATCACAAACAAGTTAGAAAAGTGCAAGTCTTACAGAAAACAAGTGTTTTTATATAGCAGGAAACAAACAGCCCGAGACAGTGATCCCCCAGCAGGTGTGATTTAAGTGTATGCCTACACTGAAAGATCAGATTTTCTATCTAAAGGTAATTTCCAGGCTTCAGTGAAGAAAGGAATAACATGAACAGCAGGTACAGAGGACAGATTTCTGGGGTGAAAGGGAGGGTTTTGGAGGCAGAGAGCCCCATATGAGATAGCTGCAGGGAAAGGTGTAGGGAAACTGTGACGTCCCCTTGAAACATGAGAAAAACACTGATACATGGTTTCATAGGTTAAAGCTACTCTACGAGGTCAGATAAGAACAAGTGTTTAGAAAGAGGTATTGAGGAGCGGAAACCTGAAAAATTCTCACATCCTACACAGAGCTAGGAGTCATTTGAGTTCTTACTGACCAAAGGAAGACTTCTCACTGAACATATAGGACATTTAGTAGAAGCCACAGAAAAGTCATGACCTCTACATGGAATTAAATTAATCATATAATCTCATTTTGAGATACCCTGAAAGAGATTAAAAATAAGTCTTGAAAAAATCAAACAGATCTATAATAGTTTGGCTACCAGTAAGAAAATTTGATGCTATTTAAGGGAAAACAAGAAAATGCAATGACCTATTTCTTTCTTTTTAATTGCTGTGTAGTATTCTAAGAGCTGGCTACATTTATTTTACCAAAGGGTGAATGCCTAAGTCTTTTCTACTTCTTAAATATTGAAAACTAGTACAGTGGACGTTTGCATGGCTTCATGTGTGTACAATTTGAGTTATGATCAGAATTTTAGGGTAAACTTATGACCAAAGTCTTGAGTTATGACCTGAATGCCAGCTATTTGTGCAGTTGTAAATAAAGACTTGCAATGCCAGAGAAGGATATTTAAGCATATGTAAGTGTCAGTCTGGGCTCAGATGTGTATGTTTGTGGACGTGATTTTACTCAGTGCTTTATATAATCCTTTTACTTACTGCTATAAAATGACTCCCCCAAAATAAGAGAAGAAGCTAAGGAAGAGAAGGTAAAAACAGCAGTCACAGTCAAAAAGAAGGAATTGTGAGAATGGCATTCATGTGACCCATCTCACTAAGACACATAGCATGTTGAAAAATCTACAGCCTTCCAGAGAAAAGATTTGTACAAGGAAGCTACTGTTGCTAGATGTGGTTACACACATTAGTAAGTCACAGATAAGGTTGTTAGACGAGGTAGAAAGGTTATTACTAGTGTGGATAAGTGGATGACAGTTTATAGCTTATCTGAGTCTATAATTTATGAAAAAGTTAGGGCATTAAGGCAGATCTCATAAAAGATAATCTATTGAGCGATAGTAGTGAAACATTTTGTGCCAGTAAGAGGTGGCTTCACAATTTTAAAGCAAGAATTGGGATTCTTAGTGTAACTAGGCAGAGTGAGGCAGCCAGTGCTGATAAAAGGGCTCCTGAAAATTACATACACCACCTCAAAATGATAACACACAGAAACAGCTTTTGCTCTCATCAAGTTTTCAATTATGATGTAACTGGCCTTTTCTAAAAGAAAACATACTTTACCCAGAAGAACATGCATTCCCAGGAAGAGAAGAAAATGCCAGGCTACATGCCAGTAAAGGAGAGGCTAACCTTTGTGGCAAAGTGAGTGGTGACCTCCAGATAAAGCATGTTGAGACCCTCTAGAGTGTTCAGAAAACAAAGAAGTCATGAAAAAAAGGGTCATGTAGATAGCTAACGCAGCAGGCTGGGATGTTGTTATGAAAGAGGTTTCGCCTTCCAAACAGTAACCAACCTTCCATCTCATCCTCCCTTCCTGCAAGCCGAAAACGTCGACTTGCTTGATGAGTGCATATGAAATTGTTTCTATAAACTAGGAATATTTTATAAATTTTTGGTGAATATGCTAGGGAAAGTATTAGTATTTGTGGTAAATTTTGTGCATTATACCACCATTTTAAAAATTGTGAATAGGTGAAGGGATACTTTGGGAAGTTTGGAATTCATTATGGGTATTTCCATTATTTCTTATGGGAAAAGTAGTTTTGTCTTACAACCAACGTGAGTTATAACCAGCTCTCATGAACACATTGAGTTCATAAGTTAAGTGTCCACAGTGTGTGTGTGAATATATATATATATATATATATATATATAATCATGTCAGATATATATATATATATGAATATATATGAATATATATATGAAAATGGACAGTGATTTGGAATAATGAAATATCCAGTTAATCCTTTTCCCTGAATGTTACATAAAAGTCCCGCCTAGGAAATGGAAGCCTGTAAATATACTTAATCTACTGTAAGTATACTTTTCTCTGTGTGGGGAGACTTGTATTAACTACTATATTTGAATCAATAAATCAAAATAATCAAATTGGGTTTTTAGTTGCTGTGAGTGACAATATTTATTGTATACCTCTTTCAACTTACTATATCAAGATATTTATTTTCATATTATAATCTTTTATTTTTTATTTTAAAGAATGTAAAACAAAACACAACAAAACAGAACAAAGCAGATCAGAAGAAAACAATGTAAGTGACACAGGATTTCAAAGCAAGGCAACAGGACATCAACAGCGGTTACTATAATGTCTCTTGTTTTCTTCCAAACAGTTGTGTATATCTTCACACACATGAATTCATACAAAACAAATAGTATAAAATTGATCAAAACAGAATAATGAAAGCATTATAGGCCTTCAAAACCAGACAATAGGAAAATCAGCAATGGTTACCTGTAATGTCTCTTGCTCTCTTCAAAATAAGTGTCCATACCATCATATATGCTGAAATTAAATAATACAAAACAGATTTAAAACACTCATATTACAGTCTTAATCATGCTCAAATAATGAAGAGATACAAATACAAATGCCTATGGATAGTGTGTGGGAAAAGTTTGAAGAGAAGCTGGGTTAGCAAATGTTGACATATATGTACTTTATGTAAACTTTGCTAAATATATCTCATATTTTTCAGAATCCATGGCATAGGATTTTAGATCCTAAGTTGATTTTATCCCACTGGACTTTTAAAAAGTCAGAAAGTTGCCCACTGGGCATGGTAGCACATGGCTATAATTCTAGCACTAGGGAGGTGGAGGCAGAAGGCATGCCATGAATTTGAAGCCAGCCTGACTACACAGTGAGATCAAGTCTAGTCTAGAATATGCAGGGGAATTGTCTAAAAAAATCAGAAGCTAAAAGAACTATCAGTGATGATACTGGGCTTTGTATTGGAAATCTAAATGTGCAAATACACATGATAGTATAGGTCACAGTTATTTTAGATTAATGCCAGAAAACTTGTGTGCACATATTTCGTTATGTCATTGTTTTTAAACGTATAGAATATTAGCTACAAAGCTGACTTTAGTTTGACAGTGTACTCTTTGGCCATATTAACTCAGTCTAAAATTTTGTATTTCTCCTTTCCACATATTTGCATAATTGGCTTTAATATCATTTTTCAGAGACAAGGTTTTTCATGGTTCTCCTTTAATCACTGTCAAACTAGAAAAAAAATTGTCATTAAGGCCTTTAAAAATTTTTAATCAAAGTTCCTGAAAACATTTTTGAATAAATGAGTTTCATATCTCACAGTGGGACAAAAACTATTTTTCCCTTATATTTTGAAGAAATGAATGAGGTTTATGTATTTTTCATTTTGTAGTGAAGTACTAATTGCCAAGAAGTTTTTGTTGTAACTTATTGATTAGAATGTGTGTGTGTATATACATACATACATATATACATATAATATAATATGTATTATATATATATATAGTTCCTTTTTAATGGAGTAATAAATACTAATAATATAACTGACTTCCAGTTTTTCTCTTTCCTCTACTGTCCTTTCCTCTTCTACCTACCCTTATTCCTTTTTCCTTCTGAACAATTTCTTCCAATTTCACAGTATCTATTGTACATTTTAGAACTTATTTACTTTTCAGTTTCTCTTCCCAGGATTACAATATGATGTTTATACATGGGACTCTGATTTATTTCACTTATGAGTATAGTCTCATGTTGCATCCATTTAGCTATCAAAGTCTCAAGTTTATGCATCTTTTTAGCTGAGTAGTACTTCATTGTAAAAAAATACTACATCACTTTTATCCATTCCTTGACTGATGGATACTTTGATTGTTTCCAAGATCTGGCTATTATAAATTGTGCTGCTATAAACATCAGTGCACATGCATCACTGTGGTATGATGTTTTTAGTTCTTCTGGGAAAATGCCCAGAAGTGTGAAAGCTGGGTCAAACAGTATCTCCTAGCTTTTTGAGGAATCTCCACACTGATTTCCACAGTGATTGCACCAGCCTTCACTCCCACCAACTGTACATAAGAGTTCCTTTTTCCCCACAACCCCTCCAGAATTTCTTATTGGTTGATTTCTTGATTTTGGCCGTTCTTTGCGGGGTGAGATGAAATCTCAGTGTTGTTCTAATTTGCATTTCTTGAATGGCCAATGGTGTTGAACATTTTGCATATATTTATTTGTTATTTGTATTTTTCATTGGAGAAGTGTGTAATTATCTCTGCTTCCCAGTTTTGGATTGGGTCCTTAATTTTGATGGCCTTAATTTTTAAAAATTCCTTATATGTTCTAGACAGAAGTCTTTTGTCTGAGGGACAGTTGGTTAAGATATTTTCCTAATTCATAGATTTTCTTTTCACTCTGTTGGAGATTTCTTTTGACATGCAAAAACATTTTAATAAGATGAGATCAAGGTTTGATTCTGAGAAGTATTCCCATGCAGTTTGATTTTTGTTCATGAACTCTCTGTCTACTCCTATATTGTCAAGATTTCTACCTATTTTGTCTTCCAGCAGATTTAGTGTTTCTGTTTTAATATTTCGATCTTTGGCCCACTTTGACTTTAGTTTAGTGCATGGTGATAGACATGGATCCAGTTTTATTTATTGGCGTGTAAAGAGCTAGTTTTTCCATCACCATTTACTAAAGAAGCTATGTTTCTCCCAGTGAATATGTTTGGTCCCTTTGTCAAAATAAAGTAGCTGAGTGTGTTTGTAGTTGTGTCTACATGCATTTCAGTTTTAACCATCAATGTAAATGGCCTCAATTGACCCATTGAAAGAAACTGGCAGAATGGATCAAGAAATAAGACCCAACAATACGCTATACTAAAGAAATATATTTAACTCAGAAATAAATTCATAGACTAAAAGTCAAAGGATGGAAAACAATACTTCCTGTGACAGAAACCCAGTAATAAGCAGGGATAGTTATTGTGTTTACAGACAAGGTGAAATTCAAACAAAGAATGATCAAAAGGGATAAAGAAGGTCACTATACACTTGTTAGGAGAAAAGTGTCCAGAAGAGGAAGTAACAATCATAAATATATATGCAGCAAATATGGGAACACCCAACTATATAAGACAAATATTAATGGACATGAAAAATCAAATGAGCAATGATACAATTGTAATGGGGACCTTAATACCCCAGTGTCAGAAATATTTAGCTCAACCAGACAAAAAAATCAGCAAAGAATTATCAGAACTGAATCAAATCTATGAACAAATGAACTTAGTAGATGTTTACAAAGTGTTGTACTTAACAATATCAGAATATACATTCTTCTCAGCTGCACATGGAACATTCTCTAAAATAGATCATATATTAGCCCAGAGAACATACTTAAGTAAGTGCAAAATAATTGAAATCATCTTATGTATATTTTCTCATCATGGTGCAATGAAACTGGAAATTAATGGCCAAAGAAACAACAAAAACTTCATAAACACAAGTAAATTAAATAACACCTTCCTGAACAACCTTTGGGTCATGGATGAAATTAAAGAAGAAATTAGAATATTTATTTAACCTAGCTCTATATTATTTGCTGTAATACATCATGAGAGGTTATATAGCAATGAACATTTAATATAATCTTTGATGTGACAAATTATATACTTCATAAATTTTTGATTTAAAATATTAAAGTAGATCAGAGTAGTTGGTAAACACAAAAGAACATGATATTTATTTTAGATTCAAAGAAAATGATCACTAAGATATTCATTAATCATAATTCATGATGCTAGGGAGGATAAAAACCATTACAGTCCTTGAAAGACCTGCTTTGCAGAACCTACTAAAGCTGAACAGATCCATAAATAGCTAATATAGTGTTAAAATATACTCCCCAAATTGATGATAGCTCTATTTATGGTTGTTCTGACTAGAAACAGAAAATAAATGACAGAAAATACATGACATCAAAAATAATGAAAATTGTAGGCAACTTTGTGTATGAATCTCATGGTGTTGAGTGCAAGAGGCCAGACACAAAAGAGAACATACTATATAATTGTATTTGTATAAAAATGAAGGCAAAACAATGCAATAATAGAGCAGACCAGTTATGAGTGGCTCTTGGGGGAATTGGTTCTTTCCTGTAGGATGCATGAGTTACTGAAATGTTGATTCAGCTAGATAGAACTGGCTAGCGGCTTGTTACACAGGTAAGTTTAGTTTATGAAAATTGAATGCATAATTCAGTTGCTAATTTTTTCTACATATATTGATCTTTAAAGTTAAAAGACAAAGCAAATAATAATGAATTTTTCAAGAGATGTTTAGAAGGTCTCAGTGCTTTAACCACTTTTATGTAGTTCAGCATCTGATCTTTAATTTACATGTACAAATTACATTCTTACCAGGGCACTTTCTGTTGTCTGGATAATGAAAAAAAATTATTTTATTTCATGGAAGACTGCTAATAAAATTAAGACACAAGCCTTAATTAGCAACTAGTAACAGAATCACTCAAGACTCTAGTCAAAACTTACTATTATAAAATCAAAAAGTATAAGGCAGTTTTGGTGTCTATAGCATGAATACTGAGGCAGGTGAGCCATAAGTTTTTCTTTTTTCTTTTTGTCTTTTTTGAGATCGGGTCTTGCAGTTCAGGTTGGCCTTGTGCTCACTTTGTAGCCCAGGTTTGTCTCAAACTTGGAACCATCCTCCCACCTCAGCCTCCTGAGTGCTGGGATTACAGGTGTGAGCCACCACGCCTGGCTAAGGAGTTTTTCTTTAGAATGTGGTGATGATCTATAATTTATTTTGCTTTCATAAATGAGTTTTTGTTTTTAATACCTATATTAGTGTGTTCCAGATGCAGTTTCTTATTCTGGAAAATTCTATGTAAGCAATACTTGATTTTAGGTTAAGTACTTCTGTTTCTTATTTTCAGACTGGTAATTTTTCCTCTGGTGATTTTTAAAATTTCTTTTGAGAGAGAAATGCTGCCAATAAGATTTCACATAACTGCAAACACATCTTCATTTTGCTTACCTTCTGAGGTGATGATGCCAAGGTCTCTTTGCCTGATGTTTGGAGATTTTCAACTTTTTTCAACAAAAATTTATTAATGGTCTCTAAATGCACTCCTCCAAGGTTGATTAATCTGTGAAGTGTTGGCATTTTGTTAAATTCATCAGGGCTACTTTGAGTTCTCAAGAATCTCTGATATTATTGAAGTAGTTTGTTGGACTATTTTAATTTCCTTAAAGTAGAATTATAAGACTGAAAAAAATTAAAATACCATTTTCCTCTCTACTCCAAACCAATTTATTTGAGAATATATTTACCTTTGAAGAGAATTTTCAAGAAAGATAATATAATTATTCACAAAATCTCTTTCTGACTAGTTCTAAAATGGAGTAAATTCATAGAACTAGCTGTGAAGACAAAGCAATTCAATTAGTTAATTTATTGAAAAGAATATGCAGTATTTACTATTTAAGAATTGCTAATTTGAAAAATCACAAAAGATTCTCTTTTGCTACTCTTTGTCTTGTTCATGAATTTGATGTAAACTAACTATAAGGGTCAGGACGCAACAAAATGATGGATTCATGGTTGATACATTGTGTCAACTTGAGAAGTTTAGAAATTTAACTAAGACACTCAGCAGGGAGCCAGGATCCTTACTTTGTAAATACCAGGAGCCTGTGCAAGGGTCGGGGAGGCATGGAGATGGTGTGAGTGCCATACCTATCCCAGGAGGAGGATGGCACATGTACAGTATAAGGGAGGAAAAGAGAATTGTTTTCCCTGTTTTTGGCTCTGGCTGCTGCCTTAAAGTATTGCCCTCCTGCCATACCATCCTCCTTGGAGCCAGCTGATTATGGACTGCAACTTCCAAAAACAGTGAGCTAAATAAAACTTTCCTTCCTTCATTTTGGGTGTCAGATATTTTGTCCTAGCAATGTGAGAAAAATAACCATGACACTTGGCATTTTTAGTTCTAAAAAGAAGCAAAAAATTAGTAGAATTAAACATAAAGACAAGACAATATGATTAGTGAGTTGAGAACATGAAGTATTTATTATTTGACAACTGATTACTTGAAAAATCACAAATTTTCTTTTGCTACTCATTGCCTTTGGTTCATTTATTTGATGTAATGTAACTGTAAGTGTCAGAACACAACAAAATGATGGATTTTAAAAACTCATATACTGTGCCATTGATATTTTCTAAATAGACTACAGAAGAGACTCTGAACTGCAACCTTAAGATCTATATAGACAGAATCATGTGATTGAGCAATCCCCCAAAGAACAGGGATTTTCACAGAACTGACTGGGCACAGACTTGGAGTTCAAATCAGCAGGAGTTGGTAGTGTTACATTCAAGCCTGCTGACCTTGCCAGATGTTACAAGATGAAACCAGTGCAACTAGTTAAAAACATGTAGAGGATAAATTCAGAAGTGCAAAAGGTCAGATTCCCATTGTTAAAGAGTAGACATGAAAAGCCAAGTAGATAAAATATTTGCCATTTACAGGATTTTGTGTTAAAGAACACTTAACATTTTCTGTGAAGTTCATGATGATACATAATAATTAGCAAAGGAAATTGATTTTGAACATTTAGATGCTTAAATAAAAAAATGTATTGCCAAAGTGGAGAAAATAGGAAACTGATTCCCTATTGACCTGATTAGTTGGATTAGTAACTATGATACAATATTGATAAATCTGAGTGTAATAGCATTTATAAAAAATATGCATTTTATTATCTCATTATGCAGAAAAATTTTCTGCAATTTAAAAAAGTATTTTGTGCTTTCAGGAATACTGGATTTTTGATTTTAGATTTTTCATTTAACGAATAATCATTCATATTTTTAAATTTTCATTAACATATGTTCACTCATATATTCATTCACCAATTCAGTGTCCATTCTAAATGATTTGCTGGATGCTATTGGAGAGGTATATAGATGACTAAGGAATAATCTGTGTGCTCCAGACACTTATTATTTAGTAATGATACAGAAAAAAATGCCAAATAAGTGTAAGTCCAAATGAGTTTCATGCTAGAAAAGATGCATTAGTATCTTGTGCTGTGAGACACAATTAATTCTTGTTTTCAGGATAAGCTGCAGAAAGGACGCTATGTTTTAACTGGGGCTTGAAAAATAAATAATGTAGTAAGACTTCCAGTAGCAGGGAATGGTGTCAAGGGCATTCTGGGCTCAAAGGGAAATAGGAAGAACACAGAACAGTGTTCCTGACATGCTTAGGGCACTTAGAAGTACTTTGATATTACAGATGTTCAGTGTGGGATGAAACAGAATGGAACGGGAGAGAATTAGTTAAGAAATAGTATAATCCTTTATCAACATTTCTGTGACATTAACTCAAGTTTAATGCTGATTCTATTTACATAAGGGAGTACAATGTTTTTCACAACACATTCAAGTTAAGGGAATCTCAAAAACTGTGTAGTTTAACACCTCCCCCACACAAAAACAAAACTACAGAAAACAAAACAAAACAAAAATGAGAGGCTTATAAGGAGGATAAGCACTTTTAATCAAGACCTACAGCCAGATTGGCTTGGTGAAGAGCTTTCAGTTTGTTAAATTACTTTGTGACTTTATGACTGTAATAGGTAGATAAGAAGTGGGCATTAAGGCAGAATAGAAATCCCAGGCAGAGATAATCTTTGTTGTTAATGTAAAGAAAACATTGATTTTCTAGTGTTGTGAGTAGACAGTAGCCTAAATTTAAGCAGATGACCCCTCAGAATAGCTGACTTGTGAGAGATATATTTTCTGTTTTCCAAGTTGGATCATTCATAGCATCTAAAGATGAGTGTACTCAGACAGCAGGTTTGTGTCCCATGGTCCACTTGTCTACAACAACTGATGATCAAGCAGGTATGAATGGGTGCTTCCAGTTGATCAAATAAACTTTCATTTCTCATGAGTTTGGAATGAGGATGCTGGAAGACTAAAATAAACCAACATTCTGTATAAGGACTAGTGCTGAAATTCTGAAAAGTTTGACAAGATGTAAGAAAAGATGAAAAAATAATAATGTGACTATAATAAAGAAAAAAGAGAGAAGGATGAGGTTCTAAGGGGGGCAGAGCTACGGAAGGGTGGAAACATAGCTTCCATGGTCCCAGTACCCATTCCCGGCTTTTGCTATGTTGCCCAGTGATATCTAGTGTTATCTTTGCATGTGAATGAGTGAGACCTGATTTCTTTGAGCTGGGTTACATGGTTCTTTGCTCTGTGTAGCTTTGACCAGAGAATTTATGACTGTAAATTCCACATTAAGAATAACCTTTCTGCATTTCCCTTTGAGTGTTATTTTTCTCTCTCTGCTCTACTTTTGAGCAAAACAAAGAAGAAACTTTTAAAATGCCAAATTCAATACCTTATTTATGTATTTTGTTATCTGGAGGAAAATGCTTACTTTTCCCTTCTCAATGAGATCCGCTGAGTCAGGACTTACTCACAGCATTATTATAGGTTGATGGACACTGACACATCCTTTAATCTCTCATGCCCAAGACCAGCAAATATTAGTCAGAAAGTCTTGAACCGCCTTTGTTCAACTTGCCTCCCTTCATCCTTGCCTTTTAATTGAATGACCAGCTTGAAAATCTGAGCAGATGAGTTATCCTTAATGGTTTTCTTCTCCCTCTTCATCACCCCACTGTTATTATAGGGGCAATGGATTTTGACAGGTGAGCTGAGCTGAGCTCTTTCTATAAGAAAGAACAGCAGGCCTAGACACTAAGCTGGGGCAGGTGTCACAGAAACAGCTTTCCCGCCGGACAGAACTTCTGTCAGGATAACAAATCACAAAGTCTTTCTAACTGGGAGGAAAACCAATGTGTGTAATTAGCTTGAGGTTAAATGAGCTGTGGGGTATATATTTAAACTTAGCACTACCTTTTCTTATATGCATGAGTGTATAAACCAAGTGAACATTTATATTTATAAATAAATTATAAACACAAACATATGTTGTAATATAACCACTGCAAAATCTTTTTTTTTTTTTTTTTTGCAACTTGGTCTCATTATATAGTGTAGAGTGACCTCGAACTCATTACGTAGTTCAGGTTGGCCTCAAACTCAGGGAAGTTCTCCTGCCTCAGCCTCCATAGTGCTGGTAGTACAGATATGTGCTTCCCCATCTGCCTCTAAAATCACTTAATTGAAGAAACGCCATGTATTTTGGTCAATAAAAATTGAATATCCTGTTGCTTTATTTTGCCACATAAGGATTTGAACCCAGAACGTTTGTTCTGGTCTACTTTCTTAGCCCTTTGATTTCGTTTTACTTTGAGACAAGGTCTTTTTCAGTTGATCAGGTTGGCTGCAGCTTGTGCCTCAGCCTCTTGCCTCAGCCTCCCAGAGTGCTGGATCAAAGGCACAAGAATTACTCTTTTGTTTTAATTTCTAGGAAATGTATACACAAAGGAACATATAAGAAATCAGTAGAATTGGCAAGGTTATTAAAAATGCTTAAATTGGAATTTTACTATAGAGTTTTAGATTTGGGAAGATCAAGAAACAACTTAACCTAGCCATCTGGTTTTTGGAAAGAAGGTCCCTTAGAAGGACCTTATGCTCTGGAGCAGAGAGGCTGCCTGAACCCACTCTGCCCTATTTTTGATAGGGTGCATCATGGTTTGATACTTACAACCTTCTCTTTGCTGAAAGGAGAGAAACACCTTCAAGTATCATTTTCCTTATTATGCCACAGTCAATCCTGCAGATCAAGGATTACCTACAATTAGCTTTTATCAGGCAAAATGAGGGCATTTTCTCTCTGAGACGTGGCATGCAGCAGGTCTGTGCACAGAGCTGTTGCTGACTGTGTACACATGTTTAACTCTGAGCATTTCCCAGAATTGGCCTCCTGTCCTGTGTAGAAGAACGAGAAAAGAGAAGTCAGGTTTCAAATGTTGATTTCCACATTTACTGTTATCCCCTGGCATGTTCCTTAGTGTTATAGGTCTTCTTCTATTAGTGAAACATGAGGAGTGAAAACTACATTGCACAATTGCTTTAAGAAATAGATAAAACATATACGAGGCCCCTAAAAGTTCTGAGCATATGCAAGCTTGTCAGAAATTATCAGAAGCAATTTGCACATGTGAAAACATTGGCTTTGGAGTCTCAGAGCTGATATTATTATTATTATTATTATTATTCCATAATTAAAACATGATCTGATTTCCACAGTTTCTAATCAGTGAGTACATAGTGTTGGAAATGTGTGTGTAAGCACATCTCATCCCTTAGGCTTTAATTTAGATAATGACTTTAGGTTTTACAGAAAACCTAAGACTAATCTTGTAGAGTAAACTTGTTATGTGAGACTTAAAAAATACTGGCTCAGCATTTGAATGTATTCTTTCTTTCTCCCTAAAATAATAGTTATAAATACACAATGGAAGTGCAAGTGTAAGATGTTATTGAGGGAAACAGTTCAGCCTCGTGGTCTCTGTTCTTTCATAAATGAAGCATCTGCTTTTTATGCACCCAGAATTACGTCTCCAACTTGCTGAATACTGAAAAACTGTCTTTTATTTGAGAAAATAAAAAATTAAGGTTGTAAGTCTAGTAGCGTAAAGGGAATGTAAACCTTTCAAATTATGAAATGCAGAGAGCATAACTCTGATTTGATTTAAAGTCACTTAGTCTGCGCAGGTTTTGCACTATGATTTAGGTCACTTCTACATGTGTGGCAGCAAGTCTTCCTGGACCTGCCTTGAATCTAAGATTGGGACTGTTGATAAAATGATTTAAAGGCAAGAGATGTGTACCTTAGATAAGCTTTCAGAATTTATTGTGAAAAGAGAAACCTATGTCTAATAGAAGAAAAATAGTCATTCCATTCATCCATCATCTTCCTTCAGTCAGAGAATTAGCCTTAACTGTACACATCATCATGTCCCAGAGATGGAGTCTCCAAACTGGGGGGTCAGGATGACAGTGGACTGGTCTCATCTCTGTCACTAAGCCCTGCACATGTGTGGGTCCTGTGGTTTTAAGTGGGAGATCGTCACATTTGAGTTGGTAACAATGAGGTTTTCATAACTGCATTTGTCAGACTTTTGACAATTTAGATCTGATTCCTAACTCTGTCACTGTTAATGACTGAATTGTTTCTCCCCAAAATTCATTCATGTGTTTTATTCCTATCTTCAATACCTCAGAGCACATTTTGTCTTTATCTAGTTAATCCATTAAAGTGAAGCCATTAAAGATGCTCCCTAATCCAGTATGACTGGTATCCTAAAAGTGGAAACAGGCGTGCAAATCGATGCAGCACCATGAGTGTGAGAAGCTCAGCAGTGAGTCCTGGAGAACAGACCCTTCCCTTGCAGCATTCGGAAGGAGTCAGCTGAGCACTGCAGCACTGGTGTTGAATTATTGCCCTCCAGAGTTGTGAGGCCACCCTTTTTGTGATTTAATCCGCTCAGTTTTGTGGTACAGTGCTTTTGTATGACAGCAGCAGAAAGCTAAACTACTCATTAGTTGTATGACGTGGACGAATTATTTGAACTCCTTTAAAACCTAATTTCTCACACTGTAAATGGGAATGACAGAGACAGTTCTGAAGTGAATCCTTGGGTTCATATTCCAACTCTGCTACTTAATGGATGTGTCGTTTCGAGCAAGTTGCTTCTTCCCTGTCTGCCTCATGATTTTCATACGTAAAGTGAAGATAATATTCTTACCTCATAGGCTTGATGTGAGGACTCAATGAAATAATTGTCTAAAGTATTTAGAACAGTATCTGGTATTTGGTTAGTGCTCAATAATGTTAGCAACTGGTAGCCATTTACAAAATAAAATTCATAATTTATACACAACCTAGTGCCTTACCACTACTAAATGCCCAATAAACATTGGTTATATTAATTTACTCATACCAATCATCTTAGAGGATCTAGTAACATAAAAAAATAACACAAAGGTTTTAGTTAAAAATGTGAACAATCAAAATTTAAATAACAGGGAAGAGTAAGGCTTTATAGGTATGTAAATATGGGTCACGATGACTATGATATCTAAAAAAACTTCCACTGTTTCTCTACATGCATCAACAAAAACTCAGAGGGCAGTTACTGTGCATCAGGAAAAATACCAAACACCCCCAAGCTCCATGATAAGCATTTTACACTTGTTAATTCAGAGTGGGAATCTGTTTTTGCAGTGGAGGAAAGATTGTGGTTTGTTTGATTATTTATCACTTTAGTTGTTGGTTGTTTAGTTTTCTAACTGGACACAGACATCTTGCTCAAAAGAGTTTCACAGAGGGGTGGACCAGGAGAAGGAAACCCAGAAGGAGCAGTGAGGCACCTAGGCTACAAAAGTCGACAGCAGTTACCTCTTCGATCATCTGATGAACGGTGGGGAGGAAACAGCTACCTGAACCGGCAGGAACACAGTTCAGACAAGAGTCATAGCTATCTGTGAGAGGAATGAGCCATTGTTAAAGAGCATTCTGTCAGAGAGGGAGTACTTCAAGTTAGCCTCCTAATCTATGAAACAGGGCACAGACAGGATAACCAAGATCGAAGGGCAAACCAAGTATAAAATGTATGCAGACACATCGTTATTCCAAGTTAAAACTGCTTAAATATGAGATCTTGCGACCTGCTGATTGAGTAGAAGATATTGTTTCTCAAATACCCAAGTGAGGCATTAAGTTAGTTCTTTCATACTTGAAAATAATTTTGATGTACAAAAATAATCTTTGTAATTTCCAAAGTTGTCTGCTTCACTGGCTATTAAATATAAATAAAATACTTGTTATAATTCAGTTCTGTATTGATTATGCAGTTGGATACAGCCTCATTTAATCATTTATAATATGCACTGAAACCCTTGGTATCGGATATAATCATCATCCTTACATGAAATTGGGAGAATCAGAAGATAAAAATGTTGGTTTGTTGAGGAGACTGACATGCTACTAAATGACAGATTGAGATTCAATTCTGTATTAATTATTTTTGTTTTCTTTGTTACCATATCAAATTAATTACTGTAGTCTTAGTGACTTGGTATTGAACTTCTGGGAGTATTTAAAAGCTAACTAACCATATGGTGAGTGGTTAAAAGTATGACTCTAGAGTCCTATCACCGGTGTTTAAATTGCAGTTCAATAGCCAGCTAATGGTATAAACTTGAATAGACACATTAACATTTTAGAGTCTCTCTTCTGATTTATATTCAATAAGATTTCCCTCAGTATAATATCTTTCTGATTATAAGGATTAAATAAATACATAAGTATAAAATTCTTAGCATAATGTTTGGTATGTGAGACAATTATGTCTATGAGAAAATACCATAGATTTGATGTATTATAAAAAAACACAATTACTTCTTACAGTTCTGAAAGCTGAAAGCCTGAGATCAGGGTGCCAACATGGCTGGGTTGTGAGGAGTCCTTTCTGGGTGCGAGCTTGATAATTTCTTGTATCTTTACACAGCAGATAGGGAGCTAGCTTGCCTTAGCCTCTACTTAAGTGGGTGTTATTGCTGTTCCCTGGGACACCACCACTGGGGTGTAATTTCTTCCAAATGGTGCCCTTTCAAATACCAGCCCATTGAGATTAGGGTTCCAATATATGAATTTGGGAAGGAAGCAAATATTCTGTGCACTTCAAGTTATAATCCTAAGAATGAACTGAATTTATCATTTAGAGAGAATCTGTGATAAATGTAATTAATCAGAATTAATATTTAGCCTACACTAGAGAGTTACCCTGATTAATGTGAGATTATACACACAATAGAAAACATTTCCAGTTATTGAGGCAATATGGGACATAGTAGGAAGAAAAGAGGAAAACCTGAGAAGCAAGAAGAGGCAAAAGAAGAAAATCTTCCCCAAATTAAAGAATTGTAACTTTTTTTCTTACACTTTAGAAGTTGATTCAGTTGACTACTGAATAAAAGTACAAAAGTGATATAAATTTATAGAAAATTTAAGATGAAATAAGTTGAAATTCTTCTCACTCTTCTCACATCAGACCAAGAGATGGGCTCAAGTATGAGAAGGGAAATGAAAATATTTATGCCTCCCTATGTAGAAAGCTTGGATCCTATTTCTACAATTATCTGTCACTTTGAATAAACTACTTCTCTGAAATTCAGTTTCCTATTTTATAAAGTTTGAGTGAGACAGAAACAGCAATTTTCAAACACTGGAAATAATTTTTCTTGTTTGTTTTCTTTTTTTCTTCCTTTTATGTGTTTATTGGGAGATAGCCCATTCTATATTATTCTCTCAGAAATGCGTATAGTATATATAGTTCACTAAAAATTCTGAATAGCCTGTAATATTTCTTCTATCTTTCTTACCTCTTTGTTCTTTCCTGTGAAGAACCTTTTAGTTTTACCTGCCTTTGATGTTGTCTGTGCTTTGAAGTCATATATAATTTTTTTGCCAAAACCAATGTGCTGAATCATTTTTTCTGTTTTATTGTAGTCTTACAGTGCTTTATCTTACATTTAATTTTTTAATTCATGTTGAATTTATTTTTGTGTATGGTGAAAGATAGGGTTTTGATTCATTCTTCTGGATACGGATATTTAGTGTTTGTAGCACAATTTCTTGAAGATACTATTTATTTTCCAATGAAAATTCTTGATGCTTTTGTCAAAAATTAGTTGAGGATGAATACATGGTTTATTTTGGGGGTTCTCCATTGCATTACAATGGTCTATATGTTTCTTTTTATGCCAGTACCATACTGCTTTGGTTACCAGAGTTTTATATGTATTTTGAAGTCATGCGTTGTGATACTTCTAGCTTTGTTCTTTTTCTGAGGATTGCATTAGGTATTTGGGATCTTTTGAGCTTCCCCAAAAATCGCTATGTTGAGGAGATGCTTGTACTCTCAGGTTTGTTATTTCAGTATGCATATAGCCAAGATATGGAATCCATCATTGATGGATTGATGTGTCTGTCAATATTTGGTTGACAAAAGAAGTAAAATATGTGTGTGTATGTTGTGTGTGTGTGTGAGAGAGAGAGAGAGAGACAGAGAGAGAGAGAGACAGAGAGAGAGAGAGAGAGACTGAGAAAGAGAGAGACTGAGATACAGAGAGACTAGAAAAAAATGAAATGCTATTATTTCCCATAGCATGGATAAGTCTAAAGGACTGCATGCTAAGTATAATAAGCCAGGTATAGGAAGACAAATACTATATGCTCTCATTTCTATGTGGAAATCAAAGTTGATCTGGAAGAAATAAAAACTAGAGCAGTGATTGCTCAAAGCTGGGGAGGATAGAGGCAAGAGTGTTGGTTAACAGGCATTAAATTTACAGGTAGATATAAGAAATAAATTTTAGTATTCTGTAGCAAAGTGAAGTGACTATATTTCATAATATGTTACATTATCTTGTATATTTTTGTATACTAATTTAATATATATTTCAAAATTACTTAAAAAGAATTTCACATGTTCTCAATACAAAGTAATGATAAATTCGGAGGTGGTAGATTTGCTCATTAACTTGCTTTGATCATAAGACATTGTATACATGTAATCCCCATCCCATATATCACATAAATATGTACCATTACCAATCATTACTATGTATCAGTTAAAATCATTTAATTGAATTATGAGAAAATGTCAGATAAGTTTCACAGCACAAAACAGAAAGACATTCCAATTTTGTTTAGCCCATTATTTTAAATGTAGTCTTCCAACAGACCTTTTTCCCTCCATTTAACATCTATTAATATACTATTAAACCACTGGAAGATAAAATCCATTCTAAACCCAATGAAATAATTTATCAGACGATTTCATTCCTTTTTATGATCTGGCAACTATGTAATAACTCATAAAACACCACCAATTAAATATTCTTGCTCCATTTCTGTAAGAGTTAAAAGACAAGTGAAGCCCTTACCAATTTATATCTCATTCTGCCTCAGATCTAAGGGAAGTAGATTCCTTGGAGTAAAATAAAACCGGCTTTTTGTTGTTGTTCTGTACTGGAAAAAGTGAAATTCTTAGAAGACTAGAGATGATTGAATATATAAGTATTTGAATGAATTACCTACAATGAAGGTGGAACTCACTGAACATTTAAATCTGTAGTTAGTATTCACCATAGTGAAACCATCTGTGAGTTAAACCAAAGCATAGCCATCATTCCTACTGAAAGTGCATAAATAAAGGTAAAATAGCACGTTGGGAGAACTGTTACTATTTAGGAATTTGGAAACATACCTGTCTAGCAGTAATTCGAAAATGGCACTTGTCTTCTGAAACCCTGGGATATATTATTATGAGTAATAATGGATCTTGAAATCGAACCCAGAGAGTCACAATATTTGGGAATATGTTTGAAATACTGACCTCTTTATTACCAAGTTATTTTCTTTCATTAATATTTCCTTGGCTAATAAATAATATAATATCTATTTGAAATAATTCAGGTATATTCCGTTCATATTGTTGACTTTTCTATTGATGAATCTGGAATATTAATCAGAGTCAGCTTTTCTTTTCTCAATTTTAAAATGCACGTAAATACCTTTTGTTTATGGAGATGTCAGTAGGTGTAGTGCTGGAATTCAGTGTGTGCTGAGAAGGGAGCAATATTTATGTGAGTGGATGTGTTTGCGTGTGTTTGCGTGTGTGTGTACATGTGTATGTTTGAGCATTATTCTAGAACTTAGGGTGGTACCCACTTCTCAAGATAATAAGACAGAAACATTAAATGTGCATTGTGTAACAATATATGAAGTAGACAGGAGTTTTCTTTGAGACTATTCTCTTTGTCTTGGCTTTTTACCTCTGCTTGTGCTCTTGAAAGAAAATTTGTGTTATTATCTCTTTCTTTTTGTAATAATCTTTTTGTTTTATGTCTTATTCTCTGAGCTACTACTCTAAGGATAAACATAGTGTAATAACTATTGTTATTTTTCTATTAATAGAATATGAAATTTTGTCTTGTTTTTTCATAGAATAAAAAGCATAGCTTTTGGTATTACTTCAACTTCATCTCATATCACTTTTTTAATTATGTTTCTTGTCATATCATTGCTTAAGTAGATACGGAGTTTTCTTACTTGAAGGGTAACATAAGTGAACAGTAATTACCGCTTCTTGGTATTCATGATAATGATAACAACCAGAGTTCCTTTTATTGAATGCTTTCAGTTTTAAGTAATTATACATTTTGGGGGAATATTTTCAACAGTCCACAACTGCAGAGAGATCACATACTTAGATAAACTTCACAGATAGTAAATGATATGAATCCAGGACAGCCACAGTATTTTTATTCTGTGACAGTAATGACTATGTGCATGGTCTTCCTGAAAGCACACATCATATAGCACTCATTTTAACATATGATACATTCTATAAAATGTTCCCTGGGTACCTGCAAAAAAAATATATATATATATATGTATATATATATATATTTATTTATTGGACTGTATTATTGTAAATGCCACTTATATCAATTTGGTTGACAGTTTTATTCTAGCTTAGTTTGTTCCAGTTTTTTATACCCGTACTGATCTTGTATCTAACTCTTCTTTCAGTTAAGCGTATTGAAATATTCAACTTCAGTGTAAATTTGAAGTGTTTTTCTCTTCAATGCTATAAGTTTTTGCTACATGTATTATGGAACTCAGTTGTCAAATACACATGCCTTTTTGTGTCTTCTTGCTTTTTTGACATTTTATATTTATGAAGTGACTCTGCTATTCTGATTGTTGCTAAAAGTTCACTATAATATTAATATAATCCTTCCAGCTCTTTTATGATTAAGGTTTATATGGCTTATCTCTTTATTATTTTCTTTTCATCTATTTGGATGTTATTGTAGATAGCATGTAACTGAAACTTGCTTGCATATATTGCTTTATAATTTTCACCTTTAATTATACTATTATATCAATTTATATTTCATATAATTTTTGCTATGTATTTTAGGATTTTTTCTAGTTTTGTGAAACATATCTTTAGAATTTTTATGGTAATTGTATTGAATCTATAAATCACTTTTTATAATATGACCATTTTAGTAATGTTAATTCTACTGATCCATCAATATGAGAAGTTTTCTCATCCAATAGTGTTTTCTGAAATTTCACTCTTCAGTGTTCTATAAGTTTCATTGTAGAAGTCTCTAACTGCCTTAATTAGTTTGGTCATAGGTATTTTTGAAGTTATTGCAATGGAAATTATTTCCTGATTTCTTTTTGCTAATTTATCACTGTGTAGAAATGTTAGTAACTTTTAAATATTGATTATTTGGAACCTGAAAACTTATGCTTTTTATTAAAACTAAGTGAATTAAAAGCATATGTGTATATATATATATATATATATATATATATATATATCTGTATTGTATGTATAACTTTGTGCACATACGTCCCATTTACAGTGCTCTATTTTTTTCCCTCCGTAGAATCATTTTCTTTCAGCTTGACTTTCCTTAGCCTTTCTGAATAATCAGACCTCCTAGAAATGAATTGTCTCAGTTTTTACTTACATAAAATTGTCTTTGTCTTGCCTTCATTAGTGAAAGACATTTTTACTTTGTTAACAGTTTTCCTCCTGTATTTGGAACATGTCATTCTTTTACCTTTGTTCCTCATGTGGAACCAGCAATTAATCATATTATTATCCCCTGATATGTCATAAGTCAATTTTCTCTTACCATTTTCAAGGTTTTCTTTGTTTTTCACTTTTAGCAGCTTGACTAAGATATTGTCTAAGAGTATATCTTTTTGTGTTTATCCTCTTGGAATTTTTGCATGTATATTATTTTTTTCTGCTGAATCTAGGAATTCTTCAACTATCTTTCTTTAAATATGATTCCTATTTGTCTTTCTCCCCTTATTCTCTGATACCCACTTTATATATCTATATATATATATTATAGTTTCATAGTCCCCCGAGCTCCTGTTCAAAAGTTTTCAAAGATTTTAGTTATTGTTTTTCAAGTTGAGCCATGTTTGTTCGCATATCTGCATTAGTACAAGCTTACAAGTAAATTTGATAATGGAAATTATTTCTCTTTTCAGATTTTCCCTTCTTATTTGACCTCAGCTTCTTAGGAGAAGGAACACTGGCAAAGCTTAATGAGTTTCTGGGTTAAATCTAGACAACAGAAATTCCTACACTCTCAAAATTTTAAGCTTGCTGCAAGTGGAATGAAGTAAAGGGTAGTTATGCTTTAGTCAGTTTAGCTTTGCTGCAAGTTAAACCTATTCTACTGTGAAAAAGCAGGAATACGCTCAGTCCTCTAGTGATAAAGATTATTGACCTTTGTTATTTTATTCAAATAAGTCCTTTGTGTGTGTTTGTGGATTTAGGAAGCAATAGTAATCTTAGTTCCTATATTAAGTGATTGCTCAAAGAGTTTCTTCCAAAAATTGTTAAATACTTGCTCTAAACCTGGGCATTATGGTGGGTTCTTTATACTTTGGAACCTGAGGCAGGAAGATCACCATAATTCAAGGCCAGCCTGAGATACATAGTTTAAAGTCAGCCTGAATTGCATAGCAAGACCTTGTGTCAAAAAGAAAATACATTCTTTGAGAAAAACTAATAATAAATAGTAATCTAATAAATGCCATCTTGTTTGGATGAGTTTCTTACTTTCTTTTGTAGCTTGTAAATAAGAAAACAGTAAGTGTAATATAGCAATATAATAAGTATAATATAGGTTATAAAGGTAAATAAGTCAACATATGTAAGTATTTTGGAAAAGTGTATTACATTTTGATTTTTGGAATCTGAAAAATTATATATATTGGTCTGTATTAGGATGATTTTTAAATTAACATTTGTATGGTGTTTTGAACTTTACAGATGAATTAATATGCTAAGTGAAACGGTACTTTAGGTATTTTTCAGTGCAGCTCTTCTTCAGTACATGTATTGTTCTTGGCTTGGATTGTTGCAGTGATAATTCCTTTGAAGAACCATCATAACAATATTTATCAAGCATGGAATTCCCAGTTGCCTGTAAACAGTATCTACACATAATGACAATGTAAGTCACTAGAGGGGCATTTTCAAAAGAGAATATCACTCAATCATTCAAAGTTTATTTTGTTGTAAACTTTGCAAAGGTAAAGCCACCCTTTGTCATATCATGACTTCTACATGGACCTGTGTAATTTAATACTAATATGAGCATATTTGAATTCTTAATAAGCCATTTTTGTTCCAGCAGGCATTCCCCTTACTTCCTATAAGTTTAAATTTGAATTAAAAGTGGGAATGAATTAAATTTAGTTGTTTTCAGTGTCCTGGATCAACTCTTCAGCTACTATTAAAACAAATTAGCTGACAAAAATGTTTGGCAAAATGACCAGAATCATTATGCCATATTTCCTGACTAATCATTAGAAAATATAAATCACCTTGCTGAAAGCTATATTTGTTTCAAGGACACTGAATTTATGCATCTTGTGAGTATAGCATCTAGAAAAAAAATCAGTATAAATTGCCTTAACTAGTAAGTCCTAAATAACTCTAATTAGAGCAATTGAATTAGGTTCTACTACAATTCAGGTTCCCACAGAAGGCTTAATCAACCTTTGTGCATAGTGAACATGCAGTAAAGTTAAAGAATAATCCATCTGTGCACAGGGCATGGGAAAGATGCTGTCCCCAGAGAAAGACTGGTTCTTCAGAGACTAGTTTAGACGTTATAAAGATCTAAAGGAAGTATTAGCTGTCAGTTTTAACAGCTCTAATATAAGTATCTTGTATCCTTCTGTTATGCCTAATATACTGGTATTCTCTCCACACACTTAGATGAATATTTTTATGTTGTGCTTGCAAAGCTACATTGCAAATATCTTAAAAGAGTGGAAGACGTTTATTCAGAGCAGTCTTCTTAAGATAAAATCATGGAGTTTTTGCATTTCTAACTCAGGTTAAATTCAATATTTGAATATGATTAAAAATAATGTTATGGTATTATTTACATATGAGTATCTTTCATAATCATTCTAACAGTTTTCTCTAGTGGTTTCCTAATGCAATTGAGAGTTGAAGCAATGAAGAAGCTCCTCAGTAATCTCAGTTAGCTGGTTATCTGAAGCATTTTCTACTTGGAGTGAACTTTTAAAACTTAGTTTGTATCATTCTTCCACAGAAGACTAAATGAGAAATATTTTTGTCTTTATATTAGATTTTGTGCCTAAAGGGATGAGGGAAATCAAGGTGTTGAACTTTGAGTACTGGTCAGCTTTTATGGTTTGCTGAGATGTCTTTAAAATACATAGTGGAGAGATCAGACTACTGTGATTATTTGAACAGTAGCTAAAAGTAGTTTCTATGACCATATTATCACTTTCCTCTTTCTGTTTAAACATGACTAAGGAGAAGTAGCCAGAAAGGTTGTTCCTGTGATTCCAGATCATCCAAAATTTGACCATGAGCTATGTTGCCTGTAAATATCAGGTTCTCAGACTTGATTTAAAGGTTGCTATTTCAGATTAATTTAGTTGTGCTTAATATTTCTTAAATGCAGACTTTGTAAGGATGTTGCTTGTAGCATACTAAAGATGAACTTTGTGCTTCATTTGTTACAAATAAAGTGTTTTTAAGTGCTAGGTTAAGTAGAGAGGATAACAGTGAACTAACAAATCCTTATACTGAAACAGTATGTTGATTTTATTTGTACTACATATAATATCTTAATGTTTATAGCAAAAAATTATTTGGCTTTACTACATGCAGTGCCGTGTGTCAAGTACTTTGGAAGGATAATCTTATTTAGTATTCACAACAGCTGGTACTCTATTCAATACATAGAAATCAGAATTTACAGAGGCCAAATATATTACTGTAGGTTACACATGTCCCACCCAGCAGAGTTGAAACTCATGCCCACCAGAGTCTCACTGTAAAACTCAACAGTTAACTTCTATGATAAAATGTCTCATAATGTTGTGGCTTGTGTCTGAATGTCTCCTCAAAGCCTCATGTGGCCATGGGGATGGGGGCAGTAGTTGAATTGAGAGTTAATGATTGGTTCGTTCTCTAGTGCTGTGGTTGGGGGTGTGAGTGCTACACTCACCTAAGGCAGGTAGCTTGTATAAAATATAAGGGAGGGACAAAGCCTTGCTCCTCCTTTTTGCTCTTGGATTTTTTTTTCTATTTTCTTTCACCATGAACTGCTCCTCCTTTGCCACACCACCTTGTGTTGGAGTCAGCTGACTATGGACTGACCTCTCCAAAGTATGAGCTGAATAAACCTTTTCTCCTTTAACTTTGGGTGGTGGGCATTTTGTCTCAGAAATGACAGAAATATAACTAAGATGCAGACTTATATACTCTTTTTGTTATTGGAGAGGTGTGTTTGGGGGATGAGATAGGAGAATGTGTTAGGTAGTCTTTTTAAATTCTAAAGACATTTTTCAAAGTATACCTCTCAGGTCTTGCTAGACATTTGGATCTGCCCTTAGAAGGGCAGGGAAGGAAGAATCTACAATTTGATTTTGAAAGAACACCTTAAGGAATTTTGTTTTATCTTCTCATTGACAAAAATCAGAGAGCAGTTGCATTTGCTGATTCCTTTATTATCCAATTTTTGCTTCTCCTTCTCCAAAATAGCTGCCCCTAACTTCAGATTTCCAGTTGAGTTTGCTTGTTGGTTGCTGAAATTCATCTTTTATTTTTGGACTGGGATCAAGCTCTTCTTTTGTCCCACAATGAATAGGTGCACTGTGTGATCCCTGTCTCCTTTGACTGTTCCCAGTTGTCCAGATTGGGCTCCTTCATGGTTTATTTCTAACCCAGCATAAAAAGGATCTCACCAGTTTCAATATTGTTTCTCTTGGGGCTCCAAGTTCCAGTAAGAAGTGAATCATCATAGCATGATACATGTAGGACAACTCATTACAGAAAAAGAAAACCTCAGGCACAATGTCCAGAAGATAATTCTAGCTTCAGCAGACAATTTAGTGTTGTTCAGGTAACCTTTGAGATACATAAACTATGTTAGCTATGAAAAGAGTGCTTTGGTGACTTTTAAATTATAATTTCATGGGGGTATTAATTGAATCCAATAAGCGTTTGTACAATTCTTACTGTGTGGGGTATCATAGTCAGTATCAAAGTGAGTTGGACATGGAACCACTACTTTTAGGAAACCCAGAGTTTAGAATAAATGCAATCAACAATAAAAAGCATGTGGTGGAAAATATGGCAGATATTTAAAGGAAAGTTTGTGGAATTCTTGGACACTGTTAACTAAATTGTATGGATCTTTGGGTTAGAAGGATAAGAATTACATGACACTAAACCTTCTGGGAAAGGAAACTATTACACCTCTGGAATTGAGAGAAGATGGCAGAAACTAGGAGAGACTCTGCAGAAAAGAAAGGGCTTGATCATGCAGTGTTGCATTTTGTTTTTGTTCAGTATTATCTATCCTTGGGGTCAAGTCAGTCAGTGTTTAATTTGTGGAGCTGTTGAATCTGACAGGCGCTGATTCCTTTTTGATTCAGTTGATACATATGTAAGGGCACTGGGAGGTTATCATTCTCTTGGTCATCCAAAGGATTGACTCTGAATGTGTTTCCTCAAGGGCACGCACAGAAATTCACTTTTTCTGATTCCTTATTCTGTAAATCTGTGCAGCTCATGTCAATCTCAGGAAAATAATGGGAATCAAGAAAATATAATGGTTGCCATCTGTCAGCACTTTTACAGTGGATAGCTATAATGGTAAAAAGAATGAATAAATAGATCCCATTATTAAAAGGGATTACTTTCACTACTAATTAGAGGGGCTCACTTACAATCAAATTATAATGCCCCAACCCAATGTTCAATAGCAGAAAGCTCGTTATTATGCTTATTATTTTTCTTTCAAATTTACTCTATGCATTAGAAACAGCACCATCACATAATTATTATCCTTAGCCCTAAACCATCATCTTCTCTTCAGATAATTTTGTAATTGAAGTCTTATCATATTATTCTAAAAGAAAAAGTAGGCTAGATTTGATAATCTTTTATATAAAAATAAATTTGCCTGAAACCTCTTTTCTGTTCCTTATACTGAGGTGTAAATTATCTCAATTTGCCATATTTCTAATTTTCAAACATGCCCACTAGCTACATTTTTCAAGGCAACTGTTCATTACTTTTCTGGAGTCAAAAATAAAATTTAGGTTTTCCTTCAGATGTCAGGAAAGCAGAATTGCCTTTGGATCAATGACTTTGAAATGATAGCAGATACTTAAACTGCAATTTATTGTCACTTTGAAATATCTAATCTGAAAAATGGTCAGGAAATCACTTATCACAAATGAGGCCCATGAATTGTACCTAAATGCCTATTCATCTATTATACAGAATTTTAGTGAAATGTTTTTCTTTTTTATATTTTAAAGAGAATAAAACCAAGCAAAATAAAACAGAATAAAGTCAGTCAAAACAAAATAGTGTGAAGTGATACAGGATGTCAAAACAAGATAATAGAAAACAAACAATTGTTAACATAATCCCTCTTGTTGTTTTCAAAATAGCTGCCCCTAACTTCAGATAGTAAAAATCAAACAGAACAGAATAGAATCGAATAGAACCAATAAAAGCAAAACAATGAACACAATAAAGGACTTCAAAACAAGATAATAGTAAATCCAAAATGATTATCATAATATATCTTGATATCTTTGAACTAGCTGCCCATACCATTGGCTATAATAATGCTGAATAAGACAAAACAACAAAACTTAACCAAATAAAACAATGAAAATGATTCAAGATTTCAAAACAAGATAATAGGAAGTTACTATGGCTATCACTTTCAGAAGGAGATCCCCCATAGATGCTCCATTGCATATTGTTATCCACTGAACAGATGATTAGACTACTGGCCTTAGGCCTGTAAATCAGTGAAATACTAAACACTATAAGCACTGATTGTATTTTACCTGAATAGCTATCATCCCAGCCTGTGTTTCTTTGGATCAGCCAGTCACTAAGGGAGGGGAGGGGTTGCGCCGTGGGGTTGTTAGGCTTGCTCTTGTTTCCTGATCCATACGTTGGAAGGGACTGGCACCTGGCTCTTTCCTCAGTGGCCTGCACATGGCACCAATTCATAGGGAGGGCTTAGATTCTTGTTGAATTCTTGTTCTCTTCCCCCAAAGTCCACAAATGGTGCCTACTCATGGGAAAAGGCAGGTGTCTATCTCTCCCCACAGTGGTGTATGCATGGTGCTGACACATGGAGAGGGCTCACTTCTTGCTAATTTCTTATTCTCTTCCTCTGCACTCCACATAGTGAAATTTTTTGGTTCATTTCTTGGAATACAAAGGTGAGCATCAATGATAGCTGATGCATTTTATGTGCTGCTGATATATATATATATATATATATATATATATATATATATAATTGTATTAGTAAGAAAATAATTATACAACAGAAAATGCCACCTCATTTCTTGAGGACCATTGTAATGAACCAGTTGGAAGACAATGAATTTAGGCTAGTTGATATTGATTCAAACTATAAATAAAACTCAGAAATGAGAGGAAGTTGTGTGGCTTTTGGTAATTAGGATAAGATTAGCAGAGAAGCTGGGAAAATCTAGAAATCTTGAAGGATGATTGGTCATTAGATAAATGAAGGTAAATAGATACTGCCTTTTGATTGGTAGGATGAAACAATTCCCCTTCCTTTAATGCTAAAGCCATTTTGTACTTTTACATATCTGTGATATCCTTATGATTGGCCATGCACAACAGGGGCAGTGTGAAGCCAACTCTTCTAGGTGGATTCCTTTGTGTGACAACACTGGGAACTTGTTCCTTTGGTTTTTTATTTCTATTAGACAAAACATATAGATACTTAGAGAAATTTCTCATCTTAAGGATAATATGACCAACTTATTTTTATGTGAAGAAAGGATACTACATGAAGCTAGGAGCCTGATACATTTTATTTGTTTTTTACCTATTTCATATTATACAACTATGCTATAGTTTTTAGCATTCAAAAACTATTTGGCATATCCAATAAATGAAGGGTTAGAGACTTTAAATCCAGTTGCTTCTTAGAAGGCAATTCTTTGTAGGTCTAAGACAAGATAGGACTTGTGAACTTGCAAAAAACTGATTTATTGATTTATTGATAAAAAGACCTGGTGCTGATAAATCAATTTGTTTTATAAAATCATAAATTTTCAGAAATTTTTGTGTTTTCAATACTATACATTAAAAATGGAATGACGCATTTTGTATAGGTAATCTGAGTCATTTTGAGATAGTTCAGTGCTTTACACAAGGGGTTCTAAACAAAAAATTCCAAATTTATCTTAACTTTGCATTTTCTAATGGTAAACTTCTTATTATAGAAGTATGTATAAGTATGCATTGGTTATATTATTTTTAAGATTACAGAAAATTCTCTACCACCACAGAACAGTTTTATGTCTCTTGTTTGCTGGCTTAGCATAAGTATCTAAGAATGTGTGGCTTGTAGTTTGAACATGTATTTACTGAAGGCCACATGTATGTGCATGTGTGTATACCCAGATTTGATATGGAGTAGAAAGTTTCAGTCTTAAAGAAACAAAATAGAAGAGATTGTCTGTATTATCCATTTTCTTCTTTTATAACTCAGCATCTGGACTTTATTGGTTTTTTTACTCTCATTTATTATGCCTTCTGGACCATTATAGTCTTAATTACTTTTACTTACAAGATAAAATCAAATCCTCAGCTTGCTATTAAAAATCCATAGAATTTGACTCAAACTATATTTTCCTATTCATATCTTATAACTAGCTTATTGAAATAAGAAAATATTTTTAAAAATTCTAATGTGTGCCAAATGTACCTATTTCCCAGATACTTGTGTACCTCCCTGATGGAGCACCCCAATAACAAATTTTGACCGATAGACTATGAACAGAGTGACATATGTCACTTCCAGGTTAAAAAAAAGGGAGACTTATCATGCTTCTTCCTTTTTCTCTAAGTACTTGGAGGCTGCGTGTTTACAAGGCATAGCCACAAAGATAGCTTGCCTGTACCAGAAGTTACCTAAAGGATATATATGACAAAATCGTATTGTGCTAACTCACTGAAATTGGTTTTCCTAAGTGTATGATAATATTTAGCAGTACTTGTCTTGTGTGATATAACATTTACATTCAAGTTTTTTCTCCATTCTAAAGTACACACCTTCCAACTCTCTCTAACATCCCAAATAATTTTACCTATGGTGAGAAGGCTGTCTGTTCATCCTATCAAGGAAGAAGACTGATCTGGTTTTCTAGTAATGACCACCATGTATCTAAATTGTAGCACTCATTTACAATTATATTGTAATGGCTTAGTGATTATGGGTTGGGTTATTATTTACCTCCTTCAGTGTAATTAGTCCATTAGCCTCATTATCAGTTCCTGCATTTTTCTCTAGTTTATCCCCAGAAGACCTCACACAGAAAACTTCACAACTATTTCCACTGATAGATTACATAATAGGTTTTTATCTTCTGAACATTCAAATAAGTTTTTGGGTCACAAACAACGTGTTGAAGTGTATGGATACTCTTCTGAGATAATTTTTGAATAAAATATTCTAATTCTACTTTTATCTCAGTGAGAAAACTGAAATTAATGTAAGACATTGTGATAAATGATCATAATTGAGTTGAACCACTGTTGATGATTTAAATGAAAATATAGTTGTAGTCACAGAAAAACCTATGCATCCTTGTGAAACTCAAAAGATGTTTCTCCTTGACCAAGAATATCTAGGAATTCCGTGGGGCTATCCCATAAGACAGGTTTGCTCCCAATCATTTTTATGCAGATGTTATTCTATAATTATTCTGTGTGTATTGGCAAGGCCATTTTAGAGGGCAAGATTATCTAATCCTAAGGAATCCTGCCGGTTAGTGGAAGTATTACAATTACAGATGAATCACTAACATTAAAAAAGCTGTTTGCCCTGGAATCAAATGTTGAGATATGAATACCTTTTAAACACATTTCTGTTTTTGAGGTCAGGTGGTGTTGCTGTCAGTCTTAATTGAATCTTTTATGCTAATTAACCTGATATAGTTGTTTAAAAATTTTTCTCTTCTGGAAAGATCAAAAGTTTCATAAATGACCCACTAGAAAGTCTCTTCTGTAGTCTTGAACAGAAACAAGAAGATGAAACGGAAGACAACGGGGGTTTTCTTTTAACTTTGGCTCAGCTCTTTTGACTGTTGTATGGAAGATGAGGCCATTTTACTCTATTATGCCCTATTACAGTGGTTGTGAACCTGGTACTCACACCACAGCATGAGTTATCATTGAAAGCTCTAAAATGTTTATCATCACTGTCCTATTATATGTCTTGGTTTTTCTTATAGTGGTACAGACAGAACCTGGAATTCTGTGTTCTCCTTTTCAAGGTCAGTGTCTACAGCCGACTGATAAGAAGCTTCTTCCTGAGTATATCTGAAACCATGACTCTTTCTAAATTGTAAAGAATAACTTAACTAGACATTTACTTCATTTTATAAGCTTGCTCTGAAAAGTCAGGTGTAAGTCAAACTTTGTTTGAAATACACTAGAGATATTGGCTATCTAAAGAGACCATCGGCTGATACTTTTAATGGTTTGGATAATCACCACTGTATCAATTGAGAGTTTTATGAACTGGCTTCTGAAAGCAAGGACTCCCTGCAGTGAGTTTCCAGGAGTTCGTGACAGTCACATTTCTTTGTTGTACCTATTCTGAAGCACAAGAGCTTACATAAAATAAATGTTCTTTCTCTTCTCAGATTATATCTATATTTTCACAGCTCCATTGATCATTACTATTATTTTACTACAAGACTTAATGGAGTGTTTTGATAATAGTATTCACCATTGATAAAACTCTGCTACTGTTAAATCAACTAAAGGACACTTTAAACTCTAAAGTTAGAGTATATGTGGACCTGGATGGCAGTTAAGTGTTTAAAATTCAGAATATTGCCATTTAAATAATGTTGCATTAAAGGAAAGCAAAATAAATGAAGAGCTATTTTGAAAGGGGGCTTGTTCTTACCTCATGTTACACTTGTAAATTATAATTTGTGTGAGTTTCAAATTCAGATCATCTTTCAAAATATGATTCCCAGACGCACTGTCATTTCATGTATTGTGGATCCTATGTTGTCCTCTTATATTTACGGATTAGAAAACTGAGAATAGGAGATTAGGCAGATAGTTATATTCCACAGAACAGTGTCAGTTTTCTAATAAGCTCTCAATATTTTTATTTTAAGAATGAATGAACTTTCTTGACCTTAACATCTATTAAGATAACAAACAACATTTGATCTTAAACCTCTCTGATTCTTGTCCTTTTTTTACTACATTTCCTATCTCTAAGCCTAAAAAGGATAAATTATAAATTACTCATTATGAATTCTTAGGCAATTTATATGATTTTAGCTTTCTGTATGATTATTTTGACCAAGTTGAAGTACAGTAGACAATATAAAGAAGTGCTAAAATGTATACTAGGTAAAACATGAAAGATGTAGCTATAATTTTTGTGGTAGCTTTTTAATTTAATTTAATTTAATTCAGCAGAAGTTAGAAGCAAATGTTTAATGTTGCTTAAAGGAAATACTTAGTGTTGCTTAGAGGAAAAGTGCTCAGAGAAAAGAAGTTTGGGAAGAAACCGTGAGGAAATAAGATTGGAAGAAAATAAATCAGTCAAGCAGGAATGACAGGAGGACACTGTTTTGGATTAGAGATGGTCTTTGATTTATAAGAAGTTATTGCAGGTTCTAGTAATAATTTTTCATATTTACAAGAGTCTAAGATGACATTGTGTTTATGGAGTAGAGGTGGGTTCTTGGACATCACTCTAAAGAAACTCAATGTAGTAAACTCTGAACTATATTTTCCTCCAGGACAGGAGTTGACTTTCATATACACAAAAGTAAACTTAGAACCATATACACCACCTTAACTAGGCTGGAGCTGTGGCCACAGAAAAAGGGTGACAAATCCTCTTTAACCAACCAAGAGGTTTAAATCAGATTTTGCCTTTTTGATGGCTTAACAGTTTCACCCGGGTAAATCTCTACTAAAAGGCACAATTAGGACCAGTTTATTATCAGCACTGAAAATTTTCCTTTCAAACTGTCTCCATTCATAGGTGGATTTATTGTTTTAATTTTTATTAGCAAATTTAAGACAGTAAGAAATGTTCCTCAGGAAGACCTGAATATTTTTTCTTGATAACCTATAACCTAACTATGGCTTAAGAAAATTTCTTTGTCAGAGAGATAAGCAACGCTGTCATCACATGGTCATAGTTATTTCAAGTATCTTCATAGCTCTTTAATCTGCCTGTGGTATGTTTCACATGTCCATTGATTTGGATAACTATGGAGCATAAACTCCGCATCATCCAGAAATTATTTTGAAAATAAAGGAGATAGATTCAGGTTGGGAGTAAAAGATCTGGAGATATACACGTTATTTTTCTTAAATTTGATCTTTTTAATAAAATAGATATTACATACACAAAGTTTTTTTTTATTAGTCTGGTAATCATTGCTAAAAATACAAGTAAATCTTTAAATATTTAAATCCCTAATGGAGAGGAAAGCAAAAAATACAAAGACAAATGAATAAAAATGAGAAAGAAAATAACTGGTACAGAAAATCATAGTGGAAAGATGATTTTCCATCCAGCGGGGACAATAAAAAACCTCTTAAGGAATTAACAAGTCTCATTTCCTTCCATGATACCCCTGACACTTATTTTGGAGAATGACAAAGGAAGTAAGAATAACTAACATCATTGTAGTTTTACAAATTGATTACATTTTTACATTATATTTATGTCAGGATGTCAATTATCTTTAGGCAATGAATGTTAAAAACACTTTAAGCTTCATTATTTAACCATCCAACTCTTAATTGCTAAGTGTTCCACCCCCATAACAAGAGAAACAGAAGAGTTGTATGAAATTAGAGCTGGAACACAAAAGATACTTAAAACAATCATGAGTCAAGTCTAGCAAGTGACGAGTGGAGGAAACATTAAGATAAAAGACATAACTGTTGTGATCCTCCGAGCAGAATCCTTTTGGCCTTCAGGCAGAACGGATGGAAGGGGATGGTGTCGTAAGAGTGAACTTCTGGGAGAAAGGGAGAGACGTGTTATTCTTGGCTGTGAACACTTGGAAAGGCACAGTATTGTGATGCCCAAATGAATTATGGTGGAGCACATATTTCTTTCTTCATTTTCTTTTAAATGAAAAATAAATTCTGAAAGTCCTCTAACATGTACTTTGGAAAATAAAGTTCAAATTGAATATATAATATTGACCTGGTAAAGTTCTCACATCATATTTCCTTTTGATCATCAGTTCTCAATCATTAGTTTTGGTAGAAAGATTGTAGAAATTTATAATTTTAAAAAACAAATCCTTTGTGATGGGTTTTGAAACAGATTCATCAAAAAGCCATAAACTGTAGGTAGTACATGATATAGTTTATTATGCTATTTGCATTAGAGAATAATATGATCTGATAGACATCTTCTTCGCAAATTTACAAATTCCATGGTACTTGCGTGCCAAGGAAAATGAAATTTCATTTGGAAGGAAATAAAGTAAATCAGACATTGAATTCAGGAAGCACATCTCAGAAATGTAATTACAAAATTATACTTTGTATTTCATATATTCATTTGATGAAGGAACTGTTTTTCGGGAGATTTAGAGGTGAATTGTCAAAAAACTTTTGAAACTGGAAAAAATGCAAATAAGCAAAAGAAAAAAGTGCTGTGTAATGCTAAAGTGAACCAAATGGTGACAGGGGCAGGGTAGTGATTGTGTGGAGCAGACTCAGAAACCCAGATTTCTGGGTTGAAGTTCCTCACGAGCTGCTTATTCTTGTGGCTTCTCAGTTTCTTCATCTGTAAAATGGACACAGTAACAGTATTCACTTTATTTATTTATTTAAAGAAAAGGAAACAAAAAAATACATGGAGATAAAAAAAAGGGTAGAAATAATACAAAATTACAGAAAAAAAAATGGCAAGAAATTGGACAAGCAAAACATTGTCATCCCAGAAATAGCTGTTCAGGTTACAGAATCAAAGCATTCAGAATGACATTCAAAAAGTGACACTACAAACCGTTCTGCTCTATGATCGAACAAAAGCTCAGTAATATGGTTATCAGTCCCACACATCTGTTTTACATCTCAAAGAGGGTAAGATTAAACATATCAAAACAGAACAAAACATTTAAAAAATAATTTAAAGAAATACAGATTTCAAAGCAAGTCCACTGGAGATCCTCACCGTCTATCCAACTGTCTCCAGTTTCTTACAAATAGTTGTCCCCATCTTCACCCACTTTATATACTTATTGCATATTATAGAACTAATCAGATCGTTACAGGATGATGAAGGCTTTTTAGGTCCTCAAGTTCCAAATTAGGGAAGACAATAATAACCACCATCGCATCTCTCATTCTCCTTGTGATAGCTGTCCCCATCTCTACATATGCTGAAATTGAACTCAAGAAACCAGTCCAATGTCACTCCAATCAGTGATCAATAGTATTGCTAGAATTTATATCATAATGCTACAAAATTAGCCTCGGGTTTCTTAGCGTCTCTTCCTCAGAGTATCTGTTCATTACATTTGCATTATATAATCTGTTCCCATAAATAATTTTTTAAAAAACCCATGTGTGAATTTCTACATATATATCTATCCTCTCTGTATTATAGGGAAAACCAAGTCGTAGCAAGACAGCAAAACAATTTCCTAGAAAAACATGCATTGGATAAGACATATAAGACCACAATATAGATGATCTTCCGTAGTTACTATGTTTTCTCTTGTTATTTTCAGTAGATTTGTCCACAACACTGGCTTATTATAGTTAAACATAGTATCACCTATTTTTATAAAAACTTAACTTTAACAGCATTGTAGGATTTGAGAGCTGTTACTAGTTAATACCAGTATGGATTTCCTTTACATCTTGTCCAGTATTCACTTTATATGATGATTATGAGTATGAAAAGCAAAATATATATGATGCTTAGGAGAGTGTTTGACACAAACATATATTTATTTGAACTGATACATACATTTGTACTATTTGTCAGCTATCATCTGATATTTTGATGCATGTATGCCTTGAGTCAGGGTAAATATCTGCTTAATTGCTATGGGAGAGAAGAGTTCACAAGCAAATTTAAGGCCTTAGTTTATGTCTGGAACACTGTACCCATGTAATAAAGGAAGTTAGAGTATCATGTGATAAGTGTGAACAGCTAAACATACCTGCTTCAGTTTCATTAAAAGGTATATAAGAGGAAAGAATGCAAAGATGTATGAATTACAATTTTAAAATTTTAAAATGATAAAAAATGTATCCTCGATACAGAACATTGGGAAAGTAAGAATCTTCATGTATTTTTATAGCTTGAAATTATTGGTGAAGTCTTATTCCTTAGTAAATTTTAAAATAGTGTCGGCCCTTTGACTATCAGATTATTTGATTTACTTTAGTTTTTATTTTTAGTGTTCATGGTTTTCATCTTTCTAAACCTTGGAGCTTCCCATAAGGTTACTTTCAAACCCACACTCCGATGACAAACATTTTCTTTTCCACCTTAAGTGAATGTTGGATGCAAATTGTCGGAAATGTGTGGGGAAGCTGAAGACAGGGATTGAAGGACAAAGGATCTGACTGAGAAGAAATGATCAGATGCACACATTATGCAATACAACGGTTTCTTCAGCCCCTGAGGAGACATCAAGCGAATCCAAAATATCGAAGACTAAAGATGGCTTTCAAAGCCACTGACCACTGAGCAACATCAACGGGAGCAGTAAGGAAATGAATTAGTGTAAAACAAATGAAAGTTGCCCCAACTGAAAGTTTCTGAAAGTAATTAAAATGCAATAATTCCAGCTGTTTGAACAAGAAAAGTGGCCTTTTGTTATTTCCAAAATGTTAGAGAGGCATTTAAATAAACAGCATGGTTTCAGATTTGTTTTCAGTTCTAGCATGATCTTTGTTATGACCAGCGTCTGAAACATCATCATCTAAAGGGAAGGCCCCTTAGATAGGGACAGTGCTAAATATCAGAGAAGGGAGGTACAGAAAGCAAGTGTGTCAGAAATTGGAAATGGCCAGTAGTGGAGCGTAGTTACTGGGAACAGTTGAGAGTGGATAGAAGAAGGACCTGCTGAGTACACTGCTAACCATGGTGGACTGGGACTGCGGGGCGAACCACATTGTTTAGGAAGCTTGACTTCTGCTTTTTTTCCTTTGGCTTAGCCTCATTCATAATTTCTGGCTAAGTTAATGGCTAGCGAGAGTAAAATTAATTGTTAATTGATTCTTAGCAAGTGCGTTTTGGAATTTCATGTGGGTCATTAGCTCCAAACTTTCTTGCTGCAAAGGCATTGTATAGTTTAGAATGGACAGGAAAGCAAATTATATTTGAAAAGACAGAACTGCTGCTTTTCAGGAAAGCCCATTCAACAATGTTCTTGAGAGCATCACTAAGGTGTGAAGACTCAAAGAGGTTAATTGAAGTCTCCTGGATACTAAAGTTTAAAAAATGTAAACCACAGGTCCTCACCCTAGATCAATAAAATAGATGATGTCCAGTGTTTGAAATAGTTATGAGTTTTAAAAATTCCTTGCCTTCAGCTTCAACCTTGAGGTTTAGATTAATTTTGGAGGTGAATGATTGAGGCTATATTTCTTTGTCCCCCACTGATTTAGCAAAAGGACACGGTAACTGTCTTTAAAGGAACAAAAGATAATTTTACTCTTCTACACTTTCCTCTTCAATCAGCAGTTACTCATCTCCGAAAGTCTGATTTAACTTGATTAATCTTGAGTTTCTGAATTTCTTTTAAAAACGTATTTTTATCATCTAAGTCTCTAATTACAGAAAGAGGAGGATGTTTCTACTTGATGCTTTTGAAAGGTGTATATGGCTTTGTTCTTCCCCCATATGTTATCTATAGACCTTCAGAAGGTAATGTGAACCTTAAATGTCCAAGAAAAAATTCTAAGAATTATAATATCTGCTAACGAGTTTGTCAACATAAGCAATTGCATTTTTTGTAATTATACTTTGAAAACGCATGTGCATACTCATGAAGAAGAATGGTTTTGGGAATTCTGAAGTGCTATCCTCATAGAAAATGAACACTCTTCATACACTCTTCATGTTGGAAGTTATAGAATGGTTAACTCTAGGAGAATGAATAGCATAAATACTGTTGGATATGAGTGGAGGGGAAGACTACAGTGAAACAAATAGAAACACCTCAGGGGCGATCTGTAGTGAGAGTTCTAAGTTGGTATCGAAGTTTCTGACCCAGAACTGGTGGCTTTGACGGCTCATATTTATTTGAGAGGAAGAGCAGTCATGAGCGCTCATAACCTAAATACCTAAACAACTGTGAATAGGAAACCTGGTAGAATGCATGAACAGTAAGTTAAACCCATCTTGTGAATTTTACTGTTGATTTAATAGCCAGCTGCTTCAAAAATGAAAACTTCACAAATGTGACAAGTGCTGTGCAACCATGATTAACACAATTTCAAAGAATATCAGAAGAGAGATTATCAGTTGTGTAAATTCTTCACGGAGAAAGTTCTATTTTAGCTAACTCTTCAAGGTGGATGTAAGGTAATTAGGCAGAGCAGAGAGAAGTAGTATCCCTGAAAGAATATAGAAAAAAAACCAGAATGTATTCAGGAAAGAATAAATTATCCTTTATGATGGAGCATACAGGTGTGACCAGAGGGATTGTAGAAAATGATTGGAGGTGGAGGTGCTGGGCATGTAGACGTCATACAAGCTGAAAGTGTGCATTGCATGAAGCCTGGGAGTTTCCAGAGGAAGCTTGTCTTTGAAGTACGTGGTTTGATTTTCTGAACAAGAAAGAGGAGAGGGGAGAGGGAAAGAAAGAATGCATATGAGAGAAAATAATCTGGGGAAATTATGAACATTCTTCTCAGAATTGATAAAAAATGAAACAGACATTTAAGAAACTTGGTCATATAGAAGCAAAAGAAACATGAACATGAATAAAACTACATGAATGTATCACAGAGAAAATATTTTTAAAAACTAGATTAAAGATTTATAAAATATTTTTGTTCAAAAGTCAAATACGTTCCCCCATTCTGTGGGTTCTCCTTTTACTCTGTGATAACAATAGCAGGTATTTTAGTTAACTTTTGAAACACTGCCTTGCTTTGTAATTTATGTTGGTTTCTATGTAGCTGGCCTTAAACTCGTGATGATTCTTCTGCTTCAACCTCCTCAGTGCTCCAAGTACAGATATGCCCACCAAGCCCAGCAATAACAGGTATTTTAAAATAGCCACAGTGATGTTCAGTTTAGTGGATTGGTAACTGGTTATCAATTTAAAAACCAGCTGAACTGGATCAGCGTGGTGCTGAGCATGGATGACCCACCTGAGAACTGTTGTCAGCATGAAAACGAGACTTAGAGAGGAAGAGTAGCATTGTGGATTCTCCTAAGTGTTGTTTGGAGCTCTTCTGGAGGAGCTTGTCATGCTGATTCCCCTACATAAATTAGGCCATCATCATAGGAGGAGCTTGGGACCTTGTTGCTGAGAATAGTTGCAGTTCACTTTGGGGAAGCTTTGGTCCTTATTTTGAGCATCACTTGCTAGCTGTGATGGGAGCAGGGGGAGATGTATGCTGTTTAATCTCCATGAGAAGTTCGTTGTGCTGGCTTCCTGATATGAACTGCGTATTGTCGGAGGACCATGGCACCTTGTTGTCACTGAGGATGGCTGTGGTACTTTTCAGGTGAGCCCTGGTCCTTGTTTTAAGCATTGCTTCTTGGCTCCAGGACAGAACCCTGAGCCTTCTAGCACAGATCCTTCACCTCACTGGTATAGAGTTTCTAGCTTCCATTGCTGACCTTTGTGACTTCCCGGTTTAGATTCATGAAATAGACTTGCATGAGTTATTGTTGTGGGCTGTAGAGTCTTCAGCTGAACTCTTGCATATTATTGCCATGGATCCAGGACCTCAGCTGGATTTTTTAGGTCTTTGGTGTTGTGGACAGATTTTCTGCACTTTCTTTGTATTTAACTCCTTGGGTAACCATTATAAATAATATTATAAATTATGTGTCCTGTATGTCATTGTTTTCCTTGCAACCCCAGACTACAACAGTAAACCACAAGTTTGAAAATTTTTTCTTCAATTATTTCTATCTTGTACAATCAAGCATCATCCGTACGTTAATGACTTCAAATTTGTATCTTTAATAAAGGCTCTCTTGAACTTGCCTGCCTACCTGACATCTGCATTTAGATGGCCAATAACATCTTTAATTTTCCTTTTTTTCCCTACCATTCATCTTGTCCACTGGGTTTCTGTATAAAGTAAAGCCAGAATTTAACCACTTTAATATCCAAACCAAGTTAATTAACATAGATGATTGTTGATTAGTTCCCCATTTTCTGTGCTTGCCCTGCTGTAGTCTATGCTAACACTAACAGCAGGATGGTCTTGGTAAATCATAAGCCAGATTGTTTCTACTGAGCAGCTTTATACAGTCACAGAAATACCCACATGTCTCAACATGACCTGCCAGTCTCCAAGATATAATTCCTCATTGCTTTGTATTCTTCACATTTTTCTCTCCACTTGAGACACACTGACCTGTTGCTGAGAAAAAATTAAGGCACTCTTAGTCCTGCTGTCTACATCCTGAACATTGCTGAATGATGTGACTACATCTCCAGGATTCTTTACTGGCCCACACTGATATTTTTCCTGTCTCAACCCTTGTTACCTCCAAATATCCATTCAGTTATGACCTCATCAGTGGATTAGTTGGAACATGAAGTTAGTGAACACACAATTGAATTACCTTCTTAAAACTCCACTGTGAATACATGGACTTTTTGGGAGACATTTTTTATCCAAACCATAACACTCAGTAAAAAAATGTTTAAAAAATGAAGGTGCAATAAGACATATTTTTAACCATACAACAACAGCAGTAAACAACAAATCACCTTCATTGCACCCATCCAATGTTACATGACAGGAAGCCTTACAGAAGAAATACTATAAGAAAGAGAAATATGAAAATATATGAAGAGCAAAGAAAGTGGAATTGGAAATAGGTACTTATTCTTTTTTGTTGAAGTTTTAAGATTTTTAAAAACTTTTTTAAAGTACATAGTTGTGCTACATATTGATCCCATTCATCAAAGGGAATTTGTACCTGTACATGACATATTTTAATTTTTTTTCCCATTTCCCTTCCTTCCCTTCAATCCTTCTTTCCCTCCCCATTTACAAAAGCCTTGTTTCCATCTTTTCCCTCCAATTCTGTTTTTCTTTCTTTTTCCTTTCCCACTCTCTAGTACTCCTTCCCATTTAAATGTGTTAGAGTATCTTTAGATGATAACTAATAAAGGTTATAGCTCTGTAATATGTGATTTATAACACATTTAAAAGTAGTGTATTACAATAGCACAAAGTTAAGGAAGGAAAATTGAAGATCAAGAGTGAACATATAGATATATCCTACATACTAAGACATCCATTAATTTAAGAAAGCAAAGAGCCATATCTAATTAACTAACAAATGAGAGAAAATAGAATCATAAAATTATTCAAATTAATGATATCTCTGGGAGAAAATGAATATAAAGGGCATAAAGCTTAGAAAGAATAATTAGGAAACAATAAGCTGGTAAGCATAAATATGCCATATCAATTGTCATAGTATATGACAATATTTATTTATGCCAATTAATGAAATTGTCAGATTTCATAACATCCATGTACAAAGTGGTTAAATTAAAAGGAGGAATGTCTTATTAGTAATAGTCAATACAAAATTATAGTTATGTTTATATTAGGCAAAAATAAATTTCATAGAAAATATTAATAGAGGTAAAGAAGTAATTTCTTAATGAGAAATGTCAGTTCATTACAAGGATGTACTATTACTAAATGCTTATGCATATAAGAGTTTTCAAACACATGAGATAAAATTTTTAAAAATTATGCACTAATATTCTACTTGAATTAAAATACAATGTTCTAAGAAAATTTTTAAAAACTGAAACCCTCAATATTTAAGAAGCCTATTGTTGTAGAAATAAGTATAGAGATTCCTCTAAATATTAAACTTAGCAATTCCATTCAATCCACTATTTCCATACTGGATATCTTCTCAGAAAGGTTAAAGACATCATATTACAGTGACAAACAGTACCTGTGTCTATAGCAGCATAGCTCTTAAGGTCTAAATCTTAGAAGTGACCTACATGTCCATCAATGTATGAATGAATAAAGAAAATGTATTTATACACAATGAAGGACTAGTGTGCCATGAAGAAAGACAAATTTAAAGTTTTTGTAGGAAAGCAGATGCACCAAGAGACTATAATGTCCAGTGAAATGAGGCAGAAGCAGCTTACATAATGCATGACTTCTCTACAGAAGTAGAGAAGTATAAGTAATATAAAGTATAAGTAATTTAAAGACCAAAATAAAGGAATAAGAATGAGGGAGATAGATGTTTTCTAAGTGAGAAAGGGATACAGAAGAGGGAGGAGGAGGTATATAAGAGAAGGAGATAAAAAGAATTAGGATGTGTTATGTACATGATTCAATTCCCCATCATTTATGTAATCAGGTATTGCAAATATGTAGTAATAAAAATTTAAATTAATGCACACTGTAACCATGTAAACTTTAAACAAAGAATGCAAAATCTAATTAATACTGGCAAAATAAGAGTAACACTTTGTAATTACAAACTTAAAACTATCCTCTGAGCTTTTGAAAAGGTATTTAGAAAGTTTATTATTTATTCTTGAGAAAAAAGCTCAGAAAATTAGTAGTAAAAGTAATTTACTAAAACTGGTAAAGGGCACATACTGAAAATCTACAGCTACCGTGAAGTAGATACTGAAAAACTGTTCTACCTCTGAAATCGGATACAAAATAAAGATATCTAGTCTTTTTGTTTGTTTGTTTTTGTTTTTGAGACAGAGTTTCACTATATGGTCCAGGGTGGCCTTGAGCTCACTCTGTAGCCTAGGCTGGCCTTCAATTTGTGGCAATTTTCCTGCCTAAGCCACTCAAGTACTGGGGTTACAGGTGTGTGACACCCCATCTGGCCAAAATGTCTAGTCTTTTCAGTTTTACTTAGCGTTATACTAGAGGACAGCCTAACAGTGGGAAAAGAAAATATACCCAAATAGAGGAGAAACAGATGAAATTGTTACCTTTTCACAGATAACTCATAACATGATCATTTGTGTAATAAATCTGAAGACTATTCCCCACTAATAAAAAACAAACTACCAAAATAAGTGAGTTTACTAAAGTTGTAGGATGAAAGACCAAAATAAAAATTTCATTTTATTTGTAAATATTATCAATGAATGAAAGTTAAAATAAAAGTAATAACATCTACAAAATATAAAAATATGAAACAGATGAATTTGAAAAAGAAGTAAAAGGTTAATATAATGAAAATTACAAATCATTTATGAGAAAAATTGAGAAATTATCCTAAGTTCATTGCTCCTAGTATTCATTATTGTTGAAATTAAAATTCTCTTCAAGGACTGGGGCTTTAGCTACATGGCATAAGCACCTGCCTAGCAAGTGCAAGGTCATGAGTTTGATCTCCAGTACAAAAAATATTCTATTCAAGTTTATTTATAGATTCAAAATAATTTAAATCAAAAATCTCATTATTAGAAATTTAAAAATGCATGCTAAAGTGATAATGTGATACCATCATATACCTTTCAAATTGAAACATTTGGTCACACCAGATGATGTCCTATGTCTGGAACAACTGCAACTTTTCCATTCTGGGTAGGAGAGGAACAGTATAGTCTGTTGGTATGCTTGGTAGTTTCTTAAAAAGTTCACTGAATATCTACCATACAACCCAGATGTTCCATGCCCAAAGGCATATGGCTGTTCAGGATTTGTACACAAATGCTCATGCTTCTTTGAAAGAGCTCAATGCTGGACTCAACCCAAATGCTCATCTAGAGCTGAATGGATAAGAAAGCTGTGATGTGTTAATACAAGGGAATGAGTTCTTATTATGACGTGTAATAAAAATACACTCAATGGTAATTTTTTAAAAAAAGTTTATTATAATAAAATACACCTTGTCAGTAATTCCCATCAACATATTTTCCTTTGCCTCAAACATACTTTGAATGTGGTACTAAATGACTGAATTTTATGATGAGTGAAAGAAGTCTCCCCCAACTCATGCATGCTCATAGCACCAAATGTCTAAATATATTTCAGTAAAATTCTAAGGTATGAAAATCAGTGCTTTAAAACCCATAGCAGATCAGTGCTTGCTTGTGGGTGATGGGGACCAAAAAGCAGTGCAACAGAAGGATTACCAATGAGGAAATTATGGGTAATAATAGACATGTTCATTATCTTGATTATAATGATGATTTCATGGGTTTTCCATATGTCAAACCTTACCACTGTGAGCACACTAATTATATGCAGTTCAGTAATTTTATTTTTCTCTTTGAGACACGGTTTCACTATCCTGTTCAATCTGGTCTTGAACTCACTTTGTAGCCCAGGCTGATTTCAAACTCACAATGATCCTCCTGCCTCAGCCTCCATAGTGCTGAATAATGTTGAGTTTTAAAGAAAAGAATTTTCTGGGGTGAAAAAAAATGCTGAAAGTTCTGAAGCAAACCTTCACTTTTAAAATTTTTTATTTAAAGAAAAAACAAAACAAAAAGTGTAGAAATAATACATAATTTCAAAAAATAAACAGTAAGAAATCACTAGTTGATAATTACATATTGTCCTCTTAGAAAGAAATAGTTGTTCAAGTTACAAAAGTAAAGCATACAAAGTGGACATTCAAATAGCGAGACTGCAAATAGTTCTGTTCAACGATCCAACAAAAACTTAGTAATATGGTTATCTATCTTACACACTTAAACATGCATGCAGTTATATCCTTTAGAGCACTTTCTTTCCTGTCTTTTTCACAATAGCAATTACACATTTTGGGTTAACTTTCACTTTTTAAAGGTATTAAAACCATGTACGTTTAAAACATTATCCACTAATGCCTAAAACATTATCCAATAATTATCCATAAAATAATAATGCCTAAACATTATCCAATAATGCCTAAACAGAAGATATGCTTCTCTTTAGATATTTTGATTTTCTGCTAATACTACATCTAAAGTACTGATATGCTATTTAAAAATTAAACAAAGTAGAGGTGAAAACAGAGGTCCTGAATTCAAGGCAGGCTGGTTCAAAATCTACTGTTGCTCTTTAGCTGAGGTAAATGTCTTTTTCTTTTGTCACAGTGAGTTATGAACAGAGCCTGGTTTAAGGAGAAACGAATTGGAAAATCTCAAGCAAAGATCTGGCTAAATAATTTCTCACTATAAAATCAACCATATAAGTGTAAGATTATCCAAAAGGAAATGTAAAATTTGTGTCCAGGAAAAAAACAAGAAAAAAAGTAGTCCAGTGTAAGATTATTCCTTAACATGTGCTCATTTTAATATGACCTAATGTGGCTTTTAAAATACTGCTTATAAATGGAGTTTCAACCAGCTTCATTTTAATCACTTCCTTTAGGCATCCTTCTGTCAACTTTATAGTATTGGATGTCAGTAAAATCATGATCTTCAGCATATTTAGTTCTCAGATTTATATTATCAGTCTTACTTAATCCATTGATGGATTTAGACTTACTTTGGCATTCATACCTTATATATGTGATCTATTTAGATGATTAAAATTCTTTGGGCTTGCAAGATCTTCTACTTTTCCTTTGATTCTTTTTTTAACAGTAGATTTACAACCTTATTCCTGTGTGTGTGTGTGTGTGTGTGTGTGTGTGTGTGTGCGTGTGTGTGTGTGAATTCACCTTTGCTCTTGGAAAATTAGAGATGATAAACATCACACAGTGTGATTTCTTCTTATTGGCAGCATAAGAAAATATGCAGTAGGTGAAAGCTCTGAAGATTAAATTGAGATCAGCATTCTTTTGCCATCTGGTTAAGTGAAACTTGTCCTTTTCCACTTGTGTGCTGAGTTTGTGACAAGTTTTTATTTTAAACGATAAGCAGGGTTTCATTGAGAAATCATAATTTCTTTATGTTAATCAAGAGGTATTCAGTTTTCTGTATTTTTCTGCATTGCACCTAGAGATGAAGATGCCATCACTAACAGTTTCCTAAGTGACAAGTTAATTATTCTGTGATGCTTTTGAGTGTACAGGTGACAAATATAGGCAGAGGCTTAGGGTCAGTAATGAGGAAAGACATGGAAAAAAGTGTTCAGTAAAATATGTATGTATTTGTTAGTTTCACAAGAAGAACTTACCTATCGATAGGATTAAACATTACTCAGGGATGCTAGTCAATACTCTGCTGTCACCATAGTTGAGCAAGGGCTGAAATAAATTAGTCTTTTTCTGAAATCATCTTGTGACTGGGCAAGTATTCCCTGTTGCAGGTAGGGCCTCATCTAGAAATGGTACAAAGTATTATCTGATATTTCAGACTGTGGCCTCACACTAGTGAATCAAGATCGCTAAGCTAATTTTTAAATTAGTCATCATGAAAAATTTTTTCTTGTATTAATATGTGATTGCAGTACATACTGATTACATTCACTGTAAGGGATTGGTACATATGTGTAACACATTTCAGTCGCTTTCTTTTTCTGCCTCGCTCCATCCCTCCTCCCTTTTATTTTTTTAGAATGATTTATTTTATGATATTTTATAAATTATCATATATACAGATTGAAAGCCATACTAACAAGTCAAGGAACATATAAAATGTAAGACGTTTGTACTGTCAAGGAACCCTTTTAGTGACCTTGTCTTCACTGGATTACAATACATTTTCTCTTTTTTTCTAGCATCTGCCTTTTATTTTATAATATACATGTATATATATTCATACAAAAGAAATCATGATATGTTTAAATTTGTGGGTCTGAGTTATTTCATTTAACTTACAGTCTCAATGTGCATCCATTTTCCCACAAATGACTGAAGTTTACCCTTCTTCATGACAAGTAGTGCTTCATTGTACATAAATAATGCATTTTCTTTATCCATTTATCTGCTGAGGGTCAGGCTGTTTCTAAGATTTGTGTATTATGAATTGTGGTACTATAACATGGGTATGCATATATCAATGTAGTATGGTATCTTTAACTCTTGTGTGAAGATTCCTAGAAGGGGAGTAGCTGAGTCAAATGAAATTGGTGTTAGTTTTTTAGGAATCTCTATATCAATTTCCGTAGTGGCTATAGAATTTAAAGTCCCGCCAACAATGAAGAACCCCTCCTTTTTCTCCACAGCCTCACCAGCATTTGTTATGGGTTTACTTCTTGGAGGCAGCCATTCTTGCTGGAGGAAGATAGAATCTCAGTGTTTTGATTTGTGATTCTCGAATGGCTGGCAATGTTGAACATTTTTTTCATGTATTTATTTGCTATTTTATATTTTTTCATCTGAGAAGTGTCTGCTTCAGATGTTCATTTTTTAATTGGGTCTTTAAATATGGAGGATGTAAGTGTTTGAGATCTTTATATATTCTAGATATTAATACTTCGTCTGAGAAGTAGCTGACAATTTTTTTCCATTCTGTAGGTTGTCTCATGATTTTATTAGTTGTTTCTTTTGCTGTGCAGAAGCTTTTTAATTTGATATGATCCTATTGTGTTACTTGTTGGACTTTCTTTGTGTCTGGGATTTTGTTCAGAAAGTCTGTGCCTATTCATATGTTTTCAAGAGTTTTACCTATTTTGTACTCCAGAAAGTTAAATATTTCTGTTCTAATGTTTTGATCATTGATCCATTTCAATTTCAGTTTAGTGTATGGTGAGGGTTATGGGTCTAGGTTCAACTTTCACCATGTGGAGAGTTTTTCACCGTCATTTGTTAAAGAACCTAGTTTTCCTCCAGCAAAGGGATTTGGCCCCTTTGTCAAAAATAGCATTGCTCAGTGTGTCTGGAGTTATTTCCATATTTTCTATTGTGTTCCGTTTACTCACAAATTTAGTTTTTGCGATTACCATGCTGTTTTTTAAAATCACTGTAGCTTTGTAATGTAATTTGAAGTGTAGAACTGTATTACTCCTTGGCTTACCCTTGTTGCTCAGAATTGGTTTTTGTGATTCTAGGTCTTTTCTGGTTCTAAATGAATTTTAGGATTTCTTTCTCTAGTTATGTAAGGGATGTTACTGGTATTTTAATTAAGATCGCATTAAATCTATATATCAATTTTAGAAGTATGGCCATCTTCTCTATATTGGTTCTGGTTATAAAGTGACAAGGAATATATTTCCATTTTCTGATATCTTCTATTTCCTTTTTCAGAGTACTATAGTTTTCATTGTAGAGGTCTTTCTTTGGTTAGATTAATTCCTATGTATCTCATTTTTATTGATGCTGTTGTTCCCCAAATTTCTATCAGTAAGTTTATTATTGGTGTACAGGTAGGCTATTGATTTTTGAGTGTTGACTTTATATCCTGCTACACTGACAGATCATCAACTGCAAAATAATGCTGTGACAAGAAGAAATCAATACCTCATAGTAATAACTTTTATTGTGAATGGACTCTATTACTCAATCAAAAGACACAAACTGGTAGAGTGGATCAAGAAAGAAAACACAACAATATGAAGCACACAAAAAATCATACTCATTTCACAAAGATAAAGAGAAAAACTCAAAGGATGAAAAACAATATTTCATGCAGTGGGAATCTAGAAAAGATTTGCTATCCCAATTTCAGACAAAGTGGATTTCAAGCTAAGACAGATCAGAAGAGACAAAAAAGGTCATCACATATTAGTTAAAGGAATAATTCAACAGGAATGGTTAACAGTTATGAAAATATACACACCAAATATTAGTACAGATCTTCATATAATATACATGTATGGACATGAAAAATGAAACAAATACCAATACAATAGTAATAGGGGACCTCAATATGTCACTGTCACAAATGAACTGATTAACTAGACAAAAAAAAAACCCCCAAAATCAGAGCCAATTCAGATCTTTGAATATAGAGATTTAGTAGATACCTACAGAGTGTCCCATTCAATAGTAGATACCCATTTTTCTCAGCAGTACATATAACTTTCTATAAAACAGACCACTTACTAACCAATAAAGCATGCCTAAATAAATGCAAGAGTTAAAATTGTCCTATACATGTTACCAGATCATAGTGCTATGAAACTAGAAACCACTGGCAAAAGAAACCACAGAAACTTTGCAAAAGCATGTAGAAGCTAAACAATATCCTATTGAATAATCAGTGAGTTACAGATAAAATTAAAGAAGAAATTAGATAGTGCCTATAATCCGATAATAATGCCTGTGAGACATACTTCAATCTATGAGGTGTAATGAAAGCAGTCCCAAGAGGGAAATTCATAGCAGTGAATTATTATATCAGAAAAGCACAACAAGCTCAAATAAGTGATCTAATGCTGCACCTGAAAGTCCTAGAAAAGTAAGAATAAGTCAAATCTAAGCTAATACAGAAAAGCAAATTTAAAAATAAGGACAGAAATTATTAAACCAAGGTTTAAAAATGCAAAGAATCAATGAGTTAAATCTTTGAAAGTTTAAGTAAGATAGAGAAATCCCTTTTGCAATTTGAAATGAAAAAAGTGAAATCACCTTGGGTTCTGCTGATATTCAGAATTGTCAGTGACTGCTATGAGAACTTGTATGCTAATAAAATGGAAAATTCTGAGGAAATGGATGAATTTCTAGACACATATGAACCATCAAAGCTGAATCAAGAAGACATAAAAATACTGAATAAGCAATACCATTCAGTGAAACTGAAGAAGCAGTAAAAAAAATTCTGCCAACTAAAAAAAAAGCATAGGTCTCAACAATACTCTTCAAAATATTTAATGAAATTAAAAATGAAGTAATACTCCCAAAGTCATTCCTGGAAGCATGCATTACCCTGATTCCAAAATGCAAAAGACAATTATAGGCCAATATCTTTAATCAACACAGATGCAAAAAATCCTCAGTGAGAAACTAGCAAAAAAAGAATGCAACAAATCATCAAAAATATCTTACATCACAACCAGGTAAGATTCATTCCAGAGATGCAGGAGTGGTTCAACATACACAAATTAATAAATGTAAGGCACCACATAAACAGAAGCAAGAAAAAAATCACACAATCATTTCAATAAATGCAGAAAAAGCATTTGACAAAAATCTAACATCTTTTCATGATAAAGACAGTGAATAAAATAGAAATACAAAGTCTTTATTGCAACCTGATAGAAGTCATTTATGACAAATCAACAGCCAGTATCATACTAAATAGAGTGAAGCTGAAAATTTTTCCTCTAAAATTAGGAACAAGACTAGGGTGTGTGTAATTACCGCTTCTACTTAATATGGTTCTCAAAACATTAGTTAGAGCAATAAGACAAGATTAAGAAATAAAAGTTACATGGGTCAGGAAGGAAAAAGTTAAATTATTATTTGATGATAACATGATCCTTTACATAGAAAAGCCCCCAAATTCTACCAAACACCTGTAAAACTAATATCCGAATCAACTGCTCTAAGTAGTATGCAAATTCATCACTCAAAATTCAAGATTGTTCCTGTGTTCAAATAACAAACTCACTGAGAATGTAATTAGGAAGACAGTGCTTTTCACAATTGTATCAAGAAAAGTGAGAGGCTGAGGAGTTAACCTAACCAAGGAAGTGAAAGACCTCTACAATGAATCGTGTAGTACTTGTAGTACTCAGAAAAAGGAGATTTGAACAGATTCCTAGAAATAATATTCAAACTCACTAACTTATACTAGGAAATTAAATTTTTTTCGTTGCATCGTTTTTTAAAAATTAATTTTTATTCATAAAATTAGGTATATACAATGATCACATTCATCATAGGGATTTTTGAACATACTTATTGAGAGAAAGAAAGCTTATGTCTGAGAGAAACAGAAGGGGTCCCAAGTGGGTTGCCTTCATCATAGGGATTTTGTACCTGTACATAATATAACTTGCCTTTCTCCCCTTCTTTTTAATCCCCTTTACCCCCTTATTTACAAGGTTTTGTTTCCATTTTGTTCTTCTTTTCTCATTTTTTTCGTTTCCCATCCTTCCTTTCCTCCTGTTCCCTCCCTAGTTCTGCTTTCTTTTTAAACAGTTTTCTTCCTATTTTACCATATATCTTGTACAATTTGCTTCTTATTTACACTTTTGTTTTCTCACACTAGGGAGACAATGCAATATTTACACATGTATGTAGATTTATTTCATTTAAGACAATGATTGCAAGGTCCATTCATTTAGCAATAAATGTCTCAAGTTTATGCTTCTTTATGGCAGAGAAGTTCTCCATTATATAAAAACCCCCATATCTTTTAGTACACTCATGGTTGGTGGGCATTTGGGTTGCTTCCAAGACTTAGCTATTACAAATTGTGCTGCTATAAACATGGGTGCACTTATACTACTCTGGTATGATGCTTTTAATTCTTTCTGGAAAATACCAAGAAGGAGAATAATTGGATCAAATAGAGCTTATAGTCCCAGATCTTTGAGGAATCTCCACACTGATTTCCACAGTCTCAGCAACGCGGGATGGTACAACATACAAAAATCCATAGCTGTAATAAACCATATCAACAAATCCAAAACCAAAATTCACATCATCTAAATAGATGCAGAAAAAGCTTTTGACAAAATCCAAACCGATTCATGATAAAAACCCTACAGAAAAGTGGAATGGATGGCCTTTATCTCAATCAGATAAAAGCTATCTATGAAAACTAACATTCCACATCATATTAATTGGACAAAACCTGAAAACCTTCACTGTAAAATCAGAAAAAAGACAAAGATATCCACTACCACCACTTATTCAATATTAACCTGGAAATATTAACCTAAGAAATTAGACAAAAGAAAGAAATAAAAAAGAATAAGGACAGGAAAGGAGGAAGTTATCATGCCATGTAGATGACATGATACTCTAAATGGAAGACTTCAAAAACTCCACCAAAAAAAATTTATAGATTTAACTACCAAATTCACTAACATAGTTGGACAGAAAATTAACATTCAAAAGTCAATAGCATGGCTGTACACAAACAACAAACTCACTATGGGAGAAATTGGGGTAATAATACCTTTCACAGTCATGTTGAAAAAATGAAATACTTAGGAATCAGTCTAATGAAGGAAGTAAAAGATCTCTATGCTAAAAACTATGATAGTCTGATAAAGGAGATTGAAAAGAATATTAGAAAATGTAAAGCTATTCCTTGATCTTGAGTAGGAAGAATCAAAATAGTGAAAATGGCGATACTCCCAAAATGGTTACACAGATTTAATTCAATCCCAATCAAAATGCCATTATCGTACCTCACAAGATTAGAGAAAACAATACTAAAATTTACTTGGAACCAGAAGAGACCTAGAATAGCAAAAGCAATTCTAGGCACTAAATGCATGGCAGGAGACATCACAGTATCTGATTTGAATTTATACTACAGAGGAACTGTGATAAAAACTTCATGGGATTGGCAAAAAAATTAAAAAACTTAAAAGCAGACCAGAGGATCAGTGGAACAGATTAGAATACTCAGAATCAACACCAAACATACTTACAAACCTGATCTTTGACAAAAGAGCCAAACTTATTCGCTACAAAAAAAAAAAGTCTCTTTACTAAAGGGCATTTAAAATACTGGTTTTCTACATGCTAAGGACTAAAACTAGACCCATGAATATCACCATGCTCTAAACTAAAATCAAACTAGATCAAAGATCTAAATATTAAAACAGAAACACTAAATATCCTGGAAGAGAAAAAAGGCAGAACTCTTGAGGACATAGTTGTAGGCAGAGACTTCATAAACGAAACTCAAATTGCCTGGAAATACTACAAAGAATCAAGAAATGAGATCATATCTTATTAAAAATCTTTTCTACCATAAAAGGAATCCCCAACAGAGTGAAAAAAACAACCCAAGAGAGGGCAAAAATTGAGCCAGTTGCTTTGCAGACAAAGGACAAATATTTAGAACATATTAAAACTAAAAAAATTCTCTTAAATTCAAAGATCAAATCCAAAAATTGGCATCTGAGCATGAATATACGCTTCTCAGATGAGGATGTACAAATGGAAAATAAATATATGTAAACTTTTTCAAGATTACTGATCATTCAAGAGATGCAAATTAAAACAAACCGAGATTCCATCTCGCTCCAGAAAAATGGCTATTATCAAAAGACTGATCAGTAACAAATGTTGGTGGAGGTGTAGGGATAAGAGAATACTTCTCCACTGTTGGCAGGAATGTAGAATGAAACAAAATTTGATTTTTCAGTGTAATAAAGTAAGCCTGACCTTTACTCTATATTGTATCAAGGAAAATATATCATAATCAACTTGTTTCTTCTAGAGATATAGGAGTTAATTTTGGGTAAAAATTGCTTTGATTTACTTCTGTCAACAACAGTTTTTGCTCTAAAGTACATTTGAGCCTAAGTTTATGGTCAGCATGGAGCTTCCAAACACAGAGACCTTTAACATATGCTATTAAAATTTAATTGATTTGCCAAAAATGTCCTCCTGAGTTAATCTAGGTGGAAGATATATCATTCTTTTTTAGAAAACTATCTACCATTGTTTCACTTTGATGTTTTCATAAATCGTGGCATGTAATTTGGTTGGGAACACATTCAATAGGATAGAAGAATATGTATTTTCCAGAAACTTTCAAGGTTTGACATGTCATGCATGGGACATAGTGTTAAGTGTAGAATGAATGTTTGGCTGGTTGACTTGATCAAAATAATGTATGGTTTATTAATGAATGATTGCAATACATGATAGTTACATACCTTGGGGCAATGCACCACTAATTAAGTATGATTTATCTCAAAAATGTTAATGCTTCATGATAAAAAACAGCATGGTACTGGCAATAATAAAGTCCCAAAGGATCAATGGAAAAGATTAGAAAATGTGGAAACAACTCCAAACATTCAGCTAACTTATCTTTGACAAAGGGACCAAACACCTTCATTGCAAGAAAGCCTATTTATTAAATGGTGCTGTAAAAACTGACTTTCACCATGTTGAAGAGTAAAACTAGACCCATGTCCATCACCATACACTAAGGTAAAATATAATTGGATCAAGTATCTAAATATTAAAACAGAAACTCTAAATCTGCTGGAGGAAAGGATAGGTAGAACTCTTGAAGACATAGGTGTAGGCAAAGACTTTATGAACAGAACCCTGATCACATGGGAAATGTTACAAAGAATAAACAAGTGAGATCTCATCTTATTAAAAAGTTTTTTGAAAGCAAAAGAAATCACCATCAGAGTGAAGAGGCACAGCATAGAGTGGGAAAGTTTTTTCCCAGTCATTCCTTAGACTAATGACTAATATCTAGAATCTATAAAGAATTGAAAAAAAATCAGACAATTCCATTGAAAGGCCTATTTAAAAATGAGTGTCTGAGATGAATACATACTTCTCAGATAAAGAAGTACAAATGGTAAATAAATATATGAAAAATGCTTATGCTCACTGGTCATTCAAAAGATGCAAATTGAAATAATGATGAGATTTTATCTCACTCCAGCAAAATGGACTTTTATCAAGAAATCAACTGATAAAAAATGCTGGAGAGACTGTGGGTTTAAAGGAATTTTCCACTATTGGTCAGAGTGTATACTGGTGCGACCACTGTGGTAATCAGTGTGGTGATTCCTCAAACACTTGACTAGAGGTTTCATTTGATCCAGCTATTCCTCTTTTTGGTATTTTTTAGAAAATATTAAAAGCATCATACCACAGTTATATATGTACACCCACGTTTAGGGCAATGTTTAGTACAGTTTGTAATGGCTGAATCTAGGAAACAGCCCAAATTCTCATCAACAGACAAATGGATAAAGAAACATGTTTTATCTATATACCAGAATACTACTCAATCATAAATAAGGAAGAACTTCAGAAATTTCTAGGGAAATGGATGAACCTCTGGACCATACTGCCAAGTGAAATAAATCAGAGACATATGTGTAAATATCATAGTCTCTGGTGTAAGGTACCAAAAGTTTAAATCAAGACGAAGATGCATAATAGGTATTGTGAAAGGGGAAGAAAATGTTCAAATGGTAAGGGAAACTAGGGAGTGGCGAAAGGGAAGGGAAGAAAGGGCATAGAAAAAAGAGAAAAGAAAAAATCAGGACAATGTAAGTAAGTAGGAAGAAGAGATGATGGGAGGGGAGGGCAATGCATAAAAAGAAGAATTGAGATACACCGTGTACACCTACAAACCCCCTATGATGGATGTAATCATGATCTATCTATCTATCTATCTATCTATCCCTAATATGTATGTACCAATAAAATGTTTGAAAAGAAAACAACACATTAATTGATATATACAATAATTATATGTTCCCTTATTCTAAAATATTTGAAATGAGACATCTGATACCAGCAAGAAAAGAAAGTGAGGGCCAATATATAGAAAATACAATGCTCTTAACCTTTGGGATCCTCTCGCTGTGACAATTTGTGAGCTGACTCCTTTCCCATCTATCCTCCATTTTTTGTTAAGTAAAAGTATGAAAAATTGTATACTTCCTAAAGTGGGTAGTACAATTTTTGAATATAGGAATGTTTTACATTTTAATAATTTGTGTTATTTAATACCAATGAGCTTTGTATTCTTTGGATCTGAGTAGAAATCCATCATAAATTATCTCACTTATATTTGTATTGGACAGTAATTATAATTACTGACACTTACTCAGTGTTTAATATATGCCACATCCCTGTTCTAATCACCTTACATGTCCTAATTTACGTAATCCTCTCAACCATTCATGGAATAACTATTACTTACTGGTTACTTTTATAGCTTTATATGTGAGAAAGTGAGCACAGAAAAATGAAGAGCTTTGTTAGTGCCACAAAGCTTCAAGGAAGAGAGGCTGGACTCAAAACCAAATAATCTGACTGAAATTTTAACCAGAAGTGTATACTACCTCTCTGAATGTGTTTTGACATATCTGCCAAAAATATTAAATAAGTAGAAAGCAAATACAATATAATGTTTCCTACCAAAAAATCATCCCATAATTATTGCGTTCTTAAGAAAGATTTATATGAATTACAGTTTAATATATTAAAATATAGCTTAATGTAGTATAGTATATGTTAAGGAAATTCATTGCATTTCATTAATTTGTTTGGAATTTTTACAAATAAAATATATCTAATATATGTATTTGGAAATTTTGAACACCCTCCAATAGGGAAGTTATTGCATTTCTGTTTCAACTAAAGAAATTGGTTTCAATGTTATATTACACTTTGTCTTGTATCCCAGTTGGAAGAACCATGGTCAATTTTACATAATTTAAACAACTAACTCAGCATTTTTAGTGTTCATTTCAAATGTCATTAAGAGATTGGCTTGATTTTGATGCATTTCTGTCTGGCTTGTTACTCGTTTTTGTTGCTATTCTCATTCAATGCTGAATGCATTTCTGGCAGCCTGTGTGAGGCTGGGTGGTTCACAATCTTGTGATGACTCAGTTTTCTCAGTTCTGGAATGGGGATGGTAGTGAGAGTTCATGGGGGTCAGGAAGGACAAATAAGGATAAATAAGTGTGTAGACAATACTGTTGTGATCATATGACTGTCTCTTAACTCTGAATCTTGTTCATATCCTGGGTAGATTTTATTACAATAAAATATTGTTTAAATCACAAATTACTTAATGGTATGATTTTAATCACAATCATGTATATGATCTTCTTGGATAAATTTTTCATAAATTTTTGACTGACCCACATCTGTGCACTTGTGATTCTTTGGTTTTGCTTCTTGTAGCTCAATTATAAATGAAATAGGTCATTCATAATTGCTTCTTGTAGTTCAATGAATGAAAGCTATCTTGCAGGGACATGTGTAACATATTTGAAATTTTAAAAAAATCTTATTTTCTTTTCATGTATTGATATCTTCTTAAAGGATGGTTCATTTTTGAAAAATATATTATAGAGGATTTTGGATAATGTGCTCTAGAAAATAAGGGCAAGATTGCCCTCTTAGTCTGGGCATGGTGGCATAGGCCTGTATTCCCAGCACTCAGGAGGTTGAGGCAGGAAGACAGTGGGAGTGCAAGGTCAGCATGGGCTACAGTGAGTTGAAGGCCAATCTGAACTACATAGTGAGACCCTGCCTCACGAACAACAACAACAATATAGATAGAGATAGAGATAGGAAGGAGACGGGGAGGAGGAGAGGGATAGAGGGAGAGGGAGCCCTGTTCATTCTGAGTGTGTTCTGATTAGTGAGATGATGATACAATGCTATTGCTGAGTAACATCAAGGTTCAATGCTAATGAATGACGTTTCAGTTTTCCCAACTTAAATATTATGAATATTTTAAAATTTTGTTTGCCATAAGATGTGTCTCTGGGGCTGGGGATTTAGCTCAGTGGCATAAGCGCCTGCCTGGCAAGTGCAAGGTCCTGAGTTCAATCTCCCGTACTGTAAAAAAAAAAAAAAGTTGTATCTCTGGTTTATCTCATATAACTAGTGTTACCTGGTTTTCAGTTTCCTTTAATCAACTCATCTCCTGTGTTAGCAGCCAACATAGTTTTAACAGAATGTAAGTATGAACTGTTTGAGCTCTCATGAGATATTGTTTTGATGGATCCCAAAGGCGAGAAACCCAGGAAATGTTGGTAGCTGCATTTGGTACCAATATGATTATCTTGAACTTACATAGAATTTGTGTACATGAAAAATTTCTTTGGAAAAGAAAATAAGCATTGTTTATACATCTCATTTTGGACTAAATATTGTATTTAATACCATCTAACATTATTATTTGAATTGTAGATTTTTTGACTTTTGTGAATATTTTAATAAACATATGAGATGTGTTAGAGAATCTAAGAAATACATGTGTATTTTACAATGCCTTGGTGATTACTGTCACATTTTATATATTAGCTGGATTGTGGTCATATGGTTGCGTATCACTGCATGGCTAAGATGACTTTGTAATTCTCAGCCATCTAGCTCACAAAAGCATGATGAATACAGAAGGGACAGACTCATTCTCCACTTTGAAAGTCATATGTGATTGCTCTGTTTAAATTCTCCAGACCTTAGATAGATGCCTCACCTGGCGTAAGGCGAGAAGGAAAATGTGTTTTTCTTTCAAGTAGTTGTGTATTTAGAATTTTTTTCCTAAGTGATGAAAGGGACAAATTTGAGATAAATTAATCTCTGACACATCTTCATAAAGTTTTGGGATATTATGTGTGACTTTAATCAACTCAACTCATCTCCTGTGTTAGCAGCCAACATAGTTTTAACAGAATGTAAGTATGAACTGTTTGAGCTCTCATGAGATATTGTTTTGATGGATCCCAAAGCCTGCAGAACTCCAAATAGTCATAAACAAAATAAAACTACACCCAGACATATAATAATCACCATCCCAGAAATCCAACACAAGAATAGATTATTAAAAGCTGTCAGAGAGAAAAGACAGATCACTTATAAAGGAAAACCTATCAGAATCACAGCAGACTTCTCAGCACAAACAATAAACTCAAGAAGAGCATGGAGTGAAGTATTCCAGATCCTAAAGCAAAATGATTTCCAACCTAGACTGATATATCCTGCAAAACTATCATTCAAAATTGATGGTGAAATACTATACTTCCATGACAAAGAACAGCTGAAGAACTTCATGAACACCAAGCCAACCCTGCAAAAAATATTGAAAGGCAGTTTAGATACACAAAGGAAAAAACCACTAAGCAAAGCATATAATTAAGCAGAACAGAAAGATAAAGATGCAACAGCAGAGAGATAACATTTCTACAATAAACCAGCATTTAACAGTAATAACCATTAATGTAAATGGTCTCAATGCACCAATCAAAAGAAACCGACTAGCAGAATGGATCAAGAAACAAAATCCAACCATATGCTGTTTACAGGAAACCCATCTAACCCAGAAGGATACTCACAGACTGAAAGTCAAAGGATGGAAAACAATTCTTCATGCAGCAGAAATCCAAAAAAAGGCAGGAGTAGCCATTCTGTTTGCAGACAATGAGAACTTTAAACCAACAATGACCATAAAGGACAAAGAGGGTCACTACATACTCCTAAGGGGAAAACTCCAAGAGGAAGAGATAACTATCTTAAATATATATGCACCAAACTCCAGAGCACCCAGTTATATAAAATAATTATTAACAGAAATGAAAACTCAAATTATCAGTAACACAATTGTAACAGGAGACCTTAATACGCCATTGACACCAAGGGACAGTTCAACCAGACAGAAAATGAGCAAACAAATAACAGAACTGTATCACACCTGTGAACAAATGGGTTTGATAGACATATGCAGAATGTTCCACCCAACAACATCAGAATACACATTCTTCTCAGCAGTACATGGATCATTCTCTAAAATAGACCATATATAAGCTCACAGAACATATTTAAACAAATGCAAAGGAGTTGAAATCATCCCTTGCATGTTATCGGATCATAGCACTCTCAAATTAGAAATTAATGATAAAAGATACTGCAAAAATCCCGCAAACACATGGAAACTGAATAACACACTCTTGAGTAATCAGTGGGTCACAGAAGAAATTAAACAACACCTAAAAGAAAATAAAAATGCAGATACAACTTACCGGAATCTGTGGGATGCAATGAAAGCCGTCCTGAGAGGAAAATTTATTGCACTGAGTTCCCACATCAGGAAAACAGAACAAATACAAATAAATTACTTGATGCTACACCTCAAACAGCTAGAAAAAGAAGAGCAAGTCAAGCCCAAAGCCAAAAGAAGAGAGGAAATTATAATCAGAGCAGAAATCAATGCAATAGAGACTAAGAAAACAATCCAAAGAATCAATGAATCAAAGAGTTGGTTCTTTGAAAGAATAAATAAAATCGATAAGCCCCTAGCCAACCTTATTTTAAAAAGGGAAGAAAAAGCTCAAATTCATGCAATAAGAAATGAAAAAGGTGAAATCACTACAGACCCAATAGAAATACAGAAGATCATCAACACCTATTTCGAAAACCTCTACTCTCAAAAGTTTGATAACACAGAAGAAATAGATTCTTAGAAACATATGAAGTACCAAAGCTAGATCAAGAGGATGTAAAACAGTTGAATAACCCAATCTCTGTTAATGAAGTTGAAAATGTAATTAAGTCCTTACCCACCAAGAAGAGCCCGGGCCCAGATGGATTCACTGCAGAATTCTACAAGAAATACAAAGAAGACCTAATGCCTACACTCCTCAAACTATTCAATGAAATTGAAAGGGAAGCAATCCTTCCTAAGTCATTCCTGGAAGCAAATATTACTCTAGTACCAAAACCTGAGAAAGACCCAACTAAAAAAGACAACTATAGACCGATCTCCCTAATGAACACAGATGCAAAAATCCTCAATAAAATATTGGCAGATAGGATGCAGCAAATCATCAAGAAGATTATACAACATGACCAAGTGGGATTCATCCCAGGAATGCAAGGATGGTTCAACATATGTAAATCAATAAATGTAATCCACCATATCAATAAAGCCAAAAATAAGAATCACATGATCATTTCTATAGATGCAGAAAAAGCCTTCGATAAGGTCCAACATTTATTCATGATAAGAACTTTACAGAAAATTGGAATAGATGGTCTTTACCTCAATATATAATAAAGGCCATTTATGAAAAACCAACAGCCGGCATCATACTAAATGGCCAAAAATTGAAAGCCTTTACTTTAAAATCAGGCACAAGACAAGGATGTCCTTTATCACCACTCCTATTTAATATAGGAGTACTAGCCAGAGCAATTAGGCAAGAAAGAGAAATAAAAGGGGTAAAGATAGGAAAAGAAGAAGTTAAATTATCATTGTTTGCAGATGACATGATACTCTACATAGAAGACTCCCTAAACTCCATTGAAAGACTCTTAGATACAATAAATAAATTCAGTAATATGGCTGGATACAAAATCGATAGCATTCCTATACACGAACAACAAAATCACAGAGAGGGAAATAAGAGAAATTGGATATTCACATTAGCAAGCAAAAAAATGAAATATTTAGGAATTACTCTTACGAAAGAAGTGAAAGACTTATACAGTGAAAATTATAATACACTGAAAAAGGAAATTGAGGATGATCTCAGAAAATGGAAAGACATCCCTTGCTCATGGATAGGAAGAACAAACATTGTGAAGATGGCCATTCTCCCAAAACTGTTAAACTGATTCAATGCAGTCCCAATAGAATACCATCAACATACCTTATAGATATAGAGAAATCACTCCTAAATTTCATCTGGAACCAGAAGAGACCTAGAATCGCAAAGGCAATTCTAAGCAGCTAAGACAAAGCAGGAAGCATCACAATCCCTGACTTGAAGTTATACTACAAAGCAACAGTAGTAAAATCAACATGGTATTGGAATCAAAACAGAGCCGAGATCAATGGAATAGATTAGAAGATACAACCACAATTACAAACACACTCAACCACCTTATCTTTGATAAAGGAGCCAAGCAGGTTCATTGGAAGAACGACAGTCTCTTTAATAAGTGGTGCTGGAAAAACTGGCTCTCCATTTGCCGAAAACTAAAGCTAGACCCATGTCTATCACCATGTACTAAATTAAAATCTAAATGGGTCAAAGATCTGAATATTAAAACAGAAACACTAAATCTATTGGAAGACAAATTGGGTAGAAACCTTGAAGACATAGGGATAGGTTGAGAATTTATAAACAGGACTCAAACCGCACGGGAAATACTTCCCAGAATCAGTAACTGGGACCACTTCTTATTAAAAAGTTTCTGCATGTCAAAAGAAATCTCCAGCATAGTGAAAAGAAAACCCACAAACTGGGAAAAGATTTTAGTGAACTCTCTCTCAGACAAGGGACTCTTGTCTAAAACATATAAAGAATTAAAAAGACTCAGACCTCCAAAATTCAAAGATCCAATTCAAAAATGGGCATCTGAGATGAATACGCAATTCTCAGATGAAGAAATGCAAATGGCAAATAAATACATGAAAAAATGTTCATATCATTGGTCATTAGAGAAATTCAAATTAAAACCACACTGAGATACCATCTCACTCCTGGAATAATGGCCAGGATCAAGAAAACCAACAACAACAAATGCTGGAGAGGCTGTGGGGAAAAAAGGAACTCTCCTTCACTGTTGGTGGGAGTATAGACTGGTACAGCCTTTGTGGAGGTCTGTCTGGAAATTTCTCAAAAAGTTGGGATTGGAAATCCCATTTATTCCAGCTATTCCACTTCTAGGCATATTCCCAGAAGAACTGAAAACATCATACCACAGTGATATATGTGCACCTTTGTTTATAGCAGCACAATTTGTAATCGCCAGATCTTGGAAACAACCCAAGTGTCCATCAATTGAGGAATGGATAAAAACGTTGTGGTATTTCTATACAATGGAGTATTATTCAGCTATAAAGAAGGATCACATTGAGATATTTATCAATAAATGGGCACAGCTTGAGACCATACTCATAAGTGAAATAAATCAATCTCGCATGTGTGAATACTGAATAGTTTCCCTAATATAAGTAATGATTCAAATTTATAAAAATATGTGGTAATCATGATTCCCCATTATGTGGCCTTGAAGCCTTATAAAGCTTTCACTTATTAATTGGAAAGGCTTTATTTTGGGCTTCTTGATATGGAAATATTTGAAGCTATAGTATATGAAGTTTTATTCCAATATTTCAAGGAAAAAGACAGACACTATGGTAACTACTATTAAGTCGGGTTATTTGGTGGTGAAGCACTAGATTGCTGAAACAGTCGTGCTTTGACCTGTATTGTTATATTGTTTTGTCCTGTTATATCTCAATCTCTCCCTTATTCTTTAAAAAATTATTTTGTTATTTCTTATGTTTGTTTTAATTAAGGGGAAAAATTTAAAAAAATTAGCAGGATATATAATAGTAACTATTTTTGATCTCCTATTAACTTGTTTTGAAGTCCTGTAATACTCCCACGATCTTGTTTTGACTGATTAGAATCTGTTTCATTCTGTATGATAGTATCAAGTTTGAGGGTATAGGCAACTACTTTGAAGGCAATAAAATTCACTAAGATGCCCATTCTGGTTTGACTATTGTCTCCTTTGGAAGTCCTGTAATGTTTACAATGCCTAAGTTATATTGTTCTTGTTCTCTACAGTTTTGCCCAACTTTATAATATCTAATGAGATAGACAATTCTTTTTAAGGAAACAAGAGACAACGTTGATAACCATTGTTGATAACTTTGTACTCTGTTTTACATCATGTGCTATGTCTATCCTTGGTTTTGACTCACAGCTTTGTTTTGCCATATTTGACTTTATTCGCTCCCCCCAAAAAAGTAATAAGAACTAAGGAGTAATAAAATCCAAAATGTGTAAATTTTGTTGTAAAAAAGAGAGGGGAAAAAAAAGAGCTCTAACGGATATAACAGCAAGTGTGTTTAGGGGTGTTAAATAGCTGACTATATTATGTTTTTGGATCATTGAACACAGCTGTTTGCAGTCTCTCTGTTTGAATGTCCACTTTGTATTCTTTGATACTGTGATTTGAGCAACTATTTCTAAGATGATAATATGTAATCTATTAACAGGTGATTTCTTACTGTTTTTTTTTGTAGTTCTGTATTACGTGTACCCTTACACCGCTTTGTTTTGTTTTGTGTTTTTCTCTTTTTCCTTTTAAATAAAATAAAAAAAAAGCTATTATCCAAAATATGTGAAGAACTCATGAAACTCAATAAGAAATAAGTGACCTTATTTTTTAAATGAGTTAAAGACTTTGATATCTTACCAAAGAAGATACAGAAATAAACATATTAAAATGTGTGGCAAATAAGCATATGGAAAGACGTTCCACATCATCAATATGGAAGGAAATGCAACTTAAATTCCTAGCATGAGAATAATCCAGACTCCAAACACAGACAATATCAAATGATGGTGAGGATATGGGACATAAAAACTTCAAAATATATGGGAACATTTCATATCTTGGTGGCTTCGGATAAAACTAAACACATTTTTCCATATAGTTCAACAATTAAAGTTCTTCATATTTACCCAAAGGAAATAAAACTTACATATAAGCAAAATCCTTTATGTAAATATTTATAGCAGCTAAAACTTAGAAGTAATCAAGATGTTTTCCAGTAAATGACTGGATTAATAAACTCTGACACATCCAAACAACAAAATATTTAGTGCTAAAAAGACATGAAATATCTGGTGATAAAAAATTGAAAAGCCTCAAATTTATATTACTAAGTAAATGTATTTATGACAAAAGTCAATCTGAAAAGTCTGTATACTATATGGTTCTAAATGTATGACACTTGAAAGAAAAAAACTATAGAGACAATAAAAAACCAGTGATTTCCAGAGACAAGGACAGGAAAACTCCATGCAGAGAGTGTGTTTAGGTTAGTGCAAATATTTGTATGGTGTTCTGATGGTAGATGCATGTCATTATATATTTGTCCAAGTTCACAGAATGAACACCACTAAATGGAAACCATAATATAAACATGTACTCTGGAAGGTTCACCATCTACGGCAAAGTGTCACTCTGGCTAGGAAGCAGAGAGAGGGGGGAAAAGCCAGGAAGGGACATATACATTTCCATGTCAGGTATTCAGTGACCTGCCTCTAACCAGTCCCCACCTCCAAGCAGCGAGTCAGCCATGGCACCCCATGATCCAATCACCTTCCAAATGTCCCACCTCTGGTGCATGAGGGATTGGTGGGGCATTCTGGATCTAAACCATAATACTATTCCGTTGTTTTTCTTTCAATATAAGCAGCATCTGTATGGTGTCCTCTGTTTCATTTCTGATATTACCAGTTAGTGTTAGCCTGATGAGATGATTGATTTTACTGATTTTTTCAAAGAACCAGATTTTGATTCTGTTGACTTTTTCTTCTGCTGATTTTTATTTGCAATTTCATGTATTTTTGTTCTAGTTCTTAGTTTGCCCTTTCTTTTGCTTGCTTTGACTCTAATTTTCTCTTTTCTTGTTAGTCGTTACAGGGAAAACTGACTGTATTAATTTCAAATCATCTTTTCCACTATATGCTATTGGTGCTGTGAATTTCTTTTCTTGCTTTCATTGAATCCTGCAAGTTTTGATAGACCGTATTTTTTATTTTCACTTAGTTTAAGATAGTTCTGGATTTCTCTCAAGATATTTTTCTTAAACCCATGAATTATTTAGAAGTTTGTTCTTTAGGCAACATGTGTTTCAAGATTTTCCAATTACTTTTCTGTTTTTGAATTCTAGTTTAATTCTAATATAGTGTGAGAACAATATTGTGTGATGCATAATGGTTTTTAGTAAAATTTAGGGTGTATTTATTGGTCCAGGATATAGTCTACCTTGGTGAATGTTTATAATTTTAACAGCCTATAGACTCTATATTGTGGATAAATTTCTCATCACTGTAAACTGAAGAGCACAGGCCACCTATAACTTCTCTGGATGATTCACACAGGATCAGTAACAACATCAGTCTCTCATGCCTGAGTATAATTGCTAAGCCTTGGTTATTGTTAAGAATGGTCCATAATATTTCTCTAGAGTTGAGCTTCTACACAGCTTGGAGGCCACTTAAAGTCACTAGAGATTCCACTCTCATAACTAAAAATCTATAAACAGCCACTTCTTAACCGCATGTACTAGATGAAGAACTATGGATTATAGAGGCATACTTATTATGCTTGCATTTTTAGTTCTCTTAATGCTTTATGGAATTATATGGAATTCTAAATGGTTAAACACAAATTTTTTTTGCTGTACTAAAAGAATTTGATGACCCTGAAATCTGGAGCAAGACGAAGTCTAAGGCTTTTGGTAAGGATAGGTGAAAATGTAACATGTTCTTAAGGTTTGATGATTATGAGAAGTCTGGTGATGTAATCAAGATTAATTCTACAAAAAAGCTACTCTGTATTTCTTTTAAAAAATACTTGTGCATAAAACGGTGTGTGAGAGAGAAAAGGAAACAGCTTACGGAATACACCTATGTCATTAGTATACATGGCTGTGGAACTGGGAGACCACCTGGTTATGGTCCAGTGGCTCAGCCACTCCAAGACAATTTCTTCAATCATAAATTTATCACCACAATGATAAATATATTCATTGGAATGTTGTAAATTTCTAATAATCAAATGAAGCTTCTTTTTAAATTTAAAATATCATCTGCCTCTGAACTTTTATTTGGAAAAGAATTATCAGTGTCAATATAATAGAAAATATGTAATTGTAATAATTGGTTATTGTATTTCTTCTTGTTGACACTGACAGAGTCAATGTGAACTCTGGAGAAATCTTGTCCTGGTATGCAAGACATAGGCATAGAAGGTGATCGTACTGGTTGGATTAAGGGAAGTTGAGATGTACTAGTTTTGTCTTCTCACAGTCTACTTCACAGTAACTAAAGGATGCAGAAACCAGGAAATCCACAAACATAAATGTTTGCTCTTTTTCATAACTATGTAAAGAAATTCTTGCATACTTCTTGAGTAGTCCAATGGGTTCATGTAATAGGGTAGAAAATAATGTGATAGATTTTACCGATGTAATTAAAATTTATTTTCTATTTAGCACTCTGGCCCATGAAAATTCCTGAGGTTGTGTAGAAGTTTTGATATGTGTGGTTGGAATTTTTCTCCCTGGCAACTGAAGCCACATTCTCTATATAAAGATGTTCCCATATTGTGCGAGACATACCTTACATATTAAAGTGTCAAGATGAGGATTGTAAAAATTCAAATAGTGTTAAAGTTCTAGAATCTGATATAATCGATGAGTCTTATATACAAATTGATGCATCCTTTCCTATTAGTAAAGTTAGATTGGAGCCAATATCTAAATACCCTATAAAAACGAGAGTGTTTATTATTAGAGAAATACCCAGATTTGACATTTATTTACAGGAGAAAATAGGAAGCTGCATGTATTTGTAGCAAACTCAACTACCCCTAGTGTCTTTAAACTACTCATTTGCTGTAAAATAACCACAATTTCCAAAGTCTGTTTTGAGCATTGGTAAGTTGCAAAGGCAATTGTACTGGTCTGCAGGGACTGAATTGTGAACAAGCTGTTTTTTACACCAGTGCCTTCAGGCCACTTGCAACAAGATAAGAAGCAGCGGCAGGAATTACCTCATCTTTGCCCTTTGCAGTAGAAAATGAATAAGTAATTTCAAGGTAAGAATTTAGTAAAGTAGAAAATTATGTTAGGGTATATTAATTATTAGAATGACAGGACTATAATTCTATCAGTAATATTCCAGTATTCCCACTGAAATTTAAAATCTTTATGCATCAGTACAAATTAGTTTCTCAAAAAATACTGGCAATACAGCTCTTTAATGTAATAACAGTAATAATGGACACGTATTACATTGATATTGTTTACTAAATGCTATCCTGACTGTGGCCTATATAGAACTATTATATATAATGGCCTATATAGAACTAGTATACATGACTTGTTAAGACATTGAGAAAATAGGTCACTTGCCTATGGCTCCTATTCAGTAAGTATTGTTCTGAGACTCACACTGACTACACTGCACTATCTCTTTCTGTCACATGCTTTCTTCTTGGGTTTTAATAAACAAAGAGATGTATAGAGAAGCATAAAGCATTGGGGATACACAGTAATTCTTCTTATCCGTGGTTTCACTCTCCGTGCTTTCAGTCACCATGGTCAAGTTCGTAAATAGCACACAATGAAATATTTTGAGAGAAACAGATCACATTTCAATGTAATTGTCATTTTATTTGTAGTTATTAGTATTTTTACTGTGATTACTTTATAAGTTAGAGTATAATATTTGTGTATGTATAGAAAAATCTGTGCACGTATTGGGTCAGTATTATATCAGTGGTTTGGGCATGCACAGGGTCTTCCCTGTCCTTGGAAGTTACCTTCTTGTATAAGGGAGTCTCAAGAGCACTAGTATACTCATGAACACTGCCTGGTATTTGGCCACGGGGGCAGCATTTTGTTTTACACAGGATGCTACCTGAATGATGACTCAAAGCTTTCCTGCATGTTTTCTCCACTGATTCTCTCCAAAGTCAGTGTGATCAGAAGCAGGCTGTATTTTGGAAAATAGAATCTATAATTATTTATTTATAAATTTCTGATCCAACCAGAGCTTTAAGTATGTGAAAAGCATCAGTATGACCTTTGAGTGGGTTCTTGAGTGTGCAGATGCTTAATTTCTAGCAGTAACTTCTCACACTGGCCACATGTTAGCCAAAGCTGAGTGTCACATGTAGTGTGGGCTGTGGTGCTATGCCTTACTTGGTTACATTTTGTGTATTTGCCCTTGTTTCCTCTCCAATAGATTCTAGCTTTCCCTTCCACATAGATTCCAGCCATCTGCACCCTGAACATTGCTGAAGGTTCTGACCAAGTTCTCAGGAGTTTTTTTTTAAACCATTCTACATTATACTGATGTTTTTTCTCTCTCAAATTGTATTACCACAATGCCTCCAATCCCTCAGTTACTGGTATTCTTGTACTGGTTTTGCTTCTTATAAAAAAATTCTTTCAAACTTGAGGCAATGTCTTTATATGCCCTGGCAATAGTCTTTATATAATCCTGAACATAGTAGGAGGTATAATGAAGGCTTGTTTGTTGGTGCAGCTTTAGAGATTATACTCATTTATTTATTCTAAGATTTGACTCCTAAAATGGCTCCCTCCACCTTCAAGTGACACAGATGTAAGTCCTGTGTGACTTTCCAAGATCTCATTGAACACAAATATTGCAGTATCATGAAAATCTGAGATAATTTGTGTTAAGAAATGCCTTCAAAATTGATGAAATTTAAATATTAATTCCTCCTTTCCTATTTTCTCTTGCTAACTGGACTATTTGTGTATATTTGTGCATTGAGATGACATAGTTCCTTGCACCTCTCTACCATAAACAGTGAATAGTATTCTCTTTATAAGCTATGAAAGCTTACGGAAAGGTAGTGCATTGAAAAATTGTTTTTTCTTATTTTTAGTATGGGGAATTGAACTCAAGACCTTGCGCTTGCCAGGCAGGCACTTATGCCACTGAGCTAAATCCCCAGCCTTAGGTAGTGCATTTTAAATGAAGGGCACTTATATAGATAATCTATAAGAGGAAGATTATTTTCTCTCCTTTCAATTAAGAACTGTAAAAAATTTTGTTTTAGCAGAATTCTCCAGGTTCCATCTGCATTGAACATTTGTACAATTCTTTTCTTAATACGTATGAGTGCTTATTTTTCTAATTTGCTGAGATGCAAAGTTTATTGTTGCTATGGTTCAATAAAAAATAAAATACAATGTTTTGATTATGTGCATTTGTGATATGTAGTGAATACATTCATCTCATCGTCAGGTATTACTCCATACCCACATTACATTTTAATCCTTTTCTTTCCCCTCTCTCTTCTGTCCCTAGATCCCATCCCATCTTGGTTTTTTTTATCATGTTTTATTTGTTTTTATCTTATGTAATTTATACTTTAGTTTTCTCATATAAGAGAAATCATGCAATCTTTAACCTTTTTGTTTGCTTTATTTTATTTAGCATTATACACTTGAGGTATATTCATTTTCATACAAATGACTTTTTTGTTAAATTTGTTGAATTTTTATTTTTAAAGCTTTTTGATGTCTTCAAAATATGACTTATTTCTGCTTATCTTTTCTTTTTTCTTTTGGTTGATTGGTAGGAAATTTGACTCTGTGCATCCCACTATATTTTATTTAAAAGCAAATCTTGATACTTGTTTCTTTCAAAATATACCAATGACATAGAAAAGTTAAATATCCTCAAATGTAATCATTTGATCAGTATCTGTATATGCATAGGAAGTATGATTAAACTATGCAGTGAATGTTTAATTTAAAAAAATTATGTAAGGAACATTGCCATTAACCTCCTCAAAATATTTCCACTGTCTTTGAACACACTAAACACATAGTTCCTGCCCCTTTCTGGAGCAGTTCTGAGAATGCTGTCAAGTGGAGTGTCTCTGTGACTGTTGGAGGGTCTCCAACAGAAAGGTTGGCTCATAAAGCCATTACAGTGTCTCCTCCTCCACCTTACGCACAAGTTATGGCATTGTGTGACTTCTGATTCATCCCTAAATTAAAAATAACCATGAAAAAGGGGAATATTTTGAATCGATTCAGGTCATCAAGGTAGGAATGACAGGACAAAGGAAGACTTCTAAGACTGTTTCAGAAGGAACATGAACAATGGAATAAGTGTGTTCGAAGACAGAGAGAGCATTTTGAGGGGGTTAATTTTGAATGTTATAGTGTTTCTTATTCCTGATAGTATTTCTCTTGGGTCCGCAAAGGAAATAGACAACCTGTCACAGCACTTTTGGACCATATAACTAAGTCCATATATATTTTTTTCTCTATTTATAAATTTGATAATGTCATATTGCACTTTTAGTATTTTACATTTATAGACTATTTTTAAAATTTATTGTGAGCGTCCAGCCGAGCAGAGGCCTACCCTGCTGCCGCCTCTCCCGCCCAGGGCCCAACTACCACCTCTAGGGACCAGAAGGTGCGCATCCAGCTGAGCGGAGGCGACTCCGGTCTGGCCCTGAAACTGTGCAAATTGAGGAAGCTTTAGGTCTACCTGAGAGGAGGCTGGCAAGCCTCTTTTAATCCAGGGGCTCCACAGCCCAAGGAGGGAGCTACTACAAGAGGAGTCCCAAGAGCCCAGGACATAAGAGTCAATTTACAACAAAACCAGGGGAAACTCTGAAACAACACTTGAAACACAGTAATATAGGAAAATGACAAAACGAAAGACCAAAATGCAATCTCAAACACCCAACTCATCCCCCCAAGAAAGCCTAGGAGCCGTGTACATAGAAAAAATGCATGTCATATACCTGAAATACCTGAAACAATAGTAACAGAAATCAAGAAGCAGCTCTGGGAAGCTTTGAAGGAATTCAAACTAGAAATAATATATCAGGTAAAAGAAGAAATAACAAAAGAAATGAAAGAGATGCTGAACATATTTAAAGAAGACACAGCTAAAAATTTGGAGGAACTAAACAAAAGGATAGAATCTCTGGATGAACAATATAAGAAACAAACAGAATATATAAAACAGATGCAAAGAGATATACAGGAAGTCAAAAGCAACATTGAAAGTTGTAAAAAACACCTGAATGAATGCGAAGATAGAATTTCAGACCTTGAAGACAAGATTGCAGCCAGTGAACAGGAAAGGAAAGATCTTTTAAAAATAACAAGAAATCAAGAAATAACAATACAACACCTGCAAGATGATGCAAAGAAAAACAACATCAGGTTGATAGGGATAAATGAAAAAGAAGGAGACAATACAAAGGATGTCAAGAGGATATTTAGAGAAGTAATTGCTGAAAACTTCCCAAACATGAAATTGGAAACTGATATCAGGATCAATGAGGCATACAGAACTCCAAATAGCCATAACCAAAATAAAACTACACCCAGACATATAATAATTACCATTCCAGAAATCGAACAAAAGAATAGAATATTAAAAGCTGTCAGAGATAAAAGACAGATCACCTATAAAGGAAAACCTATCAGAATCACAGCAGACTTCTCAACACAAACAATAAAGGCAAGAAGAGCATGGAGTGAAGTATTTCAGACCCTAAAGGAAAATGATTTCCAACCTAGACTGATGTACCCTGCAAAACTGTCCTTCAAAATTGATGGAGAAATAAGATACTTCCACGACAAAGAATAGCTGAAGATATTCATGATCACCAAGCCAATCCTGCAAAGAATACTGAAAGACAGTCTAGATACACTTAAGAAAAAACCACTTAACAAAGCCGACAATTAAATAGAACAGAAAGATAAAGATGCAACAGCAGAAATATAACATGCCACTAATAAACCAATATATAACACTTATAACCATTAATGTAAATGGTCTCAATGCACTAATTAAAAGAAATAGACTGGCAGAACGGATCAAGAAACAAAATGCAACCATATGCTGTCTACAAGAAACCCATCTAACCCAAAAGGATACTCACAGACTGAAAGTCAAAGGATGGAAAACAATACTTCATGCAATAGGAACCCCCGCAAAAAGCGGGGGTAGCTATTCTGTTTGCAGACAATGTGAACTTCAAACCAATAATGATCAGAAGTGACAAAGCAGGTCACTACATACTGGCTATGGGAAAACTTCAAGTGGAAGAGATAACTATCTTAAATATATATGCACCAAATTCCAAAGCACACAGTTATATAAAACAAGTAATATCAGAAATGAAAAACCAAATTAGCAGTAATACAATTATAACAGGAGATTTTAACACACCATTGAAACCAATGGACAGATCAACAGGACAGAAAATCAGCAAAGAGAAAAAAAAAAACTGAATCACACCTGTGAACAAATGGAATTGATAGACATATACAGAGTATTCCGCCCAACAACAACAGAATACACATTCTTCTCAGCAGTACATGGGTCATTCTCTAAAATAGACCATATATTAACTCATAGAACATATTTAAGGAATGCAAAAGAGTTGAAATCATCCCCTGCATGTTATCAGATCATAGCGCAATGAAATTAGTAATTAATGGTAAAAGATACTGCAAAAATCCCATAAGCACATGGAAACAGAATAACACATTCTTGCATAATCAGTGGGTCACAGAGGAAATTAAAGAGGAAATTAAACAATACCTACAAACAAATGAAAACACAAATACAACTTACTGGAATCTGTGGGATACAATGAAAGCCATCCTCAGAGGAAAATTTATTGCACTGAGATCCCACATCAGGAAAACAGAACAAATACAAATAAATTACTTGATGCTACACCTCAAACAGCTAGAAAAAGAAGAGCAAGTCAAGCCCAAAGCCAAAAGAAGAGAGGAAATTATAAAAATCAGAGCAGAAATCAATGCAATAGAGACTAAGAAAACAATCCAAAGAATCAATGAATCAAAGAGTTGGTTCTTTGAAAGAATAAATAAAATTGATAAGCCCCTAGTCAACCTTATTAAAAAAAGTAAAGAAAAAGCTCAAATTCATGCAATAAGGAATGAAAAAGGTGAAATCACTACAGACCCAATAGAAATACAGAAGATCATCAACACCTATATCAAAAACCTCTACTCTCAAAGGTTAGATAACACAGAAGTAATAGACAGATTTCTAGAAGCATATGAAGTACCAAAGCTAGGTCAAGAAGAAGTAAAATGCTGAATAACCCAATTTTTATTCATGAAATCGAAAATGTAATTAAGTCTTTACCTACAAAGAAGAGCCCAGGCCCAGATGGATTCACTGCAGAATTCTACAAGAAATACAAAGAGGACCTAATGCCGACACTCCTCAAACTGTTCAATGAAATTGAAAGGGAAGCAATCCTTTTTAAGTCATTCCTGGAAGCAAATATTACTCTAGTACCAAAACCTGAGAAAGACCCAACTGAAAAAGAGAACTACAGACCAATCTCCCTAATGAATACAGATGCAAAAATCCTCAATAAAATATTGGCAAATAGGATGCAGCAAGTCATAAAGAAGATTATACACCATGACCAAGTGGGATTCATTCCAGGTATGCAGGGATGGTTCAATATACGTAAATCAATAAATGTAATCCACCATATCAATAGAGTCAAAAGTAAGAATCACATGATCATTTCTGTAGATGCAGAAAAAGCTTTTGATAGGGTACAACATTCATTTATGATAAGAACCTTACAGAAAATTGGAATAGATGGTCTTTACCTCAACATAATAAAGGCCATCTATGACAAACCAACAACCAGTATCATGCTAAATGACCAAAAATTGAAGGCCTTTACTTTAAAATCAGGCACACGACAAGGATGTCCCCTGTCACCGCTCCTATTTAATATAGTACTGGAAATACTAGCCAGAGCAATTAGACATGCAAGAAAAATAGAAGGTGTAAAGATAGGAAAAGAAGTTAAATTATCACTATTTGCAGATGATATGATACTCTACATAGAAGACCCCCAAACTCCATTGAAAGACTCCTAGATATAATAAATAAATTCAGCAATGTGGCTGGATACAAAATCAATACTCAAAAATCAATAGCATTCTTATATACTATCAACAAAATTACAGAGAGAGAAATAAAGAGAAGCCATACCCTTCATGCTAGCAACCAAGAAAATGAAATATTTAGGAATTACTCTCATGAAAGAAGTGAAAGACCTATACAGGGAAAATTATAATACATTGAAAAATGAAATTGAAGATGATATCAGGAAATGGAAAGACATCCCTTGCTCATGGATAGGAAGAATAAATATTGTGAAAATGGCCATTCTGCCAAAACTGTTATACAGATTCAATGCAATCCCAATAAAAATACCATCAACATACCTCATAGATCTAGAAAAATCAATCCTAAAATTCATCTGGAACCAGAAGAAACCTAGAATAGCAAGGACAGTTCTAAGCAGCAAACGCAAGGCAGGAGGCATCACAATCCCTGACTTGAAGTTATACTACAAAGCAACTGTAGTAAAATCAACATGGTACTGGAATCAAAATAGAGCTGAAGACCAATGGAATAGATTAGAAGATACAACCAACAACTACAAACACACTCAACCACCTCGTCTTTGATAAAGGCGCCAAACAGGTTCACTGGAAGAATGACAGTCTCTTTAATAAATGGTGTTGGAAAAAGTGGCTCTCCATATGCCGAAAACTAAAACTAGACCCGTGCCTGTCACCATATACTAAAATAAAATCTAAATGGATCAAAGATCTAAATGTTAAAACAGAAACACTAAATCTATTGGAAGACAAATTGGGTAAAAACCTTGAAGACATAGGGGTAGGTAGAGAATTCATGAACAAGACTCAAACCGCACGGGAAATACTTCCTAGAGTCAATAACTGAGATCACATCTTATTAAAAAATTTCTGTACATCGAAAGAAATCTCTAACATAGTGAAAAGAAAACCCACAAACTGGGAAAAAATCCTAGTGAACTGTCCCTCAGACAAAGGACTTCTGTCTAAAACGAACAAAGAATTTAAAAAATCAGACCCCCAAAATTCAAAGACCCCATCCAAAAATGGGCATCGGAGATGAATAAACAATTTTCAGATGAAGAAATAAAAATGACAAATAAATATATGAAAAAATGTTCAGCATCACTAGTCATTAGAGAAATTCAAATTAAAACCACACTGAGATTTCATCTCACTCCTGAAAGAATGGCCAGGATCAAGAAAACCACCAATAACAAATGCTGGAGAGGCTGTGGGGAAAAAGGAACTGTCCTGCACTGTTGGTGGGAATGTAGACTGGTGCAACCATTGTGGAGGTCAGTCTGGAGATTTCTCAGAAAGCTGGGTCTGGAAGCACCATTTGACCCAGCTATTCCATTCCTAGGCATATTCTCAGAAGAACTGAAAGCATCGTACCACAGTGAAAAATGTGCACCCATGTTTATAGCAGCACAATTTGTAATAGCCAGATCTTGGAAACAACCTAAGTGTTCATCAACTGAGGAATGGATAAAAAAGTTGTGGTACTTTTATACAATGGAGTACTACTCAGCTATAAAGAATGATCACATTGAGACATTTATAAATAAATGGACACAGCTCGAGACCATACTTATAAGTGGAATAAATCAAACTCACTTGTATAAATACCGAATAGTTTCCCTAGTGTAAGAAATGATAAGAATACATGAAAGTACGTGGTAATCATGATTCCCAGTCACACTGATTTGAAGCCATATAATGTTTTCACTCATTACTTGGAATGGTTTTAATTTGGGTGTATTTATTTTATTGTCTGTGATACTACAAATGACTATTTTGAAGAGAATTAAGAGTGTAATAGCTAGTGCTGATTTAATATCATCCTGTTTTGAAGCCCCATCAAGTTTTTGTTCATTTGTTTCCATTGGTTCTAACATGTGGTACCTTATTATATCTTAATGCATATGATAGTATAAGCAAGTTTTTTATAGACAAAGAGATAATATAGAAATTGATATTTGGTTTCTGCTAGCTGGTTCTAAATTCCCTGCAACAATTTCATTCTATTGAACGGTCTCACACTGTCTTGATAAATTTGATGCTATAGTATATGAAGTTAGACTCAAATATTTCAAGGAAAGAGTCACTATGGTAACTACTATTAATGTCAAGCTATCTGGGGGTGAAACATAATGATGGTTAAATTTTTCAATTCTGACCGGTGTTGTTATATTGATACGTTCTTTTTTTTTATCTCAGTCTCCCCCCTTTTTTCTTTCCTTTTTTTAAAAAAATTAATTTATTTCTTAGTATCTTTTAACTAAGGGAAAATTAAATTAAAAATAGTGCGATAGATTATACTAATTTTTTTTGTTTCCCTATTAACCTGATTTGAACCCCTGTAGTGTTCTCCATATCTTGTTCTGACTGATTTTATTATATTCTGTTTCACTTAATAGTATCAAGTTTGAGGGTATAAGCAACCATTTGGAAGGCAACCAGATATTCTATGATGCCCATTATTATTTGACTATTATCTTCTTTGGAATCCTGTAAGCTCTCCAATGCGGTTTTATTGGTCTTATGTACAGTTTTGCTGAATTCTTTTATACTAGCTGATATAGGCTACTCTTTTTAGGATAACAAGAGGCATAATGGTAACCATTGTTGATATCCTAGTAATCCCCCCCCTTTATTTACTTATTTATTTTTTTCATTTTATGCTATGTCCATCCTCCTGATCTAAATGACTCTGTTTTGCTTTGTCACATTGGGTTTTTCTTTGGTCCGTCTTGTTTTGTTTTTTGTTTTTTGGCCTTTTTTTTGAATCTTTTTTCTTTTCCTCTTCAAAGAAAAGGTTAAAAAAACTGTGGAAGTAATGGAAACTAAAATGCGTGATTGTTAGTGTAAAAAAGAGAGGAAGGAAAGTGATGTCAAGGATATAACTGCAAGTTTATTTAAATGTGTAGGAAGGAGAACCATATTGCAAGTTTTTCTTGGATCATTGAACAGAACTGACTGCAATCTCACTGTATTAATCTCCACTTTGTATGCTTTAATTTTGTAATCTGGACAGCTGTTTGTGGGTTGACAGTGTGTGATGTATTAACTGGTGAACTCTTACTGTATGTTTTTTCTCTTGAAATTCTGTGTTGCTTCTAGCCTTTTACTGTCTTGCTTCGTTTAGTTTTGTTTTTTTCTTTAAATAAAAAGAATTTAAAAAAAGAAAAAATATTTATTGTGAAGTAGTTTCACTTGCGAATGAAATCCTATGTTAATATTTAAAGTGGACTATGTACAGGATATCAGCTCCTTAATTTTGGATAGTCAAACTCTCTGATGTTTTGAAAACTGTATCTTTAAAAAGAGAATGATAAACAAGTTTTCCTCTCAATATGTATTATTCTATTGTTAGTACATTATTTTAGTTTCTAATGATTTCTTCCTCTGTTGTTTCGAATAAGAACTGTATCATCGGATAAGAAAATCCATTCAAATACTAATGTCCACGTAATGTTGTTTATGAATCTGTGATTAGTGGAATAAGTAGACATTTTATCTAGGAATATTCCAAAAGAGATTTAAATTTCCATTTACATTATAAATGTGATATATAAGGAAAACATGCATATATCAATTCTAGGCAAAACAGCATGTAGCAGATTATATATTAGGAAATGCATGATATAAAAATAGAAAAAATATAATTTGACACTAGGGGATACATGATATTATCAGATCTGTAAACTTATAAAAATTAGACATGAAATATCAAATACTCAACATTTAGAAGACATCTCACACATGCTTATACTTCTGTTTTGGTCATAAAGTGAATAAATCTAACAAAATTCAGAAAGACACAAAAAGTGTTTAATTACCGTCATCTGGAAGATATTTTTTTAACAATAGAGTACTACTCTCCCATAAAGAAGGAAATGATTGAGACATTTCTAAGAAAATAGATGAACCCTGAGTCCATATTCTTAAGTGAAATTAACCAGACAGACTTGTAAATCCTATATTATTTCTCTGGTATGAAAAATTGAAAGTGTAAATACAGAACAAAATGTAAATGTATTGTGAAATGGGAGGAAATTATTCAAATGGGAAGGGTGAAAAAGGTAGAGGGGAGGGGTAGGGGAAAGAAGGGGAAAATAAAAAAAATGAGAAGAGAAGGAAAACATAAAAACAAAGCTTTGTAAATGGGAAAGGAGTTGGAATGGGACAAGAAATAAGTTGTATCACGCGCAGGTACAAATTCTCTATAATGTGTGTGATCATTACGTATATATAAAATGTACCAATAAAATCCATTGAAAAAACAGAAATCAATGTAATGGCAAACCTTCATCATAGCATACATGAAAAACAAAGGTTTTAAAAAATGTCTGGAAAAACGGGAGAATTTCTTCTTAGTTATAATAAATTTTTCAGATCAGAGAACAAAAGTTAAAAGTTAGGTTTACTGTGGATTTATTTTTCCTATATTTTAAAGTTTATAGTAGACACATTGGTAGTAAAATATTCAAAGATAGTTTTAACTACTTGTTTTGAATTGTGTTAATGATAAAATGTCCTGTTTCTTGCCTCTAGCCAACTTGGAAGCAAAAATTACTTATCCTACTCAGAGGCAGTATATTTTTAACATTTGTTGAAACAAATATAACAAACTGACATCTATAACTGCTAGTCTGTCAAATCTGCATAAGTAAATTCACAGCTCATGTAAAACTGCTTATATTTTGAAATGATAATGTGTATTTTATAAATAATAATATATTTTCACAATAAGAGTGAGGCAGCCTGTTGAAGTAGAAAAAGTTTAAGCTAAGAAATAGGGCATGATATTCTGATTTTCACTGCAAGTAATTACACAGATAAGTTTGCAAAAATCTCATCACAGTAGACTTCATTATCGACTAAATGGTAAGTCTGGAGTAGATACTGTCTAAATTTTCCTGCAGTTAAAAATTATTTTATCAGTTATATAACCAGCTATGCAACAAAATTATTATTTTTCCATGAAGTAATATACCATAAAGTATCTTATCTATTTAATACAATACAGTATAGTTTTGTTTTATGCCTTCCAGTTTTTGTCTAGTGAAAGTAGTAGCCCCTCCCGGCACCTCAAACTGATTATTATGCCTTCTTTTTCATTCATTATAGCCTGAGTGAACTGCTTTGTTGTCAGGTCTTTGCATCTTCCTGTGGTGGCATCTACAAAATACGCACAGACCTGGGCATTGCAGTCTTCCACAATGATAGACCTTTGAATATCTCTGCTTAATCTTATATTGTTCAGCTCACTTCCTCTGTGATTTCTCTTATTATGGCCAAAGATATTTCCATATGTGTTGGGAGTGATTTCTCTTCTCATTCTTTCATCTATGTTTCATGGTAGCATCTTTTTTTTCCACGACAGTATCTTTTTTAAAAATCTACTTTTGCTTGCAAATTAAGGGGAACATTTCTGTGTCCAATTCAGCTTCACATGCATTTGCTTTTATATATTCATTGTGAAGGTTATGTGAAAACCCCTGAAACTGAATTAAGGAGATAACATCCTTTCCACTCAGATTTTCAAACATGCTTGGGGCTGTATTTACATCCTCTGTCCAGCACATAGCTAGAAGATTATTCAGAACACAGGCCTTCTTGGTCTGACTTTCTTGCTTGATTTCTACCCTGCCTTTTTTTCCCACTCCTTGAAGAATCTTTATCTTTCATAAAGAGTTTCATAAAGAGATGATGGTGTGAGAACAAGATGGCATTTTCTGCAATATCTACTACCAAATCATGATGCTTGGACCACAATGAACAAAGATCTGTGAATTCTGACTCAAAAAACTTACTCTGTTCTCGAAAGTATTAGCATTGAACCAGAATTCTGACTTAAAAGTCATTGATCATTGACTCACATATTTCTTTTTGTACTTTTGCAGTAAGGGCAGACTTTCAGTGCTGCCATTTTAAAATACTAAATCAGAATGATATAAGGTTGTATTTCAGATTTTTAATTTTGAAATTCATAGTAGAATCCACCAGGTAAATTGTGAAAATTTTGGAAAAGAAAACCCATGATAGTCACACTCATTGCTACTGATTTATTAATGATCTGATTTTGTATTAGAGATTTTTGTTTTTTAATCGGAAACTCAAGAGTAAAACAACTTGATTTTTTCCCCTAAAATCTAGAAATAGGCTACTGTTAATTTCTTGTTCAACTGGGTAGATTAAGAGAGAGAAATTTTAATTCTAAAAATTCAGAGCAAAGTAAGTTAAATTAATTCAAATCATAAAACTGATACTTGTTTGACAATTTGTCACATTAAAATATACTGTATAAGGATTAAATATATTTTGACAGATGCCAGGTAAAATAGTGAGAAAAGCAGAGAAAAGCACTGAAAGACAAAAAGAAGATTGCAAGGGTACTTTTACCTATTTTTCTTTTAATTTCCTTGAATTGGAAAATAGAAATGAATACAAGAATTGAAATTGTACTCAGTGTATTCAAATACTTAGACATGAATGGAAAAGCATGGAACTTCATATGTATATTGTTGAGTATTTCAAAAATATGTGTAAAATTGTGAATTTATGGCATCAAGTATTGTATCTTTTAGTCGAGGCTGGGCAAGAACTGCAAAATTTATTGGCTACAGTAATGTATTACTGTACTTTATGAATCGTGAGGCAAAAGAAAGTTAAGCTGATTTTGGTTGAGCTTATTCATTCTTCTGCAATCTTTGGTAGGATCAAGGATAGTCTTGATTGGAATGCATTTTTATGTTTTATAAATTTCTCATTATCCAAACCATGCATCTCCATGGTAATTGCAAAATTCCAAAGGAGCCATCAGAAATCCAAAGAAACTCTTAAACCCTAATCTTGAATGTGACAACTAGCAATTTTGCCTCATTCTGTTTGTAAGCTACATGGAACCAATATGCACAATCTGAGAAAATAGGTAACACTTCCTTATCAGGAGGAACTGAAATGTTATATAAATGGATAAGACTATCAGACAACATAAAGAAATACAGTATATATATATATATATATATATATATATATATATATAGAGAGAGAGAGAGAGAGAGAGAGAGAGAGAGGGAATGGTTAACAGGTATGAGGATAGATTTGAATAGGAGAAATAGCTTTTAAAATCCTGTACAACAGTAGGGCAATGATCATCATCAACACTTAACTAAATATTTCAAAATAAGTAATGGAAAAGTTTTTTAATGGTTCCTGACACATAGACAGATAAATATTGAAGGTGATATATATGTCAACTAACCCTGACCTGATCATTGCACATTGTGTACATATGTTTAAATGTCACATTGTACTTTGTAAATATGTACAATTGTTTGGAAACAAAAATAAAAATACAAAAAAGAAATATAATTCATGTACTAACTATTTTAGTTACAGAGAAATTATTCAAGAAATGTTAACTACTGTTCTAAAAGAAAATTGACCCTCAATAAAACTCACTGTTAATAGTGACAAGTTAGATGCTTTAAATGTTTTTCAATATTTACATGATTATTTACTTTTATTTCATTTTTAATTGTCACTTTTTTTCTGTGTTACAATTTTTTTTCTTAGAATTTTTTCTGATGTGTCTGAGAAAAACTAGGAATCCTGATTTTGGAGGGTTTTTTTTTTGGTGGGAAAATACGTTAGAAAATAAAGAACTGTGGAAATCAGTGCCATTTAGAGAATTTATATGGAGGCAGGAAAGTTTATAGAGTACCTTATCTGGGTCAGGCACTGTAATAAGCACTGTACACAGTGGTGTTCTTTGAATCTTTGTCTGCTGATCTGTGCATATACGTGAAACCAGCAGACCAATGAAGAGACTAGTGAAAACAAATTCTGCAACCTATACAGAGGTAGGAACTCTGTTTCAAGTTAGAGTGGAAAAATTTTTAATATGTGGGGGCAGCTACTACAGTCTAAAAAAATGTTTAGCCATTCCTCAAAAGAGATTTATAATAAGATCCAATGCAGTTTTTTAAAATTTCTGCTTATAAGAAATTGCTGTAGCCTTAGTGGGCTTACCAATACGAATTAATCATCCTACTGATCTTTGCATCAGATGTCACATACATGTCACTGATATCTAGATATTGGCACATTTGCGGCTCAAGGGGAGAACACATTTCCTTGACTTTTTCATCTTCTAAAGGCTCTCCACACTCCTTGGCTTGTGCTTCCCGTCCCACCATCGCATCTTCACAGTCAATGAAGAGGCAAGGTGTTTTTTCCACATTGGATCACTTTGACCTCTTCCTTTCCTTCCACTCTTATGGGGTCTTGTGGAGCCACTTGCATATTAGTGGATCATCCTCCAGTGTTTTTAAGGTTAAATGCATAGCAACCTTAATTTCATCTGAGACTTTACTTTCCCCTTTCCATTTATTCTAACATATCCATAGCTTCTAGAGATTGGAACATAGGCATATTTGGTGGAACTTTATTCTACCAAGTATAGTTGCAGTGTCCTCCTAAGTGTATACCCATGAACCCTAAAAATCTTGATAAAAATCTTGGAGAAAAGAGTATATTAGGGTAAAGTAAAAATGACTAAGATGTGATAGGTATATGTATCAATTTTCCAAGATGAATATAATTATTATGTATTACAAACATATAGTAACAAAAAAGAAACTAAAAAATTGCACACAAACATTTATTGTAGCATTGTTCAAAGAATGATAGACAAAGAGTGGAAACAATGCCAATATTGTCAATAAATAAAAAAGAAATATCCTTAATGTATTGGGGACTTTACTTGGGAAAAAACCTGACATCTGATATTTGATAATAGAAAAATCACAGAATGTTTCATGGAGAGGCTAACTTTAGAAGAAGGATCAGATGTATAGGTAGAAATAGAATCAATGGTTTTTTTTTAAGTAACAAGTATGTCTTAAATGTGAGTTGCTGTTACTCAAATTACTGAATCACCAAGTCATTCAACAGAAAGATAATAGTTTTCATCATTAACTGACTTAATTAGACTTGTTTTTCTCAAGATGGTGATGTGTTGTTATTTTCATCACTCAAACAAGCCGTGTTTTCTGCTGTTACAATATGTGAAATGATTGAATTTGTTCTGAACATGAAAGACTTTAATCTTACTTCTTATAGGATTAAAAGTAATAACAGTAAAAAGAATAGTAGACCACTTACTATTAAAGAAACAATATTAACTTAGAATATTAAGTTCGCAGCATTTATTCTTTAAGGAAATTGTTCATCTTATATTTTGATAACAGTTTGAGGGTTTGAAGAAGCTTATGGGTCTGATGAACCCTAAATATATTTAGGCTAATATATTTGCTGCACTCTCTCTATTCTTACGTCACTTTCCTCAAATAAGCAACAAGTATATTCCTTGTACCCATGAGGTCCAAAAACTAAATGATCCATTACTTCTTACATGGTGAATAGTATAGCTTTTATCATCAATGCTTTGTTCTGAAGCAATGTACCCACTGGTGAAACTTTCCATTTAAAAGATGGGAAACCCAGTATTGTCCTTAACACATTTGGGAAGAGAGAGTGTGTGCCTTTCTATAAATGGTGAAAAATTACAAGATAAGAGATAAGTAAAAAGAGACCTGTGTCTGGATTTATATGCTAGGTAATAGTAATCATTCCATTTTATTATCTTCTTAAATGGCATTAAACTTGAATTCTCTACTACTTGGTAAAAACTTCAAAATGTAGACTTCACAGAAATGGAGTTGGATGTATCACTGTGGTATGATACTTTTAATTCTTTTGAGAAGATAGCAAGAAGAAGAATAGCTGGTTCAATCTTGGAAACAATTCAACCAGTGAAGGCATGAGAAAGATACAAATTTTTAAAAATACAATGGAGTACTACTCAGTTATAAAGAATAATAAACTCGAGACATTTATAGCTAAATGGATGGACCTTGAGATTACACTTTTAAATGAAATAAATCAGACACATATGTGTGAATCACGCGTCTGCGGTGTGAGAAATAAGAACCAAAATGTATACTAAGTATTGTGAAACAGAAAGTAATTGTTCAAAAGGAAAGGGAAATTGGAAGGGGGTATAGAAGGGAAAAGAAAAACTAAGAAAAATGGGATAAAATGGAAACAAAGTTCTGTAAATAAGGAGGGGAATATGGGTTGAAGAGAGGGGAGGGGAACAGGAGAAAAGAGGAATTAGGATTTATTATGTACAGGTATTGATGAATGTGACCATTATGCATATATAAATTGTATCAATAAATTTAATTGTAAAACAAACAAACAAAAAGCAAATGCAGTAGTAAAAAGAGACATGCTTGTCCCATCACAACAAGACAATGACAGAAATCTAAACATCAGTTTATTCTCTCTTTAGAAAGGAAACAGTTATTTCTGGCAGATCACCTAACCTGACAGAAAATGCAGGGTATGTGTTTGAAAGGCAAATAAGTTTTTCAAATAATCTTCACTGAAGCTGGTTGAAGGAAAGGCTCATCTGTATTCAGTGCTCCTGTCTTAAGATGAAAGAGCAGAAAAAACTCCTCAGGTGGAGAAAAAATAGACGGCACTTTATCTGTGAGCCGAGGCAGCCTCCTCTACACCTACCTAACTCTCACTGACTTCAGTCAAGTTCGGCTTCTCAGCAGGAAGGACTTGGCTGCGGGATAGAAATTTGAACTTCACTAATAGTATTACAAGGGGATCAAGGCTTTCATAATGAGTTTAATAACTTTGTTGCAGAAAAAAATCATTGCACATCAGAGTCTTAAAAGTACTTTTGGCTTAGTGAATTAGACCTTTTTTGGAAGACCAAGTTTTAAAGTGAATATATTTATACAGATGTGTAGTTGCTAGAACTCAAGAGTAAATTATGAGACCAATATGTTACATAAATGGTTTCCACTCATGGGTTGAAAAATTAAGGTATTTGGAACCCAAAATAAAAAAATTTGAAGCATAATGGATTTAGGTATGAGAAGAGCAACAAAGTCAAATTTGACCTCGTGGCATCTTTGTTTCTTTTCCTCTGTTTTGTATCAATCTCAAATTCTAAAGAAACAGTAAACTATGAGATTGTGGAGTGTGCATTATGTGTCATGTAATGAGTTGTTTGGTTTTGAATGCCTTGCTTTTGTTATTTCTTTAAATCGATCAATTAAGAGATCATTAGACAAAGATAACTTAAGTATCTTGGGTTCTAGTTAAGCAAAAAAGAAATCCAATTACTGTAACCGATTGAATATTACCTTCATCTTGCTTACCATTTATCTTTATGAAAACCTTCCCATCCTATTTGTTCAGTGGAACCTGGAATAACTTTCAGTTCATACCAGCCTGATTCATAAATTCCTTTGCTCAAATAAGTAATTTAAAATTTTAGTGTGCCTCAGTTTATCTTTTAATAGTTCTGATTACAGTCAATGAATGTAAGAAATTCAAGGCAAAAAGATTAAGTAATTCTTCTAATTTACATAGCTAGCGTGAAAGAGTGTAGAAAATTGAATTCAGAATTAGCATACAATTCGGCCATCCCACTTCCAGGTATATATCCCAAAGAACTGTAATTGGTATCTCAAAGCTTATCTGTACTCCTATATTTATTTCAGCACATGAATACATGATAGAAAAGCTGTTGAAAGAACTTAAGAATCTATCAATTGATGTGATAAAAGAAAATGTGACACACATAGAATATTACTCAATTTCAAAAACCAAGGAGATTGTATCATTTGTGACACTGTGGATCAGGCAGAGGAGACAAATGATATCACTTCTATACAGAATCCAAGAAAGTTGATCACACAGAATCAGAGCAGAAACATAGTTCTCAGAGACTGGGATGGCTAGAGAGGGGAGAATGGGAAAATGCTGATCAATATGGTATAAATAAACTGGTAAACCATGTAGACTGGCTGAATAAATTTTAATGATGCATTTCACTGCATGGTGATTACAGTTAATGATAAGCTATGTGTTTACAATTTGTTAAAAAATAGATTTCTATGGGCTGGGGATTTTGTTCAGTGGCATAAGTGCCTGACTGGCAAGCATGCGGTCATGAGTTTCATCCCCAGTACCCCCCATAAAAAAAAAGATTTTTAGCATTCGTATCATAAAAATAATTTGGTGAGTAAGAGATATGTTAATTAGCTTGACAGAACCTTTGTACATATAATCAAAACTCACATGGTACCACATGAATTGGCTGACTTGAGTAACTTCTCAGGGACTGTCATCTCCTCTTATTTCAATGTTGGCCACAAAGTTTAAAACATGTTAAGATGGAAATAGCCTCATTTTTACCACTCCAGTCTTATCTTTCTTCACTTTATTTTTAATACTACTGACAGTATAACCTTCCAGATAAGTTCCTAGAGCATGTTTTTGTTCTATCCTAGTCTCAATAATTTTCAGCTGCCATGTGGAAAAAAAGTCCACACTCAGCAGTGCCTACTGGGCTGGGCTGTTTGAAGCCTGGAGTTGTGGGACTCACCTACTATTAACGACTGGTATCCTCTCTTCCTCACCGCATAAGCTTCCTCTAGCAAGATCACTGTAACTATGAATTCTGATTGCATCATGTGTTCATTATTTGATATGTGTTTTTTCTGTTCTTTGGTTTTTCATATTATTTTAAATAGGTGAACTATCATCCTTAAGTATAGTATCCATAAGAGTAAATTTGACTTTCTTGAGAATGAATTCATTCTTAATTATGCTCATCTATATCTGTTACCATACCATTGTCTACACAATTTGTAAAATTAGTGCATGCGTCTACTATGGCACATTAGTCATGGAGATTGTTTGCTGTAATATCTCCTCCAGGAGTCTGTCAGTGCTTCTTATATCACGGTACACATACCATTCTATAGTGATGAGCTTCCCAACAGTTCAGTTTACGTGCAAAGGATTTATAAACAAAATGTAGAACACAATAGCTATGTAAAATATGCTGTATTTTCAGTGGAAAACAACTGTATTGGGAAATCAGGGAAACTTACACAGATACGTTGACAGTTGAATCACTCTTAAGGGTGAAATGGACTATTATACAGGAAAAAGGTTGTGGTAGGATAAGAAATTCCCCCAAAAGACAACAGAAACAATAACAGCAATGAAAAAACAAATTCAAAAATCCAGTGAGGTAACACAGTACATGATAGTTTTGAATGGCCGAAGTATAACATGCTTTTGGAAGAGTAAGAGAAATTAACTTTAGAACATAGGCAGAGAGAAGATTGAGAAGAATCTCACCAGCCTTGTAGGAGTTGAGTCAGAATCTCTAAGAAAAGTATTTAAGAATCTACTTAAGAGTAGGAGGCCATTATAAGTCTTCTGGAAAATGTTTATTAACAGATCAAACATTAGGCTACTGGGATAGTCCAAGAGGGCTGACAGAGTCTTCCATAAGTCAGTTGAGGTAGGGCAAAGTAGAGTAGAATGAATCTAAGACATATAGGAATTTGAGGAAACATGTATAGTTATTGAACAGGATAAGGGATCTAAGAAAATTTTCTTTTTTCTATTTAGGATGATTTAATAGTTACAAGTTGCTAAGAAGGGGAATTCAAAAGAAGTAGTTTGATGTGTAGATTATTGCCAATGTGTGGTTAGAGAATGTTAAGTGTATAATGCCTAAGAAACTTTCAGGTACACATGTGTAACACATAGTCAGCATTAGTAGATGGAACTGAAAGGGCTAGATAGAAGTTACTAATTGGGATTTATCAGAATATGCTAACAATTAAGGAATGAGTGAGTCCACTTAGCTCATGAGAGAAAATATGGGTCAATGGTGAAACTACAAGAAAAATTACTTTTGCTGTTTTGAGGAAGGTTCTCACTCTGTAGTCCAGACTGATCCTGAACCCAAGCTGGTCTCAAATTTACAGTAATCCTCCTCCCTCAGCCTCCTGAGTGCTGAGATTACAGGCATATGCCACCATAAGGACAAGAAAAAATATTTAAGAGGGGATGGATATTTATTAAATATTGTAAAAAGTATTTTGCAAGTAGAAGTGGCTTTAGAGATGGAGGGGGACAGAAAATAGAGGAATGGAAAAGAATTAAGATGTGTAATGTGTATGTACAAATTCTCCAAAATGAATGTAATTATTATGTACTGCAAATATGTACTAAAATAGAAAAGCAAATAAAAGCACAGCCATACACTACATCTTATGTAGAATAAAATTTTTAAAAACTCTTGAATAATTAGAAGGGCCTATGATCAAAAGGAAATCAAAGAATGAACAAGTCTTTAAAAAGGAGCTAGTACTCACCAGTGCAAAGCACTGAGGGACAAAAGGAAGGTAATAATTGGAAAGACCGTTAGATTTTGAAGCATATTATGGATCTGGGTAATTTCTAGACCAAATAGAGTAAATTAGCAGAAAATGGAATGCAGCATTAAACAGGATGCAAGAGGGAAGAAGTCAGAAATATGAAAGTAGACCAATACTTTTCAAATGGAAAGGAGGGAATCATTAGGTAGAATAATTCTAACAGGAAAAGTATAGAATTTTGTTTAGTTTCTTTTATGCTTGTAAGATGAAGAAAGAATATTTCTAGGATAAGAGAAGGAAATTATAGGGAAAACAAATTTATAGAAGAATAATGCATTTTAATTCACTCATTTTGCTTCTAAATATTTGCCCATTTTAAAATCATATTTTTATCTTTTTGTCTTCCTGCTTTGATGCTTATTCTGGCATGAAGAGTTAGTGTTTGCCTGTTGAATTATTTGTACATAATTTACTTATTCCCTTGCCTGCTTTTTAGGAATTTTTAAAGATTATGATGGCCCTTTTGATGAGATTTTACCCCTTCTGTGATATATGTGGTGAGAATGAATTGATTTACTCAGGTACCATTTGGGTACTTTATTAGTCATCATCAATACATGATCTCAGTATCATGAGCTAAGGAAAAACTCAGGTCCAACTATGTGGAGTGAGAGTATATTTGTTTACATGACATTTTGATGCTATTTAGGTAACAACAGTTCTCAAGTAGGAAGGTAAAATATAAAGCATGCACTGTTTTCTGCCTTAATTGCACTGGGCAGAAGGGCCTGCACTTTCATGACCTGAAACAAATATCAAGATCTGAAAATGTATAACACCTCAATGCTAACTGACTCTCCCTTTCATATTTATCAGGAAAATGGCATCTTGAAGCTTAAACAATCAGGTGAAAAAGAACACTCCAACTGGAAGTCTATTTTAGGAGTGTCTCAGAAATTCATCAGAAAATACTGTTTTTTAACATGTTTTGTCTGTGACACTGCAGGCTGCTGATGTAGGTGGAAATCAAATAGCTGTTAGTTTTATCCCCCCTTCCAGGTCATTGTACTCTGTACTGTATACAGTAAGTCCTTTTATCATTTTGCAGCAACAAAGGATTGGAGGATGTGTTTTTCGAGTCAGAACAGATGACCCATTACCATGAAAGTCATGATGATTATAGCAGCACTAAAAAAGTGAAACACTCTGTGATGCAATCCAATTGCAACCCAATCCAATTTCAAGGTTTTGTCTTCAGGCAGCAGGCTCACGTGGGTCTGCAGTGGAGAGACCCTGTCTGATAGCTACTGATACCTACTAATAGGTACTGATGGCTTTCAGAGGGCTACTGACACCTGCTCTAATAGTGGGTGCCTATTACATGAGCAAATAGAAACTATTTGATGAACCAAATATTGACAAACTTTTCCTTAAATATATTTTCTTTTAAAAATATCTCATATTTTCATTCTTGAAGAGACTATGAAAATCAGGCTTGGGTCCCAGGTTTTTTCTTCACGTAGATCTAGCTTATAACATGGACTTAAGCTTTTATTCACTGTATGATTGAGGGCAAGTTTCTTAACCTTTTTGTGCTATATTTTCCCTAGTTCTGAAAGGCTTATAATACATTTTCCATAGGGCTCTAATGAGGATTGTTATCTATCATGCATTAAAATTTTGTTGTTATTCACTATTATGCCTTGATTTATCCAAAATTATTCAGAGAAATACATAAAGGGGAAAGGGTAATGTGGTTAGCTTAGGAGGCAGGAGTCAACCCAAGAGAACTGGGGGAGAAGACGATATGCAAGCCCCATACAAACCAAAAAGATCTGTGTGTGTGTGTGTGTGTGTGTGTGTGTGTGTGTGCGTGTGTGTGTGTGTGTTGGCTTTGTTATTTGCTTTTTCCATTTACTTAATTCTAGTACTGCATGTGGCTGTACCACTATTTTGATATTCTGACATCATGGAGTTCACTTTTCTCATTTATTTTTACTTGTATTAAAGATACACTAGTTGTGGTCTTGCTAGGAAATATCATATTAATTCTCTGTACCAACTATTAAAGACACATATTTTCCCCAGAATTAGGATGATTATGTCTATTCTTCCCAAACCAATTGCTGAAACAGATCCAATTATGCCCCATATTACATAGGATCTCACAAGAGAGACCTATTTATTGGTGTGGAGTGGCCCCATGCCTTACTCATAATGGAGTATAATAGAGCCTTAGCATATCTTTCACAAAGGAGGTAGCTCATGGTTGATACTGTTGCAGAGATTCCTCAAGTTTAAAATATCACACTGATGAAGAAAATTGGGAATATGCTAACTCCACTTATAGTTTTTTTTCCAACATTGAGTTTGCTAGTATATAACTGAAATTATTTCTTTAGTTTTCTCTCTGTTCCTCTGGCTCATCTGCAAATTTCATATAAAAAAGGAGTAAAATTTGATATTTATGAGACTCATTTTTTCTATATTTTTTGGAAAAGTTTAATAACTTGGAAGCTAACCCATTTCTCCTCATATTTAACAGTTTGCAAATTAATTTATAACCTTGGAATTTTACTTTGTAATTATTTTGTAAGGGAATATTTACAGTTTGTTAGTGTATTTGGTATGTGTTCTTATTTTCTTACCAACATGAGGATTTATCTCCTCCCACATCTACTGTGTCATAGCAGTTATCAATACATAGCAATTTTGTTATTCACATCTGTCGATGGACCTTTTGGAGATTAATTGTCTCTTTAACCACCCATGGATGGTAACTACATTCTCCCAAGTATAAAAATGATTAGGTTAATAAAACAAAAGGTCCCCTTGTGGAACTTCCTTGGTAAGTGGAAGACAGCAGAGGACCACTAGTTAAACCTGTAGTTGCGACAAGCACAATACCTTACTGTTGGGAAATTTGGAAGTGTAATCAATCAAAATACAGATACTAGAGAATTTTAAAGGAAGTCATGGAAGAGGCCCAGAAGAGAAAGGAAGTCTAGACTGAGTAGATGAGATAAACTTCAGAGCTCAGGCATTAGGAACCAGTTGTGCCATTGGTTGTTAAGGCTTCTGCCTGTCACCCATCAGGCTCTGCTTGAACTCAAGGGAACCTTATTTATGAGACTAAATTGTGTAATTCATGCCTTAAGCTGGGTGAGTGATGGATACTGAATGGTCTATCTAAACCAATTTAATCTTTTTATGATAGGGAATGGCCTTATTTGCTCCCTTAGGTAAGCACTCTAGTCTCATTTCATGCTCCACTCTTCCACATTAGAGAAAAATGAGACCTTCACCAATGATACGAGGAACAGTATATAAGTCTTATCTCTATTTTTACCTTTGACACACTTGCTGTGACGTTGTTGACATCACAGAGGTCACTCAAAATCTTGAGTATTTCCCATGTAACACCCTGAAAATTCAAATATGAACTTAGTTGTTACAGTCTAATCCCCAAAATCCAGTTTATCAATTGGTTAATTTCTGAATGACTTACTGTGTAAATTTGTATTTATCTCTAAATATTTATAACATTAGAGTAATTTATATTGGATTATCTGCTTTTTGAAGTTTGTTAAGGTCTCCATATGGTTTAGCTCTGTGGTTTTTCCACTGTATCTTATTAATAGCCTTTACATTTTGGGGCCAAACGGCACAGAAATGGAATCCCTTTGTCCTGGAGTAGGGGAAAAATCAGGAGAAGTATTTCAGAAACTTGGTATTTGGTAAAATAGTGAACTAGTGAATTGACCTTTGGTAAATTAGCTCTCTGGGAACCAGCTCATTTTGCAACTTTGGAAATGAATCTAAAATATTGCCTATTGCTTCTCATAGGTTAGTGTTTTTCTCCCAAATAAGAATTAATTTTTTAGAAAATAGAAGAAAATCACCCTAGGGGAAGAAGCCTAAAGCAGCAGTAAAATCTGTACATTGCATATGGTTGTTTACTCAGAGAATGCAGCAAATCATAAAAAATTTTCTTCTACTAAATTAAAACATATAGAACCACATGCTCATATGAAGACTGTAGAGAGGACTAAAGATGACTTGTGTTGGGATGAGAAAAAAGAATCTATGCTAACAACACTACAAGTTTTAGCAAAGAAGATTTCATAGTTCACTGAAAAGCACAAACTTTCCATTAAAAAGGAGTTGTTTTTCTTCTGCTTGCAAAATAAAATCTTGTTGGAGATGTGACAATGCTATGTTACCCACAAACACGGAGATTGTCAGAATGCGGTGATGGTAGGAGCAAGAATATAGTAGAAAACATTGATCAGAGTATGGGTGTGATGACAGCTTTGAAAGTGTGCTGCAGCTGTTATAAAGTAAGAGCCATTCGAGGATAAAGCAGACATACACCAGTCCTCTTCCTGTCCACCAATGATTATTAGCACATAGGTTAAACTTCGTCTGTATGAAAATTTAGGGTGATTTTGTGTTAGTATGTTGCATGTTTTTCTACATGCAATTGATGGGTGTTTGTAAATGAAATTTTATTTATTTATTTTATTTTTAACTTTTATTTTGAAAGTAGTGAAAATACAACAAAAGAAGACAGAACAAAGTCAATTGAGACAATGCAGTGAAACTGGTACACAACTTCACAGCAGTATACAGGGATGGTAGTAATAGGTATTATGGTATATCTCGCTATCGTCACAATAGTTGTCCAGTCAGTTAGGTATAGAGAAATCAAACCAAAAACAGAACGTTATAAAACCAATTGAGAGTAAAGCAAAAGAAAATTGAGAATAAAGCAAAAGAAACACAACAGTGAAAATAACCTTTGCCTTTAAACAGATGATAGAAGGAAATCCCCCATATTTGCTATATTGCATATGGTCATCCTCCCAAGAGATGCTGAAACACCTATCAAAAGTAGCTATGGGGCGGGGGGTGTTTGAGTCTCAGCTCATTTGCCAGTAGGCTCATGGGAACAGCTGGTTCTTCTCCTCCTGGCCCATGCCAGGGGCGCTTACCAAGAGGGCGGATGAATAAGCTGCCTAAGTCCCACTACGGCCAGATCTCGAGCTGTAAAAGAAAATTTAAACCCATAATAAATCACTTTACAAGTTAGTGCTATTACTGATATAACTGAGAAACAATTATATTTTAAAGTACTATGGGACAAAGAATTGAGTTATATAATGTACAGGGTACAAACTCTCTATAATGGGTGTGATCATTATGCATGTGATCATTATCTATCTATCTGTCTATCTATCTATCTATCTATACATACATATATATATATACATATATACATACATATATATATATATATATATATATAATCTACCATTACAATCTTATTGAAAAAATAATGATGAAAAATAAAATACTGTGGCAGTATTTATTGATTAAACATGATTTAAGAAAATTTGAGTTTACATTATAACAAATATATATTGAGTTCCTCAGATTTATCTTTTGTGTCCATTTTAAAAGAGACAAAATGGAAAACTAAGGGGTGAAAAGTCGTAAGTAACTTTTACAAAAACTTGGAAACAAATTGGCTAAAGTTAAAGAATAGATTGTATCAAAGAGTGTAAGAATCTACTACAGTCTCTAGGATGTCTGATTTGTCATAGCTAATGTAGTTAAGGTAGTCTTTTATGAGTTTGAGGAAACCTAGAGTAGTTATGTCAAACACGTGCTAAGGATGGGTGTTCCTCAAAGGCCTGTGCCCCACCATGCCGGGGCACTATTGGGAGATAGTGGAAACATTTTGGAGGTAGAATTCTATGTCCCTGGGAATTTGAAGCAGGAGGATTAAAAGTTTGAGTTTCTTTAGTGTCCAGTGCAGCTCTTGAAATTCCTGGAGGGAGGATGATAGGTAATGAAGAAATGAAGAGTCTAGAAGCAGAAAGCCACGGTCAGGTGGCGCCCTCTCTCCTGATGGAGAAGGGAACTGCCTGGCACCTGCAGCTGGCACCTGCAGCTGGCACCTGCAACATGCTTATTTATACAATCATCATATAAATAAATTCACAGAGAGTTTAAGGAGAGGGTAGAATTTGGGACAGAAAGAATACCTAATCTTCAGCATGACAGCATGCATTGGAGGCTTCCCAGAGAATGAGAGGGGAAATGTCTCTATTATCTCAAGTGAATGTCAAGTCCCTGTCTGTCAGCTCCCTGAGTGTACACACTGTTCTGGGGCCCTACCGAACTCATGAGAAGCAGTGGCCTTGTCCTAGATGCCTGAAGTAGAGAGTGCTTTGCCCTCAAAGGCTCTGTGTTTAATTCCCAGTATCAGAAAAAAGAAAGGAAGGTGGTCCATGGAGGAAGGAAATGAAGTCACTGGAAGTACATCCTCAAAAAAGATAATGGGAAAGAATCCTGTTCATCCCCCTTCACCTCCTGGATGCCTTGAGGTAAGCAGTTTCCTCCGCCGCTTCACTGTAGACCCAAAGACAATGAGACTATAGACCATGGACTGACACCTCTGTAACTATAAGCCAAAATTAAACCTTTGCTTCTTTTACATTGACTTGTTTCAGATATTATCTTTTACCACGACAGAAATCTGACTATCTCAACATAGTTCAAAGTGAAAGGATGCAGGAAAATTTTCACAGATTAAGGAAATTTTCATAAGCATCTTTAGAAATTGAGTAACTGACTCATTACATCAGAGCATAACATGATAATTTTATTTTATGGGCTTTACTGTAATGATAAGGCACACCTATTACTACACTGTCAGTTTTCATTATCAATGTGAGAGAAGCATTGAATTTTTCCTCAGTCTGTAATGTTGATTGTTCCTGTAGAAAGTTCTACATTCATCGTTTCTCCATTTGCTCTGGAAGTGACTTAGACACAGCTTTGCTACACATAATTCCACACAGACATCTAACAGTTATTTGAGTATCAAATTTTCCATAAGTCTGCAGTCTGAGGCTATATAAGGCTTTCTCTTGTTTCATTTAATTTAAACTGAGAATATTGAAATAGAATGTCTTTCTGAACCTGTATGCACACTCTGTTGTCTTCTTTAAAATTTTTTGTTATTAAAATACTCCAAGGACTTTTTCATCTTTTTATTTCTATTACTCTTTTCCTCCACTTGTACAAGCCCTTGATGTTTTGTGTTCACTTGGTAGCTTGCATTTTGAATTTTAATGGCGTATTTATTCTTGGCTGATTTCTCCTATCTTCCGAAGAGCATCTCATGAAGAGTTATGGATATGGTCCTAAAATCCAATAAAGATGCATTCGTCAAACTGATTTATTTTCCAAACTCTGTTCCTGTTAAATTCATAAAGGAAACCAGATTTCTGCAGATATTTGACTACTGTAGTGGAAATGATAAGAAGTGCAAGAGTCATCCAGGCGAAGAGATTGGAAAGAGTCACACGGGAGAAGTCTCTGTGGCTCACACTAAATTGTTCTTTCTTAAAGGATGAGGCAATCACTTAAGAAGGAAAATTAATCACAAAGCATGTTAAATAATCAAGCATGATAAAAGTTGGGTTTGTGACTCAGGCTAATTAGTTTAAAGAACTAGGAGGTGTAACTAAATAGACTAGTGAGGAGTCACAACTGGTAAGTTGATTTTATTTGGATTCAGCAGTCAAGATAAATGCTTTCCAAAAAACCTCTCTGATGATAGGAAACTAGAAAGTAGATTTTTGAAAGTAAAAGGGGAAGCAGGTAGGGGAGGGTGTGGGAAAGACATGAAAATGAGGGGGGATTAAAAATAATCAAGATTTATTAAATGCATGAACCAATTTTCCACAATGAATTTCAGCATTGTGTATTACTAACATACACTAACAAAAAAAAAATTCCCTGGGTTTATCTGGTCACTATTATCAAACCTACGCTTTACCTCAAGGAGTTTTAGCATGATAGTGTGATTTTCATCTGTCACTGGGAGGGTAAACAAACAATTTGGCAAAACCTCACAATAAGAGAAGATTTTACTCTAAATTTTCTTCTTTTTTTAAACATCCTGTTTCTACAGATTTTGATAGTTCCTCTTGGCTGTGCCATATACCAGGGTCAGAATAATAATTTCATATCCTTGGCTTTATTTGTCACAAGCACAAAGAACTCAAAATATCAGAGTTGATTTTTTCCTTACTAGTTCAGGGGAGTACCTCAGATGTCTTATATTACTTGCAATCATCCAATGCCTGTCAATTTTTCCACCTTATAATTATAACTTTTCTTCTACTCAAGATCTATTGTTACTGTGCTCATTTCCAGTGGAGAATTTTGAGAATTTATTCTCAGTGTACCTGTTTGCTTCATCAGCATCTTTCATCATCTGTCGGATTCATGAGAATTTGTTGCTGGACTTGGTTTAGCTCTTCTTTGGCTCCATTTCAATAGGCACCATGGTCCTTTGCTGTTCTGACTGGATTTTTCTGGTATTTCTGCACTATTTTGAAGAGACTGAGCACACAGCTCTTTGTTGTGTTCCTTCCTTTCACTCCATTGCAGGACTGTTGTACTCTGTGTTGGCCCCAAAGATGATCTGAGTGACAGAAGTATAACCAGGATTGATCTTTCCCTTCATGCCTTTTTCCACTGTCCGTATCCCACCCATCTGCAAGTTTTCTCTCTTTACTTTCAAGTCTCCTTGTTGTTTCATAGATTAGAAGTACACCTCCTGAGGACAAGATTTTAGCCCTATGTACTCAGATATTAGTAAGAAGATTGAGTTTTAAAATTTTGTTTTTAGTCCCATAGAGAGGAAAGTCGACCATCAAATATCAGGTCTGAGACCCTCCAACTTTTCATGGACACAAAGCATGTCTGAGACATTGTCAATTTAAAACTAGAGTTCTTTGTTCATTACTAAATTATTTTCAGGGGCTTTATATATGTACAATTGGTATACTCCCCACCATACTTCATCATCCCATAAAAAATTTTTGCTATTAAAAAATTAAGGTCTACAATTGTCCTCAGTAATCATCAAATGCTCTTTGACATTTTCCCCATATTTTCATAAGACAAACTAAACCTCTTTTAAATTGAGATGGAATTGTGAATTGGAAAACCATTCTTCATTTTAAAGGTTTTGGCCATTGATTTTATCTACATATTCTCAAATTAGAAAATCTTTATTAATCTTCATTTTGCTGATAAGGAAATGAAGGATAAAAAGATTTTAAATAAGTTGGAATTACAGAGAATATCAACAACAGATGTGAGACAGAATATATTGCAACTACCTGGACATTTTTGTTATTTAACTTAGTTATTATATAAAAATATGTAGGAAAAGAAACTTTGCACCATGACACAATAGTATTAAACATATTTTAACTAATTTATCAAAAACTCTGTGAATTGGTGCTTCTTTGAGTCCATCCTTTTTAGAGGTAATACACATGGTAAAATCTGAGTCATTCATGTTCTTGCATCATCTGAGCAAAGACAGGAAAGCATTTCATGCAGCGATTTCTTGAAAGAATATATCTGTCAAATTAAGATGTTTATGTTAGTGAAATAAATCAGACACACTAATATCACATCTGTGTTATAAGAAGTCCAAAATGTAAATTAAGAGCAAAATAAAAAAATAGATAAAAAAATAATGAGGTAGATCTTTTGCAAAAGGGAAGAAGTCCGAGAGATGAAGGAGGGAAGGGGAAGGAGATTAAAAAAAGAGTTAAGATGTGCTATGTGCGTGTACCAACTCCCCAGGGGGAAAATAATCAAGTACTATAAACATTTACTAATAAAAAATTTAAAATTAAAAAATTATAATAATCAGCTAAGTTCATTATTTAATTAAATATTTATTAAGCATCCACTAGAAAAATATTTACCTTAAAATTCTTTTCAGAATTTGAGGAAAGGAGTGTTGAGGGTGTTTTAGAAGCCAGTTTTTGTATAAATTGAGTTCTTTTTGGATTTCTTTTTGATTTTTCTAGTCAGATTTATAACTCCTCTTCAAACAACTGATTAAAACACTGCCTGTGTGCCTCTGCTCTGGGGTTGCCCTTTGTATCACATTAGAAAAGATGCGAACTTACTTTCCTCCCCCAGCGTTTTATATCTCAGCAGTCAATCGTGAATTAATTGATTCCTTTTTCTGAATTATGATTTCAAATTTCATCCTTATATTAGATTTGTTTTGTATTATCTATTCTACTTTATCTTAGCTTTTGCTTTTGTTGTTTTTTTTGATGAATTTTTTTTTAAACATCCCTAGGATCAAGGCAGCACCACTTGACTTGATAGCAGAGATAAACTAGAAGTCCATTTCATTTTGAAAAATAGCCATTTCTAGAAAATGTTCATGTCAAAGAAAGCCAGAACTGGATAGAAGATAAAGTGACAAGGATAAACTTTATTCAGGACGATTGTGATGGGGAAAGACAGAACTCAGGATAGAGCTGGTCTCCATTCTAATTATGCTTTGATATAAAGAAGGATACCTTTGAGTCATCTGTGGGAAAGTGCATGTACCTTGAGATCATAGCGTTAAGTAACTCAGACATACATACCTAAACAGCACATGGTTGCTCTTATGTGCAAAACCCAAAATGAAAATAAAGCAGCAAAATAAAAGATGGATAATAGAAAACTAAGAGATGGAGAGAAGAAGGGAAAGGGATGAAAAAGAATTCATATGTTATACACATGTACAAACTCCCCATGAGGAATATAATCGTGTACAGAAAACACTGACTAATATAAAACAATGAGAAACAGGGGTTGCTAGATGGAAATTGCTAAGAAGAGAAATTGAGTATGGGGGAACTTCTGACTGAATCAGCTTTACAGGATTTCTGCTAATAGCAGGCTTGATGGTCAGGTAGCAAAAATGGGAGTGAGAACTTTTGGTGAGATACTGTGGCCATCGAGTATAAAAGTTAGGGAATTCTTGCTAATTATTTTTGGGGGAATTAATTGCTAAAACTGAATCTTACAATGAAGTGAAAGCATGGGATTGGGACAAGGTTCAGGAGACAGAAGTGTGGCCAAATGAAGAATATTGTTATTAAGATACAATTTTATACATTTTAATGATAATTTAACACCAATATGGAATATATAATGTTCAAGTGAAGAATCTTTTTACTCCAAATCAACGATGACTCTTTAGTAAGTTTTTTTCTGTTTTTGTGTGTAGTGTATTTCAGTTCATGATATCTAGTAATAAATTAAAAGAATTCATTTATCTTCTTTTTCTGGAGGAAATTTCCTATTACATGCTTTCCAGAATCCAGTCTATGACTTTATTCTCTGATGTTCAAGTGGAAAAAATTGTTAGATTTCCATTTAACTTATTGTGCAAATGATGTTAAGATTTACTTTGGAATAATCATAGTATATTGGAAAATGACTAGTAAATGAGAATCTTTTGTCAGTATTATGAATTTAAAAATTGTAGAGATAATTATAATTGATCAGTGTATTAAGATTAATAACTAGCTAAGAAAAATGGATAATTTCCTTTGTAAATCAACATTTCTGCTTCATCAATGTCAACCGAAGTTTTTATGACAGATTTTATAAACAAAAAAAATTGTTCTTACATCATAAAAACACAGCACATAAAAACTTTACCCCCATTCTTTCTATTTAAAGACTGTTTTGTCCAAGCATATACATTGTCTTAAGTATGTGTGTTTGAGAGGCACACTAGTCAAAAGGTTAAAGACAGTTGGAATGTGTGTGTTATTAGCCTACCAACTAAAATCATTGATACAAATGAAATATATTTTCTGCATTTATTGTGTTTACATGTTTTCTCACTGCCATTTATTTTTAAGTGAATATTTAAAATTAGATTTTAATACAAATAGTGATTTCATGATCTAGTCAACAAAATGGTTTCTTATCTGTATCTGAGTGGAGGAAATGTGAAATTACACCACTCTTCCTTCCTCTTTCCACAGTCCTGGTATGAGTCAAAGCTTTCATTAGGTGAGTTCCAAACCTTGTCTTCCAAAATTTGTCTCTTGACTTTTGTAGCTCCTCTTTAATTCATTCTGCAGTTTTAAAATACTTTACATAAAAATAATGAGAAATAATGTCTCCTCAGTCTATTTTCACTTCATGGAAGGAATTTAAAAATGTCTCTGCTGCACAGAAGGTTCTCTGCTTGTAAGTCTATGGCCAAATTTTTTTTTTCCACTGAAAAGTTTTCATGGTTCTTACCACTGTTTTTCCTCTTCTTCCATCCAGGAGATCATAGATCTGTTTTGACGCTGATGCCTGATAGGTGGGGAAATACTCAAAACTTTCAGATTTTGTTCTCAAAGACCAGGTCCTTAAGTTTCTCCAGTTTCACAACACTGTCCAGGGTGTCCTGTCTTCCCGAGTGAGGCCACTGTCACATATTTGAAGTTCACTTCTGATAAGCAGATTATTCCCAGACTTCAGGCTCCTATCCTGCTCTCTCAGGTCTTCTCTGGGCATCAGTAGATTTTGAGGAATTAAGGTTTTGCTTTGGGGGCCTCTGTGGTCATGTTGACCTTGCCATTGTTGGGTTATTTTATCCGTACCTTGCTACTGCTCCAGCTCTTTTAAATTATGGCTGTACACCCTCTTCCCCTGAAGTTATCTTTAAACTTTATTTATTACCAGGTACTATTTAGCCAAAAGACTCCTTATTTGTGACTACTTAGTTTTCTCTTAGGACTCATTGCTTGATAAATAATCCTTAATCCCACATGAAAGTTTTGCATGGGCAATAAATTATTAGAAAAAATATTATCTATTACATAATATGTTCGGATATATTTTTCCTCCTTCATTAAGAATTAGTATTTATATTTGGACCTGTTCTGTTAATTTATGTATAGACTTGCCTTGCTAAACTGGAGAAGAAACAAGAAACAAAACAGTCACCATTTCTAATTTGAGACAAATTTTATTCTTGAAGGGGAAAAGTTACTTTTTATCAACGAGCCATGTGTGGCTAAGCAGTTCCTTGGGTATTATTAGAACAGGGAAAAATAAAGAAAAATAAGAGAGAAAGATGAAACACATGACTGTGAAGGACAGAAGTGAGCATGTTGAAATAAGCATTAACTTAATACCCACAGGGAACACGCACCATAATTTTTACATGTCATAACTCTCACTTGTTTGTGGATTTTGCCATTTAAAATTGCTAAGTACAATTTAAATTGATGTGCTTTTCTACACTCAGCTCATTTTAAGCATTATTTTCCAATTTTTGGTAATGTGAAAGTGAATATCCATCATTGGAGGTAAAAATTGAAGACAATAAAATGCTATAAATATTTCAACTTTAATTTCAACTTCTTTTTCTTATGTGATTTAATTTGTTCTTTAAATAACCATTGGAAATAGTAAGAACAACCTGTATTCACATTTTGTAGTTTAAAGAAGAAATGAAACAACCTTGAAGCCTGATATGTGTTAGAGTCCACTACTCTTAGCCCTCTAATCTTAAAGACTTGGATAGAAAGCTTCCAAAGCTTCCCTTCTCCTTGAATATTAATGTAGGCTTTGCTTGTGAGGGAAATGATCTGAGATGCTAATCCTGGTGCAGTGAGAGAAGGATGTTTAATTCTCTGGACTGTTGAATCAGGATGAACAGATTAATCAGGGACTGATCTGGCAGAAGAAGCAGGATGAGTAAAGCCCCAAGCCTCTGTATTCCTGCTGCTAGCAGAAAAACACATGCACTGTTGTTTGTGAAACCTCCACTCATAGAGGAGCAATTCTGACTTCTGAACCTTCAGGAAGTGCTGAAAGGGCTAAGAACTAACAACTACCAAACTCCTTCCCCTATTTTGAGAAGAGGACTAGTTCTGGGTTCAACTTTTAGCTGATCCTTGGAATTTATCCTCACCCAGCTATTGTGTCATCAATTGTGGACTGTGTGTGTGAATTCAATGGACCAGACTCCTTGAAACCTATAGGGCTTACACTGGATAGAGCATCTGTCATACTGGGTAGGAGGTGATTCCTTTTCCATCCTCACCACTACAAACACAGTACATAAACTTATTTTGTTACCACAAAATCCAGTATATTAGAAGAATCTGAACTATCAAAGTGATACTTTAGTGAATAGATCTTGCCTTCCAAACCTGAGTATCTAGGTTTCGGAACATGCTTTCCATGTTGTGTGTTTGTACCAGACATTTGAGATCCTTGCTTTAACAGAAACACCATACAAGGGCAACATCAGCAGGAGTGATGCAGGAAGCTGTCCATTGTGTCAATCTGAACTTCTGCTCGGTTCTTTGTAAATAGTATGTTTGATCTCACTTGGGCTCAGGAACTGTGCTGGGGTTCTAATACTTGAATCATAATTTAAGGAAATAATTGACTTAACTCAGTCAATTAGATTTATTTACCATGCATGTTATATCCCTGTGATTATGATTTATACTCTCAAAAATGTTGCAATCATATTTTTATACATGTAATAATACAAGTTTACTTATTTGGTGCGAGTAGCCCATTTGCAAATTACTTAAGAGCTGGCTATAGCTAAATGTGAGAAAATTAAAATTTTTGAAGAAATATGAATCATGTTTCTTGACAATTTTAGCAATTTTTGATAAAATAAATATAATTTCTATCTATAATAAGTATAATTATGCCTTCATTCTCCAAAGTAAAATGTTCTAACCTGACATTTCTTATAAAATGCTATTATGAGGCATTTTATGGGATTTTGTCAAGTGTTTAAAATGTATTTCTTTATAATTCTTTTCCATTTCTGTATCCATTTTAATGATCTTTAATTATTTTTTATTTGAGCTACATATAGATGTAGTGAATAATCATTTTTAACTAATACCAACCAATTTTTTAAAGTTGAACAATGATTTTTTTTACCCTTAATGAAAAAGATACAATGGGGCTGGGGATTTAGCTCAATGGCATAAGCACCTGCCTTGCAAGTGTGCAGTTGTGACTTTGATCCCTGGTACCGATAAAAATGAAAAAGACAAAAAAAAAAAAAAGATACTAACAGCCAATCAGTCTGTGAGGCAGGTAGAAAGACATTATTTGAAGGATGACTTACGTTCTAACATTATTTTTACTTGGAATTAATTCTAGACTTGGGGCTACTAACTCAATCACAGAGGCATTAATTCTATTAATGCTTTATATACCCATTTGTAGTAAATACTTGGCATTTTAAATGATTTTTTTCTCCATGAAATTATCAGCTTCAATTAGCAAAATATTCCTTGAATTGTTAAAATACATTCATGAAGCATTAAAAGCATTTGAAGAAATATTATTTACTACTATATAGACCATCAACAATTGGAAAAATAAGAAGTCATAGAAACTGTAAATGATATCATTTATAAACTTCTTAAAGCCAGAGACACAGATAAACACAGATATCATTTACAGCTTTTTATGGTTCTTCTTTGGCTCAGGATGGTTTTCAGAAATACTGGAAAAGGGAATAGAAATATGAAGAGCTAAAATGTAGGACTAGACACTTCTCCGTCAAGTTATTAGTTCTAATCCACGCAAACTTTTATTATTCAAGGTCAAGAAAAATGCAGGTATTATTTCCTGCATTTTAAGTACAAATGAAATATAGTTTTATTAAATTTAGATACTAATAGATTATAGATTTTTGAATATAAATGGAGTTGTTTTCTGCAATTATAAAATCAGATTTGGAAAAGAAGTTTTCCATTTTTTTGTTGAGACAATTTTTCATCTACTTTTAAGCTGAGATTATAAATTATTAATTGAATTTAATGGAATTACTTAGAGTGTCCAAAGGAAGTGCTTCTGTACTCAGTTACAATAAAGTCCAGTGGCTAAGAATTTGGGCTTTGAAATAAAAAATAGCATGTGTTTAAACCCTAAGTTTATCACTTAGCAGCCAAGTAATAATGAATAATCCTCTGAAACCTAAGTCTCTTCATCTGGGGAGAGAGGAGCTGGGGAGAAGAGAGAAAAGTAGTGAGAGAGGGAGAAATAAAGGGCAAGAGAGAGGCATAAAGGAAAAGAAAAATAAAAGTCTAGATAAAGCTTGGGAGTTTCATTAGAATCTGGGTCCCCATATATACTAATATTTTTATTTATGCACTAAGTAGATAGATAAATAATTTATGTGTGCAAACACAACCATATAATTTTATATTGGTTTATATCAACTTACAGAAGAATGAAACAAGACCTCCATCTCTCATTAGTTACAAAAGTCAACTCATGGGAAATTAAAGACTTACGTATAAGTCTCCAAACTATGCAACCACTATAAGAAAATATGAGGGAAGTGCTTCAGAGCATTTAGAATGGATAAAGATTTCTGGATAAGGCTTAAAAGCACAAAACTGAAAGCAAAATAATTAAATGTGATGCCATTATACTAAAAAAATACGCTCAACAAATGATACAATGAACAGATAGAAGAGACAATGGAAAAGATGGGATAAAATATTTCTAAAGCATAATTCAGATGGGAAATTACTGTCCAAAATATATAAAGAACTCATAAATCTCAAAAAGAAGCAAAAGAATAACAATGGTGATGCAATTAAAACTGAACAATGGACCTATATAAGCATTTGCCAAAAGAAGATCTTCAGAAGGCCAACAGATACATGAAGAAATGCTTAGCATCAGTGATCATAAAAGAAGTGAAAAAAAAAAACACAGTGAGAGTAACTAGTATCAAAGAGACAAAAGAAAATCAATGCTGGTGAGGATGGAGAGAAATTGGAAACCTTGTACACTGTTGTTAGAAATGTAAGTTAGTAAAGCCATTAGAAAGCGTGGAAATTCCTCAAAAAATTAACTTAGAACCAGTCATCTCACCACTGTGTACGTCTAAAGGAAATGAAATCAGTATGTAAAACAGACATCTGCACTACTAAATTCATTGCCGTACCACTCAGAATAGCCAAGATATGGGAGTGATCTTTGTGACCAACAACCAGCAAATGGAAAAAAGAACATGTAACACACATAAACTGGGACATACTATCAAGCCATTAAAACAAATAAAATTCTGTCAATTGAAGCTATGTGGATGGAAATAGAGATAATTATGTTGAGTGATGTAAGCCAAGCACAGAAATACAAACATCAGGTAATTTCACTGTTATGGAGAATCTCAAAGAAACTGCATGTAGATTAGTGGTTATTAGATACTAGAAAAGGCAAAGCGGAGGAAGGGGTCAAGAGAAGTTGATCTGCAGGTATTAAATTATAGTTTAGAGAGGAGTAAGAATTTCTGTTGTGCTACAGTGCAGTAGAACGACTGTAGATAAGGATAATGTGCACTTCAGAAAGCTAGAAGGAAGGATATGGAATGTCTTCACCATGAAAAAATACTGAATGCTTGAGGAGATATGTTGACTTTGAGTTGAACAATATACAATATGTGTATGCACCAAAATGTCACGATATTCTGTAAATATGTACAAATTGCTATTTAAAATTATTTTTTTTTGTATTTTTCATTTTTATCGGTACCAGGGATCGAACTCACGACTGCCTGCTTGCAAGGCAGGCGCTTATGCGCTGAGTGCCCCTTAAAATTAATTTGAATAAAAAGTTATACATTTACTATGAAGTAACTAAATATTCTGACTCTATATTTATATAAAGAAATTATCGGATGACAAATAAATTGGAGGAAGAGAAAACATTATAGTAGAATGTAGAAGCATGATCATAAAAATAGCAAGTAATCATTTGACAAAAGTGCGAGCAATCATTGTTTCTTATGAGGATTATGAATGGTACTAAATGTCATAAATGAAAATACAATCAGAAACTGTATATTTGCGTGTTGTCAAAATATCACCATCAGGATTTATTAATTCATTAATAAGGAATAAAATACCTTTTATAATGAGACAGTCCAGCACAAAGTTGACACCGTCAGCAATGGAGTGAAGTCATCATCACTTTTGTAGTATTTTGGGGAAAACTGAATAATTTGAAATTAATTAAGAGCTGACTCCCACCTGCTTCTTCAAAATAGCCACAAATCTTCAAAAGTATCAATTTTATAAAACACAAAGACAGTAACAATTTCTAATCAAAAGAGATTAAACACATTTGTCAACTACAGGAAGTACATAATCCCTGGTTGGCCTGGCCCATTTGAAAGGACAAAGGTGAGAGCATCAGACAAACCTGAATAACCTGCATAGATTAGATAATGTTAGTTTACTGTTGTTAATTTTTAAATTGTGATAACCACATTATTACTATCATAGATGTTAATATTTGGAGAATCTTGACAAATAGTGCTTTTTAACATTTTATAAAGTTTAAAATTATTCCAAAAGGAAAAATTACAAACATAATAATTGCTTTAGGGAATGTTAAACGAGTGAATGACATTATATACGCAAGCAGCCTAGCAGAGTACCCACCACATAAGAAGTGATTATCATTCTTATTATTCATTATTATAATTTTATTCTTCTGAGGTATTTATTTACATATCCTCCAGAGGGTTCTAAAGCAGATAAAAAAAATGCAAACTTAGCAGTTTTTTGGCCTCCTTAAAGTGCTGTAAATTTATGAAGAGAATAAAACGAAAAGAAATTATTCTGGATCTCAAATGACTATAGAGAAACACTTTTATTTTTGCTATTTTGAGTGTCTACAATTAACACATGACATGTTCTTCTGTAATCCTCTCCCGCGATTTGTAAGAGGTGTAAGTTTTTCCTTAATTGTGGAAAAGTAAGGGCTCATTTATGAAGGATCTTTAAAGTGTATCATTTACACAGTATATTTCAGTAAAAGTTAGCAGTCATCCTGGTATTCATGCATAAGTATATTAGTAAAAGCACTACAGGTTATAGTAATAGTAAGAAAAATGTACTGAGTTTATATAATAGCAGCTAATATTCTAGAGGGTGGATATTTGTGTATAAACATATTTATTTCTTACAGACACTCTCAGGTATGATTTTATTCTCTTTTTACTTGAGAAAATAGATACAGAAGGGTTAAATAACACCAAATGTCACAGAGCTCAAAGAGTTGAGTCAGAATTTTAACTCAGGAAGTCTTGCTCTAAAACTCATGCTCACCATCATGGCACTTTGGAATCACAAAATCAGTACCCAAAAACAACTCAATGCAATACAGCATAAGAGTTTATATTCATTTTTTTTATTGCTATGTGAAAACGTGCCACCACCCAGACTTAAATTTTTTTTATCAAAATAGTTTTTATGGGTTAAAACTCTTGAACATTTTAGTGGGAGTGTCTGCTTAGGGTGGCATCACATAGAAAAATGTTGGCTGATTCCTTATTTGGGGACTCCCATAAGCAAATTCCTTCAGGAAGTGATAAGTGCAAGTACCCAATTGGTGTGGTGCACGTTTAGTTCTTAAGGATTCTTCAGATCCTTGTCACATAGCTCCCTTCATTTCTGTTTCTCCTGCTTCATTTTCTCTAACTCTTGGAATGCTGAAGACCCTTTACATGTGAGTGCTAGATTATTCATATAGGTAATCTGCTTTTAGATGAATTTAAATCTAGTAGTAAGTTTTAGAGGCTGAATTATGTTAACTCAAATTTATATATTGATATTCTTACCTGTGTACCTCCTAATGTGACTTTATTTGCAGACAGAGCCTTCATAAAATTAAGTAAGGTAAAAACTAGGTCATATGGGTAGTTCTTAATTCAATTTGATGGATCCCTTTTTAAAATAAGGACATTAAAACATCCACAATGCACACACGGGTGGCCACATGACAATGGCCCTCTGCAAGCTAGGAAAGAGACCATAGACTGAAACCAACCCTGATGACCACATGATGTGTCTATTAGCATGTAGAACTGTTAGATGTGTCTACTGTTTAATCACACAGTCTGTGAAATTTTGTTATGGTGTGGTACAACACACCAAACTAAACTAATACAGCAAGTCTATAATGAACTAGCAATCTGCTCACAGAATTGTTACACTGTTTGATTGATAGTTTCTGTTTACACCCAAGGGAATGAGAGTTTGAAAATCATTTTTTTTTCAGTGGATGAGAAATAGCAGATATTCTGTCTACCACAGTGGCATATTGATGCTACAAAGTGTACCCTCATTTCAATTGATAGTTGTAAGAACAGTCTCATCTAAATGAGATAATTTGAGATGGATGCATTGAAGAGTTAAGATTTTGCATAAATTTTTTTGTAAATATAATATATAAACGAATATTTAGAATAATAATCTACAATCTCAGATAATTTAAAAAATACAAAAAAGTTTTATAACATGACTTTAGACTCACAGATTATCTTATCAATAATGTATTAATCAGATTTTCTATGCTTGAGAATGAAATACATATATCATATTCTAAAAGCATTTTGCATAAATTTGAGTCTTTAATGAAAATAATTTGTCAGAGAATTATAAAGAAGGAATGTATAAGGAAAATTGGATCTAGAAAAAAATGATAGAACAAGTAATATTGGTCACTACTGTTTCAATATTTCCTCTCCTTTTCTAATTCTCTCCGGTGTTTTTTCCCTCACCGTCATTATGCTCTTGCTTTCTTTTCAAATTCATCAACTTGTTTTGAAGAACTAGTTACAACAGTGTTATTTCAATGGTATTGTATTATCCTTCTCACATCTACATGGACTTTGCTATTATAACTTATTTCTTAATAGGGAGTTCTAAATAGAACTTCTTGTTATGAAAAACCTTGAGTTTTGCCTAGTAGACAGAAAACAGATTTTGTACTATTATTTTTTTAGTATTTGCATTCACTGGCTAATGCTAGTGTATTTGGGCTGCACAAATTCAGTGCTGCTTTAAATTGGTGTGATATTGGACACAAAACATATCAAAGTCAAAGGAAATACACATCTATAGAGGAGAATGACTAGTTGATTTTATTTTTGTATGAAATAACTTACATTAATTGGGTTTTAATGTTCTTTATCTAATTAAGAGTTTATATCAGTCAAAAGCTACAATTTGTCAATAGTACAATAAAGTTGTTATGGGTAATCTATAACAACCGGATGAAAAACACAATTTGCCTCGAATTCAGATATAATTCACATTTCACTGTTTGTGTTTGTTTAGTGGTTACCTTTGACTTGCTAATAAGGGATTCTACACATTATAAAAATATTGTATAACTTAGACTAGTATAGGTGAAAAGCTAAGAAACCCTCCCAAGTAAGACTTTTCTTATTTGTTTGGGAATGTGGGTGGTGTGGTAGATTGGAAGCAGCATTTCTGAAGATTTATATGTAACTATTTCCCTAGATTAAGCATTGGAGATCCTATTCTCATGTTCTGACTCATGTTCATGAGAAATTTTTTAAATCTCAGGAATATATATTTGATTCTATAAGATCACAGCTTCGCTCTGCATATTGACAAATCTTAGCATTGATATCTTTTATTAATTTACTTCAAAGTATCTTCAAGGAAAAGAGCAAGATGAGACACAAAGTTATGCCCATTATAGATTTATTAAGAGCAACACTAGTAATGACAAACACAAAAATAATATTTACATATACAGTGCATTGTAAGTAGTTTAATATTTTTCACAGAAATATGGAGGAATGAATTTAAATGTTTTTAAAGAGCCACTTGTGGTAGTTGTAGTGGGTATAAATAACTTTATTTCACATAAACAAATATGAGGGTCAGAGAAAATCAGCACTCAGTTTCACAAAGTTTATTTCAAAAATTGAGCTAAACTAAAATTCAAGTATTGTTTGAAGCAGATATTTATTAATATTACTGATACATAGCTCTTATTTTTATTTTAGTGGAATTAATGTAAAAATGGCCTTTAAAAAGTGTGTTAAAATATTTATGTTTAGTAAGTATTTGTTTTGAGTTGGGATCATTGCTGTGTATCCAAGATTGTGAGTGGGCATTTGTGTGCTTTCTGTGGGAAGGAGGGGAGACTTGTTCCTGCTTCTCTCATAGTTTCTCTTAGCAATGAGGCACAGGGAGAAAGAATGATTTGGCAAATGGAATTCCTTCCATTTCAGTACACATCTTAACAACTTGCCTTAGCCATCAGAAGAAAACACCAAGGAACGATGTCACTGTCTTCAAGCCTAACTCTCCTTATCCTTTTAGTGTGAAACTTCCTCTGATTTTCTGTAAAAGTAGAATTTGAGAAAACAATAATGTAAGAACTATGAAGTACAGTAATATTAGCAAGTGCTGAAGAAAAAGTAAGTATCACAGATTGAAACTAACTTTTCAAGTGAACCTTTTGCCCATCAATGTACCTGAGACAGAAGTAGGCATGAGAGATTTGCCTTGGGCACCTACCAAAAGAAGAAAGGTCTGGGTGTGATATTCCTAATGGTAAAATTTTACAGTAACTTGGAATTTTTCATTTGCTGATGGGGAAATGTACCATTTTGATAGCTTTTACAAGCTCAACCTTATGAGATTTATTTTAACTATGTATCATTAAGAATATCTAACCATAATGGAATTTATAAGCTAAGATTCTTATTAAATTTCCATTTCATCTAAACAACACGCTTTTTTTTTTTTAACAAAAAGCAAATGTTTTATTTCGTAGTACCAGAGTCTTGGGAGTTGAGGTCGATTTGGCACCTGGCGATGGCCTGCATCCTCATATCCATCACTTTCATGGGTCCTCATGTAGTGGGAAGGGTAAAGTGTCTCTTTCTGGACCTCTTTTATAAGGGCTCTAACTCTATAATAGTGGCTCTGCCTTCTCAAAGTCCCTAATTCCTAATATATCATCTTGATAGCCAAACAGCATTCTAGCTGCCAAACAGCAGTCTGTAGTGTCATTATTTTGTCGGTGACGAAACAGTAATAGAAATTCAGTTACTGCTCATGATTACACAGCCTGAGGCAGATGGGAAAGTGGGGAAACACAACCCAGCAGGTAATTCATTTATACTTCATTTATTCCATCATTCAGGAAACACTTGTTGAGAAAAGGCCAGGTTATAGCCCTTGCTTAGCATTCTGGGAACATGAGCCAGCTCTGTGTATTCTTTCAATGCACGCAGTTTATATACTGTTTTAGGTAAAGGGAATAATCATGTAAAAAAAGGAAGATATTATGAGACTTTAGTTTAGTTCTACAAAAGGAAGATACAAACAGTCATCATGGAGTAAAATAAGTCATCTCTAAAGAATATTTGATTTGAACTAAGTCATATTATCTGAGAAAAAGCTAACTGGATTTCATGATGACTCAAGGTTGAAACATATACTGAGGCCCTAAGGAGCAGTGGGCTTGCCTTGGCAGGGATCAGGAACAGAAGAGGTCATTGTGGTTGGGTTATCTGAGAAAAGGGAGGATGACAGCAAGTGCAGTAGGAAAGAAAATTGGGGCTCAGCCATGCCATGGAGAAGTTTGAAATGTATTACAGAAACATTTTCAAAACCCAGGATATAAAGAGTAAAATGGTCATTATTTTGCATGTAGGTATCCCCCCCAAAGCCTCTTGCAGTCTTGCTGAGTAAGGACTGAAACCTCCAAAAACTGTAAGCTAAATAATCCTTCGCTTCTCTAATTTGGGACATCAGGTATTTTGTCTCAATAAGGAGAGAAAATGCAAGGAGTTTACATTCTGTTTTAGGTAACCAAGACCACAGGAAATGTAACCAAATATCTGGTGGTGGAAGAGGATTTCCAATATACTCACATGTTTATATTACAGTGTTCTTGTCTCTCTAGCCTGGAGATGAGCACAGGTCAGACAGCTGGGTCTCTATCTTGATGAAGACACATGCCTGAATGCTTCTTCAGACAAGAACAGCACTATGTGATTTTGTAAGTACAAATCCATGAATATCTCCTGTTCTTAATCTATCCATCAGTATAAGGTGAGATAGCAGGGAAAGCATAGGGAAGCCCATATACTCCATTCACCTTTTTCTTTTGTTATTACTATATGTCACAATATGTAATATAATAAGTGTAATTCATCTTGGGAAATTTATACAAATAGATATTACATCTTATTCTTTTTATTTCCCCTATTTCTCTTGTCTTCTTTCACTAGATATCCTTCTAGTCTACAGAATGTAGCTATTTATTAATATAGCTTTTTAATTTTGCTTTTAAAATTATGTATATTTTTGGACTCTCATATTTAAAAACCTGGTGGAATTTAACCTTTGTAACTGACTTATTTCACTTAGTATTATTATCCACTTTCCTACAAATGACTCAGATTTATTCCTCTTAATGGCTGTATAGTACTTCATTGTGCATATTTACCAACTTTTCTATTTTATTATAAAGAGGATAAAACAATAAAACAAATCAAAACAAGCAAGCATAAAAGATACAGGACTTGAAAACATTATGAAATCAGTAATAGTTACCATAATAACTTTTGATGTTTTCAAAATAGCTGCAGATAACTTTAGACATAGAAAAACTCAAACAGAACAGAAGAGAAAAAATAAAACAGTGGATGCAATAAAGGATTTCCAAAGAAGCCTATAGTAAATCCAAAATTGCTACAGTAATATATCTTGCTATCTTTGAAATAGCTGCTCCTGACATTGGATTTGACATAAGCAAACAAAACAAAAGAGAATGAAACTCAGCCCTGTCAAACAGTGGAAATAATATAGAACTTCCAAAACAAGACCATAGGGAATCAACAAGGGCTGTAATCCTCAGAAGGAGCTCCCCCTAGATGCCGCACTGTGTACCACTATCCTCTGAACCTGTGATCAGACCACTGGCCCTAGACCTGCAGTGTTCCACACAGGCATCTAAGTATATTTCACCTCTATAGTTATCGTCACAGCCTGTCTTTCTCTGGATAAGCCTGTTGTTTAGGGCGGTGGGTGTGAGTGGGTTGGGGGTAGAGATGGTCGGTACTTCTTGTTTGCTAGCCTGCCTGCTGGAAGGGGCTGGGGTCTGTCTGTTCCAGTCCGGCAGCAGCCCACATGTGGTTTTAATTCCCAGACTGGGTTTTTTTGCTGGTTGGCTTTGGTCTCTCTACTCTTGTCTTCAAATGGCCTATATTTCTTCACACATTCATTTGTTGATGGATATGTAGACTGCTTCTAAGACTTAACTGTTATGAGTTGTGCTGCTATAAACATGAGTAGGCGTATACTATTGTAATGATGTCTTTCATTCTTTTTTTAAGTTTCCTAGGAAAGGTATATCTGGATCAAATTGGATCTCTATGATTAGTATTTTGATTTACGTAGTAATTGCACTAATTACTATTTCTGCCAACAATGTAGATGTGTTCCTTTTATCCCCACAACCTTGCCAATATTTTTATTTTATTTTTTGATGATAACCCTTCTTTCTGCAGTAAAAGAGATAGTATCTCAGTATTATTTTGATTTTCATTTTTGTAATGGCCAAAGATGCTGAGTACTTTTTATGTACACATTGGCCATTTTCACTTCCTTTGAAAACTGTCTCTTCATTTCATTAGTCCTCACTTTTGAAGTGTCCAGCTTTTTGAGATTTTGTTTTGTTTTTTGAGATAGGGTCTCACTTTGTACTTCAGGCTGGGTTTGAACTCACTATGTAATCCACACTGTTCTCAAATTCTCAGCAATCCTCCTGCCTCAGCCTCTTAAGTGCTGGTATTACAGACTGCACCACTATGGCAGGCCAGAAGTTCTTTTTTTTTTTTTTTTAATATATACAAGACATTTGTCCTTCGTTTAACAAAGGGTTGACAAATTTATTTTCCCAAACTGCGTCTCATTTCTTTACTCTGTTGGTTCTTTCTTTTGCAGTGTAAAAGTCTTTTATTTTAATATGGCTTCATTTTTAAACTGGTATTACTCTCGTGCAGTTGGTATTCTGCTTAGAACATGGTTGCCTAAGCTTGTTTCTTCAAGAGTTTTACCTATTTTATCTTCCATCAGATGAAACTTTTATGACTTAATACCTAGGTCTTTGATTCATTTTGACTTTCATGCAGTACCAAGTGAGAGATATGGGTCTATATTTATTCTTCTGTGTGTGGAAAATCAGTTTTCCTAGTAACATTTGTTAAAGAGTCTATCTTTTCCCCAACATACGTGAAGGATCAGATGGATGGAGGTGCTTGTATTTGTTCTGCATCCTCAATTCTGTTGCTCCTGGGAATATTCTTAAGAACCTTTGATCAATTGAAGCAAAATTAGGAAAACCCTTTATTTTAATCAAGTAGGAAGAGATTACTGTTTTAGAGCCTGGGAACTCCAAGATCAGTATGCTGGCATTGGGGCCTGCTTCCCTGATGGCACTTTTTTTTTTTGTACTGGGGATCAAACTCACAACTGTGTGGCTGCAAGGCCGGCGCTGTTGCTGCTGAGCTAAACCCCCAGCACCCATGATGGCACTTTCTTGATATGTTATGTGTGGAAGGTGGAGATGTAAGAAATTGTTTCCTTCAGTCTCGACATATGAGGGCACTAATCCCATTCACAGAGGTAGAACCCTGATAATGATAGTTCAATACTCTGTTCCCAAAGGTCATACCTCTCAATTCATTTGCATCAGTGATTACGTTGTAACCTGAATTTTGGAGACACCATCATTTAAACCATACCGCCACTTTGGATTGTTCTGGAGAAGATACACGTGAGAAAATCTTTCTTTTAAATAAGGAATTGTTGAATAATGGGAAAATGATGTTTAAAGGGTGTGATCTTTAACATCAATGGCATGCATACATTGAAATTCTGGCTTTGCCACGGACTTCCTGTATAACTTAGGGAAGGCAATACCAATTCTCTGATCTTATCTTCCCATATATAAAATAGAGATACTAGGTAATTACCCTTATAAAATTGTGTTTGGATATTATTTTTATTGAGGTATAATTAATATACAGTAAAGCTCACTTGCTAAAACCATAAAAAGCAGTAGTTTTTCATAAAGTTATGCTATCATGCAATTGTCAATGCAATCAAGGAATAGAACATTTCTCTCAGGACCTAAAATTCCTTCTGTCTTCAATACCCAGCCCCAACCCTATTTCTTGTTCTGATTTCCATCACCATAATTTTGCATTTTTTATAGTTACAATCATAAAATAATTGTCCCTTGCACTTGAATTTTTAAACTTTGGATAATGCTTTTGAAATTCTTATTGTACTGGTAGTATTTTTCTTTCTATTGCAAAATAGTATTTCATTGTGTTTAACAATATAAAATTTGTTGTTTTCATTCCACTCCTGATAGATAGTAGGATTGTTTACAATTTTTGGCTTTTATGAATAAAATTTCTAAGATCTTTTATGCACAAAATATCTATATTTGACTTGCATCTGCTATTTCAAATTTCCAAGTTCATGTTGGACAAAGTTAGAAATATTAAGCAAGAATATATTTTTGCACAATAAGTTTTGTTAGTGGCTTTTCCTTGCTGTGACAAAATATCTGAGAAAACCAACTTAAAGGAGGGAAATTTAAATTTTATTTGTGATTTAAGATGTTTCAGTCTATGGGTACCTGGTTTCACTCCTTCTGAGCCTGTGGTGAAATAGAATAGTTTATGTAAGAAGTTATTTATATAAAAAGTGATCAGTAATTTAATTATAATAATTATTTTTGGTTATACTTTTTCTGTGCTGCTAGAACTCTTTGTCTTTTAATTCTGAAAAGAATTTCCCTTAGTATGAGAATTCTGAGTGTTATCAGCAGTGAAGCTTCAAGACTTCCAGTTTCATAAACTCTACTAGGCAAAGTGGTGCAGAAGAAATGAAAAACACTCTACAAGCTTTAATCTTGTGACTTGAACAATTATTTCTAAGATGGCAATATGTAATCCATTAACTAGTGATTTCCTACTGTTCATTTTTTTCTTCTGTAAATCTGTATAACTTGTACCTTTTCACTGCTTTTTTTTCTTTTCTCCTTAAATAAAATTAAAAAAAAAATAAAAAAATTAAAAAAAGAAATGAAAAACAGCTAAAGATAATTAGAATAAAGTCACCTATTAAAAAGTGAATGTGCAGCTGTCAAAACCTCAGTGGCTGTCACGAAATCTTGCGACATACTACCTTATTTATATCATGGAAGATGGTAAAAGGCTTTAAAATAAGGGAACAGATTACTGTGGATCTTCTTAGTGGAGTATGCAGCTTTGTCTACAACACACTTCTGGGTTGTTTTTGTAGGATTCTGACTCTTTCATCGTCTTTGACTAAACTACTTTATCACTGTATATTTTGTACAATTGATGATAAATCAAATTATTTCATTCATTGAAATACAACCGAATTTTGTCTAGTGAAAATGCAGGTCAGTCTCTGGCTCACTTCTGTGGCCACAGCCAGTTTCCTATGCATTAAACAAACTAAATTTAGTCTTTCTGGTTGCCCACTGTGATACCTCTTTGAATTTTCTTTCCATATGTTACTGTTTTCTTTATTCACTGTAGACTAAATAAAATAATGAACATGTGTCTACTTTATAATTTATGACAGCATAATTTTACTTTTTAAAATGTATTTTTGCAATTCTGTCTTAAAACTAAAGGATGTTTTTCCTTTAAAATTAAAGCACTTCTAAGTTGTTTTAGAAGAGAATGTGCTACTTGTCTTCCCAAACCTAGCAAGCAGACATCACTGACTTACCTTAAATCTTAAGTGTTTTATAAGGCTATTGAGATACCCCAAAGGAAGATGTAATATAGGCTGAGTTGCTGTGTTTACAGAGTAAGTACAGTAATAACACTTTACTGTTACTGTGTAGAATGGCTTATTTTTTACACATATGTTGTATTGTTTTACGAGTTCTAACCATATCACTGCTAGAAGGCCAGACACCATATACATCTCTTTATATTTTGTTCTAAATCTCTTTCTTCATAAAGGAAAATGACATAGACAACAAAGTTGAGGTATGGCCACTATTTTCTCTACATTTTCTCCTCCCTGCCTCTGGCATTACTGTTTTCTGGAAATGTCTTTTGGAAATAAATTCCATGTGCCTTTAACCTTTGGATGAATTTGCCTCTCAGAAGTCCCCCATTTCATTGCCTCTCAGTTTCCTCCAATGACCATAAATTTCTTGTTTTACTGAGTGCCAAAGAACCACATGGCTATGACTGTAACTTCAGGCTGTATTTTGTTTTGAAAACTAGATATTAGCTGGTATTTATAGAAACCCACAAAATGAAGCTGTAGAGATTATGGTGTTGGTTACCTCAGTGGTATAGTGCTTGTCTAGAATCTGAGGGCCGTGGGCTTGATCTTTAAGGTGGAGGTAAAGAAGGAAGCTCTAAAGGTAGAATTTTAGGCCATTTTGCTGTCAGGCTGAGATGTGAGAAGTCATTTTCAGTTTGCTTTCCATAGTAGATCATGGTAGTGTTGGTTTATTATCATTGCTTATAATATTCCTCCTGCCAAACTTGCCTAGGTTGATAACAGAACCAAATAATTCTAAGTCAGAATGGCTGAAGACAAGAGGAGTTTATAATTGAGTTTTTCATAATTTGTGTGTTAGTCTCTTTTGTTTTAAAATAACTAGGTCTAGTAAGGACAATTTACTTAAATTTTTTGAGCCTCTTAAAATGATAAATTCTAGAAGTTTTTCCTATATTTTCAGGAATGGAGAGGGATCTAGGAATTTGTGTGCTGGTAGACATATGTATATGCCTCTGTGAGCCTTTCTATGTGTGTAGTTGTTAATATACCAATAGACACAGGTGGGCAGGGTAGAGTGTGGAGTAGAAATGCTTAAAAACTAAGTTAGCTGCTCTTTTTTGTTGATTTTGGAAGCACATGAAATGTGTTTGATGAGTGTCCTCAGGGGACAAGGGAGGAAGACAGAGGCTTCTCAGTACCTTGCTTGGTTTAACCTTCAAGCTCTCAGCAACTGCTACTCATCAGGCTCCTGTATGCCACATTGAGTGTTCTGAAAACTACAGGAAACACAATTGGGGAAGATGCAGCACAGAAATCATATTCCGGACTGGGCATGGTGGTGAGGCCAGCCTGGGATACATAGTTAAAGGCCAACCTGAACTGAACTATATAATAAGTCCCTGTCTCAAACAAAAAACAAAGCAGAACAACATAACAGAGGGAGGGAGGGAGAGGGAGAGGGAGAGGGAGAGGGAGAGAGAGAGAGAGAGAGAGAGAGAGAGAGAGAGAGAGAGAGAGACTATCATAGTCTGTGACTAAACTGGAATAGTCTCATATCATTGACTCCATTATTATAGTCATCTACCTATTAGGTTCAGAAACACAAAAACAAAGTGTAAAACTTACAGAAAGGAAAATTTTGTGGCACTTTAGTGCAAAATTTTAAAATAGATGAGTTTCTTAATATGGAGGTATGGAGATAAAAGGATAAACACAAATTAAAAATAAACAAATTAAATTTCCTTATTGATAATAAGGGAAGAAATTTCTCAGCCATTTTGTTTTCATAGAACATTTACTTTACAAAGCCTACCTCATGGTTTGGGTCAGAGATGATCCCCTGATTCTCCTAGGAAGGGCTTGAGGAGGTGATCATATATGGTGGTGCTGTTGCTGACTGTTCTGTACTGGTAGGAGCTGAGTGGAGTCTGAATGGAAAGCAAAAGACCAGGTACCTGGGGGTGTGACCCAGTAGGGCCTACCCCTCCCTGGCTCCCTGGCTCTGTGCTGGCTCCCTGGCTCCGTGGCTCCCTGGATCCTGGTCTAGTTTAGTTCAGTTCAGTTTAAAGTTTAGTTCCCGTCATTCTGGCTCTGCTTCCTGGTCACCATGAGGTGAGCAGCTTTCCTCCACCAGACCCTTCCACCATATTGTTCTTTCCTTGAAGCTGGCCAACTGTGGAAGAGCCAAAGTCAATCTTTTCTTCTTTAAATTGCAGGTGTCCAATATTTTGTCCCAGCAATACAAAGGTGACTTATACAAAGCTGAATACAAAGATGAATTATAATTGTGAGATTTCTTTCTGTCTCTGAAAAGAATGAACGTTTTTTGAAAAGTGAAATAAGCCATTTACCAGATTTACAATGACCAATATCTCTGACAGCATCTGGCACCCTTAGTTTGACAAGTAGACATTAGAGGAATAGAAACCAGGTCTTCCAGTTTCTGTAAGTGTAGGAACCCAACTTTGACACATGTCTCTCCTGCAAAACTATTTCATTATAAGCATATAAGAAAGCTTAATATTTCTTTGATAACATTAGTTAGAATACCAATTTTGAAAAAAATTTATGAGAAACTACATGTGATAAATAGTACCGTCAAGCCCTCTTACTTGAGTAGTTACTGCTTGTATTGAGAATAGGTATGTAATGGCTTGTTTCCCCTCGGCTGTATGAAAGACATTTCTTTCAACATTTCAGCCTCTTAGAGGATTGTTTGTGATATGCATTACATTCTGATTGAATGTGTGCTTCGTGATAAAATATAGATTTTCCTTATTAGAATGGTCTTCTGGACTGAGACAATATTTTAGCTATATTTACCTAACTATACTAGGGATGAAAAGCTTTAATATATATATATATATATATACATACATGCATACAAATAATGGGCAATATTTATTTAGCTCATAGCAATGTTTTGTTCTAGATATTTCATGGGTGACATTTACAAGTTCACTATCTAGTAAGCTGTTAAACCACTATCTGTGATTGAGATAGAATGAATCTCCTGCATACATTTCCCAACTAGATGTGTTTCCTCTCTATCGCTAATATGGGTGAATTCTAGTTTACCATTACTTGCTGAACCCATCAAAGTTAATATAAAAATACATTTTAAAAATTCATAGTAATGAGAATTTAATTCCAAAGCAGGACCAAAAATCCCTTAAGTCTATTGTATTTTTAGTAGATTTATATAATAATTAGATGTATAAATTGATTTATAGTTAGGAGAGTTCTCATCAAAATGATAGCTATTTTATTTGCTTACTTATGTATAATGTAATAATTGGAATTTCTATTTGCCTTTATGACTTTCATAGAGAATTTCAAAGTATGAATTACTGTGACTTGTTGGCAGACCATTTGGGGTTGTAGTTTATTCCTAATAATCTAGAACTTTGCATTTGTACAGACCTTAAGTTGGTGAGAAAAAGATAAGAGCATGGAGAAAAATCCTCCCTGTGCCTAAAATCACTAATCTAATTATTTGAGCTCTGGAAATCTTTCAGATTTATTTTTGATTTTGGTATGCTTGTAGCAGGCCATTTAAATTTCTTTTTGATTTGCATTTTTCTGGAAAAATTTTTAAAAACTTGTGTTTTTAGCTGCACTTCAGGAAAAATCAGGCCCTGAGAGTTGCTATATTACATGGTGATTTTGGATGTGGTTTTTTTTTTTTTTTATGATTTTTTTTTTTTGTCTTTTTCCTTTTTATCGGTACCAGGGATCGAACTCACGAATGCCTGCTTGCAAGGCAGGCACTTATGTCGCTGAGCTAAATCCCCAGCCCCTGGATGTGTTAATGAAGCTCAAGATCCATAGTGGGGATGTTATTTAGGATACACACGCACCTTTCACATAACGGATCACTCTCTGAGTGTGGGATGTTGGAAAGATAGCAGTTACTTCCACTGCATTCTTTTTTCCACTGATGTAAAAGAAATTGGGATGAATGAGATTTTTAAATTCTTATTTAATGATAGCAATGGATGCAGTGGATGGGATGGTGGATAGGAAAGTCAGGCTGTACTTTAGCATAAAGAAAATCTCTAAGAATCAGTGTGCTAAACATAGAAGAAAAATGATCCTCTAAGTTTTGCTTGATAGATTCCCCCTCAGTTCTTCCCAGAGACAGCATTTTCAGTACTGACAAAACATTATTCAGAAATGATAGTCTGTTGTCTCCTTTTAACAAGCATCTTAGCATCTTAGCATCTTAGTCACTTTTTGCTTGCTGAGACAAAATACCCGACACCTGCACTGGAAGAGAAGAGGTTCAGCTTGGCTCACAGTTATGGTCCATTGCTAACTGGCTCCAAGGAAGAAATAGCAATGTGGAAGAGCCTTTTTAAAAAAAGAAGGAAAGTTGCTCACCCCACAGTGGCCAGAAGGCAGAGAGAGAAGGGGTGAACCAGGGAGGCAGATGCGCCATCCTAGGAACACCCCAGTGACCAGCTCTTCTGAACAAGGCCAACTTCCTCACTTCCAGGTGTCTATTGTGACTCCAAAATCCATTCACCTTCCAAACACATGAGCCTTTTGAGGCTAATTTAGAGCTAAATCTTAACAGTTAATTTTTTTCCTCCTCTCTCCTATTTTTTAGTTTTCAGGTATTGGGGAATTTAAAGAAATTTCCTTTATCTCTGTTCCAAAACATGTTTGTTCCTCTATATTTACTGTTTTTTTAGACATCACTCTAGTTTTTTATTTCTGGCAATAGTAAATCTAACATAATTTGTGTTTGTTTTGCGGCCAATTCTCATTATTTGAGGCAGTCATGTCAAAAGTCCCTGAAATACTGAACCATTACATTTAGGAGAAACACATTAGTTTTTTGAGAGCTACCTCTTGCTATGTTTCAACAACTCATTAACACATAACCTTATTTTATGTGTGTTTCTGCTTGAAATATTTAGCATATGTTGTTAATTCATCAACATTTAATTCATGATCAACAGCATCATAATCCTGATTGACAAAATCTGATCTACTATGTATTTTCTCCTTTAGAGCTGTTACAGCCTATTGAGACTTAGCATGTGGGGACATTTTAAATAGCAAAATCAGCAATGCAAGGCACAAAATGTCAAAAGAGTGGCATTAAATGGACCATGAAGAGGACACTGTTTACAGGAAGAGAAGTGGAATAAGAGGGCAGGCTGTCACCTTGTTCAGTGACATCTGGCAATGTGAAGATTGAGCAATTTTTATTTTTCTGTGTTGTGTGCATGTCTGTGAATGAATGCCCATGAGATGACTGGGTATTATAAGCAAGTAGATGCATTAGTAAGTATGAGACCTGTGAGTCATGGGACAGACTGCATTTATGTGCTGATTTATGGATCGCCTCCTCTGCCACATTGTCAATTCTATCAGAGCAGAAAATATGAAAGTCTTTTGCACTGAAACATTACTAGAAGTAGTGCAAAATAAAATATTACAGAAGCATCAACATTTGGCCTCCATATTTATCAACATTTAGCTGAAATCGAGAATTTGGCCTGTTTTGACCTCACATTGAGATCACTGGGATTTATTGTTAATGTTATTATTTCCTTTAAGTATTGGACAGGCACTAAATATATAGGATAAGTAAAAATATGCTATTTATTGAAATTTGATGTTTTTAAGATGTGTATCATTGCAATAGTGTGAAATAATTTATGCAATAAATTGCAATAATTTATGAAAGTTGTACATTTCATATCCAGTATATTGATTAATAACTTTTGTTTATATAGGTAGATTTTGGTTCATTTTTCTCTTCTTTTGAGACAGAGGCTTGCTATGTAGTTCAGGCTGGCCTTGAACTTACTGTGTAGCCTCAGCAGGCCTCGAACTCATGTTGATCCTCTTGCCTCAGCTTCCCAACTGCTGGGATTTTAGGCTGGCAACTTTTATTAGGATTTTCAAAAGAAAATATGTCAGCTAGATAATTTATGAAAAATATCCCTTTTGAACTAAGAATGTTTCAACATTTAAATAATATAGAAAAATAAGATATTAATTTCCATTTATAAGTTTGTCTCGTTGGTGGCTGTGCTACTTTAAATAATAAACACATAATGTGGAAGAACAGCATTTACTCTTTCAGTACTTAATTTCTTTTTTTAAATTTTATTTTCTTTTATTTTTTATTTTGAAGGTAGTAAAATACAACAGAATAAGACAGAATAAAGTCAGTAGAGACAGTGCAGTGAAATTGGTACAGAACTTCACAGCAGGTTACCAGGATGACAGTTATAGGGACCATAGTATATCTTGTTATCTTCACAGTAGTTGTTCTTTCAAACAGGCATAGCAAAATCAAATCAAATACAGAATATCATAAAACCCCGTCAGAACAGAGTATTGAATAAAGCAATATAATTAATCAGAACAAAGGAAAACAGGGATAACAATATTTGCCTTCAAAGAGATGGTAGAAGGAAATTCCCCATATTTGCTATATTGTATGTGATCATCCCCCCCCCACCCAGAGATGCTCAGATCTCTGGCTCCCATTTGCTAACAGGGTGGGGGAAGGACGTTTGATTCTCAGTTTGTGCATTGGTAGGCTCATGGCTGTCTACCAGGGAAGCGAGCAGGTTGCTTTGTTGCCCGGTGCCCTAAATTCCAACATGGCACAATCTCGGGAGTCACTGGCTGGCTGGTTCTCTCCCTGGGTCAGTACTTAATTTCAATCGATGAGTCCAGGCATGAGTATAGAGACACAGTCGCTTTACTGAGGGGATTTTTCATCCTGATAAGGATTTTGATTATTATTCCGAAGATAGTGAGGAGTCTTTGAAGAAGTTATATATAGGGGTGATATGAATAAATTCATATTTTATATTGATTACTTTGGCTTCAGGGTGGAAGGCAAATTTAATTGGACCAAGATGAGATTCTAGAGTATTAATCATTAGGCTATTGAATGGTCTAGGTAAGTCATGATAAGAATAGTTATAGGGAGAAATTGAGTAACATGGATGAGTATCATGTATGAGTCTTTTAGTTCATTAGGCTGACAAGATAAATCAAAACTGATTCTAGGTTCTGACTTGTGTGATAAATTGAATAGTAATTTTATTAATTGAGATAATAAGAGACTGGGAGACAGATTTTTTCCAAAAAGGAAGGGGATAGAGTAGGGCTAGAAAGGGGATGAAAAATGAATTAAGATATATTCTATACATGTACTAATTCACCCATGATGAATATAATCATTATTACTGCAGATATGTACTAATGGAAATAAAAATTAAAATAAAATTATAAAAGTCAACAAAAATTGAGATTCAACTAAAGTTAAGAATATCTGCTTTAAAGCAATCTGAAGTTTTGAATTTTGGACATAAATGTGAAAAATTTCATATTAATGAAAAGCCAGAAAATATGTTTGGGAGTTTTATTTGCAAATATAGAACTTATAAAATGTTCAGAATGAGATAAAAATATAGATTGGATAGCTTCCAATCTATCATCATTTAAAAAATAAATATAAATTTAAAAAACACTGGCATGGGCATTAATATTTTTAGGGAAAATCCATTCTGCCATTGAAGATATAACAGGAAGAAAATATATGTAAAAATGATTGATGTAAAACCTTCTTAAAATAGAAGAATGATGTGAACATGGCATTGTGAACAGACTTAGTGAGGATAAAGGCTCTGAAATATCACAAGGAGCTAGAAACATAATGACAGATTTCATTGGATTGAAAAGTTTATCAGTAAAAGCTTTAGAATTATTGGAGAGAAAGTTTTCCAGCAATGGCAGGGATATGTGGAAGATGCACAAGTGTATATTCCAAATATGAAAATTCTTTCTCAATATGTTTGCTAAGGAAAATAGGAGATTTATCTCCTTTATAGATCTTTGCAAAAGGGGGAAAGCATCCATAGATGGAGGGAGGGTAGCTGAAGGGAAATTAAGTTTCAAGATATGTTTATGTACTAACTCTCCATCATGAATATAATTGCTATGTACTTCAACTGTGGACTAATAAAATATTTTAAAAAGAAAAAAAAGGTGAGATTTCCTAAATTCTTGAGCTTTCTCTTATGTACCTGATGTTTGCTATTTTGGTTCCTGATACATGGTGTCAATTTGAGAAGTTTAGAAGTTTAACTAAGAGACTCAGCAGGGAGCCAGGATTCTTACTTCCTAAATACCCGCTAGGGGAGGACACAGAGATTTTGTGAATGCTACATTTGCCCTAGGGGGTGGGGAACATGGCCTGTGAGCATCATAAGGGAGGAGAAGAGCCTTGTTCCTCTCCTTTTTGTTCTGGCTGCTTTTGCTGGCTGATTCCTTGAGGTGTTGCCCCACTGCCATGCCACCCTGCCTTGAGCCAACTGATTATGAACTGAAACCTCCACAAACAGTGAGCGAAACAAATTCCTTCCTTTGCTTTGGGTGTTAGATATTTTGTTCTAGCAACAAAAGAAAAGTAACCAAGACAGTTCCCCTCTGCCTTAGCTTCAGCTACTTAGTAAACAATTGATTTCTGAATTCTCATTCTTTGTTTATGGCCAGTTACTGCTGCCTAAACAGTGTCTCTAAAATACTGCTCTGATATGATCTTTCTAAAGCCCTTTTTAAAGCTTTTTGTCCCACAGAATTCAAGTCAGATGTCATCTGGAATCTTCTGATCCAGTTTGACCCTAAATGACTTTTCCAGAATCTTCAATAGTTTTCTGTACGTAATCTTCATGCCAATTCTTTTCATCTTTGCTTATACTAAACTCAATTTAATGCTTCAAATTTTTATGTACAGCTCAAATATTATTTCTTTCAAGGCTTGTGTAGGTTATGTAGGTTATGGAACACTGATGCTTTAATTTCTCAGAGTAAATAAATTCATTGTTGGTTTCTTGGAACATAAGGCTCTTTGTATCTCTTTTTTTCTTTTCTTTCCTAGAGACATGCATGTGCACACACACACACACACACACACACACACACACACAACTATATCTGACTCTTTATTGTGGTTCCTTCAGGGTTTAAGCATTGCTCACTGAAGTGATAAGATTTTGGAAGGAATACACAGCAGTGCAGGGGGCTAGAAGGGAAGCAGTGGTCTTCTGTCCAACAAAAGTCTCCATAACTTGTTATGAGGAAGGTGACATTCTAATCCCACAAGGCACCTGTACAAAAATGTGTCTCCTGGAATCAGACAGTGTTACAAATTTATGAAGATACTGATATCAACATCTAAAACTTATATGGGCACACAAGAGAAACAGAAATTCAAACATCTTTATCACCTTTTACCTACAAGTCGCGTAACCCACCCTGAAAAGCCATGACAAAGACAATAACAACCCCTCTCCAGGTCCCCTTGCCATTCTGTAGTCCTTAACTGTACTTTTGTTTTTATGATTGTTCCCTCTTACACTGGAAATAATGATGCAGATTTCCTTTGAAAAACTCCTTTTTCTCATAGTTCATGTAGTTCTAACAGAGCTAATGACAACCCAGCTGTTCTCCATTGCTAAAGGAGCATGTGGCCTGCACACTGGAATGTAGGTCACAAAATCTGGTAGGCAGATGCAGGACCCAGGCAATACCAGGACTGTCATTGAAAAAATTGATTTTTTCCTTAACAAGTTTTCTAGCATTACAGGATCTACATTCAAAGCTGTTTTTGTTTTTCTTATCCCACTGCACAAAAATTCTGTCTTTGTAAAAGGAACTACAGAAAAAACCAGAGCAGACATAAAGATGGATGTCTAATGACATCTGATCACTCAATGGTACTTTAACTGAATCGAGGTGGGAGGCTATGATTTACCTTTTTTCTTAGCTTCTTTTGTTAGATTCTTGGCACTGAAAGAAACCTAAATAACAATCAATGCAATGCTACATCTATCAGAGTAAAAATAAGTCTAGAATTTGGTTATGTCAATTCATGAATTAGGTGAATTAATTTGATGGCAAACAACAAAAAACAACTATTTGGTTTAATCTCTATGAAGTTTCTTAGCAATAATGTTCTCTAAAAAGTTCAATAGTAATTATCTTAAAATGGAGACCACACAGGACACTTACAACAATGCAGAAAATAGACTCCCAATGATTCTATACTTTTCAACAAAGGTCCGCATTGTTTATCACTGTTTTTATAGTTCTTGTCAAAATGCTGAGAACAGGGTAAGTGTTTGATGAATGAATACCTGAATTAATGAGTCCTGGGCATATTGCCAACTACATAGACAAGTCAGTGGAAGACAGAAAACTGTTACAGAGAATAGGAATTTAAAAATTATTATATTTTTCTCAGTGGAGGGGATAAGGAAAGGGGAAAGAGAGGGAGAGAAAGAGAGAAGAAAAAAGATATAAACGTGTATATACACAAGATAGCTAAGATGATTGTATGACTAATTCTGTTACTTCTTGGAACAAAACAGTTAACATTCATAGGGTTAGATCAATTTTGCACATTTATATATGGTAATTGGAGTAACTTTTTTGAAAATGACCCACAAAATGACAATCATAGTTGTTTTGAAAGCCCATATTGTTACTGTTTTGAACCCTTCATTATTGTTATTTATTTATCTCTTTTGTTTCTTGTTTTTCTTGTATTTTATTTTGTTTTCCCTCTAATACAGAAAGGACAGATGTACAAATATATGCTTATACATGCCTACATCTCCTAAGTTTACAAGAATTGATTTTATTACATGCGATGGTATCAGCAGCTACTTTGAAGAAAGTGAGATATAATGGTAGCCATTGCTAATTTTTTATGATCTTATTTTGAAGTTCAATAATACTTTTATTCTTTTTTTGATTGGTTTTAGTTTGTTTTCTATTATTTGATTTCAATATGTGTGAAGGTACGGAGAGCTATTTTGAAGAGAACAAGAGTCATTACGGTAACCATTGTTGATTTTCCTATTGTCTGGTTTTGAGGGTTTGTAATGCTTTCATTCTTTAGTTTTGATCAGTTTTATACTATTTTGTTTTATTTGAATTCATTGTCTGTGAAGATATGGACAACTATTTTGAAGAAAACAAGATATTAGGGTAGCCATTTTTGACTTCCCTTTGTCTTGTTTTGAAATTCTGTGTTACTTGCATTGTTTTGTTCTGTTTTTTTAAAATTTTATTTAAAATAAAAAAAATTAAAAATGAAAGAGAGACAGAGTGAGACACAATGGGGGGGGAGAGAGAGAGAGAGAGAGAGAGAGAGAGAGAGAGACTTTTCAGTATGCTACATAGTGTAAACAGCTCAAGGACTTTACCTGTAGGAAATGAAACCACACTTTTTGTGTTTTAATTTTTCCTGCACTATGTCATTAAAGTATAGTCTAGAGTTACTTCAGGAGAAATCATGATGATTTTAGGGTAGCAGGAAAACTTGGATTTACATATTAGATTGACCACACTGAGGAGTACTATCTAATAAAGGGTATACCTAGAAAAGAAAGTAACTAAGAATCTACATTGGGGTCAAATAAAAAACAAATACAGACTTAGAAGAGGAGAAGCTTTATTAAAAATGATGTATGGGAAAGAAACTCCCAGCATGTTAGAGGTCTGGCATTAGTTTTTGTTCCCAAAATTGAAGAGTGAATTTTAGGAACAATGAAGGTTAAGAGCACAATACATTTATTGAGAGAAAGAAACCTTCTGTCTAGCACAGACAGACAGTGTCCCAAGTAGATTGCCAAAAACCTCACATTTCCAGAATTTCTTTATAAAGTAGAACCACAAAGTGAGGCCAGTCCAAGATGAGGGGAAAAATGGGAAATCAATAGGTGGGCATGAGGTGGGACAGAACTATGGTCAGTCAATAAGATTATAAGTATAATTGCTTAGGTGAAGTTGATTAAAAAGTGGATAAATGAGCGAGTGAGTCTTGTGTAAGCAGGCATGAATACAGAACAGAGGCTCTTCCTGTAAGGGATGGCTCAGTGGCTTCTTCTGGCTTCCTCAAACTGATTGACACCTATTTAGAATATCAAGCCCTGGTGTTTAGCCTTAGGATGTAAGTGCATTTGTTTTATCTGCTGTCTTAAGGTCTGACTCACAGTAGATATGTCTGTATCCCCTACAGTTGCAAGGCACTTGATCCTCAGCTCTAGCTCCTTGGAGGAACTAGCCCTATCTGACTGCTTATCATATTCTTTCTAACTCAGCTGTCTATAACAAAAAATATAATAGAGACAATTCTCTGATCTAAAACATCTGCGTACACTTTAAATATCAAACAGAAAAGTCTTTTATTTTTCCACAGGGAAGAAGCAGGCCTCACAGAAACCTTTAAATGGGGTGGCATTGGGAAAGAAAAGGAAAGAAAGCAGACAGTGTGACTGATGGCAGCAGCTGTGTATCTGCGTGGTTAGCAGATTCTCTGGAAGAGCTGTTAGGGAGACAGGCTTTGCATTCTAGTGCTTGATCAGCTTTGGCAACAAGCAAGTTTGGGGAGCTGTTAGAAAAGGAGAGTACTGATTGGGCCTGGGTCAAGATAAAGCAAAGGATAAGGAATAGTAATTGGCTGAGGTAGTATAAAGTAGCATAATTATCCTGAATTTTAATGAATCCAAAGTAATATTTGCAACAGATATGTGCACATCCTACTTTTTGAAATATGATAATTCGAATAGACCTGCCATTTGCAGAATTGAACTGAGTCACATTTTCAAGTTAAGAGAGGCAACCTTTTTGTATGAGGCTTTGAGAGGATTCATGTTAGGAGATTGTAACCTGCCAAAATTGAGGCTGGAAAGAAAAAGATTGAATATTTTATTTTCTTCAGAGTATCCAGAAATTTTCTGCAGAATTATCAGATAATAGAGACAGGCCTATCAGACATAAATAATGCTTAGTGTGGTTAGCAATGGGAATATTCCAAATTTGATTTTAAAAATAGGGCTTAAGGTAGAGTATTCTGTGTTGTTCCAGAAGTTGAACTTTTGATCATATATACCAAAGTAAAAAAATTTCAAAATAATTACTCATAGGGTCGTAGAGTCTATGATTGACTATTTTTCAATGGAAGTCTACTGATTTTCCCATATCTTTAGAAGAGGTAAAAGGGTACTAGGATACTTAAACTGATTAGAATTATAATCTGTCCAATTGGGAAGATGTGAAAGAAGAACTTAACATATTTTAGATGGGAATTGTGCTTGGAAAATAATTCATATGCACTTTCTAACTGTTATAGTCAGCTAAGTTAGATAAAATATTATACACAGATAGCTCTCCAAGGAGCCAGTGCAGAAGACTAGGTATGTTGCAACTGTGTCGGAGATGGGTACCTCCCACTGTGGGCCAGCCCTTACGACAAGAGATAAAACAAATGCACCCATATCTGAAGGATAAACATCAGGGATTGATATTCCAAGTAGGTATCAATCACTTTGAGGAAGTCAAAGGAGACACTAAGGCAGCCTCCTACAGGGAAGGCCTCATGCCAGCTTGCTGCAAGACTCACGTCCCCATTTGTCCCTGTTTTAATCAATTTCACATAAGCAATTATACTTGTAATCTTATTGGTTGACCATAGTTCTGTCCCACCTCATGCCCACCTAGTGATTTTCTATTTTTCCCCACTTTGGATCCACCCCCTTTATGGTGGATCATTTATGGTTTTGCTGTATAAAAATCCCTAGAACAGTAAGGTTCCTTGGCAATCTCCTTGGGACCCCTTCTGTCTCTCTGTTGGACAGAAGCTTTTTTTCTCTCAATAACATCTATTGTTCCTAAAATCCACTCTATGATTTTAGAGAATACAAACTCATACCCGGTATCTAGCAGGTTGGGAGTTTCTTTCCCCTATATCACAACTAGTCAAATTTTATCAATAAACTTGTTGCATAATTCTACCCAAAGTGTTGACAGCATAAAGGTGGAAATAATGGATTGGGATTAGGAGTGAAATAGTTAAAAATTTTAGGGAGATGAATTAGAAATTAGAACCGTAGACATGATGTTCACTATTCAGAAAATCACTGAAACTACCAAACTGGTAGAAGTCCTGGTATTAGGAATCAGAAAGAGAACCAGTAAATTAACAGGAGGAAATGGATGCATCAGTGAACCTCCCTGTATATCCTGCTAGGCTAAACAGTATTTTGAGTTCCTAGTAACATTTATGCAGCACCATTTCACAGCATCTCAGGTCTTGCAGTGTTTTAAGAAGCCACAGGAGAATGCCTGCTCTGGCCTGGCTCTGCTAGATATTGTTTTTCTTTTCATGTCTCCAGGGAAGCGGGTTGTGGCTCCCTCCAACTGAGTTCTGCATTGTCTATGGCTCATAATGCTCTGCTGCTCTCTGCACAGTGTGGGTGGCTTCCCTCATCTGCATGGAATGGTGAGCAGGGAGTAAGATGCTGCAGGAGCACACTACTCCCCCGAGGAGGAGGTGGGATTGTCTATGTTAATGCTGCTGATTTTCCTTTCCTCCCCTGTTTTCATGGTTGTAGTCCACGACTTCCCTGGGTCCCTAATTGCAGTTGTGTAGTATTCTGGATTTCTGCTTCAAGGTGGCAGGAAGACTATATTGGATGCCTTTCACAGGAGTTTATCCTTCCGGTGCTGACTCCTATTCTTAGGATACTAGAACCATTTGTTGTGGGCTAGCGGTAATCCTGCTTCCCTTTCTTGACAACCCTGCTGTTTGACTCAGTTTACTGGATTTATCTTTTAGGTTGATTTTCAGTATCTGGGTATGTTGGATGCTCTCATTTTGGAATATGCATGTGATCTGGTGGCTGAACTTTGAGTTTCTGTCACATATCTCCCTCTCTAACCAGCTGTGTTGAAAACATGTCTTATTCTAGTAAAAACAATCTCCTCGTTTGATTATTGCTGATGTTGCTAATCTAATCCAAAGCTTCTCTTGTTTTCTAATTTTCCCACTTTATTTCTTTCAGTGGTCATATTCTTTTTTTTTTTAAATCGGTACCGGGATCTAACTCACAATCATCTGCTTGCAAGGCAGGTGCTTATGCCGCTGAGCTAAATCCCCAGACCTGAGTGGTCATATTCTTAAACTGACTAATTTAATTTCTGATTATATTATGCCCTGATCTATCATTATTTAGAAATTATCAAGTAGTTAAAACTGAGAAAACTATGTGAGGTGGGTAGGAAACTTTATGTCAATCACTGACATCACAGTGTTCACCTGTACCATTGTGCCTTTGCATTAAATAGAGAAATCATTCATTTGCCTAATTCTGTATCCTGGATCTTGTTGCTTTACTCTAGATTTCTGATTTATTCTGAGCATCGTCTCATTATCCATCTCTTCCTGTTGTGTTTTCTTATTGCTGGAAAAGTGAGGACCCATAGGATCTATTCTTCAAGACTGAAATGGGCATTCCCACGTTAAAGATAAACATCAGGCCCTGAAGGGAATCTTCTGGAAATCTAATCAACTTTGCATGAAAATGTTCTGGTGAGAAAGATCAAATCTTTCCCTATGATTTTTACCTTAATGTACCCAGAATGGACCTTGAATATTAATCCTTTAACAAGTAATCAAAAAGCAGCGAATTTTTGCTTGCTTAATGGAGAAGCAGCTGCTTACACACTAAGTGCCCAGTGTAATTGGAGATCATGTGCATAAACTCTGGCATCAAATCACTTTGGTCCAAATCCATCACTTAAACTTTGTTTCTTAGAAACATCTCATGTCATAGAATCAAATTATATTTGCAGTGTCTAGCTCACAGAAGCACTTGGAAATGTCTGTCTTTATGTTGCATGTCAAAGATCATGCCAGGAAACCTGAGGAATCCAAAGTTTCTTCAGAAAGTTCCTATCTAATAGTTTGAAGTCTAAATAGAAAACATATATGAGTAATATGTGCTATCTCTGAATGACTAACAGGTTTAGATTTTATTTCTTGGCCACTTTAAGGTTTTATTTTGCTTTTTCTTGCTTTCTATCTTCTTCTCATCATTAAACAATTACAAGGATATTTAAAAATTGATATTTTTATTAAAATTTCTTTGAGATGGAGAAGAATTTTATATGAAACTTGATAAAGTTGCTAGTTAGCAATTTGGCTTCTTAAGTTTTTTTCTTTAGCCATAAAAGTGGCAGGTTTTCACTTTCAATTTTCTTTTCTTGTGTCAAATGTCTAAAATTCAGTTTCTACTTTTGTTCACAGTCTGTATGTTCCATGCAGTAAAGCAAAATACTATAATTAGTAAAAATCACCTCCTGCTCCACAAGGATGTCTCCGATAGGGATTTCAGTTTATCAGACATATATACAAAAAGGTAAAATGTCATATAGCAAGAAAGGAATGTGCTTTGGAATTTAATAGAGGAAGAGTGTAGTTTTGATTAAGCTGTTTTGGGCTTTCAGGAAATTAATAATTTACCTGGACTGCGAGAAATAAGTATGATTTAACACGTGGGAGTGAAAGGGTGAAAGATGGGAAATAAATAAGGGAAGAGAGACAGAGAATATTTAAAATGGAAGAAAATGAAAGAGCATAAGATCAAAATAAAATGTTTTTCTGCATATGTAAAGATCAATATTCAGTTCAGCCAAGCACCTCATTACACAACTTAAGCTTGCATCATAATTCTTACAAAAGATAAGAGTCAACTAAATAATTCAAGAATATTTCCAGAGAGAGACTGCATATCACATGCACAGCGCCACAAGCAAGAAGAGAATGAGGTGGTGTCTGTGGCCTGCTGTACACTGAGAGACATGAGAAGTCTCAAACCAGGCTTGAAGGATGGTTAAAGTATAGAAGAGTCATATCAGGTCACTCCAGGCTCTCAGTATTTCCCCATAAAATGTTAATTTCATAGATTCTCTACAAAGTTTTCCCATGGATTTAATTTTCTAGAGCTTCTGTAATAAACTTACAAACTTGGAGTAAATTAAAATGACAGACTTTTTCTCACATGTTTTTGAGGTTATAAAACTGAAACCCAGGTGTTGGCAAGGCTATGGTCTTTGCCAAGGCTCTGGCAAAGAATTCTCCATGGTTCTTTTAACTTCTGCTCATTGATGGAAATTCTTGTATTGTTTGGCTGTGGTGCATAACCATAGTGTCTGCTTCTTCTTCTTCACAAAACTATCTCCCTCTGCGTGTGTCTGTATCCAAGTGTCCCTCCGCTTATACAGCACTGGCCATTGGGCTTAGAGCTACTCCCAATCCCATATGACTTACAGATCTTGGGTACAGATCTTGTTTTGTCTGCTGTTTTTGTCAAAAAGGACTGCTTTAACAAAATAAAGACTGGGGGCTTAAAAAACAGAAATTTATTTTTCTTAGTTCTATTGGCTTAGGAATCCACTATTAAAGTACTGAACAGTTTAGTTTCTGGTGAGGGAACTCTTTGTGACTTGTCTATTCCTGCCTATTCATTGTCCTCAAAGCCAAATGTTGAGATCATGAGAAGCAGAGAGGGTTCACTGATATCTGTTATACAGTCCTTTTGGGAAAGGAGTAGCATATATATATATATATATATATATATATATATATATATATACACACATATATAGTATATATATACTATATATATTTCATATATATATATATAAATCTATTATATATGTAACATATATATATATATATATATATATATATAACATCAATTGATGGATTTTGAAAAATAAATTCTGAAAAAGGCAGTTTTAAGGTATTTCCAGGGTGTATGGGGTAGATATCTATAATTCCAGGAGGCTGAGATAAAACAATGGAAAATTCAAGCCCAGCCTGGGCAATTTAATGTCTTACCGTGACCCTATTTCAAAATACAGATATTTCAAGGAGTGGAGATTTGTTCTTTCTCATTCTCCATCCTTGAGGAAAGAGACTGTGAACACAAGATAGGAAATAACTTGAAGTAACTGAGAAAGATGATCATGAGAAACAAGCCGACATTGCATAAATATAAAAATTGTCTCCTTGTAACCACTTTCTATCAGTAGCAAGGTTAGGGGAAAGGCAGCCTGCCTGAGGTATCCTTTCCATTTAGTTACTGTCTTTTCATTTCTGTTTTTCTTTCCTTTCCACACACACAAGAGTACTATAATATAACCCTAATGTTCTAACAAACCTCCCAAATAAAAGGAAACACAAAGTAAATCTGACACATCAAATTACTGCCAAAGCTTTTGGTGGTTGTGGAAATTGGAGCCAAAGATTAAGTCTCATGGCCTTTTGACAATACGGATTCAGGATTACATGAGAGGAAAACCAGAGATAATAGAACACAGGCAGAAAGCTTTGTGATGGCAATTGTTCCCACAAGATATCAAATGAGGTTTAGCCTATAATTCTCTTTATTTTTCCTTTTTTATGGTACTAGGGATTCAACCCAGCACCTTTGCACTGAGCAATAGGCCTTTTTAATTTTTATTTTGAGATAGTGTGTCACTAAGTTATTATGGTGCCCACTCTAGGACTGAATTTGGGATCCTCCTGACTTGGTCTCCCAAAGTATTGGAATTACAGGCATGCAGAACTAGGCCTGGCTGAGCTTGCTGTTTTTTATATCTCAAGAGATTTCATCAAACATCTGGATTTTAGAAAATTAAGCCATAGAAAAATGAATTTGATTGTAAATTTCTTTTAACATTTTGTCACTGCTATGTTATTTGGTGAGACTGAAACTCACTGAAGAATTCCTTTAGACAGTTCTTTGGGCTAGGAACAATAACTTTCTAATTTCAGTTTTCTAAATTTCATGTAACTATAAACAGAGAATCACCTATAACTACTATACATGCTTCTTATTCTCAAAGAGCTAATTCATTTATTTTTAATTTGTATGCCCAAATAGTAAAGAAATATTCATGGTCAATTGAAAAACCACTAGGATTTTTGACAGTGTAAGTCACTAGTTAAAACCATGGGTAGCTGAATCTATGAATGCCCATCCTCTAAAGTAGTGAGTTAGAAAGCCATATTTTTTATGAGACCACAGAGTAATTTAATTAAGATAGTTTTTTGCTGTCATAAATGAAACATCATATATATCCTGTAGCACCATATTTAAAGAGAAAAGCCCAAAAATCAAACATATGTTATAACTAGATTTTGATTCCAAGCCTTCTTTGATGAAGATGGAGAAAATAGCAAACTTTATGGAATTGACCAAAGTATAGATGAATTTATGCTTGGCAATTGGAATACACAAATTTGAAAAACGTTTGTACCTAAGGAGCCCCTTAGCCTAATTCTCTGAATTATAGTGGTGACAAAAACTAAAAGCTAGGGAGGATAATACAATTAGAGTACATTTACTGAATACATATTTTTGTCAAACATTGTACAAAGTAACTTTTGTGAAGTTTATTTATGGAGACTGTACATGGTTTCTGTAGCTATCCCAATTTTATAGAAAAAGAAATGTAGTTTTAAGATTTTCATGGATTTAACAGCTGGTAAGAGTTACAGTCTGAATTAAGCCTTAATTTTCTTTCTCCAACTCTTCCTCCTCAATGTTAAGATGAAATGTTTTGCCCAAGGCCTAGACGGGGACATCTATCTCCTCACATCTACTGAATTTTTTCCCTTGTCTTGCTGTACTATTTGAAGATTGCTACATGAAATTATTGATCCAAAATCAATCTACTGAATCATCTACTCCATAGATCAAACAAAATTTGTTATAAAGAAAAACACATATATTTTATGAGTAGCATGTAAGCAGCATTTTTTTAAAAGAAGTACTAAATGTATGAACTGCTGTTTGTTCAAGAGAAATGTACAAAATGACTTTTTCCCTGTGATATTCTAGTACTTATCAGACATCGCTTTGAGGTGTATTTGTTTTCTCTTCTGGTCTAGGAAGTGCTGCTGGATTAAGTAAATGAGGTCTGAGTTCTAAAAGGATTTTTTTGTGTGTGGCAGATTTTGACCTAGTGCATTGTTATCTTAGGCTGGAATGTTCATGTTTTATGTATAATGCTTAATAGCAAAATATGATATGTACAACTTTACACAAAATTTTTACCTCATATGAGATAAACACTTGTTATTTATATCTAGTATCATAACAGATGATTCTATTGAGACTGCCGGACTATAATTCACTCTATAGTTTTCTGCTGACTGTCTACATTATAACAATGTTATCTGAGTGCTTTATTATTAGCTTCAAAATCCTAAAGTCAAACTTAAAGCTCTTGAAAATACACATACTATATGGACATAATTTTTTTCCTCAAATTAGAGGACAGAGGCTTATAAAATATTTAATACATTGTCATCAAAATAGTCAGATATTTATTGCACAGGATACTGTGACAGTCTTACGTGGCAGCTTGGGTAGGCTAGACTATGGTGCTGTTTAATCAAACACTAATTTTGGTATTGCTATGAAGGTGTCTTACAGATGAGGTTAACATCTGCAATCAATGTACTTTAAGTAAGGTAGGTGGCTCTCCATAATGTTAGTATACCTCGTTTGATCCACAAGCACAAATTCCTGGAAAAGAAATTTTGCCTGAAGATCAAAGTATCAAAACCTCTCTGTCTTCTGCCTGTTTTGTCCTCCTTCAGAGTTCAGGTTTGCCAACTTCAACAGTCATGTGAGCAACATTATTAAAGAAAAAGTATACATATATGTGTATGCCTCTATGATGAGCTACTGAGAGTCATATTAGTTATCACATTTCTGTGGTGGTGGAAAAATTAAACGTTTTGATATTTATTAATCTTCTGTTTGAAAATAGATGAAGCCAAACGTAAAAGTAGAAAATTGTTAGCTTCTGCTACTGGGAAGTCGACTGATTAGTTTGGTCTCGGCGGTTTATGAAGGGAGGAGGGAGGTGGGTCCAGGCGCCCCACAGCTCGACCTTCTCTCTGTGCTCCACGTATTTTATCAACCTTCATACTGTCTTCACCCACATCGTGGGAAATGATTCTACAGGAAGTCTTTAGCACCACACACAGCTCATAGTTTCTGTCCTTTAAAAATCTCTTTCTTCATCTACTTTGTAAAAAGCTTGGCAAAATATTTTTGGTTGGCTCAATGCTTTAATGAGGTGCCATTCCAAGAAGTCTTGCAGTGTAGCCAAGGGTAGGGTCACGTAAGTCTTCTGTAACCTGCGTTAGAGAAATGCAGATGAGAGAAGCTGACAGCATGAGAAGGGTGTTAAACCAGAATAAGAACTCACTGATTTTGTTCTGGATTTGTATATATTCCATCGATTCAACTTTATTTCTTTTACAGGCTAATGAAGTTATATGACTCAAGGAATCATTGAATGTGAATCAAGTATGAAATACTGGAATGAATGACTGCATTTTCATTGAGGAAAAAAATAAATAAGGAGTTCATATACTTAATTTTAACCTCCAGGCTAAGAACTTCAGGTTTGGTATGCGTGGGCAGGTTTATATGATGGAATTATGAGGAATCAGGAAACTTGAATCAGATATCCTCATAGAGATGAGTAGTCCTTATCAAAAGACATTGCACTTTATTCTGAAAATAAAAAGCTTTAAAATTTCAAATTTTTTACCTGATTACTGAGACTTTAAAGATTAATTTTAATTTAAAAAGCTCCAGGTGAGCTAAATATTGTTATTATAAACAAAACATTGTCAAATAGCATAAATTCTCATTCCTCAATTGAAGCAATCTTGAATTGAAATATGTTTTAATGTTATTTTGTACATATCTATCTAAATGCAGCAAGAAAGAATCTTCCTTTCCTTTTTTACAGTTTTTGCCATTTCTAAACCCTTTACTACCCTTTTTGTCAGAGGCTCTTGCTTCTCATTTATCCTTTATTAGGGCTCCATGCTGCTTACTCAGCTCTTCATCCCAAATAGATACTATATTTTCAAGATGAGTGAAGTTAGAGGAATGCCTATTGAATATAGCTCTGCATGGACTATTTTCTTTTTCTTCCTTTTTTCTTTTCTTTAGTACCAAGAATTGCACTCAGGACCTTGTGTTTGCCAGGCAGGCATTGTACCGCAGAACTATAATCCTGGCCCCAAATGCTCGTTTCCTACCCACATACATCTTCTTTTCTTATGTATCTAACCAATTTAAATTCATCTCTCAAGATAATTCTCAGGCATCAATTCCTTTTCATAGTTCATTTATAAGTGCGCGTATTTCCTTTGCTAACCTGTGAGCTTCCTGAGAATAGGATTTTGGTGCTATTTATCCTTATGTACCTGGCACTCAATATGCTGTCTCACGTATAAAATATTCAGTGAATATTCAGTGCAATTCATTCTTTGAATCAGAGTACCTTGGACAAGTACAGAGATATGGAAGAATATGTGGTATTCGGGCCCCTGCAAGTTAAATAAATTCACCGGAATCAAGGAAATCAGTACTGCTAGACATGTAAAATTGCTTATAAACTGTGTTGAAGAGTTTGAACTTAATTTTGAGTTCAGGTTTTGGGATAGGAGTTACTCAGGACAATCACCTGGACTGTGCTACCAACATGGTGATACTTGTCAAATCAATTTTGCTCAGGTTAATATGTTGGATTTATGTGTGCAAAATCAGCTGACAAAGGCTTTTTGGCCAACAAAATTGGTTTATTTGGGCCCTTGTTTACCTCTTTCATAGTGAAGGATGCTGGTCATGGAGAACAGTCTCATAATTTACTATGTTTTAATACTTGAATTTATATGACTAAAGTTATGCACTGCAGCAAGCAATGGAAAATGTCAGAGGGAACAATTCTTAGAGAACACTGTAGATCAATCTGGAAAAAGCAAGATTAGTTGACAAGCCTGAAGAACAAAAGAAGAGAAAAAAAATGCTACTACCGAAAGAACTGTAAATAAAGATAAGGAGCATGGAAAAAACTGTTTACAAAGTGAGCAGGATGTAGTGTTTGTGTCATCATTATGCACCACTTGTCAGGCTGGATTAAAGAATGGCTAGTGGATAGCTCAGCAGCACAGCGCCTGCCTGGCAAGTACAATGTCCTGAGTTCAATTTCTGTACAAATAAACAAAATAGTAACAGGCATGGGATGTGTGAATTACAGCTGAATGAGTCATAGTTAGCAGCTATTAGCAGCTAAGGCTGATGCCCTATGACTGTAAAATTAAGAAGACAACATGAATTACATTCACTTGCAAAATCATGACACAAAATAGACTAAAATGTGAGCCATCTATTTAATTTTATCACTTATAAAATAATTTTAAATAGAAAAACAATGCAGGGCCATAGTATCAGTCACATGCTTAGCCAAATATATAACTCCACCTGAGGAAGAAATGTGACAAGCTCTACATAGATCTATAATAGTAGCAGCATCAGATTGCTTTTCCTGTTTTCACTGAATAGCAAGACAGAGAAAAACTGCTTTTGACACAGTATGTATCAATAATGAGACTTGTGGACAACACATAATGACATAAAGGTGCTTTACATCCATGCAGACACGTTCATATCAACAGCAAAAGCAGGCCTTAGTTGCAGCATTATTATTCCCAACTGGCCGAGCAGAGGTGCTGCATGACTGCCTGGGAGAACAGATGGGTTGTATGATTTGACACGGATACTGAGTGCCTTGATCAACAACGCTGCTTGTCTTCTTGATTCAGGTTTATTTACCTGCTCCTAAAGTTCTCCTCATAGCATAAGGAAAAGCTTTCAATGGCCTATGGATCCTCAGCTTCTGCAATGGAGTGTCTACATTGAAACATGGGAAGAATATGTATTCTATACGTGCACAGCAGATTTAAATACAACATTAAAGCCTGATAAAAGATCTTATGTATCAGGAGGAATCTAGAAAAATGTTGAGAAACATTGACCTTCTAAATACCTTGAAATTGGGTGATTAGAGAGGATCTCATTTTTCAGGGTCTCAAGATGAGAGAAATGAATAATAATAATAATGTGTGTGTGTGTGTGTACTGATTTTGAAGACAATGCTTCATGCATACTGAAAATACAAACTGACACCAAGCTGTATGTCTAGCCATGACTAACTAGTACTAGTACAAATACCTTTAGTTTTTCAGTTTCATTTAGAACTTTCTTAGGTCGTGGAGACAACACTAGGTAGCTCATACCAATTATAACTGTGTTTTATTTATGCAATCAAACATGGTAACTTTTGTTTGATGACACTAAGACATCCAAGAACGGGCATCTAGAGTCTTAAAATCTTAGCCCATGAGCTGCCTGAACATGTTTCAGCACATATGTAAGAATCCTGATGTTTATGCCCATGAAAGTCAAGTATACTCTTATGAAGATATTCACCTTTACGGGGCGGGGCGGGGGGAACCCATTGGCTTCATGCATAAAGTCATGGCAACAGGAAAAAGAATAAAAAAGAATTTTTAAATTAAGTAGTGCATACCAGATAGTACGTACTTCAGACATATCATTTCCATAAAAATGAAACTTTTGCTAAAACGGGAAATTAAGGGTAAAGAAAATGAGATTTTTTTAGATACTCTTTTAGATATTCAGTGAGGATGATGCTGATTGAGCAAAGTGCAGTGTGTGCAGTGTCCTTTCAGGGACTGCAGAAAGGATATCCATTGAAAAAGAGCAAGAGATAATCTCACTGTTCAGACACTGGAGCACCACACATTGTGTGGGAGAGGGGAGTGGGGTACAGCTTGTCATGGGATAGAATGACAGGTGATGGCATCACTAATCCTAGAGTCAAAGAGTTCATGTATTATACGTGCTTGCCTGGCCAGTGTGAGGTCGTGAGTTCGATCCCTAGTACAAAAACAAACAAACAAACAAAAAAAGAGTTCATGTATTAATATAAACCAGACCAGGGAAGGCAATAGAGCCCATCATAATCTTCAAGTAGTGAAAAATCACATGAAGAAATTTTCTATTTAGATAAATGAGGAAATAGTAAATTCAGAGTATATTCTTTCTCATGAGAAAAATTACAGTAATGTATGTCATGCTATAACATTAAAAGCACCACATTGATATGACTATTAGACCAGTGAATTCTTTAGAATTATATCACACAAAGTAAGAAATTGTTGCTCACTGACATTAGATCGTATCTTGCCTCTGCCAGTTTTTTAACGTCAGATGTATTTTATTTTTTATTGCAGGATTTTTCATCTAATATTGAATTGATATCTACCTTATATAGTTGTTGATTAAATTGATGGTTAAAGCATCAAACAGAACCAATAGACATAATCTAACATGGAAGTAAAACTTGTCAATGTAGGAGAGCGAAATCAGAGGACCTGGGATCTATAACACAAAGGTGAAGGTTGGTCTTGGGTAGGAACATGAGTGGTTCTTCCACTGCAGAGAAAGTGGGGTGGAACAGCAGGTGTAGCTCTGTGAGAAGGCTTTGTTTTAAAAGCTGAATCTCTTGTTTAGATATCATAAATAGATATCAAAGTAGTTAGCGTTACCTCAGTTGTCAAATAGCTCCAAGCTCCAACTTTCTACTACTCAAATGGCAAAATCTGAAAAAAAATTGTGTTCATAACTTCTCTTGATAGTTGAGCTGAAAATCCAACATTAAAAATCTTATACGGACTGAGAGTGAGCCACAGGCTACATCTTGCTGTGGACACTGTGGTGACGTGTTGGTCTAAGCTCCACTATTACCCAGACAACCTATGGTGCTTATGTCAATGTATTAAAACATTCATCCACATTCTGTTTTTTGATGTGCTTTATTTGCATAAAATATAACTATGGCTCCAAAGAAAGCAAAAACCAGTAGTAAACCTAAGAGAAAAACTGGGAGAACCATGCTAGAGTTAAAGAAATCATTGTGAAATTCATGAAAGTCCTGGAAATATGAATTTATATATGCAACATTAGCTTTTGCATTATTTCTTATGGGAAAATATGTTTAACTCTCAAACTTTTCAGCATTCAAACACAAATTTGGAATGAACTGAGTTTGACAACTGAGGTATTCCTGTACTAATATTTACATTTTATTAACCAAGGACCTGAATTGTAGGGAGTTTAAGTGATTTGCTTGTCTCATTCTGAAAAATAGTCTAACTGGGAAATCCCTGGGAATTTATTTATTTATTTGGTACTGGGAATTGAACTCAGGACCTTGCTCTTACCAGGCAGGCTCTGTGCCACCTTCGGATTTAAACTTGGTCTGTTGATTTGTAAGTTTTTCGTCTCTTTTCACTATAATATATTTACAAGACTTTTTTAAAAACTTAGTTTGTTTTATTTATTTTTCAGTGAATTTTCTGAGAAGACCACCTATTTTCTTCACTGTACCAGAGGAGAATTCAGAGATATGTTCAAAAACTTATGTCTTATATACCAGTTTGGGATAGCAGTAAGATTTTATTTAACAATCTGATAATTATCTGTTTTATGGCTCCAACCTTTTAACTTCATTTTGGGAGAATGTCTCTTGCCAGAAACATGTTTGGGAAAATAACCCTTCACAGGTAACCAAAAGCAATGCTCCAGTCCTGATGACCCTTCCTATCTCTTTATGGTGCTAAGTATCCACGACCAAGCCTTTAGCTAGAGACTTGTTGCTGGTGGCTGAAAAATGTTGTGGAATTAGAGCCATTAAGAGAAATACTGTAGACTTTCTCACAATTGTATATTTGTGCATTGTGAAAATGAATGAAAAAGTCTGTTCTTACTAAAGTAAATTGAGTTTTAAAACAATGAAAAATACATTATAATAGCTAGTGCTGATTTAGTATCATCTTGTTTGAAGTCCCACCAAGCTTTTGTTCATCTGTCTCCACCGGTTTTATCATGTTGTATCTTATTGGATTTTATTATATGTGATAGTATAAACAAAATTTTTTATAGACAAGGAGATAATATGGTAACCACTGTTTGTTCTCTGTTAGTTAGTTCTGAATACCCTGTAATACTTTCATTCTCTTGAATGGTTTTACACTGTCTTTTTATGTTTGATACTATAATATATCAAGGTATACTCAAATATTTCAAGGAAAGAGACACTAAGGTACTTACTGTTATGTCGGATTGTCTTGTGGTGAAACACTACGTTGCTTAAATTGTTCTGTTCTGACTTGTGTTTTATGTCCCCTTTTATCTTAATGTTTTTTTTTTAATTAAAAAAAAAACAATGAAAAAGACTCAGATTCAGCTAAAGTTAATCCACAGCACTAAAGTACAGAACACATGTCATGGGTCTCCATTTTTCAGTCTCAGTACCTTGGAGACCCCTGAAGTCACCGACACTTTGCTTGAGAGTTAAGGAGGCATTGCTGACCTTTCTGCTGCGTGGTGTCTGTTTGGACTATTTAACGCTCTCAGAGATGTTTTACATCGCTGGGCTCTGAAAGAGAAAGTAGTTTGCACGTTACAGTTCCTTCTATAGACAGTCATTGGTGCTTAAGGAAATTTCCTACTGTTTTTCAGGGACAAATAATAACATAGGAAAGAGGTCTATGAAGAGTGAAAAATAGTATGGGCTATGATTTTGTACAGTGTACTGCTTGGCTGACTGAATGCAGGCTCATTACCAATACTGGACTTTTGAAAACTGCAAAAGTCACAATTCATGTTTAGATACAGAATTTGATTTAAAGGAAATTATTTATTTAGAAAACAAAAGATTTTTAATAAACACATTTATTAGACTTGGATTAAATTTTTCCCTAACGTTGTCATCTGGCAGTATACCAATGATTTAGTTTAGGCTGCTCATTGACATATTAGACTTCCATCTATTTCCCATATTGAATATATAATTACTGATTCAATAATAGCTGCCTTAAAATCTACTAATATTTATCCTTAATTATAAAATTTTCCTGAGTAGTAATAGTTAACTTATAAAAATGGTAAATGAAAACAGAAAAAATTTGCAAGTCTAGAAATGTGATATATAGTTGACCTAAGTCCTAGCAACATCAAAATTTTGTTTCTAATTAAATCTGTCATCATAATGAACCGCAACACCTTTGGTAATACAATACTTAGAAGAGGTTATACTTGAATTATCTGGCAACATAGTTTCAAAAGACATTTATATTATCATATTAGGTCTTAGTATTAGCTGTTAATATTTTTAATAAGCTTTTACCTTCATTTTTTAGGTGAAAAAATACAGATGCTGAAAGTTTACTGTCGCATCAAATAAGATCTTTTGAGAACCCTAAGTTTGCTAGTTAGCAACTTCTGACTAAGAAAGAAAACTGATGTTATGTGGCTTTGGGATGTTAAGTGAGGCTTTCTCTTGAAAAGCGAGCATCACGAGTGAATGTGTGGCTCCACATTCAGATCAAAGGCTTCTAATCCTCGTTTTTATGGGAGCACAGCTGCGAGAGCAGAGGAGATGTCGGGGTTGGCCATACCAGCCCTGTAGTATGGGAAGGGGTGGCAATTGATCAGTGAATGGCCATGCAAAAGCATTGTGTATGTAGAAATTAAGGATGCAAGTGATTTTAGTCATCTCATAGAATGTTGTTATTAATGTAATTTTAATAAAATATACAGTAATATGTTAATAGAATAGATTGAATCCCAAGGTGTATCTTTTGGGATTTGACTGGATTGCCACAGTTAGTTTTACCATTTGCCCATTGAAGATTATTGGTTGGTTCAGACTGACTTTTATCTTAAAGTGGCTTTTTACGATTGAACCGAACCTTCTGAGAGGTCACTGGACCCCTCTTCACCCCTAAGATCCTTTTGTTGACATAATCACTCCCAAGTCTCCTGTTTAACAGAGTTACTGAGTGTTACAAATTCCGACTCATTCTGCATGACTGTTGTGCCCTTGTCCTTCATCTTGTGGGAAATGGCCATGCAAAGAGCTTTTCCAAAAGCTTACAGGCTCACTACTAAAGCCAGCCAAGTGTGCCATTATAATTGATGTGTCAGTCTGTCTTATAGCTATGTTTCACAGAATAAATATCACTCTCCACTGTCTAAGGATCAAGATGTAAAACAACCTTGGATTCCGATCTCATTCTCTCTCTTTTTTTTCTTATTGCAATAAAGAAGAAACATAAACGAGAGTTTCGCATTTTTCATTTCTGAATTTCATATTTTCTTTCTTTAAATTATGGCAATATAATAAAACTTTAAAATCTAATTCTGAAGTCTCTTTTTAGAAGGGAGAATACAATAGAATTAAAAGTCCATCAAATTGATTGCTTTGCTGAGAACTCCAAAATTTTATGCTATGTATCAAAAATTGATTATTAATTCTTTCTCCTTGCATTCTTGTTTAAATAATTCTATCATCTCCTACACCCATCCCTAAAAAGATAGAAACTTCTTGATAATGGAGGAAAAGTGAGTACATGAAAATACAAAAGTATAATGAATATCAATATATTTTAAAATATTGTACTTTAAACTTGTACAGGATTTTATAGTTTAAAGGGGCTTTAGTAGCAGTGCACTGAAAACAAATAGAAGTTCTATTAAACAGAGAAAGGCTGAACAATTTCACAATATTCACATAAAAGATTATTCTTAGTCTATTTTGTATTGCTATAACAAAATAAAAAACAAAAAACAAGGCTGAGATGTACTTTATAAAGAAAAGAGATATTTAGCTCATAGTTTTGGAGGCTGAGAGCCCAGGATCCAGAGACCTTATTTTTTCTGCTTCTTATTGCAGCCTTTTGGTTATAATACAATGTGATTGGTAGCGGCACGGCAGTGGAGGGAAGGAGGGACAGAGATGGAGATGGAGATGGAGATGGAGATGGAGATGGAGATGGAGATGGAGATGGAGATGGAGATGGAGATGGAGAGATTGAGAGACAGAGAGAGAAGAGACAGACAGACAGAGACACACACACACACACACACACACAGAGAGAGAGAGAGAGAGAGAGAGAGAGAGAGAGAGAGGGAGAGAGGGAGAGAGAGAGAGAGAGAGAGAGAGAGAGAGAGAGAGAGAGATTGAGAAAGAGATAGGACAGAAAGAGAGAGGGTCCACTGGCCAGGCCTCATTCTCTTTATAACAACTTGCTCTTAGAAATGACTGAGGCCCCTCAAGACTGGTACCAGGATGACCTACTCCCCTACTAGATCCTCTCCTCTTTAACTTCTACCACATCTTAATATTGCTACACTGGGGTGGGGTGGGGTCAAGCTTCCAGTATAGCAATCTTTAGAGAACACCCTTAAATCATATATCATCCATAACAGTTTTTATGGGATTTTGTGCTGCCCAAAGAGCAAGTATAATTGTTGGCTGGAAAAAATAAGAAGAAAATCCAAAACAAAAACAGTTGCTGTTTGTCACAAAAAATTAAGAAGTAAGACTTCCTAAAAGATTTCTGTCCCTGAAAGATGGAGTTTATTAACTTGCTGATATTTATAGATACACATTTGTTTATATGTTGGTAAATGTGTAACAGATGATTGTTACCTTTTGACTAAAATAAAGCTAGAAAATAATTCCTGCTTTTGAAGGTTTTGGAAGATTTCCTATAACTTATGAGAAAAAAATCACTCAAACAATTTACTTACACCAACAGTTGTTGGATAGAAAATGCAGTCACATAACGTACTGGTAATTTATTTCCCAAAGGGAGAAGATGATACCCGTGTCAGAAGGGACAGCTTGCTTGGGGTTGTGTTTGATTCACCCCAGTTCTTCCAAGTCTACAGATACTGGGGAATTCTTGCATTATAAAAATTTCTACTTCCCAGGAGACCTGGTTGTATGTTTTTTTCTCTCTTGTTTCATCAAGATCCTTATATAACATACCTTCATTTGCAGAAATGTGCTTATGCATGTCTTTCTAGCAAACTAAAATATCTTTTTATGAAATAAATGTCAGCATGGCAGCCTTTATCTTGGAAAAAGAGTAAATTTTATATTTAATTTGTTGTGGGATTACTTTACTCTTGACTAGTTATGTTGACTTATATTGTTGGTTGTTTCTGAGTGCTATTTTTTAACTGGATCAAATTCACATAACTGTATATGACACAGAACCCTAGATATGCATTCATGTTTTTGATTCTTAGTCAGATGATAGAAATGTTATTTTCAGCTAGTATATTTATATCAGGAATTAGTATTAAAACAATTACATTTATATTAAGGTACTTCTTTCCAAAATTAAATCCAGATAGATTAATTTGTATAAATAATAGCAGAATAATTATTGTTCTCTATACTATTCATTCAGCATTTTCTCTATTTTATGTGAAATATAATCTTTCTGACAAATTATTTTTCTTAGTTGTTGGTACTAAATCTTTCTCAAAGACTAGTCTGGCTTAGTTGCAAAAATTATGAATTAGATGTAATCATTCTTAATTAACACATGGATAGTATTACTCAAAAATATATTGCATTTAATATAAATGCTCCATTTTATGTGACTGAAATAATCCTGTGGCTCTACATTTAAAGTTAAACTCAATCATACCTTTAAAGGGTCTTTTTTTCAGCAGAATGAATTGTATTTAAATATAAATCCATTTTCATGAAGCTTAGAAATTATAATTTTTGACACTCAGACATTTGAAAATGATAATGAACTGCTACAATAGCAGAAATAATCCCTTAAATCTTAATTAAAGAAAATGTATGTTGGTTCTGAAAATGCCATAGTTATGACAAATTGCGAAGTAAGTGAATCACAATTAAAAAAAAAAAGAAAAGGAAAAGTGTGGCACTGTCAAATTCACGTGTAAGGAGGAAATTAGCTGATTCAAATGTGTTCATGGACACTTGCTGATAGAGCTTTGACCAGGTCTCTTTGGTGACTTTATTCATTGGTGCCAAAATTCCTTTCTAAAATTTAGACTGTGTCTATAAGATAAAGTAAGTAAAATAAAACTTGTTTTAATTTATTAGATAAATTTTTTTGTTATAAGGACTAAATATGCCATACATAATTGTCTGAATTTTCTAAGGGATGGATTATATCTGCTTATTTGTATGAAAAACTCTAGAAATAATCCCTCAAGTACGAGTAATAGGAGCTAGCCAAAGTATTGTAGTAGAAAAAAATAATTTTAGTTTTCTGTAACTTGGAACTTTTAGAATCAATTTTGCTAAAAACCTAAGCTCCCGGCTAAGAGTATGCCTTAGGAAATCAATTCATAATTGTGTTGAAAATGAGAGATCACCAGAAAAATTTCCCTAGTTCCAGGGAATGTGTATATAAGAGATGTGATCAAAATATATAGTGAATGTTTAAATTTTGAAAAGTTACAATAAAAGGCACATTGCCATCAATCTCATTCAAAATAATCTCTTGCTTTGAACACATCATTCTGTGGTTCTTGGAACTCTGAAGCAGATCTAGAGGTCCTTTTTTGTGTCTTCGTGAGCCGTGATAAAAATATGATGACAGCATTACTGAGTGCCATCCAAGAGGGGCAGGCCTGTGAAAACATCACAGTAGGTGTGTCTTTATTTAGCCTGTTGATACTGTGTGAACTCCTTCTCTTCCTTAGCATCTAAACAACATTGAAATAAAAAAGTTTTGAACTGATATGACATCAAGGCAGCCACAACAGCACAACTAAAGACACTTGTGAAGGTAGACTTCTAGAACTGCCTTGGAAAGTGTCAAGAATGACGGGATAAGTATGTTCAAGGCCAGAAGGAATATTTTCAGGACAATAAATGGCAACATGTCTTTTGTTGTAATACATTAAAAGAATCAAACATTTACTGTATTTTTCAATAAAACCTCACAAAGCTCATGGAAAATGTATAAGAAAGTCACTAGTTCAAAAAATAGGCATACTAGCTTATCCAACTATTGGGATACGTTTGAACTTGTTGCATATGATATCACTTTATTAGAACGTATTTTTGCATTAATTATAGTTGATATAAACTGCTAATATTTGGTTTGTTTTCCTGTATCCTCAATTTAATCAAGAGCAGTTTGTGATCATCAAACTTACTGAAATGGTATCTTTTTGAAGTAACATTTTTATTAGATTCTATAGCTGTAGTTCATTGCTTTGAGATGAAATTCCAATTTTGTACAGATTAGTTGTGCTTAGCCCCTTTTTAAAAATCTCAGTATTTTTATAAATAGCAGATCTAGTGTATGTTTTAGCAGAAAACAATAGTCAATAAAGCAATACCTCCAACACCTGACCTTTATAACTTGGTCTTTTGCTGACTGACTCTGACAGTTGAAAAAATATGTAACTTGAAGATCTGACTTCTTCGGAATGAGGATAGAACAAGAGAGTTTTTGCTGTTTTCAGAAAGCTTAGAGGAAAAGATTTAAAATGAAATTTTAAAAAGTTCAAACAGATGTTGGCTTAAATGCTGTAGAAAAAGTTGAAGAGTGTTTTTCCATAGAAATAACTTCTGTTTGATGAAATTGAAGAGGACTGTAAAGATCACACAGCTAGAATTCGGTTTCCACTTTTCAATCGTGCAGTAAGAAATCCTATTAAAATATTTCAAATGTGTCTAAAATGTGTAACTTCAAAGCCTTCTCATGACCACATCATAAGTTATTTAAATATATGTCAAACATACTTCGCAGAATTGTCTGTTAGCATAAAATGAAAAACATTAAAAAAACTGCATATATATTCACTGTCATTTCTGTCCTATATCTTGTAGTAGCATTTTATAAAGCATAGATATTAATGTGTACTTTTGTGTTTATGAGAAATAGAGTTAGAGCCAACAGCTGGTGCCTCATAATTTGCATTTTCAAGATAGTAATATTATATGGCACAGGATTTTATCACAGTTCCTGCAACCGATGCTTTAACTTCTGAGATTACTTTTTATGGTACAAAAAGATCTATGGATTCTGCATTTACCAGGGCTTCTGGGAAGTATAATAGATGAACAAATAGATTTAATGAATAGACTTCTGTAGGAAGTTTTACTAGAGCATCTTCGAATTTATTGTACTTCTTGATGCCATAACTTGGCCTTGTAGGAAATACTTGACTATAATTACATTATCTCTCTCAAATTAAGCCTCTAAGTGTGATTGATACTATTGTGGGATTTTTTGTTCCTAAGAAAACTCAGGTTGGGATTTTAAGTTTAAAATTGTCATCAGAGAACTTTGCTTTTTCCCTCAGGAAGAATATGTTAAGCATGTTTAAGAACCTGCCATTGAATAAAGACAAATTGTTTTCCCCATATCCTCCCGTGAAAGCCAGAAATTGGTAAAAATTCAGTCCCTTCATAAGGGATAAAGGTAAAAATAATAATGAGAGGACTGACTAGGGTGTGTCTACAAGAGTTGGACCCATATTTCCTACCCACTCTGAAAAATCTAAGTTTCTCCTCCTCTCATGTGTTAGAATATGATTTATTGCCTAAAGAACCTAAATATGTTTCTATAGTGGGAGAAAAAGGCTAAAGTGGAATTTATAGGTTATGAATTGAAAATGGGGATAAAATGAAAGTTTGCATAGTGAATATAGAGAGCCTATGTCCTTGCTCATTTGATTTTTTGAGTGCTGGAAGCAAAGGTTGTATCATGTGTGCAGAATAATAAAATAATTTTATATAGGGTATCTCATCCTTTCAAGAAAAAAAGACAACAATCCTGAAATACGGGATTCTGCATGGCATCAGAATATTCCAATAAAACTAGTGTTAATAAACATGGGCATGGAAACTTTGTTGTACATTTAGTGACTCACTTGCATAAAAACAATGCACCGAGTTCCCATGATGAGTATAATCACTGAGTACTGCAAACATGTACAATAGAAATTCAGCAATGGAAGATAAACAAAAAAGAAACAACAAAAATGAATTTGAAAGAAACAGAAGATGCAAGAAGGAAGAGAGAAGGCCAAAGAGAGGTGGAGAAGCTACCCTGGGTTTGCTTATGGTTTGCTTATTATTTAGGTGGGAAGAGGAAAGGGGTTTCAAAGCCCAAAAATTACACCTAATGTTGCTGGTCATTGACTACTGACATTTTTATGGTTAACTGAATGAAGTCCAGTTGCAAAAAGAGTTACTCTTCTGATACTCATGTGCTGGAGAGTCTACCATTAGAGGAATTTTTTTCTTTCTTTTGTCATTTGAATCATGGGATTGTAGAGTTGGTGGAAGAGTGAAACCCAGAAGATTCTTCCTTTAGTTCATCATTGCATTATACGAATTTCATAGGGAAATTATACAACTTAGAGCGCTTCTGTTTGTGACCTATTTGGTCCAAATCAGTCAAAGTGTATACATCCATTGAAATCATTGGATGAGCACCCTATATGCTGGTTGTATGAACGTGTGTGTGTGTGTGTGTGTGTGTGTGTGTGTGTGTGTGTGTGTGTGTGTGTGCGCACAGGTGTATACTTACATTCATATGCTTTTCAGAAGGACTTCCCTTAGTGTTATTTAATTACAACCAAGAAATTCTAGTTCAGCTGAACTTATTTCCTGGGATCGCCTATTTTCAGAGGTTAAAGGGGGCTATTTTTGTGAGAAAACAGTGGTTACAGATTTTAGAAGCTAGTTAACTTGCAGCAAATGCATTTTCACTCTTTTAAGTTTAGTCATTTTCATTTTAGCCCTCAATCTACTTCTAGAAAACCATCTGGGTTGCTAACCAGCTCTGCATTTCTCCTTGATAAATGAAGATAAATGGCAATAAAGCACACACACACTTAAGCATACCGGGGCAGCACTCATTTACAAGGGAAAACTGATGGAGGTGAGACTGGTAACATGTATGTGAATAATCTACTGCTCACTGCTTTGTAGCTAAGTGTGACAGCTGGGATGGAATTGCTCTCAGCTGAGACACATTGATTCTTCAGCAGTGGTGCTTCAAGCTATACAATAAGCTCTTTGGTGTGGTTACTGACTAGGAAGAGCTCATTGTGTGATGAGACAGAACCTTGGCCTCACCTTGACAGAAGTCTGATTGCTGCTTGTAGTATGGGGTGGATAAAATTCTGCTATATGGGAGAATATTGTTAGGGATATTCTAGGTCAGGAAAATACTCATTAACTCATTATTTCTATTTTTACATGATAATGTATCTCCAAGTTAAAACATTCTGCCTTATCTAGAGACCACACTCATAAGTGAAATAAATTAGACTTACATGTGAAAACAGTGTATTGTCTCTCTAGTATAATAAACTGAAAAAGTAAAGATGATCCAAAGGGTACATAGAGATTGTGAAAGTGAAAGAAATTGCTCAAAGTGAAAAAACAACTGGAATGGAGAAAAAGAGAAAAGAATAAATACACACACACACACACACACACACACACAAGATGGCTATGATAATTGTGCTACTAATTCTACTAGTTCATGGAAAAGTACAGAGCTTAAGGGCTGGTGATTTAGCTCAGTGGTATAAATACCTGCCTTGCAAGTGTGCGGTTGTGAGTTTGATCCCTGGGCCCAAACCAACAAACAAACAAAAGACACAGAGATTATACTGTCTGATCAACTTTGTATGTATGTATCTGATAATCTTGGCAACTATTTCAAAGACAATATGCAATATAACAATGATTGTTAATTTCCTACTTGTTTTGAATCCTATATGTTGTTATTGTTTTATCTTTTTTGTTCTCTTTAAAAACATTCTGCCATATAAACACTGCACAGACTGTTTTCATTCTGGTATAAGTATCAACAGGTATACACCAAGCCATACTGGAGACATGAGAGGTTAAGGCACTGGTAATAGAGAAATAGTACTCTATGGATGTGTACCACTCTTGCTATGTGACCGAGTCTGTGGTCATTTAGAAGAGGGGCCTTCATCCGGTAAGATGGGAATACTGAGGTCACCAAGGCCTGAAATGGGTACATACTGCCTTGTACATGAATTTTCTCTGTCACTAGGTATATACAGATTCTCTATAACTTTTATGAGTGATGATTTTCTTTATTTTTGAATCTGTCTTTGACCTAGCAGCCATAAAGAAAAAATTCATTTCCACGTCTTGCTAATAGCCCTGCCCTATATCTGAAACTCGTAGCTGACTCAGTGGATATTAGGAGAAAATTTAATAAAAAGTTATTTACGATTACTCTTTTTCTTCCAGAATTATAGATGTCACAGGACAATGTTTGGGAGAAATTCTGGGGAATTTATCAGACTTTTCTCAACTTGTGGGCATTGATTTTATAAGATTTCTGAAAAAATATAGTACATGTCCTTAGATAGTTAATATGTTTTACCACATTTTCCTTAAAGAAATAATCTACATCCTTAGGGTGATTATTAAGCATTACTGAAAATCTTTCGGCTTTTTCTTTGGCAAAGTTATTCTTATTCCCATAGCTCTTGAGGGTTAGTAATGCAATTGAGATATTTTGCCTAGAAGACTTGCTTTGTGATCAGGATGGTTCTGAACCATATTAATAGACCCAACACTCATTTCCCTAAAAAGTGCTGTTTCGGAAAAGAAACTATGGAAACTGGCTAAATTCAAATAATTTATCCTGAACAACCACAGGCCCTGTGTCCCTAGACCCAGCTCATGCCAGTGAAGATGTATCAGTTAGTTATGCCTGCTTAATATACTACTTCAACCCTTACTGACTTGAAACGGTCACCATTTATCATTTTACAGAGGTCTATTCATGGGCAGTTTAGGATTTCTACTGATCTGCACTGAGACTAATTGGTCACAACTGGGTTCTCTCATGTATTTTGGGGTTGGCTGACTGCTAGCTTGTCTAGAATAATCTCAACTTTTCTCAAAATACCTCTAGTGTGTGACTGGTAGGCCTGTTTGTTCTTACTGTGATTCCATAAGTCAAGAAAAAACAAGCATGACTATGAAGTATCAGATAGAATTATGCCTATGCTTTTTAATTCTCAGCTCATATTTGCTAACATTTCATTGCCAAAGAGTCAGAGTTGGACCTCACAGTCAGAAAGGGAAGAGGCTAGGAATTAATGGCACAAAGGGATCAGGTAGAGCATGCTTGTAGGACTTGGTGACATTAATGCTGTCAGTATATCCTTTGTTCAAAATTATTTAGTTGCCTCCCACATGCAAAATAAATTCATCTTTTTCAGAGACTCCACACAGTCTCAATAAGTTGTAGCCTTGAGTCCAATTTCTCATGTTATACTTCAAATCATAAAGTCTTTCTTTTAATTCACAGATCTATGAACATATTTATCAGTATCACATATGCTCAACACATAGGTTACACTGGGGCGGTATATTCACAAGGATGTTTCCATTCAGAAAAAGGAAGGATGGCAACCATGTGGAAGTCATTTGTCTATGGTAGTGCTGCAATTTAGCTGAGCAACATTTCTCAGTCTTTCTACTCTGTGAGACTCTTCTTGGATTAGAGTTAGCACTTCTGTTTGAAAGGCTCATCAGTCCACTGTTCTCCAAAGGTCTTTTTCGCATCCTCTGGGAGGTACTTAATATTCATGCTCCTTGACAACTTTAAATAGGGAGTGACTGATCTCTGAATAGTTTTCAGCTCATTCCCTGCCTTAGACTCTTGCTGTACATTTAGGAATGGAGAAGATGAATGTTGCTCCAAATCACACAGGCACAATATGATGATTTTATATAATTTTCAAAAACGAAAGCAAAGTATGCTTCCATTACCCATGCATATAATTAAAATTTTAAGCACTATTCAAATTTATTTGGTTTTAAAAATTGTTATCTCCTACTTTGCATTAAGAAATTTCATGGTCAAAAGAACAAAACAACATTACCTTGAGCTATTCTGCCTCTGTGTAATGTAGCTCTGCAAATGAAGTATGTTATTCAGCATTGTCATTTCACATATCAGTGTGTCTCCACTCTAGGCCTTATCCTTTCCATTCTTAAAGTGGGAAACTGAGAATAATATGGAACAGTACTAGTGTGTCTTTCTCATTTATGTTAATTTTAGCATGTGTTTATTTATTACACTTGCATTTTCTTGACTATATTTTATAATCAAGGAACTTTCAATCCTACTATTTTAAATAGCTTTTAGAAGGATGGAAATTTTTTAGAAGGATGGAAATAGCTTTTAGAAGGATGGCCTGGAGTTTTTCATAATAATTAATTTTCTGTATAATATAAAGAAAAGGCATATTAGATATATAGTAGGTGTTTGTAGTTTCAAGAAAACTTATTTTAAAATTATTTCTTCATTTAAATAATTCTCTCATTACATACTAAAATGTAATATACTTTATAGATGTTTAATGCATTGGAACGTACTTATTTTAAAAGTCATTGATTTTGAATTATTTTTCACATTTTGATCATGTTGCACTAAATTTTAACTCTATTCTAATATTTTTAACTCTATTCTAATATTTTAAGTTTTTTTCCTCTAATTTGAATTTTACAAAAATGATGACATCCTTCTGGAATGATTAAGAGGCATAAATAGTACTAAGATTTCTTAGAGAAGAGATATCATCAATATTTTTTATAATTTTTATTATTGTGGCCTAATTGCTCTTCAAATCCCAAGCAAGGAAATCTTCTGAGGAAGCATGTATGTAAATGAATTACTGCAACAGAGCAATAAACATCAATAAAATGAAGTAATGATATGTAAATTTCTAAATGGGGAAAAGTATATGAGTTTTAATAGCATTTTTAGCAATATAATCATAAATAGAAATAAATAGAAAGTAAACTTGGAGATGGAGGAATAAGAGAAGAGCATAAGAAAAAATAAACAGATTAGAACAAAGAAAATTAAAATTCCAATGGCAGGTCTTTAAGTCTTGAGTGACAGATCCTCTTTTTCTATCCCTCTCTTTCTTTGTTTCTTTGTCCTTCTGTAATGTGCCATGATAAATGGTATATATTTCATGTAAATATGATGAGATTGATTTGCTGGTGCCATAAGGGTAAATATCTAAGTTATCTTTCTTATTATAGTAATGGCTGAAAAGAGCAACTATAATACAATTCAGATGAATTCTCATCCAATCACAATAAGAAAAACATCTTTACTCAGAGCTAAGTGACACTGGATTATATTTTTTTCATATAGCATAGATTCATTCTACTCTTGTTTTTAGTAAACTCTCAGGTAACTTATGTTTAATGAAAAGGTGCTTTTATTTCCTAAAAATTGACAAAAAGAAGTTCATTTCCACAATATTTTAATGATTATTCAACTATAATGGTGAATAGAAAGATTGTTTTGTATGATTATTAATGGAGATAGGTTAAAATACTGTGTATTATAAAATTAGGTAAATGGTCTTGGCCTCCTTTTTTTATGGGTAACAAAAAAGACAGAAATGATGTTTTCTATGTGGTTACTTTTCTCTGGTTGCTGACATACAGTACCTGATGCCCAAAGTTAATGAAGGAAAGGTTTATTCAGCTCACAGTTTGTGGGATTTCAGTCCATAATCAGCTGGTTCCAAGGCAGGGTGGTGTGACAGCAGGACAAACCTTCATGGTGGCAGAAAATAGCAAAAGCAATTAGAGAAAAAGGGGAGGAGAACACAGAAAAGACTCCATCTATTATACTGTACATAGGACACACCCACCCTAGGATGGATATAGCATTCATACCCATAATCCCAGCATTGGACCGAGAGTTAATCACAAATTCTAGAGGCCTGCCCACATGATTGTATGAGACTTTCGGGGGACATTCAGACTCAAACCCTAACAACCTCCACAGTATTTTCATTTTTAAGGCTTTTGAGAAACATTTTGAAAGAGCTGAAAATCTTTGCCATGAACTGGGTAAACCTTTAGTGCAGGATAATTAATAGGACGAACTTTTCTTTAAGAGTTCATGCTTTTGTTGAAAAACATTAAAGATAGATTTATTATGGCAGTAAAATAACACAGATGCTGTGACTGAAGATTCCCAAAAGATTAGTCCTATTTGCTCAGGAGAACACAGTGGCTGGAGAGGTGGAAAACATAGATTATTCAAGTCCAGGAAGATGACAGTCTTTGGTTATGGACATGGTAACACAGAAATTTCAACAAATAAGGATAAAATGAAAGAGTGAGTATGTAGACTATAGTTATGTTACAATGTGTTGAGGGAACTAAAACCTTTTTGTCCACTCATGGCTTTCTTAAGCTAAACTAATAATTTTATTGTTTTTCAAGAAAACAGGTTTTAAGTAGGTAGTGAGACATTTCCTGTAAGGCCTTGTCATATTAATGAGGTTGCATTTCAATTAATAAAGGGCTTAGTTTTTGTTTTGGGGTAGGAAAATACAGATGGGAGGAGAAAATTAAACTAATTGGTGAAAGAAATAGGCACCTTGTGCTTATCCTTAGAGCTCTGTTTCTTACTCACCTTATTCAGCTCTGAGTTATACGACCTTTTTGCTTCCAAGAGAAATCTGTGGCTTGTTTAAAAAGTTTTATTGTTGAAGTGGGGCTAAATGACCTTCTCTGCATTCCCAGTGCCCTAATATTTATCTCTCCTCTGGGCGCTTACCTTGAGAACATCGCAAGATGAGCGGTGAAGGGAGTGAGGAGCAGTTACTCTGGGGGAAGTTGCGCTCAGACCACTCTGCTCTGGAGGTCAGGGGGACTCCATTGTATGCTGTGTTTGTGTCTGAATCAAACAAGTAAAACAAACTGAAGCAAACAAGAAATCTAAGGACCAGATAAGATACGTATAAGGTACTCTGAAAGAAATATCAGAGAAGACTGTAACTTCCCTCTGTGATGATGCAATAGTGCTAAGTTGGCAATCAAACACTTGTCAGTGTGCTTATTGATATATATCTGGGTTATTAAGACAATGTGAATAAAATAAACAAAAATTGTAAATGTGTCTGAGGAAAGGTTCAGTGTATCTGAGGTCAAAGAAAATTTCATGTGATTGCTGCTGTCTGGCAATAATATTCCTATGCTCAGCATTGTTTTGAAACTAAAATTTGGAAAGGTAACTATATTGAAATACTCTCCTTTTTTTAGTGACTGTATAACTACTGCATCCTCAAAGACTTACAAGTACACTGAAGCACACTTTAAAGGTACAGCAAATATCAATTGAAATCAGATCATATGTTGATTTGAGATAATAGCAAGTCTAATACAAATTAGAAGAACAGTACTTCCTGTTTTACATCAGTTGATATAGAACATGATATATTTCACAACTTCTCTTTCTTTACTTAGAGTCACTGAGTAGCCATTTGGAAACATAAATGAATTAACCAACAATGCTCTTACAGAGAAGCAGAATCCCAGAAAGATCATGAGAATACAAGCTTAAAAGTATTCCAAGGTCTGTTGTTTTTTAGAGCTCAGAGGTACATATACTTCTTCTGTGTTTTTGAGGATAAGTGGTGCAGTCTCTTTATGTTATGTAGTATAAAACAGTTTTAAATATTTGGGAAGAAGTCCTTGGCAGAGAAAACTATTTGCATACTTACAGTATCTGTTTCCATATTTTCTCTGTTTATTTTGTATTGTAACCAAAATATATGACTTACTAGACAAAAGCATTTAATAGAGAAGTATACCAAGATCCACTGTGTAATGACATTTTTCTCTCCTTTTCAGAAAAGTTATAGATGTAAATTCATTGCCTCTTTGTCACCAATACATTTAGTTGAATAATTTTGCCAAAACTTTGAGTATTCACTGAATATTTCTCATAAAATTGATATATTTACTTTCAAGATTGAATGCATAAGAATTATTTAACGAAAGATACATTAAACTTTAGGAAGCCACATACACTTTTAGATATCTCTTCACAGATGTACAACTTTATCTTTTGTCTTGAGTTAAAATTCCAAATAAAACTACTATCTCTGCTATATATGGAATCAGAAGCTAAAGTCAAATAATTTACTTCAATTATATATCAAATTAGTCTCAGCCTTACAAGGGTAACTCTGATAACCTGATTTTAACGTTGATGTCTTTTGTACTACCAGGCAGCCTCCAAAAAGTCAAGTATCACTTGTGCTCTCTAATCATGGCATTTCCACCATGGCTCACGGGACCTTGTACTGTGCTTTCATAGATTTTGCATCAAGTGTTTGTCAGCATTTGTTCTGTTCCTTAGAGTCTCTCATTCATTATAGTTCATCAATTTTGTCACCAATTTACTTTCTATTTCACCATCATTTCATTTTTGTTAAGGAAATGTGAGAAATTAGGTAATTGTCTGATAATGCATAATGAATGGTGCATTTAAATATTATATAGTTTATACACATATCTTGGGAAAAATAAAGTAATTAAGAAAGTTGTAATCTTGGTGTTTTAAAGTTGCAGATCTTGTCTATTTTTTACATGGGTTCTGAAACTGAATTTAAGTATGTAGCATTGTGGATCTACAGAGCCTGTCTCTTTTAAGAGACAAACTAGTGCTTGATCTTCTCTAAGTTTATTTTAAAGACTGGCTTTTGTCTGTGCAAATTTAAACACTGTAAAAGTTCTTAAGGTTTTTGAGTACATTGTGATCACCCACCGTGTTCAATGTAGCAGAGTGAGCGGAAGAGACAAAAATAACACCATATTTTCCTTATTAGTATTTTTTTCATCCTTTAAAAGAAATCTTATCTCTTTTTTGAAGAATAATACATTTCCAACTCTTACAGTAAATTCAATACTTGCTTATCATCATTGAGTTAACAGAAATATGGGTTAGTAAAACCCATTTGCATTGGTTTAGGCTAAATTAGTTTAATTGTAGAGCGTTATGGTCTGACGGGGCTACATGGTGAGTTTAAGGCTATCTGGAACTACATAGTGAAACCCTATTTAAAAACTATGATCATACATCAAACAATAAAATCGACCTCCCTTTGTATCCTTTAGATCGCTCAGGATAGACTTTTGCCCTCTAGTTAGCTAGACATGTTCAGTGCCCCTCCTCAGCCTGAAGCAGTTACAAAAAGATGGACTTTAGGACCCTTTGCATCCCTTAAGAATAAAAGAGTGATGTCTCAGGATGGGGAAATGAGGTAGGATAGAAGGGAAAAAAGATAGGTAGGAAATGGACGAGAAAGATTGAAATTTTAAAGTGATATTTTAAAGAAAAACTACAGCTTTAACACAAAAAAGTTACTTAAGTCTTTTTCCACTTCAAGAAACTCATCAAAAAAAGTTCCTAAAAGTCTTAAAGACAAAATAAGCCTGCAAATCGTGCTTTTGTTTTTCACCTATTAATTCTTCCTTTAAACCTCTGCTTTCACAAAAGCAGCAATACTGTGTTTGTGGCAACATATCTCATCTTCTAGCACATGTAAATGGTTTGCATCCTAACAAAGTCTGACAGATGGGTGACCCTACAGTAGGAGAGTACTTATCTTGGATCATCCATTATCAGACACATTCAGGTCTCATAAATATAATCAGCTCCAGATCAAAGTGTACCTCTCCCTCTGGAGGGTTTAAACTTTATTTCTTTGAGTAGAAAAAAATCCATGTGTGCTCCTTATTGACATGTTCTGAAAGTTTTTTTTCTTCAACAGGAACCAGTAAATCTGCAACTTAATTGTATGGGTAAAATGAATTTAGGAATCTCCTAGCAGCCTGACCAGCGGCAAAAATCAGATGTTAAATTCAAATTGGACTATGCCACATCTTTGCTACACTCATCTTGTAGGGAATCACAGTCAAGAGCTTAAGTGAATTCCTTAATATTCCACAGCTCATTGATTGTAGAACTGGAGATTGCATCCTGGTCTCTAGTGAGCCTGGTAAAACAGAAACTTACTGAGAATTGTTTTCTTAAAATGGTCACATAATATTGAAATACATCAGAGTAGGGAGAGAGTTCACTCCAGTTGTGGAGCTGGGCAGGTTGCCAGCTCCTCAATGATCAATTTCTTTGATAAAAGTACTTACGAAGTATCCTCAGGTCAAAGACTCAAAAGCTTTGGTGATGGACTCCAATGCACCTATATGCCTCTAGGTGGTGCTTTCTGTCTTCAAGAAAGGTAGTAGTTAACCATAGGTACTAGCTCTGACATTTTCACCTTGTCTTGGTCACTTCTTGTTCTTTCATTGCGTGTGTGTGTGTGTGTGTGTGTGTGTGTGTGTGTGTGTGTGTGTGTTAGAGAGATAGGACAAAGACAGAGAGAAAGACAGAGACAGAGATTTCAACTCTGCAGCATCTTTTTTCTTTTCCCAACAAAGTAATATTCTAATAATAATGAAGAAAAGCTAATTGACACAGGCTTTATGGATAGTAAGTGGTTGTATATTTTTTTAAAAGCTTTTGATCCTCACCGTAACTGTTTGAGAAAGTTTTAACCCAACTATTTCAAAAACAGTAAGTGAAACCCTAGTGCCTAAGTGGCAAGAAGCTTACAGTGATAAAAGCAGGTTTGAGCTTAGGCTTCAAGGCAAGAAAACCAAAATCCAAGAAACAACAAGAAAAAACCCCAGTGTCCTTGCCACACTCTAGGGAGAATGACCTTTAGCCTGGGTCTATCACTTATGTCTGTTGCCCATGCATAATTATTATTGCATCCCACTGTTGAAGGCACGCATGATGTATCTGTCTGTAATACAGCCCTTGTGGGGCTGAGACTGGAAGATTGTGAGTTCATGCCCATTTGAGTCACACTGCAAGTTTGAGGCCATTCTGTGCTACATAGCAAGACCCTGTAGCAAACAAAGCAAAAGAAAATCTTATTGCTGGTTTCAGCAAACTTTGAAACAGTGCTTTGTGACTTAAACAGCTGATATTCTGACTCACACGAGAGCACAAGTACAATCATGTCAAAGAGTGGGAAGTGGGCTTAGCATCCAGCTGGGTCTTAAGAAACTCAGTAGATTCTGTTTTCCCCCTTTTAACTGGAGATATCATGGAACTTTCATAAATGTTTAGAAGAACAAAAAGATCTATTCATTGATTCTTATAGAATGAAACACATTTCCCCAAAACTAGAGGTCAAGGTTCACAAATTTATAGCTCAAGAGGTGAAACATTGAACTTTTCTCATTAGTATCACTAAAGTGACTTTATCATAAAAACTGTGTTACTGTACAAGTGACTGAGGGCACTAATACCGATTGGTACCACAAGCCCACACCTTATACCATGTAGTGCATTTGTCACAAAACACAGAGCACTGGAGGGGAGGGTTTACCTACTAAGAAGGTAAGAATGTAGACTGGATCATGGAGCCATTGTGATATAGAGGAACAAAACTCCCAAATTCCTAGATATCTAGCTTGGGTTTGTGTCCTATAAAATCAAAGAATGAATTTTAGGAACAACAGAGATGAAGAGCTGAACATATTTATTGAAAAGAAGAAAGTTTCTGTCTAAGATAGAGACAGAAGGGGTCCTAAGTGGTTATCAAAAACTCTGTCTTTTCTAGGGACTTTCATAGAGCAAAACAGCAAAGTGAGTTAGATTTAAGGTGGGGAAAACATTGGAACCCGCAAACTGGTCATCAAATGGGACAGAACTATGTCTACCAATAAGAGTAACTGCTCAGTAAAATTGATTAAATCAGGGACAAAGGGAGAAGTGAGTCACATAACAAGCGGGCACGCATAAGGAGCAGTGACTTCGTGTAGGGGGTTGGGATAGTGACTCTTGGCTTCTTCAGGGTGATAGAAATCTATTTAGAGTATCAAATCCTGATGCTTATCTTTAGGAAGCATGTGGGTGCATTTGCTGTATCTTTTGTCTTGAGATCTGGCTGATAGTGGAGGTTCCTGTCTCCCCCACAGCTGCAACATATCTGGCCTTCTGCACTGCTCCTTTGAGGCCTTCTATCTCTTTTAGGTCTCTTTTTTTAAGAGTGAGCTTGTCCATGTGGACTAGTTTTCTATTACTGCTGAGACAAATTACCGCAAGGTTAGTAGAGTAAAGCAACACAAATTATTGTATTATAGTTATGGAGCTCCAAAATCCAGATGAATCTTATGAGGGCTAAAATCTAGTATTCTCAGGGCTTTGTTCCCACCGAAGACTAGGAGAGTCTGTTTCCAGCTTGCAGAGGAGGCCTTGGTTCATGACTCCTTCCCTCATATTTGTTTTTTTCCACCACCTCTGCCACCAAAAAAATAAAAATAAAAAAATAAAGCTTCTAACTGAAGGACCTGAAAGGTCTCTGCCATCGTAAATTACTGCGTATTATGGTGGTGGTCTAACATGGCAGAAGGCTAAAGCGGAAAAACAACAGCTTATTTCCCTGATAACCACTTCCTCCTCCTCCTCCTCTCACCCCTGACAACTGTCCCCCTCTGCCATCCACCATGGAAAGGAAATTTCAATCAGTTTCTCAGGCATCGCTAATGCCAGCCCCTAGCTTCACCTCTGGCCAGAGGTCATATAACCTTCACCCAACTTTGTATCCAGCCAGAGGACGAGCCCAGCTCCAGGAGTTGTGTACTCCTCTCTGTGTCCTCAGTAAGGCCCACTTTTTTTTTTTCTTTTTGTCTCTCTTTGCATCAAAAACTTAACAGGACAGGCTAGAAAGGCTGCACTCATTTTCATTAAGTTATTTTTCTAGGTTTCTTGTATTCGATAAGAACCTAAATATCAATTTTGCTTTTCTCTTAGTTTCAAACTACTGAACGTGCAATGGGAAAATATATAAAAATGCAGTCTTGTATGAAAACTGGGGCCAAACCTGTTGGTGAATACTCATAGTCCTAGCATTCTGGGAGGCTGAGGCAGGATGACAAATTCCAGCCCAGCAAGTACAATTTAGTGAGACTCTATCTCAAAATTGCGCAAGTACATGTGTCATGGTATCTGGGTAGGGTCATGAGGTGTCACTTTTACTTATTTGAGAGCTGCCAACCTTTTCCTAGTATGTAACGACAGCAATGAGGACGTCAGTTTCTCACTCTGCCAGACTTGGACTGTGGTTGCCTTTTACTTCCTAGCACATTTGATTCATTCTGGTCTTGGCCCCCTCATTGTCTATGAGCCTCGAATTTAGCCTTTGCCTTTTGATGCAGACTGTTTTCTCTAAAAAAGTCAAAACATTCTTCAAAAGATCAAAGAACTGAGCCTTAGATGGAGCTGAGGTCAGCAGAGTCCACACCTCAGGTTAAGAGGTGTGCGGTGTTTCAGCCCTGCGTGGCAGTGCATCCCTGCAATCCTAGAGAAGCTAAAGCAGGAGAATAGAAAGCCCAAACTCAGTGTGGGCTATGGGAGTGGACTCTTCCTGTCTCTAAATTTAAAATTCTTTAGCAGGCTGGGGACATGGCTTTATGCCAAGACCCTGGATTTGATCCTCAAAAATAAAATAAAATAAAATAAAAATAAAAATGACAGGCACTCGCCTCTCCTTCCTCATGCAGTTCCTCAAATTTTTAAGAGCCGATGGGTGAGGATGAGCAGTATCATTGGGACAGGGCTGAAGACTCCATCCTTGATCCCAGCTGGAAGCAAAGGTGACTTCTTCATTTGAAGAAGTCAACCATGGGGTCTTCTTCATGCTTGAAGTGCATTACTCCAACCTTTGCTTCCATCTCTACATCTACTCTGACTTTGATCACTATAAGGATCCCTGAGGGAACCTTGCACTTACATTGCGCCTAACTGGATTACTGGGACAGCCTGGGATAATCCTTTAATCTCAGAATCCTTAATTTAGGTATATCTTCAAAACGTGTTTTACCAGGTCAGGTAATACAAGTTTGTAAGGTTCCAGGAAGTGGACATCTCATGGGGCCTGTGTTTCTACTACCACATGAGTTTCTGAATTTGGTCAGGCTCGGCTTGGTCACCTCATTCAGAATTGTTTTAGCTGCCATTCTGACTCTAAAGTTCTGATAAAAAAATGCTCACCTTCTGTCCAGACAAGGCCAGATCTGCCATTGGGACACATGCAGTGGAGCATGTGTGTGTAACTGAAGGCTTCTTAAACACTGACACTTGGACCTGCAGCATTTTAGCTTCTTGGATCACCTACACCCTTCCTCACTGAGTCCTTTTACTTCACATCACTGTTTGTGGGTAAATGGTACACATATGTCATACTGAAAACTGTCTTAGTGCCTAGAATACTCTGCATGTGCAAAAGATTTGGGAAGGGAAATTCCTTTTCCTATAGATAATACTAGGATTTCATGAAACACAGGATAGCATGAAGGCAAATTCACAGTGAACTCATTGGTCTCTGATGGGTAAATGACATATAACTCATCCATTTATTTATAATAGAGTTGTTTATCGTGTGTTTGTAGTGTGCTAGTTGCAGGATTATTCATGACTTCTAAGGTGCTCCTACTCACCCAGGAGAGTTCATCTTTATCTTTGCTGAAATAACTATATAAAGAAAACCAATGACTATTTTGCTAGTTTTTCTAAACAGCGTTTTACCCACCTGTATATACTCACCAATTCAAAATGTGATACATGAGACCTGAGAAATATACACTTTAAAAAATCCCAGGGGATTTGGGATACATGAATATAAGCTTGACTGAAATTGCACATTTTATTCTAAAGTACCTAGGATGGTTCCATCTTCCTTTGATTTCCTTCTAATCTCACTTCTATCACAGTGAGCATTAGAGTAAAAACAAAGAGTTACCAAGATAATGATGCAACAAAAGTTTAAAATGCATTCTGTTGTCTCAGTCCTTGGGCTCATGGAAGTTTCCTACAGCATTTGTAAAGACTGGGTTTTGTTAGGTCAAAATACTCAAAAAGATGCAAATGGAGAAAAGTTAATTTTTTGTTTCTACAAAGCAAAATATTGAGGTCAAGGTCTTTATCTTGCTAAGCAAGCATTCTGCTATTGAGCAATACCCCGGCCCTTGCTTTATTTTCTTCTATTGAGAACAGACCCACAGAATTCATCTCTCTTTCAATTTTAATTTGAATGCAGCATACTTCTTAACTGTTTTTGGTGATATGACCATTTTTATGCCAGGGAGACGACCTGGTAAAGGATCATTAAAGTACTATTATTGGCAAGGATGCCACAACTGTTTCATTGGATTTGAAATAGTCCCTTCCTCTTTTTTTCTTTTCATTTAAATGTTATGGAAATGGACAGAGACTTGTTTACACAAGGAGTTAATGTACTGACTTACGTTACTTGAAGTAACAACTTAAGATTCTAATATACATTCTCCTTTTGTCTCTCACTTTCCCTCCGCCTCCGTCCCTCCCTCGCTCCCCCCCCCCACAGGAGTGCAAATGCAAACATGAGTTCCCTCGCTCATCTGTGGAGAGAGCATGCTTCTCCCACACTACCCATAGCCCTCCTGGAGCAGTCTGCATCCATTTCTTCCTGCTCATATGCTTCATAACTTACATACAACAGAGGACTATAAGGCTGGAAAGATTTCAGGTCCAAATCCCAGAGTTACTCAACTAATAAATTAGATGGCACAGGATCAACTTTACTTCTGACATTAATTCCAAGTTTGAAGCATTCCCTAATATGCTTTCATGATTCAGAAGGATTCATAGGGCCCATTGAAAACTATTCTTCTCATGGTTTAATACATAGAATGGATACAGATAAAAGTTATCCCAGGAAAGCAGTGTGTATGCTGGAGTCCACAAAGCTTTACAAATGCCGACCTTCTCTCGTTCTTTCCCCCACAGAATCAGGATACATTATATTCCTGTCACAGTTGTGTGACAGATGCACAGAGTTCTGGCAGCAAAGATATCTCAGGGCATCCAGAATTTTTACTGGGGCTTCATTATGTAGGTACAATCGATTGTTCATTGGCTGATTTCAGTCTTCAGACAGACTGATACTTCATGACCTGAACCTTTCATCCTGAATTACAGAATGATTTTTTAATTTCCTGGCATGTGTAGCCCCTAAGATCACAGGAATGGCTACTCACATTCTTCACTGCCCATGAGCCTACACAAAGACAGTTGTTCTGTATAGAAAGAATGATTTATTATTGTTGTCATTGCTTATGATCCTGAAGATTATGAAGCACTTTGGGTACTGTCCAACATAAAGGGTGAGCCCCTGTGAGCACGAAGTGTTTTCTTTTTTTTTTTCTTCCCTCTTCTTTCTTGTCCTTACCTTTCTTCTTTATAATTTTATTCTCTTTAATAAGTCCTCTTTAATAAGCATGAAGAAACAGAATTATATTTAACTCTCAGTTAAGTGAAACAGTATATAGAACAACTCTTGTATATTTTCACTGAGATATTTTGAAACATAAACATGGCTTGTATAATTTCTGGGGGTTACATTTTCCATTTGAAAATTTTTAAAACCAAGTTTTGATTATAAATACATACTAAAGAAAACTTGACAGCCATCTTCTCCTTCTTTTTTTCTCTCTAGAAAGCTTCTACTTACTACAGTTCATTCCCCAATGGACGCCATTTTAATATCACAGAGACCTAACATTAACAATGCCCCAGTGAAGGGAGTTGCACACAAGTGGTACTTGTGAGGACAGAAGAAAAGAGAATAATCCTGTGTGGAGCAGCGGCAGACAGAGGACCTTGGGATCGCAGAAGGTCTCTCATTTTGCCTGCTACTGGCTTTGTTAACTTGATAAGCTACTTAAGCTTTCTAAAAAAGAAAATAAGAATTACACATATGTCTGCTGAGAGGATAACATGGATTAATACTTGTAAATATTTAGAATAGTGTTGGTAATAAATGAGTACAACATATTTGGTATTTATTATTATTATTATTATTATTAGGTTGGTGGCAAAACTACTTATTTATTTATTCATCATTTTTTTCTTTTTTTGGTGCTGGTGATCAAACCCAGGGCCTTGCGCATGCAAGGTAAGAGCTGTACCAATGAGCTACATTCCCAGACAAAACTCTTTGTCACCTTATTTATTTCAGTTTTCACAGACATTTTTATAAAAAATATGAACAAAGAAATTGATTCAGATAATGGAGCTGCTTAATAAATACAAGGCCCAGCTACAAAAATTTACACCAAAATAAGTGTTTCCCTATAATGTGGTATCTCATTTACAAGTATAAAATTGAAAATAAATTAAGAAAACTCTAGAAATGTTAAAGTCTTATCTTGAAGTGTATTTATTTATTGATTGATTGATTTTTATCTTTTTGAGACAGGGTCTTGCTATGCAGTTCAGGCTGACCTTGGCTCACTTTGTAGTCCAGGCTGGTCTGAAGTTGGGAGAATCCTCCTGCCTTTACCTTTGGGGTCCTGGCATTACACCGTCACACCCATTTTGAAGTTTAGCTTGTTTATTCCATATGCATTTGCAAGACATTTAGAAGGACATTGGAAGCTAAATTCTCAAGCAATCTAAAAATGATGTGATTTTTTATGATGAAAGCAAATATATTGATAGAAAATGTGGGATTTTCCTATGCAATTAGCGAACTAGTTGATATGAGATCACATCTGCAAACAAGGTGATACCATAACTGCAGAAGTTGATCACTCCACTGAAACATCATTAGATTTTCCACTCTAGAGATCTGATGCAAAAAACTGAAAAAAATATCTCACAAGCCAATGCATTAAGTCAAGTTGCAATAGGCAATGGTGTAAATTCAAGGGCAAGTTTTTCTTTTCTTTTCTTCCTTTTCTTTTTGTTTGTCTGTTTTTGTTTTTTAGCCAGCTCTGTGAGGGTAAGCCAGCCTCAAATTCACAGTGATCCTCCTGCCTCGTCCTCTTGAGTGCTAGGATTGCAGGCATGTACCACTCCACTCAGCCTCAAGTGGGTTATTTTTAAGGGTACAAGAGCGTACTGCCTTCAAAGCAGTTATTTTTAAGGTTTTAAAATTTTTGTTAGTACTTGTTTGCAAGTACATTCATTGTGGACAGACGGTTTGTGTGCATTTTAATTCTTTTTACTTCTGTTTCCGTTCTTTCCCACTCCCCATCTTTTCCCACTGGCAAAATCCTTGAAATAAATAAACTTTTTTAAAAAAAATAATAATATGCTGGGCCATATTTCTATGGGCTTGACAACACGTGACTAGGTTCTATCGAGGTGTTCGTGCATTGGGTGATTCTTTTCCCTGTCGTGTGTTTTTTCTTCATGCTGTCTAGTAATTGGTTAGACCAAGAATGTTTGAGTAGCTGTGGCTATAAGTAAGTAATACAGTATGTATAATTGGCCAAAGCATATAGTAGCTGCTTTTTAAGCCAAGATCTTTGAAACACTTCATAATCCTATGTAAATGTATGTGTATCTGTAAATATGTTTCTACATAATCATTAATACATAGAAAGTGTTTACTTTTTACTTTGGATATATTGTCTAAAATCTTGATAATGGCTCATTTTAGAAGGAATTGATGACTATTCTGGAAATTAGCATAGAACATAGTTATTAGTATCATTACATGCACACAAAAATAAGCCTGTCAGGAAATTATTCTATGAAGAACTCTACTTATCTGTTTGTGACATATCTGGACTTCCTGTACTTTGTGGTCTATGCATACTTGGTGACAACACCTTCCTATGAGAATTTTAAAAGAATTTACTGAGACTTTTAAGAATAAGTGAAAATAGTTTGTAAAAGTAACATTACCTTCACCTTCACTTGATAGTGGTAACTACATATTATTTAGAACACAGATTTACATGTACTGAGCCTTTCAGGATATGTAATAGACTTTGTCTTCAGACTGCCACTCTCCTAAGTTAGAATTAATGGTAGACAACCTTCACCAAATGTGACTGATGGAATAGGCCCAGCCAGCACCGGGTTCACTTTCCATCTGTTTGTTTCCATGTATTTAACATATGGAAATTGACTTCAGCAACTTTTTTAGTACAAAACATTTTAATTAATTTATAAAAGTCTTTGCTACATTCCAGTGTAGGTTTCAAAATGCTGTATGCCCACTTTTGGCTTTGCACAGCACTTCAGCTTTTTTATCTGAATCTTCTTGGACAGCATGGTTTTCTCTGGAATGACCAGCATCCTTTGTCACAAGGCCTGTGATGATCCTTTTTAAAAACTTCTTTGGTCATACCGAGTCACTTTATATTTGAATTTAGTAACAACAACTGTTTTCACCATGATACCTCCTCTGTATCATTATGTCTCCATTTTTAGTAATCTGATTTTATTTGGAACGTTTCATGCTCAACATTATTCAGGGGACAAGTTCTGAAGTATAGGAAATGAGAATAAGTGTTTCAATTTAAAAATAATATTATATATACTTAATTGTACAGCTCAATGCTGAGGTTTGGTTATACGGGTTTAGCTAAGAGTTTTCATAACTGCTTTCTCATTGGGATACATATAGTTAAGTTATTAAGTATATTAGTATTTAGCCTTCTCTCCTAAAATGGCAGATACTGAGTTTTAGATAACAAATTTATTTTCTCAGAACTCTGAAGGTTGAAAGTCTGAAATCAAGGCATAGGCAGGGGCAAATTCCTCTGATGTGGTTCTTCTTGACCTGTAGTTGGCTTCTTATTTTTTCTTCATATTAATGTTTCTCAGTACTAATCTATGTCCAAATTTTCTTTCTTTATGTGAACATCAGTCATATGAGTCCACCGTAATGACTTTTGCTTGATTATCTGTCTAAAAGCCTTAGTTTCTAATACAGTCACTTTCTAAAGGCTTAAGGGTTAAGAGCTAAGTTTGGGGGAACACAGTAAGTTTATGGGGGACACAGCCTATAAAATATTAAGATACTTAGAATAATGAAAGATTGCGGAAAAAGAAGAATCTGATTGCAAGTTTATAAATTCACTCAACAGTAGATCTTAATATTTTCATATTGCATGTACTAAATACACTGTGTAGTTTTCTATATGTCTTCTGAGAATAGAAAAAATTTCTATTGATCAAAAGACTTTAAGTTCACTGTCTAGTTGTTTTTCCATTGAAGAATTTGGCTAGCTCTCTTAACTTCCAGGTAAGTTATCACATTTAAAACAATAAAATTTTATAATCAAAATCAAAATTCAGTCATACAGAGAGTCCTAATAGCAACAGTTGGATGGTGATATATACTACCATTAATTTGTTCTTGTGACATCTTTATCCCCTCCCCAGGTAAAATAATTGTATTAATAATATTTCCAAAGTGCTTGTCATTTCATCTGTATTAGTCATAGCAGACTCTGTTCAGGTTATAATTTTAAACTATTAAAAAGATAATAAGATGCTCCCTAGGAATTTATTAACATTATAATAGCCTTAAAAAACTTGTAGATCATTTTGAATCTGTTGAAATATTTATATATGCTAAGTGAGAAGGAAACTTAAGTGAATTAATTTTTACTGTTTATGAATGAAGCATAAGTTTTACTGTATAAAATTTAAATAAATCAGATGATAACAAAAATAGAAACTCCCTACTTACGTGGTAAGTGAACCAATTTTCAAGTAACTCAGGCTTCCTGTGTCCTGGATAATGAAATGAAGAATAAGGACATTAAGCACTTTAGTTGCCCTAAATTGTACTCTATGTATTAGATAAGATGAAGAAAGGTAGATCTAGTCTGCTTGGGACCAAGATATTATTTGAAAGTTTTCTGTGATTTCAACATCACAGTTATCCTCCAGGTCTATATAATTTTACTTTCATTTTGTCAGAATTTTTAATCTCAAAAGCTAATGTGATTCAAGAGAATGACTTTGCTAATAAACTGAAATACACATTTATTGCCTTAAAAGATAAGATAACAATTCTGAGAGCAAGTATGAAGGGCTCTAACTTATTGTGCGATGCCACAGGTCCACTGCGATGCCACCCAAACATAGACATGCACAGCAACGTGAATTCTGAAATAGTACTCCATTTGTGGCCTTCCTTCCAACCGCTGCCTCCCAGAAAAATAAAGGAGAGAATCAGAAGCATTTTTTTGGTAACTCCAACAGTGAGAAAGTTTTGGAATTTCCACCAAAAGGGGACCAAGTGTTGGCTTTGATCTTAGATTACTATGCACTTTTAAAAACAACAGAGGAAAGGAAAAAAATAACAATATTGATGAAAGAACAAGGACTTTCTGAATAATATGTCTATACTTTGAGCACAATTGTGAGGTATGATCAAAAATATGGTGACAGTTTAAATAAAAAATAATTATTACAGTAAAAGATACATTACCATTAATCCTTTTCAAAATATTTTCCTTGATTCATACACATTTATCCAATTGTTCTTGTCACTTTTGGAAGCAGTTCTAGAAGTTCTTTATTGTTAGTACGGTTTTGTTTTCACTTTGTTGTCCTGGATTGTTTCAAAATATTTACCATAATGTCAAATAAACACATTAGAGTGTGTCATCATTCTCTTTATTGACTGCAGTTGGTAACAGGAGATGTTTGCTCTTTCCCACAGCTAAATGATCATGAAAAGTAAGCATTTTTAATAGATTCAGGACATGGTGGCAACCATAACAGCACAATTAAAGATATTCACAAAAGAGGACTTACAGAACTGCCTCAGAAATTGGCAAGAATGATGAAACTAGTATGTTTCAGGTAAGGTGGAGTGTTTAAAGGAAGGTTAATGGCAGTCTGTCTTTTAGTATAATAATTTTTTTAAAATTTAAGCACACACTGTATTTTTAGATCGTATTTCTTTTATGATGTGAGACAGAGACAGAGGGAGACACAGAGAAAGAGAGAGAGAGAGAGAGAGAGAGAGAGACAGAGAGAAACAGAGAGAAACAGACAGGGCTAACAACTGCCAGTGTCATCTAAAATGTTGCTAACCCTGTTTTAAACAAATGTTATTATACTTTATGACACTTAGCACCACCTATAAACATTGTAAAGTCAAAACTATGTTTGAAAAATTTCATAAACTACATGTCAAGCTCTAAAAACTTTCATTTGCAAATGGCAAATAGAAAAATGAGGTCTTTTCCTTTTTCCTCATCCCCAGATCTTTTTTTTTTTAATTTTTAATTTTATTTTAAAAAGGGTAAAACTAAACATAACAAAACAGAACAAAGCATATCAGAAGAAAACAAGTGGCCTAGATTTCAAAGCAAGACCACAGGAGAGCTACAGTGGCTATTGTTTTCTTCGAAATAGTTGTCTAATTGTTCATACTCAGTGAATTTGTACAAAGCAAAATAATATAAAACTAATTAGAACAGAGTGATGAAGGCATTACAGGCCTTCAAAACCAGGCAATAAGAAAATTAACAATGGGTGGCATAATATCTCTTGTTCTTTTCAAAATAACTGTTCATACTTTCATGTATGTTGAAATTAAACAACACAGAATAGACTAAAACCACTATGAACAAAAAATAGAAGCATTACTAAATTTCAAAGCATGACGATGTGGAATCAGCAATGGATACCCTAATGCCTGTTTTTCTTCAAAGTAGCTGTTCATTTCATAATATAAATGATTCTCTTAAACTATTTACAAGTTCTAGTCATGTATAAACCTCTTCATGTACACCTATCCTTTCTATGTTAGAGGGAAAAGCAAAACAAAACAGATTACTAGAAAAATAAGAAACAAAAAAAACTCCAAATAAATGACAATAGCAAAGAACCCAAAACAATGAAGATACAGGCCTTCAAAACAAGATAATAGGAACACAGCTAAGGTTATTATTTTACATAATGATCTTCAAGAATTCCTCAGGTCACCAGACACAAACATACACAGTTGTTCCAATCCTATGAACGTTAACTGCTTTGTTCTATGAACTAATCGAATTTGTAGCACAATCATCTTAGCTATCCCCAAGTGTGTTTATACAAATTTAGATAATTTTTCTTTTCCCTTCCTTTTGTTTTTCCTTCTTTTCCATGAGATATTATTTTTTCCCCTTTGAGCAGATTCTTACTCTTTCACTGTATTTATGTAGGATTTTGTATCTTATGTAAACCTTGCATTTCTTACACTAGGGAGACAATACAGTATTTACTCATGTGAGTTTGATTTATTTCACTAATGAGTATGCGTCCCCAGTTACATCCACTTACTTATAAATATCTCAATGAGATCATTCTTTATAGCTTAATAGTACTCCATTATATAAAAGTACCACATCTTTTTTATCCATTCCTCAGTTGATGGGCATTTAGATTATTTCCAAGATCTGACTATTACAAATTATGCTGCTATAAACATGGGTGCACATATATCACTGTGATACAATGTTTTCAATTCTTCTGGGACTATTCCCAGAAGAGAATAGCTGGGTCAAATGGGACTCCAATCCCAGGTTTTTCAGGAGCCTCTAGACTGTGGTTGCAGACAGTGCAAGACAGTGGTTGCACCAGTCTGCACTCCCATCAGCAGTGCAGGAGAGTTGCTCCATTTACACCACAGCCTCTCCAGCATTTGTTGTTGGTAGTTTTCTTCTATACTAGCCATTCTTTCTGGAGTGGATAGAATCTCAGTGCAGTTTTAATTTGCATTAATCTAATGACCAAAAATGGTAAATATTTTTTCATGTATTTATTTGCCATTTGTATTTCTTTATCTGAGAACTGTGTATTCATGTCAGATACCCATTTTTGCATTGGGTCTTTGAATTTCAGGGGTCTGATTTTTTTAAAATGTATGTTCTAGGCAGAAGTCCTTTGTCTGAGGGACAGTTGACTAAGATTTTTTCAGAATTCATGGGTTTCCTTTTTACTTTGTTGGAGATTTCTTTTGACATTCAAATCTTTTAAGTAAGACAAGATCCCAATTATTGATTCTGGGAAGTATTTCCCGTGAGATTTGATTCTTGTTCAGGAATTCTTTATCTACCCCTCTCTCTTCCAAATTTCTATCTACTTTGTTTTCCTAAAGATTTAGTGTTTCTGATTTAATGTTTAGATCTTTGGTCCATTTTGACATTAGCTTAGTTCATGGTGATAGGGATGGAGCTAGTTTTAGTTTTTGGCATATGGAGAGCCAGTTTTTCCAGCACCATTCATTAAAGAAACTATCTTTCTTCTAAGGAATGTGTTTGGCCCCTTTATAAAAGATAAGGTGGCTGAGTATGTTTGTAGTTGTAGTTGTATCTTTTAATCTATTCCATTGATCTTCAGGTCTGTTTTTATTCAAGTACCATGCTGATTTTATTACAGTAGCTTTGTAGTATAACTTCAAGTCAGGGATTGTGATGCCTCCTCCCTCGCTTTGTTGCTCAGAATTGCCTTTGCTATTCTAGGTCTTTTCTGGTTTCAGATGAATTTTAGGAATGATTTCTCTAGGTTTGTGACATATGCTAGTAGTATTTTGATAGGGATTGCATTAAATCTGTATAACAATTTTGGGAGAATGACCATATTCACAATATTTGTTCTTCCTGTCCATGAACAAGGGATGTCTTTCCATTTTGTGAGATCTTCTTTAATTTCTTTTTTCATGGTATTATAATTTTCCCCAAGTAGATCTTTTACTTCTTTTGTTAATTGATTCTTAAGCATTTCATTTTTTGGATGCTATTATGAAGGCTGTGGCTTCTCTTATTTCTCTCTCAGTGAGTTTGTTGTTTTTATATAGGGATGTTATTGATTTTTGAGTGTTGACTTTGTATCCAGCTGCATTACTGAATTATTTATTATATCTAGGAGTCTTTAAATCAAGTTTTGGGGGTTTTCTATGTAGAGTATCATGTCATCTGCAATTAATGATAATTTAACTTCTTATGTTCCTATCCTTGCTCCTTTTATTTCTCTCTCTTATTTAATTGCTCTGGCTAGTATTTCCAGCACTATATTGAATAAGAGAGGTGATAATGAACATCTTTGTCGTGTTCCTGGCTTTCAGTTTTGTCTGCTTAATATGATGTTGGAATTTAGTTTGTCATAGATGGATTTTATCACATTGAGTAAAGACCATATATTCCAATTTTCTGTGAGTTTCTTACCTTGAATGAGTGTTGAACCTTATCAAAAGCTTTTTCTGCATTTATTGAAATGATCATGTGATTCTTATTTTTGGCTCTATTGATATGGTGGATCACATTTGTTGATTTGCATATGCTGAACCATCCCTGAATTCCTGGGGTGAATCCCACTTGGTTGTGGTGTATAATCTTGATTACTTGCTACATTCTGTTTGCCAATATTTTATTGAGCATTTTTGCCTCTATGTTCATTAGAGAGATTGATTGTAGTTCTGTTTTTCGGTTGGGTCATTCTCTGGTTTTGGTATTAGAGTAATACTTGTTTTCAGAAATGAGTTAGGGAGAATTACTTCCATTTCAATTTCTTTGAAGAGTTTGAGGAATGTTGACATTAAGTCTTCTTTGAATTTCTTGCAAAATTCTGCAGTGAATCCATCTGGACCTGGGCTTTTCTTTGTTGGTAAGGTTTTAATTATATTTTCAATTTCAGTAGTTTTAGATCTTCTTGATCCAGCTTTTGTAATTCATATGTTTCTAGGAATCTGTCCATTTCTTCTGTTACCAAGCTTATGAGAGTAGAGGTTTTCAAAGTAGGTATTGATGATCTTCTGTATTTCCACAGGGTTTGTAGTAATTTCACCCTTTTCATTCCTTATTGCCTGAATTTGAGTTTTTTCTTTCCTTTTTTTATAAAGTTGACTAGAGGCTTATAAATTTTATTTATTCTTTCAAAGAACCAACTACTTGATTTACTGATTCTTTTTATTGTTTTCTTAGTCTCTATCACATTGATTTCTGCTCTGATCTTTATGATTTCCTTTCTTACTTAGCTTTGGAAGCCTTGCTCTTCTTTTTCTAGATGTTTAAGGTGTAGCACAGGTTGTTTATCTGTGTTTGTTGTGTTTTCCTGCTGGGGGTTTCACTGTAATAACTTTTCCTCTGTGGACTGTTTTCATTGCATCCCACAGGTTCTGGTAAGCTGTACGTACATCCCTAGTTCTTTACAGTGATATATAATTGCTTCCAATGTGTTATGCATACTTTTAAAATGGAATACTTATAATTAATTGACTGTGCTAAAAACAACAAGGAAAAGTTCTTATTTTGCCTTGATATATCGAACATCAAATAGGAGAATAAGTTTGGAATAACTTTATAGTCCTTTAATTGTACTCGTGGTTGAATTTTATTGTTAGACCTCCACTTGTGGTACTAAATTTATGCCTTCATGACAAGCACTGCTAATGTCTTATTAACTCAGTGGTCAGATTTGTAAGAAATGTGAAAAAATAATTTATTCTTAAATTATTAGACAATGTGTAAATCAAACACTCTTAGATTATAGTGTGAACTGAGTAATTTAAATCACATTTAAAACACCTTAATACTAATTAGCATGTGCTTATCAGGGAAGATTTTGCAAATTAACCTTTCTATGGCATGGTTATGATCATGACTAATACCATTTCATAAACTTCCCATAACACCACAATATGTGTCTGATTAAGGTCACTAAATTAAGTTGTTAAAATTCAAATTATGTGGCTTCAATCAATCTCATCTTCCAGAACTTATGTAACATCTCTGATAGTACAACAGAACTATACTAGCATGTTACTGAAATAACTTGAGAGTATATATGAATTAAAAGATTTAAGAAATAAGCAAACTGCAAAATGAAAGTTACCTTATGCATATACCTTTTCGCTTCTTATTATCAAGATCAAGAACCACAGCTTTTTGAAAACTGAGGGTCTCTCTTTGATATGTTATAATTTGAAAACAAATACAAGGTACTATGTGATGAGCAGATCTGACATTTATTTATACACAGAGGTGTCTCATTTCAGGGACAATATGTTATTTGTTTCACAGTATTTATTTATTCGTTTACTTACTGCATTGGGGATTGAACTTGAGACTGCTTTACCATGAAGCTGCATTCCCCATCATTTTTAATTTATGTTTTGAGATAGGGGTTTTCTGTGTTTTCCCATGCTCAGTTCCAGTTCACAGAAGGAATCTCATGCATCAACCTGCTGAGTAACTATGATTGTACATTTGGGACACTGCTTCTGTCCACATTTCAGATCAGTTCTTAAGGAATTCTTTTTTAAATTTTCAATTAGATTACACCCACTGTATCTTCTTCTTCTTTCCTTTTTAAAGCATTTATTCATACACTTGTAATTAGTTGTTCTATTTCTGTATTCCTCAGTGGATGGTAAGAATCATGAGAGCAAATAAAAAAATAGTTATTTATATTGCATTCATAGTGTCTAGAACAGAGCATGTGACACAGCAGCAGGTCAAAATTATTGTTGAATAGAAACTGACATCACACTTCTTTTCTATCATATTCATTTAAATGTCCTAATGACACTTAGAGCTCAACTTCAGACTGAAGTTGTAAGCTCCCGTATTTTCCCCAATGTCATACATTTCACAGAACCATCTACTTTCTCTGTCAGGCAACTTCATGGATAGTAGTACCACCATCCATCCAGAAACTTGGGAATCATTCACTCCTTGAGTCATTTCTCCAAGGCTTCCCTTAGAGAAAGTGTGTGTAGATTCTGTGCCTCTTTATCCTGTGGTTAGCACTTCTTTTTAGCCTTTCTTTTATCTTGATGATGGAAGAGTCTTTTGATTGGATTCATTGTTATCTGAGTTTTTCAAATAAAATACAAATATAATGTTGCTTAAAAATATTGAATCGCTTCCTGACTGTTAATGTTTAAGTCCAAAGCCCTATATGGTTTATAAATTACTTCTTAATCTAATCTTATTTATCTCTTTAGCTTAAATTTGTGAACTTTCTTCTGCTCTCCTTTTCATCAGACTGAGATATCATGCCATGATTACTTGGACTCAAATCTGTATATATACTTTTGCTACATTCTCTACTTTGTCTTTGGCTGTATATATCCATTAATTATTGCTTTTACACAGAATTCTTTCTCCACATGGGTCAAGGTTTTGTGCTCTTTCCATGCATATTTACTCTCTAACTCAATCCAGCATTTTATTTTAATTGCCACTTTTTTTGTTGCACTGCATTGTAACACTACTAGAGTGGGGTCTGTATTTATCTTACTCACTGTTTTATACACAATGTATCACGCATAATTTACATTTAAATATTCAAATTAATGATTGAGCAGAGAGATTTATTTTTCATAGTAGTAGTCTGTTTAGGCTGACATAATGCCATAAGCACATAATTACGAGTATGCTATCAGGACACCTAAATTATACAGTAAACATTAATACTATGGAAAGGAGAAATAGACAGAAAATAATAACAGTAGGGACTTCAGTATCCGACTTCAACAGTGGATATAACATTTAGAAAGAAAACTGAACAGAAGTGATGGACTTACAACCATCAGCCAAAGGGACCTAACTGGAATATGCATAACATTCCACCAATAACGTCGAAACACATCTTCTTCTCCAACACCTTGGGAGATTCACCAGGATAGGTTGCACCTTAGGTCAGACAAAAAAGCTTAACAAATCTGAAAATAGTATAATTATATCAGATATGTGTTTTAACTGCAGTGAAATGGAACTGTAAGTCAATAATTGAAAGAAAGTTAGAAAACTCATACACATATGGAAACAATACACTCACTATAGGTTAAATCTGGAATGTTCCCTACAGGCTTGTGTGCTAAGAGTTTGGTCTCTAGTGCACGGTACTATAGAAAGTTAGTGGAAACTTTAAGAAGTGGAACTAAGTGGGATGCTGGGGGTTGTTGGGAAGAACGTTCTTGAAGGAAATAACAGAACTCCAGCCCTTCCTCTCTTTTGTCTACAAGACAAAAAGTGCTGTGACATTATCAGCACACTTCCCTATACATTTCCCATGACGATTTTTTGCTTTGTAACTGGCCCTAAAGCAATAGAGGCTACTGACCAAAGACTGAAGCTTTCAATACTGTGATCCCAGATAAAAATCTTTCTAAATTCTCTCAGATATTTTGGTACAATAATGGAAATCTGTCTAACATGACTTATAAAATTATAAATGGGCCATAGATGAAATCAAAAAGGAAATAAGAGAATATCTTGAAGCACAAGAAATTGAAATCACAATATACCAGAATATCCTGGATGCCTGAAAAGCAATACTAAAAGTTTATAGTGGTACACATTATACTGAATGAAGTAACACTCTCAAATAGATTAATTTCATATGTTAAGTATCTGCAAAATAATAAACTAATCTCAAAATCATTAGAAGGAAAAGAATACAGATTAGAGCATAACTAAATAAAACTAAATATAATAGAAACAGTCAATAAATCAAAAATGTTTATAAAACTAAAGTAAAATAAAAAATGTTAGTTCAATCAAGGAAAAGGAGAAAATATTTGAGTAAATAAAATTAGGAGGGAAGGAGAAAGCATTGCAGACAATGATACAGAAATAAAAAAGGAAATGAGGATACTATGAAAAATTATCATCAACAAATAGATCACAGACTGGCAATTCCTACACTCTTATTTATTATGCACCAAGACTGGATCATGAGGATGTAAAATGTGTAAACAGGATATGAGAAAACTTGGGAAAAGTGAGATGCATCTGCTATCTTGATTGTAGTAATTATATCACAGGTGTTTGCTTATGTCTACATTCATGAAACCATACGCATTAACTGTGTTTATTTCTTTGTTCTGAATACAGATTATATATCAAGAAAACTATTAAAAGTAGAAAGCAAATGGAGTCTCAAGGGCAGCAGAATACTTGAAATATCAATAATTTTCAAGGCAGTTTATTCCAGAATGGAGGAAATTGTGTACTATTCCTGGCAAACCAAGATTTCACATTCTTCCTTTGCCATATTATGAGAAGCACACTAGAGATGGAGAGATGGAGTCCAGAGAGGATACTGGATACAGGTTCATGGAACAATACCATCTCACCTTCAGATATTCTGCCGCCACCATCAAACAAAGCTTTATTTTTTTCTCTGCTGTTTTTGCTTTTTTTTATTCTGAAACTATAGAAATGGTAACGAGATAAAGAATCTCAGTGGGCATATCAAAATCAACTTGTTTACAGCCCTATCATTACCTGTTTTGCTACTTGTTGAAAATAAAAAATAATGTTGCAAATTTTTTATTTAGATTTGATACAGCTTTTTATTTTCCTCAAATACACATGATTACAACAACAAAAAAGCCTTAACTATAAAAAACCATTTTTAGTTATGTCCCATTTTACCTCTAAAAATGTCTTTAAGTTGCTATGAAAGCAGGAGCCTTATACTTATAGATAGTTAAGTTTGGCTCAAGTAGACAGCAATACTACGCAATCACTGTTCAGTAAGTGGTAGCTGCTTATAATGTTATGTTGGTAGTTTTGTTCAAGTCATTCAAAAACAGTTACTGTTGCAAAGTGGGAAAATTTACTGTTTCAGGAAAGGAGCCAAATTGTAAGTTGTACAAGAAAAAGGTCATGGATACAAAGGGCTTTTACCTTAGGGATACATAATATTGGAGAAAGGGCAGAGTATGTGAAGCCTGGAAATCTGATTTAATGTCCTCTTAATAGTTAGGTATGTAGTTTAACTTTCACTTCTGATGAAGTATGGCTTCTAAAATATGGCAAATTTGGAATAATATTGAATAACAAATTTGGAATAATTTTTTTAAATTTTTAAACAAGAGTTTAATGTTTAGTAATGAGATCCTTCTATTAGGTAATAATTTTGAAAATGTCCTTGATAACTAAAATCCCTGGGAGATTTGTTAAAATTTTAGTTCCCAGCCTCCATTTATAAGGGACTAATTCATTCAGTCAGCATGGGACCTAAGAATGTATATTTTAAAATTATCCCCAAAACAAACCCGGTTTTGTTACATAAATCTAGTTCAAACCACAGTGAGATGGGTGAAAACTGGGATAGTTGGTTAATGATGTGATTCAGAGCTTTGAAGTTGCTTACTTTTTATTCTAAGGTAAATTATATGAATTATAGGAAATATAGAAAATATAATAGTGAAACAAAATCTTAAAATGTTTCACAGTTCCATGTCTTGATTACTTGATTATTTTTCTCTTGCTGTTGAGACAAAATATTTGATGTCCAAAATGAAGGAAGGAAAATTTTAGTTAGCTCACCATTTGTAGAGGTTTCAGTCCATAATCACCTGGCTCCAAGGCAGGATGGCATGGCACAGAGGCAGCTGTTCATGGCAGCAGCAAGTACCAAACATGAGAAGAGCAAAAATTGGTAAAAAAAAAAAAAAAAGGCAAAAGGCAGTCCTCTTTCTCTCCCTTATATTGTAAACAGCTACCCACTCCTGGATGAGTACAGCACTCACACTGGTAGTTCCTTACTAAACAATGAACCGATCACAAACACTAGACTCAGCTGCCTTGGAAAGGCCAGATCCCCCTATGACTACGTGAGGCTTTTGGGGGACATCTAGGCACACATCATAACACACTACTACCTGGAACTGAGCTATATTGATATTTTTTGCGCGTGTATTTTAAACTTTTTTTGTAAATATCTATGTGTGTTTAAGCATGTATACACACATGCATATATACAAATCTAAATTCACATTCTAATGTTGTAGTATAATTTTCCATCTAATTGTCTATGTCATCTATATTTTTATTTAATTTAAATTCAGATACCATGAATACTTTTCATGCCGCTAAAATTCTTTACAAATAAAATTTTGTCAGTTATGCTATCTTTTGCAGATGAAAATTATAAATAAAAATCTAAACATAATGATTCAATTCTTATGTTTTTACAATAACAATATGACTGACATAAGCATTCTAATAAATAAAGGTCATTTTTCAAGTTTTATTTATATCCTCAATATATAGAATTACTAGCTAAAACTAACTAAATGGAAGCAGTCCTATCAGATAAGGTCAAAGTATGAGCTTAAGTTCAAACCAACATGAAGTTAAGAAAGATAACAAGTTAGTGGTCCAAGCTGTGTAGGCAGTGACTTAAGTTACTCACTGGGCTGTAAATTCTACTATTCCAAACAATAAGAACACATTGCTGCTGCTGTTCCATCTAGGAAGTTCTCTGTCTCTGTCTCCTCATACAAATAACACATATGTGCATAAAATCGTGTATGTGTACATATGTAAACATATATGTTGTATCCAATATGCTAAGATTTTAAAATAGAGAACAGCCACTGAACTGAAACTCAATGTCTGTTAATGCTGTCTTGTTATGACATACTTACATGTAAAGCTATTAGATAAGACAATTATGACATTAAAATGCAAGCAAGGGGATGGCAGCAGAGAGCAACCTACACATGGTGAATCAAAACCAAGTTGTTTAAATAGATACCTCTTATAGTCAGTAAAACAGATAAGTTGCTTTACATAGCAAACAACCAAGTGGTTGGAAAAATTAAGAACTAAACAGAGGGAGAAATTAACTCAACAATTGTCTGTGTTGAGATTAAAGATGACTCATTTCTTTTCTAAGTAGGAGTTTCAGGCTTGTATTGAGCTGAGCACCTGTCTACATCTTGTGTTGGGCTAACAGTGGAAGAGGTCACTGATTTCAATGGCTCATATATTTGCAGCTTTATTGAATTATAACTTTGGCTAAGCTCAATTTAATAAGGACTGAAGATCCCAAGTCTTTGAGATGATGAAATTTTGGAACCAGAGGGCTTTCATTATTCTTCAAGTCAGCTTGTCAGAAATCATTGCTGACAATTAAATGATTTGCCACAAGCCAGCTTTGTTATTTCAAATGGAATTGCCTCAAATGAAGTAGCCTCCATGTTCATTTATCAGCTCTCTTCTCTGACAACTAATTTGACAGAAAAAAGGAAAGTGATGTCTATTAAAAAGAAATTAGTTTGTGATTTTAATTAATTCATTTACCTTATTGTATAGTGGACAAAAAGTACAATTTGAGGTCCAACATTTGAATAATGAAGTTACACATTCAGACTAATTTTCTCATTTCAGAATCTACATAGAAGTCTATAGAATTTCGGTGACTTACCTGAGGGCAAACTGTTAATTTGAGCTAGCATTGGAGCGCAAGGCTCCTAAACCCGAGTCTAGCCCCACTGTGTCCTGCCATAATGATAGTTTGTCAGTGATTCTGCAGAAAGAAGCATTGTAGGTTTAGTAGCAATTTGTAAGATCAAGTATAATCAAGCCATTGTTTAGTAACAGCTGCCAGTAGGTGCTGACCTGATCTGAATTCAAAAAATGATGCCAGTGATAAACTCTGGTATCTCATCTACAATAATCTAGTAAAAGGAATTGGAGGTAGCCTTTCTATTAGCAGTAGCTTATTTTATAAATATAGTATCACAGATATCTTACCCTTATGTTTTAGAAGATTTTTAGCCAGATCACAGAATCTATACTCTTGTTTCCTTTTAAAATCTCATTTAATTTAAAATTCTCACTGGAACACAGTGGTTTTACTCTGCCTTCCCTATGTCCTTGTCACTTATGAGCTTTTGGGCTCCCGAAACTCCATGTGCTTACCTCAGAGAGATCAGGGAAGGATATTTTGCTACTTTCAAAAATGCCAAACTCACTTTTTTTTCTGGACCAAGTCCATTTGTTCATGTATTTCCCTTAGCTTGCAGCAAACAATCATTGCCTCCTTCTCAATGCAGTTAAAAAATAAAAAATGCCCAGAATTTAAGGTCTTAAAACTCTTACCAGGAATTTAACATTTTTCTCATCTTTACAATTTGTCCATGCCATCAATCTAATTCAAACTTCTCAATATATTTTGTTTTTAACACTTTCTTCAAAAACTTTTATGATCTGTGCCTGTAACTGACTTGATATATTCTATTAGTGTAGCTTAACATGAACAATAACTTTTCTGCTATAAATGATATATTTTTATATATTATATGATTAAGTAATCGACTATTATTAACCTCAAGCCCACTTTGTGGCAGAAAATCAAATACCTGGGAAAAGCACATTAAGTTTTTCAGGGCTGATGAAGTAAGCCCTTAACGTAGCAAATGAGCACTACATTCAATAGGGTTATAATACATGAAATGTCCCACCATATACAACTAAATATATCCCTTAGCAAAATCCTTAGGGTGGATCTTTTTAAAAATAAAAATATTAATATTTGATAATTTATATTTTCATAAAATATTTATATAAACCTCAGTGATTAAATATAAGTGATACATGCCAGTTTACTCAACCATCTGGAGCCATTGTCTTATCTAAGTTACTGTTAGTTGTAGGGTGTGTCTCTTCACCCTCTCAGACTTCACACTTTCTTCTCTTCAAGCTTTGCCAACAGTGGAATGAATCACCACATGCCTTCCCATACTTCTGGCACTAATTTTTTATTTATAGTTTGTGTTTCAGATTAAGCCATTCTCTACCCTGCCACTCACTTCCACTGAAGAGTGGGTGCCCCTTTTATGTACTCTGTACTATCCAGTTATAGCCCTTACCATCCCTTTGCTATTGCTTATTAAATAGTGGTCAGCAATAGGATTTACAAGAAAATGTTCAGCACTATCTTCCTTAAAATCTAAGCTTCATGTATACAGAGACAACATAGTTGATGTTTAGTTCCAAGCACAAAGAGAATCACATAGAGAAATTTCAGTTATATACACTGAGTATGTGTGCATGTACACATTTTTTTTCTTAGAACAAACTTTGATAGCATACAAACCTTATGATACAAAGGTGATTTCATTGAATTTGAGTAAAAGCCTTTTAAAAGTACTTTCTAAATAGTGGTGTTTTTAAAAGGAAGTATTTGTAATAGTGCTGACAAATAATACAAAAATAAATAAATTTCAATCTTAATTCTGTTATGTTATTTAAGAATTGTTAGCCAACTGATTCAGATTGCTAGAACTTTATGACTTCTTGTGCTGAATCAGCTACTTAAATTATAAGGAAACCAATAACTCTAATGTTTTAAAAGAGATAAGGTACATCCAAAAACTATTTATGCATTACTTAAAGTTCGTACTTAAGTGAAACACAAAGATATTAGCATAGGCTTATGTTACAGATCTTTAAGTTGGTCTTGATCTTTGCTATTCATTTAACTACTTTAAGTGTTAACTGATTAACAAAAAAGAATATTTGAATAGTAGTAGCTTTTGGATAAGAATACTTACCCATTCTTACTATGGCCTAATTCATACATGCTCTGTTTATAAAAATTAGGAACATGAAGTAGCAATCTAAAGGTATATTTTTATTACCTAACCATCTATCTTTTAAAATATTTGCAAGTGTTTATCATTTGTCAGGTGCTGGGTTTTGTGCATGGATTATGGTGGTGATTAGAGGTATGTTTTCCCACTCTGAAGAAGTTTGCATTGGAGGGAGTGGAGCGGAGAAAGTAAAACATGGTAAAGTTAGCAAAGGAGCAAAGCAATTTTAAACAGTGACTGGTCTATGGACTGAAAGCAAGATGAGATGTTGGAGTATGAAAGAAGGACATGTACCTCGTGTTAAGAGGTAAAGAAAGGTGCATCTGACAAAGTGGCATAGATGCTGACAATTGAATGAGAAAGGCCATCATGGGGATGTGGTCTAGGCGGAGATAAAAGACAGAGTAAGGCTACTAAGTTAGGATTTTTGCCTGTATAAGAGACAAGGTATTGTGTGTGTGTTTTGTGAGAAATGACAAGAAATAACGAGCTCAAAGAGACAGCAAGAAACATGGTAGCCTATGAATTTGGATTTAAAGAGTAAGGAGAAGTCATCGAGGTTATTGGCATGTTACATTGTTGTTATTGCTGTGTTGGTACTGGTTAGAGTAGACTTACTCATGGACTTCAGCAATGTGTGAAATGTCTTTCTTTGTTAATTCACAGATTTTTCTGTCACCATTCTTATTTTTCTAATTTAAGGCCTCATTCTAATCCTTTATTTTTAAAATTGAAGTATTCAATTTTAATTTAAAGAACAAGATCTATGGGGAAGTGTACAGTAATCCTTATAATCCAATGATGGAAAAAGGTAAACACATTTGTGTAAGAGAATGAAAAGGCAAACCACAGAGGAGAAAATATTTGCAAATTATACCTCTTTATTGTTTTTCAAAACAAGATGATAGGAATTTATTAATGATTGTTATATTGCATTGTTATCTTCACAATCGTTGCTCTGGTTACAAGATATAGGAATAAAACAAAGCAAACAGAATAAAACATTAGATTTCAAAAGCAAGACAGATGAACATCCTCCCCAGTTGCTATAATGCATATTGTTATCCTCCAAATAGATGCTCAAACTACTAGTTTTAGGCTTGCAATTTCTGTAAAGCAATACAAACATTAAGTGTTTTTTCTTTCTTATTTTTTTAGCTTCAGTTGCTATCATCTCAGCCTGAGTTCCTGCAAATCAGCTGTTGGGGTGGGGTGGAGGTTTTACTCTTCTTGTCTCCTAGTCTGTGTGCCTGCTGGCTCAAAGAAGGGCATGGTTCAGCTTCTTGATTCTCTTACCAGTCAGGAGTTGCTGACTCTCAGATTATGTTTCTGACACAATAATTGTGGCTTGAATATATGAAGAGCTGTTACAATTAAATAATAAAATCTGGTTTAAAATCTGAAAAGTATTTGAATAGATAGCTCATGAAAGATTGTTAGATGGAAAATAACTATGAAAAAGTGTCCAATATTGTTAATAATCAGGCAAATAAAAAATAGAAGCACACTGAGTTATGGCTATATACCTGTAAGGATCACTAAAATAAAAAAAAAACTCATTATCAAATATTGCATAAAATGTGGAGCTTTTGGAACACTCAGATGCTGCAAATAGAAATGCTAAGTGGTTAAGGTACTTTGTAAAAAAGCTTGCCATGTGGTCCATCCATGTGATTCTGTGGGATCAAGGTGAGAGAGATGAAAACACACAAAAATCTTCATGCAGAATCTATAAATTAGAATCACTGAAAATTAGAAAAAATCATGACCTTCAAGTAGCTATGGACTGCCAGTGCCCTTCACATCAAGACCACCATAAACATAGTAGTAGATGAATAAATTAGGTTATTTATGGAAATAAGACAGATTTTTCACACACAGACCTATGGTGTCTCTAAGAAAGACAGGATCAGAATGGATAAGTACATAATTTATCCTTTAGTTAACTAATTTTGGGGAGGGTCTAAGAGAACAGAAATTTACTCTATGTTTTTTAAGAAAGTAGAGGTGACGTTAATAGATCTTAACTACAAGGAATGCCTCAAATTGGTTAAAGATAAAATTGGAAATAATTATCAGTTATTCATTTAATGATAAAGTATAATATTTTGTATTTTGTGGCCTGAGTAATCACTTTGTCTAAAGTACATAGCTATAATAAATTTTATCTCTAACCGGAAAAAAATGCGGATTACCTGTAACCACAAGATCACTCCATAACCTTGAGGCCTACCTGTGAATATTAGGTCTGTTCCTGGATATAAAGGATGGATTTTCACCTTTCTCAAGACATACAAAATGTAGTAAATCTATATAATCAATTACTATTTAGAAAAAAAATAGATGCAATTTTGACCTATGCGGATATTTCTGAACAAAATATTGCATATTTCTGAACAAAAGTGGCAAACTGACAAAACTACATATTGCCTGATATCATTTTTATGAAACGCTGAAACAGACAAAACCATAGAGAAGAGAGTAGATCAGTGGTTTCCAGAGAACGGGAGCAGGGAGAGCTGTTGCTAGAACAGTGTAGTGTGAGGAGAGTTTAAGGGTGACGGCACTGGATAGCACACATGTGGCTCTACACATTTGTTAAAACACATAAAACTACCCGCCACACACATGATGAACATTAGGCTAAATAGAGCAAAACGGAACCAGAATATGTGTTAGGGTAAAGGCAAGGGAAAATTCAGACTTAAAAAGGTTAATTTTACAATAAATGAATTGCACAGTCTCATTAAACAGTTGGAAAAGAAAAGAACTGACCTAACTTTGGAAAGCAGTGTTTTGACTGTGCACTGTAAGGCTAAAGAGGAAATACACACACACACACACACACACACACACACAAATAGATCAAAGGCTGTAACTTTTTCTTAGGACTTTGTGTTAGAAATTACAGTATTATGAAATTCTATGGAAAGACTGAACAAGCAAGTAAATATATAAAAGACAGGTAATGAGTCAGAAACATTTTGTTGCTAGAGACAAAGAAAGAAAGAAAAAAGAAAAGAATTAAAGGAAAGAAGGAAAGAAAGAAAGAAGGAAGGAAACAGAAAAGCCTAGAATGGACTTAAACCTAGAATTAGAGATATTATGGATTCATTGAGAACATTTACATATTATCAATGAAAGACACATATAAACATTTATAAAAGTAAATATCAATATGTCTATACATAAATTCAGAAACATACAGATATTTTCTGGTTCAGTCTACTAAGAAGACCTAAGATTTCAGATCCAATCCTATTCGGAACCTGGAAGTTTGGTTAAAATTATTAATTCTAGGACTGGGGCAAAGAAAATACAGGGTTTTTCTTGGAGCATCTTGTGATTTCAAAGCTTAATGACATGTGTCTTAGTTATTTTCTTATTTCCAGGACACAATATGACACAGACACTCATGAGTACAAAGAGATGAGGTGCGTTTGGGATCACACTTAGTAGAGATTTCAGTCTGTAGTAGGCTGGCTCCACGGCAGGATGGTATGGAAGAAGAAAAGGAGAGTGGAGAAAGGACGTATGGCCTGGTGGCAGGAATCAGAGTGTAAACAAGGGAAGTGGGGGAGGATATATCCCGTCCAGGCTAAGCCAGCAGCTACCCACTTCTTCCATCAAGGCTTCATCTCCAATATCACATTTAGCTATGCACTTATCGGTGGACTAATTCATTATTGAGTATCACATACTGATGATCTCAAAAGCCACACCTATACGTGCATGAAGCACTGTGGGCACATCTAGCTATAAACCATATTAATATGTCTAAAAAGATGTAGACATATGTAAAGCTCATAAAAATCACTTTAAACCAAAAAGAGCTATCAATGGCCATATTGGAAACAACTTGAAGAAAAAAGTATAGAAGTGGATTATAAACTAAAATGTAAAATTAATACATGTAAGCCCATATTAATGTAAAATAAATAATTGGATAACTGGATGAGAAATGAAAAATATTTTCAAGAAAAATTCCAATCAATGTATACATATTTAATGAGAAAAAACATAAAATTACTGTTAGAAACCACAGTAATAATTACCATAAACAAGAACTGTGCAAATAGGCTAAAAGAGGATGTGAAAGTTGAAATAGAAATAGGCTATACAGAGTATCATATTTTATTCCTGGAAATATTTATTGATTACAGGAGATTAAAGGAGAATATTGGCCAATATCACCTTTTAAATGAACAATGTGAACATCTGTAATAACACATATCAACACTGTAAGTGTTTTGATGTTGTGCCCTGAGAAAAGCACATCACTGCCATGCTATCTTTCTGGATAATGCAAAAATTTTGTGAGAAATTATAAGAAAAGGTAGAGGAATATCTGTACATTAACGAACACTTAGAAAGGCTGAGGGTCTCTCATAGATTGGAGATTAAGCAGACATTAAATCTAAATGTAATAAAGAAACCTAGGTGAAATCTTGGAATAGAAAAAGAATATTAACAAAATTTGTGAAATATAGCAAATTCTGCATGGGTTTAATGGTATTGTAGCAAGTTGATGTCAGTTTTGTTAACAATACCATGGTTCTACAACTCTCCTGGAAATCTAGAATTCTCTGTTCTCACCCTCTCTCTACCATATTTGAGCATTTATTTATATGTAGCGTGGTTAGAGCCAGAGTTGGGATTCCGAGAGCCAAGCTGGTAAGAAGTGAGCCTGGGTCCTGATGGAAAGAGCGAGGTCTCATAGGTAGTATCTAATGGCAGCTAACATTTTGGAAAAGTTCACCATATACTAAATAGTTTCATATTACCCTCCCGGAGTTCTTAGAGTCATCAGTGAAGTAAATGTTATTATTTTCCTCTTCTAAAAAGGTGAAGCAAAGGATGAAAATTTTTTTTCAAGGCAGGTGCGTATGCCATTGAGCTAAATCCCCAGCTCCAAGATGAAAAATTTTAAACTGCCTGTAGGGTTTTGTACTGAAAATTTACAGTGGTCATCTTGGTTAACAATGACCAGGAAGAAATAAACAGACACTCTTTTCATGATTTACACAGTTATTTTGGTCAGTCCACTTGTCAAATTTATTCATCTCTTTGTACTGTTTCGGTTCTCATTGCAACTACCTAATTCGTAGCTTACTGGCACTCATAATACATACAGAAAGATACTAAACTCTTCATCAGATTTTTTTTCTTATACTTGGTCAGCACAATATAATATTATGAACCATAATATTAATATAGAGAATACAACCCAGTCCATCCAATCGTAAAATCAATGTACCACATTTCAGAGGATTTCTAAAAGTCAGGACATTTGAAGCAAACTAAAAGTACTTCAGTTAATTCTGAAAACTGTTTATATTCTATAGATTCCTTTATATACAATAAAATATAAATAATATAAAGTTGCTTGAAATCCATGAGCATTTTTATCTTCAGTAGGCTTAATTTTCTTCAAATAATTTAGTATAGAAGTTACTTCGATGCTTGTCTGCTTGAGTTCCTTTCTGGATCTTTTAGACAGGTTAATATGTGCTGATATATTTCAGTATGCTTTGGGCCCTTTTTAACAAGTCTTAGTCTTTACATGAACATCTGCTCAGAGTACAGATTTTTGTATTGATTATTTTACAATTGATTTCTCTTGAAACTTTTTGCTCTCCTTCATTAAACATGTCCCTTGGCACTTTTAACTCAAAATATTAGTTTCAAGCATTAAATGTCCCTAGATAAATGGAACCCTCATACCTTGCAAAATATTTGCTACAATTTCATGAAGTAGCTTTTGCTTCTCACTTGAGTCAGTGATTTAACAATTGGAAATGTCTTTAAACATTTTTTGTCTTTGTTAAGGTGTGAAAAACTCTGCTCATTTGATTACAAAGTGATTGATTCAATTATTTTTATGCTAGGTAAATCTGACCACTGTTTAAATATTTCAGAACACATAATTCTGTTATTTAACTATGTCATACTTGGTGCATATTTGGATTAGTTATGTATAATCTGGTACACTGATGACAAATAGCATTCATTCACAGGATGAATATCAACTATTAGAAAAGATAGCCTAGTTCAAGTTCAAGAAACACAATGGTAGGATTCATTTTCATATATGCCATCACTGTGAGGCCAACATATTAACTTGCATCTATAAGGACCCTGGAAAGGTACAGAAATTTTGTTATGTTGTTTAAAATTTCACTTCTACCACACATTTCTTAACAGTACTAAAATGTTACTGCACAAATATGCCAAGTTTGAATTGTACAGGTTGAAATTTGAGTTATTTAATAACAAAAAAAAAATTTTAGACTGTTCTAGGAAAGAGTAGGTAAAGAAATACCCAGTCAGTGCTCTAGTCAGTGTTTGAACCATGTTTGCTGCTGTTAATAGAGGGAGCCAAGGACAGATGCCACTTTGCAGGAGAGGAATGTCAATCTTCCTGCCACCACATGATGTACTGAACAAGTTGAAATCCAGAAGCAGAAAGGAAAAAAAAATGCCAAAGTCGATCTGTACAAGAAGATTCTGTAAGGTCAGGTGTGGTGGCACAGGCTTGTAATCCCAGCACTAGGAAGGCTAAGATAGGACAATCACTGGGAGGGAGTTCCAGGCTAGCCTGGGCTACAAAGTGAGTTCAAGGCCCAGTCTGAACTGTGTGGCAAAACCCTGTCTCAAAAAAATAAAAAGATGAACAAACAACAAAAATAAGTTTCTCTACTTCTATCCCTGTTGTACCAATTAACTTAATAAAAAGAAAAGATGGAAATTGTTTATTTTTTCCTGATGAAATTTCCTATTGGCTGATATCAGGTGATTCTTCATTCCCTGATGGAAGAAGTCTCTTTCAGCCCTCTGCTTTTCTTCTCTCTGAACCTACCCCATCAGGACTGATGCTAAGTCTTCCTACAATAGGTTATTGATTTTATTGTTTAATAAGGATAGCAGTGTGAACGCATATGACTTGAATCAAGCTATCACACATTCTTATATGCAAATCCTTAATGGAGTTAATTGTGAAACAATTTGCTAAGCCATTTGTCATTTTTTAAAAAAAAATAACATCAACCTGTTGTATAATAATACAGTGTACTTGAGGGTCATGGGAATGTACCAATTAAGGTATAAATGATAAAGTATATTTATATTTTACAACAACAGCAAAAAAGATACTACTATATAACTGCTAATTAATTTGTCAATCATTTCAGAAGGGTTACGCTTAGTGAACTCATTAATGAAGAATCCTTGGGGGCGCTCAAAGGATAAATATGATTATCTGGGAAATAACACTTGTTTTAATGTAAAAACCATCTCAAACATTTTTGGTATTTTAATTATGATAAGTTATTTGTTGGTGTTGGAAAAGTAGTGGATTCTGTAAGCTATGTTCAAGGCCTTTTACTCTCCAATCATGCTAGCTAACTGACCACTAGTCTTTAGCTCATTTTAGTATTTAAGATAGTTGTAGGGCTCAGTTGTAGGGCTCATTTTAGTATTTAAGATAGTTGTAGGGCTCATCAGTTTACAGATATAAATATAATAGTGAGATAATCATGGAGTGCTGCTTTTTTTTGCCTAGACCAGAGATGGCGAAACTCTAGAGACAAATACCCAAAGTACAGCCCCAAAGCCACTTATTTATTGCAAACTACCAATACTGTCACTACACCCAAATACTGAGATTTTAGTTTACAAAAAAACAGCTCATAGTGCCAGTACTAGTAGACTTTTAATTCACATAGACTTGATTTGAATGCAGTATTCAGTACTTGCTTGCTTGTGGCTTTCGGCAAGTTACTTAATATAGGTCTCAATTCCCTCATTTGTGAAGTAGGATAATAATATTTTATTATATTTCTATATTGTTTTATCAATTAAATAAGTGAATAATGTATCCCTGCTATACAAGATACAAAACAAAAATTCAGAAGAAGGACAACAACAGTACTGATTCCAAAATGTCCTTTGGAAGACTTCCTGAGATGGTGTGTGCATAATACTTAATGTGGACCTCAGAATACTGTAGCAAGTCAATTATTGTCAGGTGTCCATACCATTATTGTTTTTATTAAACCTATGTGGCAGTAGAGTGTGTCAGATATATTTTCTTAATCTGGTACCATTGCGGTCATCTTTCAATACCCTATTTCTCTTTTCACATATTAATTTTTCACAATACTATTTTCTTCACTGTTGGTTTTGTTTGGAAATTCATATTTGCCTAATGAATAAAATCTAAACTCACAGAAGTAAGATTGTGAACTGGTCCGAGAGGCAAATTGTCAATGACCTTAGAATTTGCCTCATAAATTGTGACTCAATTATAAATTAGGCATAGCAACCATGTCATTCATTTTGTCTTTGAATCATTTTCAGTGATTAACCCAGGATATTGCAACAGCACAAAATTTTTGAGTTTGTCTAATTAAATAGAAATACTTAATATATACATGTAAATGTGGGAAGAATAATAAAAGTATGATAATAAAAGTATTTATATCCTGTAAAAATATTATTCATCCTTATTTTGTAGGTCACTGAACAGATGAAAGAAGATAACAATAAGAGGTTTAAGGGGGCCTCTGGGACACAATTTTTTTCAGCAAAAGCCATCTGATTTTCTATTATACAACTTTAGTTCTTAGAACTTGTCTGAGAAAAAATCCCTTCACAAAGTTAAACAGCTAAAGAAGACTTTATGCAAGACTAATGCAAAAAGGGAATACACTAAGCTAAAGGTTAGAGAGATTTAAGGGCTGAAATATTGGGAGGGTCACAGGTCATCTATGTTTCATAATAGCTCTTACCTAATGGAAAGTAAAATTTATCATATGTTCATGGTAGGAGGTACTTGTACAATTTAGATCAGACAACTATGAGGGCTGCTACCCTCTCGAAACTATGAGACAGAGAAACTATATTCCATGAAGACTGTATTTCAAAGAAATGACTCTGAGGCCCTTGATATTCTCTATGGATTAACACAAGCAAGAAGCTTTTAAAAGAGGTCATAGAGTCATTCTTTGGTATTCTGTGGTGGGTTGGTTCTAGGATATCTCATGTGTACTAAAATCTGCAGATGCTTGAGTCCCTTATGTACAATGGAGTAGCATTCAGAAATATCTATACACAACCTCCCATGTTCTTTAAACAACCTCTAGATTACATGTAATACCTAATACAATGTAGGGGAATGTAGGCAGATGTTATACTGCATTGTTCAGGAATACTGACAAGCAAAAAAATCTGTATTCATTTAGTATGGATACATTTTTGTTTGTTTTTTAAATGCTTTTAATCTGCAGTTGGTTGATCTTGACATGCAACTCACTGAAATGAAATGTGAGTTATATGTTTCACATATGGAGACAGAGAAAGAACTTTCTAAAACGTTTATAAAGAAAATGCTTTAAGAAAGAGAAAGTCAAAGACCTATGGCTAAGAAGAAACCTGTTTAAAATTTGGAATGACAGGTAACCTTAAAGAGACTGTCATGGGCATAACATTCTCATGGTCACCAAGTCTTCCAGATTGTCACATCTGCTCTAAAGATGACGTCTGGAGCAACAGAAATTCATATCTCAGTCTTATTTGAATCTACTAATCATAGAGGAGTTTCAATCAGACAAACACCTAGTACTATTTACTTGAATGTTTTTTCTAGGATTTGTGTTGCCTCATTGCTTGAAGTATACTGATAGCAAGCACTTCGAGAAAATAAATCATTGCAAGGGTCTAGATAAAGTAAGCAAAGAGAGGGGTTTGTTGGGTGTGATTATTTTTCACGTTTTTAGTGTGAAATCCTTAACTATGTTTAGATGAGCAAAGAATAAAAAGATCCAAGTACTTGTTTTGCTGAAAAAGTCTTTGACTTCATTATAGCTCAGGAAGAGCTAAAAGAATCGCCCTTCAGGTGTAATTTATCTGGGGTCAGAGAACAAATTTAATAAAGAATTTCAGTCACCCATGCAAAGTTAATTCATAATGTATTCATTTGTCCAGTGCTTATTGTCCAGCCTTTTCTATAACTCTAGGACACAAGGCAGCCAGACTAAGAAACAGTGAATATATGACATACTGGTAATTCAATTTCTGGTTTTATTAAAAAACAAATTCTAGAACTTTTGAAATCCCCCATAAATATAAATAAGGGACAATACTGTACCTTACTGTTTATCAGCTGAGTTCCATCTCTGTCAGTAAAGAGATTGAGCCTTTAAAGAGGTAATTAAGATAAAATGAGGTTACCTGGGTTGACACTAATTCAAAGACTCTTAAAAAGAGGATGTTTGGATCTGCTGACACTGACATTAAAACTATTTGAAAATATGGCGTAAAGATAAGAAAACATAAGCCAAAAGAGTAGCCTTAGAAGCAATCAACCCTGCTGACATTTTAATTAAGCACCCCAGACCTTGGGAAAGAATTTTATTCTTTAAGTCTTTGATACTTTCTTATGCCTAATATAGCAAAGTAATACCCTACAGATAACAGAGATGTTAAAATGAGAAAATACATGCAAAACACTTCCACTTCTTAAATCAGTATATATCTTTCTTCACCTCCTCTGTACCCTTCTGTTAGACAAATTTAAAACGAAATTCTATCCTCCATTCATTCGCCTCTTCAAAAACTTTAAAAGACTTTTTCTGGTGAGTGAAATTCTTTGTTACTTCTTTTCCAAAGTCCCTGGTATTCTTGGCCCCCGTCGTAGACAGACTCTCACTTTTCTTGTCTTCTCTACTGCTCCCCACTTTGACTGCACCTTGCTTCCTGCCGCTCAGATCCTTGCTTCTGCTTGACCACTGTCTCTGGAGAAACTGCCCCACTCTATTCCCACAGGCAGTGAAGTTCTGCTGGTGACAGCTTAGTACAACCGCCCTCTTCCTCACAGAGTGAGTCAGCATTTGACAGTCCATGATTATTTTCTCCTCTGCCTCCCACAGGTAGCAGTTGTATAAACCTCCTTTAATGCATGTTCTTTCTCTACTTGCATTTTGCTGCTTTCCAGGACTGATGGCCCTTGAAGCAGCAGCACGTGATTCATTTTGTCTTTGAATCATTTTCAGTGATTAACCCAGGATATTGCAACAGCACAAAATTTTTGATTTTGTCTAATTAAATAGAATTACTTAATATATACATGTAAATGTGGGAAGAATAATAAAAGTATGATAATCACTGTGATGTGATTGAACTCCTCAATGCTGCCAATTCTCACTTACTTTTTTACCAACAAATGGACACCTAAAATCACTAGACTAATTTTCAAGAAGTGAATTCAATTTCCTTTACAAATAGTCATCAGCACATTGTTTGGGCAAATGTCATAAAATGTCTTTTTGTGTTATGTTTCAGTCAGAGAAACGATCATTGAAGGTAATGGAGAGAAGATAACTATTTTTCCCCATGTATTCTCCACATGATATTTTGTAGTTATGTCTGTTGATAGGACAACCCAGCATACAGGAAATCATTTCTAAATTTATGACTATTTTATAAGAATGAAATTGTAAACTACATTAGAAGAATTAAGTTGTAAACTATATTAGAAGAATGAAATTGTAAACCATACTTAATATTCATGTTTCAAGAAGAGAAAAGAGACACCTGTGTATAATCATGTGTGCAAATAACAGCACTGATGATTTTTGAGTTTTGAATCTCATTTATGAGATTCTGGATCTCATAAGTGAATAATATAGAGTAAAGTGAAAAATACTGTTTCCTTAATTTCTGCTGTCTAAATTTAATGCCTTTTCATTAAATAGGCATACCGCAATATAAAAAAATAATTTTAAATGGATTTCTAGGGGGAAAGTAACACAGTAAACAGCAAGGTACTTATTTGATTGAAACTCTTTATGATTAAATTTGGTTCCTAGTTTCAGGGAAAATTTGATATGACTATTATTTTGGAAATACACACACACACACACACACACACACACACACACACACACACATATATATATTAACCATGTAAAAATTTTATAAGCCCATAATATTATTGGATCCTAAAAAACAAACTTGACTTCTTGTCTAATAAGAATATAACTTTTATATTTTCTGTATTATGGACTAGTTTACTCAACATTATATAAGCTAGGGAAGTATAATCTCAATCAATTTCTGATTTCATTGTAAATTAGAGAATTTTGAAAATATATTTTGTATGGCAGTATAATTTCTCATTTTTAATGAATTAATTAAATTTATTTGTACAGTTTAGATGTACCTGATGATCACATTCATCATAAGGAATTTGTACCTGTGCATGATTTGTCTTCATTCTTTTTTTCCCCCAGACCCCTTCTTTCCTTTCAACCACTCTCCTTCTCCTTATTTACAGAAGCTTTATTTCCTTTTTATCCTTCTTTCCTCTTTATTTTTATTTTCAATTTCTTCCTTTTCCTCTCCTTCCTCCTTAATGTCCTTTCCACTTGAACATTTTTTTTTTCCTATTGCACAGTATCTATTATACATTTTGGTCCTTATGTACACTTTCACTTGCCAGTACCCTAGTATATACACTGTCACTGATACTTAACTTCTAGAGTTTGTAGGCTTAGGGGGTTTCTTTAATAGCATTAATTCTATTAAAATTAGCAAACATTGTTTCATTTTCACCGTAACTCCAAGACAGTCTCTGTTCACTATATAAGTCAAGTAATGATTATTTATCATAGTTTTAAAAGTAGAGTTTTTCTGAGGTTACCCATAGAAAGACACAAATGCTTTGCTACTGATAGAGAAATTGGAAAAAATTGCAAAAATTAAATAATTTCTGTTAAATAAAGAAATGTTAATGACCTTAAATTTCTAACTCTAATAAAATTTTTTGAAGAAAATGTGTCTATAGTGATACACATGTAATAATACAATGGAGCATAATTTTGCTCCATTATTTTTGATAGTAAAAGACTGGAAATAACTGTAAGTGAAAGGTTTAATATGTTGTGCAAACATTTTAGTAAATAAATAGATTGCAATGGAGAAAAAGTAGATCTCTATGTACCATCCTTTCAAGGTTATGCAGATTAAATATAAATATTTAAAATCATACATATAATACTTAAATAATTTCAAGTTATAAAATAATTTAAACTGGTAAATTTTCAATCATCTTATATTTGAGTAGTTACATCAGTACTACATATTGTTATTCATTAAGTTGATGACTTATTAAACATTTCTCCACACCTGCACAACATATATATCCAGTAATATATATGAATATTTTGATAAATTTTTATATTACCAATAGCACTAGTATTGTTGTGCCATTCTGTAATCATCTTTTTATCAATACAGTATGTGCTAAATATACTTCCATTTCAAATTGTATCTGTACACACATAAAATATATTTAAGATACCAGGTTATATATGAACATTGAATATACACATTCATAATTTGCTTTGAATTCTTTAGTTTTTAAAGTAAGCTGTAATTGGCATGATTGTATTTGTTCAATTTACAGTAACTTTTTGAATATTTTATACAGTTTATAAAACAAAAACTTGTACATAGCTATCTAAATATTTTCTTACAAGATAACAATATATCTCTTTGTCCTCTTGGCTTGGGGATGATTTTTAGTGTGGTGAAAGTGGAATTTGTGTAAACTGAAGTTTGTGATATAATATTGGTATATATTTAAGAAGAATTACAAGATGAAGGAAAATTATCCAAATCACTAACCATAATTATCTTATTAGAGAATAAGAGGGCTCTTAATTTTTATATTGTGTATATCTGTATTATATGAAGTTCATATATTAATTTGCTTCTGCAATCATGAAAGAACATTAAACAAAAAGAGATTTTGGTTTGTTTAAAATAATATTTATTTAAAAGGGTTGGCCTATATTTTTAAAATCATTTTTTTTCTAATTCTAGAGCTCATTTTCCCTTGCTTTTTCTAAAATTTTCAAACTTATGTAAGAATGGATTTAAATATTCAGGATCCAAACATGAGATAAAAATAAACCCTCTTCCCTATATTATTGTTGATCCTCTGGTTCATGTTTGACAATAAAATAAGCAAATTCTTAATTAATGCAGGATTACCTAGTCACTGACTCTCTTGCTCAGCCTCCTGCAGCTACCCTGGCCAGGTCATCACATTCAGCTCAGTTGTAAAGGAGGCTCAGTGTGAAATGAAGTAAAATTGATGTATCTTGGTTATCTTCTTCTATGGCAACTCTTGTCTTGATTTCCTTCTTTGCCACACTGGAAATAGTAGTGATTGGAACAGCTATCTTGGATTAAAGGAAAGAAGCTACTTCTTGAGACTTACAAACTTAATTTGTTATATACTGGTTCTCTGAACAACATAGTGGAGCAGAACTGTTTACCTATTATAGATGTTTAAATACCAATGCGTTATTGTAAATTATTTTCTAGACCATTCGAGTTTGAACAATTTTTAAATTTGAAAGATAAAAAAAAAACACAGAAAAAACAAAAAAGAAATCCTGACACAACAACAAAAACCCATAACAATAGCAATTCCCAGACAATAGGAATTTAACAATAGTTGTTACATTGCATATTGCTAACTTCAAAAGACTTGTTCAGATTACCAGATATAGGCATGCAAAATTTATCAAACACTATAAGAATGCATCTTTTTAAAGTTATAACTTACTTTTTGCATTAATTTATATATTAATGGTAAAGTCTGTAAAGGATGACAGAGGAATATTTATAGATTTTTGGTAAATGTTTAAATTGATTCTTTTGGTCAAATTAAAAACTATGCTGCAGTTTTTATGTTAATTTATCTGGTAGTAACAAATGGATAGCTATAGTCATTGTTGAGTATGGGTTTGTTCTGTAATCATAGTACTGCCTACTCTGTGGTGAGAAAAGTTTGATAGTCCACATTAAATAAATACACTCACATGTACTCTAAATTTTTTTAAAAAATTGTTAATTTGTTAATCTTTTACCAGACTATTATGATGGATATTTAAAAAAATCTTATCAAGTTATCCTTTCTTTTTCTTAAAAGAATCTGAGTATTAAGAACATGTGGGAAATTGCTAACATTCAGAAAAAAATGATGCATTATTTATTCACATCTTAGCTTTTGAAAGAAACTCGCCTCTTGGATAATTAAAATCTGAAACACTTGCTTCAATATTAATGCCAACCATAAGTTTGTTTAGTGAGCCCATTCTTGCTACCTGCAGACACTAAGCATACTGTAATTTGCACTGCTAACATGTTTTGCACGCTCAGGCTCCGTATCAAGGACCTATATATAAGAGGAGAATAAATTCTTGATAAGGTATTTATGCTTTTGCATGGCAAAAAAGCTTGGAAAATATCCATTGCAATACCAATCTGACATATCTAATTATGTGGTTCTTCACACAACCACATATTTTATAAAATTGACCTATTATTCAGTTTTTCTTCTGAGAGGGACTTTGAAATATATTTTATGTAATATTGCTTAGTACTGATGCTTAATTTTGCTTCAAAAGGAGGCTGTTATCTCTGTTTTTATATATGAAGGCACTGATCTTATCTGGATGATGAAAATGGCCCCAACTGTGTCAGGGGAAACATTCCAATCATGTCCTGACACCACATGCAAATTTTCCGTGCTAAGTCTCTTAGCAGCATAAAATTAGAAGATGATTACTCTACATTCAGATAACAAACAGTAGCAAGAAGTTATATCTAAAGGCAAAAAGAGAAAAGACCCCAAAAGCCAGGAAAATATCCATAATAGACAACATATCAAAACATATGCATTTAGAGAAGTGTAAGGGCTTCTGAGAATTTTATACAGCGTATATCCCAAATGAACTTAAATCATAAAACATAGTTAATACTATTAACAACTCTGAGAATGTTTGTATTGTGAATTTAGGTAGGGAAGATTTTAATCAAGAAAGGTTAAAATGCAGTTTGAATCTGAAATGCCAAGCGCCAGATACTTGGACAGCTCCTCTGTCCTTGGAGCTGGCTTAGTGCTTGTACTCTTCATGGCATGTTCTATTTGGAAATAAAACACTGTTACTCAGTCTCCCCTAAAGGTCATGGGGTTCTGTAGAGATGAGATTTTACTGTAATTTAAAATTACTTTTTGTTATTTCTAGATGGAAGCAGTTATCTTTACAGTTTTTTTCCTTTAACACGGAATCAGCCTTACAACGTGAGTAAATCCGTTTTCTGCTTTTATTTGATTCTAAGAATCTCAGTTTAGCTCTGATTTCAGGATTAAAAACTGCATACATAAACTTTAAAATCACTGACTTTCTGCATATGGTGTTTTAATTTTATTTTGTATTTGCATAGAAATCTTTTAACATATTTTTGAAGATGAGCATTAGACTATTAGATAAACATCTGTGGTCATTTGGATGGTGTGATTTACTTTCATCAATATAATTTACATATCAAGATGCAGGTGCTGAAAGCTGGGAGGAAAAACATCCTATCACAATTGTAGCACAGTGTGAGCTGTTTATTTATTTACTTATTTTGCTATTTTTGGCCAAAAATCATTAAGTTTAACGTTGGACTTTATTAGCTGTATGTGGTGTTTTGCTCAGTAGAAGCCTAGATCGACAGAATACAAATTGGTATCACTATTTTCTTCATTTATTTACCTCATCTGAATCATTTTGATGAGAGATTATAAAGACCTGAAAGGTCAGCTTTCTCAATTTCTTTCAAAGCAGTATTGCATTACTTATGTTTTTGATCCAGCTGAAATTAAACGTGTTTAGGAAACTTAGCATTAATACTTTCTGGGGAAAATACCGAAGAGGTAGGTCCTAAATTTGACCTTATTTGAATTTTTCTCATTAAGAGGCAATGATTTCATAATTAGTAAACATTCATAAAACTCACATACATGTCTTCAACTGTTAATATAGCAAAGAAACTCAAGATATGGAGTCTGATAAAATGGATAAGTTGTGAATTGTTATTGATACTTCAGGCTTTTTCAATAGTATGGCTTACAAAATGATACTCCCACAAAGCAATAGCTGGATACAGTATCATGTTTATTGACTTGTAGTACTCTATTCTTTTCTTATGAGTGAACATAATTATGAGAGGAAGAATCCTTAAAACAACAGCTTTAATGTTAACATTAATTATCACTCTCATTCTATGACATCTGGCAACCTTGCAGGTTTGTGTTTCAAATTTTGGTGGACTAGGTGTTGATAAAATTACTTGCAGGAGTATCAAATGCTACAAAGAAGATTTGATACTTTTTGGTAATGATCTAGGCTTTTATAACATTAACCTAATATATGACCAGTCAACAAATTCGTAAGGCTAATCGAAGTTATTCTTACTTATAATTTTTATTAGTGATTTTCACAGTGAGACAATGAATCTGGCAAAATGTACTCTGAACGTGTAAATCAGAGCAGTGGGAATTGTTTTTGCACGTGTTTTTCTTGTTTGTCTTGTTGGATTGCTAGAAATTCCCACATTATTATTATCATACAACTAAGGAAAGAAAGACATTTGTTAAACAAATACTGATTTCTGAAAGAAACAATGCTTAAAGTAATGTTATGAAATTAAAAAGGGATATTTAAAAAGGCTTGGTGAATGTGCACTGGCATGGAAATCAGTCACGTGTTTGACTCTTAAACTGACCTTGTCTCAGCAGGGAGGAGCCAAGTTGGGGAATATACCATAAAGGCAAGCTACAGCCTTATGCAGTGCTATAAAGTACGAGAGAAGTTTTCCTCATATTGAAAGACAAATCTTAAAAAACTAAAATACTAGAAATAGATATAAAAAAATACTATATATGCAGAGTTGCTTATAGTAGTAATATTCTGATGGTAGACTAGAGAGTGCTGATGTTAAACTGTATACAAAAAAGATCACATTTCCAGTTGAAATAAAGTTCTACAACCAGTTTATGGTACTAGAAGTCAGAATAAGTGCTTACTTTGCAGGCATAGTGTTTGGAAATGGTGGTGGAAAGTTTCTTAGGTTCTGGTAATGGTATTATTGTCATCAAGATGATGAATTCACTTTGTAAAAATGGCAAGAGCTATGCATATATGATCTGATTATTTCCCCAGCATATATGTTAATACTTTAATAAAAATTTCATGTAAAGTAACAAAAATTAAAATTTTAGAAATATATTTGCCTGCCTTTCCACCTACATTTCTTATTTTGTACCAATACATTTTCAAACTTTAATAGATATGCTCACCATGTTTTAGGAGGAGTATAATTTTTTAAACTTAACAGGTAGACTTTTTAGATGAAAAATTAATATGTGCATTAAAACTTCATTACAAGAACAGGAGTCAAAATATATTAATTTTACTTTTACTTTTAATATTAAGTTACTATGAACACAGCATTTCCCTTTTCCTCAGATAAGAATGGTAAGCTTGTCCCAAACCACAGGTTTACAGGTTCTCAAAGGACAAAATGTAGCTAAAAATACCTTGTAAACTATGAAAGTCAAAATCACATTTACCAAAGATAAAATTGTTAAGTATGTCTTGGTTTTTAAAATGCACATTAAGATTAAATGAACAATTTAAATATCTTATTTAAAGGACGGTTGTCCTCTACTCCAAAACCCCCTATGGACTACATTTCTGCAAATTCAGTAATGTGTAGGTTCTGGGTTTTGTTAGCTTTTCAGTGTTTTTGCATTTCTCCTCTATAATATTGTGTATTGAAAGATTAAGCTGACTGTAAAAACAAGAAAACCTGTCTCTGTTCTGCTTTGTTGCTCCCTACATAATCATTATTTCCTGCAAATGCATTAAGTAAAATGAGAAAGACGGGATGTATGCAAATAAATTGATGCTGTATTCAACTTTAATAAAAAGCCTGAATATTTATTTTTCTTTTGCCTACAATATTACCCTGGTGTTTTATGCTGTTTTATCAATTTGTTCAAATTTCATTACTGACCCAATGAAAGAATGTTAATTCGTTCTTTTTGATGTTTGGTAGTGATGTTTGCTGCAACACTAATATATTCCTTCCTAAGGACTTTTATTCTAGGTAAACCCGAAAATATGCACAACAAGAGATAACAAGCATAAAATCAAGGTGTTTTGAAAAACATTTTGAAAAGACTAGAGTAAGAAAGTTTTGTATTGTGGAAATAAGTTTAATTGACTTTGAGCTACAAATAGCTTTCTACTTTTCTCTCATCTTTTATTTTTCTTGGTGTTTCGATTGCTTTTCCTAATGTGCTCTCCCATTCTCACCTCCCCCACTTGTGGTGCATTCTGGAAAGGTTACAGCAAATCCACTCTCATGAAGGAATTCTCCCTTTTTACCTAATAAACTGAATACTTTATAGCCACTAAGCAAATAACTGATGACACAGCAAAACTGTCTGAGATACAAAAGGAGATACTTCATAGTGCCAAGTCAATAGAGATTATTAAGATACTTTAAGATGTCACAGTTTTTGCAAAACAAGAATAATGAGGAAAATAATCCGGTAGTCTCCAATAATGTATAATCTATTTTGATGGAAGAGAAGTCTAAGGTGTTTACAGGATTTGTCCTTTTCATCTAAAATATAATTTTACTTGAGCAATGATGAAAACAGTCTTAAAAGAAAAAGTTCACTATGTTCTGTTTGATTAATGGAAATTTTCCTCTTATTTCATAAGGAGAATTAAGCTAAAGAAAGACATGTTTATTTTGAAGCCAGTTACTTCCACCTAGAATGCTATCAGTGGTAAAACTAGAGAGGGATGGATATTAGTAGCTGAATTATCTAAAATGAAAAGTTTGAATTTCTCAAGGTACCTATTGTTGACACTCAGGAATGTTACGTTGTGTTTAAATGCAGATTATGTTTAGAAGATAATAGATACTGCTTTGTCTTCATTGGTACCACTGATGTCATAGTTTTAGAATAATTTAGATTATGAATTTAGACTGATTTGAGCTTTACAAATACTAAGAAGGAAAATTCTCAAAGATCTTTGAAATATCTGAAAGAACAGAAAATCGAGGCTGGGGCTATAGCTCAGCGGCACAGTGTCTGTCTGGAGTTCAGTCCTGGTACCAAAAGACAAAGAAAGAAACAAGCAAAACAAAAACAGAAACAAAAAGACATATTTAGAACACAGAGTCTGGCAAGTTATAATGTAATCACTATGCATGTGTTAAGTAAATGAGTAAAATAACATGCAGTTTGAAATCTATGAACTATAATGAATGGATAAAGTCCTCTAGTGATTAAAATATTTTATAAATGAAGTTGATTATTAAGTATATCTGTGAAACTTAAACACCTTATATTTGACAAAGGAGCTAAACATGTTCACTGGAGAAAAGATAGCCTTTTTAATAAATGGTGTTGGAAAAATTGACTTTCTACGTGCCAAAGACTGAAAATAGATCCATACCTATCACCATACACTAAACTAAAGTAAAAATGGATCAAGGATCTAAATACTAAAACAGAAACACTAAACCTACTGGAGGTTTAAATAGCCACTGACTCTTATGGTAACTTTATAATCAGTTTTGTCTCATATATATTTCTGAGTTTATAGACAAAAGAAAAACTTTATTGCATTTGCTGCCATGTTCAAAATTAAGTAAATGTCTGTATATAACTAATAGACATTTTATTCAGAAATTAACTTTAAGTATTTTAAATTAAAGAGGAATATATTTTTGCAATATTTAATTTAAGTCTATTGTGAAATTTAATGCTATCTCTGATTTTTTTCCTAAGATTTCTCCACAAAGAAACCCAGTGTTCCCTCTATATTGGAGTAGTATTTGCAAATGAGTTCTTTAATTTTTGATTCTTAATACATACGAAATCTTAGGCACTAAAAATACTACACTCTTTATAATACAGAATCAAGATAAACTGTAATACATGAATCTGCATTAAAATCTTTCCAGAATAATTATTGTTCTTCAAAATTCAATGACAAACACTGTGCCCAAGTATTACTGAATTCCAAAGGATAGCTAATACAGTATTTATTTTCTAGGCCTTAATGGACCTTTTGACCAGCTCTCCTTCAAATTATCACCTCTACATAGGTTTCAGAAATTTCGCACTGTGAGTTACATAGTTTACTATCTACGTCCTTATCAAAACTATAGCAAAGCAATCAGCAGCACTGAATATGAGTTTACTCCTCCTAATGTGATTTGCTTGATCTGGCAGACAGTTAAGCACAGCATTGTAGTGATTTGGTTCAGTATTTCTGAAGTTTGCACGTTTCATATACAAAAATATTTTTGCTATTTATGTACACATAACAAATACAGTTTCCCTCTAAATTTACCAGGTGATTTGTATTATAATTAGAAAAGAAAGAGAAATGATATTAATTGAGTCATGTCTAAACACTCCAATAATTCCTATATGGTCATTAAGTAGTATTCTTTCTTATTCTAAATATTCTATTTAAGTGACTCTTCACAGATCCAGTTAAACTAGCAATTACCCATGAAAGAAAAGAGCATAGCTTAGCTAAATTTAAAGAGATGAACTGAATAAAAAAAATAGTATAAACATGTTTACTATAGTTTATTAAATTTGAAAGCCTTGACAATTGTAACACTTAAGCATAGTAGAGAACATTTTCTGTCTTTTTGGGGGAAATCCAGTTATAAACTATTCTATGTTCCCAACTTCTAGGGTCAGAATATTTTCTCAAATATCAAAGTTATATCCTACAAAACATGCAATATTTGGGGTCTTGATTCCTCCCACTGTGAGTACCTGACTTCTGATTCTTTCAGCATCAAGTAGCAGGAAGATGTGAAATGAAACCAGAACAACGGAAAATACCACTTACTCTGAAGTTTACATTGCAGCCGTACTTAATACTCAACTGCTGGGAAACTCCCTAAGTTTGTGCATTTTACATTAAAATGCATTCAGTGCATTTGGAAATCAACCTGTGAGTTAGAAGTTGGTGTTGACTGCCTGTGACTCACTTCTCTTTCTGGTGAAAACAATTTGCTGAGAACTTACCATTTTGGATACTTGTTGCACCTGCAATTAATAACAAGTACCAAGGTATATGATTATAATAATTTTTGTCTGTCACACCATTGGACTGGCAAATTTCTAAACACTTTTTTATTGGAAGGTTTAATTGATTCTTTAGAGATACCAGCCTCCACTGCTGGTATCTGTCCACCTGACAGAAGTGACACACATTTTGACAGGCTTACTTATAATTCTGCGTCTTTTCTTTTGGCCTTTGATGCAGCATACGGTTTTCTGGCATTTTTCACCTTTCTCTATAGGCTTCTTTGACAGGATTTTTACAGGTCAACATTGGTTTTATCAGGAATAGTATGCATTTGTCCACAGTGATTCATTTGAAATGAGTTACATTTTTTATATGTTTGTCAAAGAGCGGGGCTCTCCAAGCATGAGATTTGATCAGAACATATGATGAATGTTTACATTTTAAATTTTATTTTAGTAAAAGACACATTGCCATTAATCTCCCTTAAAATACTCCCCTCTGCTTTGAATACTGAATTCTAAAGATACCCTCAACTCAGCCTTTACAGACCAGTTTCTTGCATAGCTAATCAAACATTAATCTAGATACTTCTGTAAAGAGATTTTTTTCGAATGTTAAAGTCTCTACTCAGTTGACCTTAATATAAAACTATTTTACTAGTGAGTGTCTTCTAACAGTCAGATGTCAGTGAATGTGGTAAAAGGGAGGACCACAAAGATTTAAAGTGTGAGGACTCCAGGAACCACTATGATGATGATGGTCCCATGCAAAACAACGTGAGTAGGTTTAAAAAACTGAGATAGAGTTTCCCCACTGGCAGCCTCAGTGTTACAAACATAAGAAACTGGGTTTTGCCAACAAATTCATTGAGATTGTAGGCAAATTCTCCCTGAGAATTTTCAGAAAGAAATATAAGGTTTGTTAACACTTATATTTTTTATAGCGGGACCCTGAGCAGAGGGTTTTGTTGCATATATATGCGCACAATGGGTTTAGAATTAATGGGTATTGTTATGTTATCAGATTTTTATTAATTGATTTTGTAGCAATAGAAAATTAATGTATCTTCTATGATACTCTATTTTATCAAAAGCATTCTGAATACATTCTAAATATGATATCCCCTATGGTTTAAGAAAAATAGTTTACCCCTTGCATTAGAAAATAGTTGTTAATTTAAGTAATTTATCTTTGACAGATTACTTTCATCAAATGTGTTAATTGTATTTCAGTTTTTGAGCCAGCGATGCCCTTGATAGCATCTTTTTTTTTCTTTCTTTTTGAACCAGATTTAGATCACACATTGCATTAGTTATCACATAACTTTAACTGAGAATCTATTCTTGTTCTTTCTTTTGTGTAGTAATACATTAGTACTTGAAGAGTACAATAAACTTTAAATAAAGTGCTCTATATATTGAGTTTGTCTGCTTTTTACTCATAACTAGATTCATGTTTTGCTTACATGTTGCAACACATAAATGACTAACTACAATATAGTGGCACAAGTAAACAGCAATGGATTTTTTTAGGGTATCATAAACCAGATTACACAAACACAGAAGTATCACACAAAATATCAACCTACCTCTCCTTGTTGATAGTAACTCTGATAATCTGATCAAGGTGCGGGTTTTGACTAACTTTACTTACATTTTCCTTTATAATTGACGAGCAATCTGTCTGGAGATACTTTAAAACTATGCAAATATCCTGCCTGCTACCCTAAAATACTTCATTGTCAATAATGCACACATGTAAAAATAATAGCAACCTTGATGGCTTCAAAGTGCTGATATTTTCCAACTTTAGCATCCTCTCCATTTTCACCAATCAGCACTGACCATCCTCCGCTAAGGGGAGGCCCCCACAACTGCTTATATACTATTGGTTTATTTGGTATCTATTTCTATTGCTACAGATCTTGGTTTTCTATGCTTTTTGTATATTTTAGGATTTACTGTGTTCCTTAATTTTTTGAGAGAACTTGGTTGGCTCTGATTTGGCAAATGGAAGCTGCTTCAATCTGGCTATTTAATCCTTGTGACTTGCTGCTCTTTTCTTTTTTTTGATTTTTCATTTTCTGATAATAACATGACCAACTCTTCTTGCATCTACCAAGCCCAAGCCTGCAATCAACACTCTCCAAAAGTTCTTTGGAACTTCTTTAAATATTTTAACTTGAAACATTACACAAACAGAATTATAGTATGAAAATATTAGCCCAGTTGCAATCCAAGTACATTACTAATAGGATTGGAAGCCAACCCATGAGACCAAAACTGAAAGTTGATCAAATTTTATTGTTTGTTTGTTTGTTTTTTATTTTAGAACTTGGTAATTTTTTGGGAGGTTGGATGAATTTTGTTAACTTCAGTCTATATGAACAAAAACTCTATCCTTTCTTTCTTTCCATATCATCGAAGGAAAGTTACTTCAGTGCATTAGCCTGGTAATTTCCTATAAAAAAAGTAATAAAAACTGTGGGAGTAATAAAACCCAAAATGTGTAAATGTTATTATAAAAAAGAGAGGAAAGGAAAATGCTCTAAAGGACACAACTGCAAGTGTGTTTAGCTGTGTAAGACAGATGACCATATCACTAAGTTTTTGTTGGATCATTGAACACAACTGTTTGCAGTCTCACTGTTTGAATGTCCATTTTGTATGCTTTAATTTTGTAACTTGAACAACTATTTCTAAGATGATAATATGTAATCTATTAACTTGTGTTTTTTTGAAATTCTGTATTACTTGTACCCTTTTACTGTTTTGTTTTTCTTTAAATAAAATTAAAACAAAACAAAAAAATTGATATCTGCAAATATCTTTGAAATCTCCTTTTTCTATGTACCTTGTAAAAATAAAGATTTAAATCGCCTTTCTAAGCAGTCACATATTTTGCAGCTTTAAAAGAAGATAATTTTTTCATTTTCTTTTTTATAAACTTTTTTAATTTTAAAGAGTATAAAACAAAATAAAACAGTAAAGCAAATCAGAAAAGAACAATGCAAGTGATACAGAATTTCAAAACAAGACAATAAGAAATCAACAATGGCTACCATGTCTCTCATTTTCTTCAAAACAACTGTCTATACCATCACACACAATAAAATCTAATAAAACAAAACAGAAGAAAACTAATCAAAACAAAAGAATGAAAGCATTACAGTACTTCGAAAACAGATAACAGGAAATTAACAATGACTACCATACTGCCTCTTGTGTTCTTCAAAATAACTATCCATACCTTCACACACAATAAAATCAAACAAAACAAAATAGAATAAAACTAGCCAAAACAAAACAATGAAATCATTATAGGACTTCAGATAATAAGGAACCAACAAGGGCTATTAGAAAGGATTTTTGAATGCATAAGATCTCACTAAAATAAGAAGTGAAAGGCAATAAAGAAATATGTGCTAAGAAATGGCAAAGAACACTGAGTTTACAACTACAACCCTGGGGAATCAAGAAAGTATAACATTGAGTAGCAACACTGAAAGTTTTTCTTCTGAATTTTTGAGCAAAATAAAACTTGAATGTTTGCTTGTAGTTAGAAATCAGATCTGGAGGATGAATCTGAAACACGCTGTTAACTACGTTAGGTCACTTTATCATTTGATGATAAATTCTTGCCTCTTGCCAAATTTTTAAGTCCTTCCAATTTTTGAGAATCCAACACAAATTTGTATTTTAAGTATCATTTAGAATTTATTCTTCAATCTAGAAGAAACTGGAGAAGAGTTCTAGAGAGCTACTTAATTTATGATTGTGAAACAGAGTGATTGGACCTTCTGAATACCATTTCCATTGAGTAGAGAATAATTGTGGATTACAATTAAATGTAAAAGCAGGTATGAAATTATTGTCATATGAAAAGATTTGTGAAGATGTAGTGAAATGAATTTAGTGTCAGGATTGTGGCCTTTGGAATCATTTGGGAAAAACAGAATATTAATATTAATTTTTATTAGTAAATTAATATGCAAAAACAGGAGAAAATTTTAAATTTTAGCAAACCATTGACTTATTGACCATATAAGTTAGGTGCTATTATTATCATTTCTACTTTACAGGTGAGGAAACAGAATTGAAAACTTGCTCAAAATCCCACAGACTTGTAGCTGGAATTAAAGGAGTTCGTTATCAACCTCTCTGTCATTTTGACTTATTAAAATCACATATTTATTTTAAATGATGGGTCCCCAAGCTTTTGAAATTGCAAATAGAGGATTAAAAAATCTCATAATTTAGCATAGATGCAAGTCTTAGAAAATAAAGAAGTGATAGTTTTCCAAGAGAAGGCTGGCAAGTACAGACAGATTGTTTACTATTCAGGTGCAGCTGGAAAGAAATCTAACATGTTCTGCACATAACAAAAGAAAACTTCATTGAAAATATTCTGCCTTTTCTGATTAGCAATAAATCATTTAAGGCAGGAAATATAATATAACCAAAGTTAATGTGTGTTAAGAAGATTTGATTCTCAATTGACTGAACAGAATTATAGGCTAGGAATCTGAAACATAATATATAGCATAATAAAAACGAGAATGTTTAAATCTTAAAATCCCAGGACAGATATTGTGCTTTAAGACAAAAATCAACATGAATATGAATTTTATTATGTGAACTTTGGAGGTGACTTTGTATTAAAAACAAGAAGGTACATATCTCACAAAAATAGAACCCAAACTTTACAATACCATTTTCCATGTATTTGTTTAGAATATTAAAAATTAAAAACCATGTTGATCATGTTATCAGAAGCACACATACCATTCCTTCTGATTCACATGTGTATTCATTTTCTGATTTGCCAAAGTTATAAGAAAATAAAGAAATGATATTTATCATAATAAAATACTAGTGAAGTTCCTAAGGTTCTAAGTTTCCCTGGAGTTTAGGGCTTCAGAGAAAAATTCAATTTTCATTATGCTGCCAAACTCAATATAAGACTGATAGAAGGAGGGAAATATGGGTTATATAAGATGTTTTGGCTGAGAAGAGGCCGTTCTTGAACCTTCCACAGCATCTCTGATCATACTGTGCCCATGCCTTCTCTTTTCCGACTCTTCTTCTTCCAGTCTGGACTCAGTTCAGAGAAAGATTTAAATAATGGATAAGAGTTCGAAATATAACATATATTTGAAACTGTAGGTTTATAAATAAGAACATGATACAAAAATGCATGTTAAAGTTACCCAATATGTTCATCCACAATCAAGGCTAACATTAAATAGCTTTGAACACTTTGGTTTTGGTTCTTATGATTATCTCCATAACAATATTTTGCAGTTTTTGTTGATATATGAACACCAGACTTTGTTTTTTTTTTTTTTTTGCAAATTTCTGTCATAGATGAAATTTAACAATATCTTTTCTCTTTTGCTTTCCCCATTCACTTCCCATATTTTTGATGTGTTTTCTTGGTATTGCTTTTCATCGATAATCTATAAATCTAAGCAATATATTTAAGTAAAACTTTTATATATATAATCTTCTTTGTATTTAGCTTCTTCACTGTGAGTATTTGTTCATACATTTCTAGCATGTTTTGGGCCCTTTTAAAGTTTTGTTGTCCATCTGTTGTACTTTCAATTCTACATCCTCCAGATGAAGAATCTCATATCTTATTCTGTTCCCGCAATTCAGTTTTACGAGTTCTTTCTATATGACAAAAGGATACGGCAAATGTAAATAAAAATGTATTATTGTATGGTGGATTGAAAACTGATGGCAACTGAAGCACCAGCTGAAATGAATCAGTGCGGTGCTGAGTGCAGGGGGCCCACCTGAGTACTGTTGCCAGAACAAACAGGAGAAGTGGAGAGGAAGAGACCAGCGTTGTTAGTTCTCCACGTTGTTGTCTTTTGGAGATGTTAGTTCTTTTGGAGCTGTTGGTTTTCCTGGAGCAGCTTGTTATGTTGGCTTCCCTGATATGAACTTGGCTGTTATCACTGGAGGAGTGTGGGATTTTGTCCCTGAGAACGGTTGTGGTTCACTTTGGAGAGTTATGGTCCTTTCTTTGAGCATTACTTCCTGGATCTAGAGGGGAAGACGTGTGCTGTTTAATCTCCAAGAGAAGCTTATCATGCCGGCTTCCTGATATGAACTTGACTGTTCTCATTGTCAGAGAAGCTTAGCACCTCGTTGTTACTGAGGATGGCTGTGGTACATTTTGGGGAAGCCCTGGTCTTTATTTTGATCATTGCTTCTTGGCTGCAGTGTAGAACCCTCACACTGTTGGTACAAATCGTATGCTCCACTAGCTCAGACTTTCTAGCTTCCACCTTTGAACCTTCACAGCACAGATCAGTGAAACAGACTTGCATAGGTCATTGACATGGGCTCTAGGCCTCCAGCTGGACTTCTGGAGGGCATTGTCATGGCCTCAGGTCTTCAGGTGGACTCATGTAGCATATTGCTGTAGGATCCAGGCTCTTGGCTAATTCTCTAGATCTTTAGTGTGTGGACAGTTTTTCTGCACTTTCTTTGTATTTGACTCTTCGGGTGAGTATCATAAAATAATAATGCAAATTATTTGTCCTGTATTGTGTTGTTCTCTTTGCAAACCTCTTACTACAACAATTTATGAAAGTACTGAGATTTCACATATGTTGTATGTATGCAAGAAAACTCTAGCATGTCATATATCTTTCACATGGGAATTTTATCAAACGTTTGAAAACGTGGAATAGAAAGAAAGCAACAGAAGAGGGGAATATCAAGAGCAAAAACCAGTATGAGTTTATATTTCTTTCGAAGTTGTTATGCTATTCTTGGCCTTCACATTTCTGTTAGAAATTTAGCAAATTTAATCAACTTTTATAAAAAAGAAAGGAAAAGAAACAAAAATCAATATAGCTTATTGCGACACATACTAGAACTGTGTCATTGCATTGAATGGAGAGATGAATTTGGGGTGAATTTCCTTCTCAAAAATATTGATTTTCTTATGCCATAAATATGGTATTATATTTTTTTATTTAGGATACCTTAAATTCATCTCACAAAGTTTTCAATGTATGTATCATGCTCATCTAGTAGAAGATATAACCCTAAATATTCGGCAATTTTCTTGCCACCATGAAATCTAATTTTAAATTTTGATTACCAGTTGCCTATTATTAATGCATAAAAATACTACTGATGTTAAAGTATGGATCTTAAATACTCTAACTTTTCTAAGCTTATTAGAATCAGTTGATTTGTATCTATGATTTTATTCATTGATAATTACATACTAATACAAAAAGACAATTTTGTATTTTTCTTTTTAATTTGTGATTCCTTTGTCTCCTTTTCTTGTTTTATTGCACTAGATACCAATGTTCAATAGAAATAATGAGCACAGACATTCCTGTCTTGTTTCTAATAAGGCGAAGAATTTGTTCTTATAAACTAATAAAATTGAAAGCATGTCTCTTCTCTTTTGGTCAAGGAAAACATTCCACAAGATGTAGTTAAATAATGAAGAAATATTTTATCAAATATTCAAGAAATATTTTATTATATTAAATGCACAGCTAAACTCAGATCCACTGAAACAAGAGCAAGAGGATCTTGAAATACTGAGGTGAGCAAGTGGACAGGTAGTAGCAGATGATAGTTGAAGATTGGTCAGTGGAGTGCGTCCCACACATTGAGTTAAGCCTGAGCTTTCAAACACCTTCTCTGCTCTTAAGTCATTGTATTTGCTGACTGACACCTAGAGAAGACTGAGAGGTAGTGTCACTATCTTCCTTCATGATTCTATTTCAAACAATGGTTACTAGTTCCTTAAAATAATAGATCTATCATAAAAGATGGAGAGGGTCTTACAAAGGTTTGCATACATTTCAAATGACAGAAAACTAGCTTACGCGTTTTCAAAAGTAAATTCTCTAACAAAAGTGAATGCCTAGGCCTAGAGATAGGCAGAAACATGTATAGTTTACCTAAGCTGAGTGGAACTTTCTATCTGATTTGGTGAAAACTGCATAGTCATTGGTTGGATGTCACACAGAACTTTCATATGACATCAAAAAGATGTATTGTATTCTTTGTAACTTAAAACTTCTGGGTAATTTTCCTTACTGCAGAATATTTCAATAAAAGTACCAATAAAGGGTGGCAAATGATGGTTTCTGTGACCAGAGTTGACATTCATTGTGGTGGTGACAAAAAGTCAAATTTTCAAAAAATAGTATTAATGTGAGTTAATAAAATTTGTCAATTGAACAAGAGGAAGCTCAGAGTGATGGCATAAGTATATAAATTTACTTTCACCTAGCTCTAAAGGACCAATCTCTTAACCTTCATGAATGATTAATTAGCTGTAATTATTGATGAATGACTATTTGTCCTGTTGCCTGTGTTCAGTTCCCCCTGAAGTAATTGCATTTGTAATTTAATTAATGCTGTGCATCCATCCTTTCTTTCTCCCAATTACTCCTGTGGTTACTGTTGTTATATACTATCAGGTTCTTTATCTTTATAGTTCTCTGCTGAATTGTATTTAAAAGCTGGGTTGCATCTTTATTTGAAACAATCACCATGATCCCTGGACAAATGACATGTACAAAACAAATGGGTTTTATTAAAGGTCACACTGCCTAATTGCCATTTTTTTCTATACACTCACATTGCTCGTTATCTAAATATTTACTAATCATATTGTATTAGTATGTGTTTTCATAACGAGAACAGTATACTCAGAGTTAGGGAATGAGAGCTGGGAAGAATTTGAACATAGTTTGGTACAAACTTTACCCATAGGAAAAGTCTCTGTATCAACTCAGAGACAAAACACTGTTCTATTTCTGATTAATTATGACATAAGGGGAAAAGAAACCCAATGCATCAGTGCACTCAGATTTGTTGTTGAAAGAGCATGTGTTTAGATATTATTTTTAATAGTTAGCTCAAATATTCACACTTTTTTCAGCCATTACTTTTAGCTTGACCTTAAGGAATACAGTTTTAAGATACATACCCTGAACACATTGCTTACTAAAACCCTTTCTGAAGCTTATCACATATCATCCCATATTCCTTTCAGCAGATCACTCTCAAGTTCCTCAAATGCTCAACTTTCTCCCTCTTAATGAATTCTACTTGTTTTTCCCCTAAGAAGATGAAGGCAAATATTTGTTACTGTGAGCTGCCATATTGTTAGTAAAGAAGCTAGTTGACAAATTCGCCAAGAAGGTAAGTTCTTAAATAATATTTCTTCACATGTGTTGATTCTAAATAGTAGATGTCCTAGTCAGCTTTTATTTATTTATGTATTTTTGGTACTGGGAATCAAACTCAAGACGTCATGCTTGCCAGGCAAGGCACTGAGCCACTGATGTAAATCCCCAGGCCCTTAGTCAGCTTTTAATCACTGAGCAAAATATATGAGAAAAATAACTGAAAGTAAGAAAAATTTAATTTGACTCGTTTCAAGGTTTCCATACAGTCAGCTAGTTGTATTACTTTGAGTCTGAAGCAAGGGAGAATATCATGGTAGGTATTGCCAACTGCAGATCAGCCAGAAAGTAGAGAGAGGGACAGAGAGACATAGAGGTAGAGAGAGAGAGGTATAGAGAGAGAGAGAGAGAGAGAGAGAGAGAGAGAGAGAGAGAGAGAGACAGAGAGAGAGAGACAGAGAGAGAGAGACAGAGAGAGAGAGACAGAAACAGGGAGAGACCCACCTGCCTCCTACAGTTTCTGTTACCTGCATAAAGTTCATTTAATTAGGAGCTCATTGTGTAATTAATCTGTTAAAGAGGTCAGAGTCTTTAACAGCTGATCACCACTGAAAAATTCTGCCTCTGAACATTACTGTATCTGGAATCAAGCCTTCAATGTGTGAATCTTTTGGGGGACTGGCTTTTTAGATCCAGACTGTAACAGCAGAATAAGAATTCATAAACATGTGGCATTTTGAATCTGATCACTGTGTAGAAAGCTTCCCTGAGATTGTTCATAGCCTACAGTATGCACTTTCCTTAATAGACAAGTGCTGTTCTTCCCCTTTGAGCTCTTCTTTTATCTTCTTCCAAGGTGATTGCAAATTCTGCCTTTCTAGGTCAGAGTTGGATGTGGTGAAGAAGATCTCTTCTGTATGTCTTAACATCTTTTTATGTCTTTTGTTGTGGTTTTTCAAATCAATAGCACCAGTCTCATTGCTTGGTTAAATCTGAAGAGGAACTGCAAGCTTCAATTTTACCTGGAACTTCTGTGTGTGCTGTCAGTGTTCATTATTTATCATAGTTATGCTCTAGAAAGTGACCACAGACACTAAATTAATAATCCTAGAACTGTTTCAATAAGGAGGAGTACAGAGTTAGGTTTCTGAAGGCCTCTGGTCATATTCTTTTGAAATGCAGTTCATATTATATAGGTTCCTTTGCCAAGATATCATTGTGACTTAAGCAAACTGTGGAAAACATAGCACTCAATAGAATAAAAATAACAATGCTTATTTAATATGTAATAGCTACTTTCAAGTTTTCCCATTGTGAACTGTGCAGTTATAAACTTGAGTGTGCATATATAACTGTGATATGATGCTTTTAATTCTTTCGGAAAGCTATAGATTACACTCTTAATATAATAAATTGGACACACACTTGTAAATACCTCATGATATCTGGTATGAGAAACTAAATGCATGAATAAGGTTCAAAATGTTCATTAGGTATTATGAAATAAGAAGAAACTGTTCAAATGGGAGCAGAACAAGGTGAAGGATAGGGGGAAAGGAAAGAAGGGAAAGGTTTAAAAAGGACTAGAGAAGGGAAAAAAGGAAACAAAGCTTTTGTAAATGGGAAGGAAAGGAGGAGAGTAGGAGAAAATAAAAAGAATAAAGTTATATCATGTACAGGTACACATTCTCTATTATTAATGTGATCACTATATATATATCTAAAATGTGTCAACAGATCTGATTAAAAGATTAAATATTAAATAAGTGAAATAAATCAAACTCACAGTGCAAATATCCTATAGTCTCCATAGTGTAAGAAATGGTAAGACTACATAAAATTTTACGGTAATCATGGTTTCCCATTATATTGCTCTGAAGTCTTATAATGTTTTCATTCATTGGTTGGATTTGATTTATTCTGTTTTGTTTGATTTTATTATGTGTGATGGTATGAACAGCTATTTTGAAGGAAACAATACATGATGGCAGCCTTTGATGATTTACTATCATCTTGATGTAAAGTCCTACCATGATTTTGTACTTCTGTTTTGATTGGTTCTATCCTGTTGTATCTTATTAGATTTTATTATGTGTGATGGTATGAACAGCCATTTTGAAGGAAACAATACATGATGGCAGCCTTTGATGATTTACTATCATCTTGATGTAAAGTCCTGCCATGATTTTGTACTTCTGTTTTGATTGGTTCTATCCTGTTGTATCTTATTAGATTTTATTATGTGTGATGGTGTAAACACATTTTTAAGGAAAATGAGATATTATAGTAGCCATTGTTCATTTCCTGTTATTTGGTTTAGAAGTCCTATAATGCTTTCAGTCTCTTGAATGGTTTTGTACTATTTTGTTGTTTGATATTATTGAGTGTGAAGGTATGCTCAACTATTTCAAAGAAAAGAGACATTATGGTAGTTATGGTTGATATCCAATTGTCTTGTTGTAAAGTGCTGTGTTGTTTGCATTGTTCTGTTCTTTGCTTTGTTCTGTTCTCTTTTGATTCTCTTTAAAATAAAAAAATTATAAAAATAGTCACCAGAATTTTTGATCACTGTTATATTATAAAATTATGTCAATGTTCACACAATTCTGTATGCTAAAACCCATTGAGTTGGGTTTAAATGGGAGCATTGTACAGTGTGTGAATTATATCTCAGTAAGACTGTCTTTAAATATTTAAAATATAATAACTAAACCAAGAAAGCAGAGCCTTCCTCACGCTTATGATTCCAATTTGGGATGTGTTTCTCTGCTCCCACTGATTTTTAGTGTATCGATTACCCTAAAACTGCCAAAAATATTTATTTGAGGATTACCAATAAGTATCAGGAAGTAGATGAATTTGTAAATTCAGGATTTGTGACTATTAAGGATTAAATGTAATAGAGTTGAGAGACATAAGTCTTCTGAATAGTTCATCAAATGCAAAGTACAACTGCATACTGTATTAAACAATATTGAAAGGAAAATAAAAGTTTCATGTTCACAAACTGGAAAAATCAATATTGTTAAAATCTATAGATTTAATGTGATCCTCAAGAAAATTACAAAGGTATTATTTTAGTAAATGTTTTAAAATCTTAAAAATTTTTAAGGAACCACCAAAGAACCATGAATAGCAAAGCAATTTTGAGCAAGTAGAACAAAATTGAAGGCAACATACTTTTGGATTTATTATTAAGATACAGTAATGAAAACAGTGTGATACAGTGTAAGACAGATAATATAGAATAATGGTACAGAACAAAACACCATAAAATAAACCCATTTATACATGGCTAATGATCTTAAACAAGGATATCAAAAACAAAATGAAGAAAAGATAGTCATATCCACATATGAAAGAAAGATATTGGAAGACTGGACATCAAGATGTACTTATATTGGATTGAAGACTGAAATACTAAACTCCTAGAAGAAACCATGGAAAATCATTGTATAGGCTACAGTAATTATTTCATAAATATGAGACCAAAAAATACAAGAACCAAAAACAAAATTATGCCAGTGGTATTACATGAAACTAAAAGACTTCTGAGCAGGGAAGGAGACAGAACACAAAGTGAAAAGATAGTTTATACAATGGGGAAAATATTAGCCAATTAAATATTTAATAAAGGATTAATAGGGAAAAACATACATAGTTGTATAACTAAATGGTAATAATAATGATAGTGATCTCTTTAAAAAATGATCATGGTTTCTCAGAAGGCAACACAAAGATGCCCAACAGATAGGAGAAAATGTTCTGAATACAACTAATTATCAGGAAAATGCAAATCAAAACCATAATGATCCACCATTTGTTAGGATGGCTGTTCGTCAAAATACAGAACACAAGTATAGGGAGGGTGTGGATAATTCTTGTGTTTTTGGTGGGGTTATAAATTGGTTTGTTCACTGTGTAAAATAGTGTGGAATTTTCTCAAAAAAGATAGTGACGAAGTGGACTGGTAGGCACGTGAAACTCTGCATGGAAAGAAATCCAAACAGCCTTGTAATGGATTAAAAAACTACCCTACATCTGTGAGCAGGAAAATTGATATCTTTTTATTAGAATGTGGAGGAAGGAGATCTTTCACACATTGCCCTGGAGTTGTACTAGTCTATATAGCTACCTTTTTACATAGTTAGGCATTGTAAGTTAAGTAGAAGTATATACATGATGGGTTCAACATTTCCACTTCTGGATACAGATGCTAAAGAATTTTTCATGTGCTATAGTGTCTTATAAAGATATGAACTCTAAGAATTCTCATCCCAGAATTTAGAGTTGGCTAAATCAAATGTGTTTGTGTGTGTGTGTGTGTGTGTATATATATATATATATATATATATATATATATATATATATAAAATATAGATTATAATATATATAATAAGATTATATATATAATCTTTCAATTATATCATTATTTTCCTACCAAGAACCAAAAGCTTTATGCTTTGTCAACTTGTCATATGGTTAATAGAAAAGGAAGCTCAAACAATTAATTTTGAAAAGATACAAAACTCAGGTTCTAAAGAGATGTCATCCTGAGAGACATTTGCACACTTAATTAATATGCAAACAAGTAAAAAAAACCATGAAAAAGGAATAAAATAATGAATTTAAAATTTCTAACAAGAGAAAAATACACTATTATGCTTAAAGATTAACCATCTGTGACAAATCTTATATGACAGGACAAATGTGGAAGAAATAACAGTTGTATAAGGTAAAAGTTCATATTCTGATAGAAGTAAAATGTTATGTTTTGCCAAGGTGTCATGAAATTTTTCTAATGAAAATATTTCTGGAAATAAGGAAGGATTTGGGATTAACTCTGTGTGTTTTATATCGCTGAATAAACAATGAGATTTTCCTAACATATTGCTTTTTTTTATTTAAGGAGAAAAAGAAAAAAAAAAGGGTACAGGTTATACAGAATTTCAGAAAAAATAAACAGTAGGAAATCACTAGTTAATAGATTACATATTGTTATCTTAGTTGTATCTTAGTTATTATTAAATAGTTTTTCAAGTTACAGAATTAAAGCATATAAATTGGACTTTCAAACAGTGAGACAGGAAATAGTTTTGTTCAATGATTCAACAAAACTCAGTAATATGATTATCTATCTTATACACTTAAATATATATGCAGTTATGTTCTTTAGAGCACTTTCTTTTCCTTTCTTTTGTACAATGACAACTACACATTTTGGGTTTTATTACTCCCACAGTTCTTATTACTTTTCTTTGAAGAGATTAAAGCCAAATGTGACATAACAGAACAGAGTCAAATCAAAAGGATGGATATAATAGATAGTGTAAAAAGCAAAATACTAGGTGATTGTCATTGTTTATATTTGTGTCCCCCAGGCCTCATGAGTTTGCATTGTTCACTTGTGATGGTTCATTGTACAGTGCTTGGATTGATGGTGTCAGTGCTCCACCCACATAGGGGTGGAGCCAGGATGTGATGTAATGGCAGGAAGAAGGTATGTCTTTCTCTTTCCTGGTTCAAGTTTGTTGTTGGTGGCCACCATGACCTGCCATCCAGCTATGCCTGCCTGTCTTGGAGCCAACTGAGTGTGGACTGAAACCTCCAAAAACTGTAAGAAATAAACCTTTCCTTTCCCAACTTTGGGCTTCAGGTATTTTGTCTCAGCGACAAGCATAAAGTAACTAAGACAGTGATCAACAATGGTTACCATACTACCTCTTGCTATCTTAAAAAGAATTCTTAAAAAGAATTGCCTATATCATCAGTTATAATAAAATTGAACAAAACAGTAAATAATAAAACCAAAACATTGGAGACATTACAGGACTTTAAAAGAAGATAATAGTCAACCGGATGAGCGTCATAATGAATCTTATTGTCTTCACATTTTTGCCTATACTTTCAAACTTGATACTTTCAAGCAAAGCAAAATAGAGGAAAATCAGTCAAAGCAAGATGGTGAGGGCTATACAGGGTTTCAAATCAAGTTAATAGGAAATCAAAGTAAATTAATATAATGTATCCTGCTATTTTTAAATTTTTCCCTTAATTAGATAAAAATAAAAAAGTAAATAATTTTTAAAAAGGGGATTTAGATAAAAGAGGGCATAACAACAAAAGAGCACAGGTCAAAGCATAACCATTTAAGCAAAATAGTGTTTCACCACAAGATATCCTGACATAAAAGTAGTTACCACAGTGTCTCTTTCTTTGAAATCTTTGAGTATAACTTCGTATACTGTAGCGCCAAACATATTAAGACAATGTAAAATCATTCAAGAGAATGACAGTATTACAGGAGAATGACAGTCAAGAGAATGACAGTATTATCAGAAAATGAACAATGGTTTCTGTATAATCTCCTTGTCTATAAAAGTTTTTGCTTATATTATCACATATAATAAAATCCAATAAGATACAACCTATTAAGACCATTGGAGACAGAAGAATAAAAGCTTGATGGGACTTCAAAGCAAGATGATACTAAATCAGCACTAGCTATTATGATGTCTTGTTTTCTCCAAGATAGCTGTTCCTACCTTCCAATCTTCTCTGCCTCATTTCTGTTGAGCTCTTTTTCTGTCGTTTGTTGTCAGTTTGTCTTCTTTATTTTGCTTTCTTCTCCTTTCATTGTGGCCTCTGCCACTGTTTCTGAAGTCTTGGTATTTTCCTTTTTTAGAATTTTTCTGCAGTATTATCTGTAGAGTTGAATTGGTGGTTGCAAATTCCCCTAGTTCCTCTTTATCCTGGAAGCACCTTGTTTTTCCATCAATTTCTAGGGACGGTTGTGCAGGATATATCAATCTTGGCTGGAGGCTGTTATCTTTCAAAGCTTGAATTATTTCCCCCCACATTCTTTGTGATTTGATGGTTTGTGCCAAGAAGTCTGCTGTAATTCTGATGGGTGTTCTCTTGTAAGTGATCTGTTTCTTGTCTCTGATGGCTTTTAATATTCTGTTCTTATATTGGATTTCTGGAATTTTGATTATTATATGCCTGGGTGTAGCTCTGTTTGGGTTGTAGGTGGCTGGGGTCCTGTATGCCTCATACATCTGAGTATCTTTATATTTTGCTAAATTAGGGAAATTCTCTTGGATTATTTCTGTGAGTAGCTTTTGTAGTCCATTTGTTTGTGTCCCTACTTCTTCTTTTATGTTCTTAATTCTTAAGTTATAGATCCCCTTATTGTCTTCTAGCCTTTGTATTATTACTGTTTGTTTTCTTGTTATTTTTAAGAAGTTTTTCATTTCATGCTCATTTCAAATCTGCCCTCCAATTCAGATAATCTATCCTTAATTTCTTTCAAGCTGTTATACCAGCTTTTGATAGAGTTTTTAGTTTCCTGGTAATCTCTTTGAACCTGCTTCACGTATTCTATGTTTTCTCTACTTTCTCCATCAAACAATTCTCCCCTTTTTTTCTATTCTTCCATCCCACCATCTGTTTTTTTCTTGGGCGGTGTTTAGCATTTCTCTAACTATTCTACTTATATCTTGTTTTATTTTGTTAAATACTTCATTTTTAAACTCGTCTATGAGGCTCTGGAGATATCGCTTTATGTCTATTGGTGCTGTGTCTGATATTGCCTGTTTTCTGTCTTCCTTTGTGTTTCCCTTTCCTCGATCATTGTTCCCAGAATTGGAGACCGAGGACCCTTTCTTGTTGGTTCCTCTTCCCATACTTTTCGTTCCTTCCATAGAAGTAAATGTAGGAGGCCCAATTTTTTTCTGTTTTTTGGTTATGGTTTGTTTGAATTGTGCTGGCTAGGTGTTCCTGCCCACTGCTCTGTACTAGGGAGACACAGACCTGGGCAGCCTCTGCTAGGCCCGCCCCTCCAGGTCAACCTACGGAAGGCTTCACCTCTAGGGTGTGCCTCCAGGTGCTGGGACCTGGTTTGGGCTAGCCTACTGGGTCTTAGTCAGCGGTGTCACGCAGGCCAGGCACTCCCCACCAATCCCGCTTGAGAGGGGAATATGCAACTAATGTCACTGCAGGGTCTTGTTCTGGCAAGTCTGCCGGGTCCCAGTATGTCCTTTGCTGGCGCCTCCTACTCTATGAAAGGGTCCTTGTCTGCTCACTCACCACAAGTCGATATAGGGCTCCCTGCTAGTCCCACTCTCAACTCCATTTGCAGATTCCCACTCTCAGAGCTTTCGCGTGTCTCTCTCCCTGCCCAGCAGGTTTGGATGCAGCAGCAGCAGCAGCAGGAAATTCAAATCACTTCTTCCAATGGCACGGGTTCTAGCTTCCAGGCTGAGATTTTATCTGTTCCTGTTATAGCACCAGGATTGGATTTCCAGTTGGTTTCTCTTAGCTTAGTTCATTCCTGGGTTGGCAGGGTGTATCTCCCCTTGCTTAGTTCTCTTCTTATCACACCATTCCTGGATTTTAAACGGGGTATCTCAGAGAGCCTCCGTAGCTGCTGCTATCTATCTGCCATGTTCTTCCGGAAGACCATATTGCTTTTATATTGAATTAATACAATTAATATACTTCATGCTGTAATCCAACATGTGTAATAATTTGCCTTCAAAATGTATATGTATGTTAGCTATAAGAAAATAATATGTAAGTAACTTAAAATATATGTATGCAAAGAGGATTATGAATTTAGAGTAGTGATATTATCTTTGTTATGAATAATTGTTATTAGTGGTTTTAGTAGGGGAATGTAAATGAAATTCATATTTTAGCAAAGAAATGTAAAAAGAAAAATGTGTATAAGATTAAGAATTTTAAATTATTTCAAAAAAGTTTAGTCACAGTGTAAGTGAAAATAATTTTTAGAGTATATAAATAATTGTAACTAAAACAATAATTATTTCATAGTTCAAGGAGCCATACTACCTATATGAAACATTGTATACAACATATGTGCATTTAAGGATTTATTAAGCTTTCACATTTTTATCCACTTTCTGGGGGTATTTTTTTGGGTTTACCCACATCTTAAGCTAACACTGTTTTGAGAGTAGTTGTTTATATACTTAACCTTCTATTTCACCATATTATTTAGTACTTTAAATCTCAATTCCATTATATTTCTCTATCTCTTCATTACTTTCAGTCCTTAATTATAACTTATTTCTTTTCATTGAAAAACACCAGCAGTTCTACCAGTTCCAAAATGTTTTCAGAATTACATGAGCTTTTGCACTTGGAAATACACTGAACAGAAAGATGAACAATATTCAACTGACATTTTGATATAAAAGTGGCCGTTTTTCTTGTTTTGAAGTAAATAAAATTATACCTCTTCTGTACTTGTAAATGAACTATGCAAATGGCTGGTGTTGTGCTCAAGGTGCTTCCCTAATTTTAGCTCCATGTGCAGAGAGTTCACAAAATGAGGCAGCATTGTTGGTATCACAAGGACCTTGTGGGTCAAGTCTAATCCTTAGGACTGTGCATCTTTTTTAAAAGCAATTATGCTTGTCATCAAAGTCACTTGTACTTTTTCACTGGCCTGTGAATGTTATCAGTATTTTGGATATCAATACTGTGTGTGTATTGATACTAGATAGATTATGATATGCACTTCTATCAGTCTTTTTCAAAATATTTCACTTTTTATACAGTGCAGAGGAGGAAAGCAAAGATCAGGTACATGGGGCTATAGAAGTGTTCCTTTGAAATCCACTCAACCATGCAATGTGCCACTATGTTTCAGTAAGAAGGCAGACAAGAATCTCCTCTCTGTCCCTCACATTTTCTTGGAGGGAGACGGGCCATCATCAATAAGACCATCAGTGAGGACCATCATAAATAGTTTTGAGTAGTCTCATGTGCTAAGAAGAAGGTAAATCAGGATGCTGAGTAGTAACAGAGGATCTGGGAATGGCTATGCATCTTACCTCCTCAGAAGAAGAGATAAAATCAGAGTGGAGACAGAATCCCACCACACAGGATGGGCAAAGTGTGCAAGGTATAAAGGAGTTCATCTGACTGAAAAAAGAGGAGGTGATGTATGAGGATATCTTTCTTAAGTGCATGTACTTAGGCAATGATTTAAGTCAAGGAGAAATTTTGAGGTCTTGTTAGACAATAGTCAGCTAATGTTTTAGTAAAATTTATAGTTTGAGATACCACTTTGCTTCTTCTCTAGAATGCATTATTTTACGTGTGGCTTTGTTGTTACATTACACATTTGTTTTACTATCACACTTCACATTATTTTTTGTGCAAAGCTGCTTGATGGGTATTATAATCATCCTGGTCAGTTATAAAAGTTTGTGTCTTATTCTTAAATCTTATTGTTCATACTCTTAGATGATAGTTTCTGGTTATATAAGGGGTGTAATAAAATTTTTTTAAAAACTACAGTGAAAGTTTTAATTTGAAAATTTTTTATAAACTGGGCACATGCCTGTAATCCTAGCACTCTGGAAGCTGAGGCAGGAGGATTGCGATTAGTTCAAGAACAGCCTGGAGTACATAAGTGAATTCAAGGGCAGCTTGAGTAGAGTAAGACTATGTCTCAAAAAATTATTGTAGTAAAAGATACAATGCCTCAATTTCCCTCAAAATACTCCCTCCTCCTTCTAACACAGTTATTTTATCATTCTTGCTATTTTCAGAAGCATTTCTGGAGGTTCTCTTTCATGAGCACCTTTATTGCCCTGTTATGGTTGCCTGTATGTTCTGAATCAGTTCGAAATGTTTACCTTTTATGATCACTTTGACTTTGGGGAAGAGCCAGGAGTCTCTGTGAATACTAGATTCACTAAGTAAGGTGAATGAGGATAAAATGCAATGTTTTTATTTGACGGAACTTGCTGTAAACTGTTGATAAGCATGTGATGATAAAGTATGGTGTATGTTTAATAAAAATTTATTACAGTAAAAACTTTGCCATTAATTCCCCTCAAAATACTCAAATATTTCCCCTTTGATTTAAACTTTTATCCCATTCTTCTTAGCATTGTGTCTTCTACCATAATTAGTTTTTATTTATTTAAATATTCTCTGAATTCTTCATTCACTTCTTGTATCATGCTCCAAATAGTCATGGAATCATTTTGAAAATTAAAAAAGAAGAATGAACGTGTTTCACATCATTTATTTGCTAAATAAGTATTTTAACTTTCTGCAGAAAGTTTAGATATGTGACATAGGAGACTCTCTCCAAATGAAGCAGTGAACTTGATCTTTATTATTTCAACTTAAACCACTTTTTCTGGCCTTGGGTTTTACCATCCTTTGCTTTTAACAAACTCAAAGTGGTAAGATATACTGACATAACCTTGATTCACAAAGAATATATTTTTTCATTTATGAAATAGAAATTTAAGAAGCAGCATTGCAAAGATTTTTGTAAAAGTCTAATGGGAAAGAACTAGATGAATATACATTATTTATGTGCTGTCTTCTAAATGTTCCCTTCTGATATGGTTTGTATTGGTTTTTTAAACTTTAAAGTTGAGGTCTTAATTTCACATTCACACACAATTATGGAAAACCTGCCCACGAGAGAATGTAGATATTCAGCATACAAACTCTCACATTAAACTTGTAGACAGTTAAGTCTAAGCAGATGGCTGCCCACATTTACATTTCTGATTATTTCTTATTTTTATTTATTAATGGAACTATAAAATATCTTGATGAAGTAAGTTCACCAAAAGCCAAAGCAGAGTAGATTATTAGCTAGGCTTGTATTATGGTGCTATAAAAATTAGCAAGTAAACTTAGAAAACACAACTGCCAAATTATTTATGAGCTTCACTGGAGCATAAAGATTTTTAAGACTGCTTGTATATGTCCAGGTAGATTTGGCAGCCGATGAAGTAAAAGAAAGTGAGTACGAAATCTAGAAGACATCCCGAAAGCCTCAGAGTGTTTGGGAGTCGCATATTGGGGTGTACGGTATAGTGAGGACCCAGGGTAAGCTTACCTCACAGTGCACTGAGCAGGGGGAGAACTCATTTAGGGACAAATGAGAATGTGGAATAAAACTTTATAAGTAAGACCAAGGCCAAGCTGTTATAGACATAGCAATCCACTTTCAGTAAAAAATGGAGGAATTCTAAAAGCCAAAACAAATTTCAGCAAAAAGAAAAGCAGTCAGAGTTACTGATTTAAACATTTTAAAATCTTGGGTTTAGGATAGTTTTATACCCTGAGAGGAAATTTAGCTCGGAGACTCATTCAAGTGTGGTATATTTGACAAGAGTGCTTCCAAGTTTCAGGGGGAAAGCAAATCTTTAAGGAAAATGCTTTTAAGGAAACTGAGTACAAAATACAGCTAATTTACAGAATTTAAAATATTCCTACATTACTCTGCTTGACTTTGTGATCCTTGAAAGATCTGTTTCACTTCCTCCCTAGCCTGACTTTAGGAAAATCTTTTGTCAGTTGTAATATTCTGTTTAATTTGGGTAGATCAGCTAGTTGTGCATACTGGGGAGATTCTGGTTGTGCATATTTAATGTATGTATTGCTCATGTGTAATTCTCTTTGATCTCTCATTTGATAATAAGCTTGTTGAGGATGGGATTCAGGTCACATTCACATTTGTGTTCTTTCTCCAAGCACACATAGTATATTTTGCAGAGTATGTTTAAAATGTTTGCCATGGCTTGGTTTCCAAGTTCTATTGGGATCCTTTCATCACCGTAAATCAGCCTAATGATTTACTTCGAGATGAGAGAATCACAAGTGAATTGAATCAGTTTAATTCTCCTGCCTCGTACACTGCTGACCATAGCATATCAGTAGGTGATATTTAAATAACAGACTTCTTTTGGGTAATGCACCATTGTGTTAAAGAGGAATTAGAAACACAAAACAGCCACACCGATTTTGTTTATTTTAAATTGCAGTGTTAAGTACAAGCTTTGGAGGCTTTATGGCAGATGTGAAATGCTTTATGTGTGCTAGTATGTAAGCCCAGCTTAACCCTTTCTTTCAGAACTTCATATGTTTTACAATATAATTTGTTTCATTCTTGTTTTGTTTGGTCTTTGTGTATCAGTTTACTGAGTCTGATAGAAAAATGAATACATTTTATCAGTAACTCAAATATTTACTCCTGATGGCCAGAAATTTAGCTCAGTGGCCTAAGTGCCTGCCTGGCAACTATAAGGTTGTAAGTACAGTCCTTGGTACCAAAAACAAACAACAACAACAAAAAACAAAAAACAAGTATTTACTCCTGAATTTAAGGGACATCAAAGTTACATGTTTAATTTTATGTGCCAATAAAATGGCAAAATATCTGATATTTTGCAAAATATCTAATACACATAAATAGGAACACAATAAATATGTCTGTATATATGGCTAAGTATATATTAGTTACTTGAAAAATCTGTATGTTCTAATAGTAATAGCCATCAATGTGTTTGCGTCTCCACATGTTAGTGTTTAGTTTCTTTAGAGATCTAAAGGCTGGACGGAGTTTACACCGTGGCTATCATCTTTTCAAAGGATATAAGATATAGAGGATACTGATGTAAAATTATGAATCACAAAGAAACCACATGTCTTGACAGGATCTTTTGATGGAATTAATCCCAAGAGAATGTTAGTGCTTTTAGGTTAAAATTGGATTAATAATCAGTGCACTTTATGATTTTCTATGCATTGACTATGTATTTTACTCTGTAAGTATTTATTCTATATCTATAATTTGAAAATGTATATGAATAACATAATTATTTACAACTAAAAAAATTTCTTCTAGGGAAGCAGTGAAAGAAACATTTCTTCAGTTTGAAAATGTCAAAAGTGTTCAATCTCGCATATTTATAATTTACAATTTTTGAGTTACTATATGCTAAATAAATAAAGCCACTAAATGCTTACTGCAGTGGTAACTGATTTTTAAAAATATACTGCTATACTTATTTTGTAGGATCAAAGACATGCAAAGTGCACACAGAGGAATGGTAGAATGCTTAGTCAAATTCCCCTTGCCCAATTTTTGCTTTTTTTCTAATTAAACCACAATTTTATTACCCAATACTATTACTTTATAGTTTCATTACATAAACAGTAAAAGGTAATAGGAAATCAATTAACCTAAGGATCCTGCTGTGTATTTTTAAAAGCATTTTTTAACCTCTGAAATCTTTTGGGAACAATATGACAGAATAAGTTGACTGATACAGCCCCGTTAGTCTATTTTTGTTTTTGTTGCAAGTCCTTTTGACATCATATCAGAGAAATCATTACCAAGACTAATACTATGAAGACTTTCCTGGGAGTTTTTAGTTTGGGTGCCTACATTTAGAAGTTCGTGATTTATTTTGAGTGATTTTCATATAGGATATAAGGGGAAGATCTAATTTTAGTCTCTGCATAGGATATGCAGTTTTCATGGTGCCAGATTGTTTCTTTACTATGAATTCTTATTAACTTTGTGAAAGCTAAGCTAAGCTTAATATGTATGAATTTATTTCTGTCCTGTTCCATTGGTCTGTATGTCTATGTGCAAGTGTCATGCCTGCTTAAGTCTAAAGCCATAGTTAAGACTGTACCCTAGCATTAATTACTCATCTCTGTAGGTTCTTTTGCCTTGGATGTGCCTTAAGTTTGGCTGTTGCTTAATGTTTTTATTTTGTTTTGATATGTTTGGTATGTGGAGATGATTTTGTGTTTATTTCCTTAGAGCAGAATACTTTATTCATTATTGATAACTTATTTTGCTAGTATTTTCATTTGATTTTTCAAACAAATTATTTTTTAATTAACTTATTTTGGCATATATTTGGAATTGCACTTCTTTGAGAACTACCCACTTTGCCAGAATCCATGCAATTTTTTGAAAAAAGTTTATTTTGTGTTTTACTAATAACAAAAGTAATGTGTCACAAGAGTGATGCCAGTGAACATATGGTTGTGTTATAATTATTGTCATGGGTTGTTATTATGCTTTGAATTTACCAACTGGGATGGTAATCTACTGAATTTAAAAACAGGAAGCATATGTTCTAGATTATATTTCATTTTAAAGCTTTAAATCAGATATTTAAAATGCTAATAATAGCCCTATAAATTTGTATATAGGTACTGATACATAGTTCCATCAAGATTATTAAAAATGATTTTATCCATACTGCATAATTGATTAAACACCAGAGAACTAAACCAAGATTAGGAAGTGTCTGGTGCATTATGAATAAGAGGTAGTCTGATATTCTACATTATTTTGGTTCATTAAATCTTGATTTTAGAATATAAATTAAATGCCTTTTACAGTTGAAAGGGTTTTGGCCCAGACAGGACACTGTAGCCAGGAAAGGCTCAACTGGAAGCAGGAAGCCCCTATCTCCCCCGCCCCTAGGAATTTACCTGTGATGCCATCTTCCTGCCCCTGAGAATTTACCTATGGCACAAAACCTAGGACCAGTGGGCTACCCGTACATCCCCAATGCCCGCCTTAGGTTCCACCCAAACTGAGGCTACTTACATACCCCCATGCCACGTGTCTGCCAAAGAGATCGCCAGACACCAGTGGTGAGGGGTGCCGGCCATCTCTCTCCGTGTTCTCAGAATAAAGGCCGCTTTTTGTTTTATACTTCTCATCTTTTGGAAATATTTTTCATCTTTGGAAATAATCCTATCATTTGGTGCCATGACTAGGTCGGCAGGCGATTGACTCCTGGGACACACCCAGTTGAGTCCCCAGCCAATAACATCCTGGATTAATTTTGAGCTTTTCCTCTCCCGAGATGTCCTTGTCGCCAGCCGCCTGCACTCAGCATTGGCCAGATTGATTTCAGGTGAGCACTCCCCGGGGAACTCTTGGCCCTGGGCAGCCCCAGTTGACTGTTCCCCCTTTTCGCATGGGTGTGCATTTTCACGTCCTTAGGACAACCCAGGGCAGGTTCTTTCTGGGCGAACCTGTGTCCACACTTAAAATCTCTCACATTCTTTGGGATCAGGTAGCCCAAAGGAGAGATTTTGGACTGCCCAAACTGAAAGGCCCTCACTTCCCTTAAAGCCTCGCACTTTCAAGGGCAAAACTATTACTGACCCCACATGGGCTCCACTCCTAAATCTCTCAGTGACGACTGGAATATACGAGTTTTTGGAACCTTACCCGCCGTGTGGTGCCACCAATGAGTGATGGCTTATTCTGGACCACTGGCTTATTTCTTGCCTGAATCAGTCATGGGAAATGTATTTTCTAAATCCCAAAAGACGCCTTTACAATGCCTAATTTCTAATTTACATATCTAAAAATTAAAAGTACCATAAAAACTAAACAATTAACTTTTTACTGCCAGGAGGTCTGGCCAACCTACCCGCTTATTGGCAATCGTTGGCCCAAGGAAGGAACATTTGACCCCTGCATTCTCAGAAACTTGTATGATTTCTGTCAGGCCGGTGACAAGTTATTAGAACTCCCTTATATTCAGGCCTTCCTTATTCTGAGAACACGTCCATCTCTCAATAAGTCTTGTGCTCCCGCTCAGATACTTTTAGCTAACTCTTCTGCACCTCAAACTTTTCCGTCCTGCCCTCCGGTGTTTTCCTGGCCAACGCCTGCCTACCCCCAAACTCGTTCCCTGTCATTACCTCCCACCATGACCGCTCTCCCCTCCCCCTATGCATGATTCTCTCAGCAGTCCTGGTCCCAATGCACAGCACTTACCTCCCGCTGTGTGACCCTCTCCCTCTCCACATTCCAGAACCCATAACTCTCCCAGCAACTCTAGTCACTCTGTTAGCACTTCCTCAAAGTCTCCGACTCTTTCTCCTGATAATTCTCTGACCTCTACAGCATTCTTGCTTCCCGCCCGCTATACCCGATCTCGGTTGTTGTGCCCTTCCGGCAAGGTGCATGATTGTTGCGGCTTGCACTAGGAATGGTCACCATGTTACAACCTTCCGCCATGTGGCTATGTGTCGCCATGTTTGCATGGGCCTCACTGTCAATGGGTGCCCCCTTGTGGTTCCTCTTGTGAACTGCAACAGCTGCCCTATTACAATGTACATGATGCTTCATTGTGCTGCCGACAGCAATCCTCTTGCTGCAAGGCACACAGTGAGACGCCATCTGCCTGTGTTTTCCAGGGTGACTAGCAGCAGCTCTGTAGCTGCTCTACAGATGATTGCTCACATGCCTCTACCAGATGGATGGCTGCCCATTGGTCTTCTGCTCCAGAACCTTTTCCTCAGGCTCTGCTACCACTTTGGGAGCAAGCTGGCCAAAGGAACTTGTTAACATCCATGTGCCTTTTCCCCTTTCTGATCTATCTCAGATTACCCATAAATTAGGTAGCTTCTCTGTTGACCCACAGAATTATATCAGACAATTTACCCATAAATTAGGTAGCTTCTCTGTTAACCCACAGAATTATATCCGGCAATTTAAATTTATTACTAATTGTTATGATTTACATTTTAAGGATGTTTATGTGATTCTAAATACCACTCTCAGCTCACAAGAACGAAATCAGCTGTGGCAAGCAGCTCAAGAAGAAGCTGATCACAGACATAAGGTAAACACCGCTGATAATGACCCTGGGCCTATAGCTGTGCCACAGCAGGACAAGCATACCAACTATAACAAACTTTTAAAACAGGTCCAGGAGTCTTATAAAAACCCAGCTGTGTTCCTAAATTGGCTTTCTAATCCTCACGCCCTGAGAACAGTTCCAGCTTTGAGTGCTGTGTCAGGCCACCTCCCAGCCCCTCCCCCATGCGCCATCCCAGCCCCTCCCTCCCCCGTGCGCTGTCGTCGCCACCACCTTACATGTTCTGGGGGCAGTCCCAGCCCACCCCTGTGTGCTACATCCCGACGCTCGCCCACCCCCACTCTGGGTGTACTCTGCCGGTGCGCCACCAAACAGCAGCTCAGCGACTCCGATCAGGCATGCTTTTTACAATTCAGCTCCGCTCAAAAGATGCTATTTTTTATTACAATTCTCAAACCATTTAATCAAGGCTATTGGCCACCTGATCATTTTACCAGCCTTGTTTATCAATCAAAGCCTTTTTTGTTAAATATGTAATTCCACGCAACACCCTAAAAGTGATATGCCATCCAAATAAAGCCTGCTCTCTAATCTAAAATGCCAATATTAAATTATTGTGTACTTACTTAATTCTACAGATATCTTTTACTATAGTCCAAATCCCAAACAAAAAGGCAAAACTTGACCTTCAATCCTTAGAGAGATCTTAATATGGTTTTTCATATTTTTAACACTTTTGACACTTGGAGTTCTGAGACAGGTAAACCTACACAAGGTGGGGCTGCCTGGCCCCCCCATGGACCATGCTCAAATGCAGCAGAAGACATTGGGCAAAAAAATGCCCCATCTGGTGTTCTTTGAGATCTTACTCCAGGGCTGCTGGACTGTCCTAGCCACCAGAGTGTGGGTAAGCCATCCTAACTTCTAGCCCTCACAGGAAATATCAACACTGCCAGATTCATTGCTGCTAAAGACTGAGGGGGTTCAGGGCAACAACAGCCCCTTTAAGGTGCCCGTCTCAGATTCCAAGTTGCACTAAAGTCTCAGGTAAGACATTCTCTATATTTGTGGACATAGAGGCCATATATACAGAGTTCTTCCTGAGTTTTCAGGCTGCTATAATAAGTCCTCAATCTCTATGACAGGGTATTGATCATCAACCTATGCCATTTATAAACAGGACCTATTTTGTGCAGGTCCCAGTCCTAAATCTTAAAATGCTTTCACTCCCTTGTGTTTATGCAGGCTCACTTAGACACACTGAGGCCTCGGCAGCTTCCACCTGTTGTCGCTGGTGGACCTCTGCTCAGTGATATAAGACCACCCCCTTCCTTTCTTATTCACCAATTTGTCAGACAACCCTGGTCAAGACTGACAGATACATTTTGTCTTCTCACTTTGTTTATACTTTTTTGGGATACATAAAATCCTTTCCCACAACCAGGTAAACTGCTGATACAACTAAGTTACAGTGACCCATACCTACCTGATATTCTTGGCTACCCCATAGCGGTCAAAATTGCTGTACTGCCATCCTGGTTTCACATCACTCAGGCTAAGAGGTGCCCTCCCAGCCCTAAATCTGATCATTCTGAGTAGTCATCTCATCTTCTGTTGCCTACCCGTCTCCGTCTCATAAAGGCCTTGCAGCCACAGTTAACAGGCTAAGTAATGTTTTGTTATCCACTTTGGTTTCTAATTTCTTATGTTCTATTAATGATCATTTTTACAGCAGGACTCTTGACAGTCTTTCCTAAAGACTCCCACATCATGCGTAAGATAATCTTCATAATGTTCTATATGATAACAGTCACAGTTCTTTCTACCCTCAGCTGCTGGTTAAACGTGACATCCCTGAAAGCCTAAGCCCTTACCTTCCCTATACTGGTGCAGCCACCGCCTTCCCTGCTCCCCCTATTTCTTCCAGTTCAACTCCTGGACCAGAGACAAGTTTTACACACCTACCCTCTTAACTTTTATGCTTTCAGATGGGGGCAATCACCTCTCAAAACATCATTTCTCCTAACCCCACATTTAATTTTCAGAATTCTGCCTTACCGTGGAACATGTCTAAATCAAAGGCACCTTTCCTTCTACCTCACCTGGGTCCTTAAATATGACAGTGCCATGTCTCCTCATAACATCTTGTCTCTTTTTTTTTTCCAGTCTAACATACGTGCATTCACCAGTGAAGTTGTCCTGGCTAAAACACCTGGCACCAGCATCTACCTGGGCATCAACCGTCATCCCATTGGCTCCCCTAGGCTCCAGTACAGCGCCCTCTGCCAGCAGGAAGTAGTTAAAGAGAGAAATTTTTGCCCTTTTCATAATAATAATCATAAGATGGGATATGAAAGGGTTTTGGCCTGGACAGGACACTGTAGCCAGGAAAGCCTCAACTGGAAGCAGGAAGCCTCTATCTCCCCCACCCCTAGGAATTTACCTGTGATGCCATCTTCCTGCCCCCTGAGAATTTACCTACAGTGCGAAACCTAGGACCAATGAGCTACCTGTGCATCCTCAATGCCCGCCTTAGGTTCCACCCCAAATCAAGCTACTTACATACCCCCATGCCACGTGTCTGCCAGAGAGATCACCGGACACCAGTGGTGGGGGTGCTGGTCATCTCTCTCCATGTTCTCAGAATAAAGGCTGCTTTTTGTTTTATACGTCTCATCTTTTGGAAATATTTTTCATCTTTTGGAAATAATCCTATCAACAGTAATATAGGCCAACTTCTGATTATTTCACTGGGCTCAAGAGGGCATGTGCTCTTCAAGCTGTCTTCTTCCATCTGTACTGAGTGAGCTGAAACTCTTCTGCATGGACTTGATAATGAAATAAAATTATATTGTATCAAAGAGTTCATCAAAATATCTTAGAATTAAATTGCTAAGATAACAACTTATAAAGTATTCCATTCTGAGAGGAAGAAAAAAACTTTACCACTGATGAAATGGAGCAAGAAGAGAAACTCAAATTTCTCACGCATGTATAAATGATGTAGCATAAGGCTTTTATGGTTTTGTGAAAGACAAATTAGAAGTACACATTCTTAATTTATGTCAGTTGATAAAACATGTTGTTTTTCTTGTAATTCACAAACAAGCCCCCCAGAGCTCCCAAAGGCAAGTCCAAAAATGGGTCAAGACATATTTTTTTTTAAAAAGCCGTGCTGATTTTTTTTATCCTGGGCCCAGTGACATAGTGCAGTTGGAGTTTGCAAAAGCTGTGTGTCTCCCTCAAATCTTCCCTGACTTTTTGTAGAAAGCACAGTTTACAAAGTAAGGGGTTTTGGGCCTGGATCAGGAAATCTGCTAAGGAACGAGGAAGACCTTTGTCTCCCTTTGCAGAGGACAGAGAAGTCTAGCAAGAATTAACAATCCTTTGTCAACTTATTTTAGCACAACATCTGTTATTTGTAGAGGGCAGCAATGGTTAACATATCAATTAGGTTGGGTTCCCAGGGATTTACAATTATTTACAGAGGGGAACATTGATTAACATATCAATTAGTTCACCCCCCCAAAAATGCATACAAAACAGTACTGCAGCTTAGGCATAACACAAACAATAAAGCTCTTTTTGCTAGTGTATAGCAGTTTTCACATTATCTCTTTGATTAGTCAGTATATTTTAAAGTTGCATTTTAGTCAAAAGAATACACTTCTGCACAGAGATAGAGTTGAACAGATTTTTTTTTAATCTTCAGCGTATTGACTGAATAAGCTACATAAAGATGTGAGTTGCTCTGAAACAATTTGGTAAACCTTACAGCACAATTATGTTTATTCTTGTATTTTGCACATTGCTCAGAAGGTGCCACTATACATAGAAATATAGTGTAATTACACAGGAGTCTTAGTTCATTTGAAGTTCAGATCTGATGACATCAGGATAATTTCACAAGGACTGTGGTCTTCTTTGTGTTTTATAATAGAAACTTTCTCTCTCCTACCTGTTAAGTAAGTTACAGGAAAGAAAGTTGTTAATACTGTTAATGATTAATAGTATGTGTCAACTTGAGAACTTTAACTAAGAGATTCAGCCAAAAGGCAGCATCCCACTTTGTAAGCCTCTGCAAGAGGAAGGCAGGGGATGGCTTCACTGCTGTACCTAAGCCTGGAGGCAGAGGCAGAGGTGGGATGGGATGGGTTCAGGTGGGATGGGGGTGAGTTTCAGCCTGCTTGTAATATATGAGAGGGAAAGAGGCTGGCTGTCTTCCACCCCTTTTGCTCCTACTGTTTTGCTGTCTTCTGCTGCCTTGAACTGTTGCCCTGGTGCCATGTCACCCTGCTTTGGAGTCAGGTGATTATGAACTGAAACCTTGACAAACTATGCGCTAATTAAACCTTTCCTCCCTTCATTTTGGATGTGGGGTATTTTGTGTCAGCAAGGAAAGAAAAGTAACTAAGGCAAGGTTATTTTTTAGAAATTCAGTCTTTCTCTAATTATGCTTCTAAATGACTTTTTAAACTACTTTTAAAAAGGGCATAATTTCTGTTGATGTCTATTTACATACAAAAGAAATGATGTCCCCATGGTGATATATACTGTATTTTTTATGTTTTTCTAGATTTAAGATTTACACTCAATGAGTATTTTAATTCAGTATATTTGCTTTAAAAGTACAGATGTGCGGAGGAGGCAGCCTAGTGGTATTACTTGCCCAGAATGTGCAGGGCCCTAGGTATAATCCCCAGCACTGTAATAAACAAAACAAAAATTTCTATTTCATTTACATTACATTTTAATTACTGTAAATGGAAGCTGTGGCTAGAATATGCTTTATACTTGGTATTGGCTCTCTAGCTAATAAGATTTGGCCTACAGGCATTCTTCATGTAAGTGGATTTTGGAATCAGATAGATTCGGGTCTAAATCTTAGCTCTGCTACTTTGTAGTGAAGAAACTTTAGAAGATGCATCTCTCAGAATTTCAGTTTTATCATTTAAACAAGTTATGAGAATTAAATAAATTAAAGTATGTCTATTAATGTGCCTCTTGCATAGTAAGTTTCAAGAAACAGAGACATTATTAATATCTATGTATACTTTCATGAAAATGTAGAAGAAAGAGTTCCTGGAATGTTGGCTCATATTGTACCAGAAGGCCATGATGAATATTAAAGCAGAATGAAATATGGCTTATTTAAGAGTAGCTTAAAATAGTTAAGCATTATTTTTCTATGTCACGTGTGAAAGGAATAAAATAAAAGTAATACTCTAAAATAGTTTCAATCTCCTTGAAGTGATAGCTCGATGTGTAGATAAAGGAGTATTTGTCATTGGAGCGAAATTAGTTACTCTAAGAAGTACTAGAAGAGAGGCTGAGTTATCAATAAAGACACTGTGGGTAAAGAATTGGTACTGAGATTGCTACAGCATCCAATACTTATAATGCAAAATGGCATTTGCCTTAAGAGTTACTGCTGGATCTTAGAAGACATGGGATATACAAATGTCTCTCTGGGGAGATGGTGAATTACAAACAGAATCTGACATTTTCTTTATTTCCTAAATTACATTCCCATATAAACTACAGTGAAAATGCCAATCTAACTCTATAACAAACATAAGCTTTGCTTCAATTGTCATACCCAAAGCAGTATTTATACATGACAATTGCATGTTCCATATACAAGTACCACTTATACTGGTAGCACATGGGTTTTATTTTTTTTATTCTTTCTTATAGGGTGCATTTGACATTCTTTTTTGTTGTTGTTGTCACAAGTCTTTGTGATGCTGTCTCTGCCTTTTCACCTGACAGCTCACCAGTGTTCTACACATTACTTTAGCATAGTTTCCTGGGCAGAAATATTTTGTTTTTCCTCTGCTGTAAATGATCACATATGAGCTCCAGTCCTCTAAGAAAATTTTTCTTTGATATTTTATACTTTTTATTTTCTTCGTAATTAATCAAAATTATGCTACATGTTTAGAATCGAAAAACACAACATTGACCAAATCTTTGTGATTTAAGTAACAGCATATTTCCTGTAAAACCTATCCGCAACATATTCTACCTTTGGTTTTGTTTTAGAAAGTTTCTATCTGAAGCTTTCATTTTGTCAAGATTTCCCTACCAATATTTCTATCATGTAAATGTTGATGTCAATACCAGTTTGTTTTTCTTTGCTATATATGAGTCCAATGTTATCTTTCCAGTATCCAAAGATTATAAAATTATTTGTTTTGAAATGGCAACATTGGAATTTCTGTTTTGTTCCTGTTTACAATTCCTGCACAGTCCAACTTGTGCTCTGTTAGCAAATATAACAATTGCGAACTGGTAAACCAGTTGTTGAATGACACATTCAGATTAGTTTGGGGGATGGGAGCACTAAGTCAGCTCACAGCATCATTCATTAACCTGATTAAAGTATTTGAAACAAGAATTGTTACCCTTAAAATAAATTTTTTTATGCTTGAAACTGAAAAAAATCATTAGTAATCAAACGTTCAGACAAAATGTTATGTGTCTTATATTACACCCAAAAATTAGTTGCTGGTTATTATCAGAAATAAAATACCAAAACTAGAAATGTGGGTGGTGGCATCAGTAATTGTCCAGAGAGATTTTGTGAGGTGCTAGGAATTGAACGTAGGGCCTTTGCGCTGAGCCACATTCCCAGCCCTTTCTCATTTTTTATTTGGAGACAGGACCTTGTGAATTTGCTCAGTCGTTCAGTCAGACTGCACTTGGACTTGAATTCCTCCTTCCTAATCCTCCTGGAGCACTGGGAATACAGGCTTGTATCACCATGCCTGGAAAGAGATTTATTTTGGTTATTACTTTATCTGTCCCTTTCTAGAAGCTTCAAGTTAACATGTTTGCATGTGTTTAAATATTCTTCACCATTTGCTGATTACTACATTGCAGTATTAATCTCTTGTATGGGAAAAAGTCAGAGTTCCTAAAACAGTTCATAAATACAAGTACTCATTTCCAATGCTGATGTAATTCAAGATGATTTGAGTAACCTGCATGAAAACTTTGGTTTACTTATTTAAGTGCTCTAAAACTAAGCTAAATTACCTCTTGCTTACACAGATATAGCTTTTACAATGAAAGTTGCCGTACCTTTATGAGCTTAAGGTAGACTGAACAATGACTATCCAAGTCTGTGCAGGCTCCAATCACCAGAATCTGTGAATGTTACCTTTCAGTTGTGGACACAATTAAGTTAATCATCTTGGGAAGGGGGAATCTGTGAATCTCAGTGTAATAACTAGGAAGCAGCACAATCAGAGCCAGAAAATGCAGCAGTACGAGGAGGTAAAGATGGAAACAGAGATGCTACATTGCTTTTAAGGGTGTAGAAGAAGGTACCCCTATGAAGAAAAGCAGTATCTGAAAGATAGAAGGGGCAAGGAAACGAATGTGCCTGTAGTGCATTCCGAGGGGCACAACCCTTTTTACTGCATGTTGTTTTTAGACTGTAGCTTTCAGATCTGTAAGGGCACAATTCTGTATTAAAATAGTAAGTTTATATTGATTTATTTCAATATCAACAAGGAATGAATACTGTGCTAAAAGGTTATGGTTTTCTACATCTTGTGGGTTTGGACAGTGGAATCTGAAAAGGCATAGTTCATATATGAAATATTTCTTTGTGGATTACAGAGTATTGCATTCATGGAATGCCTTTGGTTTATGGGGTTATTTAGCAAATAAGGTTAGCCAAGGAATGAACTAAAACACTATAAAATGATATTCAAGTTTCTTGCAATGTCACTAAAAGCCTATAGTGAAGTTTACATCTGAAAACTGCTTGCAGATTTTTAAAAAGTAATTGTAATTGTGAAATGATTTCAAACATCTATGTGTTATATTAATACTGTCTTAATTTCTTTTTTCATTGCTGAGACAAAATAATCAATACTCACAAGTTAAGGGAAAAAATGTTTATTTAGCTCATGGCTTTAGACATTTCAGTCTGTAATAGGCTGTCTCCAAGGCAAGGTGGCATGGCAGACAGGCATCCTAGCAGAGAAAAATTCATGATGGGCAAAAGGCAGCAAAGCCACAAGGGTCGACCAAGCTGTCTGTATTCCTTGCATTTTATCCAGACTACTTAATGAGGGCAGCACTCACACCCTTATCCTAATGCCCTTAATCCTAGCATTGCACCATGAATTAATCACACCAACGTACATTCTAGATCCAGCCACCTCTAAAAAATCCTCACCTATGACTGCATGAGGCTTTGCAGGGACATCTAGTCAAATCCATAGCAAATATAATCAGCGGGAAACATATCCTATAGTTTACATTTCATGGTTGGTTACATCTTCTTTTACCATTCATAAAACACATGCAAAACTTTCCTTATTACAAACCTTGTACTGTGTGTGATCCCAGATGCCCAAAATAATTTAAAAATGTTTATTACTTTAGACAACAGCAAATTAATAATCATGGCCCATAAAATGAGTGTACTGCTAATTGAATTTGATGTCACAAATAGATCAAATTGATAAATTTTGGAGTTTGTGAGCTACTTTAATTACCTTGGTTCCTAGAATATTAATATTGGGGAATGTGTTTAGAAAGAACTTGAAAATTCACCTTGGTTAGTTACCCTAGCCGGGTTCCATCAATTTGGTTCACATGTAACCTTTCAACATGTAAGCAAGCAACACACATACCACATAGTACGTGCTGAAGAGAAAATTTCAGAACTTTTTGGTTGAAAAAATTACATTCTATAAAGTTAGAGATCAATTTTTCTCTTAATTTACATTTCTGTATTTTACAAAATAATCTCAAGCAGACAAAATAATTCTGGGAAACAAGTATATTTACCTAATGTCATGAACATAAAAACAGTGATTTATAATTTTGACTATTTTCTTTTTACAGTGACTATTTCATTTCTCTTACAGCAGCGGCATAAATTCTGATGAAGTTCTCAAGAGGAGATGATAAAGGAAAAGTGATCAAAAAGTTAGGGTGATTTAGTTTGATTTAGAGTGTGATTTAGTTTAGATAGAGTTTTTCTTAGCCTGAAAGAATCTTCTACTCATAAAAATATTTCTAGTCTGTTGACAAAGACTGCTTGTCAGTTTGAAGAACCATCTAAAAATGGAAAAGTTTTAATAACCAACAGTGATGAGATTTGATTTCTCTTGTTTTATGTGCATGTTATTGAAATCACCACTGTTTGATGAGTAGCTTGTCTTCAAGGAGTTGCTTTTACTATAGATACTTAGTAGTGTAAATAAGGTAGAATATTGAGTTTAAATTATGCAGAATAGAGTAGAACAGAGATAGAGAAGCTCCACATCTTAGTATAACTCTTTTTATGGTTGAATTTTTTCTCTGAAAAGTTTTCCATACACAAAATAGTGTACATACACCACACATGTGAACACAGGGATGCATGCACAAAAGATTTTGTATCCTGCTTTATTCTATATAATATTTTAGAAGGCTACTTCTATGTTGTTACTTTTTGTTAAGTATAATTTTAATGATATGTAATTTAGATTTTATTTCCATTGAAAAGATGCTGCCATGAACAATGCCTTTATATCATTTAATGTTGTGCTTAAATATCTATCTCAAAAGTCTCTCCTTCATTAACCTGCTTTAAATAGATTATCTCTATCTTTTCCACAGCACTTATTGTCTTCAGTTAATTGATTTGCTTGTTTGTTCTTTCTCCCTAGAATGTAAACTTCATGGAGTCTTCACATTATTCAGTCTTGTGTCCTGAATGCCGACATCAATTCTTACAACAAATTAGCCATTCCTAAGTACTAGTTAAATGATAAATTAGTGTGTTTTTCCTGGTCATTGTAACAGATTTTTGAATATTAAAATTCTTACTACAGCATTATTTCCTGTGAACCAGGATTGTTTTAGCTCCAGGGGAAAATGTTTTGTTTTGTTTTCCTCCTCTATGATTCTTCTTCTTGGGTTTCTAAGCAAGGCTACTGACATGGCCTGGGGAGACTGCCCAATTTGTGCACTGTGGGGATGACAGTTTGCCTGTTAGAAGAGAATTGTCTACATCTATAAAAACATCTATTTAATTCATAATGGTGTTAGCTGGTAACTTATTAACACTCTTCAAAAGCTCTTTCAAGTTTCCTAACAGTTCCAACTGCTACTAACTACTGTTGTTAACTTGAGTCACAGAAGTCAGGGTATTGAGCTTCTTTACTTTTGAATTAAAAACATTATAATGAATAGCCAATGATACATTCTTCTTTATTTCAATTGATAATTTCTCTTTTTCTCAGCCTGTGTTTATACTGTTGAATAATTAGGAATTTAGATGTACATTTCTATTACGTGAAAATTGGTAGAAGCAGATTAAGCTCTACATGCTTCAAATTTAATAAAATCATTCATGCAACATAGTCATTTCATCCTCTAAAAGCTCCAACTTTATGTAAGGTAGGAGTTAAATTAGTTTTTACTTGCTTTCATGCTTTCTTCTGAGGAAACTGAAGCTTATAAAAGCTTATAAAACTGAAGTTATACAGGGTTGCATTACTAGTGACAGCACAGCCAAGATTTACATTTAAGAGTATTTGATTCCAAATAAAAATCCAGGGTGTTTCCCAAAGAACATTTGTCTTTGCTAACAAAAAGTCTTTGCATGCATTATTCAATATTATCAATCTACCTATTAGTTTATGAATGATCTATTTTATATAGAATTGCATCAAGCTCCTTTTCCAAGGATTATGTAAAGAAACAAGCATAAAATGAATACAATAAATGATATATGAATACAAAGACTTGCTTAAAAAGGAATTTCACAGTAGGAAAATGAAAACACAATTTAGGCTTCTATGTTTAAAAATTAAAAATCACAACAAATATAGTTTCAGTGGGTAAAACTAAGTAAAACACTTTCTTAAGAAAATTTGTTCCCTGCAAATCAACTTTTAGGTTATAAAATCACAGACAGATTTATATTTAATTATATCTAAGTTCTTTTTCATGGTTACATATAGTTCTAGGATTTGTATTATTTATTATATAAATTGGAATCATTTTAAAAGTGGAAAGGGAAATGTTACTATCTTATGGCACACTGAGGCTCCTAGCTCATTCTTTTCTGCTTATTCATTCATTCTCATTCTTTTCTGATAATAGCATGTCCAGAACCTGTCTGATTGGTACCTCAGTCTTACATCTCCTTGTAGCTCATCAGCTTATCTTCCATTACTATCTATTTTTACATCATGTAGTAAGTTACATAACACCATAAACCTTTAAGAGATATTGCCAGACAATACTTTCATCTTCTCCCCTTGCTGATTAGAAATCAAGTGTATTCCTTATCATATAAACATTTGCTTTCATTTGCTAGATAGAAACACACTGAAAACACAGTTCAACCTATAAGTTATATTGATGCTTATTTTCTTAAGAGCCAAAAATATAGCCTTTTTATGTATCCACTAGAAGATAAAAATCAAATATCATATATTTTAAAGCTTAACAATTTCTATCAAGTGATGAGTACTCATGGAAGTTTCATTTTATCATAGTTAATAATAGGAGACAGTGGGTTTTGCTCTTCTAGAGAAGGATTAAGGGTTGGCTAATTCTCAAACACAAGCGAGCATTCTTGTAAATACATACTAAGAGGTAAAGGTTTTTAATCTGATAAACATACTTTTCATCAAAGTTGATTTACTGTTGGGTGATCTGAACATTAACATTCATATGTCAGTTTTCTAATAATAAAAATTATATTGAATTTAGTATTTTGTTCTTTAGTCATATTCCCCTTGCCACGTTCCACTGTCAAGAAAGGAGTAAATGAGACTTAAAAGACTTTTGTATTCAGAAAAATATATTCAGCCTTTCAGCTACAGTCCAGATGGAACTCAATAAGCATTATAAATTGATATAATACTATGTTCTAACCCCTCGTCTACACTTTGTCTCATTTTTATCAATAAAATATCTTTAAAAAAGGCATTAAAGGTGCATAAACTAATGATCAGGATCAAAACTAGACTATTTTCTTCATAAAAATATGAGCTACATTTATTTTACCTAACAAATGAACAAATTTGTGGGAAACAATAGGTGTTCAGTAAATTTTTTGAATGAATAAGATGAACTCCAATAATACATTGACCAAGATACAATTGAAGGTGGTGGTGGTGGTGGTGGTGTGAAATGGAAACTAAAACACTCTACAGGTTGCTCCAGACACTTTCTGGGAAAGAAGGTGACACTGGAAATATGTCTCCTTCCAAAGTGAAAGTCAACTTGCTATTTTTTAATTTTATTTTTAACAGTATTAATTGATCTCAGGTGCCAAAACAAAACATCATAGACTAAAAAATGGAAATGTATTTTACGATTCTGGAGGCTGCTTGATGAACCCTTGGAAAACTAGAAGAACAAGTTTAAGATTCGCTGGTCTCAAGCAGTGTGAGGAAGCATAAGCTAATGGCTTAGGATTCTCAGTCACCAAAATTATCAGAGAAAACCCCCAAATCTGGGGAATGAGATAGATATTCAGGGTTGGTGCCATTTAGAATCCCAAACAGACACAGTTGTAAAAGAAATTCTCCACAGCATACCATAGTTGATTTGTTAAAAAAATCAAAGAAAGCACATGAAAACCAATTGGAGAGAAGTTCTAAATCATGTAAAATTGCAAATTCATCTAAAGAACCACAGATTTCTCAACAAAATTTCAAAAGGGCTAAATGGGTTGGAATTTTGTATTTAAAGATCTGAAAGAAAATACTTGGTAATCTGGAAGACTCATTCTTCAAGGTTATTCTTTAAAATCCATTGGGAAATAAAGACCTTCTAACATAAAAATAAACTAAAGAAGTTCATGTCCAAGATGCTAGCAATCCAGAAAGTACCTAAGGGAATCCTACACATAGAAAGAGAAGAAAATCACAACTGTGGACCAAGGGACAGAGTAAACCTAACAAGGAGACTAAACAAATGAGTGAAAATCAGAAATGAATCACACACTGTAAAAACAAAACCAAAAAGAAGACAATGAGTATTACATACTTTTCAAAAATCACATTCAATATAAAGGGTCTTAATTCTCCAATTAAATTAAGTATCTGGAAAACTGGATAAAAAAATAAGACCCAACTCTATGCTGTCTTCCTCTGTAGAGTCAGACACAGATTGAAAGGGAAAGGATGGGGCAGCTGAAGTCCAAAACAGAGAGTGGCTATATTCATAGCTGAGAAATCAGACTTGAGAGTAAAATTAGAAAAATGCATATTGATAGAAGGAATAACTAACAAAGAAGACATAACAGTTATCATATTTCCCAAATTAAGGCCGGTCTTATATTGATTTTGGATCCAAAGGAGTAAAGGAACAAAATAATGCTAATTTTCAGGAAAGGTCTTAATTTTACCCATGCACAACAATCTACATTCAATCATGTACCACAATCTCCATCTTATTCATTTACTCATGTACAAAAAAAATCTACATTTATTCAAATACAGGCATGTCGTCTTCTTCTGGAACATTGACATAACTCTCCCAACCCCAAATTCTGACTTGAATATCTGTGACTCCATTTCCTACAGAACCATTGTCCCCCACCCCTCATGTCCAGCAACAGCTCTGTCCTTTAAATGAGCCCTCCTTATTTGCCTGGGTGGTATGTAATGCAATATTACCATACACACTGAACTGAGGATTTTCTACAGAATGGTGATGATTCGTGTCAGACCCAAACATGTCCATTTGTCATCAAGTGCACATGTCACTTGTGCATCCTGTCTATGCTCTGTGCTGTGATTGGTCATTGAACAGCACATCTTGGGTTTATTTGCTTACACAGGCTCTTTCCTCTTCTCCAAAGGCACCCACTTAGAAATTTATATTAATATTTTATAATTTAATATATCCATCATGTATTGCAGCATACATATTAGGTGTCTCTTGTGGGCCTGTTTTAGGGATAGGGCTTATATCATAAGCAGCCTGAAAAACCATGCTAGGGTTTATTTACAGTTAGGCCTTATTTTGGGGAAGTACAGTATAAATATAAACATATATAATGGAAATTGGCACACCTTATTTCGTAAAATAAACTCTATTTGACATAAAGTATGAAATAAATCTTTATAAAATCATATTGAGTGACTTTAATATGCCACTCATAAATAAACAAACTAGACAAAAATATTAACAAAGATCAGACAAACTACATTACAGATTATATGGACTGAATAGAATTACATATTGAATATTTCATCTAGCATGAGCAGAACATGCTTTCTTTTCGGCAGTCTATGGGACTTTCCCCCAAATAGACCATGTTATATGCCATAAAGCAAGTCCTAATTAATACAAATAATCTCCTGTGTCCTATTAGATCACAATGGAGTGAGACTAGAAATCAACAACATTAGAAACAATAGAAATGTTAAAACACCTGGAAATTAAATAATATACTTTGATCAGTGATTGAGGAGATTAGGGAGCGTTAAAGGCATCATGCTGCAGAGATATGTGTATACACATGCTTATAGTGGCACAATTCACAGTAGCTGAATGTGAAACAGCCTTAATGCCAGTCAACAGAATACAGTGTATTAGCTTTCCTGTCATGGAGACCCAATACTTCACAACCAAACCTTAAAGGACGAGAGAGATCGAACTTGACTTCTGATTTCAGAGGTTCTCATCCGTGGTTGGCCTCAGGGGTGCAATATCATGGTGGAAGGGAGTGGAAGAGCAACGTCAGTTAATGAAGGCTGGGAAGTAGAGCACAGGAACACTTTCCCTGAGGGAGGGACTAGGGACCCATGTAATACCCCCACGAGCCACCCAGATACACCCAGAAGTGTGCTTTACCAACCTCCTGTGGTTCCCAAGCCAATCAAATTGACAAATTAAAGCTAACCACCACTAAGTGATAAATAAAATGTAATATATACACAGAGAAAAAAGAAGAGTGAAATCATTTCATTTATAAGAAAAATGAATAGAAATGAATATCAAGTTAAGGAAGCTAAACAAGCTAGTCACAAAAAGTTAAAAATTATATGTTTTCTTTTACATAAACAAGGAGAGAGAGAGAGAGAGAGAGAGAGAGAGAGAGAGAGAGAGAGAGAGAGAGAGAGAGCAAAAGGAAGAGATAAGAGGAAACTCGAAGGTAGCCTTATAGAGATGGGGAAGGTGATAGGACAGGGTAAGAAATAAAGAAATGGTCACAGGGATGAAATAGTCAAAATACATTACATACATGTACAAATATACCCAAATGGATTTAATTGTTTTTATTATCAGTATGCACAAATAAAAAACTATGTACCAGCAGATTAAGTCCTTGAGTCCCTTCTTGATTTGTGTGGTGAGTTTCCTCTATTTCATGACCTGACATTTCCCTGAGGAATAGTCACATGGAGGAAAGCATTAAGGGAGAGGAGAAGGTGAAAGAGAAGGGGAGAGAGATGCAAAGATAGAGTTGGAGGGGTCTTTTGTTTCTAAAGTCATCAGTCCTTTTGGGTTAGTCTCTACCCTTGTGACCTCATTTGATCTTCATTACCACATAAAAGGCCTAGCCTGAAACATAGTCATATACAGGCTAGGGACTGAATATATGAATTTTGAAGGCACATAGTTAAATCGATAGCAATCACTTATCCTCAAATTAGGGCACTTAAGTGACCTCGATTTTCCTGTTAAGTGCTACATCTGCTCCCTATCAATCTAATTTATCCTCTACATCCTCCATAGGTATATGAAGTAGAGTTGTCCCCCAGTCCTGCATCTGAAGGGCCTTGGTTTTAGGACTGTCTTATGGACATCAAACTTCGTTAAATTTCAACTTCCTTGTATAAAATGGTTTAATATTGAGTATGAACTTTGTACATTTTCCTGTGTACTTTAAATCAAGTGTAGGTTTTCAGTAATACTTAATACAATATAAGCAAAGTATAAGTAATCATTGTGTTGTCTTGTTTAGGGAATAATTATAAGAAATCCGTCTGTACATGTTCATCCCTGATGCACTTTTTAAAAGGGTTTGCATTTGCAGGTGGTTGCATCTGCTGATGTAGAATCCACACGGGGATGGAGGTCCAACTGTACTTTCAGAAATGTTTCTCTAAAATGAATCCAGTTATTCTATTTCTTTAAAATAGCTATGTTACCTCTTACCCTGAAATTCCTTAGGAGAAACTATTTGTATGTAGTGTAATTTGGGGTCAACTAACTCATAATGTTTCCAGTCAATCACAGGATATGCAACTGTCTTTACAGAAACAACTGGAGCAGACTAACACAGGGGTAATAATGAATTTGGGAAAGTAAACTTAAATGCCAGCTAATAGTTTTTTATCATAAGGAAAGGCTCAATATATTTTTAATTTCTAGTAAGAATAGCAAATGCAGCTCTTCTGGAGACAATTTTGAAATTTCAAACTGTCTGATATACTTACTTAATGTCTTTGATCAACAAGTTCACTTAGCAATTTTTGTCACTTGGAAAAATTATGAAAAATTATAAGCACAGCTATCAATTACAATAAGAACTTTGTCAACGTTTTGGAAATAATTCAAATGTTCATCAATCAAGGACTGGTTAAATCAACTGTGGTATATTCACATAATAAAGTATCAAGTAGACATTAAATTGTTACTATTTTATAAAATAGAATCATCTGCAGAATGTATTAATTTTAAAAAGAAAGGTGGAAAAGTATGAATATTATGCCACTAGTTATCTGTTAAAAATTGTATCTTAGTATAAGCCTGTAACTGATATACTACTTCATCAAATTACTCTAGCTTATATTTAAAGAGAAAATAATTGAATGGTAAGATAACTACTGCCTGACCCGGAGACTGTGTGTCATGGGCAGAAGGGGACTTTTCAGAGGCAGCTGAATCTAGTTGTGATTGATTTATGGCCCAATATTGGGAATAAGGATGAAGAAATTTGTCTCTCACTCTGTCTTGTTGCTTTTGCTGTCTTCTGCCATAATGAATGGTTGCCATTCTACCATGCACCACTCTACCTTGTGGCCAGTTTATTATGGACTGAACTTCTGCAAATTGTGAGCTAAATAAATCTTCCTCCTACCTGGTTTTTGTTTTGTTTTGTATTTGAAACCAGGGAATGAACTCAGGATCTCATACTTGTCAGGCAGGCACTGATGCCACTGAGCTAAATATCAACATTTTCCCTTTTAACTTTGAGTGTTGGATATTTTGTCTCAGCAACAAGAAAAGTAACTGGACACTGTATTTACTAGCTTATTCATAAGTAATATAATAAGGAATAGATATCAAAAGTCAGCTAAAATATATGCACAGGGGATAATATGAAAAAAAAGCACAGAGTTTCTATATCCTTCATGGATATGTTTCTATAGGTACACCACCATCCTATAGAGACCTCCACTTGTTAAGTTATTCAGAGACACTCTAAACACCAAAATCTAGTGATTTTTACAGAGTCTGAACCATCAGAGACTAGTATAGTCATACATCATTGAAAATAGGAATATATCCTGAGAACTTTGCCAGGTGTTCTGTCATTGTTAAAACATCATACAATGTACTTCCACAAACCTAAAGGCACGGTCTACTATCTACCCAGGGTATTGAGTATAGAGTTCCTGGGATACAAAGATTTTTCTATCATGTTTGGATCCTGTTAGGAAGACCTACAATGCAACAGTGCATCTAGTACTAAATACCTCTGGTGAGTTGAAACTGTTATTCCTGATGTGGCAACTTCATTGGATTAAGAAGTGCCTAACAATCTGATAAAGCATGTTTCTTGGTGTGTCTGAGTAGGTCATGCATGGGGCCATGGCCTTAGCTATTACACATCTTCCCTTGTCCATTTCTTGAAGTCGTTCTCTTGCTCTTCTCTCTGGCTGCTGTGAACTAAGCAGCTTTGCTCTGTCATATCCTTCTGCCATTACGTCCTGCCTTAGGGCAGTGAACTGATTTCCTCTCAAACCATGAACTAAATTGAAATTTTCACCCTTTGGGTTGTGTTTGGGATTGTGTCCAGCAATGGGATACCTGACTAACACATAGCTACAGCACTATGGTAAGTCATTGAGTATTCAGACATACCTAAATTTTAAAAATGTACATTAAAATAAAGATTAAGGATTAAACATGGTACCTCCATGTACAGCACTTATCATGAATGGAGAATGCAAGATTGGAAACTACCCTGAATGATTCAGTAAGTGGTGAGTGCATGTAAGTCCTACAACATTGCTAAACACTGAGAAAGACTATATATTGTATAGTTAGGTTACACTAAATGTATAAAACCTTCTTTTACCCATAATAAATTAAGCTTAGTTTAGTATATTTTTGGTTAACCTTTAAAAATATTTCACAGTGGTGCTTTGTTGCTCTTAAATCTTACATTGAAAATTTTATTACAGACTTCCTATTTATTTATTTATTTATTTATTTATTTTGCCTTCTACATCTTTCTTCTCTCTTGTTTCTTTTCAGCTAAATGTTCATATTCTGGTTATGATCTCAGTTTTGGTGTCTTTGCAACCTCTCATCTTTGGGGAAATTCTTTGTAGTGGTGTATGTGGCTCTGAATTCTTTCAGATACCGTTCCTATATTCTTTGATGTCATCTGAAACCCAAGTAATATTCTTGATGCAGGGAGAGTTCTGTAATCCTTCTAGAGCTGCATGTATCCTTTCAATGTCTTCCTCAGTTGTAATGTAGCTTGGGCAAAGACTTACTTGTCAGGTGGGCTGTAGAACTGCCCTAATTCTTTCATGTATTAGAACAAAGGCATTATTTGGAGAAAGAAACTACACTTTAGTATTTGAACAAAGATCACACACAAAAAGGAAAACATGAAGAAGAATAAAAAACAAGAAGCAAAATCTTGAAAGGTATCTCCAAGCAGCACATGTCCATTGTCTTAATACAGAAATTCAGAAAGGGATCTTGAAAGAAAACTTAGGCCATCCATGACTTTTTATTGCTACACTAGAAGCACACATTCATTGATGTGCCTGAAAAGGCTGGGTTTTCAAAGTTTGGGGTTATAAATAACTTCCATTTTTAATTTGTATTGTTGCCTCCAAGAAAACCTGTTATGTTGTCCTTAAAAGTCTTGAAACTTGGGATTGATTTTGTCTCTTTGATGAAAGTCCTTTCAGGTATTTTCTACATGATAGGGAGGAGTCACCAATACTGAAGATTTTCTCTAGCAAATAATTTTTTTTCACAATCAACTTATCTAGACATTGCAAAAGTTCTCCAGTTGTCTTCACATAAACATTTTAAGTCATTATTCTTTTTACGTTATGCAAAAAAGATTCTTGAATCATTTAAGGCACTCAGCTAACATCATAAGTTCGACACTGCAATGAGATCCGTCTTGTTCTTTCAATGTTATGATTCAATTATTTAGCCATAGTTCTTATGCTGCTAAAGAGGTATACATTGGTATCTGGTTTTCAATTCAGAGTAGTAGAAAAACTTTCCCAAATTTTATACAGTACCTTCCTGAATTTGTGTTAGTCTTGTTGTCTTCAATAAGGCAAATAGCTTCATGCTCTCCATCCCTTTATTCTTGTTTTTCATGAGCATAGCCATGGTGGAGAGGTGCATGCTTGACTGGAATGCAACAATTACTGTTGATTTTTATAGTCCTGTTTACTTCATTTATATTTCAGCTACTTATGATGATATATTGCTGGTAACATTAACAGTGAATTTTGTATTGTTAGGGACAATGATAAAATTTAAATGTGACAAAAGTTTGCCATCTAAAATAGTATTTTGAATGTCTTTCCTTCAATTGGTTAAATAATTGTTTTCTTAAAATTGGCACCCACAGCACTTATATGGAAATTGTGGTTTACATCACCTGTTGTATTCATTAGGCATTAAGTGAGAAAGATGGCTTTAATTTGTTTCAACTGAAAGTTATTCAAAAAATTAATTAGAGATATTACATTTCTTTAGTTTTATTCCTTTAGACCATGAGCACAAAGTAAGATGAATTTCAGATCTGTAATATAGCAAGATAACTACATACCTGTCATTCACACAGATAACATTTTTATGAGCTATCTACAGTTGATCAGTTTGGAAATTGTCCTATTGTTCATTTTCATGAGCTATCATAACCCACCCACAACTAATATCCACATTTCTGAAATTGTCCTATTGTTGTCTATCAGTGTACTATGATCAACTGAGAGAAATGTCTCACTGGGAGTTCAAAAGATTTTTTTAATGAAGTCTTACTTTACTCTACTATATAAAGTCAATAATATAAAATATTATATCTTTCTATATTTTCTACCACTTGATATATAAAGGTTAGTTTCAATGGAGTTGTTTTAATGACACAATTTTCTTCTAAGGCATGCAACCAATATGATGACTTGTAGCTGTGAAACTTGAATAGGATTTGGAGTGTCACTTATTAAAGTCTGAAAACACAGAGCCTATTGCATCTTCCCCGAGCTATAGTTTGCTTTAAGAGGGCAACCAAGATCTTGGTTGTCTATTTTTAAGCAATAACAAGAGAAATACAGGCACAGTGATTGGAATGAAGGGAAAACTTTGCTAATTGAGATTTAGCAAATTTCTACATACACAAATCTACATACCACAAATCTTAAAGAAGAATTGCTTAGACACTGAAAATTCTCAGTCTACAGTCTAGGTATATATATAATAATGCTCTCAAGTGTTATTCTCTTTGCTATAGTTAATATAGCCTATATATAGGCTATATTATCTACATCAATAGGCTATATCAACTACATCAGTATATATATATATATATATATATATATATATATATATATATATGTGTGTGTGTGTGTGTGTGTGTGTGTGTGTGTGTGTGTGTGTGTTTATATTCACACACATATACATCTATTCCTTAGTATTTCTGTGGTATTTAGATAGTTCCATAATTAACTCTTACTCATTGCTGTGAGAAAACTGTAGAACTTACTATTTTTTCTGTTTTGGAGATGAGGAAACTGAAGGTTAGAAATGTTGATAGTTTGCTAGGAATTGAAACTTAATGAAAAGATAAAGTGATAATACAGTAAATGAAATAAATGACAAAATAACATGCAACTTTCCAAGTAAAGAACTATTTAGCAGAAACTAATGTTTGCTAATTCAAGGTTACTAATCAGTTTAGGGTTAGCATTAGGGGAGTAATCTGTATTCTTTGGGTGAGTCCAGTGTAATCACATGATACTTAAAAGTGAGACAAGGAGGTGGGATATAAATGGCCAAGAGCTGTAACACAGAAGGAACCAGATTAGCTATCGTTGGCACTGAAGAGGGAAATGAGCACAGGGTCAGGAATATAAGTGAGCTTTAGAGAATTGAAGCTGGGAGAATTGAAGAGCTGGACCTATTTCAGGCTTGTAACTTCCAGAACTGTAATATGGTAAATCTTTGTTGTTTATAATCCATCAAGTTTTGATAATAAAGATGTGAGAAATTAGGGTTTATTCCTCAAATTCTTCAAATAGCCCATTAGGTGTGATGAATACAATAGAATATTGGCTAATTTCACAAAATGAGGCTTGACTGTTAATGTGAACACTTTTTTAAAAATTTTAAAAAAAATTTAAATCAGCACATAATTGTATAAATTGATGGGACACTATGTAATTCTGATATAGTGTGCTATTTTTAGGGAAGAGAGAAAAATATTTATATAGTAAGGTCAGTTGCTAGCCACAAAACCTTGAAGTGGGAATATTCTCTCAAGTTGGATTTTTGTGGGTCTCTGTCCATTTTTCTTTTCTTCAGTATCAGAATATTAAAGTGACCATGTATGATTCCATATATGGAGATTCTCATTTTTCATTTGGTCTCCTGAAAAAACCCTCACAATGTTGTATCAACAAGATATTTTTGTATTTGAGGGCTCAGAGAATTATTTAGTTAAGATCTCATAACTATTTTTCTTTTTTATTTAAAGAAAAAACAATAGAAAAAATAAGACAAAACAGAAAAAAGGATAGAGATAATACCTAGTTTTGAAGAAAAATAATAATAACACTAGGAAATTACTAGTTGATGAGTTACACATTGTCCTCTTAGAAACAGTTGTTCAAGTTACAAAATCAAAGCATCAAAGTGGACAGATACTGAAACATTCACAGTGCAAGCCATTCTGTTCAATGATCTAATGAAAAATTAGTACTATGGTTATCTATCTTTCACAATTAAGCATACATATAGTTATATCCTTTAGAGCACTTGTCTTCCCTTTCACTTTCACAACCTCTATTATACATTTTGGATCTTATTACTCTTTCAGATTTTTATAATTTTTTGTATTAGAGAGACAAATGTGGATCCTATTTATTTCACTTATGAGGATAGTCTCAAGTTGCCTCCATTTACCTATAAAGGCTTCAAGATCATCCTTTTTTATAGCTGAGTAATATTCCATTCTATAAAATACCACATCTTTTTCATCCACTCTGCTGTTAATGAGCATTTTGGTTGTTTCCAAGATTTAGCTATTACAAATTGAGCTGCTATAAACATGGGTGCTCTGTAACATGGTCTTTTCAATGGCATGGGGTAGAGATACTGAGCAGGGGAATAGCTGGATTGAAAGGAACTTCCAAACCTAGTTTTTTTGAGGAATTTCCATATTTATTTCCACAGTGGCTGTACAGTCTATACTCCAACCAACAGTGGAGAAGTGTTCCATTTTCCCACAGCATCACCAACATTTATTTTCAGTTGATTTCTTGATGGCAGCCATTCTTTGTGGAGTGAGATGAAATCTCAATGCTGTTTTAATCTGCATTTCTTGAATGACAAGTGATGGTGAACATTTCTTCATGTATTTATTTGCCATTTGCATATCTTCATCTGAGAAATGTGTGTTCATCTCAGATGCTTATATTTGGAAAAATTTGGTAGGCTTGATGTTTTTAAGCTCTTTATATGTTGGGATGTAAGTCTTTTGTCTGAGGTATTATCAGCTATAATTCTTTCCCATTCTGCGAGTTTGTGTCTTTTCACTCTGTGGGTGATTTATTTGGAAGTGCAAAAAGTTTTTAATAATATGAGGTCCCACTTGTTGTTTCTTTGAAGTATTTCCCAGGCAGTTTGCATTTTGTTCACGAATTTTCTGCTTACACCTATGCCTCCAAGTTTCCTACCTACCTGGTCTTCTAATAGATTTAGTGTTTTGTTTTAATATTTAGATATTTGATACATTTTGACTTCAGTTTAGTGCATGGTGACAGGCTGGGTCTAGTTTCAGCCTTCAGCATGTGGAATGTCAGATTTACACCATTTATTAAAGTGGCTATCCTTTTTTGAAGGAACATGTTTAGCCTGTTTGTCAAATATAAGGTGGTTGAGTGTGTTTGTAGTAGTGTTTGCATCTTCTAATCTGTTCCACTGGTCCTTAGGTCTACTTCTTTGCCAGTGCCATGTGGCTTTGTAGTACAATTTCAAGTCAGAAATTGAGATGCTTCCTGCTTTGCCTTTGTTGCCCAGAATTGCCTTTGCTTTTCTAGGTTTCTTCTGTTTCCAGATGAATTTTAGAAGTGTTTTCTCTAGATCTGTAAGGTATGTTAGTGATATTTTGATTGAGGTTGCATTAAATCTGTATAACAGTCTAGGGAGTATGGCCATTTTCACAAGGTTGATCCTTGCTAACCAAGAGCAAGGAATATCTTTCCATTTTCTAATATCTTATTCAATCTCCTTTTTTAGAGTAGTAGAATTTTCAGCACGTAGATCTTTTACATTCTTGGTTAGGCTGATTCCTAAGTATCTCCTTTTTATAGATGATACTGTGATAGGCGATATTTCCATAATTTCTCTCTCAGTGAGTGTTTTGTTTGTGTATGGGAATGCTATTGATTTTTGAGCATTGACTTTGTATCCAGCTATGCTGCTGAATTTATTACCTCTAGCAGTCTTTTAATGAAGTATGCTTGGTCTTCTATATAAAGTATCATGTCTTCAGCAAAAATGATAATTTAACTTCTTCCTTTCCTATCTTTATTCCTTTTATTTCTTTTTCTTGTCTGATTACTCTGGCTAATATTTCCAGAACTACATTGAATACGAATGGTGATAGTGCACATCCTTGTCTTGTTCCTGATTTTGGAGTGAATGCTTTTAAAAATAGCATTGAGTGTTGGTCTTTCTTCTCTCCTCTGTTCTAATTTCCTGTGTCAGTTACTTTTCTCTCATTGCTGACACAAGATACCTGACCCTGGATTTAAAGGAGGAATGGTTTATTTAGCTCAGTTTCTAGACGTTTCAGTCCATAATCAGCTGGCTCCAATGGGTGGCACATGGCTGAGGGACAACTATTCATGGTGGCAGAAGACAGCAAAAGCAATGAAAGAGACAAGGCTCTTTCTGTTCCTTAATCTTTATCCTGTTTCCTTGGGTTGGGTGGTGCCCCTTCAGTCAGTAGACTGACCCAGAAATCCCCACCCTTAGTCTCAGCACTCTTGGCCACAGCATTGCTCTAGCTCATCCACCTCCAAAAACCCATGGCAGCATGAGGCTTTTGGGGGACATTTAGACCCAAAACATAACACTCTTCCTGCTGTGTTTTCCTCTCCTTTTGTCTCTTATCCCATTTTCTATGCTCTTTTCTCTTTTACCCTCTTGATTTTCCTGTTACTGTTTACTTTTTCTTTTTTTTTTTATCGGTACCAGGGATCGAATTCACGACCGTCTGCTTGCAAGGCAGGTGCTTATGCTGCTGAGCTAAATCCCCAGTTCCCCTGTTACTGTCTATCTTCCTTTTTCTCTGTCCTCCATATTTGCTCTTCGCTGTTCTCTTACCTTCTCTATATCTCCTCCCTCACTCCCTTCTTTAATTATTTTTACAATTATTATTAAATATTTATTCAGTAATTTTAAGATAATACTGTACACTTTTACACAATATACCATAAGAGTTCACTGCACTACTGCAAAATACTTTTTGATGCATTGCTTTGAAAATCATTAGAAAAGTTTAACTGAAATTTTATCTATATTTTTCATTAAGCTAATATTACTTTGACATTCATTTTCAATTGATTTAAATTTTTGTCATCATGCTCGTAACTCCCTTTCTAATGAGAATTTCAATTATTCAAGTTGTTTCATAACTTGAAAACTCTAAATTTAGAAAATCATTTAGGAAAACCTGTGATGTGTTCTCACACTAGGATGTTGTTTCTACTGTAAAGAAAACTGTACTTGACAGTTATAAATTTTACTTAATTCAGCTTGTGTGTTGTGCACATGTGCACCAGATTTGTGTTATTAAGAGAATACTATGAGTAGTCTATGGATCTAAGATACTTATTGTATTTTTAGTTCCTCTATCTTGGTTTGAAGTTCTACTCAATATTTAATACAAATAACATGCATTAAATCTGTAGATATAAGTACCTTTCCTACTATTGAATATTTTCATGGACTGTATTTTCTAAATATTTTCCTTTTTTTCTTTATATAATATTCTAATATTTTACCTGTCTGTACTTTTATTTTCAAATTGCGTAGTTTTACTTATTTGTTTTTGCAGATAACATCTTGACATACTTGAATGTTTCTTATTAAACCCAGTCTATCCATATTTGACTTCTTGAGAACTTGTGTCTATTAATTATAGTACAATTAATGTTAAACCCAGTATAAGTCTGCCACCCTATTTGCTTCTTTGTTGTCCAATAAACTCTGTTTAATTTCTACTTTATTTCTTGCTATTACAATCACACTCTTAAGACATGCAAGTCTAAGGACACAGAGTTATAGCTTAAAACAATTGATTTCCTTTACAGTAGCTAAAAAAGAAAACAAAACAATCACTTATATTTACTATTTCATTATCCTTCCTTTAGATTATGAACTTCTGTGTGATAGTTCTTTTGTCCACAGTTCATTTCCTATTAGTGTTGGTGTGATTCATGTAGGATTTATTGTCTAAAACTTGATTCATCTTAGGAGTTTCTGAAACATCTGTTCAGAGTTTACAACTTCCAGGTGTTTGCTTCAAATAGGCTTAATCACCATCTTCCCTTAGTTAACTGTAAATGAATCTGAAGGGATTTCTATGCAAATATTAGAACTTTCCCACTATGACCTCTTATTTTCTTTGGATTCTTATTAATTTTCAGCTTTCCTGAGAGTCCTAAATTCTGTCTTCTAACTCCTGAAATGAATAATATTGTTATCTTTTACAAATAAAAGTGAATGCTCTCAGGTGTAATTTTTTCTTCTATGTGTATCCTTTTTAGTTACACCTACTTTTAATGACAAGAGCTTTTAAAAGCACACATATGCAATCAATCCTCTATTTTCAATGGTTGCATGTTACCAAATTATTCTATACATTAATTTTTTTTGTAACCCTAGTGTCAATCTTTGGCACCTTCCAAGTTGTTAGTGACTGGGTACAGCATGGTTGAAAATGGAAGTCTTCCAACATGTATGTTCCCCACTGAGTTCAAAGAAGGCTAAGATTAGCCTTCTGGCTTCAGCTCTTATGCAGAATTTACCAGAAGACAGAGATGATAGGGCGCAGGGCAGAATTGTGAAAGTTTAGGTTTTGGGGTCTGGTAGATGCAGAAAATCCCAATTATGTCACCTGCAAGTTGGCACTGACTGAGGCAAGTGATAAAACTCTCCTAGTCTAATTTTTCTCTTTTGTATAAAGAATAAGCAATTAATAGGACTAGTGTTTTATTTTGGGACTCAGTGTGCATACCTAGTTTGGAAATATACTACAGTATATATGATATGTTTATTTATATTTTCTTTAGGAACAATGAGTGATTAAGTATTCATTAAAGCAGTGTTCACAGCAAAGTTTATATGGGTTGTTGACAGAATGTTAATATTATGAAAATCCCTCTGCCATGAACAAAAAAAGAAATTCTCTTAAGTCTTCTTATTATATTTAGGGGCACTTTCTGATAGTACCACATTCTATTTTTCTATATATTTTTTGTTGGTATATAATCTCATCACTACATTTGACTGTATTTGATGGAAAGATAGTCTTACTTTTACATTTTTTCTTTATTAAAAAATATAATATAGGGTGTTGCTAAATTGCCCACACTGGGCTAGAACTTGCAGCACTCCTGCCTCACCTTCCCAGCACCTTAGAATTACAGGTGTGCACCACTGTGCGTATTTTCCAGCTTCGCACTAGTGGGAGGTGCTGGAAACTTTCTATGATAGGGCCTAGTGAGATGCTTTAGCTTATTGACAGTATGTGGATTTTAAGTGACCAAGAAATAAAAGGATAAAAGGAACAACTTAGCCACACTGAGAAATAACAGTAAGACCAAAAACCCATTTATTGAGTATGTAAAAGGGTGAATTAGTAAATAAGCATATTGAAAGATAGTTATAATGTAACTGTTAAAAGAAAGAAAAAAATGTAGGAGAAGTTAGCAATCCACCAATATAAATTATATTTATAAGATAAGATTAATGTCCTTTGAGTCTTTGGCGAGTAAGGAAAATATTGTACATCTTGATATCCAATCTTTATTGAATGATATCCTATGTCTTACAACTAATAAAAATCTTAAATGTTCATTTCATGTTTTCATTTTAGCCTGATAAATAATTGTTATTTCCATTTTAGAGCTTATATCTGCCAAATACCATTTCCATGGGAAGTCTCTTAACAAATCAAGGTAAGAACCTAGAGATACGATTGATGTCCCACATTGTACCTTTTCCATTTTATTACTTATAAGTGTTCGTTAACAATTTTGATTGGCTAATAATTTTATCTCTTTTTTCAAAAGAATAGAGGTGAAATGTTTAAAGCACTTCAGGGGATGAGCAGGTAGAAATTCATAAATGATGTCCTAAGCACACATGTGTTTTTTAATGCCCAGATGTGATTCTTCCCAAAATTTATAGATATTCCATTTTTAAAAACTACACCAACCTCTCTCTACATGGAAAGATAATAACAACAAAAAATTCTCTTTCACAGCAGAACTTTTTCTGATACATCAGTTTAAGTATTTACCTAGATTTCATACAGCATTAAAGATTCAGGAAAGAAAAGGAGGTGAAGGAAGACTTAAATTTAAAAGACCAGTTGTTTCTAACTTTGTTCTTTTATAAAGAGAATAAAACAGTTCTTCCTCTATAAAGGAAAAGCAACTTGCAGAGGTAGCAAAATGATATATTGTATCTAGTGTTTTTATTTTTGTAAACATTCTCACTTTCTAGAAACTCTCTAGCATAGTTAGGTCATTTATGGTGTTCCTTTGTGCTGATGGCATTATTTTTTTAAAGATGACTGATGATTACAGAATTAATTGAAGTACCCAAAATTGGTTTATTACCTAGACTTTGGAACAACTGACTGGGAACAATTTCTGTTAAGTACAAAGAACAAAAATGCTCTGGTACAAGAAGGTGAAAATGAAGTACTAATAAATCTGAGATTACATTGCTTGAGGGCAAACTTCTAACAACCTTGTGCTCTATGACTAAGACTCACTAGCCATTTCACTGCATTTTCAGTGTGTTTTCTGTAGCATTCTCAATAGAACACTGTGAAACGCAGTCAGAGTGGGAGAATAATGAAGAATGATATAATTGTAAGTTAGAGACTACACTACTTTTCAAAGGTCATTAAACTTCTCCCTCTCATTTTACACGTGAAGGGATGTAGCTTACGATGGTGAAGAAGGTAACCTGAGTCATGCAGAATCATGTGGCCAGCGCTAGGTGCCCAAACTTTCAACGACAGTCCACATCTGATTCTCTAAAAAGGTGTTTCACTGGAAGAAGAGCAACACCAACATCTATTTAAATGAAAAAGCACTGATGAAAGGCGCTTATTAGAAGACTTTCTCCTTCCATTTCTAAAAGTAACTTTGAGACCAGAAATAGGTGGTTCTCTGTATTGTTTGATTACAAGGCACTTTGGTGTGTGTGTGTGTGTGTGTGTGTGTGTGTGTGTGTGTGTGTCTGTGTGTGTCTGTGTGTGTCTGTGTATGTGTGTGTGTGTGCTGAACTTGCTACTTTCCTAGGGGTTTCCCACAAATCAAAGATCTTACATCCAAAGCTTAGAATTACAATGTACTGACATATAGAATAATATAGATAATCACAAACAATAAAAGTTATGGTACCAATTTGATATTTTCTTTCATTTTACCACTATGACATTTAGGTTCATTTTTACTAGTCTTACAAGCCCTACAAATCATTCCAAATTCTTGTTACTACCTATTTTTAATGTTGTTTTCTAATTTATGTTCATTTGATTTTATTTCCTAGTTATATACATTAATGTTTTCATAAACATACATAAATACTGATATACTTCTGCTTTGTATTCTACTTTTATTAAAATTCATCCAATATTTTGTTTAGCAATACATAAAACATATGCCATCATCAAAAATGTGCATCTTTTATTTAAAATTTTTTTGTATTTTTAGCATCTAATATTCAACAAGTATCTGAATATCCGCATATACTTTGTATTAGTTAGCGTTTCCCAAAGAAACAGATATTTTGAACATATATGTAAGTACATTTGGAATGGTGACCTACTGTACTATGTCTATTGATTGGAAAGTTAATCTTGTCTAGATACATCCTCACTAATACACATGGAAATAATTTTTAATGCTTAATGCTTGATGGCCAGCTAAACTGACTCAAAAATAAACAACCACAATTTGTATATGATTTACACGTTTTTTTTGCTGTTGGATACATAAAAAATATAGCTACTTTAAGCTACCTGTAAACTACATGTGTTTTACATCTGATACTAGTTTCAAAAGCAGTAAAGCACATGATTACATTAGAAAACAACTAGCTTTCATGAGCTATTAGTGCACTCATTTTTCCCTGGGGGTTTTTCCTACTCCATGTCTTGTTCACATTAAGATAATCACATGCATTTTCTCAGCCTAAATTATTTCTCTGGAGAGAGGCAACATTACACGCATTACTCAGTTAGATTTTATATTTGCCATTTAAAACATGTTTTGTTTGAGTTACTCTTGTGGCTCTGATGAAGTTCACACATGGACACACATAGACACAAATGAGCACATAGAAACTCTCGTTTTCTCTTCTCTACAACTAAATATTTATTTATTTATGGTATAATCAGGGAATAAATTAAGTGGGGAAAACAATGCAAATTATGTTCCTAGTGTTAATAAAAGTATTTGGATATTTTATTTCTTTGTCTTTTCATGTTTATCTTTCAGGACAGGAAATTATGGTGAAAATTTCTATTTATATAAAAGAGAAAACTAAACTGTATCCCCAAACATGGGCCAAAAGTGATAAAAAATAATAATTGTGGAAGGATAAAAGATTAAATAACTTATTACTAAACAAATTAAAACTGTGATCTTCAGTGGTCTGGTTAGATAATGGTAGATAACAACTAAAATCAATGAAGGATGGACTTAAAATCATTATACAGTGGTATTTTTCCAACATAACTCAGTACCAAAGATTAAAACACGAAAGTGAGGCCAGTAATCTTAAATTATCCATATATACCTATGCATATATAAATTGTACATCCTGAGTTCATCCCTCTACTCAGATGAATTGTTTCATTTTTCATGACAGTTACTTCAGAGTTCCTTATAATACAAATAGTATAATAAGAAAATTATGTTTGTTTTCTTATATGATAGATAATATTGAGAAGCCCAACAGTACTTACCATTAAGAACTCAGTATATCAAATCAGTGTTTATCAGTTGACAAATAACATTTCAACTGATCCTCATCAGAATCTCCACATATAATTATCTAGTGATGAAAAAACCCGTGGCACTACAATCAAGTACATTTCAATATGAAGGAAATGTATTCTACTAGGTGATAAGACTTTGTATTTCTGGGGAAACCAAGTGTTAGATACAATGTTTAAAGTCTGGAATTTCATCTTCCCAGAAAGCAGTAAACATAAAGAAATCAAACATGGAAGAAAGATTTAAAAAATGAAAACAAACTTCTTTAGTAGCAAATCTTTGATTCTCAACTTAAAGACATTTTTCAATTATGTCCCTCCTCTGATTAGACTGTCTAGTTAGATACTTTTTAATGCTAGCTTGAGAAATAGCATATTTCTTCCACAGGCTACATACGTATAATAGCTCATTGTAGTGACAGCTTAAATAAAACACGTTTGGTTGGTTACTAAATTAACGGAATGCTGTGGTAGGTGTGTCTGGATGATTGATTTATGAAGACGAAAGACTTAGCCTAAATGTGGGTGGTCATAACCAGCAGACTTAGAGCTTGGATGGAATAAATATGGAAATAAGGAATTCGGCCATTGTTTTTCTTCTTCAGGGGAACTCTCTGGTCTTTGCCATTGTCTTGGACATTTGTTCATGCTTCCAGAGAATACACTTTATCCTTCCAATGCACCCTCTTTAGTTGTTTCATATGAATTTGGACTCACACTGGACACTGCCTCAAGCTCCAGGTCTTTCTTTTTGACTGTGGCTCTGTCTTGGGTAGAAAGTTATTTTGCATTCTTCCATCCTTGATTCATAGATTTTCACTTGCTTGTGAATTCTTTATACATTTATATATAGTATTAGATTTTTCTTCTAGTGAACCCTTGCAGATAAAATATGAAATTACCTGCATGTTTTCTGATGTGTGTGTATTCGTATGCATATGACCTCCAAGTGTCTACACTGTAAAGAAGGAATCTATTCAGGTTTTATGCTCAGAGCCTAGAAAAATTTCTGAAGCATCAAAGATACTGATGTTAAAGACCATGGATCAACATTTCTGGAGCTCAATAAAACTGAATTATGATAATGTAAGCAAGTAGAAAGAAAAATTGCATCATGTAGTAATAAAGTGAACTTTTTATTTGGCTTTATTTGGTAAAAAGCATTTCAAAGTGAATTTACTTTGTTTTGAAGCATAATTATTTTTAAAGTAAGACAGCAGTAGTGTTTTGGAACACATGCTTAAATGTATCTTTGATCATAAAATAAATCAACATGCTTCTGAAATGTATTCTAGATTTAAGGAAAGCAAATAAATGTGTTGGGATAAGGCTGCATGAGGGAGAATATCTAGGTTTGAAAAATTTATTAATATCTAAATGTGTTGGGAGCCTGCCATGTTATTCATGAGAGCATATTCATAAGATGCCACCCGCCTGCCGCCTCGCTGCTCCCCCGCCCATCGTGTGCCCAAGATGGCGCACACATCCTGCTTCCTGGTTCTTGCTCGGCTTACTGTCCCCGCCATATATGGTAATGATTGATTGCTTCCTTGTTGCCGCCCAATCGCCTGTCCCTACGTGTAATCCCATGATTGGATAACATTAGCTATATAAGCCCAAGTATAGGAAGTGCCCGACGCACAACACGGAAGAAGCCGTCGAGGACGGACATGTATTGAGGTTGCTGCCCAGTCAATAAAGGTGCTTGCAGAGGCTGAGTGTTCGTGTGCTCCATTCCGCGGGACGGAAGCGGCTCCGGACATAAATGTTAATATCTAAGTTATTATTTAAATATCCCAAAAGCTGAAATTAAATTTACAAAAAGTTGAAGATAAAAGGAAATGCAGAACAGGAGAATAGATATACCTGAGGAAGAGAAACATAGAAAGTAAATAAAGCTACACTAGCAGTCTGGAGAAAATGGAAACCTTAAGTACTTAAACTAGAACCAAACAAGAAAAAAAAAAAAAAACTAGCTGATTTGTAAAGGTAGAAAGTATGAAAAACTCAGAATTGGAAGCGCTATGCAAATTTGAAGAGTATAATGGGTAATAGATTTCCAGTCTCCAGAAATTTCAAATGTCTGTAATCAGGTGCCTTTACTATGTAGCATCAAAAAAACATAAGAAACACAAAGTGGGCTGGCTGTAAGGGGTTATTTTCAGACATTCTCTCCTCAGTAGCATTAACAACAGCTGAGGTTATTGTTAAAAAACTGTATCTCAAAAAAAGAAAATTATGTAGAAGTCAACATACTGCAAAGTCTCTATAGTTTTCTCTTAGGTGGTTTCTAGAATTTGAGTGGCCAGACTGATGCTTTCATTCAGGAGATTTGATTCTTTGTTCTGGGAATCTGACTAGCCCTAGAGCTTTATTAATATTGGGACTGGGGGTTTTCACTAAAGAAGTTATGACTCCATCTGATCCTCTTCTGGGTGGGAGGTCTAGTAGCTTACAATGTGCCTCCCTAAGACTGAGATAATAAATTGATGTTAAACGTTTCATTATTTTATGTGAATAGTTACGTAGTAATCACTAGATATTTTATTTAAGCATGGGTTAATCATCAAAAAGTCCATTTTTAAAACCCACTATGGAAGAAAGATGTTTGCATTCTTAAAATTCCTTGCTGCCTAGGCTGTGGGAACTGATTCTGGCTAATGAGAGGTGGTAGGAACTTTCTAGGTGAACCTTCTCAACAACTGCCTTTTAATGGATTGACAGAGGTAACATTACCTTTACCTTTTAATCTGCTTCTTCTTCTGATCTACAATTCAGACACAGTGCGTATGGAGACAAAGTTGCGCACAAAGGATGTGGAGCAAAAAGATAAGTAATTTTTATTTTATTTTTTATAATACAGCAGCATTCTTGAGCAACAGCTCTATCTCAGACTGTTTTTGAGGTGATTAAAATATATTTCTACTAGTTTTTGCTACAGGTGGTAACTTATGGTCATTATTGTGGTTTACTAATAATTAAAAACAATACACTCAGCTCATAGAACTCCCAGACAGTTATGGGAGAAAACCTGATATATGTGAATTAAAATCTTTCCAAAAGATACCTAGAGATGTGATCCTGAAATTGCAAGCAGTTGCAATGCATTTGCATATAATTAAATAAGTATCAATGAAAGTTAAAACACACTGATGTTAATTACAAATTTACTGGAAGAGCTGGAAGATAAAGATAAAGTAATGCCCTGGTCCAACGAAAAAGAAACAATAAAAATACAATAACAAGTCAAACAGACTAAAATTCCACCTCAAAAAGATATTAGGACAAAGCTAGGCTGCTAAAACAGAGACTTTATAATGATCAGTCAGTAGTTTGGTTTTATGTCTCAATAAATAATCCTATGTAAACATTTTGGATTGGCCAGAGGCTCTAGTCTATCAGTCTTTGTAGGATATAAAGAATATTAGCTTTTAGCTCAAGAAAATAGTTCTAGAGCACTGTATATTTCAAAGTATTTAAAATCAGGGACAGAATAAAGAGATGCTCTCAAATTTCTTTTTGTATTCAAGATAACTATTTATTATATTCTCTATATCATGGTAATAACTTTAAATTTATTTGGTAATTTAACAGTAAGGATCAGTTCTCTAAATTCTACTTAAGTTCACTGATTGATTATTAACTGTCCTCTTCATCTACCAGACATGATGATCATATTTATTGCTTAGTGATGTGTTACAAACCCCAAAACTCGGTGTTCAGTGACTTGGGTGAAGTTAGACCTTGGACTTCCATTTAGTGAAACCTGATCAAAGTTTTAATATCCCTTTGCTCTGATGTTCTCATTGTGAAATTGAAAGTTTTATCAAAGACCATCAAAGTTCTAAGTCTAAAATTCTGTTTGAAGTGGTTTATATTTTTAAAATATTTTGTTTTAGTTTTTTATTAAATCATCTCTCTCTCTATATATATATATATACATATATACATCTCTATGTATTTATGTGTATATATATATATACATATATATATACATATATATATATACACCTATATATGTATATATACATATGTGTATGTATAATACAGGATATGTATATCACATTGTACTTCATAAATACGTCCAAATACCATCAACCAAATTATCAAGTTTCTGGAACAAATTTACTTAGCTAAAGCACTATTTCAAGGATATATGCCACAAACTAAGAAATTAACAATAAAAGAAGACATTAATACAGAAGCCAAAAGAGCCACTATAACAGACATTTTAAAAATGTTATTCTAAAGATGACAGTAAATACAATCTAAAATGGCAAGTTTTTAGTCCTACAAAGGAAAATTTTGGTAAAAAATAAACTGTTATTGGGAGATTATGACATGGGGAACTAAAAACAACACGTGATTTTTTGGATTCTGAATCATTTTACAGCTAGGTCATAGTATGCTATGTTTGAATTGTTATAGTGAAAACCAGTATGGGAAAAAATAGGCATGTTTTAACTTTAATAAATGTAAAAGGTTATGTAAAGCTATGTAATTGTTGCCATTCATTCAGATTAGGTCTTTCCTTTCCATAAATCAAACATCCAAACTTGCTCTGAATTTTGCTCCATTAACCCACTAAATGTGTCTTTTTCAAGTTGGCACTATAATGAACTGTTATACATATGTAGTCTGTGGTAGAAAAATGTTTTCTTAAGCAAGCATTAAAAGATATCTAATTAGACAGTCTGGACATAGGAGGCCCATAACTAAAAAATGGCTTTAAATTGAGAATCAAAGATTTGCTACTAAAGAGATTTGTTTTTAATTCTCTTGTCTTTCTGTCATGTTTGTCTTCTTTGTTTTCTCTACTTTTCAGGAAGATAAAATTCCAAGCTTTAAATATTGAATCTAACACTTGGTTTCTCCAGAAATAGTCTTTTCACCGAGTAGAATATATATTCTTTGCTCCCAAATTACACAAGTAAAGTGCACTCACCTGTAGTGCACTGTGCTCATTTATGTATAAGAGCATTCTTTAGTATGTTATGATATAGTTTAAAAAATCAGAAAATGCCTAAACAAGTAAAATTCTAAAACTCAAGATCATATAGACAAAATTCATCACATGCATATATATGAAGAAACATTCTTTATTCTTTAAAAATTTTCATTTTGGATAGATGTACTAAGCTCAAAAAACTCATGGAGCTAAGGATGTAGCTCAGTGGCACAACATCTGCCTGGTAAGCTTTGAGGTCTTGAGTTCAATTCCTGATATCAAGAAACAGACAAATAAATAAATAAACATAAAACATCAAGAAGTGATTTGATGTGAGAAATTTTCATAACATATCCACATGATTTCTATTTTTTGTATATCAAATCATATGCAATCTTCAATTCTTAAATTTTACCAAATAGCATTACATTTAATAGTAATGTCTTTTCTGGCAACTACACGACTGAAACCTGAAAGCTGTATAAATTGAAAGCTATTTTCTGATTTTTGCTTGGATACATTTTGCTGTAGATATTTGTATAGCCACCTATTGACCTATTCTATCATCCATTTCTGTCAGTCTTGATCAGATAATGAAGTCCATAAGAGAAGGTCAGCATAATTTTTATTACTATTGCCTCTTGGTCATGAGATAATGCATATTGTCTATTTGTATCATTGTACAATAGTGAATTTTCTAAATATTATATAATAACTTGGATTGTTTTATCACATTAAAGCAATAGAATTTTTAAAGAACAAGGCAAAAATCTTTGAATAGGCAACTAAAAAATCTGTGAGGCACTGACTACCTATATAAAACTCTATGTGTTTTGACTACTTAGATTCATTATAGTTGGTGTTAAGGAGACCCTTTTGAATATAACAATAGATTCTGGCAAATCAATACAAAACATATAATCAAATTAAGTACTTCAGTTGAAAGATCGAATTTTACTTCAATGTAGCTATGCCTGGACAACGTACACACTAGTCTCATCATCACTATAATTTTTAACATGCTACATTTGAAAATATGTCTGGACAGTGAGAGAAAAACAAAAGTAGTTTAGATGATTAGTTCTTGATCACTGGAGTAGTGCCAAAAGCGTCCTCTGGAAAGTGATAAAAATTAAAATCCTTTCTCTAATGTGTGGACTCTGAATTGATGAGGGCAGAATCAAGTAACTTGGGTTTTCACAAACTTTCCATGTTACTTTGATGCACTCTTTAGTTTAAGAACTACAGCACCATCACTAGGTTGGATCAAATTCTGTAAACAAGGCAATAGCAAATCAATCAATCAATCAATCAATCAATAAATAAATAAATAAGGCACATGATATATAGTACCAGTGGAATAAGGGAATATTGCTATATTTATTTTTATAAGAAGAAATACTTGTTTGCAATGAACAGGACATTTTCTATTTAAAAGTTTTTGTAAGTTTTTTATTGTTCTCTGCTAAATGTAAATGATTCTTGACAGCTATAGCAAATAACAGTTATTAATGGATTTGATTTTATATAAACATACGTAAGGTAAGTTCTAGGAGTGATGAATGCATTAATCATTTTGAAGGCATTAATTATTTCAAGGTTATTTGTACATGTGGCAAAACTAACTAAAATGTACAGTTTAAATAAGTATATCTCCCATATATTAGTTATATCTCGAAAAAACTAGATTTAAGCAGAAAGGTATGAGAACTATTGAGCCACACAGCACCATTAATATATCTAAAATTGTTTCATTTGTAATATAATTTCAAAATCATGTTCTAATTAGGATTGACCATACAATTTCAGCCCATGATTGCATTTGTGTTTATGGTAGTATTTGTTCCAACAGAAGACAAAAGCATATCATGCAATACATCTTAGCAATTTAAATAAAAACAAAAACTTATGGGAGATTGTAAGATCTCAGAGTAAAAATAGGAGTCAACGCTAGAGTTTTTGGTTTTTCATTTACTATGCAAATGTCTGTCTTGACATCATTCCTGTTAAATTGAATAGTTTATTAGTTTTACAGATACCAATAAACAGTGAATATTCTTTTGATCTTGATTATTTGTCAGTTGAAGAAATGGTTTGATAGTTTTTTAATGCAGAATAAATCTTTAAGGGAACAAAAACATTTACAGGGTTATTAAATGAACCTCCATTAAAATTTATATTGAAGATGGGTATGGCAAGACATCATTGATGTGATATTTGATCATAGAAGTCTAGTAAATCAAGCTTTAGATAATTTTATACCACTCTGCCTAACATTTATTGCCCATAGACTTCTTTATATTATAATTATTCAAGAAAAAGTGTAGAAAACAATTAACCATGAATCTGTCTTAAGACCACAGGATCACAATAGTCACAATAGTGATGATTTTGACAAAAGCGTCCATAATGCTAATTTAATATTCTTAAGATGGATTTCTGAATTAAAAGCTAATTTTTAAATGTATTTTTATTTTATGGGTAAGAGTCTGGCATATGTTTTAGAACATTTTATTGAAATAACAAAAATTAAAACTAAGAAAAGATGCTCAGTTGCATGGAACCCATAGTTAATGAGAAACAAACCTGAAAAAGCTTAACCAGGAGGTGAATTTTAAGTTTATGTGATTATAAATTTTAACACAAGAAATAACTCTTTTTGTATATGCTAAGACAAAAACGAGTCAGAAATTTAAAATTACTAAGTAAGATATTGTACTAGCAAAAATAATGATATACCAATACTTTCAAATTAGTATACTAATAAAAACTGTACAAAGATAGTATTCCAGTAACCATAATTTTCCTCAGAATTATGGTTGTGGTTTGTTTAAATGTCCCTAAAAATTTTTTCAGTAATGGAGGCAACTGAGCCTTTTGTTCATGATTGGTTCATTGTTTAGTGCTGAGATCAGAGGAATGAGTGCTTCACCTGCCCAGGGTGCGTAGTCAGCTTACGATATAGGGGAGAGAAGGAGGCACGATTTCCCTTTTTTTGTCCTTTGATTCTTGTTGCTTTCAATCACCATGAATGGCTGTTCCTCAGCCATAATACCTTGCCTTGGAGCCAGCTTAGTATGGACTGAAACCTCCAAAAAACTATAAGCTACATAAACTTTTCTTTCCCTAATTTTGGACATCAGGTATTTTTGTCTCAATGAGAGAAAAGTAACCAAGATAATTATTTTATAATATTAATGTACAAATTTTAAATCAGTTTTATTATGATCAAATTTACACATGATAAAAAGTAAGCATTTTTACTATAAAGCTCAGTAAGTTTTGAAAAATATGTACACTTTGGTAATCATTTATCAACATACAGAAAATTTCATCACTCCATTTTTTCTGTTCACCCCACCACAGTCTATGGTACCCTGTGGTAAACATAGTAATGCTTTCTGAAATCTATAATCTCTTGAGTTGAATATTTCAGCAAAGTGAGTTATCACTAATCTAATATCAAACGAAGCTATATCTTTTAGCAGCACATTTCAAATAGGACCAGAGAGAGCTTTCAAGGATAAATACTAAAGCTCTAAAGTAACACTCCTTCTTAATCCTGATTTAACTAAAACCCCACAATTTAATAATTTATTATCTTGTGTGTCATTGCAAAATGGAAGTCAATTATGAAAGTTAATGTCTTTAATCATAATTATGTTTAAGTAAATCTTCAGCGCTACATATTTTGGAAATACAAGTCAGTTTAGGGAACAAAGTAAGGGAGAATTAAAATCTACTCAAACGTCTTCTCTAATCTCAGAGTAAAAGAAAATAGCTGATATTTTTTACATTTGCTACATTGTATATTTATGTGTTCTAAATTATTTTAGAATAACATTTAACTGAATCCATGAAGATGACAGCATGGATAAGTGAGTCTTATTATTTCCTAGTCATTCCTTTTTTATCTTCAAATATATACATTTTTAAAATTTTACTTTAAGTAGAATAAAACAGAATAAAACCAATCAAAACAAACCAGTGTAAGATATGCAGCACTTCAAAAGATTGTGAAATCAGTAATAGTTACCACAATGCTTTTTGATATCTTCAAAACAGCTGCAGATAACTTTGACACAGTAAAAATCAAGCAGAACAGAACAGAACAGAACAGAAACAATAAAAGCAAGACAATGCAATAAAGGATTTCAAAACAAGTCAATAGTAAATCCAAAATTGCTATGATAATATATCTTGCTATCTTTAAAATAGCTACTCCTGCCATCAGATTTAACATAATCAAACAAAAACAAAAGAGAATAAAACTCAACCCAACAAAACAATGGAAATAATATAGGACTCCAAAAGAAGATCATAGGGAATCAACTATGGCTACAGTCCTCAGGAGGAGATCCCCCTAGGTGCCACATTGCATATTGCTACCCTCTGAACCCATGATCAGACCACTGGCCCTGGACCTGCAAAGTTAGAGGAACACCAAAGCACCACAAGCATCCAATTGCATTTCACCTACATAGCTATCATCAAAGCTTGTATTTCTCCAGATCATCTGATTGCTTATTGGTTGGTGTTCTGACCAGCAGGTAAGTCCACAGAGACCCTAGAAGGGGAGTGGGGACAAGAGACACAAAGAATGGAGACAAGACAAAAGTCTGATCAAGTCTCATTTATTCAAGGAAAGAGTCTCAAATATATAGGGTATTGGGGAGGAGGGAGTTGGGTTCTGAGATGTCAGCAGGGTACTTAGCAACAGTGCCAAGACTGAGGGTTATAGGTGAAATCAAATTTTCAAATTTCCTGCACACGGGCTCATAAGCATAATCCCTGAATAGGCCAAACAAGCTAGGCAAGGTGCTGCTTAACTACCAAACTTAACTCCCAGAGGAGTTAAGGTGGCGCAGCCTGCAGATACAAGGTGGCAGCCAATTACAGGGCTTCCCACAGTTGGGGGATGTTGCTTCTTGCTTGCCTGCACATGTGTGGGGCTGGGGTCTGGCTGTCCCCATTCTGGTGGCAGCATGAGCGTGGTGCTGGTTGCTGGACTGGGTTTGCTTGCTGGTGTGGTCTTGTTCTCTCTTCCCCACTGGATGATAATGTTTAAGGGAGATATTAGTAAATCAGAGAATTCTAGAGGCAGCCATAGTAGATGACCATTAAAAAAATCTGTTTCAAAGTTGTCTATAGTCTCATGTCTATCAAGATATCTCTTTCCTGAAGTGCTATAGTTTGAACTTCTCAATATATTAACTCACAAGTTCCAGTTCATTACAAAGGAAAGTTAGCATCTTCCTAGGGAAAGGTATATGTTTGGATACAGAAAAAAAAAAACCAGCAAAAGGATTGCAAGTCTATTTATTAACTCTTAATTGATAGTCAAGAGACACACAGCACAGTGAGAATTTTATTAAATGTTAAGTTTCCAAGTTTTGTTGGTGATGACTGGAAAACAAGAAATTCACAAAGATAACATTTTATTACTGAAAAATTCTTGGCTAGAGATTCATCTTTCTTTCAGACCAAACAGCCCATAAATAACTGAGGGTAGGATTGGTTTAACTGGTCAAATTAATATTTATCTACATTTTACTTTAGTCTTCCTTTCAGTACATTTGAGTGTTTAGCCCTTAGGGATTTACAAACATGGGGCTCAATTTTACAGTTTCTTGGTGAAAAAAATCACTTAAGTATATACTTGAACATTATCTCTAGTAATCTGAGCATAGCCCTTCCTATTAAGATACTTTCTTGTGTATCCATTTAAATATTGAAATAACTCTCTGATATTCTTCTTTATTTTTCAAAATTTTTGATTGTAGGAAAGTATTCTTTGTAAAATAACTTAAGGTCTGTCACTACTTTTACATGTTAGGAACTGATCTCCACGTAGAACAACTTTTTAATTTATGAAGCTGGAAAATTTCTTGAATTGATTCATCTATGTCTTATGTACTAGAAATACAGTCTTCTCTGAAAATTCATGGTAAACAATCTTCTGAACACCATATTGTAGTTTAAAATGGTTTAAAAAATAGAACAATAGAAAAATTGTCTTTATTTGCTCTAGTAAAATTATCTCATGTAATTATTAGTTGGAAAATACTAATGTAAATATAAAAAAGGAATCATATTTTAGAAGTGTGTGCTCATTCTATCTTTCCTTTTAAAAATGTAAACACTGTATTAAACCTCAAAACAATTAAATTGTAATATAAAAATTTCACATCAACATGCATTATTCAATCAGTGTTAGGGTGTAATTCTTGTAAAACTTCATTGTATGCAATAATCATTTTGAAACAAACTTGTGTGTTGGAGATCACCTATGCAAAAACTAGACAGAATGGTTCATTGCAAAGTGATGCACAGTGTTGTTAAGGACAAATAATCCTATAGTCAAAGACTTGTTTGCCATGACACTGGGCATGATGTCTCTTGGAAGCCAGTGGTCCTATAAGGAGAAGACAAATTAGCATCTTCACAAATTCAGAGCTTATTTCTACAGAATCAAGTGGTCCTGGAATTCTCTGAGACAAAAAGCAAGCTGAGGTGTGGTTACTAGGTGGGCATATGTTTATGCAGCTTCCTGCCAAAATGGTCCTCAATTTTACTTTCCTTCAGTCTGGTTCATTTCCTGACTTTCCTGCCATTGTTTGTCCATTGTTTGTGGTGTATATTTGTGATGCCAAAACTTAGCTTCATCATGTTTCTGAAAGTTGTGTGGGGGATCATGTCAAATACTGACTTCTCTTTATTACCAACTAGGATTTCATTCTGACCCCAACAAAACATTGAGGTTAATAATAGAATAGTTTCAGACATCTGTGAGGTTTCCATGGGAGGATGTGACTGTCTCTCTAAGGATATTCTGAATTGGTGTTAAAATGTTAATAATCCAAAAAGATAAGATAAACTTTGAGTGACACAACAGGTATCAGTGGCATACGATTTTTTTTTTTTATCTTGCAAATTAAAAAGAAGTATGCCTGGGCCCTGACTGTGCTCAGGTTGGATTTCAGCTCACCAGGTGAACTTGGAACTTTGCTCCAGGAGATAAGACCATGCCCTGTGTCTGAAATCATCCCAAGAACCCATGGGAGGTACAGATAGGCCTAACCAGGCCACGCACAACAAACTCCAAGCAGCATGCAGTGCCTGGGATACAGTCCCAGGCCCTGACCACATTGGGTTTAATTCTTGTTGATTTGGAAGCCTTAGAACTTCACTCCCAGGTAGTAAGACCATGCCTTGTGTCTGAAATCACCAAAGGACACTCAGAGTTCCCTTGGGCCCAGTTGGTCCACATCCAGCAAATGCCAAGTGGCAAGCAGTTGCCAGCAGTCTTCCCTGGGAGCCAAAAGTGGGCCAGGTGATTCCCAGTGCACTAAGGAAGTTTTGAAACATTGCTCAAAATCTGGAAATAGGTGCGACCCCAGCTGGCCCTGGGGCCTTGGCCTGGGCTGCCATATGCGCTTCCTGCTCCATTCCTGCTGGCCCTGGGCAATGTGTGCTGCCTTTGGACCTTGGCCTGCACAGCTGCCTGCTTCCTGAGCAAGTCCAGTCAGCACTGAAGAATGCCACCCTTCCCTGGGACCTTGGCCCACACACAATGGATGGATGCCCGGACCCAGGACATCTGCTAGCACCTCGGGAACACTCCCTACCTCTTGGATCTAATACCACTGTTAATCTTCAGCTCCCACCCTTTCTCCCAGAACCTTGGATTATAGCAGATTAACTGTGCTAGCTTGAAGGGAGATTCAGTGACTGCCTCACCCAAACAGAAGATCTCAGCAGGCTCCAGTCAGGGTGGTGAAGATGCCCCTAAAATAGAGGGGTACAGTGGGTAAATAAGGCCATTAGTAAAACTCCCTCCAACTAAATGTAAGGCTTTGGTGAGTCTAGCAAGAGTGTGTGTGACCACTTCCAGCACATAGAAAACATCAGGCAGGGTGAGGAGTGTGACAATAAGGACTCCCCCAACTTGGAGAAAATCAAATGGGCTTATGAGACACACAGGAACACAAAAGGCACACAATCGGGCCTCAGCCAACACAAACACTATAGACAGGGAGATTTGGTGACCTGGAATAACCTGAAGATAAAGTAATAGCAGGAATTAAAAGTTGACCTACATCAATGCTACTAGGCTTGTCAGCCAAGAAAAACATATAGGACTCACTCAACAGGCCCTGCAGTGGAAGTCAGGTGACTGGCCCATCTCTTCATTGAGGGACCCAGTAATTGGGCAAACACCAACTTTACATTAGAACCCCAAGATACACACTACCAATAGTTGACACTAATGGGATTAAAGGACCAAATATCAACTCAAAAGGGGAAAATGGCAAAATCAAAAAGCAAAATGCAACTTCAAACATCTAGACCACCAGGAGCAAGTACAGGAGACACTGAAATAGAGCACTTCAAAAGTAACACACTGGAAATCTCTGAAAAGATAGCAAGTGAAATAAAAAAAAAAAAAAAAAAAAAAAAAAAAAACCTCCCGGAGACTATCGAAGAAACCAAATTAGAAATACTCTCCCATGTAAAGAGAGAAATAATAACCTTAGTAAAGGGATTGCTGAGTACAGTTAAAGAAGAAACAGAGAAAAAAGTACATGGGAAACTGATTGAAACTTTGAATGAACAATATAGAAAACAAGTAGAATTCATGAAACAAACTCAAAGAGACATCAAGAAACAGTGAATTCTATTCAGAGCTTGCGGAACCATTTAAATGAAGCTGAGGATAGGATTTTGGACTTTGAGGATAGGATTGGAATTAGCGATCATGAAAGGATAGAACTTTTAAAAATAACAAAGCAGCATGAAATGACAATCCAGCAGCTTCAACATGATGCCAAGAGCAATAGTGTAAGATTAATAGGTCAGTGAGGATGCAGGAATCAATGCCAATGATATAACTAAAATATTCACAAGTAGTAATAGCAGAGAATTTCCCAAACATGGGAAAAAACTGATATGCAGATAAGTGAGGCATATAGAATGCCAAAGACTCTAAGTCTATATCCAGACATATAATAATTAAGATCTCAGACATACAGCATAAAAACAGAATACTAAAAGCTGTTAGAGAAAAGACACAATTCACCTCTCAAAGAAAGCCCATTAGAATCACAGCAGGCTTTTCAGCACAAATTCTCAAGTCAAGACTAGCTTTGAGTGAGGTTTTTCAAGCCCTGAAAGAAAACAACTTTTACCCAGACTGATGCATCCAGAAAAACTTGCATTCAAATTTAATGGAGAAACAAGATACTTACATTACAAAGAACAAATAAGAAATTCATGTCCACCAAACTAACAGTAGAAAGAGTATTAAAAGACATAACATAGAGAAATAAAAATGACCACAATCACCAGAACAAAAAAGAAAGAAACTACCAGATAGGACAAGCAATTAAACAGTGGGGGAAAACAGAAAGCAAACAACTGGAACATAATATGGAGAAGTCAAGCCAGTACATATCAGTGATATCCATAAATGTAAATGGCTCAATTCACCTAACAAAAGAATTTCATTGACAGATTGGATAAAGAAACAAGATCCCAAATTATGCTGTATACAAGAAACACATCTGACCCAAAGGAAACTCATAGATTGAAAGTCAAAGGATGGAAAATAGTATTTTATGCAACAGGAACCCAGAAAAAAGCAGGAGTAATTATTCTATTTGCAGAAAATGTAAACTTCAAACCTAAAATGATTAAAAGAGATAAAGAAGTTTACTACACACTCGTTAGTGGAAAAATTCAAGAGAAGAACTAACAATTATAAATATATATGCACCAAATACAGGAGGACCCAACTATACAAGACAGATACTAATGGACATGAAAAACCAAATACACAAGAACACAGTTATAACAGGGGACCTTAACAGCCCATTGTCACAAAGAGATAGATCAACTAGACAAAAAGTCAGCAAAGGAATAATAGACCTGAATCATATCTCTGAGCAATTGAACGTAGTAGATGTTTATAGAGTGTTTCACCCAACCACATCAGAATACACATTCTTCTCAGCTATGTATAGGGCATTCTCCAAAATAGAGCATATATTATGCCATAAAACATTCTTAGGTAACTACAAAGGTATTGAAATTATCCCATGTGTAATATCTGATCATAGAACATTGAAATTGGAAATTAATGGCAAAAGAAATTGCAAAAGCTGCATAAATGCATGGAAATTAAATGATAATCTTTTGAACAACCAGTGGCTTACAGATGAAATTAAAGAAGAGATAAAGCAATACCTATAATTCAGTGAAAATGCAAAAACAACATACTGCAATCTGTGGGATGCAATGAAAGTGGTCTTAAGAGGGAAATATATAGCAATAAATTGTTATATCAAGAAACCAGAATGAGCACACCTAAACAACCTAATGCTTCATCTCAAGCTTCTAGAAAAAGAACAAGTTAAACCCAAAGCTCATAAAAGAGAGGAAATTGTAAAGATTAGAGCAGAAATCAATGCAATTGAAACTAAAAACAATACAAAGAATTAATGAATGAAAAAGCTGATTTTTTGAGAGAATGAACAAAATTGACAAACCTCTTTTACTTATAAAGAAAAAGAAAGAAAAAACCCAACTTCACATTATAAGGCCTGAAAAGAGGGAAATTACAACAGATCCCAAGGAAATTCAAATGATCATACATACCTGCTTTGAAAATCTCTACTCACATAGAGTGGAAAACACAGAGTAAATGGACAGATTTCTAGAAACATATGAACTACCATAGCTCAACCAAGAAGATTTAGCAATTTTGAATAACCCAGTATCAGCTATTGAAATTGAAAATGTAGTTAAATACTTACCAACTAAGAAAAACCCAGGTCTTGGATTTATTGCTGAATTCTACAAAAAATTTAGAGAAGATTTGATGCCAATACTCCTTAAACTCTTCAGTGAAATTGAAAAGGAAGCAATCCTCCCTAAATCATTCCTGGAGGCAAGTATTACTCTGATACCAAAACCACAGAAAGACCCAACCAAAAAGGAGAACTATAGGCCAGTCTCACTAATGAACATTGGTGCAAAGATTCTCAATAAAACACTGGCAAATAGAATGCAACAAATCATCAAGAAGATTATATATCATGACCAAGTGAGATTCATCTCAGGAATACAGGGATGGTTTAACATATGCAAATCAGTAAATGTAATGCACCACATCAACAGATTCAAAAACAAAAACCACATGATCATCTTCATAGATGCAGAAAAAGCTTTCAATAAAGTCCAACACATGTTCATGATAAAAACCCTTCAGAAACTCGGAATACGCGGTGTCTACCTCAATCTTATAAAGGCTGTCTATGACAAACCAACAGCCAACATTATACTAAATGGACTAAAAACTGAAAGCTTTCACTTTAAAATCTGGAACAGGACAAGGATGTCCACTATCATTGCTCCTATTCAGTGTAGTTCTGGAAATACTAATCAGAGCATTTAGACAAGAGAGAAAATAAAGAATAAAGACAGGAAAGGAAGAAGTTAAATTATCACTATTTGCAGATGACATGATAACTTTATATAGAAGATTCAAAAACTTCATTAAAAGGCTACTAGAAATAATAAATGAATTCAGCAGTATAGCTCCCTATGAAATCAGTGTTCAAAAATCAATAGCATTCCTGTACACACACAAAACTCACTGATAGAGAAATTATGGACATATCACCTTTCACAATAGCATCTAAAAAATGAAATAGGAATCAACCTAACAAAGAATGTAAAGACCTAGATGCTGAAAATTAGGTTATGGTAAAAAAGGAGAGTGAAGAGATATTAGAAAATGGAAGGATAGTCCCTGATTTGGCTAGGAAAAACCAACATTGTGAAAATGGCCTTATTCCCAAAACTTATACAGATTTAATGCCATCCCAATTAAAGTACCATTGCCATACAGATCTAGAGAAAACACTGCTAAAATTCATTTGGAAACAAGAAATCTAGAATAGCAAAGGCAATTCTGGGAAACAAAGGCATGACAGGAGACATCTCAATTCCTGACTTGAAACTATACTACAAAACCACGGTGATAAAATCAGCATGGTACTGGCAAAGAAATAGATCTGAGGATCAATGGAACAGATTAGAAGATGCAAGCACAAATACAAAGATATGCAGTCACTGATATTTGACAAAGGGACTAAAGATGTTCACTGGAAGAAGGGTAGCCTCTTTAATAAAGGGTGTTGGAAAAGTGTCACTCCACATGCCAAAGACTGAACTAGATCCATACCTATCACCATGCACAAAAACTAATGTCTAAATGGATGAAAGATCTAAATATTAAAACAGAAACACTAAATCTACTGGAAGCCCAGTCTTGTAGGAAAATTGGAGACATAGGGGTAGGCAGAGAATTCATGAACTGAACGCAAATTGCATGGGAAACACTTCAAAGAATCAACAACTGAGATCTCATATTACCACAATTTTTCTGCACCTCAAAAGAAATTACCAACAGAGTAAAAAGAAAATCCACAGAATGGGAAAGAGTTACAGACAAGAACCCCTCAGAAAAAGGACTTATATCCAGAACCCTCTCCGAAAATAGGCATTTGAGATGAACACACAGTTCTCAGATGAAGATATACAAATGGAAAATAAATACATGAAGAAATGTTCACCATCACTAGTCATTTGAGAAATGCAAATTAAAACAGCATTGAGATTTCATCTCACTCTGGAAAGAATGGTTGCCATTGAGAAATCAACTGATAACAAAAGTTGGCAAGGATGGGGGGGGGGGGAGGAACACTGCTCCACTGTTGGTGGGTGTGTAGACTGGTGCAACCACTATGGAAATCACTATGGAGAACTCTCAGGAGACTAGGATTGGAAGTTCCATTCAACCCAGCTATTCCCCTCTTGGATATTTTCCCAGAAAATCTGAAAATGTCATATCACAGTGATATATGTGCACCCATGTTCATAGTAGCACAATTTGTAATAGCTAAATCTTGGAAACAACCAAAATGACCATCAACCACAGAGTGGATGAAAAAGATGTATTTTTTATACAATGGAATATTAGATATAAAAAGGATGATCTTGAGGCCTTCATAGGCAAATGGAGACAACTTGAAGCTATCCTCATTAGTAAAATAAACAAGATTCATATTTATAAATATCACATTATATCTCTAGTGTAAAAAGTAATAAAAACTATAGGACTAATAAAACCCAAAATGTTTAATTGCCATTGTAAAAAAGAAAGGAATAGAGAGTGCTTTAAAGGATATAACTGCATGTATGTTTAAGTGTATAGGATTGATAAGCACATTAGTAATTTTTTGTTGGATAGGTGAACAGAACGTTTTGCAGTCTCAGTGTTTGAATGTCCACTTGGCATGCTTTTAGTTTGTAACTTGAACAAATTTGTATGAGGTCAATATGTAATTATCAGCTAGTGAGTTCTTACTGTATTTTTATGAAATTAGGAATTATATCTACCCTTTTTGTGTTTTGTTTTTTTCTGTTAAAAATATATATATATGCCTTTTTTTCTTGTTTTGCCATGGAAAATAGAAAAAAGAACACAGCAACAAGAAATGGAAATACATTTGTCTTTTCCACTTGCCCACACATTAGCCAGTACAAGAGGGAGTCTAAAACACAGTATATGGGTGTTGTAGTCAGAGTTTGCAAGGGAATAGAATTAATTAAAGTTGCACAATTTATAGGATTATTTTATAATATTCACCAAGAGTCAAATACAGAGAAGAGTTCAAGAGATTTGTCCAAGCACTAAGAGACCCAAAGAATTCAACTGAGAGCTTGGGTCCCACAGCAATGTCTTACACGAGTCCTGTTGGAGTTACAGAGTATACAACTCTGAGTGCTGAGATTACAGCGTGTGCTACCATGCCAAGATAATATATATCTTATTCTTTTGAGTTATCCTGAATTAAAATATTCTTCAAGATAATGAAATGTTGTATGTATTGTATCTCATTTTCTCTTATCACTTTTTATGTTAGTTTTTATATCCATATTAACATGAGTAATTTTTCTGTTAGTTATTAATACTGTCAAGATTTTTAATATATTTTATAATTATTGTTATGAATCTTGTTACCAAATGAACAACCTAAAGAGAGACATGTAGACACACATGCAAATACATTAATCTTCATTTTACAATGCAATTTAAATATTTTTTGGACTTATAATCCTAATAGCTTTTAAATTCATCAGTGTATGATAGAAGAACAATGCAATCTAAATCAAAAGTTCAAAAAAATATTCAAAGTAAAACATGCAACAGAAAGCCACTGTGGTGGTGCACACCTGTAATCCTAGCACTCAAGGGACTGAGGCAGGAGATTGCTGCGTGCTCCATGCCCGCTTGTCTTAAAAAAAAAGTAATATTTTAAACATGAAATGATTACCACTACAAATAAAACAGTAAGTCATAATTAACTATAAAGGAACTAATGGTTAGACTATTTTATGATCATAATTTAATTTAATTTGTAGCATAAGTAAATTAAGAAAAAGTAGGGATGTTACTCCTGTCTATAATAAATGCTTTTATTAAGCCGTGAATTTCATTACCTAATTGGTTAAATTATTACTATTAAAGTTAAATATGAATTCCATGAAATTTAATATTCTACAAAATGGACCAGATTCCATTTTTCTATTACATAATATTAAAGATGAAGAGAAAGAGTTTTTCCGGATAGAAACTTTTATAAAGGCTAAAATTCTTTATCAAATTACATTCTGGGACAGAATATTTGAAATTGCTCATTTCAGTGAATGATGGCAATAACTAAAAAACTATGGAACTATCACAAGGATAAAATACTACTATTATTGTAGCACTTTTACTAACAATTCACATGTGTTACCTTATGCAGCTGTTACATTACATAATCATTTGATTTCTATTGTACGATTCTATCTAGAAAATTATTGCAATGATTTACTGTGGTGAAGAATATGTCATATATCAAGGTTCATTAAAGTTTTCAATTCATAATGGAGAATAAAGATCCTGGAATTTGAGATGATTGTGGTTATGTTGCTTATTTTCTTTGTGGCAGAGAACATCAACAAACTCTTGGTAAAACCACTCACTTGAACCTGATGTGACTTCTGAGAACCACAGAGAAATGGATTTCTTCTAACATAGAACTGTGTAAATTGTAGTGAGTGTCTGATAGTTTATTGATGTCAGTTTCTATTACAGTTTTTAAGTTACAGCATATGTCATTTCAATTCTTCAAATATTCTTAGACTAGCGTGCACTGATTATTGTGTCAGGCTCAGCGATTAAAAGTACAAATGGTGCATGGCTTTTGCCTCAGGTTGCTGGAATGCAGTTCTTAGGTGAAGGCAGTGCGATGTGTAAATGCTATGATTGATGTATGGCACTGAAACAACAGAGCCAGTGTGGAAAGGCAGATACGACCCTACACTGACAATAAATGCATCCCAGAAGGGTATTTGGTGGCACTAGAAAACTGTTATTTTCTAGCCTGCTAAAAATAAAAAGCATATTTTCTGAGAGAATTTCATCGTGAATGGGGAATTGAAAAGTGTGTAAAAATTTTGTTTAAGACATCTTTTAGAGCTAGGTCACAGAGCTTGGAGGTTAAATTATAATTGTGTACATTAAACACCATCCATAGGGAAAATAGGTACATTTTAACTTCAGAAAATGTGAAAAATTGTGGAAATTGGAGATTGTAAATCAGAAATTACGTATACAAGATTTTCGGAGGCAGACACAAATGCAGCACTTCTTTATGCTAAGTTTGTATCCAAATAGGTGAAAAATCAAATTATTCAGCAGATAGAATCCAAATTGTTATGTATTGAAATCTCTAGTTTCACAACTAAAGGTTGTTAATGATCTGAGAACTAAACACACTGACCCATCTATTTCCTGTCAACTGTAGATGAAACATGCCTCTGAATCTTTTCTCTCGTCTCTTTTTTTAAAAAGAACTTAAAAAAAAAAGAAACAGTTTTAGGTTCACAGCAGAATCGAGGTAAAGGCATGGAGATTTCTCCTATACCTCAGTCACATACATTCATATCTTAATGCTGCTATTGATATCTCCCAATAGGATGCTACATTTTTAAAAATTTATGAATCTACACTGTCACACCATAGATTATATTAGGATTAACTCTTGATGTACATTCTATGGTTTTTGACAGGTACTTAATGTATATTTATCATACCTACATCAAACAAAACAGTTTTAGGGCCCTAAAATATCATTTCCTTCTGCCTCACTCATCCTGCCTTATTTTATAAAATGCTAAACATACAATTATCATGCAACTAGGCAGTTCTGCTTCTAGGAATCTACTTAAGAAAAATGAAAAAAGATATTTTCACACAAAGACATACACGTTAATGCTCACAGGAATAGAAATAAGCTAGGAATAGCCCAAATATCCATAACTGATGAACCAGTAAGTACAATATGACCTATACACCATCTAATCCAGTAGTGCTCATCAAAATTAAACTTGAATAAATGTTGCACCATAGACGATAATCAAAAAAATATTTTGCTAGGCAAAAGCAAATGTTGGTGGATATTTTTCCATTGGTGTGCTTATTTATGACTGTCATGCAGATAAAACACAGATTATTTTTCATTGCAGACTACTGGAAACAAGATGAAGTATGCTTGTACTGCATAATGTATGTTTGCAGAAAGGTTTTATAAATGATATGACAAACGAACTAATACAAAAATGTTGGTATTGAGAAAGTTTGCTATTTACATTTAAAAGTATGAAACTAGACCCACACACTGTACCATCTAAAAATCAGTTGAAATGAAAGAAAAATTGAAAGATAAGACCCAAAAGTTTGAAATTACTAGAATAAAACAGAGTAAAATTGCTTCAAGAGTTTGATATGAACAAGGAAATTTTTTTACTCCAAATCATACAAAATAAAAGCAAAATTAGACAAATGAATTTCATCAGATTAAAAACTTCTGTAAATGAAACAACAGTGAAAAAACAAACTGTAGGATGAGAGAAAATATTTGTGAATTATACATCTACCAAGAGTTTCAGATCTACAACATATAAGGAACTCTAACAATTCATTAACCAACGAATAGCCCAATTAAAATGAGTAAGAGCAAATAGACATTCCCTAAAAGAATATATACAAAAATCAATAGATATATAAAAAATGCTCACCATGTGAAAGACAAGCCAAAATCACAATAATATATCACTCAAATCCTGTTAGCATGGCTATTAATGAAAAGATGATAAGTATTAGTGAGGGTGGGAAGAAAAGAGAATTTAGTATGCTATTGTGGGAATTTAATTCAGTGCAACTATTATGGAAATCAGTGTACAGTTCCCTCAAACAACTAAAAATGAAACTGCAATATGATCCAGCAATCATCTGTGTGTACAAATAATATACATATCCTGTTCCCAAACCCCTCTTTCTCTCTGCATTTGTATAAATTCAAAGGAGATGACATCAATATGTATGGGAAAGAAATGTGTACTGCCATGTTTATACAACACTATTTAAAATGGCTCAGAAATGGTGATGACTCAAGTGCTCATCAATATATGAATAGATAAAAAGAATGTATGCACACAGTGGAATAGTATTTGGCCTTAATCTTAATAATTCTGCCATTTGCATGAATGAAATAACATGAATAGGACTGAATATAATTTAATTAAATGTATTAAACTAGGCAAAGTATGAAAATTTTAATAACTGGGGAAGAAATATCTACCTGTGATGTTTGCTGATAGCATACCTATAATCCTCTATGTTATGCTTCCCTACGTTCAAACATATTTCAACTGACACAAATAGAGAATCACAGTCTTTATATTCCTTTAATGTTTCTGTATTGGATTCCCCAGGCCTCAACTCATAGTCAAATTTACTTTATTTAAAACCTCCACAGCCTGAAACACAAAAGATAGGAGCAGAGAAGGGATAATTTATTTACAATTTTTAGTTTTTATAGTTTTCATTAGTACATGTTTATAGTGTATAATGAGTACATTTATCTTTGTGGGTTGGTACATAAACAATGCATCTTAATTCTTTTATCATCCTCTTTTCCATCCCTTCCTACCACCTCCCTCCATCTCTTGGTCTCTTTCGTTTTTGCAAAAGATCAGTATCCCTGTTTCTTTTTTTTTTTGTCTTTTTCCTTTTTGTCGGTACCAGGGATCAAACTCACGACTGCCTGCTTGCAAGGCAGGCGCTTATGCCACTGAGCTAAATCTCCAGCCCCGTGTATCCCTGTTTCTTAATATCTCTCTTTTTATTTCTTTCTTGGGAGTCTGGTGGTGGTGACAAGGTGTTGCCAGGCTGAACTCACTATGAACTCACTTGAACTCACTATGTAAGCCAGGGTGACCTCAAACTTTCAGCTATCTCAGCCTCCCAAGTGCCAAGACTATAGGCATGTGCCAGCACAACCAGCTCTTTTTTATTGTGCTCTTTATTTATATTTTGGGTTTCTCATAAAAGAGAAACTATGCAATATTTAAGCTTTGGGGCAGGAATACCATAGACCTGGTAAAGTTAAAAGACAATAATTTTTAGATATTGGTAAATTCAAATTAAAAGCACTAGTGTGTGCAATCTGAAAAAGACTGACAGTAATAACCAATGATGTAGAACAATTACTATCTTCAATTACTTTTGGTGGAAATATAACCTGATAAAAATTTGCAATATACTAAAGCAGTACATAAGCCCCCTATTTATCACAAAATTTGAATCATATAATCTATATCCAATTGAATGAACATGAAAACGTTCATAACATCTTTATTGATGTTTACCTTTGTTTGAAAGGTAATCCTAGTAAAATTGGTAAGTTCTATTTTAGTTAAAATTGAATATTATAATAGTAATCAAATATAAACCAGTTGCTATAGGGTATGATGTAGATAAATCTCTCAAACATGTTATGAACAAAAGCACTAGATATATGATAGTATATACTATTATATCATTCCATTTAAGATCAATATGTTTATTATAAAAATTATAGTAGTAACTTGAGTAACTACTATAATAATTATTTGAGAAAAGAGTACTGACTATTAAGAGAGACATATGGAATATTTTGATATAATAGTAATTATTGTTTACAAAGTGGATAAAATTTCTATTGTTTACTTTGTGAATATTTTAATACACTGATTCATGGCTTGTGTATGATTTACACTTTACAACTGATATTATATTTGTCTTATTTATAATTACTTTGGAGAAATGATAACTGAAAGACATCATCATAAATAAAGAGGAAATTATGGCCTAGGTATTTAATAATTTGAAAATGTATCTAGTAATTTATTAAATATTTCTCTGAGAATATATATATATATATATATATGTATATATTTCAATCTCTTGTAGGTTGTTATAAACAATGCATTCAAGTGTATCAAAGGAGTAGTAGTTCAGTACTTTAATAGCTGGTAATATACCTCACAAATTATAGAGATTTTTTTAACCCTTTGAGGATGGGGAATAATTAGCAATATCTTATTCTTCCTCCTTTATCTACAGATCTTCCTCTTTTTTTTTTTTGGTATCAGAGATTGAACTCACGACCTCATGCTCACAGGCAGGCACTTGCAGTACTGAGCTAAATCCCGGGCCCCAGATCTCCCTTTTTTAACTTGAGCTAGAAATAACCTTAGCACAGGAAAACTAAGTAACATCTTTTGATACATTTTCTTCATTCCACAGCTGAGATCCAAAAGTACCACCTCAATGACTTCTTTTAGTATGAAGAAATGTTTTGAATTAAAATAAGTCAATGCATCTTGTAATGTTAATAATGCATCCTGTAGTAGTCTCCAGAGAAAAGTCTGTTCACACTAAGTGCATTCTGGTGTGGGAGGTGGAGAAGATACACATACATAAGTGGTTTGGTAATGGCAGGAGGTTGGTGAAGGAGAGATAAAGGGGATTGAGAACTGAAGGAAAGCAGGGAGAGAAAGAGAGAGGAGTAACTAATCAGGAGTTGACCCTTAATCAGTGAAAGTAGGAACAACTGAATTCAAATATTGCCTCCAGTATGATAAATCTATGAACACTGAGACAATATTGTTTAGTAAACTGAAAATGAAGAAGTAGGTCATAAATGTTACAGATTCCTTGAAATAGAAAGACTGGTGCTAAGGTTTCAAATGAAAAAAACTAATACAAAGGATTTAAAACATTTCTGTTTTTTTGTTTTTGGTGCTGGGGATTGAAGCTAGGACCTTGTGCATGGTAAGCAAGCACTCTACCATTGAGCTATAACCCCAGACTATATAGTACGTATCTGTTTATAAATATCTTAATAATGACATCATTAATAATATGTTAGCTAACACACACCATTTTGTTAGTGTGGTTTTCCATGACTTTTTAAGATAGTCTTGTCACATAACACAGATCTGAAACAGAGTTCCGAAGTTTTCCCATTTATAGACCAGCCCATCCAACTGGCAACAATTTCAAGAGAAATGAGATGAGTTTTAATATCTGCTCAAGTACCAAAGGCTTTTTTCTTACTTTGTTAAAAAAATTATTTCTTGTCTCATTAGTTACATTTATACAATGTTGTGTGAAATTCCTGTGAATTTCCCTCCAAGACCCTCCCTACCTTCCTAACAAAAGTGATTTTCTGTTTGAATGCTAGTAACAAGGGGCCTGTAGTCTCCTCTGAAGTGTACACAACAACCATTTAAAATGAACGAGAACCTGCTAGTTCACAGACAGATTTTTTTTTTAGATTTTAATATTCGTATTGTTCAAAATCTTTGAGAATGTTTCAGTCTTAATGATGGAAAAATAATGTCCGTATCAATTATATGCTTTAATGAATTCTTTCTCCTCCCCTGACTGTGTTATTTATTGCATCATCAGAAGATTTATTGAGCAGCATAAAACTTTTCTATTTGATACACAGGGCCCTAAAGTATCTCCTGCTTTTTTCCTTTGTAGAATATATTAACTACTTATCAAAAATAGTCAAACAGAATAGTTATGGATTAGAGCGTCAGTGGAATTGAGGGTTTTCTAATCAGTAGACACAGTCTCCATTATATAACATGAAGTTCTAGAGTTCTGTACAGAAGTTCTTACAACAAAAGTTCTATAAAAGTTAGTGGTAGTGAACTACTTAGTTAAAACAAATCAAGTGAGTATAATTCATGTTGTCTACATTTGTATATTTCTTGAACTGTTATTCACAATAGCCAAGGTATATAGAAGCAACCTAGGGCCATGAGTGGATATCTGGATGAAGAAAATATAATAAACACAAACATTCATAGCAACATTCATATGCCATCCCCCACCAGTAGAGTGGAATACTTTTTAACTTTAAAAATCACAGGAACATTTTGTCATTTGCAGCCTTATGGATGAACTAGAGGATGACACACAAAATAATTCAGAATAGAGATACAAATATTTGATATGATCTTATTGACTTAGAACATCTAAAATATCAAATCGATAGAAGTAGGGTGTGGAAAGATGTTTATATAGAGGGTAAGAATGAGGCGGAGTGGATGAGGAGATACAGAGGTTGGTCAATGTGTACAAATCATTTAGTACAAGAAATTCATTCTGGTGTTCAACTGCACAGCAATGTGACTGTACTTAACACTATATGTCATGTATTTCAAAATAGATAAAAGATGCTTTAAATGTTCTCACTACAAAGTAATGATGAGCATATGAAACTAGTGGAGTGTTCATTAGCCTGAGCTGATGGTTCTACAAGTTGTACATGCATTAAAATATCACATATATCCTGTAAATATTGTTATGATCTGTGTCTGGATGTCCCTTGCCCTGCCCCAAAGCCTCATTCAATCCTGAAGTAAATGGCTTTCCAGGAACAACTGATTTGAGTTTTGATCGATTCAAAGTCTAGTCCTGAAATTAAGGCTTTCTATAACAGGTAAAATGCATACAAGGTAAGGAACACAAGAGGCTTGCTCTCCTTGCCTCTTATTGATTTTGCTGTGTTCTGTTACTATAAACATTTGCCCCTCTGCCATCTGCCACCCTGTTGGAGCGAGCCGATTATGAGCTGAAACCCCTACAAACAGTGAGCTAACAAAATCTTTCCTTCCTTAACCTGTGGGTGTTGGTTATCTTATCTCAACAATGAGAAAAATAACTAAGACAACCCAGACAATTATTATTTCTCAGCTAAAAGGAAAATTTAAAATTAAAAATTAATGAAATTTAAAACCAAACTTCTTCAGTAAAATGTAATGATTATATGACTTTTGAGACCTTTGAAGAAGGACTATTAATATATAAATTTAAACATTTGCCCATAAAATAATTTAAGAACTTTAAAAAGAATTTCAGGGAAAAGTAAATTTAAAACTGTATCTTTTGGAGGCATGTGTATGAACAATCATTTTCATTAGAATGAAGAATAACTTTCATTAGAATAACTTTTGTTAGAATCAAGAATAACTTCTCTTTTAAATTAGTTCCAAGCAGACGTTTATAAAGATATGGCATATTTAGACAGTGTATTCTCTGAAGTTCTATCTCACAGTATCACCTGGCACTGCACTATTTTGATGTGCTACTCTTTGTCTAGTTCTTATTTCTCCTTTATACTACCAAAATTTAAATTTGGATTTCAATTATGAGATATTTTTATATTTTCTTAAATTGTTATATATGACGTACTATTTCCCCAAGAATTTATATTAAATATATCAGAGGAAGCTATATAATTTCATGGTCTGGTTTGTACCTATCAATAAACAAAGTAAGGTTATAAAAGCAGAGCTTGTACCTGTGGTCAGATGGATTACAAGATATGAAGCCATTAGCCCAACGAAGATTGCTTGACCTTATTCCCAGAACTGTGATAATGAGATACCAGGTCTATGATTGTGTTATGTTACATGGAAACAGCAATTTTGAAGATATAAGGTTGCTGATAATCAGTTAATTTTGAGATTCTCTCAACAGGTCCAATTTAACTATTCAGGCCCTTTAAAACCCAGTGTTTTCTTTGGTAGTAGTTGGCAGAAGGTGGAGACTTTCCTAAACAAGAATGACTCAATGTGTCATTGCTGGCTCTGAGGTATATACAAAAGGACAATTCATGAATTGAGGGCCCTCAAATTCTCTGATTGCATGTTGGTCTCTGATTGCATGTTGCATATTATCACCACAGTGTCTTCTTTGCTCTGACAACTAACTGATAATAAACTATTTTTCTAGAATTCTGTGTGTACTTGATAGAATAGAATTTGAATTCCTAGAACGCATTTCAAAATGACACTAGAAATTCCAGATCTTTGGCAATAACTAATACTGCCAACTGCACTTAATGAGTGACAGTGTTATTTTGGTCTCACTGATGCTCATTTCTTTTTGTTATTCTGTTTTTCACCCTTGAAAGCATCTAGAAGGCAAATGTCTTGAGAGGCATCTGGGGAATAGTGAAGAAGACATGTTTGATTTGCCCCCACTAAAAGGGTCAGAAAGCTTTAGAGTTTTCCCACTAACTTCCACATGGCTTTGTTGAGTGTTGTGTGCTAGTGTACCAGTAAATGTTAACACTTGCTAAACAACTGCACAACTATTAGTTCTCTGAACAAAAAGAGTCATGAGGTGATTTCCAGTATATCACACAAGAAAGACAAAGACTAAACATATTTTTTCAATTCTGAGTAAGCACAAACAAAACTAAAACCAACCAAACAAAAATTTTAAGAATAACAAATATGTATTTTGTGTCAATTTCTGGATGGGAAAACTTAATATCAGAAAATGAGCACCAGTTTGTGACTGACAATGCAATAAATATAAATTTCTGTAGCAAAATCTTGTTCACATTTACAGCAAAGGCCATACATTTACAAAGGATAGAAGTCTTCATGAAAGGTTTTCTGTACATGGATATATGAGAAGTGGTTTGGGCAAGAAACTCTTTCTTAGGAAAATTCTGCTAGGAAAATTTAAATTAAATAAAATTTTCTTATTCAAAATATTAGTCTAAGTTTTTTCCAATCTTGTAAATGAAGAATCCTTGGGGATTCCTTAGAAATTACTACCACCTTGGAAAAAAGCCCAATTAAATGATAGGCAGAAATGCCAAACATTTGTATTTCTGTGACTGGTTCTGAAATTGAATACCTTGTCCTTTATTCTTCATATTTATTGTATTTCCCTTTTTAAAATTATTAACAGTTTCTGGTGGTTCCAGATTTGCTTTGAGGTGACTAAATATATGAAAGTAATAAGTCAAAAGAGAAAAAATGTAATGTATTAAGCCAGAATTTTCTAATTTTGTGACTTTGGGCAACTGTTTTCTCTCAAAGATCAGGTAAGTGTTCTATGTTTTTGACCATATGGTATCCTGATGTATTCTACAAACAGTCAGAGACAACCGGTAATGGCTGAAAATAATATGTGCCGTAGTGCAACTTCATGTACAAAACAGGCTGACTGTGGCTCTTGGACTATAATTTGGAGTTGTTAATTAAGGTAAATAAACTATATTGCTGATCATTCTGATTTTCTTAAGTGACACAAAGATGTAAACAATATATTCATTATTTCATATTTTTCATTTTCATAAATATTGATTTATGCATTAATATATGTGTGACACTATTCTTAGAACTGTGATGTGGTGATGAATCATAGAAGTCCTTCTATTACTGAGCTATTATTGAAGTATAAGTGGCTTATGGAAATAAACAAAGTTTTGATGTATCATGTCAGGTATGGCTATGACGTAAAAAAAATTGACCCAGGTAATTGATGGAAGAAAAATGCTTTGCATTCTGTAATTAAAATGGAAAACATAACAGTTAGGGGTGATACTTTAATAAGTGTTGAATAAATTAGACGGAATACCAAGTAGGTAATTAAAGGATTACACTGCTGGAAAGTAGAAACCACTGAGGCAAAAGCATCAAGTACGGAGGAGAGAGCCCTGAGTACGTCCATCCCTGGAATAAGGGGAAGTCCATGATGGTTAGAGCAGAGAAAATAAGTAAGAAAGAGGGAAGAAAGAATGTTAGAAAAGAGGCCAAGCCCTAGGTCTTATGCATTCTACAGCTCGTGGCGAGAAATCTGAGTTTTTTATTCTGTGAGTGTCAGGAAGCCCTACGGGGATGTGCAGAAAGAGAATGAAGTATTCTGAGTCTTATTTTAAGAGCTCCTCATTAAACATGATGTGAAGGGAAGGTGAGCAGAGTGAAAAGAGAGTGGCTTGTGAATGCTGCGCCACTCTAGGTGAAAGATAACAGTGGCCCTCGGAATACTGTGGTTTCAGTTAGATGGAGAGAAACGGTCAGGTAATGGATATATTTTGAGAGTGGAATTGACAAGATGTGCTTCTCACAGTTTCCTGGCATGCTTATTGTCACATTAATGTTCTCTAGTGAAGTGCGGGTCTGCGGTGACCCTGTCTAATTCAATAGAATACATTTAGCCAGGACCTTGATTTTCTTCCAGTATCTCTCCTGACACCAGGTGGCATATCCAGAGCAATAAATATAATGAGGGAAAATAGCTGGCAAAAGGAAATAGGATAGAAACATTTTTCATGGAGTACCTTGTCAGAGAAAGAGGGTAAAGCTGATGCAGGTTCAGCCAAAATCAGGCCTTGGCTGTCAAGGTTGCCTCTTTTTCCATAACGTAGAAATTTCTAGTTTCCCCATAATAGGAGAATGCTTTCTAAAACTGGGATTTTATGGATCTTCTCTTGACTTTAATGCTCAAAGATTGTGCCGGGGAGTTTGTGAGAAAAGCAAGCCAGCAGCCACTTAGGTATGGCTTTTATGGACACACATTCTGGTGAATTACAGATTGGAGTCAACTCCAACATCCACAGTCAGTGGCGTGGATTGGTAGAAGGTCTCATTGGTACATCACACACCGCCAAAGGCGTCTGTACAAAATCCAAGGTTCAGTTTGTGAGATCACTCAATACCAAATTTATGAGCTTAGAGTTGTTTTGAAGGTTATTTTATATAATAGACAACCAACTGCAAGAACTGTCTTATCTTACTTAAGGTAGCCAAAGAGTAATGGCCCATTAACTCACAATTGGATAGCAACTGAGTAAGGACTGAAATTATAAAGACTTTTTGGTAAAAGCTAGGGATAAAAAGACATTTTAACTGATTTATTTTTATAATGTAAGTGATTTTAATTACTTTGTATAGCTTGTTATTCCTAGTGTTGGAACAAACTCCATTTATCAGTTTTGAAGAAATGAGATATGAACCACTTTTTTCTTCCTATTTGTAATCATTGTTTACCACTTCTGACTCTGATGTATTCTCAAGTTTATTTTATTATTGATTTTAAATTCTCAGTGCCTAACATACACCCAAACATAGGAGCAATTGGCCTGAATCAAACCAATTATATTTGAATTTCAAATACTTCAACATTGAAAGAGGCCAACTATTGATACTCTTTGGCCCTCAAAGAGAATCTAGTTTCCCCTGGTCATAAGACTCCAGACAAGGCATTTCTGTTGTACTGATTTTTAAATTTCCAATATAGAAGAAAATTTCCAAGGTAGGAACATTGCTCCTGATAGAAGAACTCAAGAAAATATATTTTTGTTTCAACAATTAGACTTTAATTCATCATTACCAATATAATACATGACAGAGATATTTGGAAGGAAATAATTATTATTAATCAAGACTAATGATGTCTCTTTTATATGTTTTAATTTAGCAAACTGAAACTTCATTAGGGCTTAGTAATATTGCTTGTCTTATATCTATATTTTCAAATTATTTTGTACATTTATCCAACATATATTTATAAATTATCATTTCTGTAACAGATTCTTTTATAAATATTGACAATATACAGGCTACCGAAATTGGGAAATCTCCCTCAGTGAAGCTTGAATTACTGATGGAGAATGGAGCAATTAAAGCAAAAAAATAATTCAGCATTTTAAGTGAAGAAAAACAACAGGGAAGGAGAAATAAGAGCACCACTTAAAAAGGCTCATTAACCCAAGTATTGTGTTTCACTAAAATAAATGGATATGGAAGGAGTCAAGAATGTGAATGTGTTTTAAAGGAAATACACAGGTCACCTACATAGAAAAAAGCCTAATGTATTAGATGAACACCGAGGAAACAATGTAGTTGAAGCAGTATGAAGAGGCAGGAAAAGGAGAAGATGAATCATATAAATGTGTAGGGACTGGCAGGCTATAGGTATCTTTTTTTGAGACAGGGCCTATCTATAGTTCAGCCTAGTTTTGAACTCACTATGTGGCCCATGCTGGCCTTGAATTTGCAGTGATAATCTTGTCTTAGCCTCCCAAGCATTGAGATTACAGATGTGTGCCACCATGCTTGCTATTATAAAACTATTAGCTTTCATTTTAAGTGAGATGATAAGCCACTGAAGAGCTAAGAGGACCTTTGAAGCAGGAGTGTTATATTAAGTAACTCATGAGTGAATCACTCAGGCTTATGTGTTGATAGTAAGTTGTAGACTGATGAAGAGAATCACGGAGATGAGTTAGAAAGCTATCACAGTGATTTAGCTCAGGGATGTCTAGGGCAGAATAATAATGGTTGATGCTGTTAGAAAAAGGTCAGGTTAGTAATATAGCTTGTGAGTAGAGAAAATTGGGTATTTTGAAGCATTGGATATAGGGCACAAGACAGACAGAGTAGCCTACAACGACTGTAATCTGTTTTACCTGTGAAACTGAGAAGGTTCAGTACTTACATGATAAGATAAGGGAGTGTAAAAGACAAGCATGTTTGAAACGGAGATTAAATGTTCAGTTTTAGAAACTGTCCATGTTTCAAGATGGCATTTTGCTTTTATGGAAAGCCTAAAGTTCCAAGAATAGGTTTAGGTTAGAAATATAACTTGGAACATTAATGTTTAGGTAGTATTTAAACTCATGAGAATGCATAAAGTCATCAAGAAAACATAGATAAGAAAGGAAGATTACAGGTATCTAAGGTGTGTTTCATCGCTTGGGAATTGGGGAGGTGTGAGGAATCATCAAAGTGGAAAAATGAAGAGTGGTTAGAAAGACAAGCAGTTGTAAGAAGTGTGATGGTCTTTGAGACATAAGAAGAAAGTTACTTTCTGGAGGAATAAATAATTGGCAAATGTTACAGAATCGCTACATGAACATGACCTGAAAACTTATTGGACAAGTTTAAAATGATGAAGATATGACATGTCAGTGCCAAGTACTCTCAGTGAATGTATTTATTTATTATGTATCAAAAACATGTAACAAAAAAGTGCAGAAATAAAGGGAAAATAAATAAGATAGGCGTCGGCAGGAGACATAGAAAAGTGGAAAAGTTCTTGAATAAGTAAGAAGTGGAGTTCAAAGAAAAAGTGGGATATGTGCCTTTAGAAAGGGACATAAGAGCTCCAATTTTGTGAGAAAGGAAAGCAAAACACCATGCAAACACAGGTGCAGAGAGGTGGACGATGAGACAAGGTAATTTCTTTTCAGATGGTTCCCATTTCTTCAGTGAACAATTTATCTGCTTTATGAGACACACTTTAAAAATAGAGAAAGCAAGCTAAATTGTTAGGGTCTATCTGTGGAAAAAACTTAAAGCTATCGTGCAGGCTTGAGAAGAAGAAAATTTTAAAGGAGTTGTTGGAAAATAGAAAAATGAATGAACATAGAAAACTAATAAGAATGATGAGCAGCCTTAAGGGTTTTGAGATCAGTGTCACCACCTGTGATAGTAAACCTATCTGCCGTTTGTGTAGGTGCAGATTTCATGGAGCGCTGAACTCAAACTCAGCTTGTGCTTTTTCCCACTAAAGCACAGTGGATAAAATGAAATACAGACTAATGGATGAATGTGTAATGTATTATAGTGCTAGATTCTTGAGTTTAGTAGTGTTAGAATTGATAAAAGAAGATGAGACAGTGTGAGTGCTAGTGAAACAGTGATAGAAAGGTAATTAGATAATAGCTCCTGGTGGTATGGAAAGTTGTTGCAGTTGGGGTAACAGAGAGAATAAGCTTGGATGATAAATAAAAATTTTAAATGATAAATATTTCAGAATACATGAAAATGAAATTCAGAGTGGAGTGTTCTTAGAATAAACAAGTTCAAATGTTTGGCAGATATTGATGCTTATTAATAGTTCCTGTTTCTTCTCCTCATTACTGCATAAGATTCCACCTCAACATTTCTTGAGTTTAGATACATTTATGCATGTTGCATCGCTCAAAGTTATGGTAGTACGTGAGTCTCTTACACATGAAATTGTTGAGAAAGCAAATTTGCTTTGTTATTTACACTTCTTTATCCACCTACAATTGTGGACATATTGGAATGATAATAATTTAACAAATGAAGTATTATGTTCTGAAAAGATGTTCTAATAAAAGTAAACATTGATTTAAAAAAGGAATAGTGTACTGGGGCTGGGGATTTAGCTCAGCGGCATAAAGCACTTGCCTTGTAAGCAGGCAATTGTGAGTTCGATCCCTGGTACCAATAAAAAGGAAAAAGACAAAAAAAAAAAAAAAAAAAAAAAAAGAATAGTGTAACCCATGTGAAGTACTTGGTCTTCTATGAGCTCAATTATACAATGAGAGATTAGCAAAAAAAAAAAAAAAAAAAATCTCCCATGAATTTTGTGAATCATAGCAGGTAGTATCCCACCCCACAGATAAGTAACACATTTGTAAAGAGCAACATATGGCTAACCCATTATTGAGTATTCAGCATTCACATGCAGGTTATTTTCTTTTGAGAACTGTACATATTTACAAGATATTTACAATAGTGAAAAATAAACTTTACAATGTTAAGTCAATGAAACTTTGGTAATCTCTGTTGCAACATTGTCTAGGGCATCTGGTCTACCACAAATTTATGTTTATGGAAATCAGTGGTAGGAGGGATGATAAGATGGACAGCACTTTGGGAAGGTAATGCAGGAAGATGGCAAATTCAAGACCAGCCTGGGCAACTGAACCACTTAGCATGACCCTGTCACAAAATAAAACATACTAGGACTATTGCTTAATGAAGCAACCTTGCATTCATTTTCCAGTACACCCCCAATCTCAAAAGAAAAGAAAAAGAAAGAAAAAAGATCATTGGCAGGGAAAAAAGTTAAGAAAGGTAGCATGAACATGCAGGATAGTCTGTGAAAATTTAAGTCACCACATATTTTTACAGATGAGACTTGAAAAAATGCAACAAGGCAAGAGCTGAAATCTTCAAGGAATAAATGGATGTATGATGTGATGATCTTAAATGGCTGTGGTAGTAGTCATGGGAGGACTCGAAATTCAAAGCTGGGAGATTTAGGAAGGATGAAGAAAATAAGCCCTACAGGTAACTAGAAAAATAATAATTGAAATTTGGTTATTTTTAAAAATTTCTCAAGGAAGTCACCATTAGAAAATTACTTGCATTTTTCAAATACATTCTATTGAACTAAGACTCCAATTCCAGGAGTTCACAAAAAGTTTTAGAGGGGCCCTTTCCTAGTCCTATGGCCATAGAAATATATATTAAAATGAATTAAAAGTGGATTTCTTATTCAGGAATTTCCATGAATTAGAGGATTCCTTGTTTGCTTCTAGGTTTTTTTCAGCAGCGCAATTTCAGTATTTGTCTTTGGTGCTAGTAAATTAAGAAATACAATTTTCTTTTATATTTGGAATAATACCTTGTGCCTGAAGTGTTTTACTTGAATTAACATATATTCCATTTTCCTTTTCAAAAATTTTGAATATAGTTTAATTTTTTAGCGTAATTATGAGTATTATTTAATATATTTAAACTAAATTAGACTTTTATCTATTTTTCAATTAAGAGTTAAATACTTTGAGCACTAATGTTTACTTTTTTTGTAAATTTGTTTCTGTTGTTTAATTTTTCCATTCACTGGACACTTTTAGGAACAGGAAGAATAAGTATCAATTTATAATGAAAACCTATTTAACTTCATAGATGCTCCTTAGTAAAGCTTGTGACAATATTTTGTGATGTATTTTAATTCACATATATGAGGAATAATTATTATACCAGAAAATATGTTACAATAGAGAGAAAAAAGTTTTTTGTTTTTAATATTGATTAGAGGGTAGGATTCCTTTAGATCTCAAAATAAGAAACACCTATTTACTTTCAATGTAGCTGAGAAATTGCTTTAAAGATTCCTTCTTGAAAAATGTGTGTGAGGTTTATTGTTATTAACAAGTTCACATAATAAGAGAAAATGATGTTCTCAGAGTTGCAAGGTTTCAGTGTAAAAAGCAATAAAAACTAACTGAAAGAATAAAAATACATTACTTAGACTATTACATTTTACAGCTTTTATTGTCAGCCTTGTAAGTAATTCTATGTTGTAATGTAATTTTTTCTATTTATTTCTGTATTTTTGCTTTTGGCTATTCCTGCTGTCAGAATCTTATATTGCAACTTAAATTTGATCTTATCTAGTTTCTGTTGTTTTTCTTAATGATTCAATGATACAAATTATTATTTGTTATGGAAGTATTCCAAAGTTAAGTTTTAAACTCTGATCTTTATGTTTTTAAATGTATTTTCACATAAAGATAATAAGTACGAAATGCTATATTGTAAGTTATAGAACTCAGTATGTGAATATGTACTGTTACTTCCATTAGGCTTCACATGTCTATATTCCTCAGCTCGCGTTTGGTAATGTTCTACCTGTTGTACATACAGCTACATCTTTAGCTGAGTATCTACTTCTGCTTACTGTGTCATTTTCAGAAATAAGCAAGAGTTATATTAACTCTCCTTTTGCTTTATTCCCCCCCCCAAAAAAAAATTTACTTCATTTAATTTTTGTAGCATGTTGTGAAAAGCTCTTTGGCTTTTCCAAAATAAGAATGTATTTAATTTTGCCAGTCAGACTAGGGGAAGGATGCAAAACAATGTGCCTACTGCATATCACTAAACTTTGACTCATCCTCAATTCTACTAAAAGTATTTATTTTTTATGAGTAAATATTTAGTATGTGTTATGCACTATTTTTAGTTATTCCTTATTATATTTTCAGGTAGAATCTATTATCATTTTATGCTAAGAAGCTGTGATACTGAATTTAAATAACTTGCTTATTATACAGTGAGGATAAGGAGGTGCTGGTATACAATCAAAGATTTGCTCCAAAGACTACTTCCTACCATTAACCATTTTCCAAGTTATAGTCATGAGTAACAGTTACAACTGTCATGAGTCACAAAAGACTTTGTGTGTGTGGCATTATTTTGTGGACTGTTGCTTCTTTCCAGGAACATAAGGTGACTATGAACCATTCTACATACTCCATGGTAAAGAGCAGATTTGTCTTTTAGATTATTCCAGTGACCTGGATGGGTCTTTCACTAAAGTACCATGTATAATTTTAAAAGCAGAATACTCAACTTTATCATGTAGAAACAAATTGTATAATCCAATAATGTTAGAGAATTTGGTGGATCCTATAAAATTAAATAAAAGACCAGTTATGAAACATAAGAGTGATATTTTGGTGACATACATTTTTTTTATCCCCAACTCCATATCAATATTTCATAAAATATTTGTGCTTACTTATGTGTTTATTTGATACATACACAATATGGCACAGATATATACACAGTATGACACATGTTATATATTCTTAATATGTCTTAGATATTCAATATATCTTTCAGTTTTTGCTTAGGTGAGTCTATAATTCCACAATAAATATTATCTCTTTTCTGAAAATACTGTGAGACAATTATTTAAAAAGACATATGGAAGGAAAATAATATTTCCTCTTCAAAACTAAATTTAAGAGCAAAAAACAAAGCTAAGTATGCTGATGTACGCATGCAATTCCTATAACCTGGGAAGCTGAGGCAGGAGGATCACAAGTTCAAAACCAGCCTGAGCAATTTAGCAACTTAGACTCTGTCTCAAAGTAAAACCCAAAAAGACTCAGGTTATAGCACAGAGGGAAACCATGGATTCAACCTCCAACTGCTACCAAAAAATAGAGAGAAGGAGAGAGAGATATATATGCAGAGATAAGAGACAGAGAGAGAGAGAGAGAGAGAGAGAGAGAGAGAGAGAGAGAGAGAGAGAGAGAATATCTTTAAATCTAATATAGTATGCCATAAAACACTGTGGTATTTTAGTCAGTCTTTTAGGCTCTGAAATTGACCACTTTTTGCTGTTTCTGCTTATTTATCTGATTATGGTTTTTAGAATTGACCAGAAATCCCATGAGTATCAACTGATTACCATGATCAGCATTTCATTTATAATTCTCTGGCTATGTTTCTATTATATATTCTGTTCCTTCCAACATCTTTTTTCTAGTATGTATGTCTTTTCTTTGGGTTTGTTAACATTAACCCTAAGCTGTTACCAATAGAATGAATTAAATACATTAAGAAGCCCTAAGTCAACTCAGCATTTTATTTCTGATGATCACTCAGGTTGAATTAATTAGCATACCTTTTGTGAATAATTTATAAACCAAGAATGAATAGTATCATTAATTGGGATGTGTTCCTGTAGGTTTGTAAATCATTGTTCATGACTGAGAGTTATATAAAGGGCTCTCTCCCTCATAGGTGTATTATCACATAATTCTCCTGCAGTGGCTGAGAAAAAGTAATTGAGTAAATGACTCTCTTTGAACAGCGCGCTATAATGAGAAAATTTAGGATGAACACAGAGCAAAGAAATACAATTCATTTCTAGAGGTCCCTTGGGAATTTCATACTGCTTCCTCTACCTAGTTTTTTTTTTAAAATTATCAAAATAGAGAGAAATTGGAGGAATTAGGGGGTGAGAGGCTTGACTGAGAAGGACTTCTTCCTTTTTTCTTTCATCTTTTCCAGCTGTTCCATATATGAAATTTTACTGGGATGAAGGTGGAAGAGTTCTGTGTCTGGAGTATTGATGCAAGTCTTGATCCTAAGCAAATTGGAGTAGATTACTTTTACTCTAATAAATTACTAGAGAGTGATTTTTCAGGGTTGACAAAAAGAAAACTGATTGTAAAAATGAACAATATAATGGCAGACTGAATGATGGCCTCTTCAAACTTGTGCATACATGATCTTTGGATCCTACTCTAGGTCACATTACTTGTAAAAGGAACTTCCTACATGTAACTAAGGTTACTAGACTTTAAATAGGACAATTGTGGATTAGCTGGATGGACCAAATCTAATCACATAGGTGCAGAACTTTCACTGGAGTAAAGGAAGTATGTTTCTGAGTTGAGAAAATTTTGATTCACCATAGATTCTGAGAGTGAGGGGTCACATGTAAAACTGAAGATATATTCTAGAAAGTCTCAGAAAGCAAGAGAAGGAATACAAATAGCTTACAAGAGAAAATACTGGCTTCTGGCTAACAGCCAAGAAACCAGGAATCTCAGTCTGACAATTGCAATGCAGTGAATTAGACTAACAATTTGAGTGAGCGTGGAGTTGGATTCTTTCCCAGATCTTCCAGTAAGGAACATTATTCTGCTAACACCTTGATTTTAGATCAGTGCAATCTATGTTATACTTCACACTTCTAACCTACAGAATGATGAGAAAATATGCGGCTGTTTGAAGCCATGGTAATTTTATGGCAGCACTAGAAAATTAATCCAATTAGTAATGATATTTAAATTTATGACTTGAGCGTGTATCCATCTTTGGACCTCTACACTTTTCTGTGTAAAACAGACAAGATAAGTGCATCTAATTCATTGAACTCTACACGATAGGCTGCAGGTGTCACTAACTTTAATTAGACAGAAACAAACATCATTTCAAAGTGGTTGCCAGAGAAGAGTAAGTTACCGTAAATGAACAACAAAAAAAAAGGTAACTATCATGTTATATGCAAAAAATCATTTTTGTTAAGTTGAAGGAGGGTAAAAGAAACATATATTTTCAAATAAAGAGTGCTAAGAGGTCACACAAAATATGTACTCCTGATTACGCCTAAATATCTGAAACCAAAAATATCCAGGCTTACACTCTTCAAAACACAGGAAGTATTTTGTTCTTTCACTAGTGTCGTGCCATGATTTGGCAAATATAAACATGAGTGTGATTGAGTAATTTAAAACAATTTAAAAATATGCAGTTGTTATGAGAGAGGCATCAATATTACATGAAATTACACATAATTTTGATAATTTTCTTAGTAATATAGTAACCTGATTGGCATTTAGTTCAGCCACGCTGTTTATAGTGTCTCTTTCTGATTGGGTTTGCATGGATTCTGCTTCATTACAGTGTACTATGCATATACGTCATGTCAGAGTAATTTGAAGCCTAGTAATCTGAACATTAAGTCTCCTTATATACTGAAATTCTTTTGCACTTAACATAGTTCTGATTAGTGAACTATATTAAGTATCTCTTAGTTCTTCAGTTCACATAAATTTGGTGTCTAGACATCTTCATTTTATGTAATCATAAAAAGAAACCTAAAGATATTATCTCTAGGCAAATTAGTTGGGTAACTTTGAAGACCTTTAGTTTTAAATGTTATTAATGTTCATTTTTATTTGCACCCATTGGCTAATAACCCAATTAGACTGCCAAAATGTGTATATGGAGAATGAGAAGTTCTAAGCTGTTATTATTTAATTACAAAATCCTCAATTTAACTAAATCATGAGTAAGGGCAAATTTCAACCATTAAATTATTGATGCTTTTTATTATACATTCACATTGTTGTAGTCAGGGTTGTGAGGAGAAGAATTAGAATGAGGACATGGAGTTTATAATATTGTTTTCACCCAGAGATAACACAAGAAAATGCAGGAAATCTATCCACAACACCTAAGACATAGACTGTTTAGCCTGTGGCCTGAATCCCACAGTGATGTCCCGCATGAGTCCAGATGAAAACCAAGAGCTCACAACAATGCCTCCAAAGAGTCCAACTGGAGGTCTAGAGTCCATGAGTAGGACTCATGCCAGTCACTTTTATGGATCCATGCTGGCAAGGCCCAAAGGTCAGTGGTGGAAGCTAGAAAGTCTATGCCAGCAGGGTGAAGGACCTGTGCTGGTAGGTTGAGGGCTGTATGCTGGAGCCGAGAAGTCACACTCAAAACAAAGACCAGGGCTGAAAAGCACCACAGTCATCCTCAGCAACATAGAGGCCCTGAGCTCCCCAAACAATAAGCACAGTTGAGTACATGCCATTAGCCAGCATGACGAGTTCATCCTGGAGACCAAGTGGCACATGTCTTCCCCTCTGGAGCCAGGAAGCAGTGCTTGATGTGAGGACCAGAGCTTCTCCAGGAGAATCAATGGCTCAAATAGCAACACCCAGGAGAACCCACACTTCAACACCTCAATACACCTCCCTTCTCCTTCTCTATGTCTCCATTTATGCTGGCAACCTTCCTCAGGTGAAACATCTATGCTTACCAACATGGTGATTTAATTCTGCTGCAGTTAAGTTGACCACTAGTTTTTAATCCATAACACACATAGATGAACCTAAAAAATAGAATGAGGATATATCCCTTTAACTCAAGATTTAAAGCATTTCAGAGACAAATTATAAATGAATTCAGATTTTTTCCCCCAAACTTTGATCAAAGTCTGACATGCAAGGACCTTTCTTGAGATGAACGTTATCTAGGGATTGAATTCTCTTGGACACAGAAAGACAGAAAATTTAATTATAGTCATGGGTTGCTTAACAATAGAATACGTTCTAAAATATGAGTAGGAGGGTGACTTCATTACTCTCTAAACATGATAGAGTGTCTTTACACAAATTAATTGTTCAATATAACCTCTGAATGCAGTCAAAAGACTGGATGAATGCGATGTATGAAGCTGCTCCTACGTAGCACAGTGTCTTGGTTACTTTTTCTAGTAGCTGAGACAAAATACCTCATGCTCAAAGTTAAGTGAGTAAAGTTTGGTTGTAGCTCAAAGTTCGTAGAGGTTTCGGTCCGTAGTTGACAGGCTCCAAGGTAGCGTGACATGGCAGAGGGGCTTTGAAAAGCAGAAGGAGTTCAAACCTAGTATCACATTTTTAATCCCACATCACACACTCTAGATCCAGCTGCCTCCCAAAACTCCTACCTATGACCATCTGAGGCTTTGGGGTACATCTAGATACAACCCTAACACATGGTATACTGTTTTGAAGAAAATTTTAATTTAAGTAGGAGGAGTAAAGTCTACTAAAATTGTGGTCTTGTAAATACTCAAACCAGTAACATAGTCATATGTTTTCATTATCAATGTTATGCGTTTTATAGAATTGTGTGTGATATGCATTTAATGAATATCAGAACATAGGTGAGTCTATACCAATATTGCCATAGATTTGTGGACACTGTATTGTGTTACTTACCATGTGATAATGATTTTGATGTACTGAGTGATAGAAAATTATGATGTCTATTATAATTTTATGGGATCACTATTGCATGTGCAGTCCATTATTAAAATATTATTTGGCATTTATCTGTATATGAGATTATGAAAATGTTACTAGTTCATAGTCTGAATATTTCAATATTCTAAACACAGGTTATTTAAGATCCTAAGGATATTAGAGTGTAACTTGAAGGAATATCTAGTTTGGGTGCCTGTTTATAAAGTTTTCTTCTGCAGGGTTGCTAGACAATATATCAATATAATTCCATCTAAATTCTGGAAAAAGGTGTAACAATGTAAATTACATTTTTGTAATTTAAGTGTACATAAGCATAAGAATACACTTGCTTGAGGAGAAAAAAGTTTAAGCCAAATAAAATGAAAGATAAATAGGGTGTATAAATCCTTGGAATTATTTTCTATGGTGAAGGATAACACAACAAAAGCTTGATGACAACAAAGAAAATTGAATAACATGGATGTGGTTTAGGAAGACAATGTCGGTTCTTGAATAAGTATAATCTTTGCTTATAAAATGATAATAATAATTATGCTAATTTTGAAAGCTTATTGCATGTCAAGCGTTAACTTTACAAATCAAACCTATGCTAAAGATATTTCTCATTGGGAGATAAAGAAAATTAAATTCATACAGATTAAGTAACATCTAAGACAACATATCTAAAAATATTAATTTTATTAGAGAAATGATGGTGATACATACAACCTTAGGCAGAAAGACTCAAAAGTCTGCCGTAGGTTCTGATGATGTATCCTAGTAGAGTGACAGGTTAAAGAACATATTATCTATTATTTGTGCGGTTGAAAGTTGAATTTTATTTTATCTTTCTTTGCATTTGGGGTGGACTTAGCAATTTGCTTGAGCAATATAATGAGGCTGAATCCTAAACTCTGTAAAAACAAGGTCTAAGTCATTAGAAGTCCCCCACTTATAATGATCTCGTGGAATGCTCACTGGTGAAGAAGTGAAACTCCATGTAAGAATTCTGACCACAACAACACAACAGACTGTGTGGAACTTTAAATTAGGTACATGGGGAGACACTGGAGAGAGTCTGAGGCCTGGCTGGCCTCAGCTGATCCAACATTCCAGGCTGGGAACTAGCATATGAGTGAAGAAACTGTCATGGATATTTAATATTCAGTACGGGGAGACTGTAGTTTTTTAAATTGGTATTGAGGCTGATCTCAGATGAAAGAAGGCTTGTGACACACAAAGAGGGCTAATACCACTCTGTTTATTTGAGGAGTGTTTTGTCTTATAGACAATGAGAACAAAGACTTCGCTTGAGAATCCTAAAAATAGTAAATAAAATGTGCATGTGGTACTTGAGCAGATAGTACTAGAAACAGCCCAAAAAATGTACCCATATCCTGTAGCTTTAAAGACTGTGATTTCCCTCTGAGTCACAGCACGCTTTGTCTTTAGCTGACTCCTTAGGACAGGCTGCACCTGTAACTTAGACACAGAACACTTTATATGTATACTTTTAGTGCCAACTCCCATAAGACACAGGCAGAAATGTGTAGAAAGGAAGAAACTAGCAGGAGAATCCCCTCAGTGTTCAGAAAGTATAGCGTCAATCAAGCTGGCCCAGCTGCCTCCAGCCAGGTGAGCTACACAAGTTGACCCTCCAGTCTTTATGGTGTGGGAATGAATTTCATGTCCTGCACGCTGCTCTAATTTTCTTAATTTATAAATTGAAAGGACAATTAGATAGTTGTTATTTTATGCCACAAAATTCAAGCTGGTTTGTTTTGCAACACTAATATCCAGAACACACATATAACGCAACAGGGAATATGAGGACCAGATTCCAATTATGCCGTAGTAGTTGATTTTAAAGAAAAATGTGTATGATAATGATGTTTGCAGATTAAACCAGACGTGGTCTAATGATACATATGCACCCTCCATAAGTACAACTTACCTTGGCATATAAACAAATCAAAAGCCTAATTTAAGAGCACATGTACTTTTGTGATGAATAGCTGAGTTTCTGTTATTCACAGTATTCAAGCTCCAGCCACTTACAAGCTGCCACCTAATCAGATTGTGTCCACCTAAGGCAAATACTAAGCTGTAACCGGTGAAGCTACTTCTGTATTTCAGTTCCCTTTTCTGTATGCAAATATTCTTAGCTTACTTTATGAAGCCAATCTCTCTGAAACTCTTTGGGTTTAGACTGCTATCTGATTGGCTAATTATTCTTTGCTCATTAAACCTTGTTAAATACAAATTGTTTAATGTTTTTCTACCAAAATTGAGGTTCATGAAATAAATTCTCTACCATTTAGGGAAACAAACTTCTAGTTGCATCAATGAAGGCAAATATCTGATTGGTAAGTAAATAATAAAATCTGTAGCCATATTTTGTGACACTATCATGTATCTAGACTCTGCATGTATTATGTATAATATGTGGATAATATGTGACACTATTATGTGACTAAACAAGTACTTCTTGGAAATCAAGTCCCATTCAATCTATATTGAATTCAGTATATTTTTCCAACATATGGCAAGGATTCACTTTTACCAAGATGTATTATACAAGAGGAAAAGGGAGTTCTTACCCTTATGGATATAAAGGGATTCAGTTTCCACAGAGTACTTAATATACTTGGTCACTAGGGGCATTGCCACCTTGATAGACTAAGACTATAGAAGTAATTTCATGTTTGTTCTAATTTGACTCAAGATCTTTTTTTATGAAAACCTATGAATAGCAAGCACTGCTGACATGAGCTGGTGAGGACTATGCGGATAAGTACTACAAGATGGTCTGTTACTTTGAGGTAATTAGATTCTTAATTTCAGTGTAAATAGTTAAATTCTAGATTTGTTTAGATTCTAAACACATTTTAGAAAGATCTCAGTCTTATGTTCTTCATATTTCATTATATATACATTAAAACCTTCCTTCCATCAAGACCGTGGATAGTGAAATATATGTATAATAATAGTAAATGCAATAATTATTTATTGAATCTACTTATTTATATGTCAGGTTAATGGACTTCAATTAAAGAGTTGTTTCTAGTTTGACCTTTGGTAATAATGTACATTTTTCAAGAAAAAAAATCTGTTAGGTCTTTTATTTCCTGTTTATCATAAAGATATAAGGATATCATATCAAAAATTACAGGAGTGAATGCATGTAAAACATTAATAGTATTATAGTATTCAAACGTTTCTTTTCTTTTCAATTATGATCCTTAAAAATCGTAACAACTTCTAAAGGACATAGGTTAAGGTGAAATTCCTATTCTAATCTTCTGAACAATCAGGTCCTTACAAAAAAAATTTTGTATACTAAACATGGTCCATAATTATGTACATAATATTTTTATATCACATTGTTTTCTATTTTATTGATTTACTGAAAACAATTTACAACAGTAACTGCCTGTCCTATAATCAAATGGATACTATGTCAAATCATAAACAATATTGAAAACTTGTAGAACTCAAAATAGTGTGGTATTTTTCCATAAAATGTATATATTCTTTCTAGAATTTTTTTGTAATTTATAGGCTAGTGAATATAAAACAAAATAAACTGGATCCTCAAAGGTGCAGCTCATATAAAGCCACAGTGTTTGTGCAAGTTTTTGTGTTTTTTAAGTTGTTAGAGAGCTACTATCTAAAAAGACTTGCCTTTTTTGCTGATAACTAAAAATATGAGATACAGTTATATGTCCAATCACTACCAAGTAAAGGCTGATCCTAAAGTTATCTATTAAGGGCATGGCTCGGTTCAGGGAATGTTTGGTGTTGGCACCAACATAATACTTTCAAATTATATCTCCAGGGAATAGTTTGTACTGAAAAATTATAAGAAAATTATCACTCCGGATGGAAGTGAGAACTACACATCCCTGCTCTTGGCTATTTTGAATTCTCATAATGTTGTTTTGACCTAAGAACCAGTAGTGCTTCTTGGTTGCACTAATGCTTGGTTGAATGCAATTAATGCTTGGTTGAAAGCATTAAGATAGCAGATTTGGAGAAGTTGTCATTTTCATCACTTGCGATAATTAAGGTTTGGTTATTTTACATTTCAATTTGAGTTTTGGCAGAGACAAACCATAATTATACTGCTATTAAAAAATAGTTTTACTCACTTCTGGAATTAAGAAAGAGTATGGAAAATAACATTTACCTTAAACCACAAGTTGGAGGCTAAGTGAGTGGTAAAACTTATAATAACATTACATTCTATATCTAGAATGAAATCTAAAAATGTTAGTAAATAACCTGAAGCAATTTTATAGCAAAATAGTAGTTTTTCTCCTCTTTTTAATATGTTGGATTACCTGTGAATGCTATAAGAAATCCTGTGTTCACAAGACCTTACATACAGATAGTTAAATATAAAACTCCCCCTCACAGGAGTTATTCCAGGATGCATGTCAGGTTCTATTGCTCACAAACATAGTGGACTTCCTTTGATAAAATTAATTCTCACCGAGTTCAGATTAACTATCACATGAATAATCAAGATTCCCCACTAGGACATCGCTGTACTAGCTGCACAGTTCTGCTTTGAAATTTAATTCAGGAATGAATCCTGTTCCCTTTCCTGGATGCCCTAAACCATTCTGCTCTGTTCCACCTCTGAGCCTTTGTACCTATCTGAACCATATTGTGTATACTTTAGTGTAATTTTCCAGCTGTTTCTTTTGGACAAGTTTCAGTTCTAATTTGGTACATAATTTAAGGCAAGGTCTGTGTGAATTTTTTTTTTCTTTTCAAATGATCTGCTGGTTAGACTATAATGTGTATGGTAGACTTTGAGAAGACACTCATGAAAGTCACACATTTTTGTGACTGCAGGCCTTGAGGGAATGCATTTATACAGTAACATCTTCCCGTGACACCAAGTTAGAAGACATGGACCCTAGATCGAAGCTCTTGTTCAACATCTGGCTCCACATTCTTGCATACTACAGTCACGTCACTGACAAGTATATTTTCTCTTTCATTAATGAAAGTGGTAAACAAAATATATCTAAAGATCATATTCTTTGAATGGGATGATTTACTCAAATAAAATTGCCTTTGCAAAGTGAAGGCTAATGCAATATTTAATGATATTTATGTTTACATCCTCAGTGAAAATCATATTGTATTAGATTTCTATCAGGTGTTTAATGAACGGGGAATCGAATACACACTTGCAAACCTAATACACTGCTACTGAAAATGAGAATAATAAACACAAAGACCCCCAAGCCATGAGTTTGCTCTCTCACTCTCTTTGTTTTGTCTTCTTTTCAAAGATGAATTATGGAACTGGGTGTGGTGGTGCATGTTCGTAATCCCAGTACTTGTGAGGCTGAGGCAGGAGTGTTGTTGCAAGTCTGAGGCCAGCCAAGGCTAGGGAGTTTAAGACCAACCTGAATTCCATAGAAAGATCCTGTCTCAAAAAGCAAAACAAATAATAATAACAATGATAATAATTCTAAAATTTTAAAAAACAAATTATGTCTCCTAAAGCTTAGGTGAAGAGTGTAAAAAGTAACTACAATTTGTTTTAAATTGATTCAAAATCTTATTTTACAAAAATCTATAAATGGTATAAATGGTATACATTGTTGATGCCAGAAGGTTAGGCCTACAGAGAATAAATATTACTTAAGATGTTACTTTCAATTTTTCCATGCTCTAACTCAAAACAGCAGTAAACAGATTTGTTTTTGCTTGATCATAGAGCAATAAGTTTTTCTTGCCTTGCCTTCCTCTCTCTCTCTCTCTCTCTCTCTCTCCCTCTCTCTCTCTCCCCTCGCCTCTCCCCCTTCTCTGTCTCTCTTTTTTCTTTTCCTTTGTGTGTATCTTTGTGTGTGTGTGCATGTTTGTGTAAGCATATATCTATTTGTGTGTGATAAATCAAAACTACAGCCTTCCACATGCTTGGCTAGCACCCTACTGCTAAACTACATTTCCAGCCCTAAAACCATCTTTTACCAATCTGAAGGTTTGCCCATTCACTTTGCCAAGTACAGTTTGTTCCACGTAACACCTACTCAGTAGTTTTGTTGGATTTATTTTTGTATTCAGTTTTTAGTTGCAGTCATATTAATGCTGCAGGAAAATTAAAAGTATTGCTTAAGCCATGAGGATATGTAATGTCTTCCAACATACAAGTATTTTAAAATTTTGAATGAAAATTGCCTTGTATTTCATCTAGATGCATAAGTAAATTAAACTTTGGCATTTGTTGGCTCTGTGCGTGTCCATTAGCCTTGTATCACATAGTATGTAACACATAGTATGTAATACCACTAATCATTCATGAAGTTTGAAAGCACAGTGAAGACTCTGTTAGGGAACAAGTGGAATGTCCAGAGATTTTTGCATTCTTTTAAGACAACAACTTTTCATCTTTATTGCCTGGTGCAACTCCCACAATTACACTTAAAGGCAATAGTATAGTGATTGTCTATGGGACCAGCAGAATGTTAGGTTACAGGAAGTATTTTTCAAACAAAATATAAACTACTACTTTCAATAGAAAACCCACAAAATAGTTTTATACCGTCATTACGACATGGATCTCAAATTCATTGGATGCCATTTATCCAGAAGGCAAAGCAAAGACATTTTATATAAGTGATATTTTTGTTTATACTAGCAATGTGTATTATGCTTTATATTGATTTCCTATAAGCCTGAAAACCTTTAAAGTGCTTCTAGAAGCTTACGAAAAAGAAGTGTGAAAGAGATTTAGTTTCATTTCTGAGATATGGGCTTTTACTGAGTGTCAGCACTGTGGTGAGTTGTGACTTCTGAATAATGTTTACTCAGGAAACATTTATTGATTACATTCTCCAAACCAGGTAAAGTGGTAGTTTTGGAGTCACAAAGTTAAAGAAGATAATTTCACCTTCCAAGTACAATCTTTCACATATCTATGCATTTCATTAGTCATTTGGAATTCTATTCCAATTTAAATAAAACTAATAAGGTGAATATCAGTCAATTATTCTGATGATCAAAGAGAACTGAATAATTTTCTTAAAGCAAGCTTTAATGAAGTCTCAGAGAAATAAAGATTTTAAAAGACTCTCAATTTCTTTCATAATTTGACTTCTCCTCTGTATATTAAAGTCATTTTGTATCATGTTCACAAACTACTTGTTTGGAACCACTGTCTCCTGAGATCCTTCTGCACATACTGTAGGTATGTTATGCTTTCATTTTATAATTTCCGAACTTGTGCTAGGCCCCATCTGCCTTGGAAACTTTTGCTTATTTTTTTTTCCAAATCTTGAGATATCACCATCTACCAAAACTTACCCAGTCCACTTTTTAAGACCACACTCATGAAGGATTTTTTTAATCTCCCTAAAAATTTTTCCCCAAAATCTTAATCATTTTTTGTTTACTTTTCTCCCAGGGCACTCATTTTATAAAATTAAAGCATGGTTTTTAGCATTTGGCACCCTGCTGCCCTGATATCTCAGCGTGATTTTGACTTTTTTTTCCCCAAGTTACTATATGAGTGTCTCCTTTTCGAATAGCCAAGCTTCTAGGCAAGAATCTCATATGATTTCCCAGCCAGACCAAAGGCAATTATAAAGTACATGTGTGGTCAGAGCACTGTGGTCTGTGAAGGGAGTTACTCTTAATGATTCAGCCTCCCTTGACTAGCTACACTTTTATAGTTCTGTGCATTTATAACCTAGGGAGCTGTTAGAAGTTTAGGGTTAACTATGTTAATTTGATTAACTTGGAAGTTAAGGGAACTAGACGAGCTTTAAAAAAAAAAAACCTGGGTTTATCATGAAGATGTACAGACTTTTACTATACACTCTATGTACTATGTACTATAACTGGTCTCTTACCCTTTTACCTGCCTCTTAGCTTCTATGAACTAAGCAGGTCTGATCCACCAGCTCTTCACCCATGATTCTTCTGTCCTGGAGTCAATTGCCAATGGACTGAACCCCTGAAACCACGAGCCAAATCAAGCTTCTCCTCCTTTACACTGTGGGAGTCAGGTATTTTGTCTCAGTGACAGAAAAGTGACTAATTTGAGCAACCATTTGGAGGCCAGTTTATTTATGACTTTCAGCAGATGTTTTCCCAGAGGGAGGCTCAGCAAGATGTCTTCATGAGAAGGTGGGAGAGAGAGACCATATGAACATGTTTTCCCCTTCTACTCTTAAGTATTTACAACTTATCTGCTTTTAGCCCTTTTTCTTAGCCTTTCTCCCACAACTTTCCTGCCCATAAATCTGCAGAAGTTATTTTTCTAGTTTATTTCCACAATGAACCAAGCTCCTTTATCTGTGCTAATCAATCTGATCCTCTGTGAATGCACCATTTCATTGGGAACACTCAGGACAGTAAGAGAAATCAGATTTCCTCCAGGTTAACAGTTTGCTTTTATAGCAGCATCAGCATCATCATCATCATCATCATCAGCAGCAGCAGCAGCAGCAGCAGCATCAGTATCATCATCATCAGCAGCAGCATCAGCATCAGCAGCAGCAGCAGCATCAGCAGCAGCAGCATCAGCAGCAGCAGCAGCAGCAGCTGCTGCTGCTGCTGCAGTGGTATAGTTTATTAAATTCTCAAATGCTTCTTCCATTTTCGCCTGTTGTTTTAATAAATTACTCCGATACATGATGTCAGTTCTCTCCAGATCAGCTGCACCCTTGATGCTTTCCACCTTGTTTCATCAAATGTTTGGCAAGTTGCCACTGTGAATCAAGCACTTTATTGGTGCTAAACAACAACAAGAAACTAAGGACATAGAAGCAGAAACATTCCAATCAGACAGTGTGTGCATGTCAACAGAAAATGAGCTACGACCAATGGCATAAAGGGAGTAAAGAAGAGAATCAAATGTATTACACCAGGATTAGAGACTACATTCTGGAAAATAATGCTGGTATTTGAAGGAAGGCAGCATCATGTGTACCAAAAACCACGAAGCAATTAATTGCCACGAAGTGCAGGATATATTTTCAGATTGTTGGAAACCAGGCTAGAGAGACTAGAACAGGAAGCTCACCAATGTCCCTTTGCAATGAGCAACAATCTATGGGTATTCTTAAGTATTTTCTCTTTTTTTGAGAAAAAACTTCACCATTATAATCATTTTTAAAAGCTTACTTAAGGCACAGACACACATCATATGTTCTTTCTCATTTAGGATACTCAAATGTTGATTTCTAAAAGGAGAGGATTAGTGACCCATTCCTTTCTAAAAGGCAATGCAGAAAAACAGGAAAGGCCCATGAAAACACAGAGAAGAAGAATTACTTCTATTTTTTGTAGCAAGGTAGGGTAACTATAATAAACCAATGACATATTTTAAGATAACTAGAAAATTAAAGTATAAAAGATGTCAACACATAAAAGTGATTAGTATTGGAGGATTCTTATTGCCCTGATTTTATTATTACACATTGCATATTTGTATTGAATTATAATACTGTATGTCATAAAGTTGTGTGGAAATTTTGTTTCAATAAAAATTTAAAAATATAATTCAGTTGTGCTTTGGGTATTTACCATCTTCACAACCATCAGTACTACGTAGTTTCAGAATATTTCTCTTACCCTTAAGAGAATTTTCATGCTCTCTGAAATTCCAGAAACCACTTGCATTCTTTGGTTTGTTTATTCTTTCATTTGTTTTGAAACGGGGTCTCTGCTTTCAGTTCTGCCTGGCTTTGAATTCACTGTGTAGCCCAGGATGGCCTCCAACTCACAGCCATCCTCCTGCCTCACCTTCCCAAGTGCTGGGATTACAGGCATGGGCCGGTGCAGCTCGCAATCACTAGTACTCTGGACATGTAATGTCACTTGAAACATGGTTGCTAGTAATAAGCTTCTTTGTTATGTACCATACTTCATTCCTTCTATAATCTGAGTAATATCCTCTTATATGAGTACATTGTATCTATTTATCAGGTGATACATTTGAGTTGTTTCTACTTTTCAACTATTATGAATTGCACTGCTATTTACAAGGTTTTGTACACAAAATTTAAAAGGTGTGTTCTCCATTTTCTGGAGAGTAGAATTGCTCAGTAGTACATGCAATTTCTGGAGGGAGCCACCAAAAATTTTCACCCATCTGTGTCATTTTACATTCCCACCAGCAATGAATGAAGGCTACAATTTTTCTACATTTTTATCAATATTTACTTATTTCTTTCAAAAAATTATAGGTGTGAAATGTTATCTCATTATGGATTTAATTTGCATTTTTTAGTGATTAATGAGAATGAATATCTTCACATGTTTATTTTTTGGAGAAATGTCTGTTTTTCAATTTTTTAACACTTCTTTATTGAGTTATTTATCATTTGTTTGAATTATAAAATCATCTTCATATTTTTGATAGCATTCAAACATATGATTTGTAAAAGTTTTCTCCCTTTCTGTGGATTATCTTTTTATTCTCTTGGTAATAACCTTTGCAACAGAAAAGGTTTTAATTATAATGAGTTCATTTTATTTATTTTTTCTTGTTGCTTGTGTCTTAAGTGGTATAGCTAAGAAACTGTTGCCTAATGCATTTCCTGAGGATTTATACCTATGTGTCTTTCTAAAGGGTTATACTTTGTTCTTACACATAGGCCATTTTGATCTACTTTAAGTTCATTCATTTTGCATCTATTTTTGAGCGAGAGGTAACAATTCTTTTTGGTTTTTTGAATATAGACGCCTATTTCTCTCTGTCCCATGCGTTGAAAAAATTCTTATGAATTCCATTTGACTAGTATTGGCAACCTTCTCAAAATCAAATAACTTTAGAAATATTAATTGCTGGACTTTCAGTTGTATTCCTTTGTTCTATGTGTCTGTTCTTGAGCCAGTATGACAATGTTTTAATTGGTATAGCTTTGCAGTAGGCGTGAAATCAAAAATACAAGCCCTCCAGCATTGGTCTTTTTGTAAATATGGAGATTCAGGGTTCCTGTGTTTTCATGTAAAAGGTCAGTTTCCTACTTCTCAAAATACGAAATCAGAATTTTGGATCTATTTCTATATTCCTCTCACAATTTTCAATCAATCACAGATGTTACAATTATATTTTTACTTTTATTAAACAGACTGAAAATTTTAATTATTACAAAAATACATAAATTATATCTGTCAAAATATCGTTTTATTTACATTTCAATAAAAATTAAAGTTTTAATAAAATTTTCCTATGCAGTTCTTAAATGCATAAAAGCTGTATTATTTTACTTGAGTTTCCTTAATATCTACCATGGATTCATGTTTATATCTAACATATATTTTCCTTAAATTGAAAACATTACAATGGTTTCATAACTTTGGTAAGATACTTGCCTATAACTTATCTAAGATTGCTTATAAAAACAATTTTTAGCTATTTTAATAGTATTATGAATATTCTCAAATATTGTTATCTACAACCTATCTGATTTACTTTTATACAGTATCATTCAACCTCAACATTTCATAATATGAACAATATATTTGCTCATATTTATACAGTGTAATTTTCTATATTTAAACTTCTATGTATGAATGTTATATATTTATATACACAAGTTTCAATGCACTATATTCTCTACCAGACAGACACTGAATTCTATGGTATCAATTAATGTGGCATATACAGTGCATTGTTACTTGAAAATGGCCTGGGAAATTGATGTACCTTGACTAAAATGAATAAAATAACAATAAGTAATTACTAAGTAATGAAACTGGAATTATAGAAGAGACATATTCCATGAGAATTAGTTGTTACAAGATTTCTGTTTGTACACAGGGTTTTGTTTTGTTCTTGTCTGTTTTAATTTTGGTATTAGGGAATGAACCCAGAGTCTTCACAATGAAGTAAAATCTACATCCCCAGGCTTTTCTTGTTTGTTTGCTTATTTTGGACAGGGTCTCACGATTAGCACTAAATTGTCCAGGCCAGGTTCAAACTTCTAATTCTGCTGCATCAGTTTGCCGGCCAGACTCCTGGGATTGTAGGTATGTATGTCCACGATTAGCTTGACATACAGTTTTACTTCATAGAAAATTCAAATTTTTGAGACATTTATTTATATTGTATTTAAATCTTTAGGTCAATCTACTTTTAGCTTGGTTGTTTTTACCCTAAGAAAATGATTAAAACTATGCAGATTGCCAGATGGTTTAGTGAATATGTTTAGATAGTGACATCAATATTTTAATTTTGGTGGAGGATTCAGGGAATGTCCTACACAGAATCAAGTGCATTGCTAACCTCTCATCTTGAACTCTCTGTAGAGTTCAGAGCTAAGGACAGAAGGTACACAACAAGTTCAAGTGTTTAGACTGCGTCAGCAGTCAGTTCACAAAGAGCCAAACTGATTCATGTTTTGTCTTTGATCAGCTGTGCTACTAAAGGATTATAAGGCAGGGCAGTGTGGACTCAGTTTCTTATTTTTAATAAAACAGTTTTGAGTATGATTATTATTTCCAATAAATTGATGATCTCTGTCTTTTTTTTTTTGAGATGAGATTTCTCTGCGTAGTTCTGGCTGGCCTTGCACTCACTATGTAGCTAGCCCAAGCTGGTCTCAAATTTGTGGCAATTCTCCTACCTCAGCTTCCTGAGTGCTGGGATTATGAGTGTGTACCGCCATGTTTAGCTTCCTCTCTTCCTTTTAACTTCTATACAAATTTACATAAGCATCAAAAATATCAACTGAGTATAATTATCATTATTTTGATAATTAATTTAAGAAAATCATAACACTTTTATACAGCATTGCTTTGGACATAGATGATTTCTTTGTTTGTTGCTATAAAAGTTGCCCTGGTAAGCTAAGTGCCAATGAAGGCAATTAGAGGAGTTCCTAGGAATATATTGTCAGACTCAGAATTAAACTGAGCAAAGAAATGAGTGCTATATTGTAAGTTAAAAACTAGGCAAATAAAAACATTGCTTATGCTATTTAAAGGAATATGTTAGATGCCAGCAGAAATTCATTATATTTGTATTTTGCAGTATAAGGCCAAATAATTATTCTGAGTGAAGCATTTTTAAAATTGTGTGTATTCTTATGTGAATAGGTGAATAAAGAGTGACTTCACAATCATTTACTTATTTTGTATTTTACAGTTAAGACCAAATAATTATTCTGACTGAAGCAGTTTTAAGATTATTCTCTTTACAGTTGGAATCATCTTAAATTTTAGACAAGCATCTTGGAAAATGAAATGGATTTTTTTTGCTTTAACAGTTTCTCCAACACCAACCACTCAAAACTGGTAGGTTAGCTCTTCCTACACTGTGAAGTCAATGCATATGAAGGCAAGCAAAAGCAATACAAAAATGTCAATAAAGGTTAATACGGTGCAATCAAATATTTAAGTGAGAAAGAAGGGGAAATAAGTTTGCAGTTTTATAAAATAAGATAAATTCACTACATAATCCTTCTGAGGTGACATTATACATATGACATTCCATAGCTCTTAGATAAAAATCATTTCTTTGTATTTGATGAAACATCTGTCCATCTATTTCCTTTGAGTGAGGTTTCTATGGGGAGATGAGATGGTAATGTGAGGGGATGATGGGTTTAAAGTTAGGAATGAGTTGTACTGAGAGTTTCACCTCCTGTAAGACAGGTAGAGACAGATTCTTCATATAAATGTAGATATTTGTTGTGAATGATATGATTGTAGAGATTATTTGAGCCAGATATGTAAGATTAATGTAGACAACCAGCAACTGATATTCATTTTTATTAAATATAACAGAAATATTTTGTGGAAAGATGTAAATACTTAGGCAGGTGTTTTGCTTGATTTATATAAATAAAATTTTCTGAAGTAATTAATACTAAATTATAGGAAAATATTAATAGATATACAGTGTGCACATAAGTATATTAAAACGTTAATAGATGCATGTGTTGATGTAATCTCTAACTTGGATAGAAATACTGTGGTTAGAAACTTGAAATGAATGACATTGAAATACGTTATTTCCACAAAGGATTACATTTCTTCTAGAAAATCTTCTGAGACAGTGTAACTACTTTTAGCTCATTAAAGTGCAAATGTCATAACACAAACGTGTTCCTTGTGTAAGAAGGCAGTCACAAATACGATTAAAAGCCTGAGCTCAAAAGCAAATTAGTCTGGTAACACGTTTATGAAATGAATGTTTATTTAAACTTTTACTGTGAAACGTGTTCACTTCCCAGCAAATAAGGCAATTGTGTTTTTAGAATTCCTTCCTGTTTGCTTTGTTTTTAGAATTACTAAGGAACAAAAGTGTTTTAGTTTCTGCAGGGCTTGAATTTCATAGCATGTATTTTCTAGTCAGAAACAAATACTGTCTCAGGTTACTGACTTTCGCCAATGCTGCATTACTTAACTAAATTATTTAACCAATGAGATGGTGCAGTTGAAATGTAAGAAGTTTAATTATTCTTAAGTCATCTCTGCTATTGGACCTCATACAACATTTGTTAAATCTCCTTCCCTATACAAGCAGAATGGGACGCTAAATCTCTGCCCTGGAGCTCCACCCCCAGTTCAAATCAAGTGTTTTGACTAAATCTTCTACAAAATGATGTAGATAAGAAAGCAAGGGTTTGTAAAATGAATACAACCAAGTAAATTGTTTTATTTTTGTTTTGGCTTGGCGTTTTAAAATATAGAATTTATTATTTGAATAAAATAGAGGAATAAAGTCGTTCAGCAAAAACTTTAAAGAGATATTATTATTAATTTCTTGAGTTAAAACAAAATTTCCAGAAGTTTTTGATAATATTATTAATATCCAAAATAATTTTTCTTAGATGAAAGACATTTGCATGCCTCCAACTCTTTATATTTCTTTGAAAGTTGCATCTATATTTAGGTTAATAAACAATGCACATGATTGATTTTCTATTTTTGCATTTAATTTATTCAGGTTGAAAATGAGCAGTAGTGCTTCCTTTTTAGTGAAGGTGATTAGTTAAGGTATTTTTAAAAATTTATTCCAGTTTCATTTTAGAGATAATATTATGACAATAGTTTGAAATAAATCCTCTTTGTGTTTCAAAAATTAGTAGATCTGCATCAGGAGTGGAAATTTTCAATTTCAATCCATAGATAAAGTTTGCTAAAAGAATACACTCTCTGAAATTTCAGATCAAATGGTGCCAGTCTTTTTAATGTTAACCTTTCTAATAGGTATGTACTAATTTCTAATTGTGGTTTTAATTTTAATTTTGATAATAATTGATAAAATAGAGCATCTCTTAATGTCCTTATTTGACATTCGAAGCTTTTTGGTAAAAGGTTGTTTAAATATTTTGCCCCCTTTAAAATATTTGCCTATTTAAATAAATTTTTAGAGTTATTATTTTTAAGTGTATTTTCCTGATACAATTTCTTTATTTTCTATGTTATTTTTCTAAATATTTCCTTCCCTGTTTTTGGTGTGAATTATCTTTCATAGTGCCTTTTAAACTCAAATTCTGATGAAATCTAATTTGTCTCTCTTTGGTTTTATAATTGTGTTTTTGCTTTTGTCCCTAGGAAACTGCCTAATCCAATATGAACTACATTAGTTAAATGTTATTGAATGTGTAACTATATAGAGCTATAGTCTTCTGTTAGAGGCCCTTATGTATTAGAAAATTTGACTTTTAATTTTGGTTTCCTGAAAGTTTTTAATGATAAATGGTTATGAATTTTGCCAAATGCTTTTTTCTGAGATACAAATGATTTACTACTTTACTTTTTTTTAAACCCTTCATTTGCTTACCAAAATGAATTGTTTTTAAACTGGATGTCTAGTGTTATATTCTAGAATAAACTTGACTTAGAAATGGCATAATTTGTTTGCTGGTTCCTTGGTTGAACTTGGGGACCTCTTTCACTGAAGTACTCTCCTGTCCTATAATATCCTTTGAATATATACCTGATTTTTACTTAACCAGTGCATATTTAGAAATTTTCATCTGTGTTTGGATGGATATACTTTATAGTTTTCTGGTTATGTTTTCTTCAGATTTTAGAATTAGAGTAAAAAGGATATCACTGAATGAGATGGGACGCATTCCTTACATTTTGACTTTTCTGCTACAGTTTGTATTTTGTAAGTAGATATAAATCTCCTTTGAAGATTTAGTGCTTTATGAGGGGGCTTTGATGGCTTGTATCTTTTAAGGAATTTGTTAATTTTATCTGAATTATTGAATTTATCGGCAAAATGTTGTGTATTGTAATGTATGCTTAACCTATTAAAACACCTACCACCATTACTATTATGACCTCTTTCGTGTTTGATTGTGATATTTTCTGTTTTCCTCTTTTTCCAACTTCCTGATCTTCAGGTTACAAATATATAAGTTTTATCAACTCGAAGTGTCATACTTTTTTAGGAGAGAGAGGGATCATTTCCTTCCAATGGGGTGAATGGCTGCTGTGTTACCTCTCCTCTCTTTGAGGAGCTTTTCTCCAGTTTCAGTTAGGCTTTTTACAGGCGCGTGCTAATCCATATTCAACTGGATTCTCAACAGTAAACCTGTTAATCTCAGGGGTTTTCTTTGCACTAAGGACTCTAGCTGCCCTTTTTTCCTCACATCCTTAGCTTTGTTATTGCAACTGAAAAGCCATGCTGGCCTCCTTCTGGGCCGCCTTGTCCTTACTGTCTCCTGGAAGTTTCTCAGCATGTAATAGATATTGTTTGATTTGTTTTCTGTCTTTACGAATCCCTTTCTGCTGTGTAATGCTCAGAATGTTAAAACTTTGTTCATATTTTTTATTCACTTCTTTGTTCTTCCAGGAGATAGGATAATCTGGGCTTGTCACTACATCTTGATTGGAAGTAGAATTGTTTTTTGTTTTGTTTTAAAGAAACATATAGATTAGAAAACATTCTCCTATAACTCTATCTTCTCATAAAAGTGAAGATGCTGAGAAATAGAAGTCTAATTTTTAAGGCATAAAATTAAAATAGGGACGATGATGCAAAAGCAGTTTTGTTGTTGTTTGTATTTTTATTAGTACCTGTTTGTGGTACATAGTGACTACATTCACTGTATGAGAGTGCTAACACGTTTCAATTCCTTTCCGCGTCCATCCCTATTTAATTTTCCAGCATCAAACTCCTCTATTCTTATAATCTTAAGAAGTTAATTACGGGGCCTGGGGGTTTAGCTTAGGGGCATAAGCACCTGCCTTGCAAGCAGGCGGTCGTGAGTTTGATCCCTGGTACCGATAAAAATGAAAAAGACAAAAAAAAAAAAAAAAAAAAAAAAAGAAGTTAATTACGTTTACAGATTGAAAACCATACTGACAGACCAAAGGATGCATGAAATATGTAAAACAATTTTACTAAGTCAAGGTACACTTTTAGATATGTGGCACTGACTATTTCTGGTTCATTTCGACCCTTTATTCCTTATTGATGTTTCTGTGATAAAGAATAAAGAGTTTCTCACTGACAATACTAATAATGACTATGACATAAGGCCACAAGTCTTTTCTGATTGGTAGCTTGTAGATGTCTGATTTGTTTTACCTCACATGTACCCTTTGGAGAGAAAGTGAATTGAAACTTGATCAAGAACTGTACAAGATAAGCACAGAAAGGAAGGTAATCCTAAGGTAATCCATTAGGGAGACTTAGTAAACAGTTATCTGCAGATATGTACAGGTGCAGTGTCTGAGATTTGGGAATCCAAGTTAGTGACCAAAGCCTGATGTTAGTGTGAAACCATTTATTTCCTTCAAGAAATAAATTTCTTTCTTGAGCATAAAAACATACATAGAGATCTGACTGCTGAGTTCTGTATAAAAATATATTAGGGGCTGTGCCCATATTTTTCAAAATTATATTACTGTCATTTAGCATAGTGGGAAATGTCATGATTTTATGAAGTGAATGATTGATTAGATGAATGAGAAGGAAGACTATAAATGTGGCATGAGAACTAGAACATTCTAAATTCTAGGAATAGTAACAAAGTTTGAAAATCACTTTGGCTAAATACTTTTCATTTTATCAATATAAGAAATAAATATTAGTACAGCTCACATTTTATTTCTGCCTTGACAATATTCCTGAAATGTGTACATGCGTGTGATATGCAGTGATGCCTTGGTTCATGAACTTAATTTGTTCTACGATTTTTTAAAAAGGTGACCATGTTTGTGTCTTTGTGGGGAAAAATGGCCACAGTTATATTGTCACTTGATGGAGAATTTGAAAACAAAACAAAATTTTGCTAAAAGTTTCTGTTTGCAAGCCAGATTGTTTGCAAATAAAAGTGTTTGTGAACCAAGGTACCAGATTTTGAGATACAAAAGTTTCAGACTTTAAGGGAATGATTTAATCTGATTATATTTAATTACTTTTCCATTTACTTCCAATATAAAAAATTAAAATTTTGCTGACTAGCATTCTAGGTTCTGACTAAAAACTAATTCCATCATAATCACATTTGTGTTCATTCAATTATAATCACTGCTGTGATTATAGTTATTTTAAGTTTTATAATTAAATTAGTTCATAAAATTTAATTCTTCATAATTCTAATTAATTCTTCATAATCTTGTACATAAAAGGGCAAGTTTGTAACACTTTAAAGTATTTTTTGCATAATTTATCTGTATATAAATTATCTAATTAAAAGTAAAATCATTCTTTTATACATAAAATAACCCTGACACAGAAGTTTTTCAGCAAGTTGGCAGTTTCTTTCAACAAACTGAAAACTATTTATCTTTGTTAACACATTTATGAAAACTAGTTCCTGAGGTATAAGCACCGTATACTGGAGGTCAGCAAACCATAGCTCTTCAGGTGAATATATTTTTTTCTAAATAGAAACTTTTACAATTTAGTCTCGTCTGTTGCTTTATTTTTTGTCTGTGGCTGCTTTCATCTTACAATAACAGAATTCTAGCAAAGATTGCATGACCAGTGAAGCTAAAAACATTATTGACTTTTTTACAGAAAATGTTTGCTAAGCTCTGCTTAATATAATGGGAAAGAAAGAGAAATATAACTTTTCCTTGCAAGGTTTAATCCTTATAAAATCAAGAGTATGCTTCTTAAATTATTTCTGTTTCTTCAGAGTGAAAAAAAAAATTCCCTATTTTTCTTTTAGTGCTAGGGATTAATCCCATAACCTCACAATTGCTAAGCAAGTGCTCTACTATTGAGCTACAATTCCGAGTCACCGTGAATGAAGTCTTTTAGCATTACTTCCCTGGAAGATCAATGTATTTTCATAACATGGTTAAAACTGAATATCTAAATTAGCAGTTTATCCTTTACGAAGGTACTATGTACTTAGCCATTATAGCCAAAGAAGATGATTCATGTCTTTTTGTTTTCTTTTATCTGAAAAAAAATCTGCAATTGATTAATAACTAAATTATGGAGGAACTCCACGGCAGTTTCTAACCAGGCCTTCACATGACAGTTTCAACTTCTACTCTTTGAACACTGGTCTCAGAGCTCTAAACCATGAGAATGACCTTCCCAGGACCAGCACAGTGGTAGAAATCCATGGCACCTCAAAAGGCCCTGCAAAAGGCAGTGTGGAGAGATAGAGAAAAGGGAAGACCCCTGGGACTGCAGACATGTGGAGAAAGCAGATATTCCAGATCTGTTCACTTGCTATGGCTGTGATCACAGAATAGTCAAGCCCTTCAAAATTTCTTGATTCCTGATTCATAAAATTGGGAGAGACTTTTATGGTATTAAACATTGGGTTACTTTATTGTAGAGCAACATATAAACTGTATTTGTTGTTAGTAATACCAACATGCTCCAGGCAAAAATTGCATTAAAAAAATCTAGATAGCTAGAATTGCTGTAGTTCAAGCCTGCAAGCAAAATGCCCGAGGAAGGTTGTTACCAATCTGCAAATATTGTGCTCTAAGCTGCTGTTATTGTATCTTCTGTCACACTTCCTACCTTTTAAGGAAAGAGGTTTATCTTCTTGTGTGTATTTGCATTTGCAATTCCTAAAAAATGTTTGCTATTTTAGACCAAAGGGAGATTTGCAACTGATTTTCCAAACAAGTGAACAGATGACATTTTCACGTACATAGTCATGTTGTCAATGTCACATATATCTACTTCCTTGACAAGCATATTTTTTTGTTGATATAGCTAGTTTTCATAAACATGTAACATATAATATCAGTAATTACATCAATTTAATTTTGACATCTAAATTTAGTAATTTTCAGTTTGAAGCCTTCTCTTATTGGTTGTTAGTATATATGATCAAGAGTATATGCAAGCCAAGAGTAGTTTGGAAAAGTATGATGGTAATGAACCAGAAAGAAATTGTTGAAAATATAATTAAAGTAAATTTTCCATATTTATTATATTCAGGTATTTTATTTGTTTCATATTACTATTTTATTGAAATTATCATAAAATGAGATATGTCCTATATTGTTTAGTATAACAACTATTTGGAGGAGAATTAAACATCAACTGAAAGGATGGATACATTTTGGAATAAAGTTAAAACTTGGGGAGGTGTTAGAGGTAAATTTCAGCATACAGATTAAAGAGGCAAATGTAATAACATTTTATTTCTTTAGGAAAAGCCAAAATAAATAGTGACTAGAATTTGGGGAGAGTGATGTTGGTATTCTACTGTCCTTTTCCCTGGTGTAGTAGAAATGAAGTGTATCTGTGTATTGCAAAGAAATTTACCTCTAGACGACCAAAGTAGTATTTCTCTTCAGTTGAACATGTGCGAGGGAATAGGCAGGGGACAGACACTGTGCAGTGGTGAGCTGGATCATTCAGCAATGCACAGTCCCAGACTTGTGACTTCTTTGTCCCTTATGAGCAGTAACATCTTATTGTCTCCAACATCAGTAAGGGGCCTTTTTTTATTCCTTTCAACTCTAATCAAACCTCTTTTTATTATCTGAGATTTTACACAGAATGCCACTGGTAAATCTCAGCTGTTTCATTCTTCCCATTTAACTAAGTTATAACTAACACAAAGTATATTTATAGTTAATGAGATGCTCTGGAATCTTTCTTTGCATAGGTAGAGAAAAATACCAGATTTGAAGATTGAAAATGAAATTTTGATTCTTTTTATTATGTAAGGTATATATTACATATCACAAAATTGGAATATTTAGGTAAATATAAAAGCAAAATACAGCTCCATATCAAATGATAGTAATGAATATAAATATAAAAAATTTCAGCAGTGCCTAATCCAGAGTAAACAAAGAACTTTTATGAGTGTATTCTATGATCATTACTACATAATTTGTCATTTATACTTTGATGCCACCTTCCAAATGTGCCTCCCTCAATGTTTTCTATGTGACACTATCATTTTCAAAAGTTTGTCAGGGAAAGAAGTCATTATTCTTTTTATTTCACACCACAAATCCAGGATAATTAGATAATTAATTGGTTCTCCTTTTATTTTTATTTTATTTATTATTACTATTATTATTACTATTATTATTATTTTGGTAGCAGGGATTGAATTTGTGACCTTGCACTTGCCAGGCAAGTGCTTATGCCACTGAACGAAATCCCTGGATCTACTTTTATTTTTAATGTATTTATTTATTAGTACGTGTTTGCAACATATAAGAAACACATTTATCATGGGGACTTGGTGGTACTTTTAGTGTATATCCAGAATGATTTTTAACAGTACATGTTTGCAATATATATTTACCCTCCTTTTATGGAATTGATTCATGTACATAGCACATTTTATTTCCTTTTTAGAGGATTTTAAGCTAAATTTTAAAGATAATAAAATCCAACAAAACCAAGCAGAATAAGTCCAATCAAAACAAAGCAGTGGAATTAGTACAGAACATCAAAGAAGGAAAATAGCAATGGTTACCATAGTATATCATGATATTTTCACAATAGCTTTCCATTCCATTAGATATAGCAAAATGAACCCAAAACAAAATAAAACCAATCAAAATAGAACATTGAATAAAGTAAAGCAATTAATCAGAACAAAACAAAACAGTGAAACAGTACAGGCCTTAAAAACAAGACAGAAGGAAATTCTCATATTTGCTATATTGCTACTGTTATCCTCCCAATAGGTGCTCACACTGCTTGCTGGCCCCAGGTCTGCAAAATCAACCAAACAATATGAGCATTCAGCTGCTTTTTGTACCTCAGATACTATCAACGCAGTGCAGCCTGATCTTCCAACCAGTGGGGTTGTTTACAGCGCTTGAGGGAGTGGGTGTTGGTTGGAACTGGTTGGGGGTGATGGTGATTCTGAACCCACAGGCCAATAGGCTCAGAGAGAGAGCTATCTGACTTTTCTCTTTCTGGGGTTGCATGGCTTGCATGGTGTACCAGAAAGGCTGGCTAGCTGGCATGTGGTTCTGCTCCTCCCTGTCCCAGCATGGCTGTATCTTGCACTGACTTTTCTATTCCTGGGCCCTGCATGCTTTGCCCTTAATTCCCTTTTTCTTCTCCGTTTCTTTCCCTCTTTCCTTCTCTCCTCTTTATCTCAACTCCCTCGCATGTGAGAAAGATCTATCTCTCTACTTTCTATTATCTATCTTTTAGTTTGTTCTTTATAATTTGGATTTCTCACACAAGAAAACTTTCACAGAGATATTAGCAAGAAATACTAAATAACCTATTATTAATATATGCCTCTTGCAAGGTGAATTTTTATATAAATTGAAAGAGAAGCGACGCACAAATTTTGTTGATTTGTGGTTCAAAATCTTCCTACTTGCTAGGAGACAAAAGTTGTTAAGTCATGAATCAAAGAAATAGTTGTTCCTGAAAAACAAAAGCAATTAAAAAAGTATACATATGAGTTTGATTTCATCATCTTTAGATAAAGGAAATTTTATTCCCTACTTATCAAGCACTATGCTTCAATATTTGCTTTAATGATTCTGATCCTACCACTCCTAAGGCAAAAAGCAATAGTAGTCCATTTTTCAACATGTCACCTTCTCTGAAAAAAATCTCAGAACATGCATCAAGTTTGTTATATTCAAGGAAAACAGTGGAAAATTTGTTGTATGTAATCATACAAAATGACTTTATTACTTAACTTACTCATTACTGAAAAATGCCCTGACACCTGCAATTTAAGGAATGCATTTTTATTTTAACTCACAGTTTCTGTGGTTTCAGTTCATGGTTGACCAGCTCCATCACATGAACATGATAGTAGAAGAGCCTGGTGTAAGCTCATGTCGTGTCATGGTAGCCAGGAAGTGGAGAAGAGGGAGGAGTATTGGACAAGAACACATTCTTCTAGATCATGTCCCAGTGGCCCATCAACAACAAGGTGAGACCTGCTAGCAAAACATTCAGCCACAAACTTATCAAAGGATTAATTCACTGATAATTGTAGCACCTCCATGATCTAAGGATTTTCCAGTGCTCCACTACTGAAGACATGACATTTTGGGAGAATATATTAGATCTAAACCATAACATTCTTTCTTGGCCCACACAGGTTCATTTCCATCTCATGATGCAGAATGCATTTAATGTATCCCTAAGACTTACCAGTCTTAACATTTCCAACATTACTTAAAACTGCATGTTCAGAGTCTTCTCTGAGCCTTAAGGCAAATTCTTAACTGTCAGTTCCTATTTAAAAAAAAAGAAAAAAGAAAAAATACTTTCAACACACAATGATTAAATATTCTTAATCTAAAAGGATGGAGTACGGTGATAGAAAGGAAACGGACACAAACAAGACTGATACCCAAATGGGCAAACATTAAATCCTGAAGATTCACACCCAGGACGTAGGGCAGGTGGTGGAGTATGTGAGCTACGAACGACATGACTTCCGTGTCCACAAACCACATGCCCTTCTGTTCAACGGCCTCTGCTTGCTGTCTGTTATGGTTCTCAGCAGACATTCCACATTTTTGATATCTCCAGCTTCCTAAGGTTTCCACTGCACCTTTGGCTTTACTCTCACAGCGTTAGCCACTGCTCTCTTAGGTGCATACTGCTTGGCCACTCAGGCATTCTTTTAAAGTTTGAGTAGAAGCTTCCATGATCCTGCAACTCTAGCAAACCTCACATTTGCTAAACCATCATCACGCAGATGAGACCAAGGTCTGCTATCAGCTCAAGCAAAGCCTGGGCCCCTGTGTCCTTCGCTGTTGTGGCAAATTAGTGCCTAGATGCCTGAGCAGTAAAAAGTAAAATGCAGGAAATCATTTCCAGATGTGTCTCTTTTCCAGCACACGTCTTCAGGCTCTTTCTCAAGTGAAATGTTTATACTTCAATACCTTTGAGTCTGTGATGGGCGGGGTCCTGCTTATTTTTGAAATGTCTTTAGCCCATTTTTCCTACTGTCCCATGGAAAGAGCTTGGAATCCTTTTCATGGTAATCTTTTCATTATCCAAGCTCTGGGTCCAACTTTATAGGTGATTCCTCCTTTCTGGTGGGTTCCTTCTTACTATGTATGTATGTCTTTTCTTTAAAAACAGACCACTTTCAGTCATATTAATGGCAACCCATAATTTATGTACATTTAATGTAAGTGCATATCCTCAAAGTGTAGCCTCAGAAATTTTCTGAAAAAATTTTTCATTATATTTTGTGCTATAGATATCATATTACCTGTTTAAGATGGGTAAAATAATTATCCCTTTAATGTGAAAACTCCTTAAATTTTAGCACTGTTTTAAGAGCTTGAGTTTAATAGATAAAGGAGCTATCATAAATATGTGACTGTAGGTAGGCACTTTGTAAGTGATTCTGCTTATATTTTAATGAAACATGCTTTGGTTTGAATTCTTGGGATCTGATGATATTATCTAAATTGAGCCTTAGGATATTTGATAGGTTTTTACTACTTAATTAAAATGTTAATATAAGAGCTGAGATAATGAAAATATTTTTGATCAGATATCAGAGTAGTAAATGCTATCATGTTCCTCAGTGATATTTGAAATTTATAATGGCAGAAAAATATTACTGGAAAATTATCAAAATACGTTTTATCACATAGCATATAGTCCAACACATATGAATAAAGAAACTTAATATAAATTTAAAGCAAATATTTGCCATATATTTATTAATAAAGATAAGTACTAAATATTCATTTAAAACAATTGCTGAATCTTAGAATGATGCAGATTTTGATTTAAAATATATATAAAGATCTATAATAATTTAGCAATGTCAAATTCTTTTAGAATACAGTTTTCCTTCCATTTATGTCAGAGAAGAGTATTTTTAAATCAAGTGCCACTGTCTCCAAAATATTTGTCAAAGATTCCACAAATAGGTTCTTTCCTATGCACATCATGTCCAACAAATTGGATAATTTTTATCAAGAAATGAAACCCAGGCATGCATTCCCTCTCATACCTGGGAAACATGCTGATTAAAGCTATGCTTATATTTCAATTAATTGTACAGTCAATTACACAATAAAGCTCTATTTTCTTGTCATGGAATTTTGAAGAGGGGAAAAATGTTTATTTTAAGAAATATTATTAAATTTTACCCTAACAATATTTTAATATGATATTATTAAAATAAGTTGATTTTTGTTTCATTATGGATGCTTGATCACTTGGCATCTGATGTATTATATATACAAGATTTTCTGATAATATAAGCAAAGTTCTAAAAATAAAGCAAAATTCTTAAGAGGAAAAGGTTATTGTGGGTATAAATATGAAAGAAAAATAGCACAAAATGCCAGTTGGATATTGAGATTTGAACAAAAAACCAAGCAAAGGGTGTGCGTGCCTACTTGCCATTTGTGCTTATATTGATTAATTGCAAAATAAATTAAATGTAAGCATTTTAAATCCATAAAAGCTAACACATTTAACCTTATCCAGAATGGATTTTTATAAAGCTGTTTCTAAATATACTAATCTTATTGAAATTAAAAAGGGATAATAATCCTTGTCTGGCTCAAATCCTTTCCCTGACGTGAGAAAGAATTAGTAATGCTCAGATGAACCTGTCATCCAAGTGATAAAGAATAGTGGCTGTGTCTGCAGCTGTACTTCCCAAAGTAATGAAGGATTACTGCACAAAAAATGAAAAAAAAATGTTCAGGATGTTGTTTCCTAAAAGGCCCCGTTCATGGAGTCTGTCTATAAATGGCCACTGTGTATTGTTTTATAATGGAATAAATCAATTACCTAAAGTACATATCTAAACATATCTAATTCTTTTCACTGGTTCCTATTTTTGTCATGGTCTTCATAAAATGCATCTCTCATTTCGGGCAAAGAAAAAATCTACAGTTCTTGCATAGAAAATAAATACATTGGAAATGAAGGAAACCAATATAAGGTCCCACAAAACAGTTGCGAGAAGATGACTGTTTCGGAGTCTGTTTTGTGTTGCTGCAACAGAATTCTACAGACTGGGAAGTTTATTGAGCTAATGAGTTTGCAGGATGACAAATACAAGATTGGAGGTTGCATGTAATGAGGGCACTCTTGCCGCCTTACTCCATACCAGAAAGTAGAATGAGGAAGAGCAAGAGAGCACAGGAGGGAGAGATGAGAGGTCTGAACTGCTTTCATAATAAGTTTTCTCTCACAATACTAAACCCACTCCGATGAGAGAGATATTAGTCCAATTATGAGAGCAGAGTCCTTGAGACCTAATTGCTTCTTTAAAATCCCACCTCTTAACTGTAGAGCAATGGAGATTAAGTATTCAGCACATGAATTTGGAAAGACACATTTGACTGAGGTGAATGAGTATGGGGAATGTATAAGAAAAGTATGCTTGGGGCTGGGGATTTAGCTCAGCGGCATAAGCGCCTGCCTCAAAAGCAGGCAGTCGTGAGTTCGATCCCTGGTACTGGTACAAAACGAAAAAAGCCAAAAAAAAAAAAAAAAAAAAAAAAGTATGCTTGCATTTGACCCTGTCTTACTCCATTTGAATAATTAGACATAGAAAACCTCCATGTGATACAGTCATGAATCTCTAAAAATAAATATGCCTTTTAATGATCAAGATAACAGTTAAATGATACATACTGAAATAGTTGGAAAAGCATCTTATTTCTGAGTCTGTTTTGTGTTACTGCAACAGAATTCCACAGACTGGCTAATTTATAAACTACAGGAGTTTATTAAGCTAATGAGTTTGCAGGATGAAAAATACAAGTCAGACTCAGAAAAGTATATTTTTTCAGAAAAATATATATCTATAACTGACTAAGTAGATGACCAAAGTAAGAGGAAACAACCTGGAAAACAGAAGCCTAGAATACGAATTCATGCTATGATCATTTATTTGTATGAAATTAGGATTTTTATAGAATCATGACTACTCAAATAATTGGACCAAGGTTCATTACACCATATGTTGACAGGAACATGAACTTTCAAAAATTAAGTCCAAACTTTGGAAAAGTTTCTCTTCCTAACAAATTGAACTAAGACATATTTAATAGGTATAAGGGTAAAAAATTATTTCATGCTGAACAGTTCATATTTCTCATTGCATGTCTTCTACCTTCTAAAAAGAGTATCCAAATTTTATATTATAAGGATATTTCCAAAATCCACAGATAGAATTAATCTTATTTCTGCATGTCACATATTAGTTCCTTTTATAAAAATCCTTAGATAGCATGTGTGTGCTGCTATCTCATTAAATTATATGCTGCATAAAGGAAAGAAATTTTAATTTATATTCTAACTTCTTATATCTAACATAAAAGGGAGCCACTGAATAATACAAATGAAAAACCAAATGTAGTTTTGCGCCTGTAAAATCTGAGTATGAAATAGATTACTCCTTATTTATGAATGTTGTGTTCTGCTTTTTCCATTTTGCATTGATGCTATGCATAAAAAAGGTGCCTGACAGAGAATAAGAACTTATTAGACAGTCAGAAAGATATGATCCACTCTGTACTATCACTGTAAGTAATTCTTCAGGTCTCCTCTCCAAATGTCCAGATCTTCCTTTAAGTATTGATACACGAGCCTACAAATTATAGGGAGCATTGGGACCTCAAAGCACATTTGGGATCATTTGCTATTCAGAGTTATGCTCTCGTGATGAGTGAGTAAAGTCACTGAACTCTCAAAAATTAAGAGTTTCTTTTCCAGGCCCCCAATAATCTAGCTCTTGATTGCATGTGTTTGTAGTGAAGTAAGAGAGGATTACAGAATTTTCTATAATAAATATATGAATACAATGCTAAAGGAACATAAAGTCAAATCAGTTCTTCCTAGATCATACAGACAATATAAGAGATGTTATTAAAACTTTGAAAGATAAGTAAAGTGAACAAATATCAGATAAAAGCTAACACCAGAAGAATCATGAGAGAATCTGAATGTGCAAATCACATGGATGGTAAAGTGCAAGATATGAAGGATATGTGGCTTCCAAATTGAAAGAGAGTTTAGCAAACACATGAAATATTAGGCTGAGAAGTTTATTGTCAACAAAGCCTACATGTAAAGATTTACATTCTAAAATAATAATTAAATGACAAAATTGATTGTAGGGGGAAGAGAATGGTTATATATATACATATATGCATGCATAGATATATGATGGTATCATTTTCAAACATAAATCCTCTATGATCTATAGATATTTACTTTCAAATATATATTATTACCATTTTTAAATTTTGAGTTTGATGACCTTTAATATATTTTACTTTAGTAGAAAATTGAATTTGTATTTTTTAAAATCAAGGGCAGAATTTGAAATATGTCTTAGGAGAAGACAGCAATAATTAAAGAATTGCCTGAATCCTGGATAAATTAGTATACAGGTAGCTTTTATGTGAGGATAAATTAATAGATAAAAAACAATGTTCTTTGAAATTTACTAAAAACAGTTAACCAATAGCTATTAATGTACGTTAGGGTAATAAACTGCCTAGGAAATTAGGAGATATAAAAATTTAATATTTCTTTATAAATACACTGAATTGCAAGTAGCAAATTTCACTGCTGGATAAGAAGTAAAGAATGATTAGTTATAAATAAATGATATCATTAATGATCAGATGATGTAAAGCCTGCCTATTGCAAATCACCAGAGCTTTCATTCTCTGTCCTCTGTTACAAGCTGGGGCAATTTCTTTCCCAGTTCTCTCACTGAAGTTACTCTAATTCTCACAACTAAAGCGGAATGTACCCTTCTATCATAATAAATCCTCCCAGTTGCTTTTCACCTCCCTGTCAACCAAATAAATCTCAACTTTTCTAAACATTAAAATGTCTCAATGACAGTCTCTGGTGAGTAAAATATTTCACTTTACTTCACTAGACTTACATTTTTAATCAGTTTCATAAAGAAATGATTTTCCACTTAACTGTCTCCTTCCACTGGCCTTGGCAACCCTATGTCCCGTCGTCTCCTTCCTGATCATGATATAGAATATTTCCAGAATGTTAAAAGTTTCCTTCTGTCCCATGTGGGTAAATATCTACTCCAAAATCCAGTCCCTAAGCAATCACTGAATTAGTGTGTGTCACTGAAGATTAGCTTTTTAATTTCTTTCATTTTATATAGTAGAACTGTAGTATGTTCTCTTTTGTCTTTGTCTCATTTTACTTTTCAGTGCTAATAAATGGACCTGTAGATTATTCTTTTTACTGTTGAGTAATATCTTGCTACATGGCTGTGGCAAATTATGTCTTTTAAATTTTAACACTTCTATAGTGACACCTGATCATGACTTCCATTTATATTTAAAATGACGCAGAAAATTGTTTCTCACATTTCAAGGTCATTTTAATAGTTTCCTAATAAACTTTAAAAGTTTATTAGGAAAATATTTTCAAAATATTTTGTATTTTTAAAATTATTAAGTGCTTTTGTTACACAACCTCAATTTTTAAAAATATATATTTTGTGGCCCAGGGATATTGCTCAGCAGCACAAGCACCTACCTGGCAAGTGCAAGCTCCCCGAGTTACATTCCTGGTACAAAAATAAATTTAAAAATTTATAGTTTGGATATGACTTTCCAAATATGCTTATTGTAAATATTTTGTACCAATATAAATGCAATATACCTTTAATTTTTTTAATGGTGATTTTCAAAATGCTTTACAGAAAAAAAATCATGAAATCTGAATAATATTTTTATTCCTATTGTCCTAAGAAAATGAGAGCACACCAAGGTCATTAAAAGTTTCATTTTTCTTTTTTTACGATCTTCCTTTTGAGCTTTCAAATTTTTGCTTTTATGTTTCAGCTTATGGTCCATTTAAAATTGATGTTTTAAGGACTATATGAGTAAAAATGGAGGCGCTTACTTTCCACGTGGATACTTAGTTGTTCTTGCACTGGCATTTTCTTGTATTAATTCGTTAATATTTGACTCCCTTCATCTAATGGGAGATAACCATAAGATCACTGCATATGGAACCAATTATATTATAGGAAAAGCTGAATGGTAATTAATACACAGTGGAAAAGGCTAACCTTTGCTCCAGAAGGAGATATTAATTCTGTCTTCCATGGTTGTTTTTTGTCCTCTGAAAAATACAGCTAATAAGAAGTGTTTTGATCACAAAATAAATAGAAATGTGACATTCAAGAGAAGGTTTTTTTGTTTACTTCTCTTCTTGATGTAACGCTTTTGGTTTGCCAACTTCTATGTTTATTTGTTTCCTCAACAAAATTTAGAATGTTTTGGCTCTTGCTTCCTGCAATGTCTTTGCCTGTCATCTGCTCTTTGTGCTACAGCCATAGACTACATTTGTACATTTATTAAGCCACACAAACTTTCTCAGTGCTTATCATTGCAGTTTGTACTGTTCCCACTACCCCCCTCAATCATTTTTATTTGGAATAATTTCTATTTTAATGCTCTTAAATGTAGCACTTCTTCTGTGATGTGAAAATCCATGTGTACCCCTCCAGAAACATGGTGGCCTTGATTTTGGAGAAGACTACAAAAAATATGAAACAGAAAAAAAACAGACATGTGATTTAATCACATGAAAGTATTTGACAATAAAGAGAGAATTTACACAGAATGTATAGAGAAAAAAATTCATTACCTGTAAATCTGATAAAGAGTTAATATCCAGAATGTGAAAGATTGAAAAAACTTCACTGGGGGAAAAACATAATCCATCTAAAAATATGCAATAGATTTAAATGAACATTTTACAAGGGGAAATATAGAAATGACTAGCATGCATATGAAACCACGCTCCACATCACTAATCATCAGAGAAATAGAAGTCAAAGCAACAATGAGGTATCTCAGTGAGTTAGAATGCGTAAGTGATAACAAAAGCAGGGGAAATATGTAGAAAAGGGAAGCCTTGAATACCGTTGGCAGGAGTGTAGACTATTGTATCTGTGTAGCCAACAGCGTAACTGCCCTTAAGAACATTAAAAATAAGACTATTATATGATGCACCAATTGTACTACTAAAGATATATATCTTTAAAGGTAATTAAATCAGTACATCAAACAGCCATTTGCATAGCTATGACCACTGCAGCACTATTTGCAGGCAAAAGAGACAATTTAAGTGTCCATCAATCAGTGAATGGTTAAAGAAAATATTATATATATGCATATATATATAAATTAAATATTATTCAGCCACAAAAAGAGTGAAATCCTGATATTTGGGACGAGAGGAATGAAAGTTAGATGATTATGCTAATTGAAATAATTGAGTCACAGAAAGTGAAATAGCACCTTATAGCATTCATATTTGGGTTCTAAAAATTTAATCTCTTTAGAAATTGAGAGTGTGGAAATTTGGTGGTTACCAGAAGCTGGGAAGAGTAGAAGGATGGGAAAAGGGGACTGAGGAAGACTGATTAATAAGTATTACATTAAAAAGAAGAAATAAGAATTATCATATTCTTGGCACACTGCAGTGAATGTAATAATATATAATATATTATCACAAAATAAAAGGTTCAGAGAGATTTTATATGTTTTTTTCAAAGAAATATTTTTGGGAAGGTAAGTGTACCCTTATTTCAACATTACACAAATACACTTATGTCTAAACATCATGGGGGTATCATAATAGGATCCCTAAAATGCATGTAATTTTATGTATTAGTTAAAACAAAATATAATGATTGCAAAAATTCAAAATATAATGCTTAAAAATACAGATTTTTACTTGTTAGGATATTCAGAATAGTGTATTTTATGAGATTTAAGGATGTTCCCTTTGGAGTTTGAAAGCTGGAATAGCAGTTTGGACAAAAGTTCTAAACAATCGTATTAATAAATGTTTTAAAGGTGAGAGGATAATACTGAAGTCTGAAATTCAGAGATTTGTAGTCAGGAAAATCACTTTGTCCTCATAGCACCTCATCTTTGGAAGTAAATTGAGTTTATGTATACTTCAGAGTAGGATATGAATATATTTTCCAAAGTCTATTATAGAGACAAAGTACTGTTCTGGTATTGGGTTTATGACAGTTACCAGAAGGATTGTAGTCCTACATTTTGTGTATTCATATGTACTATTTCATGTACAGTTATTTTCTATTTTCACTAATTCTCAAGTACACTTAATAATTGAATTTTGCCAAAAAATGTAGCTGCAAATTTCATAAATCCTTTCATGATGGGAGAAAATGTATCTCTGGGTTTGCTACATTGTAGAGTTTGAAAGAGGTCACATAGCTTAATCATGGAATACTCAAGCAGGCTGATCTTACTGTGATGCCTACTGAGCCTCCTGGCACAACATCACATAGTTATTGTATTTCAATGATATTTGCAAATACTGCAATTTTGTTAGTTCCCTATGATAATTTTCAGAAGTTCTTACTGTACTTATAATAGTTGAATAAATCAAGCTATAGTTATACTTGCACTTATAGATTTGTCAGTAGTTTTATCATTAGAAGAAAAAATATTCTCCCAGCACTCGGGGAGCTGAGGCAGGAAAATCGCTGTGAGTTCTAGGCCTGGGCTACATAGTGAGCTCAAGGCCATCCTAAACTACATAGTGATATCCTGTCTCAAAAAACTTAAAAAAAAAAAAGAAACATACTATATATCACAGAAACCTGGAATGTATATATACAATAAGTGCATAATCATATATAATGTATATACATATGTGTGCATATATATACATATCCACACATTTAAATGTGCGTAGTTTAATTCCTTCCAGAAATTCAAATTCATTTTTAGGGTGTTCTCTTTGTATCACATTGGGCTATAAATTAATTTAAAAAATTTAAATCAGGGGAGTTCTTTTATACAATAATAAAATCTATTGATGAGTATGTGATGAAACAAAATGCTGTATACTCTAAACCATGTAATTTGGCATTCCATATTCAGATTCTTAAAAAGCTTATGCATTATGATAAATACTATTTGGTATTGTGTATCCAGATTTTTTAAAAAGTTTCTGTACTTTGATAAATTCTAGATCGTGTTTTCACTTCTAAAATCATACCTAACAACTACAACAAATATCAAAATTGTTAAATTCAGTGTAAAAGATGTAAACTTTGCTGTACACTAGACATTTGGAAAACAGAATAAAATCAAGACAAGATGATTACAAAAATTAGTTTATAGTCTCTAAATTTTAACATTAGTGCAACTAAAAGTTTTCAAAATAGATGTATTGATATAAAATTAAATGATGATGTAAAAATGAATTCAGAAATTTTTACAGTTAATATATTTCCATCTTTCTAACATATTTCTATTTATATTTTTATGGAGATAAAAATCTGGGAATGTAATTTAAATAATCATAATAAATAAAAAGGTTGTTGATGTTTCCTTCTTCATTTTTTTTCCACGATTTTAAACTACTTCAAACATCTTATAAATAGGTAAAGTATCTCGCACATTTCCTTTTATCAGGGCTGGTTTGTCTCTTGTTCACTGGCCAAATCCAACCAGTTGCCCATTTCTGTAAATAAAATTTGGCAACAGTCACACTTGTTTCTCTCCATCCTGTCTACAGCTTTTTTGGTAGCTAGTGCATGTTTAGTGCATAGAATGACCCCACATTCATCATGAGGAATTTGCACATGCACATTACACATTTTAATTCATTTGTCTTTTGGTCCCCTCTGCTCCCTTCCTTCCAAGCCTTCTTCCCTTCCTTTCTTGCAAAGCTCCATTTTCATTTTTTCCAATTCTTTTATCTTTAAATCCTTTTCCTTTCCTCCCCATCCTTCTTGTTCTGCCAGCCCTCTGAAAATACACTTCCCACTGTATTATCTTTACTCCTCTTTTCATGTCACAAGGGCAAAGTGAAGTAACTGTGGTATCTAGAACAGAACCGGAAATATTTACCGTCTGGTCTTTTGTAGAGAAAATGTTTTGAGTTTCATTAAGCTTAACTTTCAAATAAATCAAAGCTGCTATACCAACAATGCATGAGAAAGGAATGTATTATTATACAACTGACATACAACTGACAAATTTTCTGGTTTTGTTTACCCCTGAAATCGTGATTCCATTTAATCATTATTTTAAAGCAAGACACTAAAGCAAGTCATCTTTCTCATTCATAGAAAGTTAAAGTTCAAATGCAGAAGCAAGATTTTTAAAAAATCCTTCTTTATCCCCATATTGTATTTCTTAAAAATACAACTGTTGTATTTCTTAAAAATACAACAGAGAAGAACCATAAAAAAGGATTCCATCTTGAAATTGGCAGGTACATCAATTATGTTAAAAGAGGAACAGAGCTCAGCACAAAAGAACTCAGGGGCCTCTTTTTCCTTTTACTGTTATTTCTATCTTGCTTTGAGTTCTGAGGTAATAGGAAAAGGTAGTAACTTTCCAACTATGTAAGCCACAGGATTCTTTGCGATTCGCATTATAGTAATGCTTTTTTTAAAAAAAATAAAAGCCCCTCGTGGACAATGGAGATGAAATCAATACATTTTGTCCACGGACAAAGACCTAAACTCAAAGCTGCCAATTGAAAGATATGAGCGTTTTCAAATGGTTCAGGAGTTCCTTTTGCTATAGTATTACTCAGATATTAATATCGATTTTCTAAAGTGGGCTTTAAGGGGCCCTGATTTTCTAGAATATAATTCTCCAATTTTCTTAAGCTCATGCAAAATCTCTTCTCTTCTTTTTTTCTACTATAATTCTACCTCATTGATAGCCCAGTGTATTTCCTTCCCTCCTTAAAGAGGGCTTGACCCACTTTAGCAAATGAATGATGTGCAAGAGGCTCTCACAGCCCAAGCTGGAGCGTCCCTGCAGAGCCTGACTCCCAGGAGAGGGCGCCGGGACTGTAACTGCAGCCCTTCTCCGGGTTGGTTTCTTTCTCTTTTTGCAACACTGTTGACAGGTAGATAGAGTAGGGTTGCATGATGCACAGAAAAGAGAGTTAATTTGAGATGCCTTCGTTCAAATAAGTAGAAGAAATAATGCATTTATGTTCTGATCAGGAAGTTCTTATCTACACAGGTTTAGTATATTTTTCTGTTTTGCTGACTCCTGGCTCTTTCCTCTGTGAGCTCTTCCTTGGTCCACCTCCTAAACAAACTTCCTTCTTGTTTATAAATTTGATTCGGGTCACGCTAGCTAGACAAAAATAAAATGAGTTATTTACTGTTTCCTGAATGGACCCACTTTTTGTATATTTGGTTTTAATTCCATTAGCCTGTGGGATAGGCTCTACGACCTGAACGTGCAACAGTGTATTTGTGCAGTTTCATCTTTACCTAGGATATTTTCCAACATGGCTAGTTCTACTGTGACATTAGCACATTGCAGTTATGACTGGATACATATGTACATGGTGGATTTGTAATTCTGATGTGTGAGCCAACATTATATATTTTTACACTTTCATTTTTCTGAACAAGGCAACTGAGCATAATACATAAACATTTTCAAACACAAAAATAGTAAGCATTTTCAATTTGAGAGGTATTTATTGATATAAAATTAAAGTGTATCATTACTTATATGTCTATAAACATGCATTTCACAACATAATATATCATTTTATATCATTAAGTAATACTTATATTAATTAGTTCCTATCTAATTTAGACAAAATTAAAATATGCTTTCTCTTGTCTTTTATAGATTTTTTTGGTAATTTCTTTATATTTTCATATCAAATCTGGCTTCTTCCTACCTCTAGATGACCCAATCAAATGCACAATTAAAGATTTTTTCTTTTCAGCAAAATTCTTTTATGAGTCAACATGTATTCTTTTTTATTTCCTTACCATATGTGTGTTCAGTATTTTATACTGTCTTATTAGGTAATTATTTTCTAAAATGATTACAAGTATTATTTAATCAGGACTAATGTGTTTTGGGGAAATGTAATTTCAAAAAATATCCCAAGCCAGAAATCCTTTTTATAAGGGGTAAAATTCAAAGAAAATTTTAGTATTCAATGAATCTGATATGCATCATACACAATATCTGAAGGTGTAAGAAAAATGAATTGTTCCCCTTTTATGTAGCCAAGGAGATGCAGGGGATTTGGGAATCGAACTCATGACTTTACACTTGTCAGGCAGGCACTTATGCTGCTGAGCTAAACTGATGGCCCTTACGGAGAATATTTTGTTTTTTTCCTCTGGTTTTCATTTACTTTTGCAAATGATGATGACTAATAATAAATTTATAAGTTAATTATTTTAGAATGACTCTACATTTACATTAGGGAGAAGTTTAGATAATTTTAAGTCAAATAATTGATATTTAAATATTAGAAATTAAAATTATAATTTTTCAACAATATGGTTAGCTGTGAAATGAATGTAATATTTTGAAAACACTTAAAATTCTCTTTAGTAGCAATTTTTTTAATATACAAATTAATGAATTTGTAAATGGAAACCTTAGTTGTCCAAATTTGCTACCAAATATTGAGTATTATTCTTTCTATCCAAAGGCACATTTGTGCCTTTTCATTGTCCTGTCTCCATCCTCTTCCTTGACACTTTTCCAGTCTTTGGTAGTCAGAGTTCTACCTTTCTTTTTGATTATGTTATGGAGATATATTTCACAGTAAGTGAAATATGTCTTTGGGAAATAGAGGACCCTTCGGAAAAATTTATTTTCTATGCCCTTTCCTTACTTTTTTTTAAGGATGCCTACATGCAAAACTTTCTTGTTTAAAGATGTTGCATGATTATTCTAAATTTTCTTGCTATATTTATCAGTCTGATGAAGCTCTCTCAATTCCTGTCTTCAACCTCAATGCTTATTTTTTCTGTTTGATTTCTTCTGCTGTTGAGCCTTTCAGGTGTATGTTTATTTATTTGATTCTTTAACTCTAAGATTTCTGCCTGATTTTTTTTAGTGACCTATCTCCTTGCTGAATTCCTCACTCATACCTTAAATTGACTTCCTAATTTCATTGAATTGATCATCTGGTTGCTCTTATATTTCATAGTGTATCCTTAAACTCATTATTTTGAATTTTTCAAGCAATTTGTCCATTTCCCTTTGTGCACTGTTGCTAGGTAGTTATTGTTTTCCTCTGGACCCAGCATGTTACTTTATTGATTTAATGTCTGCTTACCTGTGCTAATATTTGTGTAACTAGGGGATTGGTTGCATCTATCAATATTATATAGAGTTGTCATGGTTAATGTCTGTGGCCTCCAGGCCTCATGAGTTTGCATTGTGCATTTGTGATTGGCTCCTTGTCTACTGCTTAGATTCAAGGTTTCAGTGCTACAGCATGAAAGAGTTGCCGGCCCAGATGAAACACTGTAACCAGAAAAGGCTGCAGCTAAACTCCTCCCCCACCCTGCCCCCTATGGACTTGATTGTAATTCTATATCCCCATCCTTAAGGACCTGTGCGCCAATGAGATATCTGTACATCCCTAATGGCCTTTGGGGCACTGCCCTAAGCTTAAGCTATTTAGATCCCCCACACCACGTGTCCGAGGGAGTTCGCCAGAGGGAGTTCGCCAGAGAGAGTTCGCCAGAGAGAGAGCTCGCCAGACTCCAGCGCGCCAGTCTCCACTCCCCGTGTTCCCGGAGACACCACCGGCCCCGGGTACAGAGATGCCCGGGGCCGGCGACGGGGGCCCCCTCCCCGCATTCCCGGAATAAAACCACCGCTGACCACTACTTTTACGGCAGTCCACTCCGCTCCATTCCTCCCGCGGACTTCTCTCTCTGCCTCCCCCTTCTCCCAGACCTAACACAGCACATAGGGGCAAAGCCAGGATGTAAGGTAATGGCAGGAAGAAGGTATGGCTTGCTCTTTTGCCAGTTTCTACCTTCCTGTTTGCAGCAACCATGAACTGTGGCCCTGTCATACCACCCTTCCTTGGAGCCAACTGAGTATGGACTGAAACTTCCAAAAACTATAAGAAATAAACCTTTCCTTTCCCAACTTTGGGCTTCAGGTATTTTGTCTCAGCAATGAATAAAAAGTAACTAAGACAAGGGTATTTTTCCTAAAGATTTTCTCCTACTAATGTATCCTGGGGTATCAGTTGTGTAGCCTCGGTCTTATTTTTGCTTTCTTGTACATGATTTAGGTAGCATCCAAGTAATTTCTTCAGTTGGAGTCAAGTTTTATGATGCTTATAGGTGTCTCCATGACATAAGTTACAGAGAAAATAAGATCACATTGCTAGTAGCAGTTCAGTTTTCTTAGGAGAGGTGTGGTAGCTGGCAAGTGTTTGCACAATGTACTTGTATAGCATCAGGACAAGTTTGGCAGATTCAGGAGTGGAGGCATGTCTTCTCTCAGTTTCTGGGAGTTCTTTGGTGGTAATACCACTCAAGTCTTCCATGGGAGATGGACACTTATTAGTGCTTGATGTCAAAACAGAGACACAGAGCACTAATAGCCTCTATGGGACTACCTGTCAGTGTTGAGGGCTATGTAGACAACCTCCAGGAACTTCTGGACACTGATCTCCCTGGACTATGCTGCTTTCTGGGATTGATATTGATAGAACAGGGGCAACCTGTGTGCTTCTTAGTACTTGGCAGAATCAGCTGGTTGGGTCATGTTGCTTGGCTGCTTCCTGCAGTTGTAGTGTGTAGGGCAGGACAGCTGTGTGTTTCTGATTACAGAGCCAATTTGGATTGCTTGGCTGACTAGCTGATCCCTAGATCTGAGAGCAGGTACACAACAAGACTTAACTCTTTTCTGGAACAGTGATGGTAATGATTGGGTTTACAGAACTAGTTTTTTGGGAAGAAGCTGAGTAGATAAGAATGTGGATCTTTCTGGGCATTTGAGTGAGCCTCACTTCTCATGTAGGTTGGTCAGCTGCTTCCCTGGTGCTGCGGGAGGCTGGGAGAGAACACCTGGCTTGTTGGAAGGGCTACATTAACTAAAACACCAAGGAAAGCCATCTAGCTGCTTTCCAGAGCCCCGGGAAGGTGATGTCTCCAGATGGTTTGTGTAACAGAATTCTGTGTTGGCTAGGGCACCACAGGGGTTTGGGCTCTTTCTGTGAGGTGATACTTAGGTGTGGTAACCCAGCAACTCCCCAAACTGGGCTCAGTCCTATACAGGCTGTAGGCTTGTCCAGAAGAAAGTACCTCTGCTGTCTGTGGCAAAGGTCAGGGCTACTGAGGTTTCTTGCTTATCCCATCTCCAGGGAGTGAAGTCCCTCTTGGTTCACTGTTGATCAGAGACAGGGTGGTGGATGTTGTTTTATGCTTCTTTATAACATCATCATGTTCAAGATGCTGGGCATTGCCACATCCTCACTATTCTCTGACCACTCGGATTCAAAGAAGCAGCTCTTTGTTTTGGTCCTTTCTGTTTTTCTTTGAAAGAAGTATATATTACTTGTACTCAGCCATTTTGGTGTCACCCTCTTCATGTCCCTCCACCCATTATTGTTTTAAAACAGCTGCAAATCACATGGATTTTAAGAATTTTTGCTCTACTACCTGCCTTTTTGTTTAATTCCCTATATTCTGTTCATATTATTAAATTAAACAACAGAAATTCATGGTCTAAGGCTGTGTCCTAATTTGATTTTCTATGAGGCAAATTGCCACCTGATAACAAACAAACTTAAATCCAGTTAGGCATGGGAGCACATACCTACAATCCCAGCGCTCTGGGAATCTGAGAGGGAAGGTCACGTATTTGAGCCTATCTTGGGATACTTAGTGACTAACAGATCTTATCTTGAAAACAAAATAAATAAAATAAGCAAAATTGAATAAAATGAAAAGGACCAAAAAGATAGCTCAGTGCAAAAGCCCTGGGTTTAATTTCCATTCCTGCAAAAACAAACAAAAAGCAGCAGTAGTAAAACAATTCAGTTCAATTTAATAGTGAATCTTAGTCCACATTTCAGCTAATTATATACGAGCTTCAACGAGTCAGTTAAATCAAGTGAACCTTAGCTTCAGCCCGTGAAATGATTCCTTTTCTGTGCTGCTAAGTTTCACTTAAAAACTTTGCTGTTTATTTTGCTGGGTAGAGTTCTCTAAACTTCTCCTGGTTTTAAGTGATGCTTGATTCTGAGTATTGATACATTTTGTTAAATTTAATTTTCTCACAGAATTTTTAATGATATAAAAGAGAAAATTCTATAAAAATAGGTGCGTGAGTGTACCTAAGCACATCCTCTGCCCACAGAAGTTTTTCTGACTCTATCCCAGAGAATTCCCAATTAAAAATGGCAAAAAAAAAAAAAAATACGTTGAAACAATTGTCTTGTTTATTTACTTTCTTTGTTTTATTTTACTGGTACACATTTTCAGTACATGCATTTTACATTAACCTTGGAGAACAGATGCACGCACATTAAACAGCTTGTTTCATTTTTAACCACTTTCCCTCTCCTTTACTCCTTCCATCTTTAATGCTTTCTTCCTTTTCATTCTCATTAACATTATTAATCTCAGTATATGTTTAGTTCATACCGTGCCCACATTCATTTAGGTTATTAGGACCTTGCACCTGGCATAGCTTCTCTCTACCTGCTTCTGCATCCCCTGCACCTCAACACTTGCCCTTGGCTTCCCGGAACTCCTTCTCATCTGCAAGAGATCTTCCCCTCGTTTTGTTCTTTTCTCTCCTTCTCTCTCTCTCTCTCTCTCTCTCTCTCTCTCTCTCTCTCTTTCTCTCTCTCTCTTCCTCCTCCCTTACCCCCTCTTTTAATTTTATGAAAAAAAGTAAGATAAAATTTCATAACAAAGTAATAGAATAACAATAGATAATACACTGAATATTATTATCTTTAAAGCAGTTAACCAGAGTAGTAGCTATAGGCATAAAAAATTCTCCAAATGATATTAGCACAAACCTTTCTTTTCAATGAACCAAGAGAAACTAGTAGCATAACTATCTTGTATTTTGTGTTTGTCATTTCCCCTTCCTCTCCTTTTCTCCCCATCCTAGTTCCTTTATCCTTTCACCATTTTCTTCTCATTTCACAATATCTATTGTACATTTTGGATCTGTTTACTCTTTCAGTTCTTTACACCAAGAAGACAATATGATGTTTATACATGTGAGTTTGATTTATTTCACTTACGACTATGATCTCTAGTTGCGTGCATCTATCTCTAAAAGTCTCAAGTTTATCCTTCTTTGTGACTGTATAATCTGAATTTGTAAGGACTTTCTTTCCTTTATAAAACCTGCAATCAATGTTTGCCCTTATCACTAAATGTTCCTTGTTACATACATAGCATAGACAGAAAGAAGCAGAGAGACAAATAGAGAACATTTTCTATGTGGCAGGTGATGTTAGGGTGAGGGCCATTGCTTCTCATTTAGAGGGTAATTTTGTCCCTCATGAGTTAAACCAGAGAATTAGTAGGTAGAGGAATTCTGTTAAACATTCTGCAGTGCAAACATGAGCCTGCCACACAAGAAATCATATGGTTCAAAAGGTTGATCATGCTGTGATTGAGCATTTCAAGTGTGGAGCGATAGCAATGCATAAATATAAAAAGCAAACCAAATCCATTTCCTTAGTAATCTTACCTAATGTTGTCTAAGGTAATAGACATCCATGTCCAACATAACTTTGAAAAGAGGTTTCTTTCGGCTCACAGATTGTAGAGGTTTCCGTCCATAGTAAATGCTCTCAGCAGCAGGACATGGCACAAAGCCATGATGAAGGAATGCTGTCTATGGCATGGCAGGCAGAAAGCAGAGTGTCAGGGAAGGAGGTTGGAAGGTAGGTAAACCTTTTCTGACTACACTCACCATGATCTACCTCATCCAAACAGACTCAGCCTTCCAAGGGCAAGTCAGATATAAACCCACAAAAGTTGATGACATTGTGAAAATCCCACCACTTAATTCTTGAGGTTTTGGGGGGATATCCACATATAAACCATGCTGCTCATAACATATATACATATACATATACATATACATGTAACATATATATATATATATATATATATGTTATGAACAGCAGGGTTTATATATATACACATACGGGTTTATATATATACACATACATATACTTATGCATATATATAATTCCATATATATGCAATAAAATAAAATAATAAATATTTGAGCAAGCATAGCAGGTAGGAAGGGAAAGACACTGTAATAAGATGACATTAGTATAGTACATCTGAATCAATAAAGAGAGGAAACTATATGAAAATCTGTGAAACTAAGAGAAATAACACTTTTGAGGCAGGAATAAAACCATCATATTCAGCAAAAATCCTATTTTCTTAGTGTGACTTCAAAGTATGGCAACTGGAACTTTAGGTTGGATAGGGATGATGGAATTAGCAAAGAAAAGAATATTACAGAGTTTTTGAAGGATATATAAATTTGTCTATTGACATTGAGATGAAGATGCACAATGCTATTAAGTATGTAAATTGAAAGGAAGAGAATAGTGCTGAAGATAATAATTTAGCAACAATAGTTTGAGAAACAGCCACAATGGAAAAGTATTTGAGAAGAGTTCACAAACAATGTCAGAATAAAATAAGCCCACTCCTCTAATAATATAAAATAAATCAAATATAACAATATATAATAAATAAGGTAATTCTATAAATGTAGTAGAACATGTTTATTATATAAAAGATAAATCAGTTCAAAATAAATATTTTATGAAATGCAAAATATAGCTCCTTGCTGGATAAAGGACTTTAGGAAGAATTTTCTACCCTCCAGTGAGTGTGTGCTATCTAACTTCTTCCACAAAGAACATATTGCAGAGAACATCATTTCTACTTAATAATAATAAAAATAGAATAAATGGCAATAGGGAATTGAAATGCATGCACTTTAGAAATAGCATATAAAATAGAACAATTTGTAACTTTAAAAGAGCAATTCTCATCTGTGGCACTAATGTTTATTCAATGATTTCCATTTTTAATACCTGCAAGACTGAGGTCACCTTATTTTAAAAGATTGGGAAATAAAGGATAATACAACATGGAGAAACCCATTATATCTATTGAAACCAGAAGAGAAAGCACTGGGATATGTAAAAAGAACCTCTAAAAGTCATTTTTCCTGTTATTTTTCCCCTCCCTTCTCCTTCTCATCCCTCCTGCCCCATCTCCCTTCTTTTTCTCCTCCTCCAAGGAATTCTTCTTTTACAAGACTAGCTCAGCATACATATCTGAGTGATATGTAAACTAATCTAAAATGCTAGTAGTTGCAAGCTGGCATAATGTTGGACTTGGTTCTTTGGTTTTTCCGCCATATGTGGAACATTGTGATCTTCAGATCAACCATATAATTTACTCTAGCCATAGGAGGGATAGGTCGTTTTAAGTCAGTATAAAAAGAAGAAAATTTATTCTAATTCTGAGGAATATTCACAGGTAAAGATGCACCCAAGAATTGAGATCTCCGATAAAATCAATGGAAATGATCTGAGGTGTTTTAGTATTATTTTCTTTACTCTAATGAGAATTGAGAAAACCAACTCTGGTGGTTAGGAAACCTTGTGGTGCTGTGTCCCAGAGTCTTTGCTCACACAGAGAGAATCAGCCTTGTGGGTTTACCCCGACCCTCACCAATTTGCACCTTTCTCCAAAATTCGTGACACTCCCTTTCAACAAGAAGAGAGAAAGAGAAAATTAAAGGCATATTTATTTAATTTATCTAACAACTAAATTGTTATCTGTTAGAGGAAATTTTGAGAATAATTAGACCAGAGAGTTATGAGAGAGCCATTTGAACAAGCTGTTCCAGCTCCAAGAAGGCGAGGCCTCTGAAGCCAGTCAGGCAAGCAAATTGTTAGCAAAGAAATTTCAGCTGACACTACGCTCCCAGGGTTATGTATAAATGTACCACAGTCCTTGAGTGGTTGCTGGTCTCCTACCAGGAGAGCAGGCTCGCCTGGCCCCAGCTTTCTACATTCTGTCTTTATTTCTTCATCCCCTACCATCCTCCCCCCAGGAAATTCAAGAGCTGTGCGAGGGGTGACACTTTTTTATTGTTTAGCTTCTATTTTGTGAAATGTTGCCATTAAAACTTTCTCCTTTCCTTGTAGATTGTTGTTGCTGTACTTTTAGCTGATTATGTTGTCATTTTTAAATTATATAATAGCGAGATAGATTCTTCTATTTTTATACCACTCTGACTCATTTTCCTTTTTTTCTCCAATTGTGCCTCTTTAAAAATGACAGAAGTGAGAAAATAAACCCTGCTGGAAAACAAAGTTCCCGAAACTACCATTAACTGGGAAGTAAGGCATTGAAAGGAAGAGGATGACACTTTTTGAATCTGTAAGATTTGAATTTCATATTTTTCTAAATAAGGATTGTGTGACTTTGACAAATAATCTCATTGAACTAAAACTTTTTCCTAATGTTAATATAACAACTAAATGTATGTTGCAGTAAGAGCTGCATGTGAGTCTTTATCATAGTGATTCACATATTATGTTCCCAAAATGCACTATATGAATATGGCAAATCCAGCCTTGTCATCATCTTATTGTTTTATTCCATGGTAAACAGGGTTGAATATCTGGCTTAATTTAAAAGAATTTCAAGCTTACATAGATTTAGAAATCAGTATGTGTTTTAATAGTAATCAGTTTCTATTTTGTACACCGTGTTTTTCTGCATCGCTTTGCATCACCTCAACCTCATCTGTAATTACAGCTGTAGCTGTTATGGACAGCTCCATGTGAGATCTAATTGGTATTATATCCATGAAATTTGACACATAGTTAGGGTCAGCAGAATGCTTTTTAAAATCCTCATTACTGTCCAGTATCTGAATTATTTCCTTTAGTTTTCTTTTACATGAGGACATCAGAAAACATTAAATATCATAAACCAGGCAATGAAAATTATAGTAATTTCACCAACAGTATACTCTTTGGGAATTTTGTTATTTTGAGTTTCTGAAGAATATTATGATAGTTATCAATCTCACTATGTCAAATCACATCACAAGCTGTTGAGCTTTTTTAAATCAGATTTTAAATGTTTATATAATAAAATAATTCTTTGGAATTTTCTTGTATATGAAACAGAGTAACTGATGTAATTGAAGGGCACATTTTACTTTACCATTAATATGAGCTAGTATGAAATGTAAGCAAAACACTAAGTCTATTACTAGTTAATGAAAATAACTATTTTTTCACTAATAGGGCCTTAAGTTGATGTCATTCAGTTTTAACAGGCAACACATTTTGCCAGCAACATCTGTTGCTGGCTTAACAATTTAAGCTCTAAGTAATAACTTTTCAAAATTTTAGCCACAATGCACAGTAGAAGACACATTTTACATCTGCACAAAAAGCAAACACAAATATACATACCAAATTTTCTCCAATGTTCTTATACTTTTGCCTAGCAGCCAGCAGCAGACACGAGGACTAGACTGTGTGATGAAACTCGGATATCCAGCCAATGGCTTCTTTTGTAGTGCTGAAGCTAAACTTGTCACCAGAATGTTCACCTCTCATTAGATGAGATTTGATGGCCCTACGAGATGAAATCATTGTGACATTATGCCTTCATTTCCAGAGATATGTGTGCCTATATTTTGGGAAAATCAATAAAATTTTCCATGAGTCACTTTAATTGTATAACTCTTCTGAGGTAATTTGCTTGAGTTTTAGTGTAGAAGGGGACCTTCTATACCACAGTGCTTTTTTTTTTTTTCCTCATGGAGATAATAAAAGATAATAACCCATCTGGAGTGAGTGCCATTTTGTAGTTTCTGTAAAATGCGTGAAGCCAGTATTTACATCCATATTTAAATCCTTCTTGAAAGTAATATGACACACTCAGATATATTTGGTACACAACACAAGTAGGTCTTCTTTGTGTACTTTTCATAGTGAGTTGTAAGGAAGCAAATAGTCTGTGCATAAAGTAAATCTGTAACAGTCATGAAAAATAGATTTTTTACCTGCTCTTTTGCAGTTCATTTGCAAGTCAACAAATGAGCTCAGGTCTCAGGATAGATGATTAGATTTTATTACTGTTTAAAATACATTCTTTCAAGATATGTTCTTGCATGCAGTTTTACATTTCTATGCAATTGAATCTTTTGATTTTTTCCTAAAAGTTTTATTTTCAGCATTATGTATAGAAAGATCTTAGGCCCTAAACATTAGTTATATTACTTCATAAATACATTAATGTTAGTTTTTATGATTTAACATTTAATTGATACGAACATGGAGTTCTTTACTTTTTATTTAGTGGTTTTGTGGGTTAAATTTGCATTATATATAATGATGTATTTCTTTTATCTATTACTTCTCTTTTCTTCAAGATTTCACATTTAATTTACATGTTTTGAGTGTTTTATTTTTGATAAAAAATAATCAACAGATACCTTAAATCCTAATCAAATTAAAATTAGCTACATTGTGATTAAGCCAATTTGAAAATGGTTGTCTGTGGAGGATATCTTTGTGTAAAGGAAGAAAAAACAGTTTCTTTTCTGAATATAAACATTCTAAAAGAGATGAATTACAAGTATTTTGACAAGTTTTTCTGTAATTTATAGGTATCATTAATCATCTTGTGAAAACACTATCCTAAAATCTAATAGAAATGCTTATGATACTTAGATAGACATTATTAAATCATCTATGTGTTTATTTTTGTGTGTACTCTGCTAGTTTCACATGAAAGCTGAGTGTCTCTTAAAAGAATATCTTTGAGACTTCAAATTCTGGGAGCCACATTTATTATGAGCCATTCAGCATTACCTATTTATAATGTGCAAAGATGGAGTTCATGACAAATAAATGCTCAAGATCCATGCATAACAATATCCTGACTTAAAAATAGATCATGCACATTTTGGTTTTGCTCCTGAAATGCATCTGATTTGTCATTTCAAATACATGCAATATATGAAAATTTCTTGCATATCCTTTTCCTGAAATTCTGATTGCCTATTTAACTTCTCAGGTTTACATGAGAAGACAAAACTTAAACTCACTGCCTACATTTACTAGTTCTTACCTTTGTAGGATTAGCTGTATACAATCTGTTAGCTACTCTATATTTAGTATTTAATAAATATATATTGAATAAATTATCAAAGAAAGAAATATGAAGGAATTGGATTATTTTATTTTGTGAACCCTAAAATTCACAAAAAATAACAAGAATTTCTCACCCACTTGAGTTGCATAAAGTAGCACATAATAAATAGATAGCAGAAATTTCACAAAGAATGGAAGCACACAGAAATTACCAACTCTGATTCAGTATTGCTAAGAATTATTCTCATCTGAATTCTGAAACCATTAATGCAAAGAAGATGCTTAACAGTAAAGCCATTACTCTTAGTTTGACTAATTTTAAATTTGATTGTGTGAATAATTTATGTGGTCTCTGAAGATGGAAACATTACATTAGATGTTCAAATAAGTGTCACACATTGTTTCCCTTTACCCTTTCTTTACCGCTTCAACTCTCTCACCCAGCATGAATTTCTTTCCTTTTTATGAACAACAGCACAGTACATATATTTCATGGAATTTTGTTTCAGTCTTCTACTAATTAAGTCTTGAAATCATTCAGTTCATGAAGCTCTCACTCCTTGTTCATAGGTGGAGCGTATTCTATAGCTCCATTATATGGATGAACTAAATATTTTACAATTATTCTTATTTGGGCATTTTAGATATTTATAGAATTTGGAAATATAAACTACTTCTATGAATAACTTTGTGCAATTTAAAAATATTACTGGTTTGTATCTTCATAACAAATTTCTAGATGTGCATCAGAAGCTAGACTCACCTGAATATTCATTACATTTTACAAAATGTGCCTTCATAAGGTTTTTCTAATTTACATTTTACCACAAGCTATACAGGACATTATCTGTTCCCTCATCTCACAAATAATTGTAATAATGTTATTATTTAACATGGTTTAGAGAAGAGAAATGTTATTTTGTGCAATTTAAATTTATTTCTTTATGATTTAATGTTTAAAATTTGTTTATGACCAATTAAGGTATTTTTATAAATTCATTGTTGAACTTTTAACATATTTTTCTATCTTGAACCCATTAATTTTAAAACACTGAACTATTTAAACATTGAAATGGATATTTATCTTCTAAAGTGCATTGTTACATAGTTAATTTGCAAAGGTATCTGATCTACTAATACGAATAAGGTTATGTTTGTAGATTCTGAACAATCTATGAACGTCATTTGTGCTTATGAATAGAGCCAAAGAACAAATTATGAGTCAATCTATATTCAGATTTAGAGCTTTCCCAAATATGAAATATTCATATTGCAAACAAACACTCTTTGGAGAATCTAAGCCATTAATACATTATCCCTTTTTGATGGGTAGTAAGACACTCACGTTCCAGCAACTGCATATGAATTAACAGGAGCCGTTTTGTGCATGGTTTAGAGAGTGCAAGCTGCATAATACAAATTCTAACTCAGCATGTGATTAGAAAATCTGATTGATCATTTGAATTATGCTGCTTATGCCGTCACAGTTAACATTTTTATTAGTATCATAATCTCCAGTTAATAATTTATATGTTTTTCATTTTACGTTCTTAAAAAAAGTGAAACTTGTTTTTTTTTTTTAATTTTCTTTCCTTATGTTTTGTTTTTTAGCTGACGATAGAACCCAAGACATCTTGCATGCTATTCACACACTCTACATCTGAGCTTTACCTTAGCCCTGGGATTTCTTCTACTAATCTAAAAGAAAATTCTACTGCCCCAAGAGGCATCCTAATGTAGTTTTCTATTTACTACAGGGAAAAACAATAAATGTTCTATAGCTACACATGAAGAAATGCATTATTAAATATCTTTGTTTTGGAAAGGAGGAAGTTTGTTTTTCTGGCCACTGACTGTCATGATTACTTAAGCTTCCAAGAAAAATCTGTGGATTTAACATTGTTATATCAGGATAAACTTTAGATCCTGCTGATCGGAAACTGTGACTAAATTGCTGTTTGATAGAATCCTTAACTTAGACTCTCTTTAGATATTTGAAAATGGTGATATGAGCACAGCTTGTGATTAACGGATTTCCATTAAGTGACTTAAAATATGAGCTTTTATAGAAGCTAACATTTCTTATTTCTGTATTTATTAAAGATATCAAATAGCTCATAGAATTTTTTGAGATATTTATTAAATGTTTTTAATATAATGTCATATGTGGATGTTCATAATTCTAAAAACAAAGATTATCATTGTATTTAACATATTTTATGTAGTACTATATTAAGAATTTGTTCTCTATGGAAAAGATCAATATAATACATATAACAAAGAATATATATAAAATAGAAATGTGTATATATATATGTGTGTGTGTGTGTGTGTTTTGTAATACATAAATCATGCCTATTTTTATTCAAGGCAAGTAATTTAAATAGCACTTAGGATGTATTTTTGGTGAAATAGTAGTGTATATATAAATAATGCTGTAAATAGATATACATGAGTGAATTAAATGACTAAATAATCAGAGGTGACTGATTTGTCCACCAAGCACAGACGACTTTTATGCATCCTCTCCAAAAGCTTTTACTTTTGTTTGCTAAATTTTAATTATCAGACATTTTCATACAGAAAATTATTGAGATTATTGAGGGAACAGTGTTCTGTCTAGTGTTTTCCAGTATTTAGGTTAGAGTTGGCTAGCAAGTGTAAATTTGCATATTCCTTTGAAAGCCAGTTTTATCAGGTCCGCTGGTGGTTGCCAAGAAGCCTGGACTGTAATGTGAGGCAGGCAACTTTCTCCACGAGCTGTCTGTCCTTTGAGGCCAGGTGGTACATTTGGCCAAAGCGATTCTCTGAGGTCACGTCTTTCTAGGCCTGTTTAATCTCTTTTAAAAGAGTTTACTTCCATCTGAGCTAAGTGAGGTGGCCTTTGTATGGAAGGAATGACCTTGAGAGATTCAGCACTCATCGACCTCTGTTCACATCTGCTTTCTTCACTTGTATCTTCCCTGGTTTTCAGACCATCTCCCTCTTCACCTTGAGTTCTCCAGTCCAGTTCCGGTACAGCATTTCAGCTCGATACCCAATTAATGAGATTTTTCCTTCAGATATCACTTCTATGATGTGGCACCATTAAAAGTTCATCATTCACATGCATTAACCAAATGTTCAGAAAGATTGGGGCAGTGGTTCACAGAAGCTGCAGACAAGCAAGGGTTAAGAGGGGAGTTTTGGACCTAGCAAGGGGTGGAAGGTGTTTGGGTTGTGCTGGGCACTAAGTCACTCTTTTACCCTCCTTAATTATATGCTATAGCTGTAAAAGCAAATGGATACATTTCTACAGAAAAAACAAAATATGTTAGAAGTTAAATATAAAAGGAAACAAGCTTATAAAAGTCCATGTAAGAATTACAGATTATGTTTATAGGTTTTGTACGAAGCCAAAACTTACAGGAATAATTTTGCTATAACATCAGCAATATTAATACTAATCAAAATAGATTCAGTGTTTCAATTTCAAATTCCCACAGACAAAGCTTTGTTACTCATTAATCTGTATAACGTCATACCGTGTCTTGAGATAGTGTGTTCTCACTTTTGCTTTTTTTTTTTTTTTCAATTTTAGTTTTATATTTTCATTAGAGCGTGTTAATTATACTGAGGGATGGACATCATTCTGGGTTTATGTGTATATGCATATTTCAATACTTTATTTTCAGCCCCCATTACCACTTTCCCTTTCTTTCCTCCTCTTCTTTTCCTCTCTCTCCTGATTTCCTTTCTCATCTCTAATAGCTTCTGTTTTCCTGGTCTCTGTGTCTGTCTATCTCATCTGTCTCTGTCTATCCCAAAAGTAAACATTTTGGGCTTTCTGAATCTGGCTTATTTTGCCTAGCATGATGACCTCCAGTTCCATCTACCTTCCTGCAAATAGCATGACTGTTTTTTTTTAGGACCAAACAATATTCATATATATGAATCTGTGATTTTTAACAGTATCACACATTCTTTATTCATTCATCTGTTGATGGAGACTGAGGCTGACGTGAGTGTAGTTATCACTATGGTATTACTTTAATGCTGAGAATACACTCAGAAATAAAACAGTATACCTGGATCAAACCAAGCTTGAAAAGGCTCTAGAAAAGATTTGTTAACATTGGACAAGAAGTGAATGTTTAATTCTCAGAAATTATTACTTACTTTGTTCTGGTGCCCCTTTCCGATCACACACTTTTCTCTAATCCTTTTGAAATTATCATTACCTCTGTTGCACATAAACACATACAGCTACTATGCTGCTTTGGGCACCTTTGATTTTCTTGGGTAAAATGACAATAATCCAGTCAGTTCTGTAGTCTTGTTTAAAACTTGGACTATTTCAACTAACACTTTAACATTAACCCCTTTTAATAATGTCAATGGCTTATATTAATATTGATATGTATTTTAAATACACTAACTTTTCTGTATAGTAAATTTAAGTTATATAAAGGAATTATTAGGCTCTTAAGAAGGATATACATTTATATTTTAAATGTACCTGAGGAATTTAAATGTACTGAGCAATTTGTGAGGGGCATCTATTTAAATCTCATTTATAGTTTCTGAATAAAGCACAGTATCGATCTTACATCCCAGAACAGAAAAGTGGATTTTCATCCTACTTTTAAATTAGCATTTCAAAATATGTTACCCTCTGTATCAGTTGGGGGTCTCCATATGACAAGAAGCCATGGAATGTAAGCACAAGAAGAAATTAATTCAACTGACTTTCATGATTGGAGGTTGGTTAGTCCCACAGTGGCCATCTGAGGCTGGAGGGCCAGGAAACCAGGAGCTCCTCAGTTCAAGTGGCTGAAAGTCTTAGAACCAGAGTGCTCCCTGAAAAATCAGTGTGCATTTCTGTGTTCAAAGGCTGAAGAACCTCAAGTCTAATGTCTGGAGGTGATATAGCAGCAAAAAATACATCTCTCAAGAAGCGCTAGCTCCCCTGGGTGTGAGTTCTTCCTCCTCCACATCTCATTCCATTTGACCTTTAGCCTATTAGACCGTTCTGACCACCACGTCAGGCGGGCTCTTCCTCATTCAGTTTTCTGTTCCACCTGCCAGTTGTCTGTGAAATCACTCACCAGTACAGAATTGTGCTTCACCAATTTTCTAAATGTCATTGAACCTAGTGAAACTGACAACCGAGATTCAATCCCTCCTTCCTTGGTTTTAGTCTCTTATGGTGCATGTGTCAGCCAGATGGCAGTGTTCAACTACTAAGGATTCATTTTTCTTTTGTTTAAAAGCTTTAAGGTCTCTAAAAGAGGGGATGACATTTAAATGAACAGTTCGTAAACCTTTTCTCTAAAGGGCCAGATAACAAATACTGTGGACCTGAAATTTATAGGGTTTTGTTACAGCCGCTCAGTCCTACCATGGCTGCTGACAGTAGACATTAAATTGCCTGAATTTTCATAGCATTTTATTTACAAAAACAGGTGTTGAGCCAGATTTGCCTACCTCTGACTTAAACAGTTTTGCTCTGTAGGAAGAGGATTTTGCTAACATGAAGCAGAGTCAAAACTGGATGTTTTACCACAGAAACCAAGTTTGACAGACATAGGACACAAAGCAACAGGTTCCTCTTGAAAATTTTTCTTTTTGTTTGTCTTATAATTATGAAAAATAATGGAACTCATTTTGAACTTTTGCACTCATCTCAAAATAATGTAAATCCCTTTTATGTCTCTGGATCAGTCAGAGGGAACTATTTCATGCCTTCTAACCAAGAAGTGAGAATATACAATACCACTCATATTGCTCTGGGGCATAACACAGAATCAAATCTACCTCTAAGATGAATTGGGAAGAAAACAAACTAGAAAAATTATGAAGTCACTGGATATTCAGTTCCATTCTGCCCATTTTAACTTTTTTCCTTTTCTTAATCTACTCATTTTTAGTGCACTATTCTGTCCTGATGGTCCACATTCTCAGTTGACACCACTAATGCCAACTTGAGGTATTCTGTCAATGCCTGGAAAGCATTCCTTTTTTTGATTTTCTTGTATATGTCAATATTTTAGTATCAACATTAGTTCATTGAAGTGAGTCTTCTAAAAGGGAAGTTAGCTATGATGTATATATATATAACATGATTGACGTTATATATAACATAATGACATTTTAACATTCCTTGTGTTGAAATACTTGATCAAAGAAATGAGTCTATTGGCTTTTCTAGTTTTATTTAAGAGAAGATCCTATAAATGACCCTCTTAAAATATATACTTTTACAAGTACACTATTTTATTTATATTTATGGCCGTCCTATTTTTTTGAAATTAAGCCAACTTTCAAGATTTTTCATGACATTTTTTGTTAGATAAGAACATAGATACTAGTCACCCTAGTGATTAAATACACTCTAGTGCAGCGGGTATATTTAACATTTTATTTTTGGTCATTTTATAAATATACATACAATTGGTCATTTGTAAGTAATTTAGAAGTTTTCAGATTGACTTTCATGAGTGTCTAGAAAGGATTTCCAGTGGGAATGTTAGTGCAAATTCATCTGAATGATAAGGATGGGGAGGAAAACATAAGGGATGGCTGTAATTTTTAGTTTTTCTAAAAGATCTTCAAGGCAAACTTGGCATGTACAATCATAGGACTCTAAAAATTTGAAGCAGGAGCATCATAAATTTGAGTCCTGCCTGGGCACCTCTGTGAGATTTTGTCTCAAACTCTAAAAGATAAAAAGTGCTATGGTATGTAGCTCAACTCAAAAGCCCAGGGTTCAATCCCTAGGACTGACTCTCTAGGACTGTCTCTAGGACAAAAATTCTAAAAGAAAACCTCAAGGCAGAGATCCAGGAGAAACAAGTGATGGTCACAATCTGTGTATAGTATTTTAGAATTTCAGTACTAGGGGAGGAGAAAAAAGTTTGAATAATTGCCAGGTAGAGAATAAGAACTTTGAATATAATGTTTCTTCTATATTTATACCAGAAAGGCTCAGCCAGTGTAAGACTCAAATTGAGAGCAGGATCAGAGACTGGAAATGAAAAAGTAGACCAGGTCTAGCCCCAGGCAGGATTCCTATTCTAGTTATCTTTAGTTAGGGCTAAGATCACCCTAGAGAGGGAGGATTGGAAGGTCACAGCAATTTCCACTGTGGTTCTGACTGCATTTTGTCTAATTTCTAGCATCGGTGTAATCTTTAAACTATGTTACTTACTAAATGGTTTATATATATTCATGATTCTTAGTTATTCACTGACCACTTCTGTTGATATCTCTGTGCTTTTAATTCTAATGAATATTCTTGCACACTGGCAATACATTCTGAATTAAAATCTGTTTGAAGCTGTAACCTATATAATCTGTATTTAATCCTACCTTCTAGGTCTTCTTGGGCAAACTAAAGTCAACAAACGATCAACATAGCTTTAATACAACCTTATTAAACAATCAGTGATATGAACTGTTTATGCTCATTATACAGAAGAGAAATTTGAATTTAAGAGGAGTAATATAATTAGTATCATTCTATTAATGAGAACCAATGCCAATTTTTGAACAAAAGACTGCTTTTTGGAATGAATTGAAGCCTCTATGACATAGTGGATGATCTGTGAGTTGTTATAATTATATGATACATTGTAAACATACATATTTATTTTAATGTAAATATGAGCTTTCTAAATTTTAAAACCTAACTTTAACTTGTTTATGTATTTTATGTTTTCTATCACTTCAGAATATGCCTGCACTCTGTAGACCTAATCTTTTTGTTAACTTTGAGATTCAACTTAAATCTGTTGATAAATATTCTTAATCAGCTACAACTGACAAGGTACATTGAGCTTCTCTGACAAAGTGACACAATTCTCATAGTTTTACCGGCAGGTTGAAAATGGAACCTCTGATGGCTATAATTTAGCACAGAATAAAACTATCCATTTATTTCTATAATCCTTAAAACTGGTCAGGAAGGAAGACAAATAATGCTTTGGAAAAAACAGAGTTAATTTTGGAGCCAGCTACTTGATTCAATTGCCAGAAAACCATGTTGGTGACAGCAGGGACTTCCTTCCTTTGACCACTCAGATTGATAAGGGACTTTTCTGTTAGAAAATGAAGAGGCTACACCACGTGCAGCCTGTTCTAGGCAAGTGACACTGAATAAAGAGCTTAACTTTCTAGACAATATAAATTTTTTTTTGTATAGGAGAAATAAAAATGGGTTTAGGTTTCAAGAATATAAAGTTAAAAGTTCTCAGTTGGCAAACCACTGGAAACTGGAACAGAGCAAAGCCTTACTGTGCTTCCAACTCGGCCCCTCACACTTTGTAGAGGGCAGTGATTTTGGACAAGATAATTATTTTGTATATGGCCTTGGGTCTGATTCCCAGACAGTCATAATTATGGACCACTGTAGTTTTTGGAACATAAAGATCCTTTTAATATTCCTTGCTGAAATGAAATAGTAATGCTGTTTTCCTTTGGGAATCTTCGATGAAGTGTTTTAAATAGCTTGCACCCATTTCTCTTGCTTTGTTTCCAGTAATTATGGTTACCAAGGAACTATTCCGTTTATTTTAGTAGAGCTTTTGTTGATTTAAGACTAGGGGAAGTTCTTTGGTTAGGCTTAATTATCACTGGCTGCAACATAAATTCAAATTAAAAATATCTGGTAAGCAGAAACAGTCCTGCTATTAGTAAACATCAGACATGTAGAGCTGTGATTCTATGAATGCTGGTTATGTTCATGAGCTTTTTGGAAATTGCTAAAGGAAAAACAGTTTTTGTGGTTAATTCTGATGCAGTACGTATTTTAGAAACTAAGCTTTTTGTTTTCCTTCTTTTTTCTTGTTTTTTGCATTTTTTATTAGAAATGTAAAATATAACACCAAATATTTAACCACTGTTTCACCAATGCTATTTATCTAAATTTTGCTCTTTACTTTTGTTAATTAGTAACCTGATGGAAACATGTCCACTGCTGGTACTGCAAATACAGAACATAGATAGGAATAACATGAACAGATACGAACATATACAAAAAAAGATAAAAACATTCATAATAAAAAATTCACAGTCCAGAAATTACAGGATGTAAAATCCTACTTCTGGTCTTTTTCTTTTTACTAATAGACAGTGAGAGGGTGTCTTCTTGAATATGTGGCATTATATTAATGTAAGAATGAATCTCTGATTTTTTAAAGCATCTTGTTCATAAATAGTAGAGGCAGAGCAGAAGACATCTGACCAGCATTTCCTACAAGACCTGGGATAGGAGGTACATGCATGAATGTGCTTATTGGCTCCAATACAGCTTTTTATTAAGCTTTCACGATATGGTACAAAAATGAAAGTTCTAAACTTCATTCAGGAGGGGCTCCACTTCAAACTCAATAAAATATTGCTTTTCAGTATACTAAGAATAACATTTTCCTTTCATCTGTGGTCTTTTCCAATCTTCTGTGCTTTTTTGTTTTTGTTTTAGAATTTAAAATGTCCTTAGAATAAATTTTTTGCATTCTGTGCAGTTTTGTATACAGATACAAAAGCAACTAACTTCTATACAGAATCCCCAAATGTATGCCATTCATTTTCAGAGTGAGCACATGCATATATATTTTACTACTCATAATGAAAAAATGCACAAAACTAATTCAACAATTGTATTTACCTTACCGATATGCATACATTCTACCAAGAGCTTCTACCTTATATTTACTAGTGGGTTAGGAGGACCAAAAGGAAAGAATTATGAATTGGAATTGCTTTATCTTTCTGCTTTCTTCTGTGTCCATTTTCAGCCTGAGTAGTTGGTTTACATGAGAAAGAAGCATCTGAGTAAGAAACTGCATAGTACGATTCCTTGGTTTTATCTCTTTTATAACTCTCTTGCCTCCTTCCTGTGTTTGCACATAGTTGTGCTTGGAATAGAAAATATGACCTCTCAGGGCTGTCAGTGACTGCCTACATGTGAGACATTTATCTCGTACAGTTTTCATTTCAAATCGGTTTTGGACTCTACCTCCCTCCCACGGGGAATTCTGTGCTCGTGGGGCATCAGGAAAACTGAACATGTACTGCTATCGAGCAAGAGGACGTGCAGTGCATGAGTGGCTCCTCTGCTATGCACGTGCTCCATTACTTCTTCAGATTTCACTGATAAAACACACGGTCAAAGAGAAAATTATTCCAGAACTGTGATAGCCTTAAACCACTTGCAGATAATGGAGGATCTTCTAAGAGAATAATTCTGTGAAATCAATCACGATTTTTTCCCAAAGCTAGCACTGCCACTGCGGCCTTGGAATAGGTGTCCTGAGTCACTGTCATGAAATTTGTCTCAGCTTCTTATAAGCAGAATGGGAAAAACTGCAAATGGAAAATATAAAGGAAAGGGTGACCATCAAGATCAGTGCAGAGCCCAAGCAACAGTCTGAATACATAAGAAAACAAAAGAAATTAACTCATATAACAATATTCTGGAAATTCAGTCTTGAATATAAATATAATCTAAAATAAAAATAAATCTTAAATATCTATATTTAAACTCACAAAAATAAAAACGGTAATCAAAAAGGTAATAGAAAAGAATAGATGGATACAAAAATTAGAAAATTTTTTAATGTGTGAATTTTTTTTCTAAACTAAAACAGTATCAGGTTTGATTGCAGCATTTGCACTTGGGAATAAATAAGTGAGTTTTGGGTTGCAGTTTGGGCTTTCAGATTCTAAATTTCACTAATATAGGGTGTGATACTGGAATTAAGGGTTTATGGCACTAAATTAGTGTGCTGATTGGCTTAGCATAGTTCTGATGTGGATAATGAAAAGGTACACCCTGGTTGTAAGTGGCCCCACCCAAAGGCTGGTATCCTGGGTGTGTAGAAGGGAAAGGGAGACTCGGTCCTTCCTGTTCACTGCTTTCTACTGTAATGCCCCTCCGCCATGCTGCCCGGCTTTGGAATCAGTTGGCTATGGACTGGAACCTCAATGAACAGTGAGCTGAAACAAACATTTCCCTTTAACTTTGGGTACCAGGTATTTTTATTTCAGTAATAAGAATTCTAAAATAATAACAAATTAATTTTTTTCCATTTGAAAAGGTGATTGTTTTTCCAGTGTTTGCTCACACATTTCGGTTCAAGGAGTCTAATTAAATTTTTAAATAGCAGGTATCCTGAAACTTTTATTTATGTATTTTACCATATTATGATACATTTATAGTAACGCCTAGTGACAAGTGTTCATTAATATGTAACAGTGCTTAAGAAGAAACAAAATCCCTATTTTGATGTCGTGGCAGCACCTAGAGAGTGTGTTACCTGGTGAGCAGAAGTTGGCCAGGGAAGGGAATGATTATTCATGACTGGAGAAAGGCCAACAGTGAAACAGCTTAGAAGAAGCTGATTGTTGTAACTTGGTAAACTGGGGCAGGTGATCCGTAATCCGTAATGGAAAATTTTATCAGATTTGGAAAAATATTCTAACTTTGTTTTGCTTTTCCAGCTTGCATTATAAAGGACTCTGTAATTTGCTTCTTTAATTACTTGATCATCAAAATGTCCCCGGGGAGGAAGATTTCACACAAGCTCTAACCTAGTGGGGTTCTTCAACTAGCTTTAACCCAACTCCAGTGTGTAATTATTTTCTAGATTTTAGCATGACCCTTTAATAAAGCTCTGATTTTAAGGTACACTTTGTTTTCTTCTATTTCTCTTCTGATTCTTACCTCAAGAAACCTTTGATTTACCACTCCTCTGTGCATATGTGAATATTATGAGACACAGGTCAAAGCCTGAGTGTTATTGAAAATGTTCTCTTGTGCATGAATGGACAGGCATTATGATTGAGAGAGCAGCGGTGATGTTATTCAGTAAAGAGGAAAAACATCTACATGAATAAGGGAATGAATTCTTATAATTTCTGCCATTAGGTGATCAAATTCAATAGGATTGTTGAATGTTAAATAAAACATCTGCACTCAGACCATTGCATCACTGCCAAAAAAAATGTTATTCTGAAAATCTAAGATTCTGCTAAAATAATAGCAGCTTCTCAAATAAGTGGAAAAATACTGATTATTACTGTTTTTATTAAATGTTTAACAAGTCAGTCATTTTAATAACACAAAAAGTGTTTCATAGTGTATGCAATAGTTTATGATTATTCGATTTTTCATTTAATTTAATACTATCACCATAGATATTTATTGTGCTCTGTAGATGTAAATATAAATTTTTAAAAATTCTGTGGATTTAGATATCTGGCAGCCATCGCTGATACTCTTTTTCCTTCAGGCCCTGGTGTGCTGCATCAATTACCAAAACTTGATAGTTCTGCTTCATAAATATTCCTCAAGTTCAGCCATTTATTTTCATTTCCACTTACAATCTCTTTCTATAAGCCACAGTTTCTTCTCACCAGCACTACTGAAAGTCTCCAAACTAATAACTGAGGCTCTGAAAAATGGCTCTGCTGGCAAATAGGCTATGATGGGGGGTTTAGAATTGAATATAAATCACAACTTGTAAAACACGACGATGAGTCACAAAATAGATAAATTTTACCAAACCAGGACATGCAAGACGCCCGCAGCACAAACGTTTTTAATTCCCGTATACTGATGATAAGATCTCAGGCAAATAAATTTAACTTAAATATTTCATGAGGTGGTGTGTTCTAAAGATAAGAACACTGACAATTCAGTAAATCATTTTTGTTTACAAATGAAGACCAAACCCTCTCAAAATTATGTCACTCACTATGGCTTCTCTAAGTTTACTTTCCTAATAGTTCCCTATTGAGGTGATCATGATTCTGTCACCTGCTTTGTATCTTACAGACCTGACTTGGCTGTCGTTGTAGCCCTCCTGGTCTTTCTTTAATGGGCTTTCACAAGTAAACTTACTAACAAAATTTGCCAGGACCCTGAATGTTATGAACCCCAATCCTTCTGTGGTAATTTGTGGCTTTTTCTGTGCAGAACACGCTCATGCTTAAATTGTGCATTTTCATTTATTTAGTCCTGAATAAAAGTTGTCAATAGACTGATGAATGTGAGGTTAACAAAAATGTAAGCTACACAAGAGAATATATAATAAGAATATGACCTTCCCTCTTGCTTTTGTATATATACTCATTTCAAGCTGGCAGTATTTTTTATAGAGTCAAGGCTATTGCTTGGGGACCACGTCTACCCATTGCAGAGAGCTAATTTATTTTCCCTCACCAAAATGGATTTTGTTTTCCTTTGTGCATCATCAGCACATTTTTAAAAGTTCTGATTGCAAATTTTAGAGTGGCAATGTACACAAGAATTTAATTTAGAGTTCTCACTTTGAATAAAAGTGCTAGTGAGGTATTATTATTGTTACTATTATTATTTTATTTTTAACAAATGCATTACTATTCAAAGTAGAAAGTACCCAAAACGTCAACTTATTTCAGAGGAATAGAAAGAGCAACTGGAAAAGAAACTAGAAAATAGCAGTCCAAAGTAGTTTGGATTTTCTGCATTTTTGAAGCACAGAAAAATTTTTTAGACATGTTAGAAAATTATCAAATTCAACTATTAAAGTTTATACTTGCTAGTAAAACAGTAAATCTTTCTTCATTTGACTGAAAAACATATATGTATGATATACAAAGGATTAGAGTTTATATTTAACCTGATTTTAACAATATTGAGATATAAATTTGATAAGAACAACAAAAAGAAATTAACAGTATAAACCACCTTTAAAATAAATGAGATTGATTTTGTAACTCGAGCAACTTCTAAGATAACAATATGTAACTTATCAACTAGTGATTTCTTACTGTTTTTTTTGAAATTCTGTATTATTTCTATCCTTTTTTCTGTTTTGCTTTTTTTCTCTAAATAAAAAAATGAAATTGGTTCCTGCTACCAAAATAGATAGATAAATAAATAAATAAATAAATAAATAAATAAATAAGAGATTGGGAGAGAGAAAAAGAGAACACCAGAATTACACTGTGTTTTGGGGACTAACCCTCAATGAGAAGGATCAAAATGTCTTTACTCCAAAATAATAAAATCACATTATATACATTTACCCTCAAAATAAACTAGAGAGATTGATTCTCATTTTAGAAATTTTAGACTCAGGGAAAGCTAAGGAGCTCTGTCAGTCTTCAATTTACAGACAGCCATTTACAGACAGACACTGTGTGAATCAATGGCTACTAAAATACCATGTCGTTTACAGTGCCGATTACCAGGAGTTTACCAAGACTTGCACAATGTATCTTTTGAAAATTGGTCTTTATGTATTTTTTATGAAAAAGAATGTTTGAGAGGCAATAAGCACACCCATTGCAGGAAAGAAGGATTTTCATCCATTGATGTAATAAGATATCTGGTTCATAGGAAGAGACCCTCTAAAAAGGTACAGCAAAGGGACAAAAGTGTTAAAACCTCACAAATGAGAGTGAGGAAAATGAGAGCTATAGGTGTGTGTGTGTGTGGGGGGGGAATCTTAGAAACTGTATATGTTATCAGTGTAGTCCTCAGAATCTGTGGCTGTGCTATGCTATTTGACAAAATGAAATTTTAAGATTGTAAATTAAAAGTAGGGGTTTTGGTTTGGAAAGTTTTTTTGGCTTATGTCGACCCAATTTAATTATGAGTCTTTAAATGTGGAAAAGGCCAAGCAGAAAGGCTTGACAGAGAGATGCGATATAGAAAGGACTGGATTTGCTGCTCTTTCCTTGGAAGCCAGAGGAAGGGGTCCATGGGCCAAGGACTGTCTGGGGCAGGGAAGTGGATCTCAGCTTATTGTTAATAAGAAGCAAGGACCTTAGCCCTGCAACCACCAGGAGCTGAATTCTGCCAACAGCTACAAAAAGCAAGCACTGGTTGTCTTATGGATCTTTTAGAAAGGAAGATAACCTTGTTTGAGTTTTTGGACATCTGGCTAACACATTTATAAAATCTGAAACTCTGTTGTTTTATCCCATTAAGTTTATATGTGTTATCACAGCAATTGTAAACTAATTCACAGGTTGGCAGATATTTGCTGAGGTACAGAAGACATAAAGTAGAAAAATAGATCGCAAAATTATTCTACATTCAGTATATTACATTTTAAGTTAAATGCAAACATTTATCAATATGTAGTTGGATAACATATATTATGATTTGTGTTTAAATGTCCCCCAAAATCCTAATGTGGTCGTGGGGGGTGGGCCTTTTGAAGGTGGCTGAGTCTAGGATTTGTGATTGGTTCATTTTTTAGCATTGGGATTGGCAGTGTGAATGCTACACCTGCCCAGGAGTTGGTAGCAGAAATAAAATATAAGGGAGGGAAGGAAGCAAGGAGGTGTGCTTTTCCCTTTTGTCTTTTTTGCTCCATTACTTGTAGCCACCATGAAAAGCTGCCCCTTAACCATGCCACTATGCCTCAGAGCCAGCTGAATATAAACTGAATGCTTTAAAACCTGTAAGCTAAATAAACCTTTCCTCCCCTTATTTGGGTGTCAAATATTTTATCTCAACAACGAGAGAGAAGTAACCAAGATGGATTTGTACCACTGGAGTGGGATTGTTGCTATAACAATGCTGTACCTGACCATGTGGTTCAAGGGCCTTTGGAAGTGGACTGTGGAAGAATTTAAAGATGCTACTTGAAGGAGTATAGCTGAAACACCGTAGGCTGTTCTGTATGGGAGAATCTAATCAGAGCTCAGAAGACCAAAAAAAAAAAAAAAAAAAAATAGAAAAAGGTAAAATGATAAAGACTAGGCTCATGACGTTTCTGCTGGAAGGAAGGACTGCACTGGTTGTTGGACTGTAGGCAATGTATGTTATGTCTGAATTTTGCTCATGTCCAGACTTTACCTGAAATTAAGATTAAGTGAGGTGGACTAACTAATCTGGCAGAAGAAATTTCAAGGCAGTCTAATGTTCATATAATGGCATGGTTATTGTTGGGGGCTTTTAGCCAGGTTTACATAGCAAATTAAGAGCAAAGAACCCAACAGGGTGATGACTTAAAACATTGTGACTCTGGCCAAGAAAATATCTCCAGTAAAGCTGGGAACTGCAAAGGTAGAGCTGAGATCTGACTGATGAGAGGGAACGAAAGAATAGAGAAGATGTCCTGAGGACATCACAGGAAATGGCATGTCTTCAGCCTTTGCAGCCTTAAAACTGCAAGAGTGAAAGGCTGCTTTGAGGAGAAAGCCACAGAATGCCATGTTCTAGAAGGGCGGAGGAGGCCACTCAGAGTTTCAAACTGGTGGCCACACCAAGTTCCAGAATGCCCATAGCATGCTTCACTATTAGGTTCAGAGTGCACGGCAATCCAGACACTCAACCCCTATAGCCGAGAGAGGAAAGCCTGGCTACTGCTGCAACTGGCTTCAGATCTCAGCATCATTCACATGGCTCTGATTTTAGGTACATACGGAATGTACAAATTCCACCCCAATTTTAGAAGGCTTGAGTGACCAGGCAGTGTGCCCCTGAGAGGGTGGTGTATGAATCTGTGAGTGTGATGCCTATGGTGCAGTAGAGACCCAAGAAGTTTGAGGAAGCCAGGAACATGGATCATCTGAGGAAACCTTCAAGAAAGAAACAAAAGCAGGCCTAACAGAGAAGCCATGGGAGCTACAATAATCAGAAGCACTGTAGGGACAGAGCCACAGAAAACATTTGGAGCTTACAACTTGCCACAGATTGCTCTGGATGTTTGACATGGAACTCCAGCATTTAATTTTTTTCCTGTTGGATTTTGGACTTTTTTTGTGCTCCATTTGTGCTCTTTGGTATGGTAATGTTTCTCTGTGCAATGAATGTTGGAAATGTTTTGGTTTGTTTTCATTTGTGCAGGGGCTGGCAGCTAAGAGTTTGCACTACATCTTACATTACAAGGAGACTTGGTACTAGGACTTATCAGCAATGCTGAAACTATTAGGCCTTTGGCAACTTCTGGAGATTGACTAAATACCTCTTGAATAAAGGCATGTCCAAGAGGGATCAGGGGTGAAATGTTATGGTTTGTGTTTTAATGACCACCCCTACTCATGGAGCAAGCTTTCTGAAGGTGGCTGAGTCTAGTTTGTTGTTGTTATTATCCAATGCAAGGATAGGCAGTGTGAGTGCTGCATCATCCAGGGATGGGCGTACAACATGAGAGGGAAGGAGGTGTGCTTTTCTCTTTTTGCACTTTTCACTCTTGCTCCTTGTGTCCATCATGAAAGGGTGCCCCTTAGCCATGCCAGCTTGCCTTGAAGCCAACTGAGTATAGATTGAAACCTTGCCAAATGTAGGCTAGATAAACCTTTGCTTCCTTCATTTTAGGTGTCAAGTATTTTGTCTCAACAGTGAGAGAAAAGTAATCAAAGCCAAATATTTACAAACAAGCGTGTCCTATAATAACACTCAAATCTACCGATTTTGTTACTATTTATCTCCTTTATACTTAGAGCCATGCCTGTCATCAGTTTGGGTATCACATGGAAAGCTTCTCAATGTACAAATTTAGAAAAGAGCTAGTTGTCTTTATAATTGTATTTAAAAATATCTATAATGAATGAGACTGGCCTTATTCTAGTTAGAATTTACTCTAGGATCAGGAAAAGATGTTATGAGGAAGGTAAGACAGATAATGCTTGTACAGTAAAATTTAGGGCACATTATCAGATTTATCATATCCTTTGTTTCATGGAAATCAAAAAGACAAGCTGTATTAAATGAATTGTAATAAGTTTTATAAGTGATATAATATTCTTGAAAATCCTCAGTCACTTGTTATATTACCCAATTCTAAGCAGTAGTGCTAGTCCACTTTGGTAGGAGGGAAGAGAGATAACAATATCACTGACTCAAGGGAGACAGCTTGCTATATAATCTATACAGTTGGCTGTGAGAGATCCTGTCTCATCCTATGGGCTTCTACATTTGATGACATCCAAGATCCTTCATATATAATAATAAATTCAGGTTCTACTAGAAGACTGAGCTTCCAATCCAAACTTTGAAAGCAATACTGTACACTTTATTTGATTTTAATGCTTATATTTCCTCCTAGGAGGGCTCATTAATAGCAGTCTCTTAGTTGATTTGTCTAATGAAATCAATGGATTGCATTTGTCTAATGAACCTGAGGAGAAAATGAGAAACGTTTCAAATATTAAGAACTAAAGATCATTTGCAAAACATATGTTGGTTGAAAACTAACCTATTAATGTCACTTAGCTTAACCTTCAATGAGTGGAGAATTACTCATATGATGGTGTTGTCAGGTGGCCATCCAGATCTTGCCTTTAGAAATCCCCTATCTCATCAATGAGAAAAATCATTAATTCTCTTTAAATCAAGATTTTGTCTTATAGAAACTGTGTCTTTTAAATGATAAAGAAAAAAAGACTATTTCTCCAGTGTGATTAAGTCTAAAGTAACTCTCAAGGTCGAGGGCTCATTTTCCTTTGTAATCAGTGACCACGGTTTTAAGCTTCTCTGCACCTTAGCTGCCCTGAGCTTCTTATGACAGCTCTCTTTCTCTCAGCTGTGTTGGATTTAAGGTGCATGACTTTCCTTCACATTTTTTGTATTTTTTCAAGATTTATATCCCTAATGTACACTCAATATAACTTCCTCTGCACATAATGTAAATCTGCGAATAGTTTTTCTTATTATTTTCGTTAGAAAAGGTTGTCACTGTAGTCACAGATTCTTTCCTTTAACATCAGTCACTGAGCACTGTGCTATCCCATTGTGAATGTTTTTTATTCAAGATTTATTTCTTAATTTTAGAAAGTCAGTTCTTATCTTTCATCTTGTACCTTTGCTATTGGACTATTTAAAATGAATCATGGTTGTTTGGTCAATGATGTCATCATGCCTTCATGTTTAGAAAAAAAAACTTTTTTAAAACTACTTTTCTACCTTTGAACCATTAATCTTAAAGTGCGTTTTTCTCCATACACTGAAAGACATATATTGGTTTCTCATTTATATCAACTGTATACTGACACTACTCTTATTCTAAACCATTTTTCATGTTATGCCCTATAATTTTTATGTTTTTAATATGCAAAGGAGGCTAGGTGTCATGACAGTTGAGCTATTTTGGCAGCAAAAGATGACAGCTAAGTTATTTTTATAATATTCCTATCTTTCTCTAGTCATTTAACCAATATATTCTCAGTCAAGGAAAGACTGGGTTTTAAATGTTGACATCATAATAAGAACCACATGACTCCTCATTTATAAGACAATATGCTAAATTTTATTTAGGTAAGAATATATTTGACATCTGCACTCATTTTATTTTGAATCCTTATGCCTTTCAAACTATATCCCTTTTAAATACCCAAGTCATTGTTTAGTCCTAAATGATCATAAGATATTATTGTGCTTAAGGCTCTTCCTGTTCCTGACTTTGCCTTCCAGAGGCATCCACAAAATTTTGAGTTTTATGATTATTTCTTGTCTTTACCTTTTAAAAGAGGTAGGAAAATCTTTATCATAAGCAATAATTTTCAAATGTGAATTCAGGAGTTTGTTAAGAGGACACATGGCCCAGTTTGTGTACTGTGTGACAAGCATGAACAAGAGTAAAGGAAGAAGCAGGGCCTTACTGCTGAGGTGACTAGCGAGGGTGATCTAGTCTTTTAGTTGGGTGTGCATGTTGGAAGCATGGAAATAGTTAAATGGAATTAATCACAAAGGATAGATCAAATCTATTGCACTGTGCAAAATATCTGCACAGGTGCAGATGTCAAGGCCCACAACTACCAGAGATTTTCCAGGGTGCCCTCTCCATTACACCTGCAGTAATGGTGCTTTTGATTGTTCAGTCAATCCTTGCCATCTCGTTTCTTCCAGGGACTGAATTCTATGCATCTTCCCTTTCACCCACTCGGTCATGCCATGTTCTGGAATTTGCATCACCATCCAATAAATGGAACTTTTGTTTTTATTCCTCATAACCATGTATTACCCCCATACAGATTAGTAGTATTTTAATCCTTGGAGTCTGCCTGAGATCAGATGCTTCAGTGATTGCAAGTGTTGCATTTTTGTTTTTCAAGTTGTCTGTATGGAGACGGTTTTATGAGGCATTTTATTTAGCTATTATCTTGTGTATTTTTAAGTAGAACACTCTATGAATGTGTTAGCATCCACCTTGGCCTAATAAATGCTTTAGTAAGCAGAGTACAAGGTGATTTTCAGCATTAATAGTCATATCCATAAAATAGCACTTTTAGAATTAGATATGCAAGGAGATTTCAATCACAAAGTTCTTTCTCTTTCATTTAATAAAATTTAGGGACAATTTTTTTTTTAATGAACAAAATATTGTGTTGTTTTAGCCATTTTTAGAGTTTGTATAACATATGCAACATGTGTTAATTTCCTAGGTGCTGCATAGATATATACATTAAGTCCCTGGCTTACCAACATTGAGTTCTGAACTTTCAAAGACACAGTGGACCTCGCGGTAGGAACATTCCTAGTTTTTAACACATCGTCGAAGCGGCTCATGTGTCCCGCAGAAGTTGTCGCCGTTGTGCTGCTGTGTGCTTACTAAAACTGTACAGTGCCTTAATACACATTAGTACAGTGCTCAATCAAAGCCCATGAGGCCCAGAAGCTAGAGAACACAGGGGATGTGGAGAGGGCGGCTAGCAAGTGAAAGCACTAACCATGGAAACAAAGGTGAAAGGAACTCTTCTTGTCAGTTCACTACATGCCAGCCCCGTATGTCAGTATCATACTGTACTGTCATGCACTGTGCTACTATTTTAAGGTAATTGAAAATAAAGATAATTTACTTATAGTACTTTTTATGCTTTATATTGTATGTTTGTTTCGAGGTTGTGTAAGATGCATTTTATGGAACTTACAAATCTGATTGGTAAGCTTTCTTCTGAAATGAAACTTGTTCATAAGTTGGAGACTCAGTGTACATGTTTATATATTTTACATATACAATTCATTCGAGAGACTGATGAGAGACAGAGAGACATAGAAAAACAGAGAGAAAGACCAAGGATCTGTCTGCCAGTGCTATCAAGAAATGTGTAAGCAAAGCCTTGTAAAATGTGCACATGTGTACTCCAGCACACAGAGGCTGACAGAGAAGGAATTCTGGCTAGTTCAAGCACAGACTGTGCAATATAGGAATCCACTTGACCCTGTCTCAAAATAAAAAAAAATTAAAATGGGATGTGTATCAGTGCAAGATGCCTGGAGTCAGTCCCCCAGTATTGCAGAAAAAAAAGCAAAAGAGAAGAAAGGGAGAGAGAGAGACAGAGGAGAAAAGAAAGATGTAGTCAAAATGAACCCTATCAAAATAACACTTGTCAACCAAACTCAAAGCATTAATGTTGTAGTGATTCGGAATGAAAATTTTACAGTAAGCAAATTTGAAAAACCAGGCCAACTACTCAGTACCCAAATTGTTTTAGTCATATTGCAGTTTACTCTCAGCCTGTTCTTTTGTACAGTGCAGGGCCGTGACTACTTTATGAGGTTGTCAAGCATATTAAATAAGATAGTCTTATTTTATGGCGACTGACTTGACAGTAATAAAACGTGTAGTAAAAACCTTACATAGAATAAATCTGGACAGTTACTGTGGTTATCACTGTTAATAGCGTTATTGTTACTGATTAATTCTTCCCAGTAAGAGGACACTGTTGTTTTTCACTCCACAGGACCCTGCTTCCTTTGGTCCTTTGTGGAAGAAGAAAGTACAAGATGACTAATTCAGCACTAAGACTATCAATAACCTGTGACACATCCAAGTCTCAGAACAAAGCTGAATTTCCTTTCTGATCTGAGACAGCAAAAGGGGTTCATCTCTAGCTACCATCTCACCGTGACTGTCAGGGGCTCCCTGGCCAAGTGCGACCTATTGAGCTCAGCAGGAGCTGTCTCCATTCTCTCCTTGCTATTCATTGCTTTCAAGATCTTCTATATCAGAAGAAGAAACTTCACTCGCAGTTGGTGGTTTTTCAATGTTTCTGAAATAAAACTTTCTCTGTTTAGCTATTTCTTTTTTAATTACTAATTTTTCTCTATACGTAATTTTTCAGAGTCAGTGGGTTTCTATTACTCCATTAGAAGTTCTAAATAATTTTATTTGGTCTGAAAGTGGTTTCAACTGGTTGGACTTTGCTTTCACTAAGATTCCATAAGTGCTTTTATAGGCCTCAAAATAGAGTAAACTGCTCTCCTCCATTGTTCTAGTATGAAAAAATTATAAAGTAAATGTGATTTGTTATTAAGAATATTCACATTTTTCTCAGATTTTATTTTTATCTGCTGATACGTATAACTTGACCAACTGTGTTACCAGCTAAGCATCTAATAATCCATATCATTGTCATATTTCAATACACATTTTAATAATGTCTAATATCTCAAAGTAATGCATTCTTATTAGTCACATACATATACACATGTAAATACACACGTACCCACACACACATTCACGGACACTAGCAAGCGTTAACTGATGGGAATACTCTGCTATACTGGCTATTTTAATAGTCAGCTGGATGCATTGCTGCTTGACAGTCTAGACACTGGGATAGGAAAACGCTCACACGTTTGAGTGGCTTTGTATAGGTAACTTACTGTCTTTTGGCTTCAGTTTATTGTCTATAAAATTGTATAAATTTATCTCAACATTATAAAATTATGAATTATAACTTTAACTTAATATGTTTACTTCTCATTTCTTGGCAGGAATATTTTTATATGACAATTTACTATCTGTATTTCAAAAGGACCATTTTGGTCTTTCTGTGTGTGTGTGTGTGTGTGTCTGTGTTTGTAACTAAAGCATTTGTAGCAGGCTGTAGAAATCTTAGGACTATCTGAGTGTAGGCCTTGATTTAATGTGTCAAAAAGCAAACAATAGAGAGAAGATTTGAATTCAGCATGAGACCTGTGTTGGTGATTGCCTTGGTCATACTAATTTTACAAGCATTTTGTTAAACTTTAAACATTTTGTTGAAATTTAAGTGTTTGTTTCTTCTTCCTGGTTTTAAATTTTATAAATAATATTTGCAATGACTTTCTCAGGCCTTACGATGTCGTGTTCTGAAAACAATGCAGTCAGTAAGTCTGTGTCTTTGTTTTACACTTTGTTTTATTTTCCAGGACAAATGGCAGAACTCATAAATTTATATGATGCAAGACCTTCAAAGTCCTCCTTGCACCTTAGGTGTAGACATTGTATATCCCCACCCAGTTTTCAAAAGTGGATACTTTTATGCTTCGTAGACTTCATTTTGGATACATCATCCCAAATTTTGCTTGTCTAGAAGGAGGTAAACAACCTGTGATTGATTAGGATTATGGATTATAGACCCAGAATTTGAAAGTGGAGTTTTGCCATTGCAAGTGTTTGGAGGGGAGGGAAGAGCTTCTGTGCAGTGGTTTTCTTCTATGACAGTGATGAGTTCTGGTGGTTATTGAAAATTTGGAATATCCTAGCTGAGCTGTGCTCTAAGACTTTGGATATAATTGCATTTTCAGCAGTGCAGAAATGGCTCTCCTTATAGAACAATCTTAGTGACATGTCCGATTAGTAAAATCTGAAAGCAGAATAAAAGTTTAGATTAAAAGGATCAAGGGGTACTGTTCATCTTGTGTGAATTATGTATCTTGGGGGGGGCATCTACCCGGGACAAAATGAGGTTTTTGATGCTCGAGAAGGTCAGTTATGTTTTTCACCTGTACCTTAATGTGTTAGTCAAGATGCATTTATGTTAAGACATAACCCTTCCATGACCAAGTAAGTAAGGTTCTATCAGTAAACACTGGATAAGAGTCATACAATAGTGTAATCATTTGAAGTTAACAACATACTGTGGAATCATTAATGCATCTTATAAATGAAATTAGAATACTGCAAAGTGGTTAGCAAAAGAAAAATCAAACTAAAATGTATAAATTATAACAGACAAATTTATTAAAGTGACAGATGATGAATAGTTTGTCACTTAGTTTTTCTACGAGTGTCAGTTTTGAAAGAAATATTGAAGGATACAACTTTAAGGTATGACATCTTCAAGGGATACATGTAATTAGGCAAATTGTGAAGTACAGACAGCAAATTTTTATGGGAATTTATTTTCAATATTTCATAAATGTCAGATTATATATAAAATTCTGAGGGTTTTTTGTAACAGATTTTCTTCCTTTCTACACACAATAGCTGCCATTATGTGTCAAGTCAGGTTATAGATTCTGTAATAATATTCTGCCCTTACATTTAGCAGCTTTAAAAGATTTTGACATTTATAGAAAAACAAATATTTCTAGCTTTGTATTCTTGAAGTTTCAACTACACCATGAAGCTTATATCCTTGTGTATGAGAATTTAATGCCACATAAATTCAAAAAATATCCAGAGAAAATTGATATTTTTAGTTGTATTTAGTCAATATGTGTAGTAAAGGATTTTTAATTCACTTTTTATTTTAGTCAAATTTATACAAGCATGTAGTTAGAAGTGTTAAATGGTTCCATTAGTTTTGTTGTTAAAATAGCAATTTCCTGTGTTCTCACAGGCTTTTTCTTCCTTCACAGATGCAACTAATTTCAACGACATTAGATGAGTCTTTTAGGATATCTTTAAATTTCCATATCTTTAAATAACATGCTTATATTGCCATTTCTTCATTTTTAATTAATTGGCTTTATCTATGGGTTTCCCAGTATGAAAGATGGAATATTTGCTTTCTTTCATTTTCTGGCCCCCATTCCACATGTGCACACTTTTTGAGCTCTCACTTTCTTGAAAGATTAAATCATAATTTTGATGAAGTGAATATTCATGGTTATCGTATTGTGACTAAATGAAAGCATTCAGACCTCTGTCACGTACTTCACATGGGTCACTTTGTGTCTCCTGTCAATCAGTGCATTGTTTCTCTGGCATTAATACTGGCCTATTTTCATTTCTTTGGAGGATTTAGTATCATTTTTGTTTTACTCTGTACCTATAAGAATTCAAAGTGTTCACTTGCATAATATGCCTTTTACTAGTTATAGAGATTTCATGTAATCTACCAAATTTATCTTCTTCAAGATGTATTTCCCAGAGTCCTCCGATGAAATACCAAATGGAACTTAGGTTCCCTGGAAAACAGTGCCTGTCACCTGACAGATGTAAATTAGACTGTTTAGGGGGCCAGTGGTGCTGCAATGCTGCTCATTCTGTAATGCTGAGACAAGGAATGCATGTCACATTTGGCCAGATATGGTGCGTGCAACAGAAAGAATCTCCAATGTTTGTCTTTTGAGGAATCCAAGTCTTAAATGTTGTAGTTCATATATTATGGCATGGCTGTGTTGAGGAGCATGTCTGGTTTGTTTTCAAGAGATGGAAAGAAGAGGCAGTGGAGGACCAGGGGACTTAAAAATAATTGAGATGTGTCGTATACATGTATAAACTCCCTGCTGTGGATATAATCATTATGTACTGAAAACAAGTACTAATAAAATTTTTTAAAATTTAAATGATTTTCAGTAAGAAAAAAAAAAGATACAGTAGCAGGCCTAAGAGATAATCCACATTTCCCTTTTTACCTTATATTATGTGTGACAACTGTTTTCCCACAATTCACAAGAAAAAGTCAACAATTTGAGTATAACTTGGATATTAGGTGAGTAAAAGAAAAAAGCAACTAAAATATTCGCCCTCCCTCTCTTTTCCATATTTTTCTATGCTACAAGACATAGAGAACATTCAAGACAGCCACTGACTATAAGTGTATGACACATACACGATTGAGTACCTGTTTATTTCCCAAGGTCATTCTAAAGTTTACTCAGTGAGATTAGTTCTATCCCTTATCACTGGATGAAACGTTGGCTGAATTGTCTCTTAATATTTCACTGGAATTGTATTACCACCCTTTCAGAGAGTCCCATTCATCAAGATTTTTAAAAATATGGTGTCACACAAATTGACTCTGAGTTTCTAATCTTTGCTTTATCAATCTACATATTGTTAGGGTATATATTTTGAATTCCTCTTCTAGAATGCTGAGCATCAAACTTAGGGCCTTTTGAATGTTAAATAAAAGCTCTACCAGTAAGCTACACTCCCATTCCTAAATTTATCTTCTTACTCCAGTTTATTGTTTTTACATTATCATTAAAATATCATGAACTCTTTCTGGAATGTAAATGTAGTGTGAAGCTGGTTAGTGTCACAAAAGAGAAAAATTTAGAAGTTTTTGTTTAGAAGTCTGTCTTTAAGGCATATAATTAAAAATCTTATTATTTCTATGCTTATATTGATCTTATAAAAGATAATGTGCACATTGTTGGAAATAGAATTTTCAGGATTAAAGGGACAAAAACCTTCCAATTTATTACGAAATGGTAAAGCTAAAACTCTTCTTTATTTTGTTCTTACATCTTTTGAATAAATTTGGAATTGGTTTAAAGATCAAGCAAGAAATTTATATCTTTAGCAAATAATAGAATCAGAGATACTAAGATCTAATGTAAAAATTTGTTTCTTTTGGGTTTCTGATCTAACCACTAACTTGCTGTAGAATGTAAAGGAAGTGAAAACTCTTAGTAAATCTTTCTGGATATATAGTTTTACAAGTACTCTATTATGTGGATAAAAATAAAAACAGAAGCTAGAAAAAGGAAGAAGATCTTTTATCACAATAACTTGAGTATGGAAGTTGGAGTTAAGCATAGTTTATTTGATGAAAATGCCAGATTTTCTGTTTGAATATGTATGGGAAGCTCCCACTTATACTAGTTTTTAGTATACAATAGATAGTAATAAATATTCGTCCAATTAATGCTTACTATATATAAAGTTCTATGTTTTTGTTACTCTTCTATTCTTGAAAGACAATATGAAAATATTTACATTATTAATAATATGCTCTATAGTAAGGAGTTTCATTGGATTAATGATCTGATTTAGTATATTGATGTGTTTGAACTCTGACACTTTCTATTAATTAACCTTTGAAACAGAGTGGGAAGTAATTTAATGGAGCATCTATAGAAATGACCTATCTTAATTCAATTTTCTTATCATAGAATTTGTTTGTGCCTAGCATATGAATTAGATGCGATAAGAATTGATCAAATTAAAAGTGACGGTGTAAAGGGGCACATACATGTGCATGTTCATTGATGTTATTAGATACATACAGTACTGACTTACCAAGCTTCAAGAGAAATGTAAGCATTATCTGAACTAAACGTGTCAACTAGAAGAGATGACCAAATTATTTATTTACTTTAAATAATTTTAAGTTATTTGTAGTCACTGAGTACCTAGGACCCCAACTTATCAAAATGCTTTATATTAATAAAAGAACAAAGAGCCTCATGTGGGAGAACATAACTGTAATCCCAGCACTAAAGAGGCTGAGGCAGAATTGCCATGACTTTAAGGCCAACCTAGGTTACCTACTGAGTCCCAGGTCAGCCTAAGCTACCTAACAAGACCTTGTCTCAAAAGACTCCCCCCCCCCTAAAAAGATAACCAAAGATAAATTGAATTATTTTAGTAAGATTTAAAGAACTCAAAATAAATGAAGACACTAACACAAGATCTTATATGCTTCAGAAAACTGACATCATCTTTTTGATCATCTTTCATTTTGCTATTGATTTACAGAACTCAGAAGCATTGTTGACAGTTTCCTTTCTTGCAGTTCACAGCATGATTATCACACATGGATTTGACACTAAAGAGCTCTGACAGCACCAGAGAGCCTGATGTAAGGTTCAGTTCATACTCTATGTGTCCAGTTGAGTGCACAAACTGAACTGAATGCTGGGGGCAGAGGTAGGTCTAAAGACAATCCCATATTTTCACTTATTTATTTATTTTTTCTTCTTTTAATTTTGCATTGCTAGAGAAATCTTAAAACAATTAAATACATTTTATTTTCTGCTTCTGCTTAGTAATTTTAGAATAGTCCTGCTAAGTGAATTGCACTGACAATTGACTTTGTCTTTTTCTTTGGTAGTTAGAAGATATTCTGAAATGATATGACTGTTATTGACTGATCATATTTTAAAAGGTGAATTTGTCTGGCTGGAATTGTTTAAAACTAAGGTGATCTATATAAATTTGAAAAATGTTGTCTAATTATGAATATTCTTGATACGTGAAGAAATACTTTATTAAAGGCACTTTAGGTTTAATATAAAACACAATGTCCATTAGATGAAATCGTGCTTTTGATTCTCAAACTTCCAGTTATATATATGAAAGTCAGAAACTTTTAAAACCCTTACTCCATAGTTCTTATTTTCTTTTTGTTGTTTCCTGAAGATATGAAACTTAGAAAAAATTCTGAGTGCAGGATCATGTGATACACTGACTACTTTCTGGGTATTATGAACTATCTATTCTCCAATGGCTTTTTGTGTGTAATATTTTCCTATATTTTATCATTCTTTCCTCAATTAGTGTCAATACTGGATAGACAAATGTAAAGCAATCAATAAAATTTTGCCTTTCTATAAATTAAAAGGATATTTACAATTAATAATAATGAAACAGATTTTACTGTGGTGCATTTTCAAAATACTTATGCTTACTCAATTATATTCAATATATTTGGTTGTTCCTATATTTTACTCCAGACTCCATTGTTAGTCCTACAAACATGAAAAATGTGAGTCCTTTGGGACTCATTTAAAACATTGCAGCCATTTTATCCATATACAGTAAATCCTAGCAACCATTAAGTGAAGAAAATGTTAATTTTCAGTCAAAAGGTCTGGCTGAGAGGGAGAGGTCCATGCATATTCTGAGGCCCTATCTGTGAGAATTAATTTCACATGCCTACAACAGATAGAAGAGGAAATGAGCTTGAGTCTCATTGTATAGTATGTGAGATAAAATATGTTGGATTGTCTGTGAGTGATGGGTCCATATGGTTGTTTTAAAAGGAAAAGAATATAAAAGAAACCATGTGGCATTTAAGTTTATTTCTCTGCCTCACCTCACTTATAATTATGGTCTTGAAGTGCATCCATTTTCCTAAAATGACTCAGGTTCATCCTTCTGTGTGCATTGTAGTACTGCATTGTGTATAAACACCACATTTTCTTTATCCATTCATTTGTTGATGGACATACAGGCTGCTTCCAAGAATTAGCCATTATGAATTGTGCTGCTATAAATATAAGTTCATGTAAATCTCTGTGGCATGCTGAAAACTCAATATATAAATATAGTGTGAAATTAAAGACAGAGCAAAAGAGAGAGAGAGAGAGAGAGAGAGAGAAAGGGAGAGAGGGAATCTATTATAATCTAGAATGGTGTGTGCCTGATTATTATATTTGCCTAAAAGTGTGCCTGATTATTATAATTGCCTATATGTCTTATATATTTTTTGGTTTAATAGTCTGGTTGTTAATCTGTATATATGATGATTAACTTTGTAAGGTCTTTAAGGTATATAAATGAATCTTACGCTGCCAAAATTAAAAGAGTGTTGAGAGAAGAGAAATATAGTAGAAATAAGTTACATATATGTACTATCTCCCTTCAGTCAGTGTAATCATCATGTAATGCAAACATGTACTGACAAAGATTAAAAATGAAAAGATATAAAAGGAGAATCATTTCTAACACATAACTGATTTTATTTTATTTTTTGTACTGGGCATTAAACTCATGACCTCATGCTTGCCAGATAGGCACTTAAGCCACTGAGCTCAATCCCAAGCCCAGCTGATCTTTTTGTATCAGGAAAAGTAGACTTTTTCCCAATATTTATTAATAATTTCACTTTTCCCCCTTAATGTTCTTTGTGCATTGTTAGGCTAAATTTCACAGAAAGTTCTGTAATGAATTTGGGGACAGATTAGAACATGTAAAAGTGTAGAATGAGATGCATACAATGAAAGTGAGCTATAAAGTGTTACAAGATTGTAGAAGTATGGTCAGTGATGCTAAAATATAGAGGATATGTTCTTTCTCAACACATTTTCTAAGACCATAAATTAAAATTTTAAATACACCTCTTAAGGGCCTGGGATTTAGTTCAGTGGCACAAGTACCTGCTTGGTAATTGTGAGGTCAAGTGTTTGATCCCTAGTTAAAAAAAATGTATTTCTCAAATAAAATAACAACTTGTTGCATGTTGTTATGTAATAGATGATAAAGAAAGTTCAAATAATTCATGAACATTCATGAAATGTTCTAAGGTAACATATACTCTGAACACTTTTCACAATATGTAGCCTCTATTTCAATGTACACAGCCATTTCCTCAAAGAAAGAGTATTCCTTATAGTTACACAACATTTTTTGTTTATTTAAGAGAAAAAAATAATAGAAACAATAATACAGAATTTCAAAACAGGATAATAGGAAATTAGCAATAGTTAATATATTGCTTATTGTTAACTTCAAAGTAGTTGATCAGTTACAAGATATAAGTATGCAAAATTTACAAAACAATAGAAGCACAAACTGTTCTTTTCAATTATCTAAAGAAATTAGTAGGATAATTATCTTAGCTATCATGAATATTCTTTTCTTTTCCTTTGTTTCTAATTTCCCCCATCCCAGTTGTCCTTTCTGAGCAGATTATTTCACTTTCACTTTCACAATATTTATTGTAGATTTTGAATCTTATTTACTTTTTCAGTTGCTTACATTAGGGAGACTATACAATGTTTACACATGCAAGTTTGATTTATTTCACATATGAGTATGGTGTCTAGTTGCATCCACTAAAGCCTCGAGTTTATCCTGCTTTATAGCTGGGTAGATTTGTACTTAATTTTGATTTATGTATTTTTATTATAAAATTTTTGACTCTCACAGAAAAATTCAAGATGATTTACTTGCATGAGACAATTGGAAAAATCATAAAATGTGCCTTTTTCCAAGGAAGGCACATGTTTTTCTTACTGTCAAATATAATTTGGATACTTTCCCATCTGTAATAAAACTTACACAAGTTTATTTATGATCAACTATAAAATATTTAGATTTGATACAGTAAAGTTTCCTCAGACCTGCTGTCACCCACCTGAAAATCAGGAGATGAGAGTACATTCACCCAATGTGAAGCTTATAATTGGTTTGGTTCTTAATAAATCAATCAGAAGTATTTGGCCTTGCACTATAATAATTTCATTTCATTGAAATGAATGCTTTTCTCTGTCAGAAAGGGTCAAATGTAATTATTTATCCATGTTTCATAAATGACAATATTTTGATAGAACATAATTCATGATTTTTAATCTCTTATAACCATCTGGATGAATCAAACCATATGATATAAAATTTAGTGTTTAGTGGAACATATTAGACTTTTCATTGACATAATATGTCTTGCATAAAACATAATCTTGAAATCAATGTCTTTTATGTGTTTAATTTCATTGAGTCATCTATGTGGGGAAGAACTGAACTAGAGACTTCTAAACTTTGATTCTGGCATTTTTATATAATGCCAAATATCAATTTACTAATACTCGAATTTAATAAAAATGTTGACAGTGTATTACCTCCTGAATGTAACTCCAATTATCATTTTAAGTGAATCCTGAGTATCTTTGAAAATTCCTTGAGTAGTTTCAGACATTGCTTTTATTTTTAATTTGAAAGTCTAGGAAAATATTGCAGTACCATAGTTGGAGTTAAATTTTGGCAAGAAATGAAGTTAGACCAAGATAATAACTGGAATTATAAAATCTGGAAATGCCGACCCACAGGGAAATGATACAGTATTTGGTACAGCCTAAATTTCATAAGACAAAATGTCAATACAATTATAGATATGAGTTTAATTTGGATTTGGTTGACCTCATATGTTATACTAGTGCATCAATATTTTACTTTGATTAGTGAAAATTTTTCTAATAAAGAAATTTAATGACAAAATCTGTTATGTGTTAGAGATTTTATAACAGGATATAAAAGTGAACAGGAAAGATATTGCAAAGACTCTTTGAGAAGAAGAGATTGAAAAGAAAAGAGTTGACTTGCAGAGTGTGTTCCTTGTATAAAAAGACAGCTAGTGTGCAAGACCTTAAAAAAGTATTTCCATGTTCATAGAAAATGGGGAAAGAAATTCAGTGAAGAGTTGGAAAGATGCAATGGAAAGAGTAGAAAGGAGTGACAGGTAATACTTTCTATGAATTGTGCTCAGATGAAGTCACATTGGCCTTCCAAAGTACACAAAAGAAAGAACTTAGCTTACTTTCTATGTAGCAAAAGAAGCCATGGGAGAAGCTGAGTCAGGGAGAGACATGATCTTATTGGTCTTGTGAAAGACCATTCTTCCTATTGCATGGATAGGAGAATAGAAGTCCTCACATCCCTTAACAAATTTATAATAAAGTAGTCTGACGGGCCAGAATATAAGCAAGAAAATTCTATAGAAAACTGCAAAATACATGTCCTCAGATGTGGCTGTCTTCAGTTACAGCCTATTCTGATGATGAGGGACTATGATCTTTAGTGATCACATCTCCAAACACTGGCAGAACAGTTAAAATACAATGATCAAGATATGATATTGGAATAGCTGACCCACTACAAAGGGAGTTGAAGAATGAAATCCTTTACAAAAGAGGAAGTTAGGGGAGCATTTATTAGAAGTATAAGTGAAAGATAGCTCCCAGAAGTTGAGAGGATCCAACTTGGATTTGCCCTGTGGGTTCTTTGTCCTTAATCTTTTAAGGATAAGCAGAGCACAGAAATCTTTTCAGCATTTCAATGGCCACCAATCACAGGTGGCTCAGTGGATATAAAATGACCAATTTGGGCTAGGTTTTTAAATGTAGAGTTAAAAAAGTAAAATAAACGCAGTTATTCAGCATTCCTGAATTTTTGGGAGACTTTCCTAAACCATATGGAGGCAGAGGCTGCCACCTTGGTGTATTTTATTCTACTCAACAAGATTCATTCCTGGGAATCAAAGTTTTTAATTGTCTGTCCTTAACTCTTTGTTTTGTTTTTTACATATTTGCTTTTATGTTTTTAAGCTTAACTATCTGAATGGTTTACATAAGCAATTAACACAGTGTACACATTTTTTTTCTTTGTGATGCTGATAAACCCAACTTCATCTTAGGTCCTGTCCCTTGATAGCTGCCTGTTTATAAGTTAAATAGATAAACTCCCTCTTACAATGTATATATGTGCCAATTCATCAGCATGGATGTAATTATTATATAGAGTGGACCTATGCTAATAAAAAAACAGAAACATAAACTATATGAAAGGTCCTGAAAATTGATATTAAATTATTTTAGAAATAATACTTGTATGCCAGCAGAAATACATTTGTGAGCAAAACTGAGTCCTTGCCTTCAGGTTATCTGGTTACCACTAGTCAAGTGGCCAGTCTCAGTTGTGATGTATGACCTTAGGAAGGAAAGGCAAGGCCTTCAGGCACATGTGACCTGCACACCTCAGGTGACACTGATTTAGTGGTAAAAATGTAGACTGATAAAATTTAACCTGAAAACATAGAGGGGTGGAGTCCGACTATCTTCACCACTAGAAGCTTTGGCTATTATAAATATAACCCAAACTCCCCTTGAAGATCTTTCCTGTTTGATAGAAGAAACATTTTGAGGTGACAGTGGGTTTCCCTAAGCCAAAATTGTGTTGTACCAAGTCAGGGAATACAAATCAGAATGGGACAAATTGAAACAAATTACAAAAACAGAACAATAAAAGTTCAGCATCTGTACAATGGGATCAAGATTGCAGAAGCACTGATTAATTCTATGTTCCCTCGAGAAAAATGTCCGCAAAAAAGCCTAGTTCATGTCTTTGTTCTCAGAGCATACAGGTAGGCTAAAGATCCATGCTAAGATTTATGCCAATATATGTGAGATTAAGATAAGTTACCTTCATCATGATACACACACACTCACACACATTCACACACAGAGACACAGACTATGGCTTCTTATGACCATCCCAGCATGGAGAACCCTTGTCTTACTACAGAATCCACTCTCTTCACTCTGTCATCGTTGCCCTCCTTGCCTCTGTCCAAAGGAGCCTTCTCACTGCTCAAGTATCAAGTTAGATTTCATTTCCAAGGAGATCAACAATCTCTCTGAAACAGCCCCTCATTTCTATAACATTAAGTTATGTCACCAGGTTCCTTCCTTTCAAAGTATGTATTATATTTTTTAGTATTTTTCTTATCATTTTGGCAATGTTTAGTAAAGTATATATTGAAATACAAACTCCGTGGACTCAGAGATTTGTCCATTCTTGCCCCCATTGTATTTATGTTCCTTGGGACAATTTATCTAAATAAATATATAAATAAATAAACAATCTGAGCAATTGACCAGCAAGACAAAATGAAGTTTAAGGAGTGCTGAATTGATATGCAAATAGTGCAAAAATATACACAAGTAGAGGTAGAAAACTGATCATATATAGACACTCAAAGAGACAATTTTGGCATATTCAAAACATATAAAATCACTGAAACTTTTTTAAAGCACAGATATTTTTTTCCCTAACAATTGCCATAAACTTTGAAAAATAATTCTATTACACTGAAACAAAATATACTATTTTTAGACAGGTGAATTATGTGATGCCATGGAACATGTCCATAAAATTATTTTTTTAAATCTCTAGCATATATCTCCATGTCTGCCACATAATATGTGATCAGTGAATATTTCTCTTAATTAAATACTGTAAAGGGATTATTATGTTTATTATAGCTAAAGTGACCACCTTCTTGCTCTAAATGCTTCAGTGAAAATTCATGTCTATATCTGAAATGTCCCTAAAACTTCTTCTGCTGGTAGAGCCCGATTAGAGGAAGCAGGTCACTTGGGTATGACATGGAATGCTATCCTCATGTCCTAGGGTGGTCCCTTCTCTTTCTATACATCCTGGCCACCATGTGTTGAATAGTTTTCCTTCACTAGGGTTTGCCATCAGTTGTTTATGCCTTGTAATAGCCAAAAACGGATTGAACACACTGAAAATATGAGCTGAAATAAATCTGTGAGATGAGGAACTTCTTTCCACTAGACCCTTCTACCAGACCATTTCTGTCTTGAATGCAGCCAACCATGATTAAACCCACTGAAACTGTGAGCCAAGATAAACCTCTCTCCCATTAATTTTGTGTATGTCAGGTATTGACCCCAGTGATGGGAAAGCTGACTAATGTACATGTCCACAAAATTCATTATCTTACATCTGCAGCTGTGTTCTCAGGGCTGACACATATACATGATTAGTGAATATTTGTATAATTAATGAAGCATTGAAAAAGATTTTTAAAGCATAGTACTGCAAATGTGATAACATTTATTATCTAAATACCTCAATCAGTATATTTGAAATACTGTCCAAATGACCAACTATTTTCCAAATATTTTAATGAGTAATTTATGAATTACACACTTTTTATTTCAAAAAAATAAGTCACTTTGTAGACTGTTTTTGAAGCTTTGTCAAATAGTCTACCTGGGGCTGACATCAAGTCAATTCAGTTGGAGTCCAGTATTGCAGACTTCAATGTCCTAGGGCTATCTCTGGGCACCAGCATCCCCATTTCCTGGGGATACTCAGGGTCTCCTACCACAAAAACATCTATTTTCTACAGGTTTTAATTAGTATGGTTCAATGTATTTTAAAACACACCATTTTATAAAATTTCAAAAACAGAATAGGGAAAAAAAATAGTCAAGGTCCAAGGCAGAAAAAAATTATCACAGTAATATTTAGTCATGATATACAAATGATGAAAGGCTTAAGAACCAGTGATGTTTCAAAACAGTATGTGATTTAATAGCAATTCATTTCATTCAAGTATAAATGTCTTAGGAGTTGAGGATATTTACCCCCCAAAATTGTACAAGAACATTCAATACACTGACCAACTATTTCTTTTCTTTTCTATCTGATTGGCAAGTCCACACTTTTCAAAACATAAATTAAGTCATACTACTGCTTAGTGGTATAATTCCTAAAATGAAGTATAACTCCTGTTGTGACACGAAGTTTCAAAATTTACTAAAAATGATAAAAATTGGAGAAATGTGTTTGCGATTTTTAAAAACATTTCAGATGACTGACACATTCATTCCTTTCTTCATTCATTCATACATTGCTGTAAAATCTAAAATGTTTTCACTTTTAAAGAATAAACTGAAAATATAGACAGAGAGAATGTGACTTTACTGTTATGAGTCAGTGATATGTGAACCAAACTTAAAAATTTTTATATTTCTTTGGACCCATGTAAGAAAAATGTACACTGCAAATTTTGTACTCTAAAAATCTCTCCCGAGATTTATAAAGTTGTTTACTTTTCTTCTAGTCAAGTAAAAACTAAAGAAGTTCACTTTTTATATATTTCCAGCTTTACACTTTAGATCTGTTCTAAGAATGAGCAGCAGAATTCTTCACATAAAACTTTAAATAATAGATGATTGATAAGGCTTTGAATTATAATCAATGTGACATTTCAACAAAATACTATTTTCTGGCTAACAATACTTCAAACGGTAAGTCATGCAACACCAGTAGAATTTTAGATTTTATTAAGTAATATTTAAGTTGTAAAGATTTTGTAATGAGGAGTGAACTTTAATTTGTAAGAAGGTATTCATTTCTACATTTCCAACAGATTCCAGTTCAAGCTTTCAAATAATTTTGGGTACTTTTGCGTATCTGAATATGAAAAATAGAAAAATACTTCCAGTTTGCATTGGAGTCCAGCTGAGTTATTTTAATGACATTTATTGTAATACAATGTATAATTAAAGTATCCTTTGAATGGATTAATATATATATAAAGTGACTCAAAGAGATCAGATATAAAAGATCACAGGAATTCAGTCCTTTGCATTTTCACTTTAGTCTTTAGATTTGATGCAAAAACAAAAACCTTAAGCTAATGTAATAGATGTTTATACTTGTCTTCCAGTCATAACTTTTAATGATTATGTTAACTTTGCCTAGATTTCATCATTTTTTTCAGATGTATAAAAACAAAATAGAATGAAACAGTAATATGTCTGGAGACAACAGTGTATTACACAAAGAAATTATTGCCTATATCACACTATTATTTAAGGAAAATTCTATAAAATTTATTTACCAACTTTTTTCCTTCAAAGTCAATGTATCTTATTGGGAAAATGCTATGAAGCCAAATTAAAATAGCATATATTCATTTATAGCCATTTGTAAGAGAGTATAGGTACTTATGCTTTAAGAGAACTATCCTCTATAACCATTTTATCTAAAGACAAAAAAGTCCAGGCGTTCTTGAAATGGCAAATTACTTCTGCTTTGTAAAACGCTGTCTACTTAAGGTTCTTTTCTAAATCATCATTTTATTATTAGCTTTGACATATTTATAGCCTATCAACACATTCATAAAACTTAATGTGATCTCAACAACCTCCTTCGTTAATATGTGTAGTTTCAGTTATAGAATGTGAATTTCAAGATTTTTTTTTTTCCTAAGAGATCTATATCTTGACACTAAGAATCCAACTTTGCACTCAAGTTTCTGTTATGGGTATAAGACTGTAATTCTGGGTACTTATTTCATAGTTTAAAAAGGGGAATAATATTACTTACATTCAAATTTCCTAACCGAGATCTATTCCTACCAGGTTATATATACTCGTTGGTGTAACAACAGAAAGGTTGTAGGACTGCACAATGGAGAAGACCAGGTAGCTGGTTCACTATATCAATATGTATGTCTTCACAGATCATTGGAGCTTTTGTTGGTATCAGCAGTAATGATGTCTTTGCAGAAAAAGAGAAAAGAGAATTTGGAGTCAGAAAAAATACAGAACTTCATTCTACATGCTAGGAATTAAAATAGTGGTGGAGAGTCATTTGTTCTGCTCAGCATCCCATTCTTTGTGAAATTTTAGGTATCCTATTTAATGTGGTTCTAACGAATTATCATCCCCTTCTCACTCAGGTGGCAGAAATCATTATGTGATCTAGACTTGTCAAATTGTAGGGCACCATGTTATTGACAACAATGAGTTTTCAGGGTTGGCAAGTGATGAAGTAAAGCCAATTCAAATCCTTAAATTGTATTCATATAATATCACTAGGAGCAAACTCTTTTTCATTGAGGTTGCTAAGCTGGTAGCTGAAGCTGCTTGTGGCTATCTTTTAGCTTTATGAAGAAAAATACATAATACAAGAAAAGAATAGCTCATCATGGGAGGGAAACAGCAAAAAAAAGATAAAACTGATGGCACAATTTCAGCACTTGGATCCAGCTCAACATGATATCTCAGTGTTCTATGAGCCAAAATACTTTTCATAAAAATTTCAAGATGGATGTGTACTCTCTATAACAAACATAAAATTAATTCTAAAATACTATGGAGTCCTAAGTAATTTGGCCACAATAAGCATTCTTTTCTCAGTTCCTATAATAGTCTCATAGTATATTTTTTTCTATCTTTTCTAATTCTTTTTTTTCTATCTTTATCTTATTCTTTTATGTTTCTTAAAAAGCAAGTCAGAGTCCTACATATATGTTGTTACACAGGATACTCCATTACTTTTCTTTAAGCTGACTTCAGATATCTCCCGATAGATATCTGCATACACTAGATCTCACTCAGCAAATCTTTGCTGAAAGTCTGGGTTTTGCCTGTGGATCCTTGTGAGCATTTTGTGTGAACTTATCACCTGAATTCACACCTAATTTATCTTAACATTTTCAAATAAATATTGTTTCCTAAATACTGTATAATCTGCATATATATTATTTATTACTCTATTCTACATCAATAATATCAGATTTATATTTACAAATTATACATTAAAATCATATATGACTATGTATTGCAAGGTGACATTCGTATTTGTTTGTTTGTTTGTTTGTTTGTTTTCACAGCTCTGTCCACAATACTGAAAATAGAGATTGGCACATACAGTGACCTCAATAAATATTTGATGAATTAATTATGTGAATCTTCTAAATGTATTGCAAAATTTGACTTAAAGTAAGTCACATAAATTCTTTGTTCATTCATGCTCATATCTACAAAAAATCAGCAATAGCATTCAATACCTGTTGTTTATGCTTCTCAGGCCAATTACATGAACATTTCATCAGATTTGTGAATGTGGTTTAAAATATGTAAAATGCTGTAATTACATGCCATAAAGTTTTCAGTTATTATTTTTATAAGTATATGTAGAATTAGAACCTGACATATTTGTTTCGTTGTGACTCAATTCAACTCTTTTTCTTCATGGATTGTTAAAAGTTTAAGAGATGCTTCCAAATCAGATAACACTGATTTAATATTATAAACTGTTGGCTCACAGAAATTATTTTTGCAAATATATTATTAAAATCAGTAATAAATATATGTTGTGTTCATGTATATATGCAAAAGTTTATTTAACTAGCATGAATTTAGTATCATAGTCAACCTTATAAAAGATACTTAACTGGACCTTTTTGTATTGACTAGTATGTTCAGCAAATAGTAAAAGGAGACACCACATGATCCGATAAAAAATAGCTTCTTCCTATAATTAAAGATTTAAATAAGGTTAGAAGCATGTCTGTAACCTTCCTGTAATGTTGAAATATTTTTGTTTTTTCTTCTATTGCATGTGTTATATGGACTTAATTACTGCACCTCCAAGAATGTTACTGCACTCTGTTAAGAATCTCAAGTTTTAATAGAAGTGCAGAAAAATATAAATGTATATTTATGTATGCATTTTTTTTTTGTCTTTTTCTTTTTTTATCGGTACCAGGGATCGAACTCGCGACTGCCTGCTTGCAAGGCAGGCGCTTATGCCGCTGAGCTAAATCCCCAGCCCCTTATGTATGCATTTTAAGGGAAGCACTATACTTGACAATAAAATCAAGTGAATGCACAGAGAGTTAGTGAAGTTAACAATCTGTTTGCAGCCAGTGATTGTAAAGTGAATAATGAAAGTAAGTTATCTTAGCCCATAATCCACAACTCTCTTTAGGCCATTAGAGTCTGTTTTACAGTAGAAACTATGTATTTGTCGTAAACACTTTCCAGCTTTAAATACCTCAATCCTAAGGAGATCTTGTGCTTCCCTACCCTTGACTGAACAGTCTGAAGAAGGCCCTTAAAAACATACATATGCATCCACATCAGAAAAACAGAGGAAGACATTATTGACAGATTTGACCTAAAAGCCTAAATTGCAGATTGATATCTATGAATTGGTTATGATTTGGGTATTCATTGTATTGACATTTAATTCCTGTGGAGAAGTATTATAAGGAGTGAAATGTAATCCAACTATCATGTTGAGAGTTCAGGTTTTAGAGGCTTATTAGAAATCTTTGAAGCCAAGTGTTTCATCACAGGCTTACAGACTAAAAGTCCAAATTTGTTTCAGAGACTAATCCCACAGAGGTCTCTGGCTCAGAATTTCTGGTAAAGCATTCTGCAGCCATGTTCCCAGTGCCCTAGGGGATGTCTCATATTAGTAGTCAACTTTGATGAAGTCCATGTGATATTGGTCTGCAGATACAAAGAATGAAAGAATTATGTGTTGACAACAGCTTCAAACAAGATTTCACAGGAATTTCTGGGGGGCCAACAGAAGTTCGCTGCAACTTTGAAGCCATTTTAGAAAGCACTTTATACAGCAGGGCTTAGTAGAACCCTGAGGTGGAACCGAAGGAGAGATTCCTGAAAGTTAGAGCTACTGACTGTTATACTAAGATGCTGAAAAATTAAAATAATTGATTAAAAGATAATTAGCAAAAATAGTTAATTAAAAGGATAGTTATTAGCAGTATTGTCTTTCTGTACTGAGCTCATTACCCTAGTAACGGAGCACCAACCGCATAGTTATAGATTAACTGACCATGTTGTTATGCTGTTCTGTACGCGTCACCCCCTCCCCAGTAACCTTTGTTCCCCTTGTAAGAGTCAAATGATTCTGTGTCAACCATTGTTCCCTTTATGAGAGACAAATGTTCCTGGAATTGGCAGACCAAGGGCTATGAATCGGGTAACCACCCACTGTGAAATGCCTCTTACCTCAAGCAAAGGGGAACAAAGGTCCACCTTGTTTCTGTTTCTCATCACTATGTGCTTAATGGTCAGTGAGCTAATCATAAATGAATTATAGAAATCAGTCAAAATTCTAACTCAGTTGCACAGCTTTAAAATTCCATCTGCACTGTTTTGCTGGGCCAGCCTAAAATAAAAGCACTTCTTTTAAAAAGACATCTTGCCCCATTTATCATTTTGGGGGTCTTTCCCTGTTTTTCATCATGGGGCCTTGTTTTTGGGTGGGTTACAACATTTGGGGGCTCATCGGGATTACACGGGGACCCCTCCCCACGTTTTTTTCACGGATCTATCAGCTTGAACCATCTCTAAGTATCTGGGTCTTTTGTTCTTTGTAATTTGAGTGCGCACCTTTGAAGTTGCAGACAAGCTTGGCTGGCTCCTTTTGTAACTGAGCAGGCCACCCTCCAGGACAAGGCTTCTAGCCCATTTGTAATTTGGGATTTTTTATCCATTTGTTTTTATGCTTGGTATATTTTTATTGTGGAGCCATTTGTTCATTTGACTCTGTTACCCCAATACTAACATTCAGATTTCTTTTTCTCTTAAACTACTGTTGCAGGTTCCATGCGGCTTATTGGACTTAAGGTTCATAATGAAAATTTATTTCCCTTTAGGTTGCTGAACTGTGGACAGAAAAACCTTTGTTTGTGTCTTTAATGTTGGTCTTGTCTTTTGTGGTGCCTTGTTTAATGTTTTAGTCCTCAACTGATTATGTACAACCTCGGCATGGCTTTTTATTTTTGTTCTGGTTAAAATGTAAATATATATATATATGTATATTTACACACACACACATATATATATATACGTATATATATACGTATATATATATATATGTGTGTGTGTGTATATATATATGTTTATGGTTTTTAAAATCATATTGATTTTACCAAGTAAAGTGAGGTCATACTGTTATTGAGCCAATTAGAAAAGTTACAGTTTTCAAAGTGTAACATTTTAAGGTGGTAAAAAGACATAAAATGATTTAATATATTTTAGACTACTAAGAAAGTCATTCCAAGGATTTTGTTAAAAGTTTTAAAGTTGTCTAAAAAGCTAGAGAAAGGGTAACTGACTGGTAATAAGTAAGAAACAGAAAAACAAATGTGTTCAGAATTTGACAGAATTGAATCAGTAAACCTTTACTGCAAAATGTTTCCATTAAAATAAGATTATATTCTAAAAAGGGGGAGAATCTGTCTTCCCCATTCATCACCCCACTTGGGACAACTGCCAGCAGATTTTGCAGGTTGTGTTTACAGTAGAAGAGAGAGAAAACATTCATGCTGTGGGATAAAAAGCAGTGTGCATTCCAGATGAAAACCTGTCCTCTGATCCTGAATGCCAGAACCGTGTTTTCCCTTTATCCTGCCCGATCGGACAATCAGAGGTAAGAAGGCTCTCCTTCAGTATCGCCAGTTGTTCTCAGAAGCTTTTAAGGGCTTACAGAAAACCCACCAATTTGTCCAAGGTAGCAGAGGTAAGACAAGTGGACGATGAGTCCCCCTCGGGGTTTCTGGTGACATTGCTAGAGCCCTATTATTTCTACACCTATAGATTTGGTGGCACCTGAAAATGCAAGGGCCATTAATAATGCCTTTGTAACTGTCGGCCCCTGATATTAAGCAAAAATTGCAAAGGCTTGCGAGATTTGAGGAAATGCCCCTCAGTTAGTTATTAGAGTTTGCTTGGAACTGACTCTTTCCTCCCAGTGGTACAAGCCATTCAACAGATTCCAGTCCCTATGACTAGAAGCAAATGTGAAAATTTCTAGGAGCCATAGGATATTGCTTGCTTTAGATTATAGACTCACAAGACTGAGCTTTTAAGCAACTGAAATCAGCCTTAGCAGAAGCTCCAATTCTGGCTCTGCCAAAGTTGCAAAAAGTTACCTTTTTCCCTCTATGTTGATAAAAAGCAAGGGATAGCAAAAGGAGTACTGGCCTAGAGTTTAGGACCATGGCAAAGACCTGTTGCATATCTTTCCAAGAGACTTGATAGTGTGGCAGCCTGATGGCTACCTAGCCTGCAGATGATTGCCTCGGTGGCCATCCTGGTGAAAGTGGCCCAAAAGGTGACATTTGGACAAAAACTTTTAATTATTTCCTCTCGTTCACTGAAGACTCTCATCAAAGCTCCCCCAGACCGATGGCTGCCAAACTCCTGAGTCATGCACTATCAGGCATTACTTCTGGATCCGACCACCATCATTTTTACGGGGACAGTGGCTTTGAACCCACTCTGCTGTCTGATGATGACCTCTCCTTGCCCCTCTGATCATCTCATGGGGCTTTGAACATACTTGACAGATGAACCACTGTCCAGAGTTGCATCGTATTTCTCTGGTGGAAGCAATCACATCTATCAAGGTAAGCAGGTCATGGGAGCTGCCGTCACAGACTCTCAGATTCTTTGGGAATAAACCCTGGAGCCAGGAACATTGGCCCAATGGGCTGAACTCATTGCCCCCACTAAGGCCCTCAAGTTGTCAGACTGATAGCAGATATGCATTTGCTACTGCCCATGTTCATGGGGCCATTTATCAGGAACAAGGTTTATTGACTTAAGGGGGCCAAAAAATAAAAAATGCTCCCCAAATTTGGGATTTGTTAGCTGCCATTTAGATGCCAAGGGAGGTGGCTATTAAATAATCTAGCAGATGCTGCTGCCCGAAAAATAGCCACAAAATCAGTGGGGATTGAGACAGCCCTGGCATTGCTACTGATTCCACCCACTCTGTCAGAGCCCTTTTGCACTCAAAAAGACTTACATTTGGCAGCTCAGCTCCAAGCAAAGCCTGATCTTTCCGGGGGCTGGTACCAACTGCCTGATAATTGAGTCCTCCTCTCTGAGACCTTGGGATAAAAACTCATCTAACAAGCTCATCAGTCCAGTCTCATGGGAGGATCAAAACTCGCTACTCTCCTCGAGATCATTTCTTTATCCCTCAATTATCGAAGCTTACTCAGTCTGTGAGCCTTAGATGCCCTCAATGCCAGCTGGTCAATCCCAAAGCAACCACAACAAATGGAAACCACTCCTTATCATGGGACTATGCCTGGACAACATTGGGAAATAGAGTTCACAAAAACGGGAAAGCCTGGACTTGAAGGGAATGAGTACTTATTAGTAATGGTAGTTAGCTTTTCCTACTAAGTCTTGAGCCAGCCCTGATGGCAATTTCCCCTATTTGTCCTCCCTTTTTCCATGGGGTCCGGCAGTGGCCTGGCTTTTGTAGCCCAGATAACTTAAAAACTAACCCAAGCTTTGCAGATTGATTGGAAACTCCATTGTGCTTACCGGCTTTAAAGTTCAGGACAAGTAAAAAGGGTAAACCAGACTTTAAAAATGGTAATAACTAAGATGGCATTGGAAACTGGTGAGAACTGGGTGAGTCTCCTTCCTTTTGTCCTCTTGTGTGTGTGATGTACCCCCTATATTGCAGTTGTTTCCCCTTTGAAATTCTATATGGGAGACCTCCTCCTCTTATTCCTAAGATTTCTGAAAAAAAAAAAACAATAACAAACAAACAAAAAAAACCTAGCTGATCTAGCTAATCAAGATCTCGTTAAGTTCCTCCAGGCCCTTCAGCTAGTTCTGACTTCCATTCACTGGTTATTCTGAGAACAACAATCTCTACCTGCAGCCCCTCCCGAGGACAAATGTCCTGCAGTGAAACCTAGGATACTAGTCATCAAGAGACATCACCATGAGTCTCTCAAACCATGGTGAGAAGACCTCTACACCATGGTCCTCAGCACTCCACCTGCTGTCAAAGTTGATGAAAAGCCTGCTTAGATTCATCATTGCCATTTCAAACCAGTTCCGGCCTCCAACAACAATCAACCCACAGATAAGTGGACTGTTGTTCCCCTCAAGGATTCTTTAAAGCTTAAAATTGCCAAATGTGTCTGATAATCTTGTTCTTAGGTGTTCTTCCTTATGGAGACCCTAAGGAGATACCTTGTAAGCCACTGTTTAGAACTTAGAAAATTATTGACTATTTCACTGGTGAATTTTTGGTAGCCAACACTACTGTCTATGGAATAATTAAGAAAGATTTATGTGCCCTATTAGATAACATCCCAGCAAAAATTAGACAGAAAAATTGTTGTTGGGTTTACATGCCATGCTGCCTGATTGGTTGCTAATAGAGACTTGCAGGGGCCTATGTAGTCAAAAGAAATTACAGTCCACTGGCTGGTATCTTTGCACCCAAAATCAACAGCCAGCCTCTGATAATAGGTGTTCATGATCCGTAGAGACAAAATATTTTTGTAGACACTGTGGTTGTGTATCTATATCTCCTTGACAAGGAAATAAAGGGGGTCATTACCTTTTCCTCCCTTGGGAGACCCCATCTTCCATCTCCTCCACCAGGCTTCCGGCTCTTGAGAACTTTTTGCCCTCTGCAATTTCTGTGCCATCTCTAGATCCCTTCTTGCCTCTGGGCACTGCTTCAATACTTTCTTTTTCTGGGTGTATCATGCTCCAGAACTATTCTATCAAGAAAATCATCACAAAATATCGCCCTCAACCTTATGCCTTTAGAATTGTGAATCAAAATAAACCTTTCTTTTTTTTCATTAATAGCTTTTCTCAAGTTATGTTACTACAGTTATAGAAAGATAAATAATACACTGAGTAAAATTTTAATATATGATAGCAAATGTTAAATATTTTTTATATAAATAATTCTTATGCATTTCTGGAGAAGATATAAAAATTCTAATAATACATGTAAAAATATGACTATTCACAAAATAATGAATGTACATGTTCAGAGAAATCACAATAAATATGATAAATTGCTAATAAATAAAAATTATAAATGAAAAAGTTTCTAATGAATAGAAATATAAATAAAAATATTGTATTTTTCTCTTTTATTAGTTCATCAGTCATTTCAAAAAGTTTAAGTGTTTCACATGGTAAATTATTGTGGGAAGGATAGAAAGAAATAATAATCTGTATAGTCCAAGAGGGCCATCAAGAGAAAATCAAAATCAAAATGTGTATTCTTTTGAATTTCTAATCACAGTGTTCACATCACTCCAAAAGACATGATATAAAACGTAATGACCAATAACATATGAATAAGTATATTCTTTGTAGCGTTAGAGTTTTCACATTGAAGGAGACTAGAAAAACTTGTTTAAAACTATGTGTATACTAAAGTCACATTGCTGTTGCATATTTATTTACTTGTGGTCATTAACAGGCTAATTGTCATCTTTAGTAGGGAACAGGCAGCTGAATTGAGGTGGCATGCTTAGGGAGCAGAAGACCCACTTAAAGCTTGCTGTCAGTGGTAAAAAACAAGAACCAGAGACAAGGATTTCAGCTGATCTTCCTTAAAGGAGCTTCTTTGTGGCTGCTTTTCCTTGCGGTCACCAAGGATGACTGCTGTTCTCTTTCAAGAGAGCTCTGGCCTTCACCTTTGCCTTGGGCATGCTCTCTAACCGTTAGGCTTACACACTTCAACTTCCATTACTGCCTTTTTTCCTGTAGAAGCCACCTCTTTAGCCTCTGCTGTGGGCCCCTGGGCACTCAGTGTGGGCCTTTGGGCTCTCAGTGTGGGCCCTTGGGATTTCCAAGGCAGAACCATAGGTCTTCCCTGGAAGATTCCTCTCCCTCTGGATGCGGCCTCCAATGGACATTGCGGTGGGCTCCAGGCCTGATGCTGGATTCTTTGGATCACTAGTGGACAGAACTCTTGCAGTTTTCTGTATTTGACTCTGAGTGAATATTATAAGCTAATCACATAAATTTATGTGTCCTACATTGGCTCTGATTCAGAGTATTTGCAAGTCTCTTCAAGAGTCTTGCTTCACCTTGAAAGTTCTTGTAAGCACTAATACCTCACCTAAGCCTGTTTCTGATCATAGTATCCATTAATCACTTTATGGACCATGAAAAGGTCAAGACTAATGATTATATAATGATTGAAAGAAAACACATCATATAGATGAGGCTCTGGAAACGTAGTAATTTAGAATTTTAAGAACATCCTTGGACACTTTTAGAGAATGAGTATTGATAGGTCACTAGATTAAGTTTCTTACTATTTATTTCATTTTTATGAGCAGAAACCTGGACTGCTGTTCATCTGTTCAGGTGTTTTCTCATAGGTGATGATTTCTCACAAGAAAATGCTAAATATTAAGAGTGAATAGATGTTTTTATATGACTAGGTTAACACTATTAATTATCCCATCTCCTTTTCTGTGAATAAACCGGAAGACTCTCAGATCTTACTGAATTGAGGGTTAATATAAATTGGTCACATTAATAGTAATTAATTGGTTTCAATTGTAACAATGTTGAGTAACAGTAACACTGAGATCTCACTGTTCACATGGGATCTTGGCACCTCTACCTCCTTTCTCTCACAATTCAGTTGATGGAATCAGGTGTTATCTGGCAGGCAAGGCTGCTCTCGGCCTTAAAAATCCTGCTCCCCATATTGCACCTTTGGCAGCGATCGTAGTGATTTTCTTTCCTTCCAAGCATCAAATTTTGTCGAACAAGTAGAATGGACTGTCACAAGTGGAAAAGTGATAAAAGATAATTAAAACAGCAAAAATATGCATATAAATGTGTGGTAGACTGCACTGTTTGCCCACAAATATTCACTGGGATGAAGGATTTCACTTTCCTGTTGAACTGTATACCAGCTTGGGACATAGTATATATTGGCAATAAAATGGGATCAAATGTGAGATCTGCCACTTTCAAGAAGAAACTTTAGTGTTCAGCCCTCTCGTAGTTGACTATACCTCTTTTCATTCTCCTTAGTAATAATCATGTTCCGGAAGAAACTCCTCTGCCATTCTGGGGTCTAAAATGAAAAAGTTGAGTAGAGCTGAACCATTCAAGTAAAAATCTTTGCTGTTATAAGTCCCAGGGATGTGTTCAATTGCTTGGCTCTTTGGTTCTAGAAGAATGAAGGATTCTTTTTTGGATTTTTATTTTCATAATAATTTAAATTATCCTGATTATTGCAGTATATCTTAGAATCAGGCCTAAATTCTATTTCTGTCTCACACATGTGAAAAGTTCAAAAACTGAACAGTTTTCCAATAAGAAATAATGAAAAACTAAATAATTGGGATTGAGGCCCAAAAATTAACATAAATTTACTTTGCAGAACTTCAACACATTTTGCAGTGATTTCTTTTTAAACTGCATCATGGTTCTCACAGTTTTCCTTTTACCTTTACTGCTGGTATCACTAACTTCCTTTGCAGTCATTGTTATGATATTTTATGCAAATAAAGTGCAAAAATAAAAGCACAATGATGGCTGTTTTAAAGCAGCAACATAAGCACTAAATGTTGTCTAGGAGGAGTAGCACTTACACTGAAGCTTCACTCCTTGGTGTCTGCAGTGAGATCTAGCTCACAATTCACTCTCAACTAGTACAGGTTTCTTCAAGTTGGGTTTTTGGTTTGACAATGGAGCAAGGTTAACAATCCCCATCAGATTGTTTTTGAGCTTTGCTGTTCCACTAGTAGAAAGTTTAGCTTGTAGCTGTTTGAGGTTTCCCTGTATTTGGAATCTTTCATTTATTTCCAAAAGAACTCGCATCAAGAATTTTTCTGAATTATCAGATGACAATCAATTCTTTCCTGCATATATACAGGTATGATGTTTATGCATGGTATATTAACAACTCTTAAGTATTTTCTTGGAGATAGGAGAGGTAGACAAGGGCAAGCAGACTCTAGTGCTACAGCAGTTCTGAAGATTTCTTAAAAAGTAAAGTTCCTTTAATGAAGATTTTTTTGCCCCTTGCCCAAAATACTGGAGAGGTCTAAGAGAAATTCAATCTAAATACCTCCTAATGAATATGTGAACTAGCTATTATGAGAGCAAAATATCTAGGTTTTTGTACTATCCATCTTTTCTCTAACAGCATTATTGATAGTGTCACAGGGTAATTTATGGGCATTTAAGTAAAATAGATTCTCTCATTGTTACTGATAATATGTGTTAAATATATTTTGAGGTTGGATAAAACAAGTAGGGCAGAGAAGAGTGGCGTAATATGAACTATGAAATATCCATTGACACTTCTTTGGAAAGATAATGTCTACTTACTTCATAGTTATATATTATCCTGTTACATGTTAGACCACAGATTAATTCTATGGCAGATAATCCTATGTGAGTTCCAGCTCTAGCAAACAAGAAAAATAAATCTGCTTTCTGCTATTTAGAATACTAGTTTCTAGAGCTCTGAGTCCCATACACATTTCCAAACTACCTGTAAAGACCTTACAGAGACACTTTGGAGCTGCATGAAAAGTGAAAGGAATTTCTGAATCTAGTACCTCCGTGGTTTCCATGCAGACACTAGCCACGCACATAGTGAAACCATTTAGGAACTGAGCTCTCATCTGCAGTTTCTCCAATTTACAGCAAGTGATCCGAGACAGATAACCCAGCCCAGTGCTTCCTGAATCTTTGATCAACAAAATCATGGACAGCATAAAATGGTTTAAAATCCAAAAAGGCCTATATAAGTTTGCCATATAGCAATAAATAACTCCAGAATGTGCTAAAATTTGCTTAATTTTCTCCCACCTTCATTAATATATGTTGTATTATATAATGACTATATTCATTGTGGGGGATTGGTACAAGTGCATAAAGTTAAAATATATTTTTTCTCCTTCTACAAAACACTACTTATATTTGCTTCTGTGTTTAAAATATTACTGCTTTGTTCTGCTGGTATGTAAAACTGCCACACCCTCATTATAATTGAGTATTATTATAATACACTCAAGTGCTTTTTTTTTCTCCATAAAGTTTTCTTCTCATGGAATTGAAAACAGAAATAGTCAGAGTAGTGGCAGCAGTTCTAAAAGTAACATAAATACAACTACATTTAATTGTACCAATAAAAGTAACAAAATTAGGCGAAAAGCGCGTGTGTTTTTGATGAGTCCATTTTTCATAGTAAAATAATTATAATTAAATAACTATTGTGAGAGATGAAATAATGACATGTACATAATAATATATGAGGAAATATTTAAAAAGTTAGAATTCATATGCAGTTTTAAAATCTGTGAGCATCATTAAAGTTTGACAAAAGAATTGTTATATGTGATTTCTTTCCATATAGTTAATCACTCCTTCCAGTTTTCCAAAATAGTCAGAGCTCTGTGGTGCTTATTGTACTAATGCTTTCAAATCTGAGGACTATTCCAGCTGAGAACGCAGTCTCTTATAAAGCTGTTTTGTATTTTGTAAAGAAATGCACTGGGGCACATATCTTGAAACTCAGGAAATTGAAAACTGTTTTAAGTTTGCTTCCCCTCTTGAAATAAAGTTGCAACTGTTTAATCAACTGGTATTTTTGAGATTTTTGAAGCATTCCAGGGCAATTCTACTTTCATGTTTGAGTTTTCTATTACAAATCAGTGTTGTTTGTACGCAAAATTTTACTCTAAATATACGGTTTTAACATAAATAGAATAATAGTCAAAGGAATGTGAGGAAACATTGTAGCTTTTATACAAAAGAAGAATGTGAAAATTAACTCATCTAAATATTTTGATACAATAAACAGTTCTTGATTTGTATGTTTGATTGATAACTATAATTCAATTTTGATAATCAAATTATTCTAATTTTAGAATTAGGTACAACCTAAAGGATGAAATTATCATTTTTCTTTTGGAGCACTTCTTAAAGTTATTAGATATTTTATTCCATTATATCTTCACATTTATTATATATTGACAGCAATGCAGACATAATGACTTACAACCTAAATCTTGCCTAAATACTATATTAAAAATCTTCACCATAACTAAGTATTCTACATTATAATTTATAAATTTTCTTTACTGTTTTATATTACATGAGAACTTGTTACTGATAATATGTGTTAAATATATTTTGAGGTTGGATAAAATTGAATAGGAGGAGGAGTCGATATCTATTATTACTTTTTCCTCTTGTGTCTATTATTTAGTATAGATTCTTCTAGTTGATCAGAAAACAAAGAAATTAGTGAACTTTATATATTGAGACACATTGCTATACTATGCAAGAATTGATAAATGGAAATGCAATTATTTGTGCAATTGTCCTATAAGACTTATAACACTTTCAAATAGAAGAAACTAAGACAAGAGAGAGAGAGGAGAAGGAGGAGGACAGTCACTAACAAAATTCCTCTACAATTATGAACACTGAAGAAAAAATACATGTCACTAAGAGGTGTAGAGACCTCACATATTCATGGTTGGGGTAGTTAACATTCTTAAAATACTACCCAAGTGAGCTATAGATTCAGTGCACTTCCCATCAAATACCTATGGTGTTCTTCATAGAACTAGAAAAAAACAACCTTAACTTTCATACAGAAATACAAAAGACTCCACATAGTACAATAAATATTCAGCATTAAGAGCAAAAGTGAAGGCACCACAATAACTGACTGCGTGACACAGTACAGAATCAAATAATAAAGAAAAAATGATATAGCATAGCACCAGATATGTAGACGGAACATAGAGGGACCTAGAAGTGAATTTATGTATTGTCATGGAATCGATTCTGGACAAAGGTGTCCAAAAATAGATATTGGAAAAAGGAAGACTTCTTCAAACCATACTGAGAAAATGAATCTCAATGTGTAGAAGGCTGAAATTTGATCCACCATTACTGTACCATATAAATATTGCTGGGGAAATATACAATTTAAAATTTGAAGTATAATTTCTTCTCAATGTGCATTGCGTTTATACCACAATAGTCAGAAAATTGTAATAAGCTGAACTTAAGGACACCTCTTTTAGGTAAATATACTTTTGTCTTAATGGTTTACTATTGCTGACTCTTTAATAATTATGTCTAAATAAGACCTCAGCTCCTACCACTTGACGGCATTGTAAGCAAAATGTCCATAAGCAAAAACATAAGAGATTATGATTATGTCATCCAAATATGGACGGTATTGATGGCTTGTAAACCACTCATTATCTATTGACAGCATCTCCTAACAACTTCTGTGTTTTAAGAAAACTTGATTTTTTAAAATGTAGCTATTCCAAGTTGTGGATATTAGGATAGTGAAATGGGACTTTTGGACTTTTATATCTTTACTGAGCAATGTGCACAATATAACACAAATGTTCTACAAGTCATCAAAACATGTAAACCAGTCTGACTCCAGTTAGAGTCGCAGAAATTAGCAAACAGCATAAAATTCAGCTCCGTGTTAAAATAAATAAGACCATATAAGATTAAATAGAAAGAAAAGTTGCTAAGATTTGATCTAGAAAAACTAAATTAACCTAAAATTACACATCTTTTTTTGAACAGCAGGCTTCATGTATTGATGGACTTTTAAATAAATTTGTGCGAAACTAATAACAGCTTTACAGTAGCAAAATTTTGAGGGCTTTTGAACAAACAAGAGGATTTTCTTTCCTTGTATGACTACTAAATAAAGAGATCTGAAGAAAAGACAAATGAAAGCAACATAGGATACTGCTGAAGAGAGAGTGTCTGTGGACCAGAGAATGACAGAGAAAAGCTGGGGGGAGGGAAAAGCAGTATTTGTCACTGTGAAGATCAATTATGCTGGTCACTTTCTGTTAAGAGAGAAGTATCAAAATTTGTGAAGACATAACAAAGCAAAGCAAAGTAAAACAAAATACCTCTAGAAAAAGTGGAGGACAGAGATGGATGGATGTTGCTCGAATGGCTTTCCAGTTGCTGACTGCAGCAACAGCAGGATTCAGCCTGAGAAGAAATGTAGTCAGGGAAGTTGGAGCAGGAGGAGATGCTAGAGGTCAGCTGTGGGTGCAGTGCAGTCAGTATTCCCACGGGGCGCGCAGAATCAGGCCCCTGGGGAATTCGAGTGTTTGGAGCAAAGGAGAGGCATAAGTAGGTTAACATGCTTAAGAGCATTAAAGATGTGAGAAAATAATTTCTGTAAAAGCGAAAATGTTCTACTTTGGGTTTCATGATCATTAGGGGGAGCCCCAGCACCTTTCATGTTTTCCTAGCTTCTATTCAGAAGTCTCAACACAGTTTTTAAAAATGTTATTTTAGTTACAAAGTTAGCATTTTATAAAAATTGGCTGCACATTAGAGTCTCAGATGTGCCTGTACTGAGTTTATAGGACTCAAAATGTGTCTCTCAAATTGCCAGTTGCACCTTTTTTTTTTTTTTCAAGAGAACATAATGGGAAGTAAGTGCCTTGAAAACATTAAGTGTACTAGTATCTCTTGACATAGCAAGAAAACTCATGAGACATAAATCAAACCATTTAAAAAGCTTCCAATATCATCATTTCTCTACCTCCTCCTGGATGAAGGTGAGCACTACATAATACTGTGCAAGAAGAAAATTTCCTTGAATTCTTTCTCTATGTTTTGGACTAGATTAGTTTAGATCTGAGAGCACTATGAGTGACTTGCCAATCTCTTATTTAGCCTGATGTGCATGGTACAATTTTGACCTAATTTTCTACTTTTGGTAACTAAAATTTCAGAGCAGCAAAGGCTATAGTGATGTAAAACTCCAACCTTTCATTGTGCATAACCTGTAAGAAAAATAGGACTTTAACCCGGACTACCAGTCCCTATGCTTTGAATGAGTCCCTTTTACGCTGGTGATCAAACCTGATGAGTATGGACATCTGCCAAACGATGCATGCCGGAACCTTGCATGAGAAGTCAGCTCCGTGCAGTGAGGGGGCAGAGTGCACAGGAGCACACGGAAGAAACAGGAGAGACGTGTGCAGTTCTATAACACAGGAAGGGCTGCTCAGACACAAGCTCTGCTTTCATGGTCATCTGTCATGGGAGATTCTGAGTTAAACTGCAACCTTTGATAAGCCACTAGAGACAAAAGAGGCTGTTGTAGAAAGGAATTCCAGGGAGACTGATCACTTTACAAGTCCTGTCAGGCCCATAGCATAGAGCCATGTTATAACTGCTCTTCTGGTAGAGGGTGCTGGTTTTGTTTGTTTGTATGCAGTTAACTGCATCACTGTGCTAGGGCTTCCATAACAAGTACCAAAGACTGGGCAGTTTAAACAGAAATGCATTTTCAAATCCTGGATGTTGAAAGTCCAAAAACAGAGCTAGCAGGATGAATTTCTCCTGCGGCCTTTTTTGGCTTTTTCCATGGCTGCCGTCTAGAGGCGTCCTCACCTCGCCTTCCTCTCTGTTTGTAATTCTTATTTTATAAGGACCCTAGTCAGAATAGAGGAAGACTCGCACATAAGAACTTTTGAAAGTCCTGTCTCGAAACGTAATGACTTTCTGAGTTACTGAGGGTTAGGACTTAAGCATGTAAGTTGGGGAGAGAACACAGTTCAGTTCATGACAGTTGACAAGCTTAGACGAGAAGGAAAGCCTACTCCCCTTCCCATCTTAGAAGAAAACGGTAGCAAAAGCTTGATGGTCCCTGTGTATCAGTTTTTCATAGCTGTAACAGAATACCTGACACACACAAGGCAAAGAAAAAAAGCTTTAATGTGGTTTCCCATTTCAGAGGGTTCATTTCTTGGTCAGCAGGATCCAAAGTGGAGGAAAGCTGCTCATCTCTACCTCCTGGCAGCTGCGGAGAAAAAGAGGGAGAGAGGGAAGGAAGGTGCGGAGACAGAAAGGACAGAAAAGGAGAGGGGCCGAGGAACAAAACGTGAATGTAACCTTTCAGATCATGCACGCAGGGATCCACCCCCTCCAACAGCGCTCACCTCCTAACTGCACGGTTAGCTCTGAACTCATCCTAAACTACTTCATGACTCTCTACGGAACTCTTTGTATTAAACTATCGCAACGCTGGAACATAAATGTCCTGCTTTTTATAAGCATATTATATTAACATTTTTCTCATCACAAAATGTGTAAATGTTTATCTTGAAAAAGAATCTCATAGGAAAGATTATAAAATAAGTTCATTTTGTCATTCATTGAAAGACCTATTTGTTTAAATTTTTTTTAGTAAACTGAATTTTCTTCTTGTACAAATATAAACAGTTCATGAGGATGGTGAAGAATGAATAGGATGTAGGTAGACACAAGGAGAGTGATGAAATGGGACAAATAAATGCACTGTATCTGTGCCCTGAAAATAAAGTCATCTAAAATTAGAATTTAGCTATTTAAGTGTGGAGAATTTGGCTTTATGTTCTTTTCTTGTTCTTAGCATCTTTAATATGTAAAAGGAAAATAAAAGTGATACAGTTGCAGTTTTTACACTCTTGGCAGGTTGACCTCCTCAGAACTTTTGACTCAGAAACAGCTGAATTTGGAAGGAACTTCTTATGATAGCTGATTTGCCAAGAAAATTAAATACAAACATTTTAGGCTCTGAACAAATGGCAGAGGTAAGGAGTAATGTCCGTTAAAATATAAATGCAATGTACTCTCAAGGAACACAATTTATTTAGAATCATGACAGTTAATTCTATTTTTTAGAAAGTTACTCTTGTATTTCCTATCAATCAGAAAGCACCATAGGACATTAGGCCATAATAAGAACCCTACATTTATTTTTATCTGATTCTGACAGATTTAATCAAGTTATTTAACCTCTCAAATTATTTGACTAAAGAAATTTAGCCATGTAAACAGTTTTGAAAATACACAGTGCTTCACAAATACAGTATTGATATTATAATGACTGTATCATATTTTATAAAGAATACCTCAGATTTGCCTTATTTTGCTTTCTTATCATTGACCAAAATAACTCTTTTTTATAGTCAATCTCCACATATCTTTATTGCCTAAGTCAAAATTAGTAAAAATTATTGTTTCCTTCAAAAAATAAATTCTGGTGGCACACTATTTTGGCATTGGATTTTTAGTACTTTCTAAAATAGCTCATTTTAAAACTATAATTCTTAAACTTTCAATGAATATAGCATCCTTAAATACTAATCCATTCTTAAAAATACTTTGAATGTTTCAGGACTTGGGAATAAAAGACCAAAATTCTGGAGTCACATTGAGCAAAACTTCTTACGAGTAAGATTTATATTATGTAGCATGTTTGTGTTTTAAAGAGGCCTATGGTAATCACATAGTAGCACTAATTCCTTACCTAACTCATTCCTCTTTATTGATGTGAGCATTTTTCAGATTCCTGCCAAGTAGTCCAAGCACCAATCCCCAATTTAGAGACCTTATTTCATCTCTCTTAGATCACCTTTCTTCTATTTTTCTTATTAGCTTTGCAGACAAGTTATGGTGTGAAGAAAATTATCAACATAGTGCTGGACATGCTGAATGAACACAGCAAATGTAAGTTATCTTCCTTCTGTTAATAAGAAAGTACAGCTCAGTTATGTAAAACTCTTGTCCAATTTCAGTGCTATAACTTCGTTCCATTGCTGTTATACATTTTAATGTCAATATTAGGTACTTGGATTGTGAATAGTCGACAACCATACAAATCTTAAAAAAGAATCAGAATGTTATAAAACTATAAAGTTTTCTTACCTTGCTTTTTAAAATTCTTATTTTAAAACATTCATTAAGTACTTGCTGTGTATCAAACCTTGTGCCAGACCATGGCTATGTTATGTGTGAAAAGAGCTGTTCTCTGTCATGGAGTTCATAGTCTAGAAGGAGTGGTAAGAAATAATCCAGCAAGCATCAACTTGATAAAACACACTTGGTATATGGTATAAAGGAAATAAGGGGATGTTCTTTCATAAATAAAAGTTAGTGTAATTAACACTTGGCCAAAAATGGCCAAATTCCGTTTTGTTTCCACACATTTTGTTACAGGACTGGAGCTTTTCTAATGAAGTGCTGGATCTTAATTATTCTTCCCTAAATTTTGGGTTACTTCATTATTTGCTTTGACCACTGCACAGTGGTAAAAATACAACTTATCTGGACTCAGAATTTACTTAGGTTGTCATTCCTTCCCCTTTTTTTCCCCTCCTGCTTCTTCTGCTTCGTCTCCCACTCTCCCCCAACCTCTTTCTCTTCAGCTATCTTTCTATCATGTGTTAAATTTAGCCTAACCTTCTAAAATGTGAGAAACCACGTGGTCTAGCGAATTTACTGTAGCAAAGTCAAACTCCCAGTGATAAGGTTTACCGGGACTGAATGTATGATCCATTTGAAGTGAGGATTTACTGTCTACGTCCAACCAAAATTTTAACTGACTTGCAAAAGGGTTACTCTTTGACTATCATAGTAGTGGCTGTGATGAAGTAAATCTAACTGATGCAGTAAGGGTGACAAAAGATACTTTATGCCATGAGGTGATGCAATCCAGTGACCTTAACAATCTGGAGCCTGAATCAAGGAGCATGTTAAAGTTTGAGGCCAGCTTTGGCATCTTAGCAACTTAACAAGATTTTGTCTAAGAAAAAAAAAAATGAATGAATAAAAGAAATGTAAAGAAAGAAAGGACTGAGAGAGGGCGGAGGAAAAAACTGGGATGTAGCTCAGTGAGAAAGCCATAGGTTCAATTCCTAGATCAAAAAATGGTACTTCAATAAACTCCTTTAAGATAAATTTGAGCTCAGAGCTTATGGATGTGTCATTTCTGTGAAGAATACTTAAAAAAACTTTGCTGGTAAAGGGATTAGTTTGTGCTAAAGACTTTCAACTGATTTAGGTGGCACACTTTATGAACTCAAAGTGGAAACCTATGCATACAATATAACATTGATGAGCAAGATACAGTGAATGCTTAAATAAAAACTTTGTATTATAGTAAAAGACACATTACCATTAATTCCCACAAAATACTTCCCAGAATTCTGAATATACTTCTCCTTTCCCTGTTAACTTTCTGACACTGTTCTGGAGTTCTCCTTTGTGAGTGTTTTTGTGAGGTCTGATCTAAAATATAGTAAATGATACAAGTGCCATCCAATGGAAAGGCAGGTTCATACAACGTTACGGTGTGTCTTCATCCATTTTATTCACTGAATCTGGCGTCATGCAGCTTTGGCTCTTTATGGAAGTGAAGATGACTATGAAAGGTAAACTTTTGAATCAGTTTAGGATACAGGGAAGACTTGACAGCACAAGTAAAAACAGGAAAGTCTTTTGGAACTACTTAATGTTGTAAGAACTGTTTGCAGTCTCACTGTTTGAATGTCCACTTTGTATGCTTTGATACTGTGACTTGAGCAACTATCTCTAAGATGATTATGTGTAATCTATTAACTGGTGATTTCTTACAGTATTTTTTTTTGTAGTTCTGTATTACGTGTACCCTTACACCACTTTGTTTTGTTTTTTCTATTTTTCCTTTTAAATAAAATTTTAAAAAAAGAATGTTGTAAGAATAATGGGATGAAGAATACTTTTAGCAAGGGGCAGTATTTTTAAAGATTAAAATGATCTGTTTTAATGTAATAATTTAAAAATAATTTAAACCCTGACCACTTTTTGATCAGATTTCCAATTGTACAAGGAATGGGATAAGATTGCAGGTACTGTAAGCAAGAACTGTATAACACAAGATCTTATACTATGAACAGGATGTGTGCCTCACCCTTGCAGATGAGAAATTAATGAATGGTTTTAAAAAATGAGAGAATACAATTTAATTTATATTTTTTCAAAAATTAATGTGGCAAGACTAGGTAGGGGGTATTATAGTAATGTGAGAAAGAAATGGTAGTAATCTATAACCACTCTACAGCTTATTTTTCTTTTAGTGGATAAGAACAACAGTGGTGATTAAAAGAATAATAGTATGATCCTTTTGATTAAGCATGCTTTGTGGTACAGCTATTTTAACCTTAAGGGAAGTTACCATTTTTTCCATGAAATTAAATTAATTCAGGTGCAGATTTGCCTACTAGTCAAATCAGGATTCAGTCTCTGAAATCCAATCATAGTCAGTTTCAGTAAAAATAGAAACATTTCCCTGTGGTAATAATGTTAGTGAGATAATTATCTAATAACTATTATTTCTTTAGGGAATTTTACCTTCAATCATAGGAATCAAAGTGAAAAGAATACAATGTAAATGATCCATAAGATAGACAAAATGTATAATCCTATAAAGAGAATGCCTAAAGAAGAGTGACCAAAAAGAACATGTTTCTTTACTGATTTAAAAAAAAAATCTCTGAAGATTTTATTTTTTAATCTATAAGAGATCAAAAGAAAAGAAAACTGACATGAGAAATTCAAAGGTTTTTATTTTTTTCTTCAGAAAAGTGCTCAAAAATGAGAGCAAAAGAGTGACAATAAAAGAATCATCTGTCTGACTCCATAATTGTTGCTTGTTTTTATTTTTAAATCAATCAGTGAACTGTGAATAGCAAACTAAGAAATGGAATGTGATGTAATGTAACTGAAAATAAAGATCACTGTAACACAAGAGAAAATAATTCTGCCTAGCACAATATGACCTTTAGACAATCATTGACACGCTTATAAAATCTGTGGTAAATATTTTGGGATTAAGTTTGATTCACTTTAACTTTTATAACTTCAGAAAAAAGATTTGAAATCAAGTTGTGCTAATGCATACTGGAAATGTGACTACCAATTTTTTCAGCTTTGTTACTTGCAAGATTTAGAGGCATTTGTTTAAGTCAGTGAGGGCAATTGTATAACCCAAATAATTTACCTTTATGTATTAAAACAGTGCAAAATATTTTGTTGAAACATGTCTTAACAATTCACTTGTATGCTTCTTATTAGTTTTGCATAGCATGGCCTGGTGAGAGCTTTTCTATTTTTAATTGAACATTTCACATAGTGTTACAGTAATTCTCCCTGCTAGATTTATCCCCTTGGAAAAAATGATTATGGCTGCCTGTGTTTGTATGCTCTACAGTCCTTAATTGAGGCTCAGCCTGAAGCATTGAATCATGCATTTAACAAAGCTGATTATATGCTTTTATGGAAGACTAAAAACATTTTAATGTATTTGTTTCTAGAATGATCAAAACTACAAAGAGTGAAATAAACAATACTTTTAAAAATACTGTATTTATTATTTTTATTGTTGTCAATCTTACATTATATAGACACTCCAGAAACTAGAATTTACTACTTTTGGAGCATGTATTTTTTATTCACAGTTCATTAGTTCTGTATAGAAAAGTTCAATTGTGGTTACATTTAGTAATAAGTATTTTGTGTCCTTAATATATACAAAGCGTTGGTAAATTAAATAGATGGGAACTGGGACTCCATTAATTCTTTCTTCCTTTATACATGTTTAAAGGGTCTGGACAGAAAGTATATTTTTAAAGAAATATATTTGATATTGTATGTATACATAAGTAATACACGTGTATAGTATTATATATATATATATATATATATATATATATATAATCAAAAGTTATCATAAGTTCTAAAAGAATGTAGCATTTTGCCCTAGATATTAATGAATAATCAACTATAGAAAAATTGAATAGGCAAAATTGTTTAAAAAACATGATTTTCAAAATTATGTCTTGAAACCCATTGACATGTGTGATACATGTTATGATTACTGTTACATAGTTCACAGCTTATTCTGCTTTTTATGTGAATGATAGATTATTTTTAGAAGCCATAAAAGTCACACATTGACAAAATCATGGTGACACAGTCACATAAGATATAAAATAAAAATGGATTTATGGTAATTTTGAAGGCAAATTCCAGTCCTGCAGATCTAAGACTTTAAGATAACCATGAAATGATTCTTTGCTTTGGCTTGTCAGTGTCTTTGAAGTTCAGTGCTCGCCTGTGAAAAACTAATTATAAAAATAAAATTTACTAAACTACAGCAATGGTTAAAAAAAAAAAGTAAAATGTGTACTAGTTTGGTCTGTAATGTGCCAGAAAATCTTAGTAAATATGTAATCAAGGCCCAATAATTTAGATAAATTTGGCTTCATCAGGTTGTATAATATGAATATTTGAATTGTAATTCCATGTTGATGCAACAACAAAACCAATTCAAACTCCGGCATTAAACCTCTTTTCTTTTGTCTTGCTTTTTTTTTTTTTTTTTTTTTTTTCCTGCATCATCTTTGTGTTTGCAGTAACAGATCAGAAGCATGCTTCTGTTTTTAATTGTCTGACAAACACCAGACAGTATTATAATGCACTATACTGGAGGATCAATAGTGCTTGCTGATCTGTTGAGCCTGAAATTCTCTCAAAACGTCTAGAGAAAGAATGAGAAAACAGATTATATTTTCTGAAAAACTAAGTTATCTTCCTTTCTCTGACTCAATTTGTTGTCCTACTAATCCCTTTGTCCTCTGGTTGCATCTTTATTCAATGGTAGATGATAAAAAGAAAAAAAAGATTACACAGGTATTTTGGCAAAAAAAACCATTTACAGTTATTTCAGTTTACTGGGGTGTTTTTTAATTTTGGTTGTTGTTTTGTTTTCTGCTAAATAGAGATGTGAAAAGAAATAAAATTAAATATTTTGCATCACACTAATGACAATAGAGTAAATATCTGTGCATTTCCAATTAAAAATAATGCTAACACAAAGAACAAAGAGCAAAATAATAATACAGTTTCAAGAAAATTGTTTTTTCCTCCCAAATCCCAATTTTGATGGAAATTTTCTTCTTATATCTGTTGAACAAATATGCTAGAGATTTATGCCTCAATGTTTCTTCTGATATCAAAGATTGATAGCTTCCATTTGCCCTAAAAACAATAATATGTGAAATTTTAATCTGAAAAAATATTTAATGTTGATAATAAAATGTCATTTTCTATGTTTTTAGGCTAACAGTGTTATTCTATATTGCTGGAATAGATCCACACAACTTGTTCAATATTATTCTCTACCTTGTAAAACTTAAGGGTAGGCTTAGTACAGAATCCTTTAAAGTGGGACATTAGGAACAATGAGAACAAAATAGCTTATCAATACAACACTGAGTTAATTTCTTTATTTCAAAATCATCATTCGCACTGGATGTATTTATGACTCTGATATAAAGATTGTCACAGACATGAATGGATGACAAGTCTCTCAGATTGTAGAACCCTCTCTTCATAAAATACGAAAAATGACTCAATTTATACTCCATTGGAACAGGCAGATAACTTACAGATAATTTTGCATCTCAGTAATGTTATTGAAAGTATTACACACTTAAAAATTCAGTGGCTGAAGTATTCTATTACTGCTGAAATAGCTTAGAGTGTATAATATGTGCTCACTGTTATTCAGCTTGTCCTAGAGGCATTTAGATGATAAAATATCCTTGATTAATGCACTATCCCTTCTTACTCTACTGATCACTATAAAATATTCATAATGTGTCTTGAAGCATATATAAATTCACTTTATAAAATACAGTCTGCTCATTTGCTGAATGGTATTTAAAACCTGTGATTTGATCTTGTGATAATTTTACTATCCTGGTGGATATTTTTTTCATCAAAAACAATTATCATTTGATTTTTAACCCTTTAGGTTTCAAATCTAAAGTATTGACTCTTTAATGATCTCATAGCAAAATATAATGTATCCTACAGTAGAATATTACATTATCAAACCTCTAGTATGCAAATGATTTTTCAAAGGCCAAACGAAAGATTAAGCTTAGTTCCTATTGGAATTTATGAAGTTTCTTTTCATTTATAATATGTGTTAAGAACACACAGAGTTACAGGAAGTATGACTAACAAACTAATCCTAGTTGGCTCATCCATATGGACTGTGTTCTTTGGAAGTCCCTACAGAAGTCTTTGGAGTGTTCTCTAAAACATCTTTATACTATATGAAGCTACTGGTTTAGATAAAGTAAGAAAGTCCTACAAACTGAACAAAAGTCTTACATTGCTTTCAGATTTATAGAAACATCTACAGAGATGTAGAAAAGGCCAGAGTTTTAATACTGGAATCCAGTAGTAGAGGAGGTAGAGTCAGAATGTATTACCTTTCTTCTATCAATAGATGGTAAAAATTAAAAGGTGAGTGATAAAAATATTGTCTGCATTTTTTGCAATAAGATGTTAAGGCCAACTAATTAGTCTGTCTGTTCTTATTCTTAGAAACTCTAACTATAGCAGAAGAATGCTAATCTTCTTCACTTTATGATTAACATTTTTCTTCATGAATTAAAATTTTATGTATGTATATACATTACTTCTCTATATCTATCAGTAAACGCAGTTTTAAACCTAGCAATAAGTACATTTATGGAAGCAAAGGAAGTTTGGAATGGTTGGTTACATTTGATTTATGTCTCTCCTTAATGGATGGAAAGATGCATCTTTTCTTTCTGATAAACTATATGGCAATATGATACCTTCCTGGTGCCCACATGACATTGCCAAAGTAGGAAGGTTAAAAACTGTTTCAATTGTAGTTCATTAACCAGCAAAGCCTAATGCATCATTTTTATGGTTAATGTTCAGAAATCGTCACTTTACGTATTTTATGTCTGTGCCTGGAGATTCCAGTGTAGTGATAGAATCCAGGTTCATTCCATAATGCTGTAAATGTAAACCAATGATTGGTGCAGATAGTCTTCTTCTTATACTAATTTCTTATACAGGAAAAAGCAGAGGAAATTTCTTGTCTTCTTAAAATAACAACTTCTCTCATTCTCTGGTAGCCACTCAAAAGTTTGAGATAAAGGTAAAAGCCTTGGTATCTATAAAGGTCACTGAATTTCAACCTGAATGAGTCAAATATCTTCTGTTTATTTCTAGAACTTAATTTCTTTAAGTAATTCCAAAGTAAGAGAGAAACTGGTGAAATAGAGTACACATAGATAGCAAAATGAATTACAATTTATGACACCAAAAGCACAAATGAAAAAAGAAAAATGGATAAACTAGACTTGTCAAAATCAAAGCCTTCTGATAAACTATTATACCATAAAAGTTGCAAGATAGTTTACAAAATGGAAGAAAATATTTGCAAACCTGATAAAGAATTAGTATTCATAATATATAAAGAACTCTCTCAGGTCAATAAAAATCAAACACCCCAGTTAAAAACTAGAAAAAGCATTTTTCTCCAAAGAAGATATATGAATGGCCAGCAAACATGAGAAGTTGATCAATATCATTAATAATTAGTGAAATACAAGTGCTCTACACAATGAGATAAAACTTTATACCTAAGGGAATAAGTATTAGCCAAAAACAAAACAAAACAAAACAAAACAAAACATCACCAAGTAAATGGAAAAATGAGAACCCTTGTGCATTGCTGGTAGGAGTATGAGATGGGATAGTCAGTCTAGAAAACAGGATGGTTGTTCCTAATAAGTTGAGCATAGTTTGCTTTATGACTTAAAAATTGTAATCTAGGTATATATCCAAAAGAATTGAAACCAGATCTCAAACATGTGTCTGCATCCAAATATTCACAACAATGTTTTCACAATAGTCAAAATTGAGAACACTGCAAATGCAAATGCAAATATGATGTATATATGCACACAGAAATATTTAACTTCAAAAATGGATGAAATTTCCATATATACTACACTGATGAACTTTCAAAGTATTGTGCTGGAGAAACTAAGTCAGTCACAAAAAGATAATTGCACTTATTTGAATTATGTAAAATAGGCCAATCTTTAGAAACATAAAAAGTAGCAGTTGCCAGAGACTGGAGAGGAGGAAGGATGCTACAGATACAAAATTTCTGTTTTGGGTAATGAAGTATGAAACAGTTCAGAAATGGTTAGTGTTTATGATTGCAGAACATTGTGAGTGCATATATGGTCATTGAATTGTACACTTAAAATAATTAAAATGATAAATTTTATGTATATTCTAGACTGCTTAGATTGACAAAACAGAATTTTCAAGATGAAGTGGCTTAAACATTTATCTTATGGCTCTAGAGGCTGGAAAGTAAAAACTGAACTCAGCAGTTCAGTACTTGGCCAGGGCACTCTCCCTGGTCGCTACACAACTGCTTTCTGGGTGTCCCTCAGATTGTGGTACCTCTGGTCCTTATGAGAGCATTGATGCCACCATAAGCCCCCACCCTCAGGACATTGTCAGCCATCTCCTAAGAGCTCTACTTCTTAAAACAGTAAAAGTGAGGTGTAAGCCTTCAGCATACACATTTGGGAGTGACTCAGTGTTACTCCATAACATCTGAATTTTACCACACCGTAAAATGAAACTACTTAACAGATTCTGTTCTGGTTTTATATTAAAATAGTTTTTGTTGATGGAAACAACTATTTGCCTTGATGTCCTACAGATGCACTTTTAACACTTTGCTAAGCAAATATTTTAGGTTCCTCGACTACTTTCTGATCAATTCTGTCTTTCAATTTGTTATCACTTTGGAGTATTTCATTTTTTTTTTTTAATCGGTACCGGGGATCGAACCCACGACTGCCTGCTTGCAAGGCAGGCGCTTATGTCGCTGAGCCAAATCCCCAGCCCCAAGTATTTCATTTTTATATTAAAATATACAGACCAACTGAACCTGAAAGATGAAAAAAATATTATAAATTCAAAAATGATATGCATTTTACTAAATTTCCAAGATTCAATATTGCTTCTCCTTGATTATGTCTAGAAGATATACAGATATATATTTTTACACACGTAAAGGAAAATTTTCTTAAAAAAGAGAATGTAATTCAACATTTTCAGTGTATATCTTACTTCTTTCTTATTAGCATATGCATGACAAATTATATTAGAAAAAACTACAGTTTACTTTTTTAATAACTCAAACTTTTATGAGAAGCACTGGGCATGTTGTTCTCATTAAATAAAAAGTTTTTCTTGCTTTCAAATTAGAAAGTATTAAGTATAAAAAAGGAAGATGGACAAATGGTTGTAAATTTTGTATGCTGTCATTGACTTTCCTTGTAATCTTGCGTTAATGTTTTAACAAATCCAAATCTTTTAAAAATCATTGATAAGATTATAATAATTCGATCAGAAGGCCTAATAAGTTACTTAAATACATGATTATGGTTATGTCTAATCAAATCTTGCACTAAGAAACTAGCAGGTTAGATTTGGCCAGTGGCTTACCTTTGCTGATCCCTGATACAAATATTATTTAATACTTTTGAAGTCAGTTTACTATTATAATGAAATCATAAAGAAAAATATTGTGCATATTGATTTAAAATAGAATTAAAAATAATGCAGTAGCAGTTATTTTTTTCTTTTAGATGAATTAATTAAAATGAAAATATCGAGAGAACTACTTCCATACTATAATTTCCCGTAAAAGTCTTGAAAGTCTATTATGCACCAAATTTGTGTGTAAAAACTATGTGCATACTAAAAAAAATTTGGTATTCAAATTGGGAAAATTTAATATCCATTTTCTACTGAGTAAGAACAAATATAATATTTTTAAGGTGTAGATCAGTTGGATTAAATCTAAGGAATCTATGTACAAGCTGTTTTTCAACAGTTTTAGTTCCCTTAAAGCACCTTTCATGAATCAAGCATGAATATTTACTAAGATCCAGAGACTGTGTTAAGAGTCACACCATGGCATTTATTTAAGACAATAATAACATTGTAGGTCTGTGATAATCTATTTTTGTTTTGCAAATGGCAAAATTATACTTCAAAGGGTCCAGTTAATATATATATATATATATATATATATATATATATATATATATTCAGTTTCAAAGCTAGGTCTACCTTCAAAGACCATAATTTCAGTTATATGTTATGCAGTCTAAAAGGTAGTGGCTGTTTTGATAATAAAAGACCATATTTACTTTTCTTTTTCCCTCTCTCATTCTTATCACTTTCTCATTCCTGCCATCAGGAATTAACTTCCAAATAAACAACCTCTACACAAGTCTTTATCTTAAGACACACTCTTAAATGAAACTCAAACTAGAGTATACCTTTAAGTGGACTGGGCATAACCATTCTCACTACCAAGACTGCCTCAGATACTCTTTCTGGGAAAATTTAAAGCAAAAGTAGATTCTTTATTAAAATTCTAAAGGTTAGTATATGTACTTTAAAATTAACTTCTGTTCAGGTGTGGTGGCACACACCTGTAATCTCAGCAGTTGGGAGGCTGAGGCAGGAGGATCACGAGGAGTTTGAGGCCTGCTTGGGCTACACTGAGTTCAAGGCTGGCCTGAGTTACAAAGTTACAAGCAACCGAACAAACAAAATTAATAAAAAAATAAAAGTTATCTAACAAAATAAAGTTAACTTTTGATTGGTGATATAAGATATTCTGCAGATACTATAAGTCATTGATTTTCCCATTTCTGACCATCTGTTGCATCCATTGTGCTATAGTTTAGATTTTAATGTCACCCAAAAGTTCAGGTGTTGAAGACTGGGTTCTCAATTCAGCAGTATTTAGAGTAGGGACTTTCTGATATGATTACATTGTGAGAACTGATATATATGGTACCATTCACGGCACCATAGTTTACTGGGCTATTGGGTGATGGTGGAAATTTCAGGAGGTGAGGCTGACTACGAGACAGTAGGTCACTGGGAGCATGAACCTGAGTAGTGTATTTTGTCCCCGGAGACTCCCCTTTCCAAGTGTTAATGACCTGAATAGCTTTGAGCCACTACATGCTCTCCAACAGATGATCTGCCCTGTCACAGGAACAGCAGTGCCAAGTAACCATGGAGTGAATCTTCTGAAACCTTGAGAAAACTATACTTTTCCTCCTTTGTGATTGTTTACCCCAAGCATTTTGCCAAAGCAAAAGAAAACTAACACATACTGACAACACAATACCATTGGACACTGTATATTTCCTGAAAAATTATATTTTATCTGATCTTTCTTTTCCTTTCCACATAATTATTGAGTCATAGAAGCATTAGGTGCAATTTGCACATTTCCTCTATTTCTAGTATTTAATAATCACAAAGCCATTACAGGCCATTACACACTGACTCAGTGTTTTGGGCTTCTCCAGAAACTCCTGGATAATAGATTTTACATTTTAAACTTGGGATTAAAATAGAAGCTTTTTTGTGTGTGTTATATGGATTTTAAAATTCTCCTCTAGAATTTTTAAAACTTAGCATTTAGTTTATTAATAGCCTGATAAGAAAAACCTAAGAACTCACCTTTCATTGCCCCAAGCAACATGAATACATGAAGATACATGCAATCAAAGAATAAAGAAGCAGGAGAATATCAGAAAATAAACCTTTAGATTATTTGTGCATGTCAAGGTATCTCAATGAAGAACATACAGAATCTGAGGACTGGGCCACCTGTATAGGAGAGGGCGGTTCGTGATCGGAGTAACAATGAAACAATGACAGATTTGGATAATTATCAGTCACACAATAAAATGACACTATGAGGTTCATAGGCATGGAGAGAATTATTCAAATTTAAAAAATGATCACAGTATAAATTTTGGGGCCTTGGTTCATTTTGTTTTCAGTAGTTTAATTTTTAAATATTTCACTCCCAAATTCTAACATTCAAAACTGTCCCTCTAATGTAAAAGAATGGGTCAGGAAGTCACTCATAATTTAGTTGGCTTTTACTCCATTCTACTTTAGTTTTTAATTTTGAGAAAAGTTTTTAATCAATAGTTTGTTAAAAGAAGATAGTCTGAAGAATTTTAAATGTGTTATTATAAATAGGATGCATCTGTTATTTTCCATCCAGAAAAAAGTTTGGTAACAAATTTTAGCTTAAAACTCTTGTTTTTGTCAAACTCATCAAAATTACATATTAAAATTCCAAATATAAGGAGCAGTTAGTGAAACTATTTTTAGTTCTTACTTTTATAATCAAGTGTATGTTGAGCAACATCTCATAGGTAATTATATATATATATATATATATATATATATATATATATTTCCTGAAGCTCCTTGAAATTGTAGTTCCTAAATTCTATTGTGGTGGCCAAGAGGAAATGGAGACAAATATGTTGGCAGTTTGTATAGTCTGGCAGAGAATAGACATTTGTACCACCTTCAAACAACAGAGGTGCACTTATTAAGGTGCATGGAACACTTTCAGATTCAGTGAGTGTAGAGGAATCAAGATTCTGAAGTTTGTCAACACCAACCTCTGGGAAGTGCTCATTCATTCCTAATTAGGTCTCAGATGTTAAAACAGCAGACTGGTTTAGGCTGGGAATTAAATTTTCTCCTGTTTATTATTTATAGCAAATAGTGTTGTCTTGGCCGGTATGTTTATTTGCTTAATCCTTGAACATGAAAAATTTTTACCTATTGTGGAGAAGTCACTATGTATACATAACTTAATTGAGGATTTATCACTTCTAGTATTTCGTTACATTTCTCTAGCATATCACTTGCACTTGGACCTATCCAATTTTATTGCATTTATCATTACTATTTTTCTCATAGTTCTTAACTACCTCATAACTTTACTCTGTTACTTACATTTCTATTAATTCACTCATCACCGGATACAATCTGGTTGGGGCGTTAATTTTGGCCATGGTTATTCTGCTGTCTCCTACTACTAACCAGGAGATCTTCATTTTTAGTCAGCCAGCAGGTGACGCAGATCAGCCTCAGAATCTCTGGGTGCTATTTTAAGCTTTCATTTAGTACTTTTTTTTTTAAATTTACATTTACTACTTTTTATACAAACTTAACCATAGAGGCTTGCATACAGGAAATTAATTACAAAGTGCTCCCCTGATTTGCACTCATAATGAGGGGAATGTATTGGAAGAAAGGAACATCTTGAAGCAATGCAGTTGTGGTAAGTGGGTCCTCCCACTCTAAGTGTAAATAAAGCTAGAAAGGCCATATAGAGCCCACACTGGGGAAAGACCGGGACTTTCATATCTCTGAATTTCCACCATTCACTCTAAAGGAAAGAAAGGTTATCATAGTGAAAATAAAGTTTTCATATTATATCTGTATTTTAGAAGAACACATTTATATCTAAATTTCCTGATAACTACTATTCCAAGTGAGAGCTAATACTATTTTAAGGGCAGAAGATAGAGTTGTCAATACTTAGTAAAACATGTACACATACATAACTAAGCTTTCTATAGATGATATATCTAGAAGAAAATATTTCAATGATTTCCTAGTTTAAAAAAATTGAGATTACCTTTAAATCTTTTTTTTAGTAAGATCCATTACTACTTTGGTTATTAAATTAGTTATAAATTATCATTATACAATTATAAATTATTAATAGTAAGCTGATGGTAAGAATTTGAAAGTTTAAAAATATTAAGAGTAGCTAATTCGTTAAACCTTGTCATTCATTTGTAAATGTTTTAGACTAAAAATGCAAACCACACAGAATGTAATTAGGAAAAAGGCACTTTTCATTGATAATGAATGTATAGTAACACTTTTACATTAAAAAGTCTAAATTACAAAATTTTAGTGTGTATGTTTTAGAAAAATATTATAGCATTCTCCTTAAAACTGTTTATGATTTTATATATATAGAACATTGATCAAAATAGAGTAAATTAAATTTCAAATGCAAAGATATTCCATGACACCAAAATATACTTTTAGAATTAATTTTAAAACAGTACCATTAGCATTTCTTTTTAAAAATTGCATATAATATACAATAATATTGCGAGGACAAGAAACTTAAAATTTCATTAAATTATTTGTATTTGATTTCAAGACTAATTTCACCCTACAGAGTAGAACTAAATGGTTCCTGAATTTAAAAAGGATACTTGTTTACACCTCTGTTCATGTGTGGGATCTCTATTCTTTAATAATTGTGAAGTCATCTTACCAATAATGAACTTTTTAGGTTAGTTTTTGAATGTACATGATATAGACAATGAATATCTTTATGATTTGATTATAGCAGTGCTTGTCAAAGTAGCTTTCCTATAAATATTAATGTCAAGTTCTGCCACTACTTGCCTCGATTATAACTGAGAAATTTTCTTTATAGAAAGGATCTATGACTTAACTGACCATTTACTTGCCCAAAATATATCATTTATAATCTTTAAAGATATTTTACTATTCATTTAAAATAGTTATTGAAAATAACATATTAGAGACCTGGCCAGGCAGTGAGTGTAACAGCAGTGGCTGGGAGCTCCGCCCAGCCTGCGGGAACTTTCTCCCTGACCTGGGGACCAGGACGGCTCCCCACCAGACCGGGGACCAGGCCAGATCAGAGACTGTAGCAGCGGTGGCTGGGAATCCCACCCAGCCTAAGGAGACACTCTTCCTGGCCTGAGGACCAGGCCGTGGTTCCCTGCTGGGTCCAGTGAGTGGGGCCATCATAGGGAACCCCAATCCAGGCTGGTGGACTTCTCTCCCACACCTGGAACAAGACTTGAAGCTCCAAAATACAGGAAAATGACAAAACGAAAGACCAAAATGCAATCTCAAACATCCTGCCCATCCCAAGAAAGCCCAGGAGCCATGTGCATAGAAGAAAACACATGCCACATGACTGAAATACCTGAAATAATGGTAACCAAAATAAAGAAGCAAGTATGGGAAGCCTTAAAGGAATTCAAACTAGAAATAATCTCTCAGATGAAAGAAGAATTGATAAAAGAAATGAAGCAGATGCTAAACATAGCTAAAGAAGATGAAGTTTAAAAAATGGAGGAACTAAACAAAAGGATAGAACCCCTGGATGAACAATATAAGAAATAAACAGAATACATAAAACAGATGCAAAGAGATATACAGGAAATCAAAAACTCCATTGAAAGTTGTAAAAACCGCCTCAATGAACGTAAAGATAGAATCTCAGACCTTGAAGACAAGATTGCAGCCAGTGAACAGGAAAGAAAAGATCTTATAAAAATAACAAGAAATCAGGAAATAACAATTCAACATCTACAGGATGACGCAAAGAGAAACAACATAAGGTGGATAAGGATAAATGAAAAAGAAGGGGACAACATAAAGGATGTCAAGAGAATATTTAGAGAAGTAATAGCTGAAAATTTCCCAAACATGAGATTGGAAACTGATATCAAGATCAATGAAGCATTTAGAACTCTAAATAATCACAACCAAAATAAATATACACCCAGACATATAATAATGATCATCCCAGAAATCGAACAAAAGAATAGAATATTAAAGGCTGTCAGAGAGAAAAGACAGATGACCTATAAAGGAAAACCTATCAGAATTACAGCAGACTTCTCAGCACAAACAATAAAGTCAAGAAGAGCATGGAGTGATGTATTTCAGATCTTAAAGGAAAATGATTTCCAACCTAGGCTGATGTACCCTGCAAAACTATCTTTCAAATTCGATGGAGAAATAAGATATTTCCATGACAAAGAACAGCTGAAGAACTTCATGATCACCAAGACAACCCTGCAAAGAATACTGAAAGACAGTCTAGATGCATTTAGGAAAAAACCACTAAACAAAACAGACAGTTGAACAGAGCAGAAAGATAAACATGCAACAGCAGAAAGATAATATGTCAACAATAAACCAATGTATAACAGTTCTTACTATTAATGTAAATGGTCTCAGTACACCAATTAAAGAAACAAACTGGCAGAATGGATCAAGAAACAAAATCCAACAATACTGTCTACAAGAAACCCACCTAACTCAAAAGGCTACTCACAGACTGAAAGTCAAAGGATGGAAAACAATACTTCATGTAACAGGAATGCAAAAAAAAAGTGGGGGTAGCTATTCTGTTTTCAGACAAAGTCAACTTCAATCCAATAATGATCAGAAAGGATAAAGAAGGTCACTACATAGTGGTTAAGGGAAAACTCCAAGAGGAAGAGATAACTATCTTAAATATATATGCACCAAACTCCAGAGCACCCAGTTATATAAAACAAGAACTAACAGAAATGAAAAGCCAAATCAGCAGTAACACAATTCTGACAGGAGTTCTTAACACACCATTGACACCAATGGACAGATCAACCAAACAGAAAATCAACAAAGAAATAAAAGAACTAAATTGCACCTGTGAACAAATGGACTTAATAGACATACAGAGTATTGGGCCCAACAACAACAGAATACACATTCTTCTCAGCAGTACATGGGACATTCTCTAAAGTAGACCATATATTAACTCACAGAACATATTTAAATAAATGCAAAAGAGTTGAAATTATCCCTTAAATGCTATCGGACCATAGCGCTATGAAATTAGTAATTAACAATAAAAGATACTGCAAAAATCCCACAAACACATGGAAACTGAATAACACACTCTTGAGTAATCAGTGGGTCACAGAGGAAATTTAAAAAGAAATTAAGCAATACCTACAAACAAATGAAAATACAGATACAACTTACCGGAATCTATGGGATGCAATGAAAGCCATCCTCAGAGGAAAATTTATTGCACTGAGTTCCCACATCAGGAAGACAGAACGAATACAAATAAACAACATGATGCCACACATCAAACAGCTAGAAAAAGAAGAGCAAGTCAAGCCCAAAGCCAAAAGAACAGAGGAAATTATAAAAATCAGAACAGAAATCAACGCAATAGAGACTAAGAAAACAATCCAAAGAATCAGCAAATCAAAAAGTTGGTTCTTTGAAAGAATAAATAAAATCGATAAATCCCTAGCCAACCTTATTTTAAAAAAAGGAAGAAAGAGCTCAAATCCATGCAATAAGAAGTGAAAAAGGTGAAGTCACTACAGACTCAATAGAAATACAGAAGATCATCAACACCTATTTCAAAAACCTCTACTCTCAAAGGTTTGATAACACAGAAGAAATAGACAGATTCTTAGAAACATATGAAGTACCAAAGCTAAATCAAGAGGATGTATAATTGCGGAATAACCCAATCTCTGTCAATGAAATTGAACATGTAATTAATTCCTTACCTACAAAGAAGAGGCCAGGCCCAGACGGATTCGCTGCAGAATTCTACAAGAGATACAAAGAAGACCTAATACGGACACTCCTCAAACTCTTCAATGAAATTGAAAGGGAAGCAATCCTTCCCAAGTCATTCCTGAAGCAAATACTACTCTAGTACCAAAAGCTGAGAAAGACCCAACTAAAAAAGAGAACTACAAACCAATCTCCCTAATGAACACAGATCCAAAAATCCTCAATAATATATTGGCAAACAGGATGCAGCAAATCATCAAGAAGATTATACACCATAACCAAGTGAGATTCATCCCAGGCATGCAGGGATGGTTCAACATACGTAAATCAATAAATGTAATCCACCATATCAATAAAGCCAAAAGTAAGAATCACATGATCATTTCCACAGATGCAGAAAAAGCCTTCGATAAGGTTCAACATTCATTCATGATAAGAACTTTACAGAAAATTGGAATAGATAGTCTTTACCTCAATATAATAAAGGCCATCTACAACAAACCAACAGCCAGTATCATACTAAATGGCCAAAAATTGAAAGCCTTTACTTTAAAATCAGGCACAAGATAAGGATATCCTTTATCACCTCTCCTATTTAATATAGTACTGGAAGTACTAGCCAGAGCAATTAGACAAGAGAGAGAAATAAAAGGGGTAAAGATAGGAAAAGAAGTTAAATTGTGATTGTTTGCAGATGACATGATACTCTACATAGAAGACCCCCTAAACTCCATTGAAAGATTCTTAGATATAATAAATAAATTCAGTAATGTAGCTGGGTACAAAATCAATACTCAGAAATCTATAGCATTCTTATACACTAACAACAAAATCACAGAGAGAGAAATAAGAGAAGCCACACTCTCCACACTAGCAAGCAAAAAAATGAAATATCTAGGAATTACTCTTACAAAAGAAGTGAAAGACCTACACAGGGAAAATTATAATGCACTGAAAGAAGAAATTGAATATGATCTCAGAAAATGGAAAGACATCCCATGTTCATGGATAGAAAGAATAAACATTGTGAAAATGGCCATTCTCCCAAGACTGTTATACAGATTCAATGCAATCCCAATAAAAATACCATCAACATACCTTATAGATCTAGAGAAATCACTCCTAAAGTTCATCCGTACGCAGAAGAGATCTAGACTATCAAAGGCAATTCTAAGCAGCAAAGGCAAGGCAGGAGGCATAACAATCCCTGACTTGAAGTTATACTACAAAGCAACAGTAGTAAAATCAACATGATACTGGAATCAAAACAGAGCAGAGGATCAATGGAATGGATTAGAAGATAAAACCACAACTACAAACACGCTCAACCACCTTCTCTTTGATAAAGGAGCCAAGCAGGTTCACTGGAAAAATGACAGTCTTTTTAATAAATGGTGTTGGAAAAACTGGCTCTCCATTTGCCAAAAACTAAAACTTGACCCAAGCCTATCACCATGTACTAAATTAATATCTAAATTTATCAAAGATCTGAATATTAAAACAGAAACACTAAATCTATTGGAGGACAAATTATTTAGAAATCTTGAAGACATAGGAGTAGGTAGAGAATTCATGAACAGGTCTCAAACTGCACGGGAAATACTTTCCAGAATCAATAACTGGGACCATCTCTTATTAAAAAGTTTCTGTAAATAAAAAAAAATCTCCATCATAGTGAAAAGAAAACTCACAAATTGGGAAAAGATCTTAGTGAACTCCCCCTCAGACAAGGGACTTTTGTCTAAAACATATAAAGAATTAAAAAAACTCTAACCCAAAAATTCAAAGGCCCAATCCAAAAATGGGCATCTGAGATGAATACACACTTCTCAGAGGAAGAAATACAAATGGCAAATAAATACATGAAAATATGTTCATCATTATTGGTTATTAGGGGAATGCAAATTAAAACCACACTGAGATTCTATCTCACTCCTGAAAGAATGGCCAGGATCAAGAAAACCAACAACAACAAATGCTGGAGAGGCTGTGGGGAAAAAGGAACTCTCCTACACTGTTGGTGGGAGTGTGGACTGGTACAACCTTTGTGGAAGTCAGTCTGGAGATTTCTCAAAAAGCTGGGATTGGAAATCCCATTTGTTCCAGCTATTCCACTACTAGGCATCTTCCCAGAAGAACTGAAAGCATCATACCACAGTGATATACGCACACCTATGTTTATAGCAGCACAATTTGTAATTGCCAGATCTTGGAAACAACCCAAATGTCCATCAACTGAGTAATGGATAAAAAAGCTGTGGTACTTTTATACGATGGAGTACTACTCAGCTATGAAGAAGGAACACGTGGTTTTCATCAATAAATGGGCGCAGCTTGAAACCATACTCATAAGTGAACTAAATCAAACTTGCATCTGTGAACACCGAATAGTTTCCCTAGTGTAGGAAATGATTCAAATATATAAAAGTTTGTGGTAAGCATTATTCCCCATTATGTGGCCTTGAAGCCTTATAAAGTTTTTACTCATTAATTGGAATGGCTTTATTTTGGCTATTTATTTTTGGCTTTATTTTGGCTATTTGATATTATGGCCTGTGATGAAATGAACAGCTATTTTGAAGAAAACAAGACAGCATAAGAGCTAGTGCTGATTTAATACCATCTTGTCTTGAAGCCGCACCAAACTATGGCTCTTCTGTCTCCATTGATTTTATCATGTTGTAGCCTGCTGGATTTTATCTTTTGTGGTAGTATAAACAAAAATTGTTATAGGCAAAGAGACAATATAGAAATCATTGTTCATTTTTTCTGTTAGCTGGTTCTAAATACTCTACAATGCTTTCATCCACTTGAATGTTGTTACACAGTCTTGATATGTTTGATGCTATAGCATATGAAGTTATATTCAAATATTTCAAGGAAAAAGACACTATGGCAACTACTATTAAGTCGGGTTATTTGGTGGTGAAGCACTAGGTTGCTGAAAGTGTCATGCTTTAGCCTGTATTGTTATGTTGTTATGCCCCCTTTTATCTCAACCTCTCCCTTATTCATTAAAAAATTATTTAATTTTTTAAATTTATTTTTTAAACTAAGGTGAAAAAATCAAAAATCTAGCAGGATATATTATAGTAACTTTTTTGATTTCCTATCAACTTGAAGTCCTGTAATACCCCCGTTATCTTGTTTTGACTGATTAAACTCTATTCTGCTCTGTATGAAAGTATTATCAGAGTATAGGCAATTTATTTGAAGGCAGTAAGATTCACTTGATGCCCATTCTGGTTTGACCATTATCCTCTTTTGAGGTTCTGTAAGATTTACAAAGTTTAGATTTTATTTGTCTTGTTGTCTACTCTTGTGTTTAACTTTATAATACCTAATGAGATAGACCGTTCTTCTTAAGGATACAAGAGGCATTATGGTAACCATTGTTTTATCATGCTTGATTTTATTCTCTTACAAAAAAAGTAATAAGATCTAAGGGAGCAATAAAACCCAAAATGTGTAAATTTTGTTGTAATAAAAAGAGGGAAAGAAAAGTGCCCTGAAGGATACAACAGCAAGGGTGTTTAGGTGTGTTGCATAGAAGACCATATTAATAGTTTGGATTGGATTACTGAACACAACTGCTTGCAGCCTCACTGTTTGAATGTTCGCTTTGTGTGCTTTGATCCTGTGACCTGAAACACTGTTTCTAAGATGATAGCGAGTAATCTATTAACTGGTGATAGCTTACTGTTTTTTTTTTTTTTTTTTGTAGTTCTGAATTACTTGTACCCTTACACTGTTTTGTTTTGTTCTGCTTTTTTTTCTCTTTTTCCTTTTAAATAAAAAAAAAATTAAGGAAGGAAAGATTTATTTAAAAAAAAACAAAAAAAGTAAACAACATATTGTTTTCATTTTGTGAATCAGTATTTCAAGTTATGTAAAATTAAAGCTATGAATATCTTTCCTAAAACTATATTCTTTAACTAGGAATTGTCACGTGTAGGAGAAATTTTGGCCTTCAATCTGATTAAATAATTCAACCTAATTTAACAAATGTGAGACTGTCATAACTTTGACAAACTGTATAAATGTAAAGCTCTCAAGAATGCTGGCATTTATCAGTATGCTAAATTTTAAAGGTTATCTTTTTAGGGAACCATTTAGCTTTAAACCAAGTTCTGATAACCCATAATGCCATTTCAATCTATGGTGGCTTTCAATTTGATTCAACACATACTCATGCTTATTTTTGTCAAGATGGTAGTCAGAGGAAAAATGAAATTTAATGTTTGCTTTAGAATTTGAATGATCTAGAATAATCTGTTGTCTCTCATATGGTATCAATTTTAGAAGTGTAAAACAAAGTAAAAAAATAATAATAATGCTGCGAGACAATTAAAAAGATAGACTTTATTCCAACATGAGAAGTATAATCACAAGACCAACACTCAAGACTCTTCTAGGTGTAGGCCAGGAGGATAACCAAGTAGCAAACTCATGCCCTCCTGTGAGCCAGAGGGAGCCAGGCAGGCCAGAGGAGAACCAGGAAGTCAAGCCCTGTCCTCCTGTAAACCAGCCAGCTCACAGGCCGAGAGACAAGAAGAGCCCTCCTCCCTCTGTAGGCACCTGACTGATTCAGAGGAGCACAGGCTGAGATGACAGCACTTGAAGTAAGAAGAAACAATTTAGTGCTTGGACTGTTTGATTGACTCTGCAGGTCTAAAGCTGGTCATCTGAGCATCTATTTAAAGGGCAACAATATGCTATGTAACAACTATGGGGTATTTCGTTCTGTCTGCCTTTGAAATTCAATACTGCTTTGCTCTGTTTTGTTCCAATTTATTGTTTTGTTTTATGACCTTTAAAAAAAGACTCTAACAAAGTCTCCATGAGTCATAGCAAAGAAGGCTTTGTATTACCCCCAACTTTGGGAAAAGAAAAAAAAAAAAGAAAAAGAAAAACAAGAGGAGTCATTTCATAAAAGGGATGGAGGGAAAAACATGAACACCACCACTGTCCTCCACCTTGAACACAAAATACATGACAAGGTTAATTGGCTTACTTTGGGAAAAAAATATCAAAAAATATTCAATTTGCAAGTACAAATTTCTTTAAGATAAAAGACAGTAAGCATGAAACTTTTTGGCGTGTGATTACCACACTCTTTGCAGGAAGTTCCCTGGGTTTGAAGAATGCTCACCATGTTGGGAGGTGTTCTCACGGCATGGAAAGCTGGAGCACATTTTGTAAAATAAATTTCTTGTTTCATGTATATCATCAGAATATGAAGAAAGTATCATCAAATATTGTGTGCTTTTGCTTTTTAAGAACTTGAAGAATTGATTAGCAAAAGTAGTAAGAAGTTTGAGCAAGTAAGTCCCAAACATGAAACAACAAAGGGAACCACTAGTTTTGGGGAATTACCTGCGTGAGAAGTTTCTGTGGAAAACAGTGTAGAGTCCTTCACACCTAACATTTCTAATTGTATGGTTTCTGATGTGTCTTGAGAAAAGGTGGAAATATATTTAAAACATTGATTTTTAAGAAAATTAATTTTCTAGAGACTACAGCTAAAAATTTAGTGTGATGGCTTTTCTCTTTTTGAAACCACAGATTCAAGAAAAGATTGATTCTACCTGTCAGTTCCTAAACAAGAATTTGGTTCATCTATTATGTCTGAGCTCCTTAGGCTTTCCTTGACTTACTAAGTCCTCATATGGACAAGATCACTTAATTAAAAATTTAGAATTATAAAGTTATAAAATATAAAATTGAAAAGGTTACAAACTATTTTATGACATAATTTCCATACATGGATGTGTTGCGTATGTGCCTATGCCTAAAGCTTAATGAGTTAACTGGTCAATTATCTTCCTAGATTGGGTAGTCAGTGTTTTTTACTCTAAAGTCAGTATCCCGTTTGAGAAGAGCATTGTTGCTAAAACTTAGTATTACTTTGTCTAAAATTTTCTAACTAATTGATGAGAATCAAATACCAGTATAGCAGAAAAGAAAATGAGCAAAATATAAACTATTATGTGTGCATTGGCTCATTATTTGATTTGTAAATGTTTTATTTTCTGAAATAAAACTGCTCTATGTCCAACACAATGGCATATGTGATGTTTTCAAGTATTGGTTTACTTTTAAAAAGTAGATTAGTGATATAATGTCACTTGCTTCTTCACATATCCCATAACTACTTATTCTGCACTGTGTAGAATTTGAGACTTTTCCTTTTAAGTATATACCTGTCAAATTGTTATCTTTTTTCTTCTTTTGTTGCTTTCATGCTAATAAAGGATTGGCTATGCTCAGCTAGCAAAATGTTTTTATGTACAACTGACAGTAACATGGTTGACAGTCTGGATTAATGGTTTGAATAAGAATGACTTTCATTATATTAATAGTGATGCTCTCAATAAACTAGCACGTTGCAGTTTGTACCATCAGGATATTTGGTAAATTGGATAGACAGAGCCTAAACTATATCAGCTCCTCATCAAAGAAAGAAAAATTACACTAATAGATTAATTCGTCTTTGAGAAAAATGTTTTCAAGCTCCTTTGAGAGATGCATGTTTGGTTTTCTGCAAATGTCAAAACATCTAGTTTCTGCTTCCTGACAATAAAAAAGCATTTCCTTACAAAATTGTTAAAGAATGATATTTGTTTATAGGGTGCTCATGAATTTCCCTTTAGAGTCTTTTCTAAGCCATCTCTTACTTTCTCAGAATTCTGTGGAATACCGTATTCTGAAATCACAAGTTTAGTGACACTAAGGCTAGACATTTAATAACAGAGTTAAGAGGTCCTTTTGTGATTTTGTGATTGTGTGTATGTGATTTTGTGTGTAATTATGAGTCGCACAGATGTTTTGTAGCATGCACACATGTATTTTTGAAGCAGAGTCTCATATCTCAATTATTAGTACTTATCACAATTACTAGATGTGAACTGTAAAATGATGTAAGGGTACAGATTTTTATTTGTGATTCATAGTTTCTAAATGTTTTCATTAGGGACTGGAGTTTTGTCTACCTTAGAATTTATTTGCTGAGGTCTGAACTAGCAACTCAAAATTTGATTATGTTTTGAGACTGGGCTTTCAAAGAAGTAACTAAGGTAACATAAGGTTATGTCAATGGGCCCTAGCCCAGGATAACTTCCCCCACAAAAGAAGAGATTTATACTCAGATAACAACCTGAGGAGTGAGGCTGCAGGGACACACTAAGAATGAGGTGTCTACAAGCCTCGGGAGAAACCAAAAACTGCTGACACCAGCACGTGGATTCTGAGCCTACATACTGTAAAGAAGACAGAAAAAAAAAAAAAAAAACTTGTAATGTTTAAACCAGTCTGTGCTACTCTTTTACGAATACCTTGAGTTACCAACTCTGGGTTCTTTTAAAAAATATTTTACTGTTTGAACAGAAACAAACCACAGATTCATATTTTGTCCCAGAGCTGAAAAATATTACCTCTTCTTTATGATTCATTGAATCACATTTTACAGAGATAGATCTATCATTTGCTGTTAACTGGCCAACAAATGTAACTCTGGTTTATTATTTTTTCAAAATTTTAATTAAAATTTTAAAGTAATTACAAATTCATATAAAAATGTAAAAAAAATATAAAGACAAAATATATAATCACTTCATTTTCTCTAAAAAAATTCATCTTGCAAAGTGTCCTGAATGTGTTTGCAAGAGCATTTTCCCCACATTTCTTTCCAGCGTGTGTTTGGGTTTAGCTGTGCTCACTGCCCACTTCCTCTCTGCAGAATCTCCAGTTCTGCAGGTCAAGAATCGCATGTGAGAGGAATTATCCCTAATTACCCAGGGGGATTGATTTCTTTCACTCAGCATCGTTTTCCGGTAGTTCTGGAAATTCACACAGAATCACAAACACACAAGATATTTCTGAGTGGAATTCCATAAAATATATATGTGTGAATAAATTTGTGTAACCAACAGCTGTTGAAGGATAATAGGGTTATTTCTAGTTCGTGGTTGTTTTTGTTGTTGTTGTTTTGTATCCTAGGATATCTATATTGTATTTCCTTTTTTTTTTTCTCTTTCTCTTTTTTTTTGAGTTTTGGAATATTTTTGTTTCAATTAATTAAGTTTATTGGTATCTATTATACATGTAGTATCTATTATACATTTAGATCCTTATGTATACTTTTGGTTTCTCACAACAGTGAAACAATGCAGTGTTTACACATGTACATCCAATCCATTTATCTAGAATTATCTCAAGTTTATTCCTTTTTATGGCTGAGTAATATTTCACAGTATATAATAAAACACATTTTCTTTGTTCATTCGTCAGCTAATGGGCATTTGGGCTGTTTGCTATAAACATGACTGGATATTTATCACTGTGGCATAATGCTTTCTTTCTGGAAGACAATAAGAAATGGACTAGTTGTTTAATTGTAACCTCTAGCTCTAATTTTTGAGGAATCTTCACACTGATTTCCACAGAGATTGCACGAATCTGTATTTCCATCTTCAAAGGGATTCCTTTTCCCCCACAGTCCTTCTAATATTTGTTTTTGGTTGATTTGCTAATAATAACCATTCTTTGTGGAGTGAGATTGAATCTCAGCACTCTTTTTGATTTGCTGATCTTGAATTACCAGTGGTACTGAATATTTTTTCATATGTTTATTTACTGTTCCTACTTCTTCATCTGAGAAGTGTCTAGGCTATGAAGCTAAGGCAGGAGACATCACAGTCCCAGTTTTAACATTGTACTACAAAGCTACTGTGATAAAAACAGCATGGTACTGGCAAACAAACAGACCTGACGATCACTGCAGCAGATTAGAAGATGTTGAAACAATGCCAGATGTATTCAGCCACTTTATCATTGCATAAGAAACCAAACACCTTCACTGGAAGAAAGATAATATCTTTAATAAAGGTTCTGGAAAAATTGATTTTCCACATGCCAAAGACTAAAATTAGGTCCACCACACACTAAACTAAAATTGAAATAATCAAAATCTAAATATTAAAACAAACACTAAATTTTCCAGAAAAGAGGATAGAAGGCATAGAAAAAGTCAAAGACATCATGAAGATAAATCTGAAAACACGGTACCTATCACAAAGAATCAACAAATGGCATCTTGTCTTATTAAAAAGTTTTTGCACAGCAAGAGAAATCACCAACACAATGAAAAGACAACCCACAAAGTAGAAAAAGAGTTTTCATACAAAGAAATACTATCTAGAATACATAACTCAAAAAATATCAGAATCCCAACCCTCCAGTTCATGGTTGTTTTAAAAACATTTTAAACATTTACGAATGAGTTTTTATGTGAATATAATTTTCATTTTTTGTAATAAATTCACAGGAATATGATTAATTGCTAGGTTTATAGTAATCATATGTTTAGTTAAATTGTTTGCTGAGTAGTAATATATGTTTTAATCCCACGAGCAATATACGAATGCTATGTTTTCTCTATATGCTTGCCAGAATTTAGCAATTCCACTACTTATGATTTAAGCTATTTTAACAAACGGAAAATAAATATATGAAAAAATGTTCATCATCATTGGTCATTAGAGAAATGCAAATTAAAACCACACTGAGATTCCATCTCACTCCTGTAAGAATGGCCAGGATCAAGAAAACTACCAACAACAAATGCTGGAGAGGCTGTGGGGAAAAAGGAACTCTCCTGCACTGTTGGTGGGAGTGTAAACTAGTGCAACCATTGTGGAGGTCAGTCTGGAGATTTCTCAGAAAGCTGGGACTAGAAGCACCATTTGACCCAGCTATTCCACTTCTAGGCATATTCCCAGAAAAAATGAAAGCATCATACCACAGTGACATATGTGCACCCATGTTTAGAGAAGCACAATCTGTAATAGCCAGATCTTGGAAACAACCTGTGTCCATCAACTGAGGAATGGATAAAAAAAGTTGTGGTATTTTTATACAATGGAGTACTACTCAGCTATAAAGAATGATCACATTGAGACATTTATAAATAAATGGATGCAACTCGAGACCATACTCATAAATGAAATAAATCAAACTCACATGTATAAATACGAATAGTTTCCCTAGTGTAAGAAACGATAAGAATACATAAAAGTACGTGGTAATCATGATTCCCAGTCACACTGGTTTGAAGCCATATAATGTTTTCATTCATTAATTGGAATGGTTTTAATCTGGGTTGTTTTATTTTATTGTCTGTGATACTACAAATAACTATTTTGAAGAAAATAAGAGTGTAATAGCTAGTGCTGATTTAATATCATCCTGTTTTGAGGTCCCATCAAGTTGCTACTCACCTGTTTCCATTGGTTCTAACATGTTGTATCTTATGCAAGTATATTTAAATGTGTAGGATAGAGAACCATATTGCTGAGTTTTTGTTGGATCATTGAACAGAACTGTCTGCAATCTCACTGTATTAATGTTCACTTTGTATGCTTTAATTTTGTAATCCGGACAACTGTTTCTAAGATGACAATGTGTGATCTAGTAACTGGTGAATTCTTACTTTATGTTTTTGCTCTTGAAATTCTGTATTACTTCTAGCTTTTTACTGTTTTGCTTCGTTTAGTTTTGTTTTTCTCTTTAAATAAATTTTAAAAAAAAGAAAGAAAAAGATTTAAGCTATTTTGAATGATATATTGTGATATCATATTGTGATTTTATTTTGCATTTATTGTTTAACTATATTGAAAATCTTTTCATGGACTTATTAACCATCTATAGATTTTTTTGGTGAAATATCTTTTGCTCACCTTCTTGTTGACTTATTTGTATTTTTATTTTGGAATTTCAAAAATTTGTCATATATGATAGATGTTAGTACTTTCCTCAAATAAGTAGTATCCAAACATTTTCTCCCCATGATTGTAGGGAGCCGAGTGACAGCCAATTGCTGCCTCCATGCCTCTCTCTCCTATGGGCACTGTGTCTGCCTACATTAACCATAATCCTCTCCTGCTTACGTCACGTATCTGGATGTGATGGTGACCCTGTTCTATTCATCCCTTAACCTCTTCCTGCCCTTAGCCTATAAAAGATGTGATCATTTCCTGTTTTTAACTTGATCAGATTATTTCGACTTGCTTTCATCTCTCTTTGTCTCCCCCAGTCTTTTATTTAATCCCCGTTCCCCCTTCAGGAGTTCTCCACGGATTGATCTGCAGGCTGGATCACATGATATTGCATATCTTACATCATAACTGTCTTTCACGGTACAACACATTTCCTCTCTTCCTTGATGTAGTACACTGTATATTTTCCTCTTTTATGAGTTGTTTTTTTAGACATTAAATCTAGGAACTGCTTGAAATGCGTTAGTAATTTTTTAACTTTAAAATTGATGATTTAATCCACGCAGATATTTACAGCTGAACACATTTCAATGCCTTTAAGATAATGATATTCAAAGATTGAAAGTCATGTTTTTTTAAATAACTTCCAAAATAAATAATTTTGAAAAGAAAACTAATTTATAATATGACACTATCAAGAACTCATGATTTTTGATACAAAATCAACCTTATTGCATTTAAATTTTTATGTTGCCTTTGTTACATATAATAATTGAATTTATTCTATTATTTTTGCTACATGTATAAAGATATAAATACTGTTATTTCAAATTATGTGTAAACAACCTTATTGCAAAATCAGGATTAACAATACCAAAATTCTCTAAACTGCTTTTTCTATAAAGGATATCAAAATTAAATATTTAATCTTCCATACCACAAAACACATTAGTTAGAAAACGGCAGTACTAAAATATAAATAAACTCAAGAAAATTAAATGCCAGCATTTTTCATGAAGCTCATGTCCTATTACTTTTTAATTTTAGTGGTTTATACAATGAAAGTTTAATTTTCACTTTGAAAACTATTAGATTAATGTGTACAATTTTCCGTGAGCTCTAAGCAGTGACTCAAGGGTTAAGGTTTTCTCTATTTCTTGGGATTTCCACAGTATACAGATCATAAGATATAGATGTACATAAAAAAGTAAAGACTAGAGAATAGTGCAAAATATTTTGAAGAACAAGTCTGAAGGATTTTAATATAACTTTTTTAGCACATTCTTTTGTATGGAACTCAATCAGTTTGTCCTAACCTGTACTGCTAGTAATCTTGGAAAATAGTTCTTTTGTGACTACAAGAGGAACAGATAGAAAGCATGGTGTATCACATCTCTTTCACAGTTTCTAATCTAATCCTCGTAATACAATGATGTATACAAATTTAAATAGTGTGATGTAGCGAAAACTGGTTAGAGTAGATAACTCAATTCTTGGTTTCAGTTTTTGTAGCCGCAAGCTTTCACTTTGGAAAAAATTATCTCCTTCCTGTGGACAGCAATTTATATTTATTTTCTGTTTTAAACTTGAGGATTAAAATTCGGATGTAGGAAAGTGAGTTGTATTTAAAGCTTTATAGTAATTAAAATTTTACAATAGTTATTAATAGTAGTATTTCATTTATATAATAAATATGTGTAATACTATCCAAAATAAAGCAAGTTGTCTTGCACACGGAATGTTCCTGTTACTTTTTCTCTTTCTGAGCTGTTTTGTTAGGTTCAGTTTTCTTTAATAAAAAGTTGTCATAGTCCTAAGTTTGCCTATGCTCTATTGCACTTTAGAATAACAGAGTTAACAATAGCATACAATATGTTTAATAATAACTAGAAGAGAGATAGTGATCATAAATGATAATTACTTAAAGGTATGAATATAATTTTCTATTTATCCTCATTGATACACAGTTTATTTTAAATTGAAACATCACGTTGTGTCTTATAAATGCATATAACTCATGTGTCCATCAAAAATAAACATTTATCTTTACATGAGGAATGTTTCAGTTAAAAGACAACAGTTAAGCAAAAAATGAAACTTTTAACATGGATTAAAACAGAAACTAGTATTCATATTGGCTAAAGGCAATATTAATTATTCATAAAGAAATATAACAAATTATTTTATAAGAAAGAGTATATTTAGGTTGATGTTTTCTAAGCAACACAAAGAAATTTCTTAATTGTTGTTTGAAAAAGAATTTCATGTACAAACAAATTTGAAATTGTCTTTATTAAATAAAACTGAATAAGTTTCTTTATTTCATGATTTTATCAAATTTTTAATAGCAATACATATGCTGAAAAGATGGAAATGTTATGTGGAATTTTCTAAATGGCTCTTAAATGTACTACTTTTCTAAGTTTTTGTTATGATCAATCCACTTTGGAAAATATTAATTTATTCCATTTTTAAAATATTATGTCAAAATATTTTACATATCCTTCCAAAATGAATCTCAAGTAAATAAAACAGGACTCCAACATAATGGAACACAATCATCCCTCTCTGCAAAACAGTAGTTTATCAATAAAGATGATCAAGTACGAGTTTAAAATGTGATGATAAATAATGCAAGACAGAAGCTCAGAAATAGGCACAAATTAGTGGTAAAATAATACAATATTTCCTCAGTATCATCTAAGATTTTTTTCTTTATTCAAAGTCTCACTATCAATTCACTAGTAATGTACATGAGCTATCCCATCATGGTTCAGGTTATGAAAGAGATGTTAATTTTCATCTGTATCACAAGATAATGATGTGGAAGTTTCTTCTGTCAGAGAAACAAAAGTATAGTAATTAAACAGTGTAATTGTCAGCAAAGAGAAAATATGATATACTTAATAAACTCAGGAAAATCAATTTGTTATTTGATGTATAGTTACTGAGGTGTTCAAAAATTTTTAATGTATTAGAAAAATCTGAATTATGTAAACATTTAAAAATTGTAATAATAGAAATAGATCTAACCAATATTAAAGTGACAAAATATAGATATATAAAAGCACATAGTCATAGCATCTAAAGTACATATATTTATGTAAATATTTCATGAACATTCAAAATCCTGTATTATAACAATGCATATTCAATGTGATAATTCAATATGCATTATCATAACAGAATATATCCATCTGATATATATATATATATATATATTTCATGAAAAAATTTTAAAATCTAAATTATAATGATTAGTTAATAACTTGAAATTCAAGATTTTTTGTGGATTTTCAGTTTGTTTTTTGTCAAATTATTTATAGATTATATTTTTATTCATGTTATTGTTGATTAGTTTTGCTTTTGGGATTAAACCCTGGGTTCTGAGGACTAAAGACTGACCTATATTGTCAGTTCTTTTAAATTTGTGCTTGAAGCAGGTCCTAAGTTGTTACATTGTCCAGACTTGATATGAACTTGTGATGTTCCTGTGTCAGCCTCCCAGACTACCAGAGGCATGTGTCACCATGCTGTTTCTACATGGAACATTCTTTCCACAATCAACAACAGAAGTTCATTTATACAAGTTAAACTTACAATTTAAAAGAAACGCTTGATTTTCTGAATGATTTGTGTGGATTAATGAAGACTTTCCCATAAGTTAACTGAGCCACACACATACACAGTAACTCTCTTCCTCATTCCCAATTCAGTTTGTGTTGAACAGTCAAGCAAAGTACCAGAGGACAGCTGTGATGGTCCTAAGGATGCAACAGTGCACACTCCAGAGCTCTGTGTTTTAAGTTATACTGATAATGATTCTAAAGTCTCTGCTGTATTCTTACTGTCTGCTCCAAATAATTTTTATATAAGATGGGTAATATTTTGCCAAATCTTTTTATAATTTTAAAGTTCAGTGCTTTGGATTTCCTCAGAGTCTTCGAAAATTAGATTCTTCTAGAGTCTTGGGAATCTTCTAATTCCAATCAGAATATGATAGTGATATAATTGCATTTATTCAATACATAGTTTTTCTGCCCAAATTCCCTGAGGATTCGCACAAGGAAAAATACTAGGTTTAGACCCAAACTTCAAAAATTTGAAACTATAAATGTGCCAAGTACTTTTGAAATAGAAATATTATTTTAATAACATAAAATGTTTCAAGATCTTGACATATTAGGTGGTGTGAGTTGTCTTTCTAGAATTCCTTAAAATTATTTGGCATCATTAATTATATCAATTATTTGGAATTTATCAGTTAATGTTGTATCATAGTTTTAAGCAATCCAGCTATTCTTGATTTTGATTGAAATTGCTTTCTAATGTCAATATCTAGTATTGTATTTGCTTTATAATAAAACAATTTTATCACATAAAAGTATGGCTATTTAGGTTTCATTTGGGGTTTTATTGCTGACTACAAAATTTTGTTAATTTCATTTTATTTTCTCTATTACTGTAATATGATGATATTTAGGAGATGTAACCATTTACACTGATAAATTTAATTACAATTGCTTTGGGAAAAGCCAGACAGTCATAAATTTTGGACATTCATTCTTGGTTTCTAATAGGTAGCATTTTATTTAAGATTTTTATGTCTGTATTTATTAAGAAGTATATAATCTTTCTTTGTAGCATATTTATCAGTATTATATAATCAGTTCTGACTTTGCAAGCATAATTGGGGCATTTTCCACCTCTTTTTATGTATTTATTTATATATCTGCAAAGTCACATATTTTGGAGACTCTGAGACCATAACATTCTGTTTTATTATGGAGTTTTAAGCAAGTCAGCACAATGACACAGAAGATGAAGAACGTGTCATAAAGGTATCACAGCCCTAAGACATAGGGCTAAAGTGTTATGAACAGTAGAGAAGCAGAGAATTCACTTCTAAACATGGGCCATTCAGATAGTGTGCATTTAATTCTAAATAAATGCCAGCTGGTAAGCATTTCTGAGGAAATGTAACCGGAAAAGTACAGTGGCCTGAAAGCACAAGGGGAAACTGCCCTTGGCCCACTTTATGTTTGAATCTGATCAGAGTCATTGCTATCACTTTTGCAAGATTTTCATTCTCTAATGTGCATTCTGACACTAGTCAGGGTCAGTATTTCCAACAAGGAAAAGAGTTAGTCAGCGTGTAAGCATCATTCTTGCATGATTTGCTCCTGCAGGAGTGCGGTGAGAGTATTTACTGCCGACTGGAAATTTGCCACAAAGATCTCAAGTGTGTTAAACCCCAGCGTTAATTAAATTTTAAGTAAGGAAATTGCTTTAACTGTTGTAGAGCAGAGAGGCACTGTTTAGCTCAACCCAAAGCCATAGTTTTCTGACTCTGACCCAAGTGACCCATTAGAATTAATGGCATTTCAAAAATTGCTTATTTCCTCCACACAAGTTCAAAGAAACACTGGTTGGGTAATTATCTAAATTGCATCAGATGACACTAGCACCATGAGGGAGTAAAGTTCATTGGGAGATTAGGGAGAAAAAATTAATTGTAGATTAGAAGAGTTGATTGTACCTTTTAAATGAACATCAAAGATAACCTCTACCAATACAGGAAATTTATTTTTTTTTAATTTTTTAAAGAGAAAAAAACAGTAAAAGGGTAAAAGTAATACAGAATTTCAAAAAATAAACAGTAAGAAATCACTAATTAATAGATTACACATTGTCATTCTAGAAATAGTTGTTCGTCACGAATTAAAGCATACAAAGTGAACATTCAAACAGTGAGACTGCAAACAGTTGTGTCCGGTGATCCAACAAAAACTTAATAATATGGTCATCTATCTTACACACCTAAACACACTTGCAGTTAATACAGGGAATTTATTATAGATCATAGATTCCAGAACTAAACTGGTGAAATAGTTATGTACATCCTTAATGAAGTTTTAAGCAGAAGGGCATTGACTTGAAATTATTTGATAACAGGAGAATTTAAATCCAATTTCAAAGAAAATAGCATAATAAGACTAAAATTTAGTTATTACTAACACTGTGAGTGTTTGACACTCACAGATTAGGAAAGAACATTGAAAAAGTATATTTGGTAGGATAAATGAAAATTATAGTTTGAAAAGGCTAATCACCTAATCCCTATCATGAAATACCTATGCTGCCAATCCACCTACATAATCATTAACCACACATTGCCCCCAAGAAAACAGCTGGTTCCAAAATTAGTTCAGAGAAAGTTTTGTAAATAAACGTATATGGGAATGAAGCATAGATTATAAGGCAATAAAGCAAAGAGGATTTAAGTCAAAAGTTGATGCAAAATAATCCTCAAATGTCTTCAAAGATTAAAAACAGAATCATTCCTATTTTTCTTTCAATTTTATGGAGGGGGAAAGAATATTACAATAAACAAAAGAATGAGACCATACAAATTGCTAGATGACTTCTGATGAACATCTGACAAGTAAAAAATTATGAGTTGATGAAACTCTGATGAATATCACATAATCATTTTTATGCTCAAAGTACCGCTTCTGACATTGAGTCAAAGTAAATATATTTAAAATGTCTGCATTCCGTGTCTACTAATCTTCTCACGATACATCAACATATCATTGAAAACTTTGGTATGAGGAGTGGTGTTTATGTTTTTTGTTCTTTCGTTTAAATCTGGGATAGGTTTAACCAACAAAATGAGGCATTAAATATTTCTAAAGCAAAAGCAGTAAAAGGTCATACAACTTCTACATTCTCCTTTGGAACTTTTAAACTTCATGAAATTTCTTCCACTTAAGAAATATGAACCATCATAATAGGCATCAATAGAAAGGCCCAAAGTAGGTACTCTAGCAGATCGTCCCAGGAAACTCCTTGAAGCCTTGTGTCTTGCTCAATGGATGCTTTCCAGATTTCTGACTTACAAAATCATAGGGCAATACAGTAGTTGCTAAAGTTTGTTAATATTGATGTGATTTATTGTACAGCAATAATATACAGAACAAAATTTAATGCACAGAACTGGAATGCTTCCATGTAAAAACTAAAGAAATTAAAAATTCTAAAAGGAATCTGAAACTGTGGGAATTAATCTAAGACTGGGAAGAAGATGTGAGATCAGGAAGACGAGACGCTTGACAACAGAAGTTTTAAACCTGTGAAGAGGCTGTTGGTGAGGATTTAAGTATTATAAAAAAAATTCTATCGGGATTTGGAGAGGCTTTGGGCTTCTTAGGCTTTGGTGGAAGGTTAGGCCTGTTGCCTATGGTAGCAAGGAAAACAGGCATTGTGTCTAATGAACTTTACAACCTAGATGGAATTAGATGCTTTGAAGGGCCTATTTTTAACTGTGAGGAAAATAGAGGGAGTAAAGAAGAAAAAAAGTCCAGTTTGAAACAAAATTTAGATAAATGTGAGGAACCAGAACTTGCTGGAAACACACCTCCAGTCATGAAGCACACCCTCAGGTGTCTCCATAGCAGAACTTCCAAGTAGGAATGCAACTCACTACAAGTGTGAAATCCATACCACTGCTAGAGTAACATCCTCTCAGAGGAGGAGAGAGACCTGTGATTGTGATCCTCAAATAATCTGTGAAAAACAAAAAGGTTTAAAGCAATCCTTACTCCCCATCAAACATTCCAAGGAGCTTAAAGTAAAAACATTTAAAATCTTAACTAATTAAATCAGCACCTTGTTGGAGATACTGATTTTCTCATATCCACTGTGGGATTATTTATAATATCTACCTGTAAGTCTAGTGACAGATGAAAGCAACAAGAAATACCCCACTTATATATAGTCTTTCATGTATCATAAGATTTTTATTTTTTTTTTGCTCCTGAGGGATATTTGATCATTGACAAAATATCAGGGTCTTACAATGTTTATGTGTCTAATCCACATATTTAGAATACAGCTATGAGTTGTCAGGTCATAGAATAGAAATAGAAAAATAATTTTTTTCTTTATGTTTCTCCATGTAAATCTTTCAAAAACAATATGTGACAATTTTAGGTGCTCAACCTTCTTGATGACATTTAGTGTTATTATCTGTAATTTCTGCTTTTCTATTTTGAGCATAGTTGTATGTATACTGGAGAAGTAAAGTATCTGCAAGGTTAGTTTTTCCTAATATACAATCACAACCTAGCTCATTTGTGATGCTAGATGTGTAGAGCTTTTTTCTCTACACCCCAAGCAAATATCAGTGCTGCAGCAGTGGGCAGCAGCTGGGCATCCTGCAGTCCAGGTCAGTTCTGATATCCACTTTTGGGGAGATAGTGTCAGACTGCATAGGTTGAGGGCTCAACCCTAAAACTACCCTGCAATCCTACCAATCCCCCACTTCAGATGCCAATCCTAAGCCCCAAGTTATTTCACCTCTGCTGCTCAACCAGCTCCCCCTTCCAAAAGTTCGATTATTTGTTTGAATGATTCACAGAACTAACAGAAGATCACGTGTACCTGTCTATCATAAAGGAGACTGATAAAGGCATGTCTAGGGTGAGGGACAGGAAGCTACCTGGAAATTCTCTGGACTCTGTCTTGTGGGTTTGTAGGGAGACTTCCTTGCACATGTGTGACTAATGCAGTGACAAACATGCTGACATGTGATTGGACAAAAAAGGTGTGATCTAGTGCTGATGGTCTGGGTCAAGAAACCTGCCTGCTTCATCATTCTCCCCACATTCTCGGGAATGAGCCTCTGGAGCAAGAATGGTCTTCTTGCCCTACTTGCGATTACTGCTCTCAGGAACAAATATATGATCAACTTTGCAGTGTTATCAGCAATTAGATATTTACATCCCATATTTAGGGCATAAACAGACACATCATATGCTTATTCTCAACAGCTTACTTGTCTGTATGCATTGCTTCAGGTCAAAGGAAGACTCCACTGTCAAGGAGGGCTCAAAAAATGTTAGCTGGGGTAGAAAACTGTATTGCAAATGTAGAGCTCTTAATTATTATATATATCCTGTGATGACATATTGAATTTTGTTATGTATTACTGTTCATGTATATATTCAACCTATTAAGATGAGTCCCTATCATCCAATTGCAAGAAAATAACAACTATCACTTATGTCAGTATCTATAGAACGAGATGCATAAAATCTACACTAGAGAAAAGAGAGCCTCTAAAAATGGTCTTGGGAAAACTCGCTACCCACGTACAGTATAATGAATCAAAACGCATTTGTCTCACTGTGTACTAAACTGAAAACAAAATGAATCAAATAATCAGATGTCAAAACAGGGATACGTAACCTATGTAGAAAATAAAACAGATAAAACACCTCAGAAGTCTCTGATGCAGGCAGAGATTATCTGAACAGAACCTTGGTTATGCAGGAAATTGTCCTGTGAATTAGCAAGTGGGATTATATCAAGCTAAAAGTTTCTGCAAGGGCTGAGGATTTAGCTCAGCTGCATAAGCACCTGTCTTGCAAGCATGCGGTCATGAGTTCAATCCCCAGTACCAAAAATAAATAAATAAAAATAAAATAAAATAAAAAAGCTTCTGCACAGCAAATAAAGTGAACAGAGTGAAAAGACAATCTACAAAAATGAAAAAAATTCCAGCTATTCATCAGACTTTGAACTCATACATAGAATATATTTAGAAGTAAAAAAAAAAATGGATCTAATATGTACTAATAAAAATGATAGAAAGAAATAAAGACAAGCAAAAAAAAAAAAATCAAACAAGCAAACACGAAGTAACTAGCCCAGTGTGTTGGCATGCACCTTTAATGCCAGCACTAAAGAAACTGAGTCAGGAAGATCCATTGTGATTTTTTTTTTATCAGTACTGGGGATCCAACTCACGACCACCTGCTTGCAAGGCAAGTGCTTATTCCGCTGAGCTAAGTCCCCAGCCCCTCCATTGTGACTTTTGTTGGACTACATAAAGGAAATCCTGTCTCAAAATTAGTAAAGAATGAATAAAAGATTCTGTGATAAAAGGATATATTTCACGTTCTATAGTTTGCAATATACAGCTAGAAATAAGAATTATAATATCTAAAATATATTTTTTAATTCAGGCCCGATTGACATTTTGTATCAGAAAATTCTGGTAAAAATAGTAGAATTGTTTGAGATTTTTGTATTTTCCTATTGCTATGTAAAATATTAAATAAAAATAGAATAAATTGAACTCTTCTTTAGAAGGATGCAAGAACTATCTTACATTAATGTTAATTTCAGTATACTAATTTAGCATTAACTGAGAGTTTTATGAGTTATACCTATATGTTAAAAATTATAACATTGTTCAAATTTTCTTGAGAAAAGTATTCTCTGGTAATATCTTTTTATTTTCACCCTCTGTCTAAGAATAGGCATCTAGCAGGTGGCAAAATGTGATTATTAGCATTTGGTGGCAAAGATAAGGAGTGGAGAAATTTAAGGGTTATTAAGCACCATGGAACGATTTCATGCAGGCACATGGGCAGTTAGAATATAGCACCATTAACTTTAATGGGAGTTGTGTGGCTAATCTGGAATTTTTCACAATGGATCAGCACAAAATTAGGTAGTACAGGTGTTTAATTGTTGATAGAACTAAAATCAGAACTGAATTAATTAAAAGATCAAAGAATAAAACTTATCACTTGTTTTTTTGCAAAGGTGTGAAGTCCGAGAAACTAATACTTTAAGTCACATCTGTTACAGAGAATATTTTCTTTAAAAAACTAGAAAAATCTATCAAACAAATCATACCACACCATTGTATCAAGCTTGACTCTTTAACTATATCAACAACACTGAAAAATATTTAATAAAAGTCAAGCTGTTATTTTGGAAAGTGACTTACTTTCTATTCTATGGAGCAATAACAAGTTATTTTTAAATGTAATTTTCAGGTAGTTAAACCCTAAATCTTCTTCATTAATCGTTTTAATAAAATGCACCCAATGAATGCTCAAGTATACCCTAGTGAGAATGAGAAATAGAATTCCTAGAATATTTAGGGTACATTTTCAAGTTATATTTATCCTAAAATAATTTCCATTAAAGAAAACAAGTTTGTCATTTACTACTGATTAGCCTCATGGTGAATGTCACTTCTGAATGTATTTTTTGTAGTATCATATAGTGAGAATATCTAAAATTTCAGTTTTATAATTTTAGAGTTTATTTCACTGTTTCTTAGTAGAATTACAATTTATTTGATAATTACAATAATGATATCATAAAAAGGGCATATATATTTTAAAATTTTATGTGTAGCTCACTGGGGAATGATTGTTTACTGTTGATAAGATGGAACCTCTCTGGTTGTTCACTTAGGTGCCAGCTTTCTGAAATCCTCCAAGGACGCAATGATTGGCTATTAATTTTGAGTATAAATAATCCATATTATTTGTATATTTTTAAATACTTGGCATGTCTTTTTACAAATTACATGATCTGAAACCTTCAGAACTTGTGATCCATCATATAAAATGAAGACAATAATACAGTGTACAATAATGACAATATTCACAGGATAGGAAAATTAAAGACTCTCCTTCTGGCATAAACTAAACCAATCAATGCTTTACCTGCTTTTTCTCAGACTTTATCAGAAAAATAACTATGCATTCTGTAAATTTATTTTCAAATATCATTTTTAATAGCATTTTGCGGCAGTATTTAAGTTTTTGTAAACATAGACACCTCATTTTATAAATGAGATAATATGATTTCCTCTTTCCTATATTTGGATGCTTATTTTTTTTACTAGTACATTGTAGTTGTTTGCAGTACCTAATAATTAATTTCAAAATGGGCCGTTAGTAGATGTGTGTGACACACCTTGATAATTTCTATCTTTCTTTTGCCTATTTGCTCTGGCTAGACTTCCAGTGCCATACTGAATAAGAGTGGCGGGAACAGACAACTCATGTTGCTTAGGATCATAGAGGAAATGATTTCAGTTTTTCCCATTAAATTATGTTGTTGGATTTCAGTTTGTCATGTGTCACATTTATTACATTGAAGCATGCTATTTTTATGCTGAATTTGTTCATAGTATTTATATCAAAGTATAATGAATTTTATCTAATTTTATTTTCTGCAAATTCTGAGATAAGCTTAAAATTCTTGTCCTCCATTCTTTTAATATGATACATTACATTTGTTGATTTGTGTGCAAAAAGCCACCACTGTGCATCCTGGATAAATCCCACTTGATACAAGGTTGGATTCAAATAACTAGCATTTTGTTGAGGATTTTTGCATCTATGTACATTATTAATATTTTCCCATCATTTTATTGTTTTTGTTGTTGCTGTGTCTTTTTCTGTTTTGTGTAATAGGATGTTGTAGGCCTTGTAGAATTTATTCTTTTTCAATCCTGTGGAATTATGTGAGAAACATTTGTGTTCTTCCTTAATCACTTTGGAAAATTCAGCAGTGAAACCGTTCTGTTCTGGGGCTGTGTTTGTTGGAAGAAGTTTTAGGGCAGATTATATTTCATTACTTACTATTGGTCTGTAAATTGCTGTTTAAAAATTTAATTACAAGAATTAGCAGTACAAAAATTAATAGTATTTGTATATCAATAAACAGACTAAACAGGAAATTTTGAAGATAATTTCACTAAAAGCAATTTAAGTATAAAACCAAAGGAATAAATTTAAGTGAGGAAATGAGTGAAATCTATAACATGTAAAATATTGATGGAGGAAATTGAAAAAGTTATCACATATTGGACATATACCCCATGTTCAGAGATCGCAAGAACGAAGATTTTTAAAATGGACATACCTTCCCAACAGCATAAAGATTCAGTGTAATCTTCATCAAAATATCAATGACCCGCTTCTTATATCTAGAAAAATAATTCAAAATTTATTTGGAAGGATTTTTTAAATTAATTTTTCAATATCACTGATTGATATTCGGTTATTTCGGATTTCTACAGCTTCTTGCTTCACCTTTGGTACTTCATATATATCTAGGAATATATCCATTTCAATTTTATTGGAGTGCATATTCTCAAAGTAATCATCAGTAATCTTTTAGACTTCAGCAGAATCCATCATTTTTAACCTTTTAATTTCTAATTTATTTCTTTCCTTTGCTTATTTTGATGATTTGATAAGGACTTGTCTGTTTTGTTTAATCTTTAAAAGCTGACTTTTCAATTAGTTGATTTTGTATTGGTTTTTGGTTTTTATCTGTTTTTGTTGTTGTTGTTGCCATTGTTCAGTTCCATTATTTTTCATCCTGATGTTTATGATTTCCTTCATCAGATTAGATTTAGGTTTATACTGTTTTTTTCTATGATCTTGAAGTTCATCGTTACATTATTTATTTGAGCTTGTTCTCTTTTTCTGATATGGAAATTCACTGCTATGAACTTCCCTCTTAGACCTGCTTTAATTGTGTCCCATGTGTTCTGGTATGCTGTGTTGGCATTATCTTTGCATTGTAGAAACTTTAATTTCTTCTTTAATTTTATCTGTGAGCCATTGATTATTCAAGAAAGAATTGTTCATTTTCCACATTTACATAGCTTATGTAGGTTTTTTCCTATTTATTTTATTTCATTGCACTATGATCTGATAATACACATGTGATAATTTGGAACCTTTTGCATACTTAAGGAAGCTCTAGCGGCTACCATGTAATATATTTTTAAATACGTCCCACTTGCTACTAAGCATGTATATCTGCTATTGTTGGGAAGAATGCTCTATAGATATCTATTAAGTCCATTTGTTGAAATATTGAACTGTTTGTTGATTTTGTCTACATGACCTATACATTTGTGACAGTGGAGTATTGAGGTCCCCACTACTACTGTATTGATGTTTATGTGATTTTTCATGTCCATTAGTATTTGCTTTATGAAGTTGGGAATGGTATTATTTGATGCAAATATGTTTATACTTATTATCTTTTCCCTTAACTATGATGTGTGACATTCTTTGTCTTTTCCTATTAATCTTAGATTGAAATCCACTTTTTCTGAAATTGGGATAGCAATACCTGCTTGTCTCTGGTTCCTGTTGCATGGGGTATTATTTTTCATCCTTTTAATTTTAATCTTTATCTTTTAAAAATTAGATTTGCTTCCTGTATATTTCATATTGTTGAAATATTTTTATTGATTCTCTGCTAATTTTAGTTTTGATTGGGAAATTGTAACCATTCACTCTGACTTATTCCTAGGAATGCATTATTTGCCGATTACTGATTTCCTCATTTTTTTCCTTTTGTATTCATTATTTTTGACTATTAACATTGATGGCTTAATTGTCTCCTTGTAGGATATCCTTGAAAATATTTTTGCGGGGCTGAGGATTTAGCTCAATGGCACGAGCGCCTGCCTGGCAAGCGTGAGGTCGTGAGTTTGATGCCCCACACTGCCAAAAAAAAAAAAAAAAAAAAAAAAAACATAACGGAAAATATTTTTGTAACTTACTTGGTTGTCGTACATTTCTTGAGGTGAAAATACCTTATTTATCCATTGGTGTTGAGGGAGAGTTAGCCTAAGTCCCATTAGATTCACTGCAAATTCTTTAAGATCTTTAGAGGAGATCAAATGTCTTTCATAAAATTGAAAAGAAAGTAGTACAGCCAAAGCCATTTCTGGAAGCAAGAATTACTTTTATTCCAAAACAAGACAAGGATCCAACCAAAAAGAGTATTACAGGCTGATCTCTTAAATGAACATAGATCCAAAAATCGTCCGTGGCATACTGGCAAACAGAATGCAGGATATCATCAACAAGACCATATATCATGACCAAGTAGGTTTTACCCCAGGGTAGCAGGCATATTAAAACATATGCAAATTAATATATGCAATACACCACATATACAGAAGCAAGGACAAAAATCACATGATCATCTCAATAGGTGCAGTAAAAGCATCTGAAATGCCACCATCCTTTCATGATAAAAACAGTGAGTAAAAAGAAATATAATGTCTTTATCTGAACCTGATAAAAGCCATCTACAACAAACCAACAGCCAACATCATTCTAAATGGAGAGGAACTAAAATCTTTCCCTCTAACATCAAAAACAAGATAAGGATGTCTGCTATCACGATTTTTGTCTAATAAAGTTCTCAAAAACATTACATACAGCAGTAAGAAGAGGGAAAAACATAAAATACATATTGATAGGGGAAGAAATTTTAATTGTCATTATTTACCGATTATATAATCCTTTACATAGAATTCCTGAAAAACTTCACCCAAAGACTCCTAGAACTAATACTAAAATTCAGTAGTGTATCACAAGGCAAAGCCAACATTCAAATATCAGTGACATTCCTAGACATCAGTAACAAACTCATCAAGAGGGAAACAAAGGAAACATTATCTTTCTTTCTTTTTTTTTTATTTAAGAGGAAAAAGAGAAAAACACAAAACAAAACAAAGCGGTGTAAGGGTACACGTAATACAGAGCTACAAAAAAAAAAAAAATAACAGTAAGAAATCACCTGTTAGTAGATTACACATTATCATCTTGAAAATAGTTGCTCAAATCACAGTATCAAAGAATACAAGGTGGACATTCAAACAGGGAGACTGCAAACAGCTGTGTTCAATGATCCAAAAACATTGATATAGTCAGCTATTTAACACCCCTAAACACACTTGCTGTTATATCCGTTAGATTATCTTTCAGAATAGAATAGAATAGAATAGAATAGAATAGAATAGAATAGAATAGAATAGAATATCTTTCATAATATAATATAATATAATATAATTTTAAAAAATGAAATATTTAGGAATCAACGTAATCAAGGAATTGAAAGACTTCTTTAATGGAAATTATAGTACTTTGAAATAGGAGATTGAAGAGGTGAGAAAACGGAAATCCTCTGCTCCTGAATAGGCCAACCAATATTGTCAAATGTTCATATTTTCAAAACTGTAAAAAAAATTAAATGAGGAATTATTGCACATCTAAATATAGCAATGGAAATTATGAAACTAGTAGAAGACAACATATGGAAAGCACTTTAAAAGTTTGGAATAAGCAATGGTATTTTCAATAAGCCCTCAAAAGGACAAACAACAAAACAATAGTAGATAAATTGTTATTATTAATAAAAACAATCTGCACAGCAAAGTCAACAATCAACAGAATGAAAATAAAATATATAGCATGGAAGAAAATATTTGGAAATTTTTCATCTGACAAAAGAATAAGACCCAGAATACACAAAGAACAAAATTCAATTTCAAAACAGCCAATAATCCCATTAAATGAGCAAATGATATTAATAGAAACTTCTCGAGAGAAGGAATTCAAGCAGCCAATAAATATGAAAAATGTTCAATTTCACGAGCTGTCAGAGAAACACGAATCAAAAGCATAATGAGATACCATCATACCACAGTTAAAATAGAGAACATCAGAAAGACAAGTAATTACTACAAGGATGTGGAGACAAAAAATTCTTACAGACTACTGTTGGGAATGCAAATTAGTCCAGTCATTATAGAGAACATTACATATGTTCCTCACCAAAATAAATAGATCTACCCTGTGATCTGGATATTCTACCTCTGGATATAGGACCTCTTAGCCAAAGGAAATAAATCATATATTTGAAAAGACCTGGATTTTGCAGGCTACTGAAGCACTATTCATAATAGCCAAATATAGAATCAATCTATATGCGCATAGATCCTTGGATTGAGAAATTCGTGCACATATACATAATATGATACTACATAGTCATGAAAAGAATGAATTCTTGTAATTTGTAGCAAAATTGATGGTGTGAGATAACAATATTTTACAGAAACAAAAGTATCACAGTTTTCTCATATGTGAATTCCAACAAAATCAAATGAACATACAATAGTGGTTACTACATGTGGAGAGTCTGCAAGGGAGAGATAATAGGTAATGAAACACAGAAGTACTGTAAACGATGGCACAAGACTGTAATCTCAGCTACTCTGAAGTGTGAAGCAGGAGAACTCTAAGGCTGACGTGAGCAATGAAATGAAACTATGTTTCAAAATAAAATAGATTTCGTAAGTAGCTCCATGATATAGTACTTGCTGACCATTCACAAAGCTCTGTATTCAGTCCCAGGTACTGAAAAAGGAAACAACTCTACAAAAATTAAGCAAAAAAGTATTAATGTTTCACTACAACTATAGTGCAGAATAATTTATTATATGTTTATTAAGAACTAATAAGAACTAGCAATGAGGAGCTCTAAGTCTCCAAACATAAAGATATAGAGGGAAGTACAAATTATCTTGCTATAATGAGTACACCTCTTATGTGTAATTGAAGTATCATACTGAGCTCCATTAACATACATGATTATTGTGTTAATAAAAATTAAAATAAAATAATAACTATAATGGGAATGAAAAATTGTTAAATATACATACTTTGGCTCCTCAAACCTAAATATTCTTAGGCTTAATAGACTTAGACTGATAGACTGATGAGTATGTTTTATGAGCCACAAATTAGGAAACATCAATTTGAAAATTTAAAGACAGTGAGGATGACTAGCTTTATATAGTAACTAGGAAGATGAGCGATTTTATGGTTACTCTATTACAACAAATTAATGTAGGTATCTTAAAAATACATTTTATAATCTCTTGTCAATTTGAACAACAATCTATTCTCTGACTTTCACTTACTGAATCACTTTTTATCTCTTTTTCTCAGCACCAGTTCAGATATATCTAAATCATCCTTGTATATAGCCTTATTTATCTAAAAGATACAGCCTTTTTCTGAAATTTAATTAAATGCTAGCTTATGCTTCCATACACAACAAGATCCAGAATTTTTTTCAAATAATACAAATCAATGAAATATTTACTGCTGTGCTCTTTATAATAGCTTTTCATTATTTAAAAAGAAATGACTCCAAGTAGTATTTTACGTTAAATCATGTAAAAGTCAAACAAATATTTAGGACTCATAGTGTCTGTAATTCTTTATAGACTCATACATGGAAACACATGTTTTCGGAGACGAAGCTTCTCAGAGGTGATCGGATCACAGGGGCAATATAATCCACTGCTGAGACCATAGCTAAAGGTGCATAGGAGGTGGTCAGAAGAGATGAATCATAAGAGCCACGCCCAGAAGGGTACACTACTCAGCTCATTCCTTCATCTTCTACTTTCTGACATGATGTGAGTGGTTTTCCTCTGCCCCACCCTTTCACTATGTGGTTTCTTCATTGGATCCAACCAAACATGGGCTGAAACTTCTGAACAGTAGATCTCTCCTCCATTAAATTGTGGGTATTGTGTCTCACTGACGAGAAAAGAGGCTAATCAGGATTTTACACAATGGAATACCACTTATTCATAAAGAAGGGTAAATTTTAGTTAGTCATATGAAAATGAATGTACTTTGAGTGAGTAATGCTCTTCCTGTCAGTCTCTCATCACTGAGACACCATGCCTTTACTTTGGCTCACAGTTTCTGGAGGATTCAGTTTGTAATCCTCTCATTCCAACAGCATAGCAGAGACACAGACAGGAGGGAAGCTGCTCACCTTATGAACACGAGGAAGTGGAGAAAGAATGGAGAAGCTGGAGGAGACATACATCCTTCCAGGAGATGCCCCGGTAACCTGCCTCTTCCAACATCTCACCTAGTAACAGCAAACCAACTAAAGGGTCTCTATTGAAATCCTGGTCTAAAATCCCACCTGTGAGCATATGAGGTTCTTGGAGATCCTCTAGATATAAACAAAAACAAATGCTAAGAAAAATAAAACGCAAAAATTTAAGTATTGCGTGGTTTCTTTTATATGAGAAACCTAAGTGTGGTAGTTACTTTTCTCATTGCTGAGATGAAATATCTAAAACTCAGTTAGAGGGGGAAAGGTTTATTCAGCTTACAATTTTTTAATTTGTATTTATTCATCTGAGAAGTGTGCATTCATCTCAGATATCCATTTTTGGGTTGGGTCTTTACATTTGGGGAGCCTGATTTTTTTTTTTTTTATTCTTTATATGTTCTAGATAGAAGTCCTTTGTCTTGGGAATGAGGGACAACTGGCTTTAATTTTTTCCATTCTGTGGGTTGTCTTTTCACTCTGTGATTTCTTTTGTGGTGGAAAAGATTTTCACTAAGGAGGTTTCAGTCTGTAATTGGCAGGCCCCAAGGCTGGGTAGCACAGGAGAGGGGCAGTGACCATGGTCCTGGGAAGATAGCAGACAGAATATGAGAGCAGGGCAGAGCAAGCCTCTTTGGCAGGATACGTGCCCAGCGTGAGTGCAGTCCTCACACCTCTAGTCTCAGTATTTGATCATGAATCAATCACACACTTTAGATTCAGCCATAACCACATGAGGATTTGGAGGGACAAACCATAACACTAAGGTGCAAATAATTTATGAGCAAAATAAAAGAAAGGTGATAGGAAACATGGAGATGTGCATTTTAAAGATGGAAAATGGATCTGGATATGGATTAAGATGTGAGGAAGCAGAAGGAGAAGGAAATAAAAAGGATCAAGATGTGTATCTATACCAATTTCCATGTTCAATGCATTTACTATGTATGTAAACATATACTAACAACATTTAATATGCATTAACAAACTATCAAATACATTTTCAGATTAAACAAAAATAAAGGAGTTTGTGGCTGCTGCACCTGTATAATAAGAAACAGAAATGTCTTTTGTGTTGAAGAAAAATGAGACCAAATAAAAACTCAGATCTACAGAAAAAAATGAAATGTGTCAAGAATTTTAGCATGGGAGTAGTATGAAAAACATATTCAATTTTCTTTCCTTCAACTCTACATAGTTGGTTCTTTAAATAAAAATATTACAGTTTGAACATTATAGCATATACTGACTTAAAGAGTTTCACAATTACAAAATAATGGAAATGAAGTAATAAATGGAATTATGCTTTTGCAAATTCCTTATATCAGCAATGATATAGTATAATATATGTTCTAAGTAGATATTCTGATAAAACTGAATTTTACTGCAACAACTAAAATATTTAACTTATTGGAAGGTCAATAAAGCAATTAAAAGGTAGTATGAAATATATTCATTTATGAAAAGAAAAATAGGAAAGAAAAATCAATAAATGAGATAATGAAAAAGAGAAGATGTAAACAGAACTATACCAATATTTACATTAATTACATAAATAATAAACCATTCAATGGAGTAGAAATCCATGAGTCTATATTAACATAAATCACTGAAAGCATAAATGAATCGTGAGCAAAGTGAAATCTTTATCTTATGGAAAAAATGTAAATTGAAATGCAGCTGCACTCTTTTTTTTTTTTTTTAGATTTTTACTTTTAAGAGAATAAAAATAAAAGAGTAAATTCAATTAAAGTAAAACAATGAAAGTGCTACAGGACTTCAAAACAAAATGATAGGAAATCAACAAGGCTAACATAATACCTCTTGTTGTCTTCAAAATAGCTGTCTGTACCATCAAGGCAAACAAAACAGAAGAAAACCAATAAAAACAAGAGTGAAAGTGATACAGGATTTCAAAACAAGGTAATAGGAAATCAACAATGGGCACCATAATGCCTCTTGCTATGTTTAAAATAGTCTCCCAAACCATCAAGCCTAAAAAATAAATCAAATCAAACAGAAGTCCTTATTGAGTTGTGTTCTTATTTATCAGTTAGAACAGTCTTTTAGTTTATCTCTATGAACTTGAATGCTCTTGAGTAGTTAACTTCTTGGCTAGATTAATTCACTTGGCCAGAATCTTAGAAGCAATTGACGGTAGGCATTCAGTAAATGATTTCTTAAAATCTATATTCTGGATTTTAATGAGTTGTGCTTCTTTTGAGTGGTTAACTTCAGAGTCATGTCAGTTAAGGTAGGCTGGATTTACTATTTGTATTTTATACATAATAAAACCTCAAATTATCACACTAGCTCATAATGGATTTCTACAGTGTGGGAATTTATAGAGTTATCTTTAAATGAGTCATCAAAATATGCATCTAAGACCAAATAAATATGTAGGGCATTGTCAGGTTTAAAATCTCTTTTAAACAGACCATTACATTAAGAAGACTGACTAAATAAACTTGGGATTTTAGTAATAAGTAACAAGGGGAATAGAGTCAAAATTAAAATATTGAGAAGCCTTATGTTTTGGCACATTAGAATTTAACCCTAAATACTTTTATTAATTGTATCTGCCTTTAATTTATACATATGTACAAACAAACTTTATATATTCCTCTGTGACTTAAATTTTTTAGGCTACATTCATTCATTAGTCATTTAGTATTTCTGATACATGTAACTTTGGTGAAATTATTTTATTTTTAATTCCCTCAGTTCTTCATTGTATTTCTTATGGTTAGATGTACTGATTTCTGTACTTTTAGTTTCTCTTATGAAGGTGTGTCTTCATCTATAACAGCTAGTAGCAGCAATTTTTCTAAGTGGTTATACTGATGCATGCACTCACTGACCCATTAAAGCAAAGAGTTATTGGGCTATGTTAAGGTTTACATCTAGGCATTCTCTCATATTCTCATGTGTTCACAGATGAGGCTTTTGTGAGATATTTGTTATGTCTTTTGTGTAGAAGTCCCCCACAAAACCTTTGCAGTCATAGATTGGGTTTTTCAGAAGTGGTTGGTCAGGTATTTGTGACATTGGGATAAAAATCGTACGATTAGTAAATTAGTTTACTGACTGGTTTGACATACCTCTGGGTAGGATTGCGGGTGCCTCACCCTGAGTGTGAGTGCTACCTACATGAAGTGGATAAGATGTAAGGTACAGAAAGAGGTCTGCTGCTTGTTCCTTGTTGTTTGATTCCTGTCATTTGTCACTTTCTGTCTTCTGCGTGCCTGCTGTATGATGCCTCTCTGCCATGTCACCTTGCCTAGAAGCCAGTCAACTATGAACTAAAATCTGGACAAACTATGAGTCAAAATAACCCTATCCTCTGTTAACTTTGAGTGTCAAGTATGAGAAAACTAACTGAGATAATTTTGGATCATGGGGGTGTGATACAAGAGTATTAGTCTACTGACGAATTAGTCCAATGATAATTTTGATGTTAGAGCTTAGGGACTTCTATATATTACTGGTTTTATACATGTGCAGAATGGAAGAGTTGTGATATCAGGGAGACCTCTACAAAGATTCTAGAATAGGGCCTGGAAGATCATGCAGTATTGCTCTGAGAAAACAGGGTGAAGCTATGAATACGAAGCCAAATGTGCCACAGAGACCCCAGAACGTTGGCAAGGCCAGGAATGTGGAACTTCTGAAGAAAGCTGCAAAGCCTAAGTGAAGCCAGTCCAAGAGGGCTTCGATCACCCGAGCCCTTTGGAGTGCACATTCACCACTGTTTGCTCTACACTTGGAACTATAGGATGAAATTGTTTGCCCTGCTGGGTTTTAGTTTTCCTTTGGCTCATTCATTTTTCTACCTCTCTGCTTTTCTCTTTTCAAATGGAAATGGTTACCTGTGACTTTTTATTTCAACAGTATTTAACTTTTGATTTGTACTGGTACTCGCAATAAAGACTTTGCCTTACATCTCAGATAGGACTTTGGACATGGACTTTCAGTAATAATGACTTCTTTAGGACTTTGGTGATTCCTAGATATGAATTATACACATTTTCCAGTAAGTGTTAAACATGAGTCTCTTGGGAGGCAGGGAAAGAATATTATTTAAGTTCTGATGCCCTCTCAAAGACTCATGAGTTTATAAATGGAGCTTTTAGGAGATGTTTGGATCATGGAGAGGTGATACTTGTGACTCAGTTAGTTCACTGTGGGTTGATACCTCCATGTGATGTTGGGAGGCGAGGCCTGGTCAGGAGGTGGTCACTGGGTGCATGGCTTGGAAGAGTATATCTCACTCCATCCTTCTTTGATCTTTCCTTGCTTGCACTTGCTGTACTGAGCCACTCTCATCTGCTCTGCTGTGCTGCTTTAGACAGAGGGGCCTGCGAACTGTAACCTCTACTAAGTGAACCAAAATGAACCTCTTCTCATTTAAGTCATGGGTATTAGATTTCTTATCCTATCAATGAGGAAAGTAACTAAGACAGGCATTTAAACCCAGATGATCATAAGATACAAAATAAATTAATAAGCCATAAGAATATACTAGGTATAAAAATACTGATTCAATTCATATATTAAGAGAATTAGAATATATTAATAGGAAAATTCATTATGCTTGCAACAAAATTACAAAAGGTAACTTTAGAAAGTATAAAGCAAATTTAATATTCTACTAGATGATTTTGGGGAATTTTGCAAAGTGACGAAAGACATAAATAATCAGAACCTGTGACAGAGATATTCTTCTAGCCTTGTCATCATGGGGTCATCACAGACAAAGTAAATACCTAACCAGAATCTGAAAAAAAGTGGAAAACAATTAGGAATAATAAGAGCAAAGTCTTGGAAAAATGTCTTCAAATTGCTGAGGGGCAGTAATAAGTGTCCTAAAATCCTTTATTTTTCTGATTTATCATTTCATGTTAGGGATGCAATAAGACATTTAGAAAAGCTACTTCCCAACTCTTGTAATATCAACTACCACAGAATTTCATCATTAAGGAAAAGACAAAATATAAGTGAAAAGTAATGAACGATGGTAATGAAATTAACATATGGGTACACATCTAGAAGTAATGATTTTAAACATATGACAAAGAAGAAGTGTGAATAATTTAGAAATAAGTTGGAATAAAGTGTCACGATATAAATGACATAATGAATGAAAATGTTGTGGGTTTCCATAGTATTTAAACAAAGCTAAAGCTTCTGCTTTGTTATACACATTGCTAAGAGAATGAAAAGGCAGATCAGAGACCAAGAAAAATATTGAAAAATTCATGTCCAATAATGAATGTACAAGTGAAATGCATGAAGAACTTTTACTTTTTATGAAGCACTTAAAAATCAATAAAAAACAATAAATTCTAATTTAAGAGTGGACAAATGTATGATAGACATGTAAACAAAGAAAATGTACAGAGGACAAATACATATATGAAAAGATGGTTATATTGTTAGACAACTGAAAACTCAAATCGGAACTAATTCTCTTACTACTGCTTTTGTATATTGGAACTGAGCAATTGAAAGAGGCATGGAAAGTGTCAGGTTTCTTATTGTTGGACTGGGAATTTACTTAAAGGAAGGAGCAGTTTAGAAATATTCCTAGAATCATGGATTAATGTGGGAACATTATAAACTTGTGTGTAAATATAGATTCACATAAGTATTCTTGTATATATGCACTTTCATTTAAAACATAAAGTAGTGAAAATATCATAGTAGAGATACTTAAAATACTTCAAAATTATATCATTCAATAAAACATGTTATTGATTTAATTTTGATAGACTATGGAGCTCTTTAATATTACATCATAAAGTAATAATGAATTATATTATCACATATATTGATTATGAAAAGAAATTTAGAAATGGTAAACATTTGATTTCTAATAAACATCTGTATCTCTTTGTGTTTTGAAATTTTTTTTTACTACTAATGTTGAGACTTTTGCACTGGTTACAAGATAAAAAATATTGTACTATGACTAAGAAAGGGGCCAATATCTGGTCACTGCTATAGTTTAAATAAATGTCCTCCAAAATTGATATGTTAGAAGCTTGGTGTCCCATTGAGAGCTGGAAGGAGACAGTGGGCATTTCAGCGTGGAGGACAGTGGAAGGTGTGTAGGTCATTAGGAATATGCTTCTAGATGCTATTGTGAGACTCCTGTCCCTTCCTCCCTTTGTTTTCCATGAAACAAGTGTCTTTGTTTTGATTGGATTTCAGCTGTTATGTTCTTTCTACCTTGAAACATCTTCAAAACAATGGGACCAATGAATCAAAGACTAAAACCTTTTAAGTGTAAGCAAAAAAACTTTTTTGTCTAAGCAAGCTAATTACTTCACATATTTGTTAGAGTACACGAAAGCTAACATGGTTGTCAGCCATCATCCTTCAGTTTTAGCCATGTGAATTACAGTGCATCCGAAAATAGACTAACGTGGAAGACTAAACTGGAAGTTCATTACACAGCTTTAGGAGTGTGTCAGTATTCTCTGGCTTCTCTTAGAGTCCTGTCATTGAAACAAAAGGAAAATGCTCCGGTTAACCTGTTCTTCTGAGGAGAACCACAAGGCTGACTGGCTACATAAGACTAACTCCACATCTAAATTGAAGATAAAGCGATGAGCTACATGGTATTTACCATGTGTTGCCATGTCTTTTGTCCTCGTTTGCACATAGCATTATTTTGATTATATTTAAAATGTAAAGAATTGGAAGTGAGGAAATAAAGAAGTCCAAACTAGATTATTTCAGTGTACAAACATCTACATATAAAATGTCTATAGTTAAAAATAGCAGGTACTGTAAAGAAGCCTACCTTATTTATATACTCAATTTCGAAGAAGTAAGTGACAGAGAAAGAGAAAGACAGACAGATAGACAAATAGGCAGACAGAAATTTTGCTGAATAGAAATAATCAATATTTTAAAGATGCCAGTTTGCTCAGCATTGCTTACTTATGGATGTTACTTTCTGTGGTCTCATGTATATTAAACTGTGATTTGAAAATATGAAATGGAAGAGTATCTTTTACAATATTTCCTTCTGAGTAGCATGATGAAATCTCATGCCATCTGTGTTATTCAGCTTCCTATTTTCAGTATGATACGCCATGTGCTCTAAATTTTAAAAAGGAGCAATTTATTGTGGCTTATAGTTGCAGAGTACCCACAACAGATTGGAATCAAGGCAGAAACATTATTGTGGAAAGACAAGATGGAGGAAGCCTGCTCTATTCATGATGTTAGGGAAGCTGAGAGCAAATCACCAGAGAAGAAAGGCACAGCTATTACATATGCATCCAAATGTTGCTTTCCCATGACACACTGATATACAGAAAAAAAAAAAAAAAGATTTACTAATCTGCCAAGCATCTCTCAAGACAAACTGAAAATCAAAGTTAACCATTATACATCATTCCACTACATCTAACCCAGGGTATACATCATCTCTTGGTCCAGTATATTCATGTTACCTAACTGTCAGATGTTTGGGAATTATCTTGGCTATCATGGTAACACAGTAATCATGGTTAGGTAACTTTGATTTTACTTAATTGTACCAAAACATAAGAGTAGTGATGTAAATAAGGGACAGACGTGCAAAAGCACAGAAAGTTAGACTAACTTTGGATTTATGAAAAAATCCTATTAATTATATATAGAACTATTTATAAGTAGGATATAACTCTATCCTTAAAGTCAGGCATCCTCTGAGGGTCTTGGAATGTATTCTAGAACATAGGAGGGGGCTGCTATACATAGTTAAACCAATTTCTGTGTTTAAATGAATATGTACTCAGATAGAGCATATTGTTTATATTCAATAAATACATGTATATAAATATGTGTGCAAGAATTTATATATAAATATATATAATTTGGTACACATTTTATATATACTTTAAGCATACACTTAGACATGTTTGTATGTATATACACACATACCCACATCTACATACAACTTTTATTGGCAGAGATATTAAATGTCCAGAAAGACTAAAGCAAATACTAAGTGCTAGAATATTTCAGGGAATTACATACTTTGAAAATCTTCCAAGGCATCTTTCACATTGAATATAATTCTGATTAGTTTTGTTTTTCATAGTAAGAGTATCCATGTGGTTAAATAATGAAAATATTTTTAAATAATTAGGTTTAAGTATTGCATAATGAAATTATTCATTTTAGAGGCATGGAAACAAATAATACATAAGAAGATGTAATCAGTACACATAATAATCACAAAAAAATTGTACCCTTGTCAGGAGCATATCCAACTTTGTAACTAAATAATATTGTAATTTTCTTTGGTAATGACCACTGTAATATAAAAGTATCACCCTATGGTTAATCATTCCACAAAATTAAGTGATGCTATTATTAGACTTTATTATGAATAATAAATATAGGAGAACAGTCGTACAAATTTAGGAATTAATGAATCCAGGTAGCTATACTTAGGAGAAATTGTATAATATTTTGGTGGATGATAAAACAAGATGCTGAAATCATGTTTGATATAACACTTTCACGAAACAATGACAAAGTATTTGTAAGTGTATTTTAAGGTGGGAATGGATAAAAAGTGCTTACATAAAGCTATATTTATACATCTAATATTAATTTCTAAGTATGAAGAAAAATATGAGAGGATACATACTATATTTTAATTATTTAACCTCTGAAAAGAAATTTGGTAAATTAATCCAGTAGAGAAGAAAAGAACACCACAAAGAGTTAACATTATATGTGATGGTTCAATGTAAATCCATTCTAAAGTTAATACTTTGAAAAACACTTTTTATTAAAACTTGTATATTATAGCTTAAAGTCTGCAGTTAATGTGTATTAAATATTTTAAATTCAAAAATAAAGCTTAGAATTAAAAGTTTTGCAGATAAAATAATGTTCATTACAGTATGATTTTTAAAAACAGAAAAAAGAGCAATAGAATAGCATTGTTAATAGGAATTTATAGCCACAGAATAATGTATGCATTATGGTTCATTTGCTAAAAGAAAATATTCTATACAATACATGGTATGTCTACTCTCAAAATTACATAGTTGAAAGGTAATATTGATTTCATTTTCTCAGTAGAAATGTAAATTTATAAAATTATTTGTATTTCTTAAGTATGTTTTTACAGTATCTTTGTAAATTTTAAAAGGAACAGCCATGTGTTATTAAAATCAAAATATAATCTTGATGTTAAGTTAATGGGTTGAAAAAGAACAGATTTTTCTCATTGATTTTAACCTGTAGCTATTATGACGCATACTTATCTCAAAACTGCAACTAAGGTTTTGCATTTTGAGTCATAAATGCACACAATAGAATATTATCCAGCTATAAAGAATGAAATAATATCACTTATAAGAAAATAAAGACCATTTAAGTGAAACAAGCCAGACTCAGAAAGCTAATATATAGTTAATCTTACATGAAAATCTAAATAAATAAATATTTTAAAACTGGACAAATGGCAGGAAAATACAAGGTCAATTCTTAGGAGGAAATGAAGAAAAATGAGGAGAGAAGGAAGAGAGGACTAAGTGTGTTGTAGGCATCTAAGTTACACAGAAATTAACGTACAGTCAGAGAGGAACTGCTGCCAAGGAAGTCAGCAGAAAAGATCAGACAGACATGACTGGAGGCACAGAGGGAGCCTGGACCTCAAGTAGACAAGCACTGACCAGCTCTATCTGCTTCCCTTAAAGACAAGCAGTAGCTTGGAATTCTGCTGGACCTGGCATCACTTGGTCTAGTACAAAGCTCAGCTGTCTATCAGTCACCCAGGTGTGTGAATAGAACTTCTGGACTCATCCCTTCACACAAGTTCCCTTGTTATTTCCATGTACCTTGATGCATGGCCTGCTTCTCTATTGGATCAATATTAGATAAGTGGCTATACTTGTACTCTCGCTAGCAGATTATAGTTCGATCCAGGTTGTACTCACCTTGTGGGTTTGCCCTATGAAACATTCTTAGAGAAGTGGTTCTGGTGGCAATCTATTTTTAGGTCCACGTGTCTCTCAGAAGCTCTTGCTATTCCCCAATAAACTTTTTATACTCTTAACCTCTTTTGTCTTTATAATTCATTGATTTCAGGATATTCACACTTGGCATGTTTGACATCTAGCAGATTGGGGTTACATTTTTCCCTATATTAATAGGATCAAAATGGCCTCACAAAGTAAACCTTACCATTCTGGATTAAAAACATGTCTTAAAAATTAAATACATAAAATAAAATGCATACTCTGCAAAAATGATTTTATTTGAATAAAGATGTGAATACATGTATTCACTTTTGAGTTGTTTCTCTATATAAAAATACAAAATTTGACAAAAATGTACATGGGTAAAGACTTACACAGCAATCATCTCAGTAAATGGTATGATCTCTAATAAAATTTTTTACATCAGCACCCATATTACCCGAATACATGTGTACCATCATGCTTTTTCACTATAATATTTTTGCTTTCTATAATGTGCATTGCACATTTAATATTTAAATTGATTTATTGTTTCACTAAGTGTGGAACTCTCTTCTTGGTTTCAAGCTACTGAAGTGCTAAGCAGGTTATAGGACACAGTTCAAGTGTCACTTCTAGGATGGTTCTTTATGTCTCTCAGTCTCAGTAATTGCCCCTTCTGAAGTATACACACTCTGTCTTCTATTACACATAATTATGCCTATTTCAGTGCCTACCATTAGAATTGATTTTCCTTAGGGCAGATGTTACATCTTAATCAATACTAAATCTCTGTCTGCATCTAGAGAAAGATCTTTCACATTACAGATGTTGGGTTGGCCTGAAAGTAATTGTGAGACGTTTTCATTTTACCCTGTCCTAGAAACAGATCTTAAAAGGTTGGTTATGACAGCTAGTGATTTTCTGAAATTGCTTAATGCCACACTGTCACAGATAAAATAAGAACTAACATAAGCTTCCAAGTAGTAATGCAAATGGTATATTAAAATAATCTTTGACTATGTATGATTTCCAATGTTAAACCAAAAGTGTTTGAGAACATGCTCTGTAAAATATTCAATAGCATTTCATTAGTAGCTTTTATATTGCCACATGTTTGCAGTACATAAAATTTCATTCTTTATGTGGAGTTTATCCATGCACAAACCACGTTTTAATAACTTTTTTTATCCCCATATCTTGACCTCCTTTCCCTGTCAGAGTATTTGATTTACCTAACCTGCTATGTATTATTTTTCATTTTTATTTTCTGAGGTTTCATGTTTTCAAAATTCTCTTAAATGTGCAACAGAGAAAACTGTCTAACTTTTTTTAAAGTGAGCTTGCATTAAGTTTAAATTAAGCACCACAAGTTCATTTTGAAGAAGAAACAAATGTTACCTACCTTGCTGCTCAAAGAAACAACTATGTTGTCCAAACTGGAAATGATTTTCTTTTTTGGAAAGTGAGAAAAGAAAAGAAAGACAATTGCTGTCGGGGTCGCTCCCGGCCGGCAGGAAAGACACATGACAAAGTCTGGCGGTGTGCAACCTTGCCTTTATTTGTCTCCGCGTGGGCCCCGCGAGGCCTCCGCTCTGTCACCAGCCCTTTCTCGCCGGTGGACTTTCTCTATCTCTCTCTGTGTTTCCTCTCGTGGCGGGAGAGGCATTCACTTTTATAGGGCAACAGTAGCCAATCACTTCAAAGCGCGCGATGCGGGCTGACTGGCTAACATCAGCTGTTGCTAGGCAGACTATCTTACAGAGCGGGTTGTTTAAGTCGCCAGCGCAATCAGGGGGCAGGAAGCAGGTGCCAACTTGGCTCACTCGATGGGAGGGGCAATCTAGCTCAGGCTCCGCTCCCACCCACAGGCCCTACGTCCGCCAAGTAAGGCGACCGGTGTCGGCCGCGGCTCCCAACATCTCCCCCTATTTTATTTACTTTGAATGAATGTATGCATCGCAGCCCGCCCTGGATCGAGTGCAGAGGCTTATGCCCTGTGTTGAGGCCCACCGTAGGCCCTTGGCTTGGACCCTGGTGGGCCGCCCCGGGTCCGTCAAGGCCTTGAGACCCTCGTCCTTTTTCCAGGGCCAGGAGTGAACTGGACGGAACCTGGATGCACATAGGCATGCACTCATGCCCCTCCGTGTGATCCCCTCGGAGAGGCATCTAGATCTGGGCAGATTCTAGTAATCCAGCGGCTTTCGTGCAGTATGGGGTAGGGCCTGGCTTAGGTCGAGTCGTGCTGGGGAGGCACGCTCTTACCCATCATTGACTCACCCACCCTGCTGTGTGGTGTCAATAGGGAAGGAATGCGGAAGACCCGCCACACCTAGACCCGGTCGTAGGCCAGCCGAGCGAGCCATGCGTAGGCCTGGGGGTCATTGTGCCCATCACGGGCTGCTGCCAGGGCCGCATGGGCAACCAGGCGTACTGGACGCCGGGCCGCCGCAAGGCGCCCATTAATAAATGATGTGACCCATCGGAGCAAGCATGGTCCTATAAGCAGGAGCAAGAACAAGGAGCATAGAGGGCCTAACAAGGGTAGCACATAGGGGAGCAAGCCGTTCCAGGCCCCCAAAAAGGGATTGTCCTGCAGTTCTTTTAGGGCTCATCTTGTTGTTGGGTCTGCAGTTGGCCTCTGGTGGAACAGGCCTGATCTTTAGTCGAGGGACTTGTCGCGTCAACCTCTCTGGGACCCACAGTGGTTCTCGTCCCGATTCCTGTAGAAAAACACAAACCGCGCCTCGGTTCCAGCTAACCACCGGATCCGGGCCCATCCATTGTCATGCCATAGATAACCGCACCTTTGGAGGCAGGCCTTGGCTTACTCCCCCTTTTTATTTTTTATTTTTTATTTTTTTTTTTTATTTTTGGTCTTTTTCGTTTTTTTTTTTTGTTTTGTTTTGTTTTTTTTTATCGGTACCAGGGATCGAACTCGCGATTGCCTGCTTACAAGGCAGGCGCTTATGCCGCTGAGCTAAATCCCCAGCCCCCGTTTCCTCGACCGGCGTTTTTCTCAGCCTGCTCGGCAGAGTAGCCGCCCATGAAAATACCGTCCGCCCCGCGGCGCAACGTCATAGGACGGCGATCGCGACAGAGTGGAACGGGGCGTCACTTCCTGTGCCGGCTGAGAGAAGGGAGGGTTCCCTGTAGCGGCCTCTCGGCGGGGAGCCGCTTCTGGAGAAGAGCTCCAGGGCGGAGCGGATGGCTCTCTATCTCCTCCCCGCCAGAGAGCGCTTGGGGGTCCTTTTTCCTCTCTCTGCTTTTTTCGAGCGGCGCACGCACACAATTCGCGGCGCAACTCGGCATAGGAGTCAAGGCACGCATGTATCATTTCCCACAGGGGGCGAATAGCCGGCGAAATATCGCCTCCCAATTCCGCCGAGGCGAGGTCCCCACCTAACTTCTCCCATGACGGCAGGTTTAAATGCCCCGTGGGTAAAAACCAGGGAGCCACCCTATCTACCTCTGTTATGAATAGTTCCAGTGTTTTTTGACCTACCCTGAGGTCTCTAGCTTTTAAAAGCTTTTTAAGGGCCTTTACCAAGGGCCGCGCCTCCGCGCTCGGTAAATTACCCATCTTCAACCTCTAAGGGCTGTAACTCACCGCGTGTGACTTAAAGAACCCGTCACCTACGCGTGAGCCTGAGGGGAGTCTAAAAGCCCTGTAGGTGCGCGCCACCCAGAGCCCAGGCTTATCCCCAACTCACCTGTCCAGCAGCACCGCGCTGGAGCGTTGCACACCATCGCCGTGTCTCGGGGTTGATCAGTCCCCGTGCGGGTCACCAAATGTCGGTGTCGCTCCTGGCCTGCAGGAAGAACACGCGACAGATTCTGACGGTGTGCAATCTTGCCTTTATTTGTCTCCGCGTGGGCCCCGCGAGGCCTCCGCTCTGTCACCAGCCCTTTCTCGCCGGTGGACTTTCTCTATCTCTCTCTGTGTTTCCTCTTGTGGCGGGAGAGGCATTCACTTTTATAGGGCAACAGTAGCCAATCAGTTCAAAGCGCACGATGCGGGCTGACTGGCTAACATCAGCTGTTGCTAGGCAGACTATCTTACAGAGCGGGTTGTTTAAGTCGCCAGCGCAATCAGGGGGCAGGAAGCAGGTGCCAACTTGGCTCACTCGATGGGAGGGGTAATCTAGCTCAGGCTCCGCTCCCACCCACAGGCCCTACGTCCGCCAAGTAAGGCGACGGGTGTCGGCCGCGGCTCCCAACAAATTGCCAGGAGACAATAGACTCTAAAAGTGATAGTATCTTCAGTTTAAGTTGAAATTAAAACTTGGACGAGAGAAATCTGAGTGGAGGAGAATAGTGGTCAGGATATGAGGTAAGAAATAAAGAGACTTTCTTACTTTATAAACTAAATAAATACCTTACACCAAGCTGAAGATAATGCCTACTCCAAATGGATTCTTTAAAAAAGAAACAGAATGAGACTATTTTTTGTCAGATTTCCTGAAACACAGGGATTGAAATATGTTTGGAATTAACAAGAATGCAAATTGTTTCAAGTTCACTTGGCAGTGCTGGGCTCTTTTGAGAGGACAAGTGCTGCAGGACAGAGAGCAATACAAAAATGATATTGATTAGTGAGCTCATTTATTTTCTCTGTGGATTTAATACATTTTTCCAACTTGTGCAAATATCATTAGAAATGATATTTTCTGCAGTCCTGAATCTGTTAATTAAAAAATAAAGAAAACTGAGCGCAATATGTAGCACCCTTCTTTCAGTAGTCATGGCTGATGTCAAAGTTGTAGTGTTTCATATACAGTATAAACTGCTTAGTAGATTGATGGTGACAGAGTATATGCAGGACAAAGAAAACACTAAGAGTAACACTAAGCATGAAAAAGTGAGCCTGAGGCACCAAAGAAAACTAAACTTCTCATTCCCTGAAAATTGGAACTTCTAATTATGACTTTTTAAGCAGGTTTGAATGTAGGTTTCTGTTCTTTGTGGCTGAAGGACCCCGCTGAGTAAGTCCAGGATTCATCCTGGTGTTCTGGCTATTTACTGAACCATAATCATCTCTAAAAAACTATGTATGTTGTGAAGTTGACCAATTGAGCTGTTTTCTTGAGTGTCTCCACTATTAAACATAAAAAAATGAGAAGTCTAAAGTTTAATATATCAATTAATTTGGTGATATATGATCAAATATGTTTATGAATTTTAAGATTATATTAGGTAATACAACTGCCATTAATTCCACTGAGTCCCATATATAAGATATTTTACTAGATGATGTTAAAAAAGATACTCTGAAAATCTGTTCTACCAGTACAATCATACTGAAAATGTTAAATGTGATATAAGAAATATTTTAATATTCCTTAATATATTATAAGTATTCTTCATCTTTTTTTTCTTTTAGCAGTTAATCATAAATGAGACTGAGAAACAGGATATGATAAAAGATATTGACCTCATAGTTAAACCATATAAATATGAAGGAGGACATAGTGCAGGAAGATGTTAATAGTTCAGTAAAACTATAAACTTTATTGAAAAATAGTTGAAAATATGTAAAAATTTTATGTGAAGAATAATGATCTCCATTCCTAAATATGACAAAGTATACTTACAGTAGGACAATACAATGATATTTTCACTGAGTAAGAGTTTCTAGGCTATATCTGCATTGGTTTCGTTTATAATTCTAAAATTGTTTACTAAACAGTAAGTTATACTTGCGGTTCTTGAACTTTTCTCAAAACCACACTTTATATGTACATACACAGTAATTAACAAATGTATACAGTGATAATTTGGATGTCTGACATATGTGTATACAAATGTATAGCACATAAAGATCTGATTGACTTTTTCAACAATTCATGAGTCAAGTAGGCCATTTGTAGAAAGGTATTTCAATTAAGTAATGAAAGTGACTTTCTAAGTACAAAGTGGGTAAAAAAATAAAAAATAGAAATAGAGAAAGAAAGTGGATTGTTGTTTCAATTACTTTTCTTATAGGATTAAAACAGAAGGAATTTATTTTATGATTCAGGTTGGCAGAACCTCTTCTGTTTACGTTATAATTATTATTATAATTATTTTAGAACTGGCCCATTTTTTACATCAGTTTAATTATTTGATGCCTAACCCCAACACTTCATCCCAGTTTTGTCTGGGATGGTCTTCAATACTAAAGAAGGAACAAAGTACAAAACAATAATCAATTATAAATGTAATTAAGGAATATATATATATATATATATATATAATGAATGTATATACTTACATAAAGGAAATATAATAATATTTAATAAATATTGAGTATTTTTAAGAAAATATGTATTTGAATATGAAATGAGAATGTAAGGAAAAAGGTATTCTTTAAATGGGAAGGGGATTAAGAGATAGAAAGAGAGGATAAGAAGGGGAAATAAGTTTAAAAAAGATGTGTTATGTACCTGTATGAATCCCACATAAGGAGTGTAAACATTATGTAATGCAATTATGTACTAATAAAAAATAAAAACTGAAAATAAATGGAATGAAGCTGTCGTAAATTTATACTTTAACAAGCTTAAAATTAAGCAAATTGTGTTATGATAGACTTTGATTAGGATAGAGCCATTTAAAGATAATTTAGCATGTCCATTGCTTCAACTTCCAGTTTCAAAATGCGAAATACAAAGACAAAAACAATGTATTTTGCAGAAACCAATTAGAATTATTCTTTGTCACAGAAAGAAGGAACAAATTTACATTGACTTTTTCATACTTGATCCACATTTATCTTTCAATAAGATTAACTTGCTTTTCCTAAGTGAAAAGCACAAGGACTTCGTAATAATAAAGAACACAGGGGCATATCTGTATTTATAATCTGCAGTATATGACATGATTCAAAGGAGAATTTATGCATCTTGCATCACTTTCATGGCTTAACTTTTCCTTGTAGATATTTATTATGAGTTTTGTTGTACAATCACTGAACTCCTCAAATAAAACATCATTTTGCAATTGCAGTACTGACTTTAGTATAAACAAAAGTGGTTGCAAATTTGAATATGTCAATTTAAAGTCCAGTTAAAACATGACCAAGTACATTTTAAGTCATTCTGAATATAGAACATGATTTTTTTTTGGTGTGATATTTGTACCTAAGAATATTTCAGACTCCACATTATGTTTTAGTGAGGAGATGAGACTCATGTAATTTTTGATCATGTTTATTTTCTTTTACTGGGTATGAATTTTTTTATTTAAAAGGATAAAGGAAAAAAAACAGAACAAAACAAAGCAGTGTAAGGGTACAAGTAATACAGAACTACAAAAAGAAAAAAAAAACAATAAGGTATCACCAGTTAATAGATTAAAGACTATCATCTTTGAAACGGTGATTCAGGTCACAGGATCAAAGCATAAAAAGTGAACATTCAAATAGTGAGACTGCAAATAGTTGTGTTCAATGATCCAATCAAAAATATTAATATGGTCATCTATTTAACACACTTAACACAATTGCCGTTGTACCCTTTTGGGCAATTTTTTTCCTCTCTTTGTTACAACAAAATTTACACATTTTGGGTTTTATTGCTCCCATAGATCTTATTACTTTTTTTGTAAGAGAATAAAATCAAACATGATAAAACAAAGCTGTCAGTCAAAACCAAGGATAGACATAGCACATGATGTAAAAACAGAGTACAAGGTTATCAACAATGGTTACCATAATGCCTCTTGCGAATTGTTCATCTCGTTAGGTATTATAAAGTTGAAAAAAACAGTAGAGAACAAGTCCAATAAAACATAAACATTGTAAACCTTACAAAACTTCAAAAGAGAATAATAGTCAAACCAGAATGGGCATCAAGTGAATCTTATTGCCTTCAAAGTAGTTGCCTATACTCTGATAATACTATCATACAGAGAGGAGCAGAGTCTAATCAGTCAAAACAAGATAGTGGGAGTATTATAGGACTTCAAATCAAGTTAATAGGAAATCAAAAAGGTTACTATAATATATCCTGCTAGTTTTTTTTCCCATTAGTTTAAAAAGAAAAATAATTAAATAATTTTTTGATGAATAAGGGAGAAGTTGAGATAAAAGAGGGCTTAACAACATAACAATACAGGTCAAAGCATGACAGTTTCAGCAACCTAGTGCTTCACCACCAAATAACCCGACTCAATAGTAGTTACCATAGTGTCTTTTTCCTTGAAATATTTGAATATAACTTTATATGCTATAGCATCAAATATATCAAGACAGAGTGACACCATTCAAGTGGATGAAAGCATTGTAGAGTATTTAGAACCAGCTAACAGAAAAATGAACAATGTTTTCTATATTGTCTCTTTGCCTATAACAATTTTTGTTTATACTACCACATGATAAAATCCAGCAAGATACAACATGATTAAACCAATGGAGACAGAAGAGCCATAGTTTGGTGGGGCTTTAAAACAAGATGGTATTAAATCAGCACTAGCTATTATGCTGTCTTGTTTTCTTCAAAATAGCTGTTCATTGCATCACAGGCCATAATATCAAACAGCCCAGAATAAAGCCATTCCAATTAATGAGTGAAAACTTTATAAGGCTTCAAGGCCACATAATGGGGAATCATGGTTACCACATACTTTTATATATTTGTATCATTTCCTACACTAGGGAAACTATTCGGTGTTCACAGATGTGAGTTTGATTTATTTCACTTATGAGTATGGTTTCAAGCTGCTCCCCTTTATTGATAAATATCTCAATGTGATCCTTATTTATAGCTCCGTAATACTCCACTGTATAGAAATACCATAACTTTTTTATCCATTCCTCAGTTGATGGACACTTGGGTTGTTTCCAAGATCTGGCGATTACAAATTGTGCTGCTATAAACATAGGTGCACATATATCACTGTGGTATGATGCTTTCAGTTCTTCTGGGAATATGCCTAGAAGTGGAATAGTTGCAACAAATGGGATTTCCAATCCCAGGTTTTTGAGAAATTTCTAAACTGACCTCCACAAAGGTTGTACCAGTCTACATTCCCACCAACAGTGTAGGAGAGTTCTTTTTTCCCCACAGCCTCTTCAGCATTTGTTGTTGTTGGTTTTCTTGATCCTAGCCATTCTTTCAGGAGTGAGATGGAATTTCAGTGTGGTTTTATCTTGCATTTCCCTAATGACCAATGATTATGAACATTTTTTCATGTATTTATTTGCCATTTGTATTTCTTCATCAGAGAAATGTGTATTCATCTCAGATGCCCATTTTTGGATTGGATCTTTGAATTTTGGGGGTCTAAGTTTTTCTAATTCTTTGTATGTTTTAGACAAAAGTCCCTTGTCTGAGGGGAAATTCACTAAATTCTTTTCCCAGTTTGTGGGTTTTCTTTTCACTATGCTGGAGATTTTTTTTTTTGACTTGGAGAAACTTTTTAATAAGAGGTGTTCCCTGGTTACTGATTCTGGAAAGTATTTCCCGTGCAGTTTGAGTCTTGTTCGTGAATTCTCTACCTACCCCTATGTCTTCAAGGTTTCTAACTAATTTGTCTTCCAATAGATTTAGTGTTTCTGTTTTAATATTCATAGCTTTGATCCATTTAGATTTTAATTTAGCACATGGTGATAGGCTTGGGTCTAGTTTTAGTTTCCGGCAAATGAAAAGGCATTTTTTCCAACACCATTTATTAAAGAGACTGTCATTCTTCCAGTGAACCTGCTTGGATCCTTTATCAAAGATAAGGTGGTTGAGTGTGTTTGTAGTTGTGGTTGTGTCTTCTAATCTATTTCATTGATATTCTGCTCTGTTTTGATTCAAATACCATGTTAATTTTACTACAGTTGCTTTGTAGTAAAACTTCAGGTCAGGGATTGTGACGCCTCCTGCCTTGCCTTTGCTGCTTAGAATTGCCCATGCTATTATAGGTCTCTTTTGGTTCCAGATGAATTTAAGGAGTGATTTCTCTAGATTTATAAGGTATGTTGATGGTATTTTTATTGGGATTGCATTGAATCTCTATAACAGTTTTGGGAGAATGGCCATTTTCACAACGTTTGTTCTTCCTATCCATGACTATGGGATGTCTTTCCATTTTCTGAGATCATCTTCAGTTTCTTCTTTAGTGTATTATAATTTTCCCTGTATAGGTCTTTCACTTCTTTTGTAAGAATAATTCTTAGATATTTCATTTTTTTGCTTGCTAGTATGAAGAGTGTGGCTTCTCTTATTTCTCTCTCTGTGATTTTGTTGTTAGTGTGCAGGAACGCTATTGATTTCTGAGTACTGATTTTGTATCCAGCTACATTATTGAATTTATTTATTATATCTAAGAGTCTTTCGATGGAGTTTAGGGGGTCTTCTATGTAGGGTATCATGTCATCTGCAAACAATGACAATTTAATTTCTTCTTTTCCTATCTTTACCCCTTTTATTTTTCTCTCTTGTCGAATTGCTCTGGCTAGTACTTCCAGTACTATATTAAATAGGAGTGGTGATCCTTGTCTTGTGCCTGATTGTAAAGTAAAGGCTTTCAATTTTTGGCCATTTAGTATGATACTCGCTGTTGGTTTGTCATAGATGGCCTTTATTATATTGAGGTAAAGACTATCTATTCCAATTTTCTGTAAAGTTCTTATCATGAATGAATGTTGGACCTTATTGAAGGCTTTTTCTGCATCTGTGGAAATGATCATGTGATTCTTACTTTTGGCTTTATTGATATGGTGGATTACATTTATTGATTTACGTATGTTGAACCATCCCTGCCTTCCTGGGATGAATCCCACTTCGTCCTGGTGTATAATCTTCTTGATGATTTGCTACATCCTATTTGCCAATATTTTATTGAGGACTTTTGTATCTGTGTTCATTAGGGAGATTGGTCTGTAGTTCTCTTTTTTAGTTGGGTCTTTTTCAGGTTTTGGTACTAGAGTAATATTTTCTTCCAGGAATGATACTTGGGAAGGATTGCTTCCCTTTCAATTTCATTGAAGAGTTTGAGGAGTGTCGGCATTAGGTCTTTGTATTTCTCGTAAAATTGTGTAGTGAATCCGTCTGGGCCTGGGCTCTTCTTTCTAGGTTAGGAATTAATTACATGTTAAATTTCATTGATAGAGATTGGGTTATTCAGCATTTTTACATCCTCTTGATCTAGCTTTGGTACTTCATATGTTTCTAAGAATCTGTCTATTTCTTCTGTACTATCAAACCTTTAAGAGTAGAAGATTTTCGAAATAGGTGTTGATGATCTTCTGTATTTCTATAGAGTCTGTAGTGATTTCACCTTTTTTATTTCTTATTGCATGAATTTGAGCTTTTTCTTCCCTTTTTAAAATAAGGTTGGCTAGGGGCTTATCGGTTTTATTTATTCTTTCAAAGAATCAACTTTTTGATTCGTTGATTTTTTGGATTGTTTTCTTAGTCTCTATTGCGTTGATTTCTGTTCTGATTTTTATAATTTACTCTCTTCTTTTGACTTTGGGCTTGACTTGCTCTTCTTTTTCTAGCTGTTTGATGTGTAGCATCAGGTTGTTTATTTGTATTCGTTCTGTCTTCCTGATGGGGGAACTCAGTGCAATAAATTTTCCTCTGAGGATGGCTTTCATTGCATCCCACAGATTCCAGTAAGTTGTATCTGTATTTTCATATTCTTGTAGGTATTGCTTAATTTCTTCTTTACTTTCCTCTGTGACCCACTGATTACTCAAGAGTGTGTTACTCAGTTTCCATGTGTTTGTGGGATTTTTGCAGTATCTTTTATTGTTAATTTCTAATTTCATAGCGCTATGGTCCAATAGCATGCAAGGGATAATTTCAACTTTTTGCATTTATGTAAATATGTTCTGTGAGTTAAAATACGGTCTGTTTTAGAGAATGTCCCATGTACTGCTGAGAAGAATGTGTATTCTGTTGTTGTTGGGTGGAGTACTCTGTATATGTCTATTAAGTCCATTTGTTCACAGGTGCAATTCAGTTCTTTTATTTCTTTGTTGATTTTCTGTCTGATTGATCTGTCCATCGGTGTCAATGGTGTGTTAAGATCTCCTGTTAGAATTGTGTTACTGCTGATTTGGTTTTTCATTTCTGTTAGTACTTGTTTTATATAACTGGGTGCTCTGGAGTTTGGTGCATATATATTTAAGATAGTTATCTCTTCCTCTTGGAGTTTTCCCCTAACCAGTATGTAGTGACCTTCTTTATCCCTTCTGATCATTATTGGCTTGAAGTTCACTTTGTCTGCAGACAGAATATCTACCCCCGCCTTTTTTTGGGTTCCTGTTGCATGAAGTATTGTTTTCCAACCTTTGGCTTTCAGTCTGTGAGTATCCTTTTAGGTTAGATGGGTTTCTTGTAGACAGCATGTGGTTGAATTTTGTTTCTTGATCCATTCTGCCAGTCTGTTTCTTTTTATTGGTGTATTGAGACCATTTACATTAATAGTTAGAACTGTTATATATTGGTTTATTGTTGACATGTTATCCTGCTGTAGCATGTTTATCTTTCTGCTCTGTTTAATTGTCTGCTTTGTTTAGTGGTTTTTTCCTAAATGTATATAGGCTGTCTTTCAGTATTCTTTGCAGGGTTGGCTTGGTGATCATGAAATTTTTCAGCTGATTACTGGATATGATTTATCACATGGACAGTTTTATTTGCATAAATTATCTTCAGACAAAAATAATATGTTTAAAATATTTATTTAAAAATGAAAAAGGTAATCTATATTTAATATTCTAACACACATGTTTATGTTAATCATAATTTTGATGATACAAATCAATTTTTTTCTAGAAAAGTGTTGAAAAGAGAAACCCCTTGAGTAAAATGCTCAAGATTCAGTGGAACAAAGTAGATAATGGATAACTGCACAAATTAAAGAGACACCTTAACACTCTTTGCAAAGATAGTTCTGAAAAGAATATAAATATCTGAATTATATGTATTTTTAAAGCTACAATTAGCCACTTTCTTGTAATAAAATGTTGTAAATACTTAAATTATCATTTTTGTCTTCAAAGGACCAATATCATAAGACTGTTGTCTTGGATGGAAAAACATCTTTCTATAATTGTATTGTGAAATACTTGATCAGAAACATAAAAATTAAATTCAACTTCACTTAAAACTAGAACATTTGTGCCAGATTTCCTCAGAGTTTCGAATATTTTGTGTGAAGGAAAAATTTCTAAATGTAGAGTAGATACATTCACTACTAAGCACTTAAGCTGGCACTGAGTCCTTTATAATTCAGTTGTTGGTGATTATATTTTATCTTTCATAGCAAGCAATGCCTAAAAATTGGTTCACTGACAGAAATGCTGCCCTGATTGGAATTTTCCACATGTGTGAATTATTTGCATTGACTTTATAAATGTAAATAATTTTATAATTGCAAACTATTGTATAGACTATGAACAAAACACACACAATACTCGTTAAAATGGGAATAACAGGATTTTTTTATTTTTGAAAACCAACCAAAACTTAACTGAAAAACCATACAAATGTGTTTGTGGCTATTGTAAAATTGTATACATTCTCAATGCTTTCTCTCACCATCTTGGCTCTCTTCAGCTAGTACTTGACAAGCATATAAAGAAAGCTGCCCGACACTGACAAGGTCAACTTGAATTGAACAAGTTGGTCTGTTATCCCCAGGAAAGATGAAGAACTTAAAGCCTAAATCTGATGAATTTTGTTGCAACAGATTTAACCATGGAAGATATACAAAAGAAAGAATAAAAACATATCATTGGTGAACCATTTCTAAACTGACTGTTTTGACAAGTGATGTTCTAGAAAAAAGAACCAAAATAGAACATTATATTATTCTATTGAGAAGAAACTTTTGGAGTGTTCATTTTAATATAGTATCTAGTTTTGAAGCTTTTTTATTTCACATGATCTAATTTAGTGTATTCCCTATGAACTACTGTAGAGCATGAGCTAAATGAGTGTTTAGATATTGATGTGAAATATGTATGAGTTTTGTGTTTTGTATTTTGTATCTATGTCCATGTTTTGTATTTTATGAGCGTGCATGCGCTCCCCCCACACACACATTGTTACTGTTTTGTAAATTTCATCAAGACTGGAGATTTATCTTTTATACAAATTGCTAAAGTTGGTTGGTAAGCTTTCTCTCAAAGCAGACAGTTGGTCAGAAATTAAAGAGGAAAAAATAGTACTGAAAATGCATCCTTCACTATATGTGAAGTTACTTCTTGGCATATTTGTAATGTTTATTGACACTATCATTTCCCCTATAAAAATAAAGAATTACTATGGAGGAAAGCATATAATATAACCAACATTCTATATTATTCTCTAGAAATGTATAAGTGATGCCAGAAATAAATTTACAGGGAGTTTGTGCTTTAGCAAACTGCATGAAAATGCACTCTATATTTAAAATTAAAAAATTGCAATTGCATAAAACATTTATCAGTAAAATAAGCCACATATAAATTTGAAATATCAACCAATTCCATCTTAATTGAGATTTAACCATGTATCTTTTAAAAATAAAAATATAATATCTCTGCATTTAGCTTTATATTTAATAAACCATGCATTGATTTTTATTATATTGATTTTCATCACTTTTTCTCTATGAATTTTGACATGAAAAAGTTAAAAAGATAATTCAGCAAAGTTTTTGTTATTATTACAGAAACTTAAGGAATGTATACTTAAAGAAGTGCATTATAGGGCCGGGAATATAGCTCAGGGGCACAAGTGCCTGCTTGGAAGTATGCAGTAGTGATTTCGATTCCCAGTAGCAAAACAAAAAAAAAATTAAAAAGAAGTGCATTGTATATAAATTGCATTATATATAGTGTATTACATATATATATATATATATATATATATATAATTATGTAACGATTAGGTTATACTTATGGAATCCTTCTTATAAATAAAAATGAATGACATAGCAGCATGGTAAATTTAAGGCATAACCATGGTTTGACAGTTCTTTTACTTTTAAAAACTAGTTCATTAAGTATATTTTAGCTCATTCCTAATGTAGAATTACTTCATTTTATGATACCTTTTTCCTTATAATGCCAAAGTGACTTTTAGTTTGACACTCCAGTGGCTGGCCACTGGAGTGTTACGGTGAGAGGTGGAAGACTGCCGGTTGCTTTGGGATAAATTACAAGTTTATTTTCATCAAATGAGATGTGGCATGACCTCAGTTGTGGCTGCACAAGTGAGAAGAACTAGAATTATTATTAGTATCTGTTAATACAATGTTTTTTCAAATCTAAGGACACAACTAGATTCTAACCAAATCACAACACATTTTACAACTTAAAAGCCTTATAAAGGAAAGAAAGATGTTTGTCTCCTCTCTCTTTTTTTGCTTTTTGTCTGCCACCACCTTGAATTCTTGCACCTCTGCCATGGATCACCCTGTCTTGGAGCTAATTGATTATAGAATGAAAACTCTACAAACTATAAGCTAAATAAATCTTCTCCCTTTAACTTTTGGTGTTGATTGTTTTGTCTCAGCAACCAGAAAACTAACTAACACAAAATTTGGTGCCAGAAAAGTGGCATCATTGCTGTAACTATACCTGACCACAGTGTTCAGCAGCTTTTGAGAATAACTGATACGACGAGTTTAGAAAGGTTTGGAGATGTCAGATGAGGTGGAATGCCTCAGAATATACTCTTGTCAGAGTTCAGAAGAGCAGAGGGCTGATAGAAATCCTGCCAGTAAAAGGTCAGGCCCAGGAAGTTTCCATTGAGAAAAAGGCTGGATATGCTACTGGACTCCAGATGATGTGTTAGCAAAAAGTTTGACTGCATTTTACTCAAGTTCAGAGATTTTTGCTTGAGACTAAGATTAATCTAGCAGAAGAAATTTGAAAGCAATCTAATGCTAAAGTAGTGGCATAATTACTGTTAGGAAAATTTAGCGAGATTTATCTTGAGACTCAAGAGTAAAGAACCCAGCAGAATGATTTAAAACGTTGTGAATGTGTCCAGAAAGAAAGCTATCAACTGCAAAGATACAACAGAGGAGATCTTAATTATTTAGAAGGAACATGGGAACAAAAAACATTGCAGAAGTCATAACAAGAAGCAGCAGGACGTTGCCCATTTTGTCCTCAAAATAACAAAAATGAAGGATTGCTTTGAGAAGACAGCCACAGAGAACTATGTTCTAGAATGCTAATGGTCACACCATGTTCCAGAATGGCAGTGGCTTGGACAATTTGTTCCTTAAGGTTGGATTCAGAGTGCTCAGTCATCCAGGCACTCAACCCCACAGCCAAGAAAAGAGAAGCCTGACTACTGTTCCAGCTGGCAACAGACCTTGACAGAATCCACGTAGCCCTGGTTTTAGGAGCACACAGAATGGAAGAGTTTGGGGTCAGGAATTAAGATTTTAAAAAGCTATGAAGGTCAGGCTATATGCCCTTGACAGGAGAGCATGCAAAGTTGTGAATATGAAGTCAAAGGTGCAGTGGGGATCTCAAAAGTTTGGAGAAGCCAGGGAAGTGTATCACCTGAGGGAAATTAAAAGGAGGTCACAGAACATCCCTAAAAGAGAACCCGTTGGAGCTAAAATCACCAGAATTGCCATAGGAGCAGAACCACCAAGCCCTTTGGACTTCCCATCTTGACCCAGATTGCCTTGGGTGCCGCACACGTGGAACTAAGGGCTTATTGTCCGTCCTGCTGAACTTTAGACTTTTTAGTCCTAGTACCTTGTATCCCCAGTTGTAACTTTTGGAATGGAAATGTTATCTTTTGATACAGAATTTTGGAAATGTTTAACTTTCTTTTCATTTATATATGGCCTCACAGCTAAGAGTTTATTTTAAATCTCAGAAGAGAATTGGAATTTGAACTTTTCAGCAATGTTGAAACTGTTAGGACTTTGTCAACTCTTAGAGATAGACTAAGTATCTTTTTGTGTAAAAGAATGTACCTGAGTCTTTAGGGGGCAAGGAACAGAATATATGGTTTGTGTCTAGATTTCCCTTCAAAGTCTTATGCAGTTTTACGTGGTGCTTTTGCAGAGGTAACTGAATCTAGAGTTTATTATTCACTCATGGTTTGAGCTAGGACTAAGCATGCTGAGATTAAGGGTGGGTGGGTGATTGCTGGATTAGTCCACTGATTGGACTGGCACTGCCCTAATCCTGGTGGACTGGATACAGTGTAAGGGACAGAAAGAGGCTTGTCTCTCCTCTTTCTCCTTGATTTTCTGTCTTTTGCCACCATGAATTGTTGCCTCTCTGCCATGTGCCATCCTGTCTTGGAGCCAACTGGTTATTGACTGAAACCTCTACAAACCTTTTACTCATTTACTTTGGATGTTTTGTCTTGGAAGTGAGAAAATAACTAAGACAAGCCTCATATATTCTTCATTTGCTGAGAAATATTTTCACATTTCTTTTCAATTTTCAGACTCACATAATAACTGTACAGTACTTCTATATTCATTTTTAAAATTTATAATTGTTTCTTGTTATCTCTACCTTTCTAAACCTCCAACACCACAAACTTCATTCATTATTTGTGTCTCTTTCAGACACAAATCTAAATCTCAGTTACTATGAATATGTTTATGGATGTTAATTTGTCAGATTGTTTCACTTTTCCGTAACTCTGTAACACACCAGTCCCTTTTCTGTTTGTCATGGTCTTTGTGTAGAACACTTGCATTTAATACTTTCTTTGCTTTAAATCTCTTAGCATATCTCTTATATATTGACCCTATTTATAATCAAGTATTGAAATTCATTATAACAATGGACCCTATTGTATCAGTATTTGAGAAGTTCAATATCGTTCCAATGATAACTGACTCTCTAAAGATACAATTTTTTTTTGTTATTGTTGTTGTTGATTCTTTGTTTTTGTCTTTTTGAGATAGGATTTCATTATGCACTTCAGGTTGATCTTGAGCTCACTTTGTGTACCAGGCTGGCCTCAAACTGACAGGGATCCTCTTACCTTAGCCTCTTGAGTTCTTGGATTACAAGTATGTGTCGCCACATCCTATCAATATGCAGTGTATTTAAATTCTAAATGGCAATCATAATATTTTAATATAATAATCTTATGTTAAAATATGTCCTCTACTAGGACATAGTTGTTTATATTGCTGAGAACAATCTATTGGAATAGCAGAAAGCTTTTTAAACCCTATCAACTATTTAACTACACAATAATTCTAAATGAATTAAGTAATCTTTTTTCTTTGTAACTCTAAAGCAACAAAATTATATTAAATATTTCCATCATTTAATTCACCATCTTTATAATGCTAAAACTGATTTTTAAGATGTTTTTCTCCACTTTTTCATTTTTTGTGTAGGCAAGCTTGTTCAGTTCTTAAATACTCAAAAAAATAAGTTTATGTTTAGCATTAACCTTTGCATTCAACTGCAGACAATGGAAGAAATACGTTGAAATCATTAGATGTATTTCTGAGGCATTTTGTATTTAATGTCACCAAAACAAAGTTCTTGATCCTCATCAAGTTGATTTCCTCTAGATGACATAAAAAAACCTTCCAAAATCCCAACAAATCTTTCATTTCCTACATCCCACTAATCAGCAAACCAATTAGATTAATTTCAAAATACATCTGACATCTGTCCATTTTGCTCCATATCCTTAGCAACTATTTTGGTTCAACTCACTATAATCTCTCATAAGGAATATTTATCTTCAAAGGAGACTGCATCTTACTAATTCTTGTACTTCCCTAAACACTGAAGTAATTTCTTTCTTCTGGCTTCTGCACTTACTTACACGCAATATATATTTATTTCACAGCCTGAGTTGCTAGCCCCTTCTTCTATGGAAACTAATACATTTTTGGAAGCATACCCTTCTCCAGTTACTCTGATTCCTTTTCTGTTCTTTCAGAACATTAGGCTCTTTCTACTTTGTGTCCTTCACAAGTTATATTGCATATGTTGATTCTTAGATGGTAGAGTACTTTCTGTTCTTTAGGTGTCAGCACAATAATCTCTGAAATTCCTTCACTTGTCATGCTCTCTACAGCATCCTTCTTGCATATTTACAGTTCACTAAGTTACTAGGCTATATTGGTGTATTGAGTTTCTTCCACTTGTCCTTCCAAGTCCTCACCCTTATTCTGGAAAGACTCACAGAAATCTTTGGGTCCTGGTTAGTTTCAGCCTTTGAGGAGCTCTGCTAGATTAGAACCAGAGATGAAAGTAAAGCTGAGAATGAATGTAGTACTCTGTCTCTCTCCCTGTGACGTTTTCTTAGGAGTAATTGTGTCCCTAAAACTAGGTCCCTGATCCTTTTTTGTTGGACAACTTTTCACAGTTTCTCTCCCCAGGGGCTAAGGATGATTACAGCTCTAATGTCATAGTTGCAAGAAATCAAGTCATATCTTGTGGTTTGCCTTTGCAAATAATCCCTCATTCAAAACAAAAGAACAGATCAAGTGCAATTATCCACTCCACTGTAAACTGCTAATTAAATTTAAGTGTGCTTGGAATTTACCTGAGGGATCTACATCAATTATTTTCTTGATTTTCCTAATAGCACGGAATATTCTTTCAGTTATTGGTTTATAAATATCTGTGCCTCTGCTTACTGAAATATAAACTCTATGAAGCCATGAAGCTTCGTTTCATGTTCCATCTCTATTTTCTTCAGCTTCTAGTACATCCTTTAGTAGATAGTAGGCTTTACAAATATTTTAAAAAGTGACTTAAAATAGAAATTGGAATAATTGGTATGCCAATTTAAAAATAATGTAAATGGAAGTTAATATGAAAGCTTTATATCCAACATCTTCTTTGGATAATTTGGCAACTCTGTATTTACAAATTCACATAATTATGGCTAAATTGGCTAATGTAGAAAACAAAATCAGATCTTTAAATATTTGTGTTGTCAAGCATGTGTTTTAAAAGAAATTAAGTTTTAGCAACAAGTTTCAGTTTTATGCAGATATTTTGCATTATTTAATCAGGTAATTTAATCTTATGTGATTACTATCCAAATTTGCTGTTTTCTGTTATCAGCTACTTTATGTATAGGTTAATACATGCTACTAAAAGTAACCCAATTGACCAGTCTATTTACGACAAAACAAACTGCTCCTAACACATGCAGCTTTGATTTATAAAACATGTGAGTTGCAAATAGTGACACACAAAGAGACTAAAACATAGAGATGATATGTCTATCTTATTATTTTAAATCTTTTTCCATCTGTTTTACTATAGCAAAGACTTTTCTGACAAGTGCTGCATTTTCTGTGCTCTGACTGACAACCTAATCTTCAGGGACAGCAGAGCTTTTCAGTGGATCAATGTTATGCCTTCCATATCCACTGACTACCGAGCCTGAAACAGAATAGTTGTTAATATAAGAGTTTGGAGTCTTCTGCCAGCGTGAGGAAGTTAGAGATAAAAGCTCCTAGACTTGTTATGACACTAGTGGAATCAGTTATTTAGTGTTACCTTTCAGAGACAAAAGCCTCACTAGTTAAATGAGAAAATCAAATTCCCACACCATAAATTCTAGGTCTCAAACTCCATCCAACTTTTGTACATTTAGTTCAATATAATCATAACATACCTTCATTGAACTGAAAAACAATAAATAGTGCTTCATATTTTTCAAGAATTAAAAAGATTTTTACATTACTAGATGAAATCTATTGTTTTAACTGCGTACTATCCACATTGAAACAATAAATATTTCTTCACCACATAGACTATAAAATAATAAATGGCATAATATATTTAATATGAAATACACTATACATCTTTATACATAGATAAAAGAGATAATACAACAATTATCTCCAAGTGATAAATATTTTAATTTTCATTGTGTGTGCATCCATACTCTCAGGTATTTTCTAACCACATACTCATATATTTACTTATTCTATGGTTATTCTTTACACATTCAAAATGCATTTTAATACAGAAAGTGGAGATGACTATAATGCATGAATTTTGTCTCCTACAGAAAATTCAAGGCTATGAAGTATAGACTATTTGCCTTGAAAATATATAGTCCATACTATAGTAATTCAAATGGAAGTAAAGGCTGAATGTATCCTCTATTGCAGTTCTAGCAGTTAAGTTTTATAAAATGGTTTTATATACCTTAAAACTATGAAAAGACTGCAAATTCAATCCAGTTTAGCCTGAGGTTATTTTTTTCTGTATAACGTTAGGCAGGTGATATTAGTAGTTGAAATTAAATTTGAATTTTTTCTTTCCTCTAGTTACTCTCTAATGTGCCTGGCTAAAATAGAAATATCATCCGTGCAATCACTTTTTTGTCTGGCTGAAAATATCTGTGAAATATTTTTAAAATATTTTGTAACAATGTTAAAAGCTCATATGTTGCAAGACTGGTCTCAACTGGCCCTTCAAAGGTGGTAGAACCTTAAGGAAATGAGTTAGGTAATTGAGACAATCATCTTGAAATGAATTATTCGCCACATGCTTCCTGCCACAATGTTCTAATTCTTTACAGGCCCTAAAGCAATATGAAGCCAATTTCCTTGGGCTGAGACCTCTGAAATCATGATTCCTCCATTAAAGTGAATTTTTGCATGCATATTGTCATAGTGATGGAAAGATGGCTAACACAAAAGCGTATGCCAGGATGCCAGATTGTCAGTAGGTAAATTATTTCTTAATAGTATTTTGAGAAAATAAGAAATAGCACAGAATGACGGAGTAGTAGCCTATCATACTCTGAATTACTTTCAATAGTCAAGAACTATTGTGCATATGGTATTAGGTTTGGTGACAAAATGATGCAGGCTTTGGATTCAGAGCCATGCAGCTCATCAGAAAAGAAGTAAACCACAAGACATTTAATTATTTAATGAAAAGAAGTAGTTACAAAGTTGCATAGGCATGATGAAAATGCAGCATCTAACTCTAAGGGATTTATCAGGTATTTGAATTTCAGTTTTAGAGGTGTTATTTGAGCAACCTTGAAACACAAGTGAACACTGGAGAAAGGAGAGAAGACACACATTTCCAGCTACCCGGCCCTGATTCTTAAATATGCCGAAGCATGGAAAACAGACTCTTTTCAGAATTTTTAAAAAAGTACTTTTAGTATTTTTCTTTTTAAAATAATCTCACTTATGATTGAGAGAAATATAATTAAGTCTCAATTCAAAATCTTTTATGGCATGAAAATAAATGTGAAGTTACCTACAAGAAGTTACCTACAAGAAATTAAGTGGAAATTTTATTGCTGAACATGCCGCTTGGAAGATAGCACCTGTAGCAAATACTGGAGATAGAGAAGAGCTAATGATTCTAAAATTTTCTTGTGAATTTTTGCAGCACTGGTAGAGTAGGAGTATAACAGGAATTAAGGTAAATGTGCAAGAAAAGGATAAGATACAGAACTAACAGGCACAGTAAGTTTGGGGTGCCACATGGCAGAGATGGAGGAAACTAAGCAGCAGTCCTCACAGGGCAGGTGTTTGATTGGATTTGGTGGTGAACCACTAGGTTGCTGAAATAGTCATGCTTTGACCTGTATTGTTATATTGTTATGTCCTGTTTTATCTCAATCTCTGCCTTATTCATTAAAAAATTAATTATTTTTTATGTTTTTTTTTTTAATTAAGGGTAAAAATTAAAAAAATAGCAGAGTATATAATAGTAACTTTTTTGATTTCCTATTAACTTGTTTTGAAGTCCTGTAATATTCCCACTATCTTGTTTTGACTGATTAGACTCTGTTCCATTCTGTATGATAGTATCAAGTTTGAGGGTATAGGCAACTACTTTGAAGGCAATAAGATTCACTAAGATGCCCATTCTGGTTTGACTATTGTCTCCTTTGGAAGTCCTGTAATGTTTACAATGCTTAAGTTTTATTGGTCTTGTTCTCTACTGTTTTGTTCAACTTTATAATATCTAATGAGATAGACAATTCTTTTTAAGGAAACAAGAGACATCGTTGATAACCATTGTTGATAACCTTGTACTCTGTTTTACATCATGTGCTATGTCTATCCTTGATTTGACTGACAGCTTTGTTTTGCCATATTTGACTTTATTCTCCCCCCCCCAAAAAAGTAATAATAACTAAGGAGTAATAAAACGCAAAATGTGTAAATTTTGTTGTAAAAAGAGAGGGGAAAAAAAAAGAGTTCTAAATGATAAAACAGCAAGAGTCTTTAGGGGTGTTAAATATCTGACCATATTAATGTTTTTGGTTGGATCATTGAACACAACTGTTTGCAGTCTCACTGTTTGAGTGTCCACTTTGCATGCTTTGATACTGTGATTTGAGCATCTATCTCTAAGATGATAATATGTAATCTATTAACCGGTGATTTCTTACTCTTTTTTTTTTTTTTTTTTTTTTTGTAGTTCTGTATTACTTGCACCCTTACACCGCTTTGTTTTGTTTTGTTTTTTCTCTTTTTCCTTTTAAATAAAATTTTTTAAAAAAGGGAAGAATGTTCAGACAGAGCAACAAAAGAAGAAGGGAAGGCCTTCCTTCGCTGTTTCAAATAACGGAAAAGAGTGTGAGAAAAGGGAAAATCCTCATAAAGATACTTCTTAGAAGTCGTCCCCAGGCAGCAAGAAGCTGAAGGAAGACAGCCAGAGAGGACTGTGCCCAGGAAAAAACGGGCACACGTGGAAGGGATTGTTTCACACAGCTGAGTGTATTCCAGTGCTAACACCAGAAAAGGTCATGTTTGTTGGGGCAAATGACAGGTAATCACGGTTGCATCTTAACTGTCAGTTATAATCTTACTTGTAACCTGTACACTAAGCGAAATGAAGAAAAACTCAGATTAGACTGATTATAGGTGAAAGGGAAAAAGGATAAATTTCACATCTAAAAACATGACTAAGTAATAAAAATGTTACAAGGAGATAAGAACAGAAAAGTGTATTTGACAAGTTACACTTTTAAAAATCAAAACAAAATTTTAATTAATGGAAAATATTTAAAAATGAAATTATGCTGTTGATGACACAAGGATTTAATGGAGGTGGGAAAATTTTAATTACCTTTCAATTTTCAATAGCAAGAAATTAGCTTAAATTAATTCAAGGAAAAATAACAAGCAAAAGACAATAAAATTTTTAAAATAGATAATGAGTCACTATTTTTAGTTATAGAAATACTTGAATATTTTCATTTATAAGAGCAGAAAAATGAGAAAGCTCCAAAAAATTTGGAAATATCTACAAAGCAAGGAATGAAGTTGGTTATAAATTTAAAAATGAGAGGATTGAAGCATTTTGTCAATTCTGTGGGCTAATAATCAGCCCATATGTAAAAACAGCAGTTGTACCAGTCATTAAGTAATGCGTTTATATGGGGGCATAAAGGACTGCTATCCATTTGTCTAGTTTCTTACCAAGTCCTCACATGAGTCTGTAACTAAAGTGGTTATTATTATATATATGTACAGAGATGGTTAACAGTATTTTAACACTATCCTTGCCCTCATTACAAATCGGTTAGTAATAACACGAGGACCTATTTGCACCAAAAGTCAAAGCAATCAGTCACATCAACAGAAGAGATTACAACTCATGGAATAACACCTAATGTTTGAGTAAAGTTGAGATGTAGTAATAACCACTATTATCAATATTGAGAAATTTAAGGATAAGAGGTTAAAGTGTAGCAGATGATGGTGAATTTTAAAGAGTCTTACTTACATTCTCATTGTTTGATCTCCTAAAGGATCTGAAAACACAGGTGAAAGTTCATACATAAAGGCTCCATTAAATCAGTGCTGTGAGAGAGTGGGTTTATCCTGTTTATGGCAAAAGTTCCTGTGGGAGTAATACCAGAAGAGAGAACTGCTGGTCCCTCTTTCTCTCTGCCTTGTAGTCTTAATTTATAGCTTTGTATTCTAATTTTAAATTATTTTTAAATTTTAAGCAGTGATTTTTAAAAACAATTCCTTTATTAAGCAGGCATTTAAGATAGTATTCTTTTGAAACCAATTTTTCCAGGACTACAATAAAATGTCTTTTGGAAGTGAAGAACACTCACTATGATTTTTGAATGAATTAAATTGAAAGCAAAAATGCTAAAGAAAGAGGACATTAATTATTTTGATGAAACTCTTTTATAGTTATTTTTAAGTATATGGTAAAGTTAGATAACATGAATATATACAGAGAGATGTAGAGAATTTAACACTTCTTATATTTAGTAGTGGTGATTCTTCAAAACACTTTTTATTTTTAAAATATTCATTGTATATGATCTCTTAGTCACAATTTTGTTTGTAGAATTCAACTAGTATAAAATTCCAAAGAGAAATTTAACTTTTCCATTGCTATAGAAATTTTAAGTAGTAACATGGCAGAATTTATGTGATTGTTGAAATTGTAACTTATTTTTCTGAGGAAACCCTTAGCAACTTAACATTTATCCACCTTGTATTCAACAATATCAATAATGAAATTAGTAGTAATATAATCTTTCATTTATAGCTTTGTGTTCTTGAGTGCTAGCCGAAGACAATGTGATGATACATAGCACTAATAATTGATTGGTTTGTCTCCTAACATCAGCACTCACTGATACATGACATTTGGCAATATATTATTAAAGTGCTATTTTACTGGGGATGCATTTAGACATAATGTCATTAGAGAATCCTTCCCTGAGCAATATATTTCATCTTCACAGATACAGATAAGTCTAAGAATACTCATTTCAAACCAGTATATATTTCTTTTTAAAGAATAAAATCAACTTTAAATATTCTAAATATTTTAAAGATATCTGTATCATAGAATTCCTTGATGATCTAAGTTTATATATAATAAACCTATATCACCTATAGCTATACCTAAACCTATATCTATACCTTTAGCTGCACCCACACCTATATCTAACCCATACCTGTATCTATACCTTACCTATATGGGAAATTCTTCATATGAGTAAAAACTTTTATGGTCAAAGGCAGAGATAGTGAAAATTGGTTTTCAAAATAAAACATTTTATGGGTCTGGAAATGTCTTGGACATTTTCATATGAAGTTTTTTTAATACCTCTGTAAAAGTATACAATGAACAACAAAATACAAATGACAAAGTTGAATGTGGTTTCGAGCTCATAGATTTAAATCCATAGTTATGCACAGCACAGGGAAAACAAGGGCAAATTAGTCTGAGCCTTCTGAGATTCAATAAGACAATAGTAGGTGATATTTTTCTGTATTTTATAAAATTGTTGTTAGATATACTCCAGATGATTTTTAAAAATGTAAAATAATATGATATTTAAATATGCATCCCTATTGACTTCTTCAACCTTTAGCAGTCCAGGGATTCAAGAAAGAGTGTATAAAGCTTAAAAGTTAGGCACAGTCACAAAGGGGATGCTAAAAAGTGTATCTTGAAGTCCAAACCAAATGAGAGATTTCCATGAACATCAATATATAAACAAAGATTGCTTGTAAAAGAGAGATATGACTTATAGAATGTGAAACTCTGGTTCTGCCATGAGTAAAATCAGAGCACATTGTATAAATCTGACTGTATCCTAGGGCTTGGTAATAATGTAGTTTGATGCCAAATCATTGCTATTGCTTGGAAAAACATGAAAGAGAAATGATAGCTAGAGAAGCCCCTGATGTCAGGGAAAGCAAAGAGACCAACCATGGAAGTTAACTATCCTTACAGAGACTTAGCTGGGCGAACACATTTAAATTCTTCTCTTGAGTCCTAAGGATACTGCAATAGCCCTGAATAGCTAGTGCTGAGTCTTTTTGAAAGAGCATACGCAAGTGGACATCCTATGAAGTCTAAGTTATTAAAAACAAAATAAAAGCAAGCTCAATATTGTGTGATGTATTCTTTAAAAGGCATGAAGTGACTGGGTGCCATAAAATGCTTACCCACATGTGCATGCTGTACGTCAAATTTTAAGAAAAAAGAAGTATCTTTCCCAATTCTATTTTGAGAACCTACAAAAGCAGTGCATTAACAGGCAGTTCAGTTTTAAAAGATGGCCAAAATGTTACTTAGTGTATAAGTCAGTTGTTCTTCTACAGAAGAAAAACAAAAAGAGCATTATAAAAAAGAAGCAAATAAAACTTGTTTTCAATGAACTAAAGAAAATTAGTAATACGAAGAAAAACATTAGCATCTACATTAAAATAGTTTTGAAACAATGGAACAGATAATTTGGGGAATTATTGGAACTTCTCCCTTCTTGTGTTACATTTAAATAAAGAATACTTTAAAAACATCTTGAGTAGATTTATTCAAGATTCTGAAACTCATACTACCTGAGAGATAAATCAGGAGCAGATTTACAGGACTACTGAGGACAATTTTAACAGGCCCTGTGTGCAACACAGACTGATGAGTACACTGGAGAGATCTCTTCTAGACTAACCAGAGAAGTGTGCGAAGAACATTGCTAACCTAGCAGCTGCAGGTCTATGGTTGGTTCAGTTTGACCAGGGATCCAGGACACCCACAGCGGGCATGGTGACTCTCTAAGGCGCGTGGGTTACAGAAAACTCTTGTTATGTCTCTGATAAAAATGAAGGTGCTGAAAGCAGAGAGTCTCACCAAAAACTAGCTGTGTTGAACACACCTAGTTGGGTTTGGTTCAGGGAGGTCAGCAATGTTAACAGTGGGCCCGGATCCAGCCAGGCTGCACAATACCCTTAATGCAAGAGGTGGCTGCAGTATGTGAATGATGGTAGAAGTTAGGACTGGGGCTGCCCTCTTGGTAGGGCTGTCTGGAGGAGAGTGGGCGGAAGGCAAGCTTGCCAGGTTCATTGGAGGGAATCCAGGGTTCCTGAAAATAAGTAAGAGGCAGGAGTGTGATAACCACTAGTCAAGCTATGCCTTCCTATGCAAGAAGGGTAAAAGGAGAGCTCAGGGCACCCCTCCTGGTAAGGGGTTATGGCTTGGCAAGCTGCGGCCGCCCCGGGGGAGAACTACCAGCAACTCCTGAGATCCGCACCATGTTGGAACTTAGGGCGCTGGGAAACCAAGCAACCAGCTCGCCTCCCAGGTAAGCCGCTGTGGTGTGATAGGCTGCACCCGCCCCAGGGCTAGAATCACCAGTGACTCCTGAGGTCTGCACCATGTTGGAACTTAGAGTTCTGGGAAACCAAGCAACCAGCTTGTCTCCCTGCTAAGTGATGCTGAGCCTACCAGTGCACAGGCTGAGAATCAAACATCCCACCTCCCCCTCACATTAGCAAATGGGAGCCAGAGTTCTGAGCATCTCTTGTGAGGTTGTCCATATGCAAGATAACAATTAAGGAGGATTTCCTTCAACCATTTCTTTGAAGACAAATATTTTTTAGCACTGTTTTCTTTATTCTGATTAATGGTATTGCTCTGTTCAATATTCTGTTTTGATAAATATTTCATTTTATTTTGGTATACTTAATTGAAAGAACAACTATGGTGAAGATAAAGAGATATATATACTGTGGTACTTGCTACTGTTATCCTGGTAATCTGCTGTGAAGTTCTGTACCAGTTTCACTACACTGTATAAATTGGAAAAAAAAAAAAAAAAGGAGAGCTCAGGGGCTTCCCTGTTGCATTAACACCTCTTCTCTATGGAAGTAAAATCACTGATGGGAAGTTGCACATGGAGGCACTCAGTGTGCAGAGACCTTGAGGGATATTTACAAAGTTTTCAAGGACTGAATCCTGCCAAGAAACACAAAAGAAATCTAGAGATAGAAAAGCTCTTAGTTTATTATGTCTACAATGGGATTTAGGAAACAGTAAAATTCTGTCAACATCTAAGACAGGTATCATCTCACACTTGTGTCACCTCTCTGTCTCTCTGTCTCTGTTTCTCTCTCTATTTCTCCCTCTCTGCCCCCCCCCCCATTTTCAGGGTTTCCAGAGTACACAAACAAACACTTATATATGTCCTTTTTATCTCTTGTGAGTTTCAATCTTTGATCACAGCTTTCTCTGCAGACTGCTCTGTACAAACAAGGCCTATAGTACTTGACCACCACACGTAGTAAGTGAGACATTTAAAATCATTTCCCTCTCATATTGGCGAAGCAGTCTTGCCTGCCTATTAAGTGCAATTGTTGATTTCTCTGAGAATGTCAAATACATAATTTTCAGAAATTATTTGTTGTTTTATGAATGTGTTGGACAGAAAGAATTACTCAATCTTTGGACAGAAAGAATAACTCAAGTACTTTAATCTGATCAGTTGTTATCATTTTAATCATGCATATGCATGAAAGTCTATAGCATTTGCTCAAAATTTAGAAGTGGTTTGGAATTGCAAGTGTGAGTACAGAATTTATGGAGGACTGGTGGAGGGGTATCATAACAAAAAGAGAATCAAAATATGAAAATCACAGGTATTTTCTCAGTTTTTTCTGGCCATTTACTCTCTAATACCTGGGCAAAATACCCAACAATCACAAGTAAATGGAAGAAAGGTTAATTTAGATCACAATTGGCAGAGGTTTCAGTTCATAGTCAGCTCTATGCAAAGCCATGTAGTATGGCAGAGGAGCACACTAAAGGAAAAATAGTCTATAGCATGGCAGGTAGGAAGCAGTCAACAACAAATTTCCTTTCCCTTTTAACTCTTTTCAGGCTACAAGCCTATTGTTTGGTGCCAGCCATATTAAAGGTGGGCGTTTCGATTGTACACTCCCATAACTATGCTAAAGCAATCAGTGGGCTAATGCAGTTATCACACACTTATAATTCAGTCTGATACATTGACAATCCAGCCAGCTCCTTAGAAGCCCCACCTATGAGTGGAAGGACATCTACATATAAGCTATAATATTGACCCAGACAAAATATGTAAATATATTTAAGAAACATTTATAAAAAATAAGTAAAATAAGTTATTATGAGACGATCTTGGTTCTGTCTTGATAAATTTTTCTCAATTCTGTTCTTGTTAGTGTTATAGAATAAGGAGAGGCATTTTAAAAATGAACCCTCCATTTCAGCATAGAATGTGTTTTATGTTTCAACATGAAATCTAAATAAGAGGAAAATGGGATTTGAAACCAGTATCTTTGGTTGCTGGTTACTTAATACTTGGAAACTTTCTTAACTTTTCATGATTTGTTTCACTTTTATCTTTTAAAGCTTCGAGGTTCCTAGAAATATTTAATGAAATATTTTCTGTAAATCCCATAAAAGCGTCCATGGGACACAGTAAACACAGTCCAAGTTTGTGTCACATAGTTCATTTGAACTGTAGAAAATCAAATTCATTTGCTAATTAGGCATCTTAAGGCAGACTTGGCATTAAAAGAGCATAGGCCCTAGTTTTTCATGTTTTAGAGATTATAACACTGCTTGATAACCCATCTTTCCTTAAAGTGGCCAGCGATGCCATCTCCCTGGAATAACTTCACATAGACAGTTAATCAAATACTTTTTGCATACTTTTCAGTACTTGAAACGCATACTCTCCCACTGGCTGAATCAGAATTTGTACATGGAAGGAATTCCCATGCTTCCCATTTTCATAGAAAAACAAAATAATTCAATTTAAACTTTAAGCTGCATTTCTATAGAAATTGGTCTCATTCATTGTAGAATTCATCATATTTAACACTTAAAATATGAATATTAACGTTTGGTAACTCAGTGATAAGGATTATTAGTCACCAGAATTTTACCCAATGATAAAATAAAATGAAGATAGAAACCAAAGACAGCACCTGTAAATTATAGATTTACAGCTTTTAATCCTGAATAAAGACTAAGAATGGTCATATCATAACACTAAAAGACATCATTTAAGAATCAGAAGATAGTATTGAAAAAAAATGTTTACTAAAATGTAACACCAATTGAATTTTAGGAATAGAAACCATTTATCTCTTTAAAAATCCTGTCAACCTATTACTTCATCAAAACCCCACAGAAATTCCTTTTTGACCTTACCAATATAAAGGGAATAAAAATTCAAACTCATTGTAGTCAATTTTTTTTTCAATGAAGTGGATGCTATGGTGAGCAACTTAAAATTTCCATGGAAATGAATGTACACATACTTGCAGATTCTGGGTATCTCAATGCTGACAAGGACTTTCCCCTAGATTTTGCCCATTATGTTGGAGCTGTCTTGGCCACGTTTAAGTTTGTAGTCTCAGTGGTAGCTTGCAACCAGCATCTGGTTGATGTAGAAGTACCAGAACCTTATACGCTATTTGGGTTAGCTTTTAACCATTTTTCTAGCCTTCATTCTCTATAGGTCCTCACCGAGGCTTGTTACAACTATCGTTCAGTTCAAAGAAAGGGGCTTCAGTCCATTATCAGCTGGCTCCAGGACAGAAACATGATGATAGGATGCAATGCAGGAGCAAAGCCATATAGTTCATGATAATGGGAAACAGAGCAGTAGTGTCAAATAGGAAGGAGCCAGAGGTAAAATACAGACCCCCAGGTTGGACCTCTGTGATCCACCTACACATACCCAAAAGTGTGTTCCACCCGTCTCCTTAGTGAAGTCAAAGCTAATCAAGTTTAACATTGTACCTCCACTGTTGCAAGAGGAAACTTAGTTTTCATTTTCAAGAAATGCAGCTGCCAACATTTCCTAATACTTAGTTTGTATGTGCTCATTTCCTGAATTAATCTTTCAGTAATGACTTTCTCAGTGTCTCTTGTGTGCCAGACATTCTATTACCTGGAAACTTTCTACATCACTACATTCAAGATCATTGAATGCAGGCATTCTCAAACCTTTTAAAATATTTAGCAAACATTCACTGAAACAACATAGGCAGATCCAGAGAAAAATTTCTGTATCTAAATACACTACATGTATCAATGCTACTGAGTTGTATGTGTTAATATTGTATCACACAATTTTACTAAATTCGTGTATTCTAATAGCTTTCTGGATAAATCTTAGTATTTTCTATGTATAAGACAATGTTATCTGAAAGCAATGATCATGTCTTAGCATTATTAATAGTGGTATATAAAATATAATTAATATTTAAATCTTTTAAGACGTACATTTTAAGCCTCATGTTTGAGCTCTTATCTGTTACATATTAATATTTTGACATATGCAATTGCTTTGGGCAAATTTACTGATTGTAATAAATTTGTTATCATATTCCAGCCTCTTAGCTTGAAGCATTCTACAATATAGTAGTGGGAAATATTCATAAATAATGTTCTATTTCAAAAGTAATTGAAAACAATATTCAATTATTTTAGAGTTCATTAAAGCTGTCAGTTTATCTGACTTTTACATAAAATGTCTAGCTTTATAGTTACTAAATGTCACTTCCTCAATAATAAAATTTTTTGTTAAGGACAGAGGAGATAAAAATGAATACTTCATGTTCTTAATTCTATATTTATGATGAAGTGATCAAAAGATTCATACCCCGTAGTTGTATTTTTGTAACTGACTCAAAATTAAACATCATAGTGATCTCGGCTGTTTTAAAATGCCCAATACATACACAATGTTACTTTTACAAAACACGTTCTACTGTCTCCTATTTAAGCATAATGTTCCTATTATCATTCGCATTTCTTTTCTTCCCAAGTCATTGTATCTCTATGCCCAGTTCTGTAGCCGCTGTAATTTTATAACTTTCATCAGGAAGAAGAGGAGAACCACCATATTTCAATATTTCACACTGAATATATTGTGTTTTATTATGACTGTCTTCTTTGAGGATGAATATGGTTTTTCCTATTGTAATGTAAAAATACTTTGGAAATTATATACTTTCAAAAGTGAATGAAAGAGTAATTGAATAATCAATTAAAATATATAGTGTTATTTCTGGAGGTAAAAATGTTTTTCTTTCTAAGAATGGATTTCTCTAAGCAATAAAACTACAAATTTTAAATTATTTCTATCAAAATGGTAGTCTACAAAACAAAAAAGTTTCAAAAATATTTTCAAATATTTATAGAGGAGGGAAATTATTTCTTGTTTTTTTGTGATTAACTATGGTGTTACTGAACTTGAGTTGTAAGGAATTATATGGATTATTTTTTACTTTCATGAATTATTTGCAAAATTACTGTTGTGTTTATTGTATGATGTTTTTAAGGTAGAACGAGGGTATTCTATACTGTATTGACTTTTATATAACCAGGTTACTATATATTTATGTGCTATTTATTGTGTGTTTTCAGTCATACTTGGGGTAAGTAAAAGTCAAACCACCATCTGGTAGTTCTATCTGTAATGTTACGCCTGTAACATCTGGTTTATACTTGTAATCCCAGCATGGTGGAGGACAGAGACAGGAGGATTACAAACATGAGCCCAATCTGGGCAGCTTAGTAATGCAGCAAAACTTTGTCTAAAACTTAAGAAATAGAAGACTGGGGAGGGAGCTCAGTGCAAAGGTCCGATGTTCAGTATCACACACACACACACACACACACACACACACAAACACACACACATACATTCACATGACAAACAACTTTATCTGCCTTGTATATTGCCAAGAAAAAATTTTCAGTGCTTCAAATTGCCCAGATAAAGGGAATCAGTTTGTCACAGAGCATATTTTACTATAAGCAGCCAGATAAAAACATGATAAGAAATGTTGCAGCCTTGAAAATAACTTTTGTTAGCTTTGCCTCAGACATCCCTGAACCAACTTGCAAATACCTGTCCTGAAGCTGTAGTAAGCATGGAATAAACTGTTGTCATTTTATGAAATTGCTGGGGAAAGATGTATATTTAAACAAGACTTAGCTAGAATTTTTATTTCAAATTACTTAAAATATAAATTGATATAATTAAAGTTTATATTTAAATGAATATATAGATTTAAAGTTATTAAATGACACATCCTAAAAATTATCAATAATTTCCTATTAGAAGGAAATTGGTTAACATTTTGCTATCATCTTATACAAAGTAATTTTATAAAGAGGAATACTTTACAATAATAATAGTATAATTTAAGTCAAAGCAGAATAGATTGATTACTTGATCGAAGCTGGTATAACATCATAGTATTCCAAAACCTATTTATGATTTATTTGTAACATAAAAAGCTACCTATTTTACTACAAGAATGCTGTAAATTGAAATTATATTTTTAGTGCTTTTGGTTTTGTATTAACCTACAAAGTTAAAGGTGTTAATAATTGTATATGTAGCTTAAAATTATGTACCACAGTTATGTATGTACCTTAGTTATTACTCTTCATTGTACACAAATAAGTTACTATTAGTAGAATATCAAGATTGTTATTATTTTAAACTATTTGCATAATTAATTTAACAGAGTATCTTTGATACATAGATCACTGTTAAAAATGCTTTTGCAGATTATATATATATATATATATATATATATATATATATATAACATGTTTAAATGTCTTAAATTTTCTTACTTGTTTCTTAGAGTCAACCAGTGAAGATTTTTTACTATACAAGTTGTTGAGTTTCTGAAACAAAGTTACTTGTGATGATGTAACACATTTTAATGCATATATGTATCATGAGATGCTCAAAATAGGACAGTGTATCTATCACCTCTAATATTTATTAAGTATACAAATGGATTAAATTCTGAAATTTGCAACAACATTGATAAGCCAGTAAATATGATGTTAACTAAGAGAAACCAAATATGAAAAGAATCACATATCTCACTTACATATGGAAACTAAAATGGTCTTTTCGTGGATTTGGATAATGGAATATTGATTACAATAGACTGGAGAAGAAAGGCTAGAAAGAGGCTAGCCAGTAGTTAAAATTGTATCGGAGGAATAAATTCTGGTAATCTCTTGCCCAGGGTGATTATAATTGCAATAATGTGTTATAAATTTCAGATTGTTAGATAAAAAAGATTTTGTATAGTCTCACCACAAATAAAAAGTTTCTAAAATTATTTTAAAGAATTAACAATATGATATATGGCAAACACTCCTGTGGCAAACATGGAATGCAAACCTTTATGGCTGAGTCTATTTTTAAAACTCCATAGTTTATTGAGTGGAAAATATTATTTATAAAAGTAGCACAGGTTCCAAAAAGTATTTTATCTTTCTCTCCAGGCAAGTTATTTTTATGATTGTTACTTTTATGTGTTAATGATTTTCATCGGCTTTAAGACAGGAGGGATCTACAGAAATGAAAAACATGTCTTCTGGGAATTTCACCATTTTCTAACAATTAAAGTAGTCACAACTATTGACAAAGATGCCCAGTTGTTAGGTAACACAGAAATTCCCTAGTTTGTCTTTGATGGTAGTTTTTTCCCCTTTGTAAAGATAATGGATCTTCCATCATATTTCAGGATTTTAAACAGTAATAGTAGTATAACCTATCAAATAAATAGATCAATTTTCACTTAAAAAATGCTTTCAAGAGTTTGTTTCTTAGTGTGTGACATTTCAAACTTCATGAATGATATAAAGTTTATTACTGTCTCTCTCAACACACCCAACATTAGTTATTTCACACTGGTGTTTTTATGATTCATGTAGATTCAGGTAAGCAGTAATTCCTTTCAGCAATCTAAATTTGGAAAGGCCCTTGTGACTTTCAGTTGTGAAAAGCCAAGTCATGTGCAGCCAGATAATCACAACATACTTAGTCCTTAATTATGTAAAGCAAAATAAATAAATAAATAAATAAATAAATAAATAAATAAAGTTGTTTTCCCAAAAATATGGTAATGGTTTATATTAGACATTTGTAATGACACATTAATGTCCTCTCTGGAACACTTTTGCCAGATTCATTTATGTCATTGACCTGGTTGATGTAGATGAAGACTTTTCAAACACAGCTGAGGAAAATTAGCATTTTTCTTAACTTTAGTGTGCTAGAAATAAGAATGATGGTCTTGATAAACTTTCCATAGAAACAAGAAGTTAAGACCTCTTGTGAATCAGCAACATGTGTAGGCTGACTAGGGGAGAGTCAGATGCCAGCCTTCTCCTGTTAGTCTGCACCATTTGGTGACTGTGGGGGGAAGAGCAAGAAGCCAACAAGAAACTAAAATCTCTTGTGAGTCAGTGCCATGCATGGGTTGACTGGGGTAGAGTCAGATGCCAGCCCCTACCAGTGCAAGGGCAGAGAGACAAGAAGAGCCAATGTTCACCACCGCCTCTTTAAGCGACTGGCTGATCCAGAGAAACACAGGATGTTATGACAGCCCGTGAGGTAAAATGCCACTTAATGTTTGTAGTGTTTAGTGTTTCACTGACTTTGCAGCCCTAAAGCCATCTGATGGTCTATTCAGATGTTAACATTACACAATGTAGCATATATGGAGGATCTCCTTCTGAAAATGGTGGCCATTGTTAATTTCCTATTATCTTGTTTCACAGTCCTGTATCATTTTCATTGTTTTATTTGGTTGGATTTTTGTTTTGTTTTGTTTTATCTTGTTTGATTTTGTTGTCTCTGATGGTATGGGCAGCTGTTTTGAATATAACAGGATATATTATGGTAGCCATTTTGGGTTTACTATTATCTTGTTGTGAAGACCTGTGTTGCATTCATTACTTTGCTTTTATTATTTCTATTGTGCTTCTGTTTCATTTGATTTTACTATGAGCAATTATTATATACGAGCAATTATTTTGAAGACAACAAGAGACATTACGGTAACCATTGCTGATTTCCTATTACCTTGTTTTGAACTCCTGTGTCACACTGTGTTTATTTTGAATGATTTTATTCTCTTTTATTTTGTTTGGTTTTATTTTATCAAACATAAAACTAAATAATATAGAATAAAGACATTTATCTTCTGAAAAAAAGAGAAAGTTGTCCATAGGAGGATTTGTTGAGCTGGATTTAGGGAATTATTTGGATTAGATGTTCAGGACAAAAAATGGATGCACTATTGCTTATCTGAGGCAAGAAAGCTAATTCTAGAAAGGATTGAGGGAAGTAGCCAAAAACAGAGTCTTAAAGAGGTAGCAAAGATAATAAAATGTTTTATTGCTTCTAGACACCGAAAAAGAATGTACTGATCCAATATTGTACAGATTCCCATTAAAATCACTGAACGGTAAAACTCCTTAAGGTAGAAGGATCATTTCTGTAATTTAGTCTTTTGATAGTTGAATGTAAGCTGAAGAAAGTTATCATAAGAACAAAGAGATTCATGAAGAAGCTAATGTTTCTTCAAAAAGTATAAGCTTCCCAGAGCAATATTCAGCTACAACTCATCTGACCTGGGTTCCTAATAAAATGAGATTATTTTCTGTTGTTTCTATCAAAGAGCTCAGTGAATCTCCTCTTGAAGGGGAAACATGATCTGATTCCTATGATACACTTTATATAGCATTGGTATTAAAATTAAAATTAAGAGAATTAGCCAATATGATCTAATTGTGAGATTAAATACATCATTTGTGGGAGGCACTGCAAGATGAAAATGCCAGGACTTTTGTTCACCATGACTGAAAATACCAAGGTTGTAACAGTATTAGCCAAGTGTGAAAATCTAAGGATGAAGCCTTGAAAAGTTTAAACACCCGTAAATGCCTATATCAGTGAAGTCCAGAAAATAAACTTTTCAAAATGCATCTAAAACGACTGTAGACTTAAGATAGAAAGCAATACCAGTGTATAAATAGAATACTTGTGATCATTTGGAAATTGAACGATATAATTTTAAAAATCTAATAAGATAAAGAAGTCATAAAGGAAAGTTTATACCATATTTAACTAACAATAATATGTATGGCATTTAAAGATTCATATGGTAGCTAAATCATAGTTAGTATGGAAGTATTCTGTATTGAACTGTTAATTTATAAATAAGAATAACAAATAAAATATTAAAATCCAAGATTCAGTGTTATATCATAAGCTTATGGAAAAATACATGTAAATTAATCTCTCAAAATAGTAGTAAAATGAGTAGAAATAATAAAATCATAAAGTAGGTAAAATCAAATAAACTCTACACTCATTCTTCCACAAGTTTAATAAATTAATTGGTCCAGAGTAGGATTGATACAAAGGGAGGGAGCAGAATTGCTGTCATTTTAAATGAAGAATCACAAAAATAATCCATAAAAATAAAATTGAGAATAATTTTTTCAGTAAATTTGATATTTAAAAATATAGGGCAAATATTTCCTGTAGGGTTGTCTTATTGAGATTTATCAAAGGAGATATACAACCTAAATAGTTCACAAAAGAAACTTACTCTATTAAATATTAAACATTTTCCCACAAAGAAAACTCCATATACATGTTGTTTCCTACATAAAATTTACAAACTATGTAAGTAATATAGTATTTTAAGTTAAATTCTCTTTATAATCACAGACATTTTGTACGTATCGAGAAGATTCTTCTTAAAAGAGAGTAAAAACAGAGAAACTATAGTACATGCTATCAAACATTTTTTATAACAGTACAGAATAGGAGACAACTTGTCATTGGTTAGAGAATACAAAAAATGTCAATAGGACATTATTGCTTATCTTAAAACACATTTGTATCTTGATTAGATTTATAATAGAGTGACTATTTCATAGCTTATGACTTGAAAAAGATATTTGTTGCAATAGAATATATTAAGTCATTTAAATTCAGTTGCATTAGAGGAAAGATATAAATCTGAACAACGAACTTCTGAAATCTACTTCACACCCTGGTACACAAATTAATCAAAACACTATTGACTTCGATGTAATAGGTGAACATAGAAAAAAATCTTCAAGAGTCTAAGGTAGGAAAAATTTCTTGTGAAACAGAAAATGCAGTCCATAAAATTTCATATATGTAGTGCTAAATCCATTGTCCTCTACACACGTGTATGTATGTATGTGTCTGTGTGTAGATGTGTACAGGACAATTTTACATCTAAGACTTTTTTTTCATAAGATTGAAACACTGAGTGAAAAGGGAATTCACACTATAAAAGATATTACAAATTATATATTTATGTATATTTGTTTGAAATGTGGTTGATGGGTAATGTATTTTACTATAAATTAAAGAATAAGATGAAATCTAATATAAAATGGTAGTATGTCTACACAGACATTTCAGTGTATGATATATTCCAGTGAGAAATACATGATATAAAATTTCAAACTTATAAAATATCTACAAAAATGTATGAGCAGTTTTGAATATTGGTAGAAAATGTGGAACTCTCGAAGATGTCTTATACTTTAGGTACAAATTTATATAGTATTTTGACAAGTTGTTCACCATTGCATATTATATATCAGTATATTCAAATGCCATCATCCAGAAACTCCACTAGTTGATATTTGTTCAACAAATATTTATACAGATGTTTAAGAAAACTTTTGCACATCTTTGTTTACATCATCCTAATCCTTAATTATATAAGCATATTATAGTATATATAATGAGAATAAAAGAGTACACATACAATTAAAATACAGGTAAATTTAGTTAAGTTCTTTGGGCAATTCATATTAAATTTTAAATACCTCCTTCTGTTTTCCATAGGAAATATGTGACACCTAAAACCTAATTTAAAACTTTCCTTGGCACCTTACAGGTAATAACTGAATATACTTGGCTACCAGGACAGTATTTTTCTGTAGCTCTTGTTAGACTAACTGACATGTCCTAGAGATACATTTTACTTTGAAATTATTTTCCTTTCCAAAGTTACCTGGCCTTCATTGTATGTACTTCTGCTTACATTTCCTATATTCTTCACAGATGTTTCACAGCTCCACCAAATCTCTTGTACTTCTGTAATTGGGTCTCTGTTTCTTGTGAGACACATACAAATACACTAGCTTAACAGTTTTGACAGTAACAAGTCTTCTGTGCTTTAATATGAATAATGTAAAATTGACACAGGTATTTCATCTAGTTCCTGAAACAGTCTGAGGATGAAAAAGATTATTCACTAAAAGATTTATTCTATTATTAAAAAGTATTTAATCTATTAAAGTATTATTTCCATTTTAATTTTCACATAAATTGAACATCTATGCAAATCTTCAAAGTACTGTAATTTTCAAAGACAGCCTTTTATTACAGTATTAAATAAAAATAGACCAATATTGTAATCGTAAAATTAGTCTACTTCTCATTGATTTGAAAAAGCACTTATACCCATTGAAATAAGTCCAGAAGCAGAGAGATTGAGTTGTTTTTGACCCAATAAGACCCAAAGTACATAATGAGCTTGGAACATTTCCAGTAGTCAAAGTGATTGTTAGTCACCATTTTGAATGACACTAACATGCTCATTCACATTAGTAGTAGCATAACTTTGATTCTTTGATATTACAAAATCAGATAAAAATTAACAGCATCAAATTGAAACTGTGATGTATCTTTCTGGTGCTGTAACTTAGCAGTTGATTCTGCTTTAAGTGTGCAAATATGTTAGCCTGAAGTTCTTAAATATTCATTCCATGGTACAGAATAGGAAGAGATAGAATTGATGAAATTTATTTTGAGTAGTCTTTAATTAAAGGAAAAATCTTTTTTTACATTAGACTACTGATCATGGTATATCCTTATGTTTGGCAATGAAATATTGTATATATTTATTTCATTAATTTCTGAATTTAAATGCAACAAAGGTCAGTATTATGGAATTTATTATACATAACAAATCATATAGAGGAATTAAATGCATTCATTATCATGTAGAAACCACAAAATTCTTGTTTTAATCTTATCTACATATTTTCTATTTTATGTGAGTTTTTGTTTATATGTTGTAGCAATTAATTTTAACTCTCAGCCTGACAGAATAAAGAGGTACTTCCAGAAGAGAATGGATTAGGAAAGCCTGCCGCTCTTCAGTGGATTAGATCAACAGTGTTCATAGCTGAATGTGCTGTCAGAAAGTGGGCCCATCTGGAGAGTCACTGAAGTAGTGCCCTGGAGGATGTATCTCTCTACCACTCTTTGCTGTGCCGTGCTATCCTGCTAGTATTAGGTGGGAAGTTTTACTACAAAATCACCTTCTGCCATGATGTCTAAACCAGCTTATTATGGACTTAAACCTTTGAAATCATGAGTCACATAAGACTTTCCTCTTATATGTCGTGTGTGTGTGTGTGTGTGTGTGTGTGTGTGTGTGTGTGTGTGTGTATCTGTGAATGGGAATGGATGCAGTGTGATCTGGTGATCTGGTAAGCAAGACAGAGATGGATATCAAAAAAGATATTGCAAGTATTTGTTTTCAGGTATATTTTAAAGATATAGATGCCAGCTCTGGTTGTAGATTATATTAGACACCACCTTTATGTTACTTAGGTCCTTTCATCTCCTTCCAGACATTGTTTCTCTTCATAGGCATCACTGCCATAACCAACTGCATATACCATGAGAATGAGTGTCAGCCGTTTGAGTGCAGCCTTCCACCTTGACTGTTCCTATTGAGGTTGACTTATGAACTATTTGGAGACCAGCTGCAATTCTCATGAATGAGCAGTCTATATTTCTGGGTTAGATAATATCCTAGGAGTGATGTGACTAGTGTATAAGTGCTTGCCACTTTCTCTCACAGAGTGAACTTGCTTGTGATACAGTCATAAAACTGCCTTTTCTGCATATTCATCCTAAGCTATTTGAGAGTAAGTACTCATGATAGTAATTTACAACTGGACTATTTACTGGTTAGGTAACAAGAAGGAACTGGTTATGGTTTGTCAGAGATAGGTGGGAACCCTAGCATGCAATGATATTGCAGGTACTACTTATTACATTTTATGTATAATTTGGATAAGGTGTTAATGAAAGGCAAATCATAAATACAGTAATAGAAGGCAAGAAACGCTAAACATAAGGAGTTTTGGAGTGAACTGGTTTTTGTAAAATACACTGGAGTCTTGAGGAAAGAAAGGGCAAGAGAGATAAAGATCCAATAACTACTGGTAACTCAACGTATAGGTGTGAAAGACTGATGACCCTAGAATATGCTTTAAGAAGGGTTATATGCTTTGTATTTACAATATAACCTGTGCTGATAATCGAGTCCAGGATTTATTTGCAAAAATGGCGAGGCTGCAAAAGGATAAAAAATGTACAATTACTATGTGCTTGATTGAATGTGTCCTGTCAGAGAAACACATGATAATAACACGGTTTAAAGATAATCTGAGAATAGGAAACTTTCAGATTTCTGAACACCTTAGAAAAAAATGACTCCCTATTCTTTTACCTTAGTAAAAGTAATTTCTTCTTGTGTAAAATGTGTGGATTGACTTCACAGGAGGCAAGTGTCTCACAAGAGATTATCCATTTTTTGAGTAACAGCACTTATAACTCTTAACTCTTTCCACGCTAAATAAGCAGTGTAAAATATTAGACCAACTGGAAAAAGCGAATATCCTTCCAGGTCCAGGAATAAGTCACAGGTCACAACACATGCAAGGCAGGCTAACATGTACTAGCAGGTAGACATATGTAGATTACTGTGACTTGAGGATTGCGGACTGAGAAGGGGGTCTGGACTACAAGGATGAAAAGGGGAAATCATACTAAAAGAGATGCACTAAATTCAAGACTGTAGATCAGTGTTCTTGCAAAGTCATCTGGAACCAGATCTTTTAGATTGTGGGTTTAGGTTTGTGTTTATGAATGCTGTACATAAAATATCTATTTTATACAGTAAACAATAATACAGAGATGCTAACCCTGTCCCCTCGTAACACTGAGAAACAAATCAAACAGTGCAGGGATGTGAAAACTTCAAGTGCCTTGGGAATCTGAGTATGCTCCTGTGAAGTCACAGATGAGGCTGCCAAATGAGGGTGATATATCAGTGAAGGAATTAGAATATCTTCAAGGAGCTTGATGGAAGCTTTGCTTTATAAGCAAGGATTGACAGTGGAGGATGTTTCCAAGGAATTGACATCCCTAGTGTCAAGGAAACTTGGAATGGCAGAGGAAAAATATCAGAGGTTAGTTTTTCAAATTAAAGTGGTTACAATTAATATAGTGACATAAAGCCTGAATGTTAGAACATAGATAATTTGACTTACAGTAATAGATAATATTCATTAGTCTTAAGTGTTCTTATCAAATAAAAAATCAAATAAATTTTGGTTTATTTTAATAGTTAAAAATAATAACTGATTGTTTCATTAGAAATCATAGACTTTTATCATATTTCTCTTATACATCCACAATATTTAAATACTTTGCTCAAAAAGGATACTATATCCACTTGAAGAATATCAATGATAATCTACCACAAGTATGTACTGTAAATAATTTGAAGACAAGATGTTGAAGAATTCTTTTCAAAGGCTGTCTCACAGGTTGTTTAACAGTCCCAATAAATCCACTTGTGATTGTTTTCCCAGTTGTGTTCCACCTGGAAGAATACTCACAAGGTGTTTCAATCTTTACATTGGCTGAGTGACCTTTCAAGTGTGGCATTATGATAGGAACCGCCAGGTGGAAGCTTTGGCAGGGCCTTGATCCAGGCAAGATTATATGTGTCATGATGGAACAAAGACTCTGAAGTTTCCAGAGTTGCAGTTGTGTAGAGATGCTCCAAGATAACTTATTTTTTTAGGTAAATAATAGGTTGTTGTACTTTATACTTCCTAACAAAAAGAAGTTATAATTTTTGAAAGACTTTCTTGAAATTTTTAACAGATTACAGAGCTTAAGAATGCTACACAATTTCATTTATTGATTGAATTACAAGATTGCTATTGCAAATTCATTATAGATCTAGAGAGCCTTTATAACAGGTAAAATCTGTACATCAAATTTGATCCTATGGAAAGACTATTTAGCAGTGCTAGAGGCATTCTTGGGTAGAAACAGATTTGGTGTTTTGCAGGCAGGCATCAATAGTTCTTCATAGGCTCTGACAAATTTCTCATTTCTGAAACTAAACTTCAGGCATTCCCTCTGGGTCATCCTTGCTAAATATTAGATGAGGGATGGTAAAAAAAATTTTACCCCGTGTGCATTTTATGGGCAAAGATGAGGTGGATCATTATTATCAGCCCAAGGCTTAACCTTCAGTCAAGTAACATAGGTGAGTTGAGGAGTGGAGAGGGATCATCAGGGATAGATATATCATTTTCTCTCAGATTTTCAATCATATAATACAATTATAAAAGTTCTGTACTGCCCTGTGTTATTAAGCAAGCAATACCATTTGGTAATATGGTTTACTTGTTAAAATAATCGCATTGACTCTTTTGCTTTTTCTGATACATTGGCCATATTTTTCTTGTCTCAACAATGTCGTAGCATATAGTAGTTTTGCTTCAGACTTTGATTGCTGGAGAACCTAGTCTAAGACATAAATTGATTGTGAACCTTGAAGAAGAGAGAAAATAAGATAATCCCTATATGTAGGTAGATGGGTAAAAAGTTGTGTCATTTTTGCAAGATTTGAAAAAGAGGCAAGTTTTAAGATATCACTAAATATACTGTTAGCATATTCTTTGATAAAAAGTGATTTGAACATTTTAAGTCTGGGAAATGGGCTATTTTCTTGGTTTTTGAATGAGACAGATGGCATAGAACTGTACAGTGCAATGAAGACTAAAAATTAAAGAAGGCATGCTTGAGAGTAATGGGACTTTCTTCCTCATCCAAAAGAGAAACTGAAAGATAGTTCACATCCTCTGAGCAATCACTAAAATCAATGCTACCCTCAAGAGCACGGATACTGAAAATGCAGAGATACTTAATATATGCTCCATTTCATTTTTTAGTCAGGATTATATGAGATTTTGAAAATGACAGCAGTTGCAGAATTAAATTGCAGCTGTAACTCTAGGAAGGAAGTCAATTGAAAATACTTTTTTCCCTATCTTGAATATGAAACAATTTTACTATTAGTTCTAAGTTACATGGCAGACTTTTGCTATCTTAGCATAGGAATACATCCTATTTCCAGTCATCTGTTAAAGTCTAGTTAATGAAGAACTCGATCATCTCATTATTCTGCACAATTTCATGCTAGTCCACTGACTTTGCTATCATTCTGCAAGGAGCCGTAGTGACAATGTAGTCTTTTATAGATTACATACATGCCACACTGGAAATAATATACTCAGCTTCTGGTACCAGTTCTGTATTAGGCAAAGTACAAAGGTCAAAATAATAAGACACAGCAACAGTTTCTCAACATTGAAAAGTTTAGATGATTAGTAGTACATGCAAACATGGCAGCTCTCAGCCACCAGTTTTATATGGGACTAAGTTTTCTCCATCATTCTCTGAGAATTAGGATATTGTCATTGTCTACATGACTGTGGTTTGTTGCTGCCATATCTTAGGCCACTGAAACATGGAAAGAGAAAGTACCACACAGGAAATTTCCACTAATTCAAGGGAAATGGAATTTGTACTTATGAATTCACTCATAGTGTATCAGTGAATACTAAGTCACTACTTTCAACTACAAGACAGGTTTAGAAATATCAGACTGGGAAGGCACATGCTCACATAAGTCTCTCCAATGGAGGAGAGGAACAATAGATTCAGGGTGATGATGGGCTGCTTGTTACAATTTGGAAGGCCATGAAAGTAAGTAATACTGCATTGTTGGTTATGGATACTAACTAAATTTTAAATTTCTTGACAATTGCAATGAATTGATTACAGTTCTTTAGAATTCTTTGATAAGAAAAATATTTTGAATAATTAAATGTCTACAAAAAGAAAGACACGTTAGAAGAATTGATAATACTTATCAGTATTAGGAGATGCAGAATGACTCGTAAAAGCACAGAAAAATAAGTTGAAATAATGATGATATGCATGTTGAATGATGTATAGTATGGTATTGATATTTTATATAAATTATCTCTAACTTTCATATTTACTTTGTAAGAAAATTATTTTACTCATTTTGTCACTGTCAAAGTGGAGGTACAGAAAAATTAATTATCATGCTGAAAGTTGCAAACAGTAAATGAAAAAGTGAATCATTTTTATAATCTAAATGTTTGCTTTCCTCCAATATTCGTATTTCAAAATTGAAATCCTAACCACCAATGGGATGGTATTTGGGAGGAGAGATTTATGTGCAGTTTGACTCACACAGAGAACAACTCATATTCACTGTAATAAACTCTTTAGGTTTATAGATTCATAACTGTATTTCATTCCTCCTTGAGCCATTTACTATTGATGATTATGTATTACACTCTAAAACGAGTTATACCTTCCCTTAATAGTTGTATTTTTATTAGAGCTCTTTTTATTGTATTCTTCCTATTTGGGAAGATAAATGATCAAAATTCTGTCTGAGACTGATATAATGTTAGGAGTCAACATTATAGCTAGTAATGTCCTGTCTGAATAGTAGCAGATAGATGTGTAGGGCCCCACTGGTTGCCTATACAGACCAACAGGTAAAAGCAATAATCATTTCAAAAGGTAGCAGGAAACCACTTGATTCAGATTTGGAAGATGTTTTCTTTGGTGTTTTCATTTAAGATAGTAAGTCTGAGTGCCTTTAACAAATTTAGTCTTAAGAGGAAATTGTTTTATAAAGCTCAAAATAACTACTTTGGTTGGTTACATGAGTTAGGATTTATGCTAGTCAAAATACAACATGTTTATCCATTGTAATGTTGAAAATTTAATACTTCCAAAGATTTATGAAAACATTGGGAAGGATCTAAACATATAATACATAAAAATTTCACTTGGACAATCTCCATCACACAATGTGTAGCTTTTCTCAAAATATTTGCTTTGGCTCTTATCCAGTAGTTTTTCTCTTCTCTGAATATTCTCATTCAGTAGCAAAACTCAATTCCTTCAACTTTTCTTCTTTTTTCTTTATCTAGTTCACTTCTTTTAATGTATGGGAACTAATGTACTTTCTGAAGTCAGAATTTTTCAAGATTCTATAACTTCTCTTGTATATGGAAATGATTTATTAAAGAATAACAGATTTCCTCCCTTGAATAAGATTCTGATAACATCACTAACACTCAATATGAATGTGTTTATCTTAGGTAAATGGGGCATTTAGATAGTTGCTCTGCATTTTTATTGTAAATACTGTGCAACATAAAATTGTTGCACAATAAAGTATGTACAAACAATATTTTATTTTAAATCAAAAATGAGTAATAAAGCAATACTTCAACTTACTTTTTTAAATTATTGTGGTATGTGTCATACTTCATCGAGAAACTTCATGAGAAATAAATCCTTTTTAGAGGACTGACCAATCTTTATGAATTGAGAGAGAGAACAGTCCTAGATTCTACTTCCTAATTTTGACACTAGTGAAGTAAGAGTGGACAATTTGGAAAGAAACATCAAGACAGTGTTCTTTCCTCTTAAAGCAGATGCTTGAACCAGAATGTGCTACGGTGTGTAGTTCTAATTATGGGGGCATTTTCTTTGCCCACATCAACTCTAACAGGTTTATCTTTATCACTATTATTAAATACATTAGTTTCATTCCGCTCCTCTTTTCTAAACTTGTTAGACAACTCTTCAAGCTTTCTAAGACTTCCCTGTGTATCTGACATTTGATGAGATTACAAATATATAGCTAATATGGATACTTATTCTTATTTTCTATATCAGGGTTTTGGAAGTGCAACTTTTGACTTCAGCAGATGAAGCACTGTGTGTGATTATTAAAAGCAATATTTATTCAGTCTTGAAGCATTAAGAACACAAGCACCTGCATTTTATATAAATATACTTCAGGAAGCCCTATGATACATAAAGTTCAAGAAGTTCTTTCAAACACAGGCAATAAATGGAAAACAATATTTATATAGTGTATTGTATATGTAAATTATCGTAACACCCAAAATATTCAGTCTTTGTTTTTCTTCTGTTCATTTCTCCAATTCATTTCAAAATGAAATCCTTGTGTTTTTGAAAGGTTCAAAAACAAACCCATATTAAATCTGTTGCTTAGATTTTTGAATGACTTCCACTGAAATTATTTCAGCAAGTTAAATAACAACTGTAAACAATTTTGATATATTAATTATATCTCATGTGTATAAAGAGCCTTTGCAAAATAGGCACCAGAAATATTCATTAAACAATAGTTGGCTCTACATTTATTGTTAACAAAAATAACTTCCAATTCACTCTATTTTCCTGATAGTTGACAATTAAAAGTTAAAGTGTTATCTTTTTCAAATACAGAAGAACTTTGGAAGTTCCACTAATTAAATTTGTCCTTAAACTTCTCAAGAATATTAAAGAGATAGGTCAAATGTATATTAGTTATAATTACCTTGCCTGCATTTACCATTTTTAGCGAGCCAGAGTTTTTTCTCTGCATTTTCAAGCAGACTGTAATTATTCTTGTCAATTTTCGATGCACTACTCTCTGCGAAACAGTACAATTTGCCCCCTGACCAAGTTATCTTTTCAATTTTAATTCAGATCCTGAAATAGGATGCTTTCTAACTTAATCCAAAGAGAATATCTCCAAAGTTTTCTCCTATTTATCTCATTTCTACTCTGTTGGAATATTATGCCAGGAGAGACTGAGTAGTTTTTGCATGTTGAAGACAATTCTTAATTACTCTTCTACAGTGTAAAATAATGGAGATTAAGTATTATTTGTTCTAAATGGTAGTATTACATGTTAAAAGATTGTGTTGACTATATATTTCCCAGTAAAATTAAGAAGCAAAGGTTATAAATTATTAAAGACTAATTAATAAGTTTTAATCTTTATAATACTAAAATGCCTGCATATATATATATATATATATATATATACTAATGATCTTCAATGTGTATATTAAATCTTACTTATGTGATTGAATCAGCAAAATATTAATATGTCTCTTAGAATTTTCTGTTTTAGCTTTATCTGTGTTGGTAACTCTAAATTGTGGGAAACCCTGCAATTGGCCATCATCTTATGTTACAGAGACAACAGGCATCTTAATGTTAAGTTTCTATTTAGTAATAAAGTTTCTATCTTTCCTCACCTAGCCTGTCACATCTCCCTATGGTTCAGCCTGCACAATGAACATGCTAATTAGCTTGATTTATGGGCTCAGGAGACTCAAATTACCCCATAGCCCCTGGCCTCCTTAGAACTTCCCGCTGTTGCTAAGTTACCTGCTGACCTGTCAGAACCCAGCCCCTTCCCCATTACCATATATATTTGTTACTTTTTCCTTGAATAAACAAGAATTGATCAGTCTTGTCTTGTCTCCATTCCTAGTGTCCCTTGTCCCCTCTCATCCCCACTCCCCCTCTAGGGTCTCTGTGGACCTACCCGCAGGCCGGGACACTAAGTAACTTTAACAAAATCCGAATAAAGAAATTATGAGGTATTTTATCCTGAAGTTTTTAGGAAAAACATTTTTCATAATAATTTCAATTGGCAAAGAAGCTCTGTGAATTATCTATTTACCTATCTCAAGTCAGTTCTTTATCTGGTTTGGTAAACTTCTATACCAAAATAGGAAGGTAAAGAAAGAGTATATAGATCCTTGTAGAGGGAATCATTTAGAATCTATATGCTTTTGTTTCATTGTAAATGTAAGGCAATCTGGTTTTAAAATTAAATCCCAGGCATTTAGTTATATGTGTCTCATTCATACAGAGAAGGGTATTATATGGAAAAGTTAGTTTGCAGTTTCAATGTAACAGCTTCTATTCACTGTATTTTAAAAATCTAAAATACTATAGTTTCACTTATTAAAAATTTATTGCAGCAGCTCAATAGCTCTTACAACTTTGCAAGTATTCCAGAAGACAATATGTGTACATACATAAACATCAAGAGTGGAGTTCAGTTCAGCGGAAGAACACTTACCTAGTATGTTTACATCTCTGGGTTCAATGTATAGTAGTGTGAACAAATGAATAGACAGACAAACATAAGGAAATAATAACTACTTAAAATTAATATTAGGGTTAAAACACCTGAGAATCCAAAACCACCAAAATCTGCTTTCAGGATAAATTTCTACACAAAGAGAAGAATAAATATGTAAGGTAGTCAAGCATGTGACAAGGAAATGGAAATTAAATAACTCTTCAGCCTTTCTAACGTGATTTGTTTCTATTTTGTCCTTTTTAAGAGTAAACGACATCCAATGAATATAACCCTATGATGAATGTTAAACTAACACGGTGAGTGCAGTGGCTGTGGGCTTTTGGGAGTTTCAGAAGGCATTAAACATCAATATGATCTCTCCAACTTCAGTGAGACTGGTTTTAGAATAGGAAACATGGGTTAGAAACACTGAAGCATTATTTTCACCCTTTTACTTTGTCAGAAATACTGAACAGTTTTGTCTTTTCTAATTCTTGTTAGACTACTGATTTAAAGAGAAAAATCTTAAAAGAAGTAACATTTATAGACACCTTCAGAGTTTAGTTTTATAAGAAAACTATTTGAATAATTAGAACTTTACATTACTGAATATAAAATAAATGTGTACTATTTTACCTGATTTTGCTCAATTCAGTTGTTCAGAAAATCAAAGTGATAAAGACAATGCAAAAGTTAACATTTTAATACTGAGGTACACTCAACACTTTAGGGAAATAGTCTCTGAAATCAACTCTAGGAGACATTTTTGTTACACTCTTGGCTACAATTAAACATTCATGTCCTCTTAAACATGCATGTCTGTAGTCCTGTTTCCAATAAAATTCACATTGCCATCTGTGACCTCATGAGCTTGAAAATTACTATCTTCATTCCTCTCTGCAAAATGGTATTTTGAGCACTATTTTTCCCATGATGGATTGCTTGCAACATTGTAAGTTGTCTCTGTAGCGTGCTTTCCAAATTCTTTCCATAAGCAAGATGCAAAAGTTTTCTGAACCAGGGTCATTAAAGGAACACTCTCCATGGCCAAAAAACTGAGAGACAAAGTGCATTGGCAATCTTGCTTCCAGTTTCAACATCCTATCTTTGTGAAGCAGTGTTTTCTATAGTGAGAACAACCAAAATGAGGCTACACAATAGGACATATGCAACATACTTTATGTATCGCTGTCTTCTATCACCACCAGTTGGAGTCAATCTAATTTCAGGAAAACAAGCTGGAATCTCTGATTTTGCATGATAGTGAGTTGTATACTTACTTCATTTGATGTGCTGAAATGTAGTAATAATAGAAATTAGGTGCACAATAATGTATATGTGCTACCAAAGCAAACACAAGTGCACAATAAATGTAATGCACTTAAATCACCCCCAAATGATCTCTGCCCAGCACTGTGGGACAATTATTTGCCAGACAACTATAAGTGCATGATGCTAAAAAGATTGGAACCACTGCTCTAAGTGTGTGACTCTTTAGATCACTGGGAACTATCTAAAGGTGTGATCTATTCTTGTGTGTGCATGTGCGCGCGCGTGTGTGTGTGTGTGTGTGTGTGTGTATTTAGAAACAAAGAGTATCCTTTACAATCAACAGTTAACTGGAGAATTCCATTTTCAGACTCTTATTGCACTTTGAAATGAAGGTAATTATTTTATCTTTACAAAGTATTAGTTTTTTCCTAGAGTTGATAATGTAAATAGAATGATAAAGATGATGAATTAAGTATTTACAGACTTAAGTTTCTTGAGTTGACATGTTTCTTGAATATCTGTATACAGATATTTCCTTTTACCTAAAATAAGAATTGTTTTACTCTTTCAAATTTTGAATGATAAATTTTACCATTAATGTTTCATTTCTGGGTAACTCACTCAGGACCTCTTCTGTCTCTCTCCCACAAAGAAGCTTTCTTTCGCTCAATAAATATATTCTACTCTTAAAAAATAAAATTTAATTGCCAATTTGAATTGTTAAATCTTGATTATTTTATGGCTTTTTGTATAGGTAAAATTTCCAATTAAAATTATATATCTAGTAAAGTATCATAAGGTCAAAATACTTCTAAGATAAGCAACTTTTATTCTTAATAAAAACAGATAAACATTGCTTATTTCATTTTGCTATATTGGATAAGGGACAAACTTTAAATTGAATTATTTCTATTCTAGGTTTTGCTATGAAGCTCCTGTGTGCCATTATTGTTATTTTTGGTGACTACAACTGAAATGGAGTTCTCAGTAGAAAGGTGTTATTCATCACTTTGTGTAATAGCATATGTCAAGAGAGAGAGTCTTTCTATGTATATCCTTTGTAATGTATTAAACATATGATCTTATAAATTAATACCAAAAATATTGCATGCCTATCCTTTAGTTTTCAATAAAAATAAATGAGATCATAAAGGTAGCTCAAAATATTTCTTTTTGTTTTGTTTTATTTTGTATTAGCTATTATAGTTTTATTAAAGGCTAAATAAATATAAAATTGGAAGCATATCTAAAAATAATTGTACAAGAACAAATAGAAATATAACACTTTTAGATGTTAGTATTTAGATATTGGATTAATGAGGTTGCCAGCAAAGTACTATAAATTGAGTAGAATTGAGAGTTACTTTCCTTATTACATCATATGATTGTGATTAACTGTTATTACTGTATATGTGAAATTATAATCCTCATTTTATAAGTGGTGCTTATGTATTAAAAATAATCTTTTAGTTTTGATCTTTTCAGCAACTTATTTTAAAAGTCATTATAAATTGCTATAATATGCTGTATTAACTTACATTTGTTATAACCTTTAGCTATTTTTTCTTGCATTGCAACTTGTGTCTTTAACTCTATTGATGTGGTCTCATTAGTAGTATTTCTGACATTGATACCACTAGTCAATGTTAATCGCTACACCTAAAATATTTTTGTCACAATTTTTCAATTTTGTTAGGTGTGCCTCAAGCATATTTTTAAGGAACAAGTAGCAGTGAGGTTGTAAACTAATGTATGCACCATATCTTAAGCCTAAAACTTTATTTTAATATACTACTATCTCATTCTGAACTGTCATATCACAAATGGCTGAGACAGCAATTTTTAGGTAATTTGATCTAAATAAAATTGACTTGAAATTAAAATAAGTTTTTTAGGTTTTGATAGTAATTTCAGATCTCTAAATACTATCACTGTTTTCCCTTTTTAAAGGTGTGGTTGGACTTAATTAGTAATTTTCAAGTTTTCACAAAATGGGAAAAACCATCTCAAAACCTATTGAAGACTGATTTCATATTCTGTCCAAATAGTGAGGAAATCTTTCATGGTCTCAGAACCAAACAAGACTCTCCCGTGTTTCAATTAGCGTTATTTGACCTGTTAAAGCAATGATTGTGGAGTAATGTCTGTTTTACAGTTTTATAATTTTGCTCTTGTCTTGTCTATTGAATTACATTTCCCTTTATCTAGAATGCTGCTTTAAATTACTGAAAGACGCTGGCATAATACCAAGTAAATACTTACACTTCTTGGGTTTTATTGTAGATATAAATTTTTAAAGTTTTTAAAAATTAGTATAATACAACAAATAAGACTTTACTTTTGAATTTTCAGTTAATTAGGACAGGCTGAATTATAATTGCGGATATAGACAGAGGATTAAGGCAGCTATTTACAGATATGAAACTGTGAAACCACACTTGTATGTGTGATTAGTAGCTGAGATTTTGTCTATTCTTAGGGTAGAAGGATCAAAGTAGAAAATGCACAATATCAACACAAATTCATAAATTGGATAACCATAAAATTTGAGATAAATAAAAACTAAATCACACACTAAAAATAAAATATTTTATTTCAGGTTAAATTGGATTTTTTATAGGTAAAGAGCAAGCTACACATTACTGCAGTTACATTACATGTATCATATATGTATCACCTACTAGATTCTCACTGAAGAGATATGATAATACCTAAAATGGTTAAATATTACTTAAATACTATGCTAAGTGGTGTATAACTATTACCTAATTAAAACATTCTAACAAGCCAGCGAAGCTCACGCTGTATTTTCATGGTACATATAATTATTTTAGATACAGGGATTGTGCATAACTATGAGACATATAATTAAGTGTGCCCTAACCGGGGAGAGATTTGATCTTGCATGACTTTGCTCAACAATATAGCAATAAATAGCAAATACACAATTCAATATATTTTCTCTAAAATAACATGTTTTCAGTAAGGGTTTAATTAACTGTTACTGGCTCAACAGACAGAGAGACCCTGAAAAAAGTGCTTCTAGGTGGCTAACTTACATTCCCCACATAGGCAGTGAGTGTTTTCTTAGAGAGAATGTAGGCAGTGAGTTTTCCTGTTTGCCAAAGATGTTGGGAAGCATAAAAGTTCTAGTTAAAAAGAAGCAGTGACTACTAGTTGGCTGGTGACTAATAAAATTCCTTCTGCTTTTATTTTTGAAAAGTACATTTTCCAGCCTCAGATTTAGAGCTCTGCAATGAAGAACCTATCAGTAGATAGATACAGATGTAGAAGGAATTTGCAGGGCACAATTTCTAGTAAAGTGCTCTAAAAGAAAAAGCAGGACTAGGTGTGGATCACTTAGTTTTCAGAGTATCCTCATGGGTGACAGAGCTGAGAGATGAAGGGGAAAGGTTCTCTGGTGAAATGCTGGTGCAGTATCCAGCATGGATTGCCTGCCTCACAACTTCTGTATATCAGAGATATAATAACCCCCAGATGGGATAAGCCCTGTTTTAAGGACTCTGTTCTTAAAAGTTAGACACAATTATCAATAGATGGAAAGGATTTCATGCTTCACATTATGATTATTACTAAAATTTATTACAAAAAGCATCCTCCAATGTGCAGCCCACAATAGCAGCTGAAAATTAATTTTAACTTATATGACAGTAATTCTTAAACTTATCAACACTTCAAATTTAAGTATGATGAGCAGAAATGTTTTTTTTTTTTACATTTTTCTGTTTAAATCATGTTTTCCTAATCAGAATAAGGACTGAGTGGGTTTTTTTAGTTCTAAATTGATAAATTATTTAGAAATTATATGTGAAGTCCCTAACACCTAGGATTCTACATTACTAATATAAACAAAAGTTTACATATATTGTATCTTTATTGATTTAAATTTTTACTTTATTTTGTTCTATTTTTATTATATAAATGTCATTTTGACAATTTAGCCAAATAAACATTTTAAATTACCTTTGTATATAAATAAAGCTGCCCACAAAATAGATTATATCTGGCCCCAAGTTTATACTTCATTTAATAACTTATTAAATAATGAACAAAGTAAAGTTAAAAACTTCATGAGAAATGTGAAAATATACTGTAATATGCCTTGATGGTCTACTTAGAGTAAATTTTACACACATCAGATGATTTATACTTTTTACAGCATTTTCTTAACAGCCAGCCTAGATAGAGTCATTATATCTGGGGACCTTCAGCTTTATTTAATATTGATGTTATCACACAAATTCATTAGCTATACTCTAAAAATTTGTCATTAAAACTTGTTATTTCAGAATGTGTGACATATGATCAAACATTTATCAGTAACTCGTCCAGAAATAGATAATAAAGGTGAGATATATTTTGCAAAGTATTTCATTCAACAATTCATAAATAATTTTGTTACTACAAATCAAATAGGTATTCATGCAATTAAACACTAACACATCTTCAGTAACTCCAAAAGTAAAAGCCAAAGTTCAAAATATGTAAGGATTCTGGCCTTAAATTTCCTCATAGTTTATGCACACAATCTAGGTGACAACTCTGAAACGTTAGGAGGTAGGAAGGAGAAATGTTCCCACAGGACAGAGAGAAAATTTTCTTAGAAAAATTCGTTTTCTCTGTGATTCAGGCTTACACTGCTCTGACTTCTGCACATTCCTGAGGAATTTCTATATATTGTATTTATCTTCCAGAGAATCTAGATTCTTAAATATCTCATCCTTAAGTGAAGATATGGTATGACTCAGTTTTTCAGTGACTCTGAGAATAATTTCATGTGAAGTTTGTACAGAACACTTTAGATAGCCATTTTCAAAATTCACATCACTTTAGGCACTCTATGAATATGTTAACACATTTAAGAAGCTTATGATAGATAGTTTTATTTCAGAGGTTTTAAAAACTTGAGGTAATCTAAAAATAGAAAATGCAAATAATTTATAATTTCAGAATTTAAATATGACCAATATGAAATAGATTTATTTTTAATCTTGTGTGTAAATGCATATAATATTAGAGAAGTACTATCATTTAAAAATATAAATGTGAATTATTCTTAGTGACTGACACATTCATTTTATGGTTATCCAAATTTAACACATTTCTACTAAAAAGTAACTGGACTTTCTTTATATTCCTATAGCTTATTTTTTAATATAATCTATCCTTACAAAAATGAAGGTCTATCCAAAATGCAAAAAAACTCACCCTTTACTAACAGTGACTAGTTTAGAAAATACCACCTTTACTTATCCATGCCATTAATTATCCATCAAAATATTAATGATATGATAATGTAATTATTAAGTGAAAATATCATAAAAGTAAAGGCAAAAATAATTTTATTGGTTATACTTAATTTATGCATGACTCTGAAAATAGTAATTATTCTGAAATGGGATTTGAGAATATAAGTTGCCACTAACTGGATACATATCTTTTACTAATAAAACACAAGTGGCCAAATATCTAGGCTAACATGGAATTATTTTACCTGTTAATCGAAATTTGTATATGCAGCAGATTTTCAGTCTTTTAGCTACCATTTCTCCTCTGAATTTCTGATTTATTTTGCTTTGGGAGTTGACAGATAAATTAGACACACAAACATACGAAAACAGACACACATACATATTAGCTTTCAATAATCATGGTATGAACTTGTCAGATTAGGCCAAAGAGTTTGTTAAATGTTTATGCTTAATATATACATAGTTTATTCAAAAACTAATGTGAAAACAGTAGAAATTAAAACTTATGACAAGATATATATATATATATATATATGCATGTATGAATATAAAATCAACCTAAAAGTCAGTTGTAGTTTTTCATCACATAGACATGTTTAATTAAAAGTATTACTAGGTCTGGAGATTCAGCTCAGTGACATAAGTGCCTGCTTGGCAAGCAAGAGGTTGTGAGTTTGATCTCTGGTACCAAAAATAAATAAACAAACAAATAAATAAATAAAATAAAAGTTGATACTATATACAATATCATAAGAGATAGTCACTTCAGGAGTCCGGTCATGTGCTTAACATATCAGAATGAACGTGAAAAATGAAGAGTTTGGTGTAATAGTTTTCATTATTCATCATAAGAGAAACTTTAAACAACCGGCTCGACATTAGCCCAACTTTAGCACTGTCCCTTGAGAACTGGGATGATATAAAGCAAGGGAATCATGGTGGTGAGAGCAGAAGACATAAATGCGTCCAGCCACATTATTTCTTGCCTTCCAAATCTAAATCAACTACTGTTTCCTATCAAACTCACTTTCCAAGAGATACGACGTGCTACAGATGATTTCTGTTAAAGCGTTCTTCCTGTCTTCTTTCTCTGCTTCCATATCTGCACTGAGTGTGTGCCAGCTCTACCTACCCCCCTCTTTTACCTTTTGTAGGCAGTCTCCCTTACCAAATTAATGCTAATGGAATTCTCTGCTGGTGCCCACTTCCAGAACCTGAACTAATGTAACAATCAGTGTTAATTTCAACAAACTTTATTTCTCAAGTTTCTTCTCATTAAACACATGTCTTTATTTTCTTGTAAAAACAAAGCTTTGCAAAACAGCAGAAATTATACACAGGTGAATGAAGCCAATGCACCAACACTGGGAGTGACAGAAAATGGTAATAATTGTCTGTTGTACCATCCTTAAACAATGGCTTGGGGAGAAAACTGTGATAAATTCCTGAAAGATAGTTGGTAACAAAAGCATATTGAAGGGAAAAACAGCAGACTAAGTTATGTGTGTTCCCCAACATTTGTTGTAATTCTCCATTTTTCATGATTTAATAATTATGATGATTTTCAACTCTTTTAATTTGACTTTACTCTGCCCTTATTATTGATGGAAACTAATCCAAAGTCAAATGTCCATTCCAGTTCAAACTAATGTATGTAACATCTACCATTTTAAAATTTCTGCTTCTTTTAAAATGATTAGGACATACTGATAACTAAAATTTATTTTAGTATTTTAACAAATATACAAAATTTTACATGTAACATTTTTCCATGTAAATTTATTATTTTTCTCTCATTTGTGGTATCCATTTTTTCAAACTGTGTGACAGCTGCTTACAATGTTTTACTCTAAAGAATGTCAACCATGGAATATGAGTCTGGAAATGTTCTGGACCACAGTGAAGTCTTTGGTCTCTTGCTGTTGCTCTCCCGCTGTCTTCTCTCCTGCTTCCCTTGCTGGTTGAATGTTCCCATCCAGGTTCTCCTCTCCCCTTTGCCTCTGGGAGGTACATTGTCCTCTTATCTCTGGGATTTGTAAAGCCGTATTATTTCACGTATTTTCTTATACTACCAGATCTCACACGCCCAGATCTAACTTCTTTCCAGATCAGAGGACCCCTAGAGAGTGATTTTCTTGGTAGAAATAAAATGTGCACAGATTAAAAAACAGTCACAAGGAAACAGTTTCGTATGAGGGAGGCAATTGGTGTGCTGGTCAAGGGTCAGACAGTTGGGCACCAGCTGTCCACCAGGATAAAGAAACAGTTCACGAAAGGCATTGTAAATATCCAGTATCATCTCCCCTGGAGCCCTTCTGAGGAAGGGCAGTGGTTTATAGCCGCTCTTCAGAGAAAAATTCAAAACAAATAAGAAGGAAAGTTTTGCTAAAATATTATGTAACGTTAGTAAGTTTGGACTCAAGCACTTGTCCTATTTATTTCAGATTTATTTTACAAACTAAAATTTATCAAGGAATGTTAATATCTTTACTTTCCATGACTATATTTGTTTCTCATGACGGTGCCTGAAGTGAGAATAATATTTTACTACTATAAAGTAAATCTGGATAATTATAAAAATTTTTACCACAAAAAGAAAGTAGTTATATAATTTACTTTCATTGTATAGATTTTTCGGGCCAAGGATATAATGCCTGTCTTGCAAATGCAAAGTCCTGAGTTTGATTCCAGTACCCTCCCCCACAAAAAAGGAGGTAGAATTGTGCTTCTCTCCTTAGGTATCTCTGTCTCTGTCTCTGTCTGTGTGTCTGTCTCTGTCTCTCATTCTCTCCCTCTCTTTCTTCTGTCTTTCCCTCTCCCTCCCTCTCTCTCTCTCTCTCCTTTTTCCTCTTCTCTCTTTTTTCTTTTATACTAGGGACTCAGTCTAAGGCTTTCATGTTTCTCGTACTTAATTAAATCTTCAACCCGTTTTCATATTGAGATGGGTTCTTGTTAGTTGCTAGATTTCCCAGGCTGTGCTCAAATTTGTGATCCTCTGGCCTTAGCCGCCCAAGTCGCTGGAATAACAGGTAACTTGTTCTTTCTCTATGACATGTAGAAAGTATTTTGAATAAGTATTTTTCTGAGACTGATATAATGAATTTTTATATATATTTAATAATATTGGTTGTTGCTGAATGTAGATCAGTTTCTAAGAAAAAGTAAGAATGGAATAGGAACATGAAAGTGTAAATATGAAAATGACAACATAAACCAAAAGCCTATGTGTGTTAGATTAATGGAGGGATTTGCAGATGTTCTATTGTGCCTCTTGGGAAACTTGCTAATATAGATCAGTCACTATCTTTTGAAAAGAAATCTTACTATTTAGAAAGTCACATTCATTGATGCACATGAAACAAACATTTTAATGCAAAATCATTCAAAAAAATAGAAAAGTAATCTTCCATCTAACATAGGCTACAGATAGACCTTGAAGGGCAAAAGAAGACATAGGCTATGATGAAATTTCTACTACCCATAAGCAAGCTTATATAGCAAAATATTTGTTGGCAATATTTGTGTCTATCTCCTGAGAGTTAGACTTTAATGGTTATAAAATCTCAAAATCAAAAAGACTCATTGAAAAAATAACTATGCACTGGTTGAATAAGTACAATAATCTGACATTAAAGACTGGTTTTGCAAGCATTATCAAGTTTATTTCCACGGATACTCTAAATAGAAATGCTTATGAGGTATCTTTTGTATGTTTGCCAAATCATTCAGTTTGGAAAGCATCCAGTGAACTGCCCACATATTTTTTTCGCCTTCTTGTAGTTGTGGATAACAAACATATCAAAATAGTGGATCTTAATGAATATAAGTTGGCATATTATTTAATATTCATTAGTTTTTTGAGGATACTTTTTTTCTATTACTCATTGGCATATTTTGATTTTCATCAAAGGTGATACAATTAAAACATAATAGAATTTGTTCAAGAAATATAACTATGATTTTTTGTGTGCTCTTTTACTTTCTGGATAAATAATAGCTGAGATAACCCTGCAGACCATAATAATTATTCTTCAAAACTAACACTTAAAAGCAACCATATTTATAAAGTTCACTATTTTTCATAGTTTTGACTGCAAGATAATTCTCATTGAAAAGTAAGAAAGATAAAGATATTCACATATTGCACTCTAGGTAGGCACAGTGCTATCTAACAAATCTTTATAGTCATTATTTTTTCAAGTTTTGGCTGGAAATGTGGTTAATTCTTAACAACCAGTGAAAGGATGGGATAATTATTTGTAAAAGTATTACTGATTTACCTAAAGCTTCATTTCTCTCAATTTGTAACTATTCAAAATAACTATCTTCTAATAGAAAACAGTAGTTACCTTAATGGAGGTCAATCTTTTTAGTGGAGAATCTCCAACAGACATTTTAGAATGATTTTTTCATCACTTTTGATTCAGCAGATTCAAAGAAAAAAAGTAGTCTCATCCTTGCATAGATATGTGTTATTACAGTGGTAAAGAATTTGGTGTACATTTAAGTAATTGGCAACTAAGAAAAGTACATATTCGGCTCACACTTTGGATTTAACCATAAAATAATCTCATCATCAATTTGAAGAGAACAGATCCACTTTCATAAACCTTGCAAGTTCTTATTTATGTAAAAGTATATCCTTTTATGTAGTATGAAGTGCAGTAATACCTCGGTTTACGAATTTAATTTATTGCATAGTTCGGGGGAATTGGCCATGTTTCTATTCAATACCAGATATGGAATTTACATGTAAACAAAATTTTGCCTAAAGCTTCTGTTTACTAACTTAAATTGAGAACAGAATTATTCCTGAGGTATTATTGTGCTTCTTAATGTCACAGTTTGGAAGCAAAACAAAATTTGCAACAAATAAATAAATAATAATAAATAAAATCAGGTGTTTGTATACAATGTTGCTTTTGGGGAGAATTACTCTGAAATTAGTTTTGAAATGAGGAACTTAGGTAACTTCGGGAATGAATATTTATTAGCTGTCAAAATCATGTGGTTTGTAGTCATCTACACTTGACATCACATCTTAGCCACTTGGTACTTATGAGATATGAGCAAGTCATGTAATCTTTTCTACATATGTGTATATATTATAATAAACAGGAGATATAGCAAAATCATTTGTAATATATTTAACATGTTATTTAATGTGCATTAAATTCTCAGTAAAATAAATACAATATTTATATTCCCTTGAAAGAGAATCCTTTTTAAAATACTTTGCCATCTATTATATGGAAATGTATTTTAGAAATAAATAGTACTTTTAATCATCATTACAGCTCATTCATTAAGGTACGCTGAATTTGTATAGAAAGTTTATCACATGATATAAAACCTGTTGTCTATTTTTTCACTTTCACTCTATTTACCCACATTAGAAGTGAGGAATCCTCTTCCTTCTATAGTTGGAGAAATTCCTCCTCTTACTGAAGCTAGACTCTGAAGAACTCATGTTCTCCTGATCAATGCCTGGGCCCACTGTGTTAATTAGTCTCACAGAGTCTCCCAGTGTTATAGAACCGGCAGGGAAAAGTTGTGATAGAGAAGCATCAATGGCTTGTTTATTGATGGGAGAGTCATTAGAGGAAGAAAATCACAGAAAAATAAAGATACACTGTGGGAGTTGAAAATCAAAACGTGGGTTGCAGAAGCTGTGTAGGTTTAAATTTAGTCTTCACTATGAAATATCTGTGTGTTATTCACAAGTTCTTCAGACTTTTCTGCCTAAAGAATTTTTCAATGGGATACTTTCAATAGAAACTAAAATAACTGTTGTAAGAGGATATGAATATTAAATAATAGTCTAAAAGATCTTAACTTTGGAAAATAATTAACCTATTTGAAAAAGATGAAAGGAAAATAACTATATTTTACTCACTATGACAATATTGGAAATAAATGAAGGTAAAAGAAGAAAAGCAAAAATTTAGTATGTAAAATTGATTAAACTTAATGATTGTTGATGAGAAGGGGAACTCATGTACTGTTTGGTGGGAATATAATATTGTGCCTCTGCACAATATTATATTTCAAAAACCTTGAAAGCTCCTGGAGATTAAAATATTAAAGTATTATGGCAATTTTACTGTGACATATACACCCAGGAAAACTGAAAATTTATAATAGTAAAGTGACCTGAAATTAATATAATGTCATTATTCATCATATATAAAAAGTCCTGGCTTAGGCCTGTAGTGGCGTGTGAGTTCAGAGATACCTCAAAGGCAAGATAAGGCCACAGCTGTGGACACTTGGCTCCAACCCCAATTAACAAGATAGAGACTGCAGGTGCAAAAAATTTCTCCTATAGTCTCACTTCTACCATGTCTTCATGATAAGACAGTGCTACTGAATGGACCTCATTCACTACTTGGAGACGCTATTGAATTGACTCCCAAAGTCCTGATCATTACCTGTGCTTTCCTCAGTTTCCCTGTCCCTTGTTGTTGGACTTCATAAATAAAGTGGGTGTTCCAGAGAAGCTTTTGTCTTAGCCCTTGGAGTCTCAAGCTTAATTAAAGGGTTTTGACCTTCCTGGAGTCCTAAAAAATCATACAATTTGTCTCTTTTTATTTAATCTCCAGTACACTCATTTGAGAGATCAGAGATGTAGGTGAGGACCCAATACAAAACCGTCCATCCTTAGATTTCTGTGTGTGAACCTGCTAAATATGGATTAAAAGCTCTCAAACGTGAGCCAAAACAAACCTACTCTTAATTATTTTTGGTGTCCAATACTGAACTTTAGTGAGGAAGAGAGACACTGAGCATAATTACTACATGTTTTTACCAAAGTATCATTTTTCATAGGAACATGAACTCACCATAAGTAACACATTTAAGACTTAAGTATAAAAGTTAATATTTCAATTTTAAAATCTGTACCAGTCACTTAAAAAATGAGTAGTAGCAGCTGTTCTCTAACCATATCTCTGTTTTTAAGTTTCCCACTTTATTTCATTTGAATAAATTAACCTGGCTCAAGTATCAAGACATTGTGATTTTGATTTTGACTCTGATTTTCCGAGTTTCATTCGTAGTACTGTGCTAAGTGTTTCCATTCTTAAATATCAAAGTTGTTCTAAGAATATTTTATAGGTTACTTTACTAGGTGTGAAATTTGCTAGTTGAGAATTTTAGGTGTTCCTTTGTTTTGATTTTAATATAAATTATAAAGCCCTAACACAAAGTAATGACTAAATCCCTTCTAATCAGTTAGATTTTTACATTGATTGATCAGCACTAATTTACCACCAGCTACAATTTGACCGGAGGTAACTGAAAACATGATGTTGCCAGGTTACCATATAAAGTTTTGTTATAATTTAATGATATATAAAATAAAAAAGAGTTATGTGTGTCAGAAATATTTTCCAGCATGTTTCTTCATTGCTTTTAATTTATGAAAGGAGCAGTCTATTTTATGTTAATTCTTTTTCTGCCAGTTTAGATACATAGAAAGCGGCTTTGAAAATTATAGATGAAGAAATAAACATGAACAGTGAACCAATTTATATTCTCTGGCTAGTATTTTGATGATGAAATTTCAATGCAGTGAAACAAATGCACTTGTAAATTTAATTTATTTAAAACATAGTTATAATTGTTTTAGTATAAGCAGATAAGATTTTCCTTCTGAAATTATTATATAATAATGATGCAGTAAACATTTACTCACTGCAAATGTTGAAAAGTTAAGATTTGGGGCTCCAGTAATCTTTTTTTAAATCAATAAAATCAATAGATTTTCCCATCCCCACAAAAATAATATAGGCACATATAATTCCATATTTAATTTCAAAGTATTTTCATTCTAGAATATTTTTCCATTAAAACTATTCCTTTAAATACAAAGCCTCAATGCATATTTAAATTTTTTTTATTATTCTCTTTAATTTTAATAACTTTGTCAACTATTTGCAAATTGGAAGTACTACATGCATCTATATATATAGGGATTATATGTCCTTACTCCTGTCTCTGATCTTGGGATCAACTAATATCTCCTCTGAGTTTTGATGTAGGTAAACAGCAATGCAATGAAAAGGTAATATCAAGTGAATATTCTCCATAGAAGTTCCGGGTACATTGTATAATGGAAATCAGACAGTGGAAAATTGACTGCTTTGGACACTTAAACTTTAAAATATCTTTTACATGACTTAGCTTTAAAATGCTTAATTTCTGTTATTTCTTTCAGCTTATTTGCTCACAAATATAAAGTAGAAATCAAAATGCTGAACTGTAAATATCTTAGACAAATTTTTTGTGAAGCTTTTGTGTGTCTTGTTTTTAATATTAACAGTTGACCAAATATCTTATATAACTAATCTTTTCAACTGGCCTTTTAGGACATGTTTGGTGAAGGATAACTGAGGAAGAGCAGAACTTTTTATTTCTTTGCTTAGTTGAGGAAATATATATTGAGGACATTCAATACTGAAATATTAAAGATGATAGATAACAACCCAAGAGCACACACTTTGAAAAGGAGAAAGGCTCTTTTGATTTTCCAAACCATGAATGGAAAATAATTATTTTAAGCCCTGATACCTGACAAAGAAAATGTGTCTGAAGCTTAGGTGTATAACTGCTGTTCTAACTGCTGAAAATGGATGATTCTAAGTTTTAATATTCATTCATTCTTCAGAGTGTAGAGACCGGTACTTTAAAAGGCCCATTGTAAAGTTATTCATAAGAATATTAAATATGTATCCAATCTGTTCCCCTTTTTGATTGCTCACATTTCTTTTCATATACTCATTTTTGACCACCATCAGAATTCTCAATTTTTAAATCATCCAATTCTCTTGTTTTCTCTTTTATTTCTTTACTTCATGTACATTTGTTCATCTGCTGTCTTAACACCCATAACCCTGCTCCCCTCTTGTGGCTCATTACTTTCCAATGTTTATGCTGCAAGTATCAGTCAAGACCCATCCCTCGATCAGTACAGTATGTTCCCCATTCCTCAGCAACCCAATGCGTGTGGTTGTGTTCCACGGCTCCTCAAACGTCAGATAAGGGCATGTCCCTGTTTTAATTAATTTAGGCATTTTCTTCCAAAATCCAGTTTTCTTATCTTTAGTCATTTTACATTTTTAAAATCAATCTTACTGTATGTAAATCATATAACATAATGTTACAGATGTATATAGAATATATAAAAGATTACTACAGTGAATCTCATAAACATAGGAATAATCTCACATCATTCTCATATTTGTCTGTTTGCCAAGAAGTGCTAAAATTAGTATTCATCAATTAATTATTAGTTTGAGTTAATTTTTTTTACCCTGAGTATTACATAATGTTATTACTTATAGTATTCATATTATACATTACATGTCTATGCTTATTCATTGTATATATCTGTTGGCATTGTGTACTTATATTGTGATATATATCATTCATTTGAAGTAGCTCAAACAAACCAACACATATTAATAAAAGTAAAACATTGTTCATATGTTTTTAATTGAGTTTGATCAGGTGCCAACATTGTCTCTGTCTCTCTCCCTCTTTCCACGTATCTATTGTTTTCTCTCTGTGTACATGACAGAAAACAAATTAGTTGAATATAGAATAACATTTATTGCCTATAACATGTAAAACAAATACTAAAGTAAGAATACTATCCTACAGGATACAAATTATATTCAATTAATTTTTGAGAATAAACTGATATGCTCTTGTTTAAAATTATAAACTTCTCATATAAGAATGAAAGTATGGGCTGGGGATTTAGCTCAGTGGCTCAAGCACTTGCCTGTAAGTGCAAGATCATGAGTTTGATCCCCTGTACCACATACAAATGAACAAACAACAACAACAACAACAAAACAATTAAAATACTAGACAAATGGATGAAGGAACTTAAAATAAGAATTAAATGTCATTTTTTATACAAAAGTGAATTTGGTAAAGGATAAAGTCTAACTTAAGTCCTTTCTCCACCATTTGCATGTTTATATGTTAGATTGTGTTTGTTAATAAAGAGGGATTTTTAAAAAAATTATTTTAAAGAGAATAAAACAAATGAGGACAAAAAAGTTGATCAGAATAGAACAATGTAAGCAACACAACACTTCACAACATGACAACTGGATATTAACAGTAGCTATCGTAATGTCTCTTTCTTTTGAAATAGTTGAGCATACCTTTACATACAATAATATCCAACATAACAAACTAGTATAAAACCATTCAAGAGAATGAAAGTATTACAGGTCATTGAGAACCAAATAACAGAAAATGAACAATGGTTAATGTAATATCTCATTTTCCATAAAAAATTGTTTATACTATCACACATATTAAAATCCGATAAATTAGACACAACATGATAGAACCAATGGAAATGGAAGAACAAAAACTTGGTAGGACTTCAAAGCAAGAAGATATTAAATCATCAATGGCTGCCATAATGTCTTATTTTCTTCAAAATAGCTGTTCCCACAATCACACATAATAAGGTGAAAGAAAACAGAATGAAACCATTCCAACTAATCAATGAAAACATTATAATGCTTCAAAGCAATGTAATGAAGAATCATGATTACCATAAAATCTTATGTACTTTTACCATTTCTTATACTAGGGAGACTATACAGTATTTATACATGTGAGGTTATTTAATTTATGAGTGTGGTCTCAAGTTGCAGCCATTTATTTCTAAATAGCTCAGTGTGATCCTTCTTTATAGCTAGGTAGTACTCCATTGTATAAAAATACCACATGTTTTTTATCCATTACTCAATTGATGGGTTCAACATCTGGCTATTATAAATTGTGCTGCTATAAACATGGGTGCACATATATCACTGTGGTATGATGTTTTCAGTTCTTCTGGGAATATGCCTAGAAGTAGAATAGCTGGAACAAATGGGACTTCCAATCCTAGGTTTTGAAGAATCTCCAGACTGACTTGAACAGTTGTTGCACCAGCCGACCCTCCCACCAACAGTGCAGGAGAGTTCCTTTTTCCCCACAGCTTCTCCAGCCTTTATTGTTGGTAGTTTTCTTGATCCTGGTGTTCTTTCTGGAGTGAGATGGAATCTGACAGTTGTAATTAGCATTTCTCTAATGACCAATGATGATGAACATTTTTTCATGTATTTATTTGCCATTCACGTTTCTTCATCTGAGAAATCTGTATTCATCTCAGATGCCCATTTTTGGATTGGATCTTTGAATTTCAGGGGTCTGATTTTTTTAATTCTTTGTGTGTTCTAGATATAAGTCCTTTGTCTGAGGGACAGTCCACTAAGAATTTTTCTCCAGTTTGTGGGTTTTCTTTTCACTATGCTGGAGATTTATTTGCCATGATGAAACTCTTTAATAAGATGTGATCCCAGTTATTCATTCTGGGAAGTATTTCCCATGGGGTTTGATTCCTGTTCATGAATTCTCTACCTATCCCTATGTTTCAAAATTTTTATCTAATTTGTCTTCCAAAAGATTTAGTGTTTCTGTTTTAATATTCAGTTCTTTGATCTATTTATACTTTAATTCAGTACATAGTGATAGGCATGGGTCTAGTTTTAGTTTTTGGAATATGAAGAGTCAGTTTTTCCAGCACCAATTATTATAGAGACTGTCATTTTTCCAGTGAGCATCTTTGGCTACTTTATCAAAGATAAGGTGGTTGAGTGTGTTTGTAGTTGTGGTTGTATCTTCTAATCTATTCTATTGATCTTCAGATCATTTTTTATTCCAGTACCATGTTGATTTTATGATGGTTGCTTTGTAGTATAACTTCAAGTCAGGGATTGTGATGCTTCCTGCCTTGCCTTTGCTGCTTAGAATTGCCTTTGCTATTTTAGGTCTCTTCTGGTTACAGATGAATTTTAGGAGTGCTTTCTTTAGATCTATGAAGTATGTTAGTAGTATTTCATTGGAATTGCATTGAATCTGTATAACAATTTTGGGAGAATGAACATTTTCACAATATTTATTCTTTCTATCCATGAACAAGGGATGTCTTTCCATTTTCTGAGATCTTCTTCAATTTCTTTTTCAGGGTAATATAATTTTCCCTGCATAGATCTTTTACTCCTTTTTTAAGAAAATTCCTAAGTATTTCATTTTTTTGGATGTTAGTGTGAAGGGTGTGGCTTCACTTATTTCTCTCTCAGTGATGTTGTTGTTAGTGTATAGGGATACTACTGATTTTTGAGCATTGATTTTGTATCCAGCTACATTGCTGAATTTATTTATTATATCTAGGAGTCTTTCAATGGAGTTTTGGGGGTCTTCTATGTAAAGTGTCATGTCATCTGCAAATAATGATAATTTAACTTTCTCCTTTCCTAACTTTAACTCCTTTTATTTCTCTATCTCTTGTCTAATTGCTTGGGCTAGTATTTCTAGTACTATGTTGAATAGGAGTGGTGATAAGGGACATGCTTGTCTTGTGCCTGATTTTAAGGTAAAGGCTTTCTGCTTTAGGGCATTTAATATGATTCTCACTGTCAGTTTGTCATAGATGGTCTTTATCATATTAAGGCAAAGCCCATGTATTCCAATTCTGTGTAAAGTTCTTATCATGAGTGAGCATTGAACCTTATTAAAAGCTTTTTCTATAGAAACATATCTATAGAAATGATCATGTGATGCTTACTTTTGGTTCTATTGATATGGTGGATTACATTTACTGATTTGTGTTCTGCATATCTGGAATGAATCCCACTTGGTTGTGGTGTATAATCTGGATGATTTGCTGCATCTTTTTTGCCAATATTTTATTGAGAATTTTTGCATCTTTGTTCATTAGGGAAATTGGCCTGTAGTTCTCTTTTTTTAGTTGGGTCTTTCTCAGCTTTTGGTACTAGAGTAATATTTGACTCCAACAGTGACTTATTAATAATTGCTTGCCTTTTGATTTCACTGAAGAGTTTAAGACTGTTGGCATTAAGGCTTCTTTGTATTTCTTGTAGAACCCTTCAAAAAATACCTTTGTATTTCTTGTAAAATCCACCTGGGCTCTTCTTTGTTGGTAAAGACTTAAATACTTTTTTAATTTCATTAATAGAAATTAGGTTATTCAGCAGTTTTACATCTTCTTGATCCTGCTTTGGTAGTTCATATGTTTCTAGGAATCTGTGCATTTCTTCTATATTATCAAACTACAAGAATAGAGGTTTTAAAATAGTTGTTGGTGATCTTCTGTGTTTCCACAGAGTCTGTAATGATTTCACCTTTTTCATTCCTTATTGCATGAATTTGAGTTTTTCCTTTCCTTTTTTAAATAAAGTTGGCTAGGGGCTTATTAATTTTATTTATTCTTTTAAAGAATCAACTCTTTGATTCATTGATTCCTTGTATTGTTTTCTTAGTCTCTACTGCATTAATTTCTGCTCTGATCTTTATTGTTTCCTCCCTTCTTTTGACTTTGGGCTTGACTTACTCTTTTTTTTTTCCTAAATGTGCAAGGTGTAGCATTAGGTAATTTATTTGTGTTCATTCTGTTTTCTTGATATGGTCCTTCCTCTGAGGACCATTACATCCCACAGATCCAGGTAATTTGTATTTGTATTTTCATTTGCTTGTAGATGTTGTTTAATTCCTTCTTTAATTTCCTCTGTGACACATTGATTGCTCAAGATTGTATTATTCAAATTCCATATGTTTGTGTGGTTTTTGCAGTTTCTTTTATTGTTAATTTATAGTTTAATAGCACTATGATCTGATAGCAAGCATAGAATAATTTCAACTCCTTTGCATTTATTTAAATATGTTGTGTGGGGACAGTATATGGTCTACGTTAGATAATGTCCCATGTACTGCTGAGAAGAATATATATTCTGATGTTGGATGGAACACTCTGTATATGTCTATCATGCCCATTTGTTCATGAGTGTGATTCAGCTGTTATTTCTTTGCTGGTTTTCTGTCTGGTTGATCTGTCACTTGGTGTCAATGGTGTGTTAAGGTCTCCTGTTATAATTGTGTTATTGCTTATTTGATTTTTTACTTCTCTTAATACTTGCTTTGTATAGCTTGGTGCTCTGGAATTTGGTGCATATATATTTAAGATTGTTATCTCTTCTTGAAGTTTTCATCTAATTAGCATGTAGTGACCTTCTTTATCTCTTTGGATCATTCTTGGTTTGAAGTTCACGTTGTCTGCAAGAAGAATAGCTACCCCTGCATTTGGGGGGGGGGTTCCTGTTGCATGAAGTATTGTTTTCCATTCTTTGATTTTCAGTCTATGAGTGTCCTTTTGGGTTAGATGGGTTTCTTGTAGAAAGCATATGTTTGGATGTTGTTTCTTGGTCCATTCTGTCAGTCTGTTTCTTTTACATGGTGAATTGAAGCCATTTACATTAATGGTTATAACTGCTACATATTGGTTTATTATTAACATGTTATCTTTCTGCTGTTGTATCTTTACCTTTCCATTCTGTTTAATTGTCTGCCTTACTTAATGGTTTTTTCCTATGTGTATCTAGAATGTCTTTCAGTATTCTTTGCAGGGTTGGTTTGGTGATCTTGAAGTTCCTCAGCTGTTCTTTGTCATGGAAGTATCTCCTTTCTTCATCCATTTTGAAGGACAGTTTTTCAGGGTACATCAGTCTGGGTTGGAAGTCATTTTCCTTTACTATCTGAAATACTTTACTCCAAGCTCTTCTTGACTTTATTGTTTGTTCTGAGAAGTCTGCTGTGATTCTGATAGGTTTTCCTCTATAGGTTATCTGTCTTTTCTTTCTAAAAGCTTTTAATATTCTGTTCTTTTGTTGGATTTCTGGGATGATGATTATATATCTGGGTGTAGTTTTATTTTGTTTATGGCTATTTGGAGTTCTATATGTTTCACTAATCTAATCTGTATGTCAATTTCCATTCTCATGTTTGAGAAATTTTCAACTATTACTTCTGTAAATAGCCTCTTGATATCTTTTCTGTTGTTCCATTCTTTTTCTTTTATGCCTATGAATCTTGCGTTGTTTTTCTGTGTATCATCTTGCAGCTGTTGAATTGTTACTTCCTGATTCCTTGTTATTTTTAAAAGATCTTTCCTTTCCTCTTCATTAACTGCAATCTTGTCATCGAGGTCTGAAATTCTAGCTTCACTTTCACTGAGGTGGTTTTGGCAACTTTCAATGGAATTTTCAAAATCCTGTTTATCTCTTTGAATCTGCTTCATGCATTCTGTTTATTTCTTGTACTGTTCATTCAGGGATTCTATCTTTTTGCATTGTTTCTCTAATTTTTAAACTGTGTCTTCTTTTGGTGTGTTCAACATTTCTTTCATTACTTTTATCATTTCTTCTTTTACCTGAGAGATTATTAATGATTTGAGTTCCTTTATAGTTTCCCAAAGTTGCTTCCTTATTTCAGTTGATATCATTTCAGGTATATAGCTTATATTTTCTTCTATTTCTGTGCCTCCTAGGCTTTCTTGGGATGGGCTAAGGTTTGAGATTGCATTTTGGTATTTGGTCTTGTCATTTTTCTGTATTTCCATGTGTCAAGTGATGTTCCAAAGCTTCCCCAGGACATGTTGGAGGTCACCTCCTGCACCCTCAGCTCCTGGGACTGAATGTAGGTTCCTAAGCTTGGCCCAGTCAGGACTTCAGGACCTCCTGTGCCACCTCCGGTGTTCCAGGAAGCTGGGAGGGCTCCTGACAGCTGGACTGATGTTCCAAAGCTCTTCCCCAGCTTGTGCTGGAGAGCTGCCCTCAGCTCCCCAGATAGAATGAATATCACTGGGTGTGGTCTAGTCAGGCTTGAGAATCCTTCTGAGCCTGTCCCAGTGTTCAGAAAGGTGGGCAGGCACCTAACTACTGAGAGCAATGGTCTTAAACTCTCCCAAGGCTAGCACTGGTGTGCTAGAACTCACCTTGTTCGTGCTCAGCTTCCCAGGTTGAAATAAGGTCCCTGAGCATGGGCCAGTCAGGCATGTGAAACCTCCTGAGGCTAGTCCAGTGTTTCAAGAAACTGGGTGGGCATTTATCCTCTGGGAGTGATGTTCTTAAACTTTCCTCGGCCAGCACCAGCATGTTAGAAACTCACTTCACATGGTTTCAGGTCCCCGGATTGTAAATATTGGACTCCTGATGCAGACTAATGTTTTTAATTAGTATACGTTCATAGTACATAATGTTTACATTCTTTGTGGGGAGTAAGTACCTGTACACAATAAATTTTAATCCTTTTTTCATCTCTTTTTCCCTTCTTCCCCCTCCTTTCATCTCTTGATCAGCTCCCGTAACTTTTATTTTGCTCTTTATTTATACTTTAAATTATAAAAGTTAAAACATGCCATATTTAAACTTGCATGTCTGTTTATTTCAATTAGCATTATGGTCTCAAATTTCATTCATTTTCTCACGAATAGCTCATGTTTATTTTTTATAGCAGAGTAGTCCTCAATGTATTAATGCTACATTTTCTTTATCAATTCATCTGCTGGTACACATATAGGTTACTTACTAGATTTACTAGTGTTGCTATAAGCATAAGTACATATATATTGCCATAAAATATATAATAACCCTTTGGGGGAGATACTTAGAAAGAGAATAGCTGTGCGAATGGAATTACTGGTTTCAGTTTCTTGAGGAATCTCCAAGTCTAGTTTTCATGCATTATTTTATTACAAATAGTTTTGCCAAGGATGTAGCTCAGTGGCATAAGTACCTGCCTAACAAGTGAGGTCTGAGTTTGATCCCTGGTGAGGAGAAAAAAAAAAGCCAAATAGAAACAGCCATTTCTATTTCTCTCATTTTTGAGGGAAATAGCCATTTCCCTCATTTTTTGCCACTTGTATTTAATTTTGTTACTCTGTTTAGAACTGTCATATCAAATGAATTTAACTGATTTGAATACTCATTGCCTTCTTTCTTCAATTATTTATTTTATGAATCCATTTTTGATCCCTTAATCTTAATACCCACTAGACTATAAACTCTTTTCAAGTAAAGATTTTTATGTGTTTTTTTTTAATGACAAAGTCTTATGTCCCAAAAAATACTTTTATGTGTGGTTTTCTCAATCAATACTTGTTGGACTAGTTAAACTAACAAAGTATAAAAATATTTATTCTTTTGGTGTCCTTGAAAAAGGATATTCAATATTTTTTGGAACTGGAGCTCAAGCCTAGGGCCTTTGTATTGGTCTACATCACTAAAACTTTTCATTTATGTACTTTAAAAATGTTATTATTATTTCATTTTACTTTGAGACATGATCTCACAGAGAAGGGTTTCAAACATTGTTTTTCTGCTTCAGTACTGTACTTCACTGCATTTCACTCAAAGTTGCTCACTTTCTCTTTTCTTTTAACTAGCACATTGATTGTTTCACTGGTTTTGATCAAAAATATTCAATGTTGCCTTTTAAAAAAATTACAGGACAAAGTTCTGGTTAGAAAGAAAGAAAAAACTTAAAGTACTTTAGATTCAATATTGACAGAATCAGGTTGGCTTTAAACACACTCGTTTTGTTTAGTGAGAAAATCTCCACTTGATGAAGCAGTTCTGGAAGTCATCTTTTGTGAATAATTTGATTTCCTTACGGTCCTGAATTGATTCAAAACTTTGGCCCCCTAGTGCTTATTTTACTTAGGGGAAGAGTGAGAAGTTTGGTGGTAGGGTCTGGAGGTTTAGCTCAGCGGCATAAGCACCTGCCTTGAAAGCAGCACCGTGATGTTTTTATTTGATTCAAATTGCCCTAATAATTTTAGTCTATTTGGAAACTGAGGCAGCCCTCCCTTAAGAAGATTTTGAGTAATGCTTTAGAAAGCAGCAAGCATGATGAAATAAGCATGTTTGAGGGGAGGAAGAATATTGTAAGGTGGACTAATGAAAATGTTTCTTATTGTAATAAACTTTTAATTTAAATATTTCCTGTATTTTGTGATTAATCCCTTGTCCCTATTAAATGCAATGTGTTGAGAGGTACCATAGAAAAAAATTATAGTTTACTACTAGTAATCTGTAGAACTGTAAGCAAAATAAGTGAGCCAACAATTAGAATTAAATTGAAAATATACTTCTCAGCAAAGAAAACAACAGAGAGAAGTGATCATCTTAAGAGTAGGAAGTCACTTTTCACTAGCTAACCCTCTCATACACAATTAACATTTAGAATATATAGATAACTAAAAAATTAGAACCCCCAAAATAAAAGAACCTTTTAAATAAATTAAGAGACACTAATAATAAAGATTTTTGCTAATATCAATTGGAGAAATTTTATGCCCATATTTTGCACTGTGAGCAGCTACTTTAAAGATAACATGTAATGTACTAACTATTGTTATTCTCCTATTACCTTGATACGAAATTTTACTTTTTCCAGAAAATTAAAAAATAGCTGTGTGAAAAAGACAAAAAAAAGCGGGGGGGCTGGGGATTTAGCTCAGCGGCATAAGCACCTGCTTTGCAAGCAGGCAGTCGTGAGTTCGATCCCTGATACCGATAAAAACGAAAAAGACAAAAAAAAAAAAAAAAAAAAAAAAAAAAAAAAAAAAAAAAACAAACAAAAACATAGCTGTGTGCAGGTGGGAAGGGAAGGAAAAGCAGATGAAAAATTAGTAAGATGTGTAATATATATGGACCTATTTCCCACAACGATTGTGAAAGTTGTGCACTACACTCATGTAGCAAGAAAGTAAGATTAAAAATAGAATCAATCAAAATGTTGGTAAATGAAATAGACACTTCTCAAAGGGAGAAATATAGATGGCCAATCAGTACATAAAAAATATTCACTATCTTTAACTGTTAGGGAAAATCAAATATGCACAGATTCCTTGTTACTCTGTAAGAATGGCTATGAACAAGGAAACAAAGGACAGAAAACACTGATAAAGATATAGAGGGAAAGGTAACCCTTCCACACTGTTGATGGGAATGTCACCTAGTCCAACCATTACAGAAATAGGTACAGAGATTTCTGAAATAAGTAAATAAATAAAATAGTAATTCCATTTGATAAGCTACATGTGTCCTGGGTATATTACTGGGTTTAAAACATCTATTAAAAGAATCCATGCAGTGTGGTTCACAATAGTTAAATTATGGAAACAGACTACATGCTCACAGATTAATAGGTAAAAATACATGTAGATATTCAAAGTGAGATACTATTTGACTATAAAGCAAGACAAATTTGTTTTTTTTTTAATTGGGGATCAAAATCATGACCTCATGCTTGTCAGGCAGGTGCTTATGCTGCTCAGCTAAATCCCCAGCTAAATTTAAGTCTTTTGAAGGAAAATGGATGAATCCTGAGACCATAATGTCAAGTGAAACAAATCTGAAACAAATAGTTTAATTTTGCACGGTTTGTCTTCTATGATTAATCTAAAATTTAAAATGTTTAAAGAGTAAGATAAAAGAGAGATGCTAGGAAACAGAGATAAAACTTATGGCACTGGGAAAGGAAATCTGAGGAAGGGGAAGTAGGGTTATTGGATGTAAAAGGAGATCAAAATGATCAAGATATGATATGTAGCTACCGATTCTCTAAAATGAACTTATTTTATGCATCAAAAACATAAATGAAGGGGCCAGGGATATGGCTGTGGCATGACACCTATGTGGCAACTGGGAGGTCATGAGTTTGATCCCTGGTACCAAAAACCAAACCAAACCAAACCAAACCAAACCAAACCAAACCAAAATAAAACATAAATGCATAAAAAGGATAATATACCACCAATTGGCTTATTATAAAAGTAAAAATTTTAAGAGATTCTACATACACAAAATTTACTTATGTTCTGCTTTTTCAACATTCAACAGAATGTTGAAATTATAGTAATGATAGTGTCTTTCTTCCAAGTGTGATTTGACACTGAGACTATTACATTTTTACAGTTTCTCAGTTTCATTTATTTCCCTCCAAAATTGTGGTATACTTTTTTTGTGTTAAATATGTTTCTTGGTCATCTCCCTAGACACTAAATTTCTTAAAGATAGAGGCATTGATGTTCATTTTATATCTTTAGAACTTTGTTCTGCAAAAATTGGCATTCAATACAGTAATAAAATCACACACACATAATTAATGACATAAACTACTAGAAAAGGATCAAAATTAAAAACCTGAAGTTACTAAATTAAAGAAGATAGCATGGAATTCTAGTAGAAAGGTAATTTTTGATGCCAGATTGAAAGTAAAAGAGATAAGAGAATAAAGTGATGCCAGTTAACCATCAAACTGTTCTTATGATGAAAGAGAAAATAAGGGCTGTGTTCCATGTGGAAAAGTAACACAGCCAAGTTTCAAAATTTACCAAGAAAAATGAGGAGGAGGATTAATCATAGCAGCAAAATTCCTCTAAATATTAAAGATATGTCATCTCAAACATAGATTTCTATGGCAGATTCATAGCAAAGAATACTTTTACCCACCAATACCATTATACTTTATATTTAGCTTTGTCAAGCAATGTGATAAGAATTTAACATATGTATACTGAGAAGGCATTTCTGATATCTGTTTACCACACCCTGAGTACAGAAAATTACACACCACTGTGTTCCCACAAGCAGAATTGAAATCACACTTCCCAGAATCCTTTAGCAGACAGAATTTTGGTAGATTCTCATGTGTTCACAGTGATGCTACTGGAAATAAGCTGATTGGCCTACAGTTAGAGAAAAGTTATGTCAAATGCATAATATTTGATATTTATAACTAAATTTCTGGTATATGTACCAACAAACATAATTTTGTAGTTATTTTAGAGTGTACTTCTATTATTAGAAAGTTTTCTGTTGAGAAGTATGTTGTGTGATACTGGTGATAGCTTCATATAGCTCATGTATATCTTTTCTTTTGATTGTATTGAGAGGCTACTTCATATGACTGATCAAAATTCAACTAGTTTTGTGTGAGTATACTTTTTGATTTTTATATAATGACTAAATCAGTTAACGATTGAAGTCTTAAAAGATATGCAATTTAGTGTTATGCAAATGGCAGAAATGAACTGATAATATGTATCTTTTATAGTAGGTATGGGTACAGATACTTTGAAAATTCTACTAGATTAATAATTAATGTACTTATCACATGGTTATTCCTTATTTTAAGAAATGCTAAGAGAAACACTAAATCATCCTGGCTGATTTTATCTAAGGAGTCAATGTTTCTAAACCTCCAAAATATCACTGAAAGAGAATCGGAGAGACATATTTTACTTTTAAAACAAAAAGAGAGATAGCTGATATCTTGGCACGTTTCTGCATTCCCAGAACTCTGGGAGACCAATGGTTGAGGATTTCAACTTCAGGCCCAGCACAGGCAATTTAACAACTGAGAGAACTTGGCTCAAAATAAAAAATAATAATAATAATAATAAAATGCCTAAAAATACCTGAGGATGTAGTTTGGTGGGAAAGCCATGGATTCAATTCAATTATAATGACCAACAGAGAGAGAGAGAGAAAAAGAGACAGAGAGAGAGAGAGAGAGAGAGAGAGAGAGAGAGAGAGAGAGAGAGAGACTTTGTATGTATATTTCCTTAAGCTATATGGTAATATTAAATTTGATAAAGTACACAAATTTAAATTTACTAGTGAAAAGGTTTTTAGATTATATTGCTCTTGTTTATTTTAAAGTGAAGCCATGCAACAAAATAGCTAAGTTATTGATGGAGAAATGCTAACAGCAATACTTGCCCAAAGCACAAATCTAAGATTATTTTCAGAGCTACGTATTAAAGGCTTGAGGCCTTTTTATAACCTTTATTGTGCACATGACTGAGTAAAGCTTTAAGATTTAAATTTCCTCAGGTGTCCTAATGGTCAAGGGCCTTGTTTGACAACCTGGCCATGCAATGGCAATTGTGTGTAGGCTGCATCTCAGCATTTCATATCTGAAGATGTGGAGCTACAGCAAACTAGAGTGTTTAACAGAGCATTTAACAAGTATTTGCTTGAAAATATCTGAAAAGGAAACTAGGAAACCAGACAAAAGCCTGCAGTGTTCTTCCTCCTAAATTTTTAAATGAAATGATTAAAGGTTCATTTGTTTTCTTTTTATGGCTGCTATTTCTCTTTGAGGTTTTGTATGCTGACATACACAGTCTCTGATTCTAATTCAAAACCTAGATGAATTTAAGTGAAAATTTTAATGAAAAAGTGATATGTCCAATGTAAATATTTCAGATTAGAGCACTATATTATCTAGAAAGCTAATATATAACAAGCTATTATGATACCTTATATAACAGAGTATTGTATAAAAAGTAAAAAATATGTATTTCTTAGTCACTTAGAGAAGGATGAATTCTGCATAATTCTACTCACATAAAGTATCTGAAAAAGTTGCATCCATGTGACAAAAGAAAGGAATGATAGTTGCCAGTGACTGGAGAAAGCAAAGAGAAATTGCTAATGTGTCTTATCTTTCAGAATTTCAGTTATGCAAAGTGAATGTTTCAGAAAGCTAATGTACATTTTCCTTGTAGATTACAGTACTCTATTGCACACTTAAAAATCTGTTAGGAATATAGATTTTATATTGTCTTTACTATAGTAAAAGAGAGGAGGTGCTAATATTTACACACATATACGTATAATTTCAGTTATGCAAGATGAATAAGTCATAGAAATTAATGTACAAAAAGCTGTAGATATTCACTGTGTGTATAACATGGTGTTTGAGATGGGTACATACCCACCAAACCATCATCTTATTCAGTGCTTAGTCCTTTTCTGTTGTTCATATTGTATTTTTGACATTACTCTTTATCAAGTTGTTCTGGATATTTCCTTTTCTTTGCAGAAATAGCTTTAGTTTCAGATAATTACACTGATATACATTTTGTTTTCATTGCATTGCTACTGGTATTCTATCTAAGGAAACTTGCTCAGTACAATATCTGGAAATTTGTTTTCTAGAGTTTTATTGTTTTTGATTTTATGCATAAACCTTTAGAACATTTGGGTTACATTTGTATGTAGTGTGTGGTAAAGGTCCAACTTCCTTCATTTGCATCTGGATATTCAAATTTCCAACCATAATTTATTGAAAAATATAATTTATTGACTCTGTAAATTTTGGCACCCTAGCTAAAGATTAGTTGCCCATATACACTTGAATTTTTTAGGATTTCTGTTTGTGTGTATGTGTCTTTTTGTCCCTATTCCATTATATTTTAATTGTTATGTTTTTGCAATATATTTTGAGATCACAAAGTATAATACCTTCAGCATTATTCTTGCTCCAAATTGTGTTAGTTCTTTGGGATGTTTTATGTTTGCCAAATAATTTTTTGATGTTTTTCTACTTCAGCAAAAAACTTCCATTGAGATTTGATAGGCATTACAAATATAGTTACATTTGGAAAGTGTGAATATTTAAAAATAATTTGGAATGGTCTCATATTCAGGTGTGTGTATGTGTGTGTGTCTGTCTGTCTGTCTGTCTGTCTGTCTATGTGTGTGGAGTCTTTACAGTTTTCCACATATAAGAGCATACGAAAAGGAGAAAAATTCAAACTTTCTTTTCTATATAAATTTTTATTTTTTCTTGCCTAAATGTTCTTTTCATTTATTTCCTTTTATTAGTGTATATTTCAGTACATAATAATTACATTTATCATGGGGAGTTGGTACATGAACATAACACACCTGAATTATTTTTGATCTCCTATCTTTTCTTCCTCCCTGCTGCTTGGTCTTTTTGGTTTTCTTCCCATTTGCAATTTCTTCCAAGTATGATATGGATGACAAAGGCGCAAATAAAATTTCTTGCCTTATTTGGGAATTTGAAAGAAAAACTTTAGATTTTCACTGTTGAATATGACGTTCCCTTGGGGATTTGCATAAATAGCCTTTATTGTTTAGAACTAAGATTCTTATATTTCTAAATTTGATTTTTTTTTACTTAAAAATGATATTTAATCCTGTTAAATGTTTTTCCTGCATCTATTGAGATAGTAGGGTTAACTAAATCCTTTTGTTATTGTGCCAACAAAAACTTAGTAATATGGTTTTCTTTCTTACACACTTAAATATACATGCAGTTATATCCTTTAGATCATTTTCTTTTCCTCTCTTTTTTTACAATAACAATTACACATTTTGGGTTTTATTACTTCCACAGTTCTTATTACTTTTTTTTTTGAAGAGAATAAAACCAGATGTGACAAAACAAAACAGTCAGTCAAAACCAAAGCAGGACATAGAACATGATGGAAAAACAGAATACCAGGTGATCAAAAAATGTTACCATAATGCCTCTGGCTGTCTTAAAAAGAGTTGCCTATATCATCAGGTATAACAAAATTGAACAAAACAGTACAGAACAAAACCAATAAAACCTAAACATTGGAGACCTTACAGGACTTCAAAAGAAGTTAATAGTCAAGCCAGAATGGGCATCATAGTGAATCTTATTGCCTTCAAAGTAGTTGCCTATACCCTCAAACTTGATACTATCAAACAAAACAGAATACAGTAAAATTAGTCAAAACAAGATTTTGAGAGCAATACAGGGGTTCAAATCAAGTTAATAGGAAAACAAAAAAGTTACTATAATATATCCTGCTATTTTTAATTTATTTTTCCCTTAATTAAAAATAATAAAAAATAAATTAATTTTTTAAAAAAGGGAAAAAAAGAGGAGATTGAATTAAAAGAGGACATAGCAACACAGGTCAGAACAGAACAATTTAAGCAACATGGTGTTTCACCACCAGATAACCTAACATAATAGTAGTTACCACTGTGTCTCTTTCCTTCAATATTTGAGTATAACTTCATATGCTATTGCATCAAACATATCAAGACAGTGTGAAACTATTCAAGAGAATGAAACTATTACAGAATATTTAGAACCAGCTAACAGAAAACGAACAATAGTTTCTATATTATCTCTTTGCCTATAAAAAATTTTGTTTATACTATCACATACAATAAAATCCAATAAGATACAACATGATAAAACCAATGGAGACAGAAGAACAATAGCTTGATGGGACTTCGAAACAAGATGATATTAAATCAGCACTGGCTATTATGTTGTCTTGTTTTCTTCAAAATAGCTGTTCATACTATCACAGACAATAAAATCAAACAACCCAGAATAAAACCATTCCAATTAATGAGTGGAAACATTACAAGTCTTCAAATCAGCATAATGGGGAATCTTGATTACCACATAGTTTTGCTTTTCTGTTTGTGCTTAACATTCAAAGAAAATCTATGAGTTCTTGAATCAAGTTTATGCTTTACACCTGTGTTTTCTTATCATTTTAAAACAAAATGAAACTTGAAATAATAAAACTGAATTTTTTATTTATTTAAAGTAATATATATTCTAATTCTAGATTTTAAATACTTATTGAGTTTCAGGAAACTAGACAGTAAATGATTCCATGTAAGGACTTTTCTTTAAATAACTTCACTTGTATATTAAAATTAAATGTCAAAAGAACGTTTCATTGATCATTTCTTAATGATGAAATAGAATTCTTATTCTATATAATAAACAAGAGACTGTCTTAAAGATAACTTCTCAGTACAAACTGAAAGTAATTGTTGGAGTTTATAATCCCCCTACTTGGAGTGGAAAAATGATCAGACATAGTTGGGCTTCTTAGGGTAAATTCATGACAAGGCCCTGAACAGTTTATCATAATCCAAAACCCTATAGGACATAGTCATTTGATTTTTAGATTTTTTTTTAGATGTTACTGCTTCATGATCCAAAGAGAATAGATCTAGATATCTTGGCTAGCTTTCTAAGACTAACATGAGTGCCATCCTCAGACACTGACGCATTTATTTCACCATGAGAAATAAAAATTAGAGATTAGCACTTTTTGATTGACTAATAATTATTCAATCTCAGTGTAAACAAGTTAGAAGTATTTCTCCACTTTGATCCTTTTTAAGGAAGAAGTTGATTAATATGTCTTTGAAAAATAGTTTTATATCTTTTTTTAAAATAAAAAAATTAAAAAATAAAAAAGATGGTTTTATAGTTTATTCCCAATAAGCATTACATTATTTTAGTTTAGATTTGTTAATATGTGTCTTGAATTGAAGGTTTGACATTATTTTTTCTCCATAATACAGTAAGCAGGATAGAAATATCGGCTCCTTTTCTCAATCTGAGTTTTTCAGGTATACATGTCTTATGTGAATTTGCAATCACTTCATAAAGCCTCTGTGTGTATATTTTAACTGCTTCTGACGATTTCAACTCTGTCTTCTATAATTTCCTCACTGCTATACCAACTGTTGTAGGAGTCATGAGTTTTACTATGTCTTCTGCTTTTGGTTGAAAACTTTTATGCATTTCAAATTGAACTTTACTATTCTTAAATTAGCTTTATAGAGAATACATTTTCATTTTGGAAGTTTGACAAGATCCTTCATGAAATTTTATATTATTTTAATATTTTTTGTTTGGCTAATACCTGTATAGTTTTCTCAGGTTAAACAATAAACTTGATATTAGCACACATTTTCTATTTTCAATTCTCCTCATAGCATCTTTAAACCTCGAAACTTCATCTTGTCCTTCGCTGCTTTTGTTATTCATTCACAAATATTTCACTCTAAGAACTTCTTTCAAAGTTAATTTCAGTTTGTTGTCAGCCATTAACTTCCTTTTAAACATTTCTTAATGTATTTCCTATTTGCTGCATTATTTAAAAAACACAGAATTGCAAATGTTATCCACGTTTACCTAACAAGGATCTTATTTTCCATCATTTTTCAATCATTCGGGACTTTGTGAAGCCAGAAATGTTTAAGTAGCTAACCAGGTGTGGTAGCACATGTCTGTAATCCAAGCATTCCAGAGGTTAAGGCAAGAAGATTGCCATGAATTTGAGGTCAGCCTGGCCTGCATAAGGAACTCAAGGCCAGCATGAACTGCATACTGGCTCAAAAATCTCTCTTATGTTTCCAGACAGATGCTGACTGGATAGGAAACATCAGAAGATCAGGGTAGTTGTGTACTGATGAGGAATCTCTTGCTTTTCATGTAGTCTCAAGGGTTGCCATATGATATTTTCACATGTTCTACTTTGGGTTTATTTGTAGCATGGCAGCCTGAAGAAGTTTGTATTGCTCGTGTCATACCTGGCTTTGCAAAACCAAGGTTCAAAGAGGTTATTGCTGTATTCCTGTTGCAAAAGTCACATATTGTATTGAGTAAAGTAGTCACAGAGTCCACCTAATTGAAAGTTTAAGAGACTTAAATATAATGCACAGTGGGCGGATGAGCAAGGCATTAAAATGAAAAATGTATAATGCTGTTGTATTTTTGAGAAATCATTGGAAAATACATTCTACCAAGGGGATTTATGCAAAATGTATTCGTCTTTAATGTGCTCTTAACACACTATTTAATACCTGTCTCTTAGTTTCTCACATTATATTAATTAACATTTGACCCGTTAAAAAAGCATGAATTCTGGAGACTGAATTTTTTCCCTCACAATACAGAAATTGAAACTCTTATTCCCATATTGTTGATTTTGAAACAGAGCATTTAAGGTGTTAGTTTAGGTAAAAAGAAATTACAAGGGTCATAATCAGATAGGACTGGTATCTTACAATAGAAAGAGATATTTGAGCTTGCTGTTTTTAAAGACTTATGAAAAGGAGTTTAAAGCCACATGAGGACATGATAAAGGAAAAGGACATTTGGAGTTAAGAATTTAACACAGTGACAACATTTTCTGGCACAGTGAAATTTAGTTTCATTACCAGCAAAAATAAATAACTGAATAAGAAAGTAAAAACAAAACACAATGGAGTGTCTAAAAGCAAGCAGGCAAAAAGAAAAAAGGCGTTACCAGAAACCAGGTGTATGTACTTCGTGATCTTAAACTTGCAGATTTCCAAACTATGAAAAAATAAATGTATGTTTAAGCCAACCAGTTTTTGGAATCTTGCTATGACAGTCCAAGCTAACTAATTGTCTTAGTCACATTTTTCTCATTGAGGGACAAAATACCCAACACCCAAAATTAAGGGAGGAAAGGTTTAGTTAGCTCATAGTTTTTGGAGGTTTTAATGCATAATCAGCGGGCTTCAGGGCAGGGTGGCATGGCAATAGGCAACACTTCAAGGCAGAAGCCTGAGCAAAAGGGAAAGGAGCAGGCCTCTTAGTGTGTGCAGGCTGTCGCCCGCCCCCAAGGGCAGAGGAAGCACTCACAAAATCTCTGTGCCCTCCTCTTGCAGAAGGATGAGGATATTTATAAAGTAAGGGTCCTAGCTCCCTACTGAGTCTCTTAGTTAAACTTCTAAACTTCTCAAGTTGACACAGTGTATCAACCATAGCACTAATTAAACAAGCAAAGTACATAATTATTTTTAAAAGCTGATACATAAATACATAAAAATTGTATATAATATGTGAAACTATTTGCACTTTACAGACACATATTTATATACAAATTTTAAAACATTAAACATTTATCATCTGAATCATATCTCATTTCTTCATGGTAAGGACATTTAATATTCTTTCTCTTAGTTGTTTGAGACATACTACTTACAAATTGGAAAGTATGTATTTTATTGTTACTCCTCTGAGGTTTGCAGTGCACTTTAGCAAGTATAGCAATAAGCAGCAGTTTAGAAATAAGCAATTCAGCAGTTTAGCCATGAATAATCCTGAAATAAAGGTATATGTTTAATTATCTTTAAACTATGCTTAACTCAGTGGTCCAAAGCTCACTTGTATGTTCAATAACAACCTTCTTCCTTTCAGATGCTTCTGTAAAATATTGTGGGAAGCAAAAATATTTAGCTTTCTATCATATGACATTTTTGAATGAATTTGAGGATTTTTCATTTGTATTTGGTTTTCCATACAGGGAAGCATGTGATCTATTCTTGTAATACTGTTTCTTGATTATTAGACTGGATAATATTAGTTTATACTATATAGATTTAACCTAGAAATTTTATGGAAAATGAATTTAAATATTGAGTTAGCAAGGAGTGACTGTTTTTAATCTTGCCTTTAAAATATTATTGACTACTTACTATATAGTGTGCTTGATGGAAAATTTAAGATATTCAAGTATTTGATAACTGGAAGAGATAGAGTTTTGTAAAAAATATAAGTGTGATATAGCAGCACCATATGCTTGGTTGAAATAATAATGATGATAATAAAAACAGTCATTTGTTGGAAACAATGTTCCAAGACCAGCGATTAGTATCTAAAAATACATCATCCATTTGAAATTCAGAACAACCATATATTGTATTACTATTTTTTTGCCTTAACTAATAAAATCAAATTCAAAGAATTCTAAGAGTATCCATGATTAGAGAAATATTTCTGATAAGTAATACTCTGTGGTTCGTGAAAGAGTCTTTGATTTGATTTTTTATTACACAAATGGTAGGTATGCTAAAAAGAGGACTGTCAAATAAAATATCCTTCAGAGTTGAGGAAACACTGTCAAAATCATGGAGGATTATGAAATTATCATATATGAACTGAAAGTTGCATAGTGTGACTCTCAATATTTTCAGGGATGCCTTTCTTAACATAACTGCTAACTGCAAAATTGCCTTCTAGATCTGATACTCTGCTCTCACATTGGTTTATTCTGCTGCATTTATTTTTAATAGAGTTTTTAATCTCCTAGATATCTGTCTGAATCTATTTAATGGATTTCATTTCTTTCCTGTTTTGGGCATTGATGGTTTCCATCATTTTTCTATACTTCTCTCTTTTTCATCTGTATGTTCTGTGTAGCCAATAAACAAGTTCTTCATTGATTATCATCAGTTTATTTATTTGAGAAATTATTTGTGATCTGATTTTTTCTATACTCTCATTAATCTGTTTTGTTTCTCGCACTGCTATATTCTGAAAATTTAGGTGGGTGGTTTCTGATTTCCTCCACCTCGCTGCCCCCTGACTTTGCCCTGAGTGAGATGGAAGACAGTGGTTGCATCTCTGTTTGTGTAGTCTCATTTTTCATTTTTTTTAAGTTTGTTTTCTGTATTGATACTTGCACATTGCTTATAGTGGCTAGCATTATCAGTACTATTGCGACATCCTTAAGAAAACTCTGTTCCCCAGAGATGCCAGCTGTTGACCTTTGTGACTGTCCCAAGATCTTTCCTTCCCAATTTATTAGAGATGACCAGTGGTTGTCTAATTGGTCTAGCACCTAGTCTTTTGGTACTAAACTATGGTAATATATGTAACCCCAGAAAGTCTTGATGAAACCATACTCTTAAGTGAATTAATAAGACATACACACATTTAAATAATGCATTGGTTGTCTAGTTTGAAAGATCAAAATTATAAATAAGGGCTAAATTGTATAATAGATATTGGGAAATAAGAAGAAAATGTTTAAATGGGAAAATGAACAAGGAAGGGGATGAGGAAAGCAAGGAAAGGCAAAACAAAGAAAAAAAAGAGAATAAAATAAAAATGGAAACAAAGCTTTTGCAAATAAGGAAAAGGAGAGAGGTTAAAGGGACAGAAGGGGAACGCAGAAGAAAAAGGAGCAACAAATATTATGTACAGGTATAAATTTCCTGTGATGAACCTTATCACTATGTGCATCTAAAATAGACCAATAAAATTAACTAAAAGAATTAGAATTAATGTGAAACATTAGGGAAAAGATAATTGCTCAGCATTAATTGCAACATTATTTCTTACAGTGAAAAATTAATATATTTCTCATGATAAAAAGTTCAATGTTGTAAATATAGATGGAGTCCAAATTATAAAACTTTTTCAAATGAAATTGAATGATCCACAAACAAATTGAAAGGCATCTGACATTCATGGATTGGAAGAATTAATAGTGTTATTATACCCATTCTTCCTAAAATGATTTGTAGACTCACTATAACACCTATCAAAATATCAATGTCATTCTTTATAGAACTAGAAAGAAAAATTCTAAAATTCATATAGAACCTCAAAAATCTAAATAGTAATTTGAATAAAAAAGAACAAAAATGGGACATTAAGTGCTTGACTACTAAACATATTACAAAGCTACCATAATCAAATCAGCATTGTATTACCCTAAAACTGACACATATATCAATTGATAAAATAGAAAATCTAAAAGTGAGTTCACAAACCTTCAGCCAACTGAGTTTTGAAATAAGGCTTAAAAATACTCATGAGCAGGGACATTTTTAATAAGCACCATTTTGAAGAAATTAGATATCCATGTACAAAAGAATGAGACTAGATTCCTATCCCACACCAGTTACAAAAATTGATTAACAATGTATTCAGGTGGAGAACTGTAAAAATATTAGAAACAATGGAGAGATGCTTCAAAATACTGGAGTTGACCAGGAAATATGGGGAGGCAAAACTCAAGAATCACATGCAATGGAAGAAAAAAAAAAAGACAAATGTGATTACATAAAACTATAAAGCATCTACACACCAAAATAGTAGTACAGGGACAATCCATAGAGTGTAAGAAAATGTCTATAATATGTGCATTGACATATGGACATAGTGTTGATTTCCAGAATGTATAACAAATTCTTAATATTTGACAAAAGAACAAAAAGTACAACTATTGTGGAAAACTCCATTAATTAAAAGTAGAACTGTTCTAAGACCCAAGAGTCTCACTAATGGGAATACACCTAAAGGAAATGAAATTAGTGTGTTGAAAAGATATCAGCACTTTTGTGTTCATTGCAGTGTTACTCCTAGTAGCCAAGAAATGGAAATAACTAAGAGTTCATCAAGTGATAAATGGAGAAAGAAAATATGACACATATACAAAGCAGAATAATAGCCATCAAATAGAACAGAATCCTGTAAATTAGAACGACATGGATAGAACTGGAAGTCATTTTAAGTGAAATGTGTTAGGCACAGGAATACATGATCTCTTTTATTTGTGAAATTTAAAACTTTCCATCTCATAGAAGTTGATAGTGGAATAGTGGTTACCAGAGGCTGGGACAGTGTGGGAGAGAAAGGATAGGGAAACTTTGATAAGCAGGTTTGACTCAAGCAAATTAAATAACTTACAGTTAAGTAAGATCAAGAAGCTCTGGGGTGCTATTATGCAGTGTGGTGACTGCAGATACCACACAGCAAATGTAGAAAATAATTGTATTTTTTGCATCTGCAAAAGCTAGAAGACAGGACTTTAAAAGTTTTCACAACAAATAATTTTTAAATGATTGAGGAGATAAATACGTTTAAATTGATTTAAACATATATATATATATCAGCTTTAAAAATAATCACAGCATTTTCAAGATTGCTCAACTGAGCTGCATCAAATGACAAAATAGTAAATAAACTATTTTAATTAAAAATCAAAGCAGGCGGTCTGAAGGACTGAATACTTCTGCAAGCAGAGAGGCATCGCAGCTTCCTGAGGCACCTCAGCCTGTGGTGAGTGCCCAGCACAGTCTGCCCAAATCTCAGACTGTTCCGGACCCCCCACGCTTCTGGGTGCAGAGAAGTGGAACAGTGGGTTAGAGGCCACTACAGCTGCCTCCCCATATCCCCCCCCCGGCTACACTTGGAAGTCTGCTGAGCTCCTGATGGATGGGCGGGCCTACACTAACCCCCGAGCCCAGCCGCACCTAGCCATCTCCTGCAGAGGAGGAGCTGGGCGGATCCGGAGTCCCTGCAGAAGCCCGTTCCTTTGTCTGAAGGACTGAATACTTCTGCAAGCAGGGAGGCATCGCAGCTTCCTGAGGCACCTCAGCCTGTGGTGAGTGCCCAGCACAGTCTGCCCAAATCTCAGACTGTTCCGGACCCCCCAGGCTTCTGGGTGCAGTGAAGTGGAGCAGTGGGTTAGAGGCCACTACAGCTGCCCCCCCCCCCGGCTACACTTGGAAGTCTGCTGAGCTCCTGACGGATGGGCGGGCCTACACTAACCCCCGAGCCCAGCCGCGCCTAGCCATCTGCCTGCAGAGGAGGAGCTGGGCAGATCTGGAGTGCCTGCAGAAGTCCCTTCCTTTGCCTAGAGGACTGTGGATATCTCTGCAAGCAGTGAGGGATCACAGGCTCCTGAGGCACTGTGGCCTGTGGAGAGCACCCTAACCCGGCTGCAATTGAAGAGCTGTGGATCTTCCAAGGGGCAGGTGGGCGCACAGTGTCCCTGAGGCTCAGCTTGTCTGGAACTGTGGAGTTCTGAGCAGGCAGAGGAGGGACACTGGTTCTGCAGGCCCAATGGCTTGGGGTAGTGCGGTGTCAGAGGCTCAGTAGCTCCAAGCATAGAAGGGGATTTTCAACAGATCCTGAGGAAGCTTTCAAATAACACTTGAAACACAGAAATATACAAAATGACAAAACGAAAGACCAAATTACAACCTCAAACCTCCAGCCCATCTCAGGAAACCCTAGGAGCAATGTATATAGAAGAAAATATATCCCATCCACCTCATATATCGGACATAATAGCTACTGAAGTTGACAAACAACTCCAGGAAGCTTTAAAGAAATTCAAACTCGAAATAATCTCCCAGATAAAAGAAGAAATGATAAAAGAAATGAAAGAGATTCTAAATATATCTAAAGAAAACACAGATAAAAAATTGGAGGAACTAAACAAAAAGATAGAATCCCTAGACGAGCAATATAAGAAACAAACAGAATACATAATGCAGATGCACAGAGATATACAGGAAATAAAAAACTCCACTGAAAGTTGTAAAAACCGCCTTAATGAAAGTGAAGATAGAATTTCAGACCTTGAAGACATGATTGCAGCTAGTGAACAGGAAAGGAAAGATCTTTTGAAAATAACAAGGAATCAGGAAACAACAATTCAACAACTGCAAGACGATGCAAAGAAGAATAACATAAGAATGATAGGGATTAATGAAAGAGAGGGAGACAACATAAAGGATGTCAAGCGGATATTTAGAGAAGTAATAGCTGAAAATTTCCCAAGCATGAGATCAGAAACTGACATCAAGATCAGTGAAGCATATAGAACTCCAAACACTCATAACCAAAATAAAACTACACCCAGACATATAATAATCACCATCCCAGAAATCCAACACAAGAATAGATTACTAAAAGCTGTCAGAGAGAAAAGACAGATCACTTATAAAGGAAAACCTATCAGAATCACAGCAGACTTCTCAGCACAAACGATAAAGTCAAGAAGAGCATGGAGTGAAATATTCCAGATCCTAAAGCAAAATGATTTCCAACCAAGACTGATATATCCTGCAAAACTATCATTCAAAATAGATGGTGCAATACGATACTTCCATGACAAAGAACAGCTGAAGAACTTCATGAACACCAAACCGACCCTGCAAAAAATATTGAAAGACAGTTTAGATACACAAAGGAAAAAACCACTAAGCAAAGCAAATAATTAAACAGAACAGAAAGATAAAGATGCAACAGCAGAGAGATAACATTCCTACAATTAACCAGCATTTAACAGTAATAACCATTAATGTAAATGGTCTCAATGCACCAATCAAAAGAAACAGACTAGCAGAATGGATCAAGAAACAAAATCCAACCATATGCTGTTTACAGGAAACCCATCTAACCCAGAAGGATACTCACAGACTGAAAGTCAAAGGATGGAAAACAATTCTTCATGCAGCAGGAATCCAGAAAAAGGCAGGAGTAGCCATTCTGTTTGCAGACGTGAACTTTAAACCAACAATGACCATAAAGGACAAAGAAGGTCACTACATACTTGTAAGGGGAAAACTCCAAGAGGAAGAGATAACTATCTTAAATATATACGCGCCAAACTCCAGAGCACCAAGTTATATAAAACAATTATTAACAGAAATGAAAACTCAAATTATCAGTAACACAATTGTAACAGGAGACCTTAATACGCCATTGACACCAAGGGACAGATCAACCAGACAGAAAATGAGCAAAGAAATAACAGAACTGAATCATACCTGTGAACAAATGGGTTTGATAGACATATACAGGATGTTCCACCCAACAACATCAGAATACACATTCTTCTCAGAAGTACATGGATCATTTTCCAAAATAGACCATATATTAGCTCACAGAACATATTTAAACAAGTGCAAAAGAGCTGAAATCATCCCTTGCATGTTATCGGATCATAGCGCTCTGAAATTAGAAATTAATGATAAAAGATACTGCAAAAATCCCACAAACACATGGAAACTGAATAACACACTCTTGAGTAATCAGTGGGTCACAGAGGAAATTAAAGAAGAAATCAAACAATACCTAAAAGAAAATGAAAATACAGATACAACTTACCGGAACCTGTGGGATGCAATGAAAGCCGTCCTGAGAGGAAAATTTATTGCACTGAGTTCCCACATCAGGAAAACAGAACGAATACAAATAAATAACTTGATGCTACACCTCAAACAGCTAGAAAAAGAAGAGCAAGTCAAGCCCAAAGCCAAAAGAAGAGAGGAAATTATAAAAATCAGAGCAGAAATCAATGCAATAGAGACTAAGAAAACAATCCAAAGAATCAACAAATCAAAGAGTTGGTTCTTTGAAAGAATAAATAAAATCGATAAGCCCCTAGCCAACCTTATTAAAAAAAGGGAAGAAAAAGCTCAAATTCATGCAATAAGAAATGAAAAAGGAGAAATCACTACAGACCCAATAGAAATACAGAAGATCATCAACACCTACTTTGAAAACCTCTACTCTCAAAAGTTTGATAACACAGAAGAAATAGACAGATTCTTAGAAGCATATGAAGTGCCAAAGCTAGATCAAGAGGATGTAAAACTGTTGAATAACCCAATCTCTGTTACTGAAATTGAAAATGTAATTAAGTCCTTACCCACCAAGAAGAGCCCAGGCCCAGATGGATTCACTGCAGAATTCTACAAGAAATACAAAGAAGACCTAATGCCGACACTCCTCAAATTGTTCAATGAAATTGAAAGGGAAGCAATCCTTCCTAAGTCGTTCCTGGAAGCAAATATTACTCTAGTACCAAAACCTGAGAAAGACCCAACTATAAAAGAGAACTATAGACCGATCTCCCTAATGAACACAGATGCAAAAATCCTCAATAAAATATTGGCAAATAGGATCCAGCAAATCATCAAGAAGATTATACACCATGACCAAGTGGGATTCATCCCAGGAATGCAAGGATGGTTCAACATACACAAATCAATAAATGTAATCCACCATATCAATAAAGCCAAAAATAAGAATCACATGATCATTTCTATAGATGCAGAAAAAGCCTTCGATAAGGTCCAACATTTATTCATGATAAAAACTCTACAGAAAATTGGAATAGATGGTCTTTACCTCAATATAATAAAGGCCATTTATGACAAACCAACAGCCAGCATCATTCTAAATGGCCAAAAATTGAAAGCCTTTACTTTAAAATCAGGCACAAGACAAGGATGTCCTTTATCACCACTCCTATTTAATATAGTACTGGAAGTACTAGCCAGAGCAATTAGGCAAGAAAGAGAAATAAAAGGGGTAAAGATAGGAAAAGAAGAAGTTAAGTTATCATTGTTTGCAGATGACATGATACTCTACATAGAAGACCCCCTAAACTCCATTGAAATACTCTTAGATACAATAAATAAATTCAGTAATGTGGCTGGATACAAAATCAATACTCAGAAATCAATAGCATTCCTATACACGAACAACAAAATTACAAAGAGGGAAATAAGAGAAACTGGACTATTCACATTAGCAAGCAAAAAAATGAAATATTTAGGAATTACTCTTATGAAAGAAGTGAAAGACTTATACAGTGAAAACTATAATACACTGAAAAAGGAAATTGAAGATGATCTCAGAAAATGGAAAGACATCCCTTGCTCATGGATAGGAAGAACAAACATTGTGAAGATGGCCATTCTCCCAAAACTCTTATACAGATTCAATGCAATCCCAATAGAAATACCATCAACATACCTTATAGATCTAGAGAAATCACTCCTAAATTTCATCTGGAACCAGAAGAGACCTAGAATCGCAAAGGCAATTCTAAGCAGCAAAGGCAAAGCAGGAGGCATCACAAACCCTGACTTGAAATTATACTACAAAGCAACAGTAGTAAAATCAACATGGTATTGGAATCAAAACAGAGGCGAAGATCAATGGAATAGATTAGAAGATACAACCACAACTACAAACACACTCAACCACCTTATCTTTGATAAAGGAGCCAAGCAGGTTCACTGGAAGAACGACAGTCTCTTTAATAAATGGTGCTGGAAAAACTGGCTCTCCATTTGCCGAAAACTAAAGCTAGACCCATGTCTATCACCATGTACTAAATTAAAATCTAAATGGGTCAAAGATCTGAATATTAAAACAGAAACACTAAATCTATTGGAAGACAAAGTGGGTAGAAACCTTGGAGACATAGGAGTAGGTAGAGAATTCATGAACAGGACTCAAACCGCATGGGAAACACTTCCCAGAATCAATAACTGGGACCACATCTTATTAAAAAGTTTCTGCATGTCAAAAGAAATCTCCAGCATAGTGAAAAGAAAACCCACAAACTGGGAAAAGATTTTAGTGAACTCTCTCTCAGACAAGGGACTCTTGTCTAAAACATATAAAGAATTAAAAAAACTCAGACCTCCAAAATTCAAAGATCCAATCCAAAAATGGGCATCTGAGATGAATACGCAATTCTCAGATGAAGAAATGCAAATGGCAAATAAATATATGAAAACATGCTCATCATCATTGGTCATCAGAGAAATGCAAATTAAAACCACACTGAGATTCCATCTCACTCCTGAAAGAATGGCCAGGATCAAGAAAACCAACAACAACAAATGCTGGAGAGGCTGTGGGGAAAAAGGAACTCTCCTGCACTGTTGGTGGGAGTGTAGACTGGTACAGCCTTTGTGGAGGTCTGTCTGGAGGTTTCTCAAAAAGTTGGGATTGGAATTCCCATTTATTCCAGCTATTCCACTTCTAGGCATATTCCCAGAAGAACTGAAAGCATCATACCACAGTGATTTATGTGCACCTATGTTTATAGCAGCACAATTTGTAATCGCCAGATCTTGGAAACAACCCAAGTGTCCATCAACTGAGGAATGGATAAAAAAAGTTGTGGTATTTCTATACAATGGAATATTATTCAGCTATAAAGAAGGATCACATTGAGATATTTATCAATAAATGGGCGCAGCTTGAGACCATACTCATAAGTGAAATAAATCAATCTCGCATGTATGAATACCGAATAGTTTCCCTAATGTAAGTAATGATTCAAATATATGAAAATATGTGGCAATCATGATTCCCCATTATGTGGCCTTGAAGCCTTATAAAATTTTCACTTATTAATTAGAAAGGCTTTATTCCGGGCTTCTTGATATGGAAATATTTGAAGCTATAGTATATGAAGTTTTATCCAAATATCTCAAGGAAAAAGACAGACACTATGGTAACTATTATTCTTTAAAAAAATTATTTAGTTATTTCTTATGTTTATTTTAATTAAGGGAAAAATTTAAAAAATTAAGATATATAATAGTAACTCTTTTCGATTTCCTATTAACTTGTTTTGAAGTCCTGTAATACTCCCACGATCTTGTTTTGACTGATTAGACTCTGTTCCATTCTGTGGGATAGTATCAGGTCCGAGGGTATAGGCAACTACTTTGAAGGCAGTAAGATTCACTAAGATGCCCATTCTGGTTTGACTATTGTCTCCTTTGGAAGTCCTGTAATGTTTACAATGTCTAAGTTTTATTGGTCTTGTTCTCTACTGTTTTGTCCAACTTTATAATGTCTAATGAGATAGACAAATCTTTTTAAGGAAACAAGAGACAACGTTGATAACTATTGTTAATAACCGTATACTCTGTTCTACATCATGTGCTAAGTCTATCCTTGGTTTTCACTGACAGCTTTGTTCTGCCATATTTGACTTTATTCTCCCCCCCCCAAAAAGTAATAAGAACTAAGGAGTAATAAAATCTAAAATGTGTAAATTTTGTTGTAAAAAGAGAGGAAGGGGAAAAAAGAGCTCTAACGGATATAACAGCAAGTGTGTATAGGGATGTTGAATAGCTGACTATATTAATGTTTTTGGATCATTGAACACAGCTCTTTGTAGTCTCTCTGTTTGAATGTCTACTTTGTATTCTTTGATACTGTGATTTGAGCAACTATTTCCAAGATGATAATATGTAATCTATTAACAGGTGATTTCTTACTGTTATGCTTTTTTTTGTAGTTCTGTATTATATGTAACCTTACACTGCTTTGTTTTGTTTTGTGTTTTTCTCTTTTTCCTCTTAAATAAAAAAAAAAATCAAAGCAGGCAGTAATTCTTTTGAGATATTCTTTAGATCCTTAGATAACATATTTTGAGTTTTGTAATTCAAAATTTGTAGAATATTTCTGGCAATTTCTGTGCAAGGAGTGAAGATATTTGCTTAGTAAAAATGTTCTGGAAAATACTATAACAAGAGAAAATTGTTCTGAGTTAGAAGTTTTGAAATTCCCAAAGTACAATCATTTAGGACCCATATTTGTGTTAAAGTGTCTAAAAATAAACTCTAATTCCATTACACATACAAAGAAAAGATTTTTTTCCTTCAGGTTTATTGTATATTGAACTTTTATAATAAAAGACTATAGTTATTAGTAGAAATTGCATTTTACTTTATTGGAAACTATATTGGGAGATAATGTGTGTCTGGAATATCACATGAGTATTGATAACACTGCATATTTTGTTTGCTCACAAATATAATGCTAAACACATACATTTGTTTTTGTTGGTGTCATACTCACTGTAATTCCTTAGGGAAGAGCATTTGGCTTTTAATTCTTTCTATACTTTTAGCCTTAAAAGGTAAAATTAAATTTATTTCTTACTGATTTATTAAGAATACCTTATTTATTTTTGGATCAAATTATGCATTTGACATTATGACTCCTTTTAAAAATATGATTATAGATTATCTCACTATTTTCAGTTTTAACTTTAGAAATGGAAGGAGAAGAGAGAATGGAGGGAGGGCAGGAAGTGAGACTTCCTCAATGAACCAGCTCCTCACAGGAGTGTGCTAATGTAAGTATTTTAATATAACAGTAAAGTAATAATGAAGGCTGAATGAGAAGGGTGTATGCATACAAATCAACAGAAGTATTAACAGATAACAGCAAATCACAGATATGTTAAGAGCGTAGATTAAACATGGAATGTAGAATTTACTTATTTCTTTCTTCCTTTACTGCCGTTGCACCTATTTAAGAATTTTCAAATTCTGGCAACTTTGTGAGGGAAAAACAAACCCTTCAATATGGGTGAGAGTGTATACTGGGTAAAATACAATGAAAATCAATATGGACATTCTTCAAAACACTAAAATAGGAATTCATTTTGACCCAGCTATTTCTTTTCTAGATATCTTGCCAAGCAGATAAAGATATTGTACCACAAACCCAAGTTTATACCAGTATAAATAATATGCCTAAATCTTGGAAGAAGCCTATATGTCCATCAACAGGTGAATAGATAAATAAAATGTGTTATTCATACACAATAAAATGCTACTCGTCCATTAAGAAAGATAAACATGAGTCATTTGTAAAACAATGGATACACCTTGAAACTAAAATGTTAAGTGAAGTAAATGACAACCAAATTTAACTATTACATGATATATATGAGAAATTCAGCATACTGTGTAAAGCGCAGAATGAAAGACAGATAATAAAAAAAAACAGAAAGAAAAGTTATTATAATCCATTTATACATTAAATAGTGAAATCTATAAAATATTTCTGCCTTTGGTAGGCTAGACTGGTTATTAGACTATGAGTGGAAATTTTAATTGTTAAATAGTCCATTGAGAATTATCTGGCAAAATTAGAAGGATGGCAGGGGGAAGATGGCATTGGAGCCCAGTTTATAAATGTTCTCATGGTAGTGGTCATTCTTTCAAGAATAATAGGTTCATAGAATACAGCCAAATTGTATAATTTGGATTCATTGTCACCTAGACAAAATCTATGGAAGGGACTCAAGAAACTATCCATGAAAAATATTTTGCTGAAGAAATTTTTTGAATGACCTACAAAAAGCTAAAAAATTATTTCAGAAATTTTAACCTTCAGTTAGCAGAGATTCTTGATTTGGTGATATTCCTAGTAGAGATGCCACCATCCCAGACTACTGTTTCATTCAAAAAAGGGCTACATGACGTAATGCGGGCAATGAGGGATAGCATAAAGCAGCTGGAGTGCAGTTTTGCTTTTCCAAAAAGAAAAATACACTCAATTTTTAAAAATTATTTCTGTTGCTTTAGTTTCCACCAATTTTTAATGTCTTCTACCTGTAATAACATGCCTATTGATTGGAGCAACAGCAGCCTTCTTGTAAAATTGAGGGAAACAGAAACACAGCCTAAGTGTATACTCTAGTGATAGGGAGCCCAGTTCCTGAAAACAATGTTCAGGAACTTCACTCTCTGTGCATCCCCCACCTAAATTTCGGTCACATGAATAAAATAAGCTAGGTACTTGATTAAACCAGTGTTTGTTGGGTTTGCGGTTATATACATACAGATATATTATTAACTAATATATTAAGCAATCTGGAAAAGTCACTGATGTTTGAATAGCAGATTCAGGGATTCAATTTATTGAGTGCACACTCAGTGATTGTTGTGTTAGGATCTTACATTAGAACACTGCACAAGACTCAGTATCTGAGTTATTTGGTAGCTATAGTTCATACAGTTAGAAAAATTCTAATCTGTAATAGAAAGTAGTTGAACACAAAGGGATATTATGTATTGCTTCATACAGAAGAAGTTAATTAGAGCTAGAGCACTCAGAATTTGTCCAGAAAGTTGGACAAGCATAAGATCATAGAATTTATATATTATGGCAAATTTTAAAGTGAGTTGTTTAATATAATATGAAAATATTGTATCTATTATTCTTAAAGTAGCTGTCATGATTAAATGATGCTATCCTCAAATTGCTTGTGAGTCAAAAACTTTTTCCTTTGTAATCATTCATTCGAGTCTACAAACTATGTATTGTTACTGCACTTTCTTAATTATGCCTTAAGTTTCATATATATGTTGTCATTGTAGTCTATTTTTGAAGACCATATTTTTTCATTATAAAGAAGACAAAGATATGTAGTATTGTTTCCAATGTAATTTAACTTTATGGTGAATCACCTTCAAAAACTCTCTTTCTAAACTCTTTCTACCTTCCCTCTTTTCTTTACCCCCAAAACTACTTCCACTGTTATTGGGGACCTGGCCTAGATTCCCAGTCTCCCAAAGAAGTGTACAATGAGGGCTTAAATAAATGAGATAAGTGGAATGATTTTAGGGCTCCAGGAGGATCCAAATACTCTGCAGAGTTCAAGACTACGGAGGCTAAGACAAGGGATATTTCTGAGTGGCCCATATTTATTTAGTATTCAAGGAAGGGTTTAGAGTGAAAACCACAAGAAACTAAACAGAACTTGGGAGTGATTCAAGGACTTTGCCAAGTAGCAAAAGAAGATCTCCATGTTGCATTTCAGTACAGGAGTGAAATATTTGCAGCTACAGTCTTTGTTTAACTAATTGGAGTTGAAGGTAGGTGTTCTCAGCTATGACCTTATCTTGCTCTTTGAGGCATGTCTTTGTTCTCTGGTAGACTGGGCCATGCCACAGCCCTGTAGGTTTGTTCAATTTCCAGTTTTAATGGCTTCCAACACATCATACTTTTAAACTACTTGGATTCAAAGGAAAAATGAGTTTTATTTCTTCAGGGTACAGAAAGAGGTGTAACTATTTATAGCAAATGTCATGTTGGTTCATTGGCAATAAGAATAATTCCAGCTAATTAACCTACTCAGAAGTTGCTTACCTTTTAGTAGCCACCAAATGGCTTAAAAGCCTTATTAAGACAAGGCAAATATAACATAATGGAAAAATTAAAGATACTCGACTGCATTGTAGGGCAGGCAGGATATGTTCATATTGTTTAAAAACTGTTACAGGAAGCAAGGCAACAGATCGTTTTCAAATGGAAAGGAGAATAAGAGACAGAGGAAAAGGACAAAGAGAGGAGAGGAACAGAATGGAAACAGTAATTATGTTGTGTAGATGTTCCTACTCTTACTAAGGAATGTAAACATTATGCATGCAAGCATGTACTAATAAAGAAACTGCTTCAGAAATTAATAAAGATGCATCATAGGAGAAAGCTCTTAATGAAGCACTTAAACGTAACTCAGCCATCAATTCAAGGGTATCTGGCATAAACAAATGATAGACAGAACTCAGGAAATTCTTCTATTTGAATGAAGGGGAAAGTAAAGGGAGAAAAAAAGAAAAAAGGAAAAAGAAAGAAAAATATTTGCAAAGTTTTTACTAAACTTTTTAACATCAATAAAAATCTCTATTAAGTATCAAATAAAATATTAAAAAATTGGAAAAAATATTAATGCGAAGCATGTTTTTGCTGAATAGAAATCTTTCTACAACATTTGGCAAAAAAGTGACAATATATGTTGTCTATTAATAATTTTCCTATGAATACTTGAGTGCAGTTCCAGCCTAGGAATGGTTTCAGTAACATGCTACTGTATAACATTCTAGTTCTCTTTGGGATATTCTCTAGTGTTGATCTTCAATATTTTAACAGTGAGTGCTCATGAGACTTTCTTCACTCATTCTTATTAGATAGAATTTTGAGCACTAGTTTCAAGTTAGATGTTGTTTCCTTTGGGAAAATCAAATTCATGTCTCTTTACATCATTTTCTTAATCTTTGCCTCTCAAATACAATTCACACATGTTGAATGATCTGAGATAATGGGTCTAGAGATCCAAGAGCCACAGGATATTCAAATTATATTAATATTAAGATAATTATTAGTAGAAAAATCTGACATGTTTTGCAACATTAAGCATTTAGTTTCCAAGATAATGCTTTCAATGTGTTGTTGAGGAGGAATCCCATCTTCTAACCAAAAACCAATTAATGAAAAATGTCTTATTCATATCTTCTTATATTAATATAATTATTCTTGATTATATTTAAATTATGCTGACTATACATTTATTTTCTATTATATAATACATATTAATATAACTTCTTGTTTTCCTCATTAATTTGCCTCCATATTTAAGAGTATTTGTAAAGCAAGCATGAGGTCTTGAGTTCAATTTCAAGTACTAAAAAAATGTTGAAAAGAATACTAAGAGTTAATTAAAAATGGTGTCTGATGACATTTTTTTTCCATGTTAGCTACTCTTTTGGCTATTTAATACATGATCAAATAGAAGACTCCTAAAAATGCTTTATTTTCAAATAACCTCAGTACCTTGAGTCTCTTTAAATCCATGTTTCTATGTTTTATCAATTGTTACCCAGAACACTGTGTCAAGTAAATTGGTCTTCCACAAGAATTTTCTGTGTTCTCTTCTTTTTATTGTACAATTGCTGAACTAGGGTTAAGGTAGGGTAAGTGGCGGGTGTGTTTGTACTTAAAATATGAGACAGCTAGGAAGGCTGTTGAGTTGTTGTCTGAAAGTCTCCTAACATTGAACATGGAAGTACTTGCAGCCCCCTTAAAAGTGGCCATCTCTTCTATGTAAGAACAAAGTTCCAACAGTTTGGGGTATTATTTGGGTATGTATAGATTATCAGAAACTTTAAATTTATTTAAGAAGATAGTAGTAATTCAGATATGACTGTGTGCATCTGGTATCCTGGCTACTCAAGAGCCTGATTTTACAAGTAGTTCTTAGCCTACCTTAGCAACTTAGTGAAACACTGTTTCAAAAAAAGGTCATCAGTAGCTCTGATTTTAACTCCAATTTTCAGGCAGTATTCTTGTCAGAAAGTAAATGAAGAACTAGATTACAACTACATGGACTGTGCCTTTCACTCCATTTTTTTTAAAAAAAAACTTTCTGACATATAATGATCTCTTAATAAAAATAATAGCTGTTGATGTCATAGGTACATGGGAATTGTGGGTGATTTTTCCTTATTCTTCTTGTTTTAATTGTATTCACTATTTAGACTTCAGAAATGAGCGAATGACTAAGAGCATCACAGAGAAGTGTGGCCTTTACTTATCAATTATGAATAGCTTTTTATATCAATTGTGTATAGTTTTCTCTATCCGTTCTTATCTTATGGTTCCCTGAGGAATCTTTAAAGAAAAAGATCTGAATGACAATAGATTGAAATTATGGAACATGGAAAATTTTAAAGGTATACAGTTCATTGTTATCTTTTAAGGAACATATGAGACCATAAAATTCCAAAACCTAATTCCTGTGACAAAGCTTGCAAAAGTTAAAGAAAAAAATAATAAAGTATAAAACAGATCCTCTTCACTGTGTAAATAACCATGTAAACATAATTTATTTGAGTTACAAATTTCAAAATGTAATATTCGATTCACAATTTAATAATCAGGATTGGTTTAGTTCCAGTCAAATAAAAATTGTTATGGTGATACTTTTTCAGTAAGCCTTATATTACTGTATCATTGTTTTAAAAGTTGATGTTTAAAAATATCTTTCAGCTTTCGTATATTCAGTGTTAAGGAACACATCAAATATGAGAAAATTAAATATATATTTCAATAGTTTAGTTACTTAGTTAAGATAACCCATCAGTACAATCTTAAATGAAGGAATACAGTACACAATGAATGAAAAGCTAATTCCACCAGCTATTTAAACTTAGAAATGTAAACAAGAACACTAGAAAAGCAAAAAGTTAGGGTAACAACAGAGACAAATGCCTTGTGCAAAAGTGTGTTAAATTAGTCAACATCTACTCTCTAACCTCTGGGATGGGGAAATTTAGAAATGCAGTTATCTGTTTCCAAATAAGTCAGTAACTTATTTTTCTAAAACTCCACAAAGCCTTATATGTACTGCCTATCTATATAAGGCAAAGAGAAAATAAGCAATTTGGACTTATTCAAAATCCACTCATGGTGAGTAACCACCGAAAGATTTTTTTCCCTTATTATTTCTAATAAACACTGTCCTAACTCCCTGCTATCTTTTGTCCATGATTTTCATCCTTTGACTTTGTAAGACAGAAGCTCTGATGCATACAAAATGAGTTGCTTCATATTTCTTCAATATGATATCACAAAAGTGCAACTTCAAAATAAACTTTTTCTGATCAACCTCAGTTTAGGAGTTTGTGACAGCAAAGTCTCTCAAAAATTCAGTAGACATATTTGAGAATAATTTGCTTGATCTGTTTGGTCCCAATACAAAGAAACTATAAAGTTTTGTAGAAATGAAAATGCTACTTGTCCTAATTTGATAATTTTGTATTTTATGCAAGGATTGGATTTTGACATTGAATCCTATAAATATGTACAATTATTATATAGCAAGTAAAAATCGAAAAAAGTTATGTAACATAAAAGAGAAAAAATAATTCTGTTTTAACCCTCTTGGAGCTCAGAATATGTAACAATCTATAGAAAATTTTCCCATGGTTTTGAGTTATTTTATATTGCTACATGGAAGAAAGGGGTATTACTCTGTACCATTTCCACGGTAAATAGCAATCTGCTCTTCTTTCTCCTCCAGTTCATAAGCTTTTGATGCAAGCGTCACTGGCTGCACAACTTTCAACCCTATTATTGTCATTCCGCCCAGTCATTCTGTCATTCCACTCTGTCGTCAAATACTTGGTCTCTACAGCATTTTCATACTCACATAAACAGGTCACATCAGTGTTTCATAGGACTCCTACTGTAGATGACTCATGAAAATGGAACTACCTTTGACTTCATTTCTGATAACTTTCTCCAAAGACACATTCAGCCATGCGAGTGACTAGTCCTTTAATATTGTTCCTTGGAATTGTTCCATTTAGAAATTATAAAATCAAAATATCTCCAAACAATCCACCTGTTTCTCCCTCCTTCACTATTTTTCTATGTGCTGTTTGAATTTAGAGGGGTCTCTATTGCTATTTTTTCTTTCTCTTTGATATGTAAAGCAAGATAATCTTCCAGTCAGTTATATTTCTTCTCAATAATTTGGTTAGTCTACCTTAATTCCATAGTGTATCATCTTTATGTTCAACTGTACAAGAAGGGAAGTTTGAGATTTTTTTGTCTGGAATGCTGAAATAAATAAAAACAATAAATACTCTTTTCTACTTTGAAAATAAATCAACTATAATCTTGGGTAAAATTTTTCTTTTGATTTTCAGTCTGAATATTCAAGAAGTTTCTAGGTTGGTGCTTGAATGGAGCAACCTATTTTAAAGAAGAAGAATATCCTTAAGAAAATACAAGAGTATGTTCATGCTATCATTTGTTTAACTATACCATCTATATAATTGTCTTTTTCTTTCTCTTTCTTTCTTTCTTTCTTTCTTTCTTTCTTTCTTTCTTTCTTTCTTTCTATCTTTCTTTCTTTCTTCCCTTGTTATTTATTATTTATTTATTTTTTTATTTATTTTTGCTAAGGGGAATCAAACTCATGATTTCATGCTTGCCAGGCAGGGACCGTGCCACTAAGCTGTATCCCCAACACTTTATAACGTCTCTTAAAGTGATGTGCAAGTTTAATACTATTATTTTAGTTCTCTTCTATAGATTCTTGCATCACTTTTTAAAAATTCATATATTAGTGCCTTTTTCCCACAATGTCATTAAAATTGATTCATTTATTTCTATTCACATGCTAAGATGTTTCACTTGAAGAGCATATCTTTTACTTCTAAATTATTAGGTTAATTTGGCTACATTTTAAATAATATATTCATTAATTGTGTCTTATTGTATTTTATCCACATGTTCTCTTCTTAGTATCACAACGGATATTGTCATTAATTTATTTTTGTTTGTCTGGAAAAAAATCTTTCATTTTTCTTCAAGATAAATGATGAAATATATTTTAACAAATCACTACAATTGAAAAAAAAATCCTTGTCAATATTTTTAGAAAAATATTTATTCTATTTATAAATTTTACCAACACATATATATTTTATAATGTTGTCTATGTATATATTTCTATATTTGTACATCTATTTTAAGATTTAGATAAAATAAGTATTTATGAAACATTTCTAAATATTTTACTGCTTAGCTTTTAAAAATTATTTTGAATCTAAAGCAAGCAATTAAGTATTGTTATTATTTTAATAATATAACTATATTCTCTTAACAATTAAAATATTTATGAAAAATCTGTTATCTAAATTTAATTATGGTTTAAGTTTTTCATTTCTTATTTCTGTGTCTTTCATTTGTCTTTTAATTTATATTTTTATTAATTTTCATTTTCTCACTGGTGATATACCTTGGTGGCACAAGTGCCTGTCTGGCAAGGGGAAGGTCATGAGTTTGAGCCCCAGTCCCAAACAAAAAATAATAGTAACAATAATTTTAATTATTTAAAATGATAAATATAGTGGAGCAAATAAAAACCTTTTTGTACTGGTTCTTAATTTAAAAATATTTAACCAATATTTCTGATCCTCCAATAGATATTTGTTAAAACTTTTTTATAGAACCCTGCCAAAGTACACACCGCTAATAATATAAGGTTCAAAATGTAAGAAGATGATGTTTGCCAAAGAAGAAAGTGCCTAAGTACAGTTGTGAAACCTGTAACTGAAAGAATAAAATCTAACAGAGCTCTATTTTGTTTTGTTTTGTTTTGTTTTTAATGTGGTACTGAAGACTCAATCCAGGATTGCTCTGCACTAAGCTACACCCTGAACCCACTTTTATTTTTCATTTGAAGAAAAGATATAGCTACTTTGCCCAGACTGGACATGAAGCTCTCTCAGTGCTGGTGTTTCAGGTTCTACTGGGGCCACCAGGTGGTTCTGTATTTTTCTATGGAAGCATTGTACTCAAAACATGCTGTTTTAGCATATCAAAATCCTTTAATGTGGAATATGATAATTAAACTGTTTATTTTCCTTGAGAATCTACTGTGTGTGATTGTGATAATAGGATAACTCTAACTGCTGGGAATTTGAGACTAGTCATCAAGATAGTTTTGCTTAGAATAAAACTTTTATGAATTGATAACCTGTCCTTGAACTACTTCTTTTTTAAATCATATGGAATTACTTGTAGGTTTATGCACATCCAAACAGGAAGAATTAGGTTTGACATCTATTTCCTAAAGCTCCTTTTTTCCTTTCCTTTTTCTCTGATTTTACGGCACTGATTATTTTTAGTTTCAATTGATTGAATTTTGAGTGAAAGGAGGCATTGAGAACACAGGTTAAGAGACACACTCAAGACCAAAGACAACTGTTGAGTACTAAGAATATTGTGCTTTTTTTTTATCATAATGTCATTTCATTGAAATAGCTGTAACAATAAGTTTTTGAAGATATAGCGGTTACTTAAATCAGCACAAAACATTGTACATATGACAAAGTACCAAAGCAATTGCCAATTAAATCAGAAATACAAGGGGCATTTGTCGTCTTCACTGTTACTCTGCATTGTTTTTGTATTTAGCCATTTTTTTCAATTTTTATTTTTCATTAGCACATATTTGGAGTACCTCATGATTCTATGTGTTTGTGCAGGAAATGTGCATTACAGTACATGTGCATAACCCATCAGAATTCCCTTTATATTTCCTTACGCCCTCCTTCCTGTCTTTCTCCATTTCTCTTTCCCTATTGCAAAACATCCATCTCTTTATTCCCTATTATCTACCTTTTAGTAAGCTCTTTTTTATATTTAGTTTCTCAAATAAGAGAAACTATGCAATAATTAAGCTTGTGTATTTGAGTCACCTAGATGCTTTATGTATGTAAAGCATAATTTATCCCACAACAGATCTACTGTTTTTTAAGTACACTAGTGACTAAGATATAAAGAAATTTTTATATGAATATACAGATTTACTCATCTTCTCAAAGGTCAGGTCTTGGGGAAGGAATGGCAGGCAGTCAGAATTCTGTTCTCTCACTGTTGTATTTCTGCTTTATGACTTACTATGTATGAATAGTGAGTGCTGATCATTTCTATATGTAGCATATAAATGTAATTTATTGTCGGGGTTGCTCCCGGCCGGCAGGAAAGACACACGACAAAGTCTGGCGGTGTGCAACCTTGCCTTTATTTGTCTCCGCGTGGGCCCCGCGAGGCCTCCTCTCTGCCACCAGCCCTTTCTCGCCGGTGGACTTTCTCTATCTCTCTCTGTGCTTCCTGTCTCGTGGCGGGAGAGGCATTCACTTTTATAGGGTGACAGTGGCCAATCAGTTCAAAGCGCGCGATGCGGGCTGATTGGCTAACATCAGTTGTTGCTAGGCAGACTATCTTACAGAGCGGGTTGTTTAAGTCGCCAGCGCAATCAGGGGGCAGGAAGCAGGCGCCAACTTGACTCACTCGATGGGAGGGGCAATCTAGCTCAGGCTCCGCTCCCACCCACAGGCCCTACGTCCGCCAAGTAAGGCGACCGGTGTCAGCGGCTCCCAACATCTCCCCCTATTTTATTTACTTTGAATGAATGTATGCATCGCAGCCCGCCCTGGATCGAGTGCAGAGGCTTATGCCCTGTGTTGAGGCCCACCGTAGGCCCTTGGCTTGGACCCTGGTCGGCCGCCCCTGGGTCCGCCAAGGCCTTGAGACCCTCGTCCTTTTTCCAGGGCCAGGAGTGAACTGGACGGAACCTGGATGCACATAGGCATGCACTCATGCCCCTCCGTGTGATCCCCTCGGAGAGGCATCTAGATCTGGGCAGATTCTAGTAATCCAGCGGCTTTCGTGCGCCATGGGGTAGGGCCTGGCTTAGGTCGAGTCATGCTGGGGAGGCACGCTCTTACCCGTCATTGACTCACCTACCCTGCTGTGTGGTGTCATTAGGGAAGGAATGCGGAAGACCCGCCACACCTAGACCCAGTCGTAGGCCAGTCGAGCGAGCCATGCGTAGGCCTGGGGGTCACTGTGCCCATCACGGGCTGCTGCCAGGGCTGCATGGGCAACCAGGCGTATTTGACGCCGGGCCGCCGCAAGGCGCCCATTAATAAATGATGTAACCCATCGGAGCAAGAATGGTCCTATAAGCAGGAGCAAGAACAAGGAGCATAGAGGGCCTAACAAGGGTAGCACATAGGGGAGCAAGCCGTTCCAGGCCCCCAAAAAGGGATTGTCCTGCAGTTCTTTTAGGGCTCATCTTGTTGTTGGGTCTGCAGTTGGCCTCTGGTGGAACAGGCCTGATCTTCAGTCGAGGGACTTGTCGCAACCTCTCTGGGACCCACAGTGGTTCTCGTCCCGATTCCTGCAGAAAAACACAAACCGCGCCTCGGTTCCAGCTAACCACCGGATCCGGGCCCATCCATTGTCATGCCATAGATAACCGCGCCTTTGGAGGCAGGCCTTGGCTTACTCCCCCTTTTTGTTTTTTATTTTTTATTTTTTATTTTTTTTTTTATTTTTGGTCTTTTTCGTTTTTTTTTTTTTTTTTTTTTTTTTTTATCGGTGCCAGGGATCGAACTCGCGATTGCCTGCTTACAAGGCAGGCGCTTATGCCGCTAAGCTAAATCCCCAGCCCCCGTTTCCTCAACCGGCGTTTTTCTCAGCCTGCTCGGCAGAGTAGCCGCCCATGAAAATACCGTCCGCCCCGCGGCGCAGCGTCATAAGACGGCGGTCGCGACAGAGTGGAACGGGGCGTCACTTCCTGTGCCGGCTGAGAGAAGGGAGGGTTCCCTGTAGTGGCCTCTCGGCGGGGAGCCGCTTCTGGAGAAGAGCTCCAGGGCGGAGCGGATGGCTCTCTATCTCCTCCCCGCCAGAGAGCGCTCGGGGGCCCTTTTTCCTCTCTCTGCTTTTTTCGAGCGGCGCACGCACACAATTCGCGGCGCAACTCGGCATAGGAGTCAAGGCACGCATGTATCATTTCCCACAGGGGGCGAATAGCCGGCGAAATATCCCCTTCCAATTCCGCCGAAGCGAGGTCCCCGCCTAACTTCTCCCATGACGGCAGGTTTAAATGCCCCGTGGGTAAAAACCAGGGAGCCACCCTATCTATCTCTGCTATGAATAGTTCTAGTGTTTTTTGACCTACCCTGAGGTCTCTAGCTTTTAAAAGCTTCCTAAGGGCCTTTACCAAGGGCCGCACCTCCGCGCTCGGTAAATTACCCATCCTCAACCTCTAAGGGCTGTTACTCACCGCGTGTGACTTAAAGAACCCGTCACCTACGCGTGAGCCTGAGGGGAGTCTAAAAGCCCTGTAGGTGCGCGCCACCCAGAGCCCAGGCTTATCCCCAACTCACCTGTCCGGCAGCACCACGCTGGAGCGTTGCACACCACCGCCGTGTCTCGGGGTTGATCAGTCCCCGTGCGGGTCACCAAATGTCGGGGTCGCTCCCGGCCGGCAGGAAAGACACACGACAAAGTCTGGCGGTGTGCAACCTTGCCTTTATTTGTCTCCGCGTGGGCCCCGCGAGGCCTCCGCTCTGTCACCAGCCCTTTCTCGCCGGTGGACTTTCTCTATCTCTCTCTGTGCTTCCTGTCTCGTGGCGGGAGAGGCATTCACTTTTATAGGGTGACAGTGGCCAATCAGTTCAAAGCGCGCGATGCGGGCTGATTGGCTAACATCAGTTGTTGCTAGGCAGACTATCTTACAGAGCGGGTTGTTTAAGTCGCCAGCGCAATCAGGGGGCAGGAAGCAGGCGCCAACTTGACTCACTCGATGGGAGGGGCAATCTAGCTCAGGCTCCGCTCCCACCCACAGGCCCTACGTCCGCCAAGTAAGGCGACCGGTGTCGGCGGCTCCCAACAATTTATAATTATATAAACATAATGCTAGGAAATTAATTTTACACTAGCTCCACTTCTGATTGAAGCTGAGGAATTTATATTTATCAGGCCCTGACCTAGATCCCCAATCTCCCAAATGAGTATACCATGGAGGTTTAATTAAAAAGAGACAAGTATATGATTTTAGCAAGACTCTGAGGGCTAAGACAAAGACTTCCCTGTATCGCCCATTTTTATTAGGTACAACAACAAGGGGCAGGCAAACTGAGGAAAGAACAGGAAATGAGCAGGATCTTGGGAGTCACTTCAAAGACTTCTCCAAGTAGTAAATTATGCCCATTTAGGAGAACTGTTTTATCACCAGGATAACATTTATGGTAGGGGTAAAATTCCTTTAGCTGCAGTTTCTATTTACTTAATTGATGTTTGAGCCAGGTATCCACAGCTGTGGCCTTATCTTGCTCTTTGAGGCATCTCTGGCCTCACAGGCCAACTACAGGCCTCAGCCAGGAACAGTGATTCATAGAGGCTCACTTACTATGAACCAGCTCCTGCACCAGGCAAGGGGCTGAAGCCTAGGATAGACTCACAGATAAACACAGACAGCTAATTAGTAAAATTTAAATCCTGCTCAGAGCCACTTCATAGTGGTCTCCAATATCTCCTCCATTTTGTTTTGTAACAACAGCTCGATCAGGATAAGGCATGTTGAATGTTGTCTAGGTGTTGGCCCATCTTTGATCCTTTTCATTAGCCTGTGAATAAAATAAGGAGAAATACACAGATTACTCCAAGCATACCAACACAAAGCCAGAAGTGTGACTTCAGATAGTTGAATGGAGTTAATTGATCTAAAGCATCAGAAAATTTGTACCAATATTGAATTTGTTCATCAAATTTTTGGGTTTGTTAGGACATTGATAACACCTCCTTCTGGAGGGCATCAATATCCATAGTAACTTGATGGTAGCTCCTTGTACATGTTTCTTTATGTCCTCCCAAGGATGCAAAGATTTGTTATAATTCAAGATTTGTTATAATTCAAAGATTTGTTATAATTCAAGAGGATTATACAGAAATGAGTGGCCTTGTAATAGCACAATTTAGGAAGTCAAGTTTAGTTCATGATAAATCTCAGTTGGAGAATCTGCCCAAGTAATGAGTCTAAGTAGTGGTGGATCAGAGACATGAGTCACATTACTCTACTCCTGAGACTGGTGTCATATATACAGATACTGCCAGTAGAGCCATTAAGGCAACCAAAAGATTTTTAGGGGTTGGTGGAATTTCCGTTCTAGTGACTATATCTCTACCCTCATGAATCTTTGCTTGGATGTCATTCCACTGGATCACTTGTTTTCTCTCCTCAGTCTCTTGGGGGAGCTAGAGGTCAATACTCTGGCTGATAGGCAGGTGTGTCTCTGGGCCCAGGTAGCCTGAGTAGTCATATAAGGCTTTCTTCAGCATTGGTGTGTCTCAGATCAAGGCTGCAGATTTCTCATGGATCCTTCACCTGTTAAAACACAAGCATAATCCCACTTCCACATTCTTAGCTGTACTGATTTTTTTAAAGTTTAAATTCAGCATAGAAAAGGCAAAACTTGGTCTATCTGTGGGAAAAATAAGAATGTTAAAAAAGCAGTCTTTTAAATCAATTATGATAAGAGGCCAGTCTCTGGGAACTGCAATTGGATCTGACAATCCTGGCTGCAGTGCCCCTATAGAAAGTAAGCAAACATTTACAGCTCTTAAATCTTGTAACAACCTCTATTTGCCTGACTTCTTTGGAATAACAAAGAGAGGAGTATTCAAAGGGCTAATTGAGCTTTTTAAATGTCCTGCCTGCAATTGTTCTTTAACTAATTTGTGTAATTGAGCAAGCTTTTCCTTTTTAAGGGGTCATTGATCTACCCAAACAGACTTCTTAGTTTTCCATTGTAAAGGCAGAGCTGTTTTGGGAGGAGAAGCATCAATGGCCCTTGTCAAAAAACCTAATGATATTCAATACCTTGCCTTTTTTTTTTTTTATCTTAACAAACTCTTTGATTCCCTGTGAGTTTTTTTCCTAGTCCTTTATCTTTCTGATATCCCTTTTTAATGTTAATTTTAGGATCTGAATCTATTTGATCAGTTTCCAAATTGGAACTTGTTTGTTTAGCTTTGAAATCAGACTCACTAGTCACCATTAATTTCCACTTTTGTATCAAATCTCTTCCCCACAAGTTAACTGGAATAGGTGCCACATAAGGAAAAAAAGAAACCTTTATGTTGGTCTGGTCCCTCATTAGGCAAAGGTGAGGCACTTTGTAGCACATGCTGTGGGGTTCCCAGTCTATCAGCCACGTGGCAGGACATTGTTGTAATGCAATTACAGACATGTTTGCACCAGTGTCTATTAGACCTCTAAAGTATTTTCCATTTATCTTTATTAAATACATAGGCCTGTTTTTAGTCACTTCCTGTGTAAAATAAATTTATCTATTGTAGTTTTTCTCTGAGGGTCTTGCCCCCTTTTGATCTATCTATGTTTAATAAAAGAAGGCTTTTCAACTGGTAAAAAAGTCAACTGTGCCACATAGTGTCTCTGTTCAAAAACCCAGAGATCCATAGCACATGGGAGAACTTGTATCTCATCTCAGCATCTCCATCAATCACACTAGGCACAATAGTCATTCCTTTTAAATTTAGATCAGCCTTTCCCAGCACAAGACCAGCTGTCCTTCAGGTGGGGGATCCCAAATTCCTGTGAGAATTAGGGTGGGCCAATTATTTTCAATGAGAGTGACAGTGACTCTGCAAGCTGTAAGAAGATCTAATCCTGTGCTTTGAATTGTTCCCCTGTTGAGTGAGTTAACATTTCTCTCAGGAGCCACCTCTAATGTTTTTCTTGAATTTGCTGGCGAGCTGGCACTGGGTAAAGTTGACTGGCATTTTGACTCACAGGCCAGGCTTACTCTATTGTTTTTCTTGCCTGAGGAATGACCCTCATCTCATTTTTTGGCAATGGTGTACCATTGCCTCTTCCTGAGCTACCTGTAAGTTTTTGGATAGAGCCCTATGAGATATGGTGTACCTGTTGCCTCTTCCTGAGCTACCTGTAAGTTTTTGGATAGAGCCCTATGACATATTTTTTGAAGAGGCTCTGGCCCCTGCTGAGTGATTCCTCTAAGGATTTTGTTTTGGTGGCAGGTGCCTCAGCAGGGAGCTCTCTTCCCTCCATCTTTGAATCAGAGACTATTGACTGTGAGCTCTTTAATGAATTAAAACTAAAGGGACCAGATTCCAAGTTGAGAACATCTCAGGGGAAATGATTTGTCCTGCTCATGCCTGTCTAAGATTTTTTCCAACTCTTTCCCAAATATCAATCTCTTTAGTGCCTATTTAAGGAAACCATGGATCATATTTGGTTACCTCTTTTAACATTTTTGTTAAATCTTTCTTTGACACATGAGCCTGTGAGCATTTAAGCAGGCTTTGGAGCAGTTGTAAATACCTTTGCTCCTCAGCTGAAACCTTTTGCCCTATATTTTAATCCCAGATTAAAACAAGCTTTTGAAGTGGGAAGACTCACACTTTTTCTTCCCTCTCTTCTTTCCAGGCATCCCTGATGAATCTTTCATCCTGTGGAGGCCTCCTCCATATGCAAAGCTTTCCACTCCAGTTGGACTTACTCGTTCAGGCAGAAATTCCTAGAACAAGGATTTTAGGTCTCTCTTCAGGCAACAGTTATCAGGTCCTGACCTAGATCTCTGATCTCTCAAATGAGTATGAAGTGGAAGCTTAAATAAAATGAGACAAATTGTAAGACTTTAGGGCTCCAGGAAGGTCAAAACACTTTAACTGAGCTCAAGACTCTGACAAAGACTTCTTTGGATCACCCATTTTTATTAGGTCTAACAACAAGGCAGAGGCAACCTGAGGAAAAAACAGAAAATGAGCAGGACCTTTGGAGTCACTTCAAAGACTTCTCCAAATAGTAAATTATGCCAAATTAGGAGAACATTTATGGTAGAAGCAAAATTCCTTTAGCTGTCTTTATCTCATTAATTGATGTTTGAACCAGGTGTCCACAGCTGTGGCCTTATCTTGCCCTTTGAGTTATGTTTGGCCTCGCAGGCCACTACAGGCCTCAGCCAGGAACAGTGATTCATAGAGGCTCACTTACTATGAATCAGCTCCTGTCACCAGACAAGGGTCCGAGGCCTAGCACAGTCCTATAGATAAACATAGAAAGCCAATTAGTAAAATTTAAATCCTGCTCAGAGCCACTTCTTAGTGGTCTTCAACAATATTGATGGATTTGACAAGTTTTGTAATTTGACTTTGGTCAATGGTAAAGATTTGCATAAGAATTAGTACACAATACATAAAATTCATGTTTATGCCAATTTTTTCATGTATGGAAATTTCCAGAAATTTGTATTAAATTTTATTATCAAGTATTTTCACAGAAAATCTGTTAGCATGCTCTCACTTAATATAAACACATCCATAATTTGTAAGACATAATCACAGGGTTTTAAATTTTATTTGACAATAGTAGGGCTTGGGAGATTTCTGACTTCTTTAATTTCCAATGAATTACAGTTATTTGGAATTCAACAAAACTGGAAAATGATAATGCTAAATCTGTAAATAATTACACCAACAAAATTTAAGTGATAATGATTTGTGTATTCCTTTCATATATTTATGTGAAATAAGGCCATTATAATAAGAACAGAGCCCAGAGCTCAGTTTTAGAGTAACTGGTGAAGCAAAGAGAAGAATTAAAAATAAATTTAAAATTAAATTAAATTAAGAATTAAAATTAAAATTAAAATTAAACTTTGGTTTATGGATAGAAAGCATAGGCCACCTATGCTAGCTAACAGGCCTCACCCAAAGACAAGTAATTTTTCCCCTGCTTTCATGAGAGAAGATAGTTTTATACCTTGAAGCAATCTTTCAAGAAAGTTAAACACTTAATCAGGAAGACTGAGAAAAAAAAATTAGTACCTACCTTAGTGATTCTGTTTCCAAGGAATGAGTTTCTGGTCTTTGAGAAATATACTCTTTAGTTCTAGACCTGAAAAGAGGTTTTGAAATAAGATCTACATCATAAAAGGGCAGAGAAAGAATTTTCACTCAAAAATTTTCTAAAGTGAATATTCTAAGAAAATGCAGATTTGAGTCCTACATAAAGGAAAATCCTCTCAGAGAAATGTTGACGACTAAAAACACACACACACACAGACATACACACACATGCACACACAGTGTTAGAACAAAGCAACCAAAGTAACAAAATGCTTATGATAGCAACATGCTTATTTCTACAGCAAACTTTGTAGTGGATTGTGATTTTTTTTTTTTTTTGAGATGCTTGATCAAGACAATTATGTCTGATTTTAGGTCTAACTTGTCAAATTCCAGTTGGGAATTTAAAGATTTTCATTCTTTTCTTCCAAGAACTAAGATTATGAAGATTTATGTTTCATTTCAATTTTCAAACATTGATAACATATTTAAATTAGAGAAGACACTGTTAGTGAATACATATAGATACTCATGTAAAGAAGTATTTGTCAAATAACTAATTTACCTAAATATCTGAGAGACTGGTTCTGAGAATTCTTCATATCAATTTAAAATTATAGCAGTATATAATTTAAAATCATATAAGCATGTTTAGAAACACCTTTATATTTTAAATTATTTTGAGCTGATATTAAAAACAACTTTATATGCAAAATTAACTCTCAATTAAACATAAATGCCTTGAAAATTATGCACTGAATATCTTGCCATGATTTTTAGGGGGATGGGGATGGTCCTGACAATCATACTCATGACCTCATTCTTACCAAGCAAGTATTTGAGCTGCTGAGCTAACTCCCCAGCCCTGCTGTGAATATTGTAACATCTTTATCTTCTACTAAATTATATCTATTGTTGACATTTCTTTTGGATGATACAGTATTCCTGAATCACTGGTATTTTAGTTCTTGGTACACGTTACTTCATATATTTGATAATAATACTTCCTTTTGAATCGTTACATTTCTTTTCAGATACCCACATTGATTGTGAAATTCTATTCTCCAAAACCATATTTTATTATGATTTTGCTATTTTGCTGCTCAATAATGTTCATTGTTGATGAAATAAACCTTTAATAACACATTTATCCAATTATGAATGAACTAAAGTTTAGACAGGAAGATTGTAAATTTTACAGACATTCAAGATTTATTTCAAATGTAAAAATTCTTTAAGACAGACGATGTCATCTTGTATGTAAGTTTCTATTGTTTCATGTGTGCTTAAAAGGATCAAGTTTACTGTTGTTTGTGTGTTTAGTGTTTTTCTTATCAGCTACAAACTCATCATATGCTTTTATTTCATATACTTAATACTATTGAAAGTCATTATTTCCTCAATCAATTTAGTGATTATTAGATCTGTAGAATGTTTTTGGAATATATCACAATGTATATTAAGGTCCTGTGCACAATAGGAATTCTAAGTAAATAAACAAGATATAGATTTGTGGCATTCATTAGCAAAAGGCAAAAATCTGACAAAGACCGCATTTACAGTTTTTTAATCTTCTTGTTTAGGAGCCTAATATGACTTCCAGGTGATTAAACAAGTCTACAATAGCTATGTGCTATTTCAGCAATCAGAAGAATTGCTATGCAAGTATATATTTCCTGAAGTTCCTCTGATTTCTTGAGTATTTGAAAATACACTCATAAGTTTTTCTTTCTTAACTAATTACCATAAATGTTAAAGCCTACTTGAATAGTTAGGAAATTTAAAGTAAAATTAGATTGCACTTCAATTCACCTTTTTGTACTGTTTTTCTCTTAATAAAATGACAAATTAAAAATGGAACTTTCTAACTTCAATTTAAAGAGAATACTTTGATAATTTAAAAATTTCAACTGTAAGCAGAATATTATTACACTATATGTCTCAACTCATGTAGAAAATCATATTCAGCTTTTAATTATTTTATTAGTCTTGTGTATTACAAAGATGATCCTAGCAGCAAAAATAATGTAGAAGGCAGAAAATTTTAACTCTGAGGGTAATTTATCAGGTCCCTATGTAAAGTACCTCTGCATGTGAATTATTGTCATTGTTAAGTAAATTCAGTTAATCTGAATCAAAAGTAATCTATCTTTCTGCTACTAAAATCCTTTCTTGTATCTTTTTCTTTGCCTCTGTCTCTGCTCACAGCTCATAAAGCTGGCCTTAAATTCTTGCCCTCAGTATGTCAATTTGCCTTTCCATGAATGCTAAAAGCATCTCTCAAGCTTCTGAGCTCTCTCTTCAAGAAAGCTCCAGTCCCTGTTATTTATTTCCTTAGATTAAATCCACACCGTAGTAGTTCCTACTCAACTAATTTGAGATTTTAATTATATCTGCACATTTCCTTCAGCTTTGTCAAATTATGTTCCTTAATCACAATAAAGAAACCCATCATATTTATCCTCTGACTCACAATCAAAGAAGGAGATGATTCAGGACTTACATCCAGTGAGACTCCTAAGGGAGATGGTGTAGGTGAGAATTCTGCCTGTCATAGATAACTCACCTTAAAATTGAATCCAGATTTCATGAAACATCTTCAACTGTTTTTATTTAGAAACTAAAGACTTCTTAAATTTGGTGGAGGTTAAGCATGGTGGAGCATACCTGTAATCCCAGCTATTCAAGAAGCTGAAGCAGAAGGATAAAAAATGAAGTCAGTCTAGGAAACTTAACACAATCCTGCCTAGAAAGAAAGAAAGAAAGAAAGAAAGAAAGAAAGAAAGAAAGAAAGAAAAAAAGAAAGAAAGAAAGAAAGAAAGAAAGAAAAAGAAAGAAAGAAAGAAAGAAAGAAAGAAAAAGAAAGAAAGAAGGAAGGAAGGAAGGAAGGAAGGAAGGAAGGAAGGAAGGAAAGAAAGAAAGAAAGAAAGAAAAGAAAAAGAAAGAAAGAAAAAAAGAAAGAAAGAAAGAAGAGCTAGAGATGTCTCTCATTGCTAAATCACTTGCCTGCTTTGTGGGAGGCCCTTTCTTCACTCCCCACTATGTGCATGCTTACATACATATCTACATACACATGTACATAAATGTTAATGATCGATAGGAACAAAATAATATAATGGAATGCCATTTAACCACGAAACGCATATAATATGGCCCTGATAGACATGTTAGGTGAAATAAGCCAAGCATAGAAAGCCAGATACCATATGCTATCACTCATAAGTGGAATCTCGAAAAATTTACTCCATAGCAATAGAGTAGAATGATGGTTTTCTGAGCCTGCAAAGACCAGAGGGGAAAGTGGATAAAGAAAGATTGTGAATAAGTACAAATTTATAAATAGATAAGACAGTTCTGGTGTTGTACTAAATTTTAGTGGGGTTATAGTCAACGAAAACATTGTACCTTTTAAAATGTATAGAACAAAATTTTTGAATGCTGTTACCACATATACATACACAAAGGAACCTGTATGATGTGCTGGAAATGCTAATTATACTGGTTTAGTCATCATACAATGTATGTATTGAAACACTACAATATGTCCCAAAATAAAATAATTGCAACAAATCTCAGTTTAAAAATTTTTTTGAAATCTTATATATTCATTAGCTTTATGCACTCACTTTTAAGACAGGACCTCACTCACTATGTTACTTATGCTTTCCTTGGACTTACTTTATAACCTCCATTGATCTGGAACTTACAATCCTTCTCCAGCTTCCTCTTCAATGCTATGATTATAGGAGTTTTCCAGTGCCCCTGAATTTCATTCCTTTTTCATGAAAATACTAGAAATACTTCATGAAATTCTCTACTGGAAACCACCTGACTGGAATGAATAATCCAGAGTATTATGAAGTGGCTTGAACTTCATTTGTTATATTAATTGAAATAATTTGGCTATGTATTTTAGTTATTTACCTCATAAATCAGATTTTACTCTTTTCCACTTAGTAGCATCAAGAAATTATTTATATGAAAATTTGCATATAAATCTAAATAATGACTATAGTGGCAAGCAAATTAACTATCATATGAAGGAAAGTCTAGCTTAATTCTGTACATAAATATGTAAAGTAGCATAGTTTAATCCACAAATACAATATTTAATCATACAAAAATAATTTGCTACTTATTTTGATCAAAAATATGTAAATAAGGCATACCTCAGTTAGATCAAGTTGGACTGAAATCTGGGGTATCATGCAAGCATTAAATGAGTAAAATATTGAAACTGATACCTAAATGTTATTCATACTATCATTTTAGTTTTTTAAAACTTTTATTAAAATTCCACTACAAAGCAGGAAACACTATAGTTTTTACAAGCCAAAGTATAGTTTCATTTCATTTTCACAAGCCAAAATAGAGTTTTTGGAAATATTTCACCATGTCTGGAAACAGGAAGAGGAAATATGAGGTCAAGGCAATTATCACACATTGAGTCTTTCTTAATTATCATGATGGATTTACTATCAGTAGGGTTTCTTAGATGCTCTTTCTCATTTAATTCTTCATGTGAGTGCAGACTGAGGCTATTAGCTCTTTCTAGAATGCTAGCATTAAAAGATTTAAAATGTTCATGTATGTGTGTATGTGTGTGTGTGTACATGTGTGTGTGTATTCTCATCTGTGGTGCAGAAATGTATAGAAAACGACTGCCAAAATTTAATCTGAGTTATAAACAGTACTTCAGTTAGTTATTGGTGCTCAAGATTTATTTGAGGTCTTATCATTAACTCTGCAAGTCTTTGTGGAAATTCAATTATGGCTGATTTAGAAGAGGCAAAATGACACATAAACCACAAGGTAGTCTCCTCAAGTCTGTCTAACATTGTTAGAAGCCAGGAAAGTCATTTCATAGTTATTATATGGCAGCCAAATTCTATCATTAACCACTTTGAAGACAGGTAATGTAACAAGAGATGATCAAGCCATGAACAATCCAGTCCTGTTCTTTAAACCTTGAATGGAAAGTTAATAGGAATGAAATAAAGACCACTAGTATGAGCAAATATAAATATTAAAAGTATGTATATGAAGTACTAACATCATATTCTATATGTGTTTGTATAGGTTAATGGCTGAAATCTTAATTCTTCAAAACTCTAACCAGAAACAAAATGAACAGTAGTATTTCTTGATTAATTGATTTATTATTCATAGAGGTAAATTATAAAACAATGCATTGAAATTCTTTTTCACCCAGGAGAAAAAAAGAATTCCTTTGCATAGTTATATGCTAACTTTGTGCATATTTTAAGGTTTCATTAAAATATGTTGTAGATTAATAAAATAGTAAAAGTCATGCTATATTTTTAATTCTTTAAAAATCAGAACTCTTTTGAGCTGATATAGGAGATTATGGTTTAGCCCAGTTCATTGTATTATAACATCTAATTGCATGTCATTCATTTCGTGAAAGATCAAGGCAACATCTGTCAGATACTGTGGAAACTAATTTTATGATCTTGCTTTAATCAGTGACAATAATTTAAATTGTAAAGAAAATTTTCATATTTTATACTGAAAGAAATTTAAATGACTACAATGGAGGAAAGTTAAAGAAAGAAAACGAAAGTCATTATTACACTGTCAAAAATCTTACCATTATGATCTGTCTATATTGCAGATGTATTATCTTTCAAAGTGTGCTTTTAGTTCATTTTTAAATGATTAAGCCTTTTCATTGGACATAAATATCATCTGTACAAGCTACAATGCTACAGTTATACTGTATTTGAATTTTTTTATGTTTATGTGTATTTTTGAGCAGTATCTCTGAATATCTGTTTTTGACAAACTCAGCATAAAAAAATCCAGCTACAAATCTACTCAGTATTAATTTTGTCAGTAAAAATACCAGTGGTGTATTACTGCTGAGTATTACTTCTCTGTTGTGAAATGCTGTGTATTTCTGAGGAAATATTGTCACTATAGACAGACACCAGTCTTCTATGATGTCACTCTATCAACATAGAATAACCCAGTCAGAAGCACTTCTCAGTTAACTGAAACTACAAAAGTTTTTAACTACAAAAGTTTTGGAGTCAAAATTTCAACACATAGTAATAAAATAAAGTAGTCTCATTGTAGTTCTGAGATGCTTTAACCATGTCTTTAAAATGTTTGTCAACCTGTTCTGGTAAGTAGCTTTTCTTATAGAACATAATTCCATTATACATTTTCATAAAACACTATGGGATTTGTGATAGTCCAATAGATAAGAATATTTTAAAAATCTCCTTTAGGGCTGGGGATTTAGCTCAGCATTACAAGTACCTGTCTGGCATGCACAAGGTTGTGACTTCCATCCCCAGTACCAAAAACAAAACAAAACAAAACAAAACAAAACAATAATCTCCTTTAGCACAGTCTTCTAGGAACATGGAAGTCTAGAGGACTTTAAGTCACATGATGGACTGACAGTGACTTCAAAATAGATCTCTTAAGAGACAAAAGGTATACTCCATTGGTTGTATCCATGTGGACAGTTTAAATTTGGTTGACAGTTGCTAAGTTGAAAATGCAGCATGCCACACGGGGCTAGGCTTATGAACTAACTCCTTCACGTCTTTACAGAGCACTATCAAAAGTAGAAAGAGCTTCAGTCATTTTCTTTGCTTATACTCATTTGATAAAATGAGAAAATTTCAAAATATTTTTCTGTCTGTAACTTTTAAGATACTGTTTTATAATAAAAGGTCCTGATTAACTTATAAACTCAAATAAATTCATGTATAAGACTAGAAGCATGTTTAAATGAATTCTTATCTATGAATGATACAAATTTTACACTTTATATACTCCTTTCTTAATGAGAACAAGTTTTATAATGATGACTATTTAAAACAAATTTTATAACTTGCAAGTCTTTTGGGATAGTAAAAGAAGACTAGACATATGTTGATAAACTTTATAAAAAAGTTGAGTAAACAACATGTGTAATTACTCTGTAGGGATATGTTGCTTAATTAAAACTCAGATTCATTCTATTAGCATGCACACCTGCTGCTCACAGGATTCCTTTCTTCCTGAAATAACTTAATTCCTGAATAATGTTCTCTCTTTAGTCTGTCTCCTTGGGGAATCTCCAGCTCAGTGTTCTGCCTTGGCCTTGCTAATGTAGGTACCTCCTACGGTAATTATAACAGACTATTACAAGCAAGCACGGTTTTGCAATGATTGATGTCCCTGTCAACTTTACAACTCTATGTTTCACTGTGGAAGGTAATGGGGGAAATTGTACCTTATCAAAATATTTAAAACCTGGTCACACAGACAGGATCACACTGTTTTCTTTAAGAACACAAAGTACAACCTCAGTGTGATAGCCTAAGGAGCATTATTTAATTTTCATTTTGAAGTTCAGAGGGCTCTTTTTAGAGGCTATGGTGCTTTTGATAAAAACATAGATGAATAGGCTATTAGTGCTGCCAGGAAAATGCAAAAGTGTAGAGCAAAAGAAAATTGATAGGAAACATCAGATATCCAATCAGAAAGAATATTGGAAATATTCAGCAAAGTTAAGGATATATTAGATGGGATTGAAGAGGCTATAAACCAGGATAAGTGCGTGGTATATGAATTATACAGCATGAAATGTTCTTCAGTTCAGTGTTCTTGCAACTTTCAAGATCATCCCTTTGATCAGATCAGATCTCTTTGAGAATCCATTCCCATTCCATCTCCTTTCCTTGCATGCCTCGTGATTCAGTGCACATGATTAAAAAAGCAGAATTAGTCTGACTCACACTTCTCTGAGATAGGACTCAAAAGTCAGTTATGCAGACTAACTGCTATTTCAGGGTCTGTGTGCGTGGTGTGATAACTTACAACCTGTTGTCATGATGAATGCAAAATAGAATGCTTCCGTTTCTATCACTATACGTAGAGTATTCATATACCATTTCTATTTTTCCCCACTTTTTGGAACTATACAAAACCAGCAACATGATTCTTCTCAAGACTCCTCCTCCTCAGAAACATGTACTCACAACTCGACTTTTCAGACTCCTATATTTGTAGGGCTTATTTTGGGTGGATGAAGTGCAGTTGGGTGATCCCTTCCAGACAGGCCCTTCCCTATGTTTGTGGAAAGCACATCTATCTTCAGTGAAACAGAGTGATGGTGTGAGTAAAAAGATATCAAAAAGAAACAATATTGGGAAACTAGAATATACAGTGAGCTGTTATTGGTCAAAACTCAGCTTTGAGTCTGCTTACACAAATGCATGGCATAGCAACATTCATGATCATCTTCCCTGTAGAAGGGTGGGAGGGTAGGAAGGGATTCATGAAGGTGTAGTGCTTGTATATAAAAATTGGTTTATTTTGTAGCAATGGGGGTTATTCTGCAATTTCAGACTGAACTACATCTTCAGCCTTTTTGTTTGTTTTGTTTTTGAAACAGTGCCTTTATCACTAAATATTAGATTCCTCTTGCAAGCACAAATAGAATGATTATACTCAATTGGAACTATGAGGAGGTGTATTAATCAGCTTTCTCACTGCTGAAACAAAATGCTTGACATCCATGCCTTAAAAAAGAGAAATTTACATTTGAATCATAGTTTCAGAGGTTTCAGTTTATGCTTGTCTGGCTCAGAGAAAAAAATAACAAGGCAGAAGCAGAGAAATCATGAAGAGCTTGAGAAAGACTAAAAGGCATGCTGCCAGCAACCTGTCTCCTCCAACCAGCCCCCTTCTCCCAACAGCAAAATCAACTATGAATTTATATTCATTCATTGAAGATTAAAAATGTCTTACAATCCACTCATATTTCAAAGGCCCAACCTCTGAACACAGGAAATTTTGGGGTAATATTTTAGACCTAAACCATAGCAGAAGAGAAATAAAATTCCATAAAATTATTTCAGAGTATAGACAGAGTAAAATGGATATAATTGGGTATGGTAGCATATACCTGTAATACTAGCACTCAGGAGGATGAGATAGGAAACAAAACAAAAATAAATGGGAAAAATAAATATTACTAGAAAAATGTGTGAGATCCATTCATTGTATTTATTTACAAGAAAGAAAGACTGAAGAAACAGAAACCTCAGCAGCATTTTAGTCATACAAATGGAAGAAAATTTTCCAATGATTATCGTGCCAGCAAGATGGAAAACAAAAGGCCTCACACAGTAACATAATTATGTATGTTATTTTCTTTGTGAGTCCAGGCAGAAGTGGTTCAGGCACTGATAGAGCACCCATTCTCTGCAGGGTTATCCTAGACACTTTTTCATCTTCCTGCTTTACCTTGCCCAGGATGCTAACCTCAGAAGGACTGTGAATAATGGTTTCCAGTTCCTTTTCTCTTTTGTGGTCTGAAGGAAACAGAAATAAAAAGAAAGAGAAGGTTAATTGTTTCTTCTTAAAAATTTAATATCTTAGTTTTCTTTGGACTGGGAATAGAACTCAGGACCTTGCACTGACCAAGTCATCTTATATTTTTGTAACTCTTTTATTCCATAATCTGAAGATTATTTGATCTGAACTTGACCAATTATATCTACTGTTAAAGTCATCCATAAAATATAATAGCTATCTGGATATTCCTAGTCACGATTAAATGCATGATTCTCTCATTGAAAATAATAACATGAGTAAAAAAAGAAAACAAAGATTTGGAGGAAAGTTAGGAGAATTTGGAAGAAATAGTAAATGAAGAAGGATCTGAAAAATACATCTCCAAGACTTTGATTTGGTGTGTTTAGTATGGCATAACAGAATTTTAAATAAAATTGTCAGTTTCTTAGATTCTTCAAAGTATTCATGGAAGATCATTGAGGAAGATGGAAAGAAGTCAATATGACACATAATTTTGAAAATTATGATCAATTTCATTTAGAGATAGATATTTGAGTGTCAGAAGCATATGTGTTGAAAAGTATACTGCATATTCTTTGGGAATACATGGTAAAACTCAAGGAAAAACATTGAGTGAAAGGAATTTACCTGGATCATAGATAATATAATAAATTAATATATAAAATGAAAACTAATTTTATTTTTCATTGCTTCTATAAAATTCTAATTTTATCATAATTTGTAAAATATGAGAAAATAATGCTCACATAAAAGTAAATCTTTATAACACTGTTCTCTTCTGCTTTCAGAAACTAATATGAGAAGAAAAACAAACCATTACTTGTTGGCTGCTGCAAAAACAGTTATTTATGTTTGGTTTCTGGACCAAGAATTGAAAAATCTTAATTTAGCAGTGATATTGGAGGGATTTTTTTGGATATGCAAAAGTGTAAATTTAACTGGTTTAACACTGAAATTCATTTTTAAAATTAAAAAAGAAAACGTGAGAATAGAGAGAACTTGAGGAGAAAAGATAAAGACCACACAGTAGGAGAATAGAGAAACAATGCAGAACAGGAATGTGAAATATTCTATTTTAGACTGTCTCATTGACTGTAGCATTAAGTTTCTTTTGTAAGCCCTTCCCCAAAGTAGAAGAAACAGCTCTACGGTTTGTTTATCGAAATGGAAAACTATATGTAAGAAAACAGAAGAGTTTAGAGAAAACCACAACAGCCAAGGAAAAGTATTTAGTATAAGAATGGAAGTCAGATTTCTGATAATTGACAAATGTTATAAATACATATGTGAAAAGAATCATCTTTCAGGAAATGTTGTCTCATATGATTACGTCATATAGATTCCATATAGAAGAAAGGGGCCATACATTTATTTATGTGTCATTAGCAACATACCTGTTATTTTCAAAATACTGTTTTCAGAATATGCAGGTTAATTTATTGTCCTTAACTTTTTCTCCAGTTCTTTATCATATTCCACAATAAATTTTTATGATTTGATCCTGGCCAAACACTCAAAAACATGTTGAATTTATATTTGATTATTATGTTGTATATCATATTGCAAGCCATGAATTTCAGGCAGTTTTCATTTTCTATAGCCACATTTTCTTATTTAAATTCATAAATTTTGGAAGACCTTTTATTATTCTAGACCATGTTATTTTGAGTTAGTGTTTTAATCATTCTCTCCACTTTTCTATTTAATTTACTTTATCAAATGTCACTATGTCAGACAGCTTTACATGAAGCTTTTCTTAAATTACTCCTTTTTCTTGTTCCTTATTCTTTTACTGAAATGTAATGTTCAGTGGAGACTAGAGATTATCCAGAATTGTCCTGACTTAGAGCAGTTAATCAATATTTGTTGAATCTACTTTTTAATTAATATATTCAAAATAATGCAAATGTAGAAGACACTCTTACTGCTCAGTCCTAACAAAGAAAACCAAGATTTCCAATATTTCAACATGCATTTATTTCAAGTCATAAACCAGTGAGTGGTACGAGTATAATTCAAACCCAGACCTGTGTGATGTCAGATATCACATTCTGATCATGATAGATTAACACGTTTTTATATAAAATCAACATTTTTCGGTAACTAAGCACTGAAAAGAGTGCTTATTTGATAGTCACAAGCTGAGCTTATAACACACCTGAATATCAATTCTCAAGGTAAGATCATTATGCTCACCTCATTAGGAAAGCTTGTCAAATACAGTGCCTATTATCTTGAATGCCAATTTAAGTCAATTTGAGGACCTGTGATGACAGCCCCTTCCCCTACTGAGTGCTGATCCTGAGTGACCACTTTAATTTTCAGGCCATTAATAATCTGAATAGCCTGGGTCTGCAGGGAACTCTGATAGATATACTTGTCAAAATAATGAGCCACCTTCTTACATTAGCACAGATTGAAGAAAAAAGTCTCTCCCATTAAACATTTTTAACAATATACACACACTGTTATTTCAAATTGTATTAAATCATAGACTACCACAGAGTCTGACAAAATACATATCAATACTTTAATAATTCCTAGAGGAATATTCTCCTTATCACCAAGGAAGAAATGAGTTTTCAAAAGCATCCTCAATGCTATTTCCATGTATGTAATATAGGGTGTTTAGTCAGAGAAATTTATGAATAATAAAAATTGTTATTGTTTTTACAATATTCATTTTTGTAATACTTCTCTCTTGGTTCTCTTTTTTTGGTCTTTTTCCTTTTTTATCGGTACCAGGGATCGAACTCACGACTGCCTGTTTGCAAGGCAGGCGCTTATGCCACTGAGCTAAATCCCCAGCCCCTCTCTTGCTGTCTTTAATATTTTGTGGCATATATTTCATAGAAGTCTGGAGAATAAAGAAAAATGAATGACAATGAGTGATTTTTAAATTTTCAAATCCAAATAATATTTTAATAGGATGCATTCATACAGGCAACCATTATGGTTTGTGTTTAAATGTCCCCCTAAAACCTCATGTGACCATGGGGGATGACACTTTTGAGGTGGGTGGGTCTAGTGTTTGTGATTGGTCCATTGGTTAGTCTTGAGATTGGCAATGTGAGTGTTGCAGATAGCTGATATACAATATAAGGCAGGGAAGGAGGTGTGGTTTTCCTCTTTGCCCTTTCTCTCTTGTAGCTTGTGGCTGCCATGAACCATGCCACCCTACATTGGAGCCAGCTGAATATGAACCGAAACCTCCCAAAATGGTAAACTAAATAAACCTTTCCTCTCTTTCTTCATTTGCATTATTTTGAATATATTAATTAATAAGTAGATTCAACAAATATTGATTATCATAAAAGTATTTTGCCTCTGCAATGAAAGAAAAGTAACTAAAAGACAAAGTAACTAAGACAGAATTGGTACCACTGGAATTGGGTTGTTGCTGAGACTGTATCTGATCATGGGGTTCAAAGCCTTTGGAAATAGCTTAAGGGAAGAATTTGGAAAGGTTTAGAGATGTTGCCTTGAAGGAGTAGAACTGAAACACCTTTGATCAAAAGACCAAAAATGCAGTAAAGACCATGCTTGGGAGATTTCTGCTAGGAAGGACTACATTGACTACTGGACTCCAGACAATGTGTGTTATGGCTTGACAGAAAGTTTGCATTTTGCTTGTGTCCAGAGGCTTTGCCTGAGACTAAGATTAAGGGCAGTGGACTAATTAAATCCCTGCAGCCAAGGGAAAGAAAAACCTGGCTACTGCTCCAGCTGGCAGCAGACTTCAGTATCATGCACATGGTTTTGATCTTAGGTGCATGTACAATACAAGATTTCTGAGGTTGAAAAGACTCCCATCCCAATTTCAGAAGGCCTGGGAGGTCTGGCAGTATGTCCCTGAGAGGGCAACAAGTGAATCTGTGACGGTGAAACCAAGGGTGCAATGGAAAATCTTCAAGTTCAGAAAAAACAGGAACATGGTTGTCTAAGGAATCTCACAAGGAGAAAGCAAAGCCAGCCCAAGGGAGAAGCTGTGGAGCTATAACCACCAGAAGTGCCTTGAGGTTGAAGTCATTCAAGCCTTTAGGGGTCATGACCAGATTGCTTCAGTTGCTGAATGTGCAATCCCAGGACTTAATGTTTGTCCTTTGGACTTTGGACTTCATTTGGTCCAATTCTATTGTATTCCCTTGTTTGAAGCTTTTGGAATGGCATTGTTTATCTTGTGCCATTGAATATCAGAAGTGCTTAAATTTGTTTTCATTTATACAAGGGATCAGAGCCAAGAATTTGCCTTAAATCTCAGAGGAAACTTTGGACTTGGACCTTTTCGCAATGCTGAAATGTTAAGACTTTGACAACTCTTGGAGATGGACTAAATGTGTTTTGCGTAAAGGGATGTGCATGAGTCTTTGGGGGCCCAGGGGTGGAATGTCATTGTTTGTGTTTAAATGTCCCCTCAAAACTTCAAGTGGTCATGGAGGACGAGTCTTTCAAAGGCAGTGAGTCTAGCCAGTGTGCTTCACTGTTTGGCAGGGACTGGTGGTGTGAGTGCTGTACCCTTCCAGGAGCAGGTAGCCCATATGCCATACAAGGGAGGGAAGGAGGCATGCCTTTCCCTTTTGCCCTTTTTGCTCTTGTTGTGTGCACCTGCCATGAATAGTACCCCTTGAGCCACACCAAACTACATCAGAGCGAGCAGAATATGCACTGAAACCTCTAAAAACTTGTAAGCATCATTTTAGACATCAAGTGTTTGTTTTAGCAATGAGAGGGAAATCCAGCAACAAGAGAAATGTAACCAAGACAGCAATATTGCTAATAGAAACACAGTGGACAAAGAATTAAGAATCATAAACCATATTCTCAACTGTAATAGTAGTTACTTTTGTAAAATTGGATAAATAATACTATAAAAAATGAATAGTCATTTAACGTTTTCAATAGTAGTAATGACCATGCAATCTCCATTTAGTGTCTCTTTAAGAGTATATCCTGTACTAATACTCAAAGGAAATCTTATTGTACTACATTGTATTTTTTTTTCATTTTTATTTAAAAAATTTAAAAAGCATGGAAAAGAAAGACACAAATAGCATTTACAAATTATATTCTTCACCAATAATATGTTTTTTGTAACTGGTTTTCTCAATTATTGTTTTGTTTTTTCCAAAATAAGACAAGAAGCAAGCATTATTGGTTTCTTTCATTACTGATGACATGTACTTATCTAGACTTTTTAAGGTAGTAACTAGGTTTCTCTAGTTTATAGTTAGCACTTTTACATTTATAATTAGTAGCCAGTTTTGAAGAAAACTTTTTGTATCTATAAAAATTTATTTTTATTCACCAACAATTAATCCTCTAAATTTTGCAGCATTAGTGATTATTGCTATAAAATGGTTAGTGTTTTCTAAATTCATTATTCCTTCCAATTCTATTAGTAGGCATTACACAACAAGCAAGAAATTCTCTATTTTCTTATTAATTTTAATTTACTAGTTGACTGATCATAATTTGTAAATGTTACTCCATTACTTTGTTGGATTTGGATACTCACTTTTATCTGACTTAGACGGCAGGATGTTTTCTCGGTTTACTCTCTCTTCTTTTCCTCATATATATCAGCCCTCCAGCTATTAGAGAACTGATTTCAATTTGTGTTATAAGGATTACTCACTTGCTGAGTTTTGAAATACAATACAGAGAAGTCTGTTTCAGGTTAGCTTACCTACACTAAAATACACAAAATTAAACAATTGTGAACTTGTTTTTTGTCCTTAACTGAGAACAAATTTTCAAAGTACCACATTAATAATCTACTTATTTATTAATAAAATCAATAACTGGTAGACAAAACAAACTTTAAAACAGTAGGTATCATTTTACAAAATGAAAGTAAAACCTAGAATAAAGATTATAATGCAAGCTAAAGTAAATATTATGAGAAAGAACCTTTTATGCCCCTGGCAGCACACTAAGAGGCAAAGGAAGTTGAATAACTGCAGTGAATAAACATTGTTTGCACATAAGGTGTGGGTCCACTTGATTTGAGACCCTTTTATTGGTTGGTGAAGATGAATGCATTTTATGTGAATTACATGTTTTGGCATCAAATATAGTCTTTGCCTTACTCTTTACAACACAGCAGCTACAACTACATCTCAGTGGTCTGCAGGCTACAATTCTGAGCCCTCTGATGCACCTTATAGACTTACTGTTTTCACACTACCTTGATTTTCATACTCCAAATAGCAAGTATTGTGATATAAAGCAAATCCCACAGTCATAATGACCTGTAAGTTAGCTTTGTGTTTGACAATCTTCAAAGAGAAATTGCTAAGTAGAAAACAGGTATCTGTCATGCAATATTTCATCCCATACCCTCAATGACTTCAGGTTTTCCTAGGTGGTTACATTAATGGCGTGTCGAGTTTAAACTAATATATTTTCCATATCAGTTGACACAGCTTCTTATTTCTTCTTCATTGAGCACAGAGCAAGTGATGGTTTCTAATCATCTATGTTCATTCTACCTGCAGTCATGAGCAATAGAGTTCAGAGAGATACTCAGTAACTCTCTCAGTTAAGTGGTGACAAAAAGAATAGTGAGAGTCTGTTTTGACAGCAGAAGCATCTAATTTGAAAACTATGGCCTGAGAAATGTATAAGGTGCGTCTGTGCTCCACACTCTGTTATCTAGAAGTGATTTGATGTCATTGGACAGTCATTTGTTTTGGCTCTGGTTATTGCTCAAAGATAACAAATGGGATCACACCATTTATGGCAGTGTTTGTTCTCTGGTATAATGAACAGTTTGTCAGAATTGAATTTCATATACTTTTTTATGTTCACTAGAAAAGTAAGGATGGTATAAATAATGGCAACCATGCTGCTGGACTCACAATATTACTTTATGGGGTCCCCATTTTTGACCATACCTTTATGTATAAATACAGTCACTGATTTTTTTGCATCCAACTGTAGGAGCTAACACTCTCTTTTTAATTCCCTCTTTTCAATTTTGTCTTAGTTACTTTTTTCTTGTTGCAGAGACCAAATACAAGATGTTTAAAACTAAGGAAGGAAAGGTTGATTTAGCTCACAGTTTTTGGTGATTTCAGTACATAATCAGTTATCTCCAATTCAGGGTCATGTGACAGAGGGGAAACTTTCATGGCAGAGGATGACAGCAAAATCAACAAGAGTAAAAGGGTGGGGTAAGCCTCTTTTTTCCCTTACATTGTATGCAGGTGCTGCACCTTGGGCATGTGTAACACTCATACTCACAATCCCAGCACTAGACAATAAACCAGTCACAAACTATAGATTCAGCTACTTCTGAAAAGTATGCCCTCATGATTGCATGAAGCTTTGGGGGGATATTCAAACACAAACCATATCACATTTCAAGAACAAATTAAGAAAATCACAGACTTTCTGGTTCAGAGAAAAATTGTTGAATATCAGATCCTGTAAACCTGGTAAAAATATTATTCTAAAGAATAAAATTACTTATCATTTTGACTTTTTCTGAATTATATTGAAGTCTGCTTATAAAGAAAATGTGGAGTTATTGTAAATGAAATCAAATTTGGGAAACAAATGCATAGACCTGTGAAAAATTATTGAATTTCTGATTTTATTTGATATTGTCTTTTTAACCCTGCTGTCTTAGTTGCTTAGTTGAAACAAAATAGCATCCAAAGTTTAAGGAAGAAAGGCTTATTGGGCTCACAGAGGAGAAGTTCATAGGAGGTAGGGTAGGCAAAAGCTGAAGGCAAGAGGCAGAGAAAGAAGCAGCAGCAGCAGCCACCGGGATGCCTTTTTTTTTGTCCCTTTTATTCCTTCTGGGCTCCCTGCATTTGGGGCAGTGCCACCCACACTGGGGGGGGGCATCCTTAATCTGAACTTTACATACCTTGAAGTAGCTACCTTGAAAACTCACCTCATGAATGCATGAGGCTTTGGGAGGACATCTAGATACACACCACAATATTTGCCATACTAAATGTGTCTTTTTGAATTCCTTCTGTTTCTATCAATAAAGACTTTGCTGAAGGAGAACTGCTGAGAGTAGGACAGTTTAGGAGTCTGTCTACGTCATGGTAGACAGACAGGTAGAAGGCAGTAGAAGCAGAATAGGAGTTCAAGAATAGGTTGGGAAGAGATGAAGACACAGCTTGGAGGAATAGTGTGGCAATAAAGGCCAAGGCAAAATGGAAAGATGGTTGGAAAAAAAAAAAAAAAAAACATGAGGTGCTAGACAGAATAAGTGAATAAATATAGGAAATCATTTGGAGCATCAATTATCCATATGTATAACAAAATAAAAGAAGTGGAAGGAGGTGAGGTCACTGGGGGCATTTTCTTGAAACATGTACTGGGATGTGGAACTTGCAATATATATCCTCTATGTTCACTCTCATCACAGATCTAAAGAAGTGACCTCAGAAACTATAAGCGTAAATAAATATTCCCTTATTTTAAGTGATGTATCCCAGATATTTTTTTTTAACAGCAATAGATCTAATATAAATACTCTGAATTTATAGCCATGGGACAGAAAGGAAAAATATTACTAGTGAATGTATCTCACATCTCTTTTATAATCTTTAGACATTTAAGATTTTTGAGAGCAAGCCTGATGTAAAAGCCTGGTTTTAGGAGCTTATTCTCAAAGCTTGTTAATATTGGGTAAGTCAGGTCTCACATTCTTTATCTGTAAAATCAAGTCTAATAATGCCATATGCTTCATAGAATTGCTAAAAGGGAGGGATGATATCCTAGTACAGCCAATATTACAGTGCTTTTCTAATGCAAATTAGATATTATCATTACATTATTGTTCTGAATGTCGGGAATTTGAAGGACATAGAGGAAATTTGCATACTATTTAAAAAGAAGTCTGAAAGTATTTGTGAACAGTTTTTAAAAATTGCAGCATACTCTTCTTGCATATTCTTTTGAGTTAAAATCATAAAGGTAACATAGATCTGTATACTTTACTTGTGTAAATACTATAGAGTAGTATCATTGCATTAATAAACCTATGTATATTATAATAAAAAGCTAAGAAAGATGACATGCAGATAATAAAGAAAAAGGACTTATGAGTAAAATCAACATGCAAAGTATTCTACAACAGGAAATTTGCAGCTGTGACTGTTAGATTCAGATCTCCTCTTCTGAATCAGGATGACTCCTCCAGGTTTTCTGAGCACTGCTATGTTTAAAGGAGACTAAGAACAGTAAAGTTACATACATTAAATATTTACTGAGGACAATCTATATGGTCTTTACTTGGAGGACATGAAGTGAACAGAAACATGCTCATACATGTAACCTTTAGAACTTTCTTTGTAACCACAGTTCATCAGTGAGAAATCCTAGCTCACTTTCTTCTCTGGGTTGTGGTCCCGTTTTCATCATAGCTGAAGCATTATCTTAGTATATACTTGTACTTGTCTGCCTTTCTTTTTTTTTTTTTTTTTTTTTTTATTTAAGAGGAAAAAGAGAAAAACACAAAACAAACCAAAGCGGCGTAAGGGTACACGCAATACAGAACTACAAAACAAAACAAAACAAAACAAAAAACCATAACAGTAAGAAATTACCTGCTAGTAGATTACACACTATTTTCTTGAAAATAGTTCCTCAAATCACAGTATCAAAGAACACAAGGTGGACATTCAAACAGGGAGACTGCAAACAGCTGTGTTCAATGTTCCAAAAACATTGATAAAGTCAGCTATTTAACACCCCCAAACACACTTGCTGTTATATCCGTTAGAGCTCTTTTTCTTTTTTTTTTTTTCCCTCTCTTTTTTACAACAAAATTTACACATCTTGGATTTTATTACTCCTTAGTGCTTATTACTTTCTTGGGGGGGGGGAAGAATACAGTCAAATATGGCAAAACAAAGCTGTCAGTCAATACCAAGGATAGACATAGCACATGGTGTAGAACAGAGTACAAGTTTATCAACAATGATTATCAACGTTGTCCCTTGTTTCCTTAAAAAGAATTGTCTATCTTATTAGATATTATAAAGTTGGACAAAACAGTAGAGAACAAGACCAATAAAACTTAGGCATTGTAAACATTACAGTACTTCCAAAGAAGACAATAGTCAAACCAGAATGGGTATCTTAGTGAATCTTATTGTCTTCAAAGTAGTTGCCTATGTCTTCAAACTTGATACTATCATATAGAATGGAACAGAGTCTAATCAGTCAAAACAAGATCGTGGGAGTACTACAGGACTTCAAAACAAGTTAATAGGAAATCGAAAAGAGTTACTATTTATATATCCTAATTTTTTTGAATTTTTTCTTTAATTAAGACAAACATAAGAAATGACTAAATAATTTTTTTTGAAACAATATGGGGGAGATTGAGATAAAACAGGACATAACAATATAACAATAGAGGTCACAGCATGACTGTTTCAATAACCTAGTACTTCACCACCTTATAACCTGACTTAATAGTAGTTACCATAGTGTCTTTTTCCTTGAAATATTTGGGTAAAACTTCATATACTCTAGCTTCAAATATTTTCATATCAAGAAGCCCGGAATAAAGCCTTTCTAATTAATGAGTGAAAACTTTATAAGGCTTCAAGGCCACCTAATGGGGAATCATGATTACCACATATTTTTATATATTTGAATCATTACTTACATTAGGGAAACTATTCGGTATTCACACATGCGAGATTGATTTATTTCACTTGTGAGTATGGTTTCAAGCTGCGCCCATTTATTGATAAATATCTCAATGTGATCCTTCTTTATAGCTGAATAATACTCCATTGTATAGAAATACCACAACTTTTTTATCCATTCCTCAGTTGATGGGCACTTGGGTTGTTTCCAAGATCTGGCGATTACAAATTGTGCTGCTATAAACATAGGTGCACATATATCACTGTGGTATGATGCTTTCAGTTCTTCTGGGAATATGCCTAGAAGTGGAATAGCTGGGATAAATGGGATTTCCAGTCCCAATTTTTTGAGAAATCTCCAGACAGATCTCCACAAAGGCTGTACCAGTCTACACTCCCACCAGCAGTGCAGGAGAGTTCTTTTTTCCCCACAGCCTCTCCAGCATTTGTTGTCGGTTTTCTTGATCCTGGCCATTCTTTCAGGAGTGAGATGGTATCTCAGTGTGGTTTTAATTTGCATTTCTCTAATGACCAATGATGATGAGCATTTTTTCATATATTTATTTGCCATTTGCATTTCTTCATCTGAGAATTGCATATTCATCTCAGATGCCCATTTTTGGATTGGATCTTTGAATTTCGGAGGTCTGAGTTTCTTTAATTCTTTGTATGTTTTAGACAAGAGGCCCTTGTCTGAGAGAGAGTTCACTAAAATCTTTTCCCAGTTTGTGGGTTTTCTTTTCACTATGCTGGAGATTTCTTTTGACATGCAGAAACTTTTTAATAAGAAGTGGTCCCAGTTATTGATTCTGGGAAGTATTTCCCATGCGGTTTGAGTCCTGTTCATGAATTCTTAACCTACTCCTATGTCTCCAAGGTTTCTACCTATTTTGTCTTCCAATAGATTTAGTGTTTCTGTTTTAATATTCAGATCTTTGACCCATTTAGATTTTAATTTAGTACATGGTGATAGACATGGGTCTAGCTTTAGTTTTCGGCAAGTGGAGAGCCAGTTTTTCCAGCACCATTTATTAAAGAGACTGTCATTCTTCCAGTGAACCTGCTTGGCTCCTTTATCAAAAATAAGGTGGTTGAGTGTGTTCGTAGTTGTGGTTGTATCTTCTAATCTATTCCACTGATCTTCAGCTCTGTTTTGATTCCAATACCATGTTGATTTTACTACTGTTGCTTTGTAGTATAACTTCAAGTCAGGGATTGTGATGCCTCCTGCTTTGTCTTTGCTGCTTAGAATTGCCTTTGCGATTCTAGGTCTCTTCTGGTTCCAGATGAAATTTAGGAGTGATTTCTCTAGATCTATAAGGTATGTTGATGGTATTTCTATTGGGATTGCATTAAATCTGTATAACAGTTTTGGGAGAATGGCCATTTTCACAATGTTTGTTCTTCCTATCCATGAGCAAGGGATGTCTTTCCATTTTCTGAGATCATCTTCAATTTCCTTTTTCAGTGTATTATAATTTTCACTGTATAAGTCTTTCACTTCTTTCGTAAGAGTAATTCCTAAATATTTCATTTTTTTGCTTGCTAATGTGAATAGTCCAGTTTCTCTTATTTCCCTCTCTGTAATTTTGTTATTCATGTATAGGAATGCTATTGATTTCTGAGTATTGATTTTGTATCCAGCCACATTACTGAATTTATTTATTGTATCTAAGAGTATTTCAATGGAGTTTAGGGGGTCTTCTATGTAGAGTATCATGTCATCTGCAAACAATGATAATTTAACTTCTTCTTTTCCTATCTTTACCACTTTTATTTCTCTTTCTTGCCTAATTGCTCTGGCTAGTACTTCCAGTACTATATTAAATAGGAGTGGTGATAAGGGACATCCTTGTCTTGTACCCGATTTTAAAGTAAAGGCTTTCAATTTTTGGCCATTTAGTATGATGCTGGCTGTTGGTTTGTCATAAATGGCCTTTATTATATTGAGGTAAAGACCATTTATTCCAATTTTCTGTAAAGTTCTTATCATGAATAAGTGTTGGACCTTATCAAAGGCTTTTTCTGCATCTATAGAGATGATCATGTGATTCTTATTTTTGGCTTTATTGATATGGTGGATTACATTTATTGATTTGCGTATGTTGAACCATCCTTGCATTCCTGGGATGAATCCCACCTGGTCATGGTGTATAATCTTCTTGATGATTTGCTGGATCCTATTTGCCAATATTTTATTGAGGATTTTTGCATCTGTGTTCATTAGGGAGATCGGTCTATAGTTCTCTTTTATAGTTGGGTCTTTCCCAGGTTTTGGTACTAGAGTAATATTTGCTTCCAGGAATGACTTAGGAAGGATTGCTTCCCTTTCAATTTCATTGAATAGTTTGAGGAGTGTGGGCATTAGGTCTTCTTTATATTTCTTGTAGAATTCTGCAGTGAATCCATCTGGGCCTGGGCTCTTCTTGGTGGGCAAGGACCCAATTACATTCTCAATTTCATTAGCAGAGATTGGGTTATTCAACAGTTTTATATCCTCTTGATCTAGCTTTGGTACTTCATATGCTTCTAAGAATCTGTCTATTTCTTCTGTGTTATCAAACTTTTGAGAGTAGAGGTTTTCGAAATAGGTGTTGATGATCCTCTGTATTTCTATTGGGTCTGTAGTGATTTCTCCTTTTTCATTTCTTATTGCATGGATTTGAGCTTTTTCTTTCCTTTTTTTAATAAGGTTGGCTAGGGGCTTATCGATTTTATTTATTCTTTCAAAGAACCAACTCTTTGATTCGTTGATTCTTTGGATTGTTTTCTTAGTCTCTATTGCATTGATTTCTGCTCTGATTTTTATAATTTCCTCTCTTCTTTTGGCTTTGGGCTTGACTTGCTCTTCTTTTTCTAGCTATTTGAGGTGTAGCATCAAGTTATTTATTTGTATTCGTTCTGTTTTCCTGATGTGGGAACTCAGTGCAATAAATTTTCCTCTCAGAACGGCTTTCATTGCATCCCACAGATTCCGGTAAGTTGTATCTGCATTTTCATTTTCTTTTAGGTATTGTTTAATTTCTTCTTTAATTTCTTCTGTGACCCACTGATTACTCAAGAGTGTGTTATTTAGTTTCCATGTGTTTGCGGAATTTTTGCAGTATCCTTTGTCATTAATTTCTAATTTCAGAGCGCTATGATCTGATAATATGCAAGGGATGATTTCAACTCTTTTGCATTTGCTTAAATATGTTCTGTGAGCTAATATATGGTCTATTTTAGAAAATGATCCATGTACTGCTGAGAAGAATGTGTATTCTGATGTTGTTGGGTGGAACATTCTGTATATGTCTATCAAATCCATTTGTTCACAGGTGTGATTCAGTTCTGTTATTTCTTTGCTCATTTTCTGTCTGGTTGATCTGTCCCTTGGTGTCAGTGGTGTATTAAGGTCTCCTGTTACAATTGTGTTACTGATAATTTGAGTTTTCATTTCTGTTAATAATTGTTTTATATAACTGGGTGCTCTGGAGTTTGGCGCGTATATATTTAAGATAGTTATCTCTTCCTCTTGGAGTTTTCCCCTTACGAGTATGTAGTGACCTTCTTTGCCCTTTATGGTCATTGTTGGTTTAAAGTTCACGTTGTATGCAAACAGAATGGCTACTCCTGCCTTTTTTTGGATTCTTGCTGCATGAAGAATTGTTTTCCATCCTTTGACTTTCAGTCTGTGAGTATCTTTCTGGGTTAGATGGGTTTCCTGTAAACAGCATATGGTTGGATTTTGTTTCTTGATCCATTCTGCTAGTCTGTTTCTTTTGATTGGTGCATTGAGACCATTTACATTAATGGTTATTACTGTTAAGTGCTGGTTAATTGTAGGAATGTTATCTCTCTGCTGTTGCATCTTTATCTTTCGGTTCTGTTTAATTATTTGCTTTGCTTAGTGGTTTTTTCCTTTATGTATCTAAACTGTCTTTCAATATTTTTTGCAGGGTTGGTTTGGTGTTCATGAAGTTCTTCAGCTGTTCCTTGTCATGGAAGTATCGTATTGCACCATCTATTTTGAATGATAGTTTTGCAGGATATATCAGTCTTGGTTGGAAATCATTTTGCTTTAGGATCTGGAATACTTCACTCCATGCTCTTCTTGACTTTATCGTTTGTGCTGAGAAGTCTGCTGTGATTCTGATAGGTTTTCCTTTATAAGTGATTTGTCTTTTCTCTCTGACAGCTTTTAATAATCTATTCTTGTGTTGGATTTCTGGGATGGTGACTATTATATGTCTGGGTGTAGTTTTATTTTGGTTATGACTGTTTGGAGTTCTGTATGCTTCACTGATCCTGATGTCAGTTTCTGATCTCATGCTTGGGAAATTTTCAGCTATTACTTCTCTAAATATCCTCCTGACATCCTTCATGTTGTCTCCCTCTCTTTCATTAATCCCTATCATTCTTATGTTATTCTTCTTTGCATCGTCTTGCAGTTGTTGAATTGTTGTTTCCTGGTTCCTTGTTATTTTCAAAAGATCTTTCCTTTCCTGTTCACTAGCTGCAATCCTGTCTTCAAGGTCTGAAATTCTATCTTCACTTTCATTAAGGCGGTTTTTACAACTTTCAGTGGAGTTTTTTATTTCCTGTATATCTCTGTGCATCTGCATTATGTATTCTGTTTGTTTCTTATATTGCTCGTCTAGGGATTCTATCTTTTTGTTTAGTTCCTCCAATTTTTTATCTGTGTTTTCTTTAGATATATTTAGAATCTCTTTCATTTCTTTTATCATTTCTTCTTTTATCTGGGAGATTATTTCGAGTTTGAATTTCTTTAAAGCTTCCTGGAGTTGCTTGTCAATTTCAGTGGCTATTGTGTCCAATATATGAGGTGGATGGGATATATTTTCTTCTATATACAACGCTCCTAGGGTTTCTTGAGATGGGCTGGAGGTTTGAGGTTGTAATTTGGTCTTTCATTTTGTCATTTTCCTATATTTCTGTTTTTCAAGTGTTATTTGAAAGCTTCCTCAGGATCTGTTGAAAATCCCCTTCTATGTTTGGAGCTACTGGGACTCTGGCGCCGCGCTACTCCAAGCCATTAGGCCTACAGAACCAGTGGCCCTCCTCTGCCTGCTCAGAACTCCGCAGTTCCAGACAAGCTGGGCCTCAGGGACACTGTGCGCCCACCTGCCCCTTGGAAGCTCCACAGTTCTTCAATCGCAGCCGGGTTAGGGTACTCACCACAGGCCACAGTGCTTCAGGAACCTGTGGACCCTCCCTGGTTGCAGAGATATCCACAGTCCTCCAGACACGCAGAGAGGCCAGTGAGGGCACCCCAGATCTGCCCAGCTCCTCCTCTGCAGACCTATGGCCAGGCGCGGCAGCTAAACAGGCTGGGCTAGGCTGGTAGTGTGGGCCAGCCCACCTATCGGGAGCTCAGCAGGTCTCCAAATGAAGCCGGGAATGGGGAGGCTGATGTGGAAGCCTCAAACCCACCTCTCTCCTTCACTGCACCTGGAAGCCTGAGGGAACTCCAGCAGTCTGGGCGCAGAAATCCAGAGTCCTCCAGACACGCAGAGAGGCCAGTTTGTCTGCCTTTCTCCTCGACTTTAAGTTCCTTGAAGGATAAATCATTCTCTTTGTTTCTGTGTTTCCTGACATTCAGTAGGCAGATAGTTGGTAGCCAAATGATATCAATCAAATACAATATATGTTGAACATAAAATCATTGCCACGATGATTCATTGAGAAATTCTAAATCTCAATAATTTAATAAATAGTGACAAAAATGATTATTTTTTCGCAAGATGCATATTAGTAGTTACAATTAACTTATTTCCTAGGGTCGAACCGATAGATAACAGTTTTCCATTTGTGAGTATAGAAAACCTGGAGGAGTCAACCCTGAATCTAACAGTCACAGCTGCAAATTTCCTGTTTAGAATAGTTTCCATGTTGATTTTACTTGTTTGAATACTATACGGTAGTATCATTGCATTACTATACCTGTGTGTGTTAAGCGTGAGTCTGTGATGAGTCACAACCCTGTGTTGACAAGGGGAATGAAATTTTAAAGGAATTATCTATCAATTGAAAAGTCATTCCGTCTTCACCAAGCGAACAGCTAATGCAACAAAGTCTACCTGAAAGTAAATGACGTTTCCACAAACTAAAGAAATCATGACTATCAATACAAGTATTTCACTAAACCACATTATCTTATTTTAAATCCTGACAAGCTACCCATTTATTTGTCAAGTATAAATTGAAAGTCGTAGAGAACATTGGCATGGAAAGCAATGAAAAGGAATTTCATTGTATAGTTCTGAGATAGACCCTGGACAAAAAGTCAGCTGAGTTAGGACAGATGTCCCCGTGGTGATTATTGGTAATACCTACAAAATCAAATGTGGAATATTCATGTGCAATTTTAAAAGTGATTTGTTTGTTGCTATAGGAAAGTATTTAGAGATGTAAATGAAAATATGATATTCTCAAAAAGCAGTCATAAAATTAATAGAGAAGATGTATATACTGGAGATTGAATTTTAATACATGTAATCTAAGTGATTTTACATGACAAATTAGTGATTTCCCACAAATGTCTATAAGTTTAGTATCTGTAAGAGAAATTTAAGAGAATGTAGCATGAAATAAATAAATGTATGGTTTAAATGATATGAAAATTAAATGAAACTAACTTAAAGCTAAAAACTAGCCGTGGCAGGAGACAATGATATCTACTTCACCCTAGTTCACTCAAATTACTACTGATGATTATAACTGACTCAAAATATATATCCTTTCATACTCAGAATTAAAGATGTTATAGTTTAGTTTAAGTGAGAAAAAAGTGTACATTGATCAATCTAGATATTTTTTCTGAGTAATATCTGTTCCCGCTTCACATGCAAACATACAAAGTAAAACTTCACACTGAAGTACTAATGAGCTGATGGTGTAAAATGATGGTTCTCTGGGGGTCCAGGCAACACCTGAATATGTAAAACAGTAAGGATAAGAGAAGCAAAGTGAAGGAATATTCTAGAGAGAACTTTTTGGCTTTCTGTATCATAAAATAAGAACTATTATCAAGCCAAAGACTTTTTTTTTTCTTGGTTTTCTGAGCCAGGGTCCAGGCTGGCCTTGAGCTCACTGTATGACCCAGGCTAACTTCAAACTCACTGTCATCTTCCTGTCTCTGCTTCTTGGGGTCGGGGCTTAGAGGTGTGGGCCACTGCACCCGGACAGGAAGAGATCCATGATAACTATATATAAGATAAAAACTGCAAGGAAACTGTGGGATAATATAGCATTTAATACTTTTGAATTATCATATCAAAAGTTGTCTTAATCATAAAAGTGCTTATGGGATAAAATTGGGTAAAATCTCATTTTATTTATGGCTAGATCTTGGCCTAGTGATTTGGTTTGCATAATTTTCAAACTACCATACTTCATTTGCTCTAGTCTCTTTTTCAAAGTAGAACGATAATGAAGTTTTCTTTGCCTATATTTTATTATGTTATTTCAGGGCCTTAAGAGTATATACTGTTTTGTTTTTGAGTTAATCATTTCCTTCGTATCTACTTTTCGTATTTTTAAAAATTTTGGACTATCAATATTTATATTTTTTCTGATGTTTCTGTAACAAATTATCATTCTCTTAGTGGTTTAAAACAAAGCAAATTATTATGTCTCAGTTTCTTTAGATCAAAAGTTTGAGTAGGCTCACCTGGACTTTCAGTTTAGAGACTAATGTACCCAAAAATGGCACTGCTGTGCTTGTTATCTTTATTGACACCTCCAAGAAGTAGCTTCTAAGTGGCCTGCGTCTCCTCTAACAAGGGAACCAAGCAAGAAAATGAGTTATTTATACACAATAGAATGCAGCCCTGTAATAAAAATGAAGTTGAGTCATTTGTAAGAAAAGGGATGCACTTTAAGACCATAATGTTAAATGAATAAAATTAGGCACACAAGGTTAAAATCTGACTTATTTGTCTTCTATGAGAAACTGAAAGCATAAATAATTAAATAACAAAATAAAAGCTGAATAATAGAAAACAGAAAGATAGGCGTTTTGAAAAAGGGATGGAAACCAAGAGATGGAGAATAGGAAGGAGGAAGAGAGGGAATGAATGAATGAAGTTGTTTTATGTACTCATATTGCTCCCCACACTGAATGCGATCGGTATGTAATGCTAACATGCAATGACAAAGAAAAAAAAAAAAAAAAAGTTCTGCGTCTGTGCTCAGATAGCTGTTCAAGTTTAGTTCCTGTGGTTGGAGGAAACATCTTCATCCCCTTCCTCTCTGGAGGCTGCTGCTGTCCTTCAAGGCTGTCTGTCTTCTCACTTAGTCCTTCCATGTGGCTTCTTCCATTCTTCCAGCAAAGGAAGTGAGAACAAATCAAGCTTCAATTCTATGATTTCTGGTTCTATCTCATTTCTGGATAAAAGGAGAAATAGGCAAATATATTTAGAAATGTTAAGTAGAGTATAGTTATGAGACAAACTGTCACTAGGTGTATAAATAATGCATGACATTTATTCATATTATTGGGATTTAAAATACAACACTCATAATGTCAGTTTACGCACTTTTTTAAACAGGTGTATGTGGAATGTTCGGCATGATACACACATGTTAATGGATTTGAAATTTGGGGGAATAGTGCTGGAATAGTTAATTGTGTCAGGGTGAGTAAGAAACGGGCAACTGATTGACTTAGCGTTGTTCTGAGTATGACTGAATAATGGATTTACTGAATAATGGATTTACTGAAAAAGGAAGATCCACTAGGGTGTGAATGGCACTGTCCAGTCTTGTAATTCGAGTGGAATAGAAAAGGGAAAGAAGAAGGGAGGCTCCTTCTGTCTCTCCAGAGGCACCACAGTCTCTGCCTTTGCCTTGGATGTCTGTTTCTCGGTTCTGGCGCAGAACCTTCAGCTGCCCATCCGAATCCATAGGCTTCCACATATGGACTCTCTTGGGACTGACAGTGCAGGCCTTCGGCTTTGGGTTGTCCAGCACTGAGACAGCCCCTTTGCATTCCTCCACTCCACAGTGGCCATTGGAAGCCTGCCGAGGAAATCCCTGTATATACACATCTTAGATTTAGTCTGTTTCTCTAGTGAGCAATGCCTGGTACAAGAGCTAAAGAAGTGTTTGTAAAGGAATGGAGAACATTATATGTTTATGTTAGAATTGAATAACATTTTAAATGAGCAATACATTTCAATTAACAAAGCTGTACCTCATTTGGACACTCATCTCTTAAGTAATAAGAATAAAGGAAGAAGTAAGTGTAAGATAAATTATTAAAAAGAAAACAGGCAGTAGAAAAGTTAATGAAGGCAAGTTTGTTTTTAGTGGCTAGTCAATAAATGAAGGAATAAGACAAAATTTACTAATATTCATAATAAGAAATATATAAATTTCACATTGTTACAAATTTAATTCACTAAACAAATAGATGAATTGCACTAAAATATCATACTGTGGTTTACTTAAAATGTAGTAAAAAGTTTGAAGAGGTCTATATTAATAAAAGTAATAACATTTAAAATTCAAAACTTGGCTGGGGATTTAGCTCAGTAACATATGCACTAGCCTGGCAAGCGCGAGGTTGTGAGTTTGATCTCTGGAACAATAAAATAAAATAAAATTCAAAACTTTAGATTCCTTCTAGAACAGATAGATTTACTAGTAAATTTTATCAGGTACATACTTTGTAAATAATGCCAATATTTCACAAAGAACTTCAGAAAAGAGAACAAGAAAGACCAATCTCAATTAATTTTTAGAGCTTATTGCAAACTAATGGAATCATTGATATTTCAAAATGTTACAAAGTGAAATCATCAAAACATTCTTAAAAGTACTAAACACTTTAAGCAAAAAGTAAACCAAAATAGCTTTTAAAATAGGAGCAAGTAGTAATAGTCTTCTGAATGAAAGTTCACAGTTTTATAATCAATTAAGCATATTCTCCATATGAACAGGAAAATAATAAAAACAATATGACTGTCTCAATACATACTAAAAAATTGAAAAATCAGTTATATGTCTATTCATAAAATACAAGTCAGTTAACTTGGAAAGAAAGGGAAGTATAGTATATCATGGAACCAGAGAAATCTAGGGCAAACCTAAGTTACCATCATGTTTAATGTGAAATAGTAATCATTTTTGCCTAGCATTGCTAATAATACAAGGATATTTGCTATCGTGACTTCTATTTTAACTACTGAATAACCTATCTTCTGAAATAAGACAAGGAAAATTAATGGCTTAAAAAATTAAAAGGAAAAATTGACAGCCTTCATTTTTATGTAATGTGATATTTTATAAGGAATCAAATAAAATTAAAAATCTAATTTAAGAGTTACTAATGGAATTTAATAAGATCAGAAAATAATGGATCAATATACAAAAGTCTACTAAATTTCTATACATAAGGTAACCATATTTTAAGAAAAAAATTTTAAAAATTTCATCTGCAATAGCAAAACAATGTGTTCCAAAGCATGGAGATTGTACATCAGAGAATTCAGTGGATATCTAGAAAGTCAACACTCAGACACAATATAGGTCTTTGCTATCTAGCCTTTTCCTTACATTGCTTTGACATGTAATTCTGGTGTAAAAAATCTACATAGAAAATATTTCATGTCCAGACATGTTGGCACACAACCTGTAATTCCAGCACCTGAGAAGCTGAGGAAGAAGGGTTACTATGAGTTCCGAAAAGGCCAACGTGACCTACAGAGTGAGTTTAACGTCATTCTGAACTGCATAGCAAGACCCTGTCTCAATAAACTGAAATCAACCAACCAAACAAACAACTCATCTAATAGTTAATGGTTTTGCAAACATTTATAGTCAGGTCAGATCTGCTAATATTGTATTGGTGTAAGTACATTTAATGGTATAACTCAAAGACAAGGCTCAAAAAAGAATGTTCTGACTTCTTAAATGGCAGGAAATGAAGTCAATGATTTTATGTAATAATTTGGAAGGTTGTATTTTGAATTTGTGTGATCATTCCCAAAGGAACATCTCTCCTATGCATTCATAAGGAATGTCAGTCATTACAATGGTGTATCTTTTTCCTGTCTCAAGAAAGAAACTTTTGCTATCTCATCCCGGTTAAGCATCACAGCCCTGTAGTCATTACAGTTTCCATGTATGTATGAAGAGCTGTTCTTTTTCTCACAGTTGGAAAATGATGGTGTCAGAATTATGATCAAAGAATTATTATTCTGTGCCCAGTGTTCTTTCCTTTATAACATTGTATTGCTCCAAAAGGACAAATTTGCCCTTCTTTTCTCCTTTCCTTTCTTTCCTTTCCTTTATTTTCCATGTCTCTTTTCTTTCTTTCCTTTGAACTTTCTTTCTTTCCTCTTTTCTCCCTTCCTTCCTCTTTTCTTTGTAATACTGGAGGTTGAATCTATGGGTTACACACTGAGTTACATTCCCAGCTGATTTTATTTGTGTACTTATTTGTTTATTTATCTTAGAGTGAATCTCCCTAAATTGTTAAATTGCCTGGGTTAGTTTTCAGCTTATGATACTCCTCCTTCAGCCTCCCAAAGTACCGTTGAACCTTAAATTTCAGACGATTGTTTGCTTAGTATTCTTTTATTTTTTTGTAAAGAAATAATGGCAGGTTTATAATGTATTCATTCACTGAAAAACATATTCATTCACTGAACAATATTTGTAATATAATATGAAGCCTGCTGAGCATGTGGCAATTACAACAACAAAAGTTACTTTTTTAAAGAATTATAGATTACAGAAAGAAGTCATTGTATGAAGATAAATGAAGAAATAATAGTTTATATTTATTTATAAATTTACTAATTATTATACAAGTATATTTTGATATAGTAAAATATGGGTAAGTGCTTAAAAGTGAGACAAAAACAGGAAAAAAAGCTATGTAAAAAAATAAAGCAATGAAACAAAATAAAGCAGCATAAAGTCACAATTACACAACTTTAAATTGGTCTGTTCTCAGTTAACTCCTCTTTATGGAGATAAATTAGTATCAGCTGCATGGTATAAAGGATTGAATGAATACAAATGTCTGGAGGAATGTCTTTCCATGGAAAGGAAAAAAAAATAAGGAAATGTCCAAGACGGAAACTTTCTTCCTATGATTTTGCAGAAGTTCTCAGAGTGGGTTCCTCAAACTAACAGTAACCATTTTCTTAGACTGTGTGAGGCAACTGTTGGTTCCTACCACAAACATGCTAACCAATGCTGTGATTGGAACTGAGGACCAGCTCTCTGTGACTTACTGTCAGAAACAAACACTATGCTAAATAATATAAAATTTGGCAAGATTTTTGAAAGACTTTGGAAAACACATTATATTCTAATAATACACATAGCATAATTTTATATAAAGATAACAAGTACATTCATAAATGCTTAAAGGTATGTTATCTCTGTATTTATTTGATGTAAAAATAGAATGCATCTGACTATTTGTATATATAACAAGTTTCACTTGAATTTATGATAAACATTGATTGTAAAAATTTTATATAAAAGGGTGAATTGCAAGGAAAACATTGGGTTTGTTTTTAGCATTAGCAGAGTTAATGCATAGTATAAAACTTGTGTTATAAATTCAAACAAACAGAAAATTCAAATAAATGATTGTGTGAATATTTAGCCTAACAAAATAGATGACTGCTCAGGTTAGGTAAGGGACTTATGTGCTCTAATAAGCACATTAAACAGATTAAATGCACAGATAAGCCCTTAACATTTTAGTCTACAAACAGAAACATTGACCTTAAATTATCCAGTGTCAGGACAACCACATTCCTCATATGTTGCAGTGGTTGGCTACCTTCAGATGCAAATGATAATTTTGCTCAGTTTTTAAGCAAGAACTGATATCCAAAATTTTATAATGAAATTTCATTTCTAAATTATGTAAACAATGAAGATCTCCAGGGAAGCACAGCAAAATATACTATCAGAAATACTTGATCTAGGTCCATGAAACAGTACAAATGAATTCTGTTCCTTGTTTTTCCAATTGCAGAATTAAATGCCAGAGATTCACAGAAGGGTAGCGTGGAAACTCTTAATCACATCTCAAGTTCCAGAGTCTCATCTCTTATATTCTTGCAAGCATATAAATGTCCTATTCTGTTAAGTGAAGTCACATTCATTAATGACATGCTGAGTAATCTAAACTACTTATTTCCAAGTAGATTTCCCTGTGGAGTTGCAGGTCATCTTTTCTGCTATTACTTTAGACAGCATTTATAAGTCCCATGCACAGATCCACAATGGCTCTATCAAAATATATTTTGTAAAATAATTGTGTAGCAGATACTTAGGAGAAATGACTTTAATACAAATCATCCTTATTTTGGAATCCCATCTCTAGCGAAATGTAACATTAATTTAAGTGCTATTGACAATTCTAATTACCAAAAGTGAAATGAAACAAAAGTACTTCTTCCTAGAACTTTATGGAGAGTAAAAATCAGATTTCAGCAATATGCTGCTAGTATTTGTTACTTTTATATTTATACAAGAAGATAATTCATTCTGTATAATTTTAAATGTTTCTTAGAAGTAGTTGCTCTGCATTTTTCCTCCAGATCTGTAGATAGCTCATAATACACAAGTACAATTTTTATTTTGAAAATCATCTCCAAATTGGGCAACCTCAGTTGACTAGCAGTTTTTTTCATGGAAAGAGGAAAATGAAAATCAAAAAATAGACCTATCAACAAATTAACTACATTGAAAGGTGTAATGAAAGAGAATAGTAAAATATATCAGAACAAAGTAAAAAAGAAAAAAAAAAGTGTTTTTAAGGGAGAATAAAGCATTCTAGAATAATTAACTGTTTTAAGAAAAATGAATTTCAATAGTGAAGGAAGAGAAAAAGCCTCCTTATTGGTCATTTCTTGTGAATACTTCAAATTCCAGCCAATCCTGAGACACTAGTTTCCAAATTGACTTGTAAGGATGTCTTCTCTCAGGACCACGGTTTTCTGATGTCCTGCTGAGAGACACAATCACTCTCCTTAGCACTGACAGATCAGCCAGCTAGAAAATTTTTGTCAGAAACTGATAATGTTCAATCCATACATATGCTCAAAGCTATAAATCCTTTCTTCAAAGTTGTGAAAACACTCAATAACTTGGAAAGCATCATGATAAAAAATATCATGATAAAAATTTCATATAGTGTGATGAAATTTTTCTTTTTATATTATGCATAAATCTATTTACATTTTATTAATTCAGGGGATACTATATTACAAGGAGTGTCCTTTACACAGAGGATACACTACTGAATATGAACAGGCTCTGCATTCTGTAAACTTAGTTGACAAAAAGAAATCAGAAAATAAACAGAACTCTGTGAAAATATAAGAAGAGCAAGTTTATCATATTTTGAAGCACAAGACATATGTTAGGGAAATCTATGGTAGAAGTTATACATAAGTGTAAATTATTTGAGGTAAAAATTACAACCATATATAAAAAAGAAATATAAAGAAAACTATAGTGTATCAAAATGAAGATACTTAACAAATGAAAGTCATCTCTTCAGTGCTATTTTCTACCCTAAAATTATTAAAGAAATAGTATAAATTCTACACAAATCCTGACAGAGAATTGAAGAGCAAATGCTTCTCAATTCATTCTATAAGATTAGTATTTCTATGCAATCAAGCAAAAAACATGATTAGAAAATAACTCGCCAGTACTTAGAAATAGAAGTGCATATTGGAAAACCAAATCTACTAATATTTAAGAATTAAATATATAACAAATGTAGTTTATTCCATGAATTAAACTTTGGCTTATCATTCAAAAATATTGTATTTAACCACGTTAAACATCTTCATATAGGGTAAGAAAAGGTACTTGACAATCCCTAACATCTGTTTCTGGTTAAAAAGCTTTAGCTAACTAAAACAGAAAGATAATTCTTCAATCTGAGAAAAAAATAAATTTTAGAAACCTATACAAATTTGATAGTGAAAGATTTAAACTTTCCTTTTAAAATCAGACAAGGATTGGATGTTTACTTTCAAAACTCTTGCCTATCCTGTCTGAGATGTAATGATTAGGGCAATAAGAAAAGAGAAAAAAAAAACAAAAAACAAAACAAAAAAACACAAAAATATAAAAAAAAAGGAAACAAGCTATGGGCTATCGTGTAAGTAAGTATTGTTCCTTTGAAAATCATATGCTGTTAGTCTAAGACACAATTTGGATAAAAATGGTTAGACAAGGTCGTGAGGGTAGAATTCTCATGATGAGACCTTATGAAAGTAAAGAGAGATAAGGAAAGGAGTGGAAAAGGAAGAGAATTTACTAAAAAATATATTTTAGAAACAAATGAATAGATAGTAGGAGATACAGAAGTAGACTTTTGGAAATTAGGGAAGGCACAAGAGGAGGTAGGGAATACAGGAATGAAAAATGACCAAGATTTGATATAATATATATGGGTGCAACTATTATAGAATATAAATACACATTAATAAAAAAATAAACATACACATGATTCAGCCATTCTACTCATAAGTATTTATCCAAAAGAAATGAAATCACAAGTTCATAAACACATGAATGTTTAATAGCAATTTGAAAATGAATGGGAGAAAACTGTAAAGAATCTATCCAGCAACAGTGAATGACTAAAGAAATTGTACTATAGCTACAGCCATGCATCGCAATAATACTCATTTACTAAAAAGAATGAACTCTTGATAGTGGCACAATGATTATGAAGAAAGAAAGAAATATAAATAATTCATAAAAAAAGTACATGGTTCATGACTCCATTAGGTTGAAATTATAGAAAATGCAAACAAATTTATATATAGTGACAGAATGCAGCTCAGTGATTACCCAAGAATGAGGATGAGGAGTGGGAGGAAGGGATTACCATACACCATGAGGAAACTTCTATGAGTGCTGAGCAGGCATATTACCTCAATTGTGGTGATGATTTTACAGATATAAACTTATAGCCCCAAACTGCTACATTGTAAAAATTACTGATGTACAGTATATAGAATCTCAATTCTATCCAAAGAATGGAGGTAAATGAAACTGTTTTATAAATTTATCCTAAGATTTTTTTCCAAGCTTTATAATTAACAAGGTGTTACATAGGATATAACCAAATATAAACTTTTATTCCATTTACTCTAGCATTTTTTATAGTCTGTGCTCTCATGAAGTGATGCTTTAAAATGGATGTAGTACTTTCTATATTATATAGTCTTAACTCAGTATCTTTTATTAAAAACTGATTGTCATGTTTTCTTTATATTTTTTCATGGATACAATTTAAATATTTATACCATATTTGAATGTAATCTTTCCCATTATATTGAATTATTTGTTGTTTGTATTTAAACTAATTATTTTAATATGTGTTCTTTGCTAAGCACTTTCCGAAGTAACTCTCTGAGCACTTCTGTTTTATATACATTTCTCTCTTTGCTGTGGATATTATTATACAGTAGTATGATTTAAAGGGGAAATATGGAATGAACCTATATTATTAAAAGAGGGACAAGATGAGTTCTACTCCTATGACAATTGGATGGAGAATAGGGAATCAGCAGTGAATGCTCTCATTTTCCATTTTGTATTCAAGGAGTAGTGATGCAGAATAGTCTCAGATCGAGACATTTATTAAAATTAGCTTTATTAACAAACTGAATTATTGCACCTCAATGACATAGAACTTTTCTTCGGCTTCCTCTTTGCACTGTTCTTCGGGTTCATCAGACACTTTTCTGGTTTCTTTCATCAGAGAAAGACACGCACATTACCCTGGCAACCCAAACCAGTGGGCTACTTAGTGTTCACCCTGGTTTTCTAACTTGCTCTTTTAGATTTTGTTTTTAACATTTAACAACTTACATAGTTGTCTTTCTTTTTTGCTTACTTGCTTTCTTGCTTTTGTCTTGTATGTTTTTTTTTTTTTTTCTTTGTCTGTTCTGTTCTGTTCTGTTCTTTTGAAATAGTCTTGCTCTGTAATTCAGGTTGACCTTAAAATCACCAGGCAGCCCAAATTAGCCTCAAATTCTTGGTAACCCTTCTGCTTCAGCCTCCCAACTGCAGGGATTACAGATGTGTGCCACCACACCAGCCTGTTTGTTTTTTTGTTGTTGTTGTTTTTTTTTTCTTTTTTGTTTGCTTGTTCTTTCTAATGAAAGATAATATTTTTATAATTTTAGACTTTTAAAATTAATTTCGTTGGTACACTACAGATATACATAATGATCGCATTATAGAGAACTTGTATCTCTGTATAGTGAATCTGGATGCTTCCTTTTTCCCAAATCTTTCTCCTCCATTCAATCTTTCTTTCTTACTATTTACAAAACCTTTGCTTCCATTTCTTCTATTCTCTTTTTTTCTTTTCTTTTCCTTTCATTTCCCCTCCTTCCTGTCCTATTTTCATTCCCATTTGACAGTTTTCTTCCTATTTCCCAACATCTATTACACATTTTGGTCTTTATTTATCCTCTCAGTTTTGCACACTAGAGAAACAATATCATGTTTAAACATGAGTATCTGATTTATTGCCCTTATGAATAAGTAAGCTTTAGAAAAATTAATTTTTACTTCTTAGATATCCATCTAGAATTTGTTTACAAACACTAAATCTCAGTGTTTTAAAATAGCATCAATTGTTTTTTATTTATACATATAAAATTTAGACAGATGTAATTGGAACAATGAATTTTTGCTACACACAAACATTGAAATATTCAGTTAGAATAAGTGAAATGTTTGGGGACTGGAAAAATTTTAGTCTGTTTAGGCATCTCTCATTTTTCATGTTGTATCAGATTCTGATTTGAGTCCTCTCTAGCTGCCAGTCTGGTCTCTAAGAGTGAATGGTTCAATGAGGTACAAGGGCAAGTCAACCAGTCTTAATATTCAGGACCATGAAATGCAAGAACATCCTTCCTTCCCAGGTCTAGTGCTGACAGCACTTCCAAAGTTCCTCTGTATTTTGAAGGAAGGATATAATCCCAGCCCACAATAAGACAAGAATCTAAGAAAGTGTGACTGGCCAATTTTTATCTTCTATACCTTGCAACAGAAACTCTGCTTGAATAGAGTTTATAAGATAATTGAGACAAGAATCAAGAATCAAACCAACTCTGCATAAAACTGAGAATTTATTTAAAGCAACACACACAATATATGCTTAGTAGCATGTAGGTTATGCTTACATATGTTTTCATACCAGGAAAACCATTGAAATACAGACACCAGTATTTTAGAATTAAAAATATTAAGGCCCTAAGAATTACCTTGCTCAAATTCAGATTATTACTCAACAGAAGAGCTAAAGTTCATATCAGGCAGCAAAAGTCTTATGTGTATTCACTCATTCAGCATTGATTTTCCTGTACATATTTGTTGCTTGTCAGCAGATCATATCTCAACTAAGAGCTCTACCCTTCAAAGAAAAAGAGAATACTTAATATATCTGAGATGACTTCTGGCAATAAATGTTTTTCCCTGGAGAAGTTTTGATATGGAACGTCTCCTCAGTCTTAGACTTTTCCATGTATTTACATTAGTGCACTTAAACCGTACAGACTTAATTGCCTTCTCACCATTTTCTTGTCTGTGGGAGAGAGATTGTTCTCAGTGGAGGCTCAGTGAATGACATAGCAGAAAAATTCATTCAGAATAAAATTTACATTTGAACACTGCCTATATTGCTTAGTAACAAGAAGGCCCAGCCAAACTATAGGGACCCTCTAAACCTCCTGCAGTAAGAGGAAAAAAAAATCATAACATTACTAGCATGCAATTGCTTTAATATGTTTTTCATATTTTAATTTTTTACTAGAACATATTGGCAGTACATGATTTCATTCATCTTGAGGAATGTGTGCATATACTTATGTTACGTCTTTCTTTCTGTTCTCTTTTCCTCTTTTCCCTCCAAATCTTTTCCTCCTCTACATTTGCAAAAGCTTTATTTCTGATTTTTTCTTCCAACGCTATTATTCTTTAAATCCCTTTTCCCTTCTCTGTCTCTTGTTCTCCTTTCCATTTGAAAACTTCTTCATGTATCCTAATATCTTCTTCCCTTGTTTATACTTTCAATTTCTCACATAAGTGGAGGAATACGCTATTTAAACCTGTGTGCCTGATTTAGTTCATTTAAAATTATAGTCTTAAGATGTACCCATTTACATAACAATGCTTCAACTTTATCCTCCTTTATGGCATAATAGTACTTCATTGTGTATAAATGCCACATTTTCTTTATCTGTTCATTTGTTGATGTGCAGACACATCATTTTAAAGATTTAGCTGTTATTATTTCTGCTGTCATAGACACGAGTATGCATGTATCACTCTAATACTGTGTCATTAACTCTTATGGAAAGACACCTAAAAAGGGAATTGCTGGAACACCTACTTCTAGTTTTTGGAGAAATCTTCATTTTTGCCTTCCAGTAATTGTTTTAATTTGCACTCCCACAGATGGAAGGATTCCTTCTTCTTCACAGCCTCACCAGCATTCGCTATTGGTTGATTTCTAGATAACACTCATACTCTCCAGAGTGAGATGGAATCCCATGTTGTTTTAATAGGCATTTCTCCATAGATCAGGGCGGCTGAGCATTTTTTCACATATTTATTGGCCATGTTTGCTTCTTTATCTGAGAATTTTAATTACTAAGTTTTACTGCTTTAAAAATGATTCTTACCAACTGCTGCATGTGTGGAGGCGAAGGAATAGATTTTCTACTTTTTGTCTTGTTTTCTTTTAAACAGATCACTGCTAAGGGGATGTACACCACCATCATTAACTTATCTTAATGTCTGACACCAATATTGGGAAAGACCTGTTCAGTGACCACATACTAATCTTGATGCAAAATGCTAATTGTCAAAATGATATCAAAATATCATTATAGTAACCTTATAAATGTTACAAAACAGTTGATGGGATAGGGAACAAGACAAAAGTTTGCCCTCTTTAAGGACAGGACAGATAAAGTGAGATAGATCTCTTCCATGAAGTTTACCCGATTTGTCTGGCTATGGAAATACTTCAGACTCAAGATGAAGAATGCTTAAAGTACTTATTTACTTTTTATTAAATATGTGAATGCTAGTATTTTCAACCTTTTGTTTTATTGGCCTGCTTATTTAAAATAGTGGCATACTCTTTCCTTCTTTATTTAATTCTTCTTGGTTTAATTTTTGGTTTGGAAACAGATTTATCATTCAAAGCACACAAATAGACAGGAAAAAATGCTGTTTCTTTTCCTAAATTCTTTACTGAATTAAATTATAGTTGGGGCTATTGTACGCAGGTCTGGTATTTACCACTGAGTTACTAAACTGAAACATTAAATCAAGTGTAAAAGTAGCTTACTACAAATAAGAAGAAAGGACAGTTTGCCAAATGATTCATTTGTAATTGGAATCTTTGGAGCTTTTCAACTGTGCTGAACTTAAAGCTCTCAGAGGGAAATATTATTTGTCTTAGGCCCTTCTTTTTCATATCCTAGAATCAACTATTCTATAAAACAAGGACATTTATGGCAAATACCTCAAAGACTATGGGTAAACTGACTACTGCATGAACATATATTTCACACAATTTGAAGTTAGTGAGTGAAAAATAATTTGTCAGCATGAAACAAACAAATGCTTATGAATCGGTAAATACCAAACAGGATGCAGGTGAGTTTCAAGAGGCTGAAAGGCAGGTGAGTGGGAAGGAATTCAAGGAAACTTTGAATCTGTATACTTTCTGTGTGTTTGTTTCACCTATAGAAACTCAGCTCATCTAACTTGGTTTTTGGTCTAGACCATTTGTTCACTGACTCTAAGAAGGCTTAGAGAGAGTAAATCAGTGCGTATCACTCCTATTAGGCTCATAGCAACAAGAAGATGTTTTGGACAAACAATACATAACTTAAGATTTCATTTTTATATTTGCATGTGTTATCATATAGATAATTTTAGAAACAAAATATATAAGTTCTTCTTAATGATTAAAACAATGTGCTTAAGAGGAAGGAACTGATATTTTATATAATGTACGTATTAACGTAGACACTTTGGCAAAAACCAAAATCTTTTCCTTTCCTTTCTTTGCTTTTTTTGGTAATATCATTTTGAAGAAAAATGTGAAATTAAAATTGATTGTGATTCTTTCTAAATTAAATAACCTTCTATGAATAACATTTTTTCCTAGAAAATGTGATTGAGTTTAGTAATTCTCTTCAGTTTAATATTTAAAGGGCATATTTTAGGTATTTGTTAAATATCTATAGATGCTAAGTGGGTTTAAAAAACCTACTTCTATTATGGAAACTTTGTACAGTCATAGAAAAAAAAGACACTGAAAAAACTTTGAAAAGCAATCAAATTCAGTTTTATTACTTTGCTTCATTGTTATTCACTTCTGTTAATAGCAGAAAGATGTTATTTGCAAAACACAATTCGAAAAATGGTGTATTTTAAGTTCAACTCACTTGTTTTATATTTTACTTTAATACTGAATCCCTGCTTTTAGAGATTCACAATTCTGACTGTTTTATTTAATCCCGGTGAGGACTGCATACATTTTGTTTTTCATTTTCAAAAAAACAAAAAAAAAAAAAAGGCATTTAATAAAGGTAAAAAGCTCCATAATGCTTTTTTAATTTCTTGAGCTTTGCCAAAATTCTTAACCCCTTGAACCTCATTTTCAGTAACAATGATTGTAGATAGTAAAAATGTTTTCCTCTGGGATTTGTTGTTTAAATAAAATGAAATTAGCCCTATAATCTACTTATATTTTTTTGAGACCAGAAAAATCAAATAATGATTCCGTATTATTGTGTATTATATTATACATTCTTGTCTTACTTGAGCTTTTTAAGGAAAATTTCTACTGCTTTTATTTCCACATATAAGCATCTTCCTGAGCTGTTTGCATCACTGGGATTACAAGACCTGTGAAGTATGGAACTGTTCCATTTGCCTTGCCATCATAAATCTTAAAACGGATTTGAAGTCTTAGCCCTCAAACATGCTTTGTAAATCAAGATGGGTTAGATTACTTTACAGTAGGTGAACTATAAACATTATAGCAGCTTATTAAGTTTATATTGCAATTTGTATCTTTGTATCCTACAAAGAAAGACCACTGCAGATTCTGTCTAGAAACTGCAAGCCATGATCTAGCCCAACATTTCAAGTGGTTTTGATATTAAGCTTTCCTTCTGTGAGACAGCTAAGTCATAGTACTTTAGAGACTGATTATTAACACATTTTTCCAACTTCATGCTTAGTGACATACTGTTGATAGATTGAAATTAGGAAATCAACAAATGCTCTTAAAACATTATTTTCTTATTTCACAGCCAGTTGTTAAACATTTCCCCGCACATTTCTACAATAAGCCTTCTCAAGTGTTTCCTTGTACAGTAAGAAAATGGAAATTTATGTATCTGCTTAAATTCCTTTCACCAGAAACACAAATGATATAAAATAGATAGCATGATGGAAATATCATTTTTGATAATGTGCACAAGAAAGGCCCCTCTGGAAAGGATATATTTAAGTCAGGAAGCCAGCTGTACAGCTGAATGGAAAATGGGAAATCTGAAGGCCCTACGCATGAAGCACAAAGCCAGAATGTTGAAAATGGTGATGAGCGGGGAGACCGGTGAGGAACTAGGTAATCAGGGTCTCTGTGAGCCACATTAAGAAATTGGAACTTAATGAAATAAAAAAGTTTTGACCTTGTTAATAAAGTGAATAGCATTGCACAAATTATAATTTTAACAGTCACTCATAACTGTCTTTTAAAGAATATCTTCGGTATTTCTTAATTGAGTAACAGGACAGCAGTACAATTTTCTGATCAAAAACCTTCAGAGGGAGAGCAAAGTGTCTGTGGTGGAACTGCTAGACATTCACAAGCTTAGTTCCTTGAAACTGTCCAACTGGGATCTGAGTGTTGTAGAGAAATACAAAATTAGTATGTTATGTTTTATTCATATATGTTGGCCTATTTTGTTTGGAGGAATATACTGTGATGAGAATAAAAAGTAGGAAACTGTTGAAAAATGTGTAGGAGAGATAAGATTTATATGCAGTATATTTAAGACAATTTCCTACAGTGACCTTCACAGGAAAGGAAAGAAATTGAAACCAGTGATCTTAGAACTCAGTGACTCTGAGGCCCTTCAGTTAGGAAAATAGACTATTTGAGGTACACCCCTGAATAAACATGGAGAATGATGCATGCTGCTAAAGACTACATCAGACCCTAAGTCCAGTTTTGGTTCTGCCTGTTTCCCCTTTGTTTCCTTTATAAAAAAGTATTTTCCTCCAGATTTTACCATCTAGTCACTCCATTTGTTTTAATTTTATTTGAGAAGTCATTAGCAATATTTTCAGGGATTATTTTAACAGTATATTACTTGGCAAAGAATTGTCTAGTTCTTATGCCAACACAGTTCTTACCTCTCTACTAGATTATTAAAACTTCCTCAAATTTTGGTAATGAAGAAAATTTGCTGGCTATCTTAAATTGGGTGCTGTCAGTAAAGAAACGTTTGGGACTAAGCTCAAGTTTGCTCATATTTATGATATTTAGATCTGATTATCAGTTCAAACATTATTACCCAATGTTACTAACTTTAGTTGAGTAAAATTTTGAAAGATGACTCTAGTTTCAAGATTTTGTGTGATATAGTTATCCGAGGTGATTCCTACTTCCTTGAATTTTCAGTTATGAATCTGGAGCAAAAAGTAATGGACAGGAACAAAGATGTTGAGGAGAGGGGAGGGAAAGAGAAAAACCCTGAGTAATCAAAATATATCATGTATAGCTAAAAGTTCCATATGATTAATGCCATCATTATGTATATTTAAAAAACACAAATTAAATTAATTTTAGACGTAACATACAAAATAATGGGCTACAAATTTCAAAAACTGGAGTTGTTCTCTAATCAAGGTAGAGCATAGTAATGATGTTAGGGTTCTTTAGAAGAGCACATTGGATGTAAAACATGTGCTTGATTATAGAAGGGCTTTATTAGGTAGATGTTAGCCTTTATCTAGACATAGACCCAAAGCCTCATGTGGATACAGGTGAAAAGTTTTCAAAGGTGCATAATTTCAGTGGTGATGCTGGGATCAAACTGTGATATTGGGATAAAGAGTGCTCCACCACGGGTGTCTGGGCAGCATCCAAAGGCTGATAGCCTGAGTGAAAATAAATGCAGGCTTACTGCAGCTGTTTGCAGCTTTGATACTTTGCTGCTTCAGCTGCTGCTGCTGTTTGATGTTTGCTGTCTTCTTTCTGCCTGTCCTGCCATGCTATGCCACCCTATTTCCCCTTTGTGATGCCCATTTGCCATGCTGCCTTGCCATAGAGTCAGCAAACTATGGATGCAAACCTGCACAAACTGTGAGCTGAAATAAATCTTTCCCCCTTTAATTTGTGATGTTGAGCACTTTGTCTCAGCAACAAGAAAATTAACAAAGACAGTAGACTTACAGAATCATAAATGGAAGAGTTTTAGTGACTATCTACCAGATAAAATTTGGAAAAATCTGAAATCTCTATCTGAGAACTTGAGAACTGGCAGATCCAGTAGAAGCAGAGTGTTGAAGGCCTGGGACTCACTATAGAAAAGTCACTTCTGTGGGATTTGACTGGAAGGGCTAAGTGTCTGCTCTGAAAGCCTGAAGGACCAGAAGATCACTTTCCAGGAGCAATGCAAACACTGGAGAATCTCTGAAAGAAAGGTAAATACTTTTTCACTTTTTATTCTGTCCAAACTACTATCTGATTTGTTGGGGCCATCCATATGTGGAGTGGGTCCTCCTGTCTCTGTTTGCTGGTCTGTATGTCAATCATCCAGACATACCCAGAATTTACTAATCTGCTAAATTCTTTTTTTTTTTTCATTTTTTTAAAATTTTATTTAAGGAGAAAAGAAAAAAAAAGCAGGGAAAGGGTACAACTTATACAGATTTACAGAAAAAAAATGAACAGTAGGAAATCACTAGTTAATGGATTACATATTGTCATCTTAGAAATAATTGTTCAAGTCACAAAATTAAAGCTTGTAAAGTGGACATTCCATCAATGATACTGCAAACAGTTCTGTTCATTGATCCAGTAAAACCCTGTGATATCATTTTCTATCTTATACACTTAAATATACATGCAGTTATATAGTTTGGGGCACTTTCTTTTCCTCTCTTTTGTACCATGACTATTACACATTTTGGGTTTCATTGCTCCCATGGTTCTTATTACTTTTTTGGAAGAGAGTAAAACCAAATGTGACATAACAGAACAGAATCGGTCAAGTCAAAAGGGTGGATATAATAGATAATGTAAAAACGTAATACAAGGTGATCAACAATGGTTACCATAATGCCTCCCGCTATCTCTAATAGAATTGCCTATATCATTAGTTATAATACAATTGAACAGAACAGTAAAGAATAAAACCAACAAAACCAAAACATTGGAGACATTGTAGGTCTTCAAAAGTAGATAAAAGTCAACAAGAATGGGCGTCATAATGAATCTCATTATTTTCACAGCTGATGCCTAAACTTTCGAACCTGATACTATCCAACAAAACAGAATAGGGGAACATCAGTTAAAAACCAGATGGTGAGAGTAATACAGGGCTTTAAATCAAGGTAATGAAAAGTCAAAGTGGGTTACTATTATATATCCTGCTATTTTTTTCCTTTAATTAAAAGGATAAAGATAAAAAAGTAAATAGTGGAGTGGAGATTGAGATAAAAGAGGGCATAACAACAAAACAGCGCAGATCAAAACATAACCATTTAAGCAGAATAGTGTTTCACCACCAGATAATCCTAACCTAAAAGTAGTTACCATATTGTCTCTTTGAAATCCTTGAGTACAACTTCGTATACTGTAGCATTAAGTATATCAAAACAATGTAAAACCATTCAAGAGAATGACAGCATTACAGAGTATTTAGAATCGACTAACAGAAAATGAACAATGGTTTCTGTATAATCTCCTTGTCTTTAAAAGGTTTTTGCTTATACTATCATACATAATAAAATCCAATAAGATACAGCCTATTTAGACCATTGGAGACAGAAGGACAAAAGCTAGGTGAGACTTCAAAACAAGATGATACTAAATCAGTATTACCTATTAAGATGTCATTTTCTCCAAAATAGCTGTTCCTATCATCCAATCTTCTCTGTCTCATTTCTGTTGAGCTCTTTTTCTGTCAGTAGCTGTCAGTTTGTCTTCTTCATTTTGTTCTCTGCTCCATTCGTTGTGGCCTCCCCGCCACTATTTCTGGGTTCTTTGTATTTTTCTTTTTTTAGAATATCCTGCAATACTTTCTGTAGGGTTGAATTGGTGGTTGCAAATTCCCCCAGTTCCTCTTTATCCTGGAAGCACCTTGTTTTTCCATCAATTTCCAGGGACAGTTGTGCAGGATATCTCAATCTTGGCTGGAGATTATTATCTTTCAAAGCTTGAATTATTTCCCCCCATGCTCTTCGTGATTTGATGGTTTGTGCAGAGAAATCTGCTGTAATTCTGATGGGTGTTCCCTTGTAAGTGGTCTGTTTCTTGTCTCTTACAGCTTTTAATATTCTGTTCTTGTATTGAATTTCTGGAATTTTTATTATTATATGCCTGGGTGTTGCTCTGTTTGGGTTGTAGGTAGCTGGGGTCCTGTATGCCTCATACATCTGAGTATCTTTACCTTTTGCTAAATTAGGAAAATTTTCCTGGATTATTTCTGTGAGTAGCTTTTGTAGTTCACTTGTTTGTGTCCCTACTTCTTCTTTTATGTTCTTAATCCTTAAGTTATGGATCCTCTTATCATCTTCTTGTCTTTGTATTATTGCTGTTTGTTTCTTTGTTATTTTTAAGAAGTTTTTCATTTCATTCTCCCATATTACAAGTCTGCCCTCCAGTTCAGATAGTCTGTCCTTAGTTTCTTTCAAGCTGTTATGCCAGTCTTCTATAGACTTCTTAGTATCTTGGTAGTCCCTTTGAACCTGCTTCACGTATTCTATGTTTTCTCTGTTTTCTCCATCAAACAATTCTCCCCTTTTTTTCTGTTCTTCCATTCCACCACCTGTTTTTTCTTGGGTGGTACTTAGCATTTCTCTAACTATTCTGCATACTTCTAGCTTCAGGTCGTTGATAACTTCATTCCTGAATTGGTCTATGAGGCTCTCTATATGGTGCCGTATGTGTATTGGTGCGGTGTCTGCTATTGCCTGTTTCTCAGAATTGGGGGCCGAGGAGCCTTTCTTGTTGCTGCCTCTTCCCATGCTGCCTCTTCTTCTCTGTTCCTTATATATGCAAGCTTATATAAGAGGCCCAGCTTCTCTCCCAGTCAGCCACAGCCTGATCGAATTGCGCCAGTTAGGTGTTCCCGCTCACCGCTGCGCACCAGTTAGTTACGGACCAGGCAGCCTTCGTTTCTCCCCTCCCGGCCACCGTCAGGCTCTGGGATCTGTGTTGGGACAGCCTACCAGGTCCGCCGGCAGTGTCACACAGGCCAGGCACTTTTCACTAAGCCCGCCCGAGAGGGGGATGTGTGAATGGAGTCGCCACCCGCGCCCTGCTCCCGCAGGACTGCTCGGGCCCAGAAAGTCCTCTGCTGGAGTCAAACTGTGGTAGAGTGTCAGTTTCTCTCACTCACCTCACCACAAGTCAGTGCACACCTCCCTGCCATTCGCAGATTGCCGTTCTCAGAGCTTCTGCGCGTCTCTCTCCTTGCCAGGCCACTGTAGAGGCAGCCAGCCGCAGCGCGGCGGGAAACCCAAATCGCGGCTTACAATGGCGCGGGGTCCAGCCTCCACACCGAGGCTTTTCTGTTCCTGTTTTAGCACCAGGACTGCATTCCAAGGTGGTTTCTCTCAGCCCAGTTCGTTCCTGAGTCAGCAGAGCATATCTCTACCTGCTTATGTCTCCTTAGTCTGCACCATTCCTGGCTTCTGAGCCGAGTCTTTCAGAGAGCCTCCGGTAGTTGCTGTTATCTGTCCGCCATGTTCTCCCGGAAGTCTGCTAAATTCTTAAATAAGTCAAATTGGCATATCACAGGTAGCACTCATGGTACTACATCCTGTCATTTGCATATAGCACAGTCAACTTCTAAATATAAATGAAGCTGGGAATCCAACAAAGCTGTCACTTTAGAAAAAGCCATAGTCCTTTTTCCATTTTCCACAGAGGGGAACAGGAGAGTGTGAAGATTTTTTCAATATTAGTGGAAGCTTATATTATTTTTTTATTTTTAGCATTTCATTATTGCCATTTGGCTTGAAAATTATCTCTTCTGTCTACAATCCTTTGTTTTAAAATGAAGTAAAATATAGTGAGTGTTAACATTATTTTTCTTATCACTAGATGTGAATATAATCATAGGAATAATCTTATGAATTGAGATGAGTTGATTAGTTTTGTTTTGTTTTGTTGAACTGGGAAGCAAACTCATGATCTTGCACTTGTCAGGCAGGCACTTATGCTGCTGAGCTAAATCCCCAGCCTTAATTGATTAGCTTTAAATGCCTTTAATGCTATATTATTTATTATATCATATCTGTGATATGGTTATTGTTAATAGCATCATTACATTCAAGATAGTACAATGCAATATAAAATTAAATCCATTATAGACACATAGGTAATATATTCTGGGGAATCGTAATCTGAACCCAAGAAATCAGATGACAAAACTCATTTCTTACACATTAGCATGCATTGATTTATTCTTTACTATACTAAATGCATATCAGAAAGTAACAAAATTATCCCATGCCATCTTCTGTAAAGAACCCTTACAAAATAAATACCTCATAACTAATACCTCATAATTTCCTACATTTCTTAGTTGAAAAACTGCCATCCCAACATGCTAGTAGCGTAATACATGTGTTTCTTGCCTTCAAAATGAATAAAACGTTGTATTCTGTTTGTGATTTGAATCTTATTCTTAATTCAGTAATGCAAAGCAAATGTATTTATTCCTACACTCTTGCTGATGGTAGGATCCATGCCTCAAAAAATCATGTTGCCTTTTTAAACTCTTGCTGTCTTTCTTCAATTTGAGAAATAGAACATCGCAATAAATAAAACCACAATAACATGAAAATGGCTAGGCACTCTCAAATAAATTTTGTTGCCAGGAGTTTCACCTTTGGTTAATCTTTGGTATTCTATTGAATATTTTCATGGGACACCAATTCGTGTAAGATCACTCTGTCACTATGATGATTAAAGAACAAAACCAAGGCACTTTGTAATTATAAATGCAATCAGAAAAACAAGAATATTTTTCAAATCACAGAAGTTTCTCTCTCACCTAGCTAATATGAATGACTTTGGCTCTTTACCTCATGCAGATTTTACTTCACTGTCATAACATTTGGGTAAGACATATTTAAGAGCCAATCACTGAATTATGTTCCTCTTCTAGAATTCAATTCACATCAAAGGGCTGCTACCTTGAACCATTCCCCAAATTAACCAATTTAAGTTCAAGTGTTATGAATTTTTGTAATATACTCAATATTATACTCTTAATTTGTACATTCCCTATGTTGTATGTTGTTCCTCATTGTGATAAGCTGAACTGTGATAAAGAATAGATGTGTTACTAGTGATCTTTCAGACTATTGAAAGATTCTGTATTTTCACTGTAATGTAATATTTAAATCCTATCTATTTAAAATCTAGAATGTTTATGGATATGCAAACTTTCAGAATGAGGCACCATCTATTCAACCATACTATAGGCTTTGGTCCTTGCGAACATGTATATCTTCTAAAAATTATACATTATCTACTTCAACCATTTCTGCACTCATTGAAGAGTTTCATTATATTTTCTTTATAAAATTCATTTTAGCTTTCCTGCCTTTCCTCTTCCTCATTTAACTTTAACCTCCCAAGTGACATGATTAACTGCAAATGAGTTCTAACTACAAGTTGTATTCTATTCACACCTCATTTTATTAATTCACTTTCCTCCCACCAGAGAATTCCTTCTGATTCCCATAATTCTCATCTTAAAGCACAAACCCTGAAGAGTTAAATTAAAAACAACCTGCCTGAGTGAGCTCTCATGACTGTGATACGTGGTAACCTAGAAAAAAGTAGAATTTTTGAACCATTATTTTGGTGATGATATCTGTAGAATAATTGTGCAGAAAACATACGCCAATATACAAAAGTCATTTTATTCTGGTTTTCAATGAGTGGCCTTAAGCGTACTCATGCCTCAATATTATTGGAAAAATACATCAGCTGTTTTTAAATTTTATATAACAATTTGCTAGCTGTGGAGCTCTATGAATGCTTATAATCTCAAGGGGTAATAACACTTCTATTATTTGGTAATTATAATAGCTAAATATTAATATCAAGAGAATTGACAATGTTAGTGAAATTATTTAATCAAAATTCTGTAATTCAAAATATATAAGAAATGAAAGTTTAGCAAAACTCATTTAGGAGGAAACTTGTTTTTAAAAAATATAAATGTATTCATAGACTTAATTTCCCCAGACACATTCATCTATTTTACTAAAAACCATCAATAAGTGTGATTACAGGATGCAACCAAAGATCCTGGCAGGAATGTTATATAATATGGAATTTCAGCTGTATTGTGCTCATGATCTCAAAATTTCTGAATTCTGAAAGCCATCTGGAATCTATATTATTTTTATTACTGTTTTCTTCCTGCTTCTTAAAAGAAAGAGGACAATGCACAATGAATAAAACATCAAGACACCGCAAGGTCAGCTCAGAGGAGTCAGGGATGTGAGTTACACAATTTCCATGAAGTGTTTCTATCCACATATTCACACATGTACAGATATACAGGATGGAAGGTATATATTTATATGATTTGTAGATGACATAGAATTTATGCCTGGCTTTTTAACTGGTAGAGATTTATAACTGAGTCTTATAAAAAGCAGGAGACTGAGAGTATTCACAGCTCACTAAAGGATTGTGCCTCATTTTATCTATCTCACATATCTTCATTGGCTCTCCTAATTATGCCTTGTTATATTTGTGACATTCTGAATAACACTGTATTCCTCCCTCCAAAGTGGAACTAATTAGATTGCATACTTAAATCTCTCAATGGCTAAGGTTTCTGGGAGTAAAGAAAGAATATTTTAGCTTCAGTTGGACTATCTCCTCTAGTTGTTCATGCCAGTATCAATACTAAGAATCACTTCATCTTATTATATTTTATTCATAGTTTATATTTTTTAGGTATTACTCATGCTATGTACTGTTTAACTTAATATGTATTCTTATGAAATATTATTTATCTTTATAAAACTATTTACTATGAGTGCAATAAAATTAGAAATTAATAACAAAAGAAACCACATAACTCCAGAAACACATGGAAATCAAATAACACCCTCATAAACAGCGAATGGGTCACAGATGAACTTAATATCTACAATTAAATGAAAATGCAAATAAAACTTGCAGAATTCTGTGGGATGCAATAAAAGCAGTCCTCTGAGGGAAATTGATAGTCCTGAATTTTCACATCAGGAAAATAGAAAAAGCACAAATAAACAACTCAGTGCTACACTTGAAGCTTCTAGAAAAAGAACAAATCAAGCCCAAAACCCATAGAAGGATGAAATTATTATATTAGAGCAGAAATGAATGCAATTGAAACTAGGAAAGCAATTCAAAGAATGAATGAAGAGTTGAGTCTTTGAAAAAATAAACAGGGTTGATAAACCCTTAGCCAACTTGATAAAAAAAAGAGGAAAAACTCAAAATACATGCAATGAGGAATGAAAAGGATAAAAATCGCTACAGATCCTATGGAAAATCAGAATATTATAAACACCTACTTAGAAAATCTTTACTTTTATAAAACAGAAATGTACAAATTCCTAGAAACATTCAAATTACCAGAATTGAAACAAGAAGATATAAAAATATTGAATCACTTATAATCAGTTCATGAAACTGAAAATATAATTAAAAACATATGAACAAAGAAAAGCCCAATTTCTGATGGATTCAGGGCTGAATTCTATCAGAAATTTAGAAAAGATTTAATGCCAGTACTCCTTAAACTATGAAATTGAAAGGAAAGTAATTCTTCTTAACTTGTTTCTGAAGGCAAATATTATGCTTATGCCAATACCTAATCAGACCGGAACAGCTGAGACAAACACCTAATCCAAAAGAAAACTACAAACAATCTCCCTGATAAACACAGATGCAAAAAATCCTTAATGAAAAACTAGCAAACAGAATCAAGTAAGTCATCAAGTAAATTATACATCATGACCAAGTGGGATTTATCACAAGAATGCAGAGATGGTTTAATATACAGAAATCAATAAATGTAGTACACCATATCAACAGAACCAAAGATAAAAATCACATGATCATTTCAATAGATGCAGAAAAAGCTTTGATAAAGTCCAACCCTTGTTTATGATAAAAACTCAGAATAGATGTCACCTACCTCAATCTGATAAAGGCCATCTATGACAAATCAACAGCCAACATCATACTAAGTGGAAAAAAACTGAAATCTTTTAATGTAGAATCAGGAACAAGACAAGGATGTCCACTATTTCTATTCAATATAGTTCTGTAAACAATAGCCAGAGAAATTAGACAGGAAAAAGAATTGAAAGGAATAAGAATAGGAGAGGAAGAAGTTAAACTATCATTATTCACAGATGACATGATACTCTGTGTAGGAGACCCCAAAGGACTTCCAGAATTAATGAACAATTTTAGTATTGTAGTAGGATATGTATTCAGTCTTCAAAAATCAGTAGCATCTCTGTATGCATGTAATAAGCTCACTGAAAGAGAAATTAAGGAAACTATATCCTTCAAAATAATACTCAAAAATGATACTTAGAAATCAATACAACAAAGGATCTACACACTGAAAATTACAGCATTCTAAAAATAGAGATCAAAGAAGATATCAGAAAATCAAAAGATATCCCTTGCTCATGTTAGGAAAGAACCAAGATTGTCAAAATGGCCATACTCTCAAAAAACTTTTATACAGATTTCATTTAATTCCAACCAAAATACCTTTAGCATCACACAAAGAAAAACATTCCTAAAATTCATTTGGAAAGACAGAGATTTATAATAGCAAAGGCAATCCTCATCAACAAATGTGCTGTAGTCTGGAGTTGCAAGGAGAACAATTACATAGAGGACACAGAATTTATAATGTTATTTTATGATGGTCACCCAGAGTTAAGTACCAGAAAGTAGAGAAAATCTGTCTACAATGCTAAAGACCTAGAAAATTCAACAGAGGCCCTGTATCCCACAGCAATGTCCTGCATGAGTCCAGCTAGAGGCCTGGACCCCACAACAGGGACTCCTGCAAGTCTGCTTAATGGATCTGCACTGAGAGGGTCCAAGGTCTGTGGCAGAACCTAGCAAGTCTATACCAACAGAGTTGAGTGTCTGTGCCAGTAGGTTGAGAAAATACCAAAGCCATCTCAGTGATGATAAGGTCCTGTGCTCCTCTGACAATGAGAACAAGAGTGCATGCTAGGAAGCAAGTGTGAAAAAGTTTCTCCTGGATATTAAACAGCACACATCTTCCCCTTGGAGCCAGGAAGCAGTGCTTCAACATAAGGACAAGAGCTCCTCCAAAGTGAACCCCAGGCACTCTCAGTGACAAGGTTCTGAGCTCTTCCAATGAGAATGGCTGAATTCACATTAGGGAACCCAGCCAGGATGAGTTCCTCCAGGAGAATGAAAGGCTCCAGACAACAACACTTAGGAGAATCCACTACTCCCCTGTCTCTTCCTCTCCCTGTCTCTTTTGATGCTGGCAACTTTCCTCAAGTGGGCCATCTACACCCAGCACTATGCTGATTTAATTCAGCTGGTGTTAAGTTGACCAGTTTTTAATACATAACAAAAGGCAAAGCAGGAGGCATCAAAATCCATGAGTTGAAATTATACTACAAGGGTACTGTGATAAAATCATCATTGACTTGTAAAAAACAAAGCAAAATAAAACAAAACAGACCTCAGGATCAGTGGAGCAGATTAGAAGATGGAATACAACTAAAGTGACACTCAGTCACCTTATCTTAGATGTTGTGGGGTCCAAGCAGGTTCACTGGAAGAAAGAGTTAGTCTCTTTAATAAATGGTAATGAAAAAATTGGCTTTCCATATGATGATGACTAAAACTAGACACATGTCTATCACCTGCATTAAACTACAGTCAAAATGGATCAAAGATCTAAATATTAAAACCGAAACATCAACAGGCAGACCCTAGCCGTTACCTGTGAGTCAACACGATTCACAGACTGAGGATAGAGAGAACAAAGGACAAATTAGTGAGCAAACTCAATCAGGGAAACAGCACTATTTTTGGAGCCCCACCAGACTGGCACAACCAGACCCTGACCTCTTCAGCATGTGAACTGACAAGCAAGGGGCTTACCCAGAGAAACACAGGCTATGATGATAGCTATGGAGGTGAAATGCAATTGGATGCCTGGGGTGATCTGGTGTTTCACTAACATTGTAGGTCTGAGGCCAGTGGTCTGATCATGGGTTCAGAGGATAATGGAATGCAGTGTGACATCCAAGGGCATCGCCTTCTGAGGGTTGCAGTTGTTGTTGATTCATTATGGTCTTGTTTTGGAAGTCCTCTATTGTTTCCATTGTTTTTATAGGTTGAGTTTTATTCTCTTGTTTTGTTTGATTATGTAAAACCCAGTGGCAGGAGCAGCTATTTCAAAGATAGAAAGATATATTATGGAAGTAATTTTGGATTTACTATTGGCTTGTTTTAAAGTCCTTTATTGCATTCACTGTCCTATTTTTATTATATTCTGTTCTGTTTAATTTTTACTATGTTTGAAGTTATCTGCAGCTATTTTGAAGACATCAAAAGGCATTGTGTTAACTATTGTTGATTTTGTAATGCTTTTAGGTCTGTACCTGCTACGGTGGTTTGTTTTGATTGATTTTATTCTGTTTTACCCTCTTTAAAATAAAAAGAAAAAACAGAAACATTAAAACTAGTGAAAAATGGAAGGTATAAACCTTGAAGACTCAGGAATAGGCAAAGAGTTCATGAACAAAATCCAAACTACACTGAAAGTACTTGAAGAAATCAATAACTGAGATCTCACCTTATTCATAATTTTTGCATATCAAAAGAAATCACCAAAAGAATAAAAAGATAACCACAGAATGCAAAAAAAAATTTAGCCAAGTATTTCTCAGACAGAGGTTTTTTATCTAGAACATATAAAGGATTGAAAAAAATCGGCACTGAAATTCAAAGAGCCAGTCCAAAAATGGGCATCTGAGATGAATATGCACTTTTTGGATGAACAAATACAAATGGCAAATAAATATATGAAAAGATGTGGAACATCAATGGTCATATGAAATGCAAACTAAAACAACACTGAAATTCCAATCTCACTCCAGGAGAATAGCTATCATCAAGAACTCAACCCATAACAAATGATGGAGTGGCTGTGGGGAAAAAGAAATCCTTCTCCACTGTTGATTGGAATGTAAATTGGTACAATCACTGAGGAAATCAGTGGAGGTTCCTGAAAAAAACAAGGTTTGAAGGTCCCATTCAATGCAGCTATTCCCCTTCTGGGTAGGTATTTTTCCAGATGAATTAAAAATATCATACTGTAGAGATATATGGTCACCTATGTTTATAGCAGCACAATTTGTAATAGCTAAATCTGGGAAATAACCCAAATGCCATCAACTACTGAATGCATGAAACAGATGTAATATTTTTATACAATGGATTAATACTCAGCTATAAAGAAGGACAACTCAAGGCCTTCATTGAAAGAATGAATAAGATCCAAAATGTACGATAAATATTGTGAAAGTGAAAGGGAGGGAGCTACTCACAAAGGAAAAACAAGTGGGATAGGGGAAAGGAGAAAAGAACGAAGGAGAAAAACACTATACATACATACATATATACATATATGTATATTTACATATGTGTATGCATATGTATGTATATATATATATATATATATATATATATGGTAGATTATTAAACTGCTAATGTTGTTAGTTCATCAAAAAGAATGGTTTGTGCTCTCAATTTTTCATGAGTGTATCTTGCCACTACTTTGAAGATAATAACATGCAGTATATTAACTATTGTTAATCTCTTATCATGTTGTTTTGAAATTCTGTAATTGCATTTTAAAATTTTTGTTTTAAATAAAAAATAGAACTATTCACTATGAAACATATATCTCCTTCTTTTACATTGAATTATGAACAAAAAGCAATACTAAACTCTACAAAACTTTTTAAGGAATTATGCTTTACCAAATATCTCTCCAATATTTTATTTCAAGTTATTACCACTTGATATTTACATAATAATTGAATTTGGCTTGTATCTAAATTGGTAAATAGCATCAACATTGAATTTAGCACTGAATTCCTACACAATGATCTCCATCAACTATTTGTTAGTTGATATAGCTGTGTAGTTCTCTAGGAAATAAGAGTGAGTTTTACATGAGAAAAACAAAATTCTGTTTTCTTGAGGAAAATAAAATGATATAAGCTCAAAAAGCACAAACAAGTAATGAATATTATATCACATTAAGATATAACTTTCTATTACCCAAGAAAACAATTTCCAGCAAACATTTAACACTTTTATTGAAAAACTAGCAAATGTCCAGCTTGACATCACATAATACATTTATTTTTAATGGCAAATTGTAACTGTATAAGAATGTTATAACTTCTCAAGCATACTAGCAATTTTTTTTAATATTTCATTGTGTCAGTTAATCTATTACATAATTATGAAAACTTGTTCTGAAAATTCTCAAATTTTGATTCAAAATACTTTTAAAAATAATTTCTTACCATGCAACTATTCTCAGAAAAAATATATTGCAACAAATTCTATCATGTTTGGATGATACTATGAATATAACTTTAAATCTATAATTTTGCTATCTGCAAAATACAGCCTTTTAAATTTAATGGCTATTTAGTGAAAACAATTTTTGAAAACTAATAAATTGGGAACACTACACTGCCCTGGGACCTTGGCCCATGCTGCCATATGCTTCCTGCATGACTCCTTCTGGCCCTGGGGAAAACAAGCTGCCCTCAGACCTTGGCCTGCACAGCTGTGCATTTTTTACATGACTCCAGCTGGCACTGAGGAAAGCCATGCTGCCCTGGGACCTTGACCCACGCACAGCGGATGCCCAGACCAAGGACATCTGTTGGCCTCTCAGGGAAACTCCTTACCTCCTAGATCTAATACTGCTGTTAATCTTCGGCTGTAACCCTTTCTCTGAGAACCTTGGACTAGAGCAGATTAACTCTGTTAGTTTGAGTGGAGATTCAATAACCCAAACAGAAGATTTCAGCACGCTCCAGTCAGTGTGGTGAGTATGCCCCTAAAATAGAGGTGTACAGCAGTAAAACTCCCTCCAACTAACTGTAAGACCTTGGTGAGTGGCAAGAGTGTAGGTGACCCCTTCCTGCACACAGAAAATATCAAGTAGGGTGAAGAGTGTGCCAATAAGGATTCTCCCAACTTGGAGAAAATCAAAAGGGCTTATGAGACACACAGGCACATAATAGGGACACAGTAAGGCCTCAGCTGACACAAACACTATAGACAAGGGGATTTGGTGATCTGGAAATACCTGAAGATAAAGTAATAGCAGGAATGAAAAGTTGATCTCAATACTACTTAGGCTTGTAAGCCCAGGAAAAATATAGAACTCACCCAACAGGTTGTGCAGTGAGAAGTCAGGTGACTGACCCACTTATTCATTGTTGGACCTGTGAATGACAAATATCAACCGTGCATTAGGACCCCAAGATACACACTACCAGAAGTTGATGCTAGTGAGATTGAAGGACCAAATATTAACTCAAAGGGGAAAATGACAAAATGAAAAGGCAGAATGCAATCTCAAACATCTAGTCCACTGGGAGCAAGTACAGGAGAACCTGAAATAGAGGACTTCAAAATAACACACCAGAAATCTCTGAAAAGATACTGAGTGAAATTAAAAAAAAAAAAAAAGATCCTTGAAGCTATAGAGGAAATCAAATTAGAAGTACTCTCCAATGTAAAGACAGAAATAACAACCTTAGTAAAGGAGTTGCTGAGCACAACTAAAGAAGAAATAGAGAAATGTACAGTGGCATGGAAAACTGATTGAAACCTTGAATGAACAATATAGAGCACAAGCAGAATTCAAACTCAAAGAGACATCTAAGGAACAAAAAGTTCTATTGAAAGCTGGCAAAACTGTTTAAATGAAGCTGAGGATAGGATTTCAGACATTGAGGTCAGGATCACAATTAGTGATAATGAAAGGATAGAACTTTTAAAGATAACAAAGCAGCATGAAATGACAATCCAAGCTTCAAGATGATGCCAAGAGAAACAATATAAGTTTAATAGACATCAGTGAAGATGCAGGAGTCAATGTAAATTATATAACTAAACTATTCACAGAAGTAAGAGCAGAGAATTTCACAAACACGGGGAATAAACCTGATATGCAGATAAGATATGTATATAGAACACCAAACAGTCACACCCAACATAAATCTATACCCAGACATATAATAATTAAGATCTCAGACATACAGCATAAAAACAGAATACTAAAAGCTGTGAGAGCTAAGACACAACTCACCTATCAAAAAAAGCCCATTAGAACCACAGCAGAGTTTTTAGCACAAACCCTAAGTCAAGAAGAGCTTGGAGTGAGATATTTCAAACACTGAAAGAAAACAACTTTCAACCCAGAATGATGCACCCAGAAAAATTCTCATTCAAATTTAATGGAAAAACAAGTTATTTCCACCACAAAGAACAATTGAAGAAATTCATGTCTACCAAGCCAGCCCTAGAAAGAGCATTGAAAGACATAGTAGATAGAGATAAAAATGACCACAATCCTCAGAACAACGACAGAAAGAAACCACCAGGTAGGAAAAGCAATTAAACAAAGGGGGAAAGCAGAAACAAACAACTGGAAAATAGCATGGCAAAGTCAAGCCAGTACATACCAGTGATAAATGTAAATTGCCTCAGTTCACCTATCTAATTAAATAAGTTGATAGAATGGATCAAGAAACAGGAACCCACAATATGCAGTATACAATAAACACATGTGACCCAAAAGGAAACCAACAGATTAAAAGTCAAAGGATGGAAAGCAGTATTCCATGCAACAGGAACCCAGAAAAAAGGAGGGGTAACTACTGCATTTGCAGACAATGTGAGCTTCAAACCTAAAGTGATTAAAAGAGATAAAGAACATCACTGCAAACTCGTTAGTGGAATATTCAAGAGGAAGAACTAACAATTATAAATATATGTGCACCAAACACAGGAGCACTCAACTATATAAGACAGATACTAATGGACATGAAAAGCCAAATACACAAGAACACAATTATAACAGAGGATCTTAACAGCCCATTGTCCCAAGGAGATAGATCAACTAGACAAAAAATCAGCAAGGAAATAATAGAACTGAAACATACCTGTGTGTAACTGGATTTAGTAGATGTTTACAGAGTGCTCCACCCAACCACATCAGAATACACATTTTTCTCAACTGCACATGGGACATTCTCCAAAATAGACCATATATTATCCTATGAAACATTCTTAAGTAACTGCAAGGTTATTGAAATCATCCCATGCATAATATCTGATGATAGCACACTAAAATTGGAAATTAATGGCAAAAGAAATGGCAAAACCTGCATACGTACATGGATATTAAATAACAACCTTTTGAACAACCAGTGAGCTACAGATGAAATTAAAGAAGAAATAAAGCAATACATACAATTCAACAAAAATGTGAAAACAACATACTGTAACCTGTGGGATGCAATGAAAGAAGTTGTAAGAGGGAAATATATAGGAATAAATTTTCATATTAGAAAATATAATTTGCACAAATAAACAACTGAATGCTTCATCTCAAATTTCTAGAAAAAGAAGAGAAAGTTAAACCCAAAGCTCATAGAACAGAGGAAAGTCCTGATGGATTCATAGCTGAATTCTACAAGAAATTTAGAGAGGATTTGATGCCAATACTCCTTAAACTCTTCAATGAAGTAGAAAAGGAAGCAATCCTCCCTAAATCATTCCTGGAGGCAAGTACTGCTCTCATAACAAAGCCACAGAAAGACCCAACCAAAAAAGAGAATGTAGGCCTATCTCACTAATGAACATTGATGCAAAGATTCTCAGGAAAATAGTGGCAAATAGAATGCAGCAAATCATCAAGAAGATTATACATCATGATGAAGTGGGATTCATTCCAGAAATGCAAGGATGGTTTAACATATGCAAATCAATAAATGTAATACACTACATCAACAGAGCCAAAAGCAAACCACATTGTCATCTCCATAGATGCAGAAAAAGCTTTGAAAAAGTCCAACACATGTTAATGATAAAAACCCTACAGAAACCTGGAGTACATGATGTCTATTTCAGTCATATAAAGTCCATCTATGACAAATTTACAGCTAACATTAAACTAAATGGACAAAAACTGAAAGCTTGTACTCTAAAGTCAGGAACAAGACTACGATGTCCTCTTTCACAACTCCTATTCAATATTGTTCTAGAAATGCTAGTCAGGGTAATCATACGAGAGAGAGAGAAATAAAAAGAATAAATATAGGAAAGGAAGAAGTTAAATCACACTATTTGCAGATGAAATGATACTGAATATAGAAGACCCAAAAACTCCATTAAGGACTGCTAGAGTTAATAAACAAATTCTGGAGTGTAGCTGGATCCAAAGTCAACGCTCAAAAATCAATAGCATTCCTATACACAAACAAAAAACTCACAGAGTGAAAAATTATGGAAATATCACACTTCACAATAGCATCTAAAAAATGAAATACTTAGGATTCAACCTTACTAAGATGTAAAAACCCATATGCTGAAAATTATGCTATGCTAAAAAAAAGAAGATTGAAGAAGATATTAGAAAATGGAGGGATATTCCTTGCTCTTGGCTAGGAAGAAGCAACATTGTGAAAAGGACCATACTCCCAAAACTGTTATACAGATCCCAGTCAAAATACCATTAACATACCTCACAGATCCAGAAAAAAAAAAAAAAAAAAAAAAAAAAAACACTCCTAAAATTCATTTGGAAACAGAGGAAACCTAGAATAGCAAAGGCAATTCTGGGTAACAAAGGTAAGGCAGGAGGCATCTCCATTCCTGACTTGAAACTATGCTACAAAGCCAAAGTGATAAAATCAGCATGGTAGAGCTCTAAAGGATACAACAGCAAGTGTGTTTAGAGGTGTTAAATAGCTGACCATGTTAATGTTTTTGGTTGGATCATTGAATACAACTGTTTGCAGTCTCACTGTTTGAATGTCCACTTTGTATGCTTTGATACTATGATTTGAGCAACTATCTCTAAGATGATAATATGTAATCTATTAACTGGTGATTTCTTACTTTTTTTTTTTTTTGTAGTTCTGTATTACTTGTACCCTTACACTGCTTTGTTTTGTTTTGTTTTTTCTCTTTTTCCTTTTAAATAAAATTTTTAAAAAAATCAGCATGGTACTGGCAAAGAAATAGACCTGAGGATCAATGGGACAGATTAGAAGATGCAGCACAACTACAAAGACACTCAGGCACTTGATATTTGACAAAGGAGCTAAACATGTTCAGTGGAAGGACAGCCTCTTTAATAATGGTGTTGGAAAAATTAGCTCTTCACATGTGAAGACTGAAACTAGATCCATCCTATCACCATTCACAAAACTAAAGTCTAAATGGATCAAAGACCTAAATAGTAAAATAGAAACACTAAATCCATTGGAAGACAAGGTAGGTAGAAATCTTGGAGACATAGGGGTGAAGACAATTCATGAACAAAATGCAAACTGCATAGGAAACACTTCAAAGAATCAACTGGGATCTCATATTATTGAAAAGTTTTTGCATTTCCAAAGAAATCACCAACAGAATGAAAAGAAACCCCACAGAATGGGAAAGAATTTTAGCCAGCAACCCCTCAAACAAAGGATTTATATCCTGAACATATAAAGAACTGAAAAATATCGAGCCCCCCAAATTCAAAGATGTTCTCCAAAAATGGGCATCAGAGATGAACACACAGTTCTCAGATGTAGATATACAATTCACAAATAAATACATGAAAAAAATGTTCACCATCACTGGTCATTTGAGAAATGCAAATTAAAACAGCATTGAGATTTCATCTCACTCTAGAAAGCATGGCTGCCATCAAGAAATCAACTGATAAAAATGTTGGCAAGGCTGCATGGAAAAGGAACATTACTCCATTGTTGGTGGGAGTGTATACTGATGTAGCCACTATGGAAATCACTATGGACGTTTCCCCAAAGACTAGGATTGGAAGTTCCATTCAACCCAGCTATTCCTCTCCCGAATATTTTCCCAGAAAAACTGAAAATGCCAGTGATATATGTGTATCTATGTTCATAGCAGCACCATCTGTATTAGCTAAATCTTGCAAACAACAAAAATGCCTATCAACTGCAGAGTGGCTGAAAATGATGTGATATTTTTATACAATGGAATATTACTCAGCTATAAAAAGAATGATCTTGAGGCCTTCCTAGGCAAATGGAGACAACTTGAGACTATCCTCATTAGTGAAATAAATGAGAATCATATTTATAAATATCACATTGTGTCTCAGGTGTAAAAAGCAATAAGAAATGTAGGAGTAATAAAACCCAAAATGTGTAATTGTTATTGCAGAAAAGAGAGGAAAAGAAAGTACTCTAATGGTATAATTGCATGTATGTTTAAGAGTGTAGGACTGGTAGGATTGATAACCATATTACTAAGTTTTTGCTGGATCACTGAACAGAACTGTTTTCAGTCTCCCTGTTTGAATGTCCACTTTGTATGCTTTACTTTTGTGGCCTGAGCAACTATTTCTAAGAGGACAATATGTAATTTATCAACTAGTGCTATCTTACTGTTTATGTTTTTTAATTATGTATTATTTCTACCCCTTTTCTGTTTTTTTCTCTTTAAATAAAATTTTGACCGGAGCCGCGGGAGACAGGAGACCAAACTCGAGCAGGATCAGCTCTCAAACTTTATTACGTACAGCGAACCGGACCTAACGAGGTCCGCCACCCTCAACGTTGGTTCCTCTTCCGCCGTTGGGGGCAGGAACAACCTCTTATAAGGGGAAGCAGTATCCAATCACAGAGAAGTGCGCCTAACAAGCTGATAGGCTAGCGTCACGGGTAACTGGGCAGATATGACAATTTGGCGGGCTTGTTCAGGCCGGGAAGAACCCGGAAGCAGGAAATGGGCGCCATCTCAGGCGGCTTCCCACAAAATTTTAAAAACTTGACAGTGAGGTAGAGAGCCAGACTCTGCACAGGTCTCCCTGATTTTCTCCCTGAGGCCTGTGAGCCCCTACTGAGGCTGAGAGCAGAGCATCTGCAAAGTCTGGTGTTAGATGAGATCAGTGTTTGACCAAAAGGAGGTGAGATCTATGAGAAAGGCAGTGTATGACTGGGTGTTCCAGCAAGTTCTCAGCTGGGCCAAGGAGTGGGGAGTAGAGAAATCTTCAAAGGCAGCCCACAGATGCTGAAGACTGTGGTCTTTCTACCTCCTTCACTGGGATGTAGGGGAACAGGAAGCCAGTCCTGCCTGGAAACCTATAGCCTGAGAAACCACAAGTTCCTGGGATTTGGCCCTACTGTGTACACAGGTGTGAATACCCACAAACCAGACTGCGTTATCTTTACATGTTAATGGTAATACAGTACATAGCTCTTGGAGAGAATATTTGTTTTAAACTGGGCTAAAGCTAATGCCAACATGGGGAAAATGACCAGATGAGAATGTAGCTATAGCTCTGGTCACGTAACGTATTTGTAAACTGAAGGAAAAGCAATTTGTCATGGAACAATGTGAAAATACCTTCACTGCTGAAGCCCTTTATGATTAAGATGTTTAATTTGATTCCTAGAAATAAAATAAATGTACCAAAAAAACTAAAAAAAAAAAAAAAGATATTTTTCTGATTTATCATTTTTTGGGGAGATGTACACTTTCTTTCAGACAACTTTTGACAATTGGGTATTGAGATAATTCCATACCCACAGTAAATACTTAGCATTTCACAGCATTCATAAAACTGCCAATCCTCATTTCAAACAGCTACAAACACTATTTCTGGCCACTGACTACAAATTTGAGGTTCTTTCTATTTCCTCAAGTTAGATAGTTCACTAGTATAACTAGCAGAGTTGAGATAGTACTATACTAATGACTCCAGGTTTGTTATAAAATACATAAATTGGGACCTCCGAAAAATGATTGTAGGATGAGGTCTGGATGGATGCCAAATGTGATGTCTCGTGGTCAGGGTGTGTCACCTTCTTGACACATTGATACATATATATATCACTAAACAGGAAGTTTAGTGAAATATTATCACTCAAGACTTTTTATTAGTGTTTGAGTATTGTCAGCAGATGCCTGTGTCAGGTTTTCAGTTACTCTATTTTGTAGAGAACAAAAGCTTTCAGGCTATGCCTAGCCCTGAATTACTCCTTTTTATATGGCACTAGTTTGACCTGAGTTATTCTATTTTGAGTACTCATGCACCATACAATGACTCTACATTCAGTTAATACACAGGCACTATCCGTACAGCACAACCACAGGCACAGCTGATAAGTATCTTATTGATGCCAATAAAAAATTAGCTTGTTCAACTGCGGGAAACCCTGCAATTGGCCATCATCTTATGTTAATAGACAACAGGCATCTTAATGTAAAGTTTCTATTTAGTAGTTAAGTTTCTATCTTTCCTCACCTAGCCTGTCACATGTCCCTGGGGTCTGGCCAGTACAGCGATTCTGCTAATTAGCCTGCCCTATGGGCCCTGCGTGCAGGAGGCTCAAATTACCCTATAGCCCCTGCCTCTTTAGAACTCCCCGCTGTTGCTAAGTTGCCTGATGACATGTCAAAACCCAGCCCCTTCCCCAATACCTTATATATTCGTTACTCTTTCTTTGAATAAGCAAGACTTGTTCAGAATCCTGTCTTGTATCCATTCTGCGCATCTCTTGTCTTCTCATCCCCACTCTCCCTCTAGGGTCTCCGTGGACTTACCCGCAGGTGGGGGACATTCAATTCAACCAGAATTAATTGGACAATGGCATATCAAGAGAATATCAGAAGATCAGGATCCTGTCTCAAGATGACAAAAAATATAAGCAAGAAGGAGGAGGCAGAATATAAGTAAGTTTATTTGAAAGATATACACGGAAGAAAATGGCACCTGTGTTTAAATGGCATTGATTCAAGGAAGCACAGCTCCTGCTAGCTGAAAGGTGGTCCTGAGCAGAATACTCAGAATACATGTTTGCCTAGAGACTTTTAAGGGATTCTTAAGGGAGCTTGAATTGTTGTACAAGTGATATGATCTCTATCTTATTCGAGTACTGTATGTATTTTTAGGCTCCAATCTTTGTACTGTTCATGCATGGCCCCTGCACCCTTGAACCAATAAGCTGCATGATCATGCTCTACGAAAATAGATCCCTTATGATTGCAGGATTCTTTGTAAATGTTTTTGGTATTAGTGACACTGTTGCTGGGTCACATACTGGAAATAAGATTTGCACAAGATGTCACCAGGTGGTTCAGATTCACCTCCATTGCAGGTGAGGCGTGATAGCCTTCTTTAAGCTGAAGTTTTAAAAACTGCCTGCATTCAAAGCTGACCAGGTAAATTCTGACATTGCAGAGAAACACAAATGTGCCTGGTATATGTTAAAAGCATGCTTCACTTGTGATAAATGTTTAGCTGTGTTGAATCACTGATCACATGTTGATTTATCTCCAGCCCCGTTCTTTGCTCAAAAATCAAAGTAATATCACCAGTCAACATTAGCCTGTTATAATCACTGGGTTTGTCTCTCTAACATACCTTGAATCACCTTATTAGTGAAAACACAGATTTGAGTCAATGCACTCACCATGATTAAAAGTCTTTTTTTTTTTAATTTTATTTAAAAGGAAAAAGACAAAAACACAAAACAAAACAAAGCGGTGTAAGGGTACACGTAATACAGAACTACAAAAAAAAAAAAAAAAAAAAACAGTAAGAAATCACCTGTTAATAGATTACATATTATCATCTTAGAAATAGTTGCTCAAATCACAGTATCAAAGAATACAAAGTTGACATTCAAACAGTGAGACTGCAAACAGCTATGTTCAATGATCCAAAAACATTAATATAGTCAGCTATTTAACATCCCTAAACACACTTGCTGTTATATCCGTTAGAGCTCTTTTTTTCCCCTCCCTCTCTTTTTTACAACAAAATTTACACATTTTGGATTTTATTACTCCTTAGTTCTTATTACTTTTTTGGGGGGAAGAGAATAAAGTCAAATATGGCAAAACAAAGCTGTCAGTCAAAACCAAGGATAGACATAGCACATGATGTAAAACAGAGTACAAGGTTATCAACAATGGTTATCAACGATGTCTCTTGTTTCCTTAAAAAGAATTGTCTATCTCATTAGATATTATAAGCTTGAACAAAACAGTAGAGAACAAGCCCAATAAAACTTAGGCATTGTAAACATTACAGGACTTCCAAAGGAGACAATAGTCAAACCAGAATGGGCATCTTAGTGAATCTTATTGCCTTCAAAGTAGTTGCCTATACCCTCAAACTTGATACTATCATACAGGATGGAACAGAGTCTAATCAGTCAAAACAAGATCGTGGGAGTATTACAGGACTTCAAAACAAGTTAATAGGAAATCAAAAAAGTTACTATTATATATCCTGCTAATTTTATTAATTTTTCCCCTTAATTAAAACAAACATAAAAAATAACTAAATAATTTTTTTAAAGAATAAGGGAGAGATTGAGATAAAACAGGACATAACAATATAACAATACAGGTCAAAGCATGACTGTTTCAGCAACCTAGTACTTCACCACCAAATAACCCGACTTAATAGTAGTTACCATAGTGTCTGTCTTTTTCCTTGAAATATTTGGATAAAACTTCATATACTATAGCTTCAAAAATTTCCATATCAAGAAGCCCAGAATAAAGCCTTTCCAATTAATAAGTGAAAACTTTATAAGGCTTCAAGGCCACATAATGGGGAATCATGATTACCACATATTTTTATATATTTGAATCATTACTTACATTAGGGAAACTATTCAGTATTCACACATGCGAGATTGATTTATTTCACTTATTAGTATGGTCTCAAGCTGCGCCCATTTGCTGATAAATATCTGAATGTGATCCTTCTTTATAGTTGAATAATGCTCCATTGTATAGAAATACCACAACTTTTTTATCCATTCCTCAGTTGATGGACACTTGGGTTGTTTCCAAGATCTGGCAATTACAAATTTTGCTGCTATAAACATAGGTGCACATATATCACTGTGGTATGATGCTTTCAGTTCTTCTGGGAATATGCGTAGAAGTGGAATAGCTGGAATAAATGGGATTTCCAATCCCAACTTTTTGAGAAATCTCCAGACAGACCTCCACAAAGGCTGTACCAGTCTACACTCCCACCAACAGTGCAGGAGAGTTCCTTTTTCCCCACAGCCTCTCCAGCATTTGTTGTTGTTGGTTTTCTTGATCCTGGCCATTCTTTCAGGAGTGAGATGGTATCTCAGTGTGGTTTTAATTTGCATTTCTCTAACGACCAATGATGATGAGCATGTTTTCATATATTTATTTGCCATTTGCATTTCTTCATCTGAGAATTGCGTATTCATCTCAGATGCCCATTTTTGGATTGGATCTTTGAATTTTGCAGGTCTGAGGTTTTTTTTAATTCTTTATATGTTTTAGACAAGAGTCCCTTGTCTGAGAGAGAGTTCACTAAAATCTTTTCCCAGTTTGTGGGTTTTCTTTTCACTATGCTGGAGATTTCTTTTGACATGCAGAAACTTTTTAATAAGTGGTCCCAGTTATTGATTCTGGGAAGTATTTCCTGTGCGGTTTGAGTCCTGTTCATGAATTCTCTACCTACTCCTATGTCTCCAAGGTTTCTACCCAATTTGTCTTCCAATAGATTTAGTGTTTCTGTTTTAATATTCAGATCTTTGACCCATTAAATTTTAATTTAGTACATGGTGATAGACATGGGTCTAGCTTTAGTTTTTTGGCAAATGGAGAGCCAGTTTTTCCAGCACCATTTATTAAAGAGACTGTCGCTCTTCCAATGAACCTGCTTGGCTCCTTTATGAAAGATAAGGTGGTTGAGTGTGTTTGTAGTTGTGGTTGTATCTTCTAATCTATTCCATTGATCTTCGGCTCTGTTTTGATTCCAATACCATGTTGATTTTACTACTGTTGCTTTGTAGTATAACTTCAAGTCAGGGATTGTGATGCCTCCTGCTTTGTCTTTGCTGCTTAGAATTGCCTTTGCGATTCTAGGTCTCTTCTGGTTCCAGATGAAATTTAGGAGTGATTTCTCTAGATCTATAAGGTATGTTGATGGTATTTCTATTGGGATTGCATTGAATCTGTATAACAGTTTTGGGAGAATGGCCATTTTCACAATGTTTGTTCTTCCTATCCATGAGCAAGGGATGTCTTTCCATTTTTTGAGATCATCTTCAATTTCCTTTTTCAGTGTATTATAGTTTTCACTGTACAAGTCTTTCACTTCTTTTGTAAGAGTAATTCCTAAATATTTCATTTTTTTGCTTGCTAATGTGAATAGTCCAGTTTCTCTTATTTCCCTCTCTGTGATTTTGTTGTTCGTGTATAGGAATGCTATTGATTTCTGAGTATTGATTTGGTATCCAGCCACCATTACTGAATTTATGTATTGTATCTAAGAGTCTTTCAATGGAGTTTAGGGGGTCTTCTACGTAGAGTATCATGTCATCTGCAAACAGTGATAACTTCTTCTTTTCCTATCTTTACCCCTTTTATTTCTCTTTCTTGCCTAATTGCTCTGGCTAGTACTTCCAGTACTATATTAAATAGGAGTGGTGATAAAGGACATCCTTTTCTTGTGCCTGATTTTAAAGTAAAGGCTTTCAATTTTTGGCCATTTAGTATGATGCTGGCTGTTGGTTTGCCATAAATGGCCTTTATTATATTGAGGTAAAGACCATCTATTCCAATTTTCTGTAAAGTTCTTATCATGAATAAATGTTGGACCTTATCGAAGGCTTTTTCTGCATCTATAGAAATGATCATGTGATTCTTATTTTTGGCTTTATTGATATGGTGGATTACATTTATTGATTTGCGTATGTTGAACCATCCTTGCATTCCTGGGATGAATCCCACTTGGTCATAGTTTATAATCTTCTTGATGATTTGCTGCATCCTATTTGCCAATATTTTATTGAGGATTTTTGCATCTGTGTTCATTAGGGAGATCGGTCTGTAGTTCTCTTTTTTAGTTGCGTCTTTCTCAGGTTTTGGTGCTAGAGTAATATTTGCTTCCAGGAATGACTTGGGAAGGATTGCTTCCCTTTCAATTTCATTGAATAGTTTGAGGAGTGTCGGCATTAGGTCTTCTTTGTATTTCTTGTAGAATTCTGCAATGAATCCATCTGGGCCTGGGCTCTTCTTGGTGGGTAAGGACTTAATTACATTTTCAATTTCATTAACTGAGATTGGATTATTCAACAGTTTTACATCCTCTTGATCTAGCTTTGATACTTCATATGTTTCTAAGAATCTGTCTATTTCTTCTGTGTTATCAAACTTTTGAGAGTAGAGGTTTTCGAAATAGGTGTTGATGATCTTCTGTATTTCTGTTGGGTCTGTAGTGATTTCACCTTTTTCATTTCTTATTGCATGAATTTGAGCTTTTTCTTCCCTTTTTTAAATAAGGTTGGCTATTAAGGTTGGCTAATAAGGTTCACTTTTTTAATAAGGTTGGTCGATTTTATTTATTCTTTCAAAGAACCAACTCTTTGATTTGTTGATTCTTTGGAATGTTTTCTTAGTCTCTATTGCATTGATTTCTGCTCTGATTTTTATAATTTCCTCTCTTCTTTTGGCTTTGGAATTGACTTGCTGTTCTTTTTCTAGCTGTTTGAGGTGTAGCACCAAGTTATTTATTTGTATTTGTTCTGTTTTCCTGATGTGGGAACTCAGTGCAATAAATTTTCCTCTCAGGACGGCTTTCATTGCATCCCACAGATTCCGGTAAGTTGTATCTGCATTTTCATTTTCTTTTATGTATTTTTTAATTTCTTCTTTAATTTCTTCTGTGACCCACTGATTACTCAAGAGTGTGTTATTCAGTTTCCATGTGTTTGCGGGATTATTGAAGTATCTTTTATCATTAATTTCTAATTTCAGAGCACTATGATCCGATAACATGCAAGGGATGATTTCAACTCTTTTGCATTTGTTTAAATATGTTCTGTGAGCTAATATATGGTCTATTTTAGAGAATGACCCATGTACTGCTGAGAAGAATGTGTATTCTGATGTTGTTGGGTGGAACATTCTGTATATGTCTATCAAATCCATTTGTTCACAGGTGTGATTCAGTTCTGCTATTTCTTTGCTCATTTTCTGTCTGGTTGATCTGTCCCTTGGTGTCAATGGCATATTAAGTTCTCCCGTTACAATTGTGTTACTGATAATTTGAGTTTTCATTTCTGTTAATAATTGTTTTATATAACTGGGTGCTCTGGTGTTTGGTGCATATATATTCAAGATAGTTATCTCTTCCTCTTGGAGTTTTCCCCTTACGAGTATGTAGTGACCTTCTTTGTCCTTTATGGTCATTGTTGGTTTAAAGTTCACATTGTCTGCAAACAGAATGGCTACTCCTGCCGTTTTTTGGATTCCTGCTGCATGAAGTATTGTTTTCCATCCTTTGACTTTCAGTCTGTGAGTATCCTTCTGGGTTAGATGGGTTTTCTCTAAACAGCATATGGTTGGATTTTGTTTCTTGATCCATTCTGCTAGTCTGTTTCTTTTGATTGGTGCATTGAGACCATTTACATTAATGGTTATTACTGTTAAATGCTGGTTTATTTTAGGAATGTTATCTCTCTGCTGTTGCATCTTTATCTTTCTGTTCTGTTTAATTATTTGCTTTGCTTAGTGGTTTTTTCCTTTATGTATCTAAACTGTCTTTCAATTTTTTTTGCAGGGTTGGTTTGGTGTTCATGAAGTTCTTTAGCTGTTCTTTGTCATGGAAATATCTTATTTCACCATCAATTTTGAATGATAGTTTTGCAGTATATATCAGTCTAGTTTGGAAATCATTTTGCTTTAGGATCTGGAATGCTTCACTCCATGCTCTACTTGACTTTATTGTTTGTGCTGAGAAGTCTGCTGTGATTCTGATAGGTTTTCCTTTATAAGTGATCTGTCTTTTCTCTCTGGCAGCTTTTAATGATCTATTCTTTTGTTGGATTTCTGGGATGGTGATTATTATATGTCTGGGTGTAGTTTTATTTTGGTTATGACTATTTGGAGTTCTATATGCTTCACTGATCCTGATGTCAGTTTCTGATCTCATACTTGGGAAATTTTCAGCTATTACTTCTCTAAATATCCTCTTGACATCCTTTATGTTGTCTCCTTCTTTTTCATTAATCTCTATCATTCTTATGTTATTCTTCTTTGCATCGTCTTGCAGTTGTTGAATTGTTGTTTCCTGATTCCTTGTTATTTTTAAAAGATCTTTCCTTTCCTGTTCACTAGCTGCAATCCTGTCTTCAAGGTCTGAAATTCTATCTTCACTTTCATTAAGGCGGTTTTTACAACTTTCAGTGGAGTTTTTTATTTCCTGTATATCTCTGTGCATCTGCATTATGTATTCTGTTTGTTTCTTATATTGCTTGTCTAGGGATTCTATCTTTTTGTTTAGTTCCTCCAATTTTTTATCTGTGTTTTCTTTAGATATATTTAGGATCTCTTTCATTTCTTTTATCATTTCTTCTTTTATCTGGGAGATTATTTCGAGTTTGAATTTCTTTAAAGCTTCTTGGAGTTGTTTGTCAATTTCAATAGCTATTGTGTCCAATATTTGAGGTGGATGGCATATATTTTCTTCTATATACATTGCTCCTAGGGTTTATTGAGATGGGCTGGAGGTTTGAGGTTGTAATTTGGTCTTTCGTTTTGTCATTTTTCTATATTTCTGTGTTTCAAGTGTTATTTGAAAGCTTCCTCAGGATCTGTTGAAAATCCCCTTCTATGTTTGGAGCTACTGGGACTCTGGCGCCGCGCTACTCCAAGCCATTAGGCCTACAGAACCAGTGGCCCTCCTCTGCCTGCTCAGAACTCCACAGTTCCAGACAAGCTGGGCCTCAGGGACACTGTGCGTCCACCTGCCCCTTGGAAGCTCCACAGCTCTCCAATCGCAGCCGGGTTAGGGTACTCACCACAGGCCGCAGTGCCTCAGGAAACTGTGATCCCTCTCTGCTTGCTGAGATATCCACAGTCCTCCAGACACACGGAGAGGCCGATGCAGGCACCGCAGATCTGCCCAGCCCCTCCTCTGCACACCGATGGCTAGGCGCGGCAGTCCGAAACAGGCTGGGCTCCGGGGATAATCGATTAAAAGTCTTATCATCAGGAAAATTCCAAGGACTTGGTGACACCTTCAGGAAACCAGTGCAAAGGGTAATCAAAGTTGCTATATAACAAGAAGTTACAGCAATATATACCTAATATTTATTTCAAAAAGTTTTCTACATTTTATGGTACTTATTTAGATAATTACAAAATACTTCAAGTAAATTTGCCTAATCCTGCATGATTTGAAATACTGTAACTATTTTGTTTTTTCCCATTAGCCCCTCAACCCCCTACGTGCCAGTTTTGCTTCACTAACTTCTTAATTTAAATAAAGTTAAGTATCTAGGTAGAGCTAGAATCAAGGAGCATATATAAAAGAGAATGTATAATAACTTCCCAGTCTGATGAATGTTATATTTTTCCAATGACAAATATGCATCAGGTATTTCTGTGGCATCTGAAAACTATAGATGGAATATACTTAGGACCAGATATAATGTTAAAATTCTCAGTTATAATCCATAAACTTCTTATAAAAAAGAAAATCAATAGTATTTTTCAATTATTTTTGTTGGATAAGATATGAATAACTGAATTTACTATTCTAATAAAATTTATATTCAGTAATAGCATTAACATTATTTATAATATTGCACCACCATTGCTGTTTGAGGCTTCCTCTCCTCAAAATTCCCCTCCACTGTTTGTCTTAGTGTAATAAAATGCAGAATTTTATAGTGGTCTTTACTTGTACACCACTTGACACATATTTTCTTGTTTTTTTTTTCACCTAACTTCTGTGCTTCCATATAGTCCCTGCCTCAGGGGTAGTATATAGGCTATTTCCCTTGACTGGGGCATTATTCTTTCAAATTATCTATAAAAGTAATTTCCACCTGAGGAGCCAAAGTTTTTGCAAAAGTTAGAACATCAGTTTCCTTATTCTCTTATGAGGAAGACACTACCATGAAAACTGAATGTAACTGATCAGTTTCAGGAGAACTTCCATTAGAGAGCTAGTGAAAAAGAAGACAAAAATAAAAAATAGAATAAGCAGGGGCTGGGGATTTAGCTCAGCGGCATAAGTGCCTGCCTTCCAAGCAGGCAGTCATGAGTTCGATCCCCGGTACCGATAAAAAGGAAAAAGACCAAAATAGATAAACAAACAAACAAACAAACAAATAAATAAGCAACTGATTATTTGTGGCAGTTGGAACTTTGGTAGACAATGGGGTCGTAAAAGGGTAATTAAAATACTATCCCTCCCTGTCTTCATGACATTGTCTGAATTCCTCCAGTTAATTCATTTTGACAGTGTGTATAGATTAAACCAGAAGAGTATTGTGGAATCCGTTCTGTCTGGATTCTAAAGCTAGCTATTAGTCTTGAAGCTTGGGATTTCTAAAACTATTTGGGCCTGGAAAAGCTGGTTACTCTGAAAAGGATGAAACTACTTTGAGATCACTATATTTTGAGGAATCCTAAGCTATGGATATATAAAGCCATGTTAGAATTGAGAAGGACACATGCCCAGATATTCTGACTCACAACTATTCTGCTGTCCCATCTGTGAATAACTAGTCATACAGAATGTTTAACTCGTAAAATTTTTAAATGTCTGTAACTTGACTGTCATCTAACCCCTAGTACATGGCAAACCTCCCCTCAAAAAAATGGCTAAGCCTAGCTATCCATATGGCAGTGAGGAATAAGGAGAAAGTTGTTTGCTATGCAGAAATAAATAATTGGAACACTTGGTTCCTGCCCACTTCTGAGCAGAATCTTCATTAATAAAATATTAATAATAATCAAAGAATTCTTAAAATTGAAAAGAAAAAGAGAACTAAATATTTTTCAAATATTAGTTTAATCTGAGTGAAAAATTCTGTTTCTTTAATCATACATATCAGGAAAAATTATGATAGAATGAAAAAAGAATTATAGCACTTAAAATATGAATAAGACATGGATATATTATATATATGTATGTGTATAAAATTGAGAGGTAATGTGTATTGCAACTTTGTATTGTAAAAACAAACAACTAAAACTATACATGACTCTGTGAAATAGGCCACAGTTGATTAATAATAATTTTTAATATATAACCAGAGAGTTTAAACAATTCTGTTGCAGTGAATATCAACACATTGCAAAAAAATAGTAGTTTACAATATTTTTTAATATTGAGATACAATATTAATTCATTAAGATACATTTTAACTGCAGTATTTGATGAGTTACCAAATATATATAATTGAGCAATCTGTATATAATCAGAATATAAAATGATTCTATTCAATGTACAATTTTTTCTCTTGTAACTTTCCTGATAAGCTCCCTACCACAGAGCTACTACTGTTTTGATTTGTGCCATGATAGATCTTGTTATCCTTTTGGTAGAAGAAATTTAAGTGAAACTACTGACGCTTAACTTTTTTTTTGGTACTGGGGAAATCGAACTCATGACAGCACGCTTGCAAGGCAGGGGCTTATGCTGCTGAGGTAAACCCAAGTCCCTCTGACTCTTATGCTTAAGTAACTTTTTGTACCAATAGTTTATACTTTAAAGCTGATGTAAGTTTTTCATTCTTTATTTCCACATACATATTTTTTTTTTGAGGGACATTGTGGTTATTCTTAGTTTTTGCCTATTACATTTAAGTTACTCTATGCTGCCTCTACGAGTCATATGAGAGAACATTTTCATTTTCATTCCTCTTTGTAAATGCTAAAGGGCTATGTACTACATATATGTTTAATGTTATAAGAAATACTGGTGAGTTTTTGAAAATTTTTATAACATTTTCTTCTTCCTCAAAACTGAAAATCTAAACTCATATAAACTAGAGAATTTTTTAATGTTAGAATTTCTAAAATTTTTCAAATGTCATTTCTTTGTTATTTTAATGTGCCTGATCATTAATTATATTCAAAATTTCATCTACTTATTGGACATTAGAATATATTGTAGCACCATCTGGAGCAGTTTTCCAATTTTCATTGGAATATGATTCCTTCTATTAGCATTTGCAAGCACAGCAATACCATCTTTTAGCACAGAAATCATATTTAGCAGAAATATTTGTGGAATTTGAAAATGTTTTAAAGTGTTTTCCTAGATACTCAGTTATGCAAAATCAAATATGCTTCAAAGCCTTAGATTTTCACATTAAAAACAAAGTTTTTTTTCAATTTGAGAGCTATGAAGTACATTGGCAATTATAGACAAATAATGCAAAGAGTATCTTCTTACCCTTAGAGAATTCTGGCAATAAATTTTCTTACAGATGTACTTAAAGGACATTTTGAGTTGTAAATATGTTATATTTCAGATCTAGAACATACCCTAATATTGTCAAGGATGGGTCTTTTGAAGGGTGATTTGATCACGGGGCAGTATCGTATAATCCTCTGATGCATTCATGGTTGCATACACTGTTAGGAGGTGGGTCTGGGTGGAAGAGATGAGTACTCATGTGTGATCTAGAAGGGTGTACATTCTTGTCCATGGATCACCCTCTCTCTGTTTCTTGGCTGTAATGGATTAACTGTAATTTCCTTCCCCCTGTCCTTTGACTATGCTATTTTTGCCTTAATAAATATTTTTACAAACATTTGGTAAACAACGTTTATAGAAATGTAAAAGTGGTTCCTCAAGAAGTTATAATTATCTAGTTTAGTTTTATCACTATAAGTAATTACAAAGTAAGTAATTATTGTTTTTCTATAATTTAGATGAAGAAAAATATCTATGGATTTATTGTCATTTGACATCAGTATAACTCATATTTTCTAAATAAAAGCTGTCAAAATATTTGTAGTTGGACTCCATAAATGCAATTAGGAAAAAATGGTGCAGGTACAATGCAAAAATATGAATAATTTTTGTGTAAATAATTTTTAACTACAGTGTTAAAAAAATTAGAAAGGCACTCTAAAAAGAGAATTGCCATCTGAAGTCTTCATGAAGCCTAATAATAGAAAGAACTCCAAGCAATAAATGCATGACATGAAATGAATTAAATCATTGTAGCTTCAGAATAACAGTATCTATATTTAGGCAGTGGCAATGATCATGTCATATTAATATAGAAATATATTAACGCACAGAGAGAATGATATAGAATATATTAAAATAGAAAAAATATGTTCTTTTCTACAGTATATATAATAACATGACATTATCTAATTCATTAGGGCATAAAACTATTAAATATTAAATTCTAAATACTACTTCAGTTATATCTGTTTAGTGGCAATTGTCTCACGTTTGTGATCTTACTCTTAAGAATGGCATAAACATGCATGGAAATGATTTAGAAAAGAATTAAGACATCTGAACTGTGGTGAGTTTTATTTCTAATCCCAAATCTACCTCCAAATATATGTATGACTGTAAGAAAGATATATTTTCCTGATCCTGAATTCCCTTACATTTAATTTAGTATAATATTTATCTCAAAAAGCTATTATGAGAATTATATAGCAAACAGTAGTTTAAGAATGTGCTTACCATGGTTTCTGACACAATGTAATAACTCAAAGAATAGAAATTATCAATATTTTACATAATTTATATTTGAAAACCTCATAAAGCACTTGTCTCATATATAGACACCCTGTTCCATTATGAAATTAATATTTCATTTAGAGGTACCACACAAATTTATATTAGAGGAGGTACATGCTGACAGGGTTTTTGAATTTTTCCAGATTTGATTATTATAGTCATAATCTTAATGATCAAATAATGCTATGAATATTCCCATTGATTAGTCAAGGTAAATTTCCTTGGAGATACAGTATTTATTGACAGGAAGCATTAGATAGTTTTCTAGGGCTACCTGTTGTAGTTTACTTTGACAGGAAAGAGCAATTACTTGGATGTGATCAGATATGAAAATAAAATGAGTATTGTTCACTCTTGTGTGTATATTGCATAAATAGTAAAGACACAGCTCAAATTATGATGATAAACACATGTTAAAATGAAAATATTAAATAAAAAATGCATTGAATACATGGAAACTACTGAGAATCACAGCTTAGCTTAGCCTACTTAGCAATGTTCAGAACTGTTATTTTTTATACATCCAACTGTAAGATGTAATAGCATATTATGTAATAATCTATCAAAATTTAAAATTAAACTACCATTTCTACGGAATACATATCACTTGCACTGTTATAAAGCTAAAAAATAGCATATTGAACCCCTGTAAATCAGACTATTTATGTAGTTAAAATGAAATTAATTTCTAATTAATTTTTAAAATTCATTTGACAAATAATGTATTTAGTTTGCAAGTGTGATGAGTTTCCAATTCCTTATTGTCATATATTTCCAAAAATATGCCTATGTCTGAGCTGAGAAACCATTTTTTAAAATTAATATTTCACTTATAGGGATTATTTGTTAACTAATTATTGTATAGCTAATAGAAAACTACTTTTTAGAGACTAATGAATATTGTAGAGTATCAAATTTTAATGAATGTGCGTCTTATTTGTTAGAGAACCTCTCAGCCAATTTCTTGGCACTTGGACAAAATACTGGACATACACAATTCAAGGGAGGAGAGTTCTAATTTGGCTCTTGGTTTTTTAAGAGCATGAGTCCATAGTTAGCTGGCTCCATGGTGGAAGGGTCTGGAGGAGGAAAGTTGTTTCCCTCACAGCAGTCTGGAAACAGAAAGAGCAGGGAAGTGTGGAAGAAAACCTACACCCATCAAGGTTATGGCCCCAATGACCCATCTCTTCTGACCATATTCCACTCTTACAGCACATTGAGTTCTGAATTCTTCAGTGAGTTAATCCACTGAAAATAAGTGTAGTGCCCTCAAAAGTCCTGTCTTAGAATGCAAGGACCTTTGGGGAGATATCTTAGATTTACAGCAGAGAATTACATCAGGGTTGTGAGTAAGTGATCTAGAAGTATTAAAAAGAATACAATATGTTAGAAAATCAACTGAGATTATGAATGGATGTGTGTTTATAGATACAGTAGTATATTTGAAATGCTCAAATTTTTAAAAAAATATAAAATCTTTGTAATGCTCAGACTGAGGCCCCATTTCTCATACAAGAAATTGACTTTTCCTCAGATAGAACAGTTTATAAAATATATTTGATTCATTGCTTGTAATACTCATGTGTCTTTTTCCTTTAAAAAACCATGTATTTCGAATAATTTTACATTAAAGATGAATTGAAGTGTTCAATTTATGCAGTAACTCTTCATTGTTGGGAATGGCAAATTCATAATCGCTAATTTTGCACACTTCTCTAAGGGATAAAATGGAGGTTTGAGATTTACAGTACCACTCATTTGAGATTTCCCATTGACTCTTTAAATGATAAGTCATCCTCTCCATCCCCTAAGTCTCAAACTTAAATCACTAAATTTAGAAAAAACATTCCAGAGCAAGAATCTTCTTAGCATAAGATCATGTCTGCCACTTCAAGTCATCCCAAGATTCTACTTGCCCTTTGAGTCCTAGACCTCTTAGTCTTCCACTAAATTCAAATATTTCTCTAGCCCCACCTGTCACGGTATACACCCAATAAATAGTGATTGCCTTGGAGTGTAGCTATTTTGGCCCATCTGGAGACATAGACTTCCCAGTCACTCATCATGTATTTCTAAATGTAGCTCTATTCTTTTTTATCCTCTCACTGTATGTTTAAAAAAGATAATCAGGGCTCTTGGCCAAGTCCCCGATACTACTTTGTCTCTAGTTTACCCTGGAGTTTGACCCCGGGAAGCCATGTTTGACAGTGTCCAGAGGTGATAAACATGAACTACACACAATGAACAAAGAACTCTTCTTTTGCCACAGAATCCTATCACTTTTTCTCAGTTTTTAAGCATATCATATTGTGTAATATTTATGATATTTCTCATATGCTTTCACAGATATATTATAATGCAATTATATGCTATGATAGGACATCTTAAACTATTAAAAATCTTAACAAAATACCAGTATCTGAATTACTATTTGCTTCTTTCATAAAACATTCTCTTTCTTTTCTTTTGAACATGTTGTAACTGTCCTACTAACCTGTTTTGAAATTTGCTATTGATGTTTGTTTATCACTATTTTCTCTTTAAAATAAAAATAAAACAGATTCTTAAGTGTCCACAGAATTATACATTCTGGTTGCAAAGTTAAAGATTTTTCTGATAACAAGCAAAATGTCGACTAATACAGTTGGTAGCGACATTTGAAATCATTATTGACAAGTTTTATAATAATTTGAATTAAAAGACTTTGATGTTAAGGTGATTTAAATTTATTTATTTGCAATAGAGTCTGCATGATTAAATTATTTCACAATCTAATTATATGAGAATGTTGGTGTTCTATTTATTGTGAATATAATTTGACAAAATGCTTTGAAAATAACAAAATGGATTTATTTCTAAATTAAACAATGTAAGCATAACTATAGGCCTAGTAAATCTATTTATTTCCTATGCCTATTTAAGTAACAAGATACCTGCTAAACTATTGTAACTTTTTATATTTATTTTATCAATATTCGATTTGAGGGCACATTTAGTATCATTCTTTCTTGAAAGTCCAAAGTCTTTTTCTCTGAGTCTAATCTTGCTGCTCTTTAAATACTCCTATGGTGAATTCATGAATACATGAAAAAACACCCTAATCCTTACTGAATTTTCCCTGTTGATTATTCTATTCATTCATTGCCTTAAAAACTATAAGAGGTAAATAGTTATCTTTTTTTCATCACAAAAGTGACTTTAACTTACAAGGATTAGGGGAAAGGCTAAGTACTCCAAAATGTGTGCTATGTCAAGTTACTAAGATAATTTGAGGAAATACTTCAATATATAATCATAGTTTTTCATTTCTTCATGCAAAAAAATATAGACTATATTCTAAAATTATCAATTCAAACTCAACTTTGGAATCATGAAATTACAGAACACAGCATGGAATTCAGTACATCTGTTGTTTTAAGAATGGGTTTGGGACAACATTGCACTTACATTAAAATTGATTTTAGTAATTGCTTAATCAAAATTTTGTAGTGAACAGAGGTAGGGACAGGAATCAAAAGAATTTAGAGTTTGTTTATTGCATGATTTGGAAATAATGTCGAGAGAGAGATAAAAGGGCTTTATAAAGATCAGTCTTTTAAAAAGAGACTTTGCATGTTCTTAGTCATTTTGTACTATTTTCTTTCTAAAACACTATACTATATCATCAAATTCCTTAAGTTAAAAGTTTTTTAAAAATAATTTTAAATATTTTGATGTGCAAAATATTTAATGTAAATGGTATGAAATGAATTAACAGTAAAACAGTTTCACATACATGAATATAGTTGGGATTTAAAAGGAAAAAATTAATAGAGGACAAATAATTTAAAATATTATTTTATAATATTCACTCAAAGAATGGAATGCAAAAGATTCAGGAGAACTTTCCATACACTAGAGACCCAAAGAATCCAGATGAGGGTCTGGATCCTAGAGCAATATCCTGCATGAGTCCAGCTGTAGACCTCGAGCCCATAGCAACATCCTCCAAGAGTCCAGCCAAGACAATGTCTCATGCAAGTCTGTATCAAGAATCTGCACTGGGATACCCAAGGGTCAGTGGTGGAAGCTAGAAAGTCTGCACCAATGAAATAAAGCATCTGTGCCACCAGGCTGAGAGGTCTGCACTGGAACCAGGAAGGGACACTCAAGGTCAGGATCAGATTGTCTTTGAAAAGTACTGCGGCCATCTGGTGGGACAGTGAGGACCTGAGCTTCTCCCACAATGAGAACAGCTGGTATGTACCAAGAAAATCATTGTGACAGGCTCCTCCAGGAGAGTCAACAGTGCACCATCTTCCCCTGTAGTTCTCTTTTTATGCTGCTGTCAACAATCCTCAGGTGGGCCTTCCACACCCAGAACCACACTGACTGAGTTCATATGGGTATTATATATTGACTATTAGTTAATCTACCAGACACACACACACACAACACACAAAGTTCCATGGAATCACCACATACCAAAAAAGAGAAAATTCCAGTTTTCATAATACATTTGATTAAATGCTGACATAATATAACTGGAACAAAATGTAAATTAGTATAAATAGATATGTTCAATTATTTTTAGTAAAAATAAAGCAATAGCTTGCATACATACTAAGTCATAGTTTGAGGATCCAATTCTAAGATCTGAATCTGCCCTGCAATCCATTGCCAGTTGGTACCACTTGGTGTTGGTCACTTGCTGGTTCTCAAAGTGGCTGTGAGTGTGTCCTGTGACTGGCTAGACTTGTGAAATGATGACTAAAGTTTCAAGCCTTACAATTAAATCATGTCAGTGAGGCTGACCTCAAGAAGTTGTACCACAGAGAGGAAGAAAAGCATGTGACAGTTCACGTTGACCATTTGTTTTGAGTTGGGGTTACTTTCATTCATTGGTTGCTGTTTCCTATTTTCCTCTTTTTCCCTATTACTAAATCATATCTCTAAAAACAAGCACAAATTTGTAAATATAAGAACTTAGAAGATACAAGTGGCCACTTCTAATCACATTATAACTAACTGTGAATCAAAGAGGTTATGTTCTTGCTTTCATTTTCTACCTTAGACATCTTATTGAGAAATTTCAGTCTATAATACAATCATATTTCAGTGGAATATTTTATTGTACTTTAATTCCATGAAAAATAGGTTTTTTAGGCTAAAAAGTATACAATTATAACCTCATATTATAGACACACAAGTACGTAATGTTATTTCTCCTATATATAAATCTATAATTATATTTATATTCCAATCTATTTTATGTAGATATATAAAGATATAGAAAGAACACCAAAAATTTATAAACACACTTCAGTACTTCACTGTATTAACAAATTCTGGAAGCTAATAGCCACTACTTTGAGCACCCTTTGAAATTTTAAAGGCCAAAGGTAACATATTAATCTCATGATGTTCCAATAAATTTCACTTTAAAATATTTATACAAATCTTTCTGTACTTGAGGTATACATTTTTGGTGGACTCTGTATATATGTAGATGTACATTCATAGATAGATAGCTATATACACTATATAGTGAGGCATATGTACTCTAAAGTAATTACATTTAAGTAGTTTTATTGTTAACACAATAATCATTGTTGGAGTGGCTTATAGGGACTTAACATCAAACTTGTTAGTGATTTGTTCTTTATTATGAAAATCCTTTTTATCTACCAGCTTTATTTTTCTTTAGATTATGTGTGTTTATTGGCATCTTTAGTTAATAAATTTATTTCGTGACACAAGTGAATAGGTTAGTTAATTTATAATTTATGCATTCTAATCCTGATAGCATAAGATTTTGATGCAACCTTTTGTAAAATATGGGCACTTTAGCTTCAGACCTTAGTTTGTTCTGATAGTAAGCATGCATTTCCATAGATTTACAAAAATGGTGAATATGTTAAGTCAAGTATTGACATAAAGTAACTGGTTCAACTCTTAGTATTCTGACAAAAATCTCCTACCTGCAGGAACCAGCGATGTAAAAGAGACTTTTACCCAGTGACTGTCTACTAGAACCTGAAAATTGTTATTTCGCTATACGGTTAGGTGATTCCGTGTCTTTAAAATTGTGAGCTTTTGGAGAGCAGAAGGAAACTCATCATTAGTCTTTCTAAGCTTGAATCCTTGTGACCCTAAAATTATGGGATTATTTTTCAAAATCCACTTATTGGAATATATTTTTCAAGACCAACCTCAACTTAGTGTCCCCCCATTTGCCCGTCCATTGAGGCTGAAAGGACTAAAATAATCAAAACAAAGTATCATGTCTGTAAATATTTGTTCCTTGTAGCCAGGTGGATTTGAGACACTTTGCACATAAAAACTACGGTGCCTACCAAATGATAAGAACAAAAGAGAACAGGAAAGTACAGAAGAGGAAAAGGCCCTGCAACAAAGGCAAATCTTCAAAAATTTTTAAGACATTCAGATTTTTTTGCTCAAATATTGCAGGAATGGTTTCTATACTAGTGTGATTTCTTTCAGAAAGCACCACAAGTATATCTGTATGTCTTCAATCTGTATTCAAAAGTTTCATTACTTGGTATGCTTCCTACTTTTCATATTAATTTAAACCTGTATTGAATAATATTTGCAATAATAAAAGTATGAACATTCTCTAAAGTTAGGTAGAGAAAATTTGCTGCTGGGTTTTTACTCTGTATCTGATTCTTTAGCTTTTAAAATCATGAAAAAGATGCAGATTAATCAACAATAAGACCACTTATTCTAAATGTGAAATTAATGTCAGTCATTGAAATCTCAAATCTGCCTTCCTATTACTGAATCAAATTAATTTGTGATTTTCACTCAGAAAAGCATGTATAAATATTGTAGATCCAAAAAAATTAAAGTCTGCCTGCTCATTATTGTCCAAAATGGAAAAAGAAGCAGAGAATATACTCATATTATGAGTAGAGTATCAATAAATGCTTTATGGATAGAATGTCTGAAATATGGAAAATCCTAAACTCATTTGATATGATTTTATACAGACTCAAGTAGTAATTATTCACACACATTTTTAAGCAGAATAGATTCTTGTCTGTCTCTTCTTTTTCCTGTTTTATGGGAAAAAACTAAGAACATATAAAATCTTGAATATATTTATCATGAGTGAGTAATCTGTTTGCTAATTACTATGATAAGGTACAAAAGATTGAAATTTTCATCTCAGCCATTAACCCATCAGTACCTAATTATGTTTATGAGGTAGCAGATATTGGAATAAAATGGAAAATAAATAATGGTATCTTAAAATTGAAACTTCAAAATGCTTGCATAGGTATTCAATTATTTTCAAACAATTCTAATGAATGAGAGGGATTCATTTCATTTTCATTATTTTTGTCAAAGGGATCTCCATTCTATTATACTGTCAAAATAATATGTATAACTGACAAGATGGGTGTGTATTTGTCACACTCAGAGTTTTAGTGTCTTCTGATTTCCCTCAAAATAATATCACTTTTAATCTAATAATACAAGTCTAGCATAATTCTGACCATTCCAAGTCAAAAATCCTGAAATAAACAAAACTAGAGCAATGCAATGAATCCACAAATGACAATAAAATAATTCTATGTAAAGATCATTTAGATAAGATATTTAGGCTCGGAAAAAATAGGACCATCATTCAATACTTTTTGCTCATAAAGTATCACTTTACTCTGTTCATATAAATTATTTTTTACACTTTTCCTTAAACATTTTTATCTCTCTCATTCTCTTATTTACCAAACATATCAGTATTTCCTTTATAAACTCACATAAATATTCACATCACTGTTCCCACAGGCATTCACCAAGGTCAAATTCTTGTGACATCATCCTTAGACTTGTGGAGTAGCTTTGAATTTTATCTTCTTGCTATTACATATTCCTTATTGCAATCTCTTGCTTCCATTGATAGATGAACATTTCAACCATAAAGTGTTCGAGATAAGTGTCACAAGGGTCATTCAAAGAAATTGTAACCAAACTTATTTACCCTTAAATATTTCCACAGTATTTCCTCCTATACTGAAAAATACTCTTTGAAACATTTCCTTCACCTTGAAAGTTTCACTTTTAGGTATGTGAGTTACTCGGATAGACTGTTTCATTCTCTTGCAACATGGTTTTCTTGTCTCGTTCTGGTAAATGATGCTATCTCTACATGTTCAAACCATTTCATAAAATTCAAGTGAGGTCTTCCATATTAACTCTTGAGAGAAGAGGCCAATAACAAAGAATAATCCATGTCATTATGTCACGTAGATCACATGAGTTATTTAAATAATTGGCAAGTGACTCAAGACCTGGTCAAATTTCAGAAATAGCATGATACGTATGTATATATCTTGGTTCACAAACTTTATTCTTTCCTCAATCTTGTTTACAAACAGAATTGGATGAGAACCAAATCGAATGCAATGTTCAGATTCAATGTTAACTGTATTGAAAAACCCCATCTTTTTATTTCCTGCTGCTTAGGCTGAATATATTAGAAAATAAAGCTAGTTTATTAAAAGAATTGGTTGTCAGACATACAAAGAGAAACAGAATAGAATTACATGATTTCTGTCCTGAATTTAGATTAAGATTCTCAGTTACGCAAACCAATAAATTTCTTCTTTGTATAGTTTGAGTTCTCCGTATTGGTTCTTTGTGTAGGTTAAAGATTAGCATAAAACAATTATAAACAAATTGTTCGAATATTTCTTCCAAGCCCACTTTCAGCCTTCATGGTACCACACTCTTATTCACATCTTTTCCTTTGCTAAGATACAGTTCTCCTTTTCCTCTAACAAACAAATGCAAATTATCTGTAAATGCAGATTATCAATTTCAGTTGTAGAAAGGTTTCTCTGACCATTCCTAGCCTACAGAAACATCCTAATCTTTTAGTTCACCAGTTTAACTCATTTGCGTTTGAAACAATTTAAATACTTTAATTTGCAAAATGTAGTTCATTATTCCCAACTTTATATTTTGAAATATTAGATTAATTAAATGGTGGATTATGCTGTCATGAATTTAACATAGCATGTAAAATGGTGCACTAAATTATCTGATATTCACAAAAGAGTAGTATCTACATACTAATTTCAAAAAGGAATGATATTATTTGACTTGAAGAGTGTATTTACTTGTCTTTATTTACATGCTACCATTCTATAATTTGAGGCCTTAACGGTAATTAAAGCCAGATATTTATGGATAATATAACAACGTAGATGTGTGACCTCACCATGATTTTTTAAAGCATTAAAATAATAAAACTCTAGTAAAATTATTAAACTTTTGCAAGGTCACTCAAAAGAATAACTGCCAAAATTTACTTTGACGTAAGACACTAAAAATATATGGTAGATCATGATAATTTCTAAATATATTGAAATAAAGAACTCTTACGTTAATGGTCACACAACTATGTATAGTCCCAGATACAAACACTTTTTTTATATTTATTTTGATTCATGTGCAAAGTCAATCAAAGAAGTATTGAAAATATTTTGTTTACCTCTTAATATAGCAAATGTTAAACATCTGCCAAACTAAAAGTTTTGTGGAACATCGTTAGGTTTAAATGTTTGAAAAATCGAAGAAATTACTAGAGCCACAGCATTTGCAAAAACTATTAAAGCCCTAGAATGAAGAGGTGAACTTATGAAATATAACATATGTATCTTACTGGCAAATGAAATATAAATGAGAACAAAAATGTGACTTGGAGACTTGCAATAAACTTTCTTAAAATCTATAAGGCTCTTTACTCATCACTCCACTTTAAATAATGATGGAATGTAGTGAAATGGAACTGTGCTCTCTAAAGTTTCAGGAAATAACTTTTCACTGCCACCCTTAAGTACTTCCTAGATAGAATTCGTTTGGTTGTCATTAATTAATTGATTGACTCCATGCTAATGAGGGGGTAAAGGAATAAAGAGAGAATAATAGAATGAATAGCAAGATTGTATCATGAAGAAAATATAAAACTTAAAAGGCAATATAAAATAAGGCACAACTTTTTTCTAAATTTTCTTTTTCTTTTTTATCGTCTAGCAATAGATATTAATTAACACTTTCTGCAAATATTAGAAGATTTCATTTTTCAGCATTCTTTGATATTAGATGATACCATGTGACAGATTTAAATGAAAATTAGGTTGAATATAGGTAATGGATGCCCCTTCTAGATTGAAACAGTATATAAAAAGAAAAAAAAAAACCTTCTAGGATTGGGACAGGATAAAAAATAAAAAAAATAATATCTCTTATGATAAGAAATTCTCATTTTTTCTATAGTTTATCTACATAAAGTGAGTGTGGCGTATATAAAATTTATATGACAAAACTATTTGAAAATGTAGTCTATTTTTGCTTTGTAACTTTTAATTTTCTTGGTCAAATTAAGAGTCCATTTCTTCAGTTTAGTATAAAATTGTTTTAGACATAAGGCTTGTTAAAGTATTACAAAGTGAAATTGTCTTTATTTCTCTTGGAACATAGAAAAAATAGTAATCAAGCCTTGTTATTTTCCTATTGTCTTCCATTTATAAAATATAAGATATGATAAAAAACTATAGTGAAAATTTAAATCAAAAAATTACCATGGATAGTCATCCAAACCATTGTATAAATTATGGTTTTCTAGGGGAAAAGAATCAATTAGGTAAGCTTACTACGTGGGTTTACAAGATGAGATACAGGAGAGTACACAGTGGCTGTTTGAAAACTGCAGAGATAGAAGGTCCAAAAGCTGCTTAGTCTAAAAAGGTGGAAGCCCTGGAACAAGAGGGATAAAGGAGTGGTGCCTGCAAACCCCCTGCAGAGTTATCGGAAGACTGAAGGAATTGGGAGTCTGATATCCAAAGGTTGTGACAGCAAAAGTCACACACGCAAAAGTGCGTGGAACTCTTCAAAATGCAGCCACTTTCTTCTTTTCCTTTAGTTCCACCTGTAGCTGGACTGGTTTCCTCTTTCAGTTTGATGATCTACATGCCAATCATCTCTGAAAAATAAAACAAAACACGAACACACTAATCTAGGCCTTTTTTTAACCCACTCAAGTTTCCATATCAAAATTAATACACTGTTTGAAATTATATGAATCTATTGACCCTAATAGACAAAATCTTTCTCTGAAACGTATAACTGGCTAAACACGTTCAATGAACTCTATGTAAAGTACGACTATATATAGCAAGCTACCAGCATATTTAACATTTATTTTGTAGATAAAGTGTGAAACCTTCAATTTTTTCATAAGAACTTGAAACACAACTTCCTATATGAAAAGTTCTTGCCTTGGTATAAATTGAAGTTATGACAATGGTCTAACGTGGTGAAAGGCCAAATCAGAAATGCTTGCCCTGATGGCCACTCCCTCCATCTTCCCATTTGGCCCAAATTGTTACTTTCCCATTTACATGTGAAGAAAATTCCAATCAGTTCCTCACACATCATCAATGCCCACCCCATGTGCCACTTAGTCATCTAAAACCATCTGCCCTTCTGTATCAGGTCAGAAGGAGAAAGCCAATCACATGTCCTGCTGTAGGATCTTCTCCTCTCTGCATCCTCAAATAAATGGTGATTTTCCCTCTCTTCTTTCCTCTGCTTTTTGTCTTCTTCTTCTTCTCCCCCCCCCCCCCTTTGGTACTGGGTGTACAGCTGTGTGCTTACAAGGAAGGCACTTTTGTTGCTAAGCTAAATCCCTAGCCCCTCTTCTGCTTTTCTGTGTGCCAGAAAGCTCAGATATTTTGGTGCTTAAACTCTGAAACTTGGCAGAGCATGTTAGCTCCAGGAGGTCGTCTCTGGTTGTGAGCTCCCTCTGTATGCGAACTGCTTTTTCCTTCCTCTAGGACCTCCTTCTTTCCCGCTGCTAGCCTGCATTCAACACTGACACTTCTTATTTGTCACAGGTGAGCTGCCATCCAAGGGTTTCTGTTTCAGTGTCTGTGTCTCAGTGGATAACAGCTTTCATGTTCCTTGCATTGCTGAGACAAAGTTGTTTTCAACCTTAGAAACTTGCAACCTTGTGTCAGAGAACCTATCGTTGTTCCCCCTGGACAGATAGCATGCTGTTTTCACGTTCCTTGGGCAGGACAGCCTGAGGCTTAACTATTACCTTTTTTTTCTTTGGGACCCCACCCCACACTTTCAGTGATGGCTAATTGGAATGGATGTTGAGACTTTCCACATCATACTTTTAAAATAGGTGATGACTTGTTTTGATAAGAATGATCCAGGACAACTTTCATGTTCCTTAGTGGGGGAAGGCTAAACCTCTATGTCCTGAGGCAAAGTTGTTCTTTTAGCTCATCTCTAATTCAGTTACTATGGGGGATATCATTTCCTGCCCCCCCTATAAACTCTGGTGTGCCTTGTTCGTGAGTTTAGTGCTCTTGGCCTAAAAAAGGCTATAAAAATCAAAATGCTTATCTTTTATTTATACTTATGTCACAACAGTGGCAAGTTGGCAAAAGTCCCTTATCTTCAGGCCTTTTTCTCTTTGAGGTCGTATTCTTCCCTCATTCAGTCTCATGTGGTGGCCCAAAACTTCTGGCTCAGCCTAGCCCACCAGGATATTTCTGTTCCTCCCTACCAAACCCCTTAGACGATATGCCTCCTGCCTTTATTGCTCCTTCCCCATGTCCCCAAGTCTAGAACCCTCATCTTTTCAACCAAGGTCTCTGAGCCCCCTGTTTCATTCTCTTCTCTTTCCTCACCCAGCAGTCTCTAATTCTTCCTTACTTTCCTTCTCCAATCTCAACTCAAGTCCCTGAACTCGAGCCAGCTGTCCCATCAGAGGGCTCCACTTGTATCCCTGCTATTTCTGTGTCCCCATTCTCCCCGCTGGTTCACCATAATCAGTCTCATGTGTTTCAGCTGCCTACTAGACAACATGGTGCTCAAACACCACCCTCAGCAGTTATCTTGCTGCAGCTCACATGGAGGACAGATACCATCTTATTATACCTCATCATTTGTTCAATAGCAGCCATCCTGTTTTGGGCCATAAGATGACCAGTTGGAGCCCCATGTTCCTTCATAAAGTAACCAGCAGAATTATTTGTTATGGGTCTTGTGGAGACCAATCGCAATTTTGTACTTCCCTGTTGCATGGTGACTGTCAATCATTTTATGGTCCATCACTCTATAACTACCCACAGATGCCTGCTGAACAGTTGGCTGCTCAGTACCTCCGACTCCACAGCCTTCTCAGCCTCAATTCCTATTCCCCCTCTGGGAGCAGGCTGGTCATATTTATGCTCCTTTTTCCCTTACTGACCTAGCTCAGATCAACCATAAATTAGGTTCCTCTCCTGTAGACCCACAAAATTAAACTAGAGACTTGAAATTTACAACTAATTGTTAGGATTTACATTTCAAGGATGTTTATGTGACTCTAAATATCACTCTTAGCTCATAAGAGCAGGCTCAGCTACGGCAAGCAGCTCAGAAAAGGCCAATCAGACATAAAACAAATACTACTAAAAGTGACCCTGTCTGTGCTATTCCTATTCCAAGAGACCTCTGTTAATTGACCTACAAAAAGGTTCACACTAGTGTATTTATTATATTGTAGTTCAAATTGGCCAGATATATTTGAATGCACTCTGATTTTATAAAATGTTTGTCAGGCTATCTGTTGTCTGTTTGTCTAGTCTGTTTATAAACAGTTGTTAAAAATCTAATGAGCTAATCATCATCCCCACCTGTAGAGCCAAAAATAAAAGTGCCCATATAGGAGTGTCTAAGTGACACTGAGCACCTGAAAAATGCCCTGGCTGCATGAGGTGCTAGAGATTAACAATGTTCCATCCTCAAAATCATAGGATATGAAAAGTGAGCTTGTTCGATAAAGGGTCATCATACAAGTGTTTAACCCTCTAAAAACTTTAAAAGTTCTCAAAGAAACAAGTCATGTGCTTGTTTCGATGTCTGCTCAAATCTGCACAGATCTTCTATCCATGTTTGTTCATTTGTCTACTCTGTAAACAGCTGTTCCTTTTCATTTGAGCTCAATAATCTTTTTTTTTTCTTTTTCTTTTGCATTTTCAGATCATTTAATCAAGGTTTATTTGGATTATGAATTTAAAAACATGCTTCCACTTGGATTGCTAGCTGGTCAAATTAGTTAAGCAAAATCATTTGGGGTGAGGAGAAATTGAATAAAACTTCAATTGATAGATTAAAAGAAACAGCTTCCTGGTAACTTTAACCAGTTCTTGTTCATTAATTGGAGGCCCCAATAATCTTCATAGCCTTATGAGAGACATCCTAACTAAACTTATAAAAATATATTAAGGTTCTTGATGCTAATATGAAAGTTTCATATGGCTAAGACAATTATTGCTGATCTTATGGTATATTCATGCCTTTAAATATGAAATTTAGATTGTTTATGATAATAAACATCTTTCAGATTCAGACGTCTGCTTTTTTTTTGTGCTCCAGCTAAGAGAGTCAAGTCAAATCAACATATAGTCACCAACAAATGATCATTTTGAAACAAAAATTTATGTAATCTGTGTTATATATTTGCCACTATAATTAGAGATGCTTAGACATTAAACAATCTAAACAATATCACAATTTCTTCAGTGCAAAAATACAAATTCAGCTGTATTACAAAATGTCATCTCAAATGTTAAACACCCCTGGTTATCAAAAATAACAATTTCACTTAATGTTCTAACATGCCTGATATTTTGATAGTTAAACTTACTGCCCTTATAATACTGTACTATTATCAATATTTTCCTCGGGATGTTCAACAACTAAAATTTTAAAACCAAAAATGGAGAGATAAGTGGGCTAATAAGATAATATTTTGGCCCTTGCCCTTCAAGGTCAGTAAGGACCCAGAACATAAAAAATCCTGCTATATTCCTAACAAGTCTTAGGGACTCTCTACTTAAGTTTACTAATGTAAACCTAGGCTCTCATGAAGGGACAATTGTTATTAACTCTTATTTTATTTTTCAGTCTGCCCCTAACATTTGTGTAAAACTACAAAAGGCTGAACTTTGCATTCAAGCCACTCAAGGAGACCTTCTTAATATGGCTTTTCATGTTCACAGAGATGAAACTCAAAAGGACAAAAAAGAGGCACAAAAAGAAACTTGCTAAATACCATCTGACCTTTTAGCAGTGCAACTTGGGGTTCCCAATACATGTAAACCAAAACAAGGTGGAGCTGCCCGAGCCCCTCTTAGACCATGCTTCAAGTGTGACAACAAAGGATACTGGGCAAGATAATTCCCCAACACCTGAGTTCTTCTGGGGCTCTGCCCCTTTGCAATCTCAAGGGCCAATGGAGGACAGACTGTCCTGGCTGCCAGAGAGGGTGTAAGCCACCCTCTAACTCCTTGCCCTCACAGGAGATCTCATCACCACTGGTTCAAAACTGGCTAATTTACCTGGACTTGCTATTGAAGACTGACAGGGCTTGGGGCCCACAGCCCCCATTAAGATATCCTTCTCAGAGCCCTGAGTCTCATGTAAGACACTTTCTGTACTTGTAGACATGCAGGTCACATATAGTGTTCTTCCTGAGTTTTTAGGCCATTGTATTAAATTCTCAGTCTCGTAGAGGGTGTTGGCAGGCAATCTACACAGCCTCTTCAAACAGTGCCCATTCCATGGAGGTTCCAATCTCTCTTCTTTATCTATAGTTTTCTGGTAAATCTAACATGTCCCATACCTCTTTTAAGTGAGAATCTCCTCTGAAAGGTTAACTTCTCCTTTACCTTCTCCCTCCCCAAAGCTTTTATCCACCAAACACTATCTGTCTTAGTTACTCTTTTCTTGTTGCTGGGACAAAATACCTGATGCTCAAAGGTATTGAAGGAAAAGTTTATTTTTTATAGTTGTTGGAGGTTTCAGTCCATACTCAGCTGGCTCCAAGGCAGGGTGGCGTGCTGGGACTGCCACTCATGGCCACTGCAAACAGCAGGGTATGAACCAGAAAGAGAGAAACCTTCTTCCTGCTATTATATCATTCCCTGGCTCCACCTCCTGGGCAGGTAAAACACTCACACCACCAATCCAAGTGATAGACAACACACCAATCACAAATGTTAGGTTTGGTCACACCTGTAATTGCATGAGGCTTGGGGACCACTGTCATAAATCATGCTACCATCACAATGCACTGCAAACCTATCCCCATCTCTCCCTTCTTCTCCTGTCAATCCCATAGTCTATGAGACCTCCAATCCCACCCACACTACCCCTGTTATATCTGTTCTAATTGATCTCAGAGATTTTCTTGCATCCCCCAATATCCTATAGTTCCCAAACATTTACAAGGGCTTAGACCTATACTTAAAGGTCTGTTAGACAATAGTTTTCTAAAACTAACCATTCATGGTACATTACTCTCATTCTCTAATACTCAAGCCAAGTGGGTCCTATCCTCTGGTACAAGACTTTAGAGTAATCAATAATGCTGTTATTCCAATTCATCCAGTCATGCCAAACCCTTATACTGTGCTCTCTCATATTCCTCAGTCTGCCACTCACTTCACAGTCCTAGACCTTAAACATTTCTCTCTCTCTTTTTTTTTTTTTAACCATCCTCCTGCACCCTGATTGTCAGGATTTCTTTACATATGTGGGCTGACCCAGACGCTCTTAGATCTCAACATTTCCTGGACAGTGGTCCCGCAAGGGTTTAGGGATAGTCCTCATTTCTTTAGTCAAGCTCTTGCTGCTGACCTTACAGCTCCTGACCCCAAACCTAGCACTCTCCTTCAATACATTGATGACCTTTTCCTGTGTTCTCCATCCCATACTTTAGCCATGCAACGTGAAGCCAGTCTCATCAATTTTCTTTCCAGTCATGGGCACAGTGTTTCTCCTGCTAAAGCCCAAATAGCTTCTCCAAAGATCAAATATGTGGGTCTCTCTCTCACTCTTACCACTCATTCCATCACTATAAATCACAAACCAATTCTTCAAAATTTCCAGGTGCCCATGACCAAACAAATTCTGTATTTTCCGGGTTTAGCTAACATCTATCACCTCTGGATTCCTAACTCTGCAGCTCTAGCCCAATCCCTCTATAAAGTTCCCAAGGGCTCCTTATCAGAACCCCTAGAATCCACTATTTTGATATCCACTTTCTTTTAAAAGCTAAAGGAAGCTATCATAAGGGCCTCAGCTCTTACCCTTCCTGACCCTGCGCAACCCTTCAGTCTGTACACTACCTCTCAGGGTCACAATGCTGTGGGTGTACTAGGACACAAAAAGGGACCTTCTTTCCAAGTGGTAGCCTCTTCTCAAACCTGTTAGACAACACAGTTTGAGGATAAGCATCTTGCCTCTGAGCCCTTGCAGCAGCCCTATTGACACAGAAAGCTAAAATATTCACATTAAACAATCATCACCTCATCATCTAAATGAGCCTGTCTCACATACGACACATCCTGCTCTGTTGACCACTTCTTGCCTTCAACAGGTACACTGAGTTCTCTCTCAGGACCCTTCTATCTCTATTGCAACTAGTAGTCCTCTCACCCCAGCAACTTTGCTTCCTACCTCATCATGATTGTATGAAGGTCTTATAGATGACTCTCACCCTTCTCCCTCCTATTAGTAACACACCTCCCCATTTAGCCTTTGACACATTTCATAGATGGCAGTTCAACAAACACCGGCAATCAAAAGATAACAAGATATACAATAGTTAATCATTAAAGAGTCATAGAGACTAATCCATTGCTACCTAGGGCATCTTCACAAAGGGCAAAACTTACTTCTCTTACGTGACTCTTATACGAGCAAAAGGCAAAATCATAAATATATATACTGATTCAAAGTATACATTTAGCATTTCACACTCCCACGCTGCCATCTGTCAAAAAAGAGGTTTTATAAACACTCAGGGAAGCACCATAATTAATGTACCTCTCATCCTTAAACTCCTAGAAGCAGCCCAACTCCCAAAGCAAGCAGCAGTTATTCATTGTAAGGGACATCAGAATCCTGAAGACTCAATTCATTGCTCAGGACAATGTCTTTGCCAATAAGCAAGCCAAATTATCTGCACAAAGGCAAAATGCTTCTCATCTTCCCCCTTTGGTGCCAAACACTCTACCTCAGCCTAATGACTCACCAAACCAACAAAATTGTTTCATAGACCAGGATATACAACAAAACACAGAGGGGTGGATTTTCCAAGGACCAAAACTTGTTCTCCTAAATCAGCAGGCCTTATACAACATTACTGACTTACATAACTGTTTCCATGTGGGATCACAGGCCTTATAAGGATTCTTAGCCCTAGTAGTCACATACACTTCTCTAGGGCTATTGTTTTTCTGATTACTAACACCTGTCATCTCTATGTAAAAATCTCTCCTCAGGGACACATACCACCACTTTCCTTTCCTACTCACCAATTTTATAGGCACAGCCCTGGTCAGGACTGGAAGATAGACTGTATACACATGCCCCACCACAAAACTCTTAAATATCTTCTTACTTTTGTCTCTATATTTTCAAGAGGGATAAAAGCTTCTCCCACAACCAGGAAAACCGCTAATGTAGTTACTACAGTCCAATTATTAAAAAAAAAAAAAAATACTCCTACTTTTGGTTTAACCTCAGAGCCTCCAATCAGATAATGGTGCAGACTTTTTTTCTCAAATCACTTAACAGGTATCCACAAGCTTACATATCACCTAGTGCCCACACATTCCATACCATCTTCAATCCTCAGGAAAGGTAAAAAAGGCAAATGACCTCATTAAAAACACACCTAACAAAACTCACTTTGGACTACACCAACCTTGGCCTCAACCTCTTCCCCTGGCCTTAGCCAAGCTCAGAGCACTTCCCCAAGCTCCTACTTTTCTAAGCCCTTTTAAAATCATGTCTGGCTGACCATTCCTAATCCACAATCTTCCTACCTCCCAAAGTCTCCCTCCTTTTGCTGACTACATCCCAATTCTCTCCTTGCTCTGACACTTGTTATGGCAACAGGCTGATCTCTGTCTTCCCCAGCCCTCTGATGGGTCCAAACAAGATCCTTTCCTATCCCCAGGAAACATAATTTATCTTAAATCTTCTAAATTCACAAGACTACAAAACAATTGAAGTGGACCCTACCTGGTCTTCCTTGCAACTCCAACAGTGGTGAAGGTTGCTAGACTGCCATCCTGGTTTCACGTCACTCAAGCTAAGCAGTGCCCTCCTATTCTTAACTCTCCTGACTGTATAACATCCTGAGTGATCAACTCATCTCCTATCTTTCAGACATCTTCAGCTCATCAATGCCCCACAGCCATAATTTTCATACATCTCCTGTTTTGTTATCCTTTTTGACTCCTGATCCCTTACAGTGTATTAATTATCTTTTTCACTATAGAATTCTGGGCAAGTTTCAGATTGCTATCATACTGTTCTACCTAACAAGTATCTTAGTTCCCTCCACCTTTAGCTGTTTAGTTAAACATGAGATCCCTCTGGGCCTTGGCTGTCACCTCACTTATAGTGACAGTCCTACTCACTTCTAGTGTATAATTACCAAACATGACTATCAGGCCTTGTATTTCCCATGCTTCTCATTCTCTGCAGCTCAGCACCTAGATCAAGGAAAAGTCCTACCTACACTTTTATTTTTCATCTTTCAGATGGAGGAATAATGGCCTCCTGTAACTTCACCCCTCCCAACTCCATGCTCATTTTTCAGATTCTTCCTCATTATGGCCCTGATAGAACAACACATTTGGATCACAGACACCTTTCCTTCTACCTCTCCTGGATCCTTTAATTATGATAGCAGCCTGCTTTGTTATAGCACCTTGTATTTTATTTCTCCAAACCATGTACCTACAATAAACTCCTTGTCTTGGCTGAAACACCTGGTACCTGCTTCTATCTGAGCGTCAGTCATCATCCAGTCAACCTCCTAAACCCCAATGCAATGCCCCTGTCCTCAGGAAGTAGTCAGAGAGATATGATGTCTTTTCCTAATACAATAAAGACGGGAATGAAAGTTTCTTGCCCTAGCATAAATTATTGAAAAATTATGGCAATAGTCTAATACAGCAGAAGCCCAGAGCAGGAATACTTGCCCTGATAACCACTCCCACTTTCTTCCCCTGCAGTACAAATTGTCTCTTTCCCATTTTCACATGAAGGCTATTCCAATCAGTTCCTTGCACAACATCAATGCCTGCCCCATGTGCCACTTCCAATCAGAGGCCTTATAACCCTTTGCCCCTCTGTATCCTGTTGGAAGGAGAAAGCCAAACCCTTGTAGTTTGTGGGTTCTTCTCCATTCTATGTCCTCAAATAAATGACCACTTTCTAGCTGTTCTTTCTTCTGATTCTCTATTGCACCAGAAATCTCTAACAACATATAATGTGAGGAATCTGATACTATTGCAACTGCAAGCCCAGACACCAAAGTGACCCCCAGGATTTGGAGGCAGATTTATTTAACCTCCATACACAGTGACAAGGAATCAATTACCCTTCAACTGTAACTAACAAACTGGCTAGGGGGCATTTTCTTCTACACTATTGGAAGTCTAGATCTACTTTTATAAAAAGAAATATTATAAGTTTAGTGAAATCTTTTTGAAATGTGTTTATTCATTTATTATTCATTCAGCTAAAAAGTGTTGCATATTCTCTATAAAGTAGATTGTGGTGTTTCAAATACAGGAAAAAATTGTGAACCAGAACTACTCAAGAATCCTATTCTTGTGGAAATTATATTGTGGTGATAAAGGTGACTTCTTAATATTGGTAAAGTGTAAATAATGGTCTGTCAATGAAACTTGGAGCTCTCAAGTAGCTGTAGAGGGCAGTGTATTAAACTGAAAGTTAATGCAAATCTTCTCCCATCAAATTTGTATTTTCTTCTAAGAGGCCTATATTATTAAAGGCATAACCAGGATGGAAAGACAGATTTCATAATTGAAATGGAGGTTTTACTAAGTCTGAATCTGTGTATATTAATGAATAGAAGTCATAATTTATGCCAAAAGCTGAAATGCAATTTCCTTGGTTAAAGGAGCAATAATATGTAAGGATGCCATAAAGAAGCTTTGAGTTGGAAATTTTTAGCTTGCTAAAATAATGGATTTTCATATTCTTTAAGACATTTCTCAGAAAGGACAGTTATTAAATGGGTCAATTAAGTGGAAATCATTTAAAAGAGTTTGCACTAAATGTCAACCATTCCATGTCAGACATTGTGCTATGCAAAAGACAAACACAGTGCACTGTAAAGTGCGGTGTTTAGAATTAGAAGATATGGCTAAAAGCAACCAAAAGCAACAGTAATAATAAAAAATAGAGCAGTGTGATCTTGAGGCTCCTCTGGGGATTACTTATCAAATTGTTTATTATAATATTGTGCAATACTTAACATTTTTAAATCATACTAATATTCAGCCCTCAGAATTAAAAATGTGAGTAGTTCAGTATGTTGCTAAGCATATAATGCACTTGGTTGTCTTCTAGGAACCACTTCCTGAGGTTTGAACAAGAAATTAATACTTACAAGTATTATTTTCCTCATTCTAATGTTTTTCTTTTGCAAAACATAAAACAGTTATATGAAAGAAGTATGAATAATACATGCACTAAATGTTGAAAAATATATACAATTTTTCAGGTTGTAAGCAGAAATTCATTAAAATATTTAGAAAATAGCACTAAAACTATAACCATTTAAACAGCTGGTATGATTATGCAAACTGTTTACAGAGAACTAAGTCAACCTATTGTTACATTTTAATATTTTCCACATACCTGCAGTGTAAAAGGGATTTATTTTCTTTTTTCTTAGTTTCTATTTGTGATACATAAATACATGCACTGTAGAAAATTGGTATATAAACATATTGCCCCTTTGACTTTCCCTTTGTATTCAAAATGGCTTAGGAATTTTCTCCTATGTTCTAATTTGAGGATGCATAAAATTCCTCTAATAATTGATTTATTAAATCTAATAGCATTAAAGTTATTTAGCATTGCTCTTTAGATTTGCAGGTAATGTTAGAGTCACTTATGTTCATTTGCTGATTAGAAAAAATAATGAGTTTCAGTTTGTTGCAAATGAATCTTGAAAGCTTCAGTGATTACAAATGTCTGAATGTAATTGCTTTTTTTTTTTTTCCCATTGCTAAGGTAGATTATTGAAGATTAAATTTGCCGAACTCTCTAATAACCACCTAATGATTTACAGTGCGCTGGGGGAATAATATATAATACTTGAAAACTGTTTAAGCTTAATGTTCCTGAAATTGTAGAACTGCTGCTTTGAAGGGCCTTCAATGACCATTTAGAAGTACATGATTTATTAACTTACTGACCAGAGAGCTGAGGCTAGGGGAAGACAGGCAATTTGATCAGAGCCTAAAAGTATTGTGAAAAAGTTGGAGATGCGAATAAAGTCAAGAAATTTTTCTGCATTAGAAAATGAAGAAACCATTTGAGACACAGATACACACACACAGACACACGCTGAAACCCTCACACAAAGGAAATTCAATTTAAAAAAATGAATAGTCTTTCAAGGAAAATATGAAAAAAATGAAAACCACCAGGAATTTTATGAATAAGCTACCAATAGTTGTTAAATACATTGAACTTTATTTTACAAATTTTGTCCTAGCAAATATGTCACTAACGAAGTCTGTTAGTAGAAAGAAAATTAGAGATGTGATACAACAATATTTTCCGCAAAGCAAAAAAATGTAAAAATAAAAAGCAATAATTTGATACGGTTTATAACATGCCATATAGTTGTATGCACAATTGTCAAAATCAGATATGTGGGTTAAAAGAGATTAGTCGTACCATCTAAGGGGCCTCTCTTGGGCTGATAAACTAATTAAATATGCACCTTTCCAAATAAAATGTCCAAATCAAGTCTATCCTAAGGTTTTAGAGATTACTATTTCAGTATATCTTAATGGGAGCACATAATTTAAATAATGTAATAATAATTAATGCAATTTTAAATACACCAATCATAATATAAAGATTAGAATACATGTTGCTCTTCATCCTAAATTCTAAATAGAACTGGAGAATATTCACAAGTAGATGTCAAATCTTACATATGTATACTCATATATATATGCTGTTATTTTATATGGATATTTTACATTCATATTTACTTTTACAAACAAAAATGAATGGAAAAACTAGTATAAATTTTAAAAGTTTTAAAATTAACAATGACTTTATCATGATCTTGAATAAAAAAATGGAAAGATGGTACGCTACTGACTTGCTCAGTAATGAGTTTGTTCTTTTTGTGATTTACACAGCTATTTTCAAGGAAAGTTGGTCACTTGAGGGAAGCTGGCACCAAAATAAATCTTTGTGGCAAAGAATGGAATCAATATGAAAAGATATATGACCTATTACATTCTTGCATACACTAGCTATTACAAATGGAATTTGACCTTTCTGAAATTTGCATTCTTCACAGCAGACAAAAGCCTTTCTGTCAATTAACAATGAGAATCTATATTACTATCTTATTGGACTTAGGATTCAGATATCCTCCTCAGTTACAAGGTCAGGGATCCTAATACCACAGTGGTAAAAAATCAATTTGGGTAGTAAAGATTAAAGAAGAGTATCCTTTCCTTGCATATCAAATGTGTGCTCCATGATCTTGGTCATCTGTTCTCTGAACACACCCCCAGCCATTCATTGTAAAGGTAAACACATATTTTCAGCTTTTCTTTAAATTCACTGTTACTCTTAACCTTGCAAAATGATCTTTAAATTATTTACTTATAATCTGAAAAGTTAGTGAGATAATTATTTCATTATTGTTATCAAAACAAAATCTTTAAGTTTCTAATAAGCTTGTAGGTAATGTCACTAGGCAGTTCAAAATTCAGCAAAAATATGTTTAGCTTTGCTGTGATTAAACTTGTTAGGTTATATATGAAGATTGTGTTTAACACATTGGTGAAGAGGTTGATCAGTTTCACTCTTAAGGTATGTTATTCTTAGTTTTGGAAAGTTATTACCTTATTTAAAATCCATGGAACTGCAGATCCTGACATCATCTCATGTTAAATGATCAGATGAAGATGGAAATTACAGCTATTAGTATCTAACTCAGAAGTCTCAGAGAGTTGTAGAACTGGCAGCAGGCAACATTTTGATAAGGACAAAGTTTGTTTCATTTTAAAAGTTATTCTGTATTGACTTTTATCCCTGAGTTGTGAAGATAGTAAGCTACATTAAAGATCTTTTCAAAAACAAATTTATTTAAAATGAAATGAGAAAAAAACTTGATCTGGGAAAATAGAGCCAGATATAAAGTTTTATATGGAAAACTTTTTTGTTGTTTTTACGGTGATCATCTACTTAGGTACATTAAGTTGAGTGAAGAGAGACATCTAACTGTAAATAACCTGTTAATGCTAAAAATGTTCTCTTCAAATTAGAGTATCTAGGTAAAATTTTATAAAAGAAGAGCATCTGTGAATAAAAGTGACTGGAGTAAGAGTTTACTTTGAGGGATACATCACGAGAGGGACATGTGACAATGGAACCTGTTTTCTGACTGCAGTGGACTCATGAGTATAACACATGTGTATAAATATCAAGATAAGTACATGTGTAATTTAGTACGGGTAAAAATGCAGAAATCTATATAAGAGCAATAGACTGTTAACTTCAACACTGTGTTTGTCTTATGGTTACTACGACACTTGTTACTCTTGAGTGAACTGGGTAAAAGTGCACAAGTATTCTGTACATTAGTTTTACCTTTGAACACAAGTAAATGATCTCAATTGAAATTTTAAATAAAATAGATTATTTATTAAAATGACACATTAGTATAAATTTAATTATGGTTACGTTTAAAATTATGAGAGTTCAAAAATGCTCAATGTAAAGTTTTATTTATAATCATACATAGTAGTTTTAACTTTTTTTTGACACAGAGTCTCATTATGTAGTTCAGCCTGACCTTGAACTCACTATATAGACTATATAGCCCAGGTTGGCCTAGAACTCAAGGAAATCCTCCTGCTTCATCCTCCCAAGTACTGGAATTGTAGGCGTATACAACCATGCCTAGTGAGTCATGATTTTTTGTATCAGATATGGAAGCTTAAAATAATATGTGATCATATTATTCAGTTTTAGCTTTGTAAAGTAATATATCAACTAGATATAAACTATTTTTAAGAAAAAAAAACTATATATATATGTGCTGGGAATCAAACTCAGGGCCTTGCACTTGCCAGGCAGGCACTGCACCACTGAGCTACTTCCCAGGTCCCTCAAATTTTGTATTCTATGCCATGAATTTATCAGTGTTTATGATAAAGCGCAAATTTGGAACCAAAAACCCATTTCTTATTTTTCCTATATTTTTAATATAGACCTTAGAAATGTGATAATTGAGTTAATTACAGATCCTAATACTTTAATTGCAGTCTTCACATTTAAGTTTTCTAGAGAATATGAAACCTGCAAAGTCTAAAGTATTTTTTTAAATTTTTATTTATTTTCAAGTGCTTCCTATGTAATATTTAGTCAATGTGGTAAGCTTCTGTAGTAAACTTTTATGAATGCTAAGCTATATTTCTGGAGGTTACTTCCAGAATTATTGATAAAGCTTTTTCTTTGGCAGAAAGAGAGCTGTAGCAGTTTTATTTGTGATCCTTAAATAAAAGGGAGGCCAACTGGAAGGTTAATTATGAATATGTTTAATCTGTAGGAAACAAGTGTAACCATTGTTTTTTATGAAATAGTTTTGTTTTACTGAGCTAATACTTATACAAATTCACTGAGCCCTAGAGATTATAACAGTTGATACTGTAAGCTCACCATTTAATATTAGCCAATATAACTTTATAGGAACAATTTTAGACAAGCTAGATGGAGAATATGAAAATAGTTATCTCGAATGATCAAAATCTATTGGTCTAAATACACAGACACAAGCTGTCTCACAGTCCAATTAGAGGGTATTTTATAGATAATTCTTTATTATTCAACATATTTAAACTGTTACTAGGATTACTGAGGTCTGTACAAGTTCATGCTGGAATGCCAATATTCAATAATGCATTTTCCTCCAAGAATGTATTTTTTGGTCTCTGAAGTTCAAGTAGGAGAAAGTTTTGAATGAGGAAAGGATGAATTTTATGAGGTCCAGACCTTGCAATTCTTCTTACTTTTGGATCTAGAAATACAGTTAAGTGCCCTTGAAATTCAAAGGGAAGTGAAATTTGGGTCCAGTATGCAGAAAGAAGCTTAGACGATTCCATTCACTTAATAAGTGAAAACATAAAAAAAAAAAAAAAAAAAAAAAAAAAAAAAAAAAAAAAAAACCCTGAGAAATCAAACCTTAAACTTTTAAAAGAAGCAAGGTCAGAAAGCAATTGTTGTACCCTCCCCCCGAATGGAGACAGACAAGAATATACAAAGAATTACAATAGAGCTGAACAGAAATCTCCACAAAAATTGTTCGGGCACAGTACTTGAAAATTGCTGGGTGTCCAAGGTGTATAAATTTGAGGGACAAAAATACCACGATGACCCAGACATCAAGCACTCTCACACTTTCCTGAGTTTTATGTCACAGTATTTTACCTAGTTCTCACAGTTAAAAGACATGTATATATATATAACACCTGCCTGGCAAGTGCAAGGTCCTGAGTTCAATCCCTGGTACCAAAAAAAAAAAAAAAAAAAAAAAAAAGAAAATGTCATCTTGTTTCTGGTCAGAGGAAGAAAAGCAACCATATTTACCTGAGGGCATTCATTTTGTTCTTTGTTACAAGGTCATTTGTTGTTCAGGAAAAAGTATCTAACCAAAGAGTAACTTTCTGGGTTTTATCTGAGTTTGACTAAGCTGGGGTGGAGGGATACTTCCTATGCTAGCCTTCCAAGACAGAAAATAGCCCTCCAAGACCAGCATATTCTAGTCATGCCCTCCCAAAAGAGGGGAAAGAGGACCTGAGAAACACTGCCAAGTTCACAGTTCAGCCATGCAGAATCCCTGAAAGTCTGAGGCCTACCTATAGGACTACAGACTACTTCTGCTTTCCACACATCTTTCCACTGTGTTACTAAAATTCTAATTACAGCAGCTGCTTTTATAGCATGTTATGTCCAATAACCAGTGAATATTTATAGGGCATATGAAAGGGTAAAATAAACACCTACTCACAGCTTGAAGGAACATTAGTAAGATCAGAACTAGACATAGGTGAGGTAGGGATATGGAAATTAGAAAGAAAGAAGATACGACTAATATGCTAAGCACTCTAATGAAGAATATAGATTCCATACAAGACAGAGAGCAATATGATCAGAGACATGATCTTAAGAAAGAACCAAAAAGAAACAATAAAATGAAGTCCAAAAACACTGAAACAGAAATGAAGAATACATTTAATGGTTTAAAAATAATAGGACAGCTACAAAAGCTATAATACATATACATGAAAATATCAGACTGATGAAAGAGAATGGAACAGAAAAACTTTAAATAATAATTTCTGGAGAATTACTATCTGCTATACTAATATTTGTCACACAACCAAGAATTAGAAAGCACAGAGGAGAACAAGAAGGATAATCAGTGGAGACAAACAAGCAGGAAAAATACACACACACACAGAGAGAGAGAGAGAGAGAGAGAGAGAGAGAGAGAGAGAGAGAGAGAGAGAGAGAGAGAGACAGAGACAGAGACTGACACAGAGAGACAGAGACAGAGAGAGAGAGAGAGAGAGAGAGAGAGAGAGAGAGAGATACACACCCCTGCTGGGTCAGTGAAATGTAAATTTGAAAAATTTTGGATCGAAATTGAAAGGAGATCAAACTTTCATATACAGGATGTTTTGGTTACTTTTCTCTCATTGCTGAAACAAAACACCAGACACCCAAAATGAAGGAAGGCAAGGTTTATTTAGCTCACTGCTTGAAGTTTCAGTCCATAATTAGCTGGCTGCAGGGTAGGATGGCATGGTAGCGGGCAACACTTCAAGGTAGCAGCCAGATCAAAAGAGGGAAACAAGCCTCTTCTTCTTCCTTATATTGCACACAGGCCACCCACCCAGCTCCAGGGAAGGTGTAGCACTCACAACATCTCTGTGCCTTCCTCTTCCTCCAAGATGAGGATATTTACAAAATAAGAACCCTGACACCCTGCTGAGCCTCTTAATTAAATAAACTTCTCAAGTTGATACAGTGTATCAACCACAACACAGGAATACTTAACACAGGAAATGAAGAAATAGAAATGAGTTTAGACACAGTATTATGTTAGTAACTTGTGTTTGGTGAGAAACAAGAGTCTTAAAATTACTCATGCTTTTAAATACATTTACATAAAGTAGAAGGAAAAACAGAGAAAGGGTTTAAAATGCTTCCATGGAAACATAAGTTAAAACTATTCCTGTGCTCTCCAAGAAGTTATTCTTTTGGGGGAATAAGGACCACTGTCATGTGTTACAGGTGCACAAGCTGCTATTTGGTTGGGAAAATTAATAGACAGAAATCTCAGGACCTCGCAGCTTGCTGGCCATTGTATCTGCTTTCAGGATCAGCTGGTCTTGGATGTTTATCTGAAATTGTCTGCCTCCTCTGGAAGTGGATTCTGGTGCTTTTACACACCAATGTTGTGTTGAATTAGATAATCAGCCACTCCCAGGAAAGAGAGACTGTAAAAATTCTGTGGCCATTAGCTGTTTCTTTTTATTGTCTATCATTTGCTTCCAATATCAGAACCTAAACAATCTCTGTTGCCAAACATTTTCTCAGTTATTTATTTCTATAACATCTTCAAGAACTAAAAATAATGCATCTCTTAGTTTTGACTATGCTTCCACTTACTGTCATTCAAGAAATTCACTCAAGATATATGTAAAATATTGTTTAGTCAGAAGTACAGTCATTTTAGATTTTATAAGATTTCTAAATTATTCAAATTTTGGAACATTAATAAAATATTGTAAAGAAGAGTGATGCAATGGTTTTTACAAGTTTTTATGTAAATTGCAAGTGGTTAGAAAACATAATGTAAGCAAAATTACCTTACAGGTAGCTGGCAGAAGATGTTAGTGTTTTTGTTGTTGTTTGTTTTTATCTGTACCAGGGATCAAACGTATGACTACATGCTTGCAAATCAGGTGCTTATGCCGCTCAGCTAAATCCCCAGCTCCAAGATATTAGTGTTTTAAATATTTCAATAGCAACAGGAAAATAATCTTAATAAAAGATACTTTTATTATTCAGATTTTTTAAAGTAGTGCTTATTTTGGAGGTAGTGAATTTGTATAAATTCAGGTTATCTTGGGAAATAATTATACATATTTTCATCACAGTTTAAAAACAATCTTTTTCTGTGAATCTAATATTTATAATAGTGTTATTTCAAAGATGTGTCCAATTTTAATGTTTTTTCCCTCATGAGGAAATAATTTTGCACAATAGCTATTTGTCTAATGTCTCAAAAAAGTGTCCATATAGAAGTTAAGCCCACATTTTTTCCATTTTATGGGCCCTCCTAGAGGATCATGAGTGAAATGTTTTCATTTTTATTTCCAGCTCTAATCTATAACATATAATTTTAAGGCTAAATGATTTCTTTTTGAAGTTCTTTCCATCATTAGCAATCACAGAGTAGTGATTACTGAAGATGTTTTAATAAGGTTTACTGATCCTTTTCTTTTAAAGTGAAGGATTGCAAATTATGTGTTAGTGCAATATTTGTGATAAATTGCAATCATCTTAATGTGTACAGCTATTATTTGATTTTTAAAGCTAATTAATATGTCACAAACATTTCTGTAGCCTAAATTTTTGGTTTCCTGTTGTGAGTGGAAAATTGTATATCAGATGTTTATGCTTTGGATAGGTCAGTTGTCATTAAAGTAGAAGATTGCTATTGTCAGTTTATAGAGGTCATTTTGTGTGGAAAATAATGCATATTTTTGCTGAATTTCTTGTATGTAATGGAAGAAAACCTTTTTTAAACTGTCAGAATTGATTGTTCCATTTTTGGTAGAGCAATAAATATGTGTTGGTTGGATAACATCTTGTGAAATAACAGCGTAATGATCAGTCATCAAAAAGGCAAACTTTTCAGTAAAAGAATTACCTGCAAAGTAATAAGCACCAAGTATGCTTTATTTTTGTGTGTGTCAAATTTTGTAGACTTTTTCATTTTAACTCTGAATGAAACATCCAATCTAGTGGAATATTTGTCAGCTTACAAGAGGGGGTGTTTTAAAACATGTGGGTTTGCTGTCAGAAGCTGCTGACATCCTATCAAGAGTACATTTGTATCTGTCCATTCTGGCTCGAGCTGGAGAGCAACCATTTTGATTGCAGGAGCATGAAATAGCCAGATAGATGAGGGAAAAAGTCAAAAGTGAAAAAAAAAATAGTAGCAAAATCAGCTGATCTCCTATTTTTACTTCACACTGTGACAAGGAAAGTTGAGGGGAAACATTTACTGCAGTTAGGTAATACACTCAGGATGAATTATAGGAAAACGTACAGAATATTAGATTTTAGAAAAACAAATTATGTATTAGAAAATGGTTGGACAACTGCGTACAAAATGTATCCAAAAGACAAAAGGAAAACAAAAACAGATTAGGAATGATTGTAGAAATGAAAATAATTGCTTATCAATAAATATTATATAAGCTATCTTGTGGTAAATGAATGCGATATGTAAACTCTAGGAGTTTCAGATTACAGAGAAATTGCTTGCTATAGAAAAGACACCAGATTAAAAGGAACAGTTTAGGCCAAGGTTTGAAGCACAAATAGAATTTTAACTTGCAGATCCTCTTAGCTTATTTCTCGTTGCTAGTATGCAATTCCTAATACCCACAATTTAATGGAGAAAAGGTTTATTTTGGCTCACAGTTTGTTGAGATTTCAGACTACACCCCTGAGCTTTATGGCAAAGTGGCACAGCTGAGACAGATGGCAGAGGACAAAAGAGGAGAAACAGCTCATGGTCTGGCTATGCGAAGAGGAGTGACCAAAGGAGGAAGAAGGGAACTATATGCACACTTGCAGGCCGTGCCCCTGGTGACCCATCTCCTCTGACCAGGCTTTACCTCCCAACACTGAGGTATAAAGCCCCCATCCTCCAATTCCTGCCCCAAAGTATCACCTCTGAGCACATGAGGGTTTCTGGGAACATCCAGATACAAACCATAACACATATATTTCAGGGGAGGTCTTAAATGGTGATTTGGAGTTGAGAAATTTGAAATAGTCAAATGTCTTTGACCATTGGTCTGATTCTATGATTATTTCTAAAAATTTATTTTATTAGTACATGTTTGCTGTGCATAATGATCCCTTTCTTCATGGAGGAATTATAGATTTTGTATTGCTGAGTTTGCCTATATTTCACTTTGGTCCAACTGACATGTAGATAGATTGAGTTGAAGTGAATATTACCAATTAGGGATAATACCACATCAGAAAACAGAACAAAAATTTTATAAGTAAATTCTAAATATCAAGCATGACATGAGGTACTATTTGATAAATAGAAAAGAGTGATATAAAAATAAATCTGAATGATGAAAAACAAGAGAATAGAAATACAACTAATCATACAAGAAGGAATTCAGTATATGGTGAAAATAGCTTAAATTTGCAGTAAAACTAGAGTCAATTAGATGATAAAACATAGGATAAACACTATTTAATATAACTGAATGCCCACCTAAAATGTGTACTCAGATATACATCTCAAAATTAAGTACAAAACTGAACTTCACTGCAAACCACTTTTTAAAATGTACAGCTTCAAAACAGCTGATAATGCAATAAAAATTGTGCTTACTGTTTACATTTTTAAAGTTAACTTATTAAGAAGGATATTCCTGCTGTAATTTTAAAAGGTGAGTTAGATACACAAAATGATTTCTGTAAATATTGTCTGAATGTGATGTTAAGCAGCTCAAGAAAACAATAGTATAGTTGATCACCTTTATGTACAATTTTGTATAGAAAGCAAAAATAATGTTAGTATTTAATTCCAAATAAATATCATTCTGATGTGGCAGAGGTAATGTATACTTTGATTATGTAACCCTCTTTTCTCATATACATACAGTGACTCCATTTCTCAGACTGTCCTGTCTCTTTCATTCGTGACTAGTGGAGTCGGGCAGAAATTTTATAAGAAAACCTAAACCATGTGTCCGTTTACAAACATATGAGAGATACATGTTCTGACAGTAGCCCCCTGGTTTCTATCAGATCTCAGGTGGATAAACAAAGCACTTAATGTTTTATGCCACTAGAGCAAAGGATCCTGACTAGTGCTGACTAATATTTTCGAGAAGAGATATGATGGGAATATACCAAATGGGGGGATAGATACTAAGAAACAGGAAGGACTTTTTCAAATTTGAAGGTAAACAACTGGGGGGTGATTTAAAGGGAAATCAAAGAAGTGAAAGAAAAAATGGTCATGGAACTTTTGTAAATGAGGAAGGGAAAAAAGTTTGGAAGAGAGGAGGAGGAGACAAAACAAAGAATTAAAATGTGTTATGTACATGTACAATCCCCCATGATAAATGTGCTCATTATGCACTGCAAATATGTATTAATAAAACTAAATTAATCAAAAAACAAATATATGTAAATGTTACTAAATTGTATGTGTTGTAATTTAAAGATAATGACCTATAACATAGTAACTATCGTTATCTTTTTACTAGATTATCAAATGGTATTTTATTTTTTCATAAAATAAAGAAGCTGCATGTGATACAAAGTAAGCCTCCTTACCCACACTTTCTCTCTACATAAATACAATATCTTTCATCTTAGATACATATTTTGGAGTGTGTATATTTAACTTCCTTCTGGATAGCTCTAATTGAAAGTCCTGGAGTAATACACACATAATAGCACATGTCTTCCCATTAATCCTGTTCTGACAATTGTGCTTTTTATCTTTGCACAGACATAAAGCTTCAGGTCACCATCATTAAATTCTCTATAAACTATGAAATCACTACTTGATATTTTTTGTACAAAGTCTCTAGTTTTCACCTCTAACATTTTCCTTAAACCTTTCTTTTTCTTCCACACCCTGACAGAGTCATTGTATTTCCATTTTTTTTTGTTGTTGTTGTTTGTTTGTTTGTTTGGGTCCTCATCTCTGATTGCCTGTACTTGTGTAATAGCGTTTTATCTGGCTTCCTTACCCACACTTTCTCCCTACACAAATGCAATATCTGAATCTAACTCCAGGAGAATCACCATATATTGAAATATGACTATGTCATATGCTCGCTCAGAAACTCAATAGCTAATGTTTTGTAAAATTCATAAAAAGACCTTTTGCCTAATATTTGTCTGTATTCCTACTATCATCATAAAGTGAATCAGGCTTTCTTAGAAATCTCCCCATGAGGAAAGACAATCTCACCCTAACAGCAAATTAAACACATCTTTATCAAAAGGTACCATATTGTCTGTAATTATTCGCTTGACTGCCCTCTCACTAAATGAAGCAGTGTTTTATTTATCTTGGTACTAGCTACAATCTGAGGAGTAGAGGGACTTGTTAGGCACTTAGTAAATGTGTTGAATTGATTAATGGATTATTCATCACTCTTAGAGTCTGCTTAATGCCCTTGAAATAAATTAAGTAATTTCATGGCTTTACCAACTCAGTTGTGTTATAAATATTATTGTATTATCATATCTGTGTAATTTTGTTTATCTGATTTGATTAAACCATTCTATTAGAAGTTTCTTATTTATTACAGTAAGTACACTGGATATTTCACCAGTGTCATGCAAGGACATTCATGTTACAATGTGGTCCTTTAAGGATGGAAGGAACTTTCACATTGATGTTTAATCTTGCAGGGCTCTTACACATTATTGCAATACTTATTGCCTCTTAAAAACAAATAGAGAGCTGACTTAACTAAGACTCATTGACAGTGAATAGGTGTTTAATGGAGATAAACTGTACCACACAAGTATTTTTATTTGAAGTAGTATTCTTATATTAGTAATAAATATCTATTCAGAAATTCTGCCTGGGGAAGAGTATGAATAACTCCCTTATTATACCTACAAGTGTGTATTTGCAAGATGATCTACTCATTACTCATTTTTTAAAATATTTTCTTTTAAACCACAATAGAACTCAATAATTTCTAAATTTTTAAAATTCTTTCTAATTCCAGTATTTTAAATTATTTTTCTCTGAGCATTTAATAAATATAAATGATGCAAAACATTTAGTATCACCTGCCTTTCTGTCTTCTCTTTACATATTTTCTTAGTTCCTGCACCTTTTCCTATAACCATGTACAAAATAAAAACAAAAACAAACATACAAAAAACCAAAAACCTCTTGTCATTTGTGTCCTGATTCTTGGATGTCAATCTGTGTGCTCTGCTCCCAAGTTTAGTCAAATTCTTGACCTTTATTTCCTAGAAACTTCAAATTCAATTTGTATCTACACACATTTTGTGTTTTCTGCCGCCATCTAGTAATTTGATACTATCTTGGTTGACATGCTGTCTTACAATTTGTAGTAAAGACTTTGTAATTCAGACTTACTCTACATGCCATTTTCTCCCATCACAATAAAAGAATCAAACATTATGCCAACTTTACATTCACATACTCTCACATAATAAGCTTATTACCATCAAAAAATCACACATAATACAAATCCATGTTTTCTATTAATGTTGAAATAGTACAAATCATTGTTAGTATAATAAAAGTTTGCAAAATTTTATTTTCTCTTTTCTTTTTTCTGCTCTTTTTTTATTCTTACATTTTGAAACAGGATTTTGCTATATCCTTCAGGCTGGCCTTGAACTCATTATGGAGCCTGACTGTCCTCAGAGTTGCAGTTACTCTCCTGCCTTAGCCTCCTGAGTGCTGAAACCAGTGACCTGTACCATCATGCCCAGTGATTTCATAACCATCAGTTAGTATAACATGCCATGCTAACAAAATGAAAGATAACCATCAAGAGATGCCGAAACAGTGCTTGAAAAAATTCAAAAAACTTATAAAATAGTCAACAGGCAAAATATTATAATCCCAGAAGAAATATACTCAACAGAAAAAAGTAAAGCTTTTTAAAAAAAAGATCCTGAAAAAGATAATGATGTGTACTATTGTTATTTCTATTCCCCTTAGTCCTGAAAGTCTTAATGAGAGCAAGAAGCAAGAAATGGAAATAAAAAATGTCTAAACTGGGAAAAAGTGGAATTACCTTTGGAGCTAACAGGATCCTATACACAGCAAACATCAAAGATAAATCAGAAAAACTTTTAGAATAAGCAAATTTCATATAGTTTTAAAGCATAAAACTCACAGAAAACAGTTGTGCTCCTCCATGTAGAAAACAGACTTTTTAAATTTACTTTGTTGCAAATGTTGCTTTTAATCATTCTGTTTTTCAGCATGTATATTTCAGTTCAAGTAACCATTGTTATGTGTTTGAAAGCCAATTTGTAGCAAGACAAAATATTTTCCTAAGACATGTTGAAAGAAGCATTGACACCACCTTTCAAAATTTCATACCTATCATTAATCATCTTCACAATGAAAGCAAGTATCCATGAGTCCCTGAGAAAAACTGCTGCTCTTTTTTAAATTTAAGGACTTAACCATTATTTTCATATTTATTTTTGACAATTTAATGATAATCAATATCATCATATGTGGTTTTATCCTTAGGAAAACACATATTGCTTCTTTCCAGTACACAAATCATACATTAAATTGGAGGAGTTTAATCCCACCCATAGATTTTTTTTTTTTTGTATTTTGAGAACCCTGATTAACGATATTTGGTGTGATAATTGTTCAATGTCATTTTCTTCCTAAACATTTATTTTTATTTATTGAAGTATAATATATATGTATAACATATATTAAATAATTTTTTACAGATTTTTAAATACTACAGTTGGAGCAAATATGCCCATTATACAAACTGGATAACTGCAGAGCAAATGTGATAAAAAAAAGTATGTCTCCTATGCCACAGTTCAATGTTCCATCCCCTGATCAAAGGCAACAATTGTTCTTTTTTACCTCCATAAATTAGTTCTAGAATAAAATATCATATGCTGATTTGTGCCGGATTCTTTTTGTGAAACTTGTGTTACTTAAATCTCTTCTTGTTGCATTGTTAGTAGCTTCTTACTTTTTTATTTCTGATAAATTTTCAATGACATACTTCGTAACAGAATCAGAGATATCTATCATGGAATAAGAAATCTTTGGACAAAGAGAATGGAGTCAGATGCATGCATAATTATTTTAGAATTAATACTTGTTTTTTATAAAAATAGTTTAATCATAAAGGCATATGTTAATCAGTACATAAATGTGTGCTCTTATTTTGACTTTTGAAAAAAGTTAATTCATTCTATTACTCTTGTACGAGCCAAATAAACTAATGTGATTATATATCCACGTATAATCACATACATAGATTGCTGTACTTGTCTGATATGAGGTATGATTGAAAAATAAGGTGAATATTAAGCATTAACAATTTATAACTCTAGAATTATACTGACAGTATTTCCCCTCAAAGTATTTTCTCTCACTTCAGAAATACTGAGCTCATTGTTGTAGCTACTTTCTGAAGCCGACCTGTTTTTTTTTGAAGGTCTTTAGGAAAATGGAATAAAAAAATGCAGTAAATGCTGGTATCGTTTCATCCAACATAAAGGTGGCTTATAAAACATTTGGATGTGTCTCCATCTGCTCTTTTCACATATCTGCACCATGACTTCTGGTTCTTCTTGGGCATCAAAATGACCATGAAAGGTAAAAGTATTGGGTTGATTCAGGACACCAAGGCAGCGGTGTCTCCATGAAAGATAACCATGAGAGAGTACTTGGGTTCAGAAAGGGGCAATAATGTTGGCATAAGTGTGTGAAGGAAGATGAACTATTTCAAGGGGGATTACTGGCGAAGTGTGCTTTTTACTAGTACATATCTGCAGTACATGATGTTTACATATCTTGTATGGAGCTGGTACATGTAGGTAACATATATTAATTCTCCTTCTTCTCTCCTTTTACTTCTGTCTGTAATTCTCCCTCCATCATTTGATTATCTTCCAATTGAGAAAAATCTATCTCTACTTTCCATTATCTACCTTTATTCTTTGCTTTGGTTACGATTTGTGTTTATCATCTAAGAGAAACCATGTGATATTTATGCTTGTGCACCTAATTTATTTCACTTAGTAGTATTGTCTCAGTGTGTCCATTTTCCTAAAATTCAAATTTATCTTCCTTTATGGCAGTTTAGTACTCCATTGTGTATAAATGCTATATTTTCTTTATCCATTCATCTGTTAATGGACATAGACTCCTCCAACAGTTAGCTATTATGAATTATGCTATTATAAAATTTAGTATACATGTATCATTGTAATATCATATCTTTACCACTTTGGAGAAGATACAAAGAAGGGGAATACTTGGCCCTTTCATTGTAGTATTATTTTAAAAATTAGTTGTGATACTCAATGTATCTTCAGTAACACCAGATATTTACACTGAAGTTTGAGTCTTTATTAACACAGCACATTACATGTATGTATAATCTTGTTGATTTCTATATATTTCTAACAAGTATTTGCCTCTACATTTTTAGTAACTGCGCATTTTTACTGTTGGAGTTATCAACATTCTAACACCTAGTTAAGCTTAATTTCCCTTTCTGTCTTCCAAATGTTTTTGTAGTGATATTTTATTGTTTCCTTATTATTAGTGAATGCTAATCATTTTGTAGTAATTTTACAATATTACATAGTTTAAAAAATCTTTGTTTTTAATGAGTGAATTTCTAGACCTTTTAAAGAGCTTTAAAGCTTTAAACATTTGATTTGTATTTTTAATTCTTAGTATTTGAGGTGTAAAATATGAAATTTTACTAGTAAGAAATTTAAATGCTTAATCTATTTTTTACCTGACGGCTTAACTGTATTTTCTTCAACTGGTATATAAAATTAATAAAATAAAACTATATATAGTTTTATATAACTTTATATAAGTGCTACATAAAATTATATAAGTGCTATATAAAATTAATAAAATAAAACTATATACTATTTAAGAATTTCTTTGGGGACAATTATATTTCAAATCCTGATTTGCCCTGGGATATCAATTCAGCTACAGTCCAGATGTTTATTTTTAGATATTTCACATCTAAAACATATTTGAAAGGTCTTACAGTATTTATTATAATCTTACTTTGAAACACATTTTACATTTCACAGAAAGAAGGGAGGGAGGAAAGATAGAGACAGAGACAGTGAGAGAAAAGAGGAGACAAAATATTTATTGATGCCTCTTAATTACAATGGAAAAATAAAGTATAATTTTTTTTTCATCAAACAAACTTTAAAATAGAATTCCTAGTGCCTTCTGATAGTAATACTGATTCAGTGCTACAGCTCAGGTAATGAGCGGTGGAAATAAATATAAAAACATTGTACAATTAACTATATTTGACAGAAATCATGCATTAAAATTTTAAAGGCAGTCTCTTGTATTTAATGAAAAGTAATAAATATTTAGTTTTACTTCCTACTAATTTCAAAAATAGAGAAAATATTTTGTATCTCATATTCTACTTCTAAGTATGCACAAGCAAAATGACAATGAGATGATATGTTTTTCTCTTATATTAATACATACATTCTGCCTTTTTATTTTACATATTTTTCAAATAAATTTGTGGGATATTTACGAAAAATCGGACATACTTCAGTCTGTTTCTTATATTCTCTGTGGTTACAAGACATTTTTGTATCTCTAGACATATTTTACGCATCACCTTAATTCATCTGTTTGAAGAGATTTTATTGTATTTACTGTTCACTTTGAATAATATCTTGAAAATCTTTTCCACCATAATCTATATCCAACATATATTTGTAGACCAGTTTGTTTTCCCATTATAATTTTTATTTATAGTTTCAGTGTATTGTTGTCACTCTTTTAAAATGTTCCAGAAGTCTCAAATATTACAGAAATTTGTTTACAATTATTGTACCTATAAATGGCTAGAATAAGAAAAATTAATTCCCTAGGACATTAAATGTAAGATTGCAAATAGATAATGGTACCTCTTTTAAAATCACAATATATGAAGGGTTTATTTTGGCTATAAATATGTTAAGGTACATATGCATATTTCATCATATTGCTTTATATATTTAGCTACTTATCTTTGGGATGGTTCTTTTTAAAACAATCAACTTGATAATGTGTTATTTTGACAAACAAACTTTTAAACTTTCAGATTGTCCACTATTTAAAACTATTCAGTATTTCTCCATGCCGTGCTATCATGAATATTCAATCTCACTGCAATTTAATAAATAATTACTCTTCTTGAGAATTTTTACACTCTGTCTTTATCTTCATCTTAGATAAATAAATTTATGGAAAAAGAATGCAAAAATTCACACTTATTTCAAGATAAAAAGTTTATCTGATATATATGACCCAAACTATTTTGTGGTGATTATTGACTACAGCAAAAATTAAGACAGAGTTTTCCTTTTTAGAAATTGGTTTGGAGAACTTTTTCCTCCTTATTCTTATGCATTCTCATTTTATTTTTAATTATTAGCAGATGACCTCATTTATCTATCATGTGATTAATCATGTCATTACTAAAATTATGTGCATAATATATACATTTACATATATATAAATTAGTTCATATATAATAGAAAAAAATGTGAACATTGAACACAAAAATGAATTTATCAGCATAAGATCATCAATATAATAACCATTCCTACTTTTTCTTTATCTTTGACTTAAATTTATTTTTATTTATTTATTTTTTGGTACCAAGAATCAAATTTAGGACCTTGCACTTGCAAGGCAGGCACTGTGTGACTAAGCTATATCATCAGCTCTTCGACTTTTTATTAACCTAGATTCACATATCTAAAGGTCAAGTTCAATGCCTATCTGTTTTATTTAAATTTTGTAAAAGATGATTGTCTGTTTTAAAATCTGGGGGCTTATTGTGATTGTTTTCTTTCTTGTCCTCAAACTTGTGATCGTCTTAACTCTGCACTCCATGTAGCTGGGAGGAGGGTCCTGTCCCACAGCTCCCAGCTTATTACTTGTTCCTGAGAATGCTAAACCTGGCTAACTTTGGCTGTTGAGCCCAAGTGATTTGTGTCCCATTGGCATATTGCTGTGTTTTGTTGTTGTTGTTGTTGTTGTTTGTTTTTATTATGGAGAAAAAGAAAAAAAACAGTAATAGGGTACAAGTTATACAGAATTTGAGAGAAAATAAACAATAGGAAATCACTAGTTAATAAATTACATATTGTTATCTTAGAAATAGTTGTTCAAGTTACAAAATTAAAGCATATAAAGTGGACTTTCAAACAGTGAGACTGCAAACAGTTTTGTTCAATGATCTAACGAAACTCAGTAATATGGTTATCTATCTTATACACTTAAATATATATGTGGTTATATTTTTTAGAGAACTTTCTTTTCCTTTCTTTTGTACAATGATAATTACACATTTTGGGTTTTATTACTCCCACAGTTCTTATTACTTTTTTTTTAGAAGAGATTAAAACCAAATGTGACATAACAGAACAGAGTCAGTCAAATCAAAAGGATGGACATAATAGATAATGTAAAAACAAAATACTAGGTGATCAACAATGGTTACCATACTGTCTCTTGCTATCTTAAAAAGAATTGCCTATATCATCAGTTATAATAAAATTGAACAAAACGGTAAAGAATAAAACCAAAACATGGAGACATTACAGGGCTTTAAAAGAAGATATTAGTCAACCGGAGTAGGCATCATAATGAATCTTATTGTCTTCACAGTTTTGCCTATACTTTTGAACTTGGTACTATCAAGCAAAGCAGAATAGAGGAAAATCAGTCAAAGCAAGACGGTGAGGGCTATACAGGGTTTCAAATCAAGTTAATAGGAAATCAAAGTGGGTTACTATAATGTATCTTGCTATTTTTTTATTTTTCCCTTAATTAAAAAGACAAATTAAAAAAGCAAATAATTGAAAAAAAAGAGACTGAGATAAAGAGGGCATAACAACAAAATAGCGCAGGTCAAACCATAACCGCTGTGTTTTAAATTCAAAACTAGCGCTGGGTTTGGGGAAGAATGCTTGTAATCCCAGTACTCTGGGTGGCTGAGTCAAAATGGTTATAGGCTTGAACCTAGCTGGGGCAATTTACAGTTTAATGAGATAGTGTCTCACTGTGTCTATTTAAAGAGGCAAAAGATGAATCTTGGTGTTCTTAACTTCCCTTTATTATGAACAAAGGTGTTCTTATTTTCTTATTTCAAATTCTTCACTAAAGCAAGAATGCTTTGACTCAGTGTTCATTTTGCAAACTACTGTGTCCTTTAAGTAATTTGTGATGTTTTATGGACAACTTGTTTCAGCTGGTACAGACACTCAGCATCTGTGCAATTTAGGCTGTTAAGCCCTTTCTCATCATAGAGGAGAGACAAGGGAGAAAAATACTGTAGTGAACCAACAGTGATTGAAATATTGTCCAGGGGAGTTTTCTTTGGGTGATGGGAGCTTCTACTTTATCAAGGACCAATGATATGAGATAACCACGGATCAACACTCAACACATTTCCAGTGATATTTTTACACATAACAATCTGCCTTTCTTCTCTGAAGGGAATATACTGAAAAGAAGGCTTGTTGCCAAACTCGTTTTACCCCAGCTATCTGCCATTCAACAATAGAGCCAAACCCATCCATTGACTGGAAATTCCTTTCTAAAATCTGGATCATCAGTCCTATCCTGAGTAAAAATTTCCTGAGGCTACATCTTTCACTCTAAACTCTTCAAGTCTCAGCTGTTTCCCTATTCTTTTTGACTCTTGACAAGGATATTTTGAGTGGTAAGATTGTGCCATGAATTCGACAGAAAATATTCTTAAATCAAATTATAATTTCCTCAGAGTGTTTAGTAGTATAGATTTGAAGTAGTTCTACAAATATTGTCACATGTCATTAGGTTCATCATTTTCTATTTACTCTCTTTTATTCAGTAACTGTGAAGCAGGTTAACAGTTCCAGTTACCATCTTGTCTGAATTCAGTGAAGCAAAATATCGAAAAATTAATAGGTAATGAATTTATTATATATAGATCAGTAGCAAGAGACAACAGAAACTTAGGGATCTGTTAAGAGCTGGTTCCTCAAAGCTCAGAAAAGCTTGCCAGTATGGATGAAGTCTTCTCATGTGTACATCATTTGTACCATGGTCCTGGGATTCCAAAATGCAGCCTATGCTGGTCATTTACATCAGGGTCAAGTGATCTATGGCAGCAAAAAGCTGAAGGACATTCTGTTAGGTGAGGGGACCAGAAAGAAAGCAGTGTGCTTCAGCATATTCTCCCTTTTTCTCAAGATATTATAGTCTAAGCACACACTCTAGTTTTTCTAGAGTATAGGTAAGAGGGGACACTGTTTGGGCCCAAGGAAAATCAGATAACTTGCTTCCAAAAGTAGTATTTTCATTTGTTTGTTTGTTTGTTTGTTTGTCATGTTAATAATTGGTTGGAGAAAATGAATCATTATTAGAACACAGCACAATTTCTATCTGGCCAATGAGTAATTTCATTCTTCCTGTATTTTTGCCCTTATATTTCTTATAATCAGATGGTGAGATCTAGACAAGATAAAATATTGACTCAAATTTAGGCAATATATTTTAGAAATGATGTTATGTTTTTCTTACAGAATTATGAAAAATATGATAAGTGATAGTTGTTATGAATGGATATAGAATGTGTCCAAATTCTTGTGGACAGTGATTGGATCAAGGGGGTGCCCTGGCAGATCTGCTCTTATGAGATGGTGCCTCAATAAAGTTTGGTCAATGGGAGAGAGATTTGGCAGGATTGTTATTTGGAGGTAGTATAAATATTCAAAGGTATGAGTTTTGGTGAATACATATCTAAAAGTATAATAGTATGTATACTTATAAGTGTAATATATAGGTCATAGCAATGCTGCCAATTTTCTGGAGTGCACTAAGATCAGTATATGAATGTACAGTTAATTCACAAATTGTTCAACATTTGCTATTTCCCTACTTTTAAAATTATAGCCATTTTAGAAGGATAAATATGGTGACATTCCAAAATGCATTGTTTTTTATTTTCCTAATTCTCATTTTTAAATTTTAAAACAATAAAGTGGTGATATAGAATTTAAAAACAAAATAATAAGAGATTAAAAATGGGTAATATATTATATATCATCTTCTAACTAGTTCAGATTACAAGATATAGACTTGAAAAAATAATCAGTGAAAGCACCACAATCATCCTTACTAAAAAAGGTTAGTAGTATAGTTATCTATCATATATGTATATATATATCATCCCTTCTTTTCTCCTTGCCCCTATCCCAGTTGTTCCTTTCTTTTCAGTAGTTTCTTTTCCTTTTGTTGTCACAATATATATTCTACATTTTTACCTTATTTAATATTTAAATTTTACACTAGGGAGACCATATGATATTTACACATGCAAGAATGACTTATTTCACTTATGAGTATGGTCTCAAGTTGCATCTATTTACCTACAAAAACCTCGTTTATCTTTCTTTATAGCTGGGTAGTACTCCATTGTATAAAAATACCATATTTTTATCCAAGTCACAATTGATGGGCATTTGTGTTGTTTCCAAGATTTAGCTACTGAAAATTGTCCTGTTATAAACATGACTGCATATATATTGCTGTGATATGATGTTTTCAGTTCTTCTGGGAAAATAGTCATATAGCAATATATACAAGCCCACATTTAATCAATCAATAAATATCATGCACTTTGAAACTCCCTACAGTTGTGTGTGGTATATATGTATGCATATGCTTGTGAAAGAGAGGAGAGTGAGAAAGAGGCTACATATATTTATTAAAATGATAGTTTTTTCCTAAAGCATATTTGATATCATGAAAACTGAAAATTAATAGTATTTTCTCTTATATTTCATAAAATAATCATAACTGAAGGCTGCCAGAGTAAACGATTTCAATGAAATTTCTTTAGAATTCATTGGCAGTCATTTTAGAAATCATTTTGGATATGTATGGTACCACTTTATGGATTACAGGTATTTTATCTGTGGTAGCTGATGTTCATATTTTCATTAAATATTTAACAACAATTGAATCACTTTTAAGGATCAAATTTCTGGTCTTTCTAAGTTTTAAAGCAGAAAGTCTTTCTTGAATTAACATTTTATCAGGACTAGTAATTTAATGTTGAAAGACAAATGTGAAATACAAGAGCTAATTTTTAAAAAGTTTTGTATTCTCTGATCTCTTCCTAATATACCACAAAGAATTTTTTAAAAATCTCATGAACACTGGAAAAATACTTTCAGATCATAAAATCATGCATTCCATAATTTTGGTTAGTCAACATATTTTGATTTTTCTAGAAGAATTATTCATTAGTAAACAATTTGCTTTGAATTATTCATATTAAGTAGATAGTAGATAAACGCATAGTGTTAAGTAGATAGTGGGTATTTGGGAATTATCTTGGTCCATTTTGCTGTACAATAATAGAATAGCTGTGGATGATTAATTTACAACCAATAGAACTGTGCTATTTCATGGTTATGGGGAAGGGACTACAAGATAACATTTTCAGCATGATGAGGGCCTTCTAGTTACATCATTTGATTGATTATGGAAAGAGAAAAGGTGAGATAAAGAAAAAGCAATAAACCCATTTTGTGATAAATCAACTGATAACAACATGACACACCTGTCTCTAAGTCATATGTTCTTTTTTTATTATTTTTATTTTAATGAGAATAAAAGTAAACAAAATAAAACAACAGAATCAATCAAAACAAAACAGTGAACATGATACAAGACTTCAGGACAAGATAACAGGAAAACAACAATGGCTACCATAATATCTTGTTACCTTTGAAATAGCTGCCCATATCATCACATATAAGATAATCAAATAAAACAAAAAGAACAATGAAAATGATAGGGACATTCAAAACAAGATAATAAGAAACTAACAATGTCTACCACCTTCTCTTTTTAAACATATCCTCCCCTTTAACTTTTACAAACAGTAATTATATTTTGGATCCCTCTAACTCCTTCAATTGTATATACTAAGGAGACTACATGATGTTCACCCATGTGAGTCCAAATCATTTCACCATGAGCATGATCTTAAGTTGCATCCATTTACATATGAGAGCCTTATGATTATCTTTCTTTATAACTGAGTAGCTTTCCATTATATAAAAATATCTTATCTTTCTTATCCACTCTGCAGTTGGTGGACAAGAAACTTACACTTTTTTGGTTCTCTGTAAGGTGTAGCCTTGTTTTCTCTCCTTGACTTTCAGTCTATGAATTTCCTTTTGAGTTAAATGTTTCTTATATACCACATACTGAGAGTTCTTGTTTCTCAATCCACTCTGCCTGTGTTTCTTTTTACTGATGAATTGAAGCCATCTATATTAACAATTACAGCCAAAATGCACTGGCTCATCTCTGTCTTGCTATTTTCCTGACATTGGTTCCCTACTTTACCCCTTGGTTCAATTGCCTGATCCACTCAGTGATCTCCCTCTGCTGCTGTACTTGGAATCATGGTCATTTTCATCTCTCTCTAGAATGTCTTTCAGTATTCTTTGTAGGGTTGGCTAGGTGGTCACGAATTCCTTAACTTGTTCTTTATCATGGAAGTATCTTGTTTCTCTATTAATTTTAAAAAAGCCTTGCAGAGTAATCAATCTGTCTTGAAAGCTGTTTTCTTTAATAACTTGAAACACTTCATTACAAGCTCTTTTTTTACTTGATGGTTTGTGGTAAAAATTCTGTTAAGGTTCTGATGGGCTTTCCTTTAAAGATGACCATCTTTTCTATAACAGCTTTAATATTCTATTTTCTGCTGAGTTTCTGTGATTTTGATTACTATAAGTCTGAGTGTATATTTATTTTGGTTATATAGCTGGTGTTCTATATGCCACAATTATCTGTATGTCAGGTTTTCCCATGCTTAGGAAGTTTTCAGCTATTATTTGTATAAATAGTGTTTTATGTCTTTTTGTGTTGACTCTTGCTTTTTTGTTGACACATCAATATTAAATTATTTTTCTTTGCATTGTTTTGCAGCTTGTTGAATTGTTATTTTTGTTCCTTGTTATTTTTAAGAGATTTTTCCTTTCACAATGGCTAGCTGCAATTCTGTTTTCAGGGTCTTAGAGTTTCAGTTTCCTTTGAGTGGTTTGCTAGTTTCCAGTGGAGGTTTTAATTTCCTGGCTATCTCTTTTAATGTTTCATGCATTCCAGTTTTTCCTTATATTGTTCAAGGTTTCTGAATTGATTTATTTTGCAGCCCTGTGAATTAGTTTTTTTACTTCAGATACCATCATACCAGAAATTTCAGGTATCCAACTTCCATTTTCTTCTATGTTTGTGTCTCTTGGACTTGTTCTGCATGTGCTGGGAGTCTGAGATTGCATTTTGCTCGTGCGTCTTGACTTTTTCCTGGTTTCCTTTGGACGAGCCAGTTGTGGGGTCCCAGGTGGTTCCATTGTTGACTGCCTGACTTTGGCACAGGGAAATGTGTCGGGCACCTGTGTTTCTCCTAACCTAGGTTCCCAGGAAGGCAGTGAGGCATGAGGCAGACCTCTCCAGACACCTGTGGTTTCACTGAAACATGGCTGGCTGGTTCTGCTGGCTTGCACTGTCTACAGGTCTCCAATGGCGGCCATTGGGCTCATGGAGATGGGACTGGTTACTTCTGCCAGCCCACTCTGGCTACTCCTAGGAGGGTACTGCCAGTTGACTGCATGTACATGGGGACAGAGCTTATTGCTTCTATTGGCCTGAGCTGGCTACAGCTTCAATCAATTTCTACACTTTCTTTGCTGGCTCATATTGTTATTTTGGTTCAGACTTTTGTGCTTTCCTAGCCCCACCTGTCCATCCTGTGCACTCTAGCTGGCATTCTACTGAGTCTCCAGCTTTCCTGTTGGTGTCTGATCAGGGAGTTCCATCAATAGTAGCGAGAGGAGCTTGTCTTGGACCCCTTCCTGCCAGTCACAGCAGCTCCTGAACAATGGCAGGGAGTGGAGCCCATCTCAAACTCCTTCCTGCCAATCTCAGCGGCTCCCCATCAATTGCCCTGTTTTCTAATACTGTAGCACTGGGGATTAAGTTTCCAATCCATAGTTTTTGAGAACTATACCATGGCAATTACCAAGTTCATATTTTATCAGGTATAGCAAACTGCCTTGGAAAGAGCACTTAAAAATTTGTGAGTAGGTCTTTCATCTCACATAATCATAAGTTTCCTCTTCTCTCATAAAACAAGTCCTCTCATTTTAAACAGTGCAGATTAGTAGGTAAAATATTAGCTATATAATAATGAATTCATACATCAAAGCAGTATGGTTTTCTCCGTCCTGAATTGCTTGACCTTAGACTAGCAAAATTGAATTTGGAAAGGTATAAATTGATGTAATATAAAGTAACTAGGCAATTTTTTTTCTTAAATTTGCTTGAATTAGGCACCAAAGGAAAGGACATATGTGAAAGTGTTCAGGGCATATTCTATACATATAAAGTGCGCCTCAGAGAACTCTTGAGATGGAACAGGAAAAAGGGAAAAGCAATTGATATCTAGATTTTCATTCATGCTTAACTGCACAGAAATGTCCTATTCCTATGCCTCTATCATTACTCATTCTGACTTTTCATGAACTGCATTTAAATCTATAGAAATTAGATTAATATCAACTTTTGAAATAATTCCATTACTGAGAGCTTATTGAATAACTGTGAAATATAAAAGAGAATTTTGAGACAGTTCTACAAAGTGTTCATGGCAGACAACGAGTTACTTTTGGAATAACCAGTGAGCTCCATCTAGAGAAAAGCCTGCTCACATTACAAACAAGCAAGCCCTCTCTAAGCTAAGTCTAAGCCTCTTGTACTCATCCAGCTGGTATATTGAGGAATTCATTAAATAAATTTAATTCTGTAAAATATTGCCATACTAAGTGTTTTGTCATGTGAAAAGCTTGAAAACATAAATTTGAAGACAAGAGTATATCTTTTGATACAAGAGTAATTTCTTTGATGTACCATATCAAATTTAATTAAAAAGCATTATTGAGGAGATCTGAAGAATAAAAGCTGCAGTGTTTAGAGATTCCTTAATTTCTCAATGCATTCCAAATTTACTTCACTTGTCTACCTTTTCCGTATAAAAAGTTGTGATATTTCAGTGTTTCTATTTGAATTTTCCTATATCAAACATTTTTATCCTAAAATACAAAAGAAGGCCTCTCTCTCTCTCTCTCTCTCTCTCTCTCTCTCTCTCCTTTCTCTTTCTATAATAGGAAAAGAATAATAAGGTTCATCACTCTCCCTAAAAACACCATGAATTTGGATAAATTCAGGATAATATAGTAATAACAAAAGAACATTTTTCTTTTCAAATTTCATTTTTTTAGTTCTAGAAATATCTTTTCTCAAAAGAAAACATTTCAGAAATATTTTATGAATTTATCTTAAGGATCATTGCATGACGCTTTTCATGACGCTTTAAATTTTGTAAGAAGATAGGACAGATATTCATTATGACCCATAAATATGAGATTGTTTCTGCTTTAAGAAGAAAATAAAGACTCAAACTTTAAAAAAAATAAAGATTAGAGGGCTGCTGTTTTGGCAGTAGCAGTAGAGACTATTAGAGGAGAGCAGTTCTGGTCATTTACTTTGATGACAAAAGAGTCCAGAATGAATAAAACATTTGCAACTTTCAGGCTAAATACAGCCACCGAAAGTGGTGCATGCTCTGTGGTGTGAAAACTAATGCAAATGTATGAACTGAATTTTATTTATTTTGTTTGTTCTGAAAATTTAAACAGAAGTATTCACAGAAACATTAGGATAGCTTTTTTAGGTAATATAAAAAGTAATATTGAATATTGATACTGCAAAGTGGAATGGAAATATTGAATATTTCTTTCTGAACTACAAGTGAAGATAGAAAAAGGGTTGGTTTTATTTTTTTTTTCCTCTTTCTATCCTTCGGGCAAGGAACAGCACAAAATGAAGATGATCTAGAGGATGAGAGAACGGAGTGATAATTCACCCTTTTATGTCTCACCTATCCCTGAGTCTTTCTCTCTGCCCCTATTTTTACTCTATTTAATTGAAAGATGAATTTTCTTAAAGCAATATATTTTGCTATTGAAGTTATTTATTTACTTTTAGAAAATTGTACTCAATTTGTAGCCAGCTGCTTTGAAAATCATTGTTTTCAAGGCATAGCTTCACTGTTTACTATTGGAAGAATGGTGAATGCTATCATTAAACATTTCCAATACAGCTATTTTTTTAGTAGGTAATGACAGCCAATTTTGCAGAAATGCCTAGTGAGTATGTCAAGGGCCCTTTTGTATAATTCCTGAAGAAGACCATTTATAATTAAATCGTGATTTGAGCTTGTCCAAGGCCTAGTGTCTCACCCTGGGAGCTGGCTATGATATGCGAAACCTAACTCCTTGGGCTTTGGGTCACAGTTGAGGCCGCAGCTGTCTGTGGTGCTCTGACACTCCAGGGAGAGTACATCAGCTGAAGACACTCTTGACTCCTTGAGAACCAAGTAGTTAAAAAAAGAAAGAGAAGAAGAAAAAAAAAAAAAGTTTCACATTGGGGAACGTACAGACTCCTTATTAACTTCCCATTTCTCTCCACTGTCCACATCAACATAAGATCTTCATTAGCATAGGATCATCGCTTCCCTCTAAGTCATCCATCCAATAACCCCCTCACAGTTGCATGCGATCAGTAAATACCAGGGTTCTGGCTGCCTCCTGGCCTTCTGTTCCCCATGCACAAGTGACTACCTTAGATCCTCACTGTATGGACATTTTGTCTGCTAGTCTTTCTTTTTACCTGTGCTGTGACACCTTGCGGGAAACCGTGGAGTCACTGCAGGGGTCCCGTGCAAACAGAGGAAAGAAGCATATGGATTGTTAGCCCCAGCAGACAGTTTACACACCTTATCTTTGACTTGAATGTTGGAAGGAGCGAGGTGGGAAGGAAGGCTAGTTTTGAAAGACAACTCTGCCCTGCTTGCTTGATCAACACAGTATCAGTAAGGGGGACGTTTTGGGTTTATTTAAGTGGGTGGCCTCTCTGCTTTTCTTTTACATGGGATTCTGTGGGATGAAGCCTGATCTACACCTGTTTCCTACCCTCCTGGCTGTGCTGTATACTCTCAGGTCTCTCATTAGGTACATAGGAACTCAGAAGAGCCAGGATCATGAAATAAGAAAGTTCCAGTCACGGGCTGCCCCCCGCTCTCAGTGCTCGACCTTCGTGCTGCCCTGCTGGAGCTCCTGCCGCCAAGGACTCAGTGGCCCTGGCAGCCTTTGGAAGGGAGCTGTGATTCCGGATGCCCAGAAGCACAGGGAGCGTCCTTGGCTCACAGCTGGTCTCCCCTCCCAGTGAGCATTCCCAAATTCCTAGAAAGGGACAGCAGAGGGCAAATCCTTCTGCACAGTGTGAATAAAGTCATCTCCGCCCCTTCCTCTGTACCTCAAGCCAGAGAAACACAGAGTAAGGGCCATCGTTTCGACCAAGAGGACCCTTCTCTGCGTTTTTCGCAAAGAGCACAGAGTATGAGTATGCAGGGCTGTAGATCAAGTGGGGATCTAGTTCCCCAAATGGCTGAGGTGCCACCTTGCACGCTTCACTGAGCTGGGTTGATCACCAACAGACCCACTTCCTGAGCACTGCTGGCACCCGATGCTTGTTGTAGGAAGCCGGCCCTAGTCACCTCCCTCCACAGCTTGCTGGGTGCCCAATGCAGGCCGCAGCTTGGGTGCACCTCTACCCTGCTCCTGCTGCCCTCTTTCTGGAGCCTAGAAATTGTCGCTGACACAATGAACAGGATTTTTTGGCTCTGCTCTCCTGTATTGGTCACAGGTGATATAAAAGGAAGCAGATACAGAATAAAAAGAAAATAACAATAAACCTGCATATTTGAGACAGTGACCAGCTCCAAGTCTTCACCTTGACGCTTTAACTGTTGAATTGTGCATGGGACACAAAGGGCACATTCTAAGGACAAGCTTTGTAGGGCAAAGACTAGGACGAGCTGACTGAATCACTGAAGTATAAAAAATTAAGGATGGGGGAAGCAAAAGCTCAGTGGTCAAAATTAAGTATATGTTACTATGTTACTTAAATTTCAAAATTAATGCAGAAAATCATGATTCACAAAATATAATAATGAAAATTCTAAATTTGACTGCCCTCACACACAGAGTGATAACCTCAGGGCAGAAAAAAGAGACAACTGATCTTTTTTTCCCCTGCATTTTCTGAGTGATTTAAGAAAAGATTTGGTCAATTATTGTCACAGTTTTTGCCATAACTTCTCAACTACTCTCTGATCTTTTTTTAGGCATATATAGTACTTATACACTAGAAAGAGTGAAGACTGTCTTGCCAAATTTTACACAGTGGCAGAATATCTCCAGCACTGTAACTAAAATTACCTCTCATAAAATTTAGTCAGACTCTTTGTATTAGTCTTATTTATTGTTTTACATATTAAAACAAAAACCCTATGATCTCAGAATGTTTGTATCATGATTAAAGGTGACCCTAAGGTGAGTGTGTCTGGCTGAGATTTTCTCAGAAAGCTACAGTCAGGGTGACTCTCATATCTAAAGTTGGCTGAAATTCTGAGCAATTTACATAGTAAATAAGTAAGTAAATAAGATTCCAAGCTTGCTTTTATGGTTGCTGATTGGTTGGTTTTGGGTCCAGCTGTCACTTTTTGGCCAGGATTTTCCCATACTTCACAACATGACAGTTGGGTTAGATCAAAGGGAAAAACCATGAAAGCCAAAGACAACCAAAGAATGAAGTCACTACCTAATGGCAAATGCCACTTTTTTCTTATATTCTGTAAAGGGATGAGTGAGCCCAGACCTACAATCTACAGAAAAAATAGCATAGAAATATATGAAAGCCAGAAGAGAGGGAGTACCATGGAGAGTGGGTATTGTAACACCCCAGGCCAGAACCAATGATGGGAAAAAAATAAAACATTTTAGAGCAAATTTAAATTTATCCAAGGTAAAGAATATTTTAATTTCAGTTTTCTAGAATTTTATAATGAATTATTAAGTGAAAAATACAAAATCCAAGCTATTTCTAACTATCACACTGCATATCAAATATATTTTAACAAACATTATCAATGCTCTAAATAATATGAGAAAAGTATCAAATTTATACACACTGTGTTTAAAATGTGTGCCCTGGTCTTATGGTTCAGATGTAAAACATCCTCCAAAGTCTCACGTATTCAGAAGTGGTGCATTTGCAAAATAACTACATTATGGGGATGTGGTATTCATCATAAATTTATAGCTATATGTGTTGTTAAGGGTTGTGACTTCACCAGAAGTATAGCTCCTTCCTCGGCTACTGTCTTAGCAACTTTTCTTGTTGATGAGACAAAATAAACAACATTCAAATTTAAAGAAGGAAAGGTTTATTTCAGCTCATGGTTTGTAGAGGTTTTAGTCCATAGTTGGCCCCGGGCAGAGGGGTATCCTAGAGAGAGACCATTCATGGCATGGCAGGTAGGAAGACAACTTGTAGTCAAACAGCACTAAGCAGCAAGCTTACCTTCTTTCTCTCTCTTATATTTCATCCAGGCTACAAACCTACTGATTGGTGCCAGCCATTGGGACTTCCATTATCCATATGCTTAACCCAGCATCACACCCATAATCGACACTCACACACACTAATGTAGTCATTTTTGAATCTCTACCTGTGGTGGCATGAGGCTTTGTGGAGGCATCTACATATGAGCCATAATATCTACTCCCTTTATTCCTTGCTTCCTGGATGCCATGTGGGGAGCAGCTTTCCTCCACTAGCCCTTTCCACAACGCCCTGCTTTGGGGCCACCTAACCATGGACTGAATCCTCTAGAATCTATGAGCCAAAATAAACCTTCCCTTCTTTAAGCTTTGGGCATCAGGTGCTGTGTCTCAGTGACATTAAAGTGATTAAGAAACTGTTACTTAATATAAATGGCTATTCAACTTGTCTTGGTCACTTTTTTCCCATTGCTGAGGCAAAATACCTGGTGCCCAAAATGAAGGTAGGAAAGGATTATTTATCTTACCATTAGTGGGGATTTTGGTCCATACTCATCTGGCTCCAATGCAGAGTGACCTGGTTGAGAGGCAACTGTTCATGGAGGGTGCAAACAGCAAGAGAGAACAGAGCAAAAAAGAGGAAAAGTACATTGTATTAATGTTTGAGACAGTTTTTTACTATGTAGCTCAGTTTGGCCTTGAAGTCACCTTGTAGCCTAAGGCTTGCCTCAGACTCCTGGCTCAGCCTCCCAAGTGGTGGTACCATAATTTGTATGCCACCATGCTAGGTTAAAGTTTTGTTTAAAATGCTGCAAGGAATGTGGTAGTTTCAAATTTCAACATCATGTTTATCTGAATAAATTCCAATAAAGTAAGAATTTAATTAAAGTGACCTATTGTTGAAATGATTTTAATCTAGCTACACATATAGGTTGGACTTCTTTTGGTTATAAAATTAAAAATACTATGTGAGTCTTCTAATTTGTTTTAAAATAATTTTTTGTGTGTATACAACATAAAGATCAATACCTAATCAATATTGTGTTAAACTATGGAATTATACTATATAACACTGTTCTTTCAAACATGCAACATTTTAGCCTTTGATATTGATTCAGCATTTTTAGTAATGCATTGTTTTCTTTATAAAAATATTAATATATACAAGTACTAAAAAATCAAACAAATAAGCAAGTTGATATTAATTAATTGACTTTTTAAGCCTATATTTATTATCTTATTTAAACTTTCTTGGTAAATTAATTCTCTTTGGACTAATCATGCCATAACAAGGGTTTTTGATAACTTCCCATGTATTTAAATAAATCAATTTCAAATCATGTTGTTATTACCTTTCGTAGATCAACATTTTTGTATTATTCTACAAATTATTTTACTTTTTTCCCTAAATAAGTATTCTATAAAAAGTATGTTGATTTACTTTTAAGCACAATCTTTAGGCTTTTGTGTTTCAAGAGGGATCATTTTAAATTTTTAAAGCTGTTCTAATTTGTAATAATCTATATTCAAGACTTTTGCTTTTTTCTTAGACTTCTTCCAAAGAGCATTGCTATTGTTATTGTTTCTGTTTAAGCACACCAACAACCATTCCATCTTGTTGCTGCATACGGATGTGTCATATTTGTCTATATACCTAAGCTGTATTACAGAATTTTAATAATCTTACTTTTATTGAATTTGTAATAGTTTTGCATTCAACATCGAAGGAACTATTGGTTGACACCTAGAAAACATTTTTCTCCAGCATGTTAGGGAAAGATTAAGGTGATAAGAAAATGAAATAAAGTGCAATAGTGAAATAAATCATCATCTTCACTATTCTTGTACTGTTTAAAGCATCACATTGACTTCTGAGAAGGTATATGTCTTGAGGAAAAAATATGTTAGATCTGCTGATACCTTTCCTTTCGTTTTTACAATGATAGAGGAAGAAAACCAACATAGGAAGTTAGGTCAATTATTGGATTCAAATGGGATAGCAAAGCAGTATCAACATTCGCTTCACTAATGAATATTATGAAATTTCTCATGAAATTGAATCTCAGATTAGAAGTCTTTAAATGACAGATTTTCTAAAATTCAAGAGTAGATGACAGAATAGTCTAGACTGAAGGAGTAAAAGGGAATAACATTCTCCTGCATTTTGTCATTCAACAAGAAAGACTATCAAGTACTATATAATACTACTATAGATTATCTAATTTTGCCAAAAAGGTGTGTTACAACATTTTTAATGTTTTAAGAGATGAGAGTCAACATGCAAATGATTTTAAGATTTTATAATGTTTAAATTCTTTATAAGCACTCTAATAAAGATATTCTACAGTATCTTTTTATTTAAGTTCTGTAAGTTACCTAAAGACTTAACATACAGAAAGATTGAATGGGAAAAAAAAGATGAGAACAGAGCCTTTGCAGATAAGAAGGATACCAAGATCTGGAAGGAGTTGGGGAGCTAGATCAGAGTGAAGAGGAGAAAAAATTTAGGATTATGTGTGTTTACCAATATTCCAAAAAACTGCATTCATTATGTACTGCAAACAATTATTAATAAGAATAAAGGTCCATTCTGCCAAGATAACAAAAATGATAGCTATTTTTTCTGATATATTTAGAATTACTCAGATAAAATAAACCAGAATATTTCCCTGCCATTGTAGTTATGAAGTCAAAGCCCATCATTTCCCTAAAATTTAAATCAAAAATCATGCTTGTTAACTTTACAACCTTTTAAAGTTTAACACATCTCACTGGTTTGTTGGCAATTGCTCTGGATAAAGTATTTTTTTATATCACTATAATTTGAACAAAACATACACTGAATACATTTCTATATTAAAATCTGTGCTTTCAATAAATTGCCACGAAAAGTTCTACCTTTATTTTCCCTATGTACTCATCTTCTTGTTAATTAGATCCCAGTATGTCACACTATGGATTTACCATAAAGTTGCATTTGAGGTTATTTTGTTTGTCATGATTCATCCAAATGCTCAAGAAAATGTGTGTGATGTAGTCTTTCTCTAAAATTTCAACAACTTTGTAGCTGATCATGAAAGCTCTATATGTTGCTTAGAGCTGAAATATTGAACATCTACTTCTGTCTTCCTTTTGGTTTATTACTTTTTCTTTTAAATATATCTTTTGTTTTAAATTGATTTCTTGTTTTATATTAAATAAAAATTAAGCTTTGAATGTTTTGTTTGCTTGTTTGTTAACAAGCACATTTCTGCAACTATTGCTGTATGGTTTCATACTTCATCATCAGTTATGACTCTGAGACTCAATTCAATATAACAAAGATGTGTATGTTCTAGGAAGAAATTTTGTGGTCCTCATTTCTTCTAAAGTATTTTGTTTGCCAGCATTTGCATATTTAACAAATCTATACTTTAAAAATGTTCTTTTCTACACAAACAAAGCCCCTAGTCATTTGTTTTAATCTCAGTAAAATAGAATTGAAAGGAAATTAATAGTACACAGTTAGACCTTGGTTTTTGTTCCCATATGTCCATAAAAAGAACCAGAGCTTTTCTGAGAATTGGCTGACACTGAGGTTGCATGGAGAATATATATGATTAACTGGAGCATAATTATAGTGCCATAAAAAAGGAAGAGCCTGTTAAAAAAAAAAAAAACCTACATTGTTATATAAAAAGGAGAGGCTACCAAATTGAAAAAGGTCCAGTGACCAACACTGGAACAATTTTAGCAACAATCAGTGTCCTGGGTTATAACACAAAATCCAAAATAAATATGTGTGGCCTATGGGTAAATATCAGTGAATATGAACTGATATAAATAAATGTTTTAATAAAAATTTGAATCATACTAAAAAAATGGAGTGAATATTTTTAATTGAAGATGTTCTTGTAATTAAGATGTTTTATATTTGGTTTGAAGAAAGCTTTAAAATATGGTAATTTTTCTTTTCAACTGTCAGCTACATTAAAATGATGGTTTAGTTAGATTTGATTTTGAGGTTTCAAGGTATGGTCTTTAACTTAGTATTTAGTATCTCGGTATTTTGAAACAGATGAAATTCTCAAGGTTTTCATTTAAAAATAACTTCTCATTAGACTTAAAATTGAAAATCTTAGCATGCATTCTTAGAGTAGGTACTTGTTCTCTTGTTATGTACATTTTTATTTAGCTTTTCTCAGATTTTAGTTAATTGCTGCTTATTCATCAGCTGCTTTCTCGACGTGTGAAATATATTATATTGTAGAGTTCTAATATTTCTGCATTTATTTTTAGCAATATCTAAGTTTGTGTGTGCTCATTTTCAAAACAATCTTTTTCATATTACTGTATACTTAGGAATATTCTCATAGCTACATTTTTCAACATGGGATTTCTTCATGTGCTTTGGAATTTTGCAGTAAGTACATACTCATTGTGATAAAGGTTGAGTTTTAGTTATAGTTGTTCCCATTCATCCTAGGGGACATATTCCCAAAACCCTCAGTGGCAACCTTAAACTGCGGACAATGCTAAACCATAAATACACTAATTTTTTCTCTATATATACAAACTTATGATAAATTTTAGTTTACAAATTCAGGATAGTCACATACATAAAGTAAAACAATTATATATTGTGAGAAAATTATGTGAATATGGTCTTTCTTTTTAATTCTCAATTTTTTCATCAAGTATGTTCACACCATGATTGAACTCTGCTAAATCAAAATGCAAAATGCAAAATGGAAAACAAAGAGGGAATACTATACTTGTTTTCTCTCCTTGTTTGTTGCTTTTGATGTCAGTTTTATAATCCTTTAGCAAGATAAAACTTAAGCTAATCATTTTGTTACTGCACCCTTATAACATGTGTCATATCATACTTATTTGTATGTCTTCATTGAATATGCATAATTATAAACAAATATCCCATATTTCTTTTTTTCCACAATAGTATAATGCTCAGTTTTTAGTTTCCTACAATAAATATCTCTTGCTCTCTAATCTACAGTTAGGTGTGGCCATGCACCCTATCTCTGATTAATAGAGAACAACTAGAAATTGTATGTCCCACTACCAGAGTGTATCTTTAAGAGACATGTATGTTTTCTATAAGTTCATATTTTTACTACTTATTAGATTGAATGCAATGTAATTGTGAAAGCTCTAACAAGTCTCTAGAGCCCTGTTGCACTGTTGGGAAATAAAAGCTATGGGGAAACAAAAAAGAAACATCAATTTTTTTATACTAGTGTGTATCTTATTAACTAGGGACTAACAATCTTGCAGTTTTTATTGTTAAAAAGGAAGCCAATTCTTGTATTATTTGAAGTGCTTTTATTTTTATTCTTTTGCCACTTTCAAACGTGGTCCTAATCTGTTTTGTAGGGTTATTAATTGTTATTATTGCTGCTCAGCATACTTTGCTTAATCTGTAAAATTCCATACTAATCACATTACTTTTAATCTAAATGTTTAGGATAAGGTTGCCTTTATTTTCTAAACTCTCAGATAAGCACATGATCTTGTCCTGTTCAATCAGAACATCTTGTCATCTGGGCCAGACTGAATTATGGACAATTGGGCAGAATAGCAGTTTAGATTTCTGTGTCTTTTGATGAAATCTTCAGAAAACAAATGATCTCTTTCTTTTCTAACTACTGTACAAAAAGTCCATGTAACTGGACCTAACCAACAGCAAGTACCACAGGTCTTTGACTTCAATTCCTTGAAATGGTACGTCTTATTTTTCCACTGTCTCTCCCACGTGTAGGCCAGTTTGACTCATTCAAATATTCACATTGTCACAATGCTATTATATAGATTTTTATAAAAGCTCCATGAATTTAGAGTATGTAGGCTGATCTTATTAAGTATTGCACTTTACAGTCTTAACACTAAAATTAAAGGACATATTGTCTTACAAATTTTGTGCAATTAAAATGTATTTAAACCCCAGGTATGATTGATATTCTCTGATATTTCACTAATTTTATTCAAACAACTTGTGTCACATAATAAAATGATTGTTTTCCTCAAAATCTTTCTATAAGCTTCTATTCTTTAAGAGTGCTATCTAAGATTGTCTTTAGATGTAGTGCTATTGTCATGCCATATTTTATCTGATAAATTGTGTCTATGAAAGATAATGTAAATTTTAGCAAAGAACAAAAATGCAATTTGAGTTAGGTTTGATCATTAATATATGTGAAGCATGTGAGATAATAGTTGTTGCATTAGGGAGAATAATTTTTAAATGTCTACTATGTGCTAGTATTGTTTGTTTTAAAACTTTGCAAATACAAATGCCACTATTATGTTCATTGCATGCTCTAGAAGAATCAGGGTATTGAATACATGTATTTTCTTGTGTATTCCTTATATGACTGACATTTCATTCCAAATTACATTTGAGAAACTAATAAATTGCTTGAGTTTGCCCGATCAATAAGGTATGTTAAATAAGGCTCAAACTGAATTCTTAAGTGTAAATCAGGGTTTATTAGAAAAAATTCTCCAAAGGCTATCAGAATTCTCTGCTTTTCCCAAACTCACTGCTACATCCACCCTCCATTCACTGTACAGTAGACAGACCTGTTTCGGAATAGCTGAGTGCACCATGGAAAATTCTCACACAGGGATGCTTCACTTCTCTGGTACTTGAGGCATTTACTAAGAATTGAAAAAAACAAAACAAAACAAAACCCTGAAAACACCAGACTTACACTTTGGCAAAAAAGCTTATGTTTACAAGAAATATACTTTTTTGGGGGAGGGAGTGACCAAAAGCCAGGTATCTGTATTAACAATGTAGCATAGCTCCTAGGCTTGTACCAATACAGATTAGTGACCTCCGGTTCATCCAACTCCATTCAGCAGTACAAAGGACAGGACTGTTCATCAAAAAATAGTTTGATTTTCTGAAGTAAAAGTTTTGCTTCCTGAGGTGAATTCTTTACATGACTGAATGTTTCATTTTCCTTTTTGTTCTTCATTTCATAGTCTTGCTTGTTCTGTTATTAGTTCACTACATATGCACCGTTCTTAGGTATGGCCCTAAATAGTTGAAGTCTCAGATTTAGTTTGAAATTGTATTGCCTGAGGTTGCCTTAGGCATATACACTATCTAGGATTTTCAATTCTCTGTCCACCAAAGAAAATCTCCAATTTATTTTAACTGAGGAAAACAGACAGTTCTCTCATCATTATCCTGTACATCAGTAGCCAAAACTTTTCAGGGTAACCAAAGACACAAGGTTTTCTGATAGTATCATCCTTTCCCTAGTTCTCTCTAAAACTAATCTGAGTATTGGAATAGAGGCAATGAATCATGAGACTTGATGGATGCACATGCTGCTGTCAGTAAATAGAGGCTGATGCTGTTGTGGAGGACATCTAACACCTTTGGCAGGAGGCTTTCACTTCACTTGCTTCTTTTCTACGACTTGATGGAATTTGTTTTCTAGCAGAGACTACAGAGTGGAGCAGTGTCGTATTTAATAACTCTGTGTGACTTCCTGCTAAAAGGGAGCTTGAAATTTTCTATGATTGCAGCGTGTAAAAAACAGCTCTGCTGTGGTGCTGTACAGAAAAGATTAGGTAAGGCTTATTTTAACACACCCACAGAAAACAGTAGTAAGGCTAAAGTAAGGTGGAAGAGGGAGACGTAGAAGCAGATAGTTGGGAAGCAAAAGGGAGTTTACTGTGATTTGCTTGCCTGCAAATCTGTGCTTGACTTGTTAAGATAATCTCTTCCTGCTACATTTTTTATGGGTAAACTTGTACTATAATAGTGCTAATGTCATATAATTGTCAGGAGCAAATGAATACTTGCACAATATGCATGCACATTTTTCATGTGAGTAAATAATACCTTTATATAGTAAAATACATTGCCTGTGAAAACAAACCGAGGCTTTGTTTCACATACTCATCTGCTGAGTGAATGAGTACAAAAGAGGAGAGGCTCACACAAAGGTGGACGTACACTTCCGTGATCAGCTTCTGTGCTTATTTGGTCATTTGTGAGGATTCTGAATTTAAGCATTAATTGAGTTATAGATTAAGATGCACCAATGAAGGAAATTAGTTCCAGAAGGACTTAATAGCGGCATGGGACCCCAGACTGAGATGGGAAAGGAGAGTTTATCACCTGGAAAATGTTTTCAGAGTCTTAAGGATGACAGTGGTTAAAAATTGGGAGATATAGATTGGCATCAATTACCAACAAGTAGAGATGCAAAAAAAAAAAAAGTATAGAAAAAGTACAGGCTACAAAGCAGAGCAGGGAGAAACTTTCAGTTGAAGCATTCAATACCATGGTAGGCAAGAAGTATCATGTGTTAAGCAAATAACTCTCCTGATAGGCTGAATCATTGCCAGTCATGAAAGAAACCCAGTGTGCTTTCAGACTCATGGCACATCTTTTGAATCAGTAGAATCATTTGAGATACTTTGCTGATACCTCAACAAAAGTACATGGAAGTTGGGTGGACTGCAACAAATATAATTTAGAAGCTTTCATAGAATAGCCCTACTTATGACTCAACCAACATTCTTCACTTTACTGAATTTTACCTTCACTATCTTCATATAATACAATATTTACTTGCTCCTGACATTACTTTCATCTCCATCAATTCAATTTACCGAATTACTTTGATATATGTTAGCAGTGTTGTATAATGTGTTCCTATGTCCTTTGAAACCTTTAATTTCTTTTTCTGTCTTTTTGAGACAGGGCTGTGCACCTGTCCTTGAACACACTTTGTAGTCCAGAACTTGTACTGACCTCTTGCCTCAGCCTCACTAGTGCTGGGAATACAAGCCTGTAACCATGCCCAGCTTAAATGTGTTATTTTTATTGATGATATTTCTCAAATTTCCTAAGCATTTTGGGGTTTTTCCTCCATCATTTGCTTCTTCCAAAACTTGTTTATATTTTAATGTAGTGGTGACGTAGCACACATCATAGAAATATGTTATAAATGATGAACTTAATGCTTTCTGTCATTCATGTTATGAACTCCCATCCCTTTCTGAAAAGAATTTATATGCAGAATGAAATGGAAATTAGTGGAAAGAGGCTACATAGAAGTGACTCCTTATACCTAGAGATTTGTCAGTCTGTATCTTTGTGTCTTGGCTCTAACTAGCTTCTCTGACTACTAAAGGCATAACTATATATATATATATATATATATATATATATATATATATCCCTGATTCATACATAGCTAGCCTCTTATCTTTGAAAATTACTAATAAATATGATCTGCTATATATGAGCTATTAAAGAAAATTTACACATAGTTGAAAGACAAAAAAGACTTTATTTAAGATTATCATGATGAGACAGAGCTGAATTCAATTCCACTGAAATAAAAGGTGAAAGGATTTTTAATCACTTGATTGAACTAGTAGAAAAGTATTGTAAGATGTTGGTAGGGAGGTTGATCAATGTCGCTAGGCTACTGTGTTTGCTAATGTCTGCAATTCAAAATTAGGGCCCTTCTCTCCCAAATTTCTAATGGATGGCTGCTCAATAGCTGAGATACATATTTATGTGTTAAGAAAATGCTGAGAGGCTAAAAGAAGATTTACATCCAAGGATGAGAAAAAGATTTACAATTTCAAGTTTCTTGAGTAAATGTTCTCTAAAAAAGAGAAATCATGAACTACAGTCAAGAAGAAACCTGCCTGGCATTTCATCAAGGTTAGGAGATCTTTGGCTAACGCCATCTTGGTGAAAAGGCTTTCATGAAGTAAGGATTTCCTGTGAGTAACCTATTTTCTTGCTTACAGGAGATCTTTTCTCATTCAAGTTCATCTACAGATGGATTCTTGGCTTACTTCTGTTCCTGGTGACATACTCCTAGGGAAGACTTTGCTGAGATTCTATATGTTATTTCCATATATATATATATATATATATATATATATATATATATATTACATGACATCTCTTCTATGAGTGTTTTACAAGGTGTTGTCATAGATGAGTAACATCCAAAAAAAAAAAAAAGAAAAAACAAATAGAGAACTCTACTGTTTGTACTAGATATGGTAGTATATGCCTTCAACCTCAAAATTCCTGAGGCTGGGAGGAGAGGATAACTGTGAGCTGGAAGTCCACGTGTGTTGTATAGAGAGTTCAAGGCCAGTATTAACTATATAGGAAGACTCTATATCAAAGAAACAAGCAAGTAAACAAAGAAATAATAATAAAAAAAAACCTTTCTATCACTTTATTCACAGAATCTGGGACCACTCTCCAAAGTGAAAATTACCATGAAAGGGAAAGATTTTGAATTGATTGAGGACACTGAGGCAGCCACAAGAGTACAACTAATGATGCTCACAAAAAAGAGCTTTCAAAACTTCTTCAAGAAGTGGCACCAATAATGGGATAAATATGCATGAAGCCAGGGGGAGTACCTTGGGATGTATTACTGTCTTATACTGGAATAAATTTTTAAGGCAGACATGCACCTAAGTTTATGATCATAGCTCATATCTCTCTTGCTGGATCTCTGATTGAAGCTTAATTTATATCATCCCTTGTATCCTGTTCTCTCATGCTTTGTTGATGGGATTGGTGGACAGAAAGGTAATTTGTTGAGTTCATACCTATGTCTATATCTGCATCTATATCTATGTCTATCTACATATAAACATATAATATTCAAGTCTTGTAGCACATTTCTCAATTTTTAAATGTTTTAAAAGAAGTCTATGACACACATAAAGGGGGAAATCTTTAGTATTAATGAGCATGATTATTTTATTTCCTTCAATAAATTGTAACCTGGAGTCTTTCTGTACATCACACTACTGTGAAAGCCACAGTCTATTGCATAGTTTTCAGAATATGACTTTCACCCTCACTTTATCTGCTTTCCTACTTAGACCATGAAAAAAAATTTAAACCAAGGATAATTTGGTTTTGTCTCTTGACTCAAATATTGACTTTCCTTCTAAGGAAAGAGATGTAATAAAAATCAGAATTTATTTATAAAATATCCCATCTTAACACTTTCCTAAGATATTACAAGGTACTGAAATTTCACAATGTCCTGATGTAAATAAATGATCCAGGTTTTGTCCAATCCATTTTTATTAACAGGATATTAAGAAGGTAAGCATATAAGGTGTTCAGCAATAAATTATTTGTGATAAAATGGATATCATTCAAAAATAAATTTTTGATACTAGAAAGGAATGGTTTCATAACTTAGTGAAAGAATGTGACTTTTAAAATTTATAGTACAAAATTGACAATAGGGTCCACAACAGAAATTCCTTGTAATGAAACAGTGATAAAATTCCACTGACAATGCCAAATCAATATCCTTGCAAGAGGTAATACATTCTTTTTCATTCCTTTTTTGCATATGTAAAGTAAATGGCTACACATGTTGATAAAGTTATTGCTTGCTTTAGTAACCCTGCTAAAAATATCAATAGGAAGATTTGAAAAAAGACTGTAAGACCCAATTCTCTGTAATTTTAAAGAATAGATTCATATACATGTAAAATATTTCTGTTGTACATTAATTTTTTTCAAAATATTATCTAAATATGAAGCATATGTAACGATCACTTGTCAAAAGAAATGCAGAGACACCTGAAAGACCACAGCTTCATAGGGATGCTGTGACTGCTCCTGACCCATACCCAAAAGACTTTAGCAGCCAGTGGAAGCATCTCTCACCAACACAACCTTGGCAGCGCATAGGAGCATCAGAAGTCCTTCCACCATATGCAATACCTCAGGTGGTTGGCAGGAGACTCAGTGACTACTTTACCCCACCTAGAAGAACTTGGCAGATCAGGAAGAGTACAGTGAGACCTCCCCAAAACAGAGGACCTCAGTAGGTTTACAAAGCCTTGGAAAAACATTCTCTCACCTGGACAACTTTGGTAGTCTGGGAAGAATTCAAGTAAGCCCTTATTCTATACAAAGAACACTGAGTAGGCTGGCAAAAGTGTCAAGGAAGCCTTCTCTACCTGGAGTATCCCAGCTAGGCCTATTTGACTATCAGTGACACAGTATGGTCTCAGCCGGGGTGCACTGCACAGACCGGTGAGTCTGGAGACTTGGAATAGTCTGAAGGCACAGTACTAATGCAAGCTAAGGGTTGGTTCACATCAATACTCCTAACCATTTCAGCCTAGGAAGGTATTGGATGCAACCAACTAGCCTCACTTGTACAATGTAGGACCCAGCAAATGAGTGAATGTCAGACACACAGTAGGACCTAAGACACACATTACAGACAGTGGAGACTAGCAGAATTTAAAAGATTGAAGTATTAACCAACAGGTGAAAATGAGAAAATAAAAAGCATAATGTAAACTAAAAACCACAATCTATCTGGAACAAGTACAGGAGGCACAGAAATAGAGTACATTGGAAATCATACACCTGCAATTTATGAAAAGATAGCAAATGAAGTAAAGAAACAAACTCATGAGGCTACAGAGGAAATAAGATCAGAAATAATCTCTCAGGTAAAGGAAGAAATAATAACATTACTGAAGCAGGAGTTGCTCAGCATAGCTAGAGAAGACATAGATAAAAATGCACAGAAGCATGGGAAAATGATAGAAACTTAGAGCGAACAATATAGAAAAAAACAGAAAACATGCAGTAGATTCAAAGAGATACCCAGGAAATTAAAAATTCCTTTGACAGCTGGAAAACCTGCTTGGACAAAACTGAAGATAGACTTTCAGATCTTGAAGACAGGATCATAACCAGTAATCACAAAATGAAAGAACAATTCATGAAATAACAATTCAACACCTCCAAAATGATCCAAAGAAAAACATTATAGAACTGATAGTTATCAATGAAAATCCAGGATTCAAAGCAAATGACATAAAATTTTTTCCAGAAGTATTAGCAGAATATTTTTCAAGAATGGAAAAACAATCTGATATACAGATAAGTGAGATGTATAAAACTCCAAGCAGCCATAATAAAAGTAAATCTTTTCCCAGACATATAATAATCAAGATCACAGTAACTCAGCATTAAAACAAAATACTAAACACTGTTAGAGAACATAAACAGATCACTTATCAAGGAAAGCTCTTTAGAGTCATACCTGACTTCTCAACACAAACCCTTAAGTCAAGGCAATCTTGGAGTAAAGTATTTCATGCTCTAAAAAAACAGTTTTCAATTCAGATTGATATACCCTGTAAAAATATCTCTCAAAATTAATGGAGAAATAAGATGCTTTCATGACAAAGAACAACTGAAAAAGTTCATGTCTACCAAACCAATCTTAGAAAGAGTAGAGAAAGATATTCTAGATAGACATAAAAATGAACACAATTCTCAAAACAAAAACAGAAAGAAGCCATCAGGCAAGGTAAGCAATTAAACAAAGAGAAAAGGGAAGAAAACAGCAACTGAGAACAATATGACAAGGTAAGCCAATACATATTGGTTATAACCATCAATATAAATGGCCTCAGTTCACCAACTAAAAAAATAGATTGGCAGAGTGACTCAAGAAACAAGATGCAAAAATATGATGTATACAAGAAACACACCTAACTCAAAAAGAAATAGAAACTCATACTGAAAGTCAAAGGATGGAAAACAATATTCTATGTGACAAGAACCAAGAAAAAGGCAGGGGTAGCTATTCTGTTTACTTTTTTTGAACTTCAAACCCAAAATGACCAAAAGAGACAAGAAGATCACTACCTACTCAGAGGAAAAATTCAAGAGGAATATAGAACAATCAGAAATTTATTCACCATATATGAAAGCACCCAAGTATATAAGAAAAATAGCAGACATGAAAAGTCAAATATCGTATAGCACAGTTATAACAGGGGATTTAATAAACCATTGTCACAAAGAGACAGATCAACCAGACAAAAAGTCAGAAAAGAAATAATAGAACTGAATCAAATTTGTGAACAAATGGATTTATTAGAGGTTTACAGAGTGTTCCAATATCAGAATACACATTCTTCTCAGGTGTACGGTGTATGATTTATGGAATGTTCTCTAAAATACAGGCCATAGAACATGCTTAAGTGAGTACAAATGAATTATAAACTCTTCCATGCATATTATCTGACCATAGTGCAATGAAATTGGAAATTAACAGCAAAAGAAACTGCAAACACTAAATAAACACGTAGAAATTAAGTAACAACCTACTGAACAACCAGTGGGTTACAGATAAAATTAAAGAAGAAATTATAATATATTTTTACCTCTGGATTACTTGCTGTAGTATATCATGAGAGATCATACAGCAATAAACATTTAACATAATATTTGTGGGACACAATGAAAGTGTGCCTAGGAGGAAAAATTACAGTGGTAAATTTTCATGTCAGAAAAACAGAAAGAGCATGAATAAACAATCTAATTCTATGCCTGAGGTTTCTAGAATAAGAAGTCAAGCCCTATAGAAGGAAGAAAATTATAAAGACCGCAGCAGAAATGAATGCAATTGAAACTAATAAAGCAATACAAAGAATACATGAATCAAAGAGTTTGACTTTTAAAAAAGTAAAAATGATCGATAAACCCATAGGCAACCTAATCAAGAAAAGGAAAGAAAAACTCAAATTCATGAAATAGAAATGAAAAGGGTGAAATTTTTAAAGATCTTGTGGAAATTCAGAAGATCATCAATACCTACATTGAAAATGTTTGTCGGCATAGGTTGGAAGACACAGAACAAATAGACAGATTTCTAAAAATGTCTGAATTACCAATGCTGAATTAAGAAGTTATAAAAATTTTGAATAATCAATCATCAGTTAAAAAATGAAAATGTAATTAAAAAAGCTAAAAACAACAACAAACCAGGTCTTGATGGATTCACAGGTAAATTCTACAAGAAATTTAGAGGAGATTTAATGCCAATACTCCTCAAACTCTTTAATTAAATTGAAAAGGAAGCAACTCTTAACTCATTCTTGGAGGCAAGTATTACTCTAATACCTGAACCACAGAAAGACCCAACCATAAAGGAGAACTGCAGGCCAAACTTCCTAATGAATACATTTTCAAAAATTCTCAATAAATTATTAAAAAACAGAATACAGAAATACACCAAGAAGATTATACACCATGATCAATTGTTATTTATCTCAGGAATGCAGGGATGGTTCAATGTATGAAAATTTTTTTTTCTTGCATCAGAAATCAAACTCACAACCCTTTGCTTACCAGTCAAGTGCTTATGCTGCTGAGCTATAATTTCAGCCCAACAAATGCAAATCAATAAATGTAGTATAACGTATCAACACAGCCAAAGACAAAAATCACATGATCCCCTTAATAGATAAAGAAAAAGATTTTGATAAAGATAACATTCCTTGTAATAAAAGCCCTGTAGAAAATCAGAAGAGACACTATCAGCCTAGCCCAGCCTGTTTAGCTGCCGCGCCTGGACATAGGTCTGCAGAGGAGGAGCTGGGCAGATCTGGGGTGCCCTCACCAGCCTCTCTGCGTGTCTGGAGGACTCTGGATATCTCCGCCCAGACTGCTGGAGTTCCCCCAGGCTTCCAGGTGCAGTAAAGGGGCGAGGCGGGTTTGAGGCTATCACATCAGCCTCCCCATTCCGGCTCCACTTGGAGACCTGCTGAGCTGCCGACGGATGGGCGGGCCCACAATATCAGCCTAGCCCAGCCTGTTTAGCTGCCGCGCCTGGACATAGGTCTGCAGAGGAGGAGCTGGGCAGATCTGGGGTGCCCTCACCGGCCTCTCTGCGTGTCTGGAGGACTCTGGATATCGCCGCCCAGACTGCTGGAGTTCCCCCAGGCTTCCAGGTTCAGTAAAGGGGCGAGGTGGGTTTGAGGCTATCACATCAGCCTCCCCATTCCGGCTCCACTTGGAGACCTGCTGAGCTGCCGACGGATGGGCGGGCCCACACTATCAGCCTAGCCCAGCCTGTTTAGCTGCCGCGCCTGGACATAGGTCTGCAGAGGAGGAGCTGGGCAGATCTGGGGTGCCCTCACCGGCCTCTCTGCGTGTCTGGAGGACTCTGGATATCTCTGCAACCAGGGAGGGTCCACAGGTTCCTGAAGCACTACGGCCTGTGGTGAGTACCCTAACCCGGCTGCGATTGAAGAACTGTGGAGCTTCCAAGGGGCAGGTGGGCGCACAGTGTCCCTGAGGCCCAGCTTGTCTGGAACTGCAGAGTTCTGAGCAGGCAGAGGAGAGCCACTAGTTCTGTAGGCCCAAAGGCTTGGGGTAGTGTGGTGCCAGAGTCTCAGTAGCTCCAAACATAGAAGGGGATTTTCAACAGATCCTGAGGAAGCTTTCAAATAACACTTGAAACACAGAAATATAGGAAAATGACAAAACGAAAGACTAAATTACAACCTCAAACCTCCAGCCCATCTCAAGAAACCCTAGGAGCGATGTATATAGAAGAAAATATATCCCATCCACCTCATATATCGGACACAATAGCCACTGAAATTGACAAGCAACTCCAGGAAGCTTTAAAGAAATTCAAACTCGAAATAATCTCCCAGATAAAAGAAGAAATGATAAAAGAAATGAAAGAGATTCTAAATATATCTAAAGAAAACACAGATAAAAAATTGGAGGAACTAAACAAAAAGATAGAATCCCTAGACGAGCAATATAAGAAACAAACAGAATACATAATGCAGATGCACAGAGATATACAGGAAATAAAAAACTCCACTGAAAGTTGTAAAAACCGCCTTAATGAAAGTGAAGATAGAATTTCAGACCTTGAAGACAGGATTGCAGCTAGTGAACAGGAAAGGAAAGATCTTTTGAAAATAACAAGGAATCAGGAAACAACAATTCAACAACTGCAGGACGATGCAAAGAAGAATAACATAAGAATGATAGGGATTAATGAAAGAGAGGGAGACAACATGAAGGATGTCAGGAGGATATTTAGAGAAGTAATAGCTGAAAATTTCCCAAGCATGAGATCAGAAACTGACATCAGAATCAGTGAAGCATATAGAACTCCAAACAGTCATAACCAAAATAAAACTACACCCAGACATATAATAATCACCATCCCAGAAATCCAACACAAGAATAGATTATTAAAAGCTGTCAGAGAGAAAAGACAGATCACTTATAAAGGAAAACCTATCAGAATCACAGCAGACTTCTCAGCACAAACAATAAAGTCAAGAAGAGCATGGAGTGAAGTATTCCAGATCCTAAAGCAAAACGATTTCCAACCGAGACTGATATATCCTGCAAAACTATCATTCAAAATAGATGGTGCAATATGATACTTCCATGACAAAGAACAGCTGAAGAACTTCATGAACACCAAACCAATCCTGCAAAAAATATTGAAAGACAGTTTAGATACACAAAGGAAAAAACCACTAAGCAAAGCAAATAATTAAACAGAACAGAAAGATAAAGATGCAACAGCAGAGAGATAACATTCCTACAATTAACCAGCATTTAACAGTAATAACCATTAATGTAAATGGTCTCAATGCACCAATTAAAAGAAACAGACTAGCAGAATGGATCAAGAAACAAAATCCAACCATATGCTGTTTACAGGAAACCCATCTAACCCAGAAGGATACTCACAGACTGAAAGTCAAAGGATGGAAAACAATTCTCCATGCAGCAGGAATCCAAAAAAAGGCAGGAGTAGCCATTCTGTTTGCAGACAACGTGAACTTTAAACCAACAATGACCATAAAGGACAAAGAAGGTCACTACATACTCGTAAGGGGAAAACTCCAAGAGGAAGAGATAACTATCTTAAATATATATGCACCAAACTCCAGAGCACCCAGTTATATAAAACAATTATTAACAGAAATGAAAACTCAAATTATCAGTAACACAATTGTAACAGGAGACCTTAATACACCACTGACACCAAGGGACAGATCAACCAGACAGAAAATGAGCAAAGAAATAACAGAACTGAATCACACCTGTGAACAAATGGGTTTGATAGACATATACAGAATGTTCCACCCAACAACATCAGAATACACATTCTTCTCAGCAGTACATGGATCATTTTCTAAAATAGACCATATATTAGCTCACAGAACATATTTAAGCAAATGCAAAAAAGTTGAAATCATCCCTTGCATATTATCAGATCATAGCGCTCTGAAATTAGAAATTAATGACAAAAGATACTGCAAAAATTCCACAAACACATGGAAACTAAATAACACACTCTTGAGTAATCAGTGGGTCACAGAAGAAATTAAAGAAGAAATTAAACAATACCTAAAAGAAAATGAAAATGCAGATACAACTTACCGGAATCTGTGGGATGCAATGAAAGCCGTTCTGAGAGGAAAATTTATTGCACTGAGTTCCCACATCAGGAAAACAGAACGAATACAAATAAATAACTTGATGCTACACCTCAAACAGCTAGAAAAAGAAGAGCAAGTCAAGCCCAAAGCCAAAAGAAGAGAGGAAATTATAAAAATCAGAGCAGAAATCAATGCAATAGAGACTAAGAAAACAATCCAAAGAATCAACGAATCAAAGAGTTGGTTCTTTGAAAGAATAAATAAAATTGATAAGCCCCTAGCCAACCTTATTAAAAAAAGGGAAGAAAAAGCTCAAATTCATGCAATAAGAAATGAAAAAGGAGAAATCACTACAGACCCAATAGAAATACAGAGGATCATCAACACCTATTTCGAAAACCTCTACTCTCAAAAGTTTGATAACACAGAAGAAATAGACAGATTCTTAGAAGCATATGAAGTACCAAAGCTAGATCAAGAGGATATAAAACTGTTGAATAACCCAATCTCTGCTAATGAACTTGAAAATGTAATTAAGGCCTTACCCACCAAGAAAAGCCCAGGCCCAGATGGATTCACTGCAGAATTCTACAAGAAATATAAAGAAGACCTAATGCCGACACTCCTCAAACTATTCAATGAAATTGAAAGGGAAGCAATCCTTCCTAAGTCATTCCTGGAAGCAAACATTACTCTAGTACCAAAACCTGAGAAAGACCCAACTATAAAAGAGAACTATAGACCGATCTCCCTAATGAACACAGATGCAAAAATCCTCAATAAAATATTGGCAAATAGGATCCAGCAAATCATCAAGAAGATTATACACCATGACCAAGTGGGATTCATCCCAGGAATGCAAGGATGGTTCAACATACGCAAATCAATAAATGTAATCCACCATATCAATAAAGCCAAAAATAAGAATCACATGATCATTTCTATAGATGCAGAAAAAGCCTTCGATAAGGTCCAACACTTATTCATGATAAGAACTTTACAGAAAATTGGAATAAATGGTCTTTACCTCAATATAATAAAGGCCATATATGACAAACCAACAGCCAGCATCATACTAAATGGCCAAAAATTGAAAGCCTTTACTTTAAAATCGGGCACAAGACAAGGATGTCCTTTATCACCACTCCTATTTAATATAGTACTGGAAGTACTAGCCAGAGCAATTAGGCAAGAAAGAGAAATAAAAGGGGTAAAGATAGGAAAAGAAGAAGTTAAATTATCATTGTTTGCAGATGACATGATACTCTACATAGAAGACCCCCTAAACTCCATTGAAATACTCTTAGATACAATAAATAAATTCAGTAATGTGGCTGGATACAAAATCAATACTCAGAAATCAATAGCATTCCTATACACAAACAACAAAATTACAGAGAGGGAAATAAGAGAAACTGGACTATTCACATTAGCAAGCAAAAAAATGAAATATTTAGGAATTACTCTTACGAAAGAAGTGAAAGACTTATACAGTGAAAATTATAATACACTGAAAAAGGAAATTGAAGATGATCTCAGAAAATGGAAAGACATCCCTTGCTCATGGATAGGAAGAACAAACATTGTGAAAATGGCCATTCTCCCAAAACTGTTATACAGATTCAATGCAATCCCAATAGAAATTCCATCAACATACCTTATAGATCTAGAGAAATCACTCCTAAATTTCATCTGGAACCAGAAGAGACCCAGAATCGCAAAGGCAATTCTAAGCAGCAAAGACAAAGCAGGAGGCATCACAATCCCTGACTTGAAGTTATACTACAAAGCAACAGTAGTAAAATCAACATGGTATTGGAATCAAAACAGAGCCGAAGATCAGTGGAATAGATTAGAAGATACAACCACAACTACGAACACACTCAACCACCTTATCTTTGATAAAGGAGCCAAGCAGGTTCACTGGAAGAATGACAGTCTCTTTAATAAATGGTGCTGGAAAAACTGGCTCTCCATTTGCCGAAAACTAAAGCTAGACCCATGTCTATCACCATGTACTAAATTAAAATCTAAATGGGTCAAAGATCTGAATATTAAAACAGAAACACTAAATCTATTGGAAGACAAATTAGGTAGAAACCTTGGAGACATAGGAGTAGGTAAAGAATTCATGAACAGGACTCAAACTGCACGGGAAATACTTCCCAGAATCAATAACTGGGACCACTTCTTATTAAAAAGTTTCTGCATGTCAAAAGAAATCTGCAGCATAGTGAAAAGAAAACCCACAAACTGGGAAAAGATTTTAGTGAACTCTCTCTCAGACAAGGGCCTCTTGTCTAAAACATATAAAGAATTAAAGAAACTCAGACCTCCAAAATTCAAAGATCCAATCCAAAAATGGGCATCTGAGATGAATACCCAATTCTCAGATGAAGAAATGCAAATGGCAAATAAATACATGAAAAAATGCTCATCATCATTGGTCATTAGAGAAATGCAAATTAAAACCACACTGAGATACCATCTCACTCCTGAAAGAATGGCCAGGATCAAGAAAACCGACAACAAATGCTGGAGAGGCTGTGGGGAAAAGGGAACTCTCCTGCACTGCTGGTGGGAGTGTAGACTGGTACAGCCTTTGTGGAGATCTGTCTGGAGATTTCTCAAAAAGTTGGGACTGGAAGTCCCATTTATTCCAGCTATTCCACTTCTAGGCATATTCCCAGAAGAACTGAAAGCATCACACCACAGTGATATATGTGCACCTATGTTTATAGCAGCACAATTTGTAATCGCCAGATCATGGAAACAACCCAAGTGTCCATCAACTGAGGAATGGATAAAAAAGTTGTGGTATTTCTATACAATGGAGTATTATTCAGCTATAAAGAAGGATCACATTGAGATATTTATCAATAAATGGGCGCAGCTTGAGACCATACTCATAAGTGAAATAAATCAATCTCGCATGTGTGAATACCGAATAGTTTCCCTAATGTAAGTAATGATTCAAATATATAAAAATATGTGGTAATCATGATTCCCCATTAGGTGGCCTTGGAGCCTTATAAAGTTTTCACTCATTAATTAGAAAGGCTTTATTCTGGGCTTCTTGATTTGAAAATATTTGAAGCTAGAGTATATGAAGTTTTATCCAAATATTTCAAGGAAAAAGACACTATGGTAACTACTATTAAGTCAGGTTATATGGTGGTGAAGTACTAGGTTGTTGAAACAGTCATGCTGTGACCTCTATTGTTATATTGTTATGTCCTGTTTTATCTCAATCTCCCCCTTATTGTTTTAAAAAAATTAGTCATTTCTTATGTTTGTCTTAATTAAAGAAAAAATTCAAATAATTAGGATATATAAATAATAACTCTTTTTGATTTCCTATTAACTTGTTTTGAAGTCCTGTAGTACTCCCACGATCTTGTTTTGACTGATTAGACTCTGTTCCATTCTATATGGTAGTATCAAGTTTGAAGACATAGGCAACTACTTTGAAGACAATAAGATTCACTAAGATACCCATTCTGGTTTGACTATTGTCTTCTTTGGAAGTCCTGTAATGTTTACAATGCCTAAGTTGTATTGGTCTTGTTCTCTACTGTTTTGTCCAACTTTATAATATCTAATGAGATAGACAATTCTTTTTAAGGAAACAAGGGACAACGTTGATAACCATAGTTGATAAACTTGTACTGTGTTCTACACCATGTGCTATGTCTATCCTTGGTATTGACTGACAGCTTTGTTTTGCCATATTTGACTGTATTCTCCCCCCCCCTCCCCAAAAGTAATAAGCACTAAGGAGTAATGAAATCCAAAGTGTGTGAATTTTGTTGTAAAAAAGAGAGGGGAAGAAAAAAAAAAAGAGCTCTAACGGATATAACAGCAAGTGTGTTTAGGGGTGTTAAATAGCTGACTGTATCAATGTTTGTGGATCATTGAACACAGCTGTTTGCAGTCTACCTGTTTGAATGTCCACCTTGTATTCTTTGATGCTGTGATTTGAGGAACTATTTTCAAGATGATAATATGTAATATACTAACAGGTGATTTCTTACTGTTATGTTTTTTGTTTGTTTGTTTGTTTGTTTGCTTTGTTTTTGTTTTGTTTTGTTTTGTAGTTCTGTATTACGTGTACCCTTACACCGCTTTGGTTTGTTTTGTGTTTTTCTCTTTTTCCTCTTAAATAAAAAAAAAAAAAAGAAAATCAGAAGAGATGGTCTCTACTTCAATAACATAAAAGCCATCAATGACAAATCAATACCCAACATCATAATAGACAAAAACTGAATGCTTTCAATCTAAAATCAGTAACGAGACAAGAATGTTCACACTATCACCACTCTTATTCAATAGAGTTCTGGAAACATTAGTGACAATAGTTAGGCAACAAAGAAAAATGAATAAAGATAGGAAAGGAAGAAATTAATTTATCATTATTTGCAGATGACATATCTAGTAAAGCACAAAAACTCCACCAAGATTACTAGAGTTAATTAGCAAATTCAGCAGCAGAGTTGGATACAAAACCAACACTCAAAAATCAATGGTATTCTTGTACATAAAAAAACAAACTCACTGAGAGAAATTACGGAAATAATACCTTTCAAAACAGCATCCAAAGAAAACCCAAAATACTTGGTAATCAATCTAAGAAAGGATATAAAATATCTCTATATTGAAAACTATAGTACTCTAAAAAAAGAGATTGAAGAGGATATCAGAAATTGAAAAGATATCCCTTGTTTTGGATAAGAAGAACCAAGATTTTGAAAATGACCATAATCCCCAAACTGCTGTCTATATTAAAAGCAATACCAATCAATATCTGATTAGCATACCTCATTGATCTACGGAACACATTCCTAAGATTCATTTGGAAACAAAAGAGACTTAGAATAGCAAAGGCAATCCTGGGTAACAGAAAAAAAAAAAAAAAAAAAGACAGGAGGCATCACAATTTCTGACTTGAAATTGTACTACAAACCTTTTGTGATGAACTCAACATGGTACTGAAAACAAAAACAAAAACTAAAACAAAAACAAACAACAACAAAAAGCAGAGTCAAGGGTCTGTGGAGCAGACTAGAAGATGCAGACACAACTAAAAACACACTAAGCACATTATCTTTGACAAAGGGGACAAACATGTTTGCTGGAATAAAGATAACTTCTTTAATAAACGATGCTAGAAAAATTGGCTTTCCATATGCCAAAGACTGAAACTAGACCCATGTCTATCACCATGCACTAAAGTCAGAATGGATCAAAGATCTAAATATTAAAATAGAAACACTAAATCTACTGGAGGACAAGGTAAGTGGGAGTCTTGGAGACATATGGGTAGGCAAAAAGTTCATGAACAAAACACAAACCACAAAGAAAGTACTTCAAAGAATCAACAACTGGGATCACATCTTATTAAAAGGTTTTTACACTTCAAAAGAAATCACCAACAAAGTGCAAAGAAAATTCACAAAATGGGAAAGAATTTTAGCCAGCAGTCCCTCTGACAAAGGACTTATATCCAGAAAACACAAAGAATTGAAAAATATCAGTCCCCCAAATTCAAGTATCCAATCCAAAAATGAGCATCTGAGATGAATGTACAGCTCACATATGATGAAATACAAATAGAAAATAAATATATGAAGAAATGTTCAACATCACTGGTCATTTGAGAAATACAAATTAAAACAGCATTGAGATTTCATCTCATTTCAAAAAGAATGGCTATCATCAAGAAATCAATCAATAACAATTGCTGGAGGGGCTGTGAGAAAAAGGAATCTTTATCCACTGTTGATGGGAGTGTAGACTGGTATAATAACTGGTACAATGACTATGGAAATCAGTGTGGAGAGTCCTCAAAAAAACTAGGATTGGGGGTTCCATTCAATCCAAGTATATATTCCCCTTTTGGGCATTTTCTCAGAAGAATTGAAAATATCATGCCACAATGATAAATGTGTCCCTGTGTTTATAGCAGCACAATAATAATAGCTACATCTTGGAAACAACCCAATGCCCATCTACTGAAGAATAGATTAAAAAAAAAAAAAAGATGTGGTATTTTTATACAAGGGAATAATACTCATCCATAAAGAATGATAAGCTTAAGGTTTTTATATGCAAATGGATGCAACTAGAGATCATACTCATAAGTGAAATAACTCAGACTCCCATATGTAAATATCATATTGTCCCCTAGTTTAAATTAAAACAAAAGAGTACCTAAAATCTAAAATGTATAATAGATACTGTGAAAATGGAAGAGAAATCAAGTGCTCAAAGCGAAAGATAACTGTGATAGGGAAAAGGAGAATAAAAGAAGAGAAACAATATAATGTATATGAGACAGATAACTATACTACTAATCTTTGTTAGTTCACCAAAAAGAAGTTTGTATTTTCATTGTCTGATTGTTTGATAATTCTTATGCCTAAATTGTGTAATCTGAACTACTTTCATCTGTGAAATATTCATTAGTTTTAATTTCATATTGTTTTTGAAATTCTGTATTTTTTAATCATTTATTGGTTAAAGCATTACATGAAATAAAATTCAGTTATAAAATAGCTCATAATTGCTAAACAGTTTATAGAGTTCAGTAGTCAGTATCAATAGTTATTTTTCCTTGTTTCAGATTAAAATTAGCTGGGTCAATGTACAGTAAAGGAAATTTTGAAAATGGAAATATTTAGAAAACGTTGAATTCTTTCACATCTCACTTGCACTCTAAAGTTCTTATAGAGATTATTTTTAATGAATAGATGAAATGGAATTGTTGAACACTTATTCATGACAACAAAAGTTGAAGTGTACATTTATTATAAGTAAATGGATGTTTCAAGAAATGCAAGCCGATACGATTTGAGAGCTATGGGGGTGGCATGTTAGTCTTTCCCAGTCACAGACCATTTGCAGGTAGGTCAGGTAATTTTATCCTGTGTTAATGCATTACAGGTAAACTCCACCAGATACTAAGAATATAAATGAAACTGATCTCTCTACTAGGACTAAAGAAACATTTTTATGTATTATCTATGATTTCACCTTCTTTAAAGAGAAAAGGAGGATTCATTATAAATAGTATGGAAATTAATTAAGTGGAGGTCAGTTTCTACAAAAATATGAGAAAATGTTTGAATTCATTTAAAATTTTTCTTGACAATGATCTTGATATTTTCATTTATTCCTAGCCAATAAAAATAAACCAAACGGGGAAGGGGGGGGGGAATTTAGCTTAGCAGCATAAGCACCTGCCTTGCAAGCAGGCGGTCGTGAGTTTGATTCCCAGTACCGATAAAAAATAAATAAACCAAACACTATGTGCATTATCATCTATTCCAATTTAGAGAGTCAGATTTGAAATAGTTAATACTGGTAGCTAAATATTAGTAAAATATATTTTTCTGTAAAACAAGATGGTTAATTCAGTCTGTATTTTTGTGTCTTCCCTGTTTCTCTTTATGAAATTCTTCTCTCCTCGTTTTTCCTGGCTAACTCAGATGTGTGCACTGAAGCTTTCTTTCTTTATTCCTTTTTTTTTTTTTTTTTTTTTTTTTTGTACTGGTGATTGAACTCATGGCTTTGTGCTGAGCTACATTTCTAGCCCTATTTATTTATTTATTTATTTATTTATTTTATTTTTGTCTTTTTCGTTTTTATCGGTACCAGGGATCGAACTCACGACTGCCTGCTTGCAAGGCAGGCGCTTATGCCGCTGAGCTAAATCCCCAGCCCTTCCCTGAAGCTTTCCATGAAGGGAAGGAGAATGACTGGGACTAACCAGTTTTAGAATGTACCCTGATTTCTTCGTTGCTACCTAGGTCTATAAAAGGTGATTCTATTTACAAAGTGACAAGAAAGATGTCTTTCTATTTCTACCTACAATATAAATGGAGTTTGTGAATAGGAGACTGACATGAAAGTGGAATTTGAATGCTCTTTAACACAGTTTGGGATTGCTAGCCTTGCTACATATTTTTTGTATACAGTAATATTATGCAAAGTGTGCCCTAGAAAATTGGGACAAAAAATCTTGTGTAAGTGTACATCTCTGTAGAGCAAAAATTACAGGCTGCAAAATTGTTTTTAAAGAACAAAGTGTTAGTAGGTAATATGTTAATATTTGTGTGTCTCTGTCAATGTGAATGTGTGCATATATATGTATACATGTGTTTTAAAGAGAAGGTCATGCAAACATAAGGTAGAGAGAGAGCAAGAAAATTGTATTTAGGATATTTAGCTCTAAATCTAAGGAATTAAAATGCATCCAGATAGAAATTAAAACATGAAATTTATTTTAGAGCAAATCTAATCTATAACACAGTCAGTATTATTATCTCAAAAGGAAAATAAGTTTAGAAAAAACACAGTACAGATACTTTTCCATTCAGCACATTAGAAGACCACAGCCTGCTCATTTAGTAAAATCAGAGAAACTCTTCATGTTTGTTATATGCTTAAGTGTTATGACATTAAGACCTGGTTGTAATTGCTACAGGGCTGAAAATACGCAAATAGACCGAGTACTTGGTGGGGAAATTGTGAGAGATCCCTCAATGACTGTCTCAGGCTTCAGACAAGTTGTCTCTCATTTCTTTCTTGTTTCCCTCAGCTGAGGAATGAAGATAATCTCTCAGACTGGAGTGATGATTAAATGAATCATATAAAGTAAAATTTCAAGTTTTTTCATACAGTAACTGATAAATGTCGACAGGGCCTGCTTATTAATAAGCAATAGGCAATTGAGAAATTTCTGAATGCATTGTCTTGAGCATAAAGTTTGTTTTGCAAGTCTTTGATAGTCAATGAATTCGAGTATATATGCCTTTCTAGATAAGAAGTTAGGTTACACTGCAGTCATTCTTAAGGTCAGAAGTGAGATAGTGTGCATCTTTAGTGCCTCCCACTTTGACCGACCTGTAGTAGGTTCTAATTATTCCTTGAATGAATGACAAGGGTGGGTGTAAAATAAATACTGTAGTTATCTTTGTCTTATTAGATTCAATAATGTCCAGGGCAAACATGGCCGTTTGGCCAGTTTCCTGTTTACTTGGGTCATGATATTTAGTTCAACATATGTGCAAACTTTACCAGCTATATGCCCTAGGGTCTAAATTAGGACTCTTTCTCTAGATGAGACTTCAAGCTGGAACCTTGATGATGGTCCCAGCAGTGGCACTTGCAGGCCATATGACACTGTGGAAATTACTTCACATCTTTTACTTTTGTTTTCTTATCTAGAAAATGAGAGAGTGGATAAACTTTCTTCTAAAGAAAATAAATGAAAGGTAAAGTTTGTAATAGAAAGCTTTATGTTGACATAAGATTAAAATATTTTATTTGGCATTTAAAGATCAGTCAATGAATATAAAAATCATAATGAATATACATCAGAATTAATGACTATTCATTTATTTAATAGTTAGTACCTTATACTATAGATTTCAAGAAAAATTTAGGCACTTCAAAACATTCTCCTAAAACTTAATTCATTTAATTTTAATAAACGACATTTGACCCAGTTAATATAAATATAAACCTTTATATGTGTTCCTTCATTTACTTTGCTGTATATTTAGAAAGATATCTCAAAACTGTTGTGCAATATATATTTAGAACATCATCTCGCTTCACACTGGTACCTTAATTGCTACAAAAAGTGTAGAATCAGTCATGACTGTGGAAAGAAAAGGCTTAACTCTGCTAGAGCAAAAACACCTCTGAATCTGACAGAAGTTTTAATTGTTTGAATAGAGGATGACAGAATGCCCTTGTTACATTTTGGCGAGTGGCGAACCCAGTAGCTTTGCCCTGACAAAAAGTTGTGCTCTCTTAAATATCAATTTACACCTGTAAAACCTAGACAACATGTCATCAACAGAGACATTAGTGCTGACATCCACCATGAACTTTTACGTTATGGTTGACTTGGTCCTCATGCTTTTTTTTTTTTTTTTTTTTTTTTGAAGTTACACTGTTTTTGTTTTAAAGAGTTTATACTCCACTGGGCTTTAACTACTAATTTATTAAGCATATGTGTTAGTAAAACATTTAAAATCTAGGTTTTGAAGCTTGCAATAATTTTGGGTACTGAAACTTCTTGCCTGTACAATTTCAGGCTTTAAAAGGGATGTACTTTCACAAAGCGACATACTTTGCTCTCACAATTGTGGAGACCAATGTTTCATTGTACATCATGCACATTTTGTATAATAGCTTGACTGAGATATAATTGACTCACTTCATAATTTACCTATTAAAATACATCAGCCAACAGTTTTAACATATTACAAATTATGTTTGTAATTATTTTAATTAATTTTAGGATATTTTCATTAACTCTAAAAGAAATCCCACACCTTTTATGATTTCACAAAGAAATTCTACATTTGAAAACTATAATCACCCTATTCCTATTCGCACTTCCTGATCCCCTTCAGCACTAACAACCACTATATAGATTTTTATTCTAAACTTTTGATGTGAATGGAGTCATATAAAAGAGGGATGTTCATGATGGACTTCCATACTTTAGCATAGTTTTTCAAAATTCTAGGTAATTCTTTAATTCCCAGACAAAAAATGACAGTCACCTCAAACTCTACTTAGACTGTGCCTCAAAGTTACCTATATTAATTTTTTAAAATAAATGTGTGTCATGTCTAAACCAGATATTTTAATACAGAATTGAGGAAGATAAGTAACAGGCATGAACCTTTCATATTTAATATGATACAGAATTTGATCCTTAGAGTAACATTTCCAAATTATTTTTATAATATGACATACAACATGATATATATCATACACAATAATTATGTTCGAGATACATATTCATGGTGGAGTGGATTAACTCTAAATAACCAAAGTATCTACTAACACAGGTTTGCAACTTCCAAAGCATAAAGCAAGCAGATTCAATACCTTATGCAGTGACAGCAGAAATCTGCAATTTCAGGAACACTAAAAGAACACAGGTTTTCCAAGACATTTGTCTCCCTCACTTCAAGAGAGGTTGAGAATCTACTCAGCAGTCACTATCTTTAATCGACATCCCCAAGGTTAAAATGTAACAGTTCATAGAATGAAAATCATTAATAAGTTTTAAGTTTAGAATGCACAAGTTATTGACCTTTTTAACTGTAGTAATAAATAAACTATTGTGATTAAAGCTCTAAGGACAATTGAGTAGGACAAGTCTAAATTTGCTACCAGCACAGAACTTGACAGGTATCTAGAGAATGTTGAAAAATAGCCAGCACTGACTTTTATCAAGGACAGAAAGCCTCAGTTTAGGGGATTTCGAACATCTCTGAGCAGACTTTGCTGTACTAGTTTGCCTTGGGCTGGCCATGTTCAGTGCTTAGTATGGAGGAGCCAAATGCAAGTGTAATAGTGTTAATTTCCCAGAGGTAAGAATGGGCAGCCTGACACTCAGTGATAGAGCACAAGGTCAGGGTTCTAATAGTGTGAAGGTTTGGGGATTTGACAGAATTACTGCTGAGCTGAGCCTGTTTATCACTGTCACAGAAATGGCAAGTTAAAAGGTGAAAAATTCTATCAATCAGCTAAATTTGTGTGAACCCAATTAGCTTGCTTGTTATTCTTTCTTCTCTCTGTTGATCTATTATTTTAATGTTATGCAGGCCCAGGTTGAATTACCAGTCAATTTAAGACAATTGTGTCCAATGACTATTCAATGCTATGAATAAAATCTATTGAACTTGTCATTCTCTGATGGTGAGTATAAAAACTTTCCAATTAGATGTAACTTTAAGCACATGTGCAGCCAGCAAAATCTGGCTGGCTTAAGCATTGAAAAATATCCAGAGCAGTAAATTTTCTCTTCTGGAAAATCCTTTCTTTTAACCTCTGAATTACCTATTCATCCTTAGTTTTGTTTTTCATTAAATTTCAACGGAATTTTTCTCAGTAAAATCTCTGGTAATGCATCATAGGAAAGAAGTCATCAAAATCATTTATATGCTAGTCACTTTTGGAATTTATCTGGATGAACATACTGTTAATCAACTTAAATACATCATTTAAAGGCAACTTTTTAGATATATTTAACATAATTTTTATTGTGTCCTACTGTCTACATAGTAATAATAATAATGATAAGTATTAAAAGATCTTATCCACAACAAATCAAAGTGTGTTTATGGAACCTAGTTTTTAAGTTTTTATGGTACAGACTGAGGGGTATCTACTTGAAGAAATACATACTAAGTGCTCTTCCCTGGATGATTGATGTTATATGATTTTAAAGTTATATTAAATAAGATAAAATAATATTTGAAATTTTGTTGTCTCTAAAGTAGAATATTTATTATTAGTATTTACAGAGAGAGCGATTATTTTTTAGGGCAAAATTCATGACTATTTCATTGAAGCAAAAATATTCTTTTGAAAACAAGCTCAGAGATAGATATACGGTAGTGTATTTTTCTTATTTTGTTTTACAATTTTATATTGAATTTTCTTATTCCCTTACCTTCACATGAAACGTGATTCAGAATTTCTAGTATTCTCATTTGAAAGAGAACATTACTCAAATGCTCAGAACAGGATGGAGAAGTCATAACATATCGATTTGAAAGACAGGTTTCATATGTTTTGTAAAACTCAACTTTATTCTCATTGGTAGACTATCAGGACTAAAAGTTCCAAATCATCAGGGGTCAGCCATTGTCAGTTAATGAACCAGTGTGCAGAGGTAGAGGGGTATTCTATATACATAAATATAAAATTTAACCTTTATTTTATCCGGGGAGGCAGAAAATTAGGCTTCTCTTCTGTTTCTGATTTTCAGGACTATTCAGTTATAAATAAATAAGATTATGTGAGGCTTTATATAATAATTGATTTGGTAGAGTTTTCTTTTGCTTTGAGCATTCACAGTCAGACACCTCTGTTAAGTGAAAGGTGCTTTGAAAGATAAACTAACTGAACTGACAAATTTGATCAAAAAGTATTAGAAATATTTCCATATTGCTCCCACAGTTTTGCCTGAGAAGTGTGAATACTGGTTTACCAGTACATTATTTTTCCTAATTTGAAATTAAAATTCCATGAGTGCCTGGAGTACTATATAAAACCCTGATTATTTATGAATTAAATGGTCAATTGTATCAAATGTTAGTCTTGTGTGAGCTATCGTGAACAAGTAAACAATTAGTTTGATAAGAACAAAATAACTAACTTTGACTGGAAAGTAGAAAAATTAAATGATAAACAATAAAAAGTCTTCATTATCTTCAGTCTTCATTAAATCATAGCACAAGTACCTTCTGGGAATTGATCTGTGATTTGATATTGATGTTATTGCAGATAATTTGTTTCTTGTAAATGTATTTACTTTGTTAATTATATTTAGCTTTTGTAAGTTGGGATTACTGTATAAAAATTCTTATGTATGGACCAGGAGTATAGCACAGGGGCACAACACCTACCTGCAGGTGTGAGGTCCTGATTTCTATTCCCAGCACACACACACACACACACACACACACACACACACACACACGCGCGCGCGCGCGCGCGCGCGCGCGCACGCACACGCACAGACCTCTCACAGGTATATCCTGCCTCTTCTGTTCCCTTCTCTGTCCCTGAAAGGAAACTGGAAATCATTAGCATTTATTTTTCTCTAAAAAGATGGGGAAATAATTGTGGATATGATATTTATTTCTTTGAACAGATGTGAATCCAGAGACCATGTTCCTATGGTCTATAGGAACCTAGAGTGAAAGCTTCTTACTTTAGAGTAGTGTGAATAAGAAAGATCAGGTGAACACCAGGGAAAACCTGATCTCACTTTCCAGGGCCAACTGACCTTACCCTGCCTCTGCACTTGAGGCTTGTGGCAGGGACAGTTTAGTTCTCTGAGATTTTGTAAATGCTTCCCAGAGTCTTTCTGAAGATAGCCTCAAAACTATAGTAAACAATAACTGCAATGCAAAGTTAAACTGTTTTTTTTTTCTTCCTTGAAATTTGTTTAGCTAGGTTTTATTTTGAAGCAGTGTAGATGATTTGAACACTTAGATCCTTGAGTCAGACTAACTGGACTTAGTATTTGAAATTTATTAATATATATCTCTGAATATGACACTTATTCTTTTGGGAACTCCTTTTCTCTTCTGTGGATGGCAGGAATAAAATATAATCTGGATGATAAACCTACTTGCAGAGCATGACAGATAGTGAAGCTCAAGAAATTCTAAAAATGCTTCATCCTCTCAACTCTGTCTCCAAACCATCTTGCCAGGTAACAGTATGTTATGTACACCAAAAAATAGTAAAGCATAATTAAGTACATGTACCTGCTCCCTAAAATGAATGCAAATATTAATTCCAACTAGAATAGCAGGTAACATATATTAATTGCTTCCTAAATGCTTCTCGTGGGTCATATTATTACGTATTATTGTCCTAATGGGAGGAATGAAGAGAGAGAGAGAGAGGGAGGGAGGGAGGGAGGGAGAGAGAGAGAGAGAGAGAGAGAGAGAGAGAGAGAGAGAGAGAGAGAGAGAGAGAGAGAGAGAAACTTCAAATAATTTTTTAAAAAGACTTTGGAGGTTTAGCAAATCCAGAACTACAAATCACAGTGAGCCAGCAGAAAAGAGTTACCATTAGAACCTAAAAGTTTTCTTTCTGCTGGTGAATTATTTCATTGTTCATTGTTAGTATTTTTCTTTTAAGGATTTTAACAGATTCTGTGAGTTGCACTCACATTTCGGTGTGATATGCTTTACTCAATGTTTAACAATTCAAACAATAATTTCATCAATGATATATCTTCACTGAAACATCTAAAATAATGTTTGATCAAATACATACAGGGCATGTAAAATTAACAAATATACATTGCAAGAAATGTTGTTTCATTAATATTAGGGAGAGAAATGACTCAGAAAGTCAGTCGCTATTTCAATAGGCTGATTCAAAAAATTTGAATGTTTAATTTCAACACTAATCTGTCTTGTTTGAAGCTTGCATCCTTAATTCAGTATATATTATGCATTATAATATGTGATTGATAATTCTTTTGTTATATAATAATCCTTTTTTATAGAATATTTATGATTTGATAAAATATACTCTGAATTTCCATAATGCAATTCTTTAAGAAATACATACTTGTAACAGAGGTTAAAGTCACAATATAAAGAGTTTCCTATTCCTGCATTAGTGTCCTAAAATAAAAATCCTGAGTTAATTATAAATCCAATTACTTCCTCCATCCTCAATTTTTTTCTTAGTTGACATGATTCTAGCAAGGGATATTCTGTTGTATATTTAATTCTCTTTAGTAACTGAAACCTTAGTTACCTCTCCATGAATTAAAGTTGACCCTTTAGCACCATTAATATCTGTCAATTTGTCTTTACTCTACTCTAATTCTTTTGTGTGTTTTGTTTCTCCCAGAGGATAAACAGAATGCATAAGACTTGTGATTCTCATCCATTGCTCCCGCTGCAGCAAACACCATCTCGGTATGTTTCCTGACACTCTTTCTCCCACAAAAACGTTGGTCCCATACTTTGATAAATATTTTCATCTTGAATAATACTATTACTGTGAACCACAGATCTAAAAATGATTTATCTTAGAAATAAGGACAGAGGAGAAGACAAAGAATAAGTCAGCTTTGACAAGTTTTAGGTCAAACTATGTGTGCTTTCCAAAATATAAGATCTGTGAGCTTAAACATATAAAAGTATAAATAGTTCCTCATGAATTTTATTACAATAAAATTGCACTCTTAACTTTGAAGGGACAATTCTGTACCCAGTACAATTTATCTCTTCCGTATAAGTGGCAAATGAATTACACTATTTTTTGAAAAATATGTAAAGTCTAGAATAGCCATCCCATGACTCATTAGACTTTCCTTGGTGGATGCATTTTCTTTCAGTGTTCTTCTTATACATGTAAAATCTCAATTCTTTCATTTATGTCTTTGTCCCTCTAGGTTTTTAACATTTCATTGTTGAACTAGGTGGTTATCCTGTTCAAAATATCAGTTAGCTCTTACAGCTATCTGATCTATATTGTAGTTAGAATTGTTCCTGAATTCATAGCAATCTCTAAAACTTTATGCAGCACCCAATACTTAAGACTTTCCTGATACTGAATTCTCTAGATATTATTAAACCTAGTGAGTACCTCTAACAGTGAGCTCCTTAATCGGTTTCTACTACATAACTTGCTGTTTCCTTTTCTTCAATATAAACATCTTTCTTGAAGTTCTTCAAATAGCCAGTCTTCAGTGTACAAGAAGCTACACTAACCTACAGTACTTTGAGCAAAAACAATGAGAAGGACGTCTTCTAAAGGGAACAAAATATCATAACTGTCTTCATTTCCTTAGCTGCTATTATATAAAATATATTTGAAGATACCAAGTCCGTCTCTCTTATTTAACTTGACCATTTTAAACATCCACTTCCTAAGAGTAATTTTTAATAACTCTCAAAATATGTAGCATCATTACTCAATTTCTTCTCATTTTTGAGGGTCCTTGCAGTCTCCCAGCAAATCCTCCTGGGCTCTCAGTTAAAGCTTTTTTCCTCTCTCTCTGCCTGTCAACTGCCCTCAAAAATGGGAAGCCGGAGAGCAGCTTCTGTGGAGTTGGGCTGGGGATGGACCACTTGGGTAGTTGTGGAGTCTTGGGATGGCAGAGGACTTGGCACATGCACAAAAAGCTAGCAAGCAGTATGTTTATTTCAGGAAACAGAAGAACATGGAAGTTATTTTTGAAGAGATAAGTAGTTCCTTGGGTCCTGGTGCCAAGTTGGGTGGATGTCATTTTAGAGATAGCTAAACACCAGGCTGGCAGAACACATCAGGATTCATGATAAATTTCCATTTGGATATTTTTCAGGGTGAAAGTAAATAGCATGTGTTCCCTGAACTGCTTCCAGTGGGTGAGCATTGTGAGGACAGAGGCACCTGCGTGTTCCTGCCTGATGCTGAATGATTCTCACAGACTATGGCTGTCACAGTGTGGCTCCAGGGCATGCTATTCACCTGTGCAAGTCATTGTCAGATTTCTATGCAGCCTACGACTCTCCCACTCGATATTCATTCATGCTCTCATTATATTGCTGTTATTCCTGTTTGTTGCTTCTCAGACTCTCCTTGCAGAATTCTGAGTTCCCCTCTTTTATCTTTTACGGGAAATTCCCCCTAAAATATCTCCTGAATATCTACTTCCATCTTGGTGTTTGTTTATTCAAGAATCAAATATGACATAGCAATGACCTGAGCTTCTTAATTTCTCACTTCTCAGCATAAAGAGGAGCTGATTGCATTACAACCAACTTTTTAAAAAGCTTGAGTGTCGGGGCTGGGGGTTTAGCTCAGCGGCATAAGCACCTGCCTTGCAAGCAGGCGGTCGTGAGTTCGATCCCCGGTACCGATAAAAATGAAAAAGACAAAAAAAAAAAAAAGTTAAAAAAAAAAAAAAAAAAGGTCTTCATGAATAAACACTACAGGGCAAAATTCAGAATTCAGTAAGCGAGTGAGTAAATAAATATGGTAACATAGTAACAGGAACTACTGTAAATGTTGCAGTAAAAGATGAGTTCATTCTTTAAAGTTTTCTATATACTAAAATTTTACTTAATAAGTATTTATGTATTAATAATTAGAAAACATCAAAAGTAATATAAAACTCTGAACATTTCTCATTGTCCCCAAATTGCTTAGATGTACTATTTCCTAAGTGACTCTTGATTTTGAATGTGGAATTAAAAGAAAACACAATAATAAAGAATTGGACTCCAGTTATATGATATATGGATTAATAGTTGTTAAAGAATATGTTCTTGGTAAATTAAAGAATGCTTTTTGGCATATTCAGTGGTGAAAGATCTTCCAAATTACAATTATATTTCTCCTTCTGAGTTGTGAATGAATACTTTGAAAATGAGTTTTGATCCAGTTCATTTTATTGGCATTTGCTTGCGATTTTTGGTAGTATCTAGAATCTTATCTGTTCTACCAACAATGGGATAATTATTTATTCTTCTTAAACATAGTTTTAACAGTTTCCTTGAATTGCAAATTTGTTTAAATATTAAGGATGAAAGAAACAAGTTTACCTAGAAATGCATCTATTTAGAAGCATTTGTTTAATTATTTAAAAGAAATTATTCATCTCCTAATCACTATCGTACTTTTATCTTTGTGTGGTGTGGTTTATCAGAGATAATTTACAATTGAATATACTGCTTATCTTTTCTGAATTTTAGTCAGAAATGGATCATGAATTTTATGTATTAGTAAAATCAACTCTTTGCAATCTAAGCAGGTGCGATTTTAATAAGCCACATAAAAATTTCTAATATCTCTACTACATTAGCAACAATTTAATAATGAGTCATTTCTGTTACTTTCATCATATATTCTTCTTTCACAGGGACTATTTCATTTTATTCTCTGCAGAGGCCTGTGATTCAGGTTGCACTTTATTCACACTTTACAGTGGATATACTGAGACATAGTAGGTCAAATAGACTTACCAAGGTTATATAGTAAATGAAATTTTAAAGAGTTAGTTCTAGATTCCATACCATGTTGGTCAAGCTTTATCTTGTAAACTATATTGTTTTGAAAGCCACTGAGAGGATCAGTAAAGCGCAATTCTGGATGTATTTGGATGTGTTACCAAGGGGTAATCTAATGTATTGTATATGCTATCTGTCCTGTACTGCCATGATTCTGTTTCTTTGTTCTGGTTCCAGGTCGTGATGAACTAATCATCTTTGATCAGCTATATATTTCTGCCATGATCTTTTGGCTTTGGATTCAACCAGTCTTGGACTAAATTCTCTGAAAATGTCAATCAAATTAACCTTACTTTAAGTTTTGAAGTATCGTCAAGTATCTTGTCTCCATATAAGCTGACCAATACAGAACTGTTGTGTGAATGTATGTGCCTATGTGTGTTAAAGGTTTTTAGAAGTAGTTTGAGGCAGAACTTTAGAAAACTTTGGAAATGCAAGGTAGAGAGGCCTGAGACTGTTCTAAGAAGAGTCTAATGGGTGATTCTGATCAGAGTTCAGAAGATCAAAATGAGAGAAAGCAGAGTAAAGGCCAGGTTCAGAGCTTTCAGGTAGGAATAAGAACGTCATTGGGAATTTGATTACAGCCATGTGTGGTACATTTTTTCCTATATTTTGTCCATATACTGAGGCTTTTTGGGAGACTAATATTAAAATGAGAGAACTGATGAATCTGACAAAGAGAATTTCAAAGCAGCCTAATGTTCCAGATGTAGCAGTAACATCTCCATTAAAATTTATGTTGAGAATTGGGACCAGAAACCATAGCATAAAAGTTTCATAAACTTACATTTTTATTCAAAAGGAACAATGTATAAAGGTAGGAACAAAAGGGAGTGTAGTTGCTGAAGATATTTTCACAACTAAAAAGAAACACAGCACTTGGCACAATGACATGATGAAAGATGTCTTAAAGCCATCTTGGGGGTCAGCAAGACTTTACCCATCACAAACTCAAATGGAAAAAAGTATAAATCCTCATTTGAGAAGAACATGAATCCTCTGCTTGAGAGGGACAACTTTTGGAGGTCCAGTTATTGTACTGTTGTGTGGTCAGTTATTGTACTGTAATCATTCAGACACTCAAGAGACTGCTGTAGCTATGGTCCAAGGGGGCCAGGATGTTGTCCTTGCTATAGGCAGAACTTGTAGTCGTCTATATAATTCTGGTTTTACCAGCATACAAAAGGCAAGATTTATGACATCGTGGGAGCTTCCACTCAGATTGAAAAAAAACTGGCTGGGGCAGCCAGCCATGGAGTCCATAACAGTACAGTATAAAAAGATGTGGAATGAACAAAGGGTGTAGTAGACATTCCAGGGATTAGAAGATACTGGGGATGTGAGACTATCTTCTATGGAAAGCCTGTCATTCCTGAAGAAAGCCAACCTAAAATAGAGAGCTTGTGGACTTCAACCAGAAAAAACTGTAGTTTGAGTCTATCAAACTCTTCTGTAATTCACATTTCATTACTGTATGTCCTTGGTGCTGGACATGTACCTGAAACACTGAAGGATCACCCTGCTTGATTTAGGTCTTGCTTTAGTTTGATTCATTTCTACCCTGTCTTTAGAATGGAAATACTGGGCTGGAGATACAGCTCAGAAACATTAGTGCCTGCCTGGCAAGTGCAAGGTCCTGACACACACACAAAACAAACAAACAAACAAACAAACAAACATCCCCAATTGGAATATAGTTTTCTATTGTCCTGATTGAAGTCTTGTATTACATTCACTGTATTGTTTTCATTGGCTTTATTCTGTTTTATTTAATTTGGTTTCATTTATTTAAAATGTGCTTTCATTTTTTGTCTTGATTGCTTTATTCTGTTTTATTTCATTTGATTTTTCTCTCTTTAAAATGAAAAAAATAGAATGTAACTATATAACCTGTACCATTGCATCATGAGATTATGTAATTTTACTTTATTTTCACAAGATTTAACGGTAAGAGTTTTCCTTGCATCCCAGAACAAATTTAGAAATTTGAAAATTGCTGGAACAGTTTAGGCATTGGGTAAGTGATTATTGAGTTCTCAGTTGTGCACAGTATAGATGTAACATCTAGGTCAAAATTAGGAACTTACTATTGTCTTTATTTGAAGATTGTGTTTTAATGAGATGTGTATAGATGTGTATATAGATGTTATTATGTGTATATAGATGTTATATATGTGTATATAGATGTTATTTAATGAGATGTGTATAGATGTGTTATTAAATTGACAAGTGGTGGAATGTGGTGGTAAAGCTTAATTGTTTCAACTTTGGTTTTGGAGCTGCCTGGAGGTTTTGTGAAGCTGGTTTCTAGATGTTTGCATGCAGTTCACGGAGGGCTGGCCTTGTGTTATGGTCCTTGGCACCTTTTCTTTAGTTCCATTCTCCTTGTCTGCTTCCAATCACCATGAACTAAGCATTATTTTTCTGCCATATGCTTTTGTTGTGATCTTTCTGCCTTAGGACTAGTTGAACACGGAATAAATTTCCTGAATCTACAAGCCAAATTAAACTTCCTTTTAATTAAGTTGTATTGGAGGTTGTGCTCCAGGGTCAGGAAAGCTCACTAATCCTCATATATTTATTTATGCTGAAGTACTGCCTCACATCTAGTGGTATGATTTTAATAGTAGAATTAGATCTCCTGGAGCAGAGGAGGCAAAGAGCATATGCACTCCAAACAGACAGGAAAGAAAATATTATAAGGCAGAATGGAAGAAGATGGTGAGGAAGAAATTTGGAAGCAATAGCAGATTATTCAGGAAACAAATTTTAAGAGTGTGTATGATTTCAAACAGTGCGGAAACAAAATACAAAGTATGACACAGGCATGTATGTGTGGAATGAAGACAAGCATTCATATGTATTGTGGTAAGCAATTAGGCTAACTGATCTTGTGTTCATGGAATTAAGTTTTATCTATTTTTGAAAAAACATTACTATTTTATTGGCTTGACCATTTTTTTCCTGAATGTTGGCACTGTTCAGACTTATTCAGTATAATATTTTCCCCATCAGTAATTTAACCCCTTTTCTGCCTCATATGAGAACTATTTATTTCCTCCTTGCGTGTTCAGCTGGAAGTCTAAATACTGTATAGTGCTTTACTTGCTATTCCTTTCCCAGAAATTAGGGATAAACTATCTTGGACATCCTCGAGAAAGGTACAGTCAACTTTGTGTTCTACAAAGGCACAAATGGTGGGCATAACTTCTATTTTTATTTATGTAACTACGCATAAAATCCTGTAATGAGTTATACCTTGTTCCTGAGAAGGTGGCATGGATATTTTCTCTGATGCTGCAATATAATTATAAATTAATAATAAATACAAGTTAAAAATGGAAAATTATTTATCTTTCTGTTTCTCTTGCCTTCTTTATCTTAATTCTGAATGAAATAGCTATAAAACCAGATTATCTAGAAATAAGATTAATGAATTTAGATAACAATCAAATCCAAGAGCTATATCTGAAGCTCTACAAAGAGGATTTAACAAGAAAAAAAAAAAGTAAAATGAATTACACAAGTCAGGAAGAGAAATAAAGTTTTAGTTTTATTAGGAATGATTGAGACTACACACATGATCATATATTTTAATAAACAATGTTACAAAAACAGCCAAATTTTTTTCTCAGTCACTCTATAGAAGTAGGAAATGGACCTACTTCTTATCATGTCTTGTAAAATTGAATACTTTCTAGTTTATATATATGTACCAGATACATAGAAATCCTGGATTTTACACAACCCTTCAGTGATCACACCATCCCATCATTGAGCACAGTTGAAATACATTAATTAAGTTACTCATGAAAGTCACAGTTTTGGGACTGAATATGAACTTCTAGACCGATACATATACCTGGGATCTGAAATCTTTTGACTATGTCATAGTCTTCTTGTCAAGAATTAGAAAAAGATAAGGAGAATCAATAACATAACAAAGTCACATAAGTGCTAGGACTATGAGTAGCACAAGAATCACATGATTTTAATAAGATATTTTGACAGATGCTTAATCAATCCATTTTATACAGTGTTCATCCTAAGAAACGTTAATAATATTATTTGTGTTTCATTCCTGACTCATCTTATGTTTAAAATGGATTTATTTGTTCTTAAATTCATTTCTTCTTACTTTCATTAGGATCATTTGCCTCCAATTTCCCTTACTTCACCCTCAACCAGTTTCTCATCTGTTTGCACCCTTATTCCTGACCTTTAAATTTGACATAGTAATATTATTCAAATGGCCAGTCTCTTTAAGTAAAACTTCAGAAGAAAGAACCTGCTTCTTTATGGAGTAATTTAAGTACTGTAATTACTTTTATTTCGGTCCTACAACCTCAATAGCAGAACTAATTTTTTAGAAGATCTTGATCCCTTTCAAAATACTGTTAAGTATTTGACACCTTTGTGTGGTTCTCTGGTTTTGTTTTAAGAAGAGTTAATAGGACTTCACTGGCAGAAGCAGAGTTTTAACTTTATTGATGATGAAAATAGGAAATACTGTCCTCAGATTTATTTCCTGGCACATCTGAGTGAAATGCAATCAGTATTTAGACAGTTGGGAAGAACATGAGATTATTAACATGAAAAATGTAGGTCAGGGAAATCATCTGGTTGGAAGGTCATCTTAAATAGAATAACTTCTTTCCAGGGTAACAGTATCACTTACTTGCAATATGAATTCCTCATGTTCATATTGTTGACATTTCATCTTGCTTAGCTTTGTGACTTATATAAGGCTCTAGCTGAAAAGCAGAGAAATTACTCATTTCATAAATTCTCACAGGCTTCTTTACAAATTCACCATTGGTCTTTCCATCCAGGAGGGTTTGAGAATAAATCTGAACCTCTTATCAGCATTATCAAAATGCTAGTGATCTTCCTCCCTTTCCTGTACAAGATATATGCCCTGACACGAGGTATTGTGTCACAGCCTAATCCTGGAACACTAAACAATTTGCTCAGTTTGTGAGCAGCTTGAATGAATCATTTTACAGCCTTCAAAGTTAGAATTATGAGTAGAAAGCTTAAGGAAGTTTTAGTCTTCATCCTTGCATAACATGACTTAAAATGGATTCATAGGACGAAATTTTGTTATGAAGCAGGTAATGGAGATATACTTTAGGGTTTTATTTCCCTAATAACTGTATGAGGAATATGGGTAAAAGTGTTGGAAGTAATCAGTAATCTCCACTGTGCTTTGTAGTGAAGTAATTCAAGTATTTTACTACAAATGAGAGTTAATGTAGTAAATTTTGGTGAGTATATTTTTAAGGAGAATGAATTAAAATCTCACATTTTAATAATTTTAGTTGCATTTTGTTCATTTAGATGTGCTTTCTTGTGTAAAAGACAAATTAACATTAGCTGTTAGAACTAATGATCCAGAAGTTAAATATGCTCCTGCCTATGTTTTACCTTGGAGTTAAGTTGTGCATATATTTTGTGTATCTTAGAAGTAAGGTAAAAACTGTGGAATAGTCTTTTGTTATTTTGTCTAGCATTTAGGAATTAATCTAATGTCTTTATCTTGATAAGACATCTATTTTTCACATAAAGGACTACTAAAAATAAAGTTATCACCAACAGCAATATATTTTAAAACCATGTGAAAATTTAAAACAATACATGTAAGTCAGTAAAGAAAAATCAATCATTAAACCAATCCCATTGTTTTCTTTGGGTAAGTAATACAATACTATAATACATTTTTATAGAAACATAAGTAAAAGACTAAATGGATTAACATAAAAATTTGAGAATCCTCATTTTCCCTGTTTAATTTGACCGTTTACCTATTTGACCTTGATGACATAAAATCTTTTATTTATAAACATTACAATATTTAAGTTAAATTATACTAAAATGTTACTTGGTCTTTATGTTCTCATTCAGAAAATCAATATCATTTATATTATTTATGTTCTGTTTCTTTCTGAAATACTGATGAATCTAAAGATGATACTGTTTTCTACAGATCTGCTTTATAAATGTACTTATTGTAATTAGACAATATTATAGTTGAAACATGATTAGCTAAGTTAAATGTTATAAAATTCTAGCAAACACTATCAAATGGGAGATATTAAGCATTTTTTGGGGGGGAGGGGGAGTGCTGACATGGATAAGGGGACTATTTTATAAATTAAAAAAAATAAATTGCATATGGCTTTTTTTCTTTTTTTTTCTTTTTAAATAGAATGTCACAAATTACCCCTTTAAAAGGCAAAACAAGAATTTTTTAAATTCTTACCATACCAGGTCAAATTTAAAGTATTTGGATGATGTCAAAAGTTCACAAGTTTTGTTCTGAACTTAAGTGTTTTATTTGCCTTTTCTCATGAAGTCCACCACAATGTGAGCAATACTCCTTAAGTACAATGAAAAGTACTATATATGGGGAGGAAATTCTCAAGAAACTTTAAGGCATAGCAAATGCTTGTGTCATTGTCCACAGATGTCTCCTGTTAATTCAATAAATGTAGGTTGTTAGGTGTGTTAAACATACTGTTCTCAAATGTGATTATTTGGGAGGCCTTTGGGATCCGTACATTGCAAATGGATAAATAATAAAGAACATAAATTACTAGAAACTTTTTTCCTTTGCATTTTTAATGCTTCTTAAATAATATTTAATATAGATATTTTAATTTGAATATTATTTCATACAATGCATTAATTTTCATCTATCTGTTATTGGAGGAGAGGCAGAAGGCTTGATTTCATTTCAGTTATAAGGATAAATCACTTAAAGGATACAGCAGTGTCAGGTTTTCAGAAATATTACATATTGCTTTCAAGAACTTCAGATTTTGGAGAAAATATCTCATTTCCAAATCCTTAAAAAGCACAACAAAGTAAATACATGGTAGAATGTTTTAAATCATAAATGAGTATTTTTTGAGAACAAATTTTTATGGCTTATAAAAATGACTGTGGTAAAAGGATCTGTTTTTTTCAGTCTTTGTTGGATGCATACTTAAAAATTATGGGGATCTATTTTGGTTTAGATATAAAGTGTCACCACCAAATCCCAGGTATCTCAAAGGAGACTAGATTACTATATTCATCACTAGTTCATCCATGATGAGTTTGGTAACTAAATATTAGGAAAAATGACTAGTTGTGAAGGGTACAGAGGGTGTTATCTGGAGGTATATATTTGTATTCCCAGCTCATCATCTGTTTCTCTGCTTCTTGTTTCCAGGAGTTGCCAACTTTCCACCACTACCCATGCCTTTCCAAAATGTTTTTTTGTATTTTAGAGCCAATTTACCATGTAGAAAATCATGAGCCAAAAATAAAAAGTCTTCTCTTTTAAGTTTTGGCTGCAGGATATTTTTGTCCAGTGGCAGCAAAGGTGAATAATACAGAAAACTGGTGCTGGAATAGTGGAGGCTGCTGCAGCCTTCTCTGGCCAGATGCTTTAGAAACATTTAGAACTCTGTGGTAGGAGGAGTTTGAAAAGGTTTAAAATTTGGAGATAGAGAAGCCCTATAATGCTTTAAACAAGCTTGAAAGGTGATTCCAATGGGAGCCCAAAGGACCAGCATGCTGATGGGAATATTCAAAGTGAAAGCCAGGCTCCAGGAGTTTCAAATAGAAAGGAGCAGTATACTGGAAACAAATGAAGGTCATGTTTTCTTTATTCTGGCAAAGAACTTGGCATTTTGTTCATGTTCTAAAACTTTAGTGAAGGTGAATTTAAAGGTGCATTGATCAATCTGGTGGAGGAGACTTTAAGACACCTTAACATTCAGGCTGTGGTATGGTTGATTTGGCCTTCTGGCGTAAGAGAGAAAGGTAGAGACAAAGAAAGGAGAAAAAGTGGCCTTTATTGTGTGCATGGGAGGGCTACTGAAAAGAGGCAAGCACCCTCTCTCTGCAGGAACAAAGGAGTTCATGGAGACTTTTATTAGGTCTGGTTAGCGCAGGAGTCTGTGACTGGAGGGGAAGTCATTTTAACATTGGATCGGGCATTGCTTTGAGGGCAGGTAGGGTGGGGGCGGAAGTTTATCTTGGGGTGAGGGAAGAAGAAGGAAGTCAGCCAATGCATTGTTGTTGGCTCCTTTGCCATTGCTGGATAGTACCATGGGAAAAAAAAAACACATCATTAGTTATTTTTCAGTAGATAGATCTGCCATAAAAATCAGAAGCAGAAAGCAGAGAGAAATGATTTGAAAATTTTAAATGTGACCAGAAAACAAGTGCCTGAAAATTTAGAAGTATGGTGATCACAGCAGCCAAAAATTTTAGCTTGAAATTAAAGGCAAATATTTTGTATCAGGACAAATTGAAAGATGGTTTGAAGGCATTCTGGTAGTTAACAATGCCTCACACTTTGCTGATTTGATACTTCAGAGAGATTGTTTTTAGAAGAGAATCCCTAAGTCGTCTCCTCATTTAGGGACATAGAGAGAAATGTATCCCCTAGTTTAGCAATCTGGGCACTCAGAAGTCACTGCAGCCATGGCCATGTACACCCAATTATTGCTGAGGCTGGCAGAATATTTGACATGATCCACATTAATGCTGAATTTTCAGCCATGCAGAATATCAGAGTTGCGGGATCATAGAGGATTCAATACAGATTTCAAAGGATGTTCCCAGAGACCAGAAAAGGAGCCCTCAAGGAGGCAGTGCATAAACTTTTAGAGTAAAACCAAAGGTGCAGTGGAGATTTAAGCAATTTAGAGATTACAAGAATTGGAGAGTCTGCTGTCAATGAGGATGGCCAGCACAATAAAGTGACCATGTGTGCTAAAACCAACAAAGCCATATAGCCAGAGCTGCAAAAGTCCTGTGGAGTTCATGTCAAACCACAACCTGCCCTACACTCTAGATGTACTGCTACAGGATATAATGTTTGCCCACTTGGTCTCACTCTTCATTTTCCATTGCTCTAATCCTTGCTTTTGGAAAGGGACTGCTTAACCAATGTCATTGGACATAGGAAATATTCATCTTTTGTAAAGTTGTTTATAGGGACTCACAGCTATGAATTTACCTTGAGTCTAAGGGAAAATTTTGAACTTTGCATTTTCAGCAATTCTGGGACTTTGGCATTTCTTAAAGAAGGTCTAGTTTTGTATAATGAGATGGACATGAACTTTTTGGGCAACTAGGAGTGAAACACTATGCTTTAGATCTAAAATGCACTTCCAAAATCTTACGTATTTGGAAGCTGACCAGTGTACTCATCAGTTCTCCTTCCATTGGTGAATTTAGTAAGTAAATGTACTGTTTGGACATAAAGCCTGGTGGAGCTAAGTCACCAGCGTTGTATCTGGAGCAGTGGATTCTTGCTCCTGACCCTCTTGTATTTCTCTGCTTTCTTGATTTCATGACTTGAACAACTTTTCTCTGCCACAGCATTCCTTCATGGTGGTTCTATCTTGAAGCCTACTGATCTTGGGCTGAATCTTCCAAAAACCGTGAGCCAAAATAAATTCTTCCTTTAAACTATGAGTTTGGGTATGACATTCAGTAACAGTAAAGTTAACTAATCACAATCAAATAATTAGAACTATAACTCCAGACTTTGAATACATACACATGTGCAGAATTTAAATGAAAGTTTCATTGACCTGTAGTTGCCAATATTATGAGATATTTGAATTGCTTTTGGTTAAAAATCCTTTATAATCTTAATTTTCAACATAGACGTGTGTGTAACCTAGTGTTCTAAGCCAGAAAGGAAGACATTTATTATCATAGATATTTACAAAATAACATTTTATGCCTTAGAAGAGAAATTTATAAAGTACAAATAGGAGAAGAGAAATATATTTTATTTAAAGTTGAAACATTAGGAAAATCTACCAGAAAAGCTTATATATGTTGAATTTTAAATTATATATATAAATTGTAACAATGGCAGGGAAGATAACAAGGATAAGTGAGGAAAGAAGTAATAAGACTAACAGTTGAGAACAGATGATACTTAAAGCAGTATCTTGAATACTAAAAATCTCTGCTGAATGCAAGGGCTTCTGGATCTTTGCGTGTCTCTTATATCATGCAGAGCAGCTTGCATTCTCTCACAAATGAAAAGATACAGAATATGCACAATGGCTGTAGCTATAGAATTTGGGTCAGACTGTCTAGATTGAAATCAGTGTTTTATTTGCTACTAGCTGTGCAACCTTAGGAGCACTAATTTTCATCCCATGTCTCAATTTTCTCCAGTAGAAATAAATAATATTACTTATAGAAATATTGTGAAAATTAAACTAGTCAGTATATTTTGTGTTCAAGAAGCAAGAATAAACATTAGTTGACTTTTATCTTATTATTATTGTAACATATTTCTAAACAAGGAAGTAAAAACAGCCAAGGAATTACTGTTAGCGGGTTTGTAACATCTCATAAATCAGAAGTGGCAGGCAAAGACTTAAGGCTAAATTTGGCTGAAAATCTGTAATACTTTTAGCTTTCTTCATGACCTTTAAGCTAAAAGTGGTTTTAATACATTTTTATAGGTTGTACAATAGAACAAGAAGAATATACAACAAAACTGACTTACAACGCTTGCAATATTTACTATATAGTACTTTTTTTAAAAAAAGTTTGCTAACTTCTATTGTACTTAAATCTCCAGATACTCGAAATGATAGATTTTAAAGTGAAAGTAATTACAAAATAAGTGCAATTATCTAAGAATGTCACATATCTTTTTTCCTTTATTTTGGGCCTACATATTGGATGCCTATAGTGGTTTTCTGCCTGAAGTCCTATTGCAGAGTAAGGATTATATTCATTGGCAATGGGGATAGTGGTACACTGATAGCTAATATTTGGATATCTCTTTGTGAACTTCCCTTCATAAAACAAACAAACAAACAAAAAACAAAACAAAACAAAACAAAACAAAAAACCCCCAGCAGTTTCACCCATTAAATTCCCTTCCCAAAGTGTAGTCAGAATCTAAGGAGTGGTCCATGTAAAGGACCAAAGTCACGACTCCTTTACATCAACTATGGACAATTTAAAAGTCAATCTTGTTCCAGACCTGCTCTTGAGAACTGTGAAATTGCTTTATAATTCACGTTATCATTGTGATCAATTTTCTTCTCACTTTGCTTATGCATTTGCCTTAAAATATTCTCCTGACTATGCCTATCAAATGTCTCTTCTAAAATCTATTTCATAGATAATTTGAACTACGACTATGGCAATAGTAATGCAAGAAGGAATTTTTATGCTTACGTACCTCCCTGACTTATAAGAAGGATAATATCAATGATAATGCAGATAATATTGGTAGTCCTTGACTTGCTATAGTATCACAACTTTTTGTTGAATGAGAATGAAGAACTGGAAGAGAATGTACTAGTTGGTGTAACATTGCAGGTGTTCAAGAAACCTGCAAAATCGAGACAAACATAGATGTCCATCATTAAGACTAATCTTGCTGTAGCTGTTCAATCTACAAACCAACAGGGAAAGAAATCAACTCTGAATTCCAGTACAGCATTATATCTGCCTGGTGCCAGCAGTTATTTGGAGACAAGTTAATTATCTTAGACTGATTTTACCCTGAAAAGGAAAGCCTTTCAACTTGACTGTTACCGACATATACTCTGAATATGAGTTTGTCTTTTGTTTAAAGACTTTCAATCCAGGACAACTATGTGATGATTTGATGTGTTTTTAATCTGGCAGCACAGGCTCCTAATTGAATCCTAGTAAGGATTTTAATGAAATGTAAGAAAAGGGGAAGTGAAATTATATGCACAATGATATGCCGCATCTCCAAAAGCTGCTTATCTCAAGTAGCAATGGAATAGCATTACAAAGTCCTTTAGAAATGACTCCATCCAACGGTGTAACATCTTTCCCTGAGACTTAATGTACATCTCTACAGATTTTTATATGACACTGCACTCCAGCACATGAACCACTTGGTATCTAGAACTGAGGATGAAATAGGAATTAGCTTGTATACTACCACATCTGGTTATCACTGGGCTTTCTAAATCTGTCTAGAGACTGGTTTCCAGAGTTTGAATGCTTCCTCATCATACTGGTAGGAGTAATGGACTCTGTTCTAATTGTATGCCATTATTTAAACATGTTGGCATAATGAGGCTTACCAGAGTGTTCCTTGGGTGTTTTTTGCCCAAGTTTGAAAATACATGGTTAAGTAAAATTGCCTGTTTGAGAATATGGTGGTGATTGGGGACTTAGTATCTCTTAGTAGTGTTTTGATTGAAGTAACCAAAGCCTCTACTAAGATTTTACACTGCAACCCTTATACCCATGAATATAAGAGAGCATCATCATCTTGAATATATAGCTCTGAAAGGTAAAAGAAAATTTTAATATATTTAAAATTGTTAATTCGTTAAATTAAGTAGAAACCGTCCAAGACTGTCCAACTAAGTTCTATATAATTACATAAAGCTTTAGAAGTAGAAATGAAAAGACTCTGTGTGTTTGGGAAATCAAGTGGTTTGTGCCTGCTTTTGAATTAATGTCTGGCCACTAATGTGCTCTTTGAGTTGAGCGTGCCTCTGTAGCTCTCACATGCAGAATAAGAGGTGTGAAATCTGCAAATAAATCTTCTGTGTGAAAGAAACAATAATTTATGAAAAGGAGCACTCACAAATTAATTAAAAATGTTAATTTCATTCTCTTCTCTAACTTATTAGAGGTACTATGTATTCCCCAAAACTATGATAGATAATATCAGGGATACATCAAATCTAGATGGTTCTATCATTTATGGAATTTAAATTCTAATTAGTAATAGAGGATACATAGATAGGTATCATGGATATATGCGTATAAAAATTGCAAATATGAATTTTTAGAATAATTGCCTAGGGATCTGCACTTTTATATGTATTTGAGATGAACATTCCAATTAGCTTCTATAGTAAAAATCATAGTAACCACTTTCATTAACATTCCTTTCATTCCTATATTTGACCTCCACAGCATGAAACATTTATGATCTGCAAAAGTCCACCACCCCTTAGCTTGCCTTCTCTGCAGGTGCACTGTGTATAATGAGTAGATCTAGGTAGGAGTGTTTGTCTTCCCAGTTTTTTTCTCTCTATGCACCTGCTCCTTTGTCTCTTTACTCCCAAATACAGATACATATCCTCCATAGTGACTGTTTGCAGAATAAGCCAAACACTCAGCCAGTGAAAGAACCCACTTGAGATGAATATAAACTCAAAGGACTTAGAAGGCAAACCATGTCAGAGGCACTGGGTCAACCTGACATAGACCTGAGGCTGTTAGTGAGCTAGGGGAGCTCCCTCACTGAGGTCACTGCATATGAGCTAGAACAAGAGGCTACATCCACAGAAGCCTGGGAATACTGGGTCCTCTGAATTCAGAATAATTTAATCTGGAGTTTGGATATATGGTGTTAATGGCTTGTGTAGAGTGGCAACATTTGTGGCTGTTCTTCTTAGGTTTAATTTCTCAGTATTCTTTAGTTGTCTATAGAACTGCCTGTGTGAGGTATGTATTGATTGTGCACAGGAGACTCTACATATGATTTTAATTTCTGCTTGCTATAGTAGTGGTACACACTTGAAAATTGTTTATCTATTTCTAGCTCCACAGTGATCTAAATTTCCAGGCACAAAATTGAAGTCAAAATACTCATCAGACATCATGAGGATTTTGTAGCTGTCTCACCTGAAAAAACAGAAAGTAACTTCAAATATATTCCTATTAGCACATAGTAAGGAGCAAAAGGTGGATAAACATTTTAATTTAAGCAGCTGTCTTTTCAGTGAGTGTTTTTTTGTATTTTTGAGCCGGAATCTCGGTATGCAGTTCTGGCTGGCCTTGGGCTCACTTTGTAGCTCAGGCTGGTCTCTAATTTTCAACAATCCTCTTGTTTCAGCCTACCAAGTGCTGAGTGCTGGAATTATATGCATGTGCCACCATGCCTGGCTAAACTTTTAAAAAAATTTAAAGAACTTGTTTGACACACAAAAGTCTCAATAGAACTCAGAATTGCTAAAAGGCATCAGTTTTTATAGCAATGCCCATTTGCTTTTAGTAACAGATGTTGTTAATTTCCCTAGTTTGGATACAAAAAAAGAAAGTTAAAAAATACTTCAAATCCATTGATCTAAAAGTAACATTTATTTTGCTCTATTAGTCACTTATATTCTACAGAAAGCATTTAGAAGATACAGACAGACATAAAATAGACAACATGCAGAAGTTCGAGTACACATCAGTCAATCCCATCATATACCAAACTAAAATCAAAATGTATTAAAAATATAAATGTTAAAACAGAAACACTGAATCTGCCAGAAAATAAAATGGATAAAGTGCTTGCACAAATAAATGGAGGCAAGCACCCTATTTGTTCAAGAAATAATATCAAGAATCAACAAATGTGATCATATCCAATTTAAAAGTATCTGCATGGCAAAGGAAATAACTACCAGAGTGAAGAGCCAACCTGCAGAAAGGGGGGAGATATACTAGATATTCCTTGGATGGAGGACCAGTATTTAGACTAGAAAAGTGCTCAAAATTTAGACAAGTAAAAATAAAAGAGCAAAACATAATGAGCAAATGAATGGATAGATACCTCTCAGAAAGAGTACAAGCAACCAGTAGATATGGACATTCCTCATTTAAAAATCAAGATATGTGCCTGAGACTAGGTCATTGAATGAATTGGACTCTAAATGAGGAACTGTACAATATTTGGAACAGAAACATAGTCAACAGAAACTACAACTTTATGACTGCAATCATTTGCATAACTCTTACGTGAAGTATTGTATCATCAAACAAAAAATCTAAAACACAGTACTATAATCAGCAAAAATCACAATATGTTTAAACAAATTGCACTGTAGCAAAAAGACATCAAGACTCTACAAACAATATGTACAGACCTGTACAATCAAAGAGATAGTAAGCCCAGATAGCCACTAAACAGGTTTTTAAATAAGAAATATCTGAGCATGAAAAAATGTTCAAATTCGCTTGACCATTAAAAAATGCAAATTTAAGCATCACTGACAGTCTATCTTACTCCAAATGTATGGCTATCATAAAGAACTCAAATAATAATAAATGCTAGTGAAGTTATAGAGAAAGAATCTCTCTAATGTTGATGGAAATGCAAACTACTACAACCAGTAAGGCAATCAATATGGAAATTCTTCAAAAATTAAAATTGAAAATTCCAGTTGGCCCAGCCATTCACTTTTTGAGTTTCTTCCTCAAAGAATCAAAGACATAAATTATAGTGATACATACACGTGTTCATAACAGCACAACTTTTAACAGCTAAATCTTGAAAATGGCCAATATGTGCACAAACAAATTAATGAATTTTTTAAAAAAATGATATTTCTCCATGGTAGATTACTACTGTCCCATAAAGAAAGATGAACAAAAGCCCATTTGTAGAAAAAAAAATGAATGCACCTTAAGATCATGTTAAGTGAGATAAATCAAACACATAATCTCAAATATCACATGGTTTCTTTTATATGAGAAACCTACAGCATAAATAAATTAAAAAACAAAATAAATTTCAGATAATAGGAAATGATGTTACAGATCTTTTGAAAAAGTGGAGGTGACTAAGAGATGGAGTGAGCAGGGGAGAGAGTGAACAAGAGATGAACATGCATTAACTCCTATGATGGATGTAATCATTATGCATTGCAAACTTGTATGAATAAATTTTTTAAACAAAATGGGTAAAAAAAAAGTAGGGAGTTATATGCCCAATCCATAGCATTGGCCACATATTCTGAATGTAATGTAAAATGCACATCAGTAGTTTTCAAACTTGACCATTGAATTGACTCTGGTACTAGAGCACAGAATATATATATATATATATATATATATATATATATATATATACACTAAGTCAGATTATGTAAGTGACTCCTTGCTGCAATTGTTTTTAGAAGAATACATAGGTGATATTTATCATTATATTATAGAAGAAAAAAGTATGTAAAAACAATGATACAGAGTTTCATAACAAGATAATAAGAAATGAACAGCAGTTTATATATTGCATATTATTACCTGGACAAGTAGGTGATTCTGATGCACATTGAAATTTAAAATGATTGCATTGAACTCTAAAAAATTATCATTGACAATTAAAGTTAAATGATGATCACGGGAAGTATTCAAAATGGCAGTGCACACATTACATATGTTAGTTTATTTTCTCAACTACAGTGCAATATTGAGTCAGTTAGGACTTTAAATTTGTAGCAGAGAGCTTCTATGGGTACATTACTGTTTTGTGATGCACATACTGAATAGGCATATGTTCATATCACCACAGCAAGGGCCTAACCTTCCAACATATGAACCCTTGGGAACAAGCCACATAAAAATCTCAGCATACATCCTGTTTAATTTTTCAAGATTTAGTTTGTTCATTAAACACATATTGATCAAGCATTTATTATATTCCACAAACATTTTTACCTTAAAGACATGTTGACTAATGAATTACATTGTCTAAATTGACAAGAGGGCTAAAATCAAGTGGACACAATGCAGAAAAAACAATAAATATATAATAGGTCAAATGATAATTAGTACTATGAAGAAAAACATAGGCCCTTAAGATGTGATGTGATGTACTAGCCTTTGTATGTGGCATAGTTATGAAAAGGCATCTGAGAATCAAATGGCTACTGATGAGAAGATATATATATATGGTTAAAGAAAAGCAACAATGCTGTAGATGGATCATAGTGGCAGGATAAGGTGCAAAAGCTTAGGCTAGTGAGATATGAGAGGAGTGAGTCCTACAGCCTTGTAGGTTACACTTAAAACAGAAAAATTTGCAAACGTTCTAGGCAATTTTGTATATGTTATACCATATAATTTTCAAAATCTATGCTTCATTTCTCTTCACCTCTTAAACCTTTTTTTAAATTCTATCTCATCTTTAGTCATTAGCTAGAATTTCCAGTACAAAGCTCAGTAGTCACTGATAATGACTCTAAAGATCAATATTTTATTATTCGGTGTGTTGCAAGATATAGTTGTGTGCTATTTCTTTTATCAGATTAATAATTTTCCTTTTTTCTTATACAGAATTTCATTATAAATACCTAATGATGCTATGGTGCTCAGATTGCATTTGATAAAATATCATATAATTTTCCTTTGAAACAATGAATAAAATACGACTTTTTAAACACTTGTTTAATTCTTTCATTCTCCTGTCATTAATTTCCTGAAAATATTTCCAGTTGCATACAGTATATTTTTTACTCTTTAAAAATTTTATTTATTGTAGAGAAATAATAAATAAATAATAATAATAAATAATAATAATAAATAATAAATAATAAATAATAATAATAATAATAATAAATAATAAATAAATAAATAAATAAATTTTATTTATTGTAGAGAAATAAAGACACACGAAAAGAAAAACAAAAAGCAAAAGAAACAAAAACCACCTCCATAACAAACCCAAAACAATAACATATAGGTTTTCAAAACAAGATGATAGGAATTTAACAATGGTTGTAATATTATGTATTGTTACCTTCAAAAGAAATGCTTACATTACCAGACACAAACATGCAAAATTGATCTAATCATATGAGTATGAACTGTTCTTTTCAAAAATTAATAGAATTAGCAGTAGAATCATCTTACCTATCTTGTATATAAATGCACAAATTTGTATCCTTTTCCATTTCTCTTCTTTCTTTCCTCCTTTCCCCTATCCCACTCATGTTTCCTCTTTGAGCAGTTTCTTATCCTTATACAATATTTATTGTAGGTTTTGGATTATATTTGCCCTTTCGTTTCATACACTAGAGGGCCAACATGGCATTACAAATGTAAGTTTGATTTATTTCACTTATGAGTATGAGTATTATAAAAGTCTCAATGAAATCTTTATGTCTGAGTAATACTCCACTATATAAAAATACCTCATCTTTTTTATCCATTCCCCAAGTGATGGTCACTTGATTTGTTTTGCTATTGCAAATTTTGCTGCTTTAAGCATGGGTGCACGCATATCACTTGGGTATGAAGTTTTCAATTCTCTCGGGAAAATGCCCCGAGATGGGAATGTTGGATCAGATGGACTTCTAATCTAGATTTTGAGGAAACTTCACACTGATTTCCACAGTGGTTGTGCCATTTTAAACACCCATCAACAGCAGAAGGGTTCCTTTTTCCCCACAGCCTCTCCAACATTGTTATTGGTTGATTTTTTGACCTTGGCCATTCTCTCTGGAGTGAATGACAAGGGGGCCAACATGTTCATTGGGAGAAAGATAGCCTCTTTAGTAAGTGATGCTACAAAACTTGCCTTCAATATGCCAAAAACCAAAACTAGGCCCATGTCTATCAGCATGTCCTAAACTAAAGTCAAAATGAATCAAAGATGTAAATATCAAACAGGAACACTAAATATGCTGGAAGACAGCGTAGGTAGGAATCTTCATGATATAGGAGTAAGAAGAGAGTTCATGAACAAAAATCGAACTTAATGGGATATATTTCTCAGAATAAACAATTGGGATCTCATCTTATAAAAAAGTTTTTGCATGTTAAAAAGAAGCTCACAAGAGTGAAAAGAAAATGCATGAATTGGGAAAATATCTTAGCCAGCTGTCTATCAGACAAAGGACTTCTATCTAGAACATATAAAGAATTTAAAAAATCAGTCCCTAAAATTCAAAGACTCAATCCAAAAATGGGCATTTGAAATGAATACCCTCTTCTCAGATATAGAAATGCAAATGGAAAGTAAATGTATGAAAAAATGTTCAGCATCATTGGTCATTCTAGAAGTGCAAATTAAAGCATACAATACTTTGACTTTTAAAAATTTTCCAAAAAATAAGAATAACTCTATTGGTTGTGATCACAGATTAGTTCATCAAAACTGATGCATTTGGTGTGTTTTATATGTAAATATGTTGAGTATAACATAAGCACACTCTTTAAGTTTTGACTGATTGCATTGCTAAATGAACAGATTGCTTCAACACCACATTTTTAAAAAATCTGCTAGTCATTCAAATCCATGAACATTGGAAATATTTGAGCTAAGGTGTTCAAATATGGAAATCATTTTGCTAACATGGTATGAGGTGATAGAAATTAAACTAGATGAAGGGAGCCAACCAGTTACTTTCTTTTACTTTTTACTGTACCTTTACATCTCTCATTTATTGCATCATTCAGGTTATATATTAATTATGATTTATCAAAGCAAGTTATTTTGTGTTTTTCTGTTGGAGCAAATACAATGTCAGACTCTGTCTAGCTGCTTACCCAATAAAGGTCCTGCTTTTGTCTACAAACTTTCATAGACAGATGACTGTTAAAAGTGTTGGAAACACAAAACCAAAAGCAACAAAAACTTGAGAGGGAGATTTTTTTTTAGATATAAAATATGACACAAAAATTAAATTGAAGTCAAAATATTGTTGCAAACATATAGTGCTTCTGAAGACTTCAGGTACAACTATTTTGATGGGAAGTTCTCCTGTTTTCAGGCTAGTTCAATGATTCAGCATGGTCATGTGTATGATAATTGGCCCCAGTCAATTTACCAGTAAAACCAGATTCTATGTTTCTATATAAATAAGTGACTAGACATTAAATCTTAGGAAATATCTGAGAAAAGGTAAAATCTCCATCTGAAATATAATCAAATGTTTATTGGGTCAATTCATATTGGGATGAACCCATGATGAATATGTGAATATGTATATTTTGAGATTAAAGCTTCTAAACATGTCAGTAAATCCCTGGTTCTTAATGAGGTTCTAGGGGAAAAGAAAGGATAACCACTTAAAAACTTTCTCTGTTTGTAGAAGTTTAAAGTCATGTCCATGTGCTATGTTTGTAATAATTTTATAATAAATCCCCACTGCCCATCAGACAGAGACCCCAGCATCTAGTTGGAAAATACTATTTCTAGTTATTTTGAACTGTGAAAATATGGTGGCATGTTGTTGTTTTTATTTTCTGTTGTTACTAACAGGACCACAAGGACTTGAGTAATGGAAAAGTGAACACAAAATATTTATTTTTTTTTTGTTTTTAATTTTTGGTATGAACTTGGAAATCTTTTCTAGAAAAAGTGAACATTCATACTGAAGCATATATATATATATATATATATATATATATATATATTCATATGTGTAGTTCTTTTTTGAAGTTTTTAATTAAATATATAGCATCAACAGAAATATTGAAAAGGGCACAGAGCTGAAGACTATCCAAGAAGTCTGTTGGCGTTGTCCTTAGCTGTGTCATATCTCAGGAGAATAACTCACATCACAGTTCCTGATTACTATCACTGTGAGAAATTACAACGCTGGATCTTGTCGTTACAGGAAAGCTAAACTCTTAACATCCTATATCACAGATTTATAAAAGGAAGTATTCTCAGTTCTTAATTACATTAACTAAGAAGTCAAAGGAGAAAATGCTCTAAAATAAGGAAAATTAGAGTATTATCAGAGAATGAAGATAACTGTAAAATATTTATTACAACAATAGCAAGAGTATATATTCTATACCCATTGATTGAATGATTGCTCTATTGTGCACTGAGGATTGATCCTGGGACCTTCTCACTGAAATGCATTTTTAGCCTTGTTTAAGACTTTATTTTGATAGAACCTCATTAAGTCAGTATATTTCCTTGGGTAAGCTTAAATTTTCTATCCTCCTGTCTCAGCCTTTCAGAGTCCTGTGATTACAGGAATCAGCCACTGTACTTGGTCAGCATGATCTTGTTTAATAATTTCAGGAAACCTGAGAATCAGTCATATCCATTTCCTAGATGCAAGACTGAGGATAGAGCATTAATTGAATATAGCTCCCTTAATAACATGGTTAAGCACAAACCAGTCCATTTATTCAGGGACCACAATCAGTTATTCTGATCTAAATTGATGGGGACTAAATGCTTGATCCAGGTTTGAGCCAAGAGTTATCTTATTTCATAGCCAGAATTCTTCCCACTACACTTAGCATCATATATGAAGACGAGACTTCTGAGCAGGTTTTGGAAGGTATGCTCTAAATGCTAGACATAGAAAAAGCGAGTGTGACCAAAACCGAACTCAGTGTTGACTTAGTTAAAGCGGGATTAAGTCCTGTTTCATTTGGCTCCAGCACCTCATTTCTAGAATGGTGGCCAAGACTCGACTACTCTGTGTGGAGTGGGATCGACTGTGCAACCAATTTCTCACAGTAAGTCACAGTACATGGAATCACAGGCACTTTCCTTCCACTAGTGGTAAGGAAAGGTTCTTTCTGCTTTCAAATCTTTGAGAGGAAATCAAAATAATATTCAACTCTACAGATTCATGAATTCAATGATTGTAATGGGAATCATCTTTCACTCATGAGCAATTACAGATGATACATCTCAATACATTTCCAGATACTTATAATGTATTTATTTTTTAAATGGAAAAGCTTTTATTTCTTTCATTAAAAGACTAATACATTTTCAAAAGATAACAGAAAGATGAGAGATGGAGAATTTGTATAATATTACAAAGCTACAGTTAGATAAGATGATCACTTTTGTATCTAGATTGTGCAATCTGAACGACTAGTTCTGAGATAAAAATGTGCAGTACATTAACTAGTATTAATTCCTCATCTTTCTTTTCTTTTTTGAAATTCTGTATCATTTCTTCCCATTTTTTTCTGTTTTATTTTTTAAAATAATAAAAGAACAACAACATCTGGTCTTTCATTGAACAGTAGGATAAATGTAGCTAACAATAACATATTGTTTAACAGTAGTTAAAATAGAAGATTTTTAATGTTTTTATCACAAATAAATGATAAATACTTGAGATAAATATACTAATTTCTTAATCATCAGGTAGTGTTTTACATATTGAAACATCACACTGTGCCTCATAAATATGTATAATTATGTCAATGAAAAATGAAATAAAAGAGAAAAATTTGGGACACATAAGGATGACAGAAAAGTTTGGGAAACATAATAAATAATTAATTATATTTGCATTATCCCCAAGTAATTTTCCTATGCTTGCATGTATTTGTATATTTATACAGCCCATATTATTGTGGAGATATATATATATATATATATATATATATATATATATATGCGTGTGTGTATGCTATAAAAAATTATCATTACTACATACTATATTATAACTTGTTTTGAAGGCAACATTCTATGCAAGTCTGAGGCTATTGCACCTAGGAAACAGTCAGGATTCAAAGAAGTTTCATGACAGCTCAGCATTAGTTTTGGGATCTGAGTAAAAGCATATCTGATTTCAAGATGTTATAAACACTGGAAAAGTCACTCATTGGATCTTTCACTTTAAAATTTTATATTTTTCAAGAAGAAAAAGAATTCTAAAGCTTAGACTTTAACGCTATCTTTTACAAGAATCAGTTTGTGAATGGTAGGATTAGATGCCATGATTCACTGATGGGTAAAGGAAGCTCTTCCAATGAAGTGGCAGGCAGTTAGGATCAATCAAAAGACATGTGTGCCAAGAATTCCAAAACTGATTGAATAAGCTGTCATGATTTGTAGCCTACTGATTCTTTTTCCTTATAAAACTTAATTCATGAAAATAATTATAAGACAAAAATAATGCAGAAAAAGTTATGAGATAGAATTAATCAAAATGCAGTACCTAATGTAAATGGAATTGATGATGTTAAACCAGTAGCAATTTTTAAGAATAAACATTAAAACAACAAAAGTAAGTCCTAAGAAAATCATCAAAATGTATTGGCAAGACCTCTTCCTAAAAATTTGAGGAAATCTTAAAGTGTACGTGCAGTGGTGGTTAAACTTAATTGTACCAACATGATTGGCTTGGGTGCTGCCTAGGTCATTAGTAAAGCACACTTTTGAATGTCTCTGTTTGGTTCGTGGGCATATGTCCTTGCAGTCTACATCTGCTTCCTGCCAGCTGTTTCTGTGGTACTGTTCTTCTGTGCTGTTTCTTGTCACCATACACTAATCTTTTTTGTTCTGTCATGCCCTTCTGCCATGAAGTTTATGCCATGGACCCAACTAGTCATGCATCCTATAAAGTGCAGACCAAATAATCCTTTCATGCTTTATTTTGTAAATCTCAGGTACAGTATTTGCTCACAGCAATGAGAAAACTGACTAATGCAGATGCTTAGTGGGAGCTTTATCACGCTGTTAAAGGTTGCCAAGATTTAACCGTATACTAATGAAAAATGTGCTTTGGCAAGTTCTCATTACAGGTATATTTTAGTACCTGCTATCACTCATCAATTTCCAGACAAGTCCCTTTCACTTGCACTTATAAGTGAAAAATAGTTTCAGTAGGTAAACTTACAGATACCCTGACATTCTTCACTAAACCTTGTACCTTCATCTCCCTGGATTTAAGGGTAAAATAATTTTATTTAACATATGAGTCACTGAGGCTTTCTGGGGACTTGTGATTACTACTATGCTTCTAGACTAAAATAGGTTAAGGATAAACTCATTGCACCTGCCAAATATCTCAGAGTAATTTGTCACATTAGGGTTAGACAATTTAGCATAACTGTGACCTTTACTTTGCCTTAGAGTTTGCTTCCAGGGCCAGACAAATGTAAAACTGAGACATTTTGTAGTTGTCAAGTGGCAATGCTTTTGTTCCATAAAGCAGGTTTTAATGGGACAACAACTTGACAAAGGGAGCTTTCCAGTCGCACTCCTTTCAAATTCTAACCCTGTTAATAGGAGCGCCTTGGGCACGGTATCATTCAGAAGGTTCACAGACTTCAAAACTGGCTGCTTTCCTGAACCACTGATTCAAGCGCAGGCTGTTTTGGGGAGTGTTGCCATTTGCAGGTTCTCAGAACTGCAGCTCTTTCCACCCAGTTGCAGCCAATTTCACTGATCAGTAGGTCTGGCTTAGCTTCACCCTCATAAATTCAATAATTCATTTGGCTGGTGCAGAGTAGATAGATCTTAAAAAAAAAAAAAAAAAAAAAGAAATGCAGGATTTTGATAGAATTAGAGAAAGGATCACTGATTATTTTATTTTGGATGCTGACATTTAATTTGGATATTGGGGAAGATTTCCTATTTCTACCGTATCTATACTACAGAGATTTTTATTATTTAATTTTTTCTTCCTTATTTGAAAAGCCTGTGTCATTATCTCTATGGTCAGTTGTTTGGATGTGACTAGACATTTCAGCATGTGGGAGGACTTCCCAAACTTGAAGTTAATTCTTTTCCTCGGAAATATCTGCCCCAGATCTAGGGCTAGGCAAAGTCAATTGTGATTCTACAGAGACACACTTTCTAATTTTACTTTCTTAAATAATACATTGATAACTTTCTAAACACATGTAGTCACATTGGGTTAATTTATTAATTCTGCATCATAAAACCTGGGTACATTTGAAGATGGTTTGTAAACCTCTCATAACTCATCAGTGTCTAAAAGGTAATAAGATTACCATGGCTCTTCAGGAGACTGATGTTAATATAATTAAATTAATCTTGTAAATATATATATATATATATATATATTACTTATATTTATTATTTGCTAATTGATTTCTTATGTGAACATAAACAGACTTTATTTTTTGACTGTTTGTAAAATAAGTAATAATAGGAGCTGGAGGTTTAGCTCAGCGGCATAAGCACCTGCCTTGCATGCAGGCAGTCGTGAGTTTGATCCCCGGTACTGATAAAAAGGAAAAAGACGAAAACAAAAAAAATTAATAATAATGCTAAAATAAAATTATTATTCTTATGTCATTCCAGTTTCTATTTGTTGTAACCAATGACTTTTATGATAAAATTTATTTATTTAATTTTCTATCTGGAAAAAAAGACCATTGTTGATACAGAAAATTATTAAAATATTTTATCTCATTTTCCACTTTTCTAATAATAACAAATGTGATCTTGGAAAAACTTGTGATTTATAGGATATTTTTTGTCGAAGGCATTATAGCAAGACTATGTGTTATACTTTGTAATCGTGACAGTGATCCTGTAATAGTCACATAACCAATGCAATTTTCCAGATAAGTAGCTTCCAGAAGACAATTTAAATGGGAATGAAGATTATGTATGTCAAATTTAAGTGTATTGAATGTGTTCAAAAGACATGGAAGTCCAAATATAATGTATTCCTTTAAAAGGCATCTCATAAGGTACCTTTGCTTTCTATTCTCTTTTCCTGTGTCATCCTCTTTTTTGAGGAAATTATCACAGTTTGTATGCTTTCCTTTGTTTCCATTTCACTCTACACAGTGAACAGTTTACGTTTTTCAAATTGAAATGTTACTTAATCTTGTTTGCTCAGAGCAAGACTCCTTTATGGTGCCCCACTGTTTAGAGAATCTACAGCAAACCACCTCAACCTTACTTTTTCTTGATCTCCCTCCATCTTAACTAGTGATCGTATTTCCTGTAGCATGCCTAGTTTTGTTTGAATGCATGAAGTATAAGAAATAAATTTCCCAAAGCTGTAAAAGTGTAATCAAAATAATAAAACAATCTTTAGTATGCATACTTGAGGATATTAATTCTTTCAACCTGAGAAGTTTTCATATTGCAAAACGTAATTTCTTGTATGGGCATTATTTTATTTGGAGTGACTGAAGAAACATTGCTTGATAATATGAGAATTTATACATTCTGATTAGTCTTTTCCTTTGCATGCATGGGTATTTCTTCCTAAGGACTAATCAGCAATTGTTATTCTAGTTTAAAATGTGTTCACCATCCTGTCTTGGGTTGGATGCCCCCAACTGTCCATAAGTAAATTAACACTGTAGTTTAGAGAATGGAAATCATCCCGAGAGAGCTCGTTTTAGAATTCAAAGAAACTCTTGTTTCTTAGGAGACACCATATAGAAATCTATTTAAGAGAAATCACATTGATGGTCACTTCTGTTGGAATTTGGCAAGGAAGAAACACAGAAGTCTTTTTCTTTCTTTTAAATTGAAGATATTTTAAAACTCCCAAAGTCTGGGACTGTGGTTCATTCATCATTTTCTCTTCATCGACAAGATCAATTTTTCATACAGAGGAAATGTATTTGAGTACATGAATGCATTGTTGCGATATTGACTATAAAAGAGTCTTTGAATATGAGCCTCTTAGATGTGGTTTTACGAGGATTGTTACAAATTCCTTGGATTCAGGCAATTCTTTTATGTAAACAGAAAATTATTGTTCTTTTATCAAAGCCAGGGGACCTACAGGATTGAATGTAACTGCTTTCAAACCAGGCTGTTGACATAGCACACTTGAAGGGAAGTGTTTTCCTTGAGCTGCATGTGTTCAGGAAATATTATGAGATGGTGCTCAGAAGTGTACTTTAAGTAGAGGGAGACAATGTCCATCATGGTAACTTTGATCTGTAGGATCTGGAAATCATTTGTTTTTGAACTCTTTATGATTAATCTCAACAGTAAAAGCTCAGATTGTTAGAGGAGCTTCTTTGATCTTCAACAGAATTTATTTGTTTCCTTGAGAGGGGCTTTTGAAATTCAGAAACAAGGCAGAAAAGGAACACAGTGTTCAAGAAAGATCAAGGAGTAAAGAAATAAATTATAGCTGGGTTTGATGGTGCACAACTGTGATCTCAGCATCACAGGGTGAGGCAGGAACATCGCTGTGAACTTGGGGACAGCCTGGACTACATAGTGAGTTTAAGGGTACCCTGAGCAACACGGTATAATCCTATCTTAAAACAAACAAACAAACAATAACAACAGCAACAAAAAACCACCTACAAAAGAAATTACTAGAACAAAGTAAAATAATAAAACAAATGAATTTTTGTTCAAATTTTTATCTGTTTCCTGTCAGACTCAGTGGCCACATTTTAATTCTTTCAATACCAGGAATGTTATGTACTTACCACCAATTTTTTTTTTTAATTAAATCTTGTTTTCAGGAAACAAGAAACTTTTCCCAAGCTAGAGTTATAATAATCTACCTTTAAGGTAGATTACTTATACTATAACTATACCTTATAATCTACCTTATAAGTAGAAATTTTCATGTTAATGAGGGAGAAATTTAGACTGAACATTAGAAGGAACTGTTCTGCATTGCATTTTAGTCAAAAGCAAGCCAAGTTAATCAGATTGGGGAGCTGGTGTAGGGCTACAAAATTATCCTGACCCAGTCACTCATGAAACCATAACCTCTTCCCCATTACCTATTAATGATTTTGCTTCCACTTCCCAGAATTTCACTTGACTTTTGAAACTTGGGTACAATTTTAGTTAGTTAATGAGATTTTCTTTTACTTGCCCTATGAAGAGGATCCAAAATCATTGTCTTTTCTGAATCAAAACACTTTCATAAGACAAGGACAATTTAATAAACTGAATGATATAAAGTAGAATATAAATTCTTGATTTTCTCACTTTACTTGCTCTAGTATTCCCATCTTATTTGTGTGGGGTAATTTTTTATATCACACATAAAGTAGACTGTTGTCATTTTCTTGTTAACTAATCATTTTAGTATTTATATTTTGGTAGGACAGGAGTTGTGTTACTTTTAAGGCTGAAATGATACAGACTGGTACGTAGAAGTTACTCAATAAATGCTTGCTCAAAATGTGAATTAACAAGCCTCTCTGATGTGCAAGATAGTATCATGGGGAAAAGTGATAAAAACAAATTTATATTCCTTTAGTGTGCAAATAACTGCATCTTAGGACAAGCATGTCACATCCCGGGATATACTTACAAAGCAATTTGTTTTTATCTCCTAGCGACTTTTAAAATTTTCTCTGTTGAGCTATTTCTCTGCTCCATTAAATTCTAGTCACTTGAAAATAAGATTCTCCAGTTGGTAAATAAAATGTTCATGGCTATTATAGTCAAAACTGAACTATTTTTTTCTTTTCTCTTCCTTCTTTTCCCCTGCCACTCCCTAGTTCCCCTTAACTTATGAATAATTTTTATGGAAATAAAGCTTTGGTAAATAAGGAGAAAGAGGAGTTGAAGGGAATGGTAAAAGAAAGAATTGAGGTATATCATGCTCAGGTACAAATTACCTATGATGAATGTGATCATTATGTATAACTTAAACATACCAACAAAATTAATCAATTAAAAATTGGTTTTTTAAATATAGAGGCCTTTTCAAGTTGACAGAAAGGGATGATTGCAGGAATGGGCAAGCAGGAACTCTAGGGCCCATAAGTGTGAAGGAATTCTGCATATGCACCTGAGGGACTTCACTGAAGGCTTTAGCATTTGGAAAAAATTGTAATTCTCAAATCTTAATTGCAATCCAGAGCATTAATAAAATATCTTTTTTTTTTCTTTTGAATCTAAGAAAAGTCATTCTCTGTGACTTTGGACACTAGAGGGTGGTTATTAGGGTGTAAGCAGTTGCCTTGTCTTCTTGATACTATTATAGGAAGCAAAGATTGTTATTGCTACCATTATTCTCACACAGCCTTCAGGTTGGCAGGAATAGGAAATGATAGGCAGGGTAGAGGCCCTGCTGGACAGAGAGCCTCCCCAAGTTTGGTGCTGAAGAGCAACAGGCTTTTTAGAAGCCTTTTAACCTGCAGGGAGCCTTCCTGCAAAGAGGCTTCCTGGTGTATAAAGTTGAACCCTCCACTCCCTGGAGGGCTTTAGGCTTCTGGCAGCCTCCTTTCCTGGGCCCTCAGTCACCTCAGAGAGACCCTGAGCCTAGCCTGCTGCCCTGGAGTTGCTGTCTCTGTGTCTGGTCATGGTTTGTGGTCCCATACTGCCTGGTGGAGTCTGCCGAGTGGGGCAAGGTTGGGGGGTGAGGCTTTGCAGGAGGATTCTCTCCACATAAAAGCAGAAATGGGTAGGAAGTTCAGACGCTGGACTCAGTAGAAAATGTGCTATGTCACGCATGCACTGACCCCTAGCTTGCTTCCCTTATCTCTGCCTAGGGTCTGTGAAAGAGGGAGAGCCATAGTTGTTAAATCATGTCAGAAAACTCAATTTCATGGAAAGATGACCACTTTCCTTCAGTGTCTGCTTGTGACACAAATGGCACTTGTGAGATTTTTATATCAGGCTAGATATTATTCACTCACCCCAGCAACAGAGAGCAGTTTGAATGGGCCTAGAAGTGCTCTGTACCTGCCCCACCTGAAGGAGTCTGGGAAGAAATTGATAGCTAGTGTTTCAGATGCCTCCCTAGTTTTCATCATTTATAGGAGCTGAGGTGACTCAAAAGGCTTCCTCTGGGGATGTCCTTCTCTATGTATGACTCATGTAGGATTGCTTTTAGTTTTATTACTAACATTGGTAAATTGTTGCCAGTGGAGAGTTGCTTGTGTGTAAGTCTTAGCTTCTTAATATCATACCGATGATTGTAATAGGTTCACAATCAAAAGGTAATTGTAAAGATCAAATGGATGAAACACTGAATGTACAGAAACAGTGATGGTAATAATGGTAGTTATGATTATGCTTTACAAGTTAAACTCTGTTCCTTATAAAAGATATTTATAGGGTATAGTGTGATGTTTCCATACATGTATACATTTTGAGTGCTTAAAGAATATGATATATCCACCACCATACACACTACTGTTTGTGATAAGAGCACTAAAAATTTACTCACTGCAATTTTAGGATCATTACTAACTATAGACATGCAACTACAGAAAAAATTTGAAGAATCACTTCTTGTCTAACTGAAATTATCTCTCATTATCTTTCTTCCATTCCTGTGCCCAGCAGTAGTGGTACAATTGCATTCTCTCCTTTTATGAGTTAACAATTTTTAGATTTCGTAAGCAAATCTTTGCATTCTTTGCCTATTTTAACATAATATTCTCTCTTTTAAAGACATTCTTAAAGATGTCAAGATTTATTTTTTAAGGCTGAGTAGTATATTTCATCATACATATGCAATATATTTTTTATCTATTTTTTGTTGGTGGACCCTAGGTTGAATTCATATCCTGTCTATTGTGGATAGTTATACAATAAATATGAAAGTACAGGTATCTTTTGAATGGGCTGATTTCATTTTCTCTTCATATATATCCAGCAGAAGAATTTTAATTTTAAAGAAATTTCATACCATTTTTCATAGTAGCTATTATAACTTACATTTTCACTAAGAGAATTCCATTATCTCTTCTAATTATCATCACAATCTTTGATTTTTCTCATTTTTTATAAAAGTCATTCACTCAGGTATGAGCTGATATAGTCATTTCATCTGTATTTTCCTAATAAATAATTTTGAGCATTTTGTCTTTCAGCAGTTGATCATACAGATACCTTATTTTGAGAAATGCCTATTTAGATCTTTTCTTATTATTTATATCGTAAACATAACAAAATCCAACAAAACTAAACAGAATAAATCCAATCCAAACAAAGCAGTGGCATTCGTATAGAACATTGAAGCAGGATACTGGGAAAACAACACTGGTTACCATAGTATATCTTGTTACCTTCAAAATAGTTGTCCATTCCATCAAATATAGCAAAATCAAACCAGAATAAAACCAGTCAAAAAGAACATTGAATAAAGTAAAAACAATTAACTGGAACAAAACAGAACAGTGGGAACACTTTTGAATTTCAAAGACAAAAGGAAATCCCCCATGTTCACTATACTGAGTACTCTCATACTCACTGTAGATGATCAGAAGGCTGGCCCCAGGACTGCAAAATCAACCAAACAGAGAAGCATTTAGTTGCTTTTTGTACCTCAGTTGCTGTCAGCTTGTCTTCTGAACTAGACAGCTGCATACTGGGGAAAGGGGAATGTGTTGATTCCCAGCCAGCACGGCTGGGAGGCTCACAGGAGGCTCTACCTGACTTTTCCTCCTGGGCCATAAGGCTTGCATGGCTTACCAGAAAGACTGGCTAGTTGACTTCCTATTGGGACCTCCAAGTCCCAGCAAAGCTGATTCTCAGGAGGCACTGAATTTTCTCTTCCTGTACTCTGCATGGCAAGTTTTACCCATTTTTAAATTCAGTTTTTTTTTCCTTGCTATTGGATTGTCTGAGATGTATTCATATTTTTCATATTAATTCTTGGTCAGAAGTATGATCACAAACATTTTCTCTTATAGGTTGTGTTTTTATGCTGTTGATTCTTTCTTTTGCTATCTTGAAGATTTTCGGATGAATGTTAATATTAGTTTATTTTGTTTTTTGTTGGCTTTTTTGGTAAGATGTCAGTTTCCTAAATCAATGGTTGTTCGAAATCTGGTTAGTGTTTAATGTACAGAGTTTCACAAGGAGAGCCTGAGTGAAGAAGGTAATAAAATTGCCTAATTGTGAGGAGAAGACAGTATAACTTAAAGGCTGGCTTGATGTGAAAGATTAATATGTTATCAATATTTTCTTCACTGTTGAGCTATGTTTTGATTTCCTAAACAAAGAATGTCTGTAAATAGCTACTAACATCAGATCTGATCTAAAGAATTATTAAGGAAGTCCCACGCCTGCCCTCTATCTCCCCTTCAGTTCTCTATGTTCTTTCCAATTTTCCTTTATCAAATATATACTGGAGAAAATCTGATAAATTTACTACACAAATATATAGAAGTTTGTTTCTTCTTTTACCCATTGAGTTTATTTATACTCTGCTGTTTACATGTTGTATGCTAAAAATAAAAGAGTGCATAAGGAAGGTTTTCTCCTTCAGATGACCTCTTTACACATACAAGTTCAGGAGTTAAGAAGGGATAGGGTGAAGCAAATTGTCTGTATTTACTTTATCGTTGAAGAGTAAGGACCACAATACATTTCTAAATCCTTGCCTTCACATACTGTTCTCTACAAAATGATATGAAGACTCACAGAATAAATGGCTGGTCTTAGAATTGATCTAAAGAAAGTGCAACATATTTTGTACTAGAAATTAAGGACATGTTAACAAATTGCTGGGACTTTATCCAAAAATCTTCAACCAGCCAGTTGGAAGGTCATCATGTCTAATACATTTTCAGATTCAAAACAAGTAACAACTTCACAGTGTGACACACTGAATAAAATGGAAATACACAAATCTGTGGTTTATACAGTAAATAAAAATGTAAATACATGTAGGAGAAAGAAAACTTCTTCAGTGTAGGCTACCAACCAATGAGCACTATATATACAAAAGACTTAATGTAGTTTCATTCATTCAGTGATAAAAAATGTGAGGTAAGGGTGGGTAACTCAGAAGATCAGGGTTTTTAATGTTACGGAGTATTACCAAGAAAACTGAAAGATAACAAACTTTTATTTTTCTTTCCACTTTTTGATGAAGAGATTAACAGTAAGACCCAGAGCAAGACAGTTAATCTGTAGGCAGTCTATAACTCTTCTTCACCTATGAAAGATATTGCTTATTAAAGACTTCTAATAAGTTGCAATAAGTCATGGTTGTTATATAAAATTATTATTTATTGTAACCAGCCACATTTGAATCATTTATATATTTCACAATAAGTGGATTATAAATGCAAATTATTTTTGGACACAAATTAGACTTCTCCTACTCAATGACAAAAATCAGTAAAAATAATTTAATTTTGTTTGACATAGTCATAAGAAATAACTAGATATTTTCAGAGCTGAAGTTGATGGGCACTATATTACTTATTTTTTAGGAATCATTTCATACTTTGATATAACTTATTTACTTCATGAAAACTTGGAACAAACATAAAACTAAATTTCTCAAAAAAGACTACATTGATATATAACAGTTCTTAATTAGTCATTTATACAATTAGTTGATCTAGTGATTTTTTTATAAATGTTTTTAATTTTGAATGACTTTCCCACTTAACATACATGTTTGATTGAGCAAAGAGGTAGTAATAATTGGATGAAATGACAAGGACTTAAATTTAAACTTGAGGTTCCCTTTGATTGATATTATTAAATGTGCCAATAATAATCATTCACTAGAGGCACATTACCACAGAAAATCATTTATATCTACAATATAGTGTAAACTGAATTAAGCAGGATTCTAGAAGTAAAGTAGATCAGTAAAACATAATATTTTGTTCTATTTCATTATTAACTTTCTCATTCTTCAATAATAAGCATATGTTATATTTTTACATTCAGGAAAAATTATTTGCAAAATTATTCCAAAGTACATAAAATTGTTAGTATGCCACTTAATGGCATACTTTTGGCAATGTAGAATTTGTCCTCCTAATGTTGTCATGTGGAAAGCCTTTCAAGATGCACACAAGCTTTGTATATAATTAATGCATTTTATTTTTCTTTGCTTTCTGTATTGTATATTGCTAAAATATAAGAAATTTGATGCAGCCAAAATGTGGACAAAAATTTATTACAATGACTACTTATTAATAAGCTAGTTAAGCACTTTACTGCTTGTAAGGTACCTTTTCTATTTCAAGGGCAAATACTTATCTCAAGTAAGATTGAATATTCTTGTTAATATAGGAAAATAATTCTGAAACACTGGTTTTCTACTGTTTTATAGTAGATACCATACACAAAAAATGTTAAAATGCAGATCTAATGGTTAGGATTTCAATATATCTAGAAATTTCATTTTTGCATATGTGTGTATAAAATGAGTTATGTTGTATGTTTTCTTGCCATTGGGAAATATAAACATGATATGAGTGTGAACATTTCCAATTTTCGCTCATATATATATATATATATATATATATATATTAGTTTTCCTAATTATATGCAAAAGAATTGAAGTAATTATTTACTTGATTAGTGAAATTTGATAGTCTTCCTAAAAGGCATGCCTTAATGGAAAACTTATTGCATGCAAGAAATAATAAAGAAATATCTTTATGGATTGGGTCAATGATAGTACTGCTTCATAACTACTTCACCTGGGAAGGATCTTAATATGACCTATGGAAAACCTTGTAACAGGTCTTGTGGAATCATGTGTGGTCTTGCAGAAAGTGGTTTGTATAGCTAGGCCCCGTGTCTCTCATGTTTATGATTGAAATATGAGTCATGACCTCAAACACTAGAAATGCAACTAAAAAGTAAGTACTCCATTGAATGCAAAAGAGATCCAGTCCACAAAAAGCACTCTATCCTTTATTACGACAGACTGAAGTGCTTACTCTTTATTATGTCTGTAAAATTTTAAACCCAATTTTGACATAAGGTGGAGGAATTTAGACTTATGTTACAATCCCCAGTATGTACAGTTTCTTCATAGACTTTGGAGAACTCAAAACAAGCAGTAAGATAATAGTACCCTATAACAAGTTAATAAGCACAAATACCATCTATAAACACAATGATGTCTGTGTTCCCTAGCTCCTGTTACTCAGTGAAGTGCTGTTTGAAAGTGTGAGTAGAGGGAAAAAGTTTGTGTCTCTCCCTTTCACTTCTCCCTCTTACAGTGTGCCTCACCTTTACACTAACCTCTCCATCAAGGGGTCCTCAGTGCACTCTCATTTTCTTCCTTTCAGCAAGCCCTAGCACCCCTGCTTTCCATAGAACATCAGTCCATATTTGTAATAAAAATTAATAATATTCAGAGTCTATTTTTCTCTTTAGACATTATTTAACTTTCGACTTTTTAGAAACCCACAGGCTTACTACCATTGCAAAGATGCACAGAATATAAAAGATGAATATGGATATGGATACAGGAAGATGTACCAAAAGAAGCTGTCTTTATTTTATAACTTTGTACATAAAATATGTAAATCAGAGAATGTGTTTACATCAGAAGCAAAACTCTGTTCAGGAGAAGTTGTGGGAATTTCTTCTGTGGCACAGAAGGAGGAAGCGGAGGAGAGAAACACTAGTCAGGATCAGGGTAATCAGAGAAGCCTAAGGTGGTGATGTAGTGAGAAGCCCCTTCCCCTAGTCTTCCTCACTGAACTTCCTCAGTAACACTAATTTCTAATATTCAGCCAATACAATCAGTTGGTCTCAGGGGATGTCTCTACTAAAACACTGATTGGCACGGAATTTGGGGAAATTTCAGGAGAAAATATAAAGTCATTTCCATGTCCCTTTCCAAAAATGACACCACAACCAAAAGAAGAAGTTTGCTTTCAGGCATAGTTTTAGTCCATAGTACGATCTCTCTAAAGCAGAAATAGAATGACAGAGGATCATGCTGGAGACAAAGGGGTCCAATGTATGGAATCCAGGAATCAAAGATGGAGGGAAGAGAATCTAGGACAAGCATATACTCTTCCAGGTCACAGCTACTGTGATGCACCTCCAAAGGTCTCACCTCCAAACAGGAGCCAGCTGTAACACTCAGTCACCACTGAAACACATGAACATTGGGAGACATTTTATATCTGAACCATAACACATTAGTAGTGAACAATTTTGCTACAGGAATAAGAAAGTTGAAGTTACCTCCAATAAGAAAATTTTTAAATCAACCATGTTCTATAGCATGATATTGCATTCAATAAATTACCTCCTGGGAAATTAACATCCGTTCTGCTATTAGGGGGGTATTACCTAAAATCTTAGGAGAGTTTCTCTAAAGCACAATTACATGAAATGAATTTTTCCTCAAAGATATATTCTATCCTTATCACTAAAGGCTTACATTCACCATTAAAGCAAATTCTGGAGTTGATTTAAATTGAAAACAAAAATGTAGAAAACTTACTTCTTTAAAAATCACATACCTTTATATGACTACTTCCCTCTGAATGAACTGTCGACAGCTGGTATGTATTATGCGTTATTCTAGTAGATTGATGAGTTCTACTTCTTTATTCACTTAGAAAATCTGGCAAAGGCATACATTTGAAGTCAGATAAAGCTTAATAAAAATTTCAGTTGGCTACATACTACTTGAATGATTTTAGCACTTCTAGGTCTCATTTAAAGGAAAAATCAGATTCCAGTTAGCAGCAGGAATAATGCTAGCACTCATCCTCTAGATTTGTGAGAATTAAATGATGTTATTTGTAATCAAATGCTTTGTTTACTACCATTATTAATAATTTGGATCAACAATCATTGTTTTAGAGGTATTATTCCAATTCAAGATGTTCACTACAGCATTCTCTGTTGCTGAATTAAACCTAAAAGGAATGTTTGAAGATGGGCTATGCAGGAAGAGAAAGCATAATTTCTTGTTAAAGTGTGAAAGCCTGATTCAAAGAAATATTTAAGAAAAAAATGTACCAATTTGTTTGTAGAGGATGTAAGTCACCTATCAGACAGATTGCCCAAGTACTTAAGAAAAATTGCAAAATTACCAAACTGTTAAAAACAGTAACCTCAACTTGAAGAGCATATTTATGTATGTCATTTCAAAGGTGAATTTTTAAATCACAAAGCCAGAATCAGAGTTTGTTTTGATAGGAGTCCAAGTTTACTGGGCATAGTTAAGGTTATATCCCTTTGGAATCAAACGTAGTTGTTCACTTTTATTATTGATTTTGGTTTATCTCAGAAAGAGTCTATGTCTCTCCTTTGTTTTACTTGTTACTGGTAGGTGGCACATTTAGGAATATTGGACATAGGCCAAATGATTATAGTTTTCATTTTCTGTAATAGAATCTATGGTGCCTGGGAATTAGAAATTATGTGGCTATAGAGAAATTTAGTATGATTTTTAAATTTAATTTTTAAAGTCTTATCATCTGGAACAAATTATAAATCTGTAGCAGTTTGGTAATGACTTATGTAATTGCACATTATTTAATAAAACAATTTGCATGGCTTATGTCTATTCCTTATTCTGTATTCTGGATGACTATGAATGGTCTTGGGTTTATGTCAAATCATACCATGTTCAATTATTTCAAACTTTGGTTATTTATCACAAGATCACATTAAAATCACTATTGATTTGAAATGATGGCTTATAATGTTTCAATTTTTACTCTATTGTTTTACTACTGGTGTTATGAATTACTTTTGTATCTTCTTACTTTATTCTGTATTCTGTTACAGTAAGTTGGCATTAAAGTATTTTCTGATTTGGATTTTCCCCACTGTACATGGTTATTCAGAGTGATAGATCAGTTCCAAGTCGAGGCTGGTCTTAAGTCTTGCCTGCCAGCAGACGTTTGAAAGGATGGCTTACAGCTAAAAGTGCTGCTACAACTACTGCTAGTTGTCTCTGATGTCCAAACCTGTAACTGTCAAAATAAAATGATGTGGCTTTATTAAAGTCAATATTTTTATAACATTATCTCTCCAGGTTGTAAAGAAAATGTTATTGTGCATATGAATAAATAGAAGTTTCAGAACAAATTAATGGCCGATTATTGACCAGCTGTCTTAGGAAATTCACTCTTGTCATTGAGAAAGGAACAGGGATTACTATTTAAAACAGAGATATATTCTTTTCTTAAATGTACATTAGAGGGTAGTCTGAGCTGAAATAACGCTCTTATAGAAAAGAATTTCAGCTCAGTTTAATAAACTGGCCACAAATAAACCATTATTGCCTCCAGCCCTTAACTTGTCATTTCAGTTTTTTTTTCCTTAAAAATAACGTGTTTGAGTTTTATTTCTGTGAACTCAAACTAAACAGCATACAGACACAAATGGTGCAAAGGTAGAACAAGTGTTGACTGGCCACTTAGTTTGTCCCTCCTCTTCATCCCAAATAAAACAGAGAACATAAGACAAACTAGATTTTCTGATCATGTCCTCATTTTGCACTCACTGAACAGTATAGGCACTATGAAAAACAAGGAATGAAAAATGAAAACAAGTAAGATAGAGTTAATCTTTATGAACAAGAGAATTGCTTCTATCAGTGTCTGAAAATTTAGGCAGAAGGAGTTTACAGGGAAGAGCAAAGAAGTGACAGCCTGACACAACACTCATAAAACTGCTCTCTGAATATGGGTATAGCACTACATCAGAAATGTGTAAGATGTGTGCAGTACATTGTAAACTTCTCTGAGCATGAGAAAATTGAAATACACTAGACAGTTAAGAATATGATTTTATCCAAGATGTTGTAATAGAGAGAATAGTGACTATTGAGGAATATATAAGCAAAAGCAGGTTTCATGCAGTAAACAAAGGAGTCATATGCAACTTGCATGGAAGCCAGAGAAAATAATGGAAATTATATTTTCTTATAATATGCCAGAGCAGGATGACCCTTTGACATTTACTGTTTTGTACAATATATAAATGTTCCTCTCCCTGTTTTCTATCATCCAGCCTTTCTTTGATATTTATTTATATTTTGGGTTTCTTGTATAAAAGAAGTCATAAGATATTTAAGCTCGTGTATCTGACTTATTTCAATTAGCAGTATAATCTCAAACTGTAGTCATTTCCTACAAATGATTGAAGTTTATCTTTCTTTATGGAAGCATACTACTCTGTTGTGCATAACTGTCAATTTTCTTTATCTATTTATCTATTGTAAAATTAAATTGAATCAACAGATGGAAGGAGGAAAGAAAAAGTAATGAAAAAAGAATTAAGACTGCTGTGAACACATACAAACTCCCTACAAGGAATCTAATTATTATGTACTGTGAACATGTACTTCAAAGAAATACAATTGAAAAAGTTAAGCAAGTGAATTAAAATAAAGGTAAAGGTTAGGAAATTTTAGGGGAAAAATGAAAGGATTTTATAATTGCTAGTTTCTGTGGGAGATCTAGTTTCAGATAAAACTCATGATTGTTAGTACCAAATATTCTTCAAATTACTGATATCATGATGAGAAATATAACTGGACATATTTACCTATTTGGAAAAAAATATTTATAGAGAACTATATTAATGTACAATTGATGCAAAATAAAATTCACATATTTAAGATGTACAAGTATTTATTTCATTATGTGAAACCATCACCAAATTCATAACACTGAATGTGAACATCAATTTAAAAACATTTTTCAGATCTCATTATAGTTCCTCTCTGCCTCATATTTAATATATACTGATTAAGTGCTAGATATTTTTCATACACTTACTGAGCAAGAACTAGCATCCATCTATAAATCTTTCCTAAATCCTTGTGTTCTAACTCTACATCTGTAGAATGCAGTTGCTAACTTCTCCACTCAGGAGTCAGAATGACACGTCAATACCAGCTCTATCCCTGGGCAAATCTCTTATCCCTCTAAGCCTTTGGAAAATAAGGAGATAATGGAATTGAAGTAATAGTGTTGCTAAGAAGAATAAGTGACCCACTGTAAGTTTGGTAAATTCAGTATTTGATGATGAGTAAATATTCAGTGATGGTGAATAGCAATTTTTTGTAAGTAGAGGTAATGTAAGAGATAGTTTAGCCATTTAGCTTATAAATAGGAAGCTAGCAAGGGCCTAAAGTAGAGATGGGTGGGTCAACTTTACAAAGAAAACAACTTGTACACAGGGCTAAAGGTTAACTCAAATCATGTAGACTTCTAAGCTCAGCAATAAAAAAAAAATAAATGAGGGAAAACTATAGGATTTAGGATAATAGAAAAATATTTAAGACCTGACCCGAGGAAGTGAATTCCTCAGCAGAATGGAATGAATCAGGTAAGTAATCCTCCTCTACATCTAGGCTGTGTTTCCAAGAACTAAAAGACATTGAGTAACTGGTTTTCCTGTGAATGCTGAATTAAAACAACTGAGTCTGCTTAATTAATTTAAACTCATAGGCCTACCTCTGATAGTGATCAGTGAATGCTAAGCTAATTTTCGTGCTCTGCTTATCCAGAATTGACACTAGAAAAAGAGTCACTGGTCACCAGTTTCAGTACAATTTCAAACAACTTCCAGGAGCTTCCTCTTTTCTTTTACTTCCTCTTAACTTCCTCTGTCTGTGATTTCTTTTTTTTGACTTAGTAAGAAATCAACTGGGTTTCAGTGGTAACAGTAAGACTCTAAAGTCACCGCGTTGAAGGAGTAGACCCACATACAAACTTTACTTTGGATGTTGTAAACTTTATAAACTTTACTAATTCTGATTAACACAGAAAGCTTGAACTGAAATAAAAAAGAACCCATTGTGAAACATTTTTTAAAAGTATAGATTCTTAAATTTTGATTTTAAACGTTATCTGGAGCTCTAAGAAATTTTTTAAAGTTTCTTCTACACATAACAAAGAATATTCAGCATATCACAGTCCCAACTATGAGATGATACTTGGTGTTTATTGAGTTCCCTGTGTAGCACATCTTCTCTTTAAGAACTATTGCTTGACTGAAGAAGTCTTAGAGAAATTCTCCACTGAGTGAAGCAAAACAATATTCACACAAATGAGCACTCTGGGTAATATTAGCATGAGCCTGGAATATCCAAGCAAAAAATTCCCATGAACTTCCCTTTCTGGTCGATGGAAAACCTAATTTTTTTTTTTTTGTTTTCTTTTGTCTTTTGATTTTAAAGAGAAAAAAATTAAAACAAAATTTAAAAACAAGATAATAGGAGAGCAACAAAGGTTACTACATTGTGTATTGTTATCTGTAAGTTACTCAGAATAAAATATATAGGCATTTAATTGTTCAAACTAATATATTACATGTGTGTGTATGTATATAGATATATACACATTTATATATATATATATATATATATCCATTTATATATGTGTATATTAAATCAGAATCAGTATATATATATATATGTGTGTGTGCATGTATATATATATATATATATATATATATATATGCTTTTCCCTTCCAAAATCTTTTTATAGAAACTCTCCATCAATTTTAAGACTTTATATTTTCTTTCTCACAATTATATTAAGCATAAGTTATGCCATCTCATTAATTTTTTTGTGCCTTTTAACATTTGTCTTTTCATAATTTACAACTTGATTTCTACCATTCTCTAGAGTTCTTTATGCTTTCATAGTGTATGGGAAAGAACTAAATCAAAGGCTAAAATTTTCCACTCTTTCTGCAAATGACAGGATTTCACTCCTTTTTATTAGTGGATAGTACTCCTCGATGTGCATTCATATATGTATACTATATTTTCTTTATTCATTTATTTGTTGATCGATACTAAGCCTGACTCGTTTTTTAGATACTAAGGCTGATTCATTATTTGTGGCAATATAAATGAATCTAGATGATTACAAGTGAAGGAATACAAGCATAGAAAGATCATACTGTATAATCTCACTCATCTGTGGAATCTGGAAAAAAAATCTCATAGTAATGGAGAAAAACTCAGATTTAGGAGAAGAGAAAGCAAAGTGATTGGGGGAGACTGATAAAATAGTACAGAGCTGTAGCTGGATATTAAGAAAAAATTCTGGTATTCTCTTGCATAATAGAGTGACTAAAGTTAAAAAATAATATATTAGAAGTAAATGGGAAAAATTGTGATGGATATACTAATTATTAGTTATCTTTTTCTCAAAAGCATACATGCACACACCATGCAAAATGTATTTATTGAAATGCTCTTCTCTGGGAAATTACTAAGGAGCATAAACAAGAGGTATAAATATTTCCCTCAGTAATTTGATCAGCATAGAAACCACCTAGAATGTAAATATAGTACACTTCTGGGTGTCCCCAGGAAAATCTTTTTTGATATAACTTTAAGGTCTCTGTCTGATCCCAGACTACTCCTATCTAGAACGTTTTCACTTCTGTGATTCCTTGTTGCCATGGATTAAGATTTGTTCTACCATATTATTTCTGTCATAAAGTTTCTAATTGGCCTGGTCAACTGCAGCTTGAATCTTCTGAATCCATAAACCAGTAAGCCTCTGTTCCTTTAAACTGCAGGTGTCAGATGTGTTTTCCAGCAATGGAAAAGCTAATCAATACAGAACATTGATACCCTAGAAGTGGCATTATTGCTATGACTAGACCTGGCCATATCCTTCAAAAATTGTTGAAAATGGTAAGCAGGATCTTAGAAAAGCTTGGAGAATTGTGGCTAGAAGAAAGATTTAGATTGAAGTATGCAGGGATGGGTGGATGATTCCGGTGGGACCTTAGAAGACCAGAATACTGGTAAGAATGTGAACAGCAAAAACCAGGTTCCTGAGAATTCAGCTGGGAACAAGGACTCCATTGGGATCTTGATAGAGACCATGGCTGCTATGCTCTAGCAAAAAAAAAAAAAAAAATTCTGAGACTTTGTGGAAAGTAAGTTTAAGGACTGTAGACTAATTACTGTAGCGCAGGAAACTGAAGACTATCCAATGTTCGGCCTAAGGCATAGGTACTGCAAACTGGTTTTAGTCATATTTATAGAAAACTTTGGAAAAAAATAAATGCAGAACATCTTGAAAAATTTAAATATTGGACTAAAAGAACCACACATAAAATTGAGATCAAAATTGAGATTGGTTTTAGTCATTCTCTTAAACAAGTGAATACTAGAATTTATTCTTAATATCTAACTACAGCTCAGTATTATTTTATCAGTCTGTCCTAATCTCTTTGTTCTCTCCTCTCTGAAATCTGTAATTTTTTTTTCCATTGTAAGAACAATTCCTTGATAGCATCTGGGGAATCAGAAGATGCATACCTAAGTCTCAAAGTGAGAATTATAACTTTCATTTTAGAAGAGAGCCCTAGAGTGCCACGCTTCATAAGGACTGCCTAGCAAATAGATTCCCTAAAATTCATTTCACTTCAGTTAGTCATCTAAGCCCTCAGAGACCACCAAAGCCTGACTTGCTAAGACATGTCTACTGGTAAACCTGGCAGCAGACTTGGGCATGAAAGAGTTGTGAGATTATGGAAGCTTCCACCAAAATTTCAAATGGAAGTCTGGGAAGATAAGCGATGCCCTGCGAAAGGACAGCTCAAAGCTGTGGAAATGAAGAGAAAGGTGCATTAGACACCTGAGGAAGTTATAGATGCCAACAGTATGAAACATCTGTCAGAAAATGCCACAAGCGACAAGGACTGCCTAGCAAATAGAGAGGCAGTGTGGACTATTTCCTGTTACATCATAAGGGTGGGGCTTATAAAACTCTCTTTTATTCTACTCCTCTATCCTTCCTTTAGAAACAGAAACGCTTAATCTATACTATTGCATATTAGAAATATACAACTTGCTATTTTGAATTTACAGAGATTTCAAGCCAAGATGTTTTGTTTTGTCTTGTTTTGTTTTTTTTGTCTTTTGCTATTTGTCTGTTTGCTTGTTTTACTTGAAGGACATTTGGATCTGGACTTTTAAGTAATTCTGGAATTGCTAAGACTTTGGGAAAGGAATTTAATGCATTTTCATTTGTGCACTGAGCAACAATATTAATTTAGATGGTACTGTGAAAATTTTACTGTCTTTATTTGTGTCCCAAGTATGGCTTAAAGAGTTATGGCTCATTGTCGAGTTAAAAAGGGGTGGAATGTGATGACTCACGTTAATTGTGAACTTGAGGAATTTGAGAGCCACACATGGGATTAGAAAAGTACAATTTTGTGGGGTTCTGGGTGGTCATGAGGTGTGGCTTTAGAGTTTATAACAGGTCACTCGCCCTTTCCACTTGGGACAATTGTCCTGTTGATTTCCGACTGCTATGAACTGAGCAGCTTCACTCACCATGCCCTTCCCATGAATTTCCTTCTTTGGAGTCAATCTAACCTAAACTGAAAGCACTGTGATTTTGGTCTAAAGAAACTTCTTTAAATTGCAGTTGTCAGGCGTTTTGTTCAACACAGAAAACTTGACCAATACAATAGACAGACAATTAAACAAACTAGAGGAACTAGTTATAATCTCACCTCCCATGGAATTAAACTAAAAATCACTACCAGAAAGGAAGCTGTAATTTTGAAACGTGTGGTATTTAAGCAGATGCAGCAAAGATGAATGCCCAACAACTTTTTAAATATATTAAAATGATGAATTGGAAAATATTTTCGTGGTTTGTAGTAAGAGTAATATTCAGGGAGAAATTTACAAAAGTAATTAAGTTTATTAGAAAACTAATACTGGGGCTGGATATTTAGCTCAGTGGCATAAGCACCTACCTTGCAAGCAAGCAGTCCTGAGTTCGATACCAGGTACTGATAAAGAGGAAAAAGACAAAAAAAATACTAAAAAATAAATCAATCATGCAAACTTCCACTTTAGGAAATGTGGTAAAAGAAGAACAATTTAAGCACAGGCCTATCATAAAACAAAGCAATTTTATAGTTTGAACAAAAATCAATGACATTGAAAGCAGAGACCCATACTGAGAGTCAACAAAGTCAATAGCTCTTTCTTTATAAAGTAAAATTAATTAACAGCTTCCTTAGGAAAAGATAGAGGAAATAGACATAGCTTATTCATTGAAATAAAACTGTTCAGGCAAGGCATAGGTGCACACATATAATTTCACCAATTGGGAGGCTGAGGCAAGAGTCTACTTGATTTGAAAACTTTAATTAGTAAATTTGTATAGTAGTGACCATGGAATAGGCATGTATATATTTTTTAAAATTTTATTTAAAAGGAAAAAGAGAAAACAAAACAAAACAAAGTGGTGTAAGGGTACAAGTAATACAGAACTACAAAAACAAACAAACAAACAAACCAAACAGTAAGAAATCACCAGTTAATAGATTACACATTATCATCTTAGATATAGTTGCTCAAGTCACAGTATCAAAGCATACGAAGTGAACATTCAAACAGAGAGACTGCAAACAGTTGTGTTCAATGATCCAACCAAAAACATTAATATGGTCAGCTATGTAACACCCCTAAACACACTTGCAGTTGTATCCTTTAAAGCACTTTTTCCCCCCTTTTTTTACAACAAAATTTACACATTTTGGGTTTTATTACTCCTTAGTTCTTATTACTTTTTGGGGGGGGAAGAGAATAAAGTCAAATATGCCAAAACAAAGCTGTCAGTCAAAATCAAGGATAGACATAGCACATGATGTAAAAACAGAGTACAAGGTTATCAACAATGGTTACCATAATGCCTCTTGTTTCCTTAAAAAGAATTGTGTATCTCATTAGGTATTATAAAGTTGAACAAAACAGTAGAGAACAAGAACAATAAAACTTAAACATTGTAAATATTACAGGCCTTCCAAAGGAGATAATAGTCAAACCAGTAGGGGCATCTTAGTGAATCTTATTGCCTTCAAAGTAGTTTATAGGCATGTATATTAAATGAACAGAATTTAAAACACAAAAGAGGTCTCCCAAAATATGAATATTTAATTTATTGTTCACAGGAGATTAAGAAGTTGTATGCAAAATTAAATCTCCATAGGAAAAAATGTAAATACACATACACACACACATCTGACACATCTGGTTTCTTACATGTTACAAAAATTATGTCAAAATGTTACAGACTTAAATATAAAATCTGACACCATAATTGTTTAAAAAATCATGATTTATGAATATTCAAAGTGTTTTTAAACCTGATACCAAAATCAAGATTTATAATAGCAAATACTTTCACAGTTGGATTAATCAAAAATGTTCAAATAGTTGTATTGGGAACTACCTTGATAAGGATTTTTATCATAGAACACATGGTGAATCCACTTTCTCCTAATTCTGCTAAGGGCAGAGTTTAAAGCAGTTTGAAATGCTTTCCTCCTTCCAGTGTGTAATTGGAGCTATTTCCCAGGGCTGGAATTGAACTCCATGTCAAGCCTTTCCTCAGCTCATGAGATGCACACGATTATAAGCAGAGCAAGATTAAATAAATGCCTAATCTCACTCCTGAGCTGCAATTACTCCTGATGTGTGTTGTGCTGTTCCCTTTTACTATACTGTGATGACAGTGGAAGTAGCTGTGATTCCAAGGAACTAAGTTTCTTAGCCAGGCTTTAACTTTTGAATTGGTGATGTTTTTAGTTACAGAACAATGACGAGATGGTTCTGTTTAAAATCAACCTTTGTTTTGTATCTAAAGATATGTAAGTTTATTCATTACTAACAGTGTTTACCAGTGATTGAGAATATGTGCCTCACCTAGTATTATTTTTCATGCCACACAGCAATAAGGTGAAGTTTATATTACTCTCAAACCAACATAGCCTCACAGAGCAGATATTCAGGTTTACAGAGATTCAGGGCCCTAAGTAATTCTCATAGACCTGGAACCCTACTATGGTTCTCTCCAAAAACTGTTCTCTGTCAGATGTGACTCAGAGAGGGGACAGATGGGACTTTTTAAGGCATATTTCTTTTCCTTATTTCCTTGGGAGATACTGTCCAGGGAAGGGTAATGCTCATCAGAATGAGCATCAGAATGGCATCACATGTGATTATTTGAAATATTCATGATACAAAGCGATTTTAACTGGTTCTCCTTCCTCAAAGGGAAAAAAAACTGGAGGCCAAACACCTCTTATTAGACAATATTTTTCTTTAGTAAAACACAAATCCAAACCTAGAGTCTGCTTCAGAAGACCTCAACACAGAGACTCTACTTTTAGTCTGTTTAATATCCATGATATAATATTCTCATTTATCAGCACATTAGTTCATGGTAAATGATAAAATTAGTATAAGACAGAGAGAGAAAGAGAGGAGGGAGTCACAGGAACAGAGACACATGAATTATTGCAGTAATTTGAGGCAATGATGAGCTCTTGAATGAAGGCAGCTGCAGTCAGGATGGATAAGGGGAAGTGAATGCCAAGATACTAAGGAGAAAGAACTGACAAATCTAGTACAAATCAAAAGAGAATTACATTTAAGACATGGCTTTTTCCGCTGATGCTCTGGGGGAAAAAAGCATAATATGTTTCAAACAGGAAAAGCTATATTGTTTTCTCCTCAGGGTAAAATGTTTTTCCCCCTTGAAGTACAAAACAGTCTACCTTAAATGGATATTAGTCTAATCTGTCATTTTGAAACACACCTTATGTCCAGGACATCTTTACCACTGAGGAATACTGACAGCTCCTAACCAGACAACTTACGGGTTTTGCTACTTAATATTCCTTGGAAGTTTCCTTACTATTAAAAAATTCAGATTAAGAAATGCACTTGTCAGAGTTGATTTTTATAGTTTGGACATTTTAAAATACTTTATTAAATTTAGATTTGATGTGCTTTCCAATAAAGGAAAAAAAATCTAGTTATTCCAATTACCCTCTCTGCGTAACAGGGGAGCCTCAGAGTGCCAAGCATCTAATCATCTCCACAGTGCTGAGTGATGGGAGGTCTCTAAGGTGTCAGGGTAGCTTTACTAGACAAAAAACATTTGGTATTTTGAAATGCTTGATTTTTTGTTAAGGATAAAATGCAGTCTATTAAGTCAGGTTTTTTTTTTTTTTTTTGGTCCTATGTACAGTACTGGCCGGGGAAAGAAAGTTCAATTTTTTTGCACAAGCAATTTCAAATAATTTTCATTAATATACAGGAAATGAATGTTGGGCTTAGTATTATCCTGGTTTTTAAATAAAGAGTTATCAGACTGTAATTTGCAGAATAGAAATTGGTGGCTTATTTAGCCTTGGGAATATGACAAGAGAAAGGAATTGACTTCTGTATTTTGAGATACTTCATCAAGGATTATTTGTTGTTCAAATTATGCAAAATTTAGTCTTTTGTTATAACAAGAGACCTATGATGATTAAAATTCATATTTTTATCTTTTTCTGCTTACTACATTATAGAAATTGAGAATAAGTATGTTTATCATTGCATTTGGACAAGATGTGCTATTGCTGATGTACACATATGAAAGAGGTAGAGACTTTTCCCTAGCATGACATTTGTAGTAGAATTTAAAGATAAAAGAATGCAAACTTTTAAAAAATAGTTTTTCTGAGCATGGTATTTTCCTGGCTTTAGATGGTATTATCATCTTGACTCCATAGTTGTTATGTGTAACAATCTGACTATAAGCTGCTTATTTCTTTATGATTCACTTTCTTTATCTGCATAGGATGGTTACAATTCCATTCTGAAAAGTGTTTTACTGTATTTTTAAGAAATAAAGATAGCAAAGAGATTTAAACAATTCAAAAGTTGGAAAGTACTCTAAGATCTAGTTCATTTGAGACAAAGAAATACGTTTTCCCTTATTTTTTTAGTGAAACATAAACATAGACCAAATAGGGCTGCGGATTTAGGTCAGCGGCATAAGCACCTGCCTTGCAAGCAGGCAGTCGTGAGTTCGATCCTTGGTACTGATAAAAAGGAAAAAGACAAAAAAAAAAAAAAAATAGACCAAATATAATTTGAAAATAAAAAAGTATTACTGAGAGAGATGGCAGACATCTTTCACCTTTGTTCAAGAGGATGTGGTGCATCTTACTCCCAGCAGAAGAAAATGTTGTCAAATAAGGTTTTTCTAACTGTTCAAGACTTACAACACTTAAATGAAGCCTTCAGGTGGCTGGTAGTATTGAAGGGGATTAATATAGCATCCATTCTGAGCCTGCACTCTGGCATTGGCTTTTAAGGTCTAGACAACATTTGCTATGGGAATGTACTAGCTTTTGTTTGATTTTTTTTCTAGATCTGTCCCTATTTATCTTCCATTATAGGTCATTACTTGTGACATAATAGAATTTTTAATATAGTTCATGTCAATAATATTTATGTGAAATTCTAAGACTTTTTGCCCACTTTTTTGGCATCTTTGAAAATATAAAGGTGATAAAGGAATTCATGTCTTGATATCTGAAAAGACTTTGTACAACTGAATTATTCATAAGATTACCAGGTAAAACATGACAAACAGCTTTTATTAAGGGAAGGGAGTCAATACCAACAATATAGATCAGAACACCGTCTTTTCTCACTTTTATGTCTAGGCCACTTGACATGCTTTTAATATTCTGAGGAATGATGTTTTGCAAATTTCTTCCAGCACTACAGTTGTGATTCTGAAGTATGTTCCCCACTAACAGAAAAGTTATTGCATCCTCCCCAATCAGACCTTTCTATGGCCTGTTTTATTTGAGTTTCAAATGAATGTGAATTGGCATTTCCAAGAAAATGAAGCCAGCATTTACTGGATGGCAGCCTTATCCACTACTAGGACTTTTGCAGCGCTCGTTCGTATTTCTGAATGAGGTAAAATAAAATATGAATCTTTGCTTTATGAAATAGGTCAGACCTGTTAGAATTGCAAAAACCTTGTAATATTAAATGAATTTCTGTGTCTGGGAATTCATGGCTCAACGAGTTCATTGAAAATCTTGTAACAAAGCAAGGTAGGATGGAACATGTTTGTAATCCCAGTACTCTCTTAAGGCTGAGGCAGGGAGAGCAGGAGGATTGCAAGTTTGAGTCCAGATAGGGGAACTTAATGACTTAGCAAGATTTAGTCTCAAAATTTAAGAACAGGGCATGAGGAGGAACTCAGTGTGAAGACCCTGGACTGAATCAGCAGGACTGAGAGAAAAGGATCTTTTAACAAATCCCTTTAATGGAAATACTTATTATTTTTAATATTCTGTCATTACTAATAGAAATTATTAAGAAACTGGATTTTGCAGCAATATAGGAGGCCTTGGTAGAAGCTAACTCTTTTGAAAGAAATAAATGTTCTGTTAATAAGTATTTTGTATACTCTGGTTGAAATTGATTAAGGAGTTAATATATGTATTAGGAAAACTATGGTAATGAATGTGCCATAAACAAAGGCCCAATGAGTAATTCTAAAGAATTCCAAATGTTAGGTAACTTTTATTCACTAAGTGTGTGATATTATACAATTCATTCTCTTCATTGGTAAAACGTAGACAATATTAAAACTTTTGTTTTATGTTTCTATGGACATTAAATGAAAAAAAGCATTGTCTTATTTTCTACAACTTTGGCACAAAACACCCAACGCTTGTGACTTAAAAGAGAAATTTATTTTGGCTCATGTTTTCAGTCTATCATCAGTTGTTTCCATGTAAACAGAAGAGTGAAAGGGTCTGGACTGAGGAAAGCTATTCAAATCATGGAATTCAGGAAGCAGAGTGAGAGGGAGGAGCTGGGGGATGAGCCATACCCTGTGGGCTCATGGTCCTACTGACCTAATTCTTCCAACCAAATCTCACGTCTGACAACAACTGGACTATAGTGCCGCCATGATTCAATCAACTTCCCTGAAGCATGCGGGCCCTTTGGAGGTCATTCTAGATCTATGCAATAACAAATGTTACAATCAAATTAAATATCAAGCTACCTATACTAGTAAGAGTTTGATCATTAGTCTTTCTTCTTGTGTTCTTTTTGTTATAAATTATAGAGAACAGGTATTGTGGCAAGTTGTATGGTAGTGGAAACAGTATCATATTGTAAAACGATTCCATAATGTGATTCTAAACTCTTCCCCACAACTAAAATACTGAAAAATACATATTGCTAGTGGATCATCCAAGTTGTTTAAGATGAATTTTATCCCTTTCTTGTATTTTTTTGACTTGAACAGTTTTGTTTTCTGCCCATGTTATTGTGAAGTGTCACTTTCCTCTTAACAGTGTTAAAAGTTTATGATTCAATAAAATACATCCTATTCTTTGCAAAATCAATATGTTGTATATGTTTCAATAACTTTAAATGTTAAAAATCTTATATTAGAATATCATAAAATAAATAAGGTAATAATATAAATCAATTGAGGTATCTAGAATTGGACTTTTCCCTGGGAGAAAGTTTTCACTCACAGACATTTGTCAATATATAGAGACAGAGTAAGAGTAAATATTGAGGATAAAGGAAGTACCAAGTAGAGGCCAGGAATAGCCAGTCACATTTTCCACTGCTGACAGTCTGTCCCTTTCAACAATCAATCACTGTTGTGAACTATCAGTCAATGTTGTGAAACCCATCACTTAAGAAAATACTATATAAATTTTCAGTGAAGATCAACATACTTCAGACACTGATATATCCTATAGGTAAAATTGCAACTCACTTCTTTCTTTCTTTTACTCTGTGATGCTATCAAACCTGGGGGTTTCCGCATACAAGGCAAAAACTGTACCACTGAGCTACATCCTTAGCCTTGCAACTCATTTCTCTGTACCCTTACCTTTGACATTAAAAGTGACCAAATGTGGGTCTTAACTCCTTAATGCAAATGAGACAATTAAGGTTACAAATATTTGGCTTTTATACTTATCAAAAAATCTCACATAGCAATAGTTTCATATCCTTTCCTGGTCCAAGTAATTCAGAAGTTGTTAAATGAAATAAATAACAATGTGAGAAATGTACCACCTACTGTTAGCACAAATTCATAAAATTCTGTCTCTCTGAAGACCTACCTGAAGATGGCCAAACAAGGAGCATACATCAAAGCACAAACTTCATATTTATTTCAAATAAAAGACACAAGAATTAAAAGATACATGTCTATCTCTGGTGAAGAAAAGTCCAACTCTCCTGAATACTTGGATGATAAAATGTTGGGAAGCCTGAAAATGTGTGCCTCTTCTCTATGAGTACTCGTGAATTTGACCAAAATTACACAATATTGTTAAACTGACATAAATTTATATGTGAAATCTAAACTACCAGTGGAAAATGTGTTTTTTTCCTGACACTGAAAGTTTTATTTGAGGATTACTGATACAGATTTGTTTCTGATATAGGAATAAATTTATGAAAAGAATTTTGATAACGCATTTCGTGGAAATATCACAGAAGCAGAAAAGGATAAGAGTGACTCAAAATTAAACTTACAAGAGCTTTTCTGTCTCATGGATTGTCAAGAAAGGCAGCTGTGATTCACACTCACAAAGTGGAATATGGCCCAATAAAGAAACAGCAAGACTCTTTACAAAACCCCAAACAGGATGAAAGAAATAATCACCTCAGATGCTAGTTGTTAAATCACTTTCCCATCACAGGACAAAATATCAGACACCTGCAACTTAATGGAGAAGAAGTGTTCTTCATTTTATGATTTTCATGAGATGTCTTCATGGTTGGCTGGTTTCCAGGCAGAAGCAGTGTCTTGGAAAGGCTTGGCAACAGACGGCTGCTCATCCCATGACAGCCACAAAGCAGAGAAAGAACCAGCTGAAAAAAGAATACATCCTTCTGCACCCAATTGCCAGTGATCTGCCCCTCTTCCAAACACGCCCACCTCCTAACAGCCCAGGAAGCTAGGAATCTATCTGTGGATGAAACACTGATAATTGTAGTGCCTCTAAATCTGTCACCTAAAAGCCCCATTCTCAGAACACCTGAGATTGAGGGACATTTTAGATCTAACCTATAACACAAGATTAGGCATTTGACGTTCTATTTTGAGGAAATGACCTTCTGAAGCAGAGACTACAAAGCAGAGACTGCGTGTGGAAGACTCAGAAGAAAATCCGTGGGAAACCTCGATTTCTTCCTTCATGATCACCTGTAATTGTGCTATTTAGGTGGATAAATACTTGTAAAAATGCTTCAAGCTTGCATAGTTAAAACATGAGATATGATAAAAAAAATCATTGTGTTACATTAAACAGAAGTAAAATACACATTTAAAAAGTCACAAATCATTTTATAAGCAAATTGACCTGTACTAGTGAAGAGGAGCTGTGGACACAGCAGCGGGAGGTATGTTTCATATGCAGTAAAAGTAAGAATGATTTCTCCTTCATCATCAGAGACTATGTGACCGAAGACATCAGGCCAAGTGAATTAAGCAAAGAACAAAGTCTAGTTATAGTACAGAAAAAAAAACTAAATAAACAGATCTATGGGGATGAAACCTGTAGGCATCAAGCTTTATTAGTGATTGCTAGAAGTCACTGAGAAGGGGAGGTTACCAAATGCATAGGAACACAAAAAAACTTTGAGATGAATGAAATCAAGATGGTAATGGAGGATGCATGATTGGACACGTTAGTGCAAGTCTACAGAATTATGTAATTAAATTTAGTGTCTTTTATTGCATATAAATTAAATTATTAAACCTCTTATCTACAATAAAACCAAAAGCAACTTTAAAAATACTCTTGAAGTAAATTCTTTGGAAAGCATATTTGCATGATTCAAATTGATATTTATCTTTTCTGTTAAATCTAATATTTAATTACTTGTTTTAATTATGTGAAGGGATAACTGAACAATGGTATGCTTTCATTTCCCCATATTCACTTGTTTTTTTCTCATTGGTGGTAGTTCAGAAAGAAATTTGAACCTCAATAAATAAAAGAGTCTTTAAAACTCCTGAAATTTTCCAAAATATATGAGTTTGTTTTATGATAATAAAAATACTTAGATGTGTTCAAATTAGAAATTAATATCATTTAAAAAACAATACTTGGTTCGGTTCTTTGAGTTAAAAAAATCCTTAGTTTCTTGTAATTTGCATTTCCTTTTTTCACTGATGTGTAATAGTTCTGCTATGGTGGTCAGAATGTTGTGCTCTCTGAATGGGCTACTGAAATTTGACCACAATAGCAGAGAAAATATGCTGACTGTGCTGAAGAAGTTCATTTTCGTATCTTCATTTATGTTGGACAGCACTAGAGATCCATCTCATGACTTAGTTCAGAGGTCAATCCCACTTTCCAGTTTTGTTGCAGAACTAGGTATTATTTGTGACTTGGCTGGGGACCAGAAGGGAATGGTTTACACTAAGTTAGGCCACCACTGCTACTATTTGGTGACTCATTTGGCAGCTAAAATACAATCAATATTTCTCCCTACATGTGCAATTATAAACCACCTATAAATACATGTAACTACTTATTAAGTTAAAGATTTAAATAAGATTTAAATGAGAAGTACAATAAAACAGCCAAATGTAAGAATATTTTCCATATTTTTGAGAAGATCCTAAGAGAATGTTATACATAATTATCTAAGGTTTAACAAAGATAGAAATCTGCATTTTCTGTCACAATTTCTCATATAGTGCAAAAATATCTTGAATCATAAGCAGGCAAAGGTAAAAAAAAACTTGTTACTAATTAAAGTTCTAAAATCAGTGAAGTTGCATATATGCATGTAAAAGTTTATGCCCTATAATGCAAATTTTGTCTGTCCACTATGATAGATCGATTCAGTTTTGTTATCTAATCCAAATCTATTGAATTATCTGTGAATATCTGTTTCCTTAATTATTCTTTTAACACATTTTACCTCATTTCTTTAATGCATTAGTCACTGCTCATTACAATCAGATGTAGAAGAGTGCAAGATGTCTGTCTGGGGGGCTGGGGATTTAGCTCAGCGGCATAAGCACCTGCTTTGCAAGCAGGCAGTCGTGAGTTCGATCCCTGGTACTGATAAAAAAGAAAAAAAAAAGACAAAAATTAAAAAAAAAAAAAAAAGATGTCTGTCTGCATGCGGGACCCGATGAATCCAGTCTAGAATTTGGAGCCCAGGGCAATGTCCCCCACAAGTTGCTCTCAGGAGACCTAAAGATCGTGATGGGAGATGCATCTCCACAGAAAAAGACGAAGGGACCGTACTCAAAGCTGGAATGTCTGTGGCAAAGGTTGTAAGATCTGAGCCAGAATGCTGGGAAAATCTCCTCTGGAAGCCAAGAGACAACAAGATGAAAGAGACAACAAGGAAGAAAGAAGGCAGGCGAAGTTCCTTCAACGAAAAAAGAAGAAAAGAGGCCACGCTGAAGCTCCTTCAAAGAAGACCAGCATATGATACACCTTGCCTGGCCTCCCTTTACACCGTAGAACTACTTTAACTCAGCCCAGCTGGGTGTTCTCACTCAAGTTGATCATTACTTAATCAGTCACTCCATTTGATAAATTAAACAAAATATTTTACATATGCTTATTTTATGCTTTTATGAGAGCAATTACAAGTCTTAATGATTACATATTGTGCCACCTTTATATTATTCCAGAGCACAGAAACTCTTTAGATCTTTGTACTACCACTGACTCATTTCTCCTCAGTCCAGGCACAGCTCTAGGTATTCATTCTATAGTCAAGATTATTCTAGAGGATTGGGAGTTTATGTGGTAGGATCTCTAATGAATGAAATTTCTTATGAGATTCTGGGGGAACCTAATTAGGACACTTGATTCTGACTAGAATGTTGCCTTCATAGATTGCAAAAAATTGTAGAATTTTGTCTAACCTTCAAAAACTAAGGGCTTAATCAATAAACCAAGGAGGTAAATGGGCAATGGGAAGAAGAGGACATGCTAGGAAGGGAAAAATGGCAGCAAAGGGTGGAACACTAGAAGTGGTTGGCATATACACCAATTCTCTAGCTGAGAATTCTAGGGTTCCTGGAGCAAAGTGTGGATAGTGTGGAGAGTGAGTGTAATGAGGTGACAGACACAGGCTGGGTATATTTTTGAAGTGGGATCATTAAAAATATAGGAATCCAAGCAGCCAGATTGATAAACTTGGAATTTTATTAGCTGAGTTGAGTCACCACCTATAGACCCTTGTTTCAGAGTCTCACTGAGTGGCACTGAACTGCAAAGTCACAGAGCTTTTAAAACAGAAAACCACAAAAAGACATCCTGAGGCAGAGAAGATTGGATGATAGGAACAGGTATTTTGGAGAAAATGATGTCATAATAGGTAATACTGATTTAGTATCATCTTGTTTTGAAGTCTCATCAAGCTTTTGTTCTTCTGTCTCCATTGGTCTAAGCAGGTTGTATGTTATTGGATTTTATTATGTATGATAGTATAAGCAAAAACTTTTATAGACAAGGATATTATACAGAAACCATTGTTCATTTTCTGTTAGTTGATTCTAAATACCCTGTAATACTGTCATTCTCTTAAATGGTTTTACATTGTTTTGATATATTTGATGTTACAGTATACGAACTTATACTCAAAGATTTCAAGGAAAGAGACAATATGGTAACTACTTTTATGTCAGGATTATCTTGTGGTGAAACACTATTTTGTTTAAATGGTTATGTTTTGATCTGCGCTGTTTTGCTGTTATGCCCCCTTTTATCTGAATCTCCATTTTATTATTTATTTTTTTTATTTTAGCCTTTTAATTAAGGGAAAGATAAAAAAATAGCAGGATATATTATAGTAACCCACTTTGACTTTCCATTTTCTTGATTTGAAGCCCTGTATTGCTCTCACTATCTTGTTTTGACTGATGTCCCTCTATTCTGTTTTGCTTGATAGTACCAGGTTCGAAAGTTTAGGCAACAGCTGTGAAGACTAGTGGGATTCATTATGATGCCCATTCTGGTTGACTATTATCTACTTTTGAAGACCTGTAATGTCTCCAATGTTTTCTTTTTGTTGGTTTCGTTCTTTACTGTTTTGTTCCATTTTAATATAACTGATGATATAGGCAATTCTATTAGAGATAGCGGGAGGCATTATGGTAACCATTGTTGATCACCTTGTATTATGCTTTTACATTATCTATTATGTCCACCCTTTGATTTGACTGACTCTGTTCTGTTATGTCACATTTGGTTTTCCTCTCTTCCAAAAAAAGCAATAAGAACTGTGGGAGCAACAAAACCCAAAATGTGTAATTGTCATTGTACAAAAGAGAGGAAAAGAAAGTGCTCTAAACGATATAACTGCATGCATATTTAAGTGTATAAGATAGATAATGATATTACTGAGTTTTGTTGGATCATTGAATAGAACTGTTTGCATTCTCACTGCTGGAATGTCCATTTTATAAGCTTTAATTTTGAAACTTGAACAACTATTTCTAAGATGACAATATGTAATCCATTAACTAGTGATTTTCTACTGTTTTTTTTCTGTAAATCTGTATAACTTGTACTCTTTTTCTGCTTTTTTTCTTTTTCTCCTTAAATAAAATAAAAAAAATTAAAAAAAGACATCCTGTTGGAAAAAAATTAGCTAGAGTCTTACATTAATTTTTGATTGACACCTGTATCCTGCTCCTTTGTTGAGCTGCTTAATTTTTCTCTTGTGGGTGCAGCTCATTCTGCTTTTCTCATGGGACTTGTACCCTGAGTAATTTTTCACTCTTCTGGATCAAATGCAGGGCACAAGATGGCATTAGTTATCCCAAGCTACAACAATTTTGTGAAGGGTAGTTTGTTTCTTGCAAAGAATCCAGTATTATCTTTTGACACTAAAGGTCTTGTTTCAGGGCATCTTCCTTGGTGGTGGTATCCGCATTTTGGATTAACTTCTCTGTAACAGAAAATTAATTTAAAGAAAAGAAACAAGATTTATGGAGAACAAGAACTATTTCTTAAGGGTATCTCAGCTACAATTAGGGGTCGCACCAAAAATGCTGCAATAAAGATAAACTAATTTTCAGATTCAACAAGAAGATAAATTCCACAAGAGTTGACGATGTGCAAGTCAGCAGGGTGAGTTAATGTAGCTTGCTAGGTTTATTGCTTGTGTGATAAACTGGATGCATGGTCTTGAATGACAGTTACACAAGGGAGGGACAGAATTAAGACAAAATTAAGAATGGTCTAATAAAGAGGTGAGTAAATATATTATGTAGGATATGAACTACAGCTAGGTTATATGACTTGGAAGAATATGTGGCCTCTCCCCAAGTCATCATTAAGCAAAGAAAAGTGAATTTAATTTAACATGGAGATAGCATCATGCACACATTATTCACGGAAGCTAAGCAAACTCAGAGTATAATTTGGCTTACAATGAGCTATGTAAACTGCAGCATATTTTATTCAAGTCATGAACTTTAGTTCTCTCATCTTCTTTTGTCTAGTGTTGTTATGAGCTAATTACATGGAGAATAAAAGACTGACAAACAGTCCAACCTCCACAAATGAAAATTTAAGAGGTGAAAACCTTTTACTTTTCCAGAAATACTTAACATTTGAATGTTACTTTTTATTTCAAATGAATTAAATATTTGTCAAATCCCAATTTGACATAGTTATTAATTTTTGTCATTTCTAAAGTTATTTTTCCAAGTCTTTCTAATTACCAATTCATTCCTCATGTGTCCATTATAGTTTTCAAAGGTTCATAGTGCTCTAAAGTGCTAGTTAAAAATCTTTATTTTTCCTTTATTTACACTTTATTATACATTAAAAATAGAATCTTCTTTTAATAATTAACCTTGAGTACAGTAAAGAACAAAATGAACAGTCTCAATGTACCCCATCTCTACTCCATTAATCTGATGTAGTATATGTTTGGTATACAAGTATTCACCTTATTCTCTAACGTGCAAGAAATTTATATTAAAAATAAAATCATTTTTTCATAGAAACACAATATATCATGGTAAATTCCCTGGTTTTCATATTCTAGTTTATGAAGTAATATCATTGAGTTAAATTTTCTCCATTCTTTTCTTGCATTACTGAAAATATGTAACAAATGGTTTTGGTGAATATTGAGTGCTGGATATTTTTGAAGTTGCTGAGATGCAGCAGTGAATAATTATTCACTACTTTTATGTGTATCATACTCTAACTGAATATCATAAAAAAAAAAACCTCTCCAGCTATTTTGCAAAGATAAATGAGTGGAAGAAGTATCACTTATCTTAGATAAAAATTTGTAAAACAGCTACTGCGTATGTGACAGAGATGTAAACAAGTGTAAGAGAGATGTTACATATATTACTTTATATTTTAGTTCTATAACAGGGTATGATTAAAAAAATGTTAAGATCATACCTAAGGTTTCATCTCAGACTTAGTGATATTTAGGAGATATTTACCATTTTAGGATTTGAAGCAGGCTGATGAGCAGGAGCACAGAGGATGAGAAGTACTACAGAAAAGTAAAAAGTGAATAAAAAATCACTTTTAAATTTTGACTTACCTATTATCTCTACATATTATATAGCTCCCAAGACATCTGATGACAAATTCTAAATTTATAGTGCTAACAAAATTTTAAATGTATAAAACTATCATATCTAAATCAAAATTTAGAAAAATAAAAAAAAAGAGGTGCGATTGCTATGAATAGGACTCAAACACTTTTATGTCTCCAAAATGATTTTTTCAGTTGATTTAGCAGAACATAAATCCCACAAATAACCCTGAACTTTCAAGAAATTCTCTGCAATTTTCTCCTCTCTGTGTAAATTTAGCTCCATGCAATTAAATTATAATAGTGACACTTATTTAAAAATGATTAAAGATATTTGAGATTACGTTTGAAACTGGAGGTTCCATTTTTAAAATGGTCCACATTTTTAGTTTCTGTTGAATTGTCTAGAAGTCCAGCAGTGTCAAACTTGAAATCCTACATCTCAGAAATTGGCCAAAGTTCTGCAGCTGCCTGATTTAGATATACCTTTTGTTCCCTCATCGAGTCCATTTTTTATTTATAGCATATTACCAATGAAAACATTTGATTTGGCAGCCTATCTAGGCTGTAAAGGAGAATGGATACACTGCTGGGATTTTTAATTTAGCAGTTATTTACTTCCCTTTCCCTTTGATGCCTTTGACTACATTTTACACACTCCTTTACCAGCGAGGAAGCAGATACATTTTAAATTTTCAAATACAGTACTTTGAAATGAGAGAAAGAAGCATAAGAGAAGAAATAGTGGTGGACAGACAGATACAAAGGTATATAAATGCAGGAATTTAAAAAAAAATTTATACTGACGGAAGAATTTGCAAATTCGCCAATATCTAAATACCTAAGTTTCCAGTATTAATGTACAGAAGAATTTTGACAAATGTCTACACTCATGTAGCACTTCTTCTTATTAAAGTATAGCAATTCACTACTGAAAAACTCCCTGTAGTCCTAGTCAGTCATTTCTCACCTACCATACACATTCTTCTAAGGCAAATACAATTCTTACTGCTTTTTTCACAGAAGGAAATAATTCACAGAAGGAAGAGTGATTTTCTTATTCTAGATGCATCACAGAGATAGGATTACAGGCTTCTTAGTTTAGTTTGATTTAATGTTTTCAGTTCCAGCCATCTCATTGCATATCCCAGTTCCCAGTTCATTCTGTTTTTCAATTTCTATTTCCATTTATATACATTGGTGACTACGCTGGGTCCACATGAATAATTCAGTATCATCTACTTCTCTTATGTTTATTTTATTCACATCATTTATTCCATTTGCAGCCCTTCTACATGATACATTTGAGGAATCTAGGGGTTATCTTTCAGGTACCATTTTTCTGCTTATCATGTTGAAGGACAAGAATTTAAACCCAGTTCTGTATCATTTCCTGGTATTTCTGTACATCTAAATATCATGCTAACTAACGTTTCTTAGAACAAGTGAGCACAGGTTGTGAATGAAAATGCATTAGGATGGAAAAAATTCTGGTACATGGTGGATGGTTCCTTGAAGACAAGTGTACAAGAAGCATAAAGAGTTGTACGATGCATGTAGATCTTAATACCTATAAATGTAGTAATGCCATTATTTTCCTTGAATCACCTGTCATATGAATATATTCACTGTGAAGAATTTAGAAGAATCAGAACAATGAAAGGAGCATATAAGAATGATTATATCTATAACATTATCCATCAGTATATTTCTTTCTACATTTGTAGAAAACAAAAACAAAAAGTATCATTTATAGCTTTTTATTGCTTAACTTTATATTGAAAAACTATAAATATTCTAGGAGCAAAATATATTTTGTGCAACATTTGAATATATCTTAATTTATTTTATCTTCATTTAAATTACTACTTTAATTGCATGCATTACAGGTATGGTCTTTCTGTTTCTTTTTATATTCCAAGATATGGTTAGAAATCATGCTATAAAATTAGTAAATTGTGCACACAGAGAGCAACTTGTTTGTGGAAAGGCCCAGCAGTTGTTTATCAGAGAGTAAATGGGAACTGGATCCCTTATTTCTCTGTTTGATAGTTTTATTCCCCTCTCACTTCTCTAAGCAACTGTCAGTTGGAGACTCTTAATGTGGTGGGTGATATAGCTCACAGAAAAGGACTAAATTTGAGAATGGTTCCAGTAAAATGGAGAAAGTCAGTGGGCTGCTGCTGTCCCAGAGTAATTCCCTGAGAAAACTTGTGCAGGCCCAAAGTAGGACAGGCACACAGGTTGCTCACAGTATGAGACGAAGTGGGCAGCGCTAGACCTGCAGCATACCATCTTAATTGCTTCAAGCACATTTTTCAAACTTTTTTGCAGCCTGATGAACTACTGAAAACTATCCACTTAGTTTATAAATGAAACAAAGGAAGATGGGCAGCCTCATTCCTCAAGTAATCAGCAGACTGATTGCAGGAGGATTAAGCAACCACTTGATATGGAGTACAAATAGGAGTCCTGCTGACCCCCAGGCAGGGTGACTGAATCAGACCACAAGACCGCAGTTCATCTCCTGCCAAGTCATCACCCTGCATTTTTCCATTCTTAAAATAGCTGCAATTCTGCAAGATGCAGTTTAGAAGGCCAAGATAATTTTTCTTATTTGTTTCTTTTATAAGAAAAATTATTTGAAAGTCAAATCAAATTTCTCATACATAGTAAGAATCTACTATAGTTATTTTAAAGAAAGACTTATTCTAAGTCAGATGACTTTATTAAAATTCAGGGGTATTGAGTTATTTCTCCATTGACCAAGATGATAAAATCATGGTTTATGAGCTTTTATGCCTAGGAGAGCAAAAAGAAAACATTTGCTTTCAACTGCAATAAAATTCATATTTGTGAATCCCAGTTTTCACATTAAAGAGGTTTGTGTCTGTTCATTGGAAACACTTACAGCAATTCATTTTACACAAATTCCACAGGAAGTTGGTCAAATGTAAAATCAGTTTATAAGATCTCACTGATGCATGAAGTATTCAATTCCCATTTTTTTTTGGTCAGAGGTTTCTTAATGATTGTTATCAAGCAAATTAATCATGACACTGCTACATGAGATATGTTCTACATTTTTCTTAACTTAGCAAATGTTATTCTGTGCCCAATGTGATCAGTATTTTACTTACTTTGAAAAAAGAATTGTAATATTTAATCCTCATAACAATGTTATAAGGGATAATAAGAATTTTAAACATTTATGGTGTGCAATCCATTGTGCAAATGTATTTTTATGTTATATATTTGTTAACAGCAACGACAACAAAAATTTTGAAATTCAAAGTTCTGATTTTATTGTCAAATTAGACTTGTTTTATGGGTACTTTTCTGTAATATCAAGGAAGTCTGAAAAGCAAAAGGAAAAGAGAATATAGGGAGACCTATAAATCAGCAGTATAATTATACATTCCTTCGAGACAAAATTTTGAAAAGTTAAAAAGATGACACGAGTATCTTATTTTTATCACACATTTTGAGAATATTTTATCATGCATTCTTTACTCCACTCCATCAACAGATTTATTTTCTTTGGTCCCTCCCTTATGTTTGTGGTATATGGTCCCTGTTATATGTTTGTGGCATATATATGTATATTCATTGTTATTAATTGGTACATATACATACTACTTTGATTTAGTTTTAGCTCTCTTATTTGACATAGATAAGTCTCTAGAACTTGGCTGAAGCTTTGAGCAGAGTATTTTCTTTTTCCAGACCCTGACTTCAAACTTCTCCTTGAAGGTCCATTTTCAAATTCTAGATGTAAATGTGAAAATTTGGTCGAAGAGTTGAGGGAGAATAATATACAGAAATATTCCAGAAGAAAGTTAATTGGATGCTTGAAGTGGGGCTAAAGTTACTGTTTCCCTACATTCATATATAATATCCAATAACATATCATAACTAAATTACAGTATCAGAACGTACATTCTATCATCTCAGTCCTGGTTTGTGGCTGGCCCTCTTTTATGTGTCAGGAAAGAATTAGTCCAAGAATCAATGAGTAATGTTATAATATTTTGAGTTTTCTCATATGTATTTTCATTTTGAGAAAAAAATGAGTGGCTTTCTGCTATGAAATCAATGAATTGCCATAATATAATCTATCTCAACATTATTACACTTTTATTACTAATAGCATAATGATCTTCATTGACATTGTCTGTCTTTATAATAAAATTCTACTCCACTTAAGAAAATGATGCACGGTTTTTGTTCATTACTCGATTTAATCCTCATTATTCAACTACTAAGTTTCACTGCATCTGTTATAAATATAAAACATTGAATTATAGAGAAATTTAGCAACTGAATTAAGGTCACACAGGTAAAAAAACATAATGAGACTCGAAAATTCTTCAGATGTTTTTTGGCTTTGGAGGAAGATTTGTCATGGCTTAATTTCACTTTCTGGACTCTTCCAAAATGCTAAGAAATAATTTATCCAGGATATGAAATTTATTTATCCTTCATATTTTATAAAACATTTAAGTACATAGTAAATTGTGGTGGTCAACTTTATCCTACTTCTGTGACAGATAAATTAATTGGGAAACTAAAGGATCCACTGACATTTTGTAGACCAAACCCGTGATGTGAAATAGGAAATAGCACCTGGAAATTGCAAGACATTGTGAATGGTTATAATGCATTATTTTTTTAAAATCACACTATTTTCTCAAGCTTCATTTAAAGTGTGATGATAGAAAAGCATCTCATTGTTAACATTTTGTTTGAGGATTTAGTATAGACTATTGATCATTTAGGACTTTGAAATTCTTTCTTTGGTACTGGAGATCCAACTCATGAACTTGTTCTTGCCAGTCACGAACTTATACTGCTGAGCTAAATCCCTGGCCCACAATTTCTTTATATTTAAAAACTGTCATGTTTTTCTCCTTCAAGCATGTTAAGTTTTTTCACATTTTAAAATATCTAAGACATTTCTATCTCCAAAGTTAAATATTTTTCAGTTTCAAAGAACAGTAATATGAAAAGACTTTTAAAAATTATTTGCCTATTGTTATTTTTTATTTTGAAAAGCTAAACAGGAAAAAGGATGCAAATGGCAAAGAATTTCAAAAAATAGTAGAAAATTAAAACTAGTTAATATATTGTTAACTTAGAAATAATTGTTCAGGTTACAAGATTTAAGTGTGAGAAAAATGATCAAACAAACAATGAAAGCTCAAACTCTTCTTTTGGCTGAGCTAACAGAGCTACTATATATGTATATATATATATATATATATATATATATATAGTTTTCCCTTCTTCCTTTTCTCCCTAAACATGTTCATTGGAAGAGAGATAGACCTTTAATAAATGGTGGTAGAAAAACTGGCTTCTCACATGCTGAAGATTAAATTAGACCCATGCTTGTGACCATGCACTAAACTAAAATCAAAATGAATGAATCAAAATGAATCAAAGATCTAGATATTAAAACAGAAACACTAAATCTACTGGAAAGAAAAGTTAGGTACAATTTTGAAGGCTTGGGAGTAGGCAGAGAGTTCATAAACAAAACACAAATGACAATGGAAGTATTTCGAAAACCCAACAACTGGCATCTCATCTTATTAAAAAGCTTTTGTACTTCAAAAGACATCTCCAACAGAGTAAAAACAAAATGCACAGAATGGGAAAGAATTGTAGCCAAGTTTCTCAGACAAAGAACATATCTGGAACATACAAAGAATTGAAAAACATAAGGCCCCCCAAATTCAAAGGCCCAATCCAAAAAGGGGCATCTGAGAAAAACACACACTTCTCAGATGAAGAAGAATAAATGTCACATAAATACCTGAGGAAAAGTTCAATATCACTGGTCATATTAAAATAACAATTAAAACAGCAAGTTAAAACACTGAGATTGCATCTCACATCAGAAAGAATGGCTACCATCAAGAAATCAACCAATAACAAATGTTGGTGTAGTTGTGGGGAAAAGGACTGCTTCTTCAATGTTGGTGGGAGTGCAGACTGGTACAGCCACTGTGAAAATCAGTGTGGAGATTCCACAAAAAACTAGGATAGGAAGTTCCATTCAATCCAAGTATTCTCCTTTTTGGGTATTTTCCCAGAAAAAAATTGAAAATGTCATGCTACAGCAATGTATGTGCACATATGTTTATAGCTACACAATTTGTAATAGATAAATCTTGGACATAACCCAAATGTCCATCAATGGATGAATGAATAAAAAAGATGTGGTATTTTTATACAGTGGAATATTACTAAGAGATAAAGAAAGATAATCTTGAAGCTTTTATCAGTAAGTGCAGGCAACTTGAGACCATATTCATAAATGAAATAAATCAAACTCATATTTATAAATACCATGTTTTCTCCCTAGTATAAATAACTGAGAAAGTAATAAGATTCAAAATGTACAATAGATATTGTGATAATGAAAGAGAAAGAAAGTACTCAAAGAGAGAAAAAGAAATATAAAACACTTTTAAAAGATTGTTACTTGACAAATTTTTAAAGTACATATGATTAAAATAATGTGAAGGATAATTTAAAATTTTGTAAGACACATGTTTTGTTCTTACTAAGTTCTTTTTTAAAAATTTTAAGCGTTGCAGTACAGGGACTGTTATGGTTTATTAATCCATGCTAAATATAAAATACCACTATTCCCACTTAATAGGCTAGGAAACTGACTGTATTTAACCAACATGCCATAGGATACATGGGCTCTTAATTTTAACACATATCAAATTATTCCTCTCATACTTCACCTAATTTTCTTCCTTTTAGTATTTTCTCCTGGGACAAAGGAGATATTCTTAATTTGTAAAAATCCTGACACTGGAACTTAGAATTTATAGAGACGAGAAGCATTGCAATTTTCTCATTTTCTCCTTGAGATTATTTTGTCTTTTTAATGCAGATTAAATGAATTTATTAAAATGATTTAATAATCCTAGTTCTAAAACATAATAATACAAAAAGGCTTTCAAAAACCAATTTATAGGCACTCTTATTAGTTGGGTGATTATAAAAATTTGCATAAAGTATATTGAAACTATAATATTTAGACCATAAAATTATTACTACCACTCAAGGTAGAATACATTGGAGACAGAAATAAGAAAATAGTTTAATACAAGAGAGATCGACAAGGTCTCAAACATAATTAGTTGCATGATTTTTTACAATGAATTAGCAAGATCAACCAAAAATACTGGAAGTTAAATGAAGACAAATATACAATTATTTGTTTAACAGAACTATTTTCTCAAAACATTGGAATTGGGACCTGTAGGAACATGAAAGATAGTATTTAAATATAATTACATTCCAGATCGAAGGCATTAGCATTCTTTCAAATGTTTATTAAAGACCATACCAAATGTCAGGTGAAATGCCGTACCCTAGAGGCAGTGAAGAGCAAGTGAGGAGAGTTCTGTCCACTGTCTTCTGGAATGTGGTGTCTAAATTTACAGACCAAATGCCAGCAACCGACACATGTGTAATAAATGGTGATAACTTGGAAATGGTGTATGAGTAGTTAGAGAAGATGTAACAGATACTGAATTGCTGTTAGATAGACCTGGCAAGACTTAATAGTACAAGGAAGTCAAGGGAAGAAAGAGGAAACAAAGTGAGAAAGTAAGCATGGCTGAGTGTATGTGAGGAAAATGTCAAATTTCTAGGAAATTTCTAATACTTACAGATTAGTCCATTGGACAAAATAGTAAAACAAACAAACAAACAAACAAATGTAAAGAGCTAAAAGAAATTTGAGGGTGTTGGAGAGGGGACAGCTTCTGGCTTACTGTAAGAAGATATTCTCATAGGGGATCCTTCATCTGGTCTATACTCAATTATCCGATCATGTCTCTTTTTTTCAATGAGCTGGTGCAGTAAGTAATAGGTCTCCTGCAAGGTGCATTGGGAAGGGATGAGTGCCTCAGGAAAGAGATGTGAAGCTTCTCTTCCTGCTGCTCCATGGCCTGAGAAAAATAGGACAAGGCAGCAGAGTCCTACCCAAAGCTACATTATGCCCCTTTTTTCTAAAATATCTTAATAGTGGCACCAAGCCTACATTTTACCTCCCCCTTGCTAACCTCAAAAGTGAGAAAGATTTTCTTGGAAACTCAGTACATGTGTGCTTACCTTGCAGTAGTTGCTCATCTGTATTCTCCACTTCAGTTTGTACACTTGGTACACGTGGGCAAAATCCATCCTGTAGGGAGAAGGACCAGGATCGTTTGTGATTTGGAATGTGCACTGGTTGCAAAAGTCCTATTAGGCAAGAACTCCCAGCTGCACCCATCACTGCTCCAAGTTGAAAGCAGAAACCGAACACAAGGCTGGAGCAGAGGCTTGGGTGAGTGAGAGAGTGCCAATTTACCCTACCAGCCATGCCACATGAGCTCACCAACTGCCAATAGGACAGCCAATGTGGGCTAGGAGAACAAACCAGCCAAGTACCCACCTACTTAACACCATTGCAGGACTCTTGGCGTAGTAGCATGTGTTTGGAGAAGTGCCCCATCCCACTCCACTACATCTCTAGGAACCTAGGATAGGAGAAATTCAGGTGCCTGGACCAAACCCTACTCAATACCATAAGCACTTGGGACCCCATAACAGGTTTATCCAGAGACACGAAGGAAAACATCCAGACAAAGGAGCAAAAAGAAATCTCAGATCTGCAACCCACACAGAACAAGTCTGGGAGACAGGGAAACAGAAGAAACTGGAAGTCAAATATGTGAAATTTATAAAAACGATGGCAACTGAAATGAGAAATAATTTCAAGATGCTATGAAAGTAATCAAATCAGAAATAATATCCCAGTTAAAAGATTAAAAAAAAACATAATGAAAGAATTGCTGAGCATATCTAAAGAAGACATAGATAAAAATATGAGGGGCATAGGAAAATGATGGAAACCTTAAATGAACAATACCAGAAAGAATTACAATGCATAAAACAGATTCAAAGAGATATCGAGGAAATTAAAAATTCCATTGAGAGCTGACAGAACCACTCAAAAGGAACTGGAGATAAACTCTCAGATTTTGAAGACAGGATTCAGCTAGCTTTCATAAAAGGAAAGATCTCTTAAAAATAACAAGGAACTAGAAAATAACAATTCAACAGCTGCAAGATGATGAAAAGAAAAATAATTTAAGATTGATAGGTGTCAGCGAAAAAGTAGAGGTCAACACAAAGAACATAAAGAACACAAGAACATAAAAAGACTGTTTGCACAAATAATAACAGAAAACTTCCCAAGCATGGGAAAAGGATTTTACTTCCACATAAGTGAGATATTTAAAACTCCAACTAGCTATAATCAAAATAAATTTACACTTGGATTTTTAATAATCCAGATCTAAGTAATTCAGCACAGGAACAGAATATTAAATGATGGTAGGGAAAAGAAACAGAGTACCTATAAAGGTAAACCCATCAGAATCATGGCAGACTTCTCAACACAAAACACCAAGTTAATGAAGAGCTTAGAGTGAAGTATTCAAGTCCTGAAAGAAAACAACTTCCTATCCAGATTGATGTACCCTGCAAAGCTGTCTTTCAAAATTGATGGAGAAATAAGATAATTTCATGATGAAGAACAACTGAAAGAATTCATGACCACCAGATCAACCCTAAAAAAGAATGCTAAAGTATATTCTAAAGAGAGATAAAGATGACCACGGTCCCAGGAACAGTAGCAAAAGGGGATTGTTGAGCAAGGCAGGCAATTGAATGGGGGGCAAAAGTGTGGACCAACAGCAGGAGAATAGCATGGCAGATAAGAGTGTATGTTGGTCATAACCATCAATGTAGATGGCCTCAATTCACCTGTAAAAAGAAACATGAGCAGAGTTTATTTGGATCCAGAATCTAACAATACATTGTATACAAGGAATGCATTTGACTTGAAAGGAAATTTATGGACTAAAAGTCAGAGAAGACAATGCTTCATGTGACGAGGACCCAGAAAAAAAGCAGGAGTGGCTTGCCCATCAACTGAGGAATGGATAAGAAAGATACGGTATTGTTATATAATGGAAAGCTACTCAGCTATAAAGAAAGATCATCTCAAGGCTCTTGAGGGTAAGTGGATACAACTTAAGATTATGGTTATGGGTAACATGGTATAGATTCACACAGATGAATATTGCATCGTCTGCCTAGTATGAAAAACTGAAGGAGTTAGTGGGATCCAAAATGTACAATAGATGTTGTGAAAATGGGAGAGGAGGAAATGACTAAAAATAGAAGGTGGTAGCCATTGTTAATTTCCTATTATTTTGTTTTGACATCCTGAATCATTTTCATTATTTTGTTTGGTTTGATTTTATTCTGTTTTATTTTGTTTGATTTTATTATGTCTAATAGTATGAAACTATTTTGAAAACAACAGGAGTCATTAATGTAGTCATTTTTGTCTTCCTATTGTTCTGAGTTCCTATATAACTTTAATCATTTTGTTTTGATTGGCTTTATTCTGTTTCATTTTGTTTGGTTTTATGTTTAAGATAAAATTTAAAAAAAAATTAAAGAACTTTGTAATTGGTTGGTAGTATGGTGCTATTTTTTGTGCCCAGGTGTCTCCCCAAATCTTCATGCAGTCATGGAGGAGGCTGAATCTGTTGTTTGTGATTGGTTTATTGTCTGGGACTGAGATTGGTAGTGGGAATCTTGTACTCACCCAGTTGTGGGTAGTTGGAATACAATATAAAGGAAAGAGGGATGTGTGCTTTTTCCCTTTTTGTACGTGTTACTTGTGGCCAAAATGAATAGCTACCCCTTAGCCATGCCACTCTGCCTCAGAGCCAGGTGAGTATGGACTGAAACTTCCAAAATCCATAAGCTAAATAAACCTTCCTACCTTCACCTTGGGTTTCAGATATTCCGCTTCAACAATGAGAGAAAAGTATCCAAGATATAGAGCCTTCATAGAACCTGTGTGTGCTTGTTTTCCTTGGAAGCCACACTACTACAAATAAAATATAATCTGGGTTGTCAGTACTTAAACATATATATTATTTTTTTCTTTGTTTTTAAATTAAAGAAGATGAATATTATAAAACTAAATGGGTTCCCCTGCCCCTTGCATACTGCTACACTACCCATTAAAACAAGTTCTGAGCAAGAAGATTGTAACACATCAAACTCTCTCAGTTGTATAACTGATCACTCTTTATTTACATGATGAAGCAACTGATTATTTTTGTGGCAATTCTAGAAAAATTAGTATTTTATTTTTTCAAAGCAATCAAGTGAATATAATTGTCAAGTAATTGATTTCATGCTTCTAATATTTCTATAGCAAACTCATGAGAATGAAAAAAATTTGGCAACTGAAATTTTCAAAGTAAGTAAAAACCAAAATTATATAAATAAAAATACTTTGATCCTTTAATGAAGTTGCCAAATCAAATGACTGCACACTGTGGCATTTGTCAAAACATTCCAGAAGATCTTCCGCTTCACTTTAACATCACATGTGCACATTCATACTATTGGAGAAGGGGTCACAATTGATTTAAAAGTATTTTATTGTCTTTTTGTGTGTGTATTTCTGGTTTTTCTTACAATTTTTTTGACACTCAAAACTTCTCACTACTATCAAACACTTTACAAAATTTTTAAAGACTGTATTTCTCTGAAACAAAAGAAATCTTTGACAGAGGGTGAGATGCAGATTCCTATTCACTTCCAGGACATGAACACTAATGCAATCAGTTGCTATTTTTGCACACATATCTAGAAAGAAGAAATTACAGAAGAGGTGGCATAGGTATTTCCCACATGTTTGCTCCTCTTTGCTTGGCACTGGTAGTAAGCTGATATACAGAAAAACAGAATACCCTGAGTTGTCTGTATATTAGTCTCCATTCCATGTATACAAGCATTTTTATATACATGGAATTTTTGCTCTTCTGTATTGTAAAGTGCATTATCTTACGACCATGCCCTATATATTCCTGACTACCTCAGCACAGTGTCTGATACAAAATGAACTCACAATGCATATTTTTGAAATGAATGTTTATTGTGTGACTGGATTCCTAGGATGTCCTAGGTATGTGTATTTTTAATTTTCCTTTCTTAATAAAGAAAATTAAGTAAGATAAGTAATATAAAATGAAGTGAGTCCTCTGTCCTTGGTGATGTGCTGCATTACCCATTAAAACAAGTTCCAGACAACGAGACTGTAACACATCAAACTCTCTCAACTGTGTAACTGATTGTCTATTCAAATGACTGAGTAACTTTTTATTTTTATGGCAACTACAAAAAAAAAGAGCCCTCCCTTAAGGGAATATCAGCAGAATAAGCCTGGACACCTTCTTCAAAATGAAATGTAGAAAGAATGGTCACATTGAGATACCTTATAAGTAAATGGATGCAACTCGAGACCATACTCATAAGTGAAATAAATCAAACTCATATGTGTAAATACTAGTCTCTCTGATGTAAGGAATGGTGAGCATACATAAGATACAAAAAACTCATTAAATACAGTGAAAGAATAAGAATCTGCTTACCAGGAAAAATAATATCTCAGGGAAAATGAGAAAAGGAAGTGATCACAAATTCAATTTATTCACTATAGCTATGTTGGGATACTTCAGAGTTAGCATGCTTGGTTTTGTGTTTGGTGGGCTGCCAAGAGCATAAAGTTACACTGAGAAGGAGAGGAAGAAATATTTCTAGTCAGGCCATTTGAGCTACCATATACCCATATATTGTGGTCTGATTGTTCATTATCACAGGATTATCGCGTGGAGCTTTCCTGGCTGCAATAAGAATATTACTAGATTTGGCAAGTAGTTTCAACTCATCACAGCTGTTGTTCCTGCAACCAAGCAAGGTTGCAGGAAAAAAAGGATTCAGAGAAAACAACACATTAGAAAGTCACAATTTAGTTATTACCTTCAGGTTTGGGGTAAAATAGAGATTTTCAGGCATGATTCTGGCAATCTGGAACAGAGTGTTGTAAAACATGGTGGTTAAGATTATGCTATGAGATCCCTGAAAACATTGAAGTTACCTAAATTATCCATGTCTTGATGTCCTTAGCCTTAAAGAAGGAGAAATCCTGTTTCAGAAGAACGTTTCTTAAATGAGTGCCATGTCTTTACACATAGTTACACAAACATCTGATCTAAAGTTTAAGGCACCAAGAGGAAAAAAAAAACAAACAAACAGAAGATGGAGATGCTAAACCTTTAGTTTAGTTGCAGACATTTATTGGGTATATGGAAGCCTAAGAGAGTCAGAGCTTACAAATAAAAGCAACCTCTAAGTCCTTGTTTTAATTTTATTCTGCAAACAGACTGTGATGCAAAGCCTCATTTTAGCCTTCTAAATTGTGTGTAGTGGGAAGATTTCTTAGCATATTTTAAATATCACACGTGGCAAGTACATTTTTGTTGAATGAAGGAAAGAAAGGAATTGGTTTACTCTCACTTAAACCAAACTTAATGTTTGAAAACTGTATATCTCTGCCTTGTACCACTAGCAATTTTAGTTGAATCATGTGTAACAATTTAACTTTTCCCTATGTAGTTTATTTAATGAAAGACAAAGTCATGAGCCCATTTTTCTACAAGAGATGCAGCCTGAATTATGATACAAGAAAGTGTTCTGGTGTCCTCAAAGTAAATCACTACTGCAGATCCTGAAGTGTGGGCCAAGAAAAAAAAGAAGCACCGACGGTTAAGAGTTCCAATGAATCGAGAAACAGAGTTATAACCTTGTCCTAAAGGATAAATTTACACATTATCTTCACTAGCTCTACTCCTAATATTATTCATTATTTCTCTTTCTAAAGTTGAAATTATTCCAATTTGCAGTAAATAATTCTATCTTCAAAGGAAGAACTAAAAAGTGGAGTTAACAATTAGATTAAAGAAAGTATGAAAAAGAAGTATGATGCAGAAAACTCCAAAGAACGTCTAGCATGCTTCAAACTTTAAACTTTTGCAAACTAAAACTTTAATCATCAGCGTTAGGTATGGATTATAGTTTTGTTTGGCTATTGTCAGTATCGCTGTTTTTAGTATGAAAGAGGTATGATCTCCCTTAGAGAGAGGATCATAACCACAGATTAACTATTCAGAAAATTCATACTTCAGGACTCCCAACAGAATTTCCATTAGAGAATAAGTTGATTTAAGAGATAAATAACTTTTGTTTCTCTAAGTACATGAAGAACCATTTTTATATGCTTATAATGATGATATCGAGCATAAGTGTTCTCTGTCTCACTCACTATATCTCTCTGTCTCTTTGTCTCTCTCTGTCTTTCTCTCTGAGTACAAGTGTTATTATCAAGCCAAAATCAATAAGCAAGTCATAAATAGTTGTGTTGTACATTATTAAAGCGAGTTGCAATCAATGAGTCAATAAAATCTTGTATGTATGGATTTAATGCCATTTCTATTAAAATTCTTGCAAAACTTTATGTACACATGGACAAGATTATTGTAAAATGAATACGGAAAGACAAAACAGATAAGGTAGCTTAGCAATTTTTGAAAAGAAGTATGAATCAAGGAATAGTCAGTGTACATGACTATGTGATATAACTTTAATTTTCATGTATTCATGCAGGTTTTGCTATTATTTTTGCCTTTAATTTCCAATTTTAGTGCACTATGGTCAGATAAAATGCATGGGATAATTTAAATCACTTTACATTTACTTAAGAATGTTTTATGAACTAATATATGTTCTATTTTGGAGAATGTCCCTTGCACAGCTGAAAAGAATGTGTGTTCTGATGTGGTGGGTAGAATACTCTATAAACTACTAAGTCCATTTGCTCACAAGTTTGATTCAGTTCTGTTATTTCTTTGCTGAATTTCTGTCTAGTTGATCTATCTCTTTGTGATAATGGGGTATTAAGGTCCTCTATTACAATTGTGTTGTTGCTTATTTGGTTTTTTATAACTATTAGTATTTGTCTTATATAGTTGGGTGCTCTTATATTTGCTGCACATATGATTGTTAGCTCTTCTTGAATTATTCCCTTGACAAATATGTGGTGACCTTCTTTATATCTTTTGATCATTTTAATTTGCAATTTACATTGTCTACAAATAGAATAGCTACCCCTGCTTTTTTTCTGGTTTATGTAGCATGGAATATTGTTTTCCATCCTTTGACTTTTAGTCTATGAGTTTCCTTTTGAGTCAAATGTGTTTCTTGTATACAGCATACTGTTGGATCCTGTTTCATGATCCATTCTGCCAACCTATTTCTTTTAATAGGTGAATTGAGGCCATTTACATTGATGGATGTAACTGACATGTACTGGCTCAGCTTTGTCATGTTGTTTTCCTGTTGTTGGTTTTCTGCTTTCCCTCTTGTTTAATTGCTTTTCTGTCTGGGTGGTTTCTTTCTGTTATTCTGGTAATTGTAGTAATTTTTATCTCTATCTAGTACTTTTTCTAGGGTTGGTTTGGTGGATATGAATTTCTTCAGTGATGTAATTTTATAGCTACAATAATTGATTGTGAATTATTGGTAGAGGAAATAAGATATAGATCTATAGAATAGAATACAGAGAGAAAAACACAGAGATTTTACAATTTTAACCCAATTACTTTTTTTTTAATATGAGGAAGCCAATTGAATGGAAAAAATTATAATCTTTTAACAAAAGGAATTAAAGATTCATAGAAAACAATTATTTAAACAGATAAGTAAATTTATACCTGTCTCACTTTTTATAAAAATTAAATTCAAGATGGAACACTATCTTAAGAATAAACATAAAAGCATAAGATTTCAAAGAATAGAAAAAATATGGGTTGGAAAAATTGGCTAAGGTTTCCTAGTCAATAATCAGATTTACAAAGAAACAGACGAATCTGAATTTGTAAAATTTAAACTTTTGCTCTGGGTAAAAGCCTTGTTGAGCACTTAAAAATACAAGCTATATACAAGGTTGAAATGTTAGAAAAATGCATATTTAGCTAAGGACACATACATAAAAATCATAAAGAACTGTAGAAAGTCATCAGTAAAAAAATAAAATTTCAACTGTAAATCTACAAATAGATGAATAGACACTTTATCTAAAAAGATACAGAGTCAAAAAATAAGCACATACAAACATGTTCAGTGTTATAGGCATTGCATAAATACAAATTTAAATCAAAATGAAGTAGATCTACTGTATATTGTAGCTGAATATTATCAGCTTGCAACTATATTACAAGAGCTAAAGCAAAATGCATTGATGATATCAAATGATGATGAGGGTGCAAAGAAACTGACTCACTCATACATTCCCAGTCGGTATGCAAAATGGTACAAAACTCTGGAAAATAGTTGGGTTTTCTCTTAGAAATCAAAACATGTAAATATCACGAGAGCCAGCAAATGTATGCTTAGGTAGTTTCCCAGAGAAATTGAAACTTAAATCCACTCAAAATCTGGTACAGGGATATTTAGTAGCATGATTTTCATTAGCCTCCAGATTGAAATCAACCAAGTAGCCTTTCAATGGGTAAATAATACACCCATTCCAATGAAGATTACTCAGTAATAAAACAAAACAAAGTATAATACATAAAACTTCCTAAATGAAACCCCAGAGATTTGTGCTGAGTTAATGTAATTCCCAAAAGATTTTGATGGCATTCATGTAAATTCTCTAAATGATAGAATTATAAGGATGGAAAACAGGCAATTAGTTCTCAATGATAAATATGCTATGAGTGTGGGAGGGAGTTGTGTGTGGCTATAAGAGGGCAAGCTATGGAAGTTTTGTGTGATGAAGATATTCGGTAAATTTTCTTCAGCAGTGACAATCTCCTACATGTTATACTAGGAAATCCTCGGGAAAAATGGTACAGAATACCTAGGATATCACTATATTTTTCTTATGATGGCATGAAAATATACAATCATTTCAAATTATATAATTTAATACAGCTAGAAGTTTATAGAGGCAGATTACTTTCAATTTCAATCCAAATTTAATTATGCAAAAATTGATGTTGGTTTAATATGTAATGATGATCGCTGGTTGAAAATGTTTAAGTAGAGGCTGATCACCTCTTAATGATCTGATGAAAGGGAAGCATAAACCGGAGTGAAATGGTAAACAAAGAAATATTAACATTTTAGTGATTTAAGGACTCTCCTATTAGCCAAGGTGAGAAATAAACTGGTAGGAAAGATAAGATATTCAAGTAACTTGTTATATGTTTATTGAGAAAGAATAACAGAAATTATGAGTACTAGTATATGCTAATGTATACTACCAGTTCATAAGCTTTCACTTTTTATTTGCAACTTAATGAACCTTAGTTTTGATGGAAGGGGTACCATGTTGATTTCCAGTCCTCTTACATATTCTCTGCATTCATTAGTGCCAAATTTCTAAGTGATTAGGCTCATTTCACAATTTGATTTTCCACAGGTATAAATAACAGCCAAAAATCTAAAACTAAATATTTTAAATATTTAAATTAAAGTATTTAAATAAATACTAAAATATTTTGCAGTTCAAATTTATCAAACTATGGTTATATCTGAAAAAAAATGTGAGTTTTCAGTAAGATTGAGATGAATGAAAAAATTATTTTGAATACTTCTTCAAAAACTGAAGAATAATATAAAATACTGTTATAGTATTTGTAATCCAGATATGGAATTGGCAATATCATCAAATAAATATTCTGGAGGTTAAATATTTTGCACATAACAAAAATAAGAATATTTAGTAGAAATTTAAGAGCAATATGTTAGAGACTTTCAGAGAAATTAGTCTATGATGAGAAAAATTGTCAGTATTTTATCAGTCTAGGTGATAAAAACAATTTTGGAATCTTTTTAATAAATTATATTGGACCTTACTACTCCGTCTATTTAGAAATAGTCTATTTATATACCTACAAAAGGAAATGCATGAACTTTTAATTATGGATGTCATGTAGATTAAATCAATGTATCAGAAGCCTTGAGATGTGCTCTTCCTGACTCTGCCAAGAATATATTTTGTGACAACTATATAACCAGATAAGTCCTTAGACTTGTGTTTTCAGAAAACAAACTTGAGAGTTATTACTTTCCTCAGATATCAAGAATAGAATTTAATACTTTATAATTAAGTCACCGTTAAACCTCAGATTCCTAGATGTATTTTTTGAGACTCAAGGAAATATTTCTTTCTCTTATTTAAATGATAATACTGAAAATGTATACTTTCATTCAGTGATTACCAAAGTAGTTTAAGTGGAAGACTCCAAAGTTAAATAAGACCTTCAAACATTCTAGCACAATAAATAATATTCTGTACTATTTCTTTACTTGTATCATTCAGTGGGATTAAGAAAGCATATATGACAAGTTGTGCTTCTATAAAAAATAAAATGCAAAAGAGAAATAGATTTCATCTTATCTCAGAATTAATGACCATCATCAAGAAATCAAATCATATGAAATATTTATGAAGTTGTTAGAAATAAAGGAACCCTTCTACATTGTCAGTGAGAATATAGACTAGTACACCCACTAGAATGGAAATTCTACAAAAACCTGAATCTAGAAATTTCCTTTAACCTCTTTCCAAGTGGTTTAGCGATACCATATTATAGGGATACATGTGTGCTCATGTTTATAGTGGCACAAATGTTCAATAGCTGAATCTGGAAAACAGTGTATATGCCCATCATCAGATGAATGAATAAAGATAAGTCACAAAGTGGAGTTGTACTCTGCCATAAAGATAAAGTTTAGATTTTGTAGAAAAATATGTGTATGTTGAGAGCATAATGTTAAGTGAAATAAAAAGATAGTAAGAAGTGGGGTGATAGATCTTGCTCAAATGGGAAGGGGATCAATAGATGGAGATGAGGACTAGGAGTGGTTGGGAAAGGGGGTGGAATAATTAAGAGGAGATTTGTATATATACAAACTTCATGAGAAATATAAACATACTGTAAACATGTACTAATAAAAATTGCATGGCAAAATATAGGCAAGTATTATCAAAATACTAAGTATAGATGAACATCTTGTAATTTTTAAAAAGAATCATTTTTCTCTTTCTGTAATAAGAATTTAAGTTTCATTTCCTTGTCATGTTACTTATACCATAGTGACTTAATAGGTGAACTCAGCAAATACTCTAATAATAATGACTTTGTTAGGGTTTGTGTCTAGATGTTCCTCCAAAGCCTTATGCTGTCATAGATGAGGCTTTTAAAGAGGTGAATGGATCTAGAGTATGTGATGCTGGGAATGAAGATGTGTGATTAGTGAATCAGTCTACTGATTGGTTTGGTGCTGTCTAATCTAGGTAGCCTAGATAGAGCACACAAGGGACAGAAACAAATTGCTAAGGTCCCTTGCTGCCTTCTGCCTGACATGAACTTCCTTCTTCTGCAATGCTTGTCTGCCATGCCACTTTGCCTTGGATCTAGTCAACTATGAAATAACACCTCTACAAACCATTGGCCAAATAAAGCTTTCCTACCTTAACTTTGGGGGTGAGGTATTTTGTCTCAGCGACCAGAGAAGTAACTAGGACATGCATACTATAATCTCTCCCAAATACTAATTTCATTGGTTCCTACGTACTGTATATCCATTCTTTTCATTCCACAAATTATTTTCTAAATGATAGTTACAATTTCAGTTTAGTACTTGCAAACACCATTACGCCTTGTGGCTCCTGCCTTCTTACTTTTTATTGTAATATGCTACAACCATACTATATTTTTGTTTTCTTGCTTAGACTGAGCTCATATTTTACACTGGCATTCCTCCCACATGTTTTTCTAATGGTGAATATCTTATTTCTAAGTCTAGCTAAAATATCCATTTCACAAAGAGAACAGTGATCTGCCTGCATGCAATGATCCCTGTCTTTTTTTTCTACTTATCTCTACCTTATTTTTTGCATACAATTTTAGTTTACAGGTCTCTAATATTTTACATATATACCTAATCTTTGATAGCATACTTTTAAAGTATAATGTTTGGGATCAGGTTAGTGTTTCTCTTTTTCATAACAATCTATAATTTTCAGAAAAGATAGCTACAGACTAAAAGTTTCAGAAATACTTAGTGAATGAACAAAAGAAAAGAAAATGCTATGAGTATGAGTACTAGTCTTATAGACATGGTAGAATTATCCCAGCTCTCCATTTCACAAACAATATAACAATTCTGTATTATTCAGCTTTCTATTGTAACAAAATAACTAACATAATCACCTAATAAAAAAGAAGAGTTTCTTTTAGATCATAGTTTTGGAAGTCTCATATTATGGACAACTTGTCTTATTATTTGGGTCTATGATGATATACCATGGCAGCAGGTCATAACTCACTCATGGACGTGATGTAAAAGACAAAGAAAAGTTAACTGCAGCCCTTGATCCTCTTTGAAGCAGTCCACTAGGCTGCATCACTAGTATCCACTACCTCATAGTGATGTCTACAAGGGGGCTAAGCTTTTAAAACACAGGCATTTAGGAGGCAATTAAGGTTCACCTTATTGCAAATTTTTGTCCTAACAGTAAAGTACAAATTAAAACAATGAGTACAAACTCTTGAGCCCACTACCTCAGGAAAGTAAATACCACAACAGGTGACATCCTTATTTGGATTTTGGGAACCATGCTCTGGATAGCTCCTTTGAGTAATCATGGGCCTTAGCATTTCAGAATTAACTTCAAACATCAAAAGAACTACTGGGTACGCCAGTCTTTGGAATTACATTTTGAAATGATGCTCCTCACTCCACGGGATTCAGAAAGCATCCTCGAATTTGATGGGAGAAATTCTTATAAAGTTAAAATAATACATTTGCAGTTGTTGAAATCTATTTTCATGGTTTTAATAGTGCAAGTAGCTAATGATAAAGGGAGAAGAGGTTTCTGACCCTAAGCTGTCCACAGAACATGCCTCCCCCTGACATATCACCCTCCAACATTCACATTTTCACCAAAAGAATTACTTATAAATGATGCTAGTCAAAATTATCTGTGGGGCTGCTTGAGATCTGAGGGTTTGTCAGGATAGCCTAAAGCAATTTGTCAGAGCAACAAGAAGCACAAGAATAAAACAAAATACTCAAATTATGAATAATTCATTCACAACTATTCATTCTTAGAGGACTGGAAACAAAAGGGGACTGAGAAGATTTAGAAGTTTTATAAGGCATTAGCTCACCTTCTAAATCACAGTAAGTCTTTTTCATGACTGTTAATATTATTCTGTAGCATTTATTATTAAAATTGTTATGCAAAGAGGTAACATGCTGAAAAAAGGAAGGTTTGTAAAATAGTGGAGACAGCTAAAGGAAAACTTGCAAAAGGCAGCAATGATTTTGAGATGAATTTGGAATAATGCTGATGGCTGCATCTCCCGACAAAGCGAACAAAAAGAAAAAAACAAAACTATTTCTTAGTAATAAATTAACTAAGTCATTAAACCCAGTGTTTTTAGCTAAAGCAGTCTATATATTTTTACATAGTATTTATACTACTTTACTGTCTGTTTTGAAAACTTAAAACATCCGAGCTGAGGCAGTGAAGTAGAAGCATACCAGATAAAGCAGATAGAGAGATAATCATGTTTTGAAGAAAGGAATTCCTGTACTTAATGATTGGAATAGTATTCATTCTTCAAAAACAAGTCAATCCTACTCCTGGTGACAACAAGGATGAACTCAGAAGGCATTTCTTGAGTAAAATAAGCCAGACATAAGAGGACAAATCCTGTATCTTTTATATAAGAAATTTGAAATACTCTAATGCAGAGTAATAGAATGATGGTTTCCATGTGCTAAAGGCAGAGGCAAGGACAGTTACTTCTGAATGGGATAAAGTTACACTTTGTCTCTACACCTTATAATAGTATATTGCGTATTACAAATGGAGAAGGTAGAGCTCATAGTAACTGTTCTTAAAATATAGTAAAATAGTTGAGAGTAATATTTAATAACAATAGAAAAGACTATACAATAAATGTCTAAATTAGTTATCAAATTTTTCTTATTTAATATGCAGTAACATGGAAAACTGAGTATACAAGATTATTTTCCTTTGTTATTTATTCTTATAACAAATAGTATGGCCTATTAAACTTCAAAAGTAACAAAATATACTGATTCAATATTGGCTAAAGGTAAAGATATATAGAGAGGAATGGGCAATTCAACAAGAAACATAAATTGATACAATGTTTAAATATATTAAACAACTGGAGATTTTTGCTCATATTATTTTGGAAAAGGACTTTAGTTTTTAAAACAAAATTGTTTTAATATTTTGAAAATTAAATTCATAATTTCTTTTTTTTTGTACCGAGATCAAACTTACAACCTCATGCTTGCCAGACAGACATTTGTGCCACTGAGCTAACTCTCCAGTCTCTTGTAATTTTTCAAAATGCAGAAAGTATTATATGAACTATTTTGCAGTCTATTGACTATATCTTTGAATTTGAAATTATAAATACTTTAAAGCATTTGAATTTTTATAAATTTTAATTGTAAAATCAAACTGCCTGAAACTAATTATTCTAATACTTTATTTTATATTGTTCATAGTAGGAATTTTCTTTTAATACTCAATGCCTATTCAAAATTTATATTTTTCTGCATAGAACATTTTTTTCTCAAGACTGTATTAACAATACACTACATACTAGTTAGAAGAACATAGTTTTTAATAGTTTATATACATTGATTGAGGTTTTTATGTGAAGTTAGAGTGTATTAGACATTGAACGTTAAATTGACATAAAAATATCATAGGGAGATATTCTCGTTAGACAATTTTCCTTATATAAACTCATTTGTATGCTGTATTTCATTCTTTTTTGAGTTTTACATTTTTACTGAAAGATGATATATAAATGTATTATTTTTTATATAATTTTTTGAAGTTAATGACAGTATTTCAAGCATGTGTTATTTCATAATACAAATGAAGTATAAGTAATTTGCATTTAAAAATATTTTTAAAAGCAAGACGTTGATATTTAAAGTTTTGTAGAAGAGGGCCAGTAGTATGGTATCTAAAGCAATTTGTTCCTCTGTTATCAATCAAGAACTATCTTTGTTTAAATACAGAGACTGAAAAAAGTATTATTATCTGACCCTAGGTTCATTTATTTTCTATACCTTAAACACTCAACTGATTGAATGTTCCAACCATCTTTAAGATGCTTCTGAAAGTCCGTTCAAGACATACTTCTTCTTGCATGAAAAGTCCACAGACTTAAACAACTTTGTAGAAAATGGTACTTTTGTAGATGAAGAGAGTTGTAAACTCTACCTAAATTGATAATTTTCCCAGCTAATTTTGAGTGAAGAATATGAATAAATGGAATGTTAGATTTCCATTTGTCTCTGTCAGCTCCACTTTAATGCTTAGGATAATAACTGGGCTAAGAGAAAAAATTATGGCGACAGTAAGTAAGCAACTTATGGAAAGGGGATGAGAATAATGGGAAGCAGTTGGTACCCTAGGGACTCTCAAACTTCCACTATATATGATGCTCACATTCTTTCTTAGTCACTAAATACCTCTTTGACCCATAAAATTGAGTGGTAATATCACTTTTTTTCTAAAAGTTGTCTAAGAATTTTGAGACTAATCTAGGATCCATCATTATGAAACCCTAATGTCTTGTTTTGTTCTTAATCCTAAATAATTCATTATACTGATCACAGCATATTGTGATTACCAGTCTACAGAGGTTGTTTTTGAACAGATACTGTGTTCACTCATCAGTGTTTCCTAACAGGAATCTCAGTGAAATTCACTTTCATGATTCTCCTCGCCACCATGCAAGTTCTGTCTTAGATCAGGGCACAATGAAATGAAACTTCTGAAGCTGTGTGCCAAGACAAATCTTTCCTTCTATAAGGTGTGTGTGTGTGTGTGTGTGTGTGTGTGTGTGTGTGTGTGTGTGTGGTGTTTTGTCACTGTGAGAGAAAGTCATTAATGGAGACAGTTACTACAAAGAGTATCTGACATGATGACTGTACCTGACCATGTGCTTCAAAAGCCTTTGAACATATTTGTGTGGAAAGACTGGAAAAGCAGGCTGGATACACAGGCTAGAGAAGTCCTATCAGACCATAAGGAGAGACTGATGGTCGCTTCTGTTTGCAGCTCAGAAAAGCAGAGTGCTAACAGGAATGCAGACAATATCAGGAGGTTTTTCTGGGAATTTAAATTATATTGGAAGATTGATTAGAAGCCATGTTTGTTATACTTTCACAGAAAATTTGACTGAATTTGGCTCCTGATACTTTGCGGGACACTGAGATTAAGGGAGGTTCACTAATTCATTTTGTAGGGAAAATTTAAATGCAGCCCAAAATTCAGTCTGTGGCATGGGTACTGCTGATTGCGATCACCTAGATCAACAGTGAGAATTAGGAGCAAAATGTAGAACTTAATGATTTGAAAAATTGGACCATTTGTCAGGAAGAAAACTCCTAAAATTTTATAGGTTGGCTAATGAAAAGTTAACATTAGGTAGGAGTCAAGTACTTTGTACAATGACAAAAAAAAAAAAAAACACTTAGAGGATAATTTATACATTAATAAACTCCCACATGTAATGTTTGCCCTGCTCAGTTTTTGTCTTGCTTGTCAGATGTTTGTCTTTCTCTTTCTCCTCCTCCTCCAGAGCCTCTCTTCTTTCTCGTCTTCCTCCTTCTCCTTCTTTTTCATCTTTTTCTAATATTTTTGGTGTGAGAGTGTTTAACATGTGTTATTGTATACTGGAAGTATTTAAATTTCTGTTTTATTTATATGGAGACACAGCTAAAGTTTAGCTGATATATCAAAAGAGACTTTGGACTTTCACTTTTAAGCAATGAGAGAACTGTTAAACTTTTAAAGATTCTTTTATAGGTGGACTCTGCACATTTTTCACAATGAGTTGTATATGAAGTTTTCTGTAGCGAGGGGAAAATGTGATGGTTTAATTTAAAATGCCCACATAAAGACTCATATATAGCTATACATTCTAGTTGGAAGGGGTGGGTCACTGGGGGCATAACTTGAAAGGATGTACTGTTGTACTGATGTACTGGATCTTTGCCTTTTTCTCTGCTTCCTGCTCATCATGAAGTGAAAGAATTTCCTCTATTGTACTGGGGGTGCTTCTTGGTTAGTGGGTTATGGATTGAAACCCCTGAGATTATGAGCCCAAATAAGTCTCCTTTCCTTAAAGTTGTGGATGTTGGAAAAGTGACAAATGCATTTGGGTTAGGAGACGATTCTTAGCTGAAGTTGTGCAAAATAACTAGTTTTCCTTGTAATGCATTGTTCAAAATAGTGAAGATACGTTCAAGGCTGGTTTCATGCTCTCTTCCAGAGTGAAGAGAGCAGGAAGAAATAAGGACAGACATGCCATAATGGCTCTCACTTCCACTGTTTTCATTTCTAGTAATAGATAAGGATATAATGATTAATAAATTTAAGTGGATGACGAGGAGTTTCTTTTCGTAACAGAGAAAACGTACTACATCTTTTAGTAGTCAGGGCACAAATTATGAAAATTATTCAGAATCACTTTGAATAATTATTAAGTCCATTTTGACTCACTGACCAAGTTATAAATATGTATAATTTTGCTTCCAAACTCATTACAACATACTTCTGTAATCATTAGAATGATTTTGAAAACGTACAATGAGATAGAAATGTGATACAAATAAATAACTAATTTTATAAGAAATCAAATTTATTGTATACACACATATCCAGAGTTGGTCCTTGTCATACTTGGGTTTAAATAACCAAAGCTTGAAAATATTGTATGCCACAAAGTGTACTGAATGTGAAGATTATTTTCTTGCTATTATTTGATACATGGCACAATATAACAACTATTTCTAAACCTTTTAAATTGTATTAATTACTAAAAATAAACAACAAACATTTCAAGATACAATGTTAAACTGTTACTTGTAAAGTAAAAATTTTTTACTGTTTTGCATAAAGAGCTTGAGCATCCTTGGACTTTAGTATCAGGTGGAGTTTGGAAACCAATCCTCAGCAAAATCAAGAGTCAATTATAAATAGAAAAAGAGATATACTAAATGTTAACTGTGATTAATCTTGGTGTGGAATTATGGGTGATATTTAAAACTTCCTTTATTTTGTGTATCAGCATTTTCTAAATTGTCACAAATAAAAATAATATGTGTCTACTGTACATACAGAAAAAAAGAAGAGTTCTATAAAAATCTTAAGAAAAACTGCATTTAGCCGCACTCAATTCCAGCTGCTTTTTTTATATACAACTTTTAAATTCTGTGGTCAAGTGTGCCAAGATATATTTATGATATCTTAAAGACAACTTAAGTTTGAACAAATGTATGATGAAAGGACTGAAATGTGACTTCTGAGTCTAATTACAAGAGAATAGCTGTTATGTTATTAAAGCAAATGCACACCATTGGAAATTTTAAGTTTTTCATACAAAACCCATTATAGCACATCAATGTCTTTCTTTCTGAAAATGTCAAGGCAAAATATCTAAGTTGCACTTACCATCTAAGCCTTTATTTTTTGTATAAATGGCTTAATTGATGAACTATATTAGCCATCCTTTATTTATCTGTCCACTGCTTGACTTTCTAATTATTTAAAATAATCAACAATTTAAATAAGATAGTTGCTGTAATCAGGGTTTTCAAGACAATACATTCAGTATAGGATATATATTTTATAGGGTTATAAGTCAAATGCAGAGGAGTACAAAAAACTACTTTGCATGCTGGAGACACAAAAATTAGACATGGGCCTTGATCCCACGGCAGTGTTCCATAGGAGCCCAACTAGAGACCTAACCCACAATGTCTCATGCAAGTCTGTATCAAGGATCTGCACTGGGAAGGCCCAAAGTCTAGTGATGTATGCTAGAAAGTCCCCGCCGATGAGGTGAAGGAATTGTGCCACAGTCTCAGGTATCAGTACTGGAGCTCAGAAATGATGCTCAAGGCAAAGACCAAAGTCTCCCTCAAGAGAATAGCAGCCAGGGCTGGTGTTTAGCTCAGTGGCATAAGCGCCAGCCTTGCAAGCAGGCAGTCGTGAGTTCGATCTCTGGTACCGAAAAAGAGAATAGCAGCCAATCCAGTGACAGTGATGACACGAGCTCCTCTTCAAGGAGAGCAGCTGAGTTCTTCGGAAAAATCGACTAAAGCAAGCTTCTCCAGGAAAGTCAACAGCATGCAGTCTTCCCTCCCGTTTTTTAAGCCACTGACAATGATCCTCAGGTGGTTCTTCCAGGACCAAAAACCATGCTTCCATGCCTAAGTTAACTGAATTAAACCGCCATAAATTACCTGCCACACTAGTAAACATTCTTTTGTTGGTGATTTCTACTATCTCTTTTTAATTAAATTGATCTGCTTATTTCTCTTTCTGTATGACAATAAACAGTTTAACAATGTTTTTGCCATAAGTATCAATACCCTCCTTTTAAAAATTATTGAATTGTGGTAAGATATCTATCTATAAACAATACATAAAACATTATTAGGCAGCATATAACTAAAAGAAAGTAAAATAGACCTTGTTTGTTGGCCTTTATTTTCCCTCTTACGAATAAAAGAAGCAGTTTTCTCTAGACTGTGGATACACTCAGAAATTTTGTGTTTGTGTTCCTGTGATTTATGAATTCCTGGAATACCCACCCATGTTCAAATGTTCAAGTAATCCCTAAATGACAGCACAAGCAGCAGGTTTTCTCTTGATACTTTCATACCTTCACTTTATAAACAAACAGTGAACCAGGTGGATTTAGAAAATTTCCAACGAAACAGCAGTGTAAACTTTATATCAGGTCCCCTAATCCCATACCTCCCATGGAGGTGACAGGAGGCAGGCCCAGGTGCACGCAGAGCATTCAGTGGGTTTGTATTGTAGCTGTGCAGTGCTAAGCTTGCAAAACTCACAGTCGCATGTAGGCATCTGAAAAACTCTCAGGTACAGTTAACTACTTATTGGAAATCTGAACTATTCTATATTCATTATGGGACCAATTATTATCTGGTATAGTTCAGGAGATGGAGTGTATTGGGCAGTCTTTATTTGCACTGAAAATTAAAGAAGAATACAATCCCAGTCTTTACAAGTACACACTACCAAAACATAGTATAAAAAAAATAAAGCAACTTTTCTGGTATAAAGATAATGGTGTCTCATATCCTTATATTTCTGTCTTATAGACAAATTGTACTATAAATTTTGGAATATTCTCAGCACATACTTATATGTTCAAAAGTGTCAAAAACTTGTTTTCTGTACTTTGCAGATAAAAACACCACTGTAGGTATTCCAAAAGCTATGACAGTACTGATACAGGCACTAACAACTCTTGATTCCTTTAGAGAGACTGCAGTTCATTCACTGAAACTTGCTAAAGTACAACAAAGCTACCAATTCTAAAACTGCAGGCACGTTTTGTATCATACTTTTGCTTCCATACAAAATGTTAAAATTTGTATTCATGTAAACATTCACATACCTCTATAGTTTCATTTTTTGATCTGAACTTTAGGAACAAAATTTCTTCAAGTGATCATGTGAAACATCAAGTACACGCAAAATGAGAAAATATAAAATATTGAGAACGACAATTCCATTTCTGAAAAACTCAGAAAGTGATGCTTTTAAGTATGAGTGTGAAACCAATCCTGACTAAATAATTAGTGTTATAAAAGATATAAATGCATTTTGATTTTTATCTCGGTCAATTTCACTGGAGCAGCATGCAAGCATAACAACTTGATGGTAGCATAACCATATTTGGGGACTTTATACAGGTTGTCTTGGTGGAAGCTTAGTTTTTACTTACAAGGATCTCAGAAGGAAGAATGCATCTAATTTATAGTAAAAGTGTTCAGTACAGTATCTGCAGGAGGAGTTAGCAAGTGATAATACTGAAATCCAATTTTTTATTTTTTCCATTAACATCAAATTTTAAAATGTCAGTACAGCATTTTCAAACAATATGATTATAATAGCATTCTACAGTGTTCAGATATATTTTTGAATCGTGCTCATATTTCAAGTTTATTCTGTTATGCTGACAAATTACCTCTTTCTTGACTTCAGCTGAAAATAAATGTTTAACACTTATTCATTCAACATTTTGTCAAAAGATAACTTCATTGTTCTTAGAACACACTGTATCTTTGCTGAGGAATTAGAGCAATAGTCGAAGGGAATTGCAATGTAAGAGGTTACAAGTTATTTTTTTTAAACTAAAATATCTCCATGGTTTCCAAACTGAGTTTGAGTAGAATTTTCCTTCACTTCCACCCTCTCTTGTTTTCAACGTGGCATACATCTTATTCTGAAATAGGATAGAACTAAGTCTCTCAGTTTCCCAGGCTGAGCTTGATCTTGGAATCCTTCTGCTTCAATGTTCCAGAGTGCTGGACTTTCAGGTACATTCCACCATATCTGGAAGAATATACTTGTTGGACAACCATTTCTTTAAAATCTTTGGTTTGCAACTTTGTTATTTTTTCTCAAGCTGAAAATATCACTTGCTCTGAGATCTATCCAAGATTTGTGCAATGTTTCGTTTCACCAGTAGTCTCAGGAAATGTCAAAAAATTATTCTGTGAATCCTGAATTGTAGTAATAGAGGTTGGGAGCAAATGGAAATGAAATGGGAAAGGTGGACTCTTTGGAGCAAACAAAACAAAACAAAGCAAACATTTCTTTCAATATAATTATCCTTCTCAATTTTCCTGCAGTGAAAGCAACAGGCCTGCCAATCATTTAGCAATAAAATACTAACCTACTTAAAATATTTTTTTCTTAAAATAATAAATTTTTCTTACAGGGTAAACATCAATTTTTAGGATACCACATGGTAAACGGTCATTATGACAAAATGCTCTTCATAAATAAGGTACATTTCCTCTCTTTGACACCAATATGCCCTAACAGGTTATTTGTTATTAACAATAGTCCAGGGATATTGCTATCATGTTTAGTTGGTCCTAAGGACACATTCTTCATCCCATCCTATCATTTCATTTCAAAGCCTTGTTTTGACAGAGTGGGAAGATGGTGATTATCACTGTGTCAGCACAGGCACATGCCTAACACATTTTACCATAAACATATTTCCTTTGTATTTAGATAATTATGGTAATTATAGTGCATTCTTTGGAATTCTTGTATTATAGTATTAGTTGTCTTTTCCTTCAAAATTGTATTACGTTTCTTCTTAATGTTTGAATATTTAGGATTGTAACTTGAATATCATGTTCATTTTTTATGAAGGTTCAGCATTTTGATATATTACTCTGAAAAATTTAATGTTTTATCTTATCAGAGAATTGATTACACTCTAGAGGAAATACTGTCTTTCTTGCTGTGGTGAATTTCAAACTTCATTTAATCATTAAACTTTTGCTATAATTTATAAATGTTTCTTAAGCATATGTGGCTGAAGAGTCAAAGAACATTTGAAGAATATCTATAACATAAAGAATGTATTCCTTTTTCTACTTCATTTTCTGCATCATTCCACTTACTACCCAGAATTATCTGTACTCCTTTCCTTAGTTTATTCAAGAGTATAGATTAAATTCTGAGTTTTAGTTACTTATATCCTAACTGTTATAGCCACGCCTTACAAGGAAATATTAACCCAAAAAGTGAACGTTAAAAATGCAGAGGACAGCAGGAAATTGGTTCAATCACTAGAGACCCAAAGAATCCTGCTGAAGGCCTGGATCTTGCATGAATGCATCTGAAGACCTAGCGCCCAGAGCAATGTCCTCCATGTGTCCAACTGGAGGTGTAGAGCTCACAGCTATGTTTCATTCAAGTCTATATTAAAGGTCTTTACTGGGACCACCCGAAGGTCAGTGGTATAAGCGAGAAAATCTGTGCCAACAGGGCAAAAGATCTGTGCCAGCAGCCCGATGGATCTGCACCAGAGCCAGGGAGTGACACTCAACAGAACAATCAAAGTCCCCCCTGAAGACAACTGTAGCCATCCTCAGTGACAATGTGGACCCAGGCTCCTCCAATGATGAGAACATCTGAGCTCATAACAGGAAAACTAGCACAGCAAGCTTCTCTGGAAGAACCAACAGCAGTCCATCTTCCCCTCCAGTTTTGCTTTAATGCTATTGGAAGCAATATTCAGGTGGGTCTTCCACACCCAGAATCACACCAATGCAGTTCAGCTGGGCGTTACATGTTGACCATTAGTTAACCCACCACAATTACTTACATAACTTTAGCCTGCTTTGTAAAACACACATACACACACAAAGATCATGAAGAATTTGGATACAATAAATTTAGCTTATAAACATTAATATGAATATTATAAATAAGTAGAATAAATCAAGTTTTCTACCAAAGACTCCCCTGAATAAATTTGGGAATACTTAAAATTATGGATTATGGCTTTTTAAAAATCTAATACTGGAAAAAAATTCAGTTGATGAGAATAGTTTTTGAAAACTTCTATTCTGTTTCAGCAATTGTATGACCCTCCCTCAGTATTATTACAGTATATTTCTCTCATCAGTATTCTATTGATTAAAAACAAAATCTTTAAGTGCCAAATCTCTGGCTAGCTATGTGAGCATAAATATGATTTGGTGATCTCATATAATATGGCAAATTAGTTCAAACCTTGTATACCAAACACAGCCAGAATTATATTATGTTATATTATATTTATTATATTATATTATATTATATTATACTATATTATTCAGTGAGCTGACTATAGCTTTTCCTGACCTGTGTTTGGGACGTCACACTTAAGTCTAGTAAGACTTTCTTAATTGTGCTATTTTCTACGAGATTACAATCTGTTCTCTGAAACACTATTCATTGTAGCTCTAGCAAGTTGATGTACTGCAGACTGGTTTCTTTCTCACCTAATGCAGTCTCATAATGTCTCCCAAGTACTGGCAAGTGTTCTTAATGCCTATGAAGTCTTTGGGGCACCAGTTGATAAATTTCTCACCTGAAAAATACGTTAAAAACAAAACTAAACAAACTGCAAAGAACTATGCAATATTTTTCAGAGTGTATTATTCTTTTGTTATTCTGGTGAATTTTATCTGACCTAATAAAATAAGAAATACTTCTCTCTTATTTATTAGGCATTAAAGTTTGTTAAAACACATAAATCTTTTCTCTCTGTTTTTGAGTTCCTTTTTTTTAAATGAATTTCTGACAATCCAAAGCACCTAAAGATCTTTCTGATAAGGCTGGTAAGGTAAAAGTAAGGTTCTTAATTGGAATCTCAAACTTTGAATGAGATTTTAGCAGAATCTATTATATTATGTTATAGCAGAACTAAGAAAACCCAAATATTTCATTAACAAGTCATATTATTAGAAAACAAGTATATCAGCTATTCATCATAAATGTATCTAATTGAAAATAAGAAATGCAGAGACTCTGGTGCTTATGAATTCGTCTTCACTGGATATTTTAATTTGTGTATAAATCTTCGCTATGTCCGATGAGACTACCCCAGGCACACATTAGAACCTCATGCTCAAACACAGACGTGTAATGTTAGATAAACTATCACTTAGATAAATGTAACTAAATATGTATAGTAACATTCTTATACTCTGCTTACCTGTCTTTTAAATATTGGAAGAAAAGCTATTCCTATGCTAATAAGCCAGTAACTATTATAGTGGCTCCTTTATATTTAATGCTCAAAACAGCCAAAGAGTTAGGTTTATGCAACATGTCTATTTTATAAATTATGATACTGATGCTTAGAAGAACAAAGTAACTGTCATAAAACTATCAGATCTTAGAATGGCTTGTAAAGAGTGTAATCTTAAAACTTTAATGACATCAATTGTATGTCTACTATGTAGACAATAAATTTAAACTAAAATATTATTATATCTGATATTTGACAGTAGAAAATGAACACATTTAACTGCAGAATTTTATCTTCAAAGCAGGAAAAAAGAGCCAGCATATTGTAATCCCACTTAGAGAACTTGAGGTAATTGAGTTGAATAAGTTTTTCCCAGTTATTTTTTAGAGATGTCCTTATATTTTGAGATAGTAGACTCCAAAATCTTCCTTTGTTTCCCACTAATCTCCCCAATTTGCATTTCTTATGTTTTTATTCTTTGATTGGGTATCAGTGGAGTTTGGGGTGCTTCTGAATGACGAGGAAACATGCTTGTTATACTTGCATTTTTAAAAATGCACTAAACTATTTCCCATATTTTGTTGATAACACTATTTCTATTAGTGCTTAAGCAGTTGGGTACCATCCATTTATTTTAGAATTTCACTTCTCAAAATGTAATAGAACACTGCTGTTTTTAAAATCACAAATAAGGAAGATGAACATCAGAGATTAGAGTTGGATATAAAAAAACACATCTACTTAACCTCTTTTAGGTTCATTTTTAGACTAACCACTTTTTTAATCAAGACGGATTTTTCATTTTGAGTTTATGATAATTCAGACACACTTTTGAGAACTGGCACTAGCTTCAAGAACAAAATATTGTTGATCAATTACTCAGTTTTTTTTTTTTTTTGGATCTTTGCAGGGGAAAAAAAGTTACTTTTAGCTTTTGCCTTGTAGAATGTGAGGTACAGTTAGGCAAGAATGGTGTCTTTTATTCTTCTTGCTTGTTGCTTTCTCAGATATTAGAAGAAAGGCTTGGTTATAAGTTCTGAATTCACTGATTGACTAAATATATGACAGACTAAAGTCAGTTCTTGTAGAATTTTTAAGGAAAGTTATACTCATGGGAATAAAGACAGGGACTGTGATGAGACTTGGTTGTTTGATTTATCACCGTGGCATAGTGTATATACCCTGTACAAGATTTTTACAATTGTCATTCATTTTTCACAGCAGTTAGAATGACTAGTATAATGTTGATCTAAAATTGAAACTATTTCATCAAACACCTAATGCTAAATAATGAAACTAGGAAATGATCAAAAATTTTCAGAATATGATAATAAATATAACTACCATATTACAAAAATGAAATTTATGGAAAATATGTGATTCTACTCCACAGAGATATAATTAATATCCAGAATATGGGAGCACTAAATGAAAATATGGTTCAGGTTCTTTAATAATTAAAACAGAGACACACCCATATACTTGCAGAGCTTTAGGAGACATAGCATCAAATTCAGATAAGAAAATCAATTTAGTTATGATTGGAACAGCCTGATTTTATTAATTAATTGTTTTTAGTTTTCTAATTTTTACTGAAGTTATGTTTTAAAGTTATTTTCTAATAAAAATAGGCAGGTAAATATTTAGAAATAAATTGCGGACTTCACAGTAAGCTGCCCACATCTCCATATCTGCACATTCAATCATTTGTGGATTGAAGATACTTGAGAAAATACTGTATCTGCTGTGAACACATATAGATTTTTTTCTTACTCTTATTCCATAAACAGTATTATGAAGCAACATCTTAAAAAGAATTTATATTACATTAGTTATTATAAATCATCTAGAGAAGATTGAATGTATTAGAGAAGGATGTTCACAGACTAAATGCAAGTATCATTATAAATCTATGTGAAAGACTTGAGTGCATACGAATTTTCATCCCTTAAGAAGTATCTGGTATCAATCCCCTATAGACACTGAAATCACTGTACATCAAAACAATCTAATTTGGGGAAAGAATATAAAAATATTATTTTTAATTTTCCTTTTCAGTTTGGTACCTGTGTAGTGACTAAATGATTGTTCATTGACTTATCTCACTGTTTATACAGTAAACGCTTTGTTTGTGAACATAATTTACTTGGTAAACATGCTTGTAATCCAAAGCACTTGTTTATCAAAGTGAATCTCTCCATAAGATATAATGGGAAATCGGATGATTCAGTTCACAACCCAAAAATGCTCATGAAATGATTACAATATAGTAATATAACAAAAATAATAAAGAACATACGAAATATTGAGGAAATAAGCAAATTAGCCTGTGCTATGGAGGGAGATAAAAGAGAGGAGTGCAAGATTACTTTCACTATCCCTAATGGAATCACTGCTTTCTATTGCTCAATGGGATCTTTCTCATTTCTTGCAACTTTGACAAGTCCCTATCCAATGACCCTTTCTTTTGCCTCCTTCTGAAGATTTTACAGAAATGTCACACCGCATTTTCACTCAACAGATTCATCGCTTACACTGTCCTAGCCTTATTTGTTAGTGCTTTTCTACAAACTGTTGCATTGTGTCCTACATTTTATTTATTTCCCTAATCTCATTTAAAATGAGCTTTCTTTTCTCGAACTTCTCTGCAGAGATCTCCTCCATAATCTCTTTCCTTTGGGAGAGAATTACCCACCATCACACCAAAGAAAGAGACAGAAAGAGACAGAGAGAGAGAGAGAGAGAGAGAGAGAGAGAGAGAGAGAGAGAGAAGAGAAGAGAGACAAAGAGGGAGGAACAATTGACTCACTTGTGATCATGTGACTACTCATATTGTAAGATGTCATTCGTTATTAAGTTAAATTTTATTAGAAACGTTTGCTCATCTTACAGAACATTCACAGAGCAAGTCCTTGTCAAAAAAAAAAAAAAGTTTTATTAGACTCCATGTCACGCCCCCTCGGGAAAATAATATATGTGTTAAAAGTATGATTGTGAGAATCACCTGTAGGATCATGAAATTTATTAAGAGCCTAGCCACCTATAGCTAGTCATGAACATTTGTATAATTTTAGGCCATATGGAAAGTTATTCTTGAAATGTATAAGTTTCATTACTATTAAAATGAAGAACTACTCTGCAGCTTTTTGAGTTGTCAGCGTTTGGATGTTGAGTGATCCAAAGTTCCATATGTTCAATGCTTGGTCTCTCACACAACACTGGAGGGAATAGCAGCACCTTTAAGAGGTGGGGCCTAGTGGGGAGTCTCTGAAACACTGGGAGCATGTCCTGGGGGGGTGCTATTGGACGTGAGGTGAGTTAACTTTGTCACATACTTCTGACACACTGTTCTGCCTTTAGTCAGAGGTCTAAAGTCAACAATGCCTATACTCGTAATTTACAAGAGATAAATCTTGGAGGTGTCCCATGTATCAATTGAACAGAAGAATGATTGAATAAAAGTGGGTATTTACACATGATGGACTTCCACTTTGTCATATAAAAAGGTAATCTTTAAGCATCTGGAGGAAAATGGAAGCAACTTGAGACCATAATGTTAAGCTAAAAAAAATCAAACACACATGGTTAAATATCACATAGTTTCTCTGATTTGAGAAGCCCAAAATAGACTCAATGAACAAACCAAAAGATGGTTGGAAATAGGAAAATAAAACTTGCACAAAGGGAAAGGTGATCAAGAGATAGAAATGGGGAGGGTGGGGAGAAAAAGGGGATGATAAAAGGGACGATGCCAACTCCACAGAAGAAAAATAAATATTATGTTCTGTAAACATGCCTTAGAAATGGAAGTGATCTCTTAAAAGAAAGTAGAGGGAGGAGAAATGTGAGCAGTGTAACAAACTTTCTACAAAGAATATAAACATTGTGTAAGAATGAAAGATTTTCAATTTATGCAAATAAGTGGACAAATCAAATAAAAATGAATATTAATGTCATTGATGAAGCCTAAATGAATGTTGAAAACCATGTCTGAAAAACATAAAACAAACCTTTAAAAATAGTCTTCCTAGGAGTGCACAATCTGATTCTCACTAAGAGAACATATTGGGAAGACAAAAACTAGATATTATTATTCAGGTCTATCTGTATCATAGTAGCAAAGAAATTTGGAAACTTTTAGAGTTTAAGTTATCACGACAAAGGAGACATAGTAATTAAACGTAAGACCAATTACAGTAAACAAACAAAATGAAAAACATCATTAAGTCAAATGATGTTGAAGTATGAATTGATATGTTAGACAAATTTTTGGATCAGTTTTAAATTTTATGAAGTTGATCGTTTAACTATAATTAGCTACAGGATCCCGGGCATTAGAGTTTGAGTCTTTGCTATGATGATATTTAAGTTATGCTCCTAATTTTCCTTATATCACTCAACAGGTCACCAGAGACTCCCACTACTTATGTGAAGTTTGCCCGACATTGAATTTGCAAAAAGTGTTAAATACTTATAACTGATAAGACACTTCATTTATTTTCTATTTATGCGATTTCTAAATAAACACAAGTATACTTTAACATTGAAATGCATAATATTGTTGTATTTATTATGAGACCTTTGGAAACATTGAAATTTTCTTAGTAACCCTTTTTTTAGTGCCATTAGCCTTGAATATGGAGAATTACTGTTTTAGATGAACTTTTCTAAATGCGTGTGATGTCTTCACACATAATTAAACAAGCATCTGACTCCATATTTAAGGTGCCAAGTGAGACAAAAGCAAGTGAAGGCTGAGATGTTAAACTTCTATTTTGGTTTCAGTCATTTATCGGGCATAAGGGGGTCCAGTAGAGTCAGAGCTTACAATTAAAAGCAGCCTCTAATTCTTTGTTGCAATTTTACTCTTCATATTACTTAGACTCTGATTTCAAATCCCATCTTAGCCTTCTGAGCTCCATGCAGTGGAAATATTTCTTAGCATATTTTAAACTTGTTTCTCATACATGGCAAGCATCTAATAAATTTCTATTGAATGGAGGAAAGAAAAGATCTAAAATTTACTCTCACTTTAAAAAAAAAAACCCTTCATGTTTCAGAATCCTCTTTATTCTAACGTGTAATACTAGTAGTTTCCGTTGAATTGTGTATACCAATTTAACTTTTTCTTAGGTAATTAGTGGAAGCCAAGGCCATAAGCAAATTTTTCTTCTTTAAATTTTACATTATGCTGTGCCAAGAACAGTCATTATGTTTCATTCACAGCAATTTTTTTTTTCTTCTTTTCTGGAAGACTAGTGGTATTCTACACTTCTTTTTTTTTAAAAACTAATGTCCTGGTATTAAAATGTGTGTTTATTTTATTTTATTTTATTTATTGTCATTAATTCTTTAATTTCCTTAATTTTTGTTTAATTTTCGCTAGTTGTATTGATATTGAAATGCAAATTACTGATGAAGTGTTAAAAGACTATATTGGTTTTTAGGACCTAAGCTTGAAGATTGGCTGTATATAAGTAATAAAATAAAATATAGGTGAGAATGTGATCTGGTTAAATTAGAAAAGAACAAAGAAAAATCTTTCCTTATAGGGTATATTTATGGGAGTGAGGGAAATTTTTTAGAATTTGTAAACATTAGAAATTTAGTGAGCCTCAAAGAGAGAGACTGGAAATGGTAAAGAAAAACATTTAAATTCATCTGGGCACAATGAATAGGTAAATAATTTTTTTATAGTTCTCTAAAGACTTTTGCATTCAAATTTCTGATTTTGGATCTTATTTGTGATATTATATGTGAATTTATTACTGAGATCAGAAAACTTGCTTGTAACTTGCATATAACTTGAAATTATCAGTGTCACAGTAACAATAACATACGCTACTTTACAGTCTTCAGAACTTTACTGTGTGCAATTTCCTGTGCTCAGCTCCTCATATGCAGTGCTGAAGCTGCTCTGGACAAAACAGCTAATATGTGATAAAGCCTGATTTGAGTCCCAGACCTGTGAATAGATTCTGTGTTTCTTTTGTTTCATCCCATGCTACCATCAGATGGTATATCCTAGGCTAAGAAAGTTCTAGAGCATTTATGTGAGTGTCCCTGCAAACTTTTTTTTAACGATATGTCTGTACTGCTTTGGACATAGCATTCAGGATCTTGGCCAGAAACTCAAGAATAAGGAATTGATGGTCATTGGCATTGAATTGAGGAAGACTGCAAAACTATTTTCTACCATTTAGTGGCAGAGTAAAAATCAGTGAGGAGTTCTTCAGTAGAGAAAAGGAGTCATTTATCTACCATTCTGGATTTGAGCTCTTTCATCTACGCAAAGCCAGTGTATCTGTAGCAGGGAGAGAGCCAGCTTCCTTAAAAGGAAACCAACTCTGAGGAGCAGGACAGCGAATTCACTGTACCTGAGTCTGACAGACAAGGGACAAAACATGCCAAAAAAGGAGTGGTTTATAACAAATATTTGAGATCCCAGACGTTCAGGCAGTAGGAAAACCCTATCAGTTCATCTTTGAAGAATCCTTTAATAATGTACATATTCAGAAGAATACTGGAGTTTCCATTGAGACAAGGTGACATAAAATGTACCTTAGAATGTATCTGTAAAATTTGCCATAGTCCAGGCCAGTCAAGTTGACTTTGTTGCTGATCATAAAGTTAACAAAACCAAAGGGCTGTTTTCTGAAAATTTGTGTAAGATAGGTTAACATGAATGACTATTAAACAATTAAAAATACTATCAAATTATACCCATATAAAAGGACCAAATCAGAGAATGGACAAGTTATTAAGGTTACTATTTATTTCTGTCTTCTTATGAAATTTATTAACTCATATTTGAAAGGTCTTGTCTCTATTAGATTTATAAATATTTTACTAATGTTGGAAGAAGTAAAGGTATTTTAATTTTTAAAAACAATTTGAGATAATATAAATATGTTCAATTTGTGAAATATGCATTTTTGCTACAACTGCTTAGCAATGTGGAAGAAATAGAAATGTGAAAGCAATCACATTTGATATGACTTTGCTCTAAAACATTGTGTTTGCAATAGACAAAAAATAGTCTATTACAAAGTAGAGCACCTATATAGGAAACTCTATAAAATGAATTTATTTGTAATACATTCTTTAGTGATAAAGAAATACAACATTTCCAGTATCCTAATATGTCTTGTATCAAATGTAGATAGCCTGACCCAGTAATGGATATAACCACCATGTTTAATTTTCTTTCTTTTTAGTTATAATAATTATGTATGTACTCTAAAGCTGCAGACTCTTTTAAAATCTTAATATAAAATTAAAACTTTTAAATGGTTTTAGTTTCTATTAAGTCTTACATAAGTAGGTCATATTCCTGGTAAGATTAGGGAAAGATACATCATATCACTACTTGCTTAGAACTTCAAAGCAGAGGGACTGACAAGCCAAGGTATACGTTTGTGAATGGATTTGGGATCTGGTGTACAGAGCTTTGAATGACACATCTCTCATTTTTAAAAGTTGAGGAAATTGCCATCACAAGGTTTAATGTGATGACAAAATCCACATTATGAATATAAATCACTGGATGGCCTCTCTTCTATATGGTAATATAATGTTCTTTCACTTTTTATTTACAGATTTTTTGTGTCCTATAAGACTAAGAAACAATTCCATTAGGGTTGGTCTATTGTGGGACACATATGGTGACAAAAACAAACGTGTACTCAGAATTGATGGTCTTTGCTTTAGACTAAAACTTTCTGATTTAATCAAATACTATGCATTTTATCCAGACCAGTAGCAATTTATCAGGACACTGCTGAATTTTCATGGATATGTAATGGTGCACAGGTGTCTGAATGCAATGTACAAAGAACAAGCTGATGACAAGTTCTGGTATCTGTTATTGATCTTAAGATAAACCCACTCTGGAGAATGAGGAGAGATAACTTGATGTACATCACCATGACAGTCAGCAAACTCTCCCATTTATTTTCTTTACTGTGTGCTTAAGCCAATTCTAGCTTCATTGAAACAGTGGCTTATATTAAGATGAAAAACAAAATAATGAATAGATAAGTGCCTAATACCTTTCAGAATGCATAGCTGAATAAGCTAATTCATTGATATGACTAAATACATTTCTGCTTTTGCAACAAAACCAACCCAAAAATTAACATTAGAAATTGTTATTTTTATGTATGTTTTCTATTTGCTGTACATTATGGGGAAATATACTACAATGGAAAAGAAACATTGGTTTTGAGTACACAAGCTTAATTTTGAATCTTGGTTCTGCTAATATCTCTGTGTCCTTGCTGGGTCCTTATTTTTGTTTGATAGATTTCTGTCTAAGTTTGATATAAGTGAGAGTTAAGGCTTTATGTTTTCTTCACAGTCTATGAAACATTTTATTTCACATTCCAAGCTCTTTGCCAAAACTATGCTGAGTTGCAGTACAATATACAACTGTTGTTGCTTTCCAATAACTATTTAAATTGCTTGATCCATCTAAGAGATAATAGATTTTTCCTCAAAAATTTTAACGTATTGTGTGTTGAAGAACACTGGAAAATACTTCAGGACAGTTTTAGGCATTGATACAAGAAATGCAAATTTATTTCTCTTAAGAATGCGATGTAAAGAGACTAAAATTGACTTTCATATGAGATGAAATGCTGAAATTTGTATTAAAATTTTATACACACTGTTTGAAGTCAACAACACTGTATTGCCATAGAGTAATCACAAAAACATGAAAAAAGGATAAAGACAAGAAAGCATTCTTTACTATTACTGAATAGCTGACGGATTATAAAAATTGTCCCTTTGATTTTCACTCACAATAGGAGGCTTTTAAAATGATGGTTTTAAGAAAGCCTCTTAAAAGGTTTATTTATTTATTTATTTATTTTGGTCTTAAAATCATTATGTCAGAGCATGCAGTGAAATTCTCTAATGCTCAGGAACTTGGGCCTTCACAAGAAGAGACTGAGTCTTTTCAACATGTAATCTCATCTCATTAATCCAATTGCTGCTGTTGTCAGAGTAAGTCTCTCACATAGATGACACAGAATAGTTCATTGCTGACGTCCTGAAATAAAGAATTAAATTCAGTTCTTTAGAAGAATGCAGTAAAATATCAGCTGTTGACAGTGATGATTTTGAATTTGGCTTGAAATAAGCAAATTAAATGAAATGGGAGAGCATAATTTCTAGTCAAATTTCAGCTCATGTTTTACTGGCTATAGAGTCATTAAAACAATTATGATAAAAACTGACATGATATCAGTAATGTGAAGAAAATTGACTTTTTATTGGGTTATTCTTACAATTTGCCATCAAACACATAGGTGTATTCAGAAATAAAAGCATATCACTTTCATGATTTCTTAAAAATAATTTAGGGCAATGTTTTCTTCATACTAAATTATTATAATTCCATATTTGCCTGTAAGATTCTCTGTGAGCTAAAAACTACTTCATGTTATAGTAGAATCTTTTAAACCATTCTTTTTCTGAACTTTAAATTGAGATAGTTTAATAATCAGTATATAAAGTAACTTATTATGGTTATGAAAGTATAAGTCTGAATAGCAAAATGTTAGTTACCTAAAGAGTGCAGAGATTTTCAAATTTGAAAAAAGATCTATAAGATTAAAAAATAGGATCAGATTTACCTTTAATGAATAGGTCTTTAGTATGCTTACTCTGCAATTATATTAACCAGAGACAGGCAACATATTTTGATGTTTATAAGCTTATAAAGTACTCTCCACTTATCACTTGTGAGTCTTTTATTCCTGAATTTTTATGAGTTAGTGCATGAAATTTAGATTCTTCTGTCTTAGATTGTGTTGTTTACAAGTTCTGTGACCTTGGCCTGGTAATTTGATTTGTCTACACCTCATTTTTCTCTTTCCTTAAATAGAAATACCAGTTTTGAGGATTAAATATGTTAATGTATGCAAAGCATTTATCCAGAGTCTCAAAAATGACAAAATAATACTTTTATCATATCCTAATCATCATGATGATCATCAACACTACAATCACCACAAACTTTATCTTAAGTAGTATAGTGAAACAGTTCCCCCAAATCATTCCTCATTTTCACCTGAAAATGAGTATTTAGAAACTGTACATGCCTCAGTTTGCTTGATGGCAATGTGATCTTCAGAATATGGGGGTCGTTAGCAGTTCTTACTTTTGCCCAAATTTATGTTTCTGCTTCAATAATTAATTGAATGAACCAGTGCTGGCAATATTAATTCCTAATTTTCTGTTATCTACTCATTTCTTTTAGCATCTAATTCCAGAAGTGTAATCTAATTTCTCATTATTTCTTAGCTGACTTTTCTAAAACATCTTAGTTTATCTTCTATTGTCTTATATGACCCACTCACAATGTTTTTCGTAAGTTTCTATAGGAATTTTTCAAAACTTAAAATAATGTCTTAATACTTCCCTTGTTGGTGACCTCCATTGATCTTCCTTTATTTATAAAACACAGGACCTGCTCCTCATAAGGACATGCATTTCTACCAAGGTAGTATTACATGAATTATAATGAAATACTTTTAGTTCTATGGATATTCCATTTCCACCTATACTTGTTAACTCTGTGGTTTTTCTCCAACTATTTTTGCTTTTTTTGGTATAATATAATAACACCCACCAAGCAGAATTATAGATTAATAACTCAATCTTTGGAATAATTTTTGTGTCTTGCATGCTTCTCCTCTTATTATGCAAGTGATTAAATATTTATTTACAAGACTGGCATTCCGTTGTTCAGGTATTTTGACACTTGTTAAAATAATAGCAGACTAAGCCTGCTGCAATAGAGGCTAGTTATATTGCAATGGCACAGAGGAAGTGAATGGAATTTCAAATTGAAATATAGCAAAAATGCTGGAGACTGAGAAAAGTGCATAGCTCAATGGATAAAATATTAAGAAGAGACATCAAGACTATGAACGTTTTTCCTTAACTGATTTAACAGCATTTTTGAGAAAGCAGGTAGATTGGATAAATAGTATTGGATCTATAATGGGGGTCTAATCTAAGGAGGTTCTGAGGAATATGTGTATAATTTGGCCTTGGAGAGACTCTGTTAATAGTAGACAAGGCTTTCTTTAAGAATTAAAGTTTCTCTTCATCTCTTTATCATGAACCTAAGAATGCTCAACAATATGTAGATGCTTAATAGGCATATTTTCAATGAAAAGCATTGTTGTCAAATAAGGTCAGTATTTGAGATTTCAGGCTATACTTAAGGCTACTTGAGGAGCTGTATCCTCTGCTTATATGTCTGATTGTTTATTATCTGATATATATGGACACATCACAGTTAAAGAATCAGTATGTTCTGTTTCATATCTCTACCTTGTTCCTGATTAACCATGGCTCTTTTAAAGCCAAAGTATTGTATAGTAATTTGTATTTCAATAGTTCCCACCTGTATGTCTAGTTAAAACTATGTAAAATATTTGTGAGCTGCATGGCACACTGAGATTGATATTAACTGTTCTATTTGCTCTTCTCCAAAACACTCCTTTAATGTCTGCTGTATTTAACATAAATTTTAAAAAATGGGTAGTTAATAGTTTCTTTTTTATGGCATTATATTGTTTCAGAATGTTTGAGGATAAGGAATAAAGATAATAATTTAGAATTTTGTCTTCGGCTCTTAAACTCTTTTCTGGTAAATTTTTGATTGAAATTTAAATTACATGAATGCATATAATTTAAGTATGCTGATAAGTTATTTTCCATGCTTATATATGTATAAACATTTTTCAGATTAAGAAATAGGAATATTTCACCAGTTCGGCATACATCAGTTCTACACATCAGGCAGTACCACAGATCCAAACATATCACAATATCAAGTTGTATTTTGTTTCTTATTGCAACAGATTAGTGTTTCTTGTTACAGAAATCTGTAATGATACCAAATTGTGTGATTTCTTTTTCTTTTCTTTCTTTTTTTCTTTTTTCTCTTTTTTTTTTTTTTTTGTAACCGGGATTGAACTCATGACCTCTCACTAGCAAGGCAGACGCTTATGCTGCTGAGCAAAATACCCAGCTCAGGATTTCATTTTGAATATGATTTCTTTCATTAAAATTATGTCTGTGAAATTATACATTTTGTTATGTATTGTGTATGGGTGCTGTATTTTGATATTTTTAAGCATTCTGTTTCCTTATAAGAATACCAATGATAAGTGAATATTTGGGTTGCTTTTAATATGTAACCATGGTTATTAATGATGCTTTTGTGTATTGCTCAACACACTTTTGGTAGACAAGCATTCATTTATTTTGAAATTATACCAGGATGGGATTTCTAGATTATAAACCAGATTGGTAGCATTAGTAGTAGTGTGTTTTAGTCCTTTGGTCTCCCTTGTTGTACCAGCTAGTACTTGTTAAGAATATTTAAAATGTAGCCCAAACATTTTTCTAATCTTGGGAAATATGTACCCATTTGACAATTAAATTGCTTTTATTCAAATTTTACATATATGTAATTTATTGCAGTAAACAATATTTAGTCCTTTGGCCTGTTTTCTTAATGTGTTTATCACAAATAGGTATTGTGTTTTATCAAACACTTATTTCAGCCTTTTCCATTCCTATTAAAAAAGATGTTTGTGTTCTTTTATTTCTGTGAATTATACTTGTTTATTTAAAAATTCTAAACACAGTCTTCAGTTTTAAAACAAACTTATCTAGACTCTAGTACTGTACATGTTATCGTTTGCTGGCTTTGATCTGTGAGTACATTCTTTAAGATTGTTTCAGTTAAATTCATAAAATTAATTTATCTTCAATGTTCCTGTCTCATAGAAATGTCAGGTTAAAGTCTGGTGCTCCTTTCCTTAAAGGAAAAATATTGTTTATGTTATCATAGTGTAAATTAATTAATTTTTCCCTCCTTGTTGTCTGAAAATTGTAACATAAAATTAGTATTATATTTTCTTCAAATGTTCAAAACATTTCATTTATGACATAGATAATTTTTCATGGAAAGATTTTTAACAATATTTTTCATTTCATGTATTTCAGATTATTTTATATTCTATCTCTTTTCAGATAAATTTTGTAACTTCAAATTATTAAAGTCTATATATACTTGAAACCTTAAGAGACAAGGAAGATATAAATCACATGATATAATTTATTTTTGTAAGGAATTATATATTGAGGACATATGTTTATCCATGAAGTTATACCAAAATTCCAAGTAGATAAACTACATATTTACCTGTTGATTTATTCTTTCTTTATACATTTTGAAGCTTCATTATTATGTTGTTTCTTTATTCTGAACAGCTCCACTTAGGATTTTTTCTTATTTGTTGATCCCTGACTTTGAAGTCTCTCAATATAAATCACACAATTTTTAAGATTCTACTAAAATCTCAGAACATTTTTAAGACACATACTTAAGCAGTGTATTTTGATTGCTTCCTTAATATTATTAAGATTAAATGATTAATACTAAAATATTGAACAACGGTACCAATGACTGAGGAATTTATGAATTTTTCGTTGCCAAGGAGATTCGATGCAGAGAAAAAGAAAATTATCACCAGTTACTCAGGAAAAGACTGCAGTAATGATTACATCTTAGTAGTTACATAACACATACGTAGTACAGTCTCTTTGTATAGTACTTTTTGTTTTTCTTTCAACACATTAAAGTGTCCCTACATTGTGTCTCTTCTGTGGTTCAGTAAGGAATATTCTATATTACACATCTTGTTCCTCTTCTCTTCGGCTTTCTAAATTTGAATATGATGTGTCTGAGTATGGATTCATAATATTAGGAACATTTTTGTGCATGTATGAATTTCATTATTGTAGATATTTAGAAATCTTATTGTATGGAAAAATTGTGTTTATTAATATTTTTCAGACATGGGGAAGCCTTGAATGTTTTAGGAAAACTATTGTTTTGGTCTCTCATAAAGAAGAAATAAAATAGATTGTTCGTCAGTTTTTTTTTAACTTAAAACATTTGAGAATATTATATAAATAATGGCACAACAGAGTCCATACTAAAATGTATTTTCATATGATTTTGTTTTGTGGATATTGTTGGGAACTATTGTTATATAGAGATATAAGTTCTTATTTTATATTTATGTCGTGACAGGACCTGCATTAAGAGAGTTTATTCTTGCATTTACCATGCAGGGTAGGTATTGGTAAGGTAATTTTATATAAAATTGAGGAAGATATGTTGGACCATAAATCATGAACCGTAACAGATGCAACAAAACTTCAATGTCTAAGTCACTAGAGAGTCTACTTTTCATTCTTTAAGATTGTTTCAGTAGTGCTGACACTAAATATCTGTTTATTAGAATAAACATTATGTATTGTTGTACACGGTTATTATGGATTGTATCTGGATGACCCCCAAAAGCTGCATGAGGTCACGGGAGGTGAGCTTTCTGGAGGCAGCTGAATCTACTGTTTATGGTTGTTTTGTTGCCCTTGCTGGGTTTGGGGCTATGAGTGCTATAACCACCTGTACGGTAGCTTGCACATTATACAAGGAAGGAAAAGAGATTTGCTTCTCTTCTTTTGTTCTTGTTGGTTTTTCTGTCTTTCACCACCACAGATGATTGTCCCTCTGCCATTCCACCCTGCCTTGGAGTCAGCTGATTATCAACTGAAACTGCCACAAACTGTGAGCTAAAGGTATTTTGTCTCAGCAGTGAGAGAAAAGTAACCAAGGCAATGGTGAAGTACAGTGTAGTTTTCTTCCAGGAAAAAAATAAAAGAGCTGACTTGTAATTTATCAATAAAAGAAGCTGCCACGTGTATACCATCAAATGAAGCTTACAGAAACTGACTACTGGAAATGTTTACTTAGAATTTATTCATTTATCTTTTGTGTTATCTATTATAGCGGAAAAGAAAATTGGCTTTTTCAGGATGCCATATATGTTAGTGTGCTTTTAAATGAAAATCTAAGTAAAATACAATTCATTCTATTTAAGAAAAGTATAAGTTATAATTTTAAGTTATCTTGTTAAATTTTGGTAATTTCAATTTTAGTATTTTACCATTATAGGCAACTATGATCAGAACAAACATTATTATGATAAAATAAAACAGAATTTATTACAAAACAAAATGTTGGAGTAGAACACAGTGTGTCTTATATATCTGAGTATTTTTAATGTTGTTATAGATGGTGGCTTATGAGACTATCACTATTAGAAGCATTTCTCATTTTGTGAAAATAGTGTATATTTTTTTAGGGGTTGATATTTGCCATCCTTAAAGATGTGAATATTGAGTTTATTGTTCTATGTCATAAACACTTGTAATTTATGTCATAATTTATAATAGTGATGCTACTACAATGAAGTCTAATATATGACATTATAAATAGGTAATATATTATGTCTGGGTATGGGAGAAACTGTTTGCCATATGCTCAGCTAAGTACTTTGCATGTGCTGACTGATGGTGATTTAATGAAAATTCTGAGGTCTCTATGACTTGATTAAAATAAGAAATATAAGAACAAGTACATTGTGCCAAATTATTGTTTCATTACTGTAAGAACTGGGTATGTCAGCACATACTGTTTCTAATATAAAAGGAATTGTTCTAATGAAGGATGAAGACTGTGATGATTAATCTCATGTATCAACTTGACTAGGCCATGGGGTTTCCACATATTTGATTAAACAACATTCTGAACTGACTTGTAAAAGATCAAAAGAAGAATCTGTCAATGTCATTTGTGGAATGAAGCTGGCATATGAATGAATTCTGGAACTGGTTACTTATTGTTCATTAATTTATTTCTGGTACCTGTCATAGTAGAAGAGATGGCTGGCTTTTTGGAGATGTATGCATGCAAGTTGTGGTTTCTCCATGGAAAAAGTTAGCATCTGAATCAATAAACAGAAGAGGGCTGATTTTTCCTCTATGCTGTATGCTGAATCACTCAATCAACTTAAAGGTTGAATGAATGCAAAAGTCTGACTTTGCTTCATCTAAGAGACACTGCCTCAGTGTCTGAGTCATGTTTCGTTTTCCTGACTTCAGACTTGAAATATAATATCAACTTTCACTAAGTCTGCTGGCCTGTGGACATGAACTTACAACATTGGTTCTCCTGGGTTTCCAGCTTGTCTATTGAGATTTGGGGATATGTCAACTTTCATAATTTTGCTACTGTAGAAAAACGTCTGGGCCTAATACTTGATGAGTAATAAGTTTTATTTGCTCACATTTCGGGATATTAACAAGTCCAAGGTGTTATTTTGACTGTATTATTGATCCTGACACGGAGAAGAACTGAAAAAGGCAAAGAAGAAAAAGCACTTCCATCATATAGAGAAATCAGAAGAGAAAACCTACTTCCTGATACTCATTTATGAGAGTACTAAGGCCTTCCTTTGGTCTGTCCATAGAACCAAAGAAACATGAAACAAAAAATAATGAGCTACAAATGAGCATTTGTACTTGCAATATTTTGCACAAAGGCATGTGAGATAGTCTGCAACTTTATCTTTGCAAAAGCTAAATTATTCTGCAATTATAAGTGCACTATAAATGTTAAGAACTGAACAACAAAACAGATATAATTTCTTGGTCTTATTACCTGTCCATTATTTGTAGGCTGTGTCTTCTGTTTCCTAACTCTGAGGAGAAAGTCAGTAAAGCAGTTCTCATCTGAAGGATCACAGATAGTCAAGATAGAAGGAAAAGAATAATTTCCCTTCTAGAAGTGCTTTGTGGTACTTTCTGTTCACATTTTATTGACCAACAAAAAATCACTTTGGCAATTTTAATGTGAGTCAGAGCAATGAGACTATTTGTTTACAAATATTTTCTGATACAAATTCAGTTACCATGCATATATTTGTGGTCTTTTAAATAATTATTTTTAAAATTAATGACTTTTGATAGTAACTTGTGATTTCCATTTTCACCGAAGAAATACAATTTGTCCTACACTATACACTGTAATCAGTTTTGCAAAAAGATTTTGAAATTTGTATTGATTATTGTGTCTCTTTTAGGCTTAGTTTTTTCTTACAGTTCTCCTTTGAGTTATTCTAGTTTTAACACCTATCTTTAAAATGATTGAAATGATCTTTTATTTGATATTTTTATGATATAAAACAGGTATTCAAAAACAGTTAATCAAAAGAACTTTGAACTTAGTGTATATAATAAGCTAAAATAGTGGTCTATTCCTCTTTCAATTTCCAATCCGTGACAACTTCAACAAAACTATCTAGCTCTCAGACTCTTTTTCATCACTAGATATACACTGTAGATATTGTTTTCTTTATGAATACTGTATCTTTTGTATTTTCTTTTTTATTATATGAGTTTTGGCTATTACCTTTAAATATTATTTTTCTTCATCAGACTTAATTGCAAAAAGATTCTGCAATACCATTTCTATGAATTGGATATCTTTGTGTGTAGAAAAAGAGTTCAATATTTTGTGCAATACACTTTGAGAATTGTTTGCTGTCACCTTCTTTCTCCCTACTTCTCTATGTATTTTTTTAATAATTCAACTTTCACAATGTGTATTGTTCCCTTTACATGGCTTGGCATTTCCTGAAAGAAAGCAATTTTTATGTTGTGAACATGACCTTAAAAGCACTGCACTTCCCTTGCTTGAAAATTTCAGACTTTGGGTCAATTTCTGGGTTGTAGTATGAAGTATTTTAACTGAATACGATTTTTTGTGTGTATATAATGGCTCCCTGATGATTGTGATTCACTGTGATTCACTTTTTCCCCTCAAGATAATATTGTTTAACTATATTTTTAATTGAATTCATCATTGAAATAAATTACATGAGACAATCTCTATAAATATGATTTGCTTCATTCTATAGAATATCTATGACCTTGGAATCTTATTTTTACATGCTAGATTGTTTAGCATTTATACCAGGTAGTATTAGTTTCCCACTTGGATTTCCTTAATTGATTTGGCACTCCCCCCATCCCAATTTCTGTGTGGTTTAGCTACCAAAAGTTTACACCATCACCCATTCTAGAATAACAGCTAATGGCTATGGTTCTCACCATTCTTGAATCTGTCTAAAGGTTATACCCTGTGTCTTTCCCGTCATGATGTGAAGCCAGTGGCAGACACGCTCACTGGCACTCCTTACCTGTGGGAAGGATGCACTTACATTGCAGAACCACGGCTTACAACTTGTAAGTAGATTTTTCCAAAGTCTATTTCTTCCATAAGATTCATATCAGGCTCTTTCAGCAGAAAACTTAATCCAAACACTATTTATAGTATTTCGTGCTAAAATAAATGTAAGGAGCAAAAAATATCATCCAGGAGAATATTACAACGTTCTATAGCATTGACCCTGATTATTTAGCACATTTTCTAGCATTTGTTATATATTTGAATATTTTTGCTTAATTAATGCAGAAGTATTTTTTCTTAGTTGAAAATTAAATTTTAACATTTCAGATTTTGCTATGCTAAAACTTTTCTATTTAAAAGAAAAGAAACTATGATTCTATACCAATAAAATTAATTTATATGGAAGAAGATAAGATGACCTTCCAGTAGACACTAAAGATACATCAAATTAAAACAGATAAAAACTCTATAAATTAAATATTTTAAACTGATATTTCTTGAACACTAATTGGAAGAATTCAACTTAAATTGATGATATTTGTTTAATATCTATCTTTGTTTTTTTCTAATTCTAAGCTCTGTAAGTGATACTGGAAGAAGGTTTATTGTGTATTTATCATGTAAAATTTCTCCTTTACTAATTCTTCTTGCCTGGATGATTTGAAAGATCCATCATAACCAATAACAAGCACAAAACAATGTATTTTCTTTCTTTGCTGCACCGTTATGGTATTTTGGCTCTGGCTTGTTGTATTTCTACTTAATTTTAAATAATAATAAAATAGATAAATTTTAGTAATATTTACCAGGGCCTTATATTTTTTTATACAATTGAAAATTTCAAAAATCCATTGATGTAAACACAGACTATTATTTTGGAAGGGTAACAACTACTGTGAGAAACAAGGGAAATCTATTAAGATTTGACAGTCATACACTATTTTTCTGTGGTTGTATGAAATGACTGGTGTATCAGTGATGGAATGTATAGACAAGTACAGAAACTTATCATGAGTCAGTCGCAGTCTTATTTGCCCCTGCTGATAAAAATAGATAAAGTAGGACACAGGTTGGCACCAGTATGTGACATTAACTGAAAAATACAAAGACTTCGTATTACTCTTGGCTTTTTACAATAGTAGGAAGAAAATGAGCTGTCATTTCTGATATGTAGCATGTCATTATAGCTGCACTAAACCATAGTTGTGTGGTTTGCAGTAATATAATTTACTTTGGAGTAGAGCTGTAAAGAACCACTTAACATTTGAGCAGTCATTAATTAAAATGGATGTAAATTACAATTCCATTTTTCATCAGCTTACACATTACCTATCAAACCTGGGTTCTGAGTTTTGAAAAATATCTAAAATTGTTCCCTAAGGGTATTATTATGTAACATATATAATTGTATGTCTTTAACTGAAGGAAACATTTATTCTTGTCATTAAGTATAGAATGTATGTTTTGAGGGAAATTCAATATTTGTAGGATTGAATGTTATACTTAATATTATATTTATACAATTCATCAATTACTGCCAATATTTATGTAAGTTTTTTTAATTGTTTTTTATAGAAGAAAAAGATGTATATGCCGTTTTTTCTTCCTCTGAAAGAGACCAAAAACTTTTAGCCATTGCAATCGCTTTGACTCATTATTTAGAAGATATAATCTAATTAGTGCATATTTACTGATGTAAAGATAGGTAGAAGTAGAAATTTTGAGTGAGCTGCTTAAACCAATGTTTGGGAAAGGAGAAATTAGGATTTTATGTTTCAAATAGTTCTTCCTCAATTATTGCTAATATCTACCACTAAATTATATTTTATCAGTCATTTGTTAGATCTGTAATGGACTGAAATAGACAGTGTTGTACAAAGTGATTAGTTTCTTAGTTTTTAACAGATACTCATATATCATTAAGTACAGTTAAAATCATATTCAAAACAGGAATTATAAATTATTAAATTGTAACTGTGGTACATAAATATAAACTCATTAGGTAAAAGGCATGAATGTCGGAGGTTCAGCAGAATGATGGAAGGTTCTGTCATTAACGTTCTGAAGACATTTGTGGGAATTTCACAAGGCCTTGGTGTTGAGAAATGAAGGAACTCTTACATCACACTGCAAGGCTTTCCTTTGGGGGTACACAGCTGAACTACTGTAAAGTCCGCTCTGAGTAGCCATGGTAGGAGACACACAGAACAGAGAAACCATGTGAAGAGGTTAGAAACCTATTAGAAGGCAGAGGAAGGAAAGCAAAAAGAGGTAGAGATATATTTTCTTGAAGAAATTAGATAAGAATATAGAACAGAGGGAGAAGATAAAAGAGAAAATATGTCCATTTGGGAAAATGTGTTGGAGACAAAGAAGATGAGTACATTTGGATAAATCCCTCCTGTGACTCTTGTGAGCAGTATCGGTTCAAAGAGGCAGGATAGGAAAAGGATGAACAAGCAGGTCAGCTCTTTGTTTAAGGAGTCTGACCTACATTATTCAGTCCTCAGGAAAGTCATGGTTAAGGGTTTGCTTTAGAACCTACAAGTAATGTACAATAGATTGATTTCCTACTTTTTGCAAAAGAAAAAAAAAGAAATTTGACTACTAAAATTAGTGATTTCTGTCAGTTGGAAATAACATGAAGCTGCTTATGGGACCTTTCACTGTGGCTCTTTTCTTCTCCCTCTAAACTCTTAGCTACTCTCTAAAGTAACATTTGTTTCATGGGAGGAACATCCCAGTTGGAGCTGAGTAGCTTGTTTCAGATTCTTATCTATAACTGCTTAGAGGAATAGTGTTCTCTTTTCATTTTGAATTGGTCTTGTTTTCTTTTGTTCAAACAATATATATTTTCCCCAAAAGTAGGATTTTCCCCAATTGTAATGTACTCCAATAGTAAAAAAAATCCTATACCCTCAGATCTCCTTGAGACAAGTTTGTCTTTTCTTTGATTAAAAGTCAAAATGCTACTGGATATTTTTAAATCTTTTATTTAGCTAAGAGTATCTAAGAGATGCAGCCTTAGGATTTTTATAATCTATTTTGTCAAGCTTAAAAGTCATAAGGGACACTTTACTTGCTTCTAGAGGCTTAGAGGAGGCTTACACCTAAAGAATTGGTGACTTGCCTCAGGAACAAATTTTGATTATATCTTTGTCCTGAGCAGTTCACTTACCTTGTCTGCTACAGTTTAGAGATGTAAAATTTTAAAAGTTTTGTTCTCTCATCCTACCCATTCTGAGCTGGTGATACTTCCTGTTTATTCCACTTGACAACAAACTGAACAGTTAATTCATTCTCTCTTTACCTCCTTATCTTATATAACTAAAACAATCCAGTTGCCAATTTTAGCATTCTAGCTAGGTATACCCTTCAACAAATGCACTGGATTCTTAGGTATATTTTTATTTTTAAGATCATTACATTTTATTTTTTAGATCATTACAAGTGAGTGTTCCTAGATTTGATTCCATGTTCACCTTTTGTCTAGTTTTCAGTAAGTTTACATCTGGACTTTTTCTTCTGCCCTAACAGTCTCCTCAGGTGCCTTCCAGCCTTTGCTCATCATCTGATTCCAAAGCCAGGACTACACATTTTATTCTTATTTATTAATGACACCATTCAACTTCTAGATGCCAATAATTGTATCAGTTAAATTATGGTGAGATTAAAAAAAGCAATTCTGAAAAATAATATAATGACTACAGAAGACTATTGATTGATATCACTTTCCTTTCTAGACCTTGAATGAAGTGTTTCTTTTTGCTGTACCGAACACTGTAAACTACAAGAAAAATGATTCTGGAGAATATAGTTCTAGTTGATACAAACAGACATGTTGTAACCCCACAATTATGATCAGTTCTTAGTTGACATATTGAAATGAATCCCTAATCCATTAATTGGAGTGGTACAAGAAAGTTAGAATAATGTCCTTTGAAGACAAGTTTAAAACAGTATCAGAATTGAATACAGGGTTTAAGGGAAGATTTAAAAAGTAAGGAAAATGTTATAATCTGTTTCAATTTCAGATTATGCAAAACTGTGCAATAAAAATATCAGTAATTTCTACAGTATGTTTCATGGTTTTGGTTATTCACAGAAAAGTAGAATTGATATTTAGTATAATTAGCTTCACAGAAAATTTGATAATAAAAAAGCATGAAGTAAATAAATACAATTAATAAATGCCTTCCTAGAAAGCATGAGGGCATGACTATGATCCTTAGTACCAAATAAATAAATAAACTATACTGTTAAATTGTTCTTATAATTTTCAAAAAATATTAACGTTTTTGCTCTAAAGGGGTTTTGATAAATTATGAATGCATATTTATATTTATAAAAAATCACTAAAAATAATATTGCAAGTATAGCTATAAAGTAAGAAATGAATAATCTGGAAATAAGTAAATGTTATTTATCCCCATATAGGTGGAAAGCTGAATTAAAAAGGCAATAGTATAAAATACAAGTAGACAATGAGACAAGCAATAAAAAGTTACTTAATATAAACAGGATGGTAATTAATTTTATCATACTTCTATTGTTTATTGTATTGTGCATTTTGGGTTTTCTGAGATAGTGTCTCACTGTATAGTTCAGGTTGACCTTGACCCCCAAGTCCTCTTGGTAATTTTTGTGCCACAGGATTTCAAACCCAGGGTTACAGGATGTACTGCCACCCTGATGCTGATAATTATTTTACTGAAAATAAACTGTTCTAATCTAAATATTCTAGGAATTTGTGAACAAAGAAAAGAGGGATAACTATGTTTTTCCTATTAAAAGCATTCCTCAACTTAAAAAGACTTAAATTGACAATAAATTAATAAAAATGTATTTATTTAATAAACACAAAAATACTGAATGACTTAGTACCAATAAAAATAATCTTTCTTATGAGATAAAGAGCAAAACAATATTTCAATGAAGTGCAAACTCTTGTTTTAAATCTATATGTACCGTATAATAGCATGCAAATACATGAAATAGCATAAGAAAAGACAAATTTTGAAAGAGAAAACCTGCAATATGAGTTGAAGATTTAAATTTAACATGTCACTCATTAATTTTTGGAAATATTAGACAAAAAATGAAAAGAATATAGAAGATACTAATGAAACTATAACGAACTGACAAACATTGCCCACTAGTGTATCACCTATTATAGAAAATATTTTTCCAAGGATATTGTTATGTTTATCACTATGTATCATATAGTATGCCACACAATAAATTTCACTATATTGGAAAACAGAGAAATTTACTACTTGTTACCTGTCCATAAAATAAGTAACTTGGGAATCAATAATCAGAGAATGCTTAGCAAACCCATATGCTTTAGAAAATTAAACAGTATTCTTTTAGGTACTGATTAAAAGAGTAAATCATAAAAGACTCTGGAAAATTTCTCTTTTGAAAAGCTATGAAATAAAAATGAAGTAAATAAGAAGAGAAGAAATGAAAAGATAACGGCATAAATTCATGAAATAGATGACACAAGAGAAAATATATCAAAGTCATAATTAGCTCTTTAACAAAACAGATTATATTTAATGAAATTGATCAGAAAGAAGCACAAAACCTTCTACAACTTATCAATATCATGAATATGATAAGCATTATTACTATAGACCTTGCTTTTTTCTTAACCTAAGGGGAGGCTAAAACAAACTTCCTCTGTCAATACTTTAAGCAATTGAAGGGAAAATGATAAATTCCAGTTTTCTGATAAGATACTGATATATAAGTGAAACAAATAAAACTAGATATAAAGGAACAATGAAAGCTTATCACCTTCAGGTATAACACAATTATTTACAAAGACTACTTTAATAATCTTTTAAAAACTTAGATTATAATTCATCATGAAGCTTTATGTGCTGTTCTGTATAACACCCATGTATACAATTTCTTTCCAAACATATGCACTCAGTAGTTCAATCTGAAACTCTGGATTCTCTCTTCACACACAGCCATATACAACTGTATGCCTAATAATTTTATCAAGTATTTAGGTATATGAACATATAGATGTCACTCAAATCATATTTCAAATTAATAATTGAAAAATTTATTTTTTTTCATGACATAAAACTCCTTAACTATTAAACAGCATTTATATATTATTGTTGATGATATATCTTGAATATATCATCAAAACTGAAACAAAGATATACCTTTGAATCAGTTTTGACTTCTTTTAATAGAATTTTTTAAGTTCCTTTTCTTCTCTTTGAAGAATCGTTCATATATCTTGAAGTTATATCAAATAAACAGAAAAAACAGAAATAAACTTCCACCATCTTAACTTTGACTATTATGAATTTTATTTTGCTTAACAATTTCTGCACATAAATACTTTTCTTCTATTTTAAAGAATTGCATTCTTAATTTTTTAAAAAATCATTTTAAAGAAAATAAAATTAAACAAAATGAATCAGAATAAAGACAATCAAAACAAAACAATGAGAACAATACAGGACTTCAAAATAAGATAATAGCAAATCAACAATGGTAACTGTAATGTCTCATGTTATCTTCAAAGTAGCTACCCATAACATAAGATATAATAAAATCACACAAAACAAAACTGAATAAAACCATCAAAGCAAAACAATAAAATTGATACAGGATTTCAAGATAATAGGAAATTAACAGCAGTAAATCAAGATATATAATGGCTACCATAATAAATCTTGCTATTTTCAAAATAGATGCCCATACCATCAGACAATAGAATCTAACAAAACAAGACATAATGAAATCAAACCAAACTAAACAATGAAAATGATATGAGATTTCAAAGCAAAGTAATAGGAAATCAACAATGGTTACCACGTTCAGTTTTTAGACATTTCCTCCACTTTCACTTTCTCTGTATTTATTTTACATTCTGGATTCCACTGACTTCTTGAGATTTTTATACTTGGGAGCCAACATTGTGTTCACCCATGGGCATCTCAATCATTTCACTCATGAACATGATTTCAAGTTGTATCTATTCACCCACAGGAATCTTGGGGTTATTATTATTTATAGCCAAATACCTTTCCATTGAATAAAGATATGGTATCTTTCATATCCCTTATACAGTTGCTTTTTTTCTGGGTCCCTGTCATATGGAGCAATGCCTTGTATCCTCTGAATTTTAGTTCATGAATTTTTTTCAAGTCCAATGTGTTTTTTGTATACAGCATATGATTGCATCCTCTCTCCCAATCTACTCTGCCCATGTTTCATTTTATTGATGAATTGAGGTCATCTACATTTATTATTATAACCAAAATGCACTGGCTTATCTCTGCCATGCTATCCTCCTGCCATTGATCCCCCAGCCCACTTTTCCCCTCCATTCAATTGGCTGCCCATGGCAATCTCCCTCTGCTACTGTTCCTAGAAGCATGGTCATCTTTATCTCTCTCTAGAACATCCTTCGTCATTCTTTGTAGGGTTGGTTTGGTTTTCACGAATTCCTTCAGTTGCTTTTTACCATGAAAGTATCTTATTTCTCCATTAATTTTGAAAGATAGTTTTTCAGAGTATATCAATCTGGGTTGGAAATTGTTTTCTTTCAGGACTTGATACTTCACTCTAAGGTCTCCTTGATTTGGAGTTTTTGTTTAGAAGTCTGTTGTGATTCTGCTGAGTTTCCCTTTATAGGTGATCTGTTTATTTTCTGTAACAGTCTTTAATAATCGGTTCTTGTGCTGAATTTGTGGGATCACGATTATTATATATCTGAGTGTAGATTAGTTTTGGTTAGGGCTAGTTGGAGTTCTATATGCCTCACATATATGTAAGTCACATCCTTTCCCCATGCTTGGGAACTTTTCTGCTATTTGTGTAAACAGTTTTTTTATGTCATTTGTGTTGACCCCTTCTTTTTCACCAACACCTATTAGTCTTAAATTATTTTTCTCTGCACCATCTTGAAGTTGTTGAATTGTTATTTTCTTCTTTCTTGTTGTTATTTTTGAAGAGAAAAAAAACCAAACAAAACAGAACAGAATAGACAATCAAAACTAATCAATGAACATGGTACAGCCCTGGTATAAGCAGCTACATTGAAGATAACAAGAGTATTTTGGCAGTCACAATTTTTTCCTATTACCTTGATTTGAAATCCTGTATTGATTTTGTTGATTTGTTTTGATTGGTTTTATTTCATTCTGTTTGTCTGATTTTAGTATGCCTCACAAGAGGCATTATGGTAGCCATTATTGATTTCCTTTTATCCTGTTTTGAAGCCCCATGTTACTTTTAAGAGATATTTCCTTTCATGATTGCTACTGCAATCCTGTCTTCAAGATCTGAAAGCCTATCTTCAGTTTCTTTGAATCAGTTTTGACATCTTTTAATAGAATTTTTTAAGTTCCTTTTCTTCTCGTTGAATCTGTTTCATGCATTGTAGTTCTTTCCTGTATTGTTCATTAAAGATTTCCATCATCTTCTAATGCTTCACTTTTTAATCTGTCTTTGTTAAATATGCTCAGCATTTCTCTCATTATGCTTGTCATTTGTTCCTGTACTTGAGATATTATTTCTGATTTGATTACTTTTATAGCCTCATAAATTTTGTTTTGTTTTAATTCAGTTACCATTATTTCAGAAAATTCAGGTGTGCAACTTTCAACTTCTGTTTCTATGTCTCCTGGACTCATTCTGTGTGGGCTGGAGTTCTGAGATTGCCTTTTGCTCCTTAATCTTGACATTTTCCTTGATTCCTCCAAATGAGCTGGTTGTAGGATCCCAGGTGCTTTCCATGTTGACTGTTTGTCTTCAGTGTAGGGAAAAGAGTCAGGCACCTGAGTTTTCCCTTTCCTAGGTTTCAGGGTGGTGGTGATATGCAGGGCTGGTTTCTCTTGACACAAACAGCTATACCAAGTCTCCCTTAATGGTATCAGGTGCATGGGAGACTGGTCCCCTGGTCCATCCCACCAGCACTGCCTACCAGTCCCTGATGACAACTGTTCAGCTCTGGAGGATATCCATGTTCAGTTTCTTATTTTGGTGTGTCCATGTTGCATCCTACAGAGGTGCTGGGTATGGACTTAATCTTGGTTTCAATATGGGGGATGAGACGAGTCTTCTATCAGTGGACTTCCTAGTTCAATTGTTGTCTCCTCACTGCTGCTTCAGATGCTTTCATGTTACTAGCCTCATTGCTTACTTCACCCTCCAGAGGTGTGTGTGTGTGTGTGTGTGTGTGTGTGTGTGTGTGTGTGTGTGTTTGTGCACTGGGTTTTTCTGGGTTGTGGAGTTTCTTCTGTCGTACACTCTTCCAGATGGCCCACCCGTGGGATACATTGGATGATTCCTGGATTGTAAACTCGCTGTCTTCCAGCAAGCCCTCCCTCTGGAATGTAATGGAGGGGCACAGCTCTTCAAGCTGGTTCTCCCTCCGAGATGTGATGGGTGCAGAGCATGAAGTCTCTCTCCTCCAGCCAATCCACCCTCTGGAATGCACATTCTTATTTTTAAAGACATTGAATTACAAAGAAACAAGGCTTTCACTATTTTATCTGCATTTGCCAGAATGCTTGCTCATTTTGAACTTTATACCCGTTATTTCACTCAAATAACTCTTACTCATTTTTTGTTGTTGGTTGTTCAGTTTGTTTTGTTATAAGCATAGATGTCATTTCTTTTAGCAAGGCTTTAGAAACGGTAATCACTCATTACAGTGCTTAAAATGTAGTTTTCTACTACCCTCTAGCCTCCTAAGTATGAAAAGCTACCAGTATATTATATAATAACTTGTTGCAAACTTAGAAAAATTTGAGTACATTTCTTATGTGTATGGCTATCAGCCAATCTTGGAGGAATATTTTTCTTTAGAACTATCTTTTCCTTTTAAAGCTCCAATTAAAAATCAGCACTTGCCATACTGAACTGTACTCATGCCATTCTCCTTTTCTTTTCTTTCTGTAGGGTAACAGGCGCTAGTTAGTTTGTCCTCTTGACAGGCTTGGATAATGGAATTATGCATTTGAATTTATTACGGATCATGCATAGAGATAAATGGTAAAAAGTTTCATCATGCATTGGTTTATGCATCATTTGCCATGAAGTTGATTCAGAGAAACACAATTACTTGTGTTACACTTCATTTATAAGTGTTTTCAATGGCATAAAGTGCCAAGTTGTAGAATTGTGTTTGGGGAAATAGACCTTAATGTATAATTTTGCAATTTTGTTGCTGTTACCAAGCAACACTTGAAAAAACATGTTCATAGTTAACATAGTTTTTTCTAAACAATAATTTTTGTTGATAACTTAGAAATATTTCAATTTTTTTTAGATTACAGTTTTATTACTACAGTATGAAACTTTATTTATTTACCTAAATGGAACTTATTTACCTAACTCTAATCTTCAAAAAACATGAGACATGCTAGTAACAGTTTCTCAATTGGTTACATAACATTCAGAAATAGTTAGTCAAATACCATTCAAACATATTACTTGTGGCAATGTTTATATCTAGTTAAAATTGTTTTGATACATTTTCTTTTTCAATTTTTATTTTTAATATTATTTTAAGGGCAAAATCAATAAAAACAATAGTACAATATTGCAAAACAAGATAATAGAAGAGCAACAATGGTTAGTGCATTGCATATTGTTATCTTCAAAATTAATGCTATTATAAGATGTAAGCATGAAAAATTGATCAAATATTTTGGTACAAACCTTTCTCTTTAATCAACTAATTTAGTAATATATGTATCTTAATTATTTTATATATATTTATTTTTATATTTCCCTTTCTCTTTTCCCCCTTCCCCATCCAAGTTTCTCTTTCTTTTTGAATAGTTTCTTCCTATTTCCAAATGTTATTATACATTTTGGATCTTATTTACTTTTTCTGCTTCTTACACTAAGGAGAACATATGATGTTTACACACATAAGTATGATTAATTTAACATATGCATACGGTCTCAAATTCTCCATTTCCCTATAAATGTCTCAAGTTTATTCTTCTTTGTAGTACTCCATTGTATAAAAATATCACATCTTTTTGAAACTGAATGACAAGCAATATTCCCTTATTGGGGACAAGTGTTACCTGATAACAAAACCAGAGAAAGATTCAACCAAAAAAACCCAAACAAACAAACATATGGGTCAATCTCTTTAATGAACAAAGATGCAAAATTCTTAATAAGATATGAGCAAACAGAATGCAGCAAGTCATCAAGATGATTATACACCATGAACAAATGGGATTCATCCCAGGAATGCAGGGTTGTTTCAACAAACACAAATCAATAAATGTAATACATCATATCACCAGAGCCAAAGACAAAAATCACATGATCATTTCAATAGACACAGGAAAAGTTTTTGATACAGTTCAGTACTCATTCATATTACAAATGCTACAGAAAATCAGAATAGAGTTTTTATACCATATCTTTGTACTTTCTACAATCTTATGAAATCTTATCAAACATTAAATGTTCAGGTGATAAAATTAATAAAACTCTTGCTTAGAAAAGAGTTATAAAGATAACCTAAAACATTAGAAAACGTTCATTTTATTTATATGCAGAAATAAATACATGCCAATTTATACTGGATTTATCTATGTCAACAGTGGCATATAATTAAAAATGAAGTTGTCAAAGACAGTGATTCTTGATCAATATTAAATTTGCCTTCATGGAAAAAGTACAATATATGTGGACATTACAGTCTTTCATTTATATTGCAGTAGCAACTTCCTTTAACCTTAACCCATGTCTTTTATTTTTAGTTTGTGGCTTAGGTCAGGTTAACTTGAGGCTGTATCAATTGGAAGGCAAAGGGATAAAAATACATTGAATCAATTGGTAAAAGCTACGTATATTTTACTCTTTTTTAAATGGACAGTAATGAATACTTTTTTGTGGTAATATATTAATCACTTTGTACACAGAGGTATTTTGAATGTTTATATGAATTATTTTATTAGTTAAGGGTATATTTCCTACTCATTTGAATGTCTTTGATTAAAAAATAATATTTTACTGAAGAAAATATATCTTTGTAAAAGAGAAATAATAAATCAATTTACACCATGATAATCAGTGAACTGTGCTTAGTTTTGAATGCTGAAGGTCCAGCAATCCAGTATTAGATATTTATGAAAGGAGCACATACTCAGTATTAAGAAGGGAGTTAGATGACCAGCAAAATGTTAGATATTATAAGAGTATAGAATAGTTCTAAGGAAACTTAGTTCTATTATGGCTGAAAGCTTGAATATGATCCAATGGGGTAGCTGTGGAAGTGGAAAGGTAATTTAAAATAAATGTATGCAAAATAGTATTATTTGCCTTTTTGTATGATCCTCCAATATTTGTTGATACTTTTTCCTGCACTTTCTATTTGATTTTGATTCCATTGACACATTTGCCTGTATTTATTATGATGCTATTGTTTTTATTACTGGAGTTTACAGTATATTTTTCAATAAGGAAGTGTAATGCCTCCAACTTTCTTTATTCTCAAGGTTACTTGACTAATTAGGCTTTCATTTGTAGATCCTTATGAATTTAAATTTTCAAACTTTCTGCATGAAATTCTTTCAGAATTTTAAAACAGAAGGGATGTCCTTGAAGAATGGGCAATTTAACAGTACAAATTCTGTTGCTCCGTGAACATGGTTATATTTTAGTTTGGTTTACTTCACTTCTTACATCAGTTTATTATAGTTTTCATTGTACATATGCAATAAATTTGGATTCTATAATAAAATCCACATTAAAAACAAATCAAAATGACTAATGACTTAAATTTATCATCTGACATTATGAAATTCATTATGATAACTGGGAGAAATTTTTTCACATTAGTTTTGGCAATGATTTCTTTTCAAAACAACAAAAGTCATGGGGAAAAAAAAAACAAAAACAGCTAACTGAGACTGAATCAAACTAAAATTCATCTCCAACCAAAAGCAACAATTAACAAACTGAAAGGACAATCTACTCAGTCGGATAAAATATTTGGAAAGAACCTGATTAACATTCAAGAAGTATGAACATCTTTCAACTCTATAGGAACTGAATACATAGCTTAGTTTAAAAATGGGCAAAAGACTTGAATAGATATTGCTTCAAACACATACTATGCTATTTAGTACATAAAAAGGTGATGATCATTATTAATATTCAGAGAAATCAAGATTAAAATCACAACACTTATAAGAATGGGCATATTATATATAGATATATAGATATGGATACATAGATATATATTTTAAAGATAAATATTGCTAGTGGGCTGGAATTGTAATGCTTATCCATTGTTGACGGAAATGTAGCACAATACATTTAGTGCAGGAAACAGTAGAGAATATTTGAAAAATTAAATATAAACCTATCATATGATACAATAATTTCAGTTCAAGTTTTCTAACTAAAATAAAATAAAATCAGCTATTTGCATTTTCATATTCATTCTAGCATTTTATACGCTGTAATGGTTGATATGTGGTGTCAACCTGAGTTTAGAAGTTTAATGAAGCAGCTGAGCAGTGGGCCAGAGTTCTCACTTTTCGAACTCTCTGAGCCTATGCAAATGAAGATAGTGTGAGTGTTACACCTGCCCTAGGGGTAGTAGCCTACTTACAATATGAGGAAAGTGTAATGGGTTGAAAACTGATGTCAACTTAAACATTAGCTGAAATGAATCAGTTGGTGTTGAGTATATTAGATGGCCCATCTGAGAATTGTTGCTGGCATAAAACGGAGATCTGGAGAGAAAGAATTCAGTGGTCTTGTTTGGTGTTGGTTCTCTGTGATGCTGTGATTATCCTGTTGCCGTGAGTTTTCCTGGTGTAGAGCTTCTTCCCTGATATCATCTTAGCTGTTCTCATCATCAGAGGAGGTTGGGATCTTGTTGAGAATGGCTACAATTCACTTTGAGGGTGTTCTGGTCCTTACACTGAGCATTGCTTCTTGGCACTGGAAGGGAAGGTGGTGTGCTGCTCAGTCTCCTGGGGAATGCTTGTAATGCTTGCTTCTGGTATCAACTCAGCTAGTCTCATAGCTGGAGTAGTTCAGAACCTCACTGTCACTGAGGAAGGTTGTGGTACTTTTCAGGGGAGCTCTGGTTCTTACTTTGAGTGCTACTTACTGGCTCCGTGCCGAACCCTCAGCATACTGGCACTGAGCCTTCATCCAGCTTCACACAGACATTCTAGCTCCAATCACTGACTTTGGAGCCTTCCTGGTGCAGACCCATGAAACAAATTTGCATGAGCAGTAGGCCTTTGGTTGGACTTGTAGAGAACATTGTCATGCGCTATAGGTCTTCATCTGGACTCATACAGGACATTCCATGGAATCTAGGCCCTCAGGTGAATTTGTTTGGTCTTAGTGTGTGAACAGATTTCCTGTACTCTTTCGTTTGTATGTAACTCTTGGGTGACAATTACAAAATAATACCTTAAATTATGTGTTCTATATTGCCTTTCTCTCCTTGCAATCCCTGACTGAAACAGAAGGAAAGGAGGCTTATTCTCTATTTTCTGCTTTTTCTGCTTTTGCTGTTGTTTGGTTGCCCTGAACTGTTGCCCCTGTGCCATGCCATCCTGCCCTGGAACCAGCTGATTATGGACTGAAATCTCACTACTGTAAGCATAATAAATCTTTCCTTCCTTAATTTTGAATGTTGGGCATTTTGTTTCAGAAATGAGAGAAAAGCAACCATGATATACACAATAGTGTATATCAATGTATAGCGTCAGCTCAATGTTCATGAACAGATAAATGGATAAATAACAAGTTATATGTACTTTCAATGGAGCATTATTCAGCCTTACAAATCCTGCCACTTGAGACAATATTGGTAGAACTAAAAGAAATTATGGAAAGGGAAAATAACATAACTGCAATGGACAAACAGCACATGATTCCAGCGATATAAATGAAATATCTGCAATAGACTCTAAAAGAGAAAAGCAGAACAGTGATTTCCAGAAGTTGGGATAGGGTAAATGGATAATTGTTCTTTAATGAATATAAATGTTATGTTGTACAAAATGAGTAAATTCTAGAGATTGGCTGTAAAATGTGGTGCTTATAATTAAAGAAGAGTCATTTAAGTATTATAAAATAAAGAAGTATTAAAGAAGTATAATATGGTAACATACACTTATTATTGTAAGCATAAAAATTTATAAAAAGGATAGATATCATGGTATGTAGTTTTAGAAACACACACCCAAGAACAAATAAATATATTTGAAATAAGATATAATAGTTTGATTGTAATGATAGTATTATGGATGGACTATATGTTCAAATTCATCAACATGTATACATTGGACAGAATCTCTGATATTGCTATGTGTCTTTCAATAATATATGAAAGGAGAAAGCCAACACTGCTAAGCAGTAATTGGTTACGTGAAGCTGAAAACACTGACATGCATAGCATCTTACACAAGGTAAAACAATGAGAAAAATTATTTCCTTTCAGATATGTCACAGAATTTAATTTTTATAGTCTTTTCTCATGTGCTGAAAAGTAATTGCCACTCGATTTGATTTAAAGATGGTTTACATTTTTTTGCCTCGAATCATCATCTTATTTTCATTTTAATAATACTAAAATAATTTAGCTATATTTACAAGTAGATTGTGTGAAAATTCTGGGCTAAATTTGAACAGCACTATTTGGAGTTTAAATGTATTTGGATGAGTACAGAAAGTCCAGATGGAGTTCCTCTATGAAGCACTTTCCTCCCAACAATCTCTTGATGCAACTTTTTCAAAATCAGTGTTTTTTCAGGTGATATGAGTTTATATGTGTGCTACACACAATAATTGAATATTATCTTTCTATTTTTCTCTGACCATGTTTATTCAGAAATAGCATCAGTTTTTAAACAAATAGTTTTTTTAAAAAAAAATACTATTAAAATCATGATTTTGAAAATCATGGTTCAAGGATATATTAACAAAGCTATATTTTAAATTTCCTGGTTGTTGAAAGTAGAAAAACCCTCATGTTGCAATATGCCACTGAATACTCCTTATAGCTGCTAAAACCAAGACTAGTTAACATCAAATTAGTTTGCCAAATATAAATATTAAATAAAAAGGAAGCATTAAGGTTTCACCTTTGGCTTGTTATATAATCCCATTATTAAACAAAATTGTACAGATGTGTAGATAAACTTCTTTAGGTTAATATGACCAAGAAAAATATTGCAGTTTGATTTACAAATCACAATTTTCCTAAAATAATGTGTTTATGAATAGTCTATTTCCAGGTGTTGTGTTGCTGCTTATGGTTGTATTCAATTTCAGTCCTTTCTTGTTGATCCACATGATATAGTTAAACTTTTTTTTTTTTTTTTTTAGTACAAGGCACCTAAAATGACAAAAAGGCAATTTTGGGGAAGTTATGGGGAAATGGCATAAGTTGTAAAACATCTACATCTTATAGGACTATTCTTTTATATTTGCTGCTGATATAATCAATTTATCACGAAGATATTTTTTCTCAAGAGATTAGTGGTTTACAGTGGATGTGTATAAAGGTCTTTTATTGATCTTAATACCCTATTGTTTGACTTGATCTCATAAGGGAAGTTGTCAAATGTGCTGGGTCTTAAGGACATCCTCCAAAAAGTAAGATATATTCCAGGGTTGTGATACGTTTGTCAAGCAGAAATTCTTGCTTTCCCCCTTATGGACTGTCTTATGAGTCTGCTAAATAAAACATAGGCTTATTTTTTCAATGAAATATTTGCTATTAAAACATTGAGAATTGTACAATTACTTTATGTACTTTGGAAAAATAAGCTTATGAAATTTCTCAATGTAGGTTTATTTTTATTCTACTATATCTGACATTTATTAGAAAAGTTATCTTTAATTTATTGCATATTTTAACATAAGGGTGATTAATCTCTGAATTGTAAATATGACAGAGCTAATTTATTATTTTCTCAGAGGGGAAATTATATTAGCTAAAAATCTACATGCAGAAGATTTTTATCATTATTTACCATTATTTTATGTCAAACTTCAAAGTTTAGAATTGTAAGAACTATCTTTCTATTTAAGGAGATTTAACAAAAAATTAAGGTTATTGGTTAGATCTCTGATGTCTTACACGTTTTGCAACTGTGTTGGAATCACACCATTCCAATCAAGAAGACTTGTATGTCAAAGGTCCAGAGAAATGAAGTACTTAAACCAAATGATGATTACTAATAACATTATGACTAGCCACTAGTTGACAAATCCTTTATATTCTAGCTCTCTCTCCTATTTGTGTTATAATTTAACATGTCAGTTCAGTATGGTGCAAATTCTTTCTATAACATATAAAGTACTTGTTATATATTTTGTATACTCTGGACATTAATCTCTCTGTAAATAGGGATATAATTTATAACTTTACTCCCCAATAAGAGTAAAGTTTATCATACATGGAATTTGCATAACACAGTGCCTGGCGTATTTCCAAACATTAGTGATTATTACTCAATATAAACATATTACCTTCTATTTTCAGAATTATCAATAGGTGATAATAGCATCACTATTAACACCAGCTGAGGCTATACTTATGACTCCATTTATGGTGATACTTGGACAATGCACATGAATCACTTGTTTTATATATATATATATATATATATATATATGTATGTATATATATATACACACATACATATATATGTATATATATACACACAAACACATAAGGGTGCATATACATATGTACATATATATATGTATGTATATATATATATATATATATATATATATATATACAATAGTATTATATATGCAGTTTTATAGGGTTTTTGACTAAAGTAATAAAATAAAACTTGTCTGAACTCACGAAGGGTATCTAAAAGAGAAGATGAATTTAGCCTATTTCCACTGCCAAAACATAGTCACATGTTCCCATAAAACTATGTAAAGGGCTTAAATCTGTATTCTAAATTTTGTGTATGAGATGATAAACAAAGTGAGCTATGCTGATGTTATCTCAGCCATAACAGGGTACACCTGATTGCTTTGTATACAAGAAAATGTCAAAACTAAGTGTAAATTTAAGATTCATAAGACACAAGTGAGACTGATATGTATTATTGGATGAAGAAAGTTATGTAAAAGTGAGTAACCACAGAGATGTTTGAAAAATCAAAATTTTATTTCAGAAATTATAACTTGGAAATTGCAATTCACAGGTATTCAACTCATAGTACCTGTAAGTGTGGCTCATAAGGCATGTGCTGGAATTGGAGTAGCATCCACTGTAGAGTTTTGTAAAGTATATATCACCTTACGTGGAGTTTTGTGGAATGTTTCCTTTCTCCATCTCATAGAGAAGATATTGAAGATTATCAGATGCAGAAGTGTAACCCCCTTTTCCCTGAATAAGAAAAATTGTACACTCTGACAAATTCTTGGCATGTTTTAGTCAGCCTTTCATTTACTAAAATACAATAACACCACTAATTTAAAGAAGGGAGGTTTAATTTGATCATGATAGCAATCTATGATTGCTGACTTCAACATAAAAAAGGTTTTTTAACTCAAGATAGTGAGGAAGCAGAATATGGGAAGAGTGCTGGAGAGGAGCAAGTCGGGGAACACACATAATACCCAAGGCCATGACTCCACGATCCAGTCAGCTACACTGAGCAACATGTTCAACTGATCTTCTAGGTGTTTCTTTTTTATAATTAAGTTTATTGGTACAATTTAGATATGGATGATGATCACATTCATCATAGGGAATTTATACCTGTACATGGCATATCTTAGTTTCTCTTTTTTTCCATTCTTCTCCCCTCTCTCTCCTCCACCTCTTGTTTACAAAGCCTTATTTCTGTTTTAACCAATTTTTCTCATGTTTTCTCTTTCCTTCCACCTTATCAATTCATCTTTCCTTTTGAAAAGTTACTTCGTATTTCACAATATCTATTATATTATTTTGCTTCTTATTTACATTTTCAGTTTCTCACACCAGAGATACAATGCTATATTTACACATGTCCACTTTATTTCACTTAATGATATGATCTCAAGGTCCATTCATTTAACTATTAATGGCTCAATGTAACCCTTCCTCATGGCTGAGTAATATTCTACTGTATTAAAAATACACATCTTTTTTATGCATCTATTCTTTGATGGGCATATCAGTTGTTTACAACATTTAGTTATTATAAACTGTGCTGATAGAAACATAGGTGCTCATATATTACCGTGGTATCATGTTTTTACCTCTTTTGGGAAGACACTAAGAAAGGGAAAATCTGGGTCAAATGGAATCTTTTCCTGGTTTTCAAAGAATCTCCACACTTATTTGCACACTGTTTATACCAGTCTATACTCCCACCAACAGTGGAGAATTGTTCTTTTTTTTTTTACCTACAATGTCTCCAGCATTTGTTATTGGTTGATTTCTTCATAATAGCCATTCTTGGACCAATGAAATCTCAGCACTGTTTTAATTTGCATCTCTCAAATGACCAGTAATGTATATATTTATTTTTCATATATTTACTTATTGTTTGTATTTCTTCATCTGAGAAGTGTGTGTTTATCTCAGATGCTCATTCTTGGTTTTGATCTTTAAATTTGAGGTGTTTAACTTTTTTTCAATTATTTATATGTTATATGTCCTTTGTCTTAGGGACAGCTGGCTAAAATATTCTCCATTCTGTGAGTTATCTTTTCACTGTATTGGGAATGTCTTTTGCATTCAAAATCTTTTTACTAGGATGAGATCCCAGTTGTAGATTCTTTGTAGTATTCTTGTGCAACAGGATTTTGTTCAAGAAATTTTTCCTATACCTATGTCTCTAATAATTCTAGTTATTATCTCTCTCAGCAGGCTTAGTGTTTCTGCTTTAATATTTAGTTCTGTACTCCATATTATTTTAGTTTATTTAATATTGAAAGACATGTGTCTCACTTTAGATTCTGGCATATGGAAAGTAATTTTCCCAGCACCATTTTTTTTTGTCTTTTTTTTTAATCGGTACCAGGGATCGAACTCACGACTGCCTGCTTGCAAGGCAGGTGCTTATGCCGCTGATCTAAATCCCCAGCCCCCATCACCATTTATTAACAAAACTTTCTTCCAGTGAACATACTTGGCCCCTTTGTGAAAGATAAAGTAGCTGAGTGTGTTTGGAGTTGTTTCGGGTCTTCTAATTTGTTCCATTCATCATCAGGAATATTTTTGGGTTTTTTTGTGTACTTTTTGCCATTATCATGCTACTTTTATCACAGTAGATTTGTGCTATAATTTCAAGTCAGGGTTTGTGATGCCACTTGTCTTGCTCTGGTCATCTAGGATTGTCTTTTCCATTCTAGGTCTCTTCTTGTTCCAAATAAATTTTAGGAATGTTTTCTAGAATTTTTCTAGAATTTGTTCTAGTTCTGTGAAGTATACTAATGGTATTTTAATTGGAATTGCATTAAATATGTATAATAATTTGAAGAGTATGGCCATTTTCACCTTAGTGGTTCTTCTATCCATAAACAAAGGATATATTTCTGTTTCCTGATCCTCTTTGATATCCTTGTTCAGAGTCTGTTAATTTTAATGTATATGTTTTTTACTTTCTTTGTTTGGTTGATTCTTAAGTATTTCATTTGGTGGAAGTTATTGTGAAAAGTGTGATTTAACTAATTTTTTTCCTTAGTGTTTTTGTTAGCATACAGGAATGTTATTGATTTTTGAATGATAAATATTTAGCCAGCTACACTAATAGTTTTGGTTATTAAATCTACAAGTCTTTGGTTGAGTTTTGGGAGTATTTTATTAGAGAAGTGTTCCTTAATGCTATTACTTGTCAAACTCTTTCAGTGACATGCAAAGGGAAACAATACTAACAAAATAATCCTGGAAGCAAGTATTACCCTAATACCAATATCAGAAAAGGAGCCAATGAGAAAAGAAAACTACAGATCACTTTCCATAATGAGCATAGATACAAAAATACTCAGCAAGATACTGGAAGAGAGAATGAAGCAAATCATTAACGAGATTATATGACATGACTGAGTATGATTCATCCGCAGAATATTGAGATGTTTCAGCATACACAATTCAAGAAATGTAATAAAACATATTAACACAACCAAGGACAAAAACATATGGCCATATCAATACATGCAGAAAAAGTATCTGACAAAGTCCAACAGCAATTAATGATAAAAACTCTACAAAATTTGCAATAAATATGCTTTATCTCAATCTGATAAAAATCATCTATGACAAAACAACATCCCAGATCATACTAACTGGTCAAAAATTGGATACTTTCTCTTTGAAATCAGGAATAATACAGCAATGTCTTTTATCACCTTTCCTACTCAATGTAGTTCTGGGAACATTAGCTAAAGCAATCAGACAAGGGAAAGAAATAAAAAGAGTAAATAAAGGAAAGAAAGAAGTTGTTACCTCTATTTGCAGATGACATGAAACTCTACGTACAAGACCCCCAAAAAACTCTACTGAAAGGCTTTTGCATTTAAAATTAGATTTAGTTGCATAGCTGTATATAAATTCAACACTCAAAAATCAATTCAATTTGTGTACACAACCAGCAAACTCACTGCAGGAGAAATTAGGGAAATCAAACCCTTTACAATAGCATCCAAAATATGAAGTAATTAGGATCAATTTAATGAAGGAAGTAAAAAAATCTCTTTATTAAAAACTACTGTATGCTGAACAAGGAGATTAAAGAGTATTATCAGAAATGGATATTATACCCTTTGCTCATGGGTAGGAAGAAACAACTTAGTAAAAATGCCCGTATTTCCAAAATGTTTTTGCAGATTTAATACCATCGCAATCAAAATATTACTATCATACCGCAAAAAACTAAAGAAAACATTCCTAATATGTACTTGCAAGCAGAAGAGACCTAGAATAGCCAAAACCTAATTAGGAGCAACAATGGCAAAGTAGGAGGCCTCACAATCCCTGATTTGTGAGATGTTTCTTAATTCAATGAAGTTGATATATTAGAATTAATGGTCACCATCCAGGCCTTCTAAACATTGTACCCAAACACTTAACCTGAAACTATAATAAATTCTCCATGTAATACCAATTGCAGCTTCTTAGTTCCACCTAAGAATATAACTATTTTGGCTACAATCATAAACCATAATCTCTTCCCCGAAGACTAAACAGTTCTAGCATTTTTAAAAAGTCACAGTCAAGTCTTTTCTGACACTGAAGGCTAATTGCTAGCTGTCAATCTCTGTAAAAAAAGAATAAAAACAAACAAACAAACAAAAACAAGTTACATGATCGTAAGATACACTGGTGCAGAGTGAAATTTTCCATTTTAGAAGGGAGGAATAGGGGAATAAAAAAGACTCAGACTGAAGCTAATTCATAAGTAAGAAGAAAACATATCCTGTAGCTTCATAAGTGGCATGTATTCTAAATATTATTAAAATGTAAGTTCTGAAGGGCTTGTACAGCCCCATACTATGTTTTTGCTGGTTGCAGCCTAAAGGAACTCTCTTTGGCTTGGCTATGCTTACAGCCTGCGGTTTTCTTGGTACACATTGCACATGCCTGAAATCACTGGCATCGTTTGGTCTCCACTGTACTTTTGACTTCATTTCCATAATTCCATGCACCGCCCTCTCAGGCACTTATCCTACCAGACTTTCTTTTGAAATCTAGATGGAAGCTTCCTGACCTCACCACACTTGTATCCTGCACACCAGTCAAAACAGCATTACTTGGCCTTGGTCAAGGTTGTCTATCTTTGGAAAATACAACTAGATTTATTTGAACTATAGCTACAGTGACTTCTGAGTGCCTGGATAGCTGTGCAGAGTAAAATGAAGCTGAGAATCAATCACTTACATTACTCTTTGTGAGTAAGAGGCCTATGAACATTCTTCTCAAAAGAAATATTGACTTTTATAGTCTTAGACCCAGCGCAATCTTGATGTTTCTGAGACACCCCTCAAGGGCTTTTTCTTCTGTCTCCTGTATAAAATAGTGGATGTTATCAGCTATATATTTCATTGGTAACAGTGTACACATAGTTTTACTCTGGGTGAAAACTTAAATCTTACAAATATTCTGCTCTGCCTTTTGTCTCCAGTTCCAAATTTGATGAAAAGCAACCTCCAGTATACTTGCCATGACCTAAATTTTAGCTTGTCATAAAATTTCCTGTACTTAATTAATTAGTGGACTGCATTGAGTCTATGATGCTATGCCATTTATTGAATGCTTAGAACTTAACCACCACAGTCAAGATACAGAACCAGTCCAACACTATAGAGGCCACATTTGTGCTACATGTTCTTAGTCACACCACTTGCATCCCTCCCTTGTGCTCATATCATTCCTAACTTATGTTAGCCAAAATGTGGGCAGATTTTCCATCAGAATGTATCACTTACGACATGTAGTCCAGTCATCAGTAGATTCCCCATGTTCAGCTGAAACCTCTTGAGTCTGCCCTTTACTACTACGTGAAGTTCTCACAACATTCTTTTCATGTTCAATCAGAATCATTTATGAAGCTTGTGCTCTGATTCTTGTGATTCTCCAGCTCATATAGCCAAATTTTCCTGGATTACTTCTGTAAAGAAGTTCCAAAGTTTGCTAAGTCAGATGATCACATACAATTCAACAACAGCCGCACTCCTACTGCTCATCACTGGTCAAGACATCTTACAGTCACAATTTAAATGAGTAGAGGTTTATTTTGGATCACAGTTTCTTCAGATTTCATTCATGGTTGCCTGGTTCCAAGGCAGAAAATTCATGGCAGAATAGTGTAAGGAAGGAAAGCTGCTCGCCCCATTATGGCCAGGTAGCAAAGAGAGAAAGGAGCAGTCAGGGATGCAAATGCATTCTTTTAACTCCAGATAGGCCCTACCACCTAACTGGCCCTTCAGCTACCAAATGGATGAATCCAGTGATGAAACTAGTACTGCCATGGCCCAGTTACGTTCCACACACATGAGAATTGGGGGAGACATTTTAGATCTAAATCCAAGTATGTTCCTCTTACTGTCATTTGTGAAGATAAAGATATTCCCTTTCTCCAAGTACAGGAAAAGCACTTCTCAGAGATAGACTTATCACTTGCTTCATGTGAATGTTACAGTTCTTTCTGTACTTTTCCTATGTTAGATTTCTTCCACATAAACTGCCATAGTTTGGAGTAGTGTCCTGAATCCCATCACCAGGACAAAATTCATACACACTAGTTGCAAACAGAATGTTCTTTTTATGTAGTTCTAATTGTATAATAATTAAATAATTCGTTACTGGTTAGTTGTTCTATCTCCTCATGAGCATAAAAGTATATCCCATGTAATGTGAAACTGTAGTTATATTTTACTTTGGATGAAGGGATTGCTGGAATGCGACTTTGGCCATTTTGCTTGGTTTAACTCACTGAGACAGAATGATGGCTTCCTCCTAAAGCAGTGATATAGCAGGGCCTATGTTGTTGGCTATAATTGACACACTGAAAAGAAATATGCCCGGTTGAAAAGAATATGTTCTGAGTATACTAACCGTATCTTGTGTAAAATACTGAACAAGATATTGTAGTTATAAATAAAGAAGAAGCTGATCTGTTGTGATGCAATGATATATTCATATGGAATGAAAATTTTATAAGCTTTTCCCTTTTTTACATCTCAAGAAATTTAAATTCTTGTTACTCCCATCAGAGTAAACTGTCTCACCAGAATGTCAGTGTTAATGTGTATATTTTTATGGGCTCCAAAATGAAGTTAGTGTCATCAATGTAAAGCAAAACAAAACAAAATGTCTATCTACTTTACTCTTTACTGCTTAATTATATGAATTGTCTATCTCAAAGTTACATATATAATATGCTCTCAGTATTATAATTTATAATGTTAGAATTCTTTACAGATAAACTAAAGTAAAGCTTTTTGATCATGGAATATTAGAATAATTGGATCTCATATTTTTAAAAACTTGTATTATTTCTTTTTAATTAAGTAGAATCTATAAACAAATATTTTATCTTCACTAATGGGAGATTTAATGTAGTAAAGAGTTGTACTTACAGAAAAATACATTTGTTAGAATGTTATGAAGATTATTTTTCTTGAATTTTTTTGAGAAAAAATTTCTTCTTGGAAGCTTTTGTGCAATGATCCCCCATAGTGCAACTTTCCTAAACCTGAATATAAGGAAACTGTTACCTTTTTTTTTTTTTAAACTGGGAACCAAACTCATGACTTCATGCTAGTAAAGAAGGCGCTGTGTTGGTGAGACAAAGCCTCGGACCTGTTCCTAACTTTTAAACATCAATTTTAATGCTTCTAAGTGAAAAAAAGAGTGTGACATTGGCTATCAAAGTATATAGGCTGAATTACACATTTTTCTTCAAAACCAAGAGGACAGGAGTAGTAGTAGAATGAGATAAATATGGGAGACTGGTATTTTAGAGAATAAAACAAAATCTCTGTGAACATAAAATAATGACTTCCTTTTTTTTTTTTTTTCATTGCTCCTTTAGCAGCCTTGAAAGCTTTTCTTGAAACAGCATGGCCTTGTTTTGCATGAACAGATAATTTTTTGGCAAATTGATATCATAGTAATCACTTTCTCAATATACACCTATTTTATATTTTTAAATTAAGTTAAAGGTCTTAAAGTTTCATTCAGTAATATTTGAAACCTGATCTGCACAGATGTCTCAACTTTCTTTATATGTATTTGCAAATCTTTGATTTTCATTTATGGTATTATCAATATTTTTACACATATATGCCCATATGTATATAATTTAATGTTTTATTTGATGCAATAGATATATTTGATTGTTAGACATTTGATGCAATAGAAATGTAATATTTATATTGAGGTTACATTACACAAATTTATTAAATTTCCCATTAACATTAATAATTTTTCTATATAATATGTATGCTTTTCTGCATAGATGTGTAAAATACCTCTTATATTTTTCATAAAATGCCATTTTTCCCTGTTGATCTTTGCATTTTCCTTATCATTTTAACTTACCATGAAAGGGAAGAGAATCACCCGATGCTCTCATTTTTCCCTGTGCCAGCAGGAGGTGGAGTCATGAGTTGGAGTCAAGAGCTGGCCATGTGCTGCTCTTCCTAATTCCCTATGCTTCCCTTTGCACCGCAACAGACCAGGGCAGTTTGCTATGTGTGTCCTCCCTGGCCATTTAGCAGTTTCCTCCCTCGCTATCAGACTAACACTTTCTACTCCCATATGAGTGTAGCCAGACCAGAAGTATAGTATCCCTCCCCAGTCATCACTTCAAATGATACTGTTGCTTTTTTGAAAAAGGAGAGGGAATCCAGGAATGATTATGATCAGAAAGGGAGGGATCTGGATCCCATATTTTTATACCAACATTCTTAGCAAGCCTTCCAGAAGATTCCCTGGTTTCTGTCTTCACTCTCACTGATACAGGCCTGAAAGCTGCAACATGCATAGCACTTCCGGGGTACTTCCCAGGTTATCCAGCAGTAGGGATCCCTTTTGTGTACTGATTCTCCTGTGCTGTAGCACAGCCCTGTTAAAGCCTTTGATGCTCCTATTAATCTGCTCGTTGTTTGTTTCTTAGAAGGTGTGGTTCAAAGAGACTGTAAACCTACTCTGAGTAATGTGGACAGAGTGATTGATTTCCAAAGAAAGATGAATACTCCAGAGAGTTCCAGAGACCAGCAGCCAACGAAGCCCAGCAATAGAGATTCAGCACCCAGTAGAGCTGACCTACAAGCTGAAAGAGACCAGCAGGGAGGTCTGTCAAATGTCTGCATCCTGTTATCTGGTTACATCAGGACCACAAGCAGAACTGTATATTGCTGATAAACGATTTCCATTAGAATCATGCATAAGAACCCTAGGCTAATTGACAGAAATCACACATTCATAGATCACAGCGAATTGTTAAACAGCATTTGAGGTATCTGGTACTCTAATCTTAACCTTTATTCAAGAAGGAAATCATTACAATTTTTTCAATTTTTCAAATTATTATGCTAGATATAAAAATTATTTCAAATAAGTCCTTCATTATGCAAGGAAATTTCACTTATTTAAAATACAATATGAGTTACTATTTTTATCATAAGTAGATAATAATTTGTCCAATGGCAATTTATTCGATGCTATAATGGTAAAGATTCTCTACTTTTATTTATTTTATTGGTTTATATATTTATTTCCTACCTACAAATATATCAAACTAGAGCTTCTGGAATACATTTTTCTTGAGTTGAGGAAGGCGAGCAAAAAGGTAAGACTGTAAGACCCAATTTTGGTGTGTTACAATGTATTTAAAATGTTTAGGGTTTTTAGAAGTGATTGATTTGCAGTTTTCCTTTTCTCTAATATTTTTCTTATTTTTTAATTCATAGTGGCCTGATAAAATGAACTGGGGATTCTTTTATACTTTACCAGCTTATGCTGATTTCTTTGGCTAATTTTTTTTCTTTAGTATTAGTGATTAAACACAGGGACTTTGCATTAAATTATATGCTCAGTCTCTTTTTTCACTTCCCTCCCCTCCCCTCCCCTCCCCTCCCTCCCCTCCTCTCCTCTGGTCTTCTCTGGTCTTCCTCTATTCTCATCTTCTTTTCTTTGTCTTTTTCAATTCATTTCTTCTCTTATCTCTTCTCTTTCTATTTTTTGAGACAAGGTCTCAGTGTGTATCCTAGGCTGGTATCAAACCAAGATTCTTCTGCCTGTGGCACCCAAATGCTGATATTACAGGCATATACCCCATTCCAGATTAGATTTTATATCTCTGAACAGTTTAGCACTACTCACTGATGGTGCTACCTGAAGCCAGGAATGTTTTGTTGTTGTTGTTGTTTGTTTGTTTGTTTTGTTTTGTTTTTTGTTTTTTGCGGAACCAGGGTTTGAACTCAAAACCGCACGCTTGCCAGGCAGGCGCTTATGCCACTGAGTTAAAACCCCGGCCCCAGCCTGGAGTGTTCTTTATGGAAATATTTTAAGAGCATGGTTTAAATTTATTAAGGATTATAAAATTATTTTTGTTAGTATGCGCTTCAAAGTCTTTGATCAATATAAAATATGAAATGTTTCATCCTAGTTTCCTGATGCTCAAGAAAACATAATTTCTTAGATTTCTGAATTACTGGTTTTGTAAGACTTCTTTTCAAGGCTTCTGTATGGTCAGTTGGGATGAATTATATCTTTTTCCCTTCCTGTACTTTAAATCTGATGTTTCCTAACATGTCCATCATTACTTATTTATTTGTTTGAAACATTATTTATTTGTTTGAAAGTCCATTTTAACATTTGTAGTCATTTCACTAGATTCTAAACTTATGTTTAATATAGATAATAATGCTTTTTCATTAAACTCTGTGATTTTTGTGCCAGGTAGTGATTTCATAGTGATGATAGCATTTATTCCTGACATTATTTACTATTGATTACTAATTTTATTATTCCTCAGAAATTTCAAAGGCCTTGCAAAATCCTTACCCCTTGTTCTAAAAATATTTTTTATTCTAATGTATTTTATTTCTGTATTAATTTAAAACTTATAGGATATTAATATCATTTCTACTTCATTAATTAAGTGCAATCATAGGAACGGTTTACTCTAGTACCACTTCTTCGGATACCATTTTTTTTTCTAGCATCAGTTTTCTATTTTAGTCAGACTTTCTCATTTCTGAACGACATATTTTACCCCAATGATTTAAAATAGAAATTTAATTTGGGTCACATTTTGGAGCCGTGTTCAGCTGGCTCCAAGGCAAAAAGACAGAGCAAAATGAATTTTCTTAATTCCTGGAGGCTAGGAAGCAAAGAAAAAAAAAATGAGAGAGAAAGTGGCCATGTATCAGATATAGGGCCAGATATCATGTTTCTATGACCCACGCAAGCATACACAGAAGTGTGCTTTGCTAATCAAGTTGCTGATACCTTAGCCATTGAGATTGACAGATATTTTTAGGAATATCTAATTCACTAGATTGTGTGATTTATAAAAATGTTTTTAAAAATTTTAGTAGAGATTTGATAGTAGTGAGGATTATTTGCCAGAACTAGAGCTTTGAGAGAGTTGAAAACATAAAGGTTGACAAATGTATGGGACCAATACTAATAGTACAGTATATCTAACCAAATAATTATCTGAAGTTTCGAATTTGATATTTTCTGCCATGTTGTGCATTATATGTTCAGTTCTATTCATTTTTATAAATTCAAAATCGAACATTTGCAAAATCATTCATGTATGAACATTGTTCATTAGTGAAAATGTAAGTTTAGAAACTTGCAATAACTTTTATTTTGACCAAACTAATTCTTTAATTTGCGGAAGTTAGGATGAATTTTTCTAAAGTTCTAAAAGCGTTAAAGTTCACATTAAAATAAAGAGACTGATTAAATTGGTGCTAATATGAAGAGCAGAAGGGTCTAGAGAAACAAAAGAGTTCTGTAGGTATCTTGTTAATGAAGTAAACAGAATGCCAGCTGGCATTTGCTTTGACTCAATGGTGCCCAATTATCTTCCTCAATAATATTAAATTATTGAAACAGATGCATTAACAATGACACTAAAAGCCTAACTTCAACTTTAAATTCCAAATAGTAACACATATGAGTCACAATAATATTTCTCATAATTGAGTAAAAAGAACTAATTTGACACACAAATTTTCAACACAAAAGTGTTACTTGTTTCTTTGTTCTCAGATTATTTCAAAACTCTCTCAACATATATATGTATTACATGGATGAAAATATATTGATTGTTGTGAAAGATCCAAAGGAGAAAATAATAACAATTTTCCTTAAATGTACACACACACACACACACACACACACACACACACTGACAGAAAAAAAAAATCTTTGTATCTAATATGCTGTTTTTCTTTAAAAACTGAGCTTTTATACCAATAATTTTAAAGTTTGAGGAAAGTGAATTTGTTTGCACTTATATACATTTGGATGGTTTTGGTGGTTAAAGTTTTTAACAAGGACACTAAGATTCCACGTACATGTTTTTTGAGTATATAAGTGTTATTTTATCAATACATAAAATTTTTGATAATGTCAAACTCAATAAAATATTTTATATGATTTATAGAAATTCTCCTCTGAACTAGAATTACTTATTTCCTTAAGTCTACTTATTTTATTTAATTCTACCTCGCACAGGCATACACTGATCTTTGAAGATGGGTGAATGTGTTTTTAGAAAATTCCTTCGGGGATCTTTTCTACGAAGGACAATCTCAGTTGCTGAATTTTCAGATATTTCAAATATTCAGGTAACATAAATTTAAATGATGTAAGTAATAGATATCATCTGATATATTGTAAGATTAAATTTCTTAACTAGTAGAAGTGATGAGAAGAGGGTATATGGACTTCTGAAATTTAAAATAATTCAAAAACTAATACCATATTTTTGTACATTATTGTCAGCACATAGTCTTCTTTTTGTTTTGAGCCAAAACTGTATCCAAAGGAACTTAGAGCGTGAGCACATGTGTGGTGATGTCTAGTCTCAGTGCTAACAAGAGCCGCTGGTAAATAGAAAGGGAAAAGACACTGGGCCCTGAGGTGAGGGTTTTTAATTACATGAGCACCATGGAAACAAGCTGCATACAGAAATATGCCTCACTGTCTGTTTCCCTTGCCACATTAAAATTTCATAAAAGGTTTGGTATGGTTGAAGTAAGGTGAAAGAGGAGGATAGAAAAGTTATTTCCACATTGGAAATAGACATAAAGAACAAATGTTCCTTTTAAAAAGTAAAAGTTGTATAAGCTTTGAGGGAAGAAAATAAAAATTCTACAAATTTACTTGATGCAACTGTTATTATGATCATATTTTTGCATCTGTTTCATTACAGAGCAGACGTACCTTTATAATTTTGCATAAGTAAAATGAGAAGATAAACTTCAAAATGATTTCACTTTTTAGAATTTCACTGCTCGATATTCTTTTTATCTTGCTTTTCTTATATGTTTTATGCTTTCTCATTCTTCTCATTGTGATCCCAGGAGCATTATCAAAACAGTAGCTATTCTCCAGGAGCTTCTCCTACGATCTGTATCATCACACACACAGATGCACGAACAGTTTCTTTTCATATTGGATGCTGTTTGCTTTACAAAACTAGGGTTATATTGTATTTAACTACATGCTTCTCGCTTTCCTTATATCATTAAAAAAAAATCTTCTAAGGCAAGAAGTAAAGATTCATCTCATATTATATTGTGTATTTAAATACCACAAGTCATTTAATATGGCCTTTGGATGTACAGCCATTATATCATTTGGTGTAATTTTGTCTAAACATCCTAAGGTTCATTAATGTTTGTCTACTTGAAGTTCTGCATTTTCAGTCTGTATCAAACCCTATACATTTCATTTCTGGAAATGTTCTATTTTTTCAGACCTCATTTTTATTCTTCAGAATGTTTTTGCCTTTCAATAACTCTAAGATATTCCATGCTTTACATTTTAAATATTTTTATTTTATAAATTAAGCTACTCTTTTGTTGATATGTTTATTTCATTTATTTATTTATATTGGAAATTGAACTCATGACCTGAAGTTTGCCAAGCAGGCACTTGTGCCACTGAGCTAAACCCCCAGCCTCTGTTGTAGCATTTTTTATTAATTCTTTTGTTTCTCTTTCCCTCATGTTGGCTTGTTTCTGTAATTACTGTAATTACTTTTATTTAGAAGTTGTAAAAGTTTAAAATATTTTCCTGCCTCATCTCTCCCATTGTTAAATTTTCTTCCCATAGAAATTTTCAGTTTACTTATGTTTGTCATCTGTGAACATCGTTTTGTCATCATTATGAGTGAGCTGTGGAATATTTTTCTTTTTTTATTTAAGAGGAAAAAGAGAAAAACACAAAACAAACCAAAGCAGTGTAAGGGTACACGTAATACAGAACTACAAAAAAAAAAAAAAAAAAAAAAAAAAGAAAAAAAACAACAACAACAACAACAAAAAAAAACCAATTTTGTCTTCTTTTAATTGTTGTTAGAAATCTTTGTCTCCTAGTGTAGTACATAATATCTAGGGTTTAAAGTTCATTGAAAAGTTCAGATTATATTCAGGATTACTGTGGGAGAGGCTGACTCATTCATTGATTTGGCTTTTAGCTTTATCTTTGCATCTGGTATTTGGAAATATTTTAGTTTCTTGTAATATAAGCCTCATTTAAAGTAAAAAAGAAAGTGGGAAAATATTTCTACCTAATCCAATTTCTCTAGGTGATTCTAGTAAGTGTTTGGTATCTGCCTAATCACTACTGGGAATGAGCTATATGCCCATCACTCTTGAATATCTACCTAACATTTTGCAGCAGAAATTTTATTTAATCATTCACATAAAGAATATTTATGTTTTGTATTTTCCCTCATTATAAAGGCAACACCAATTAATATGTGTCTTAGTTATTCTCTCATTTCTATGAGGCAAAATATCTAACACCCAAAGTTAAAGGGGGAGTTGTTTAGTTACAGTTTATAGAGGCTTCAGTCCACAACTGGCTGAGGCAAGGTGATATGGCAGGCAGGCATTGTAGAAGAGAAAAGTTCATGTCATTTCAAAGGCAGCACCATAAGCCACTGGGATTAGAGTAGTACCAAACAAATCAGTGGACTGATTTAGCAATCATCCACCCTTAATCCTAGTACCCTTAATCCTAGCATTGCACTATGAATCAATCATAAATCCTAGATTTGGCCATTTTCTGAATAAGCCTCACCTATGACTGCATGAGGCTTTGGAGGGACATTTGTCAACAAGTCTTTGCATAAAAGCTTTGTATTTTGTTTGGAGATGACATTCCAGGAAATGATACTGCTTTGTTAAAGGTTTTTGAATTTTAAATTGTTATATAACATTACTTCAATATTTTTAAAAGATTATATTCATTTGTATTTAAACTCAGGATACATGCTTGGTGTTGATATATGCATCATAATTCCTCAGGTACTTAATGAAAAAGGTGATTTATTTCATTTTTTACATAAAATATTTATACACATAATGAAATATAAACGAAAGCATATGAATAGAGAAAAAAATTGAAAATTTTGTGTCTGTTAAATCAGAAAAGTTGAGATTAAGAGCATTGTCTCTTAAAGTCAGAGAAGAGGTAATAACTTCTCCCAGATAAAATGAAGTCCATGCATGGATGATTTAGGTGCTTGGTTTTAGAGAGTCATAGCCTGGGATCATGGCTACCTGGAAACACGACTGAAGTAATAAGAAAGTGGTCCTGAAATCAGAAGAAATAACAGCTACCTTGAAATTTGATGAAGGCTGCCTGATGAAATATTTGGTGGCCATGTTATCTTGAGGAGACTTGAGTTCACAGGTTTCCAGCGATGGTGTAACTGGAATGGCTTCTCTAAACTCTAACTGACTTGTCCATGTAAAAATTTGTTTCTGCTTTTGAAATATTGCAAATGACAAAGATCTCCTAAGCTCTCTGGCAACGTATCTGTTACATTTGCAATTCTTCCTATTTTGAAGTGAGAACAAGTTCCTTTAGATAAAAATGATTCACTCCAATAATGGATTTTCCATTAAGATAATTTTCTCTTAAAAAAACATAGAAAAAAGAAGATATTCTACATTTAGTTTCATTTTATTCTTATTGACACAAAATAAACTATAACCAATAGGATAAATTACAAAGAGTGTAAAACATTATTAATTAAATTTCTATTGAGAATTCATTTTATATCAAGCTGAGTTGCATTATTTTTGACTTGTTACCTTTTGTAAAGATGATATGGCTGGATAAATGATTGAATAGAAACCGTGGAGGGGCTACTTAAGACTAGATGACTAATTTCCAATGGCACCAAAATCAAGCTTTGTACAGATATTTGTATGATAATAAAAATTCTACTCTTATGTATTTTATATTTGCAAAGTATACTAGTCTTTTTTATAGTATATACATGCATAGAATGTGAAAAAAGTAACACTAATATTTTTAATTATAATATATTAATATTTTGTTTAATGTATGTTTTCCTTGGAATTTAAAGAAGATATTTTAAAATGAGAACATTTATTACATGAAAATGAATTTCCATTAAGTAATTCTAACTAAAAAATCATTGACTTTGTTGGATTTGTGAAAAAGTATATTTGGGCTTTTAGTAGAATATTGCACTTATATCTAGATTATTTGTAGGAACAAAATTTTGTATGAGTGTGACTATTGATCGTATTTTTCAGTAAAGTTGAAATTTCTGGATATTACATTTTGTTGGGAGGGAAACTGTTCCATCCTTTATTATTAATTAATAGCAGTCATCTACTATAGATTTCTTTTCTCCCTATATGAAATTTCACAAAAGAATTCAATTAAATGTATGTAAATTTCCTTATTATCACAACAACAGATAAGTTCTTTAGATATTTGCATCTCTATAACAATTCTTGCTACAATTTTCATAATAACTTCCAAGTGTTGTCTTAGATTATAGTTCTTCACATATATGCTAGAAAAAAAGGTATCTCTTAAAAGCTTTCTTATTCTCTTTAAATGTAGAGTGTCCGGGAGGATGTTTTTTTACATAGTACAAAGCAATGTATGCTGGTTTCATTCATATTAATGGTAATTTTCAGGAGTTAGGGAGTATAAAAATATGTTATATTAATAAACCACATCTCTAGCAATAATTTTGTTGGCAATAGAGTCAATGCCTATACCATTTCATGTTTCTGAAAGTGATCTGCTTTGAGATCTTCTTAGTAAAAATTCATATTAATATTTATTGATAACATACAGTACACCAAACCCAGTGTAAAACACTTTGCATGAGTATGCCTTGCAATCTTCACAGCAACCATATTATTGGGTAGAAGCTATTACCCTTCCTAAATCTTACCAATAAAGAAAAAAAAGATTTAATACAGTTTAGAAAATTATAATGCAATGTAGATCAAAATATTGAAGTCTGTATGTTTTGAACACAAAATCACATTCATATTCACTATTTGATAACACAACTTCACCAATATTTCATGTCCTTTTGAAGTTCTTCTAATAATTCCAAGGACAAGAAGACACAGTAGCAAACTTAAGTGAAACTTTAATAAATATCAAGAATTTTTAGTAAACAATATTTCAGACAAAGGACTTATATCCAGAACATAAAGGGAACTGAAAAATATCAAGCACCCCAAATTCAAACACCCTCTCTAAAAATGGGCATCTGAGATGAATACACAGTTCTCAGATGAAGATATACAAATGGCAAATAAATACATGAAGAAATGTTCACCATTTGTCATTTGAGAAATGCAAATTAAAACAGCATTGAGATTTCATTTAACTCTGAAAAGAATGGCTGCCATCAAGAAATCAACTGATAACAAATGTTGACGAGGCTGTGAGGAAAAAGCAACACTGCTCCACTGTTGGTGTGAGTGTAGACTGATTTGCAACCACTATGGAAATCAGCATAGAGATTTCTCAGAAGACTAGGGTTGGAAGTTCCATTCAATCCAGCTATTCCCCTCCTGGGCATTTTCCAAGAAAAACTGAAAAGGTTATATCAAGTGACATATGTGCACCCATGTTCACAGCAACACAATTTGTAATAGGTAAATCTTAGAAACAACCAAGATGCCCATCAACCACAGAGTGGATGAAAAAGATGTGGTGTTTTTATGCAGTGGAATATTACTCAGCTATAAAAAGGATTTTCTTAAGGCCTTCATAGGTAAATGGAGACAACTTGAGACTATCCTCATAGGTGAAATAATCATATTTATAAATATCACATTGTGTCTCTATTGTAAAAAGAAATGAGTACTGTAGGAATGATAAACCCAAATATGTAATTGCTATTATAAAACAGAGAGGTAAAGAGAGTGCTCTAAAGGATATAACAGCATGTACGTTTAAGTGTGTAGGATAGATAACCATATTATTAGTCTTTATTGAATCATTGAATAGAACTATTTTATTGTTTTGTTTTTATTGGTTCTACCCTTTGCTGTTTTATTTGGTTTCTATGTCTGAAGGTGTCTACTGTTGTTTTGAAGACAACAGGAGCCATTTTGACAAGAATTCTTGATTTTATATTGTTTTGAAGGCCTATGTCACTTACATTGGTTTGTTGTAATTGGCTTTGTTCTGTTCTATTTTGTTAGTCTTTATTCTCTTTTAAAAATTCCTATTCCATCATTTTTGCAATATTTCTTTTATTATAATAAGTTTTAAAATAAACTTTTTGTCACATTGTTTTTCTATCACTCTTTGTACATATGTATATATGTAATTATACATGTAAATCTATCTATATATCCTTTTTATCATCTTGACCATTTTTACCATTTTTTTAACTTTTTGTTTTAATGTATATCTTTTTTACTTAATCTCTCATTAGTTCTACAGTTGTTCCATATGTTTTTGACCTTGCATGTACTCTCACTAGCTTACAGTTATGAAGTTACCCAATAACATTTTGTCTTATCTCTTTTATTTTTTCTTAAGTGGGATTTTCATTTTTTGTCTTTGCTCCTACCACTTTAATATGAGACAAATATAAAGGATAGAGAGATTTTCTTGGTTGCACTAAAAATAATGTTTTAGGATTAGATGCTTGTTCTTGATGTTAAAGACAAATATTTTCCTTACAACTAATAACTAACTTAGTGAATTTTTGATATGGAGGAGGACATGTTGATTGACAAAGATTTGCATAGACTAAAGCATGAAGAGAAGAAAATACTTGCTAGATGATAATAATTTGTTTGCAGAGGCATGCCTTTTGAAAATATTACCTTTATCTGGCTATAGATGTCATGTGTTCATGATGAAGAATATTGACATGGTAGGGATACTTTAAAATTATTTTTTGTGCATTAATCAAGTAATGTCTTACTGTTGCATCATTCTTTTAAAGATACACTGTAATTAGTTGATACTAATTGGTGGAAATTGAACTCAAGAATATAAATTTTTGATACTACTACATTACCAATGTAGTAGTACTTTTTTGTACTTTTTAATAAATAACATTTGTACTGAGTATGACTTTCACAATCTGTATACTCACCTTTTTAGTCAGAAGCTGCATAGCTGAATTAGAATAATAATGTAAATTGCTAATGAATTACTTTTTTTCACTGTGTCACCAGTAATGTTGCCTTGTCAGGGTTATGATAAGAAAAAATCTCCAGGGAATACTCTTATTATGCTATAAATTTCAATGTTCTTTCAGAATGAATAATTTGATTTTCAAGCAAAGTTTCAAGCAATGATTCTTTGTTCTTTTTTCCCTCATTGGGTAGAATACGGCATTGGACCCAAAAAACACTTTTACTTTTTTTCATTAAAGGTTAACAATTTAATTGCAATGTTGAAAGATGGCATGTATTGAATTTCCTTAGAGGTTTTCATAAAAATTACTGCGGAAAAGTGGCCGAGGACTTCTTGTTAACATGACCAGTTAGCTGATCGCATTTCAGGCCTGTAAAATTTCTTATCTCTTGGGTCTATGATATGCTTCAGTCTATATTGCAGATCTCCAAAAGCCAACTTTCTTCTTGCTTCTAAGGGACTGTCAGAAATTACCCAACTGAAAAATCACAGAAAGATGGTTTATTTTCAACAGTTGTTTTCAAAATTCTCAACTGTATTTGAAGAACTAACTCAAGACATGAAACACTATCAAAATATTGATGTCATCTTGGAAATGAACAAAGAGCCTTAAACACAAAGTCCCAAACACATCTGTAAGTGTCAGAACTGTAACAATGGATATGTGCATTACACAAGTGACTTAGTGGCAGTGCCCAAGATTGATTAGTTATTGTATGAAACAAACAGTAATTGTTTTGTATAATTACTAGTCACATTTTCTGTTAACAATTTAATAAATATTGATTTTAAAAACTTAGAAGTGGGGCTAATCCTGATCCCTTTGGTCTTTCCAGTCATTTAATTAGTGTCAACCTAGATGCTCAGCACATAAACAACTTTGAAATTAACGTACTACTCTCTTTAACAAAATTAATGCTAACTACATAATAATTAATGCTAAAGAAAATTTACTTCTACAAATGCATAACATTTTAAGACATTTTTGCATGCTTTTTCCCGAATGTTACCTGTATAGTAACTGTGGGCATAAGGCGTGGAATCATTATCTCTGCTTTCCAGATGATAAAACAGGGAAGTCTACCAAAATACCACACAGTTATATGTGCATAAAATGTAGCTAATCTTTACATCAAAGCTATGTATTTTTGCGCTCTCCCTATCTTATCCTATTAAAATCTAGTAAGCAGAAATCTCAATGATACACTGTATGTCACATTAAATAGGATAGGTAAAAAACATTAAAGTTTTATGCCATTAAAATACCAATGAAAGCACTGTATACCATTAAAATTGTCCTAGAAGTCCTTGGCACCTTTTCTAATGTTTTCATACTTCAAGATTAAGCCTCTGATAGAGAAATCTATAACCTGGTAAGCCATTATCACAGACAGAGCATGCCATGACAGACTACTGAGGGGAAAATAAACAATAAGGATCAGGGACACAGACTATTCTATTACATTGTAATTTGGAGTATAGGAATGTATAGATGAAGTCTATAAAATTTCATGTGAATGAATAGCCCTTATAGAGATTTCAAAAAGACGAACGGAAAGATAAAGTCAAATTTTAAAGCAGCTAGACTACCAGGAAAGTGTCTAAGAATTCAAATGGCAGACTTTCATTTTTAAGTCTTGTTTGTATTTCAGGACCAAAATCCACATAAGATAGCCTGAAAGCTAGTGGACATGTCAATTTAATGTACTTCTGGCATCTGAAATGTCATCCCATATGTAGGCATTTTACTCGTGATTTTGAGGTTTTCCACAGGAAAAGCCAATCTTTTGATTAGATCCTAGAGTTACAAGTACAGCAACTGCTTGAATTTTTATAGCTGAGTATGCAATTCTATTTTTGATTTACTGTTATCTAAAATACCATTTTGAAGCCAAAAAATGCTATAATATTTTTAATATATTTCATGTATTGTTTATTCCTTACAAAACCATTTGTATATCTCCCTATTACTATTTTATTTTCAGAATGGTGTTGTGCTAAAGTCATAACAGAGGACAGGATAAAATCACAGGATTAGTAATTTGCACCTAGAACCCTTAATTTTAAGCACTATACTGTATTGCTACTCAAACATGACATTGTAAAACAAGATACCTATTAACCTAATGGATTAGAATTGATGACTTAAATTCAGAATTGCTGTTTGAACATGTAAATCTCATTCCCTTTAGTGTGAAATGGGCATAATGAATTTGGAGGGACTGTATATGTAGATTTCCCAAAACTGATGCCATATCCCATGAGATCATATTTTACCAAATATATTTCAAAAATGTCTGATATGAGAGAAGTCAAATTTGTGTATATTCTTGCAAACAGTTTCACAAATAAATTGCAGGTGTATTATTCTGCAAGGAAAAAAGTTTATTACATTTAATTTATTATTTTTGTTTATAATTAAAAATTTGTTAATATCAGTATAAAAATGCACTCATTTATTGGAAATCTTTCAATGCTAAATTGTAAGCTTCTTTTCATTACTTAACAATCAGTTTAAAGATTTTTCATTCCATGAAAGTTTCTTTCTTTCTTTATCTTTGAGCACCTGCAATTTTTCCCTGAATCATTTATGTTCTTCAGCTCTGACAAAACATTCATTGTATATTTCCAAGTAGTGCAGTGCTTATATATATATGCTTTAAACTTATAAAGAGGATTAAATATGAGAATTCACTTTGTGAGGGTTTACAAGAAAAATAAGTGATTCTGGTGTTAGAAAAATAAAAAGAAGGATGACTTCACAGGAGCCAGGAATTCTAGCAAGTAGTGCACACAGGGCCAGGCTAGACCCAGGACCCTCTTATGACTCCTGCCATCCCCACAGATGACTTCATGGGACCAAAGAACTCCAGCCAGCAGACCATCAGGGGATGGGCCAGAACCAGGCTCCTACTGAGACCCGTAGTCCTGGCCACCCACCTCAAGACCTAGACTCCAACTCCTGACATGCACCCCTGCAGTCCCACTACTGCTATTGGGGAACCTCCCACTTCCTGGGCCTAGTATTACTCTTGATCTTTGGCTCCCACACCTCCCCCAAGAGCCTTGGACTGCAGTGGATTAACCATGCAGTATTGAGGGGAGATTCAGTAAGAAGACTCAGCAGGTTTCCATCCATGAGGAGAATTTGCCCCTAAAATAAGAATGGAGTCACCTTTAGTGGGTGAACAGGAGCAATAGAGAAGCCCCCTACAAATGTAGGCCATGTGCAAGCTTGTCAAGTGGATGGGTGAGTCCTTCCTCCACACAGAGAATACCAAGTAGGTTGAGGAGGGGGCCAACAAGGCCTCCCCAACATTGAGAAAATTAAGGGAGCCTTTGGGGCACCCAGAGGCATGGTAGGGTCCCAGTCAAGACAAACATAATAAACACGGAGATCTGGTGACTCTGAATAACCTGAAGACATAATAACAGCAGGACTTAGGGGTTGATTTCCAACAGTAATCCTCGGCTTATAAGCATAGGAAGAACATATCACTCACCCAACAGGCCCTGCAGGAGGAAGTCAGGTGACCAGCCCACTTCTTCATTGTGGGACCCAGCAATTTGACAAACATCAACCTTACAGTAGGACCCCAAGATACACACTACCAACAGTTGACAAATAGTGGGATTGAAGAACTAAATTTTAACCCAAAAGGGGAAAATGTCAAGACATAAAAGCAAAATGCAATCTCAAACATCTAGTCCACCGGAAGAAAGTACAGGAGATATTGAATAAGACTTCAAAAGTAACACAATGGAAATATCTGAAAAGACAGTAAGTGAAATAAAAAAAATTACTCAATGAGGCTACAGAGAGAATAAAATTAGATGTCTCATGTAAAAACAGAAGTAACAACCTTAGTAAAGGAGTTGCTCAGTGCAGCTAGAGAAGAAATACATAAAAACGTACAGGAGCATGGGAAACTGATTGAAATCTTGAATGAACAGTATAGTAAACAAGGATAATTCATGAAAAAAACTCAGATATCCAAGAAATGAAAAATTCTCTTTAAAGCTGACAAAACCACTTAAATGAATCTGAGGATAGGATTTCAGACCTTGAGGACAGGATTGAAATTAGTAATAATGAAAGAATAGAACATTTAAAAATAATGAAGCAGCATGAAATGACAATACAGCAGCTTCAAGATGACACAAGAGAAACAATATAAGACTAATAGGCATTAGTGAAGATGCAGGAGGCAATGCAAATATGTAACTATTTAAAGAAATAAGAGCAGAAAATTTCCCAAAAATGGAGAAAAATCTGTTATGCAGAGAAGTGAGGCATGTAGAACACCAAACAGTCATAATGAGCATAAATCTACACCCAGATATACAATAATTATGAACCCAGAAATGAAGCATAAAAGCAGAATGCTAAAAGCTGTTAGAAAAAGGACACAACTCACCTATCAAGGAAAGCTCATTAGAATCACAGCTGACTTTTCAGCACAAACGCTCAAGTCATGTTGAGTTTGGAGTGACATGTTTAAAGTCCTGCAAGAATACAACTTTCAACCCAAACTGATGTACCCAGAAAAGCTTTCATTCAGATTTAATGGAGAAACAAGACACTTCCATGACAAAGTACAACTGAAGAAATTCATGTCCACCAAACCAACACTAGAAAGAGTGTTGAGAGACAACTTGATAGAGATAAAAATGGCCACAATCTCCAGCACAACAACAGACAAAAACACCAGGTAGGAAAAGCAATTAAACAATGGTAAAAAGAAGAGAGCAAACAACTGGAACAGAGCATGGCAAAGTCCAGCCAGTACATATTAGTCATATCCATAAAAGTAAATGACATCGATTCACTTATTTTGATAATTTGACAAGAAATAGGAAGACAGAATGGATCAAGACACAAGATCCCACAATATGCTGCATACCAGAAACACATTTGACCCCCAAGGAAACTCATAGATTAAAAGTCAAATGATGGAAAACAGTATTCCATGCAATAGAAACCCAGAAAAAGGCAGGGTTAACTATTCTGCTTGCAGACATTGTGAGCTTCAAACCTAAAATGATTAAAAGAGATAAAGAAGGTCATTACATATTCATTAGGGGAAAAATTCAAGAGGAAGAACTAATATTTATAAATATTTATGCACCAAATACAGGAGCACCCAACTATATGAGACAAATACTAATTGGCCTGAAAACCGAAATACACAAGAACACAATTCTAACAAGGGATCTTAATACACCGTTGTCACAAAGAGATAGATCAACTAGATAAAAATTCAACAAGGTAATAAAATAAGTGAATCATACCTGTGAACAATTGGACTTAGTAGATGTTTACAGAGTGTTCTACCAAACCACATCAGAATACACATTGTTCTCAGCTGTGCATGGGGCATTTTCCATACTATACCATATATTATTCCATAAAACATTCTTAAGTAAATGCAAAATTATTGAAATTATCCTAGGCATAATATCTGACCATAGCACACTGAAATTTGAAATTAATGACAACAGAAATTGCAAAACCTGTCTAAATTCATAGAACTTATTTAACAACCTTCTGAACAACCAGTGGGCTAAAAATGAAATTAAAGAAGAAATAAAGCAATAAATACAACTCGATGAAAATGTAGAAACAACAAACTGAAATCTTTGGGATGCAAAGAAAGTGGTCTTAAGAAGGAAATATATAGCAATAAATCGTCGTATCAAGAAAACAAAATAAGCACAAATAAACAACCTAATTCTTCATCTCAAGCTCCTAGAAAAAGAAAAGTAAGTTAAACCCCAAGCTCATAGAACAGAGAAAACTGTAAAGATTAGAGGAGAAATCAACGTAATTGAAACTAAAAAAAATAAAAAGAATTAATAAATCAAAAATCTTTTTTGAGAGAATAAAAAAATTGACAAGCTTCTAGCTAATCTTATCAAGAAAAAGAAATATAAAAAAAACCAAATTCATGCAACAAGAACTGAAAAGGGGAAAATTAATACAGATCCCATGGAAATTCAAAAGATCAGGAACACCTACTGTGAAAATTTCTGTTCATGTATAGTGGAAAACAAAGAAGGAATGGAAATATTTGTAGAAACATATGAAGCTTAACCAAACATACCAAAGCTTAACCAAGAAGATACAGCAATTTTGAATAACCCAATATCAGATATTAAAAATGAAAATGTAATTAAAAACTAACCAACAAAAAAAAGCCCGGGACCTGATGGATCCATGGCTGAATTCTACAAGAAATTTAAAGAAGATTTGATGCCAATACCCCTTAAAATCTTCAATGAAACTGAAAAGGAAGGAGTCTTCCCTAAATCATTTCTGGAGGCAAGTATTACTCTAATACCAAAACCAGAGATATATCCAATCAAAAAGGATAACTATAGGCCAATCTCACTAATGAACATTGATTCAAAGATTCTCAATAAAATACTGGCAAGTAGAATACAGCAAATCATCAATTATACTTCATGACCAAGTGAGATTCATTCTAGGAATGCAGGGATTGTTTAAACACACAATTCAATAAATGTAATACATCACATCAACAGAGCCAAAAACAAAAAATACATAATCATCACAATAGATGCTAAAAAAGCTTTTGATAAAGTCCAACATTTGTTCATGATGAAAACCCTTCAGAAACTCAGAATACATTGTGTCTACCTCAATCTCATGAAGGCCATCTATGACAAACAAACAGCCAACATTATACTAAATGGACAAAAACTGAAAGCTTTCACTCTAAAATCAGAAACAAGACAAGGATGTCCACTATCACCACTCCTACTCAATATAGTTCAGTAAAAACTAGTTAGGGCAATCAGGCAATAGGAGAAATAAAAGGAATAAAGATAGGAAAGGAAGAAATTAAATTGTCACTATTTGCAGATGACATGATACTCTACAGAGAAGACCCAAAAAACTTCATTAAAAGACTGCTATAAGTAATAAACAAATTCAGCAGTGTAGCTGGATTCAAAGTCAACACTTCAAAATCAATAGCGTTCCTGTACAGGAACAAAAAACTCATTGAGAGAGAAATTATGGAAATATCACCTTTCGCAATAGCATTAAAAATGAAATACTTAGGAATCAAGCTAATTAAGAAAGTAAAATAACTATATGCTGAAAATTATACTACACTAAAAAAGGAGATTAAAGAGGATATTAGAAAATGGAAGGATATTCTTTGTTATTGGCTACAAAGAACCAACATTGTGAACATGACCATACTCGCACAACTGTTATACAGATTTAATGCAATACTTATCAAAATAACATTAATATACCTTACAGATCTAGAGGCAATATTCTTAAAATTCATTTGAAAACAAAAGAAACCTAGACTAGCAAAGGCAATCCTGCACAACAAAGGCAAGGCAGGAGGCTTCTCAATTCTTGACTTGAAACTACTATAAATCTATAGTAATAAAATCATCATGGTACTGGCAATGGAATAGTTTAGAAGAAGAAAGTACAACTACAAAAACACTCAGCCACCTGATTTGACAAAGGGACTAAGCACGTTCACTGGAAGAAGGATAGCCTCTTTAATAAATGGTGTTGAAAAAACTGGATTTCCACATGCCCAAGACTGAAACCAAACCCATGCATATCATCATGCCCAAAACTAACGTCTAAATGGATCAAAGATCTACATATTAAAAAGAAATACTAAATCTACTGAAGATAATGTAGGTAGAAATCTTGGTGACATAGGGGTAGGCAGAGAATTTATGAACAAAGTGCAAACTGCATGGGTAACACTTCAAAGAATAACTGGAATCTCGTGCTATGGAAATGTTTCTGCCCTTCAAAAGAAATCACCTCTGAGTGAAAAGAAACCCACAGAATGGGAAAGAATTATAGTCAGCAACCCATCAGACAAAGGACTTATGTCCAGAACATATAAACAATTGAAAAACACCAACCCTCCCCCATTCAATGACCCTCTCCAAAAATGGGCATCTGAGGTGAACACACAGTTCTCAGATGAAGATATAAAAATGGTAAATACTTGAAGATAAACAAAAGGCAAATAAATACATGAATATATAAATGATAAATAAATACCATTACTGGTCATTTGGGAAATGCAAATTAAAACAACACTGAGATTTCATCTCATTCCGGAAAGAATAGCTGCCATCAAGAAATCAACTGATAACAAATGTTGGGGAGGCTGCAGGAGAAAAAGGAACATTGCTACACTGTTGGTGGAGTGTAAACTGGTGCAGCCACTTTGAGTCACTATGGAGATTTCTCGGAAGACTAGAGTTGGAAGTCCCATTCCAACCAGCTATTCCTTTCTTAAGTGTTTTCCAAGAAAAATTGAAAAGGTCATGTGACAGTGACATATGTGCACCCTTGGTCATAGCAGCATAATTTGTAATAGCTAAATCTTGGAAGGAACCAAAATGCCATTAACTGCAGAGTGGATATAAAAGATGTGGTATTTTTATAAAGTGGAATACTACTCATATATAAAAAGGATGGTTTTGAGTCCTTCATAGGTAAATGGAGCCAACTTGAGATATTCTCATAAATAAAATAATCATATTTATAAATATCACATTGTTTCTCTAGTGTAAAAATTTATAAGAACAGTAGGAGTAATAAAACCCAAAATGCATAATTGCTATTGTAAAAAATAGAAGAAAAGTGCTCTAAAGGATATAACTGCATGTATGTTTAAGTGTGTAAGATAGATGACCATATTACTAAATTTTTGTTGGATCATTGAGCAGAACTCTGTTTGCAGTCTCACTGTTTGAATGTCCACTCTGTATGATTTAATTTTGTAACTTGCACAACTATTTGTAAGATGAGAGTATGTAATTTATCAACTAGTGATTTCTTACTGCTTTTTAAAAATTCTGTATTATTACCCATTTTTCTGTTTTGCTTTTGTCTCTTTAAATAAAATGTAAAATTATTATTTAGAAAAGAAAAAGAAAAAGAGTTGAAGGATGTGGAAAAAATCAAGCTGTATTACATGCATATACTTGTTCCCTAAATCAGTGTTATTAAGCACTGCAAAATTAAAAATTATAAAAAGATTTCAGAAGGTCAAACACATGTTTATAGCTTATAAATTTCCTCAAAAATAATTGTGACTGTGGATTTTCATTGATTTTTGTATTTATTAAACAGAAAACATAAGACAATTTTCATAGATGCTTACTTTTTTGCTAATACAATTTTATGCCTCTTTCCTTCTTTACTACGTATCTATAAATTTTAGGAGAAGTAAAATGAAGAAGCAATTTTTTCCATTTACTTTATTTTAATCAATGAATGCATTTCTGTTTCAGGTGTTTTCTAGTCATAGCTGGTTTTATCAATTTTTAATTTTATCTATTTATTACTATGATATAGATATCATGTTCATAATTTTTACTTTGATAAAATGTTTTAATTTTATATAATATGCTTGCTTATATTTTATATATTACTTTACATTGTCAATCTGATTGTTTTAAGAGATTTTGCTGAAATTATGCATCATGTTTTATTTCACTGATATTATCTGTAGCACTAATATTAGACATACATTTCACTTACTTTTATTTGTTCTATTACAGATACCACTATTGCTGAATTAAATCTGAACTACTATGGCCAATTCTCAGATGTACACAGCAGGAAACGATACCATATTAAAACACACCGGAGATGAAAATATTGAAACACAGAAATATTGTAAATGTTCTTTACTTTTTTATTTAAATATATGCAAAATTTTTATGAAGAAATATTTTTATTGATAATTTCCAAACAATACTAATTATGCTAAAATTAATTTAATAGATTGTTTTATTTCAAATTATAGAAAGAATAATTTTAATGGACTTGGTTGAATTAAGCTTTATTTCATGTGAGTTTACTTAATAGTAAGAGATATAATGTAAATAAGAGAAAAGTCAGATAAAACAGAATGATGAAAACACTTGGTCTGGGACATAATCAAGAATTTTTTTCAGTAGAATTAAAGAAGTTAACATATAAAATTATGAGCTTTGCTATGAAATTAGGCAAAAGAAAATAGCAATAGAGACTTGTTGATGCTAATTTTGCATAGCACAATTTTCTATCCTGGGCAAAACATCCTTGAATTTGAAGATTTGAGTTTTATACAAGAGTCAACAAAACAATAAATGGAATTTTGGAAGCTAAGTGCTCCTCCTGTAAGCCTAGAAGTGGCTGAACTAAAATCTAATTAGCTGCCTCTCTGCTTTCTCACTTCTCTGTGTTCCTCTGTAGCTCTTCTTTCAATTTTTCCTCTTGTTTCTTCCCATTACCTGACCTTTAAGAGCATACACTCAGTGCTTATAGCTGGGATTCTTTTCCTACAAGAGAGAGAAACAGCAAAACAAAACAACACACTTGGTAATTGAAAAAAAAGGCTGGGGATTTAGCTCTGCAGCATAAGCACCTGCCTTTCAAGCAGTCGGTCATGAATTCGATCCCCGGTACCGATTAAAAAAAAAAAAATTAACAACAGAGCAGAATAACCCCATAGAATGATGAAGAAAACATTCTGTGGTAGGAATTGGTGCATGCATGCTTGCATATGTGTGTGTTTAAAGGAGTGATCTGGTTGCCTTTGATAGAATGATCTTGGAAAGCTAAAATGTGCTTAATGCCCAAAACTGAGCTATAAGAAGAGTCTGGGTAAAGTTTTCCAGACAAACGAAAACAAGATAAAAAAAAAAAAAAAAAAAAAAAAAAAAAAAAATATATATATATATATATATATATATATATATATATATATATATCCTTGCAGACATATGATTGACGACTCAAAGGAAAAAGAGAACCCTTGCTACCAAGTAAGTTCTACCTATCTCTGCCATAAAGCAGTTATATAAATTTCAGTTGCAGAAACCACTAAGCGACAACTTCAGAGGAGGACCGGAAAGAGTGACTGTAAACCCAGTTGCGCTTACTAAGAAGAGCCTAGAGTATTGCTGTATTACTCAAATGAAGCAGCTTCAGTGCCTCGGGGTGAAATTTTAGAATTTCTAGCTAATTAGAATAAAAATCAACATAAAATCAAAAGTATGGTACTTAAGTAGCTATATTAGTTTTGTTAGAATGAATGCATAATGCATGATGATAGTAAAGCTTTACATTTGGTAGAAAATAGTCCTGGATAGAACAGTTGATATTTTCAAAGTAAGGAAGTTAATTGCATGATAAATCAGGTTAACAATTAGAAATCTAATGCATGGTTCAGTTTGCTAAAGCACAGTATACACTCCAAGTTAAACAAGGTACCTTATAACAGAATCTTTAAAAATAACAAACAATATAATGATATACTTGATAACGTTCATATATTTGACAAAAATCCAAAGACATTATCTTTATAAAATATCAGATATTTTATGTATGCATCTCTGAGAAATTAAACATAAGAAACAACAAAAAATAAAATGTTGTTTTACAGAATTCATTGAAAATAAATTTCTTTATTCATGAATAACATTATATTTTAATTCTATACTTTATTTAAATACTCTGAACTATTGCCCATAGAAAATGTAACCAAATTATATGATTGCTATCACTCTAAAAAAACACCAAGTACTGGATATAATATAATTTTCTTCAAAGTTGGATACGACTCGGATTACAGGCCACATGTGTTTAAGCATGTGTCTTGTGTTTTATACATTTAAAAAATATTTTATTTGAGGACATTTGAGCTGATGTCAGATGACTTTAGAATGTAGAGTGTGTTATTTTTTACCATTGTTTTCTGCAGTTGAGATACAAGAAAATTCTACATACTTCTTCTACTAAGAACATTTTCAATATGATGTTACAAAAGTTCCATTATATCACTAGAATAAAATAAATGTTCTTTTTCTTGATAGTTTAAGCATTGGTAAAATTATATAAGTACCCACTTACTTTTCTTTTAGCAAGTAGTAATGATTTCTCATTTACATATAAGACTGCAGAAGTCAGCTTTATTTCCTATCTTTAAGGAATGGTTATTAAGTTGGCCCAATACCAGGTAATAATTAACAGATGTTTTCAACATGCAATACCATCCTTATAATATGCTTAAATCATTACCTGTATTAATATAATTATTTTTCATCTAGTGAGCACTTACAATGATCTAGTCTTCTTTTTTTCTATTTTAAAGAGAATAAAACCAAACCAAAACAGAACAAAGCAGATCAGAGCAAAACAATGTAAGTAACACAAGATTTCAAAAGAAGACAACAGGAAAGCAACAGTGGCTACAATAGTGTCTCTTTTTTCTTTGAAATAGTTGTCCATCCTTCACAAACAATAAATTAATACAAAATTAAATACTATAAAACCAATTAAACAAAACAATGAGAGGCTTCTAGGCTTTCAAAGCCAGACAATAGGAAATCAATAATGGCTACCGTAATGTCTCTCATTCTCTTTAGCTGTCTATACTTTCACGAATATTGAAATCAAATAACAGAAATCTTCTGTAAGTATTTTACCAACATTATTCTATTTTGTACATACAATTTTGTGAGGGGGACATCAACCCTCACATTTTAGATGGTTCTGAAGCATAACTTAAAATTTCTTTATAATCTATATCTAGAGCATGTGAAAAAGTAAACTTTACATTAATAAACAGTAGTGTAACTTTTAATTAAATAATATTTGTTGAAAAAATCTAAAAATACAAAAAATTTTAAATATACATTAAAAATTTTTGTGTAATATATATATATATATATATATATATATATATATATATTTTTTTTTTTTTTTTTTTTTTTTTTTTTTGTCTTTTTCGTTTTTATCCGTACCAGGGATCGAACTCACGACTGCCTGCTTGCAAGGCAGGAGCTTATGCCGCCAAGCTTAACCCCCAGCCCCTGTGTGTTTTATTTTTTAAAAAGAAATGGCACCAGCTATTATTTGAAGCGTGTAAACTTTATTTCCATTGAATTTTCTGTTAACATAAAAATAGTCACAGTGAAAAAATTGAGGCTGAAATGACATAAGTAACTTACCCAGGTAACATGGCAAAGCAGCAATACAGACAAGATTCACTTGCATGTAAAATATCAGTGTGCAAACGATTTTCCAATTTTTATCTGATTTGTCTCACTAATGAATCCAGAATAAAAATGAACAAATTAGAATTTACAAACTGAGATGCCTCCTTGTGTCTTATTGTATAGCTACAAAATCTGAAAACATTTCAAAAATGGCAGGAAATGCTCAGGAAAATAGTTCCATATGGCATTTGTTTATATCAGCAATAACACATCACTATATGTAATTTTAAAACATCAAACAAATGTAGTTTTCTTCAATAAAATTATATGTTAACTCAATACATGACAGTATTATTCACTTTTACTTTGAAATGTTAATAAAACCAGAGAAGCTCTTTGACACATAAGATTTGGTCAATATACTTAATGAGGGCGTGGAAAACACAGTGAGATTCAGAAGAGCACTCAGTGCCGTTCTAAGTGAAAACAGGAGCTCCCTTGACTCATAAAAAGGAATGATACTGTCAGGTGATTAGATGATGAACGAAATTAACAGAAAAAAATCTTGTACATATCATATAGGTCACAGAGCACATGATTTATTCCCCTTAATAAAAATTGAAAGTTTTGTACTTCCTTATATTTAAATAACCTCTACTTTGAATAGTATATTTCTTTCTCCAGTGTATTTGAAGATTTTTCACTTTGAAACCTTAGCTCACATGTCCATTTCTTTGTTAAAATCATCTTTTTGATTAAAAACAGCAGGCCAGGTAGCTCAGTGGTATAAAGGCTTGCCTGGCAATTGCAAGGTCCTGAGTTTGATTCACAGTACCAAAAAAAAAAAAAAAAAAAAAAAAAAAAATTAAAATGTCATGTAAGGGACTAAATTTTATTACAACTTCAATAACTTCACAATTATTGAAATGTTTATAAGTTTAGGAAAATTTATCTTGAAAACATTTTTACTGGATATAATATATAAGCACTATGGATAAGTGTTTTCAGGAGCTTGTACTATAAATCTCTAGTTTACTCAGTTATAGTTACTGATGTGGTCTATATAATTCTTGATTTGGGAAATTATCTTTGGGCTCTGGTGCTTTTACATAGACTAACTCAAAAACTGTTAAATACAATTTCCTAATGCCTCTCCATTCTTCAAAATTCGTGAATATGTATTTATGAATATGACTATTTTTTCTTACTCTTACACTTTTACAGCACATGAGGCTGAACCTGGGCTCTTTGCCCTGAGATACACCTCCTTTTAATTTTAACCCTTTTTAAAATTTCATCTTGAGACGGAGTCTCCCTAAATTACGCAAATGCCCAGCCTGGCCTTGAACTTGCTATCCTTTTTGTGCTGAGAGCTGGGATTACAGCCTGTGCCACCACTCCCTGCTGAACATTACATTTTTATAATCCACAATCACTCGAATTTTCTGAATTACAATATTTGACCTCAGAACTCAATATTTTGGAGCAAACATGGAGAAACAATAACTTCAGCCTGTGGGATGTATTATTTAATTTTAAGTGTAAATTACAGTCATTTGAAATCAAGAAGTTTTATATACTGTAGTTACACAGTACCGCACACTTTTCATTTCTGTTTTATTTTCTTCCAAATGCTATAAAATTATTATTAACTTTCAGAGAATGTAGCAAATAACAACTCAGTTTAAGAACTAATATTAATTTGAGGGTGACTTATTTTAGCATTAACTTTCTTAACCTGTCTTAGTTACTTTTCTCATTGGTGAGATAAAACACCTGATGATAGAAGTTAAGGGAGGAATGGTTTGTTTAGTTTAGAGCTTGTTTAGTGTAGAGCTTGCAGTTGATAATCTCTTGGCTCCAGAAAAGGAAGACTTTGCAGAGGAGAAGAGGTCAGTGTAGCCACAAAATAGCAAAATCAACAACCAACCTTAACCGTGCTCTTCTGTCCCTTTTATGCTCTATCTAGGCTGCTGGGATTAGGGTGGTGCCAAACCAGTCAGTGAACTGATCACACACCCTTATTTCCAGCATCCTACACTCTAGATTTGGCCACCACTAAAAAAGCTGAGGCTTTGAGGGAAAATCTAGAAACAAACCACAACATAACCTAAGACATTTATAAGTTGATTTAAAAGTAGGTAATTTTGAAACCATATCAGGTTAACTGTACTAAGGGCACTGTTAAATTAACAGTATTAAGTTAAACGTATTAACTTTCTTTTTATTTATTTATTTTTTTTTTTGCTTTTTCCTTTTTTATGGGCACCGGGAATCGAACTCATGACTGCCTGCTTGCAAGGCAGGCGCTTATGCTGCTGAGCTAAATCCCCAGCCCCAAACGTATTAACTTTCTAAACAAATAAGATTTGGTACTCTTATATGCTATTCTCAGAAAGTAGTACTTTATATAGCACTGATAAAACTGAAGATACAGTTATAATACAAATCACACTGGTTCTTTTAATACTATATGTATAAGAATATGCGTCTTTCTTAAAATTTAGCATTATTCATTAATATTATTGAATTAATGTTTAAGACTCATGCATACAACTACAATGACTTTATGAGAATTTAACTCCACTTAGAAAGGTTGTGATAATATGATGACTTTCATTAGCAATGAATATATTATTAATAGTAGAGAAATAACTTTAAAATCTGACATATATAATTTACATACCCTGGTTACTCTAACATAGGGATTATTCTATTTGGAGAACTGGAAATCAAAGTAACATAGTAGGTATTGTACACCTAAGAATTGGGGAAGCTGATTTACCTATATTTAGATGAGGGAATGGAGGATAAATTGTATCATTTTCCCGAAAATCTCATACTAGTAGATGTAGTATATTATAAAGTAGTTTTAAACTTTTTCTATGTAAACATTATGGTGATAGCAAATGATACTGTGAACAGTTTTAAAGCTACTTTGAAATTAAAGAATAGAGCTAAAATTCTCTAAATACTTGTATATGAGGGTAAAAATCAAATTTACATCTAAATATTTTAACAAAATTCATTATATTTATGTAACAATAATTTTTATGTGTCTTCTCTTTTCAGTCATATGTTTATTCAGAGAAAAACTCTGAGGAAGAAAAATTATATAAATTAGCCAATTCATACATGAAGCAATTTTGCAATAATCAAAAGGTGTCTAAATTAAACAACATTAGAAGTTTAATGCGACAGAATTTGCGACCAAGATTTTCTAAGAAGGCAGAATACCAGATGATGGTTACATCACATGGGGAGGAGATTTATACTGCCAGGAACCCAGTTAAATTTATCATAGATGATTAACCTCAGTTTAAGCATTGGATTGCAGGCTTCCAACTTCTGTTTGTTTGCAGTATGAAAAGGAGATATCTGTGGAGAAACTTAAAATTAAGCAACAGGGACTGTTGGCCATAAACCAGTGACATACGGCATTGCTCATTAATATAGATGGCTGTCATGTGAATCACAATGTTTAAATTTTCTAGTAAAATTCTTTCTATCTAGTAAAAATACATAGGAAGAAAAATCTCACATACATTTGAGTAGAGAACAAGAAACCAATTAGTCAATTTGTCTCTCAGACAAGATAGTGCTACTTTGGAAGTCTGATTTTTACATAGAATTTGCCAATCTTTGGCCAATTTGAAAAATTCCAAACCAGGCTGACAAGACCTCCAACCTCTTTTATTGGCAGCTTACATTGTTACTAGACACAATAGCTGACCCCCAAAACTCGAAGGAAGAAAGTTTTAAGTAAATTCGTTCCACAGTCAGCTTCCTGTAAGCAGAAATACAGTGGAAGGAAATAGTAGAGCAAAAATTCTTAGTTCATGATTCTGGAAGCAGAGCAGGAGATCAGGGCCAGAATGAGAACTATGTGGGACCACATATAATAACCAACATCATGTGTCCATTACACTCTTGCTCCCTAGACAGCGTAATCATAATACTCCACGGCAATCAGTGGACTTCCAGACTAGAAGGGTTAAAGTGCTCAATTTCCCCAAACTTATTTATGACTCGTTTATTCACAGTATTTTGTTTTACTTTCACAAATGACTAATTTTGATTTTTCAATACAGATTTCACTACTTTTAATTTCAGAATAAATCATTAAGACTTTCAAAGAAATCTCAATTTAGTCCCACATGAGTTGAGTATTAAACTTTGGTCCTCTTTAGTACTAAGCTTCGTGATTCTCAAAGTCATTTGATAATTTGTAGATATACATCTGTAGGTGAAAAACTATCCATCTATACATATTTTAATGTAGACATATAATGTTTGAGGGAGTTAGAAAGCATTCAGACAACTAAATAGCCTAAATAATATTTTTCTCTGTAGCAAGCATATAAATGTATGTGTAAACTGTATTTTTATATTGGACTAATTGGAGTTATTCATATAATATGTCAGAAGTTGTTCATAGCTTCGCATTTATTGAAAAAGATGGTATACAATTCCACAATAATTATATGCTAAATTAAATTCATCCCATTCTCCCTTTCTCTCTCCAAGTTTTAATTAAATAAGCTGATAGTATTTGGAATGCTAAGTGCAAAATAGAGATACTGTATTTGCAAAAGAGGAAAATATTTTTATGTAATGTATCCTTCCAATTTGAGACTCTTTGGGTGATGATTACTTAACCTACCTTAGTTAAATGAAGGCATTTTCCTTTGTAGATATGCCATGTAGCTGTATTCTAAAGGTCACTCATTTTCCTTTTCACAATTTTCTAGGAGAAAATGTTCTTTGTTTCTACTTTGGCTAGGTTAGGTACAAAGGTGAATATTCTTGAATCATATATATTACTTTAAACGTAGGGTATGCCCAATCATAGTGACAGTAACACTAATTAATAAGGAACTGATAAAAATGTGTTTTTTCATTTGCTTTTTTAAGAAGAGAGTACTAGCTTCTATTAACCTGTTATCTCTTCTTTTTGGGAACACAATCATAATGTATTTGAAGACTCCCTTATGTTAGCAATTGCTTTGTGCCCCAGCTCTAATTAGAGTCATGTATAATTCTACATGATATCTATTTTTGTCTTTCTGAGTAAAATGGAGACAAATACGTGGAAAAATCGGGAATCAACTTCCTCCTAACCAGAAATTTTTCTGGAATTTAGTTTAAGTGAGAAATAAATTTTTATATTGGTAAATTTCTGAGATTTCAATTTATGGAGCTTTAAGAAATGCATAATATCACACATTGTTTTCTTAATTCAGGAAGTAAAGATGTGAAGATTTATTTAGTTAGTGAGCTTCTCATGAATATGCTGGTACTAAGTAGAAATTTTGAGATTTAAGTATGGGTTTTGTTAGTCTACATTATCTGTGTTTCGCTTTTTGCCATGTTGTAAAATATGATTATTTTTCATAGGGCTTGCAATTTCAGTCCTTGGAGACAGAGCAATTTACATTTCCAATAATGTCAATAGTTACTAGATATAGACTCAGGATCATTTCCAGATCCTCCCCACTTTTCCACTTACAGTAAGGAAATAATAGAAGCTGATACTGTATCTTATTATGATTTATTGATTAGATGCAGCAGCATAAATTAAAGGCTCATCATATAACTCATACATAAAAATAAAGACAGGAGAAATTAGTGGATGTTTGACTTGAGGCTTCTACAAAGTACATAATTTGCAATTCATCTCCTCTCTCTCTATTTGCAGACTATGTATTTGGCATCTACAAATTACCTCATTTATTTTACCTCGGTGATGTTTTCAGATCTGAGAGATAACTGAGTATATACTCATTGTGTGGTTAGTTTTTATCATTTTCCTTATACTTTTTGCTTTTATCAAAAGGAATCTGGCCAGATTAAAAGGCTTGGCATTGGTAAGCAGGCAAATTAATACTTCTGACCTCCTGGTGGACTACTTTCAGTTTTCATTACAGTGCTAATGACTGTTAACAGTGTAAGGTGTCACTACAGGTCTTTCTGATTAAGCACTTTCTTCATGAGAACATGAGAAATGATGAGAGGCAGCCTTGAGAGTTGTAGAGAGAAGAAGAGAACTAGTATTTTACTGAGGACACACAATACATCTCATATTTCATAACATTTTAAGAATTTAATAGTCAAAATTATCTTATATCATCCCCATTTTTAATATGAGAGAGAATTCAGGCTCGGGGAGGTTAGTTATTACTTAGTAACATTTAGTTGGCAAACACTAGTGTTTAGATGCAAACAGTTAAGTTTCCCGATTCTGGCAAGGCTATGTGACTATAGATAAGTTATTCAAACTTTCTTTCCTCATCTGGAATTTGAGATGAAATAGTGTAAATTTACAGTGTTTGTCATAAAGTTTGAATTATCAATTCTTTTAAAAGTCTTGAAACAACCCAAATACATAATAAATATATGAGTCATTAAATACATGTTGTTATTGTTATAATTATTATATAGGCAATGTTTTTGGTACACTATTATATCCATAAATGCTATCCCCATCTTCTGCTGATACTCATGTGCTAAGATTTGGATACAGTTTTACTGTCCTCTAGAATCCATGTGATAAAGTCATGGTCCTTCGTTTGTGGACCTGGGGGGTGGTGAAACCTTTAGGACATGGGGGTCATAGGAGATTATGGACATTACCCTGAAAGAAGTGAAAGCAGTTCTCTAGAGAAGGTGGTTCTGACTCCTTTCTCTTTTTGCTTTTGGGTTTGAAGTGTTATCATCGCCTCCATCCTTTACATTTCCACCAGGACCATCTACCTACCATATTGCTGCTAACGTTGATGCTTATCAGAACCTGTATTTCACTGTTTGTACTTTCAATCTTCAAGAATGTGAGCAAAATAGACTTATTTCATAAATTGTCTGACAATACTTCTCACTCACTGCGTGTATCCTTTTCACAAACTACACCAGGAAGCCATCCTCCAAATATAGTTGGTTTCTCTAACACTAATGCATCTAGGGGTCACCTTAAAGGCAGAGACTAGAAAATGATCACCTGAATAATCTTAAGAAATATATCTGAGATAAAATGAATATAATAATGAATGAAAAAAGTAGCAAAATTATAACCATTTTAAAAAAATTTTCCCTTAATTAAAAAATAAATTTAAAAAAAGGGGGGGGAGATTGAAATAAAAGAGGACATAACAACATAACATAACATAACAACATAACAATAACAATACAGGTCAGAACAGAAGAATTTAAGCAACGTAGTGTTTCACCACAAGATAACCCAACTTAACAGTAGTTACCATAGTGTCTCTTTCCTTGAAATAATTTGAGTATAACTTCTTATACTATAGCATAAACATATCAAGACAGTGTGAAACCATTGAAGAGGATGAAAGTATTACAGGGTATTTAGAACCAGCTAACAGAAAACGAACAAGAGTTTCTATATTACCTCTTTGCCTATAAAAATTTTTATTTATATACTATCACATATAATAAAATCCAGTAAGATACAACATGATAAAACCAATGGAGACAGAAGAAATACAGTTTGATGGGACCTGAAAACAAGATGATATTAAATCAGTACTAGCTATTATGATGTCTTGTTAACTACAGTTTTGTGGATTAAAAAATCTTTACAAATAGGAAATATAACTTTTCAAAGGAAAATAATAGGTATTTATTGAATGCATCTGCGATTATTTTGCTGTGTCAAGCTGTAAGAAAAATATTTATTAAGGAAGTTTCATATGCTTAGCAGTCTAACTAATGAATGTCATTTAAATATTTCTGGTTCTTCAAATATATATATATATATATATATATATATATATATATATATATATATATTCAACTCACTGGACCTTACCCCCAAACATTTAAAAATAAGAAACCTTTGCAGAATTCTAAAATATTTTTAAATGGTAAATAATAGCCCTTTTATTTTTGTCAAGCTCATTGTATCAAATACTGTGATTTAAATCTAGAAAATTATCAAATAATGATGGCTTTTGAGTTCTGCATACTTAAATTTCTCTAAGTGAGATATTAGTAGGATATTAGTATGACCATATCCACATTCACTCTTTCACTATTATAGTTCAAGTCATTAGAGAATAATTGGGAAATAGTAGTATAGATCTCCATCAGCACATGGGATTTCTGATTTCTAGAGAGGTAGAACTGAGATACCTTTCAAATTTTGGATTAATTAAAATTTAGAATCAAGATATGTATAGGGACAATATTAAAAAAACAAGTGAAAAAGAATTTTTTTTTCTATTTATCTATCCCTGTTATGTTAATATGTCAGGGAATATACTCAGAACTTGTGCTTTCCTCAGACATTGAGTTTCTGAAGTGCTGAATTTCTCTTTAAGAAGATATGACTGATAATCTGAGATGTTTTTCTTAATTTGTAGCCCAAATCTTTTACACCTTATTTTGAATAAAAACAATAAGTGAACAAATGAATATAAATTTTAAAAGTATATTCATATCATTATTTGAATTTCTTCCCACTTTGCTTGTATTAATTAGATATTAAGTCAACATCATTACCATTTTTAAAGTTCAAAGGCTTTAATAATTAAAATTAATGATAAAATTCTGCTTCCTGGTTTGTATTATATTTTCATTTAATTAGCACTTAAAATTGATCTACTATGTGTTTCTAATGAGGTTACCTATCAAATAACTATGTTTGAATCATACTGTAATAGAAGCAGAGTGGATAAAACCAAAGAACTCATTGAATAAAGGGGTAAAGAAGAGGATTCCTCATTATATTAACTACTGCACAATATTTTAAAAATATAGGCTAAGATGTAAGACTTGGCACAGCTTTTCTAATCAAGGAAAGTCTTTCCTCTAAGTAATGACATTTACATTATTTTTCTCTTTCTAGTGGTACCTTGTTTCTTTATGGAAATAAAGTGTTATTCTATCTCCTCTCCAAAATGTGTAAAATCACTATTGCTTATACATTTATATTTTATTTAGGAACACAGTAATTCAAAAATCATCAGATTTTCTTGAAATGTTGATGTAATACAGTAATAATGAATAGCATTTTAGTCACTGAGAAATAGATATAATTGAGAATTTATATAATCTAGCATTATAAATTTGCTGAAATAGAATTTAAATGTAAGAAAACTAATTTTCATTGTTCTCCCATTTCTACCATGTCATTATTCAGAGAGACACACTGTACCTTTTGCAAGCTCTTACTAGCTCTTTAGAAAAATCACTTTCTTTGGGTTTCAAGACTAAAATTAATATTCAAGTTTTTCTTGTCTAGTCATTCAGGCAGTGAGAATTATCCATATCACCCATATCTTATCTAAGTGATTGCCTACTTATATTTAGTCAGCTTTCATATCACAGGGACAAAACTCCCACATCACAGTGTAAAGCGGAGAGGCTCACTTTGACTCATGGTGTTCAGATAATGCAATTCATAGTCATTTGGCTCCAAGGCAAAAGTAACATGGGAGAAGACATGGTGGAGGAAAGCTCTTTAATCCATGGCAGCCTGGAAGCAGAGCCAGGAAAGAAGCTCATGAAAAGAATACGCTCTTCTAGTTCAGATGCACAGTGAGCCACCGCAAACCAGGCCCTTCCTCCAAACATATGACTTTTTGGGCATATTTTTTATCTGAACTATAGCAATTGATCCTCGATCTTCAAAATGCTATCATCTAATTTATTATGCAAATTATATGTGCTGAAAATTTTCAGCATTGCTGAAATTTCCAAGTTTAAAGACTGCTCTGAGACTTAGGGCACACTCTTAGCTGGGAGCTCTTATTTACTCCAAATAGAAAGGTAAATATTTCCAATATATAATGCTGAGGATTAAACATAAATATTCCCTTTAAAAAAGGAAGAAATAGGAGAATAGGAATAGGACTAAAGCAAGACCAAAATTTATAGAGCAAACATTAAATCTTGTAACTTTGTGTCTAAGATCTGGTGCATGCATATTTCAGTTGTAAACTCCAAAGGGCTTGGGAAGCCCTGCCTCTGTGACTTGGATCCTCTTTGGAATTATTTCTGCTCACTGCCTGTGGCTTTCCTCAACTTTACATATTTTTGGCATCTCTAAATTTCTGTGGCTTCACTCCGCTCTCACAGCTTTATGAACAATCCTCTTAGGATTCCTAAATCTTCTGAAAATTGGGTGGACATCTGCCAGATCCCACAACTCATTCATTCTGCATGCCTGAAAATCCAGTTCCATGCGATGATGCCAAAGTCTGCAGCCAGAGGCAGTAATAACAGGCTTGGACAATGACTGTACAAGTTATTTGGTGCTTTAGTGACTGAAGTCCACAAAATATTTTTCTTGGAAGTTCTGAAAAGTAGGGACCTCTGAGGTTTCTTTCTCATGAAAGTATCTTTCATTTTTTTTTTATATTTTTATATCCCTGAGTCTGGTAAGCATGAGTGTCTGACCAATACCTAAAATACCTTCAGTATCTTTCCTGTTATCTTAATGCTGAACACTTGACTTCTGTTTTCTTAAATAATTCATAGTATTGAATCACTATCAGTTTGGCAAATGATTTTTCACATGTGCAAAAAAGAAGGCTCTGTTATTGAAAATCAGAAAGATTTTGAAGGTATCTGTTGTCATAATGGGATCTCTTCTGTTGTCATTCTTTTGATTATTCATTTTGATTGCAAGGTACATGACATGTTTTTATTACTCTGTGATTGACTCATAAAAGGAAGTCAATGTCTTTTTCTTGAAGTTGATTCTGAAAATATCAACAATGATATGGAGATAACAATTTCTTTGGCTTATCTGAAAACATGGTGCCCAGTGATCATTTTAAATCACTGAAATATTCCTAGTTAGAAATATCTTTAAAAAAAGATAAAGGAAACAGAAGACCGTAGTCTCTTGTTAATTTGGAATTTTGGTCATATTCTTTCAGCTTGACAGCAAATAAGACCCATAAATCCAGTTTATGAACACTGAGCCTGGTATGGAAAATTTTTCAGTGTGTGGTAAAACTCATATTGAAGATTTGCAATTAAATATTATGTGATAAATTAAGAAAATCCTGAAGATAAAATGTAATTTGTAATGTAATAAGGCTAATTATAATTTATATATACTATAAAAATGGGGTGGAAAATTTGTTAACAAAAGAAAAATACTGATAGGTAATGTCTATTCAGTATTTAGAAAATGCTTATAATTACCTTTCATTATATCATTCAGATGTCACACAAGCCTGAAATCAAATGTTTATGCATTTAGTCAGATAGTATTCTAGTTTTTTTTTTTTTTTTTAGGAAATGTCACTGTATTGCTTGGGCTGTTAGGCTATTCTTAAACTCCTGGGCACAAGCAATCCTTCTTATCGCACACTCCCTTGTAGCTGGGACTACAAGTACATCCCATTGTAGCCAATTTAAATATATTTTAAGTTTACAGATTAATCAAGGCGTGGAAAAGTAATAGAGTTTATGTTTACATAGCTAACAAGTAGATGATTGAGGGCATCTGCCAAAGGCCATCTTACTTCAAAATCGAGATGTGCTTTATTTACATGTTATACTGTCTCTCTAGAGTAGTGAACTAACTCAAAAATTAATATGTTTCATAGGAAAGATCAGAGAGCTGAGATTATCTTATCAAATCATGCCTAAGAAGAATGATTTATTATGGTTTATTATTTGAGCCTTGGATTTTTGAAGGTCTTGTCCAATTGCATATGTGTTTCAAAAAGTGACTCTGTACATAGTGTAACAAAGAATAAGCCCAGCATTAAATTTCGGAGTACATACTATATAATTAATGTCTATTATATAATAACAATACTTCAAGTATAAGAATAGTATAGATGTGGTGGATTCAGACGTAGATAAAACCTGCACATGCAAAAACTGCAGATTTAGAATTCAAGGTAAATTTTTAAAATGTAAAAAAATTGACAAAACATATATCAGCAGCAGTAATAGTGAAAAGTCAATTGTTTTATTTTTTTCATTGCTGAGACAAACTACCTTTTACCTAAAATCAAAGGAGGAAAGGTTTATAGAGCTCATTTTGTAGAAGTTTTGGTCAATAGTTGCCTGGTCCCAAGGCACATTAGCATATGATCGAGGGCCAACATTTCATGATGAAAAAAACAACAAAAATAACAAGAACAAAAAGTGGGTAACAAGTCTCTTTCTGCTCCTTTTAATTTATTCCAGCTACTGCGATTAGAGTGGTGCCAATCCAATCAGTGAACTGATTCAGCAATCTCTCACCCTTAATCCTTATAACCGCTAATCCCAGCACTGAACTAGGAATCAATCACAAACTCTATAATCAGATTCTCGGATGTGGCCCCTTCTAAATGTACACGAGTCTTTGGGAGAACTTCCAGACACAAACCATAACAAATGTGGACAAACGTATTAATCAATACATATGTTTACAGAGTCATGTAGATGGATGAAACATAACTGAACATGCTCAAGGAGATGCTTCTCAGCAGGCCATCTCCCAGAGCCCAACAGACAATCTAAGCCTGATGCCAACTGTTCCCAAGTACAAATAAAATGAAGCACAGTTTTCTCTGAATGGCAGTATTTCTCCTTAGCAGACATATGCTGTTAATTCTTTGACTCATGACAGAAAGGTATTCCTTGCTGAAAAATATTATTTACATCAGGATGAACTTTTGTTGTGGGACAGCTTGAGTATATAGAATTTGAATTTACTGCTTTAAAAATAGACAAAGAACATAACAAGATTTTGTTTAAATGTAGAAGTGCCTGAAGGAAATGTTCTACTCTTTAAAATGAAAGAACTCTGGCAGGTTAATAAAATCCTTACATGAACTGAAATTATTACTGGTTGGCTGATAATTGACAGAATGTTAGCATTTCATAGTTTTAGACAGAGCTTGTAATCAGACCAGTAAGCCAAGAGTACAAAAATTGCTTCTCTGTCAACGGCTTCTAATAGGGATAAAAGTGAGCTGAAAATGGTTATAACACTCAGGTCAGTGCTTCAGAGTGTTTAAACACAAAAGTCCATACATTTCCAGCTTTTAAGACATACGAGTCACTTACAGTTTTTAAGCCCTGTCAGTCACCTGCTGGCCTAAATACAGCTTGATGATTCAGTGGAATGTGTATCATTAGACAGTTAATTATCCAGTTATACATAAGAAAGGATTCTCCTTAATATATTAGAAAATTTAACATGATCTGAATTTTTACACAGGAAGGCAATAGTTTATTGGTATTTGTAGGGACAACAAATAAAATATAAAAAAGAAATGACAACTGAATTGCCATTCATTTTGTTGAATAAATTTATTTAATCCTATAAGAATCAAAGATTAATGAATATGATCACATAATTTTCCAGTTTAGGTACAGAATATGTAATATGTAAATGGCTAACAATATGGTGGTATTTGTGCATCCACTTTTGGTGATATCATGATATGGAGTACAGTATGAACAGTTTATTTGATTATACACATTGACACTCTCATTTCACATTCTATTTTGACTCGAATTGTTTTTTAAATGTGGAAACTATTTATTTTGTGGACTACAGAAGAATTGTTTCCACATAAACTGAAACAACTTGGGAGAGAAAATGATTGGAGCATTGTTTTTCTGTTATTGTGGATGAAATAAAAATAAATAGGACTAAGTTGTATATATCCAACAATACAGTATTTTTTTTCAAGTAATGAACTGAAAGATGACAGAAGTGCCTGTGTATTTTGCAGGTTTCTAGAATCTAGTAAAAAAGCACTTCTCAAATTAATCTTTCATGATCATTATCATATATTTTGCTTACAGTTTTAAACAAATGATATACACTTTTCAACAAATAATAAACATTTTTTTTTCAAATTGTTGTTATAAAGCCATAGAGTAGAAGGAAAAGAGAAATAGTTGAGAGCCTCAGGAAATAAAATTAATGCCATCTATACATTCCCAGAAAGTTGAGTAATGCTTTATTTTTTGCTGGTTGTATTCCAGTTTTACAGTTCTTCATTCTACTTTTGCAGAAGGCATTTTGCTGATTATACTCAGAATTAGGTTATTTAGATACTATTCTCAAGATCAGTTTTATTGCTTTGTCATTTGCTGAAGAAATGTCATATACTAAGTATCTTTGAAATTCACTTAATACATATGGTCTGAAAGTTATCATTTGTCTTTTATCTGTGAAGTTCTTTTCCCATGTATGACAAAATTAACTGAAACAAAAGGGACAGTGACATTATTCTTGGAGAGTTAATAAAAACAAAAAAGTTTAGAATTACCTAGTGAAAAACATTTCTTCTTTTACTGCTCTATTTTGATTGAATTCTTTCTTATTTTTACAACAAAAGTTATACTTGAAGAGCAAAAGAACCCAATCAGTCCAAATTTGTCATAGCCTCAAGCTAATCAGTTAGGGAAATCAACTAGCATACACCTACTGAAATTTTCTTTGGTATATTGTTATTAAATTTCATAAAGACTCACTGATCATAGTGTCCATAATACATGGATCCTGAAGTACATGAATAAAAGATATCTAAACATATTCAAATAGTAAATTATTGAATAAAGTGAAGTTTTTTGAGTCTTTATTGAAATTTTCTCCTCATATGCTTCCTTGATTTATATTTAATTGATGTTTTTCTTGCTTATACATCATGAACAGAATTATTTATTAAAGTGACCATCCTGTTTGAGATATTCTTAGTTGTAGCACTTGAAACAATAAATATCAACTATAAAGTCAATTTTAATTAAAATGTAGCAAAGTCCAGTAATGGAGCTATAGTTACTCCTTTTAATTATCAATCTTAGTTGATAGTAAAATTCAAGTCAAAATGTATTTTGTGCTTAAGAAAAAACACTTTTGACCCAGAGGTCAGAAAGTTATTACTAATCCAAGGCGGTAGATAATAGATAGTGACAATGAAAAGCCATCCACTTAGGCGAAGTTCTTACACTATTATCAAGGGCCACACTTCAAAATGCAAAACTAGAATATAATCACATGCTCTCTGGATCTAAAACTTAAAAAAAAAAGACTGTAAATTATGCTTCTCCTAGAAGACACATCTTTTAAGATCTTAACTTTTTTCCCCTTCCATTTTCAACTAAGAAATGACTTATCTCTGATTTTCAGTTAAACAGTGATTTTATGCATTTATTTTGTTTTTGATATTACGGATGTTAGGCAAACACACTTGGCTTAGTAAGGATAATTCTCAACATAGATTTTGGTTAGTCATATAGGATATAAGTATGAGCTTAGTTCAGCCTCTGGTGGCATTGATAATTCACATAATAAATTCAGTGTTGCCTTTTGACTGTATCTCTTCTCTGTGTTTGTTAAATTGCTCTGTGTAGTCAATGCCTCAGTCAATGTTTTCCTGAGTTAATTTATATTCAGATCCTCTGGGTACAATGGTAACCTACGTGACAATTGTATTACATATTTCTTCTGGAATGAGATCGAAATAACCATCAAAAATAAAAATACTATTTTCTTCTTTCTTCACTTTTTAACTACATGGAAAGTATTTCCTCCAGCATGAGTAGTTTAAGATCAAGTACAGTGATAAATAAGAGGCTGTGGTCATTCGTATATTTTAACTCCAGTGTATGGATTTTCTCACATTTTAATGTTAGCTACAATTAAGAGATTGTATTGACCAATATCTCTGAAGAAAGACTGTGATATTATATTGTAGTGTTAAGAATCATAAAATGCAGGTGAAACTGCTAAGCATTTTTTATTTAACCCTACACAATTCCTTTTTGTCTCTAAGTAGCAATCTAACCTTGAATGGCCCCAATCACCTATTGGAGGTGAGTATATACTACGTCTCCAAAAGGGTATACAAAGTTTACTATTATTTTTATTTGTTTATTTTTCTCTTAATTTTAGCTCAAAAATACAAAACCAAGATGAGTAAAAAAGGAAAGATCTCTTAACAACTCTTTAAGACAATGCTGTATGTGGGAAACTGGTTTCTGAATAAACACAAACAGTCCTGCAAAAAATACATACCGTGAACCACACTATATAGAACTTCTCTTCAGGTAAAATTATTCCTGTAACAGGATTACTCCAAAACTGTGAGAATCTTGTCAAGATGTGCTGTGGCTTTTATATATGATCACCACATTCTAAACTCTAACAAGGGTAGGATTCAGATTCTAAAAGTGAGATTAAGAAATTTTGCCTTGACAGCAGTAGCCTGGAATTAAATAAACTAGAATATTTACACAAGTGAAAACTTGAATTGTGAAGGCAAATTGTAGGTAAAGACAATACAATTACATTAGAGATTCAGTTTGAATGAGAAGCTAAAGAAATGTATGCCAGCAGTTTAACATTTAGAAGAAGAGTTCTTAATAGAGAAACTATAAAAATATAATTTAACATCCTGAAGAATAAAATACACTTGGGCAAGATCAGAAAGAATAAATCATATCACTGCTTATGCATTTTACATTTGTTATTTTACCTTATAAAAAGATTAAAGAAAATTTAACTAAATGCAATTCACGAATAACTAGAGTTAAAATGCAAGCTATAAAATGGGACTTGTGAATCAAGAAAGTTTTGTGCAGTATCAAGAGAGCTAGGCACTTACAGTGGGGCCTCTGAGAACAGGCTTTGTGAGACTTTATGGAAATGGACTTCAAGGAATTCTCAGGACTTAGAGAATAACAGAGGGCTTTAATTTCAAAACTCAGAATGTGTAATTTGTGCAATGTAGTGGAAAAGATTAAATGTATTACAAATGGGAACAAGAGATTCTGTAAAATACTTCAAATTCTTTCTTTGAGAGTAATGCAGAGACTCCATAGAATAATGTTTGGTAGTCTAGGACAGAACTGTTTTTCAAATCAGATCCAGAGTAAATCCCAGTCAGTTACACTGCTAAATCACATTATCATGGGGACCACTTTTAAAAATAAAAATGCCAGGGCTTTACTCTAAAGACTGCACATCCGAGGGAGGCTTGAAAATCTAGTCTCATACACACACACACACACACACACACACACACACACACACATCTACAAAATTATTAATCAGGTAATCCTAATTCATGAGAAATGTTAAACAACTCTTAAAGTATAGGGAAAACTCTATTTAGAATATTTCAATGATGGCAAATGAACGTGGTAAAAAAATAAAGAGATGGCCAGAAAAATCCTAAGCTGAAGGGTCAAGGGGACCATGTATCAGTTAATCCAGAATGACTGTCTATGGAGACTTTTAAAAATACAACACAACTAAACTAGTTTTTTTCTCTACTCTCTGCCTGGCATAATTATAACCACTATGGTATTTATCTAGAAAACTTCCCTGAAATAAGTTAACAATAGACTATCTCCTGGCAATTATGGTTTAAATGATGATACTAACAATTTAGCAACTTCTATAATATTTATTTAGTGGGTCTCATGGTGGTCTTCATACTTAATATCATTAGAAATGAAACAAATTTTCTAAACAGACATTGCTCAAATACAAGTTTTTCATTATTATTAAATAGTAGTACATTTTTTACTTTTATGTTTGTTTATAATCACTAAATTAAAATTTAGCAGGAGACACTTTTTGAAATTGATAAATCAGTAAAGTTACATGTAGTTTGTCACATTTGTGTTGAAAACATTTGAAAAACTAAAGTAACAAAAATAAGACAAAGGAAGACTTACAGATTTCTGTAAAGCAAACTCCCAACGCATTAACTCTTACTCAGTAAAGATTTGTTTGAAATCTGTGTTAAGCTAAATAATGACCTTCCACTCAATATCCAAAGTACTTATCCTTAGAACCTGTGAATGATACTTTAAATAGTATAAAAAGACATGACAGATGTGATAAAATTAAAGGCATTCAGGTGGAAAGACAACCTTGTTTTATTTAGGTGGTTCCCAAACATAATCGAGATTCATTTAAGAGGGAAATAAAAGCTTTGACTACATAATGACATGAAAGCCTGAGCAAGAAAAGAAATTTGAAGATGCTATTCTTCTACTTTTTTAGATAAAGAAAAAGATTTACCAGGTACAGAATCTCAAAAGGCAAGGAAGGAACAAGTCCCTAGAACTCTTGGATTAGCCTTGTGACATCTTGGTTTTAGTTCACAGAAACTGAAATCCAGAGCAGTGCGAGAATTTCTGTAATTCTTTTATAGGTCACCCTATCTGTGGTCATTTGTTACAGTGGCACTAGAAAAGTAATATAAAATGCTTAAATATAGATGACTGAATTGAATGTCAAAATATATTTGACATCAAAATATGGTGAGTTTTTTAGGAATCGTGCAACTTTAAATTTCAGCTATTACAATCATAATTTTAAATCATATAATTTTAAGTCATATAAATGGGATTTACAGTATATTACACAGAGTGATTGAGGCCTGTTTGTTAAGATTGTTTTAGAGTTAAAGGTATTGTTAGGGATTAGTAATTTATTTTTTTCTATAAGCATAAAAAGACAAGATATGAAAAAGAAACGCAAACCTGTCCAATTTGACCCTAAAGGACACCATCTGACTCTCACCTTTACTCAGTCTCCAGATTGTAGAAATGCTCTACAGTACACATTTCAGTATCTTCAATGATAGAAAACGCTCCCCACAGCGTATTCTTATCTTTATCTTTTATTCTAATTGTTTATTGGTATAATTCAGATAGGCAAAAATGATCATATCTATCATAGGAAATTTGTATCTCTATGCGATATATCTTAGTTCCTCTCTTTTTTTCCATTCCCCTGTTCTCTCTTCAAACCCTTTCCTCGTCCTAGGTATAACATTTTGTTTGCATTTTATCTAAATTTTTCTCTTTCCTTTCATCCCTATACCTCCAAATTCCCATTTCCCTTTAAACAATTAATTTCTATTTTACAATATCTGTTATACATTTTGGTTCTTGTTTACATTTCAGTTTCTTACACCAGAGAGACAATACAATATTTACACATGTATGTCCAATTTATTTCACTTAATAGTATGATCTCAAAGTCCATTCATCTATGCATAAATATCTCAAGATTATTCTTCTCTGTGGCTTAATACTGTATTCGTTGAAAAAATACCTAATGCCATTACCTGTCAAATTCTTTCAGTGATATCAAAAGGAAACACTATTACCAAAGTAATTTCTGGAAGCAAGTATAACCCTGATGCCAAAACCAGAGAGGGTTCAATCAAATAAGACATGCACAGGCCAATCTCCTAAATTAACATAGATGAAAAAATCCTCAACAAGATACTGTCAAGTAAAATGCAGCAAATTATCAAGAAGATTATACAATGTGACCAAGTAGGTTAAACCAGGGTATGCAGAGATGGTTCAACATATGCAATACAATGAATGTAATATACTATATTAACAGAATCAAAGACAAAACCATAAGATCATCTCAATGGATATGAAAAAAGCATCTGACTAAATCCAAACCCCATTCATGATACAGAATATAGTCTTTACTTAATCTGATAAAATTCTATCCGTCACAAACCAAGAACCAACAACATACTAAACAGTCAAAATGAAAACTTTTCTGTGTAAAGTCAGGAACAAGAAAGGATTTCCACTATTACCACTTCTATTCAACATAGTCTGGAAATGTTAGCTAGAGTAATTAGACAAGAGAGAGAAATAAAAGGAATAGAAATAGGAAGGGAAAAAGTTAATTTATTTGTAGATGACATGATATTTTACATAGAAGACCCCCAAAGCACCATAAGACTTCTAGATTTAATAACTAGATTCAGTTCATTGCTGGATACAATATCAGCATTTAAAAATCAATAGCATTCCTATACGCAAATAACAAGTTCACTAAGAGAGAAATTAGGGACAACACACCTTTTCAATAGCATTGAAGAAAAGTACTTAGGCATCACAAAGGAAGTAAAAGATCCTTACATTTAAAACTACAGTACTCTGGACAATTAGATCAAAGCAAATATAAAATGGAAAGATATGCCTTGCTCATGGGTAAAAAACAACCAACATAGTAAAAATGGTTATGCTCCCTAAATTGTTACACAGATTTAATGCAATTCCAATCAAAATACCACTAGTATACATCACATAACTAGAGAAAACATTCCTAAAATTCATTTGGGAGCAGAGACCTAGAATAAAAAAAAAAATCCTATGCAACAAAGAAAAAGCAGGGAACATCATATTCTCCAATTTAAAATTATATTACAGAGCTACTGTAATAAGAATGTATGCGTCTGAAAAAAAAAAAGTCCTGATGATCAGTGGAACCACTGAAGTAGCAACCACTGAAAACACAGTCAGCCATCTTATCTTTGACAAAGGGGCTAACCATTTACTGGGAGAAAGAAAGTTTCGTTGATAAATAGTGCTGGAAAAACTGACTTTCCACATGCAAAAAACTAAAAGTAGAACCACGTATGTCACCGTACAGTAAACTAAAATCAAAATGGGTCTCAGATTTAAATATTAATACAGAAACACTGAATCAACTTAAGGAGCAATGGGTAGAACTACTGAAGACATAGGTGTAGGCAAAAACTTCATAAAGCTGTAGCCTATTTTATTGTTAGTGACTTCGAAAGAATGATACATAATCTTCTTATGAACCCATGTTTTCTTTACAGTTTCCACAATTTAAGACCTTTTTGGTTGACATCATTAAAAAGACTTATGCTTGTTTCTTTCCTTGAGTACAAATTTCTAGTTCCTATATATTGCCTCTCCTCTAGAGACCCATCTGTTTCTGCAACTGTGGAATAACAGTGACAGAGAAAAATGATTTAATATTCTTGGCTATACTTTTTTCTTCAACCTTCATTGAAGTTAAACTACAATCTGAAAATGTATATTTAAAATAGAAGTAATCACTACTACAGTGACCTTTGGACATGGAGTGTCCCCAGTTAACAACTTCAGTATTTCACTAGACTAAAAGCCCTTTATACAGCACAAATATCCGAATTAGTTACTTAGGCAAGGATTTTCAACATCTGTCCCCATTAGTGTTTTAATTGCTTTTCCTGATACTTCCTGTTAACTGTTGGTTCAGTACAGCTAAATTACGTTTAGTCTTTTATCACATTCTCCCGTAGTAGTATGTTTTGGCTCATAATTTTCCCTATGTTTAAGGTAGTTTTCTGTGTTGTGTAATTATTTTCATGACTTATTTCAGTTTATGTTGCTTAGCTTGGACTTCTCTGAATCTTTTGGGAGAAGGAAAAAATCACCCCTTTTACCTTTATTCTTATGACATATCTTTGGATAAACAGAGATTTGGGCAAGTTTGAATGATTCCTTGCATCTTGAAAATTTTTATGGCAAATATTATGTTTTTTTCTCTCTGTATATTTACTGAGTACAAAGGGGCAGTTAAACAAATACTGCTTTAATGAGTACACTCCTATTGCTGACATGACACTCTACATAGAAGATCTCTAAAATGACAAAAAAACATAGGTTTAATAACCAGATTCAGTTTAATAGTTGGATATAATGTTAACACTAAAAAACCAGTAGCATTCCTATACTATTATAGGAATTCCTGTATTGTTTTATTAGAATTAAAACTAAAGTTCAGGTAATATTTTCATTTAATTTGACTGTATGAATCACCAAAACTGAAGAGATATGATAATTATTTTGACACTATAAAGACTAAGGTGGCAGGATCAAGTTATTTGGGCTAGAAGATAACATACAATGAGCTTTACCATATCTTAGGCAAAAAAAAAAAAAAAAAAACCAAAAACAAAAAAACAAAAAAAAAAAAAAAAACAAAACAAAACAAACAAAAAAAAACAACCAGATTGCTTTTGTAATTTACACCCCACAACTGTGTTTATTTTTTCTTCATTCTTTTGGTGATCTTCTGGCCTCAGAGCCTTGTTTTATTTCTGACTTCTCTTTGTTCAGTGGCGCTAGGTGCTGGTATCTTTCTCCTATTGGACTATAGCCCAGTTATCTCAGTCTCTTTATGTTACCAAACTACAGTATGTGGTAGCAAACTGTAGATATGTTATTGAGTCATTTACCTGTATTCATTCATTACAATAGTACTACTGTATGGGGCCCAGTCATGCTGGTATCAAGGCACATAGAAAACATAGAAATAAACTAGACTAACCTGGAAATAGTTGGTTAAGATAGAATCATATTTCAAAAACATGTGAATTATCTGAGATATTAGCAAAAAGGGTATCAGTTAAAATCAGCTAAGCAGGCCATATGCAGAATATATGAGAAATAATAAAGTGAAATCAATGAGTATGCCAACAACTTACTACAGAAAAGCCACAAAAAAAAAACCCTTAAATTGCAGAAAACTTAGAATGAGCTAAAGCATAGAGGTTTTGATTATATCTGGCACAGGTAACTAATTCCTTAAATTTTGGATAATTATTAGACCCAACCAGCAATATTAGCATTATTCAGAAACATAAAAAGGCAGACAGCTAGGCTTAATAAGGAACTGAATCTTAATATTTTAACAAGAGCTCTAGGTGATGTGAATAAGAGCCACTGGACTAAAATATTTCTAAAGCCAAGCCCATAAGAAAACTTTCAAGAGAGCTGAGAGTCTCAATGTGAAGATGTTACAGAGGTTTAAAGAGCCACCCCATTTTTAGCTACCATCTATGACCTTCTTCTTAAAAATCACTTATGCTTCATTTTAATTTCCACTTTACTATCCTTCTTTCTGGCTCCTCTTTCTAATTTGTCTTATGTAATTGTATCCTGAAATTTCTTAAGCTTTCTGTCCTCTACATTATCACTCATTTCCTAGGCTTTCATACTTCCTTATACATTATGCATCTCTCTGGTTGTGATAACTAACAAAAGAACTATAAGCATTCCAAATACACACAGAAATTTCACTCTTGTATATCTGATAAGCATTTTACACTAAAAATGCCTCATCTTACTAAAACACCTTTCTGTTGAAAATGTTTACTTTTCCAAAAATCAATCTCTACCTATAATTTTTCAACATAATAATTCACTCAATCATATCGACTGTTCCCTTAAATTATGTCTCACATATGTCCATATGTCCATATGCACCAGCCTAAAAGCAGGGAATTCCCACCAGTTAGGTGACAGACAAATGGAAGAAATAATGGAGCCATTCCACACATCTCTCATGACATAATAAGGAAAGCTGAAATTACATTCTTCATATAAGAACTTCTTGCACCTGAAAAGAAGAGGAATACCACAAAAATCAGCATGCATCATAGCAGATACAACTATGTATGTAAAATCAAATATAAATTATTTTATCCTGAGTTAATTCCCTGAAATACTTAAATGTGTTACAAACGTGGAGTTTTATAGATTTTCCTTATTCTTTCATCTGGAAGCATTGTATATGGGGAATATTTGTCTCACGTTAATCGTGACTATTAATCAAAATAAGGATAGTTTATAGTATAATAAACTTTTAACAAATGTTTGATATCATGATCTATATTATACCTTCATTGATTGTTTAAGTGATTACACATATTTATAGATCCACTCTTTATTCTAATTCTAACCTCTAAATTGTTTTAATAATAGGGCTTTGGATATCCCTTTCTATGGATTAGAGATTTAGTATTCTGTTTTACATTTGTTTGTTAAAACAAAAATTCAGAATACCAGCTAAACTCCACAATGACTCTTTTCATATTTTCCCATTCTCATTTTTAAACGTCTAAAGAGAATTTCACCATTCTAAACTACTTAATGCATTTCACAATGCGGTTATAAAAACTTCTTTACATAACTTTTGCCAGTAAATAAGCCTTTAAATTGGGTATTGGTGAAGTAGAAATAAAAATGTTATTTCTACTTCAACAGTTAAAGCCCACTGACATCTCCAAATATATACAATGTGTGACAAGAAGGGCAAATATATTTTCCTCAAGGAAGACAGTTGATAAATATGAAATGTTCTTTCCAGGTCTAATGAGTTGTCATTTTACAGAAACATATGGTGATTTGAAAACTTGGTATCAAGCAGATAACTAAAATCACTTTTTAAAACTTCCAGAACTACATAAAATTTTGCATGAGAAATCCAGTTTCCACAACAACCTTATTCATATATTGATGCATTTAATATGCATTGTATTGTCCAACTATATTTTAAACTCAGCCTTCACACTTTTACACAATAGCATGTCACTGTAGCTATTTTCAGACTAATAGTAATTTTAAATAAATGCAATTCACTATAATAAACATAGGAAAATAGCTATTTTTCTTGATAAAATCCTAAAAACAACTTAATTTTTGGCTATCGTCAATAACCCTTGTAGGTAATCTGAACTATTACTAATAACTGGCTGCACTATTTTAAAATAATGTTTTTAGAAAGGCAAAATGTGGGCCTGATGATATAGCTCAGCAGGTATAAGAGCCTGCCTGGCAAGCACGAGGTCATGAGTTCACTCCCATGTACAAAAAAAGAAGAAGAAAAAATTTAAACATAATTCAGAAAAATAAAACATGTAGACAGTCATTAGCAAGAAAGGCAATATCTGTACTGATTTTGATGTTTTATAAAATACAATTTTATAGTTTAGGAAAAATTAAAATTAGCACATAAATTCACAAATATGAAAATTAGAAAGTAATTAAATTTTGAAGCTTTTGAATACTACACTGATCATTCTCATTGTCTATCAAAATAACAATATGAACTCTGATTCAGGGAAGTTTTACTGCCATGATTTCATAGAACACTTATTTCTTTCCCTTGACAGAAGGCCCATAGAGATCAAAATGATATAAAGGGTATCATGGGAATGTGTAGATTTCATAAAATATATTTTATGCACGAATAAGACAGAACAGTATGTATGTATAGCTCTCTCTATATATATATTTAATTAAACAAGTTCTGATACAAAAAAAGATTTTCAGATTCAAATAAAACAGTGGGAGGTTTATTATTTTCTCTGCTGGTTGCAATACATGTTCCATTGTGTTTCCTTAAATATAATGGTTTATAATATCTATTTTTATAATAAAGTAAATATGATATATAGTTTCTATTTTAATTATCATGTTTTAAGAACTACCATTATTGTTATTTTGTGAGGCAAAAACACTTGCAATGAATTTCTGAGAAAAGTTAACATTTTTAAAACATTTCATTATTTATTTCTTACAAATTTATAAATACCAATTACATACTTTGTGGAAATCACCATATGAAACCCTGATGACACATGTGAAGGAGATAAACTTACTTTCTTAGATACCTGATATCCTACAATGAAAGACAATTAGTGCATGGAACAGTATGTGATCTGTTAGAGGCAAATGTACAATTATGGGTTTTATACTAGGAAGAGTCAATTTTAAGTAGAGTAAATTGGAAAAGACTTTCCTGAACCTAACCAAAAACCAGCAAAGAAACACATAAATGGTAATGGATCACATATGGTGTCAATGAGTAGGTTACTAAAACATCAACTCATATTCTATGGTTTCATTTCAAGAAATGCTACGAATGAGTGCATCTCCAGAGGCAAGCTGTAGATTAGTGATATCCATGTGTTGTGTCATGGAGGATAGGAGATGACCTCGAATAGGTACAAGGCTTACTTTACTTAGTATCATGTTTTCAAGGCATATCTGTGTTGTAACATATCCCACTTGTGGTTAATTTCCATAAGACATGTGGTATATGCAGCCTTGTAGCTAATTTTGGCAATTATGAATAATGCTGTTGTGCACAGTCATGTGTGAGTTTTTAATTGGACCTATGTTTTCGAATTTCTTGAGTATATACATAGGCAAAGAATTAAAAACACGAGTTAAGTGTAGTTTTTTTTTGAAGAATAGCAAAAGTGTTTTATAAACAGGCTGCAACATTTTCTATTTCCTCCTTGTATCACATAAATGTTCTAATTTCTCCACATCCTCTTTGAAACTTGTTAATATCCATCTCTCACAATTACATCCAAGTGAATTGCTCCCTTTTATGGTGGCGATTTGCATTCCCTTAATGACTAATAGTGCTGAGCCTTTTTCATATGCTTGTTGGTCATTAGTATAACTATATGCTTGTTGTCCTGGGTATAACTATCTCTTTGGGAGCTGTGCCCATTTTGATGCTTTGTCAATATTTTATTGTGTCATCTTTGCAATTGAGTTATGATTTTTAGAATATTCCAAATGCAAGCCTGTTATCATGTACATAACTTGTATTTTCTCTCATTCTGCATTTATTGTGCCACATACAAACATGTTCTTTGTAACACAATAATGTACTTCGGTAATGTCCATTTTATCTGTTCTGTTTAACTTTCTTGCATCTTTAGTATCATATTTGAAAAATAGTTTCTCATAGCTGTTACAACTTGTTTTTGGAGTTTTAACTACATGCCATCAACATAAATGTTTGCCCTTACACCATTATATTAATTATTGTAGCTTGTAGCAAGTTATTAAATTTGGTATAGTGACTCCTCTAAATTAGGTCTTATTTTCAAGATGTTTGGACAGTTTTAAGTACCTTGACTTTCCAAAAGAATCAGTACACTGCTGCAAAAAAAAGGTAGCTGATATTTTAACAGAGATCCTGTAAAATCATTTTGAGGGGTAGGAACTATTTGACATTATTACTTCCAATATCTGATCATGAGATGTTTTTGGATTAATTTTTTTTCTTTTACTTTTTAAAATACAGTTGATAGTATTCTCGGGTAAACATGTGAAATTAATTCTTAGGTATTTTATTTTGGATAATGTACATGGAAATTTTTCTTAATTTAATATTCAGAATATTCTTTGTTAATAGACAGAAAGCTGGCTTTTGTATCCTATAACCTATAACTTTACAGACCTAAGTTAGTAATTCTGAGCTTTGTGTGTCAATAGGAATTTCTATATTTATGATCATATGATTGGCAAATAAAAAGTTATCTTAAATTTTAATCAAAATGTCTTATTTATTTTCCTGGTCTAATTTTCCTGCTAGAATACCCAGTACAAAGATGAATAGAAGTGAGGTGAGTAGATGTCTTTCGCTGTTTCTAGATGGTTTGCAGAAAGATTTTATTGCTAAATCATTAAGCATTTGTGTTAGCTGAAGGATAACATTGGTGCCTTTTATCAACTTGAAGCAGTTTGTTTTATTCACTATTTTGTTAAATAATGAACCAGTATTTGATTTCTAAAATATTTTTCTACGTTTATTAAGGTGATGTAAGCTATTTTTTCTATTCTTTTAATATATTGTAATTCATTGACTTATTTTCATATGCTGTACATAGGATGTTTCTTTTACTTATTTTCATATGATTTATATAACTGTACATCCAGTGTTCACGAGATACAATCTTTATATTTTAATATGGTACAATTTTGTTGAGGAATTTTTGAGTTAATATCAATGAACTACTTTATTATAATATTTATTAATTTTTTTGTTCTTTATGGTACCAGAATAAAATTTACCTCATACAATAAACTGGAAAATGTACTGAGCCTGATTTGCCAGAAGTGATTCTGTACAATTAACTTTAATTCTTCTTTAAATGTATTGAAGTAAATTCTAGTGAAGCTCTCTGAACATGGGATCTCTACTGTGGAGATTTCTTACATTTTCACTTTAATCAATATCTTTCTTCTTATATATGTCAGTTCAGGTTTTATTCAGTCTTAATTTCGGGACATTGTGTGTTTCTAGTAATTTATGTTTTAAGTGCGGTATCTACATACATTATCTACTTAGTATTACATTGCCTTATAATTCTTTATATCTTTATAAGGTAAATGATCATGTCTCCACTTTCATTTGGTTTCAGTAATTTGCAACTTCTCTTTTTTGTGGGGAATTCTGTCAAAAGATAGTTCAATTTTGTTTATATTTTCATAGAATCAGATTTTAAAATATTCCCTATTTTCTATCCTCTACATTATGTATTTCATCTTTTTCTTCCTTCTATGTGGTTATATTAAGTTAGTTTGCCTTTTTTTTCCCTGTCATATGCTATATGGTTGGGTTTTTAATTTAAGATCTTTCCTTTCTGTATCACAGCTAGAAATCTATCACCTGTAAGCTGCATTTACTGAATTTCAACTTTTATTGTTTTGTGTTAGTTTGTCTTGAAGCATTTAAAATTGTTACTTGTAATTTCCTTGATGAATTGCTTATTTAATAGAGCAATGCCTAATATCCACATATTTACGAATTTCCAAAATTTCATTCTTTTATTTATTTTAATCAATAGTAATTATAATAATAGTGATAGGTAAGAAATTTTACACAACTACACATTTTTAAGATAAAAGAGTATTTTTCTATTTCTCAATAAATTTAATATTAAATCTCTCAAAATTGTTGAGAGAAATATCCCCTAGTCTCATATTATATTAGAGATGAGAAAAAATATATTTACCTCATGTTATTAAAACCAACCTAACAAAATCTGTAGCTCAGTGAGTTTACATGGTTTTATCAAAATCATATATTAAGTATAGATGACTAGGAAACAAACTTCATGTTTCCCAAATTGGCCATTGACATTTCTTGAAAAATAATCACTACAGTGACTGCAATTCTATTAAGGGGAAAAAAGGTTATCAAGAGAGAACGTTATTCTACAGTTGGTGGTAAAGGTGGTCAAAGTATCCTTGTTACTGAGGATGCTGCTGATTTTAATGAAAAGAAGTCCTTAAACAGTAAACATCTTGTGAAGTAATGACCTACTTTCTGCCTTCAAATGAAACATTCATAGCAACAGTAAAGTAGTTGGATTTATAGTACATGATTTCATTTCTACAAAAATTTGATTTAACTAGGCACAAGAAACTATCCCAGGCAAGGCCTAATAGTCTTTATATGACAAGTAGAAATTCTGACATTAATAGACCAAGAAGTATACAAAATTAGATCATACCAGAAGTCACATCATGAGTGTTAAAATGATGTGTGATGAGCATAGGTAGATTTTAGAAGGGGAAGCGGAAGTAGAGCTGGAAAATGTTTTAGTTAGGGTGTTCACGGGAAACCATTACAGACAAGACACATAATTTACAGGATTATTTTATATTAGCCACACGAAGAGTCAAACACAAAAAGTGCAGTAAATCTGCCCATATGCTAAAGACTCCCTAAAATCCAGCTGAGAGCCTGGATCCCTCCACAACAGTCTGCATGAGCCCAGCCGAAAAGCTAGAGACCATGACAATGTCTCATGCAAATCGGTTTCATGTATCTGTGCAGGGAAGGCCCAAAGGTCATCTGTGAAAGTGGAATGACGTATCTGTGCTAGTAGCTTGAGTGCTCTGCATTGGAGCCAGAAAGTGATGCTCAAACTAAGAACTAAGGTTCCCCTGAAAAGTACTATGCCATCCTGAATGACAATGAGGTCTCAAGCTCCTGTGATGATAAAACCAATTTCATATGAGAAAAGAAGCTCTACAAGCTCCTCCACAAGAATCCACGACAACAGGAGAAAACAAAACCTAGAAGAAATGGTGCTTCTTCTTCCTCTCCAGTCTTCCTTTTTATGCTGGCAACAATGGGTGGACCATCAGCACTCAGCACCACACTGATTCAGTTCAGCCGATATTTTAAGTTGACCAGCAGTTTTCAGTCCACCACAAGAAACTTCTTAGCAAGAAAGAATGGATTAGACCTACAGTTAGGAGTGGACATATACAGATTGATATGCACTCAAGAAGAGAACTTGATTACCAGGAAAATTTCCCAAGTTCTAGCAATAGGAATATATATGCATATTATAAAAGCTATCGTTTTGTAGATGAATTGTCCTGATGTGAGATATTTGCAGAAAAAAAGGTCTTTAGGCCATTCATAGTGTTTATTGTCAATTGCCTTAATATCTCTGATACCATTTTGTAACTCTTCTTTGACTCTGCTAACTTACATTTAGAATTGTCATTTTTATTCCTCTTATTAAGTCATTTTGCTTTCACTGTGTCTGTCCTGAAAAGTCTACCCTCACTGTACTTAAGTATTTAGGGCAAAGTCCCCACTTTCTTCTTTGTATGTTTCACTTCTTGGTCTCATAGATCTTACCTGAAGCTAACAGAAAAACTGAATGTCTCATACTGCTGTGAGGAGGAAAGATCCAAGATGCCCTGGGAACTGAGTACTAAATCAACAATTCATCTTTTTCCATCTGTTGAGAAAGCATCATGCAGCTGGCTGACTGACTTGACATCTGAGCAGCACAGGAGATATTCTTAACAGTTTTCTCTTACCTCTTCATAATTCAACTGTTGTAAAAGCGACAGTGAATCTTGACAGAGGTGCTGAGGTGAGCAGCCTGTTGAAGACAAATAAAACAGGTGTAGCAAACAGTCAGTGGCAATAGGCATGATCATTTCTTTTCATTAGCCTGGGCTTTTTGTCGGGATACTAACCTATCATAAATCTTTATAAAAGTAAAAAATGTACATGTGTAGCTAGTTTTAGTTGAGTTATATTAAAATATAAGGTGTATATTCGAAATTCAACCTCTCTCTTTGTAGATGTAGATATAGATAGATACATGTATAGATATAATATAGATATAGATATATATCTCAAGTACACTTTACAAACATTCATCCAAAAATTATTGTATGAATCCATTTCCCTACTTGTATTTTTTAGAACACCTATATTTCTTGAAATTTTTCTGGAAACTTAAGAAAGAATCAATGTTAAGAGAAGACTAAGGCAGTATTTAGTTTGTTCTTTAGGCTTCCAGAGAGTGAATGAGGAGCTAGACAACCATATACTTCCTTCATTAAGTCTGACCACATTTATTTCAGAAAGTAATCCAACCACACTAAAATATTCCCCAAACATTTTGCCATGGTGCTCTTGTCAGCTTCTTGTGAATGGTATGTATTCATGATCCGGAATCCTTTCATAAAAATGATCTTATCTTTTAAAAGTGAGTCTTGACTCTGGAGTAGTAGAGCAGCTGAAATCCCAGAATTCAGTAGAGTGAAAGCAGGAGATTGATGTGAGTCTGAGGACAGCGTAGGCTATATAGTGAGTTCAAGCCCAGTCAAACCTATATAGCAAGACGCTGTTTCAAAAAACAAATAAATAATTAAAGTGAATCTTTTGACCTTATCTGTTATGCAAGTTTACTTATTTGAAATCCTGGCAAGTATTAGATATTTTTTATATATCACATAAAATATAACTCCAGAACTTCTTGACTAACTGGTCCAATGTAACCCTGAATGTCACTAATTATAGAGTTGCGTTGGCCTCTTTCAGGATCTACCTCTGACTGAATGCTTTGAAGAATGGTTTTCAAAACTATTTTTAGCTGTATTTGTATGGAAGGTACAAGTACAGTAAATATATCATCATTTTCTTGCCTCATGGATGATCTGTCTTTAGTCTGTTAGTTTCACTTCCATGAAGGGCGGGGGGCTTTGCTGTGAAGGTATTTCTTCTCCTATAAAGCAGGCCTGAAAGATGTTTAAGATAAAGGATAAACTGCTCCTTCAGAAGAAGATCAATATTTCTGCTTATTGTTTGCTCATTTGTATAGTTTCTTTTCTTCTTCCTTTTTCACATGCTAATTTGTCTTACATCTACAGTAGAAAAATTTCACCTTTAAAGACTTGATGCTTTTGTTTTCTGGTTCAACATTTGCTTACTGACAATAACACTAATATTTGCAAAAATGTCTCTTAATACTGGTTTAAGTATTTAATAAGTCCCAACCATCAACTAGTGCATGAAACATGACTATCTCACTGATATGGTTGTATGCTAATTGTTGCTGGCATGTATTTTATACAATCTTAATGTACAACATTTATTTACCTCTTTTTCCAAACATTTAACTTGAAGCAATAAAATAAGCTGATAAGTAGTTTAAGGTGACAAAGTCATGATATCATCATTTAATGTGATCTTGGAGGTAACATATATTCTTGCCTTGCACTTCAGAAATTGAGACTGAGACAGAGAACATATCTCAAAGATTACAACCAGTAGCTGGACTATTGAGCAATTACAAGAGTATATTTTGGAGGAGACATGTTTGAATACTGATTTTTATATTCCAGATAATCTGCAGATTATTTAACAGTAAGATAAAAAGGTAAATTTTGGTTATTTTATTTTAAACAAAACAGTAAGAAGTAACAGGATAGTAGGAGAGTAACAATAATTACTACATTGCATGTTGTTATATTCATAGTAGTTATTCAGAGTACAATATAGAGGCATGAAACATTGTCCAGAAAATTGCTACACAAAAGTTTTCCCTCAAAGATCCAAGAAAAAAAGGAGGTACAATATCTTAGCTGTCCTGTGTTTGCATGTAATCTTCCTTTTCCTTCCTTTCCTTTCCTCTTTCTCACATCACAGTTTTTGTTTTCAAAAAGTCAATTCAACTATAGAACATCATTTGAAAGATTCTCTTCTCCATGTAAATTATTTTATTAGTATTTATCATGTAAGAGATAGCTACATTGTGCTTATTGAAACAGACACTATTAAAGTATATATTTAAAGTTTAGGAACAGGAATTGTGCAAATATTTAATCCAAAGGTGCTGTCCTGAAGTTATTAGATAAACTTATCTTGTGTTTTTGACCCCAAAACGAGTATAAGCGCTTTAAAATGATGGACACGTGACAAAAACAAACTTGAAAGCATTTATGCTTTCACTGGTATTAAGGCAAAACTTGGGTCTTTTTCTTTTTATTTATTTATTTATTTTTTTGTTTTGTTTTGGTGGGGGATCCTGGGAATCGAACTCAGGACCTTGCACTTACAGGCATCTGCTTTGCCACTGACCTGTATCCCTGCCCCACTGAGCTATATTCATGACTCCAAAATGTGTAAGTCATTTTGAATTATTTGTGACATTGTGAGTCCAAATTGAAATAAATAGATAATAAAAAATTTGATAAGTTGTAATGTAGTTCAGCAGTTCAAGAAATTTCTTAAAAAAACTTTATTTGCAATGGAATAAAGTATTCAAACAGAGTGTCTTATCAATCAAAAGCTTTAGTTATGATGTAAATTAAAACTGAGTGCTGATAGAATACAGCGTGGAAAAAAACCATGTCTGCTATGAAATGCCCGCCACGCAGGCAAACTGTGAATTTAATAATGAGGAAACATCAGACCAAACCAAAGGAATTGCCATTTTAGTTTTATTATTTGTGGTATAATGCCAGCAATTTATTTTAAAATTTTATAGAGGATAAAGTGTTCTTTGTATTCTATTTCCAGTGTTTCTGTGAGTCTCAGAGTCTTTCAAAAATCGTAACTATAATTGCTTTGACAAAACATTCCAAATCAGAAAAAGTGAGAGTGGATCACTAATATAGGACAAAAACAAAATAAGTTTAAGTAGTGAAAGATTGGAAAAAGAAGGAGTGCCTGAAAGAAGAAATGTTAAGCCAAGTACTTACTATCATTAGGAAACTGTTTTGTAGAAAAAATGAACAGAAGTTTCTTTGGTTTTGTACTACTATTTCAAAAGAGAATGTTGAGACTTACTTAGATTAATTTCAGTGTATTGACAATGCCTTGCCCTCTTTGGAGAACTTTCAAGGTTCTAAGCATATATCAAAATTAATTTCTTAAAGATATTTCTCTCTGTCACCTACATAAATGAAGTGGGTCTGACTGGTTACTGTCTGAGATTCCTTCTAGTTTTATCAGTTTAGTATTTATTGTATTCTGAAAGGAATCAAAGCTTTTACACACTGGGATCATACATAATTTCAGTTGTAATTGTCTATTAAGTATAATTGATCTGAAAATTCCTAGTAAGCACTGAAAAAGCAAACTTGATGATGGTGGTTTAACATCTGAGAATAAAAGTTTCCCAAAAGAGATTTTAATATACACACAAATATTTTAGATTCTAATTGTGACTGAGTATAAATACACCACTTGGCCAAAACAGTTAAAAAGATTATTGTGTAACATTTATATTTCATGTATAAGTCACAATACAACTAAATGGAGCAGACTTTAATTTCCCTGAGAAAGAATTAATAAAACCTATCTCTCTATCTATCTGTCTGTCTATCTATCTAGCATCTTTTTCTGAGAAACAATTTTGCTTTGTTGACCAGGCTGGTTTTGAACCCTCAAACTCATGAGTTCAAATTATCCTCCTGCTTCAGTTTCCTAAGCAGCTAGTACTATGGTTAAAATGTACACAAAGCAACACCATCTATATACATTTATTCTTGAACTCATCACAAATAGACTACAGAAAATCAGAGGTCGAAAAAGACAGCATTCGTGCAATTGAAAGAAGCATTTTCTTCTTACCTTGACTTCTCATACCGAGAAGATATCAGGAATGAATCAGCTTATAACTGTCCTGATTCTGTCAACGAAGCTGTAATCAAAGAGTTGATCTAAGAATTTCTCCAACTCTTCTAGTATATTTTCTTTATTACCTATTATTTTAAAAATAACATTCATAGCATTGTTTTCCATCAGTTGTTCTTGGCATGAATTCTGAGAGTAACGACCTTTCCTATACGTGACCCTGCTATAGAAGAGAATGTTGAACTTGTGGTTCCTGATTAATTCCATTGAATCCACAGCGAATTCTTTGTTTCTTGAACCAACTGTTTATCCAGGGTTCCAGGTGATACTAGTAACTTATCATTATTCCTCTTACTCCAATAGATAATAACACATTGGTTATTGAAACCCACAAATATTTTAAGTTCCAGTTGTGTCTAAGTATAAATATACCAAAGAGTTAAAAGATTATTATGCAGCATTTGTGCTTCATGTATGAGTTAGAATATATCTTACATACACACACAAAAATATTTAATGCAGAAAATAAAATTCAAGGGGAAAGATCATAACTACTTTAGATAAGTTCTGTTGTGTTTTCTGTATATACAGAGTTTCTGATTAGAACAATTACTTACTTTAAGATATACCTCCTGAAAAATAATGGTGTTGTGGATAAAGAACACGAAGTAAATGGAATGAAATGAATAAATGTGATGAATATCATATCTGAGTAATGAGAACTATCTGATTTAGGCTTTCTTGTTGCATGAGTTCATTGAAGTCCTATGACTTAAGGCAATGAAAGGGAAAAGGATTTACAAAAGATGCTATATATAGAATAGCTATTGGCCCTGTAGAGTTGAGGGGTAAATGAGTCATCTGTAATATAATTTTCTTTTCAAATATTAGAAGTGTGAAAAGCCTTAATAAATATTAACCTCGGAAAAGTACCCATGGGATGTTCATTTCTATAATAAAAAATAATCTCATTACTGACTGTACTTTATAGATTTAATAAGCTTTCGATTTCCTGAACCAATTTAGTACTTATTCACCCACCTACCATTTTTTATTAGTGTATAATTGAAGTACACAATGATTACACTTGTAGTGGAAGATTAGAAGGAGACAGGAAAAATTCTGGTGATTGTAATATCGTCACATTCTTGACGATGCTTGACGATGACCACTGTGTTTGAGAGAAATGCTCCTTGCTGTATGTATCCTTATGAAAGTGTTACTCACCTTTATTGCCCCTTCCCAGAAACAAAGGATAAGGCCCTGATTGACTCAGACCACCAATCAGTGGGACAGTTAATTTTAGAAACCAACTTAGCCCTGTAAGTACGAAGTACACCCACTCTGGGTTTAGGTGCACCCACTCTGCTATTAAGACCTTTTCTGCTTCGTTCAGATTTGCCACACTTGAAACACATTTTTGCTCCACATTATGTCACTGTTGGCTCCTCCAATTCCCAATAAAAGCCACACATTTTCATTCTTTGCAGTACTGAGGGCAAAGACCTGAAGGCAGAGACATTTTGGGGGACCTCTAGCAGCCCCCACCAGAACCCTGGCCAGACATAACCATTATGGAGAGCTGTTAAGGCACGTGACACATCTAAAGTCTTTTTTTTTTTTTTTTTTTTTTTTTTTTGTTTGTTTTTCCCTCACCTTGCAAAACCAGCATGAGTGTTGGCATTGTGATCTCTGTTACCTAGGAAAAGAAATTTAGGTACAGAGAGACTGTGAGATTTACTCAGATCAAACATATGGTAAACATTGTGTCTATCTGAAATAATTTCCTTTCGTATGTGAAACCAGAATCCTTAACTAAATCTGAACTGAAAATTTGATGCTCACTCTCATAAGAAAACTTCACAAGATTGTCATTGTGTTTTCTGGGTACTATGAATTAGAAATTAGCTTGCATTTTTCACTTTTGGCCTTATTTGCAGACGTTTTCAATGAATAAAAGATGTGTAAATATACTTAAAACTTGTAAAGAAGCGTTATTTGTAGTATAATGCCTGCAATTTATCTTACAATTTTATAGAGGATAAAGTGTTCTTTGTATTCTATTTCCAGTGTTTCTGTGAGTCTCAGAGTGTTTCAAAAATCATCACTATAATTGCTTTGACAAAACATTCCAAATCAGAAAAAGTGAAAGTGGATCACTAATATAGGACAAAAACAAAATAAGTTTAAGTAGTGAAAGATCGGAAAAAGAAGGAGTGACAGAAAGAGGAAATGTTAAGCCAAGTACTTCCTATGATTAGGAAACAAAGACATACATATATAAAAAGCATTACCAACCTATATTTTGTAAACGCTTCATAATGTATGTCTAATAGGAAATTTATTTAACATGAAATTGATATTACTTAAATTTTAATCAAAATAAGAGTGAAAAATTTCACTTTATGAGTCCTCATCTTTTGCTTATTTTCCCTTTGAAGATAGTCAGTTTTATCTCTTCTAAAATGTTGTAGCTTTTTAAAAAATTTACTATCAACATAATTTATACAAATACTATGGGCATGGAATTTTTGTCATTTGAAACCCTGTTATTTACACACACAGTTCTGTATCCTGCAATCTTGGTACCTTAAATTTGTTTAAGTACATATATTGTTCATTCTGTAACTTTTCAATCTTTGCTTTTTCTGATTTCTTAAGGGATTTATTTCAAATCATGTACTTGTTTCTACTTGGCTTCCAAATTTTAGAGTGAAAATACTAAATTGTTTCCTATTGCTTCATTTTTTTATTGTCATCTTTCTTCCTTCCTTCCTTCCTTCCTTCCTTCCTTCCTTCCTTCCTTCCTTCCTTCCTTCCTTTTTCTTTCTTTCTTTCTTTCTTTCTTTCTTTCTTTCTTTCTTTCTTTCTTTCTTTCTTTTTTTTTTCTTTCTTTCTTTCTTTTTCAAACCTAGTGAACCAGTCTAGGAACCCTTTACCATTGATATATATCCCCAGGCTCTTTTTACTTTGTTCCATTTTTATTTTGAGGTAGTGTTTTAAATTACTTTTCTCATTGCTGAGACAACATACCTGACACTCAGAATTCTCGTGAGGAAGGTTTCTTTTGGCTTCTGGTTTTAGAGGTTTCAGTTTGTAGTCCTCTGGCTCCGGAACATCTCCAAACTGCCATCAATGAGTGCATGAGGCTTTGAGGGGGAACATCTAAATATAAACACACGAGGTTAGGTCTCTCCTAGTTACCCGTGTGGATCTCAAATTTGTAATTCTGCTAACTCAGTGTCCCTAAATTCTGGAGTCACAACCAACCATTCAGATTTTTAAATCACATCTTACTTTGCTATGAACTCATTCATTAGGTGCTAATATGAAATTATTTTTTTTATTTTAAAAATGAAAAAAGAATAACCGATACAGAATGATACAGAATGCTAAAATAATAAAATATTAGCACTAGTGAATATATTGCATATACTTCAAAGTAGATGGTCAGAATTCAAGATAATAGGCATGGTAAAATTGATCAAACAATCAAACAGTAGAAGCACAAAATGTTCTTTTTGATGACAGAGATTAATAGTATAGCTATGTATCTTGTGTGTATATATATATGTATATATATATATATATATATATATATATATATGTATATATAATCTTTTCCCCTTCTTTCTTTTCTCCTTTCTCTTATCCCAATTGTTTCCTTTTCTGCAATTTATTTCCCTTCCACTTTCACAATATCTATAGTACATTTTGGATCTTATTTACTCTTTCAGTTAATGTTATTCATAGAATTATAATTATTTATATAATAAAAATAATCATCTAAAAGTCCTAAAATAATACATTCAAATCTGATATAATCACTGAATTCTAGATTCACAGACACCATAAACAGTTGGGATTCTCTCTTATATATCTAAAAGGGCTCTTTCACTCAATATGCCCCAATTATAATTCTAGTCCCCACTCCCAAATCTGTTCATGTTAGAACTTCCGTCATCTAAGTAAATGATGACTTCAGTCTTTCAGAAGTCTAAGTCGAAAAACAGTGTTGATAATGCTTAACAGTTAATCTTGATTGTCAGATTTATGGGCTTGAGCAAAGCATAGCTGGTTCATGAAGCACATATATGAGTTTGTTTGCAGAGGTCATGGAGATACAGTATAACCCAAGGATTCTCTTGTTCTTTCTGTCAGCTTTTCCACAACCATGGTGTGAGAAGCCTTGTTCTGTCTCAACTTTTCATCACTATTTTTCTGTCTTGAAGCCAACTGTAGACTGAAATTTATGAAGCCATGAACCAAAATAAGTCTTCCTCAAGTTGTCTGTGTCAGATATTTTATCCAAGTGACAGATTCAACGTGCTTACTTCCCTCATTTCTCGCATTTCCAATCCAAATTATTGGGGAATTCTTTAGCTTTATTTGCATAATATATCTACGTTTTAAAATTTTTATAGTTATGCAGAGTGACTTGCTTTGGTTCACGAGAATTTCATGTGTCTTACCTCTGTTAGGTAATAACTTTCTTATGGTTTTCATGGTTCTGTCTTACAGTATACTGAACATTCTTCCCAAAGAAGATCATTGTTACCTGAATTTAAACCCATGGACAGCGAGGAAATTCATCACAATAAAGATAAAGTTTTCTCTGTCTCCCAGTGAATTTTATTGAAAAGACAAAATAAGTGATAGAGAAGATGAGAATGGTTGTAGCTTTAATGAGAACATTTTAGTATCTTCCTCCTGTACCCATGGTTAGGCTTTGGCTTTCTTCAAGAAGGCCTATCTCCTAAAAATCTATAATAATAATAATAAAAAAAAAAAACTTTGCAAGAAGCAGCATCCCTCCTTGTAATGTTTGAACATTAAAAGAAGAATAATTCTAATATGGGGATTATAACTTAGACAAGCTCAAGTATAAAGTTTAAGAACATAAAGCTTTTAATCCACTTATTTACTTTGCGCAGAGCCACTAAAGTAACAGAAGATTTACTGATGTGATGTTGCTATTAAAAATCATTTCCAGTAGGTTCCACTTAAAGCATTTTCATCCAGGATCTAAACTGCCTTTAATTATGAAGTACATTGCTGATTCAATAACTTTCCAAGTTCTTTAGTATATCTTCATTTACTTACTTTTTGCCTCAATTTTATTTATGTACTTATTTCCAGAGATAATTCAGGTAGTTTTACTTATTTTTTTGGAAGTTATGAATGTCCAAGTTGACTGTAATTGGGGTACTCTGGGAGGCTCAGGTAGGATGCTGACAAGTTTGAGCCAAGCCAAGTGAACTTAGTATCTAACTGAGATGCTGCTTTAAGATAGAAATAAATGAATAAGTGGTTACAGGAAGTGGTGGAGAGGTAGCTCAGTGGGAAGATCCTGGATTCAATCCTCAATTCCAAAATGTATAAATGAGACAGAAACGGTTCTTCTCAATGAATTTACATTCTCCACATCTCAGAGCTCCTAAAGTGACTATTATTTTAAGGGTTTCATATTTTCTTCTCTGTGTGATTTTCATGGCTGGTATTTTCTCTTGGATGATTTCAAAATTCTGTGTGCCAAAATGTTCCTTATCTTCGAGGGTCAGGTATAAACTGTAGTTCTGGTTTACATCTAGCTGGCAAACAAAAGCCTCATCTATTAAAAGCTAGGGCTTTTAGAAGGTAATGGGATCTGAGGCAGGACAGTCATCAGTGGATTAACCCACTGACGTGTTCACAGAGGAATGTGCTGTAAAGATACAGAGCATGGTGGAAGAGGTAGATCACTGGAGATGTGACTAGAGGAGAGATCTGAATTTAGTCATCTCAATCATCATAGATTAGTCCACGAGTGACTATTTAATGGTTTTGAAATCAAAGACCAAAAAAACACATATCAGATTATTTAAAGATATATCAACTTTGGACAAACAGCATTTACAAATAGATTTTAAAAGTTATCTCACATTAAATAAAATTTGCCCTACAGTAATAGGCAATTTGTCTATACTGTAAGTTGTATATATTTAAATTTATATTTTATTCACAATTTTAAAGTCAACAGGAGGCAATTATTAAGCACTATATTGTATGCTATTCTTATGGCTTGTATCTAGATGTTACCCCACCCAAAGACTCAGGAGCTCATAGTGGGGTGTTTTGGAGGCAGGGTGTGTGATGTTATGATTAAGGATACAGAGCTCGGGGGCTGGGGATTTAGCTCAGTGGCGTAAGTGCCTGCCTTGCAAGCAGGCAGTCGTGAGTTCGATCCCTGGTACCGATAAAAAAGAAAAAGACAAAAAAAAAAAAAAAAAAAAAAAAAAAAAAAAAAAAAAAACCAAACAAAGGATACAGAGCTGGAATTGCCTTGCGGTGTGATGCCAGCATTTAGGCAGCCCCACCCTGGGTGTGAATGGTACCCTCCTCAGGGATGCTTAACCTGGAAAGGTTAAAAGGACAGAAAGAGGGTCATGGCTTATTGCTTGTTGCTGTTGCTGCTTCCTGCCTTTCATGCCATGAACTGTTTCTTCTCCTGAGACCCCTCTGCCATGCCACCTGCCTTGGTGCCAGCTGAATACAGACTGAAATGTCTACAAACTGTGAGCTGTAATAAAACTTCCCCCCTTTAATTTCAGGTGTTGGATATTTTGTTTCAGCAATGAGAAAAAGTAAGACAGCAGTCATTCTTCACTCTCTTCATTACTGCGCTGTTCCTATGTTGATGAAAGATTTACATCTGTAATGAAGTGTGAGATGAGAGACTGTGCTGGATTGATAAATAATATAGACTATTTGTCTCTTAACTATCTCTGATTTATTCATGCATCTAGCTAGCTATTGTCTATTCATCATTGGGCTTTCTTACATCAAAACTCTAATACTCGTTTTATTAGATGGAATAACCAGACAGACAAATTTGAAAATATCCCTTAAAGAATTCTGGTTCAGATCGTATTTATGGAAACCATTGATAGTGACACCTGCTCCGTTCAGGACTGGCACTTTTTCTCTTCAGTTTTGCAGGTTTCCACTTGGTGTTCTTTGTGGTCTCTGTTAAATTGTCAAAGAAGTTTGTGAATTTTATACTGCAGACTGTATTTATGTTTTATTTTTTTTCCAAGTGTTAAATGGTATTTTTCTAAGCCTACATTAAATGGCATAAGATCAGAGTCTACTTACGTATTCATAGGAGTCACATATTTTCAGGCTAGGTTTCTATAAGTCCTCTTTATTGTCCATAGAAGAGAAATGAGCTCTTTCTTTTTTTTTAAATTTTATTTAAATGGAAAAAGAGAAAAAAACAAAACAAAACAAAGCGGTGCAAGGGTACAAGTAATACAGAACTACAAAAAAAAAAAGTAAGAAAATCACTGGTTAATAGATTATACATTTATACATTATCATCTTAGAGATAGTTGCTCAAGTCACAGATTCAAACCATAAAAAGTGAACATTCAGAGAGACTGCAAACAGTTGTGTTCAATGATCCAACCAAAAACATTAGTATAGTCAGCTATTTAACACCCCTACACACACTTGCACAATCCTTTAGAGCACTTTTTTCCCTCTCTTTTTTACAACAAAATTTACACACTTTGGGTTTTATTACTCCTTAATTCTTATTACTTTTTTTTTGGAAGAGAATAAAGTCAAATATGGCAAAACAAAGCTGTCAGTCAAAACCAAGGATAGACATAGTACATGATGTAAGAACAGTGTACAAGGTTATCAACAATGGTTACCATAATGTCTCTTGTTTCCTTAAAAAGAATGGTCTATCTCATTAGGTATTAAAAAGCTGAACAAAACAGTAGAGGACAAGACCAATAAAACTTAAACATTGTAAACATTATAGGACTTCCAAAGGAGATAACAGTCAAACCAGAATGGGCATCTTAGTGAATCTTATTGCCTTCAAAGTAGTTGCCTATACCCTCAAACTTGATACTATCATACAGAACGGAACAGAGTCTAATCAGTCAAAACAAGATAGTGGGAGTATTACAGACTTCAAAACAAGTTAATAGGAAATCAAAAAAAGTTGCTATAATATCTCCTGCTAATTTTAAAAATTTTTCCCCTTAATTAAAAAAAAAACAAAAATAACAAAATAATTTTTTTAGTGAATAAGAGAGAGATTGAGATAAAAGAGGACATAACAACATAACAATACAGGTCAAAGCATGACTGTTTCAGCAACCTAGTGCTTCACCACCAAATAACTCGATTTAGTAGTAGTTACCATAGTGTCTATCTTTTTCCTTGAAATATTTGAATATAACTTCATATACTATAGCTTCAAATATTTCCATATCAGGAAGCCCAGAATAAAGCCTTTCCAATTAATAAGTGAAAACTTTATAAGGCTTCAAGGCCACATAATGGGGAATCATGATTACCACATACTTTTATATATTTGAATCATTACTTACATTAGGGAAACTATTCAATATTCACACATGAGAGATTGATTTATTTCACTTATGAGGATGGTCTCAAGCTGTGCCCATTTATTGATAAATATCTCAATGTGATCCTTCTTTATAGCTGAGTAGTACTCCATTGTATAGAAATACCACAACTTTTTTTATCCATTCCTCAGTTGATGGACACTTGGGTTGTTTCCAAGATCTGGCGATTACAAATTGTGCTGCTATAAACAAAGGTGCACATATATCACTGTGGTATGATGCTTTCAGTTCTTCTGGGAATATGCCTAGAAGTAGAATAGCTGGAATAAATGGGACTTCCAATCCCAGCTTTTTGAGAAATCTCCAGACTGACCTCCACAAAGGCTGCACCAGTCTACACTCCCACCAACAGTGTAGGAGAGTTCCTTTTCCCCACAGCCTCTCCAGCATTTGTTGTTGGTTTACTTGATCCTGGCCATTCTTTCAGGAGTGAGATGGTATCTCAGTGTGGTTTTAATTTGCATTTCTCTAATGACCAATGATGAACATTTTTTCATGTATTTATTTGCCATTTGCATTTCTTCATCTGAGAAGTGCATATTCATCTCAGATACCCATTTTTGGATTGGATCTTTGAATTTTGGGGGTCTGAGTTTTTTTTAATTCTTTATATGTTTTAGACAAGAGTCCCTTGTCTGAGAGAGAGTTCACTAAAATCTTTTCCCAGTTTGTGGGTTTTCTTTTCACTATGCTGGAGATTTCTTTTGACATGCAGAAACTTTTTAATAAGAAGTGGTCCCAGTTATTGATTCTGGGAAGTATTTCCTGTGCGGTTTGAGTCCTGTTCATGAATTCTCTACCTACTCCTATGTCTTCAAGGTGTCTACCCAATTTGTCTTCCAATAGATTTAGTGTTTCTGTTTTAATATTCAGATCTTTGACCCATTTAGATTTTAATTTAGTACATGGTGATACACATGGGTCTAGCTTTAGTTTTCGGCAAATGGAGAGCCAGTTTTTCCAGCACCATTTATTAAAGAGACTGTCATTCTTCCAGTGAACCTGCTTGGCTCCTTTATCAAAGATAAGGTGGTTGAGTGTGTTTGTAGTTGTTGCTGTATGTTCTAATCTATTCCATTGATCTTCGGCTCTGTTTTGATTCCAATACCATGTTGATTTTACTACTGTTGCTTTGTAGTATAACTTCAAGTCAGGGATTGTGATGCCTCCTGCTTTGTCTTTGCTGCTTAGAATTGCCTTTGCTACTCTGGTTCCAGATGAATTTTAGGAATGATTTCTCTAGATCTATAAGGTATGTTGATGGTATTTTTATTGGGATTGCATTGAATCTGTATAACAATTTTGGGAGAATGGCCATTTTCACAATGTTTATTCTTCCTATCCATGAGCAAGGGATGTCTTTCCATTTTCTAAGATCATCTTCAATTTCTTTTTTCAGTGTATTATAATTTTCCCTGTATAGATCTTTCACTTCTTTCATAAGAGTAATTCCTAAATATTTCATTTTTTTTTTGCTTGCTAATGTGAAGAGTGTGGTTTCTCTTATTTCCCTCTCTCTGATTTTGTTGTTCATGTATAGGAATGCTATTGATTTCTGAATATTGATTTTGTATCCAGCTACATCACTGAATTTATTTATTATATCTAAGAGTCTTTCAATGGCATTTAGGGGGTCTTCTTTGTAGAGTATCATGTCATCTGCAAACAATGATAATTTAACTTCTTCTTTTCCTATCTTTACCCCTTTTATTTCTCTCTCTTGCCTAATTGCTCTGGCTAGTACTTCCAGTAATATATTAAATAGGAGTGGTGATAGAGGACATCCTTGTCTTGTGCCTCATTTTAAAGTAAAGGCTTTCAATTTTTGGCCATTTAGTATGATGCTGGCTGTTGGTTTGTCATAAATGGCCTTTATTATATTGAGGTAAAGACCATCGAAATGAGCTCTTTCATTAAAATATTTTTCTGTTTCTTTTTTGCTATATGCCTTTCACTTGAAATTTTGTTTTGTTGAATACAATTCTTCATACATTAATTTTACTTTTCTTACAGATATTCTTACATATTCACAAGTAGATTTCAGACATCTATTAAGAGCACAACAAATATTCTGTCCTTATCTAGGAGTTTATATTTAAAAGCACAAATGTAAAAGCACTTTTTAAAACATGTATTATTAATCAATATAGTAGTGAGCATATGAAGGCTATTATTTCTCTCGGGTTTTTGTTGTTTCGATTTGGTTTATTTTGTTGTTGTTGTTATTGCTGTTGTTTTTCCGTACTAGAGATGAAACTGCAGAGGCAAATCATGTCCTTCCATTTATGTAAAAGATCATAGTCATACTGTGGCCAAGCTTCATAGGAACTGGAAATAGTAACTGGCAGATAATTAAAAATTGAAGCAGAAAGAAATGAGGAAAGCCGAGGATGAGACTAACAAACTTAAACAGAGGCAGATCCTGTGTAAGGTTTAGGTCGCAGTGATTATTGTCCATTATTCTATATAAGTAACAATACAAGCTTTATTTGGATAATTTTTGAATATGAATGGAAATCAAAAATTATCCAAATAGGGCTGGGGATTTAGTTAAGCAGCATAAGTGCCTGCCTTGCAAGTGCGTGGTCGTGAGTTTGATCCCTGGTACCGATAAAAAAAAAAAAATGTCCCAATAAAGCTTGTACATGTCCAGTGTAAGACACAAAGTGCAGTGTCTGATGTGTACTGTAAGGTGGGCTCTCTTGCTTAGATAACTCTGAAAGCTGACTTTGACTGCTTTGTCTGCAAATAACAGCTAAGTGTGCAAAAATATGTTCTTTTCTGTTTAACATCTGTGTTGTTCTACTTTAATATCAAGAAAGAGCAAGGTAATCCTGAAGATCAGACATATCAAATTGTCTCTTAGTCAACCTTACCTGTTAGTCGTGTTATGTAAAAGAATGTCATGGTCATTCACCTCAAAATGTGACCATTTCTACTGAGACTGGCTGTAACTTCTCCACTTACTACACTGGTATGGTGCAGTCATAGAAGTGGGGTATTTTTGGCTACCTTGTAATAAAAAAATAAAGATCAAAATTAGAAAGGTAGTTGTTATTCCTGCACCCCAAATTAACCACCTCATACTGGTTGTCCTCATACTGGCTTTTTCCTGTCCTGGGTACAACCAGACTTCTGTTGATGCTTTATTTTCTTTCCTTCTCTCATTTTAACACTGGCTTTAGATTAGTGTATTTTTTGGTTCTTTTATCTAAGGGAAAAGTTTTTTTTTTTTTTTTTCCTCAAAGCACTTTTATCTCTCCCTTATTTCTCCAAGAATTAAATGATCCACATTTCAATTTTTGTTTGTAAGGGAAGATTGAATTTGTGTATTGTTTTTATACTTTCTTGGGAATATATTTTCCTCAGAGTTATGAGGGAAATTATAAAAGTAGGGAAACAAGCTTTCAAGACAATCAGATTGAATAATTACAGTTAAAGAAATTGCTTGTACAGTATTTTAAAATGTCATCTGACAATTACACTTAAGAGAGCAATTATCTCAAATGTATGATAAATTACAGCTGTTCACCTGTTTTACTCAGTCCCTCAATACATACTCTACATTTAAGGTTGTTTTATTATTGTTCTGTTTTAATAGTAACTCAGTTATAATATGCTGGCAACGTCAAAGATGTATCCTGCCACAGCCGATTTGTTTTGCATTATGTTCATGGGCTACATGATATTAAGAAAATAATTGCTATATGTAAAACACATCAGTGATTATACTTGTCATTGTAAATAATTTTATAATCCTTGTAAAGGAGCCAATTAGAGAATACTTAGTATGACATTAGTTCTAACTATGATAGCATTAAAACTTTCGATAGGAGAAATCAGTTGTAAATTCCTGGTGATTAATGTTTTGTGGGATAATCAAAACTCAAGCATAAAGGTGAGGACAAATAGGTAGTGACAGTTTTCACAATTACTTACCTTATGATATGTACTGAATTGTGTCTTCTCCAACCATATTCATAGGACAAAGTCAAAGCCCAATGCAATAGAATGTGAAAATTGGCCTTTGTAAGATAGTAATGTATAGAGGAATCATGAGGCACACCCCTCACAATGAGATTAGAACCCTCACAAGTGATACTACAAAGCTGGTTTGCTATTTCCCACTTTCCAGGTACAATTTGGGAAGGCAATCATGAAGGGAGCTTTCATTAGTACTCACCCATGCATGCTGACATATTTGTAATTACACAAGAAATGAAGTACATCCCAGACTGCTTGGGTAACATTCTGTAATCTCCAAAAATGGCTTGGTTCTGTGTCTTCTTATCCTGATTCACTTTGTTTTTTCATTGTTTAAAGTAACTTCATTTATACCAATGTTGCAATGAAAATCCTAAAATATACTCTATCTTCATTTGTTCTTAGGTAAAACTTACTTTACAATCTTACTAAAAGAGTGCTAATTTTGAATGCTACATAGTTGGTCAATCTATTATTAATCTCACTAGCTTTGCCAGAGATAATACCTCGGCCATTTAAATTACAATTCTAAGAATTGCTCAGGTTATTTTTCAGACACTTGAAGCATGTTTTTGATTAAAATACCATTCGCTTACTTAGGCCTGCAGATGTTTTATAGATTAAAGAGAAGAAAATAAAGAGATTTGCCGTTTTTTTATTGTACCCTTAAATTGTATCCTTAAAGACACTGTCTGGCCCCATGATCAGAAACACCAGACCAACAGGGAACAAAACAGACGGAATATAATTTCTTGGAAGAATTCTGCCTAATCTCAGGAGAGATACGATTAATCTTCCTATCATTTATTATTCTTTTCTCATCCATTATTCTTATTCAATATCTATAACCTCTTCATTCCCTAGAGTTGAGATGCTGATTTGTAAAAGAGATTCACTTTTCATGAATTTATTAATGATGGCTGTGCTGATAAAGACAGTACCTGTTACTGGGTGATTTCTGTTACCGAATACTGTTGGAACATAACTTTTATTGACATTTCTCATAATCAACACCACAGCAAGGACTTTGGGACAGGATTTTAGAAGATGATCAAGGAAAAATGACAGCAATTGGAAAAATATCAATCTAATCATTTGTAAGTGATTACTTCTGTACATTACATTTACTGAAGGTAAGGAATTAGACTGTCAAACTTGGCTCTACACTGACCTGTAACTAGAAACCTGGGACATTTCTTTGGAAATTTCACTCTTGTCAATAATTGTGATGAAAAAGGACCCTAATTTTTAACCACAGCTCTGCCAGCATTTGTTACTGGTTGATTTCTTGATAATATCCATTCTTTCTGGATATGCAATATCAGTATTGTTTCAATTTATATCTCTCAAATGATCAGTGAGGTTGAATATTTTTGCATATATTTATTTGCTGTTGATACTGTTTGATGCATTGTGTCAACTGAGAAGTCTAGAAGCTTAAAAAACTGACTCAGCGATTCTACATCCTACTATATAAAAGACATGTTCTATGATCCTATGATGTTGTGATTGTTGATAAATTGTGTCAACTTGAGAAGTTTAGAAATTTAAGCAACTCAGCGAGGGGTCAGGTCCTCATTTTGTAAATAAGCTCAGCCTGTACAAGAGGATGGCACAGTGATGGTGCGAGGGCTACACCCACCCAAGGGCGGGTAGTTTGCACACAATATAAAAGAGGAGAAGAGACTTGCTCCTTCCTCTCTTTTTGTTCTTGCTGATATTCTCTCTTCCACTGCCATGAACTTTGGCCCCTCTACCTTGTGTCACTGTGCCTTGAAGCCTGCTTACAAACTTTGTGCTAAATAAACCTTCCCTTTCTTAAGTTTAGGTTTCAGGAATTTCAACCCAGCAATGAGAGAAAGGTAACTTAAGACACCTTTTGCATTTATTCCTTTGAGAAATGCATTTGCACCTCAAATTCCCACTTTGGATCAGCTCTGAATTTCAGTGATCTGTTTTTTTTTTTTTTTTCAGTTCTTTATGTGTTCTACACATTAGTCTTTTGTCTGAGAGACTGCACTGAAATTTATTTTCCATTCTGTGTTGATGGTAATATTTTGACTGTGCAAATGTTTTTTAATAGGATGAGGTTCTAATCGTTGATTATTTTATTTCCTGTGGGATCAGGGTATTCTTCATGAAATTTTTGTCAACACCTATGTCTTCAAGAGTTCTACCTATTTTTTCCAGTAGATTTAGTGTTCTCATTTTAATATTTAGATATTTGATCTAAATAGTTTAGTGCCTTGTTAGGGATGTACGAATAGTTTTAGTCTTTAGTGTGTAGGAAGACAGTTTTTGCAGCACAGTTTATTAAAGAACCTATCTTTCTTCCAGTGAATGTATTTGGCCTCTATTTCAAAGATAAGGCAGCTGAATAAGTTAGTTGTTTCTTCATCTTCTAAACTGTTCCATTGGTCTTCAGGTCTGCTTTTTTTCCATTACTATGCTGTTTTTATACAGTATTTTTGTAGTATAATTTCAAGTCAGGAATTGTGATGCCCTCAGTCTTGTTTTTTTTGCCTAGAATTATTTTTACTATTCTAGGTCCCTTCTGGTTCTATGTGAACTTTAGGAATGTTTTCTTAAGTTCTGTGAAGTATGTTAATGGAATTCTGAATGTGATTGCATTAAATCTGTCTAAAAATTTTGAGAGTATGACCATTAAATCTTTCCACTTTTTGATATCTTCTTTGATCTCTTTTTTCAGAATACTGTAATTTTCAGTGTACAGGTCTTTTACTACCTTTGTTAGACTGATTCCTAAGTATTCCATTTTTGTAATGTGACTGTGAAAGATGTTGTTTTCCTAATTTCTCTCTGAGTGTTTTTGTTAATAGTATATAGGAATGCTTTTGATATTGAAGTGTTGTTTGCATCTAGCTACTGAATTCAGTTATTAAATCTACAAGTAATTTGTTGGAATTTTTAGGGTCTTCTATGTATAGTACAATGTCATCTGCAAATGATACGCCCCTTATCAGATTGAGATAAAGGACTTGGATTCCAAATTTCTGCAGTGTTTTTATCACGAATGGATGTTGGTCTTTGTCAGATAGCACCCTCCTCAACAACTAATGGGTGACAGATGAAAAGAAGAAATTATACCATTTCAACAATCAAATGGCAATGCCAGTACAATGTATCAGAACTTATGGACCACAGTGAAAACAGTCCTAAGAGGGGAATTTATAGTCATGAATGCTTCAATCAGAAAGCTCAGCGGCATAAGCGCTTGCCTTGCAAGTGTGCGGTTGTGAGTTCCATCCCTGGTATTGATAAAAATGACAAAAGACAAAAAAAAAAAAAAAAAAGAAAAAGAAAAAGAAAAAAAAAACCTGAAGGAGCTCAAATAAACAACTTAATATTGAATATCAAACTTCTGGAAAACTAATTACAACTCAAATTCAAAACTTGTGCAAGGAAGGAAATTATGAAGAAAAATCATAAAATAATGCAATTGAGTCTAAAAAAATAATACAAAGAATCAATGAATTAAAGAGTTGGTTGTTGGAAAGATTAAATAAAAATGTAAAACTCTTAGCCAACTGTATCCAAAAGAAGGAAAATAGAGACACAAATTCATTTCATTAGAAATGAAAAGGGTGAAATCACAATAGGTCCTGTGAAAATCAAGAAGTTTATTAATACCTACTTTGAGAAATAAAAACTTCTGTAACAAAATGGAAAACAGAAGACATGTATAAATTCCTAGAAACATATGAATTGCAAAACTTAATCAAGATGATATAAAAATTCTAAATAACCCAATATTGGTCAATGAAATTGGAAATGTAATTGAAAACTTACCAGCAATGAATTCAGGTCCTTATGGACTCACTGCTGAGTTCTAGAAGAGGAATGCCACTACATGTAAAACTCTTTAATGAAATTGAAAGGAAAATAGTTTTCCCAATTTTATTTCTAGATACAAATATTACCTGATACCAAAACCAGAGAAGAACTCAACCAAAAAAAAACAAAACAAAACAAAAAAAACCAACAGAATGACAAGAGGGCTACAGGTCAATATATATCTGTAAAGAACACAGATGCAAGCAAAAAAAAAAAAAAAAAAAAAAAAGCAGCTCTCAGTGAGTTAAAACCGACTGCCCCAAATTATCAAGATGATTCACCATGACAAAGTAGGACTCATCCCAGGGATGCAGGAATAATTCAACATATGCAAATCAATAAGTGTAATGCACTGTACCAATAGAACAAAGGATAAAATTCACATATCATCTCAATAGACACAGAAAAGGCATTTTTTGAATTTTTACAATGTAACATTGGGATGTTGTTGAATTTGGCTCAAAGAGAGTCAACAAACACCTTACCCAATTTATTAACAATGCTCTATAGACTGAAATATTTTATCACCAAGCAAAGTAGTTATATCACAAGAACATTATCTTTAAACTAAAGCAATTGAGAGCTTTTACCAACAGTTTGCACAGGAAACAATTACACATGAGTATAATGAGCACCAAAAAAACTATTTGCATTCATCAAGTGCTTTGGAGTTTTAATTTTATTATATTAATGCAATGCAAGCTTTATTATCTTTAGTGTGAGAATTGAATCTTGAATCATATAATAGATGGGCCCACATTTTCAGGGCCAGACATTATCATTATCATATTTTGGTCTTAAAAATGTATGTATTTATTTTTTAAATCTAAAAAAAATTATAGAACATTTTATGCCACCTTTGAGGAAAGGAAAGGAAATAAGGGGGAAAAGAGAAGAATAAAATTGGGAATGATAGGAGGAAAGGGAAAAGAAAGAAAAGAAAAAGAAAGCATAGGAGAGGACAGGAAAAGAGAGGAGAGAAAGAAGATAGGAGAGGAGAGGAAAGGAAAGGAAAGGATAAAAGGACACAAGTAAAAGGCTTGGGAGGAAGGACAGAGAATGAAGAACCAATTTTTAGCTTTACTAATACTCAAGGTAACATTTTCTCTAAACTGAATAGCTGCTGTGGAATTTAATGATGCTTTTGCGTATGAACTATGAAAGTCTCAGAGGAAATCATATATAAAGGAAAAGTTTCAGAAGAACAAAAAGTCCCAAGTGCCCAGTTCTTTGTCAGGTACAAAAGTGCCAGATTTAACTTGTTTTTTTCATAAGTTGATACACTGTTTTAATTTTCAACACAATTTTTGGATTTTCATGAAAGATTCTTCAGCAAAACCTGCATTTTGGATCAGTTTTATTCCAAACTTCATTTTGGCTCAAGTATATTTACTTAGTCAAAGAAATGAGACAAAATTAGTGTTTTTTGGCTTGGGTAATAGTTGAAAATTTCATCAGATCTTTACCACTCCAAGGTAAGTGAACATTTCCTCTGCCTCAGACAATTTGGATAGTCTAAGATATTTACAATTATAGTTAGAAACTATTCCAACTTACAGGTCTCATTCCTACTAAGTATGCAATATTTTCAAATAATTCTTTAGAAATAATTTTTCTTCCAAAACAAATGTCAAACATTACGAAAAGGATTCTACTCAGTCATGTAATCATCACTACCCTGCAACCACTTGATAAATTGTCACTTGACAGAAAGGGGAAAATAAAAAGTGGTAGAATGATATAAAAATATGTAAGTGGTATAAAATGGATTATGTTTTGATACATCCTGGATGTCTTCCCAAAATGTAAAAATGATGATGAATTTGACTTCATCCTTAGAGAATAAAAGGTAAAAACTATGGTGAGGAATTATTTGCTGATAATGAAGAAAATGCCACTTATTGTTACTTAACATTTGGTAAGGTATTACAGTGTTCCAAACATCAACAACACAAGAAATGATTTCCTCGGGGAGTTTGAGAAGGCAGACATGGCAGGATTAAAAGAAAGGAAACTTTTCTAAACATCTTTTATCTGTGCTTCACAAAAATAATTTAGGGCTGTTATATACAACATTGACTTGGATTAAAGCCATGTGACATATTTCCTCAGGAGATTAATTTTTAATCAGTTGTTTTCAAAAAAGATTATGAAAGTTTTGGTGCTCTTTTAGAAAAAAAAATTTCTAGTTATCCTTCTAATTAGAAAGACAAATATCAGAAAAGCTACAACCACACAAAGCACTTAACACAATAAATTTGTATATCCCTGCTCCATCATTAGAGAAATGCATGTACCAATTTATAATAGAATGAAGCTTTTATTTTGAAGGAAGAAAGACATGATAACTTTGAAAAATAATATTTCAGGAACAAAACCATAATATTCAATTTTGTGCTTTTGTTTATGTCACTGAGAAAAGATATCTTTTGATCATAAGCTTTGGATTGAAAAGAAATACAAACATGAAAACAGATAACATGAACTGATAACACCTAATTTAATAGTTACAATAAATGACAGTTGTTTCCATTGTTTTGTAGAAGCTTTTTATATTGACATAATCCTATTTGTCCTTTTACTTTGTTGTTAGCATTTTTGGGGTCAGGTATTTAAAAGCCCTTTTTTGAGCTACCACACTGAACCCTAACTGGAATGCACAATTAATAGTTGCTAATAAAAATGAAAAGAATATTTTTAAAAATCCTAAAGCATAACGAACTTATGTTTCCCCAGAAGTGAGTACTTACTCAAAAAGTCTGAAATCATTTTCATGAAATGTTTGTATACTATGGAAATTGTAGCACTCATATCAGTTGCAAAGTTTTAGAAATAACCTAAATGACTGGATAAAGAAAATGTGGTACACATATAAAGTGGAATATTGTCAGTGTCTAAAATGGAAGACTGTCATTTGCAAACTCATGGATGAAATTTTACAGTATATTAAATAAAATAAGTCAAATATGGACAAATACTGTATGCTCTCATTTATATGTAGGATCAAAAACAGCCAAATTCATACCATAAGAGCAAAGCATGGTAATTACCAGAGGTGAAGGGTAATGCAAACATGATAATCAGTAAGAACAAAATATCAGTTACATAGGAGAAATAAATTTTAGTTTTTTTTCTAAGACATGTAAGATATGGTGAAGACAGTTTACAGAGGATCTTACTTTTAATGTCACTGAAAATATAAATGTAAGAACTTATCATAAAACTGTCTGCTATATAAGACAATGTGTATTTTAATTATGTTGATTTAATCATGACACATTACATTAAAAAACCATAGCTTGATATCTCATAAGTATATAGAAATCTAATTTTTCAATATATAACTTTTAAAGAAAATAATTTTAAGGTTGGAAAAAAATAATTTGATGAATGTCTATGTTCCAGAGATTTATAGAAGTTATAAAACATGGACTCCAAAGGCAAACGGCCTTATTTTGAAGCCAGTTTTACCAACTATAAGACATAGAACTGTAAGCAAGTTACTAAATCTTTCTGCCTTGTTGGGCTATCTATAAAATAGAATGGGTTACATAAAGGTGATACATAAAGTATTGTTTACATAAATCATGTGTTACATAAAGGTGACATTTAAACCCTTAAAATAAGTGGTTGACATAAAACAATCCTATGCAATAGGCTACTATTGATGTTGCTGCTTTTGAAGACGTGTGTTCGTCACATGCATAGATTTACTGGCAAATCATAAACATAATAAGAGCTGAAATCAATTAAATATTTGCCTACATTGTATAATAGTAATAACCATTGATAATTTCAGTTCACTTATGAAAGTCACACATATTTGTGCAAACATCAGCACACTTTAAAATATTAAGAGAAAAAAATAGTTATGTATATGAGAAAAGCCTATTGTTCTCAACAAAAGAGTTGAAAGAACTAAGTTCCTAAAAGAGCAAAAACATGTATTTTACATATTAATGTATATGTGCGAATGGAAGTTTATCTTTCTACTGACTTTGATAAACTATTTAGCATATGAGAGTAGTTGCTGCCACTTCACATTATTTTTTCCCTATCCATTGATATCTGTCTAAAAATGGAGTACTTCTCTGGCTATTTCCAGAGCTTCACTCAGAATCATTCAAAGGAACATTTCCTTCTCCTTCTTAAATAGAAAATAATTTTAATCTTTTAACGCAGAATTATTCTCAGAAACGAAGTGTGCATTATGAATGAGAAGGCAGGAGAAAGACAAATCAGAGGGTTATGCAAATGATTTTAGACAAAAGGATTGAATCTTCTCATGATATAATACAACTATTTTCTTCAACCCCTGAAAAGAGATTGCTAGTGACTCCAGAATAGTAGATACTGAGTAAAAAAGTATTAAAAGTTAACAAAACACAGGATGAAATAAACACTTACTTTATCAAAGAGCAAAGAAACAATCTTCAGTAAGTAAGTGAAAATTGACTTAAAAGTGTCTCTAGGGTAATTAGCATGAAACTAGAGCTAATTGCCTAAACAAATGTAGTGACCTTTATCATTTCTAAAGTTTTTAAAAAAGATATTTAAACAACTGCTTGATTAAAATTTCATTTCAGTTTTGTTAGAGATGTTGGAAATAGCATCATGTGGAAATAATTCATGTGAAGTGAATGACTATTGAACTATAAAGAGGAGGAAAGGGCCTGATTTGTGTAGGCACATAGCTAGGATTGTGATGTGGTGGTTATTATTGGTGTGACAAGGGTTACTGCCATTCACCTGCTTTTTTGACATTCTAACTTCTTTTTTGTTGTTGTTGTTCATGTGTTCTCTTGGACCTATGCATTACAGTTGATTTCATAGTTTAGGAGATCATAATTAAGTTTTAAATGTTTCTGGAACATTCAAATTGATCTTTGAAAGGGCTGCAGGCCCAGACTGGACACTGTAGCCAAAAAAAGCCTCAGCAGGAATTAGGGAGCTCCTGCCTCCCCCGCTCCTAGAGATTTACCTGTAACCCTATACCCCTACCCTTAGAAACCCGCCCCTGGCGCCAAACTTGTGCCAATGAAATACCTGTGCATCTCTAATGGCCTTAGGGCACTGCCCTAAGCTTAGGCTACTTATATTCCTCCACGCCACGTGTCCGAGGGAGAGATCCCCGGCCCCGGGGTGGAGATGCCTCACCCTGGAGGGTCGGGGGTGTCTCTCCCCGCATTCCCGAAATAAAGGTCACTTACATTTTATACTTCTTATCTTTTCAGCCACTGCCACCAGGCCTCCTTCTCCTCTTCTTCCCCTTCACAATGGTGCCCTGTGACTCAATCAGCAGGCGATTGACTCTTGGGACACACGCCCAATTGGGTCCCCCACCGATTCACGAACCAATAACATCCCGGCCTGATTCTGTGCTTTTCCTCCTGCCAAGACGTGTTCCATCTCTTACCAGCCACCTCTACTCACTGCCACCCCATTTGATTTAAGTTCTATCAGATGGGGCCATGACTCAACAGCAGGTGAGAGACTCCTGGGTCTCTTTCCCAGTTTCCAGTCCCCTGCTGTTCAAGATTCCTCACTTCTACATTCACAAATTCTAAGCTTGACGGCTGCTTCTCAACCAACACCCACCAATTTACCGCAGGTGAGTAACTCCCCAGAACCACTGAGCCAGGCTCACGTGGATTTCCCCCCTCTTTGCATGGGTTCATGACCCTTTCGCGTCTTTTAGACAGCCCAAACCCAGGCCCTCACGGTTTTGCCAGAGCTTTTGGGGCTCTCTAGGCAAGCTGATGTCCTCTGGACAGCCCACACTGAGAGTCCCTCACTTTAAAGCTTTTTACCTTTCCCGCCAGCTTCCCTGTTCCTTTGTCTCCTCCAGGATCCCTCCCCCTCCCTGCACTTAAAGAGATAACAGCTCTTCCCTTGCAGCCTTTCAGACCCCCAATTGTGCTGCCAGGGTCTCTTTGTTTCCCAGCACGTGCTTCCTCTCCCCCCCCCCCACCACACTGCTAGCTTCCTTTTGTTTCCCATGCACCTGCAAACCCATCTCCCACCGCCGCCGAAATTAAAATGAGACCAGACACCAAGATATTCACATAAAACTGCTCTAGATTTTAAACAGCTTTTTTTTTCTTTTTGCTCTCACATCGCGTTCCAATTCTGTGGGCCCCAGTTTCAGCTCCTCCTCCAGCCCATTCCATGCCGCTCTGGCTCATTCCTGCCGGTCACTCTGCTGCTGACAGATACCTGCGAGACTGTCCACACCACGGGTTCGGCTTTTGGTGCTGCACCCTGGGCCACACGTCCCTCGCAAACACGCCCGCTCCTGCAGATTGCCGCTCGCCGGCTGCCAGTCTTGCATCTTTTGGAGCAGAGCCCACTTGGCTTCAGGCTATGCATCTCCCTCGGCCACCGCCGCCCTGCCCCACCACGGCGACAGACTCGAGCTGGGGCCGCCATCCGTCTGTGGTGCCAGGCATCACCTCTGGCCACCACTACAGGCCTCCAAGCCCCACCCCCTTGCGCGGTCGCAGCTGAAATACATTATTTCCCTGCGCTGTCTTAGCGTGTCATAGTAGTGACTAGGTGGGACCTCTGCTCGCCCCTGCCTACTATGTCCCAGCGTTTGCGCCACCCACTCTGTGTGTTCCATTCCAGCCCGCCCCTCCACGGCACCAGGCACAAGCTGCCGCCACTGCCCCACCCCCACGGTGCCGGGCACAAGCTGCCGCTTCCGCTGCTGTTCCTCCACGGCACTGGGCACATGCTGGGCACCCACTGCCAAGCCCCAACCCCTTGCGCGGTTGCAGCTGAAATACATTATTTCCCTGCTCAGTCTTAGCAGGTCATAGTAGCGTCTAGGTGAGATCTCTGCCTGGGCCTGCGCACTATGCCCCAGCGTTCACCCCACCCACTCTGCGTGTTCCATGTCAGCCCGCCCCTGCATGCTGTGTGGTGGTGCTCATCTCACCCCAAGCACAACTCTGCTCTCTTCCTACAGGTGCTATCTATCGCAGTGTTTGAAGCTGCCTTAAACACTGCGCATTTCCAAAGTCTCACAGCCCCACTCAAACATTTTTTTTTTTTTTTTACAATTCAGTTCCACTCAAGAAAGGCTGTTTTTTTCTTACAGTTTTTCTACCATTTATTCAATATTACTGGCCACCTGATAATTTTACCAGCCTGCCTGCCTTATAATCTTAAATGCCAATATTAAGCTCCTACATACTTACTTAATTCTATAGATAACTTTTACTATAGTCCAGATCTCAAACAACAGGGCAAAACTTGACCTTCAAGCTCCACAGAGACCTTAATTGTTTGTTCATATTTTAAATAAAACTTACAGTTCTGAGACAGACAAATCTACACAAGGTGAAGCTACCTGCCCCCCCCACCCGCCATGGGCCTCACTCAAATTCATCAGAAGACATCAGACAAAATCCCCCATCCTGACATTCTTTGAGACCTTACTCCAGAACTGTTGAGCTATCCTGGCCACCAGAGAGTGGCCTGGACATCCTACCTTGTGGCCCTCACAGGTCACTGCCAACTGCCTTTGTGGGTGTCTGTCTCAGAATCCAAGTCACATTAAAACTCTCAAGGTAAAACATTCTCTATATTCGTGGACATAAGAGACCACATATACAGAGTTCTTACTGAGTTTTCAGGCTAATAAATCCTCAATGTCTCACGGAGTATTAAAGGTCAACCTATGCCAGTTATAAACAGGGCCTATTTTTGTGCAGGTCCCAGTCCTAAATCTTAAAATGCTTTCATTCCCTTTTAAACTGCCATCCTGGTTTCACATCACTCAGGCCATAGATCTAACCATCCTTTTGGTACTCATCTCTGCCTTACAACTCACAGGTTGTCATGTTTTGTTATCCACTTTGGTTGTTAATTTCTTACATTCTATTAATGATCATTTCTATAACAGGACTCTCTAACAGGATTGTGTAAAGACTCCAACATCATATATACCAGAGACAAGCCTTACCTACCTACCTTTTAACTTTTATGCTTTCATAATGGGGAGTAAGCACCTCTCATAACTTCACTCCTCCTAATCCCACGTTTAATTTTTCAGAATTCTGCCTTGCCATAAAAAAATGTTCCTACCTCAATGTCATCCTGATAGAATAACATGTCTAAATCAAAGACACCTTTCCCTCTACCTCACTTGGGTCCATAAATATGACAGTCCATGTCTCCTCATAACATCTTGTCTCTTTGTTTTTTCAGTCTAACATACATGCATTCACCAGTGAAGTTGTCCTGGCTAAAACTCCTGGCACCAGCTTCTACTTAGACATCAACGGTCATCCTGTCTACTCCCCTAGACCCCAGTATGGTGCCCTCAGCCAGCAGGAAGTAGTTAAAGAGAGAAATCTTCACCCCTTTTCCTAATAATCATAAGACGGGATATGGAAGGGTTGCTGGCCCAGACTGGACACTGTAGCAAAAAAAGCCTCAGCAGGAATTAGGGAGCTCCTCCCCGCCCCTAGAGATTTACCTGTAACCCTATACCCCCACCCTTAGAAACCCGCCCCTGATGCCAAACATGTGCCAGTGAAATACCTGTGCATCTCTAATGGCCTTAGGGCACTGCCCTAAGCTTAGGCTACTTATATTCCCCCACACCACGTGTCCGAGGGGGAGATTGCCGGCCCCAGGGTGGAGATGCCACGCCCCATGGGGTCGGGGGTGTCTCTCCCCGCATTCCCAAAATAAAGGTTACTTATATTTTATACTTCTTATCTTTTCAGCCACCGCCACCAGCCCTCCTCCTCCTCTTCTTCCCTTTCACAGTTCTATCAATCTTATGTTTTGAACTCAATTGAAGCCTTTCTGCTAGTATTTAAAACAACTTTGAGAAAAAAAATGCTTATTTGAAAAAATAAGATTTTAAAGTAGGCATGGTGTTATATGCCTGTAATTCCAGTATTTGAGAGGCTCAGGCAAAAGGATTGCTGCAAATTCAAACCCAGCTTGGGCTACCAAGTGATTTCAAGGCCAGCCTGAACTGCTCAGTGAATTCCTGCCTAAAAAGAAAAAAAAAAAAAAAAAAAAGTAACATCTTAGTACTCCTAAAAAAGGCTATCTACCACACAAAGGATGAATGACCTTAACTCTGAGGTGAAAAGATTCAAGATAGGCAAACTAAAGTTCATGATATAACTAAAATATGAGAAAAGAAAAAATACATAAGTAAATAAAACACAAAGTTTTTTTATAAAATGTCACTTATATACATTTTAACCAGTCTATGAAGTACATAAAATTCATACTTGCACATATACATCTATCTGTCTCAAAAATATTTGCTTCAGTTTGCTAGCAAAAACTGCACTATGACATTTTGGACCAAGGACTATCATTTGGTTATTAAAACCCACAGTCAAAAGTTAATGGGTCAGATGGAGTCACGCATGATAAAACTTTCAGACTGATGAAATGTACTGTAAATTTTGGCCTTATCAAATTAAAATAGTTAAATAAACCCATTTCCTCTTTAAGATAATTGCAAATAATCAAAAGAAATAAACATAGAAAATGCACATGAAATGCAGATTATGCTTAATAATTTTGTGTTTACTTAAGTTATCACTAAATTTTTTCTCATTTTCATTTTTTTTTATTATTCTTTCTTCACTTATTTGATGACTAGAGAAAAAAGTTATTAACATTAGCACCATACCATAAGTATATGAAGCACTTGCTGTTGACTATGACAATCACGGAAGTGAATTACAGTGTGTGTTAACTTTTCTGGGGGTTAACTTAGTGTGTTGTAGAATTATGTGCAAAATGCTTGAAATTAAAAAAAAAAAAAACCTTACCTAACACCTACATTTACTATAGTCGAGTTTCCTTTTAAACTACATTTCTCATTAGATCAGTATATAACAAGGATTCTTAGATAAAGTGTCATACAGAGACAAGGCATCCCATTTCATCTAGGGGAAGTTGCTGAGCCAAGGGATACATCTCTGAGTAACAAGAAACATTTATTGAACACTTTCTTCCAGTTCTGTTGATGCAAATATGTAAATTTTAGATTATCCCTAAATCATGGTTTTTGTAAAGTGTTTCTGTGAAGTGTAAATTGGCCAGTTTCTCATCTTCTCTGTAGTCTGTCTTAGAATTTTTTTCTGTTGTTTCTCAGAAAATATATGGCAATTAGCAAAACACAGGTGCAACCTACTATGTTTGAAGACTCAAGAGATCTTGTTTGGATGAAGTTGGTAGAAAAGAAAATCTACAGAACTATTGGATCTGGCACATTCTGGCAAATGGATTTGGCATAGAAGTGAGCAACACAACTTCATTGTCCTTTGTTCCAAAAACACATTTGGCTGAACATACATATATATGCAAAGAGTATTTTCAAGAGGAGACGTTAGATTTGGACATATGACTTATTTGGGCCTAATGTGTTTGATCTTTTTGGTTGTCTGCCAACTGGGAATTGGGTTTGGGGTATTTATGGGAATTGTGGAATTAAGAAAAATTTTGCACATTTTAACATTTCTAAGTATAAGCATATTCACAAGATATGATTGTGAAATCTTAAAACTGCATGAAAACAACTTATTTTATATTTCTTAGCAATTAAATCACTTTTCACTTAATATTTGCTGTTTTATACAATCAATTATGATACTTTCAATATGTAATTAAGTCTTTCTTACCAATTTTTTATTTTAGAGAAAAAACAATAAAAGCAGTAGTACAAACTTTCAAAACAAGACTGTAGGAGAGTAATAAATGCTTAGTACATTTGCACTTTGTAAGTACAGTCGAATTTGATAATAGCATCAAACTATGTTTTTCAATTTGTGAAGAAATAGGAAATGGACATGGAGGAATGCAAGTGACCAAGGGCAGACACAAGGAAAACACATGTTAAGTTTTTATTTCATGGACATGGAAGAATGCAGGTGACCAAGGAGAGAGAAACAAGGAAAACACATATTAAGTTTTTATTTTAAAAGAAAATAAATCCATAAACAATATGTGAACTATACAGAGACTACCTGAAGTAAATTATATGTACTAAGCCAAGACGCTCACTTTATCTTGAGACACATGTAAAAATGTTGGAACTATCCCAAGATCTATTGCTTTTGCATACGGAAAAGAGTTAAACTTCTCATGTGAATACATTATAAATGTATGACTATATGTATTTGAGGTCAAAGCTGCTTTTCATCCTTCTTGTATATCCTCTGTCCTCTCATATTTTAAAGAAAATGAAAGGTACATAGATCCAGTAAGAAAAATTGCTATTTTGATATGAATGTCTTATGCATGTTTACATTAAAACAGTATTATGTAAGATGAAAAATAACTTGAAAAGGAAATTTTATATTTGTAAAAATAAATTTAATTTTCTGTTAACAATGTATTAAGTCTTAGTTATACAAAACAAATAAGTCTGCAGATTTGTACAGTATTGGACATATGATTAAGAAAACTGTATTTTTAACTTAAAAGATGGCTGAAAGAGGAGATTGTTAGTTTCTTTGATTTTATTTTATTATTAAATGACACAATTGTATGAATTTGTGGTATATGGTCTGATTTTTTTAAAAATGCATTATTATATAATGATCAAATTGGAGTTGTTATTGAATACATTAACTTAAACATTCATCATTTCCTTGTAAAATCATTCAAAATCCTATTTTCTACTACTTTGTAAAATAAGGTTCATTACTGTTGACTTTAATTATCATATTGTGAAATTCAACAGCAGAACTTATTCCTCCTCTCTCACTGTAAATTGGTAACTGATCTCCTCATTTACCCCCCACTTACTCTTCACAGTTTAACTTCTGATAAACTTGTTCTATGCAAATCATACAAGGAAGCAGTTTAAATGGCAATCAATCTACTAATATTGCTCGCAAGTAAAAATAAGTAACACAGGAAATGTAAACACAATTAAAGTTTTGATAGATCTGTGAAAGGTAGGAAAAGGAGAAGGAAGGACTGGCGGTGGTGGCTGAAAAGATAAGAAATATAAAATATAAGTAACCTTTATTTTGGGAATGCGGGGAGAGACACCCCCGACCCCCTGGGTTGGCATCTCCACCCCTGGGCCAGCGATCTCTCTTTTGGACACGTGAGTGGGGCACCTAAGTAGCCTCGGCCTGGGGTGGAACCTAAGGGGCATTAGGGATGCACAGGTAGCCCATTGGTCTTAGTTTGGCGCCAGAGGTAATTTCCAAGGGTGGGGGGAGATAGGAGCTCCCTGGCTTTACCGGCTACAGTATCCGGCCTGGGCCAGCAACCCTTTCAAGTTTGTGCCTAATGTAAATTGTGTAAAGAAAAATGAATTTCTGGAGATTTTGACTGAATCATCCAATTTAGCAATTTGAAAGCATAAAGTTTCAGATGTTTAATGTATAAGAGATAGCCAGGAAAAACAAACAAAATGGTTGAAAAGAGAGTAATATCCTGGAAGTTTCATCTCTTTCCACATCATGCAAGGACAGCTTTTTAATCTCGACACTAAAAAGAAAATAAGCAATGTTCCTCACATTGGCCTGCTACCACTATGAACTATCATTCTATATTAGTAGGTATTGGATCATTATTTTTGATCTGTATGAGTAAACAGAAAATAGAGAAGTAGGAGGCCTTATGGTCAGGTGTTTATAGTATTTTAAATCTTTTGTTGCATTACTATCCTGTCTAATTTATTTTGGAAAGAATCCCTTTAGCTAAGCGATAGGAAAATGACATGGTACTAACCTTGTTTACTAGAAAAACATGGTGGACTACTGCTCATCTGATCTTTGGTGGGAGTTACCTGATTCAATGCTGTGATCTACTATAAGAGCTTATCTTTGTTTTTTCCTGTGTCTGTTCTTGTCACTTTAGAAGAGAATCTTCTGAATCTACCATCTGCATGTTGTAGGCAATGTTCACTTCAATAAATTCAATAAAATGTCACACTGCTATATTTCTGACTGTGCTGGTAACCAAAATAAGCTATTTCCCCCTTAAATGTGTTTCGGTTTCTCCAAAGATGATATATATGAGCTTGCTTTTTACCAGCTGAGAATGATGTTGTGAGTATAGAGCATTTTGTTAAAGGTCAGAGAGAGAATATAAGTCAAGAATTTATGTAGTTTGAATCTCAGAATTTAGACAGAGCCATATTTTAATTGGATAATATAGGTTACTGTACTAGTAAATCTATTTCAAATCTTTCATGGGCATTTTGAGATACTGACTTGTGCAATGAAATAGTGAAAGAATATCAGGAATAGCTAAAATTTAAAGTTATCTCAGAATTCAAATGAGAGTTTTAAGTACACTTGTTCATCTATAGTCCGTATACTGTATTTTTTCTCCTCATTACTATATCCTCACCATTAAAATTCAAAATCGCCAAAATGAAAGCAATGAACAAAAAGAAAATCATAATTAGTAAAATTAATTTATACAGTGTTAAGCCACGACCTAAGAGTAAATTATATTAGTCCTAAAATATATGTAACTCAAATGACAGTGTCAAGGAACATTGTTTTCTCCTAGTGTGAAAGTCATATATCATCCGTTTTCCTGCTTGGGAAAGAATCTATTTACCCTCTGACACAATTTGTCTATCACTAGCCTTTATTCTTTAAACATTTTTTTTCTTACTTTTGGGGCCTGAGTGAAAGATAAGATATCTCCTAAGTGTTTAAATCCTTTGCCATCATTATTTTAATATTCAAATATTTGCAGATTTAGAAGGATTAAATTTTTTACTGTAAAACATCAGAGTTTATAAAAGTTTTCTATTTCAATAATATAACTGATTTGGACTTTTCAACATGATCAATATCTTAAAATGAAATCTGAGGAATTATTGTAGATTTTAAAATATTACAAAGAAGTGGCATTTGCATATTACTGACATCAAACAATTTATTGCTTCATAAAGTACATTATCAGGACAGGTAATAAATCAGAGTAAAATCTCTAAATTATGAAATAATATTTTTGATGTCAATTTTCTGAATTTTATAATTTTATTTTTATGTGAGACAGTTTATTCAAGAAATACAAACTAAAATATTAAAGATTAAAAGACAACTGAATATTGCTCTCAGCTTTCTCAAGTTCAGTGTTATAAAATTTCATCAAAACAAAAAAATAAAGGAATTCATTTATATAATGGTTATAAAAATGTATTTCACTGTCATGTAACAAGGGGATGTTTGTTTTTAGAAAAAAACTATGTTAGTGTGTATGCATATCTGTGTGCTTAAGTGCAAGCATGGTTATTTTCCATAAGTGGAAAGACTACAAAAATTGAACACTCATTTTATAGAAGTCCAATAAAATTCGTGGATTTCTTCTTGCCAAATTGAAGTCTACAAGTAAAGCAGTGCAGTCTTGCTTGGAGGAATCATGGCCCTTGGAAATAATTCTGATTCTTTTCTTCATGATTCTTTCTTTGTGGCATAAGATAACTCTTCAAATTCTACCCATCACAATACCTTTAAATCAGCACAGACTAAAGGAGTGAGAAAAAAATTTTGATCAAAAGACAGTTTCTTTAGGTCAAGTATACTATCTTTGTTAATGTTCTTTGCCTAGATCTTATTCACTATGCCTGGTATTTTTTCCGTATAAGGCAACTGAGTGTACAATTTTACCCTGCAATACCATAAAACTGAAAATTCCCTCAGGAAAAGTGACAGAAATATCAAATGTCTACGGACAGACCAGATATCCAGTATAGTAGTATAAAGACAGCAATAAAAAGCCTTCTACTCTTCAATAGGCAACGTTAAGCCATACATGACTGTGAACAAGAATATGGAGATAAAATGAAGAAGCACTTACACAATTATTGCTTGAACAAAACTCTATTTTCAATCTATTTTCATGCCCTAAAATAGCTGTTTACATATATGCTGAGTTTTATTGCACATCTAGGTCCACCTGAGAAAGTAAACACTGAGGATGTTAACCTCTGGCCCCATGACATTGATACAGTTGATTTAGTTTTGCACTAGTGTATGGTGCTGCAAGATTCATCAAAGAGAAATACAAAATGCTTAGCTAAATTTGCAGTTCATGCAGCCATCATAATGTACTGAATTTGAGATTCTAGTACAACAATAGATCAAATTTGAAAGTAAAAAGAAATCAGCACAAAAACACATAATTGCACTTATATGTCACAAATGTAAATCTGTAAAAATGGAAAGTGAATTAATGGTTGAAGGGGTTGAAGGGGAAAGAGACATAGCAGGTGACGGCTATATTCTCTTGGCAGTCTGACTCTGATTAAAGGTTTTTTTTGTTTTGTTTTTTTTTTTTTTTTTTTTTTTTGTATGAGAAATATGTGCTGAAACTGGATAGTAAAGACAGTGAGAAGTATTATGGAAAACACTAAAAATACTTCAGAAATAAATTTGATGGCTTGCAAAATTATATTTCAGCAAAAATCATAATGAAAACTTAAACCACACAAACTGTAAGTTGACCTAATGTGTTCCTCAGTTTGCAGGTGACCAAAACTTACTCTGCAGTACTTATTCACATGCACACTGAGGTCAGTTGCATATCTGCATCCACTTGGGAGACTAAAAATCACTGATGCCAGGCTATATCACCTATGCCACTGATAGAGTTGGTCTAGTGTGAGAGTGATAAAAGTTGAATTTGTTCTTATTTGAGGATGATGTTTACTTGCTGCTCGCCAGGTGACCTAGTGGTCTAGAGTGCACCATTCTCAAACTCCAGAGTTATCTAGGATCTTTTTGAAAGCATTGTGGGAGGCAGAATTAGAAAACCTTAATGATGTCCCAGTCTGAATTTTAAGAAATTATAAATGCAGAACCATATACCACAGATAGAATTACCTTCATGTGACTAAATTAAGGCACAGGAATGAGGCAGTCTTCTTGGATTATATGAGTGGGCTCAAGCAGCTAACATTTGGTTCATTAAAGCACAACTCTTTTGTGTCTGTGATAAGATAAAAAGTGAATAAGAAAAAGGATCCCAACTGGGGGTCGTGGCTCATGTTTCTAATCCTGGCACTAGTCAGGCTGAGGCAGGAGGATCATTGGGAATTCGAGACTAACCTGGGCTACAAAGTGAGTTCAAGGGCAGCCTGAACTGCATAGAGAGACCCTGTCTCAAAAAAAAAAAAAAAAAAAAAAAAAAAAAAAAAAAAGGAAAAGGATCAAAGAGGTGCACTTTGGCAGGAACTGATACCACGAGCCAACTAATGGTGATGGTGTCTAGAGAATGGAATTGCAGATTCCTATGTTAGCCAGCTTTCACTCACAGTAACAAAATACTTAGCACTAATTTAGAGGAAGAAAGATAAATTTCAGTTCATGATCTACTGGCTCTGTTCTTCGGGCCTACGTGAGGCAGAACATCACAGGACTGGCAGCTTGTGGATGAGAAGGCTGCTCATTGTTAACAGGAAAGCATAGAGACTGAGACAGAAAACCAGCAACAGAGAGAGAGAGAGAGAGACAGACAGACAGACAGGCAGACAGGCAGACAGACACAGAGAGACAGTGACAGAGACAGAGACAGGCCAAGAGACAAAGTATATATTGCTTAATGCTATTCCCTTAATGATCCACCTCATCCAAGTATATCTCATATTCCTATAAGCCCACCTAACTATGAACTGATTGATTGATTAATTTATAAAATACCTCATAATTCCAGCAGCTTCCAGAAATCCACCTTTGAGCACAGGAGCCTTTTGTGGGATATTTTAAATTTAACTTGCAACCTCCAGGAAACTAATTCTACCCCAAAGCCTCAAGAGAAGAATATAGCATTTCTGACAGCTAGATTTCAAAGTATTAACTTCTAAACTACAGGGCCCTAAGGTAGTAAATTGTATTGATTTAAACCAAAGAAGTTAAATGTTAGATAAGTATTTTTATGTTACATTTTAAAATTTTTATATGTTTTCATTTTGCTTTTTAAAATGGAAACATGTCACATGTATCATTGGGGGCTTATCTATATGCAAGTATTTAAAGATTGTTCATCCACATTTGAAGTTGATATTAGTATTTCATTTGTTCAGCTGCATGTAAATATATAATTGACTTGTTGACTCACAATGTGCATAACACATACTTGTAAATAAGGCAATTGGTAGCCAAATTTTAGTGCTATAACATCATTTAATGTATGGAAAATTTGAAAACTTGAATACGCATGTAAAATTTAGTTTTTAAAATATTTTCCTATGTAAATGAAAATACTAGTAATCTTGAAATTTTATAAGAAATACTAACAAAAAATTGGTGAACATAGGTCAAATTATTCTCCTGGCACTTGTTATATATGCAACTTACATGTAAAGTTCATTTTTTTTTTTTTTTTTTTTTGGTCTTTTTTCCTTTTTATCGGTACCGGGGATCAAACTCATGACTGCCTGCTTGCAAGGCAGGCACTTGTGCCACTGAGCTAAATCCCCAGCCCCAGTAAAGTTCTTTTTTTAAATAAAAATCTCTAAATAAAGTAAAGAATACCTAGTCAGTACTTTCATGAACATGACCTCAAATTTGTCTTCCTCAAAAAACAATTTTAAAAATTGAAAAGATACCAACGTAATGTATAATGTAAATGTGATTTACGTCCTGGAGATGTAAGTCAATACAATCTATTTACTTTAGAGAAATGAGTGTTGAAATATCAAAAATAAGAATATGCTTTAACAGTTTTTTTTTTATTTCTGTAAAAAGTACTACAGTCAAAACAGCAGATATTTTAAGGACTGTTTTGAAATAAGTGGAATTAATCCTAAGTAATCTAGCCTACTCTGGATAAATGTGCTGCTTTCTTGTACAAAACATCATATATTTTTTTTTTTTTCCTACATGCCAAGGATCAAACTCGCAATCTTGCACTTGTCAAGCAGGAGCTGTGTCCCTTGGCTACATCGCAACTCAAAACTTTACTGCTTATGCACCCTTATGAATAGAATTGTACAAAATAAAATCCTATTTTCATCTTCGTTGATACATTAATTTCTTGTAAATTGATTCAAATTATATTTTACATTTTGGGTTTAACACATAAATTGAAATGGAGATATATTAATATGTTGGATTTACCATCCTAGATATAAAGTAAATACCAGTAGGTTATATGTTTTCAACTTTGGAAATGTAGGCTGTCTTTGACTTTGAATAGAAAATCTATCATTCAAGGGTACATTGTATCCCATATTGGCTTTGCAAATAGAGGAAGGACTGTTAGCACTAAAACAACAATATTTGCTCTTATTATGCGGTGTTATATGAGGTGTTTTATTGAAAAATAATATCCAGTAAAGAAGGAAAGAAATCTGTGCAGTTGTGGTCCAGAGTCTATTAGAAATTTATCTTATAGTTTAAAACAGGGCATAACAAGTTTTTGGCAAAGTTCAAGTAGGTAAATACTTTTAGTTTTGTGGACCATTAGGGCTTGGTTACAACTACTCAATTGCATACCACTAATGAAGCTACAGGTAAGATTTAAACATAAATAGCTATAGCTTTGATCCAATTTTTATTTATAAATACAGTAGTGGGAAAGATTTACCTTATGATCTGCAGTGTGTCTACTCAAGTACAAAATATTGCCTCTTCAGAAAGCTTCGGAAAGCTTTGGAAAGTATTTCGAAAGAAATACTAAAGCACAACCTTTGAAAATGTATTATAAATTGCCTTTATCAAAGTTACTAACAGTTGTCTAGGATTTGAGAAACATACAGCTGATAGAGTGAACATAAGTTTGAGGGCAAAGCAATATTTAAAATATGTGCTATACACAATACTAATTGTGTAGAAAATGGACAGACATAAAGATTCCAACAAGATCCTGTCAGAGGGAATACAGAAAATCATCAAAAGCAGCATGTATTGTGACCAAGAAGGCTTCATTCCAATTATGTAAGGAGAGTTCAATATAGACAAATTAATAAATATAATGTATCATGTATACATGTATCAAATTATAATGTAAAAACAGAAGCATTGAGAAAATCATGTATCATCTCAACAGATGCAGAAAAAAAATCTGATAAAACCAACATTCATTAATCATTGAAAAAAAAAACCTTGAATAAAACAGGATAGCAGAACTTTACCTCAGTCTGTTAATAGTCATTTATGACAAATATACTGGTAAAGTAATACTTAATATAGAAAACTTAAAGATTTTATTCTAATAGCAGGAACAAAACAAGTTTGTCAACTGTTATCACTTTTTCAATATAATACTTGAAACTTTAGCCAGAGAAATCATGCAAGAAAAAGAAATTAAAAAATACTAGAGGAAATAAAGAAGCTAACCTGTCCTTATTCATAGATGACAAGAACCTTTATATAGAATACCTCCAAAATGCCTCTAAAGCTTCTTACAACTAATAACCAAATTCAGAAACATATCAGGTTACAAAATCAATGTAGGATTTCCTATAAAGCAATAATGTACTCACCAAAAAGAAAAATGAAGACAATTCCATTCACAATAGCTTCAAGACAAATTAAATATGTAGGAGCTAACGCAACCAAGAAAGTGAAAAGCTACTGGATCAAAACCCCCAAAGTACTCTGCAAGAGTTCAAAGAAGATGTAAAAAAAGGAAAGATACCCCCTGTTCCTGTAAAGGCAAAACCAATATTGTCCATTGGCTATACTTCAAAATTGATATATATAAAGTCTAATGCAATCTCAACCAAAGTACCAACAGTATTCCTCATAGAAATAGAGAAAACAATCCTAAAACTTTTTTGGACTCAGAAGAGAGACAGAGTAGCAAAACAAAACTGGGCAGCAAGAGCAATGCTGGAGACATCAACATATTTGATTTCAAGTTATATTACACACGAACCTTGCTAAAATAGCATGGTACACAGACTAAAAGAGGCATGAAGATTAATGCAGTGGGATAGGGTGCAGAAACAACACTAGATACACTTGGCCATCTGATTTTTGACAAAGGGGCCAAAATACACATTGAAGGAAAGATAGATTTTTCAAAGACACTACTGGGAAAACTAAGTATGTACATATAAATAAGATTGAACTTAGCAAAATATATCTCACTGTGTAATAAAGTAAGATCAAAATAGGTCAAAGATTTAAATATTAAAGTAGAAAACTTTAAGGTACAGAAAGATAAAATAGATAAATATCTTCAAGAAACAGCATAGAAAAAGCTTTTTTAACTGAATCCCAACTGCACAAGAAATAACATTTAGAAAAAACAAACAGAATTATAGCAAACTAAAAATCCATACAGTAAAGGAAGCATTGAATAGAATGAAAGGACAACCTACAGAATGGAAAAACTTTCCACCAGATATTCCTCAGACAGAGTACTAATATCCAAACTTTAGAAATAATTTAAAATAAAAACCGGTCACTCATAATTGAAGAACTGTGATTTTATAAAGTTAATGAGCTTTCCTTTCTGAAAGATTCCGCAGTAATAAAATATGCTGATGTACATTGTAGATCTTTATGCCTGCGTTAAAATATAAATTGTTCCCAAAAGAGTACCTTAGTTTTGCAGCGAAATAGTAAAACTGAGAAAAAAAAATGATTAGCAAAGGATGTAGCCCACATAATCAATCATGTACCAGATGCTGTGGCAGGACTATAGACGGTTAAAAAGTAGAAAATACTCATGAACATGAAATCCAAAAGAGGGGAAGAGCCCAAAAGAGTAAAAGGCACAATGGAGAAAATATTTGTTCTGTTGCTTCCGAATAAAATTGAGCTTTGAATAGCAGTGATGTTCTGAGACATAAACAGTTAAAAAGTTATAGGAAAATTTTTCCTATAAGTTAGGAAAAACTTAGTACCAGATACTTCTGAAAACGAATGCAACATGAAAACAATGTCTTAACTGAACCTTCAAATATTCTACATAGTACTAACATTTAACTTGTATTAGAAGCATTAATTTGCTGTATTTTATAAGCAGTTTTAGTGTATCTCTAGCATAAATCTCTTATTCTTGAAAAAAATATCTGCAGAGATTCCCTTTATCATAATATTGATATCACAATTTATTGATGGAATACTACTTTTCTATACGAATTTCTCCTTAATACTCGTCTTTCTTAATTTCTTATATTTATAGAGAGATCTCAGTGTGTAAAAAATATTCACCACATGAATGAATGGAAAGATTGTTGCCATTCTAAAGTGTTAATCAGAGTGAAAATTGTGGTAATTCAGAGAACCAAAATAAATACTAACACTTGGTATTATGATTTATACCTAAAATGTTCCCTGGAATTATCGTGTGTTTAAAATTGGCTTTAGAATGTGACTGGACCATAGGTACACTGTATTCATCAGCTGGATGATTCATTTGTGAATTTATGGCTACATGTACTGTTGAGAGATGAAGTTGAGAAGAATATCAGTTCTTCCCTTCTGTCCTTGTTTTCTGGATGTCACGTGTTGAGAAGCTTCCCTATGCTATCCCTTTCCATGCAGGTATTTCTGCCTAGAGACAGACAACCTGGATTAAACCCACTGGAAATGGTAAGCTACATGAACATCTTCACTTTTAAATTGTGTGTTTCAGGTATCTTTTCCCCTTAGTAACAGGATGATGATTAATACACTTCAAACAGCCCTTCTCCAAAAAGCTATAAAAAACTATATTATTCAAGTTATATCTGGAATATTTATATTACATAATTCTAAGTCTAAGTGTATCTATTTGTATACATGTGAATATTAATTTAATTTTAACTTTATTTTTATTAATCGGATAAGATTTGTTATTTCCCTGTTCTAATGTTTCTAATTTCCCTTGTATTCATTTGGCATATTCCAAGCAGTAAGCCCTGTATGAGACTTTAAATTACAATAGAACTTTCTAAGTCCTTTCCTGGTTTTCTGGAGCCACTTTAACTTGTACAAATTGTTTATTTTTTTCTTACAGTACTTCTTATTATTCAACATGTCTGATGAAGGCTAATGATTTTTAAGCACTGAGATTAACCTTTTACTATGCTTTGTGTAATTATCTGTCATGCTTTGTGTAATTATCTATGCTATTCACTTATATCTGCATAGAAAAATGATCTGATTCCTACCAAAGTGTGCTACCTAATATAAAAAGCTTTAAAATCTGACATATTTTTATTTTAAAATTTATATGGATGTAACTTATCTAAGATCTTACTCATTTTATTTTTGGTGTAAATATAAACACAGAAATGGACAGCAACAAGTGTTGTTTTTATTCTGATGCACTTACATTTTGCCTCAGATGTCTGCTGGGCTTCTAAGTGGTTCCATGAGGAGCCTCTTTCATTTATTTTCCTTAAATGATTCTGCAACTTGGAACCATGTTAGGATTGAGATTAGTTAGTACCAATAATACATAGAGGAATCCCAATTTGAACTTTTCTTCATTCTAGAAAATATTTGGGATAAACCATTGTATTTCTATTGGGAGACATATCTGTAAAAATCTTCCACAGTGCTTATGGCTTGAATAATTCAAAGAAAGCAAAATGGATTGCAACGGCAAGTTTTCAGCAACTAGAATAAGCAACCTATGTAACTGAAATGTTGTAAGAAACTTTCTGACCACAAGGTGTTGGTGAAAATTTCGTGGACGAGGAAATCATAAGATCTGGGAAAATATAATGTGTGCCCCTAATATCTAGTTTAAAAGAGCTAAAATGATGTCCATGTGTCTCTTTCATAAAGAGGTTGTGAGTAAAGAGAATAAATCAATGTCAAATTTCAAATAAATCAATTTCAGATTTCAGTCACTATATTTTTTTCATCAGTGCCTAGTGAATGATTTTCAGAATTGTCACTAATAACAAGTAGCAATTATTGTAAATACTAAGTGATCTATAAAATAAATGAATTGCTTATGGATTATTGAAAATATATTTTTAAAATAAAAACAAGTTTACTCTAAATGAGAACCAGTAAAGAGAATAAACATAATTAAAATTGCCTAAAACTATTTCTCACAACATATATCCTCAAATTCTTACAAAACATTGGCCATTTGAATCCAAAAGTAACTAGAAATAAAATATAAAGTAACTGTGTACATTTGAAGTCACCATGAAAAACACAATCCTTATGTACTATAAATGTGTACAAATAAAGAGAAACAGTGTTCAAAGTTGGAGAGAGATAAGCGGGGAAGGAGATAAAAAGAATCAAGTATATGTTAGTGATGAATGTAACCATTTTTAATAGTATGTCTGTTCCAATAAAGAGTTGACCACTGATATCAACTTTATTCAAGGAAATTAAAGTCATTTCCATATTTAAAAATTAAAAAAAATACAAATCAACAAAGTAGATACAGAAATATATGATCACCTTAATATGTACAGAAAAAAGTGTCTTAAAATGAAACATACTGTGGGCACATCATATCTAACTATAGTGATACTGACTATGTTAGTACTAAAAACATAAATGCACCCAGGCGTGGTAGCGAAACACCTGGATCACACAACACAGCTTGTTTGAGGGCAGCCTGGGCTGCCAAATTAAGCTGAAGATCAGCATGAACTGCGTAGTAAGACCCTTTCTCAAAAATAGAAAAGAAAAGAACTACAAAAAGATACTTAATAAAACCTGTACCTAATAATACTACTAATTTTTAAAACTTCACATAGATTCAGATTAGATATGTCCGTAGACTGTCAATATTGTTAATCTAGAAAATCTTCACAAATTACAGTTTTAAAGATATTTGAATTACTTATTCTTTAAAATATGTGGAGAAGCAAAAGAGTTGGAATAATCAAAACATTTTGAAATAAAAATATAAGATTGAAAAATTTACAATACTTGATTTGCAACTACAATACCTTATTTGCAAATAATAGCTTTATATAGTTATTATGTAATTCTGAAGTGACACAATGTGTGATGGTCACATCAGGAAAATTAGTACTACAGATATGGCTTAGTTGTACACTGCTTCCAATTCATGGCCATGGAACTGGATTCAATGTTCAGAACCACTCCCCACCCCACACACACACAACAGACAATCAAGATAATCAGCATTTTAATCTCCTTAACACTGATCACTCCTTTGTTTTGGAAACCTACAAACTTCTCTGTTCTGGTTCTTTATTAAACTGTATACCCTACTGTGCTACAGATCATTTGAATCTATTCCTCCTATGTATCTTTGTATCCACTAGTCAGCCCCTCACTCTATTCCTCCTTTATCCTTACACCTGCTATCTACTACTATTCTACTCTTTTAAAAATAAATTTTTCTAACAATGTTAAATTTTTTACTATATTTTGTGTTAGATTTATGTGCTTCATTTACTCCCCTGTGACTATATTCATGCTGCTGCCTAGGATGGTTTTTCATAGGTCGCTTTTGATGGCTTAATGTATTCCATTGTGTACACATAACACATTCTCTATCAGAGTCATCGATTTATGGACCCCCATTTAGTTTCATATTTTCATTACTGGAAAAAGTAAAATAATAAACATCAAACTCAGGAATGTCTTTAATATATTAAGGTAATTTCCTTTGACTATATTCTCAATAGTTGAATCATATGAAGTTTCATTTATAATTTTTACAGGAACCTTTGGAGTTGTCCATATTGATGTTCTAATTTGTAGTCTCATTCATAATATCTAAAAGTTCCTTCTCTCTACCTTCTGAGTATATATTTTCCTATTTTGATTATAGCCAATCTAACAGTAATAAAATGATGTCACATTATTGTTTTGATTTGTATTTTTCTGATGATCAATGGCACTGAGCTTTTTCACATTTCTTGTTGACTATTTGTGCATCTTACAAGAAATGCCCATTCAGATCATCTACCCATTCTAACAGATTGTTTCTTTTTCTGTTTAGCTTTTTGGGTTTTCTAAATCTCAACATTAAGCACTTGTAAGGTAAAATCTACAGATATTTTCCTAATCTGCAGACAGTATCTTCTGCATTTAGTGATTTTTTTGTTCTGCAGAAGCTTCTCACATTAATATAATTTCATTTGTATAGTTATTGATTTTTTGCCTATAATTTTGAAGTCTTACAAAAATATTTGCACATCACATTTACTTCCTATATTTCTCTTATCATTAAGAATTTTAGAATTTCTTGTCCTACATTTAGATCTTGGAATCATTTTGTTGATTTTTTGTATGTGGTGAGACATAGTGGTATGCTTTCTTTATTTTTTTAATATGGGCATCTATTTTTTCCTGAACCATTTAATGAAAAAACTGTTTACACTTCAAAAAATCACTTGTGATAAACCATGACATTTTTTAAAATAATGAATTTTTTTTAAAAAAATAAATGTTTTGATGTTTTTATTTAAAACAATCTGTTGGGTGTAAATGAGCAATATTTATAACTGCAATCTTTATTTCATTGGTCTCTACGCCACCTTCCACATCAGTGCCATGTGGCTTTGGTTTCTAGAGCTTGGTAGTATCTTTTGAGGTCAGGTATTGTGATATTTGTATATTTGTTTTGACTTATCTTTCCATATTGCTTTTGGTTTTTCAGGGAGCTTTCATGACTGATCATGATTTTAGAGGATTTTCTATTTGAGAGGCTTTCATTACTGTTTTGTGATTATTGCATTGAATTTTATAAACTTTGAGTCCTGTGGATATTTTAGCAATATTAATTAATCTCATTGGTGAAAATTTTTCATATTTCACTTTGTTTTGCTTCCTCTTCAGTTTCTCTCAATGGTGTTTTGTAACTGGTATTCTATAGACAATTCATTTACTTGTTTAAATATATTTCTAGATATTTTATACATTTTCATAGGTATTGTGAATGGTATTGCTTTCTTGATTTCTGTCTCAGAAAGATCATTACTTTATAAAATGCTATTAATTTTTGCATATTGATTCATATCCTAAAACCTTAATGAAATAATTGCTTTCAGTGAAGTCCTTAGATTTTTCTTTGTATCCAATCACATCCTTTACAAACAGTGAAAATTTGGCTGACCCCTTTTCCCATTTGTATCTCCTTTATTTTTCACACTTGTCTTATTTGTCTGGTAAACATGAGCACCAAAGTTCACAGCATTATCTTGTTCCTGTTCATAGTAGAAACAATTTCAGCTTCCTTCCACTCCGCATGATAATATCTGTCGATTTCTCAGTACAACTTTAGTGCATCAAGGTGCAGTGCTTTAGACTTAGTTTGTTCAGAGTTTATCTGGAAGGTATGCTGAAATTTGTAGAGTACTTTTTTCATCTATTGAGCGAATTATCTTTGTTTTGTCATTCTATAAAAGGGATAAAATATACCCATTGATTTACTGGTACTGAACCAGTCATACATTCCTGACTTAAATCCAAATGAATCATGAAATATAATATTTTTACTGTCCCATTAAATGCTATTTGCTCTTGTTGTGTTGGGGACTTTACATCTATGCTTGTTCTTAGGAATATTTGTCTATTTTTATCTGTCTGTTTTATCTAATTTTTTAATGCCTTCAACTGGTTTTGATACCAGAGTCAAGTTTACCTGAGAGAATGAGCTGAGAAAAATTCCTTCCTTTTCAAATTGTGGAATTATTTATGAAGAATGTGTTTTAATTCTTTAAAAGTTTGTTAGAATTCGTTATGAAGCTATTGGGTTCTTATCTTTGTTGGAAAACTATTTGATTTCTGTACACATTGTTTTTCAGGTTTTGTTTATCTTCAGGTTTCATTTTAACAGTTTTTTAGTGCCTATAACTACTAATTATAGTTTTCCATCTTGTCAATTTATAGTTGTTCACAATGATTTGTAATAAACCTTTGTACTTTCGTTGTATCAGTTGTAATCTCTCTCTCTCTCTCTCTCTCTCTCTCTCTCTCTCTCTCTCTGTTTCTCTCTCTCCCTGTCTCTCTCCCTCTGACTGTGTTTTATTATACAACTCAGACTGGCCTTAAATTCACTTTGTAGGCCAGGCTGGCCAAGTACTCAGATTACATGTGTGTCACCATGCCAGAGACATTCTTATTCATTAAGGAAATTTAACTACATCCGTCATGAAATACTTATATTCTCATTGATTGTGATAATTTAGAAATCCATTATTTTGTTATTAACCTTTTACATTACCCTCTTCACATACAATTTCATGAATTTTAACAATCTTTTTTATTACTATATTTCTGTATTTACAGGATTAAATAAATAAAGGCATATGATATCACAGTATGTAAACTTTTAATAAGAAACTTTTGTATTCAATGCAGCTTCTTTGGAAGTTATGTACTCACCCTTCAGCATTGTATCAATAGGTTCCTCTTAGCATTGATGCTAATACAATTGCTACAATAGGAAAGACTGACATCTCCATGTACTAAGAGTCATAAATCCATGGTGGAATTTGCACATTTGAGATGAAAATACAGATTACACAGTACTTTGGGGAACCAACTGACAGTTTAAGAAGAAGTTATGCAAACATATGACCTCGTATTTCATTTCTCAACAGTTAGAAAAAATTAATGAAAACGTATTTCAATAAAAAGGACCTATCATCAATTTTCTTAGTATCTTCACTTGCCATTTCCAAATTTAATAGAAGTACAAATGTCAACCACTTGTGGTTTATAATTTCATTGGCAATTGTTTACTAAACAAAAGAAAAATACCATGATAATTGAAACTACATGGAAACATATGAAAAATATTATTTTTGATAGATAAAAGAAGTCTGAAAAAATATTCGGTGTTTTGCATTTCCTAAAAAGCAGAATGACTGGAAATCAATATGGGGATTCCTTTGAGAAGCTAAAGACAGAATTCTATTTGACCCGGTTTCTTTCCTTCTTGGTATCCACTCAAGGAGTCAAATACATCATACTACAGTAATACAGACATATTCATGTTTACAGCAACATAGCTCATACTAGCTAAATTTTGGAAGGACCTATATGTCCATTAACGAATGAGGAAAGAAATGCCGTATTTACACACAAAATGATACTACTCTGCCATAAAGAAGAATAAATAAATCACTTGTAGCAAAATGAATGCATTACAGCCTCATGACTGTACTGTTAAAAGAAATAAGTTAGACACACAACCCTAAATATCATCTGGCCTCTCTTACATGAGAAATCCAAAGTAAAAACAAATTAAAAAAAATAAGCAATAAGTAAATAGATCTTTTGCAAATGGAAAGAAGCCAAGAAATGGAGATCCATAAAAAGGTTTAAGATGCACATTATGTACATGGGCTCATTATATGCTTTAAATATGTATAAATAAAAATAAAAGTTGAGCTGGGCATGGTAGTGCATGCCTGTAATCTCAGAACTCAAGATTCTGAGGCAGGAGGATCATTGTGAATTTAAGGCCAGCCTGGACCATTTATAATGTTCAAGGCCAGCCCAAGTTATATGTCAAGAACTTTGTCTCAAAAATAAATAAATGCATCTTTTTTTTTTTTTGTCTTTTTCATTTTTTATCGGTACCAGGGATCGAACTCACGACTGCCTGCTTGCAAGGCAGGCGCTTATGCCGCTGAGCTAAATCCCCAGCCCCCAATAAATGCATCTTTTAAATAACTCAGATAGGTTGTTGCCAGGATTGAGGATTATGGGGAAGATAGAATGAATAGCTTGTTTATAAGGGGACACATGGAAACTTTAGTTGTATAAAATATTATAAATCTTAGTTTATTACTATATAAATAATTTCTGAATATACATCATACTACACATTAAAAAAGTAAAGATTGTTGCATGTACACTTTATTATAATTTAAGGAAATTTTACATGTCTATTCTTTTCAGGATCATTTAGCTATTTAAAATCTAACAGAACATAATATTTCAATATATCAACGTTGAACATAAGTATACTCTTTTAAGGAATATCTTTGAAATATGCTATACTTCTACGTTAAATGTATTTCAATAGTATATTAAATGGCATATTATACTACATGCTTTCTATTTTCTATTGTGACATAGGCTATGAGTTTAGTTGTATGTATTGATGTATGCCCTTTGTGTTTTTTACATGAAAAGATTATTTTCTTTTTCAGTAGCCATTTTTCTCCACATAAACAGACAGTCTTCTAAAATTCTGGTTCTCCACAAGGAACCAGATATGTAAGATAGTATGATATTGTGCAATATTGTATTGACAAGCATATTATTTCCCTCTTGCCAAGTGAAGCAATGTAAGTGAATTTTGTGAAGAAATCTTATAGGAAGATGTATAAATCTACTATTGCACATTGGCAGTGCCTGACATGTGCTAGGTTCAGTCCTAGTGCTTCTGATTTGAAAATTAATTCCAAACATCTTTTAAATTGCATAGTTTACATTTAAAGGATTTCTTTCTTTTTTTTTTTTTTTCTTAACACTGGGGATCAAACTCACAACCTCACACTTGCCAGGCAGGTGCTTGTGCTGCTGAGCTAAATCCTCAGCCTGATTTATTCCTATATACTCTAAGCTTTTAAATTATTTTAGATATTTTCTAATCTCTTGATGCTAATGTAGAAAAACTCACTTTCCTGTGTTCATCTTCCAGCCGTCAATACTGTGTACGTGACTCATGCTAATCATTTTTATAGACTCTTTGATATGCTGTAAATATGCAATGAAGTTATCTAAAAATAACAGAAAGTAGTTTTTTTTCATTTTAAGCATTAAAATTTTTATTTCTTATCTTCTTTCATTGTTGTAATACTTCTGTGGACAGAGGAAAGAGTAGTAAAGACATTGAATATCCTTGTTTTGCAATTTAGGTGGAAGCCACTCAATTCTATATAATTAAGGACTATTTTAGCCAGATTTTTAATTGTACATTCACATTTTTAGATTAAGAAATTATTCTCTATTGTTAAAATTTTCATCTTGAAGAGATTATTTTCATCAAATCTTTCTACTAAATTGATTGTATCATGTCTTTTATTTAATTAATACTATTAGGTACTAGAAATAGTTTTCAAATGTTGCTATGACATTACACTTACTATGATTCCCAGAATCATAATGCATTTTATTTTATATCTACTATGTTTTGATTTGCCTATGCTTAATTTAGATGTTTACTTGCATCTATATTCATGAGGGGTATTGGCTTATGATTTTATTTTCTTGGAATGATCCTTGCAGGTTATAATATCAAAGTAATAGTCTCATAATGAAATGAGATGCGTTCTCTTTTTTCTTCGTTGTCTGTATTATTTCTTCCATAACTGGATAGCAGTACTCACCAAATCAAATCATTTTTTCTTTGGTATTTTCTGTGAGTGTATTTGTTTTCTCTTGAATTGTTTTATTCCATTTTAGTATAATTTACTTGAACATAATTTAGTAAACTAACTTTTAATCCATCACACATTATAGAAGCTTTATGTATTTATTTCACTCTTTTTTTTTTATTTAAGAGGAAAAAGAGAAAAACACAAAACAAAACAAAGCAGTGTAAGGTTACACATAATACAGAACTACAAAAAAAAAACATAACAGTAAGAAATCACCTGTTAATAGATTACATATTATCATCTTGGAATTGGTTGCTCAAATCACAGTATCAAAGAATACAAAGTAGACATTCAAACAGAGAGACTGCAAACAGCTGTGTTCAATGATCCAAAAACATTAATATAGTCAGCTATTTAACACCCCTAAACACACTTGCTGTTATATCCGTTAGAGCTCTTTTTTTTTTCCTCCCTCTCTTTTTTACAACAAAATTTAGACATTTTGGATTTTATTACTCCTTAGTTCTTATTACTTTTTTTTGGGGGGGGAGAGAATAAAGTCAAATATGGCAAAACAAAGCTGTCAGTCAAAACCAAGGATAGACATAGCACATGATGTAGAACAGAGTACAAGGTTATTAACAATGGTTATCAACGTTGTCTCTTGTTTCCTTAAAAAGATTTGTCTATCTCATTAGATATTATAAAGTTGGACAAAACAATAGAGAACAAGACCAATAAAACTTAGGCATTGTAAACATTACAGGACTTCCAAAGGAGACAATAGTCAAACCAGAATGGGCATCTTAGTGAATCTTATTGCCTTCAAAGTAGTTGCCTATACCCTCAGACTTGATACTATCGGACAGAATGGAACAGAGTCTAATCAGTCAAAACAAGATCGTGGGAGTATTACAGGACTTCAAAACAAGTTAATAGGAAATCGAAAAGAGTTACTATTATATATCCTAATTTTTTAAATTTTTCCCTTAATTAAAATAAACATAAGAGAAAACTAAATAATTTTTTTAAAGAATAGTAGTTATCATAGTGTCTGTCTTTTTCCTTGAAATATTTAGATAAAACTTCATATACTATAGCTTCAAATATTTCCATATCAAGAAGCCCAGAATAAAGCCTTTCTAATTAATAAATGAAAATTTTATAAGGCTTCAAGGCCACATAATGGGGAATCATGATTACCACATATTTTTATATATTTGAATCATTACTTACATTAGGGAAACTATTCGGTATTCATACATGCGAGATTGATTTATTTCACTTATGAGGATGGTCTCAAGCTGCGCCCATTTATTGATAAATATCTCAATGTGATCCTTCTTTATAGCTGAATAATACTCCATTGTATAGAAATACCACAACTTTTTTATCCATTCCTCAGTTGATGGACACTTGGGTTGTTTCCAAGATCTGGCGATTACAAATTGTGCTGCTATAAACATAGGTGCACATAAATCACTGTGGTATGATGCTTTCAGTTCTTCTGGGAATATGCCTAGAAGTGGAATAGCTGGAATAAATGGGATTTCCAATCCCAACTTTTTGAGAAACCTCCAGACAGACCTCCACAAAGGCTGTACCAGTCTACACTCCCACCAACAGTGCAGGAGAGTTCCTTTTTCCCCACAGCCTCTCCAGCATTTGTTGTTGTTGGTTTTCTTGATCCTGGCCATTCTTTCAGGAGTGAGATGGTATCTCAGTGTGGTTTTAATTTGCATTTCTCTAATGACCAATGATGATGAGCATTTTTTCATGTATTTATTTGCCATTTGCATTTCTTCATCTGAGAATTGCATATTCATCTCAGATGCCCATTTTTGGATTGGATCTTTGAATTTTGCAGGTCTGAGTTTTTTTAATTCTTTATATGTTTTAGACAAGAGTCCCTTGTCTGAGAGAGAGTTCACTAAAATCTTTTCCCAGTTTGTGGGTTTTCTTTTCACTATGCTGGAGATTTCTTTTGACATGCAGAAACTTTTTAATAAGAAGTGGTCCCAGTTATTGATTCTGGGAAGTATTTCCCGTGCGGTTTGAGTCCTGTTCATGAATTCTCTACCTACTCCTATGTCTCCAAGGTTTCTACCCAATTTGTCTTCCAATAGATTTAGTGTTTCTGTTTTAATATTCAGATCTTTGACCCATTTAGATTTTAATTTAGTACATGGTGATAGACATGGGTCTAGCTTTAGTTTTCGGCAAATGGAGAGCCAGTTTTTCCAGCACCATTTATTAAAGAGACTGTCGTTCTTCCAGTGAACCTGCTTGGCTCCTTTATCAAAGATAAGGTGGTTGAGTGTGTTTGTAGTTGTGGTTGTATCTTCTAATCTATTCCATTGATCTTCAGCTCTGTTTTGAATCCAATATCATGTTGATTTTACTACTGTTACTTTGTAGTATAATTTCAAGTCAGGGATTATGATGCCTCCTGCTTTGTCTGTGCAGCTTAGAATTGCCTTTGCGATTCTAGGTCTCTTCTGGTTCCAGATGAAATTTAGGAGTGATTTCTCTAGATCTATAAGGTATGTTGATGGTATTTCTATTGGGATTGCATTGAATCTGTATAAGAGTTTTGGGAGAATAGCCATCTTCACAATGTTTGTTCTTCCTATCCATGAGCAAGGGATGTCTTTCCATTTTCTGAGATCATCTTCAATTTCCATTTTCAGTGTATTATAATTTTCACTGTATAAGTCTTTCACTTCTTTCGTAAGAGTAATTCCTAAATATTTCATTTTTTTGCTTGCTAATGTGAATAGTCCAGTTTCTCTTATTTCCCTCTCTGTGATTTTGTTGTTTGAGTATAGGAATGCTATTGATTTCTGAGTATTGATTTTGTATCCAGCCACATTACTGAATTTATTTATTGTATCTAAGAGTATTTCAATGGAGCTTAGGGGGTCTTCTATGTAGAGTATCATGTCATCTGCAAACAATGACAACTTAACTTCTTCTTTTCCTATCTTTACCCCTTTTATTTCTCTTTCTTGCCTAATTGCTCTGGCTAGTACTTCCAGTAATATATTAAATAGGAGTGGTGATAAAGGACATCCTTGTCTTGTGCCCGATTTTAAAGTAAAGGCTTTCAATTTTTGGCCATTTAGTATGATGCTGGCTGTTGGTTTGTCATAAATGGCCTTTATTATATTGAGGTAAAGACCATCTATTCCAATTTTCTGTAGAGTTTTTATCATGAATAAATGTTGGACCTTATCGAAGGCTTTTTCTGCATCTATAGAAATGATCATGTGATTCTTATTTTTGGCTTTATTGATATGGTGGATTACATTTATTGATTTGCGTATGTTGAACCATCCTTGCATTCCTGGGATGAATCCCACTTTGTCATGGTGTATAATCTTCTTGATGATTTGCTGGATCCTATTTGCCAATATTTTATTGAGGATTTTTGCATCTGTGTTCATTAGGGAGATCAGTCTATAGTTCTCTTTTTTAGTTGGGTCTTTCTCAGGTTTTGGTACTAGAGTAATATTTGCTTCCAGGAATGACTTAGGAAGGATTGCTTCCCTTTCAATTTCATTGAATAGTTTGAGGAGTGTCGGCATTAGGTCTTCTTTGTATTTCTTGTAGAATTCTGCAGTGAATCCATCTGGGCCTCGGCTCTTCTTGGTGGGTAAGGACTTAATTACATTTTCAATTTCAGTAACAGAGATTGGGTTATTCAACAGTTTTACATCCTCTTGATCTAGCTTTGGCACTTCATATGCTTCTAAGAATCTGTCTATTTCTTCTGTGTTATCAAACTTTTGAGAGTAGAGGTTTTCGAAATACGTGTTGATGAACTTCTGTATTTCTATTGGGTCTGTAGTGATTTCTCCTTTTTCATTTCTTATTGCATGAATTTGAGCTTTTTCTTCCCTTTTTTTAAATAAGGTTGGCTAGGGGCTTATCGATTTTATTTATTCTTTCAAAGAACCAACTCTTTGATTTGTTGATTCTTTGGATTGTTTTCTTACTCTCTATTGCATTGATTTCTGCTCTGATTTTTATAATTTCCTCTCTTCTTTTGGCTTTGGGCTTGACTTGCTCTTCTTTCTCTAGCTGTTTGAGGTGTAGCATCAAGTTATTTATTTGTATTCATTCTGTTTTCCTGATGTGGGAACTCAGTGCAATAAATTTTCCTCTCAGGACGGCTTTCATTGCATCCCACAGATTCCGGTAAGTTGTATCTGCATTTTCATTTTCTTTTAGGTATTGTTTGATTTCTTCTTTAATTTCTTCTGTGACCCACTGATTACTCAAGAGTGTGTTATTCAGTTTCCATGTGTTTGTGGGATTTTTGCAGTATCTTTTATCATTAATTTCTAATTTCAGAGGGCTATGATCCGATAACATGCAAGGGATGATTTCAGCTCTTTTGCACTTGTTTAAATATGTTCTGTGGGCTAATATATGGTCTATTTTAGAAAATGACACATGTACTGCTGAGAAGAATGTGTATTCTGATGTTGTTGGGTGGAACATTCTGTATATGTCTATCAAACCCATTTGTTCACAGGTGTGATTCAGTTCTGTTATTTCTTTGCTCATTTTCTGTCTGGTTGATCTGTCCCTTGGTGTCAATGGCGTATTAAGGTCTCCTGTTACAATTGTGTTACTGATAATTTGAGTTTTCATTTCTGTTAATAATTGTTTTATATAACTGGGTGCTCTGGAGTTTGGTGCGTATATATTTAAGATAGTTATCTCTTCCTCTTGGAGTTTTCCCCTTACGAGTATGTAGTAACCTTCTTTATCCTTTATGGTCATTGTTGGCTTAAAGTTCACGTTGTCTGCAAACAGAATGGCTACTCCTGCCTTTTTTTGGATTCCTCCTGCATGAAGAATTGTTTTTCATCCTTTGACTTTCAGTCTGTGAGTATCCTTCTGGGTTAGATGGGTTTCCTGTAAACAGCATATGGTTGGATTTTGTTTCTTGATCCATTCTGCTAGTCTTTTTCTTTTGGTTGGTGCATTGAGACCATTTACATTAATGGTTATTACTGTTAAATGTTGGTTATTTGTAGGAATCTTATCTCTCTGCTGTTGCATCTTTATCTTTCTGTTCTGTTTAATTATTTGCTTTGCTTAGAGGTTTTTTTCCTTTGTGTATCTAAACTGTCTTTCAATATTTTTTGCAGGGTTGGTTTGGTGTTCATGAAGTTCTTCAGCTGTTCTTTGTCATGGAAGTATCGTATTTCACCATCTATTTTAAATGATAGTTTTGCAGGATATATCAGTCTAGGTTGGAAATCATTTTGCTTTAGGATCTGTAATACTTCACTCCATGCTCTTCTTGACTTTATTGTTTGTGATGAGAAGTCTGCTGTGATTCTGATAGGTTTTCCTTTATAAGTGATCTGTCTTTTCTCTCTGACAGCTTTTAATAATCTATTCTTGTGTTGGATTTCTGGAATGGTGATTATTATATGTCTGGGTGTAGCTTTATTTTGGTTATGACTATTTGGAGTTCTATATGCTTCACTGATCCTGATGTCAGTTTCTGATCTCATGCTTGGGAAATTTTCAGCTATTACTTCTCTAAATATCCTCTTGATATCCTTTATGTTGTCTCCTTCTTTTTCATTAATCCCTATCATTCTTATGTTATTCTTCTTTGCATCATGCAGTTGTTGAATTGTTGTTTCCTGATTCCCTGTTATTTTTAAAAGATCTTTCCTTTCCTGTTCACTAGCTGCAATCCTGTCTTCAAGGTCTGAAATTCTATCTTCACTTTCATTAAGGCGGTTTTTACAACTTTCAGTGGAGTTTTTTATTTCCTGTATATCTCTGTGCATCTGCATTATGTATTCTGTTTGTTTCTTATATTGCTCATCTAGGGATTCTATCTTTTTGTTTAGTTCCTCCAATTTTTTATCTGTGTTTTCTTTAGATATATTTAGAATCTCTTTCATTTCTTTTATCATTTCTTCTTTTATCTGGGATATTATTTCGAGTTTGAATTTCTTTAAAGCTTCCTGGAGTTGCTTGTCAACTTCAGTAGCTATTGTGTCTGATATATGAGGTGGATGGGGTATATTTTCTTCTAAATACATTCCTCCTAGGGTTTCCTGAGATGGGCTGGAGGTTTGAGGTTGTAATTTGGTCTTTCGTTTTGTCATTTTCCTATATTTCTCTGTTTCAAGTGTTATTTGAAAGCTTCCTCAGGATCTGTTGAAAATCCCCTTCTATGTTTGCAGCTACTGAGACTCTGGCACCACTCTACCCCAAGCCATTGGGCTTGCAGAACCAATGGCCCTCCTCTGCTTGTTCAGAACTCCGCAGTTGCAGACAAGCTGGGCCTCAGGGACACTGTGCGCCCACCTGCCCCTTGGAAGCTCCACAGCTCTTCAGTCGCAGCCGGGTTAGGGTGCTCACCACAGGCCGCGGTGCCTCAGGAGCCTGTGATCCCTCCCTGCTTGCAGAGATATCCACAGTCCTCCAGACAAAGGAAGGGGCTTCTGCAGGCACTCCGGATCCGCCCAGCTCCTCTGCAAGACCATGGCTTAGGCGCGGCTGGGCTTGGGGGATAGTGTAGGCCCGCCCATCCGTCGGGAGCTCAGCAGACCTCCAAGTGTAGCCGGGAGGGATGGGGAGGTGGCTGTAGTGGCCTCTAACCCACTGCTCCACTTCAGTGCACCCAGAAACCTGGGGGGGGGTCCGGAACAGTCTGAGATTTGGGCAGACTGTGCTGGGCACTCACCACAGGCTGAGGTGCCTCAGGAACCTGCGATCCCTCCCTGCTTGCAGAAATATTCAGTCTATTTCACTATGGAGAAACATTTAACAGTATGCTTTTGTTGTGAGTTGGCATTCATATTGGTGAATTTTTTAGATATTTGCCATAGAAATATAGACAAGTGAGTGTTATGTCTTTATTTTCCATACAACTACTTTGTCCTAAGCTCATTTGTGAAGACATTTCAATACTATTAAAAAGTAACCTAAATAATTTCTACACAAGATTCAAATTCATGTTAAAGTTTAACGGGCACAAAAATATTATTTAAAATGTAACTTGTAGTCTTGATAATTTTAGTCAGTTTCTAATGACAATCAATTTTTACTTTGCTTCATTAGAAGCCCTATTGGCTCAAACATTGTAAAACACAGAGCCAATCTGTAGAATCCAGCTGCTTTATTGATTCACTTCCTTTTGTTGTTATTGCTGTTTTGAATTGTATATATTATTGCATGTTCGTACTTCCAACCAATCAAGATTTTAATTTTTAAAAACAGCAACTATAAAATTTGCATAGGTATTGCATGATGCATTTTATCTAGTTTTACAATTTTTATTCAATATAAATTAGAAATTGAAGAAAAGAATGATTTGAAGTAATATGTGGATGCAAAATACATAGTTTCAAAACCAAAAACTTCGGGATCAGTGCCAAAATTAGAATCATATAAAGTTCAAAGAAAAAACAAAAATGAGAACTGAAGAGATATTTTGCACATTTCTATGCCTGTGCTTTTACAACAAAGAAACAAAATTGTAACAAAAATCAGAAGAAAAAATAATGGGTTTCATTATTGTTTGCCTGAAGCAATTGGTTGGAAAGTTAAGCTTTGAAGAAGATGCTTTATAAAGCTTACATTGAAATTAAAGAAAAAATGTATTGTACAGTTTCTTTTTAATCACAGACATTTTTCTCAAAAAAATGTTACAGTATACAAGATAAAAGTAAGATGAACTTCACACAAAATATGAGTTGAAAACCATGATTTTTCCCACTTAATTTTAATACATAACAAACAGATTGACAATAAAATCTTCAAAGGTGATTTCTAAGGGAATAATTTACTTTGAGTTTATTAATAAAAGTGGCCTTTAATTTCTGCAGTAAACCCAGAGGCAGAAGGTACTCTTAACACAGCAATTTGGAACATTCCTTTAAGTCAAGAATGACATTTCCTTGGTGTTTACCTGTCAAGAACACAGTAACTTCAAAAATGGTGTTTTATAAAAGACAGAGTGGCAGAAAGATAAAGTCACAGCAAAGCCAGAAAATGGATTCTACTCCTGTGTTTGCTACTTAATACCGAGTTTTTACATTTCTTCTTCATCTCTTGATCTCTGAACTAGTCATTCTTCTCTTGATTAGGTGATTTGTAAGGTAACTCTGCAAGAACAAGATCAAAAACTGATTTATTTACAAAATTTAATCATAGGAAAAATTCAGATTTTTCTTTACTTTGAAAATATTTTAAATTATGATTAAATGCAGTTCTTAAAGAATGTGTTCCTTTTCTATTTGTTCATTGGATGGCATATGTGTTGTCACAGATTTGACTATATTGCCTGGCCATCTACTGGTTAATGGTGCTGTGTACTAAAGTACCTACCTGGTTCTTTCTATCAGCACCTCCACACTAATATTCTCCAAAATATGTGGGTCCTGATCTCTGTTATTTCCTTCCTGTCACAACTTGAATTATGAGAGAAGAAAACTACAAGTTTCAAATAGGGTGGAGAATTTCACGTATGAGTAGAAAACAGTCAGGTGGGCTTTCACAGAGAGAGGGCATCTGTGGAAATAGTTTTTTATCTAAACAAATTAAGTGAGTCTGCCAACAGGGATTTTCCTGTTTCCAAACTGGCATGAGAAGCCACTGATTTTTTTCTATGTTCCCAAGATATGTACATTCTGGCCTAAATCTGTAGTTCACTTCTCCCATACTTGATGGATCACCAGATAGAATTGAGATAAAATCTTAGAGGTATACAGGTTAAAACTTTCTTTCAGAGATATCACAGGATGCTAACTCGTTGCTTTATTTCCTTTGGCATTTTTTAAACATTTCTCGTTGTCTTTTGAAATGTGGAAATTTAATTTGTTTGTGATTGACAAAGAACAAGATCAAAAGAATGATATGACACAGTCTTCTTTAATTGAACATAACTTGATCTGTAATATTCATGCTATAAAATGTATTTCCCCTCAACACAATAGTATCACAAAATTGCCATTTTGCACCTCAAAAGCTTTTTGTGCATTTTTCTTTGAAGTTTTTTTCTAATCAGTCTGAAAATGGGCAGTAGGATTTTGCTTCTTGGGGCTGAGGCAGGTTAAATGCACATTCTTTGCATGGAAAAACAGTCATATAAAAATTATATATTCAGTCAAAGTTATTATAAAGTTTATTTTCTTTCATGTGAATTATATTAAATATCTCCTGATATAGCCTGTTTCATAGATCTTGTTGCTTCAAAGAAACATAATAGCTATTCAGGCTTAAAATTTAGTTTTCATGTATAATGTCAAAAATAATAAAATAACTTTTATAGACTAATGAATATTAAAGAGTTTGTTCAAATGTCTAACATATGAGCATTAGTGAAAATCTATGTGAAAAATCAGAGATGAAAAAATATAATCATTGGAAACTTTATTTTGCAAAGAGAAATCATGTTGTCAAATCACAAAATAAGCTATCTATCAAATGTAAGGACATCACCGATATAAAGTAGGAAGAAATATTTTAATATAGAGGATGACTGTATTTTATTCTGTAATTATTCAAATGAGTCAAACATTTATTTTATTGAATTGGTTCATTGTTAGTCATATGAGACTGTTCTTCCATCAAAAACTAGGCTTTCAGCAGGAACTGAGAATTAAAAACAATTGGAAGAATAATATAAATAGTATAAAAGAATGAATCATAAGAAATAAAATGAGTTTTAGATTTCCATTAAAAAATTTTAAACCCTGGTTATGTGTTCTGTGAGGAAATCCAGTAACCTTTTCTAAATATATCTAAAAATAGTACTGTAGGCTATTACCACTAAGGGATGTTACTAATGGTTTTTAATGTTATAACTAAAAAACCAGATCAGGTTTGCATCAGTAGTAATCTAGGTGATTGCTTGCTTATCATCTGAAACAGGAGAAATAAAATAATAATTATAAACAGAACATTTAAAAATATTTTTCAGATGATAGTCTGCTTGCTGTTATTATAAATGAGTTGTTTACTAACTCATGCAAAGATTAATAAAATTGTTATTTTTTAATTTTATCATTTTATTAATATGTGCTTGCAATACTTAATAATTGCATACAATTTGAGGAACTGGTATATCTTGATCATCGTTTTGTCCTCTATATTCCCTTCGTCTTTATCTAGATCTCCTTTACATATATGCAAAGTTACCATTGCTCGGTTTTCTACCACTTGTTTCCTATTTCACTCTTTAAATTATTTATATTTTTGCTTTCTAATGTGAGCGAAACCATGTGATATTTAATCCTCCATGTCTAATTTTTTTCACTTGATATTATTGTCTCTAGATTCATCTATTTTCCTACAAATGCCTCAAATTTACCCCTCATTGTGCCTAATAATCCTAATAATAATAATAATAATAATAATCCTAATAATAATATGTATATATGCCACATTTTCTCTGTCCATTCAGCTGTTGATTAGCATCCAGCTGTCTCCATAACTTGCTTATTATGAATTGCACATCTGTATGCATGTGTATACATCACTGTAATGTAACTTTACCTATTTCAGGAAGACACTCAAGAAAAGTGTATCTGCGTGAAATAGCAATCATTCTGGAGGTTGTTTTTAAAAACTCAAAATTCATTTACGAAGAGCAAAAATTGATTTTGTCTGTGATTTGGAAGGTTGAGAAGTATCAAATTGGTTGGTTACTTCTGGTGAGATGATTCTTCCCTATTGAAACTTTACAGTATCAAGAAAATGCTGAATCTCTTTTCCTCTATATGAAGCAGTCATAGAATCCTATTCTAATGATATCACCTAAGCTAATTACCATCCAAAATCTTCATCTCCAAACATCACTAACTTATGACATTTACACCAAGTTGCATCATAATTTTAAGGGGAACTAATATACAGACTATAGCATAAATTTAGTGATACATATCATTTAAATATTGCTACATAATATTTCAAATAATATTTTTCTATAACTGAAATAATGAAAAATAAGATAGTTCACATTTTCTTTCTATATTTAAATAAAAACAATTGATTTAAATAATGAAATTCATAAATGTAAATACATACATGTGTTTTCCTGCATTTACAGTTAGTTTAATGTTTCTTTATAACAACTATTGTTTTTCAACATTTTTAATTCTTTCTTTTCAATTACAAATATGTTAGATTTTTTGAAAAACAAGCATATAGTTAAGTAAATTTTTTAAAATTTATTTCAATTGTGTGAAGTTAATAGTGAATTCATCAAACATACTGGCCATATTCCAAATATGTGACTTGGTTATAATAAATAATGCATAGATGGAACAAATCTTTATTTTAGAAAACTATTGGACAGTGATAGCTAAAAAACTGAAAATTGTTTTTAATGACTCGTATCATTCATCATATTGCTGCATCCTAATTATTATTTGGTATTCTTATCTTGTGTATTTGTAGTGCTACAAGATAGATACATTTTCCTTGTCTTGACTGATATTACAATTGTGTTTGTCATTTATAATAATGTGTCATACTTAAAACTTTTTACGTATTTTACTTTTTAACTGTTCTCTCTCTCTCTCTCTCTCTCTCTCTCTCTCTCTCTCTCTCTCTCTCTCTCTCTCTTGTAGTGACAACTGAAGCTGGTTTAGCAGAAATTTACCGTAGAATAAAAGTGGCTGGGAAACTACCACCCTGTTTAATAAATGGGCAAAAATATAATGAATTATTTTGGATTTTAAAACAATTTTGTGGGAAGTATTTCAAATGGTAATACTTTGAGAGTGTTTAGAGAGTATTTAATATTTTGAGCTCCACTATATTTTGGCTGACACTATGTAGTAGAGAATAAAATAAAATACAAATGGCATTAGACTTGTACACTTCAGTCCAAACTTCACAAAGAGAAAATTTTTCTTAGAGTACTAATTTATCTGAATCATTTTCTGAATAAATATTCAGAAAAAAATTTAGGGGTAAAGTATGTAAGGTTCGGTTCACAATGTTGTTCTTCATTTCATATTTCCTTAATAAAACACTATCTTGTTTTCTTTCTAAATGTCTATAGGGAAGGAAAGTCTGGATTAGCAGAGTCATAATCTGGAGACTTTTATGAGCAAATCAGAGTATATATGGTACGCAACACAATTATATGGGAGAAAACACTGAGTAGATTTACTACCAAATTTCCATTATTACAAAATTCCCATAAAATTTTGGAAAGTTTCCATACTTTTTTTCTTTGTATTTTTATGACTTTGCAAATGAAATCCTGAACTTCTGATTTTTCTTAATTTGAAATTTTGTAAATTCTCACTATTTTATTCTTAAATATTGCAATTTGACTGTGAAAGACAAATTTTCTGCATGGTAAACTTTAAAGCCGGAAGGAATTTCATTCAGTTTTAAATTTTGACTGATCAATTGCAGTTTTTGATCTTCAGTTTCAGCCTCAAAAAACCCATTGCTTGGCACAGTCACCTCAATGCAGCAGGAATCACTCCAGAATCAAGCACACCTAGTTTCAAATTCAAATCTCACCACACACTTAAGTTGGAGTGCTCCCCCAGGAGGCTTCAAAGGAAAAATGAACAATTCACACTTATTACAGGGCAATAAAGATACTCAGTGATTTTTAGACGCTGTCAGCATTGAATTAAACATTGAAAAACTCTTTTCAAAACATAAATGAACCACAGAAATAAAATGCTTCTATCAAATTCTTAGTTTTAGTGTAGAATAAACGAAGAATATATATGCCTGTCATGAATGCTTTTTTAAAATTGTGGATACTGAACCCAGGGCCTTCTCGTACTATATCAGCCCCATTTTTATACTTTATTTTGAGGCAGGGTCTCACTGAGCCACCAAGTTCTCCATGCTGGCATCTAAGTTTTTCAGCCCTCCTACTTCAGTGTCCTAGAGTGCTGGGATTTGAGGTGTGTGCCATTACCTGCAGGAAAGGCAATTTCTATATAGCACACCTTTTTTCCTGACTACAGGAAAGGTGACAAGAAGCAGATTTTGTGTCTTTGCACAAGACAATTTACAATTGAAATTAATTAAAAGTTACAATTTCATAAACTTTGGTCTTTTTGAGACAGAGTCTTGCTATGCAGTTCAGGTTCGCCTGGACCTCATTTTGTAGCCTGAGCTGGTCTCCGGCTCACAATGATGCTCTTGCCTTAGTCTTCCAAGTACTGGGGTTACAGATGTGCACCACCCTGCCTGGCCCGTGAACTTCTTGATATACTCAAACACTATTTTCCAGCTTCTAAACCTATGATTTAAATTAGTGAATAACATTTCTTAATTAATTTTTAAATTTTAAAAATAATGTTTAAATTTTTATTAGTATGTGTTTGCAGTATATAATGGTTGCACACATCTTTGGGAGTTGGTCCAAGAAATTAACATTTATTGTATATTTTTACATCTCCATCCCCATCCTCTTCCCTTCTCTTCCCTCATAATTTCTCCCCTCACTTTGCCTCCCTTCTATTTCTTGGACCCTTACTCATTTGCAAGAGGTCTAGCTCTCTAGAATTTTCCATTGTTACTCTTTTATTTGACTCTTGGAATCATTTATATGTTGCATTTTTCTTATATGAGGAACAACAAATTATCTAATTTACGATAAAATTATAGTACAGTAGTCCCTAACAAAATGCAGTTAATGTTAAAGATTTACCTATATGTACAAAAAACTATCAGCAAATTCACTAGTGTAGAAGCAAGACATCTGTCTTTTTACTTCAACCCTGTTTTTCAAAGTTAATAAATGCAATTACATATGTGTGTGTGGGGGGGCGTGTGTGTGTTATGTTATTTCAATATTTAAAAATATTATCTTGGGTCATGTATAAATATGTATGCTCTGCATAAAGGAGAAACATACTTCCAAATTGTTTACTTCCAAAACAATTTTTTCCAAAACAATTTTTATTAAATTCTTTGATCATTGATTTCTAACTACAAGATTATATAATTAAGAGATGTCTTTGTAAAATACTGTTTCATAATAATTTTCTATCTTCAAAGATGATGCTACACTGGGGTTTGGAACACCAGGACATTTTTCTACCTGGAGACAGAAAAACAATAAATATATAGCCATGATCAAAAAGAACACTAAAATTGTTTTGAAAATTGAGTTTAAAGTGTTCACAAAAGTATTCAGAAATCTATTTTCCTTGTCAGAGGATAGTTATACCTTACCTCCTTCAGAGACCATTTTCAAGTTCTCTTCTGAAATGTCTTAAAGTATGTGAAAAAATAAATTTTTGAATATAGGTCCATCTCCAAACAAGCTTGACTATCAAAATGTTTTATTTACAAATATTCTGGTTATAATTTCATCATTTTAATCTTAATCATGGTCATACTGGTTTACACAAAATAAGCTAAATTTGAAAAACTGGAGAAAAAACTAAAGACAATTTAACACATGCTAGGAATTAACTCCTCCCAACTAGACCAGTTGTAATTACAGCATCAGGTTTCAAGAGATTAGATAACCTGGTCAGTAATACGAATTTAGAAATAATTAATCAGCTTCTACTGTAATGAAATATTATTGCAAGCGTTCTTTTAAAGACTCATGTTTAATACATATAAGTAAATATGTTAAACAGTATGTAAAAATTTATGATGTATATAACTTCTGCAATTTACTGACGGTGTCATCTATCATATTTAAAAGCAGGTATTTATAAAAAGTCTATACTCCTCGCATGTTTTTGGAGACTTTTTTTGTGGTTTTCAACCTGGAATGTATATTCCTTTTAATATACTTTGCAATATATGTCTGTACAGAGGTATCGGTATCTCATGCTAACCTAATATACTGGTAATCCTGTGCATCATTTAATATCATTAAATTGATAAATACAATACATGAGAGAAATTTTAGTGCTGAAAGGAAAAACAACAAGTGTTTATTCTGTTGGTGTGACAGCATTAAGCAGGCAAGAAAGAATGGCATGCAGGTAGGAAATGGGCTTAGATATAAGAGCGTAATTCATTTACAAGCCAGAGGAAAGGCAGCTTGAGTACACACAAACATTTCTCAAAGGTTCGATTGCAGTATGAAAACAAAGGGAAAAATAATTATTTCAAGTTTATAAATGAAATAAGAAACAGAAGCATCAGCTGAGAGAAAGAATGATACAGCAGTGTTAAAATTTGAGGGAAAGAAAAAGCTTTGAAAATTTGTTAGAAAACAGCATTTTTATGAGCTAAAAATTGTGCATTTTTATGGCTTCTATCTAGATGTCCTCCCGAAGCCTCATGAAATCATAAGGGGGGCTTTTTAGAGCTTGCTGCATGTAAATTGTGTGAATCTGAGATTAAGTATGTGTGATACTAAATTAGTCCACTGCTTGAAGTTCTCACAGTTCCGGGTGTGGATAATGGTAACCCCAACATGCCTGTGGGTGGCACCAGTTAGTAAGTGCAGAGTCTGGAGAGGAGATATCTATATCTATATCTATATCTATATCTATATCTATATCTATATCTATATATATACCTCTATAATATATATATATATTAAAGAGGATAAAACCAAGGAAAATAAAGCAGAATAAGTCCAATCAAAATAAACCAGTATAAGTGATACAAGATTTTAAAACCTTATGAAATCAACAATAGTTACCATAATGCCTTTTATTTTCTTCAAAATAGCTGCAGATACCTTTGAACATAGCAAAAATCAACCACAATAGAAGAGAATATAAACAATAAAAACAAAGCAATGCATTAAAGGACTACAAGCCAAAAATAAATTCAAAATGGTTACCATAATGTCTTGCTATCTTTTAAATAACTTCTCATGCCATCAGATTTAACATAATCAGACAAAACAAAAGAAAATAAAACCCAACAAAACAACAAAAATGAGAAGTAAGGATTGCTTTCTGTTTAGGCCTTGTTTTCTCCCTCTGAAATCAGCAAATGATGCTGGCTCACAGAGACAAGCTTGGATCTGGCTGGCCCCACTCCAGCAGCAGATAGAATATAGAGGGAGAGAGAGACGCCATATTTGCTGCTGCTTGCTGACTCCCACCTCCTCAGCCATGGAGTGTTCCTCTCTGTGTTGTCCCTTTGCTATGCTGTCCTGCCTTGGAGCCAACAAACTGTAGATTAAAACCTCTACAAACTGTGAGAAAACAAGAGTTTGGTCTTTGTGTCGTATGATGGGTGAATTATATATAACATTTGTTTTTATTTGTAATTTCCTAATGACTTACGGCTTTGAACATCTTTTGCAAGCTTATTATCCATCCACCTATCTAGATGTGGTGTCACAGTTTTTTTTTTTGTTTTGTTTTGTTTTGTTTTGTTTTGTTTGTCTTTTTCGTTTTTATCGGTACCAGGGATCGAACTCACGACTGCCTGCTTGCAAGGCGGTGCTTATGCCGCTGAGCTAAATCCCCAGCCCCGGTGTCACAGTTTTGATCATTCTTGAATTGGATCATTTATTTTCTTATTGTTGATTTTTAAAGAACCCTTCATATATTCTGGGAAATATATTCTGTCCCTTTTGAATTGTGCCTTTTGAAAATATTTTCCCCCAGCTATAGTTATTCAATTTCTGACAGCATGTTTTGCATAGGAAAAATAATTATATTGAAGTCCAGTTTGACATTGTTTTCCTTCACAGATCATGCTTTAAGATTATGTTAAATCTATATATCAAGTTGTAGAGAACTGAAATACTGAAAATGTTAAATTTTCTTTTTAATGTATAAAGTATTTCTCCAATATTTTTATCTTTAACTTTTTCATTAGATTTTTGTAGGTTTTCCACATAGTTAGTCCTTGCAATTATTATTTTTTGGGGGACTAATGTAAATGCTGTTGTGTTTTTAATGTTAAATTCTAATTCTTTAATGAAAGACACAAACGATCAATTTATTTGTATCCTTTTATTCTGAAACCTTCCATGATTTCTGATTCACAAACCTTTTGTTTGTTGTGTTTTTATTCTTGGTGATTTTTATGAAGATAACGTATCATTGATGAATTTAGCCTATCTAATTTTTCCTTGTCCAATCTGTGTACCTTCATGACTTTAAATTTGATTAGTCAGGACTTCCAACATAGTGTTGAATAGCAGTGGTAATAGTAACCAAAATCTTTTAATATATTACCATTATGGTTTCGCATTTTTTATTTATGAGAAAAATATTTCTTCACATTTTAATATGCTTAAAAATCTACATCACCTTATCATTGCTGAAGTTTAAAGAATAATTATAATTTCATTACTTTTTACTGCTATCATTTTAATAATTTATTACAATATTGTGTTACAATAGTGCTGGTTTTTCTTTAGTTAATTTTGATAAAATAGTAACATAATGTGTTTTAAACCCATCTCTTATGATTTTTTGCTTTTGTGTTTTTTTAATTCATTTAGGTTTTCAGATTTTTATGTTAGGGTTTGTAGTACTAAATGGTTGCATTCAATGTGAAGAGTTGGTACATGTGGGTAATACACTTAATTCTTTTAATGTCTGCATGTCCCTTTCTTTTCCATTTAATTCTGGATGCATCCCCCAACTTTTTCCCCATTATCTATATCTCATTTACCTCTTTATTTGTATTTTGGTCCTCCCATATATGATAAATCATGTGGTAATTAAGGTTTCATGTGCAATTTGTTTTCACATTATGGTTCAAGGTGCAACCATTTTACTACAGATAACTCATGTATCTCCTCCTTTATGCAGAGTATCACTGCATTCTTTATTATGTTATATGGCAATGGACAAATAGGATACAGTCCAGATGCAGCTACTGCAAATTTTGTTACTATAGAATTGGATACGAATATGCGACTATAATATGGCACTTTGACTTCTTTGGAAAATGCTTGGTGGGGGAATAGCTAATTGGAGTTTCTTTGTTTTAATTTGTGAGGATTCTCTATACTATTTTTCTTTCTTTTCTTCTTCTTCTTGTTCTTTTTTTTTTATTTAAATTGCCTTGTACTTATTATTGTTTTGGAGTATTTTACTTCAGGAATTTTAATTTTCTTTATTTTAAAGATAAAAAAAGAACATAAAAATCAAGAAAAAAACACAAAATCAACAAAAGCAAAATAACAGCAGCAACAACAAATGGTATTGGATTTTAAAACAAGATGACAGGAATTTAACAAAAGCCCTAGGTATAGTTGTCTAGTCTGGTCAGTAAGAAAGGTTGATGAGACCAATGGGCTTACCTTAGATTTCAGGGTACTGAATAACAAATCAGAACAGTAGATGGAACATCATCTAATAATGAGGATGTTATCAATATCATAATTAACCATACCGGACAATATTTTGTCATCATAAATCTAAAGAACGTGTTCTTTTGTATACCTATACATAAGAGATCTCAGGAATTAACCACATTTTCATGGCAAGGAGAACAATATTGCTCATACCTTAGGCGTGTAATAGCCCAGTCACAGCAAATCTACTCTCAGTGACATGTTAGGAAAAATTATGCTTATAGTCAGGTGTTGCATTACATAATGATATCTTCATAGATGATATCGTATTAATTAACAAACCAAGACATTTTTAAAAGGACCTATATATGCTGGTAATATATCTTAGATCTAGAGAATGGATCATAACCCAGATAAGATTCAAGGATCAAACCAAAATGTAAAATTACTAGGATTTTATACAATAAAATATTAACAACTAATATACTATATTAACAACTAATATCACAACTACTTTACAGAGTGACTAGAATGTGACAGAACTTTTCTTGGGATGATAAAAAATGAAGATCCCAACAAACTCTTCAAGAATACATAGGAACCTATCAAAATTACCATATAGAATATATAATATGAAATAAAGAACTGAAATAATATTTATTCATGGATATGGATCATGGTCACTTTGGGCCATTAAGGATTGAAAGTTACTGACAGTGGGTTTTTGGATCAAGTAATTTCCTTATTCTCAAATAAATATTCTTTTGAAAGGATCATTGGACCCAGTATGAGGCACTTAAACATGTGACCTTGTTATTACCAAAGGACTAAAAGCTTACTGTGACATCACATTTGCATCTATTGTCATGGTTAAGGTCCACCCTCTCCCAAGAACTCAAAAGCATCCACCTCTGGAAATGATATACTGATTAATGGGATGAATAGGTGCAGGACAAGCCCTACAGACTGATGGATAAGACCTCTGCTCTAAAGAGAAGGCCTGAAAATACCTTTGATCGTGATCACTGTGAAACCAAATCAAGTTCACAGGATTCCCATTTGGAACCCAAGTGCCAAATGTATGGTTCACAGTTGAGTCAGCATGAAACAAGATGCCAAAATACACTAAAAATCACCAGCATTTCATCCAATGGGCCAAAAAAACTTAATAAAGAAGGGTCAAGCCTCCTCAATGCAAATGGCAATGCCAACAAGGTTAACAATTAACAATCACTGCTCAAAAATCAAGAGGTAATCCACCTTTATGCTGATTCAAGAGCTATGTATAATGGCCTTACAATATGGTCATCAGTTCAGAAAACTAATAACTCTGAGATTAATGGAAAAGTGGTTTGGTCCAGAGACATCTTGCCAAAGCTTAATGGGGCTGGGTGACGTTAGTGAACATCAGAGAGATAAATCAGAAACACCCCAAGATAAAAAAAAAAAAAATAGTGAACCAACAGGCACAGATTGCCTCATTAAAGCTGAAAAGGGATTAGATAATAACTTTATCTAGGCCAACAAGTCTTATAATCAAGGCAAATTGGCATGCAATACAACCATACCCTCGTTACCCACTGATTAACAGAAAGACAATTACTGCATCTGCATGTTATGTTAGAACTTAGAGGGACATGGTCTATCTATGAATGGTGCAGGATCAGAATTTTGAGCACCACCTGGAAAGATATCTCAAATGCAATCAAGAGAGGTAAACAATGTGGAGAAAATATCTCTAAGTACCTTAGGAGATCATCCATTTTCCATTATAAACCAGATATTCCAAACTTTATCTTACAGATTGACTTCAGAAGTCCTTTCAATCACAAATATATGCATAATTTATACCCACACCAGGATTGGCCTAGCCCTAGCTACAAAACAATGGATAGGAAGGCCACGAGATTGGCTATTTATAAGTGGCTTTTAGGATTTGGGGCCCCAAGAATTACACAACTTGACCAAGACACACATTTTACTAACAAAATGATCCAAAAATGGACCCAAGATATGGATATAGTGTAAAATTTTCATCTTACATGCCAAACAGCTCTGATACCATAGAATGATTCACTGGGTTGCTTACCAAGAAATTAAGATAAAACATGCAACTTCTTTTCAAAAAACCCTGGATGTGTCATGTTTTTACGTAAACCTGAGAGTGATTCCCACTTTCATGCAACCTTATTCGCATGTTTCCCAGTCCTGATGCTATGACATTATACACTTTATATCTGTACACATGGATAATAACAGAGATAAACTAATGGGAAATCACATTAAGGTAAAATATAGAGACAGACCTATTAATTTCTCCATAGAAGAGATAATTGCAAACAGAAAAGACAATACTTTTTGGATCACAAAAGGACCAAAACAACAATATCAACAACAATAAAAAATGTCTTGCAATTCTGCTTACCCTGTTCTCAGTATAATGCTTTGTATTATTTCACAAAACCTAAAATACATAAATCTTCCAGATATCTTCTTTAATTTTCCTTAGTATCTTTTGATTCACACTTCAAGAATCAGAGTTAGAATGGTGAGAGCAGGACAGAAGCTATCTTATGCTTTTGACTCATTCTAAACTTACTTCCTGAGTCTAAAATAGCCTGTGATAATTGTATGACCAGTGTGCATGTGTCATAACTTGTGTGATAACCATACAATGTGATTACTAAAAGGCCTGCAAGCTAGAAAACTAATAAATCTTTCAAGAAAGTTATAAAAATGTATCTTCTAGAAAGAATGTGCTTTACTATAAAGAAAAATATACTTTTACCACCATAGAGCTAGCACATGTTATTTTTTTTTAGCACATGTTATTTGTATATCACTGTAAGATTAACATATGTCATTCGTATCAGACAGCCCATGGAATACAAGATGAAGCCTCTGGTTGCTCTTTGGCTCAATCGTCATTTCAGTCTTCTGGTTGCATGCTTGTGGACACTGCCCCAGGGCTCCTTGTAGTGCTGCCTCTCAAGCTCTGCAACTGACTGTGTCTGTCACTCTAGCCTCCAGAAATTCTTTGGCTCCCCACATGTACCAGGTTCTAGATTACTGTGCATCCCAGCACCCAGTCTGCAGATCACCATGAGTTCTAGTGCTGCCCCTTAGATGTCTTAGGTTCTCGTGGCATCTTGTCCAGGTGGAAGAAAAGTCTTATATCAGTGGCACCAGCTCCAGCTTCCAATTTAGTCCCTTGGTGAGATCCCTTCTGTCTTGCATGAGAGTGAAAAAAGCTTGAATAACTGTTGCATTTGGGAGATTGCTCAACTCTTGGAATATTCATTTGCCAGAGGCACTAATCCCCTTTGGCTCCTCAGAGCCCCAAAGTGCCCTAACTCAGAGAGACTTTTGGCATCCAGAGTGACTTCCATGTTGACTCATGAAATGCATAATCTAGCAGTTGTTGAAACCATTTTTCTTCTTATCTTGTTTTTAAGGTATCATTTAGTAACTAAATTGATCTTTAAATGTATCCATATCTTCTACTTCTACTACTCTGTCCTCATACTGGTCACTTCTGCAAGCCATACTTGCAATACAATTTTTAAGGGGTTGGAGTTTTAGCTCAGGGTTGTAAGTGCTAGCTTGGCAAGTGCGAGGTCATGAGTTCAATCCCCGGTACCAAAAATAAAACAAAATGAAAAATACAATTTTTAACCTTCTGGATTTCTGTTTGGAATCATTTTATGGACTCTACTTCTTTGCTAAGCTGGCCATTCATGCTTTGGGTCCTTTTGTTTAGCTCAGCTAGCTTTTAATTAGTGTCTTCTGTACGCTCTGTGATTTTTTATTACCACCATTATCTAATGAATTATATTTTCTGTGAGCCAAGCAGTCAGTTCATCAATATTTTTTAATCTTCTCTGTTATTCTTTAGAATAATTTGGCCTTTTTTTTCTCCTGTTTTTGCTTTAGCTTTTGCTTTTCTCCCTCTCAATGCTTTGGTTGACAGGATAGGGTTTGAGTGAGCTGGAAGTTTGGGAAGTCAAATTGTTGCCTTGTTTTCTCAAATTTCCATTCTTTTTATTGTATTGGCTTCTTTGTTGCTTGTTTTGTGAGTAGATATCAATAACTTGTAACAGAAAGACTTTGTTGCTAGAATTGAGAGTATTTTAGTTAGTCTGCTTTTCATTGATGCACTCAAGACATGACCAGCTGTAGTCCTTTGCTTTTATCTCAAGATCTGATCACTTCTCTTAGCATAAGAAAGGGGAAGCTTGGCAATTGACTGGGCATGCACTTACCTGAGAATGAAGTACTGTATTGTTAATGTCAAAAGATAACCTTGGATTGGCAGGCATAGAAAACTTATTAATAGCAACACCAATGGAACTTTGGAAATATTAAGAAAGTCAGCAACAGTAATATTGTCCAAGACAACTAGATACTGACATCCTGTAAAAACCAATAATGTACTACCCTTAGCTTTATATGTGTTGAGAAAACTTTTAATTCTAAAATATAGGATAAGACAAATATAAAGATAAAAACATAGAAATGACTCACCAGTAACTAATGAAATGTCTAATTGAAATTTGGATAGATTCCAGAATATTTTCCATCATTAAGAGACATGAAAACTGTAAAGTATTGGAGGAAGATAAGCAGAGAGCACAGGTAAGAAGATATACTCCCTCATTCTTGATTGCATATTCTTGTATGTTCTTGATTACATAGAGAAGAAAAAATTAGGAAATAAGATTTCCTCTTGGTTGAGATCTAGTTTACTAGTCTTAAAGTGATGTGATTCTGCTGAGTTTCAGTTTTTCTTCAGAAGAGCAAATTAATTCTTTATCTAGGAACTGTTCGGTCACATAGGAATAGATAGTGTATTGTAAATATTGGGCAGGATACACTATCAAACACAGCACCTACACTTAGAATTCCTACCGATTGCCCTCTTTCTTGTTAGGTCTACTGAGAGTGTACACTGAAAGAGACTTACAAAAAAATGTAGATATACGATGAGACTAAGATGGAGAAGATACTATGGTTGTGCATGGGAAGCTGAGACAGGAAGATCACAAGTTAGAATCCTATTTGGCAACTTAGTGAGATTCTATCTCAAAGTAAAGTAAATCAATAGATAAAAAGACTGGGAATATGGCCTATGGCAAAGACCCTGAGTTCAATCCTTAGGACAAAAATGCAAGACAGAAATAGGTAGATAGATGAGATAAATAGATGACTAGATAGATAGATGATAGATAAGTAGATAGATAGGTGATATATATATATATATATATATATATATATATATATATACAGACAGAATGGTAACTAATATGTGCAACAAAACAGTAGGGGTATAATGAACACTTAATTATTCAATTAATTAGCACACATATGCTGAATCAGCTATTACTCAAAGCAGTGAACATGATTGGCATATGCTTTCTTCATGGAGGACTACAACAGTACAAACTATTCCTCTGGTATCCACCAGCTTTCCATGAAGTTAGAAAATAGAGGTAAGTCAAACCCATAGATTGTAATCAGATTTTAATGAGTTTTGTGGATTCTTGATTTGGATGGTTTTATGATATTATTATTATTACATTAATTAAAATATTACTAACCTCAAACCTGTTATTAAAATCTGTTTTGTTTTAAATCAAGGAGAGCTAAAGATGGTTGTGGATTGTTCCGCATAATATCCAATTATGAAAATGATGAACAAGGTTTTAGGAGCTGAAAGTACACAAGTTGATTCCCAGTGAATGGGAGAAGCTTTGGACCATCAGTCCCGGCCAGTAAGACAACGCCTAGCATCTCAAATCACTGGAGGACACACGGGCATAGCTAGGCCATGCCCAGTGACCTCCAAACTGCTATCAGCAGCCTGCAGTCTTCCTGAGGCAACAGCAGGCCAGGTGATTCTGAGCACCCAGGGAACATAACTTGAAACACAGAAATATAGGAAAATGACAAAATGAAAGAGTAAAATGCAATCTAAAACATCAGCCATACCCTAGCAAGCTGGAGACATGGACACAGAAGAAAACCCAAGCCATACAACTGAAATGCCTGAAATGATAACAATTGAAAAAAAGGAACAACTTTGGGAAGCTATAAAAGAACTCAGGTCAGAAATAATCTCCCAGGTAAAAGAAGAAATGATAAATGTAATGAAAGACATGCTGAACACATCTAAAAAAGACATAGTTAAAAAATTAGAGAAATAGTGCAAAAAGATGGGAACCCTTTAGATATATTTAGAATCTCTTTCATTTCTTTTATCATTTCTTCTTTTATCTGGGAGATTATTTCGAGTTTGAATTTCTTTAAAGCTTCCTGGAGTTGCTTGTCAATTTCAGTAGCTATTGTGTCTGATATATGAGGTGGATGGGATATATTTTCTTCTATATACATCACTCCTAGGGTTTCTTGAGATGGGCTGCAGGTTTGAGAAAACACAGATAAAAAATTGGAGGAACTAAACAAAAAGATAGAATCCCTAGACGAGCAATATAAAAAACAAACAGAATACATAATGCAGATGCACAGAGATATACAGGAAATAAAAAACTCCACGGAAAGTTGTAAAAACCACCTTAATGAAAGTGAAGATAGAATTTCAGACCTTGAAGACAGGATTGCAGCTAGTGAACAGGAAAGGAAAGATCTTTTGAAAATAACAAGGAACCAGGAAACAACAATTCAACAACTGCAAGACGATGCAAAGAAGAATAACATAAGAATGATAGGGATTAATGAAAGAGAGGGAGACAACATGAAGGATGTCAGGAGGATATTTAGAGAAGTAATAGCTGAAAATTTCCCAAGCATGAGATCAGAAACTGACATCAGGATCAGTGAAGAATATAGAACTCCAAATAGTCATAACCAAAATAAAACTACACTCAGACATATAATAATCACCGTCCCAGAAATCCAACACAAGAATAGATTATTAAAAGCTGTCAGAGAGAAAAGACAGATCACTTATAAAGGAAAACCTATCAGAATCACAGCAGACTTCTCAGCACAAACGATAAAGTCAAGAAGAGCATGGAGTGAAATATTCCAGATCCTAAAGCAAAATGATTTCCAACCAAGACTGATATATCCTGCAAAACTATCATTCAAAATAGATGGTGAAATACGATACTTCCATGACAAAGAACAGCTGAAGAACTTCATGAACACCAAACCAACCCTGCAAAAAATATTGAAAGACAGTTTATATACACAAAGGAAAAAACCACTAAGCAAAGCAAATAATTAAACAGAACAGAAAGATAAAGATGCAACAGCAGAGAGATAAGATTCCTACAATTAACCAGCATTTAACAATAATAACCATTAATGTAAATGGTCTCAATGCACCAATCAAAAGAAAAAGACTAGCAGAATGGATCAAGAAACAAAATCCAACCATATGCTGTTTACAGGAAACCCATCTAACCCAGAAGGATACTCACAGACTGAAAGTCAAAGGATGGAAAGCAATTCTTCATGCAGGAGGAATCCAAAAAAAGGCAGGAGTAGCCATCTGTTCGCAGACAACGTGAACTTTAAACCAACAATGACCATAAAGGACAAAGAAGGTCACTACATACTCGTAAGGGGAAAACTCCAAGAGGAAGAGATAACTATCTTAAATATATAAGCACCAAACTCCAGAGCACCCAGTTATATAAAACAATTATTAACAGAAATGAAAACTCAAATTATCAGTAACACAATTGTAACAGGAGACCTTAATACGCCATTGACACCAAGGGACAGATCAACCAGACAGAAAATGAGCAAAGAAATAACAGAACTGAATCACACCTGTGAACAAATGGGTTTGATAGACATATACAGAATGTTCCACCCAACAACATCAGAATACACATTCTTCTCAGCAGTACATGGATCATTTTCTAAATAGACCATATATTAGCTCACAGAACATATTTAAGCAAATGCAAAAGAGTTGAAATCATCCCTTGCATGTTATCAGATCATAGTGCTCTGAAATTAGAAATTAATGATAAAAGATACTGCAAAAATTCCGCAAACACATGGAAACTGAATAACACATGCTTGAGCAATCAGTGGGTCACAGAAGAAATTAAAGAAGAAATTAAATAATACCTAAAAGAAAATGAAAATGCAGATACAACTTACCGGAATCTGTGGGATGCAATGAAAGCCGTCCTGAGAGGAAAATTTATTGCACTGAGTTCCCACATCAGGAAAACAGAACGAATACAAATAAATAACTTGATGCTACACCTCAAACAGCTAGAAAAAGAAGAGCAAGTCAAGCCCAAAGCCAAAAGAAGAGAGGAAATTATAAAAATCAGAGCAGAAATCAATGCAATAGAGAGTAAGAAAACAATCCAAAGAATCAACGAATCAAAGAGCTGGTTCTTTGAAAGAATAAATAAAATCGATAAGCCCCTAGCCAACCTTATTTAAAAAAGGGAAGAAAAAGCTCAAATTCATGCAATAAGAAATGAAAAAGGAGAAATCACTACAGACCCAATAGAAATACAGAAGATCATCAACACCTATTTCAAAAACCTCTACTCTCAAAAGTTTGATAACACAGAAGAAATAGACAGATTCTTAGAAGCATATGAAGTACTAAAGCTAGATCAAGAGGATGTAAAACTGTTGAATAACCCAATCTCTGCTAATGAAATTGAAAATGTAATTAAGTCCTTACCCACCAAGAAGAGCCCAGGCCCAGATGGATTCACTGCAGAATTCTACAAGAAATACAAAGAAGACCTAATGCCCACATTCCTCAAACTATTCAATGAAATTGAAAGGGAAGCAATCTTTCCTAAGTCATTCCTGGAAGCAAATATTACTCTAGTACCAAAACCTGAGAAAGACCCAACTATAAAAGAGAACTATAGACCGATCTCCCTAATGAACACAGATGCAAAAATCCTCAATAAAATATTGGCAAATAGGATCCAGCAAATCATCAAGAAGATTATACACCATGACCAAGTGGGATTCATCCCAGGAATGCAAGGACAGTTCAACATATGCAAATCAATAAATGTAATCCACCATATCAATAAAGCCAAAAATAAGAATCACATGATCATTTCTATAGATGCAGAAAAAGCCTTCGATAAGGTCCAACACTTATTCATGATAAAAACTTTACAGAAAATTGGAATAAATGGTCTTTACCTCAATATAATAAAGGCCATTTATGACAAACCAACAGCCAGCATCATACTAAATGGCCAAAAATTGAAAGCCTTTACTTTAAAATCGGGCACAAGACAAGGATGTCCTTTATCACCACTCCTATTTAATATAGTACTGGAAGTACTAGCCAGAGCAATTAGGCAAGAAAGAGAAATAAAAGGGGTAAAGATAGGAAAAGAAGAAGTTAAATTATCATTGTTTGCAGATGACATGATACTCTACATAGAAGACCCCCTAAACTCCATTGAAAGACTCTTAGATACAATAAATAAATTCAGTAATGTGGCTGGATACAAAATCAATACTCAGAAATCAATAGCATTCCTATACATGAACAACAAAATCACAGAGAGGGAAATAAGAGAAACTGGACTATTCACATTAGCAAGCAAAAAAAATGAAATATTTAGGAATTACTCTTACGAAAGAAGTGAAAGACTTATACAGTGAAAATTATAATACACTGAAAAAGGAAATTGAAGATGATCTCAGAAAATGGAAAGACATCCCTTGCTCATGGATAGGAAGAACAAACATTGTGAAAATGGCCATTCTCCAAAAACTGTTATACAGATTCAATGCAATCCCAATAGAAATACCATCAACATACCTTATAGATCTAGAGAAATCACTCCTAAATTTCATCTGGAACCAGAAGAGACCTAGAATCGCAAAGGTAATTCTAAGCAGCAAAGACAAAGCAGGAGGCATCACAATCCCTGACTTGAAGTTATACTACAAAGCAACAGTAGTAAAATCAACATGGTATTGGAATCAAAACAGAACCGAAGATCAAGAATAGATTAGAAGATACAACCACAACTACAAACACACTCAACCACCTTATCTTTGATAAAGGAGCTAAGCAGGTTCACTGGAAGAACGACAGTCTCTTTAATAAATGGTGCTGGAAAAACTGGCTCTCCATTTGCCGAAAACTAAAGCTAGACCCATGTCTATCACCATGTACTAAATTAAAATCTAAATGGGTCAAAGATCTGATTATTAAAACAGAAACACTAAATCTATTGGAAGACAAATTAGGTAAAAACCTTGGAGACATAGGAGTAGGTAAAGAATTCATGAACAGGACTCAAACCGCACAGGAAATACTTCCCAGAATCAATAACTGGGACCACTTCTTATTAAAAAGTTTCTGCATGTCAAAAGAAATCTCCAGCATAGTGAAAAGAAAACCCACAAACTGGGAAAAGATTTTAGTGAACTCTCTCTCAGACAAGGGCCTCTTGTCTAAAACATATAAAGAATTAAAAAAAAAACTCAGACCTCCAAAATTCAAAGATCCAATCCAAAAATGGGCATCTGAGATGAATATGCAATTCTCAGATGAAGAAATGAAAATGGCAAATAAATACATGAAAAAATGCTCATCATCATTGGTCATTAGAGAAATGCAAATTAAAACCACACTGAGATACCATCTCACTCCTGAAAGAATGGCCAGGATCAAGAAAACCAACAACAACAAATGCTGGAGAGGTTGTGGGGAAAAAGGAACTCTCCTGCACTGTTGGTGGGAGTGTAGACTGGTACAGCCTCTGGTGAGATCTGTCTGGAGATTTCTCAAAAAGTTGGGATTGGAAATCCCATTCATTCCAGCTATTCTACTTCTAGGCATATTCCCAGAAGAACTGAAAGCATCATACCACAGTGATATATGTGCACCTATGTTTATAGCAGCACAATTTGTAATCGCCAGATCTTGGAAACAACCCAAGTGTCCATCAACTGAGGAATGGATAAAAAAGTTGTGGTATTTCTATACAATGGAGTATTATTCAGCTATAAAGAAGGATCACATTGAGATATTTATCAATAAATGGGCACAGCTTGAGACCATACTCATAAGTGAAATAAATCAATCTCGCATGTGTGAATACCGAATAGTTTCCCTAATGTAAGTAATGATTCAAATATATAAAAATATGTGGTAATCATGATTCCCCATGAGGTGGCCTTGAAGCCTTATAAAGTTTTCACTCATTAATTAGAAAGGCTTTATTCTGGGCTTCTTGGTACGGAAATATTTGAAGCAAGAGTATATAAAGTTTTATCCAAATATTTCAAGGAAAAAGACAGACACTATGGTAACTACTATTAAGTCGGGTATATGGTGGTGAAGTACTAGGTTGCTGAAACAGTCATGCTTTGACGTCTATTGTTATATTGTTATGTCCTGTTTTATCTCAATCTCCCCCTTATTATTTAAAAAAAATTATTTAGTCATTTCTTATGTTTGTCTTAATTAAGGGAAAAATTTAGGATATATAAATAGTAACTCTTTTTGATTTCCTATTAACTTGTTTTGAAGTCCTGTAATACTCCCACGATCTTGTTTTGACTGATTAGACTCTGTTCCATTCTGTATGATAGTATCAAGTTTGAGGATATAGGCAACTACTTTGAAGGCAATAAGATTCACTAAGATGCCCACTCTGGTTTGACTATTGTCTTCTTTGGAAGTCCTGTAATGTTTATAATGCCTAAGTTTTATTGGTCTTTTTCTCTACTGTTTTGTCAACTTTATAATATCTAATGAGATAGACAATTCTTTTTAAGGAAACAAAAGACAACGTTGATAACCATTGTTGATAACCTTGTACTCTGTTCTACACCATGTGCTATGTCTATCCTTGGTTTTGACTGACAGCTTTGTTTTGCCATATTTGACTATATTCTCTTCCCCCCACAAAAGTAATAAGCACTAAGGAGTAATAAAATCCAAAATGTGTAGATTTTGTTGTAAAAAAGAGAGGGAAAAAAAAGAGCTCTAACAGATATAACAGCAAGTGTGTTTAGGGATGTTAAATAGCTGACTATATCAATGTTTTTGGATCATTGAACACAGCTGTTTGCAGTCTCCCTGTTTGAATGTCCACCTTGTATTCTTTGATACTGTGATTTGAGCAACTATTTTCAAGATGATAATATGTAATCTATTAACAGGTGATTTCTTACTGTTATGGTTTTTTGTTTGTTTGTTTGTTTGTTTGTTTTTTTGTAGTTCTGTATTACGTGTACCCTTACACCGCTTTGTTTTGTTTTGTGTTTTTCTCTTTTTCCTCTTAAATTAAAAAAAAAAAAAGATGGGAACCCTGAATGAACAATATAAGAATCAAACAGAATGCATGAAGCAGATTTAAAGAGATAAATAGGAAATAAAAAGTTCCAATGAAAGTTGGAAAAACTGCCTCAATAAGTGAAGATAAAATTTCAGACATCAAAGACAAGATTCCAGCTAGTGAATAGGAGAGGAAAAATCTTTTAAAAATAACAAGAAATCAAGAAATAACAATTCAACACCTGCAAGATGATGCAAAAAATATAATATTGATAGGTATAAATGAAAAAGAAGGGACAACACAAATGATATCAAGAGGGTATTTATAGAAGTAATACCTGAAAATTGCCCAAACTTGAGAATGGAAACTGACATACAGATCAGTGAAGCATATAGAACTCCAAATAACCATAACCAAAATAAAACTATACCCAGACATATAATAATCAATATTCCAGAAATCCAACATAAGAACAGAATATTAAAAGCTGCGAGAGAGAAGAGACAGATCACTGATAAAGGCAAGCCTATCAGAATCACAGCAGACTTCTCAACACAAACAATGAAGTCAAGAGCATGCAGTGAAGCATTTCAGATTCTAAAGGAAAAACAGATTTCAACCCTGAATGATGTACCTTGCAAAACTGTCCTTCAAAATTGATGGAGAAATAAGATACTGCCATGACAAAAAACAGCTGAAGAATTTCATGACCGCCAAACCAACCCTGCAAAATGTACAAAAAGACACTCTAGAGAGACATAGAAAAAAACCACTAAGCAAAGAAAACAATAAAACAGAATAGACAGAAAGATAAGTGAAAAGTAAACCAATGTATGTCAGTTATAACCATTAATGTAAATGGCCTCAATTCACCAATTAAAAGAGACAAACTGGTACAATGGATCAAGAAACAACATCCAACCATATGCTGTATACAAGAAACACATCTAACCAAAAATAAAACTCATAGATAGAAAGTCAAAAGATGGAATGCAATACTCATGCAACATGATTCCCTCCAAAAAAGCAGGGGTAGAAATTCTGTTTGCAGACAATGTGAATTTCAAACCAAAAATGATCCAAAGAAATAAAGAAAGTCTCTATATATTATTTAGGGAAGACTTCAAGAGGAAGAGATAACAATCTTAAATGTATACACACCAAATGTATGAGCACTCAGCTATACAGAAATGAAAATCAAATAAGCAATGACACAATTATAACAGAAAACGTTAACATGCCATTGACACAAAGGGAAGGAACAACTAGACAGTAAAACAACAAACAACAGAATTGAATCGCACCTGTGAACAAATGGACTTGATAGACACTTCAGCGTTCCTCTCAAAATATCAGGACACACATTCTTCTCAGCAGCACATGGAACATTCTCTAAAGTAGACCATATACTAGCCAAAATGTCATGATTAATTAAATGCAAAATGATTGAAATTATCCCATGCATGTTATTGAATGATCATGCCATAAAACTAGAAGTTATTTGTTAGAGAAACTACAAAAATTACACAAACACATGTAAATTGAATAATACACTCCAGAACAATCAGTGGGTCGCATAGGACATTAAAGAAAGGAAACAATATCTACAAGAAAACAGAAATAAAAAATACATCTTGCTGGAACCTGTGGTATGTAATGAAAGCAATCTGTAGAGGAAAATTAATTGTGGTGAATCCCCACATCAGGAAAACTGAACGAACACAAATAAACAACCTGATACTACATTTCAAACATCTAGAAAAAGAAAAGCAAGTCAAGCCCAAATCCAAAAAAAGAAGGGAAGACATTATAAAGATCAGAGCAGAAATCAATGCAATACAGACTAAGGAAACAATAAAAAGAATCAATGAATCAGAATTGTTACTTTGTAAGAATAAATAAAATTGATACGCTGCTAGTGAAGCCTATTAAAATAGGAAAGAAAAAAACTCAATTTCATACAATAAGGATTGAAAAGGGTGAAATCACAACAGACCCTATGGAAATACAGAAGATCATCAATACTTACGTCAAAACCCTCTACTCTCATAGGCTTGATAACACAGAAAAAATAGGCAGGTTCCTAGAAATGTATGAATACCAAAGTAGGATCAAGAAAATGTAAAACTGCTGAATAACTCAATTTCTATTAACAAAATTGAAAATGTAATTAAATCCTTACCAACAAAGAAAAGCCCAGGTCTAAATGGATGCACTGTGGAATTATGCAAAAAATTAAACGATGTAATGCTGACACTCCTCAAATTCTTCAATGAAATTGAAAGAGAAGCAATTCTCCCAAACTCATTCCTGGAAGCAAATATTACTCTAATGCCAAAACCTGAGAAAGACCCAACCAAAAAAAAAAAAAAAAAAAAAAAAACAGGCCAATCTCTCTAATGAACATAGATGTAAATATACCCAATAAAATATTGGCAAACAATGCAACAAGTCATCAAGATGATTATATACCATAACCAAATGGGATTCATCCCAGGAATGCAGGGATATTCAACATACGTAAATCAATAAACATAATCCACCATATCAATAGAGCCATACTTAAGAATCACATGATCATTCCTATAGATGCCGAAAAAGCTTTTAATAAGGTCCAACATTTATTCATAATAAGAAACTTACAGAAAATTGAAATAGATTCTCTTTACCTCAAATGATAAAAGCCATTCATGACAAGCCAACAGGTAGTATTCATATTAAATTGCCAAAACCTGAAAGCCTTTACCCTAAACTCAGGAGCAAGACAAAGATGTCCATTATCACCACTCCTATTCAATCTACTTCTGAAAATACAAGCCAGAGCAATTAGACAAGAGAGGGAAATAAAAGGAGTAAAGATAGGAAAAGAAGTTAAATTATGAATATTTGGAGATGTTGTGATACTCTACAAAGAAGATCCTCAAAACTTCCTGAAAGACTCCAATAAGGTGGCTGGATAAAAGTCAACACCTAAAAATCAATAGCATTCCTATACATTAACAGCAAAATCACTGAGAAAGAAACAAGAGAAGCTACACTCTTCACAATAGCATCTAAAAAAGTGAAATGTTTAGGAAACAGTCTAACAAAAGAAGCAACAAATCTATTCAGGGAAAATTATAATGCCCTGAAAAAGAAATCAAAGAGAACCTCAGAAAATGAAAGTCATCCCTTGTTCATGGATAGGAGGAACAAACAATGTGAAAGCGGGCATTTTCCCAAAATTTTTATACAGATTTAATGCAATTCCAATCAAAATACTACTAGCATACCTCACAGATCTAAAGAAATCACTCCTAAAAATTCATCTGGAACCACAGTAGACACAGAATGGCAAAGTCAATTCTAAGCAAGAAAGGTAGGGCAGGAGGCATCTCAATTTCTGACTTGAAATTATACTATAAAGCTGCTTTAATAAAATCAGCATGGTACTCAAATAAAAAAAGGCCTGAAGATCAATAGAATAGATCAGAAGATACAACTACAACTACAAACACACTCAGTCACCTTATCATTGAGCAAGGAGCCAAACATGTCCACTGGAAGAAAGATGGTCTCTTTAATAAGTGGTAAGGAATTATTGGCTCTTTATATGTTGAAAACTAAAACTAGAACCATGCCTATCACCATGTGATTAACTAAAGTCTAGATGATCTAAAATGTCAAAACAGAAACACTAAATCTGTTGGAAGACAAAGTAGGTTTCATTTTTTTTAAATCTTTTTATTGGTACCGGGGATCAAACTCACAACTGCCTGCTTGCAAGGCAGGTGCTTCTGCCCCTGAGCTAAGTCATCAGCCCTGGAAGACAAAGTAGGTAGAAATCTTGAAGACATATGGTTGGTAGAGAATTCATGAACAAAAATCAAACCCCACGTGACATATTTTACAGAATCAATAACTGCAATCACATCCTGTTAAAGAGTTTTTGCGTGTTAAAAGAAATCTCCAGCATAGTCAAAAGAAAACCCACAAGTGGGAAACTATCTCAGTGAACTGTACTTTAGACAAAGGACTTCTGTCTAAGAACATACAAAGAATTAAAAAAAAAATCAGATCCCCAAAATCCAAAGACCCAATCAAAAAATGGGTATCTGACATGCATACACTGTTCTGAGATGAAGAAATACAAGTGGAAAATAAATATATGAAAAATATTCAACATTACTGGTCATTAGATAAGTGCAAATTAAAATAGCATTGTGATTCCATCTCACTCCAGAATGAAAGGCCAGGATAAAGAAAACTACCAACAACAAATGCTGGAGAGGCCACAGGGAAAAGAACTCTTCTGCACTTTTGGTGGAAGTGCAGACTGGTGCAAACATGGCGGAGGTCAGTCTGGAGGTTCTTCAAAAAGCTGGGATTGGAAGTCCCATTTGACCCAGTGATTCCACTTCTGGACATATTCCCAGAAGAACTGAAAACATATTGCCACAGTGATATATGTGCTCCCATGTTTATAGCAGCACAATTTGTTACAACCAGAACTTGGAAACAACCTAAGTTCCCATCAACTGAGCAATGGATAAAAAGAGGTGGTGTTTTTATATAATGAAGTCCTACTTAGCTATAAAGAATGATCACATTGAAATATTTTTAGTAAATGGATGCAACTCGAGACCATAATCAAGTGAAACAAATGAGACTCACATGTGTAAATAACATGTAGTCTCCCTAGTGTAAGTAATGGTAAGAGTGCATAAGATACAACATAGTCAACAAATACAGTGAAAGGTTAAGAATCTGCTTAAAGGGGAAAATAATATATTAAGTAAAATGAGGAAAAAGAACAAAAAAAGGAAAATAAAAAAATATCTAAAATTACATAAACACACTTAGGGTAGCTAAGATGATTGAGTACAAACTTAAGTTCTGGAACAAAAGTTAACGCTCATAGGATTGGAACAATTGTGCACATCATTGTATGGTGATCTAATGATCTTGAAGATCATTATGTAAAATAACAACCCTAGTTATGCTCCTACCACTTTGCTTTGAAGGCCTATATTGTCAATGTTTTGGGCTCTTTGCTATTGTTATTTATTTGTATCTTTTTTGCTTTGTGTTTTTCTAGGAATTTGTTTTGTTTTTCTCTCTAATACAGAAAGGATAGGTATGCATGTAGAGACTTGTACATGTGTAGAACTTCTCCTAAACAGCTTATTGTAATCGATTATATAATACATGCTGAACAGCTACTTTGAGAAAACAGAAGACTGTGGTACCCAGGGCTGATTCTGTAGTGTCATGCTGTGAAATCCAGCAATAATATTATTCTTTCTTCAAAGTGATTTAATCTGCTTTGTATTATTTAATGTCAACATACATGAAGGTTTGGACAGCTATTTTGAAGAGAATGAGAGACATTGTGGCAGCCATTGTTGAACTCCCTATTTTTTGGTTTTGAAGTCCTATTTTGAGACATGATGAAATGTCTTCATCATTCTGTTCTGATAAGTTTAATACTATTTTGCTTTGTATGCAATCATTGTGTATGTATGAAGATATGGACAACTATTTAGGAGACACAAGAGACAATTTGATAGCCAGTAATTATCTCCTGCTGTCTTGCTTTGAAATATTTACTTACACTGTTTTCTTCTGATATGCTTTGTTCTGTTTTGATATGTTTACTTTTACCCTCCTTAAAAATTTTAAAAAGAAAATGATAAACAAATCTTTCCCCCTTAATACCAATTTTTATATTAGATATTCAATTTTTTACAAATTCATGAGTTAGAGATATTTTACCAACATGCATAAAGAAGTGTTTTTGACAAAAGTAAGGAATATCTTTTCCTTCTTATTTTTATTTTTTTAAATATTTTAAAAGGGAAAAAAGCAAAAAAGAAAAAAGGTAGAAATGATATCAAATTTAAAAAAACACTCAGAAATCACTAGTTGATTAATTACATTTTGTCATCTTAAAAATAGTTGTTCAAGTTACAATATTAAAGCATAAAAAGTGAATATTCAAACAATAGGAGTACAAACAGTTCTGTTCAGTGATCCAAAAAATACTTAGTAATCTGGTTATCTATCTTACACACTTAAACATACATGTAGTTATATCCTTTAGAGCACTTTCTTATTCTCTCTTTTTTACAGTAGTGATTACACATTTTGGGTCTCATTAATTCTATAATTTTATTACTTTTTACACTAGAGACAAAATGTGATGTTTACAAATATGGTTCTTACTTATTTCACTGATGAGGATAGTCTCAAGTTGCCTCCATTTACCAATAAAGGCCTCAAGATCATCATTTTTTATAGTTGAGTATTTTTCCATTGTATAAAATACCACATCTTTTTCATCTGCTCTGCAGTTAATGGGCATTTTTGTTGTTTTCAAGGTTTAGCTATTATAAATTGTTCTGCTATGAACATGGGTGCACATATATTGCTGTAAAATGATGTTTTTAGTTTTTCTGGGAAAATACCCAGGAGGGGAATAACTGGATTGAATTTCCAATCCTAGTCTTTGGGGAAATCTCCATACTGATTTCCATAGTGGCTGTACCAGTCTACACTGCCACCAACAGTGGAGCAGTGTTCCTTTTACCCACAGGCTTGCCAACATTTGTTACCAGTTCATTGCTTGATGGCAGCTATTCTTTCCAGAGTGAGAAGAAATATCAGTGCTGTTTTAATTTGCATTTCTCAAATGAACAGTATTTATTTGTATTTATTTGCTATTTGTGTATCTTCATCTGAGAAATGTGTGTTCATGTCAGATGCCCATTTTTGGAGAAGGTCTTTAAATGTAGGAGGCTTGATGTTTTTCAATTCTTTCTATGTTTTGGGTGTAAGTCCTTTGAAGGACCACTGGCTAAAATTCGCTTGCATTTTGTGGGTTTTATTTTCACTTTGTTGATGATTTTTTTGGAAGTACAAAATTTTTCAATAAGATGAGATCCCAGTTGTTGATTCTTTGAAGAGTTTCCCATGAAATTTGCAATTTGTTCATGAATTCTCTGTCTACTTTTATGTCTCCTAGACATCTACCAACGTTGTCTTACAGTAGGTTTACTGTTTCTGTTTTAATATTTAGATCTTTGATCCATTTTGACTTTAGTTTAGTGCATGGTGATAGGCTTGGGTCTAGTTTCAATCTTTAACATGTGGAGAGCAATTTTTTTCCAATACCATTTAATAAGGATACTATCCTTCTTCCAGTGAACATATTTAGTCCCTTTGTCAAATATTAGATGTCTGAGTCTCTTTGTAAATGTGTTTGCATCTTCTAATCTGTTCCACTGATCCTCAGTTCTATTTCTTTGCCAGTACCATGCTGATTTTATCAATGTAGCTTTGTAGTATAGTTTCAAGTCAGTAGTTGACATGCCTCCTGCCTTACCTTTGTTGCCCAGGATTGCCTGTGCTATTCTAGGTTTCCGCTGTTTCCAACTGAATTTTAAGAAAATTTCCTTTAGTTCTGTAAGGTATGTTAATGGTACTTTGATTGGTACTGCATTAAATCTGTATAACAGTTTTGGGAGTATGATCATTTTCACAAAGAACAATATCTTTTTCCTCCTATAGTCTCCCCAATGTTTGAAATTAGGTAAATCTCATTGGCAAGAGAATAGCATACAGTTTCAGATATTAAATTCATATCAAGAAAACAAAATTGGGTAAGTTCTATCTATTTCAACTGAATTTTTCTGAATAACATAAAATTCTAGGATTAAGGTTCATCTTTTCTTCAGGTTGCATAAGCTCCAGCAGTCACTTGAACTATACTATAAGGTTGGATTAATGTTTTTATTACACACAGAACAACCATTAGGTGTAGTATTCTTTCCTTTATGAAATGTAGTTTTCTTATAAGCCCATAGAAAATTTTGGTTGTAGTAAAGAGGAACAAGTTTTCTTTTATCTGTCTCTTTAGAAATAGTAACTCATATTATGAAATTTAGTTTTGAATGGTTTCTTTGAATATCATTATATAGCTCTGAAACTAACCTTTGTAGTCTCAAACTTAAAAAATAAAACAGCAAAAAAATTATTTTGTTTTCTATAGCCATTATGTACTATGAACAGTAATACTGATCTACTAGTAATGCTGATGTCCTCTGCACAATATGCAACTTGAAATTCTAACAGCCATGTTGATGATATCCCTCATGCAGCCCACATATTTAAAGAAAGAAAAATATAGCCGCTTAGGTAAACTGTGATAGCCTAAGCTAATCAAAACATTCTATTTTATTTTTCACAATTATCAACTTGAAAATTTCCGCTTGATCTAAGCTCATCAAATAAGCCTCTGTCTCATATTTCTTGTGTTTGAAATGCTGATTCCAAACTGCTATTCTGTTGGGGATACAGATCAGTGGCATACCAACTACCTGGCAAGCACAAGGTCATGAGTTTGATGGCTGGTTTTAAAAAGAAGAGGTATAAAAACAACTGATATTCTGCCTTTACAAAGGAACTGACAAACAATTATTTTTAATTCTAATTGAGAACTCTTTAATGACTATAAAGATTATTATTCTCAGGAAGAAGCCAAAACAATGATTGGCAGAAAAGAAGGGATGGGAGAGGACACACTCTTTGAATTATTTTTAAGTGAATAATTCATCCTTGTGTGAGTCTGAGTTTTTCTCCTTGTTTGGATATTAGAAGAGGAAATATCTCTTCTTTATCAGGAAACAAGGTTTACTTTTTTGTTTCAGCCAATAGTATTCTCAATTCTTATAGAACTTGGAATAGTAAATGGGCAATTTAAGAATCCATCCAATCCCACTAAAGATGTAAATTTGATTTTGTCACGAAATTGAACAGGAGACAAGAAAAGAAAATACAAAAGAATAAGACTTTTGTCCATTTATATGAAATCTGTCAATCCATAGTTTATGGTAGCAAAATAGTTAAAGCGAGGCCTTTTGGAAAATGGGTTTAATTTTAGACTATATGTCCAAGACACCATACCTTTAATGACCTGATTAGAAACAGTCAGGATATTAGAGTATGTTCTCTGTGAAAACACAAAACCAAAAAAGTAAAACAAAGAAAAATCAAGCCTGGTGCAAAAGTGACTTTTTGAAAACAGTAAAGAAAACTAAAAAATAAATACAATTTTCTAAGAAATATTTAGTCAGTAGGTGGCCTGAATCTCCTTGTGTTGAAAATGTCTATAAATATCAAGCCTAATAAGACATAGTGGGGAAGCTGACCTTTGCATCTTAAGCTGACACTAATAAAGGAAGAGATGAGGAGGTGAGTAATTCAGCAAAGAGAAGAATGTGATCAATAAAAATCCTTGAGACACTCATGAAGCGTGTTGTTTATTCCTTAGCTGATGGGTAATGATCTGTGCCAAGAGGCAAGCAGAATCTTTCCAGAGACAGGGGAGTCATTTTATGATGGATTTCATGCTTATCTAAAATTTCAGTGCTTCCTTTATTATGGAATTCATTAATTTTGTTACATTTATTTATTTATTTTTTATTTTGGAGACAATTCTCCTTATGCAGTTCAGACTGGTCTTGAACTCATTTTGTACCAAAGCAGGTCTTGAACTTACAAAGATCCTCATGCCTCAGCCTCGCAAGTGCTGAGAATTTTGTTATTTTTATTGTTAATTTTCTTTTTTAAATCATGAAGATCAATCCCAAGGCCCCATGTATGCTCAGCAAGCATTCGGCCACTGAGCTAAATTCCAGGACAATTAATATTGATATTTTAAAATGTTAACATATTATCTTCTTTCCTGAATTTTTATTTCCTAAATTGTGTCCATAGCAAGTGCTTCACTCCCTTTGCCATATTATCTTAAAATTTTTGGTATATTTTTGTCATACATAATTATTATATTTATTATAGAAATTTATTATAGAAATACCTTTGCATAATATATACTATTTTTTTCATTCCCCTCCATTTTCTTCAATCTTTCCCTCTCCAGTGAAAAAGAAAAAAGAGAAAGAAATAAAAAAAGAAAAACATTGTTTCTGTTGCTTTTCTCTCTTCCATTCTTTTTTAAATCTTATTTAGCTCTATTCCCTGCCTTCATCTCCATCTCCTCCCTCCCTTGTTTCCCTTCCCACTTGTACATTTTCTAACCTGCTTCCCAGTATTTATCCTCCCTTTTGGTCCTTATTTACCTGTTGGGTTTCTCACACAAGAGAAATAATGCCATATTTAAATATGTGTGTCTGTGAGTAACAAAGTCAGGATGAGTAATATCACAAACCACAACTTAAAATTAAATTACAAAGCTAGCATGATTAAAAACCACATGGTATTGGAAAAAACAAACACCTTATCCTAACTCTGATTCCTTACTGAGCTAATTTTTCCTGAATGTCTTAGAGGAAAACATCAAGACTTAAAAAAAAAAAAAAAAGACATGTAAAGGTAAGTGGGACTTTGATAATTCTGTTGTACTATAAAATTTAATAGACATTTTTTCTTTGGGCAACTTTGAAGTGGACTTTACTATTACTTTAACCTGCAAGTGTTCAAATATATCTGCTTTTTTTTATGCTGAAAATCACTCTATTGCAGTTACTTGGATCACTACTCATGGTTAGGCAACTCCGGGAAGCAGAGTTGCTGTTGTAGGTTACCAATACACTGACAGACACAGTCTATGATAATGCAGCATTCTCACTAGATGAGCAACAACTAGTTCTTTGAAGATTGAGAGGAAAACTACTGCTCAGTTGTTAATATTTTATATTCTATGACTCATACCATGTTCCTAATGATGTTTCCAATCAGTTCCTGTTTATAAAGGACTCATGAGACAATGGCAAAAAAAAAAAACCCTTAAATTCAGGGGGTTAAAAATAAAGAAAGATCAAAACTGTTGTGACCATAGGCAATATTAAGGTAAAAACAAAAAAGAAAATTATAAAATAATTAAATTTTATTCCAGCATAAACTTTGAGGAAACAATTTTAAAAACAGTTTTCTACATGAATTAAAAAATTATATGGTGTTCATGACCGGTGAAGTAATATTTATTCAACTGTTAAATTAGAAGAATTAAGACCCAAAATGCTATTCATTGTTCATTCAATCATACATTCAGTTTAAAAGCTATTTAAAACTAATTCATTTACAGTATTAGACAAATTCAAATATAAATGTAATTCATGGTAAGTATAATATGTTCATAAAATAAGTGTAATTTATGTGGTGTGGCATTTAGAGGGATGCAAGATCACAGTCAACATTTATATAATTGCAGAACGAGCCATGGAAGAGCAAGGAATACATTTATCTGATCCCTGGAGAGTGGTTAAGATATGTCTAAACATACATAACACTGAGAAATGCTTTTATTAGCTCACGTATATATTTGAGTTAAACATTTAGTCTCTAAAATAACATTCTATCAAATTTTTGACAGAGAATTTTAGGTATTAATAGATTTTATAAATATTTTCTGTGGATTGTATTTTTCTTCCTGAAAAAGTAACTCAATATTTTTTACTCAGTATTTTTAAATCAATGAAACAATGTGGCTTTGTTTTTATTTGTCCAAATGTGCATGTGGTATAATATATAGTAAAATAGAAGTTGGTATTGGTTCAGCTAATGAAGCCTTTCAGTTTTTTTCTACAGTTTGGAAAGAAAGATTATTATGGAAAAAATAGATGTCAAGTTATTTAAATTTGTATTAAAATTGTAAATCTTTAAATGTTGATCCTAGTTTAGATGTTGGCAAAAGCATATACATCACAGAAATGAGGTCTTACTTTCATACAGATTTTGTACTTCTGATTTCTCAAAAAAACAAAACAAAACAAAACAAAACAGGTTCTAAGCTCATTTTACTTGTGTAAAGCTAAGCCCTAACTTTAGCATTTTGAAGAGTAGAATCTCTTCCAGAGAAATGCAGTTGTGTTTCTGTAAGTGACAGTATACACCAGTGATGGCAAATATTTTAGAGATCAAACTGTAACCCCAAACCTACTTATATTATGGCAAAGTGCCAACACTGCAATTACACCTAAAAACTGAGATTTCAGTTTAAGAAAGAAAAAAAGAGCCATGCATTAACTTTTGTTGTAATAGAAAAACAACACATATGTCTTACTTTTGTTATAGGCAGCTGAGCTAGTTAGATAAGCAGTCAGACAAGGCAAAGTTACCCTTGAAGAAGCGAAGCTGACACAGAGGATGAGATGTCTGGTGACCTTGGAGGAGACACACACCTCTTGCTGTGGGCCAGATCTCAAGACAGAAGGCAAAACAAATGCAACCACATCCTTAAGTATAATCCTTAGGGATGAAACATGGATTACCTTGAGAAGCCAGGAGTCACCAAATCAACCCCCTATAAGAAGGGTCACTGATCCATAAAGAGTGCTTACTTGCTATTTGACTTGCTCTCCCATTTGTTCCTGATTTGGTCAATTTGACCTCAACAATTACACTAACTGATTGACCATAGCTCTGTCCCACCTCATGCCTATCTGCTTTGCAAGTTCCCAGTTTTCCTTACATTAGACCTGTTCCAACTCATGATTTTACTTTATAAAAGTCCCTAGAAAATAGAGAATCTTTGGCAACCCAGTAGGTACCCCTTCTGTCTCTCTCTCAGACAGAAGTTTCTTGCCCTCGATAAATATTTCTGCTCTTGACCTCCATTGTTTCTAAAATTCATTCAACTTTAGAGAATGAGATATATAGTAGGTCAAGAGTTTCATTCCCCTATATCACTTTCACCATCACTGGAGTAGATTGTCCTGTTGATTGACCTTTCCTTACTGTAGCAAAATGCTTGAGATAATTTTATAAATATAATTTGACCTACCTTTTCAGGGATTTACATCCTTACCACTTGACTCTATAGTTTTGGGGCCAATGTGAGGTAGTACATCACAACAGAAATGTCTGGCACAGCAATTTTACATCTAGTTTAGGAGTCAAATTAGACCTCCTATGTTGAAAATATTAAACTCATTATATAAGCCTTGATACTTTTATAATACTATTAATGAAATTCACATTTCTATCCTGCAGCAAAATTCTTCCTGCTGAGAGGTTGAATTTGATTGAAGTCAATGAAAGTTGAGTATATGTAAAGGACAGAAGCCTTAATTAATGCCATTGACACAGTACCAGGAAAACTGTACATATGTAAGTTTTATCCTCAATGAGAACAATATATGATACCAAAATGAGTAAAATTTAAATTTTAAATTTGGCAACAGTTTCAGTTTTCTATTTTCTTTATATTCTTCATTGATATTCAAGTCTTCCACTTGAAACAGTAGCAAAAAAATGACACCTCCCATAGCAGTAAGGCAAATAGTAGGGATTTGTGGTCATTTACTGGCTTATTTTGTCTGTAGAAGGTAAACAGATATTTCTTCTGGCAGATTATCTGACCCAGTAGAAAATGAGGACTGTGTGGCCGATACTCAAATAAGTTTCTCAAATATCAATCACTGAGTTGGTTGAAAACATGCTCATCAGTATTCAGCAGTTCCACCTTAAGATGAAAGTGAGGAAGAAACCTCTGTCAGTGCAGAAGTAATAGAAGGAAAGTTATCAGACACCAAAGGCTTCTGTCCTTTACATATACTCAACTTTCATTGACTTCAATCAAATTCAACCTCTCAGCAGGAAGAATTTTGCTGCAGGATAAAAATGTGAATTTCATTAATAGTATTATAAAAGTATCAAGGCTTATATAATGAGCTTAATATTTTCAACATAGGAGGAATTACTGATCACAGGAGAGCTTTAAAAATGGTAATGGAAAACTGATTAATGTGTAGAAGGAAAAAGACCCCTTTCATTGTGAGTGAAGATGTATACTAGTAAAACTGTTATAGGCAGCTGAGCTAATTAGAAATATTATCGGCAATCAGACAAGGCTAGGTCCTAAAGGAAACTGCTATACAGGACCAAATGTCTTGTGGCCTTGGAAGAAACACACACCTCTTGCTGTGGACCAGTTCTCAAGGCAGAAGGCAAAATAAAAACAATCACACTCTAAGTACATACATTAAGAATAAGGTATGGATCACCTTGAGAAGCCAAGAATCACCGCCCCATCCCCTGTAGGAAGAGTCACTGATCCATAAGAATGCTCATTTGCTCTGTGAATCACCTCCTCATTTGTCCCTAATTTGGTCAATTCTACCTGAACAGTTAATCAGATTGGTGAATCATAGTTCTGTCCCATCTCATTCCCATTTGCCTTGAGCATTACCAGATTTTCCCATCTTAGACCCTCCTTGTCTCATGTTTTTACCCTAGAAAAAGCAGAATCTTTGGCAACACACTTGGGACCCTCTATGTCTCTCTCTCAGACAGAAGCTTTCTTTCTTACAATAAATATTACTTTTCTTAATCTCTATCGTTCCTAAAATTCATTCTTCGATTCACAAACTCATGCCAGACATATAGTAGGTTGGTAATTCCATTCCCCTATATCAAAACTACTTTTGAAATCAACAGAGAGATTCCTCAAAGAATTCAAAGTGCACATAACATCTATGCCACTCCTCAGTGTATTCCAGAAAAGCTCAGCATAATATGCATACCCATGTTTACTGCAGTGCAATTTACAATAGCTAAATTATGAAAGTAGTCTATGTGACCATCAACAGATGGATAAATAAATAAAATATGCTACATACACATAATGAAGCATTATTCAACCAAAAAGAAGAAGAAAATCATGTCACTTACAGACAAGAAAATAGATGGGATTTGGGATCAAAATGTTAAGCAAAATAATCTCAGAATGCCAAATATTGACTATTATCTCTAATATGTGTAATCTAAAACAAAGAGGGGGGCAGAAAGATGATAGACTGTTAGAGAAGAGGAAGGAGATTCCAGAAATTGAGAGAGAAATGTAGAGGACATGACTGGGGGGTAAATATTATTAAAGTATGTAGTGTATGTGTTTGACTGTACCAAAGTAAAACTCATAATTGTATAAAATCAGTATCCACTAATTTTTTTTAAAGCTACTATTACAGAATGTAATGATTTGAGAATATGGAAAAATTTAAAGTAAATGAACATAGATAGATAGATAGATAGATAGATAGATAGATAGAAGAATATCTTTGGAATGTTGTTTAAATGGCTCCCAGTGTAGCTTCCCATCTCATAAAGCAAACAGAATTTCATCTAAAAGATAATATAAGATTCTCTTAAATTTATTCCATTTAAAAGAATTTAATAGAACATTGAAGAAGGGAAGCCCAGCAAGGTCTTGGATCCTTCTACATTGTTACTATATGTGGATCACATATCCAATGTGGATGACTGTACAGTTAAAAAACTGAATATGAACACTTAAATTAACCTAAAAAGAATATCAATTTTAGCTATTACACCTGACATCTTTAACAGATCAAGATTCTCTAATTAAGAGAGAATTAAATGAAAGGTATAAATGTCAATTTTAGTTTAGAAAAAAATCCATAATTAACATCTTTTTTTAAAAGAAAAACAATAATTTATAGGTGCACCATCACTGTTCAAGAAATAAACACAATTAAAGAAAAAGATAACAGAGGAATTGGATAATCCTGCTAAGATAACCACATGTAATTTCATGTAGGGTTTTACATTTGCTTCTCTTTCATTTCATCCAGCTTTTTTTCCACATTTCAGTTACCTAGCATTCATATCATTATATGATTCTACTGTGTGTCTAATTTAGTGAAGATTTTACTTGGCCTTTAGTTCTTTTTTAAAGCATGCTAAATTGAAATAAGACAAGGTAACGTGAAATGATAATTCAACAGCTTCAAGATGATGCAAAGAGAAACAATATAAGAATGGTAGGCACCAATGAAGATGCAGGAGTCAATACAAATTACATCAGTAAAATATTCACAGAAGCGATAACAGCAAATGTCCCAAATATGGAAAAAGAACCTGATATACAGGTAAATGAAGCATACAGAATGCCAAACAGTCATAACCAAAATAAATCTACACCAAGACATAAAATAAAGATGCCATACATACAGCAAAAACCTCAGAATACTAAAAGTCATTAGAGAAAAGACACAACTCACCTATTAAAGAAAGCCTATTAGAATCACAGCAGACTTCTTAGCCCAAACCCTCAAATTAAGATGAGCTTGGAGTAAAGTATTTCAAGCCCTGGAAGAAAACTACTTTCAAACCAGACTGATGTACTCTGCAAAACTTTCTTTGAAATTTAATGGAGAAATAAGATATTTCCATGACAAACAAAAACTGAAGAAATTCACATCCAACAAACAAATCCAAGAAAGAATACTGAAAGACATGCTAGAGAGAGGTAAAAATAACTACAATTCCCAGAACAATAGAAACAAACCATCAGACAGAGCAAGAAATATAAGAAGGGGAAAAAAGCAGAAAACCAATAGTAGGCAAATAACATGACAGAGTTGAGCCAATACATATCAGTTATATCTATCAATGTAAATGGCTTCAACTCACCTATTGAAAGAAATAGATTGACATATTGAATCAAGAAATAGGAAGCAATAATATGCTGTATACAATGAAACACATCTGACTCAAAAGGAAACTCATAGATTAAAAGTCAAAGGATGTATGGAAAACAGTATTCCATGTAACAGGCACCCAGAAAAAAAGCAATCCTAAAAAGAAAAATATATAGGAAAAAAATTGTCACAGAATGAAAACACAGTGAGCCAAAATAAATAACCTAGTTCTAAACCTCAAGCTTGTAGAAAAAGAAGAGCAAGTATAACCAAAGCTCATAGAAAGGGGAATTAAAAGATCAGAGCAGAAATAAATGCAATTTAGACTAATAAAACAATACAAAGAGTTAATGAATCAAAAAGCTGATTTTTTGAGAGACTAAACATAACTGATAAACCTCAAACCAACCTTATCAAGAAAAATAAAAAACTCAAATTCATGCAATAGAGACTGAAAAGGGAGAAATTACTACAGATCTCATGGAAATTCAAGAAATCATGAATACCTACTTTGAAAATCTTTATTCAAATAGGGTGGAAAACAGAAAATGGGCAGATTTCTAGAAACATATGAATTACCAAAGCTGACTCAAGAAGATACAATTTTGAATAACCCAATATCAGCTACTAAAATTGAAACTATCATTAAAAACTTAGCAACAAAGAAAAATCCATGTCCTGATGGATTCATGGCTGAATTCTAAAAGAAATTTAGTGAAGATTTAACACCAATACTCTTCAAAATCTTCAGTGAAATTGAAAAGGCATCAATCCTTCCTAACTCATTCCTGGTGGCAAGTATTACTCTAATAACAAAACAAGAGAAAGACCCAACCAAAAAGAACTATAGGTCAATGTCACTAATGAACATTGATGCAAAGACTCTCAATAAAATGCTGGCAGATAGAATGCAACAAATCATCAAGAAGATTATACATCATGAACAAGGTGGATTTATCCCAGGAAAGCAAGGATAGTTTAACAAACATAAATCAATAAATGTAATATGCCATATCAACAGAGCCAAAGACAAAAATCATATGATCATCTCAATAGATGCATGAAAAGCTTCTGATAAAGTCCAATGCTTGTTCATGATAAAACTCTACAGAAACATAATAGATGGTATTTTCTCTATGATAAAGGCAATGTAGGACAAACCAACAGCCAACATTATACTAAATGAACAAAATTTTAAACCCTCCCATCTAAAATCATGAACAAGACAAGAATGTGCACTATCACCACTCCTATCCAATACAGTTCTGGAAATATTAGGTGGAACAATTAGACAAGAGAGAGAAATAAAAGGAAAGGATAGGAAAGGAAGTAATTAAATTATCACTATTTGCAGATGACATGAAACTCTACATACAAGATCCTAAAAACTCCATCAAAAGACTACAAGAGTTAATTAAAAAATTCAGCAGTATAGCTGGATACATAACCAACACTCAAAAATAAAGAGCATTCCTGAACACAAGCAAAAACTCACTGAGAAAGAAATTATGGAAATAATACTTTTCACAATAGCATTAAAAAATGAAATACTTAGGAATCAATCTAACAAATTATGAGAACCACCTATATAAAAAATTATACTCTTATAAGGAAGGAGATTGAAGAGGATATTAGAAAATGGAATTATATCCTTTGCTCTTGGTTAGGAAGAACTAACATTGTGAAAATGGCCGTACTCCCAAAACTGTTACAGAGATTTAATGCAATCCCAATCAAAATACTATTGACATACCTTACAGATCTAGAGAAAATATTCCTAAAATTTATTTGGAAACAGAAGACACCTAGAATAGCAAAGGAAATTCTGGGCAACAGAAGCAAGGCAGGAAGCATTTCAATCTCTGACTTGAAATTATACTACAAAGCTACAATAATAAAATCAGCATGATACTGGCAAAGAAATAGACTTGAGGATCAACGGAACAGATTAGAAGACGCAAACACAACTACAAACATACTCAGCCACCTTATATTTGACAAAGGACCTAAACATGTTCACTGGAAGAATGATAGCCTTTTTAATAGATGGTGCATGTGGCATTCCACATGCTGAAGACTGAAATTAGACCCATGTCTACCACCATGCAGTAAACTAAAGTCAAAATGGGTCAAAGTTCTATATATCAAAATAGAAACACTAAATCTACTGGAGGACAAGCTAGGTACAAATCTTGAAGACATAGAACAGGGAAAGATTTCATGAACAAAATACAAACCACACGGAAAGTGCTTCAGAGAATAAAAAACTGAGATCTGATCTTATTAAAAAGTTTTTGCACTTCAAAAGAAATCATCAACAAAGTGAAAAGAAAATTCACAGAATTGGAAAGAATTTTAATGATCATTCCATCAGACAAAGAACTTATATCTAGAACATATAAAGAATTGAAAAACATCAAACCCCCAAAATTCAAAGAACCCATCCAAAAATGGGCATATGAGAGATGAAGATATATAAATGGCAAATAAGTACATTAAGAATGTTCCTCATCATTGATCATTTGAGAAATGCATATTAAAACAGCATTGCGATTTCATCTCATTCCAGGAATAATGGTTGCCATCAAGAAACAAATCAATTACAAGTGTTGGTGGAGCTGTGGGGGAAAAGGAACACCTCTCCAGTTGTTAGGAGAATAGACTGGTGTGGCCACAGTGGAAATCAGTATGGAGATTCCTCAGAAAACCAGGACTGCAAGTCCCATTCAATCTAGCTTTTCCCTCCTGGGTACTTTCCCAGAAAAATTGAAAATGTCATGTCACAGTGATACATATTCATCCATGTTCATAGCAGCACAGTTCATGATAGCTAAATCATGGAAACAACAAAATGCCCATCAACTAAAAAAATGGATGAAAAAGATGTGGTATTTTTATACAATGGAATATTACTCAGTTATAAAAGGATGATCTTGAGGCATTTATAGGTAAATGGAGGCAACTACAGGCTATACTCATAAGTGAAATAAATCTGACTCACATTTATAAATATCGTATCATCTCCCCAGTATAAAAATAAATAATAATAATGATACCTGAAAGAATGATAAGATCCAAAGTTTACAATATATATTGTAGTAATTAAAGAGAAAAAGTGCTTAAAAGGAAAGAATAACTTGTAGGGACACACATATAACTGTATATATGTTTAACTGTGCAAGAAAGATAATTATACTACTAATTTTCTGTTAATCAAATCATATTTTATGCTGTCATTGTTTGTCTGTTCCATTTTTATCCTTACATTTTGTAACTACTTGTAAGATAACAATATGTAATATATTAACTATTGTTGATTTACCATTATTTTTTGAAATTCTGTACTATTTCTACTCTTTTTTATGTTTTGCCTTGTAAAAATAAAAACATTTATTTTTGCCTTTTAATATTTTCAATACATTTTTGGATCATCTGAGTTTAGCTCCATCATAAGTCAAGGAGCATATGTGTACATATAAGTCAAAATTTGACTCTAATTAAATAATAGCCACTAACCTGAATTTGAATTATCATCTTTTTGGAGTCAAAAGAAAGAGTATAATTATAATATATAATATAAATAATTTCCTTCAAAATCATTTGTTACTGTAAGACCTGAAATCACTCAATAATATCTTAATCCAAAACTCTTAAGATTAGAATATGTTCTCATGACTCAAAACATAGAGCATCACTATGATATTTCAGATTATTGTCTTCAAAGGTCTAGCAATTTTGAAACATGCAGACATTTAACTGTTGTAGAAAATTGAAAGTTTTAATAGAAGCTCATTTTAGAAATACTTGAGAAAATAATATATGCTTTAAATGCACTTGTCTCAGAGTCTGCCAGCTTCTTGATGGAGATGAAACTTATGTGTCTTTTTCTCTGAGCCATTGTGCACTACATTTAAGTACACTAGCATTAGTCACTAAGTACCTTTAAGTGTTCTGTAGCAATAAGAAATCTAAAGAACATTTTCTAGATGTCAAAACAGCCTTCCCATCATGAGGAGAGGTGAAGCCATTAGATAATTATATATGTTCTTCACAAAATGGAGTGCTTGGATGCAAACCATCTTAAAGTGCAGAAATATATTTATACAATCTTGGTTACAGGACATGTATGACAATATACTGCAGACTATATCTGTACACTTGTTGAGTGTGGAAATTTTCAAAATAAAAGCAAATAGACCACATAGCTCTAATGTATTTTTTCTATTTTTCCCCCTTTAGAAAATTTTACTATATAATTTTGTGGTTTGCAGCCTTGTGCTACATCTTAAAATAGCCTTTCATTTAAGATTCCAGATGTGAAACACCACACCACCTTTAGCTCTTGATCTGTCTAAAGTTTGTGCCTAGACAGTACAGACTTTTAACAATGATTCTGAATCTTCACTGGTGTGGATAAAATTGTCCAAACTACCAATGCTCTAATATTGTTACCTGAAAAATACAATAAAATACTTATAAGGCTGCAATGAAGATTGCTAGTTAACACAGTTAAATTGTCTTTGATTTTTTTTGGTTGTTCCCAAAATTTTAAGAAATTAAACAGGAGAATAAAACTTCAGAAGGTTGCAAAAATATGACCTAGTTGAGAAACAGCTAGGTTTATTATATAATATATAATACATAATATATAATATATGGAACAGCAATTTGTGATATAATAATTTCTCTGATTTTTGTCCAGGCTTTCTGAAATGCAGTTTTTAAAATTCTTGGGATTTCTCAAATAATGGAAGAGCCTTTGTAATATCACACTTGTGACTCATTGTGGGTGCCTAAGTACCCTCTGGATTTAGGCTGGTCACTAGAAAGATCAACTACAAGTTTAGAAGTTTAGGAATTTGAGACAAATTCATGTTCAGAAAGTGCAAGGAAGTGAAGATTGTGCTAAAACACATGTCAGAGGAGTTAATCCATCAATAACGTAGTGAAACTGCCTTATCATTGAATGCTTAAACTTTTTGACAGTCCTATTAGGCAAATTAAGGCATAATTCCAGAAGAGGGGAGAAAACCACTGTATTCCAGAGGAGGGGAGACAACCACTGTATTTCCTCCCACATCTCTTTCCACATGAGGTCAAATTTTGAGAAATGTACAGGACATTCAGTAGTCAGTTCTACTGATCAGCTCTTGGTAAATGATAGTAGAACTGAAATGAGGATGAGGGAGACGAGGTAGATTAGTAGAATTACAGAAGTTGAAGCATCCTCTCTTAAAAGTCAAATTAAATATTACGTACTGGAAACTATTAGACAACAATGACTTCCGTGTATACAGGGTCTTCTTCACAGGATGCCAGAGACTGGTATGATAGTTCCTGAAAGATATTTACAGGTTTGAAGACCATCATTTCAGAATTTTTAAATGATTCAGGAAGGACTCCCAAGTCATTTGAAACAAAAGAAAAAAAAGGTTCTCTTTTTATCAGGTATTACATTAGTATTCTTACAAATGATGATACTATTTTCACTCCTATGGTGACAAAGAATGAACAATTGTAGTGAGGGTTTGCAAGGGAATACGGGATTTAATATAGAACACAATATTTACAGAATTATTTTATAATATTCACCCAATGAGTCAAATGCAGAAGATTGCAGGAAATTTGTCCATACACTAGAGACCCAAGGAATCGAGCTGCAGGTCTTGATCCTCTGGCACTGTCCTGCTTAAGTCCAGCCAAAACCCTGCAGCCCATGTCAATGTCTTCCTTAAGTCCAGTTGCAGGGGTAGAGGCTGCAGCAATGTCTCATGCAAGTTCTCAGTGACAGCAAGGACCCAAGTTCCTCCGATGATAGCACCTGAACTCATATTAGGAAACCCATCATGACAAGCTTCTCCAGCAACAGCATGCTATCTTCCCCTTCAGTTCTCTCTCTCTTTCTTTTTTAAAATTGTAATTATTAGTAAAATTTAGGTACATGCAATGATCCCATTCATAGGTCTCTTTTTATGCTGTTGATGACAATCCTCAGGCAGGCCTTCAATTCTCAGCATCATGCTGACTCAGTTCACCTTGCTGTTACGAGTTGACAATTAGTTAATCTACCACAATAGTCATGATTCATACAGGTAATATGGATAAATGACCGAAAAACAATTTCCAAATGAAAAATATGAATTAAAACATTTCTATCATCATGGATTATTGGCAGAAAAGGAAGTTTTTATTGTATTAAAAAGTAAACAAATAAAAAAATACACACATATAGGTTATATGGTTCTATTTTAAGGTTAGTAATGTGTTTTTAAGAAACTCCTAGAAACATTAGAACATACAAACTAATATTCTACTCTGAGTTCTGTGTAGCTTTTCAATTAGGTGAATTTGCTGTGTGCAACCTAAACTGTATCAAATAGCTAGTACAAAACAACCTGTAATCTGTTTTTTGTTGTCATTGTTGTTGTTGTCATTATGATTTTGTTGTTAGAAAAAATAATCTCATAAACATCATGGAGTACAATAATCAAAGATGCAGATGAAATTAGGGGAAATTAACTGATAGAGCTCATTTTAAATGCTTACTGATTAGGCTTCCACTGTCATAAAATAAAAGGAAATCTTTTATTATTAAGAGCATTTAATACAACTTACACTAAAAACAGTGATAAGGCACATAAGCCAGTGCTCCACAAAATGCTGAGAGAAAGGAGGATTTCACCGTGTTATAAGAGAAGCATAAAAAGGAAAGTGAATAGCAAATGAATCCATAAAAATATGATACCTTTATTTTAAAGGCTGTACTAAAACATTTTAGCTCAATTGGTGTATTAGAGAAATATAAAATCTCCCTAAATAATGCTTATATTATAAAAAATTTCCTTATTTCTTATATTAAGTAGAAACTTTACAGTTCCCCTTAAGTCATATAATTCTGAGGTCATCTGGAATTGAGAAAAATCAACTAATGGCTAGAATTAAAGAAGGTGTCAACGTAAAAAGAAATATGAGTAATTAATTAAAATAAGATGGGTCTCAGTGTTTCACTGCATAGTATTTCTAAGATAAAGAATATTTCAAAACCATATTTTCTCAAACAAGGCATATGCATTCTACCTTTGGTAGAATGATATAAGATTTAGTTCTCTTATAAAATATGTTTCTGGCTAGGAGAGTACTCATATAGCATAGGTGAGATCCTGGGCTCAATGTACCACACTAGAAAAAAAATCAAGTACATCAAAATAAAGTAAATATTTCAAACAGTATTTCTTCCTAAGGTGTTCTTAAATTATAACTCAATTTATAATGAGACAATTGATAATTTTCCACTTAATATGCACATTCTGGATTGGTATTAGTGTTTCCTTAAAGATAGTTTTCAGTACTCTTGTTCACTCATAATCAAGATCGATTTTTGGATTGTGCAACCCATGCAGAATTGTATGAGTCATGTCACAGAGAAACACTTTCTACTTGGTATAATTCCAGATTTCAGTGTTTTAATTCTTAACAATTTTTTATAAAGTTAGGTTTTTTACAAGTAAAATGGGATAGGATGATGGAGCATTATGAGTCGAGTAGATATATGCAGTGTATAAACCACCTTATCTTATATTTGTACACATGTTTACAATACCCAGGATGCACCAGTCTTGGTTAGGACTGTACTTTGTAGTTTAGTAATGCTCCATTGTGTAGGAAAAACATATCCCTTAGTTCAGATTGCTTAACCAACAGGCATTCACCTTCTCATGTTTCTGTATGTTGGAACATAAATGATTCAGGGGACATGAATGATCAAGGTCTGCTGAAGACTTACTTTTCAATTTATATTTGCTACGTATTCACATGGGAGGCAGAGAGAGAGCCATGATGTTCTTTCTGTCTGCTATAGGAGAACTAATCTCATCATGAGGCCTCACAAATGAAAACCTGTATTATTCTCCAAAGGTCCCATCTCCAAACAGCAGCACAAGAATGATTAGAGCTTGACTTTATAAATTGGGGGAATGTGGTAGCTCAGTATTACCAAAGAAGAAATTCTATTCTCTGGATTCACTAAAAAGGAGTGAGAATTAATACAAAATCTGAGTCCTCTACTAAATATTACAGGCAAAGACTAAGTAAAAAAAATCTAACATCAGAACTTTGTTGAATGAAGCTTGTCTAAAAGTAGCGTCAGTCTCCCTAAAACTTTTGCTCAGAAAATAGGCAGGTTAAGATAAATTAATTGTATTGAGTCTGTTTAAGTTCTTGTGTAGAGACACAACTGGGAGGGGAGTTTCTTTGCCCTGGGGTGCTTGCCTAAGGTAACATATATATAGGTGAGGTCAAGGATTTCTCATGTGTCAAGATAATGGGTGATTGTCTTGGCTCTTTTCTGGGTAATCTATAAATGCTAAACCTGTAAAGGAAGAAAACCTGCAAAGGTTTGATGGCTGGTAAACTTTCTAAATACATGAAGTTGCTGTGCTTGTTTTATCGTCTACCTTATGTATATTTATACAGCTACACAGAATAGCATGAGATCAAAATCTATTTGTGCCTCATAAGTCTGATTATCAAAATGATCCCAGAGATGTAGCTTCTGTGTAATTGAGTAGGGTCAAAAACAGGCTGAGCTTTCAGACTTTTGTCCTATCAACCAAATAATATGGTACTATGTAAAGACAGTGGTAATACATCATTAAAAGAACTTGATAATTAAGAATGAGTAAATCACCCATGAGTTTACATGGTGAAAGCTCTTGGGCAAATTGTAAGATAAACATAAATTAATGATATTTGGAGATACCATAACATTACCTAAAGAATTATTAAAGGAAATTGTTAAGGAAGAAGTTGAGGCATAGAACTAAAGATAATAATTTTGAATTTGTACTTTAATCTTTTAGGAAACTGACAGCGCTCTTAATGGTTTAGGTCAAAACTGTCCCCCAAAGAGCTCAGAGATTTAGAGGTCTCAGGTTTTTGGAAGATTAGTAGGTCATGAGGTATTGACCTCACCAATTATTAGAGTCTATTAATGAATTCATACCTAAATGTACTATTAGGAAATGGGAACCAACTGGAGAAATGTATCACTGGGAGAGAGCCTTTGAAAATGATAACTTTTCTCTGGATGTCTTCCTGCTCTCTGTTTCCCAGCTGGTGTGGATTCAAGCTACTGTTTGACTTGTCCTTTTGCTATGATGTTTCTTTCTTGGAACCAACTGAAAATGAAATGAAACCTCTAAAATCATTAAATAAAATAAACTTTTTTCTTCTTTAACTTGTATATGTTAGGCATTGTGTCCCAGCAACTGAAAAGCTACGATGGTGCTTGAGAAAGGACTGGAGACAATACGGCACTAGCATCTCCAGTGATGGAGATAAACATATCTATATTATATACCAGAAGTCTAATTAAGGAGTGTGAAAAGAATTACTTTTATAATTAAAGCACAGTTTTGTGACTGGTCAGAAATATTAGTTTGGAACCAGATAGTGTTGGAACCAGAGACCACTTTGTGAAGATCATGTATTTCAATAAGAAGAAATTTTAGATGATGGAAATCTATTTTTCTTGACTATTTTTATTAAAATTTCTAAGAGTTAATGTTTTTGCACAAAACTGGAAAGGGATCTTTATTTGAGTAAGAATACTCCTTATGTGAAAGTAGTTAATGTTCAGAAATTATCATCAGTGATAAGAACAATGCCACTTGTGAATGGAGAAGCTAAGGAATAGAGGGAGGTTAATATTTGAAGAGCAGGAAAACTGTTCACTTTCTCCTCGAGTTTTAGTTAATGTACTTCAAAAGGTTATAAAAACATTGATGATTGAATTTCAAATCATTCATGCTATCACTCTTCTGTATCAATGGCCCTACTAATCTTTAATATCTCTCTTTCCCTCACAAATTTTAAATCGTTATTAAAGTTGACCTTGTAAGAGATGATGCTTAAAGTTATAATGACCAGGATTTGAAGGAAAATGCAGTTAGATTTCAAAAATTGGTATGATATTTGGTGTATTTCCCTTTCTGCATTTAATAGTAGATACTTTATTGAAATTCTAGAACAAAAGGCAGAGAGCTATCATCATTAGAGCATGTAAAGGACTAGAAATTTCTACTTAAAGTGCCATGTCCCATCTTATAAATACATGATACATTTTTAGGTGAATAAGAACTTTAGAGTATTTTGTATTAAAAGACTAACAATGCACAAACTAAATTCAGTAACTGCCAAAAGCCATCAACATCTTTGCAAGACTGTCCATCAGCACAAATATTGCAACTTGCTAAAATTTCAGACAATCATTATTTTTTCAGCAATAATTAAGGGATATAATTTTTTAACATGAAATTACTTCATGTTTGATAGATTTTATACACCCTGAAATTGATCAGCATTTTTACTGCTGCCTCAAAATACCTTAACCCACAATTTAAATGCACAGAGACTTATTTTGGCTCGAAGTTTGAAAGGTCTCCCTCTATATTCAGCTAGATCCAAGTGAGAAGCATCATGGTGAAAAGCGTGGTGGAGGAAAGCTGCTAGAGTCCTGGTGTCTGGAAGTCAGGAATGAAAGCAGATATCCCATGATACATTTTCTCCAACTCAGTGTAACCCCAGTAGTCCACCAGCTATTCATCAACTTGTGAGTTCATTGCTTTACAGTGCCACTGCCACTCTCTAAGACCTAATCCAATCAAGTTGGTGATCATGATTAATAATAGAAAACCAAAACATTTATGTGACCCAATTTATTATGAGATTTGCTTTATTCTGGTCCACAGAATAAAAACTGAATTCACAGTAACTAAAAAGAAAATGTTCAAAATAAAGAAATAGACTGTTATTGATATGTATGGATAGAATAGTTCAACATGTTTTTAAATTTTTACTTTCTTGTTACATAATTATGTATCAAACTATGAATTTTCATTTTCTCATTTTACCCAATGCTATACAAAAGAAATACAAATATACCAAGAAATTACAACATTAATGACAGCATAAACTCTTCATACATGATGTGATGGATTGATAACTGGTGGTCAATTTGTAACACCAGCTGAACTATACCAGTGTGGTGCTGAGTGTGTGGATGGCCCATCTGAGGATTTTTGCCAAGATAAAAATGAGAATGGGAGAGGAAGACTAGTATTTTTGGTTTACCATGGTGTTTCTGGTTCTCCTATTGCACACTGGTTCTCCTGGAGCAGTTTGTGAGCTTCTTTCCATATATGAACTTGTCTGGTCTCATCAGAGGAGGAGCTCAGGACCTTGTCACTAAGAATGACTGAGGTTCACTTCCTGGGATCTCTGGTCCTTATGCTGAGCATTGCTTCCTGAATCCAGAGGCGAAAAATGTGTACTGTTTAATCTCCAAGAGAAGCCTGTCATGCTGGTTTCCTGACATGAACTTGCCTGTTCTCATTGTTGAGCTTGGGAGGTTGTCACTGAGGATGGCAGTGGTATGTTTCAGGGGAGCTCTGGTCTTATTTTGAGTATTGTTTCTTGGCTCCATTGCAGAACCCTCAGTCTGCTGGCACAGATCCTTCATTCCACTGGCACAGAATTTCTAGTTTCCATGCACAGATCTGTGAAACAAATTGTGTGAGTCATTGTCATTGGCTCTAAGCCTCCAGTTAGACTCATGGGGGACACTGTCATGGGCTCTAAGTTTTCATCTGGACTCATGCAGGACATGGCTGTGGGATCCAGGCCCTCCTCTGGATTCCCTGTGTCTCAGTGTGTGAATAGATTTTCCACACTTCTTGTATTTAACACTGCATGACTATCAATTATAAAATATTACTGTAAATTATGTGTCCCATATTGTCTTGTTTTCCTTGCAAACCCTGACTACAGCATATGATTATTTTTCTAATATTGTCTTTTCAAGCATTGTGATTTCCATTATTTGTATCTGGATTGTCAGTTAAAGTCCTATTTGCCAGCTGTGGCACTGTTGGTGGGTAGTGGTATGAATAAGAGGTGGAACAGCCTTATGGAAGCAAGGTCAGCAGGCTATGTCCATGAAAGGGATAGTATATTAGGATCTCACCCCTTCCTTTTCCATTTTGTTTTTGAGTCATTTGAATGGCTTCCTCTTCCACTTGCTCACACCATAATGTACTATGATGCCACAGGACAAGCAGCTTTTAAAACCAGAAGTCGGTGTTTCAAACTTCTGAATCCAGTAGCCATGATAAACCTTTCTTCCTTATCAGTTTATTATCCTAGCTATTTTTTTCAGTGTTGCAAAACTCATGAAAACTTTTGAAATTGGGTTAATCCTCTCAGATTGTGCTGCTTTTGTTTTTTTTATAGGAAGCACATTTTAATGGATATGCCAATTTGCAAACATTAGATACTACAGTGTGGTACATTTTCCCAAAGAAGCTTGGGACAGCCTGAGTAGGAGCACTTGTTGTAAGGGTAAGAGGATAAGTGGTCTGAACAGGCTCCATAAAACTGCCGCTAGTGGGATTTGCAATAATGCAGAGGGCACAGGGCTTGCAGCTTGTTTTTCTGTGCCTTATCCAAACAGAGGCCTGCATCCCTTTCTATGATGGTTACAGCTGGCACTCAGTGTAATCAAAAGCATGGCAGACTGATGGCACAGGATGCCTGGGATGCTCCTAGTGCTGTGACAGGGACCCACAACATCAAATGCTGCAGTCATATAAGTCCTGGTAGGTAAATCCTGGAGGTTAGGGGTTTCCGGACATTTTAGTTCACTTTATTTTACCAGTGAAACAATGTTATCAAGATCAATGGTTAGTAAACAGTAGAACAGGGATTGCAATTTAGGTGGTTTGGAGAGGGTGGTTTGGAGAGATTTCCAAGTTAGCATTAGCCATTGTTCCTGGGAAAATGTGGTCCCTGGGAAAATAGTGTCCCTTGTCCACCTAGTGCTTTTTTTTTTTTTTTTTTTTTTTTTTTTTGGTACAGGGAGTCAAACTCAGGACCTTGCACTTCCCGGGCAGGTGCCGTGTCACTCAGCTATCTCCCTAGCCTCTGCCTTTTTTTTTTAATTTAAAGAATAGAAAACAAAACAGAAAAGGGTGGAAATAAAACATAATTCAAAAAAATAAACAGTAAGATATCACTAGTTGATGATTATATATTGTCCTCTTAAAAATAGTTGTTCAAGTCACAAAAGTGAAACATACAAAGTGGACATTCAAACAGTAAGACTTCAAACAGTTCTGTTCAACTATCCAACAAAAACTTAGTAATATGATTACCAATCCTCTACACTTCAGCAAACATGCAGTTATATGCCATGCAGTTTAAACCACTTTCTTTTCCTCTCTTTTTCGTAACAGCAATTACACATTTTGGGTTTTATTACTCCTACATTTCTTATTACTTTTTACACTAGAAATACAATGTGATATTTATTAATATGATTCTTGTTTATTTCACTAATGAGGATAACCTCAAGTTGTCTCCATTTGCCTATGAAGGCCTCAAGATAATCCTTTTTAATAACTGATTACTATTCCATTGTATACAAATCCCACATCTTTTTTCATCCACTCTGCGCTTGATGGGCTTCTTGGTTGTTCCCAAGATTTGGCTATTACAAATTGCACTGTTATGAATATGGGTGCAGATGTTTCACTATGACATAACATTTCCAGTTCTGGGAAAATATCCAGGAAGGGAATAGCTGGATTGAATGGAACTTCCAATCCTAGTCTTCTGAGAATTCTCCATACTGATCTGCATACTGGTTGCACCAGTCTACTGGTTACTACTGTTGGTATTTCTCTCTTTACATGTGAGAGTACTTCTAATTTGATTTCCTCTATAGCCTTGTGGAAGTTTTTTTTTTTTTTTTTTTTTTTCATTTCACTCACTATCTTTCAGAGATTTCCGCTATGTTACTTTTGAAGTCCTCTATTTCAGTGTCTCCTGTACTTGTTCCTGGTGGACTAGATGTCTGAGATTTGATTTTGCTTTTTCATTTTGCCATTTTTCTCTTTTAGTTAATATTTGGTCCTTCAATCCTGCTAGTGTCAACTGTTGGTAGTGTGTATATGGGGTCTTAATGTAAGGTTGATGTTTGTCTAATTGCTGGGCCTCAATGAAGAGATGGGCCAGCCACCTGACTTCCCACTGCATGGCCTGCTGGGTGAGTCCTATATAGTTCCTGGGCTGACAAGCCTATTAGTATTGATGTAGGTCAGCTTTTACTTCCAGATATTACTTTATCTTCAGGTTATTCCAGGTGACCAAATTTCCCTGTCTATGGTGTTTGTGTCAGCTGAGGCCTTACTGTATCCCTATTGTATGCTTGTGTGTCTCATACACCCTTTTGATCGTCTCCCAGTTGGGGGAGTCATTATTGGCACACTCCTCACCCTGCCTGATGTTTTCCGTGTGCAGGAATGGGTCACCCACACTCTTGCCAGACTCTCTAAGGTCTGTTAGTTGGAGAGAGCTCTACTATTGGCCCTATTTACCAATTGTACACCTCTATTATTTTAGGGGCATACTCACCACACTGAGTAGAGCCCACTGAGATCTTGTATTTGGTTGAGGCAATTACTGAATCTTCCTTCAAGCTAGCATAGTTAATGCACTGTATATCAAGGTTCAGCAAGAAAGGGTGGGAGCTGAGGATCAACGGCACTATTAGCTCCAGGAGTTACGGAGTGTCCCTCAGGGCTCAGCAGATGTCCTGGGTCTGGGCATCTGCTGGGCATGGGCCAAGGTCCCAGGGCAGTGTGGCTTTCCTCAGTGTTGGTTGGAGTCACGCCTATTTCCATGTTTTGAGTTATGTTTCAAAGCTTCCTCAGTGCACTAGGAATCACTTAACCCAATTTTGGCTCCCTGGGCAAACTGCTATCACTTGATTACCACTTGGAGCTTGCTGGGAGTGGGCCTATTGGACTCATGAAGACTCTGTGTGCGCTTTGGTGATATCAGACACAGGACATGGGTCTTAACTTCCTCAGAGTGAAGTTTTAAGGCTTCCCCAGGCACTGGAATTAAACCCCCATGAGGTCAGGGCCTGGGACTGGAATCTGGGCCTGCCTGCTGCTTGGAGGTGGCTAGGCATGGACTGGTTATGGCCATGGGTACCTCCTGTGGGTCTTATGGTGATTTCAGATGCAGGGCGTGTTCTTACCACCTGGGAGCAGAGTTCCAGGTTTCCCCAGTGTGCTGAAATTCAACCTGTGTGCACAGTCAGGGATTGGGGAGCTGCTTTTTTTTTTTTTTTTTTTTTTTAATCAACTAATTCTCTGTCCTTTGTTGTCATTTCAACAAGGTGTAGATCCACTATTCTGAGGTGGATTGCATCCTAGAAAACTGCTTTCTTTGCTGATTCATATCAGGTAATGTCAAATTTATTTAAGTTTTATAATGAGACTGCAGCAATTCAGTCATACCTTCTGCTCTACTTCTAATCCTAGTTCTCTTGCTACTTCCATGAAATCTGCAATCATTTTCTCCACTGAATTATTGAACCTATCAAAGTTATCCGTGGGGATGGGAATCAAACTATTAGAAAATTCTATTAATATGAGCAATTTGACCTCCCATTGACTCATGAATAATCTTAAGAACATCTAGAACTCTAAATCTTTTCTAAAACTTTTTGCAACTTATTTGCAAATATCCATCAAACTAATCAAAATTTTTGGCAGCTATAGTCTTATGGAATGTATTACTTAAACTATAGTCATTGAAAATTAAGGTTATTCTTGATCCATGGCCTGCAAAATGTATGTCAAACTTTTCCCTGATCCAAGGACTGTAGCATGTCTATTTTTCTAGCATTATGAATTTCATAGAGTTGTTTTGTATATTATTTCTGTTAAGAGATTAGGGATACATTGACAATAAGCTCATCATATATATATGAGATGTGACTGAAACATACAGTGAATAGTTTTTTAAAAACTATTAGAGTAAAGAAAGATTGTAATTAATCACTTTCAAAATAGTCATCATTTGGTTGCTTTAAACTCATTTATACCACCATATTTTACCACTTTCTAAAGTAACTGAAGAAGCGGTATCTTGAAAATGTCTTTAGTTGTGCTATCATGGTTCAGCCCTGAACTGATTCAAAATGTTTATCTTTCATTGATATTTTGACTATGGGGAAGAGCAAGAATTTGCACAATGCCAGATTCTGTGTACAAGGTGAGTGAGCACATTCTGGAATGTTTTTATATATCCACCTTTCAGTTGGATGGGCCACAGGAGAATTTACAGAATTTTTGGTCAAACCTCATAAAAGCATTCATAAAAGATGACTTTCATACCTGCTTCACAAGGTGGCAAGAACAATAAAATATGTATTTTGAAGGAAGAAAGAATATTTTTAGGGGAACTACTGACAACATGACTTTTATTTTAATAATTTTCTTTTACTTAATCTATACTTTTAGCACTATGTACGTGTGTGTGTGTGTGTGTGTGTGTGTGTGTGTGTGCATGCGCGCACCCATTATTTTCCCCATTGGCAAACCTGTCACACCAAAGATTAAAGATTTGCTCAGTATCTGCTAATTAATCATATTTGAGGGCAAAAGAAAAGAATCAGTATGTCAATCTATATGAAAATCACTTCACGGAATTAGCACTCATTTATAACATAAGTGCTCAGATAATTGGAATAAATGATAATTTTGTAAGTTTATCAGGAACATTTACAAAATATCTCATATTATTTAATGATGAAAAAACCAAATACTTTTCTCCTCCAATAAGCAACAGGGGAGCACATCTGCAGTCAACACGCTTACTCAGCATGGGCTGCCTATTTTAATAGGGCGAGAGTAGGATACATGAGGGGTGCATATGTATTAGCAGTTGCCGTGACTAAATCGAGTTTTCCTAGAGATCTACTAAATGACCTTTATCAATAATAGCTCAGCAATGCATCAAGTGAACTTACAAAAGTAAGTAAACATAAAGCAATGATACATAGATATCAGATATTTTTAAATACCAATTATCATCACCTCTCTTGCATGTTTTTAAAGTACTTTGATGTAAAGTTGACAAGATGGTGATAGAACACATATTTTGAAAATGACAAAACACTGTAAAAAATAAAAAATCAAAGTACCTAGAAAGATGTCTTTTTCTCATGGACTGAATTTCTTAGTACAGTAAACATAACAATTTATCCTGCTTTCATATTATAGGTTTAATGCAATTCCTCTCAAATTTTATCAAGAAAGTTTTGTAGACAGAGATACATGTCTAAAACACATCTGAAACATTAAGGAATTGGATTAGCCAAAACAATTTTTTAAGAATAAGTACAGTTCAAGGAATCATTTTATCTCATTTCAAAACAATATGCAGTGCGTGAAACTTGCAGGGATTCATGGAAGGATACAAACATAGATTAATGAAACAAACACGAATTTCTCAAAATTGAGCCACTAACACTAACATGACAAGTGATTATGATAAAGTAGTAAATTCAACGCAGTGAAGGATCAATTCCCTTTTTCAAAATGTTGCTGGGACAAATGGACAGTAAAAATAAAGATTTCATCTAAAACTTTCACATTTTCCCCAAATTAATATACATCAGTGACTTAAGTGTAACATTATGAAATTTTAAAATTTAATGTAAACATATTTGAAATCTAATATGAGGCAATGATTTCTTAGTTTTGATCCCAAATGAATGATTCATAAGCTGAAAAATGATGAAATTATTAAATTTTATTTTGATCTATAAGATAATTTTTAATAAGCTAAGAAAGCTTCACAGCGGTTAGTTTTAAACCACATGTAGTTTTAAACCACATGATAGAATATTAATATCTGAAAAATGTTACAACTTAAGTTCATTAGTCTTCTCCTTTTTTGTAGTTTTTTTTTTTTTTTTTTTTTAATGAGTACCGGGGATCAAACATGCTTGCAAGGAAGGTGCTTACGCCACTGAGCTAAATCCCCAGCACATTAGTCTTCTCCTTCAAGACAAAAGTATTTCACATAAAAATTATAAAGGTGATAAATGAAACAAAATGGGAGAAAATTTTGCAGGAGATTTGGAAATGGAAAATAAGCATATAAAAACAGATTCAATAGTCATCAGAACTATGCAAATTAAAATTACAGTGAGCTACAACTACACACTTACAAAAATAACATAAGAAATAGTGGCAAAACTTCTTGGCAGCAAAAATATGGAGATACATTGAGACCATGTATTCCAAATTACCCTGGAAAAAGTTTTGGCAGTTTCTTTAAGAAGTAAATGGGCAACCATCATGTGAAATATAATTATACTCATTGGCATTTATCTCTGAGATATGATGCATTTTTTCATACAAATATTGAACATGAATATTCGCAGCATACTTCTTTATGACAACCCAAAACGGAAATAACCCAGATACCTTCTAGTGAGTGATTTGTTAAGCAATCCTGTAGTATGGACCAGTACTGAAAAGTAAAAAGAAATGAACAATTGAAATACATAACAACCTGGATAAATATTCAGGCAATTATTCTGAAAAATAATTGAAAATAACTCAAGTTCAGGTGACATTTTATTGTAGGGAAAGGAATCAAGAAACAGGAGGAGGAGGTAGATAAGAAGAAGGCAAGAAGATGCACAGTAAATGACCACGTGTTGTGCACATGCAACAGTGCTTCACAGGGAACACAATCATTATGTATTACAAACATGTACTGGTAAAAAAATAAAAACCTAAAAAAAGATTACAGATTGTGATGTTCCAGCTATCTATTTTTCTAGAAATACAAAAATATAGAAATGGATGACAAATTAGGGATATTCAATGTTTAAAGAGCGATGTATCTGTAAACATAAAATGGTGATTAGGGTTTCTTTCACTAGAGAAAATTGGGTGTCTTGACAATATCAAGTTCAATTATCTTAGCGAAAATGTTGCCTAAGAACTTTGATGTATAGTATCTTCAAAGTACTTTGGACAATGGAATATCCTGCTATTACTTATTGTAGCTGCATTGAAAGCTACACTTATTTTAAAATAAAAATATGTAGTTTTAAAACAAAATCAATCAATATATAAAATATCTCAAATATTTCTCTTTGTTGTTTCTACTTTCCTAAAATCATTAAAACATACTCTCAGAACTGTTGAAAATTATATATATATATATATATATATATATATATATAGTTTTCTATTCTCAAAACATTTCCAGTCCAGTGAAAGCTATCATATAATAATAGCAATCAAAATGAAAATGCACAATTGTATATATAAATATTTAAAGCATAATTTATTGTTTAAAATATTTTTTCATAAAGTAATCCCATGACTCAGCTAAAATGAATTTTAGCTATGGTTAATTACATATCAAAAATCTGATAATCAAAAATAATATACATGAGGGTTTTATAGTTTACATGAATAGCTATAAATTCTAAAATAATTTACTTGTCTTTCACTTTTTTGTGTTGTGTATGCAAGATTCATCTTTTTAATTATCTGTCACAAATTTTCACTGGATTTCAAAAGGAATAATTATTTATTATATTGTCAATTTTTAATTTTAATTTATCTGGTTCCTTATATTATTTTATTACATGTTCCTACCTTAATAATTATAAGTTAAGTAGGTATACCCAAGTTTACTCAATCAAATGGGAACATTTCACCAATTGTCTATTTCTTCTAACAAAAAATGGCAACACAATAAATACATAGTAAAATATATATTCCTATTATTGTTCATTTTTTATTTACTTTGTGATACATCTTATTTTAAAATAAAATTTTTTATTTTCATCACTTAGTATGATTCTTTCATTACACTTTACAAATTATTAACACTGTTTTCTCTTTATACACATCGAAATTTCCAATTCCACCAAATATCGCATAACCCACTGATATTAACTCTTTGCTATCTCCACTCTCCAATAATGGATCAATAATATGTGATGTTGTAGATAGCTTTCATTTCAGTGTATAAGAATAAATAGTTCCTCTACTTTGAATAAATGTTTTCTCTTTAATATAAATCACATGAGGTTTCCCCCCAGTAACATGTTATGGGAAAGTTGTAAGTAATTCAGTTTTGACTGTGAAATATACTCTGTTTCCTTCCTTGCAAGTTTCACGTCTCACATCCTTCTGTTTGCCTTTTAACTGTTCCAGTAATATACTCTCTAGTACTCAAGTTTTAATTAACATATGAGTGGAATGGAACTAAAGAAATGAAAAATTGAAGACAGTTCAACTAAAATCATCCATTTTTAGTGAATGTTCAAATGTTTTCCAAAGTCTCAATTATAGGCCTAAAATCAGATACTCCTCAGTTTTCAAAAAGGAAATTTTGACAGATACAATTAGGTAACTCACTGAAAGATAGAGATCTACAAGGCTGTGAAATCAATATCTAAATTGAGGCAGCTTGGCTCATAATCCACTTATGTAAGCAGTAAGTATGTGGGCCCTCTTCAGAGTGTGCCAGCTTATTTTTGATCAACATGACTTGATCCATTTATCAAAAATAAAGAGATCTGTTTTATGTGGAATTTTCTCTACATAGAAACTTCACCAAATATCAGAAGCAGGCAAAGGATCTAAAAGGCAAAAGAGTCAATGAATTCATAGGATGAAACTAACATTTATTGTCTAACATTTTCCTTGTATGCATTGTTCTGGCTTCTGGATCTCCTATTGTAGTTAAATAATAGTAATTGTCTTAATAATTATAACAAACATTGATTACATAAATACATCAAAGATCACTGTGTCTAAATAAGACATTATGTGGTCACAGAAAAAGATTCTTTGAACTTGTGTTTAGTGTTAATTATAAATGTTTTGAAGAATGTTGTATAACTCTACTGTGATAGGAGGGAAATCTGACAGCCGCTGGCCATGAACTCCACAGAGTGATATTTCCCAGAGACCAAAACCAGATCCTCACTGTTTTATGTCACATACCAGACAGAGAATTTGACTTTCAGTGGTACATTCACAATAGTACTATGATGAACAGTGCTAATTTATATTCATCCTAGATCGCCTATTCATAGAGAAGAAAAAGGAAGAATGTCATGAAGTACTACCTAGGGCACTATCTATCTAAAAATCAATATAAAGTTACAACATCTATCAGTAAGTTGCTTGGTGCAAATGAAATGACTGTCAGTACAAATGGCTAGAAACAAAAATTCTTAGGTCTTGAACAATGCTGTCTTTGTCATATATATGTTATAACAATATTGGTAAGCAATTTGATCAACTCCCCTTTCAAACTCTAGCCCTAATCATGGTGTGTGTGTGTGTGAACTCTTTCAGCACGTGTACTTATTTTTTAGACAAATTAAAAACAAGTTAATGCATAATTGTTCCTACACAGAGATCATTTTCTCTATTAATTGTATATGGGTTTAATTAGTTGAGCTCATAGAAGACAATATTTTTCAATTAAAATATACTTTAACATACTGTATCCTACTTACAGTGGAGAAAAGTGTGAAAAAAGAAAACTCTTACATTGAAGAATGAATTCTCAAACATTACTACAAAAATTGTACTAAGATTTAAGCCAGTGCCTTTGTATCTATGTTTAATAAGTTGTACACAGAATCATTTTTACTCAGTGATACCTCAAAAGTTCTGCTAGCTTGCAACCCTTCACTTCTGACCTACCACTGTCATTTATCAATTATTTAATCATCACTTTAACAAAAGGAATAGTTTTTCAATTTACTCATTAACTGGATCCAATCCAGGTCTCGTGTTGCATCAAGTTAGGGTTGCGTTGTCTTAAGTTCAAGAGCCCTGGTGGGTAGACCACACAATTGATAACAGTAAATTGAGTTCAAAAAGCAAGCTAGGTTTTGCTTTCACATTTCACTAGTCACACTGGGAAGGAACCTGTGCAGAAATGGCTGTTATTACAAGGTAGAACTTAATGTCCAATTTTTTCAAGTTGCATGGGGGACCAATGCCAGTTATACAGAGAAAAATAGGAGTTGTATAATCAAAATGAATGAGGGAAACAGATTTTACAAGACCTAGAAAGAGCATTTATTTTTTACTTAGTACTAATTTTGGCAGGTGGCAATTGATCCTGCAGCGAGGTTTTCCTATCTTCTGATTTAAGCAGTTGCAATGTGATTGGGTAAGAAAAAACTGCCTCGTTTTATTTCTTCAAGTGGAAAAGGGATTGCTGGGTGTCGGGGCTCATCCTGGTGGTCTGCTTTCACTAGAAGACCTATAAATTTAGGATAGTTCATTGTGAAATTTCCACAGATCTCTGGCTTCTACTCTTGTGCTTTTAGTAAAGAAAATATTTTAAATGTTTAGCAGAAGTTTACTATTTTTTATCAGTTTTAAGAAAAAAAGTGAGTAGTCAATGAATAATGTTTTATGGTTTCATTTCTTAGTAGTTATGACTGTAGTTCTTTAAAATTAGCCTCTTCTCTGAATATATAAGAAATATTAATGAAGATAATTACATGGAAGTTGCTACTACATTCATCCTAGAAGATAAAACAAAACTGGTCATTTGTAATAGAATTATTAATGAGACTAAAAATGTGAGAAATATTTAGTCAAGAGATTGGTTGCTATCAAAAAGCACAGAGAAGATTACTCAGTTTTCTATCAATCCAATGTAATAAGATTTTAAAATTTAGGACTTAAATGATACACCTATATTTTTATATGCCATTAGCAATCTATATTTTCATTTTATGTATGGAACAAAATATGATGTTTGATCTCCTTTTTCCTACATCTGTTATTGAATATATAATTCAATCAGGGAAAACAACATGCTTTTTCTTTCAGCTCTGCTGTTGATTGTTGTTATTCTTGTTTGTTTTTGTTTCTGTTTTTTTTTTTTCATTGTTTTGGTTCTGTAGACCAAAGAAAAATCTGGATTTCCTAAAAATTGCTTTTTTTTCATTCTATCTGCTTCATTGCATTATTGACTTGTTTTTTCTGTTGAGTACATTTTGCTCTGATCGTTTACTTCTCAGTATTAGTAAACTACGTGACAACTATTTAAAAAAGATGATAATTTATGCCTCCTTCCATACTTTAGAGTTTGTATCCAACTATTATCCCACTGTATCAAACGGTCAGATGATTCAGTATGACTTTAAGTTAGTATAGACAGGATTCAGGAAAAAGGTGGTTTTTGCTGAAGGCTTGTTATTTGAGGAAATCCTAGAATAGCTTTTCCTGGTGGCCTTGTTATTTGTTGATAACGAAGGAGGGTCAATGTTTTCTATTTGCTGAAGTTGATATTTAAGCTCCAACAAATATGTATTTATGGATTCTGAGTCAAAACTATTATCTATTTTAATCCAAAAGTTTCATCTTTATCAAGAACATGTTCTGAAATGGAAGTCTAAATTTTCTTTATGATTTTACTAGAAATGGCTAGGAATTAATCTTTCAGATTTCCAATGAGAGCTCAACATTATTTATTGCATCAATTCTGGCTGGTTACCCTTGAAAAGGCTTTGGACGATTTATTGATTAACATTACGGACTCTCATGACAACTACCAAGTTTAAATATTTTTCTGCCTACTGGCTTTGTACCTTGCCTAATTTGAATCGCCTCTGTTTTTTATGCTTTAAAAAACCCTAGGAAATAGTATCAAGAATTAACATACGATTACATCAATTTAAATTACAAAATTCACAACAGAAAAAGAAGTCAACATAATGAAGAAATAACCTCACAAATGGGAAAAAATTATATGCAGATACTTTGCTGAGTTAAAATGTAGAATATCTGAAGTACATTAAGACATTAACCTCAGTACAAATGAACCTGTCAATAATAGGAAAAAAGGATGGAATAGGTATTTCTTAAAATAAGTACAAATGGACAGTAAGTATATAAAAATTTATTCATCTTCATCCACTTGAGAAATGAAGAAAATAACTCTGGAATTCCATGTTAGCAGAGGTAAAATGGATGGCCACTACCAAGAATGCAAGAAACAACAATTGCTGTAAGGGGAAAAATTAACTTTCTATATTTTTGGTGGAAATACAAAATAGTACAACCACTGTGGAAAGTGGTACAGAAATTTCTCAGAAAATCAAAAATAGAAATTTCATTTGGTCCACACTTCAGTGATACATACATCCCATTTTATGGCAGCACAATGCACAATAGATAAGCTGGAGAAGGTCTATACGACAACAATCAACAGAAAATTGAAAATATATATAATTATAATCTGCAGGAAAATAGACGGCTGTTGAGCTCATAATGTTAACTGAAAATGTCACACACAGAAAACTAGATAATGGATAATTTTTCATTTATGAGGAACCTAAATTGTACATAAAGAGTAAAATAAAAGAGATAGAGCATAAAACAAAAAGCAAGCTTATTGGAGATTGGGGAAAGGATGAGGAATGAATGTAGAAGGAAGGGTAAAAGGCTTGAATGCTATATATATATATATATATATAGCATTTCTTGATCATTAAAACATTAACCCCATATATATACCAATTCTTCAAAATGAACATAAATATGATAGATTCCAAATGTATACTAATGTATACTAATGAAAATCACTGCCCTCAGAATATTCATTTTTGGTTTAAAAATGTACATTACAAGATTAAATAAAATAAAGCATATAACAAATAGCAAATAAATACATGAGGAAATGTTCATCATTACTGGTTATTTGAGAAATGCAAATTAAAACACCATTAAGATTTCATCTCACTTCAGAAAAAAATAACTGCTATCAATAAATCAACTGATAACAAATGTTGGCAAGGCTGTGGGGAAAAAGGAACTGCATTGTTGGGGGAGTGTAATTGGTGTGGTTATTAATGAGATCACTATAGAGATTTCTCACAAGACTAAGGTTTTGTTCATAGCAGCATAATTTGTAATATCTACATCTTGGAAACAACCAAAATGCCCATTAACATTCAGAATGGATGAAAAAATGTGGCATTTTATACAATGGAATATTACTCAGCTATAAAAAGGATGATCTTGAGACCTTTATAGAAAAATGGAGACAACTTGAGATTATCCTCATAAGTGAAATAAAAAGAATCATATTTATAAATATAAAATTGTGTCTCTAGTGTAAAAATTAATAAGAAATGTAGGATTAATAAAACTCAAAATGTGTAATTGCTATTATAAAAAAGAGAGGAAAAGAAAGTGCTCTATAGGATATAACTGCATGTATGTTTAAGTATGTAGGATTGATAACCATACTAAGTTTTTGTTGGATCATTGAACAGAACTATTTGCAGTCTCACTGTTTGTCCACTTTGTATGCTTTAATTTTGTAACTTGAATAACTATTTCAAAGAAGACATTATGTAATTTATCAGTTAGTGATTTCTTACTGTTTTTTTAAATTCTGTATTATCTCTACCCTTTTTTCTGTTTTGCTTTTTTCCCTTTAAATAAAATTAAAAAAAATAAAAAATAAAGCATAAAAAATTTTTAGAATAATTAATATTATGCTAAGTACACTTTAAAATACTTACTATGTACTAAAAAATTTGCCAAAATATGTGAGTGATAGCTCGCAGTATAAGCTCTCTACCTGGCAAGCACAATATCATGAGTTCAATCCCTGGTACCAAAGGAAAAAAGGGATAAAAAAATGTAAGGAATTAAAGCTTTCTTCATGTATGATTTGCACTCATCTAAGAGTTTTCAAAAGAATGGTTAACATCATAATATATGTAGACTTTATTAAAATTTCTTACGGGAAGTCAAATAAGTTACATTTCTTGATTGACCATTGGCCTTTTCTCCCAGGATTCTTTTAGGCACATATTTCTTTAATCTCTGCTCCCCTCTCTGTGACATGTCATTCACCCAGTTCCTCGTCCTTCTTTTTGTGGTGTATGTTGGTGATCCTAACCTAAATACAGAAACCCACCTGTATTTTTATTATGAGCAATGGCTCAACATTGTATAATTCATTATTGTGTTAACATTATAGCACATAATCACATTGAATGACAAGAATTAATTATATCTAAGCTATTGTCTTTCTTTAAAGATATTAAACAAAGGCTATATTGTTCTTATGCCATTTGTATCTCTTTTATATTATAATTCAATATTGAAATATAAAGCAAATATTTTCAAGATAAACTAAAATTTTATATTATAATTCATGTAAGTTAAAAAAGTTTGCATCAAACTATACTTATATAAAAATTATTTGAGGCTTGAAAACATTTAGAAAATCAGAATAACTTTTATTCATGAAAATTTGTCCAAAATCTATACAGTTGAGTTCTTGGAAATTAAATAAAATATATAAACCACACAGAGCAGTTTTGAACTGCAGGCTATTAGGCTAGAACTTACTGTAATGAAAAAAAACTCAGAGGGTATTAGTGTTAAACTTCTAGAGGAATAGGAATTTCTTTACCATTTTTTTTTCTTACTCAAAACTAAATGAGTTTTGAAAGTATATGATTGTTTTCATTTTTAGGAATGTTTTGTTCACTTTGCATAAGAAAATACTATACTGAACCTGAATCAATAGCATCACTAAAACAGTCAAAAAGACAACCTACGTGAGTCAACTAGGCTGATTTCACAGAACCCAAAGATGAACACCATAAGACTGCAGCACATTTACATAATCAAAGAAGTGGTGTAACAGTGTGATTAAGAGGCTGTGAATTTTCTCAGATAAACTCTGGCAGTTACAGTCTGTGTGACTTTGGTCAAATTGCTAGTAACTCTCTGCCTTAATTTCCTAATCTGATAATTATATTATAAATTATATTCATTTTAGAATTAAATTCATGTGAACCTTAAAGTTCTATACCAAGAACTATTAATGGGCTTGACTCATGACTAACACTCAAATTTTACTAACACTCAAATTTTATTATATCATTCAATTTCAACTATTTTCAAATGGTTCATTAAATCTATTGAAAGAATGAAGAAATATGATATTTACACATAATTTTAAAAATGTTAAAGGACTGTATAAACAACTATAATATATAGATCAACTTTCCTAAGACTGATAATAAGGAAATCTTCATATAGATAACAAGAATTTTCTAAGAATTTAATAGGAATGCTATGCATTAATGTGACCCTATTTGTATACTTAAAAACTTATTTATAAAATGGACTCTTTGAGTGAAGATGGGCACTTATATCTATTTTTTTTTCATCTATAGGAATAAGGAAATCAGTAGAAATTCCTGGGAAAGTCCATCATGAGGATGCCCACATTTCTTTGTGAATCGAATCTAAAGACATTTTAGCTTTTCCAAATCATCTAAGAGACTATTAGTAAGAGCTGTATATTCTTCCCTCTTTTCTCCATAAGGACATCATTTATATTAGTCACTAATTCAAATAAATTATTGTGTCCTTTTCCCTTTGAGTATAGAAAAATATAAGAAACTAAAGAACAATCAAGCTATACTTTTCATATGAGCGCACAGATTTATTATTTAGACAATTTCGGTAATTAAAGCAATAAAGCTAACTTTTCAAAAGGTAATTTCACAATCTTAAGCATGTGCAATTCATTTGAAGTTTTCAACAAAAATATGATGATATAATATTGTGAATTATAATAAAGTGAAAGATTAAAATTAATTCACTATTTCTTTCAATATCTGAGCAATATTACTTGTACAAGAACTGCTATATATCAACACTTGAGGTTTCTAACTCCCTACAAAACATTTTTAATGTTTAATATTTCAATCTATCTAGGACCAAAGACCAAGACTCACTCTCCAATTAAATTATCTTTTCTAAGATTTACATATTTGCCAAGGGAAATATACTCCAATGAAGCAGAAATAGTTTACTCTTTTTCAATTAATATTTGGAATTATTTCCTATTTACTAAACTACAATCTCAATACTATTCACATAATAAGAAATGCATCCACAGAGACAGCTTTCAAAACCTTTTAAAAAATTCTTAAATGTTTTTCTTTTAAGAGACATTAAAGTAGCCTTTAGCAAGTAATTAATCTTCAAACTTTCTCAAAACACAGGAAAAAGAATAGAGTACAAAAAGTTAGAACCCTATAGAACAAAACTCCCAAAGGCTTATTTATTTTCTTTCTGAACGGAGAGAATTTGGAAAAATATTTTCATGTACATAGACATGTGGTCTGAGAAAGAGACAAAGACAGAGAATGTTATAGTTGGATAGCCACTGAAACCAATAAGGTTAGGCATTTGAAAATTTCTGAGTTACTATTGCAATTACAATTCAGAAAAAAGCATTGCTTATTAATCTTCAAGTGAAAAAACCAGTTATACCCCCACACCTATTAAAAAATTATTCCCTAATAAAAGACAGCTTTCTCATGAATGTGTATTTCATTTTTTTAATATATAAATGATATATTTATGTTAAAATTTGAAGAGTTTACTGTAACTTCTTTTTTATTAATGAAATTTATGTCAAGAAATACAGAGTCAAAAAATATTTACCAAGAGTGTCAAACAGATAGAGAATACCTTGTCTGAGAACAAATGTAGTAACTGAAATAAATTTGCTTGTGTAACCCTTCCCTCACACCCTATTCCCACCCCCAGGAATCAGACTAAGTCCTGTTATCTCCATCTTAGACCTGTCAGTTCTTTCATTTTCAAGATGTGTAAATAAAATTAGCCTCAGGAATAAAAGTATGTAAGAAGAAGAATTATTTATTTTTTTTAAGATAACCAAAACCTAAGTTTACAAAAATGTACCAAACCAATAAGGTATTTTCAACTGTTTGTCCTCAACACTTTCCTGAGTATTGGCCAATCCTTTCCCAGACCTCCAGTTAGAGATTTACAGCACATACCAAGAAGGAGAGGCAGCAACATTAACACAAGAAATGCATCCATAGAGACAGCTTTCCAAATCTTTTAAAGAATTCTTAAATGTTTTTCTTTTAAAAGAGACATTAAAGTAGCCTTTAGAAGTATTAGAGCAGAGACAAAGGAAGAGAAGGACGGAAGGAGGAAAAGAGGGAGAGAGGGAGAAAGGAAACAAAAGACAGGAAGGAAGGAAAAAAGGTTTATATTTAATTATGGACTGCCTGGCTGATATATTCAAATCGATACCTGAAAAATAACTCAGGAATCTAGGTGAGACCCTAAAGAAAGATCAAGTCAGCTCAAACAACCATCCTCTTCACAGGCAATGAATTTGAGATGTGGTAATAGGATGTCATTGAAATCTCTTTATTTTTCAAGTGCAACGTTTCAAAATTCATCCATCTGGCCAATTAACCAAGCAATTTTACAAAAAAAAGTGAATAAACCGAGCTAATTTTCACTTTTACTGAAGAAGTGTCCAAGAAGCAAAACAAAAGAGAGGTTGCTTATAACATGAAAGAGCCTAGACTTGATAATTAAAAAATATTTTTTCAAGACAGCAGTTTGATTGGAATTGCATAGTTTATAAGACTATTTTTGGATTACTTTAGTAGTTTGAGAAAGTATTTTTAAACAGTTATACAGGCAATGTACTTGTCCTATTATGTAAACTATATTTGTTAGTTCACTCTTACCTTTCAAGAGCAAGCATATTTCTGGCTCAAAATGCTAAGTTGAAAATGCTTAGTCTCACTATTAATTAACACATAGACAGAAAACTGTGCTCAGTATTGTTCAATATAAAATTGTAATTACATTGACATCAGGTTTGTAATTGTGTAGTTAGCAAGTGTCAACTTTGGTTTTTCAACTCAGATTTTTCTTACATTAATTTGTGTTTAAGTATATTACCAAAGCACTAAAATACACCCATTTACTTATGTATTTATTGAATAATAAGATACTTTTTATTTTTGCTATTGCATCACTGAGTAATTTCTATGGTAAGTTGTAGATTCAATCCGTTGAAACATCCACAAAATATCGTCAACTAAACATGGATATAAGAAAAGAGCATATGCATAATTAATGTAAAGAAGATGCATTTATTGTTTCATTTTTCAGAAGTAAAAACACAAAGTGTGATGGATTGCTATGTGTAAATGAGAATCACGAACAAGAATCACTTTCCTTACTTGATGTTTCAAAATTTATCAGATGGATTCTTCATGTTTTAGCCCCAGGAAGTAGAACTGAATTGGTACTTTGTGAACCACTATTTTCTTGTAAATGTTAGCCTAGTGTTCCTTATTTTTGACCAAGATATTTATGCTTCTGGGTATGATGCTTACAATAAAATGTTCTTGCATACATACAGCTTCATAAAAAAGCTTTTACTTACAACTTGGTAAACACTTGACATTTATCTACAAGATAGTAATAGATAGTCTTATTGTGCCTACAAGATTGTAATTCACTTTAGAATTTTTCTGAATTTATACATAAAAGAGTATCTTTTGAATGCTTTATAACTTGCTTTAAAATCCTGAGTCTAAGTTTAGAATCTAGAAAATATTCATTATAATATGTGTATCGTTCCTTCATATATAAATATAAAATGCTCAATAGATATATAAAAGTTATTATCTAAATAATTATAATAGAAAGATGAAACTTTAATATCAATTTTAAATATCACATTTCTGTGAAATGATAATAGAAATGAAAGATAATTTTAATATTTTAAAATACATTTGTCATAACTTATGTAGTTTCAAAGGATGGAAAATTATTTGTTAAATGAGCATCAATTGTTCCCATCTCCGGAAAGATGATGATGTCATTGTAACTTGGAATAATCAATAGATGGGATTGTTGATGAGAGGCTCCTGATTTGCCTCCCAATATCTTTGTATTAGTTTCAGTGTCTTGCACTACAAGTAATTCTATCTACATAGTGAAAAATGTAATCACCATGAGTTTTTGAGCTCCCATGTCTCACAGCTTTCACTACTAATAATATATATTTTTTTAAACTTCCAGATACAGAAAAAAAAAGACACATTGGCTTGGATTAGAAGTGCTCTCTAGGACCAGCAGTAGAACTGTATAATACATTTTTGGCATCCAGTAAGGCGATGTGGAGGTGAGTAGGTAGATTACAACTTGGAACAAACAGGTACAGGGTTGTGGTAACAGTACCAGAGCCTTTTTTGTTTATGTTTGATTTCATTTGAAAAGAATAATGCTCCTGTTTGAAGTTTATCTTAGATAATATTGGTAATGTTAGTTTTCTGCCACTATAACAAAATTCTTGAGGTGATTCACTTATAAGCAAAACTTTGGTTTATTTGTCTTACATTTTTGGAGCTTCCAGTCCATGATCTATTATTTAGACCCATTGCTTTGGTCTTGAGCTGAGACAAACATGACAAAGCAGAGTTTGTTTCGGGGACAGAACTACTCATTTCATGGCCAGGGAATAATAACAGAGAGAGAAAATGATGGAGGCCAGCAGTTCCCTCTAGGGAGAACTCCCAATCACTCAAGCACTTCTCCCTGGTCCTCACATCCTAAAATTCCAGCATTCTCCAATAATGGCAGCCTTAGGAACACGTGTTTACATGTTCATTGGGCTCATTCAACTTTCATAGGTTGGACCACTGTTGGCGTCTATTTGTTCCTATTCAACTCAATACAAATATGTTTTTTACATCCTAACTAAACTCACTGAACAATTTGTTGATCTGCTTATTAGTTTCTTTGATCTCTTCCAATATTTTAATCATTTTGTTTTAGAGTTCATTGCCAGATATTTTCTCCATTTCAGTTCTCATGAGATCAACTTTGAAAACTAAGAGTTTTTGGAGGCATTTTCCCATTGTTTGCTCATGTTTGTGTTATTTTTGTGCTGAGGTATGAAGATCAATTAGAATAGAAAAACTCTGGCACTACTATGTAGTTGTTTTAGCTAGCATACATCTCCCTGGGATGGCATTTTGGTTTTGGTTATATTTTGGTGATCATACACATATTCAACCTACTCAACATCATAGATTAGTTTTGGCCACTGTATTTCAAGGATAGAGCAACTACCATTTATATAAGTACCTATAGAATCAACCATTTATTACTCATATAAGTTAAAGCTTGTTACAATAGTTTCAAATTTTTTTCAGTACACAGGAAGACAATGACATAATACCAAGGACAAGTAAGGTGGTATGTAGAGGATGAAGAAAGAAGAAAAACGATTGGAAAGAAGGAAAGAAGAAAACAGAAATAACAGTAAATAGAGTTAAGAATAGAGACAGGTGGTAATGTTTGTGCATGTGGCCTGGAAGAATTGGATGAAGGAGGTTTAAGAAGTGATTTGTGGCTGAGGAGAGAGGGAAGAGAATAAGCAAAGGAAAACTGAGGATTATGGGAAGGTATAGGATAGTAGAGCCAATTACCATGCCGATAAAAAGTTTGCTTTTGAATTTTTCATAGACATTTTCTTCTTAAAGTTACCAGACATGGCCATGACAGATGCTACGTAAACTAAAGTACTAATTAAATTTTATTCTTCATTCCATTTATATTAATATATGTATATTATGTATATATGTATATGAATATATATGTATATATGAAAATAAAAGAAAACACAAACATTACACTTCAGTCAGTGTGCTCATCTCTCAGTTACAAAATGGAGAGATCTTGCCTTGTAGCAGTCATGATGACATGATTTCCAGTCCTCGGTGGCTGTGACTAGTACTTTCAATGAATTGATGAGTGCTTGAATATTTCCCCTCCAATAACTTGTTCTCTTGCCTATCAGTAAGTGAACGAGCTTGTAAGGCTACATAGACTGCCAGTCCTGCGTAGGTTTCCTCTGGAGGCACAGCACCACAAGATTTCTGCTGCATCATGTGGCTGTTACTAGCTAGAAGCTTTCGTCCTTGTTTTATAATCAAAGACCTTCAATTGTAGGAAAGATGGCAGGAGCACAGCAGGACCAACCAGACTCGTGATGTTTCATTGACTTATGGTGCAGGGGGGGCTTCCTTGACCGCAGGGGGTAACCCTCTCCCCCTGCAGTAATACCTGCAGCTGCCTCTGAATGCCCTTCTTTCTCCTCTCTAAATGAGCTACTTGTGAAACAACTTCTGACTCCACTACTCCTCTCCAGCTTTCCTGCCATTCAGACTGTATCCATACCCCTCAAGTATTCTCTGTCTGGCTCACAAATTCAGTGACACAGAGGGTTTGGTGAAGGAGAATTGTTCTACTAGGAACTCGGTAGCGTTTGGGTGCAAATGAGATGGAGCTCCCATGGCCCCTGAGCTTAGTGGTTTTCGGTGGATTATGAGATGCATTCCACATGGTTACCAAGCTCTCTGGTATTGGAAGAGAGAGTGGTGAGAAGATTATTACACGGGCAAAGAACTTGGAATCTTCTGAGGCTGTAGGTCTATCTGTTCTCTCATGGTTCCAGTAACTTTTTCCACACCCACCGTATCAGTCACTACTACTGCGCATCCCTGAGATTCACTGTCCCCCTGGCTGCTCTATGTCTGATTCCAGTCCTTATCCAGGACCATCTCCTTGCTTTTTTCCATCCCTAGGGCTCACCAGTCCTAACTTAGTTAGCAGTCTCTGAGTGATCCTCTGGCCTATGTCTTCCTTTGTGATCAAAGGAAGGAGGAGGTCCTCTCCTGTGAATAATTTCTTGCTTGCTGAGCTTCTCTCTCCCCATAGAAACACAGGTGGGATATTCGGGCAGTGGGCTGTGACTGCTAACTGTTTTTCCAACACAAAAGCTCAGTTGGCACTGGTCTTATACTGGCCTTATTCTGCCAGGAGTGAAGGTCCTTTTGCTAGCTAGGATGTTCACTGCACTCAACTATGAATAGTGCAGAGATTAAGAATTGTCCTAATTCTCTCTCTAAGTAGCCCTGATGCTGGAATCGACCTGGTGGCTTCTCCTCCAACTTGCCTGATGATTCAGGTTTTTGTTTCAGTCCATTTTCCTTTTACTGTGCACCTAGAGATCCTGTTATTTTTCCAGCAACTTTTGAGGGTTGCTCTCTAGTCAACCACAATGTCTCTCCTGTACCCTGTTAGGCTTACACATGTACCTCATTCTTTCTTTCAAGGAAGCCAAACAATACTGAAATTTTATTTAGTGATTTCTACCATGGTGTCTCAATAACAAATCTAGATTTTTAGTTTAAAATCAAGTTAGAATTGAGACTGACTTTCCCTGTATGATCAGATCTGTAAAAAGTAACTAACTCGGTTTATTCTTATCACTACAAGGTTTAGGATAGCCAGCTTGTTTTAATGCAGTAGACGTCCAAAAGAGAGAGAAGGTGCCATCAGAGAACATGGCATTGTGTGACAGGTTCATTCGCATTGATTTGCTTCCTTCCCATAGAGAAGATATCAAAAAGGAATGAAGAGAGAGCAAAAGATTGCTCCTCATTATTCTGCTGCATGACATAGAGTGAGACATTTCCATGTTTAAGTTTTCTACAAGGAAAGAGACAGTAACCTCACAAACTCTAATTAGATCTCACTTCTTTCAGTAGCATGTTTTATATAGGCTAAGAAACTACAATATCTATTTAGTGACAGGCAAAAAGTGGAGAAAAAAGGAAGATCAATAATCAGGCTCATTGAAATGGGACCTTTGGTGGAGTCAGAGTAGGAAAAAGGGAAATAGGCAGAAACAGACCTGTCAGCGGGTTTATTTACTGTATTGATTATGTGATGATGACATGTGTACATTTGTATTAGGAACAGTTTATTCATAGGACTTGAGAGTTTATTGATTCATTTGAGAGTGAACACTCAAGTGAACAGACTTTTAGTTACTTGTATTTATTTTCATTATTTTTGTTTGTCCTAAGTGTGATTCATCAATAAAACCTGTTTATATGTGCAGTGGGATTATGGTGTTGGTAAAGAAATAAAGAATAAAAAGTTGAACAAAGTTATGCTATCCAACTCAGCTTTTTTTCATTCCTGTCTAGTTTTAGATTTTATTTATTTATTGTTTTACTAGAGTCACTGTTTGTTTTCAGGGGCAAAGAAAAGCAACAAATCCATTCTCCTCAGGCCACTAAGCAATTATTGTTTTAGGACTGAAACTTAGAGATATTGTGAAAATATTTTACACTTTTAACTAAAAAAAGTGGAAATTATTATTTTACTTTTTTTTTTTTTACTATGTACCATGCTGCTTCATATTTAAGATTTCTCGTAATAATGAGGAAGCTTAAATCCTTAAATCCATAGGGCACTATAAGACTTCCTAGGTCTTGCTACTTGATGCTAAAGGAAAGTGTATTAAAAACACTTCAAATATAGGAGGTCTGGAAAAGTATCATAGACCAAACAATAGGGGGATTGAACTTTAGTGTTAAAAAAAGAACAGAAAGTCTTCAGAAGATGTCAGAAAAGTTATTGCCAAGACCACTTCTCATATATCATCATCATTCCTGCTTTTTTTTTAAAGTTTACTTTTATGAGTATGTGTTACACACATTGACCACATTCATCATATGGAACTTGTCCTTTATATAATGTATCTTAATTGGTTTGTTCTCATCCCCCTCTCACACTTCAATCTTCCTCCCCTCCCCATTTATAAAAACTTTCTTTCCACTTTTTCCTTCTATTCTCATTTTATCTTTCTCTTTCTCCCTTCCCCTCTTCCACATCTCTTGGTCCCTTTCCCATTTAAACATTTCTTTCCCACTTCCCATTATCTATCACCAGTCTATCAGCCCTGTAGGTAGAGAGACGTTCAGCCATTGAAGACACCCAGCACCTCTTAGCCACAAAATCGACCAATCCACTGAAATGCATGCTTATGATGAATCACTGGAATGGATGGCTAAAGAAATAAAACGTCAATGTAACTGTTGCCATTTGAAAATTTTTGCATTTTTCGGGAAGGATTTGCTAATTAGCAGAAAATAAATTACTAGAATAGATAGAAAATGCAAAAGCTGAGTATCCTTTATTTCCTTTTCCGACCCCCATTCTCAGCATTGTGGTACACAGATTTACATGCTTGAGGTTTTTCAAGGGTGTTGAAGCATTTGGCATTTTTATCTGCTTGGAGTATAAAATGATGAGACAAGTTTATTGAACAAAACTGGGTTAGTTCTGTCATGAAATAACCTATAGCTATTAAATATAGAATTGTTAATTCTCTCGAGCTCTCTTATAAGAATCATCTTCTACATTTCATATAGTCGTTATCATTTTAGGCTTGGGAAGGGAAGAAATTACAGATGAATATAATATTTTCAGTTATAAACTCCTTTGTGAGGCTCATCCAGCCCCACACTGTCATCTATCACTGAATACTTTGCAGATTTTCTCTGTGATATGGCCATAGAATAAAAAGAAAAGTAATTGATTTTCCTGAAGTTATCATATAATATTTCATAGGTTCTATTCTGCTTTTTTTGATCAGTAGTAGAGGTACTAGTCACAGTGACAGCTGGGCTTGAATCAAACCAAGCATACATTTTTTTCAATAGTTAGAAGAAAATTTAAAAATATGAATTTTAAATTTTAAATAGATGAATTAGAAATCTATATAAATAATAAGAGACTCAGTTTTAGTCAAGAGAGTCAGGTAAAATTATGCAAGTTTTATAGGTTACCACATAATTAACATTATAATAAATGTAACTTGTTTGTATAAGCAAACATTTCTACTGCATAATATATTAATTTCTTATTTTTCTTTCCATAAACTAGTGTGATAATTTCCTTTTCAGATTTAAAAATATTTATGGAAAATTGGAAATATTATCTATATCTTCCCAAACTAGGTTCAAATTTCCTTGTGGAAAAATTATAAACTTAATGAATTAACAGGTCTGATGATAAAAATTTGATGCAACTGAAGTTAACAACCTTAGAACTGACAAAGATGTCTAATACCAAGATATTTGTTTTTTATTTAGCAACAAAATGAAAGAACTGTTTTTGACATTCTATCTATCAGTAATCATGCCAGTGAGGCACATGTAATAGCATAATGATATTTTGAGTTTTCATGTCTTTCAAAGGCATTTTCCATGGCAGCATCTTTATTCTCAATTTATAGATTGAAAGGAACATGTACAACTATCAGAATAAACAAGTAGATGTTGTGAATAGCTGTAAATAGAGCCTGCACTGACGGCATCAATACCTTATAAATCCAGAGCTTGTTCTCACACTGGTCCTAGCTTTACTTTCTTGTTCCTTGTATGTTTCTCATTATTTATATTCCAGAAGGAGCACTAGAACTCTTACGGATTCCATAGTATCTAAACAAAGAGTTCGGGTCCTATCTTTTTTGGTTATGTGTAACTGGTATCATCAATATCATTTTTATATTATTTTGATTTTTTTCTGATCCTAGAATATAGAAGTTTAATCTGGAGCAATGAAAATGATAATAAATATTCTGATAAAATTAATATTGTTGTTACAGCTTGCTTCTAGATGTCCCCCTAATGCCTCACGCAATCATGGGTGAGGAGTTTCAAAGGTGCTGAACATAGGGTGCATGATGCAGGGTTTAATGGTGCCCCACACTAGAGAGCAATGCTACTCCTGCCAAGGACAGGAATCCTGCATGGAATGAAAGGGACAGAAACGTGCTGTTGCCATTGCTTGCTGGCTTGCTCCTTGGCTGTCTTCTGCCTTGCCTGCTTTGTCATGGGCTGCTTCTCCTCTGTGATGTCTCTGTGTCATGCCACTCTGCCTTGGTTTCACCATAAAGTGAAACCTCTGCAAATTATAAACCAAAATAAACCTTTCTTCCTTTAATTTTTGAGTATTGTTTTGTCTGAAGAATGAGAAAATTAACTAAAGCAAATACTTCATAACCTACGAGTTTTAAAAATGATTACTATGTTTTAACATTCAAGCAGCCTCACCTTGTTGATATAACCTTGGGTTTTTGAGGACATTCAATTAAGATGTTTGTTAACGATGGTATAGTTGATGGCAGATTCAAGATTTATAACACTTTATCAAGCACTAAAAATCTTTTCCTATGTCAAAAAAACTGATATATTGGTTCTCTGCACAAATTTTTTTTTCACAAGTTGCAGTCAACATAATAATTTATGATTTCTTTTTTATCATATCCATGTTTCAGTCAAATGGTTGTATCCACTTTGCTTGAATTATGACTTTACTGTGAAAATCATATTACCAACTAAGGGCTATTTAAAGTTTTTAAAAGTTATTTATCTATTTATTTATTTGTATTGGGGATCAAACTCATGACCTCACAGTTGCTGGGTAAGCACTTGTACCACTGAGCTAAATCACGAGCCCATACAAAACTGATTTTGAAATGACATTTAATTTTTATCAAGCTTTGGGTAAAAGGAGTAAGAATATTGTCACAAGTCCTAAATTTGTCACTTAAAAGAATAAAAGAATTGATGACACTTCTCACATGGGAAGAGGACAAATGTGGATTGAGTTATGAATGTATTTTAACATTCACACTTTTCTTCATTACATTCACATTTTCTTCATTGTTTTTCAAAATGTGACTTTTGCAATGTAAAAGAACAATGTATTCCAACAGATGCAAATCACTGTGTTTATAATAATCACACTCCTCAAGAAATCATTACCACAAAAATAACCACAGAAATATACATCACTTCCCAACATTTCTTCTCACTCCATTCATCATTATATTGTGGGATGAAGACCTAAAATATCAACCCACTTAGAATATCTTAAATTCATGATATAGTATTGTTAGTTATTGGCACTATGTTTTGTATTATATTTCCAGAACTTTTGTGCTTTTAGCCCAAATGAAATGTTATAAACTCTGGTGTAGTCAGGGATTGCAAAGAGAACAAGACAACATAGGACATATAATTTATAGTATTATATCTATAACGGTCACTAGAGGAGTCAAATACAAATAATGTTCGTGGAAGCTGTCCACATAGTAACAACCTAGAAATCCAACCTTTGAGTTCAGCTGAAAAATCTAGAGTCCATAACAATGCTTCCCAAAGTCCAACAGAAGGCCTAGAGCCCACAACAATGACTCATGCAAGTCTATTTCATAGATCTGACTGAAAAGGCCTGAGGGTCAGTGAGAAAGCCAGAAAGTCTATGCCAGCGAGATAAAGGATCTGTGCTGGTAGGTTAAGGTTTCTGCACTGGAGCCAGGAAACAACATTCCAAGAACCAGGGCTCCCCTGAAAAGTGCCACAGCCATCCTCAGGAACGAGGAGATCCCCAGCTCCTCCAACAGTGAGAACAGCTGAGTTCATATCAGGGAGGCAGTATGACAAGTTTCTCCTGGAGACTGAACAGGACACATATTTCCATCCAGACCCAGCTGACGCCTAAGTAAGGACCAGAGCTCCCTCAAAGGGAACAAGCCATTCTGAGCAACAAGGTTCCAAGCTCTTCCAATGATAACAGCTGAGTTTATGTCAGGGAAGCCAGTGACAAGTTCCTCCAAGAGAATGAAGAGCTCCAAAGGAACCAAAAGCTCCAAACAACAAAAACACACTCTTTCCCTCTAACTCTCCTTTTTATGCTGACAACAATCCTCGGGTGTGCCATATGAATCTAGCACTACACTGATTCAGTTAAGCTGGTATCACAGTTACCAGTTATCAGTTCACCACAATCCACCCCCATTCAGTCTGATAACCATACACATTCCTAACATCATAGTCTCTAGTGTAAGATTTGTGGAAAATTAACATATTGTTCTATTCAGATTTATATTAATACAATGACAGATGTACATTTCTTATTGCTCTCATTCCTATACCAAAAGCAAAATATGCAAAGGTTGACCAAAATTCAATGTTAAAACCACAACACTTTGATTAATTAACCTTATTACAAACATATATCTAAAAACATTCAAATCAAATTAAAAGCACTATTACAATCACAGTTCTTGCTTCCCATTAAATTTTTAACAGAGTATGACAAGACAAAAAACCCAAAACAACAACAAAAAGCATTCTCCTGCAATTCAAATACACCCTTCCCTTCCAGTGAAAGACTTCAGTTCACTTTTTCATTGTCCTAGTCCTTCTCAACAATGTTCTCCTCTCTTTCATCCCTACAAGCCACGATTTCACTGGAGCCTTCCATCTAGCCAAACGCTTTAAATTACTCTGCTGGCTGTGCTTTAAATTTCCAACGCAGAACTGTCCAAAACCTCTCTGCATTGACCATGCTTCCATCCCAACAGTAGAATGCACTAGAATTTTGTTGCTAGCTAGACAATATCTCTGAATACAAGCAAAATGAGACCAACTATCAGCCGAAACACAATATACTACCAGGGATCCAGCAGCTGATGTAGGCCTTCTCAATAGGAGCTTCCTGAGCTTCAAATTAACTGGCAGTATTTCCATCAGTAGTCTGATTTTTCAGGGTCTGAACACAGTCTCCAATATAATTTACAGCATAGAGGGTCTGTCTCTTTGGTCAGTCTCTCACAACTTTTCCAAATTAATTTCCAAAGCTCATAAGCCATGTGGCCAGGCAACATCACAGAAATAGCTCCATCCCCAGTACCAAGTTTGTTGTAGTCAAGGATTACAAGGAAAACAAGACAACAGACGACACATCATTTATAGTATTATTTATAATAGTCACCAAAGGGATCAAATATAAAGGTACATGGAATCTGTCCACACACTTGAGATCTATAAATCCGGCCAAAGGCCTGAATCCCCTGATAATAACCCGCACAAGTTCAGCTGCAAATCTAGCGCCCACATTAATGCCTCCCATGAGTCCAATAGAGGTCTAGAGTCCACAACCACAACTCATGCAAGTCTATTTCATGTGTCTGTGTTGGGAAGGCCCAAAGATCAACATTAGAAGCCAAAAAGTCTGTGCCAGTAGGATAACAAATCTATGCCAGAAGATTGAGGGTTCTGCCCTGGAGCCAAGAAGCAACACATAAAGAACCAGGGCTGCCCTGAAAAGTGCTATCTTCTGTCACAAGGAGGTCCAGCTCCTCTGATGATGGGAACAGCTAAGACACCAGCATGACAAGCTTCTCCTGGAGAACCAACAGCTCCAAAAGAACCAGCAGCTCCAAACAACACACACTCTTCCTTATCGGGTCTCCTTTTCATGCTGTCAACAATCTTCAGGTGAGCCATCCTAACCCAGCACTATGCTGATGCAGTTTAGCTGGTATTACAACTTGACCACCAGTTAACAATCCATGTCACCCCTTTTCGTCATTTCTAAATTTTCCATTTTTTCCAGTGCCTGAAAACCATCACTCCTATGAATTCATTTTAGACTTCATACAATCATTTATCTTTTGTGACATAGCATTACATATTCAAGGTGCATTAATGTTATCACAGAGAATATGACTTATTTCTAAACTATATAATATTCCATTGTGTATATATCTTTTATATACCTATGTATGTACTGATGTAATTATGTATCTTGATATGAATGTATATATGTATGTATCATCTATCATTTACCTATCTAACTTCTAAGTCACATTTTCCTTATGGCATATTGTGAAAAATACTGGAATAAAGACAGAAATCTACATATTTTTTCAAGATCCTGATTTCTTTTCCTTTGGAGAAATGCAAGATGTGGCCTGTTGAATTATAAGGTAGTTACATTTCTATTTTTTTGGAAGGAAACTCTATAATGGTTTTTTAAACACTAACATTTTTATCCCAAAAAATAGCATATAAGGGTTATTTTATTTACACAGCCTGCCTAACACATGTTTTTAATTGATTTCTTCTTGTTTTTGAATAAGTCATGCTAACATGTGTGTACTAATGATTTGTTTTTGTCTCTTATTTCTCCATTGATTAGGGATGTTGAATACTTTAGAGTATGTCCTTTTTTAAAGAAATATCAATTCAGATAATTTTGCTCATTGTTGAATTGTAGAAATTTCTTTTATATTTTGTATATTAATCATTTACCAAATATTTACTGATATTTTCTCCCCTTTCTTACATTGTTTCTTCATTACGTTTACTATTTCCTTCACTTTGCAGAATATTTTCAGTTTGATGCAATCTCATATTTTGTTTTGGTTTAACTGCCTATGTTTGGGGGTCATAAAAAATCATTGCCAAGGCCAAGGAGCTTTTCCGTATATTTTATTTTTAGACTTTATGGATTTATGTTTCACAAAATCCTTTCAAGTCAGTTGTTATCATTTATACTTTATTGATTATGAGGCAAAGATAAAATTAAATTATTTTGCTTAAAATGTTTGAAACAAAAATTTGTTCTAATCCTTTTGGCCCTAAACATCAGTCTTTCCACATTGCTATGTGTAACTGTGTAATTGTTTTCAATAAACCTTAGCATATTTCCTATCAAGAGTTTCATGCTTGCTATCTTTATTACAGTGATAAGTTTAGAAATACATGCTTAGCTTTCTCTTTACCAGACTGTGAAAAGTCATAATCATTTTTATAGTAACAATGATGCCAAGCTGTCAACATAGATTTGTGTGATTCCCTTGCCAGTACTAAACCCAGGCAATTTGGCACTGCAATCTTGCCTCAGTGCTCCCAGCTGCACTGCAAGACCATTGTTTTATATTTCTCCTCATTAGGAAAATGATATGTGGATCTATCATCATGCAATTGGTTGGTTCAGGAAAACTGCTAACCATACAGTGGTACTGGGTGGAAAGTGAGCAGATTTGGCCCAATTGATCTGTCATAACTTATTAAATTCATTTATGAAACAATGGAATGTACGTGCATTTTTGTATGGCTTTCCACAAAGAAAAACAACAAATTATTATTGTGGCCAGAAAGAATTGCATTTTCAAAGTTGCATGAAACAATTTGAAGTTGTCTCTGATTTCTCCTGCATAAAGAACCATGAATTAAGAATTTGCTTTCTAGTGGTTAGAAAATAATTTAAAAGGTCACCCTGCAAACCATTGATCTTAGACTTCAGTAGCAATGTTCCACAGTATTATCAAATGGAGTTCCAATTTCATGCATGATTGCAAGAGATACTTCAGTAAAACAGAATTCCTTTATACTACAGAATCCCTGAAACATACCTGGAAACTCAATAATGTACTATGGTCCAAAGTCCTGACCTCTTTCACTGGAGAGGGTTAAGTTCTTTCCTGCATATTAACTCAATAAATTCCATTATACATTCAATCATCATCTAGTAGTTTATGCAGTACGGCATGTTTTTGGTTTAGTGTAACATTTCAGTTAACATTATGCAGGATTTTTGTTGATAGATCAAATATTCTTTAGGCCTGAAATAGATAAGTTACTGCTGAGTCTCTACCAATAACAAAGGTATACTGATTTCCATAATGTGAATGAATTGAAAATAATATGAATTTTTTCTCCTTTGAAAGTGGAACAGACCTAATCCTATGAACCTGAATTTGGAAATTTATCCCTCTAATTATTTATTATAGACCAGAAGTTTAGTATAGTCATTCTGTGTGACACTATAGACATAAAGCTGTAGCTCTTGCTAGATTACCTTAGTGAATTAAAGTTCATGTTGCTTGGGGCTGTGTTCAGATTCTTCTAGTCCTTCCACCACAAGTACTCCACTTGCGCATATAGCACACTTGAACTGGCCTGACCAGTGACAGAAGTTGGTATGCATAAAGAAGTTTATTAATTCCAACGATTCAATCACTGAGTGGCTCTTTAGAATGTTATTTAGTAACCATTAGCAGCGTTTGCAGAGAGATTTGCATCTTGTGATGCCTTCTATAAGTCCATCAATTTGGCTTTTTCCAGTCTTTCCTAATCACCAATATTCTAATTGTCCTTAGTTTGCATCCTAGAAATCCAGTTTACTCACCAATTCCATAAATCAGATTATAATCCTATTTTGAGCTATTTTTTCTAAGCAAAGTGGCTGAAATCATGTCTGTTGAGAGGATTTGTTTTCTTTAGAATCATTCTTGATTTGGGCTTCAGTGCAGCATCAGTCTTCTCTTATCTTGAACCCTATGCAGAGAAACTGATCTCTTAAGTGAAAGTTGCTTATTTTCTTCTCCACTAGTAAGTCATAAAGTAATCCTATGGGACTCAAGTTTGATCGGACAAAGAAACCACATCATTGAAGTGGGACATGAATGGATTTACAAGCTTGTCGTCTTGTCTAAGCTTGGGAAATATTATGTACCTAAAAAGGGGTTTGCTTGGCATACAATGAGCTTCAATATGAATTTAACGAATTTCATAAGAATAACAGTAGATAAATCCCCACTATTGATACTGAAATTTTATTCATCAAACATGTACATAGATCAAAGACAAATAGTAACCAAGCCATCATGGTGTTAAGTCAGAATCAAAATGAACAATGGATATTTTCTTCTGAAGGTATTAATGCTAGAATTGTTGAACACTGTGCTCAGACTAGAGATGTTGAAATAAAATTCCTTCCTAAACTACATATCCAGAAAACTTCACTATGTACTCACAGGATCAGTTCGTCTCACTTATTCTTAAAAGTTCCCTAATATTAGTCCCATTTATAAAGATACATATGAATACTCCTTTTTTAAGAATAAGATATCATTTATGTGACAACTGCTATTGCCAAAATCATTACAAAAGAATGTATTATCCTTGAGTCTTTCTTCTGAATTGTCATTTTTTTGTAAATATTTTCTCTGTTATAAAATTAACATAATAAATGTATAATCCATAAAATCTATGATAATCCTTGTTGTGGGATTCAAGTCTCATGCCAAGTTAAATAGCTATTATCCTTTCTAATTCATGCAATTTATTGTAAGGATAGGATATAAGGTCAATTAAATTTATATCAGGGTAACACACTTTAAATTATTGGAACACAACACTAAAAGTTATAATAAGAAAATTTATACCAGTGATAGCACAAAATTTATCACTCCATAAAATTCATATTTCAGAATATTTTGGAAATTTATGAAATAAGTTATTCCAGAAACTGGTGCTCATTTTGCTTCTTTATTCCTTTAGATTTTTGACATCATGACATTTGTAAAAATGTAACTGGGCTTCATTTGATAAAATTTTACTAAAACTAATCTTTCTATGGATATATAAATACTATCATGCAGAATTATATTTCATTTAACTTAAATGCAATAGTGAATGCCGTTGACATGATCTTGCTCTCCATATTTACAGAAAGAATGAAACTTACTGTTAACTCACTCTTCCCGAGCAGATTGCATTTAAATGTAAAATCAATTTTGTAAGCTTTGAAAATATGACCATTTGGGGCAGGAAGAAATTTTAAATAGGTAGTAAAATCAACTGATACAACATAGAACAAAAATAAAACTTTAAATTTTGATCAATTAAAGAAAGATCATAGGTTTTTAAAAGAAATATTTATAGTGAACACAGAAATAATTTAATTGTCTCAAAGAAAAATGAAAAATTATGTTATATTCATAAGAAAATTTAAAAATTACTAATTTTTTGAGACAAGTTCATACTCTGTGGTACAGGATGGTTTTGAACTCACTATCTAGCCCAGGCTGGTCTCAAACTCGCAATGCATCCATCTCAGCCTTCCTAGTGCTCCACTGTATCTGCCTCATTGAAAAAATTATTATGGAAATTCAATTGCTAGAATGTTGTGAAATCATATTTTAGCAATATCATACTATTTTGTATACATCATTTTGTGATCTACAATTCATCTAACAAATTCATTTTTTAACACTAAAAATGATAATATTAGTACTAGAAGATAACTATGTCATGTGTAGCCAGGTTAGTGTTCCAAGGCCCAAGTGAAATCTGGCTTTGGTGCTTAATTGAGAAGGATTAAAACTCATTGTTAGCAATAATTGGAGATAGCAAAGTAAAAAAAAAATACAAAACATTCAGTAGTTTATATCTTGATTAAGAATATACTCATCAGGATTGATAGCCTAAAATTTTGAATACAGTGCTAGTTTTTCAGTGGTGATATACCGCAAAACTTTTTTTAGGTGTATAGGGTTGGTGTTAGATGATATGAACTGCTACTACTTGAGCCATTTATCTGTATCAAGTGAGATAAGTGCATTGATACTACATTTGAATTTTAAGAGGAAAAATTGAGGAATCATGCTAAAAATATTCCAATACTGTCTTCTACAGACTAATTCAGAATTATTGGATTACAATTTCATTTGTGTAGATTTTAATATCAGAGTTATTAACGCTGATCACAAGCAACAGGTTTTCAGTTTATGGAAATTTCATTTTTCAATGTGCTTCCTTTTAGTGATGTTTTCTTTCAACTGCTTGTTTTTACAAAAATATCATCCATGGCAATGATAGACAAGCACACTTTTATGGTTTCAAAATTATTACTTTGAGCATTATTAGTTAATATCACACAATAGGGGAACATATATCTTTAAATATCTAACATTCATATTCTAGGGATTGAGCAAATGCAGTAAACTATCATGAAATCAGAATAATCAATTTTTTAAAAAAAATTAGATTTTGTGTAACCATTGAACAAATCAAAATCAGCTTTACATTTGTTTTATTCCTATGGCTAAAAACATCCCAGTACCATATTTTACAGTCCAGCATGCACATTTTCAGAGCATTAACAGTAAAGTTATTTTAGCATGTCAAACATAATTCACATAAAATGTCAAAGTACAATAAATGAAAAATATTCAAAACTCATGTAAATGTATTCACTGACAGTTCTCCACTCTTGGGAGTATTTTATATCATGGGTATATAAATGTACACTCTTCTATTTGTGATAAATATTATTGGAGCTGACAGCTGACACCTTATAGGTTTCAAAATCCTAACAGAAATACTGGGGAATTTAGTAACTATATTTGGGACTGATGTTTTTCTTTCAGTGAGCTCATTCACTTTGGTACGAAAAGACTTGTGGATATTTGCTATCACTATGATTTTTGGAAAATCTTTGAGTTTAATTGATCATATGAATAGAGTTCTAGTGGAAAGTTCATATCTTGAATTGATTATGGTTCTTCATTTCATGGTGTAACCCAGCACTGCGGTAAATGTGTGAGTTCAATTCAAATGTCTGTCTTAGGGATATTATTATAATATCAAGATGTTAATCCATGAATTTCTTATTTAATGTCATGTGTTTTTTCATTCTGAAATGTCAGGGTAAGATTTCTGAGTAAAACTGATAAATCAAATATAAAATTTCATTTACAATTTCTTTGATCTTTACTAGTGCCAGGAAAAAAATTCCAAAAAATATACCATCAAAAAAAAAAAAAAAAAAAAAAAAAAAAAAAAAAAAAAAAACCAGAAAAAACATTTTGGAGATCAAAAATCAGATTCTATTGTCCTAAATCAAAGTGCTTGGTTTATTTTTAAAGCTAATATTTTCAGTGTCCATGTGTTCCTTTCCTCCTACTTTTTAAGCATTTTCTTTCTGAGGAAACTGAACATTTCATATCAGAATTTTGCTCCAGACTTATGCTTTAAATCTGGATAAAATCTGTCAGTGGTAGCTATACCACAGTATGAAAATGAGCTGCCTTAAAATTTCCTTCACCAGATGAATTAGTCTGCCACTTTAAATTCAGACTTACACAAAGTCTTAGAACATGGACCAAGTGTAAAAAAAGAAAAGTTATTTACCTGAATGAACTTAACATGGATTTAAGTTCAGTTTCCAACACAGACCCACTCCACAGGTGAGGCTTCATTAGCGTGGCCTTTTCTGATGACATATTATGTTCTTGGCTCTGAAGAATCACTTGTTAAGTTTGGTTTGTAGCATTCTAAGACTTCCGTACACGGCATCTCCAAATATTTCCCAACTCCTTGCAACGAAGGTTTCTGAACCACATGGTCAGGAATAGTAACAAAAACAACCCCACTCCTGGTAACATTTTTGTATTAGTCCCTTTTAAGTCATTTGGATAAAATACATGATACACACAGTTTAAGGGAGGGAAGATCTATTTTGTCTCACAGTTTATGTCAGGTTCAGTTCATGGTGTTGGCAGGTTCCAATGAGAATCCACATTTTCCAACTTGGGCCGATATCACAACACAGGAAATCAAAGAAATAACACCTTTCATAATAGCACCCTCCCTCCAAAATACCTAGGAATCAATTGAAAAAGGAGATTGAAGGAAATATTATAAAATGGAGCAATATGCTGTGTTTTGTGTAAGAAGAAATAATATAGTAAAAACAGCCATACTTCCAAAACTGTTTTACAGATTCAATACAGTTCAATCAAAATTCTAAAAACTTACTTCACAGGATTAGGGGGAAACTCCTAAAATTCTTCTGGAACCAGAAGAGTTCTACAATACAAAGGCAGTCCTGGGCAACAAAGGCAAGACAAGAAATATCACAATTTCTGACTTTAAATTATACTGTAAAGTTACTGTGATAAAAGCAGGTAAGTACTGGCAAAAAAACAGACCCAAAGACCAGTGGAACAGATAAGAAGATGCAGAGACCACTCCAGACACACTAAGCCACCTTGTCTTTTAAAAAGGTTTAGGTTTTATTGGTCTTGTTCTATACTGTTTTGTTTCAACTTTATAATACCTAATGAGATAGACAGTTCTTTTTAAGGAAGCAAGAGGCATTGTGGTAACCATTGTTGATAACCTTGTACTCTGTTTTTACATCATGTACTATGTCTATCCTTGGTTTTGACTGACAGCTTTGTTTTACCATATTTGACTTTATTCTCTTCCAAAAAAAAAAGTAGTAAGAACTAAGGAGTAATAAAACCCAAAATGTGTAAATTTTGTTGTAAAAAAGAGAGGGAAAAAAAGTGCTCTAAAGTATACAACTGCAAGTGTGTTTAGGGGTGTTAAATAGATGCCCATGTTAATGTTTTTGGTTGGATCATTGAACACAACTTTTTGCAGTCTCACTGTTTGAATGTCCACTCTGTATGCTTTGATACTGTGACTTGAGCAACTGTCTCTAGGATGATAATTGTAATCTATTAATTGGTGTTTTCTTACTGTTTTTTTTTGTAGTTGTGTATTAATTGTACCCTTACACTGCTTTGTTTTGTTTTGTTTTATTCTCTTTTTTCCATTTAAATAATTTTTTTTTAAAAAGCGCTAAACGTATTCAATGGAGGAAAGATAGCTTCTTTAACAAATGGTGCTGATAAAACTGTCTTTATAAATGCTGAAGGTTAAAGTTAGACCCATATCTTATACTGTGCACCAAACTAAATTTGGAATGGATCAAAGATATAAATATTACAACAGAAAGAATAAATGTACTGGAACATAGAGTAGGTAAAACTCTTGAAGACACAACTGTAGGCAAAGACTTTGTGAACAAAACCCCAATTGCACAGACTGTCAAAAAGAATCAACAAGTGGGATCCCATCTTATTAAAAAGCTTTTATACAATGAAAGAAACCACCAATAGAGTGAAGAGAAAACACACAATGTGGGAGAAAATATTTGCCAGCTGTTCATCAGAAAAAGGATTACTATCAAGAACATATAAAGAACACACAAAAAAAATCAATCCCACCAAATTTAAAAACCTAATCCAAAAATTGACAGCTAAGATGAATACACATTTATCAGATGAAGAAGTATGTGAAAATATCAGATGCAAATAAATATGTGAAAAAATGTTCAGTACCACTGAGAGATGCAAATTAAACCAACACTGAGATTCCACCTCATCTTGGAAAGAATTGCTATTGTTAAGAATTCAATAAGAAATGCTGGAGGGGCTGTTGGGTAAAAGGAACCCTTCTCCACTGTCAGTAGGAGTGTAGACTGGTACAATCACTCTAGAAATCAAAAACTAGGGTTGAAGGTCCCATTTGACCCAATTATTCCCCTCTGGTTATATTCCCAGGAGAATTAAAAAATCACACCACAGTGATACACATGTAGAGCAGCACAATTTGTAATAACTAGACCTTGGAAACAACCTAAATGCTCATGAAGTGAAGAATCAATATTTTAAAATGTGATATTTTTATACAATAGTGTACTTCTCAGCCATAAATAAAGATAAACTTGGGAATCTTATAGGTAAATAGATGCAATATGAGACCATAGTCATTAGTGAAATAAATCAGAGATGCATATGTAAACATTGTTTAGTCTCACTAGTGTGAAAATCTGAAAGAAGTTATGAACATAAGATAGTCAAGATATACTACAGATTTTTCTGAGTTTACCGGAGAGAAATGTTTGTGCTAATGCTGTGAGGTGATTAAATGTGGATGTCTTTTACTTTGAGTAGCTGATTTGTGGATAACAATGTTCAAGGTATGTATCATTGTTGCCCCCCTAATAGCTATGTTTTGAATTTTTGTTTTATTTTCTCTTTATAATAAAAAAAAGTAACGGGACACTCAATAAATCTGATCACTCTTTGGTCAACAATCACGTTTTGAATAAATGCTGTATGACAAGCATTGTGTTGGCATCTCGGTCTTCAAGAAATAACTAAACCAGCAACCCATTCTTCAAGGAGTTCATGGAATGAAATTAGTAAGCTACAGAATCAAAAACTGGTGAATATTTACATGATGACATATAAAAATCAGTAGAAACATTACAAATGGTGAATTTTAAGAAAAGGAAGAAGAATTTCATATGCCTTAACCGGCAGAAAATGCAGGAAGAAGAACCTGGGATGTAGCAATGGGCTGATTCAGAGAAACACAGGAAAATGTCAAGGCAAAGGAGCAAAATACAATATTGGACCTTCAGGCACACAGAACAAGTTAGAATAAACAGATATAGCAGAAATTAGAGATCACACACCTGAAATTTCTTGTACTGATGGTTAATCTTATATGCCTATGTCTAATAGTCTGGAGCGTTATTTTGAAGACAACAAGACATTATGGTAGTCATTGTCAATTTCCTATTGTCATGTTTTGAAGTCCTGTACTGCTTTTATTGTTTTGCTTCAATTGGTTTCATTCTGTTTTGTTTTGGTTGATTTTATTATGTCTGACAGTATGGACAGAAATTCGGAAAATAACAAGAAGCATTATGGTAGCCATTGTTGATTTCCTATTATCTTGAAGTCCTGTATTGCTTGTATTGTTTTGTTTTAATTGTATTTATTCTGTTTTATTTTGTTTGATTATTCTATTTAAAATAATTTTTAAAAAAATTTTAAAAGAATGAGCTGCTTTATTAAAACATTCAATAGGACACGGAGGTGCATGCTTATAGTCCTAACACACACAAGGTTAAAACAGGATTAGTGAAAATCTGAGGTCAATCTTAGTCACACAGTGAGCTCAAACACAACCTGAACTACATACCAAGACACAGTCTCAAATGAATGTCAAGGAAAATGGTCTTAAAACTAAAAATTTTAGAACAATAGTTAAAATCTCAGTGAACAGATTAATTAAGTTGAATAGGGTCTAAGGAAAGACAAAGAAATTCATGATCAGAATTAACAAAAAAGTTGATTTAAATAACTCAGAACTGTCAGGATGGACTCAGATGCTAATGAGGAGATTTAAGTTATGGAAACCACTGCCTATATCCCCAGGTTTGGAAGGGCTAACCTCTTTACTGATGAAATACACATGTGCTATTGAATCAGAAAAGACAATGTCTTTCTCTCCTGCAAACTGAACAGTAACGTGTCTTGCTTGGGATCAAATTGGGGCTTTTACATACCCCTTACAAGTATTGAGGAAATAGATGATAGCACATTTCCAGCCTAGTTTGTTTTGCAGATGCCAATTATGACAGGATGGTTGGGCTGCTTTCCTAATCTGAATACCGTCATACACAACATAATTGCCAGGACCATACCATTTCCATCCGTTGTGAGAGAGTAATTATTAATAAAACCATCACTGAAGAGTTTATGATAGCAAGAGTTTACATGACTAAAGCCACTGTATCACAGGCTGGCTTACTAGGGAAGAAATTGATTTCCTATAAACCTTCTCAGAAATTCGTGTGGCTGGAACTTAATCACAATCAGCCACAGTACATAGAAATCAGTCCCCTTGATCTCACCAAGTTTGTGCCATGATGAATTGCTATGCTGTCCTATCCATGATTATACTATGCAAAGGGTCAGTGCTCTCTTTACATTTTATAATCGTTGGTGATGTATGGAAGAATAAGAAATAAAGGGCCCATAAAAATAAGAAAAAGTTCTGAGTTCTATTGAAAAGCTGAAGAGAAGGAAGTTATAATTGGTTGGTTATAAGGAGTAAAATATAATTAGGATCTGGGATTAAAATTAAAAATTACTTATTAAGTAAATGAGAATACAACATCAAGTAGAAATAAATTCAAGAAACATGGCACACATTTATGTAACACTTTTACAGCAATTTTATAACAAAATTTGTAGCAAAATGTCTGTATTAATTTTCTATAGGCACTGAATGACTTTGGATACCTTAAACACACATTGCTCTCAGAATCTAAACACAATGTATTAACTGCACAATATATTTCATTATGCTATTGAATGCTTTATAGTTTCTTAACAATTTTCTTAACAATTGGAATAAAGATCTATTTTCTCCAGTCAGACAAAAATTAATTCATATAACTTTTAAAGATTAATATTTAAATCATTTCAATATTTAAATATAGGACAAAAATTCATTCAATATGACCCTCTAGTTAATTTTTCCTGCAGATAAATCATATAAGAAATCATTTTATTTAGTGGCTCTTTTCACTTTCTGTCAAGTGATTCAGAATTAAAGTCACTTGTGAATTACTATGAGAACAGATTGCTTTAAGATTATATAAAGTTTTTCAATTATAATTATCTTTATTTAATTTAGGAGAAAATTTTGACTTAAGATTTATCTTTATTAAATCTTTCTATAATGTTTGTAGAAATATTTCCCTGCTGTTTTTGTATGTAAATTTCATTTCTTTGTATTATTGTGCTAGACTTATCATATTGATGCCCTAGTTTCCACCAATTCCTAACTTTTATGTCTTTTTCCACATAATCTTGTCACGGTTTGCAACTCACTCTGAATCCAGATATGTTTTGCATTATCATAGATGCACTGTAACAAAAGGAAATTTAAAGAAACATTTCATTGCACTGTTTACCTTTTTCACAGTGATGAAAACTTGCTCAGGTTATCCTGATATAAGACATGTGGAAAATTGTCTTCCATGCAAGAGTTGAGGCCATTCTAGAGCCAGTCATAAATTTGATTTCCTATGCTAAAGAAGTCAGCAGTTTTATCAGAGCAGCTTAGGCAAACCACAGTGACCACAGATACATCAGATACATTAATGAATATAGCAGGGTTGCACCAAGAACAGTTCAACTGAACTATGAACCAAGCTCAAGTGAACTATGAACTAAAAATGTTGTGAAATGGCACCGATATTGTGGGGCTGTTTGTCATTCATTATTAAAATGTGATTCTAGATAAAGACTTATCATCACCAGAAGCGAGTGTTTTTTAAAACAAACAATGCAATATATGACATGAGCATTATGAGTGGGTAATATGCAAAAGCAAGAAAAATAGGGTTAGCTCTTCTAAGAGACAAGAAAAATGTGTAAGAACTAAAAGACTGTCTACCCCAACGTGTACTGTAAAACATATGTGAAAATTCTCAACTCAGCCAAAAAACAAACAAACAAACAAACAAAATGGCACCAGATAGGATGAACATGCAGAAGGCAATTTTATTCTAAGATGCTTATCCTTATTATGGAATGAGAACACAGAAGAAGAAAACCTAGATTATAATTCCACTAAACAATGCACAGGACAGTTGTGTAGAGCTGAATGGAGTTTAGTAAGACATCTGTGTTTATTGATTGGCTTTAGTAAAAGAAAAATAAACTTTTTGGTATCTTAACAGATGGTAGTTTTACAACTGGGAGGAGCAAAATCATTGTCATTGGGCTTCTGCCTCCCAAAGACAGTGTCCTTGTCTTTGTTAATGACTTCATTTCAAAAGAATGACTTCCAGGGAGAGAAAGACAGTACTAGGTTGTGAAAATGGCAAGAAACTTTTAAAAAAAAATCAACATCTCAAAAATATATGAAAAAGTTTCCATTATAGATTACATAAGATAAAGACCATAATGTTATAAAGATCAGTATCCTAGCATCAAGAAAAATGTTGTCTAAAATTTTATAAAACCAAAGAGACATTAAGACCTGCTGGGTTACCTGTAATCACAAGAAACAGAAAAGTATAGTACCTAGTAAGCTTCAAGACACAAGTAACAGGCTTCCAGGGAGTATATTTAATGTATGGGTATGCTTTTACTATATCTCTATAAGTTTGTACAAGAAAGATATAGTTTTTTTTTTTTCCAAATGGACAGTATTTATGCAGATTCAAGAGGAAATATAAAGACTTCATAATATACTAGATTAAACAATACAACTCTTTCTCATAGCAGCCTTTTACCTTAGTAAAATGCATCAAATTAAGACATGGCCTCAAGCTAATAATGAAATCAAGAGTCTGGGTGTGACACTTATTTTTAGGATCCTTGAAAATGTTATAATGGTGCCAAGTAGAACAGTTAAGTTGTACAAAACTGCTTCTAGAAAAATGAAGAGTTTTTCTACAGAAAATTATCAGGCTATATTTAGTAGTGATTAGATCTAAAATGTCCTTAAAACAACTGTCAGGGTAACTTTTGACATACGAAACAACAACAAAAAATCATTGAAAAGCTCAGAATTTTGAAGAGAGTTGTATGTCAGAAACATCAAATGCCTTTACTGAGATTGCTGAAAATTTATGAAACCTTCTGCCTGCTCCTCTTTTCATGAGCAGAAAGGAGGGTAAGAATGTTACACAAAGGACAGATTTTCCAATATATCATCAAGCAAAGAAAGAACTACAAGTGTATAAAGAAATTCCCTTCCAATGAACATGGGTAAGAGCTCTGGGGAGCTATAGGCATAAGAATGGAAAAGAAAAAACTCAAAATCCACGTCCCATTCACAAGTAGAGGGAATGCTGACTCCCCCGAAATCTCAGAGCTTTTATGAGCCAATGACTGGTAGGTTCTTTCTACTTTTCCCTATTTTGAATGAGAGTTTGTACTGTAGTTACGCTGTTCCTATTTCATCTTTATCATCTATTTAGTTAGTTGCTTTCTGGATGAGAAGATATTATATCCAGATCTTATGTAGAGAGGATTCTGTACTTTGGATTTGGTTTCAATTGGATAAACTTTTGGGATGCATACATTTCCAATATTGGAACAAATGTTACCAGAGAATGGAGGCATATGAAGTCCCTGTTTTTTTCACATCATGAGGTCTATTCTCTTTGTTATAAAATCTATCATTGCTCTTACTCTGATTTCCTAAGTCATGTAATTTGCCTTGAGCAATGAAATGTTTGAGATGTGAGACAAGTAAACATTTCTGCTCAAACTATCCAGGAGATTAACTGAAGTTTCATGGGGCTGGTCTGACTTTCCCAAATTATGGCATGTATGGTCATTCTAACCAGGTGACAACTAAGAAATCCACTGTAAGAAGAGTTATTAAGCCAATTTGCAATTGACTCCGCAGATGTGTGAATAAACCAGAAGGCCCAACCAAGTTCACAGCAAAGCCCAACAAACTTCACAGACCAAATAAGAAGTTATTACTTTGTGCCACTAATGCTTTGTGCTCATTATTATGAAATATCACTGTGGTACTATATCAGACACTGTTACACTTTACATGCTGTGATTAGCCAGGGATTTAGCTCAGTGGCACGAGTGCCTGCCTGGCAAGGCAAGGCCATAAGTTTGATCTCCAGTACCAAAAAAATTAAAAAATAAAAATTAAATGCAGTGATTATTATCATAATTCTAATAGGTCTAAACAGATTTGAGAGCAGGAGAAACTGCCTGGTAACAGCAGAAGTGTAAGCACTTACAAGAAATTAGCCTAATGGTTAAAGTACTCAT